>NC_082710.1:92426684-95246684 GCF_030144855.1 Hypanus sabinus
CTGTACAGACATCCTTGATGGCGGGTAGGCTGGTACCTTTAAACTTGTCACTGGAATTGCAAACTTTAATCCTACTCAAAGGTGCAAGAAACATCAGGAAAAGAACACTAAACAGTGTGAGTTTGAACACGAAACCTCAACATAAATTTTGATTATCAGTAAAATCATAATCAAGATATGTGCTGAGTCTTCTTAGAAGGATAACCCAAACTTAGCAGATTCACAGTCTGCATCCAAATTACATTTTATTTATAAGATTTATGAATAATTTAATCAGCATAAGAACAATACATTGAATTTTTAATTTCTCTATGATCTGTTAATAGACAATAGACAGTAGGTGCAGGAGTAGGCCATTCAGCCCTTCTAGCCAGCACCACCAATCACTGTGATCTTGGCTGATCATACACAATCAGAACCTTGTTTCTGCCCTCTCCCTATATCCCTTGACCCTGCTATCTATAAGAGCTCTATCTAACTCTCTCTTGAATGCATCCAGAGACTTGGCCTCCACTGCCTTCTGGGGCAGAGTATTCCACATATCCACCTCTCTCTGGGTGAAAAAGTTTTTCTGCATCTCTGTTCTAAATGGCCTACCCCTTATTCTTAAACTGTGGCCTCTAGTTCTGGACTCACCCATCAGCGGGAACATGCTTCCTGCCTCCAGCGTGTCCAATCCCTTAATAATCTTATATGTCTCAATCAGATCCCCTCTCATCCTTCTAAATTCCAGTGTATATAAGCCCAGTCAATATAAAAGAGATGTGATGAATATTGTAATCATAGGTTGTTGCTTGGATATTATATTATTAATGAATTATTTCAAACAGTTAACAGATATCATGAACCCAGCAACCACTTTTATTAGCTACTCCATGGAAACAAATGGCATTGTGATGTCAAATCTCAAATTCACTCTATGTGTGTGTTTGAACATTATTTTTTACAGAGAAATTGACAGTTGAAGCTCATGGAAATCGTGTCTTTGCACCTTTTTTTCAAAATTGTGTACTAATCATTTGAATGAATACTCTTTCCTGAATTTCCACAAACCCTTTGACATAACCACACCAGTGAAGTTTTCTTAATTTTGCTTCTTCTTCTGAGCTGAATCCTGATTTATTTCCCTGCTCTGTGATTGGAAGGTTATTTGTTCTCTCCCTCTGTTTTTGCTAACTTACTTCTCTTCCTCAGTGTCTTTTACTACTGCAGATCTCTGATAGGTAACTGCTACGTTTTTGCAATGTTGATTGAGAAAATTGCAGAATGGCTAGGTTCATGAGGATAGTTGAAAATTCTTTTAGGTCATTCACACCATCAATGGCATCTTAAAAACAATCTTTTGGGTGTTTTATTAGAAGACTATAATTCTAGTAAGGTCACAGCCCTTTCTGTTTGATGAGTGCTGGAAAGGGAGGTTCAATTGTGGCCAGTTATCTCTGATCATAGAGCTTCAATGACCTCTCTTGCATTGCAGAGTCTGACAAATTATGAGATGTTCTACATATATTTTCTATGCTCTGGAAGAAGCTGACTCAACATAGTTAATTGATACTGTCATCCTAACACCCTGACTGTGCTGTTAACATAGGGCCAAACCCTGCACCCCTCCTCTTCCCCTTCACACCAAATGAATTGTCTCAAGTGGCAATTTTTTTGAAGGCCATGACCTCTAGCTTCCAGTTCCTTCCAACTACTTCCATACCCTTGCCCTGAGTTCCCTAGACTGACTAATACTGGTCTTCTCTTTTACCTCTGTGACCCTCCTCACCTCACAGATTGGGTCATTCGTTAACTCCTTAGGATTTGGACTTTGGGTACTGCTCAGGTCTGAGGTGGCTGGTCCAAGGCCATGCACACTCGAAGAGTATTTAGGCTATTGTTCCTCACTGAAGTTTGTGCAAAAAAAAAATAATTTAATGAACAGCCTGGGAAATGTGATCTCCTGCTTCTCTGACACTTTCATCCAACAGCTTGTTGAACTCTGTGTGGCCTCTGCTCTTTTCCCCAGACTCACTGTATTGTAAGAGTAATGTCAATGAACACACCCATGTGTGACAGTGACTCTTCTGTAAAAATGTAGAAGGTAACAAAGATTTTTTGAGCTCCTGCCAAACATCTCCCTGTTGGCTTCTGCAGCCAGAAACAATTAAAGAAAGTCACTGATCCTTGTAGATTCTTAACAACAGCCAAAAGAAATCAACAGATTAGACAGAGTGATGACAGGCTGATGATTCTTTTAAATACTTTGGGTAAAGGTGGTGGAGACCTGGAGGGGCATGGGTGGTTACATTCGACTGTATTCAGCAGTGTCTATCTATGAGGGACAGATGGTTGTACAGGTGTGTTCTAATGCAGGGATGTTGGTATTAAAACAGCTTTTCATGCTATTTGACATAATGGTCTCCAGAGTATGTCCAGTTCCCATGGGCGGGCTGTGGAATTCTGGGGGAGCCCATTTAACACATGCACAATGCAGGATTCTGGTACAATTTAATCAGGGCCTCATCTCTGCCCTTTAAAATGCTGAACTTAGGTTCCAAATATCTCATCTGAAGCAGCAGAAAACAAAAAAATTGATCGGGGGAGCTTATTTTGGGTGACATCAATCCAGCTGCCTTTTATGCAGGAGTCACATATGAGGCGTGACTGAGACAAATAGTTCATTTTATAGTAATTCAAAGACAAAAGTGATCTCTGTTGTTGAGTTTTTTCTTCTTATAAGCTGTGGAGAATGGCGAACCTGAATTTTCCAAACATACATTTCATTGGCACCAACTCTGAGAAAATCAAGTTAATGGTATCTGTGTTGAATCCAGGGTAATCCAATGTTAATTCAAGGATTGGATTTGTGAGTAATAAGTTTGTAAGTTGTGGGCATGCTCTGTTGGTATTGGAAGAGTGGCTACCCAGCACAATCATCATTGATTTGATTTGATGCAAACAATGCATTTCACTGTGTGTTTCAAAGGACTTATAACTAATGAAGCTAAACTTTGATCAAATCTCTCCAAAATCCGAATTTTGATACAAGCAGAGGCTGAAAGCCCTACCTCTGTGATGTACCATTGTTAATTACACTGCTTTGGGTGCCGGTTTCATAAAATTGTGGAATTAATAAATACAACAAGAAAGTTTACAGCAATGTGTAAAATAATTGGTAATTAATAAAATATATAGTGTTTGCTTTATGAAAATAGTTACAGTAAATGGCAAAATTTTTCAGCTCCTGTCTGTCACTGCTATGCTATCTTGGCACCAGTTTGTGATTTCAAGTTCTACAGTAGAACTTGAAGGCCTAAACTGAGTAAAATTCCCACAACTGTAAGGTAGAATTATGTGAACATAAACTCTGTACTTCAAATGACAGGTTGAATCGAGCCCACTTCTGTATTGTTCAATAGCTGGTAAGGATCCCAACATACTCAAGACATTGTTTAAAAATGTCCTCCTTCATCATGTTTCTTCTTGGGACATGGAGCCGATGTTGCACTTTCCACTTCTAGCAGTAAGACTGTATATGGAGAGTCATTTTTTTATTTGCATGTGGAAATCCATTCAGAAGTAGGCTGCTGTTTGATAATTAAACTTTATCAAGCTAATGTGCTGTTATACATTAAATGCTTAGCAGCTTACATCAGTAAATGCTAATTCAAGTATTTCCCTTCTTTGTCTTTATGTTATCTCAAAGAAGTTTGGAATTCAAAATTAAGCAAGTTGTGATTCTTTGACAGAGATTAAGTACAGATAAGTTCTGAAAATTGTGCTCAGTTTTATGCTTCAGAGTTAGGTGGAGCTATGCTGTTCTTGAATAGAGAATGCTATAATCCCATAAAACAACAGTCAGTATTCAAACAACTGAATTATAAGGACTAGCTGTGAAGACATATTGTATTTCTTGAGTTCTAGTTTGAGTGGTCACCTGGGCAGTTAAAAGTGTGTAGAATCAAAAATGTAAAAGTGATTTCCTCTGATAACAGGACACTCAGAATAGAAGTGCATGATCTAAAAATTGATGTTTTTCAGAATAGGAGTGGAATTAACAAAAGGGAATAGAAATGGAAGTCTGGAAAATTCCCAGAAAGCTGTTGTGCTGGAACAGTGCATTATGGTAGATTGTCAATAGTGGAGAGAATCAGGATCTGTGGAAAAATGAGCAGCCACAGGTTACCTCAGCAGCCACCAGCAGGCCATCTGTGATCTGGTCTCATATTGGAACAGCATGGAAAAGAGTGGCCCATTCATGTTCCTATGTTTTTAAATTCTAAAGGTTGTATTGTTTTCCATGTGTCGAGTAGTTTCATCTAAATGTAAGGATTTTCCTTTTCTGTTTTTTTATATAGATGAAGTAGTATCCGATAAATTGTGCAAGGAGTCCCCTGTTCCTAGTCGCAAGGCATGTGAGGTGCCATGTCCTACTGACTGTGTCCTCAGTGAATGGTCTGAATGGTCAGTCTGCTCACGCTCCTGTTCCAGCAAGAATGCAGAAGGAAGGCAGAGCAGAACCAGATCCATTGTAGCAATTGCTGGAGAAGGTAAGTGTGTCTGCATTCACAACATTGGCAGCTTTGCAGCAGAACCTCTCATTATGAATGTGGTCTCATTATAGCCTTGTCACTAAAGATGCATTGCCACCCTATGGTGCAGAAGAGTAGAGTCAGTAAATGTGGTAATAACTTAAACTCATCTAGACTCCTTTTCTTGGTTACAGCCAATAATATAGCAACAATCAAATGATGCTAATTACAAGAGGTTAAAATCTTTACTTTTCAGAAGAACAGTGTCTTGAAAAAGTATTTAGCTCCCAACTCCTTGTTCACATAAATGAGTATTACAACCAGGGATTTTGATCAATTTAATTGAGATATTTTATTTGTGAATCACATGCTATTTTTTCACTGTAGATCCCAGAAAACAGGGGAAATTGCAGGGCATGAAAAACTAAAATTACAAAAATTGAAATGTCAGTATTTCAAAAGTTTTCATCCTTCTTTGCTCAGTACTTAGCTAAACCATTTCTTACAGCTATTTTGGGTGAGTCTCTATTAGTTTTGCACAATGTGTTAGAACAAGATTTGCCCATTCCTCCTTGCAAAATAGCTCAAGCTGTTCCAGGTCAGTTGAGGAGCAGCAGCAGACAGCAACCTTGAGGTCTTGCCAGTGACGTTTGATTAGGTTAAGGTCAGGACTCTGACTGGGTCACTCAAGAACATCAATTTTCTTCATTTGAAACTATCCACTGTTGCTCTGGCAGTGTGATGTTCTGCTAAAAAAAGGTACCTCCTCCCCAGTTTAAGCCTTCTGGTAAAGGCTAGCAGTTTTTTTATCCAGGATCTCACTGTATTTAGTAGCATTCACCTTCCCTTCATCCCTGCCAAGACTTCTAATCTCTGCAGCTGAAAAACATTTCCATAGCATTCTACTTCCATCATACTTTACAGTAGTGATGGTGTTACCTGGCTGATGCACAGTATTAGATTTACACCACACCTACTGCTTAATGTTGAGGCCAAAAATTTCCACTTTAGGCTCATCTGATCACAAGACCACCCATACCTTTACAATATCTTCTAAGTAACATTAAGTCTTTATGGGCAAGAATATGCTTTCTTTTAGCTAGGGACTCTTCCTTGCTACTCTTCCATCAATACCCTTTCTGTGTAAGGCCTTAGAGATTGTGGAGATATGAATGTCATATGCAGTTGCAGCCACTGACTTTTGCCATCAGAGTAGCCTCTCTTAGAAGTGCCATTCTTCTGCGGTGTCTAAGTTTAGAGGGGTGCCCTGACTCAGCCAGTGTGGTTGTTGTTTCATATTTTTTCACTTTTTCATGATGGACTGCACTGAACTCCAAGGTATGTTCAGTGTCTTTAAAATGGTCTTGTACCCTTTTCCAGATTTGTGCTTCTTTATGATCATTTCCCCAACTTGCTTGAAAGCTCTTTTGTCTTCACATTGGTTTGGTCTATTGAAAATCTACATGACCTTAGAGACAGAGGGTACCTATCACAAATTCATTGAAAACAGATGATCCACTAATTTTCTACATCAACAAGGTTAGTGTAGTAATTACAAAGGGGATGAATACTTTTTCAGCTCATGATTTTGGTTTGTAATTTGTTGACAGGTTTTGGAATTTTCTTTTAATTTGACAAGATGCACAATGTAGATGAGCTCAAAAAATCCTACTTCAATGTATTTCAAATTAAAAAAAATAAGAGTAAAATATAAAAATAGTTGTGGGGGCTGAATACTTTTTCAAAGCAGTGTATGTTTTAATGAAGATGATAGTATTTAAATAAACAATGCTTGGCAGTGAAAGGATTCTTCAGTTTCATATTCTGCTACCATGGTTTATATTGTGAAATAATTGCTTTACTCTCAGGAAAAAGGCCATTTTATTAGGTACACCTGCACACCTACATGTTAATGCAAATATATAATCAGCCAATTGTGTGACAAAATCCCAGTCAACAGTGTGTGCAACTTTAAACATCATCTTTTTAAGCAAATAAACATTTGAATTAAAAAAACTAATATTTTTCTATGATGTATGCACCTCATGGAAAGAATGCCTCAAAATATTTTAAAATCAGGGAGCGAATGTTAATCATAAGAATGTGCAGACTTCAAGTTGCAGTGACCATCTGCATGATTTCAATTTCCATGTACATTGACAAATTTGATATATTAATATTTTGATCTCGTGTGGATAGTCAGAGGCTTTCTCCCAGGGTTGAAATGGTTGCCACAAGAGGACACAGGTTTAAGGTGCTGGGGAGTAGGTACAGAGGAGATGTCAGGGATAAGTTTTATACTCAGAATGGTGAGTGCGTGGAATGGGCTGTCGGTAACGGTCGTGGAGGTAGATACAATAGGGTCTTTTAAGAGACTTTTGGATTGGTACACAGAGCTTAGAAAAATAGAGGGCTATGGGTAAGCCTAGTAATTTCTAAGGTAGGAACATGTTCAGCACAACTTTGAGGGTCGAAGGGCCTGTATTGTGCTGTAAGTTTTCTATGTTTCTATAATTTTTCTATGGTGAGATAGTATTGCCAATGCTTTGACAATTTCTTCCTTGATTCCTGTCTGAACGTTCTAAACTATTGGAATGATTTCTAGTTCATGGTTTGATTTTAGTTACTATTATCCTTTACTTCCGTTCTGCTCAGAATTTATAATTTGTCTGTAACCTGTATCATTGACCCTACGACCATAAGCTATAAAAATAACTCCTAAGTTGGAACAAGTGCAGCCAAGGTCCCAGCTGAAATTCGAAGAAACAGCATCTGAAACTGCAGTTCCGTCACAGCTCATAACCCTCTGTAACCTGACTGTCGCTTGATTTAGTAGTTAAGCTATTTTTGAACTTGCAAGTAATTACAATTCTGCAACATCTGGAATGGCTTAGGAGCCTGCCATTCTTTGCAATTATCAGTGTGTCATTTTTTTTAAGGACAATGTAGATTTTAGCTATGTGATTGGCTGAGGGGTTATAAGATTAAGCAAATATAGCACACAATTACATCAAGGGATTAAAAAGTGGGCAATAAAACAGAAAATGATAAATAAAACTATGTTGAATGTGTACTGTAATGAATTCAATGCACGTATTGAGGATTTTCCATTTTATTGTTTATTTTAGTGAATACGTTCATATAATAATTTATCACAAGTGACAACTGAAAGTGACGATGCACTCATTGGGTTTGGAAATAAAACCTTTTTGGAGAATCAACAAGATGACTATCTTATCAGCAGCTGCAGTTGAGCTAGTTAAGGCTGAATTATGAAAACTACAGCAGGTCGGCACCTCTATCCTAATCTCCAGTATTAATTGATCTTAGCCAGAGTAGTACTACTGGTGTTGTGGGAACTCCCACACTCTTGGCTTGGAGAAGGGAAAGCAGTGCAGGCTTTTCTAGTAGATGAAAGACATCAAGCTTCTAACAGTGGAGGTTTGGCAGGAATAGTATGATGTTCACTGAGTTGCCCATAATTTCCACGATGACCCCATTTTCTCTTAATGTTACTCATGTTCACAAAAAAACACTGTTGTGTATTCAGTATTTCAACAATATTTTAGTAATCTTGTGTATTTATTGGTTGATTAAGAGTTCTTGTTTAGATAATTAATTAAGTGTTGCATGTGGAACTGGGTTGGTTGCGAGCGCCATCACACTGCCACGTGATACGTGTACACTTCACCTGAAGTAAACTCGAACTGCCTGTTCTACACACGGTGGTTACTTTATTAGAGACCTCGTGTACGTGCTGAGTGAGCGTTTGTACTCTTTTGCCCTCTCGTTCAAGGTTTGGTTATGCATTCAGAAATGCTCTCCTGCGTGCCAATGTTGTAACGTGGTTATTTGAGTTACTGTGGTCTTCCTGTCAGCCTGAACCAGTCTGGCCATTCTCCTCTGACCTCTCTCGTTAAAGAGGTATTGTTGCCTACAGAACTGCTGCTTATTGGCTGTTCTTTTTGTTTCTTGCACTATTCTCTGTAAACTCTAGAGACAGTTGTGCATGAAAATCGCAGGAGATCAGCAGTTTCTGAGATACTCAACCCAGCCTGTCTGACACCAACAATCATTCCATGTTCAAAGCCACTTAGATCTCATTTCTTCCCCATTCTGATGTTTGGTCTGAACAGCAACTGAACCTCTTCATTATGTCTGCATGCTTTTATGCATTGAGTTGCTACCACATGATTGGATGATAAGGTAAATACATTAATGACCAGGAGTACAGGTGTGCCTATTAAAGTAGACACTGAGTGTATTCTGGTGCTTTGTTCAGTGCCTCCCATGAAGGAGGATGTTAATAGACTCAGCACCAAAAGCTGTTGTTTTCCTAAGCGTTAGGGCACTCTCTCACCTGGAGATGTTTCTATGGCAACAAGAAGGGACAGCAGATTCCATCGTATCCATAGGAAGGCAAGGACAGGATAGTCTGAAGGGCTCATTTCTCTGCTAATGAAATCGATGTTGCTAAGGATCACGGTATCCACGCACTCTGTCAACACATGAAGCTGGTATTGCTTGTCCCAGAACTGGCTGCACTGACCATGCCACACTAAGTGGTTGCCTTAATCACTCTTACTCGACACCACTTCCCACCAATAGCCTATTTGCCTGCGCTGTGGGGCAATTCACTGTTGTTGGACTATCAGCAGAGGGCAGGGATCCACATCAGGGTCCTAGAACATCAGTATGTATTGTACAGCCTGAACAGATGTTATTTTTAATGGCAGGCCTGTACATTCCCTGGGTGTTTGAACTGCAGGACAAAAGTTCAAAATAAATTTATTATCAAAGTACATATATGTCACCATATACATCCCTGAGATTCATTTTATTGCAGGCATACTCAATAAATCCATAATAGGATAATAATCATAATAGAATCAATGAAAGGCCGCACCATCTTGGGGGTTCAACCAGTGTGCAAAAGACAAAAAAAATTGCAAATATAAAATGAACAAATTAATAGTAATAAATAAATAAGCAATATGTATTGAGAACATGAGATGAAGAGTCCTTGAAAATGAGTCCATAGGTTGTGGGCACGTTTAATAATGAGGCAAGTAAAGTTGACAGAAGTTATCCCCTTTGGTTCAAGAGCCAGATGGCTGAGGGGTAATAACTGTTCCTGAACCTATTGGTGCAGGTCCTGAGGCCCTTGTGCCTTCATCCTGATGGCAGTAGTGAGAAGAGAACATAGCCTGGGTGGTTGGGGTTTCTGATGATGGATGCTGCTTTCCTGCGACAATTTTTAATGTAGATATGCCCAATGAGGGGAGAATTTTTCCTAAGATGGACAGGACTGTATCCACTAGTTTTGTAGTATTTTCCATTCAGGGGTATTGGTGTTTCAATACCAGGCTGTTATACAGCCTGTCAATATACTCTCCTCTACACATCCAGAGAAGTTTGAGGTATCATGCCAAGTCTTTACAAACTCCTAAGGAAGTAAAGGCTCTGTCATTGTACTTACAGACTAGGTCCAGGTCAGATCCTCCAAAATAATAACAGCAAAGAACGTAAAGTTGCTGATCCTCTCAACATCTGCTCCTCTGACCATAGATCTCTGGTTTTCTTCTGAAGTCAATAATCAGCTTCTTGATCTTGCTGACATTGAATAAAAGGTTGTTGTTATGACACCACACAACTAGATTTTCAATCTCCCTCCTATATACTGATTCATCACCACCTTTGATTCAGCATATGACAGTGGTGTCACCAGCAAACTTCAGTATGGCATTGGAGCAGAGCTGAGCCAGAAATGTAAAGAGAGTACAGAAGGTGTCTAAGCACAAAGCTTTAAGTTGCACCTGTGGTGATGGAGGTTGTGGAGGAGATGTTCTTGCCAATCCAAACTGATTGGGATCTGCAAATGAGGAAATTGAGGATCCAATTACACATGGACGTATTGAGGCCAGGGTCTGGATGCTTACTGATTAGTTTTGAGGGGATGTTAGTATTACATGCCAAATGTAGTCAATAAAGGGCTTCTTGATGTATGCAACTTTTTGCTGTCCATAAGACCATAAGACACATGAGTCAAGTTAGGCTATGCAGCCCATTGAGTCTGCTCCGCCATTCCATCACGGCTGATCTCACATCCCACTCTGCCCCATACACCTGCCTTCTTACCATATCCTTTGATGCCCTGACCAATCAGGAAACTATCAACTTCCACCTTAAATATATGTACAGACCTGGTCTGCACTGCAGTCTGTGGCAGGGCATTCCACAGATTTACTACTCTGTGGCTAAAAGAATTCCTGTGTTCTAAAAAAGTCACCCCTCAATTTTGAGGCTGTGTCCTCTGGTTCTAGATACCCCCACCATAGGAAACATCCTCTCCATACCCACCCTATCTAGTCCTTTCAACATTTGGTAAGTTTCAATGAGAATGCCCTGCTTTCTTCTAAATTCCAGTGAGTACAGGCTTAAAGCTGCCAAACGTTCCTCATATGTTAACCCCTTCATTCCCGTAATTATCCTTGTGAACCTCCTCTGCACTCTCTCCAATGCCAACACATTCTTTCTGTGATATTGGGCCCAAAACTGTTTTCAATACTTTAAGTACAGCCTGACCAGTGTCTTATAAAGGTCCAGCATTATTTCCTTGTTTTTATATTTTATTCCCTTTGAAATAACTGCCAAGATTGCATTTGCCTCCTTTACCACAGACTCAACCTGTAAATTAACCTTCTGGAAGTCTTGCATGAGGACTCCTAAGTCTCTCTGCTCCTCTGATGTTTGAACCTTCTCCCCATTTAGATAAAAGTCCGTACTATTATTCCTTTTACAAAAATGCATTATCATACATTTCCCAACCCTGTATTCCATCTGCTAACACTTTGCCCATTCGTCCAGTTTGTCTAAGAACTCTTGCAATCGCATTGCTTCCTTAGCACTACCTACCCGTCCACCTATCTTCGTATCATCCGCAGACATTGTCACAAAGCCATCAATTCCATTCTCTAAATCATTGACAAACAATGTGAAAAGCAGCAGTTCCTATATTAACCCCATACACCTGCCTTCTCACCATATCCTTTGATGCCCTGACCGATCAGGATACGATCAACCTCCACCTTAAATATATGTACAGACTTGACCTCCACTACGGTCTGTGGCAGAGCATTCTACAGATTATCTTTCCTGTAACTCCATAGGATGTTACCTTGTTAAGCAGCATTATCTTGTTATCTTGTTGAGGCATTTTATTAAATGCCTTCTGAAAATCCAAGTAAATGACATCCACTGCTTCTCATTTGTCCACCCTGCTTGTAACTACCTCAAAGAACTCTTAACCGATTTGTCAGGTTGGCTTTCCCTTTACAGAAACCATGCTGACTTTGAATTATTTTATCATTAGTCTCCAAGTACCTTGAAACCTCATCTTTAATAATAGACCCCAACACTTTCCCAATCACTGCGCTCAGGCTAACTGGCCTATAATTTCTTTTCTTTTGCATTCCTCCTTTTTTAAAAGAGTGGAGTGACATTTGCAATCTTCCAGTCCTCCTTGACCACGCCAGAATCATGAGATTGTTGAAAGACCATAACCAATACACCCATTTTCTCTTCAGCAACCTCTCTCAGGACTCTGGGATGTAGTTCATCTGGCCAAGATGACTTATCCACTTTAAGACTTGATTTTGCGTCGTACCTTTTCCTTTGTAATGGCAATGGCACTCACTCCTGCTCCCTGACACTCATGGACCTCTGACACACTGCTAGTGTCTTCCACAGTGAAGACAGATGCAAAGTACCCATTAACTTCATCTGCCATTTCCCTGTCCCTCATTAGTACCTCACCAGTACCTTTCCAGTGGTCCAATATCAACTCTCACTCTCTTTTACTCTTTACGTAACTGAAAAATCTTCTCGTATCCTGCTTTATATTATTGGCTAGTCTGCCCTCACAATTCATCTTTTCCTTGCTTATAGCATTTTAAATAGCCTTTTTTTTTTGGATTTTAAGAGCATCACAATCATCCAACTTCCCACTCACTTTTGCTACATTATATGCCCTTTCCTTGTCTTTTATTCAGTCCTTAACTTCCTTGTCAGCCATAGTTGCCTACCCCTGCCACTTGAGAACTTCTTCATTTGTGGGACGTATCTGTCTGCACCTTGTGAACTATTCCCATAAATTTCAGCTGTTTCTGCTGTGCCATCATCCCCGCCAGTATACTCCAATCCACCTGGGCAAGCTCCTCTCTCATGCCTCTGTAATTTCCTTTATTCCATTGCAATACTGATACATGTGAGTTATGCTTCTCCATCTCAAATTGCAGTATGAATTCGATGATGTTATGATCACTGTCTCTTAAGGGTTCCTTTAGGTTAAACTCCCTAATAAGATCTGGGTTATTACACAACACCCAATCTAAGGTGGCCTTTCCCTGAGTAGGGTCAAGCACAAGGTGCTCTAAAAAACCTTTTCATAGGCATTCAACAAATTCCCTCTCTTGTGATCTGACACCAATCTGATTTACCCAATCCCCTTGTATCTGTCCAGATGTTCCAGGGTTGAGTGAAGAACCAATGAGATGTCATCTACTATGGTCGTTGCTTCAGTAGGCAAATTGGAGCGGATCCACATTGTTTCTCAGGCAGGAGTTGTTATATTTCATCACCAACCTCTCAAACTACTTCATCACTGTGGATTTGACTGCTACCGGATGATAGCCATTGAGGCAGGTCACTGTGTTCCCAATTCATCAGCGCTTTGTGAAATAATACCTCATGAAATAAACAGGAACAAAGTTACTAATATCAGTACTATCAGCTAATGAACTAGAAATGTGAATACGTGGGCTCGGAGGATGTGGTATTGGCATATGACATAAAAGTAGTCAGTTTATTGGCCAGCAAACAAAATCAAATTATGCTGTAAAGTGTTTTAAAGAACAGAGGAAGCAATTACTGCAAGTTCTCCCAGTAAAAGAAGAATAAATTCTGCAGAAAAACCATATGAGTGGAGGATAATTAATTTAAATAATGTGTATAAGGTAAATCTTGGTGATAAAATTATAGACTATAGGTTTGCTCAACTGGAGAACTATTATTTGCCTCTATTCCAGTTGGCTAACTTTCTCACCAATTAGTCAACTGGAAAACACTGAGCATTGGTATACTCCAATCAACTTAGCAATGCATTTCAGTAGTACTGTGGCGACCCACTTCCTAGCGCACTCGAACCGGCTCACAAATAGCCAGCGCGTGGCACAAAGGCCAGGTCCGCAACAAAGGGAAAAAGCCTGCAGGGGTTTGTGAGTACGTACCCCCTACAGCATCCATGCCAGGGGAGGGCGGGATGAGGGAGGCTTTAAAGCAAGGTTGTGAAGTTCGAATAAAATCACCTTTAATTGCAGTTTACCGGCTTCGTGTCGTTATTTTAGCACTGCGTGTAGCACACCGCTACAGTACCATTCATTCAAGCAGATGCAGTTAATGAATTGGAGCTATTCTGCAGATCTGGCACTTGTCTGGTTACATTTCCCTCTTTCCACTGCTGAGACAATGTAACAGTTTTGTTACTGGCACCACCCACAGTACCTCATCCATCATCCACAAAAACGCTGTGCTTTTTCTAGAAGACAAAGCATCAGCCATAGCATTCCCACTTGGTCCAACGTATTTTGTCTGAGAACAATTGTTCCGATTGCATGAATGGTTTTCTTACAGTGAGGCATCCTAATCTAATAAGTCTTTTGAGTGTCAGTGTATAGTTACTGTGTCATCTGAGTAGACTGCTTAGCACAATATGATGTTTTCAAAAAAAGCACGAGATCCTTGCAGTAACAGTATTGCTTTTAAAGATTTTTTGTGCCTGGTTATTCATCAAAATGAGGGACAACAATGGCTGAACTGAAGCATTTTCTTCCTTAAACAGAAAGAGGAAAAAGAATCTGTTCTCTCCTAGACAAAAAAAAAAGTAGAGAGCATTGCAGTTGTTAAATTCTATAGTAAATTTTTTCACACATGGGAAAAGAAAAATAATAATTTGCAAGCTGTACAGAAGCATTTCAAATCAATGTCCAAAGCAAGTTAATAACATACCATATACAGTGAAATGTTTTACTAGTTATATGCCCAATGTTATAAAAATTTAAAAAGTAAGCTTGCTTTTGTAACTTAAAATAGAATTCAAAAAATAGATTTTATATTTTTCCTGCATTCCCTGAACTGTTTTATTGTGTCTTTCAATTCCATTAAAAAACCTCCTTAAATGAACATCATTAGGCAGATCTTTCACCTAGGTGGTGACGTGTTTGCTAGACTTGGTAGCATTTCTCTGCATAATCCCTAAATCCTGCATTTCTGCAAGGTTAAACCAGCAGAGACTCCATTCACTATGTCACCCATGGTATCAGTTATTCCTGTGCTGTCTGCTGATTTCCCTTAATTTCCCATGAGACAGGAAGAACATCTGCGGATTTCTGAGCTGTCAGATTAGGATATCTGCCCACTGTGTCTGTACCAGCTACAACTTTAGGAAACCTAATGGCATCCATCAGTCAGAGTATTATGTACAGAAGTTGGGATGTTGTGTTACAGCAAATTAAGACTTTGTTAAGGTCATATTTGAAATATTGTGTTCAATATTGTTCACTCTGTTATAGAAAGATGCTATTAAGCTAGAAAAACTGCAGAGGAAACCTGTGGAGATGTTGCTCAGACTGGAGACTGTGATGACTGTGCAGGGTGCCAAAGACTGTTGGGCTCTGAGGTTTTTACTGCTCCTAAATTTGTCAATTGTTGTTTAATGACAGTCATTAATTGCTTTGTTTTTCTTCAGTGAATTGCTGTTTTTGTCATGCATTCTCCTGGTGCTTTCTGTTTAAGGTTATGGTAGGCTTGGGAATTCCATGTTCCTTGTATTATTTAAGCGGATGCCTGATCAGTGCTAATTGTGGGGTCCTAGGTTTGAGAATGTCATAGTATCGTTTGGAATTATTACGAACAAACTTTTTGTTGCCGTCTCTACATTAGAGTCTATCTTTCCTTAGCACTTGGGTTCCGATATTGCCAGCAAACATCGTGACAGAGAGAGTGACTTAAGGAGAGAGGTTGAGCAGATTGGGACTTTTTTCTTTGGAGCATAGGAAATTGAAGGGTGATCTTATAGAGGTGCATAAAATAATGAGGAGAATAGATATAGTCAATGCACACAATTCTTTTTCCCAAGGTTAGGGAATCAAGAAATAGGCTTATTGTGAAGGGCAAGAAATTTAATAGGAACCTGAGGGGCAAACATTTTCTCTCAGAGAGTGGTCAGTATATGGAATATAGTCACCGATACTACTGACTCCCTTCCCCCTGTGATCCCAGCTCCTATTCGTGCCGATCTTCACCATCCCCTGTGACCTTCCCCTCTCTGAAGCAGAACAATCTGTCCTCAGTAAGGGCCTCAATTTTATCCCCCTGTTCCCATACCTCAGTGAGCACCACACCCACAATGACGCAGAACTCTTCTTCTGCCACCTCCGTCTCCGTGCCTACTTCTTTGGCAAGGACTCTCCCCCCAACACCGATGACCCCTTCTCCCATCTTCACCCCTCCTCCTCTTCCTGGACACACCGCTCTGGTAGGCTTGCTTTGGATCTTTTTATTGATAACTGCTGACAAGACATCAACCATCTCAACTTCACCACTCCTCTCTCCAATTCTAACCTCACTCCTGCTGAACACATTGCTCCCCACTATCTCCGCACTCATCCTAACCTCACCATCAAAGTCACAGATAAGGGAGGTGCGGTAGCAGTCTGGCGGACTGACTTCTACCTTGCTGATGCCAGGTGATAACTCCCTGACACTTCCTCTTACTTATCCCTTGAACAGGACCCTGCTAAGGAACACCAGGCCATTGTCTCCCACAACATCACCAAACTTATTAACTCTAGGGAACTCCCATCCACTGCCAGCAACCTCATAGTTCTCTCACCCAACACCTCCCATTTCTACCTCCGACCCAAGATCCACAAACCTGCCTTTCTGCTTGCTCCTGCCTCATCATGCTTATATCTGCATACCTCGACTCAATTCTATCCTGTTTGGTTCAGTCCCTTCCTACCTACATCAGTGACTCTTAACACGCTCTTGATCTTTTCAATGATTTCTGGTTCCCTGGCCCCAGTCATCTTATTTTCACTATGGATGTCCAGCCCTATACACCACATCCATCACTACCATTCAGGGCCCTAAACAGTCCTTCCAGGTGAGGCAACACTTCACCTGTGAGTCTGTTGGGATTACACCATATCCGGTGCTCCTGGTGTGGTCTTCGGTATATCAGTGAAACATGACATAGATTGGGACACTGCTTTGCCAAGCACCTATGCTCTGTCAGCTGGAAAAAGCAGGATCTCCCAGTGGCCACCCATTTTAAATCCAGTTCCCATTTCCATTCCGAAATGTCAGTCCATGGTCCCCTCTACTGCTGCGATGAGGCCACACTCAGATTGGAGGACCAACATCTCTCAAACTTCTGGTTATTTCCCCCACCACCCTTCTCCATTCCCATTTCCCTCTCCCACTTTATCTCTTTACCTGCCCATCACCTCCCTCTGATGCTCCTCCCCCTTTCCTTTCTTCTATGATCTTCTGTTCTCTCCTATCACATTCCCCCTTCTCCAGTCCTGTATCTCTTTCACCAATCAGCTTCCCAGCTCTTTACTTCACCCCTCCCCTCTCCCGGTTTCACCTATCACCTACAACCTTGAACTTCTCTTCTTTTTTCCCCAGTCCTGATGAAGGATCTCAACTTGAAACATTGACTGTTTACTCCTTTCTGTAGATGCTACCTGGCCTGCTGAATTCCTCCAGCCTTTTGTGTGCGTTGCTTGGATTTCTAGCATCTGCAGATTTTCTCATGTTAGTATATAGCATGAGCTGCCAGAGGTAGTGGTAGGGGCAGGTAGATTAAGAACATCTAAAAGGTATTTGGGAAGAATACATGGATAAAGAAAAACATTCAGTATGATACAGTCCAAGCAGAGCAAATGTTCAGATGGCAATCTTGGTCAGCATTGCAAAGTTGGGTCAAAGGGTCCATTGCTGCATTGTATAACAGTACGATGACATCAATGGGGAAAAAGATCAACTGCTATGAGAATGGTAAGCAGATCATATAACTTGTTTCAAGCCAGGTCCACTGAATTTATTTATTGTTCTTAGTTTTGTGTTACTATTTTTCATTTCCAAAAATATGTTTATTTTGAAAAGCTTCTTGGCATTTTTGAATATTTATCAGATATCAAAGGCATTCGGTTTTGGGGACAGTCGCTGAACCTCGAAGTAGGCCCTTTCAGGAAACCCCTGCCCCTTTGGAACGTATCAGGTTAATTGCACTGAGTGAGGCCTGGGAGCGAAGTTTACAAAGGGAAAGCTTTGGGGGAACTCAGCTATAAGTGGAGCACCATTCATGAGTTGGAGAGCAGGAAAGGTTCAGGCATAAAAGGCAGACACTGCCTAGCGGAGTAGTCATCAAAGAAGCAGTCATTGACGGACTGGTCTGAGTCAGAGTGGTGGGGCTTTGGCTCATTTGGACTTTAGTGAAGTAAGTGGGTAAGGGGACAGTTTTCTCCTTGCATTTTTTGAGGAATAGAGAGCACGTCTGTAGGGTTCGTACTTTGCTCTGAGTGTCAGGTGTGGGAATCCTGGGAATCTTCCAGTCTCCCCGATGGCCAAATCTGTGCCAGGTATGGAAAGTGAGCAGGAAGCTAATCACCCCGAGGCTGCAGGAGTTAGCTAAGTAGGTATCTATCAGTGAAGGGAAGGGTAAAGCTCAGATAGTGAAGAGCACGCTGTTGCCATCCCCTCCATAATCATTACCTCATTTTGGATGCTGCTGGGGGGGGGTGGTGGGTGATCTGACAGAGGACGACCACAGCGACCGGGTCTCTGGTACTGAGCCTGGTTCTGTGGTGCAGAAAGGAGAGAGGAAGATGAGGAATGTGATAGTCATAGGTGATTCCATAGAGAAGGGAACAGACAGGAGGCTCTGTCAGCCTGATAACGATACCCGCTTGGTGTGTTGCCTCCCAGGTGCCAGGGTACCGGATGTCTCAGTTCAGGTGCAGAGTATTCTGAAGGGAGATGGTGAACTGCCAGATGTCTGGGTACACGTTGGTAGCAATGACATAGGTAGTAAAAGGGAAGAGGTCCTGAAAAGTGAATTCAGGGAGTTGGGTAGGAAGCTGCAAAGCAGGATGTCTAGGGTAGTAACCTCAAGATTGCTGCCTGTGCCACATGCTAACGAGCGCAAGAATGGCATAATCAGGCATATTAATGCATGACTGAGACACTGGTGCAGGGGGAAGAGGTTCGGGTTCCTGGATCACTAGGGCCTCTTCTGGGGGAGATTTGACCTGTACAAAAAGGACAGGTTACACCTGAACCCGAAGGTGTCCAATATCCTAGCGGGCAGTTTTAATAGAGCTGTTACGGAGGGTTTAAACTAATTTGGCAGGGGGATGGGAACCGGAGTGATAGGGCTGAGGAAAGGGAAATCAAAGATAGCATGGAACAGAGATGATAGAAACGACAGGCAGGGGATGGGACATAATCACAGCCAGTGGGATGATTTACAGGGAAATAGAGGAGTGGTCCAGTTGAAACAGAAAGCAACAAATACTGGACTGAAATCTGAATGTGTAGTGGTCCTCTATACCAGACACTAATGCAATCAGTTAAATAATCTCCACAGTAGATCTGTAGAAGTTCGCAAGAGTGGTTGGTGACATACCAAGTCTCCACAGACTCCCAAAGGAATATATTTGCTGTCGTGCCTTCTTTGTAACTGTATTAATATGTTGTGCCCAGGACAGATCTTCAGAGGTATTGACACAGAGGGACTTGAAACTGCGCACCTTTCCACTGCTGATCTCTCGATGAAGACTGTGTGCTCCCTTGACTTCCCCTTCCTGAAACCCACAATAAATTTCTTGGTCTTACTGTCAAGGTTGTTGCTGTGACAACACTCAATCAGCTGATCTATCTTGCTCCAGTATGCTTCATCATCGCCATCTAAAACTCTGCTGAGAACAGCTGAGACATTGGTGACTTTAAAGATGGCTCTTGAGCCACACAGTGAGAGTAGAGCAGTGGACTAAGCATGCATCCTTGAGGTGCACAGGATTTGATCGTCAGCAAGCAGGAGATATTATTTCCGATCTGCACCAACTGTGCTCTCCCAGTGATGAAGTCAAGGATGCAGTTGCAGAGCGAAATACAGAGGCCCAGGGATTGGAGCTTGTTGGTTATAACTGAGGCTGTGATTATGTTGAATGCTGTAATCAATAAACTGACGTGGGCATTATTATTGTCCAGATGATCCAAGGCCAAGTGGAGAATCAGTGAGATTGCAACCACTGTAGACCTATTGTGGTGATACACAAATTGCAGTGGGTCCAGGTTCTTGGTTTGGCAGGAGTTGATTCTGGTCATGACCAACCTCTCAAAACACTTCATCACAATAGATATCAGTATAACTGGGCATTAGTCATTGAGGCAACTCACGCTGTTCTTCTTGGGAACTGATATGATTATCAATCTTTTGAGGCATATGGGAACCTTTGAGTGCAGCAGTGAGAAATTGAAGATGTCCTTACACACTCCTGTCAGTTGGTTGGCACAGATTTTCAGTGGCCTACCATCTACACCATCGGGACCTGATGCCTTGCGAGTGTTCACCCTCTTGAAAGATGTTCTGACATCAGCCTCCAATACAGTGATCACAGGGTCACCAAATCCTGGAGGGACTCCCACAGCTGACGTTTAATTCTCCCTTTCAGACTGCGCATAAAATCATTGAGCTTGCCTGGGAGTGAAGCATCACAGCTATTCATGATGTTAACAGACAGACAGACAGACAGACATACTTTATTGATCCCGAGGGAAATTAGGTTTTGTTGCAGTCGCATCAACCAAGAATAGTGTAGAAATATAGCAATATAAAACCATAAATAATTAAATAACAATAGGTGAATGATGCCAAGTGGAAATAAGTCCAGGACCAGCCTATTGGCTCAGGGTGTCTGACACTCAGAGGGAGGAGTTGTAAAGTTTGATGGCCACATGTAGGAATGACTTCCTATGACGCTCAGTGTTACATCTCAGTGGAATGAGTCTCTGGCTGAATGTACTCCTGTGCCTAATCAGTACATTATGGAGTGGATGGGAGACATTGTCCAAGACGGCATGCAACTTGGACAGCATCCTCTTTTCAGTCACCACCATCAGAGAGTCCAGTTCCACCCCCACAACATCACTGGCCTTGCGAATGAGTTTGTTGATTCTGTTGGTGTCTGCTACCCTCAGCCTGCTGCCCCAGCACACAACAGCAAACATGATAGCACTGGCCACCACAGACTCGTAGAACATCCTCAGCATCGTCCGGCAGATGTTAAAGGACCTCAGTCTCCTCAGAAAGTAGAAACGGCTCTGACCCTTCTTGTAGACAGCCTCAGTGAAATTGAAAGTAATGGTTTGAAAACCCTGCCAGAGCTGAAGAGTTTCTAATTTCAATCACGATTGGGTTTTTCTGCTCTTAAAATTTCCTTCCGCAGGACATACCTACTCTTCTTGTATAGCTTTGGATCACCAGTCACAGACCTAGCCCTCAATAAACTATGAATCTCCTGGTTCATTCACGGCTTTTGGTTTGGATATGTCCACTATGATCTTGAAGGCATAGAGTCATCCACACAGGTTTTGATGAAATCAATGACAACTGTGGAGTATTCATTCAGATTCAAAGATGAATACTCTACAATCCACTAACTCAGAGCAGTCTTGCATGCATTCCTCTGCCTCCCTTCACCATACCTTCTGAGTCTTCATCATTGGTGCTGCAGTCTTTAATCTCTGCCTATGTGCTGGAAGTTGAAGTACAGCTAGGTGATCATGCTTTCCAAAGTGTGGGCATGGGATAGCACAATCAAACAGTGGTCAAGTGTGTTGGCTGCTCTGGCTTCACAGATAATATACTGTGGTAGTTATTTAGAGACTTCTTCAAGCTGATTTGGTTGAAATCCTCTGCATTGAAAAGAAAAGTATCCAGGAGTGCTGTTTTATGACTACTGATTACAGTGTTTAGCTCCTCCAGTGCCTGCCTGATGTGGGCCTGAGATGAAATGTACATTGCTACCAGGATTATGGTGAAAAACATCCTTGGCAGATATAATGGATGACAGTTGACTGCTAGATGATCTAGTTTAGGAGAGCAGGACTGAGACAGAACAGCCATATCGATGCACCATGATGAGTTAATCATGCAATGTACTGCAGCTCCTCTCAGCTGTTCTGTCTTTGTGGTGGATGGTGAAACCCTCAGGCTGTAGTGCTGCATGCAAAATGGTGAGAGTGAGCCATGTTTCCATGAAACAAAGTACACAGCAGTCCCTGATGCCCCTCTGGTCCTGAAATCTTGCTCTGAGGTCTTCAATTTTATTTTCCAGAGACTGTACATTTGCCAGCAGGATAATTGGGAATGGGGATCAAAGGCTTTTGCACTTTAATCGTACCTGCAGACTGACTCATCTTCCATGTCTTCATTTTCTTAATATTGGAACTGTACTCACAATTTGAGCCTACAGTCCAGGATCCACTGATATCACCAGATTTGAGTATTGATAGACACTTATAATTAAACATTGCTTAAAACAATAAAGCATTGTTACTAAATACTAGGCTTTAGATAAGTTTGAATTTTAGAGATTTGAAAATGATCAATGATTGTACAAGGAAGGGAGGGTGTTGCTGGCTATCAGAAACTAAGGGGTGTGATTTAGGGATGGTGTCTCCTCACTGCATTGGCAGTGATCCTTTAACCATTTAGAGCATATCATCACATACTGGATAGTTTATGGCTGATTTGACTGAAGGTCCATGTTCAGATTAGGAAAGTGCATGTGTGTTGCCAAGTGAAAGTAACTGGTTTGAACTCAATTGTGGAGTACTTTCTGTTTTTCCAGTAACAGAAAATGTTGGCCACATTATTGTTCCCAGGTTTTGCAATTTGCGTTCTAGCTGCTCATTGTGGGTGCAAAGCAAAGTTCAAGAAATCTCTAAAATAAAGATCCAGTGCAATAGAATATCTGGAAATGTGTTTTTATTTATTGATTTTACAATTTCTATGGATTGATAAGTAACAGCTTTAAATTGAGAGCTGCACTTTGGATACTGTAACTCATCAGGTTTTCTTAATGTCTGCGTGGCAACAAAGTTCCTGGTATCAGCCACTTTAATTCACCATGCCGACATTGCTATTTCTGACGTGGTTTCCTGCAATTTTATGTTGAAGCTCAATATAAGCTGGAGAATCAGCACTTTATCTAATGCCAGGGCAAGTTATCGTCATCCAGTCTCAATACTGAATTTTATGGGTTCATGTAACTCACTTTCTCTTCACTAAGCCTGTTCTGTTGTAGGCCATTAATCTAATATATTAGCTCAGTTTATCTCTCTCCACTAATGTTGCCAGACCTGCAGCATTCCTCACATCTCTGCATTTCATAACTTATCTTCCTTTGCTTGCGTTTTCTCTCTCCAACATCCCTCATAACTCACTGTCTTTAATTACCCTAATTGCCAATAGGCGATAGTCTATCAACAAGTTACCTTCATCTGCAACTTTTCTGCATGGGACTTCTAACCTTACTCTAATTCAGGTATTCCCTTTGTCCTATTCACTCCCTTCCCAAATGTTTCTGTAAGCTAAATCCAACTTCTTTTCTCTCTTTTCCAGTTCTGATGAAAAGTCTTTGGCCTTATACATTAACTCTATTTCTTTTCTTCCACAGGTGCCGTCTAAATTGCACAATGTTTCCAAAATATTTTTTTATTTCAATATTTTTAGAAGTCAGGCATACAGAGTTTAATTTATCAGCAAAAATTCTCCTCTATTCAAAAGTCCCTATTCACCAATCTTGTTAACTTATGCATTATTCTTTTCCATTCAAAGAGAGAGGTGGCAGTGACATTTGACGGTGTTGTTCTAAGTTTTGCTGTGTATAGAAAATGTATAGGGACAAATTAAATTAACTTTTCAGGTCAAATCAATTAGCTTTTTTTTTCTAAACACTAATATTAATTTGCATCTTCTGTTATAAATATCATTAAATGAATTTGTCTTTCTATTGATGCTGCCTGACCTAATACATTTTACAGATTCACATTATCCATTGTACAATGTTGTATTTTGTTTTTGCATCATGCTGAGTGCCTTTGCCAGTGTAAGGTCAAGTGTAATTTCTGCATTAGTAGCAGTATAGCTTGTGTAAAATAATCAATTATATTTCTATGTATCTTCAATGGTACATGTTCTCACTGGTGTGAATTACTACCAGTTGAGGCTGAGAACAGTACTAATCTCTTTTTTTCGCAGGATCTTGGGAAAAGTGAAGCCTTTGGGACTTTAGGAAAGTCTCCAGCCTATTAGTGGATTATTAAACCACATAATGGTTATTAGGATGCTAAACAAACATTTGTATCCTGTTAGTGAGCCATTGAACCACACGTGTATAGCTTTGTTAATAGGTTAAGATATCTACCAACCCATGCAGTCACAGCTTATTAGGCTGCTTAAAGGAAGTTAAGCATTTGTAATTTGATAGAACATATAATTTATTAGTAGTTCTTTAAATATATAAGCATGCACAGTATGTTGTCATCACTTTAAATACATACCTATCATTTTGAAGGCTATTTGATTACATACCTGTAATTTGTTCAGTTATTTTAAATATCTGTAACCATTTAATAATCTATTTTAATTTGTATCCACAACCTGTTGATGTAAAATATAAATATATAATTTAAAAAATACATACAGGTTGTTGTGAACTTTTTATTGACATGATTATTTCTGAAAGTCAGTCTTGCATATTCCTTAAGTAGATGTGGATAAAAGTAAGTGGTAAAACAAACTAGTTAAATTTATTGGGTGCTAATATCTTCTGCAATAACATTAAGAATGCAGGTATAATATAATTTTGTGCTCCCAAAATGTTTACTTAAAGATCTGTTTTACTAAGTAAGTTAACATTTATTGAGCAGAATTAATTTTTTACATTCTTAAATATAGTCTACTTCTAGCTTTGATAGACAGACTTTCTTGTGGATAGAAAACTGAATGATAGCCTTTAAGAAGTAATGATAAATTACTTATCGTAAGTTCCTTTATATTCTAGGTGGAAAGCCATGTCCGTCTAGCCAAGCTTTGCAAGAATGGCGATCCTGTAATGTTCATGGTTGCACAGTGTTTTACTGGGAGGCATCACCATGGGGTCCCTGCACAGAAGGTACGTTAGTGGCAGCCCTCAACACTACAGTCAATTGGAAGGATGAAGCCACCTGTTCTGTGGGCATCCAAGTTCGACAAGTCCACTGTGTAAGGAACAAATTTGGACCTGTTTCTCCAAAAAGGTATTATTTCCTTTTCAGAGTGAGAATTTAACAAAAATTTAAAAATGATTGCATATCTTTATCTGTTGTTAAAGTTCTCTTCATGTATGAAGTGTGAAAATACTGAGTGTACATTTATGCTTTTTTCATCTATTGGTCAGCAATACCATCATGTTCCCTTTTAAAAAGATTCATACTGCCCCAAAGCCTGATCTAACTGAACTGGCAAAATTGCATTTCAGTCAACGATATTCTCTATATTAGTAATTAAATACATTTACCTACAAAACAATGCTGCTTTGAAGTTCTCATGGCTTTACTGACAGAAGAGTACTGTCTTAAAGTTCTTGAAAGGAGAGAAGATCATTTCTTTTGAAACAATCGATCTGATAATTGAAATATGAAGAAGTTCCATTAAGACCATTTACTGTGCCCTAACATTGGACAATATAATATGGGGGCTATTAACAGGATACTGGCAGGTAAGTAAGTTTATTTGCTGTTTGTTTAACATTAAATTATCCCTTTCAAATAAAAAGGTTATCCTGTTAGATTAGTACTGATAATGTCTGGCTGAATCCTTCACACTGTATTAGCTTGACAATATTTATTTTGAAATTATGCATATAGCTTTATTCAGTATTAGCTACAATAATATTTTATGGGCAATTTTTAAGCAGACTAATAAATAATTTCTGTAGAAAGAACACTTGTGTTGCCCAGATTACATTCCTTTCCATGAAAAATAATTAATTAAATTTTATCTTTTTAAAATTTATTTCTGACACATAAAAACAAGCTTTTTTGATATATAAAGAGGAGAAGCAAAGAACAATGACAAGAAAATAAAAACTAAGTAGTGCTAATGGAAAACATATTAAAATATCATGGGCATTTTTAAATCATGCTGATGAGTCCTCCGTGTTTGAACATCAGGAACAATAATTACATTGTCCAATGTTAATGAGATACTGAAGTTCAGCCTTCAAATTTTTGTCATTCTCTTCTGCAAAGAAACACATTTTAGATTATAAATGCAGAAAAAATCTGTCAAGTCTTGCTATTTAATTGTCCTTATTAAAAATAATTGATGTTAATAAATGAACAAAGGGTACTTAAGTTGATGTCTTGGACAATAGCTGAATATTTAAGTAAAAAGGACCACAATGTAGTTTAACGTCTATTACACATTTACATGTTCAATTTCAGATTGGAACAAAATGACTGTGCTCCAAAGATCATGTTGAGAAATAACGAGGAAGGCTACCTTCCAAGGAGTGTTCTGTGGCCTTGTTAAATCTCATTCTTTTTTTTTCAATGAAACATGTTTTTCAGATGATATGCTAAGTTTGTATTGGAGCTGTTGAATTTTGATGCAAAGCATTAGAACTGACTTTCTACAGATGCTGTCTGACCTGACAAATATTTCCAGCTTTCTCTTTTCTTTCAGATGTTTAGCAGCTGCAGGATTTTCTGTCTCCTGGTTCCAGTATTTTGTTTTCTGTCCTCTGCTGTGACTCGCCTTCTTTTAGTTGCACCTCTTCCAGTAATATCAGCCCTAACTAAATAGCCTTCATTACCCGCTCTCCACTGGCACTTCCCCACCTGTGCTATTCAGCCTCTTGGTCTCCGCCCATTGCAGATATTCCCTTTATTCTCACATCCTTTGCAGCAATTTTACACATGCTGGATTTCTAACTCTCTCCGGTTCTAATGAAAGGTCATTGATCTGAATTGTTAACTCTTTTTCTCTCCACAGATAGTGCCTAATCTTTGGATTTTTCTAGAACTTCCTTTTATTCCAGAATCTGCAGTTCTTTTCCTTTCCAATACCATGGTCTGTTGTGTCAGTGTGTGTTAGTGCAGATAAGTTCAATTTGTTGGGATGGACTGTTGATATTGCATCATTAGCCGTGATCTCAGTGAGAGAACTATAATTCAGTTCAATGCTGGTTCTTGGTCAATAATGACACTCCTAGTAGTATTTCATTCTCCATTAACAGCAAAGGGGATATTACTGGCACTGGGATGGACATAATTTAAGTCAATGACCCAGTATTGAAAAGCTCTTGTTCACTCATTGAAGTGAAAGCAAACTATGGTTTTTTTTCAGGTCAGTATTGGTTGACTTGATAAACTGCAATTTTTTTTAAACATCGCAGCATTGTGATTTAGAACTTCGATTGTCAAGCATAACAGGAATTTCAGTTAGGCAATTGTTTGAAAATGCATTTAAATAATCTCTCTGAGCATGTGCCGCAGATGATGCTATGTGACTGACGTGCTGGATAAAGTAAATTCTGAAAGTTTGTATAACTCATAGTTCGGGAGCCTAATGTAACTTTTTTATAGCAGGGAAGTCATAAAATCAGGAATATAGACTCAGAGTAAGGGAATAGTTATTTAAGGCTTAGATGAAGACCCTTTGCAGAGATTTGTAATTCCATGAAATTCTCCACCATGGGATTGTGGATGCATTTTTCAATGCAGTTGCTTAAGGGTGAGATAAATATTTCTTTGGAATACTGAGACAATCAAGGAGTGTGGGATTAGCTGGGAAAGTGCATGAGGCATGGGATCATTCTGATATTATTCAGTAACATACCAGGTTCAAGGGTCAATGTGGCCTATTGTCATTCTCATGTTTGAAAGAAATTATCCTTTAACGTTATTTTTAAAGAAAGACTGTTGCATCTTCTATGTCTGATCTTTGGAACGGTAATTATTGATTCCTTCTCTTTCCCAACATTTCTAGGTGTCCTGAAGATTCCCAGCCCAAAACTTTTCAGCCATGCCTTTTGCCATGCAAAGAGGATTGCATTGCCACCCCCTTCAGTGAATGGACCTCTTGCCCTACCACATGTCAACAAGGTAATTCTTCTGATGACGTATCTTTAGTGGTGAAGATACTCAATCAGTTTAATTATGCCACATCGTATGACGTTCTGGTCACCCCATTACAGGAAGGAAGTGATGGCTTTGGAGAGCAGGTTGCTGACATTCACAAGGATGTTGCCTGGATTAGAGATTAAGAAGTGTGAGGAGAAGATTGGATTGCTTTCTCTGGGTTTGGAGGCTGAGAGGTGACCTAATTCAAAGTCATAACATTATGAGAAATGTAGATCAATTAGACAGTCAGAGCTCTTTCCAAAGTAGGGATACTAGGGAGGATAATTTTAAGGTGAGGGGGGGAACATATAAAGAAGATTTTTTTACACATAGAGTGGTAGATGCCTAAAATGTGCTGTCAGGGCTGGTGATGGAAGCAGGTGCAATTATGACATTTAACTGACTTTTAGATAGGCACATGACCAACTAGGGATTGAGAGATATTGATGGGATTAGTTCTGAATTGGCTTCAACGTCAGCACAGGTATCATAGGCCTAAGAGTCTGCTTCTGTTTATGTTCTTCTGTGGTAAAATGTACTCAAACAGATCATTAAAAGTAACTGAAGAACAGATTTGTGAAACAATCTCCTCCAATAGCACACATCTACTCAATTTGCATTCCAGAGAAGATGAATAGTAAGTAAGGCACAATAGGATCAGTGCGGTGACTGTGTCTTGCGCACCAATCAGCTACTCCCATGTAAGGAGGTCCCTGGCTGAACCAAACACATGTTTTCATTCCTCAGTCACAGATTCCAATTCCACACTATAGATGCCTTGCTTTCATTATTTCGAGTCCCACCAAGATCACAGAGACAATGTTATGAAAAGGCCTGGTCTCCAGCTGATGAAAGAAAATAATTGATGGAGGGCATGAAGCAAAGAGGGTGTTGACAGGTTTTTAAATATTATTGGAACCGGGGGTTTTGGGTTTGGTGCAGGAAAGTAGTGCTGAGTTGAAGGTCAGTCATGACCCTGTATGACTCACAGTAGTGGTCAAACAGGGTCACCACCTCGTAGTTTGTACGTGCACATTTCAAATCAAATGCTGAAAATGTTCTGTCAGGGGCCCAAACAAACAGACCTTGTTCAATTCCAGGAGTAATAATTTTACATCACAAACTGTTCATGATTTCATTGCTCTAAGCAGTACCAAAAAGAGCCACCATAAGGCAGCCATATGAGTATCTAGTTTTCGTGGAAAGATTGGTAATGCTAATATAATCTAAGCTTTCTATGGCAGAAAATGTGAATTGTTGACAAATTGAGTATATGTGCCAGTGGAGTCATTGCTTGGTTATTGCTGGAACGTTTCAAGAGTAATCCCGTGACATATTTTCTCAGCATCTTGGCACATGCATAAGCAGGTTGTGGTAAATGAGTTTGTTTACAAGCCTAGAATAGACCAAGATATTAAAGACTTGGTTGACGTGTATTCAACATGCAGGGTTTGAATGCACCATTGTTGGTAAGGATAGGATATTTTGGCAGATGAATGTGTGGCTGAGGAAATGGTGCAATCTGCAGGGGTTCAGATTTCTGGATCAGTGAAATCTCTTCCAGGGAAGGTATTATATTTGAATGCACCAAGTATATAGAATAAAGTAGATGAACTTGTAACACAGTTACAGATAGATTTGTATGATGTTATGGTTATTGCTGAATGTGGCTGAAAGAAGATTATAGCTAGGAGCTTGATGCCCAAGAATATAAATTGCATCAAAAGGCCGGGCAGGTAGGCAGAGCGGATGGGGTGGCTCTGTTGGTAAAAAAGTAAAATTAAATCATTAGAAAGAGGTGACACAGGATCAGAAGGTGTAGAAAAGTTGTGGGTAGAGTCAAGAAACAGCATGCGTAAAATGAGCCTGGTGGGAGTTACATACAGACCTCCAAACAGTAGCAAAGATGTGGTTAACGAATTACACTGTGAGATAGAAAATGCATGTCAACAGGGTAATGTTGTGCTAGTCATGGGGGTTTTCAATATGCAGGTAGATTTGGAAAATTAGGTTGGGATTGTATCCCAAGGGTAGAATTTGTAGAATGCCTAGGGGGGTGGCTTTATAGAGCAGCTCATGGTTGAGCCCACCTGGGGATCAGCTATTCTGGATTGGGTGTTGTGCAATGAACTGGAATTGATTAGGGAGCTTAGGGGAAAGGAACCCTTTGGAGTGTTGATCATAATATGAAAGAATTCACCCTGCAACTTATAAAGGAGAAGTTAGTCAGATGTATTCGTTTTACAGTGGAGTAAAGGGAATTGCAGAGGCATGAGAAAGGAGCTGGCCAAAATTGTTTGGAAAGCAACATTCCCAATGATGATGGAAGAGCAGCAATTGCTAAAGTTTCTGAGAGAATTCAGAAGACACGGGATAGATACATCCCAAAGAAGAAGAAATATTCTAAAGGCAGGATGATGCAACTGTGGTGGACAAGAGAAGTCAAGGCCAACAGAAAGGCCAAGAGAGGGCATATAATAGAGCAAGAGCTAGTACAAATTTAGAGGATTGGAAAAGCTTTTAAAAAACAAACAGAAGGCAACTAAAAAAGTCATAAAGAAGGAAAGGATAGAATATGAAGATAAGCCAGCCAATAATACAGAGGATACCAAAAGTTTCTTCAGATGTATAAAGTTTACAAGAGACTTGAAAGTAGTTATGAAAACTGCTGGAAAATGATTCTCGGGAGGTAGATACAGGATACAAGAAATTGGTGGACGAACTGAATAAATACTTTGCATCAACCTTCACTGCGGAAGACACGAGAAGTTCGCTGGAAGTTCGTGGATGTCATGGAGCAGAAGTGAGTAAAAATACCTGAGAGAAGGTGCTTGGGAAACTGAAGGTAGTTAAGTCACCTGAACCAGATTGTCTATACCATGGGGACTTGATAGAAGTGGCTGAAGAGATTGTGAAGGCATTGGTAATGATCTTTCAAGAATCAATGGATTCTGGAACGGTTCTGGAGCACTGGAAAATTCAATTGATACTCTACTCATTAAGGAGTGAGAGAAGCAAAAGAAAGGAAAATATAGGCCAGTTAGTCTGACCTCAGATATTGAGAAGTTGTTGGAGCTGATTGTTAGGGATGTGGTTTCTGGGTACTTGGGAGCTCATGATTGAATAGGCCATACTCAGCATAGTTTCCTCAAGGGAAAATCTTGCCTGACAGGCCTTCTGGAATTCTTTGAAGAAATAACAAATAGGATAGACAAAGGAGAATCAATATATGTTTTGTACTTGGATTTTCAGAAGCCCTTTGAGAAGGTATCACACATGAGGCTGTTTAATAAATTAAGAGCATATGGTCTTAAAGGAAAGATACCAGAATGGATAGGGCATTGAGTAATTGACAGGTGGCAAAGAGTGGGAATAAAGGAAGCCATTTTTGACGGCTAACTGGTGACCAGTGATATTCCGCAGTGGTCTGTGTGGGGACTGATTGTATGTTATTTGTCAATGATTTGGCTGATGGTTTTGGTGGCTTTCTGGCCAAGTTTGCAGATGATAGGTGGAGGGTCAGGCAGTGTTGAGGAAGCAGGGAGGCTACAGAAGGAATTGCACAGATTAGGGGAATGGATGAAAAAGTGGTAGATGGAATACAGTGTTGAGAAATGTTTGGTCATGCACTTTGGTAGAAGATATGAAAGCACAGAGAATTTTCTAAATGGAGAGAAATTTCAAAAATCTGAGGTGCAAAGGGACTTGGGTGTTCTCATGGGACAGTTTCCCTAAAGGTTAATTTGCAGATTGAGTCTGTGGTGAGGAAGGCATATACAACATTAGTATTCCTTTTCAGAGGAATAATATATAATATAGTGTTATAGAAAGATGTAATGTTGAGTTTTTTATAAGGCACTGGTGAGGCATCACTTGAAGTATTGTGAGCAGTTTAGGGCTCCTTAACTAAGAATAGGTTGCTGGCATTGGTGAAGGTTCAAATGATATTCACTAAAATAATTCTGGGATTGAAAGGTTTATTATATGATTGCTTGGTAATGGGATCCCGTTGGAGGTGGCGGAAGTTACGGAGAATTATATGTTGGACCTGGAAGCTGGTGGGGTGATAAGTGAGGACAAGGGGAACCCTATCCTGAGTGGGGTGGCGGGCTGATGGGGTGAGGGCAGATGTGCGGGAAATGGGAGAGATGTGTTTGAGAGCAGAGTTGATGGTGGAAGAAGGGAAGCCCCTTTGTTTAAAAAACGAAGACATCTCCTTCGTCCTGGAATGAAAAGCCTCATCCTGAGAGCAGATGTGGCGGAGATGGAGGAATTGTGAGGAGGGGATAGCCTTTTTGCAAGAGACAGGGTGGGAAGAGGAATAGTCCAGGTAGCTGTGAGAGTCTGTAGGCTTATAGTAGATATCAGTAGATAGGCTGTCTCCAGAGATGGAGACAGAAAGATCAAGAAAGGGGAGGGAAGTGTCGTAAATGGACCAGGTAATAGAGTTATTGTGGAGAGGATGTTTCCTATGGTGGGCGAGTATAAGACCAGATGATGCAGACTCAGAATACAGTGGCATGCTTTTAGAATGGAGAGGAGGAGGAATTTCCTAAGCCAGAGGGTAGTGAATCTGTGGAATTTGTTGCTATAGGTGGCTGCAGAGGCCAAGTCATTGGGTATATTTAAGGCTGAGGTTGATAGATTCATGATTAGTCAGAACATAGTGGGATATGGGGAGTAGGCATGAGATTGAGGCTGAGGAAAATCGATCAGCCATGATGAAATGGTGGAGCAGACCTGATGGGACAAATGGCCTAATTCTGCTCCCACAATACCTCTTGTGTTCTTACGAATTATAAAACCCATCTTCTGAGAGGGCTAATTTGGACTTGAACTATAAGGTTGTACTAATTATTGTCTAATGGTGAGATGACAGCCTTCTCATTCAGAATCTTCTGCAAGTGGTTTGAAATATAACCAGTGGAATCCTGCACTATGAGAAAAAGGACTATTGATGAATTTTGGCCGATTTGACCACTGTTGGTTTGCCAGATATATAGGGAGGGGCTGCAGTTCCTTTCCAGCCAATTCAGGGAATATATGTGTGCTGTGGCTACCAAAAAAAAAGCCTCTCATCTCTCTGCAAAGCTGCATCCAGTGGGTAAACAGACTAAACCTTTTAGACTGTGAAGGACACTTTAAAGAAGCAGTTGACAGACCACAAAGGCTCAAGCAAAGCAGAATTCTAATTTTCATCCATCAGCTCAGAAGAAACCTAAGCCAGGTCCAGCCAAACTGAAAGGGAAGAATGGAGGGTAGGAAGTGAAGCTAAAAACTGTAGCTGATAAAGAAAGACAGACAGTTTCGAGTGAGTAGTAAGGTGTAGGAAAAGTTTTTTTTCATCAATTTTGCAGTAAATAGATGAGGAGTTCAGAAAGATGCAGTCAATGTTGATCATCTGGTGCACACTGTTCCCAAGGTGCAAGAATTGGTGACAAACTGATTCATGAAATGCAGGATGTGCCAGAAGAGGCTGTCACTACAGAAGACGAGGAAAGTGTAGAAGAGATAATGAGCGAGAACCTGATGGAGATCATAGTGAATTTTGAAACGGGTGTACAGTTAGCATCCAGAGTGAATGCTGGAGTGGTACCAGGCAAGCCAATTGTGTGAGAAGATCCCAGGGAATGAGGAGAACAATTATGTTGTTATTCATGCATAAATAATACAATTAAATGAGAGTAGTATAGTGTGTGCCTCCTTAGGACACAGCAATGGACAACTCCTTAGGAAAACATCATACACAACTTAAGTGATCACAATTAATTTGTAATTAGTAAAGATGTAAATTAATTTGTGGGTACTCCACACTGCTGCAAGTCCCAAACCCGTACTTTGTAGCAAGCACACGATACCAGCACCTCAGATAATATTACTTAAAGGATTTCAAACCACTATAAATTTATTTAACTTGATCTAGGCCCCTCTAAGGTCTATTGATGTGACTGATGCTAACCAATTATTCTTTGTTCTATGTGTACACCCTCTGAAGTAGTTTCCTGGATGGAATCTTTGAATTCCAATCTCGATCTCTACACCACTCCCAAACCCCTACCCCAGCTTTAATGCCCCAATCTCAGGCCCTGGTCCATATGGAAGATCTCCTGTCCTCTGGCATAGTCATCAGAAATGATCTCTCTCTGCTCAGCATTCCTCCAGCAATACCAGCTGTTTGTGAAGATCCCCACTAACTATTGATCCCTGATCTAAATCCCCTTTGAGGAGTTATCTTTGGGCCCATGACTCCTGACCCTAGACACCAACTGTTCTTGAAGACATTACGAAGCCAGTAACTTGACTTTTTAAACTTTGTTTATGGCTGACAAATTTGTTGCTGCAGATCCCAGCCTCTGGAATCTCTTGCCACTCCAGGTCTCTGCCCCAGCCATGTAACATGTTGTTTAACCCTCTCACAACTTGCATTGGAACTGGATTGCATATTTTCCATTGCAGAAAATTCAATTTCCCTCTCAAAATCCCTGGGTATGAGAGAGATTTTCAGTGGGTGATCACTATTTGGGAGTACAGAGAGAATTAATTTTAAGCTCAGCACATTCTATGATGCATATCTGGAACTATGTTGAGTGGAATAATTGAATACTTAAAAATAATTAATGTTGGCAAATAGAGCAGTAATATACATATTTCATTGCAAGAATTTAGGCTGCAGAGCAGTGTTAAAGTGAAGAAAATAAGAAAAAACACCTCTATTTTGAGAATGCAGAGCTATGATGAATTACAGAAAGAGAGAAATTTAAGTTAAATTCCAATACTTGGCAAAATGTAAAGAAAACTCTGTTGTTTTTATTTTCAACACAGCTTATGCTCAAAGACACTTTGTACAGGCTTCAAGATTGTATAGAGCAAAAGAGTGGCTGAACATGCAGATCTTTCTTTAAAAATGTCAACAGAAATTAATTTAATTTTACTGAATAAACTCCTGAGGCTGTTATGAAGAACATTGTTCTACAATTACAGGAGTAAAGAAATGCTTTGCTTCAATGACCACAGTAACACAACCCTTTAATTAAATTCTAACTGTTTGCAGTGAGGATGTTGAGTGTTTCTCTGGTGTTCTTGGTGACATTGCCCTTGTACTTTGTGAATTTAGCCATGCACAATGATTGAAAGCACACAATAAAGCATATCCGTTAAAGAAACAAATCTAATTTACTTATTACAACCAACTCAATGAAGCCAGAGTTTTATCTCCAAAAGTCAAAACATGGATCCATTAGAGGTGTAGCTGGGAATGCCATTGTGTCCTTTGTCACACATGCCCCTGGACTTCCCCAGAAAGCTTCGATAATCATGCGCAAGTATACAAATTGTTTCGGTATCACAATCACCCATTTTCCAAGATACTGCAACATCCTTCACTCTTTGATGCCACCTAAAGACCACCTAGTCATGTGATAAAATCATTAAAGTGCCATCCCTTATCTCCAAGCTTATATTATATTTAACTATATAACTTACAGTTACACTTCTTTTATAATGCTTTAGGGTCAGCATAGAAAGGCACCATCCAGTCTATAATATCCATGCCAACCTTTTCATTGGCCTTCTATGCTTTGCCTATTTAAGTGACCGTATGAAACACCTTGGTTTCCTTGGCTGCACAAGTCTAGTGAGGATGTTCTCTGGTCTCACCAAACTCCTGAGATTGAGATGGCTCGTCCCATCCCAAACCCCGGCTTATGTGGATGCTGTGTAATTCGTTACCCTGTTATGAATTAGTGCCGTGAAATAACAGACAGTACACTGCAAACGATTAAAGGACTATTTATGAATCTTACCTTAACTAAAGAGTTAGTAAAGAATAGCAAAAAGAAAAGGGCCCATTCTAATTCAACAGTCAAATGTGCACAAGTTAGAACCCATCTTGAACTTCTTTGTCACTCATGCACTGGGACCTCGGCCAGTGAAAGCACACACCACCTTCCGAACATCACTCACAATCCATCTCGAATAAACGGGTCTCCTACCAAATCGTATGCTATGACTGGTTCTCCCAAGCATCTTCTTGCTTCATCTCCTGCCAAACACAAGCCCAAGACTAACCTTATTGTCCCTCCCCAAGAAATCCTCCCACTAATTGGATTCCACATCATCCTTTATCTTCAACAATAACCCAAACAGGCTGAAGTCAGAAGAAGCTGTTCCAACAGAGCTGCTATATGAAATACCTACAGCATAACAGTAAAGATGTGAACCAGGGCATTACATGTATAAATGCTTCTTAAACATAGACTCTGCCATCCTCTCTAAAAGTACATTCCAGATATCAACCACACTTTACATAAAAAATATACCTCCTTTGAAACTTCTTCCTCCCACATTCTTCCAACCTTAAGTCAATGCCCTCTTTTTTTCGATATTTCTACCATGGGAAAGAAGATTTTGATTATTTAGTCTACTTATGTTTCTTATTGTTCTTATTTTGTTCTATCAGGTCATCCTTGGACAAACACACCCAGACTATCTGAAGTCCTCCAATCCAAGCAACATCCTTGTGCAACTGACCTCACTCCAGGGCGACTACATCCTTCCTGTAGCGTTATAACCGGAAACACACACAGTATCCCAAGTGCAGTCTAACCAGTATTTTATAACGTTTACAAATATACTTTGACATCAGGTTTCCCTGATACTGGTCAAAAGACTTTCTTCAGTTCTATTCCTCACTAGTTAGGGATTTACAGGGCCTTTAATCAATCTGCTGTGTTTTGCTCTGCAAAGATAATGGTGCCCATTACAATATTTCTACATCTGGTTCAGGTCTGGCTCACAGTACATGGAAATATTGTTCAGACATGCTGGAAATACAGAGCATCAAGTAACTCTTTGTTCTGTTGCGCACCATCTTGATGTATGTAATTGATCACGTCATCTCAGTTGGGAAGGATGATGACTGACTCGAAATCATGGAAAGACATTATTATTCCACCCTCCAGCACTTCTTGTACCACATCTCAGTAACCCTCTCAGTAGAGATACTCGACAAAAGTCAGAAAATCAAATTATCTGGTGAGACACTTATTTTACAGACAAATAAAAGCTTTTCAGTGTGAAGCAGCATTTTAAAGTTTTTTTCACACAACTTTCCTCTGGAACTTTGTGCATAGAATGTTGTTGCAGTCCTCAGGGCAGTCAACATTAAACCAGCCAATAGTATCCAGACTGCAGCAACATATAATGAGACATTAACAATTTAATTGCCTATGTGCTTTATTAATGGTGTAACATAGCACTTTTGTGTACCAAAGGCACTAGGAACAAATTGTTTGATGAGATTTATGATTTTTCTTCACTCCTCACCACCTCCCAGCCCACTATGCTGAGGTCTGTCAATGAGAAACAGTTGGGAAGTTGGTACAGAGCAGCAAACTCAATTTGCATTGTTCTGGGATCAGTGCACGTGCTTATTGATACGCAAAAGTAATGGACATTAGAGTTTATACTGGCTGTCCAGCATTTTTGTGTAAGGATCTGAGCTTCTGGAGCTGTGATTGGAATCATTCTGGAGCATCCGCGATGCTGAGAAAGTCGTGAACAGCACGTTCAGTGAGTTGGCCACACCGCAAGTAGAGGCTACACAGGCAGAAAGGGAAGGGGTGGCCACTAGACAGTGTAGCAGTAGGTAGGTAGTGCAGGAGTCCCCTGAGGTCATCTCCCTCCTAAACAGAAAGACTGTTTTGGATACTGTTGGGGGAGATGTCTCATCAGGGGAAGGCAGCAACAGCTGAGTTCATTGTACCGTGGGTGGCTCTGCGGCACAGGAGGGAAGGAAAAGGAGTGGGAGAGCTATAATGATAGGGGATTCGATTGTAAGGGGAATAGAATGGCGTTTCTGCAGCCACAAAAGAGACTCCAGGATGGTATGTTGCCTCCCTGGTGCAAGGGTCAAGGATGTCTCTGAGTGGCTGCAGGACATTCTGGAATGGGAGGGTGAACAGCCAGTGGTCGTGGTGCACATTGGTACCAACGATATAGGTAAAAAATGGGATGAGGTCATACAAGGTGAATTTAGGGAGTTAGGAGATAAACTAAAAAGTAGGACCACAAAGGTAATAATCTCTGGATTACTACCAGTGCCACGTGCTAATCAGAGTAGAAATAGGAGGATATTTCAGATGAATACGTGGCTTGAAAAATGGTGCAAGGGGGAGGGATTTAAATTTCTGGGGCATTAGAACCTGTTCTGGGGGAGGTAAGACCGGTATATACAGGACGATCTGCACCTGGGCTGGACTGGAACCAATGTCCTAGGGGGAGCATTTGCTACTGCTGTTCAGGAGGCTTTAAACTAATGTGGCAGGGGGATGGGAACAAGTGCAGAGAGACAGAGGGGTGTAAAATGAGGGTAGAAGCAAAAAGTAGTAAGGTGAAAAGTAAAAATAGCAGGCAGGCAAATCCAGGGCAAAAAGCAAAAAGGGCCACTTTTCAACATAATTGTATAAGGGCTAAGAGTGTTGTAAAAACAAGCCTGAAGGCTTTGTGTGTCAATGCGAGGAGCATTCGTAACAAGGTGGATGAATTGAATGTGCAGATAGTTATTAATGAATATGATATAGTTGGGATCACAGAGACATAGCTCCAGGATGACCAAGGATGGGAGCTCAACATCCAGGGATATTCAATATTCAGGAGGGATAGACAGGAAAGAAAAGGAGGTCGGGTAGCATTGCTGGTTAGAGAGGAGATTAACGCAATAGAAAGGAAGGACATTAGCCTGGAGGGTCTGGAATCAATATGGGTAGAACTGCATAACACTAAGGGGCAGAAAACACTGGTGGGAGTTGTGTACAGGCCACCTAACAGTAGTAGTGAGGTTGGGGATGGCATTAAACAGGAAATTAGAAATGCGTGCAATGAAGGAACAGTAGTTATAATGGGTGACTTCAATCTACATATAGATTGGGTGAACCAAATTGGTAAGGGTGCTGAGGAAGAGGATTTCTTGGAATGTGTGTGGGATGGTTTTCTGAACCAACGTGTCGAGGAACCAACTAGAGAGCAGGCCATTCTAGATTGGGTATTGAGCAATGAGGAAGGGTTAGTTAGCAATCTTGTCATGCGAAGCCCCTTGGGTAAGAGTGAACATAATATGGTGGAATTCTTCATTAAGATGGAGAATGACAAAGGTTCTGAACTTAAAGAAGGGTATCTTTGAAGTATGAGACGTGAATTAGCTAAGATAGACTGGCAAATGATACTTAAAGGGTTGATGGTGGATATGCAATGGCAAGCATTTAAAGATCGCATGGATGAACTAGAACAATTGTTCATCTCAGTTTGGCAAAAGAATAAACCAGGGAAGGTAGTGCACCCGTGGCTGACAAGGGAAATTAGGGACAGTATCGTCCAAAGAAGAAACATATAAATTAGCAAAAAAAAGCAGCACACCTGAGGACTGGGAGAAATTCAGAGACCAGCAGAGGAGGACAAAGGACTTAATTAGGAAAGGGAAAAAAGATTATGAGAGAAAGCTGGCAGGGAACATAAAAACTGACTGCAAAAGCTTTTATAGATACGTGAAAAGAAAAAGATTGGTCAAGACACATGTAGGTCCTTTACAGTCAGAAACAGGTGAATTGATCATAGGGAACAAAGACATGGCAGACCAATTGAATAATTACTTTGGTTCTGTCTTCACAAAGGAGGACATAAATAATCTTCCGGAAATAGTAAGGGCAGATAAATCCCCAGGGCCAGATGGTCTGCATCCCAGAGTGCTTAAGGAAGTAGCCCAAGAAATAGTGGATGCATTAGTGATAATTTTTCAAAACTCCTTAGATTCTGGATTAGTTCCTGAGGATTGGAGGGTGGCTAATGTAACCCCACTTTTTAAAAAAGGAGGGAAAGAAAAACTGGGGAATTATAGACCGGTTAGCCTGACATCGGTGGTGGGGAAAATACTAGAGTCAGTTATCAAAGATGTGATAACAGCACATTTGGAAAGAGGTGAAATCATTGGACAAAGTCAGCATGAATTTGTGAAAGGAAAATCATGTCTGATGAATCTTATAGAATTTTTTGAAGATGTAACTATTAGAGTGGACGGGGGAGAGCCAGTGGATGTGGTATATTTAGATTTTCAAAAGGCTTTTGACAAGGTCCCACACAGGAGATTAGTGTGCAAACTTAAAGCACACGGTATTGGGGGTATGGTATTGATGTAGATGGAGAATTGGTTGGCAGACAGGAAGCAAAGAGTGGGAGTAAACGGGACCTTTTCAGAATGGCAGGCAGTGACTAGTTGGGTACCACAAGGCTCAGTGCTGGGACCCCAGTTGTTTACAATATATATTAATGATTTAGACGAGGGAATTAAATGCAGCATCTCCAAGTTTGCGGATGACACAAAGCTGGGCGGCAGTGTTAGCTGTGAGGAGGATGCTAAGAGGATGCAGGGTGACTTGGATAGGTTAGGTGAGTGGGCAAATTCATGGCAGATGCAATTTAATGTGGATAAATGTGAGGTTATCCACTTTGGTTGCAAGAACAGGAAAACATTATCTGAATGGTGGCTGATTAGGAAAAGGGGAGATGCAACGAGACCTGGGTGTCAATGTACACCAGTCTTTGAAAGTGGATAGAGCAGGTACAGCAGGCAGTGAAAAAGGCAAATGGCATGTTGGCATTCATAGCAAAAGGATTTGAGTACAGGAGCAGGGAGGTTCTACTGCAGTTGTACAAGGCCCTGGTGAGACCGCACCTAGAATATTGTGTGCAGTTTTGGTCCCCTAATCTGAGGAAAGACATTCTTGCCATAGAGGGAGTACAGAGAAGGTTCACCAGATTGATTCCTGGGATGGCAGGACTTTCATATGAAGAAAGACTGGATCAACTAGGCTTATACTCACTGGAATTTAGAAGACTGAGGGGGGATCTTATTGAAATGTATAAAATTCTAAAGGGATTGGACAGGCTAGATGCAGGAAGATTGTTTCTGATGTTGGGGAAGTCCAGAACGAGGGGTCACAGTTTAAAGATAAAGGGGAAGCCTTTTAGGACCGAGATGAGGAAAAACTTCTTCACACAGAGAGTGGTGAATCTGTGGAATTCTCTACCACGGGAAACAGTTGAGGCCAGTTCATTGGCTATATTTAAGAGGAAGTTAGATATGGCCCTTGTGGCTAAAGGGATCGGGTGTATGGAGAGAAAGCAGGTACAGGGTTTTGAGTTGGATGATCAGCCATGATCATACTGAATGGTGGTGCAGACTCAAAGGGCCAAATGGCCTACTCCTGCACCTATTTTCTATGTTTCTATGTTTCTATGATCTAATCTCGTGTCTCTGTGTGAAGGTGGAGAAAGCTGCATATAGGTGGAAGGGAGTGAGTGGTTGTAGATTAGAAAGTATAACTAAAATATGCCCTGTTTTATAACTATAGATTAATGTTTCTACTTTCCTTTATTTCTCAGGTTCATCAGTAGCAAACCATCTGACCATTTTTCCAATACTTTTTTTTCAGGCAATTCTTCTAATGCTAAGCAGTCTCGCTACAGAATTATCATCCAGAAGCCTGACAATCAAGGGCAGGAATGTCCAGATACATTGTATGAAGAAAGAGAATGTGAACCACTCTCTGTTTGTCCGATCTATAGGTAAAAATAACTCAGGCAAAACTTCGAGATACACTTCATTCACCTGTAGCACATGCCATTATTGGAAAGGCTGACTAAGGGATCTTGATCTCAAAACATAAGCACAGAATAAAGTAGATTATTGACCAAACTCCTGGCAAAGTCTATTGACACTTCAGTGTGCTCTGTCCACAACTTCCTTGTAGCAGACACCTCAGGAACATTAAACTGTAGGAAACAATACTGGGACTCGGACAAGCATCCTCTAAAGCTTTTTTGTTTGATCTAATCTGAGTGTAAATATCACTTGTATTACTCTCTCCCATAACTCTCTAGCAGGTGAAATGCTTTTTCATTCTTTGCCTTGAACATATTCTTTGGGTTAGAGAATCCCTATGGTCACATCTCTGAGGGAAGAAATACTTCCCCATCATAAGGGTTTGATCATTTGTCTGAGATGATACTGACTAGTTTCCAATACTCCCACTAGGAGGAACACCAACTTAGAATCTACCTTATCAATCATCTTCAGAATATAGTATGTGACCATTTCTCCTTTTCTGAACTCAATGAGTATTGATTCAAACTGTTGAATCTCTTTCCGTAAGTCAGCCTCGTTTTCCCAGAGATCAATCAAGTGAACCTTCTCTGTGTTGCCTCCAATCCAGTGATATATTTCTTTAGCTTCAGAGATGAAAATTATGAACAGCACTCATCAGCGACCTATAAAGTTGCATCAACGATACCCTATCTTGGCAAGAAAGGCCAGTATACCATAAGACGTTTAACTTTCTTCTTTTCTTTCTTTATCAATCTTTTTATTAGTTAAATAAAGAAGTACATATATATGTATATATAAACAAGAGGAGAATTATCACAAATATCTATATCAGTAACAGTTCGAATAAAAGAAAAAATAGCATTATCAAGATCAAACAAAGTATTAATCTAATAGTATATAATGAAAAGAAGGGTAATTGATTCTCCTCTTATCCATAAAAAGAAAAAAAAAGATAAAGAACTTTTTGTAGTTGACATAAACAGAAAGAAAAAACCCAACCCCCGCAAAAAAAACAAAAAAAAGAACTGGGCAGTTCAAACTGAGAGTGAAAACCAAAAAAAAAACAAGGAAAAACTCCCTGATCAAATCCAAAACTTCAAAAAGATAACTGGAAGGGCCATAGGTCAGAGCCTAAGAAAATATTGAATAAAAGGTCACCAAGTTTCCTCAAATTTAGAGGATGTATCAAATGTCCGACTTCTTATTTTCTCTAAACGTAAACAGGACCTAATGGAGGTAAGCCAATGAATAACAGTAGGTGGATTAGAGTCCTTCCATTTAAGCAAACTGGCTCTCCTTGCCAAGAAAGCTGTAAAAGTTATTGTCCATTGAGCAGAAGCTGGAATAACTCCTCCTTCCGATGGAACGATCTCAAAAATTGCTGTTAATAAATTCCATTGTAGATCCAAATTCAGAACCTTTGACAAAGTTTTGAAGACTTCTTTCCAAATATTATCTAACTTGATGCAAACCAGAACATATGTGTTAAAGTAGCCACCTCAATATTACATCTATCACAAATAGGATTAATATTAAAAAAAAATAAGGGCTAATATGTCCTTGGACATATGCGCCTGATGCACTACCTTGAACTGTATCAAGGAGTGACGGGCACAAATAGAAGAAGTATTTACCAAATAAAAAAATTTATCCCATTGATTATCTGAAAGTGACTTTCGAAACTCCAGTTCCCACACAGCTTTAATTTTATCATTAGGTAACATGCGCAAGTTCAATAACCATTTATAAATTATAGCTATCAACCCTTTTTGAAATGGTTTGATCTGAAAAAGAGTATCAATAACATTGGGTGAATAAGCCAAAGGAAAATCTTGGAGTAAATTACATAGAAAATTCCTATTCTGTAAGTATCTAAAGAAGTGCACATTAGATAGGTCATATTAATCTGCCAAATGCGTGAAAGACATTACACAATTACCCAAGAACAAATCTAAAAAAGTTGCAATTCCTCTGGTTTTCCAAATTGAAAAGGTCTGATCGAAAATTGAAAATTAAAAAAAAAATAAAATAGATTTTACCAGAAAGAACTAAGTTATTAAAATCAAATGATCTACAAAATTGAAATCAAATTCTTAATGTATGTTTAATAATAGGATTAAAATCTCAACTACTGATCATAGAAAGTCACTGAGCTTTTCTCCAAATCCATCCAGAAGGGACAATCATGTATAACTGAAAAATGAATCCAAAAAGTGATATAACGAATGTTAATTGCCCAGTAGCAAAATCTAAAGTTTGGCAAAGCCATACTACCACACTTTTTAAATTTCTGCAATGAAAGTTTACTCAATCTAGGATTTTTATTATTTCAAATAAAAGATAAAATTCTATCAAAAAACGGTTTAGGTACAAAAGAGGGGATTGCTTGGAATACATATAAAAACTTCGGTAATACTATCATTTTAATAGCATTAATATGGCCAATTAATGATAATGTCATAGAAGACCATTTAGAAATTACTTGCTGCATATACTTAATTAATAGAAGAAACTTGTATTTATACAGGTCATTAACATTTTTGGTAATTTTAATATTGAGATCAGTAAAGTTATTTTTAGCAATACTAAAAGGAAATTGATCATATTGATCAAAATAATTGTTAATAGGAAAAACTCACTTTTATGCAAATTTAATTTATATCTAGAAACTCTACTAAATTCAGAAAATATAGATAACAAAGCAGGAATCGTTTTCTTGGGATCTGAAATATAAACTAACAAGTCATCTGCATACAACAAAACCTTATACACTTTATTTCCTCTCTTAATACCCAAAACCTCATTGAAGTCCCAAAGAGCAATAGAGAGAGGTTCTAAAGCTATGTTAACTAGCAGCGGACTGAGAGGGCAACCCTGCCGGGTACTTCTACATAACCTAAAATAAGAAGATTTTTGATTATTAGTTATAACTGCCACCAAAGGGGCTTAATAAATCAGTTTAATCCAAGAGATGAAGCATGGACCAAAATTAATTCTTTCTAAAACCTGAAAAAGTAAAGCCATTCTACCCTATCTTCAAGAGAAACAGCATATTCAAGTTCTTTACATGGAGAGGAATGAATGATATTCAGTAGTCGCCAAATATTAAATATGAGTATCTATTCTTAATAAATCCAGTTTGACCCTTATAAATAACCTCAGGTAAACTGTTCTCAAGCCTGTTAGCCACAATCTTAGAAAGATTTTTTGAATCAACATTTAATAGAGAAATTGATCTGTAAGAGGCACGTTCAAAGAAATCTTTTCCTTTTTTAGAAATTAATGAAATTGATGCCTCATATAAAGTTTTTGGGAGGGTCCCAGAAGATATAGATTCAGTAAAAAATGGCATAGATGAGGTGTAAGAATATCCATAAACATCTTAAAAAATTCTACCGTAAAACCATTGGGTCCCAGAGCTTTACCTGATTGAAAAGAGGATATAACTCTTACTATTTCCCCTCAACTCCCTTCTTTTCAAAGTAGAGAATCTTATAGGTTCTCACATTATATTCCATTAACCAACTTCTGCAGTCATTACATCCCTTTGCAGGCTCTTTGTATCTTGCTACAGTACATTTGGACCCTTCATCTACATTATTAATGTATTTGTAGATTGAAAATCATTGTAGATACTGGTTCACATTGTGTCCTAGTATTTATGAATTGCATATTGGTGATATGTATCAAAAGTGTTGCTCCATCAAAATATTTTTGATGTTTAGGACTTTTTAAACAAACTTTTGCATAAAGTTAAAATGTATTAGAATTCTCTATGATAAGCAAAATTATATATAACAATGCAATAGTTTATCATTGAAACTCCTCTGGTCTTAAGGTTTATAAACATATCTGGACACTGCATCTTTCTGTTCCCTTGTTGTATCTTCTTTTTTCTCACTTCTCAAGTCTCAAGTATTTTGTGTTTTCCCTGATACCTAGACTTTCTCGGTTTCTCTTCCTTTATTACGGGATATGTGACTATTAATTCAAATTGAAGTGCAAACGTACATCTATTTCCATGTGTTCCACACACCTATAGCAAGTGGGGATTATACTTGGGCCATATAGTGACATACCAAAATCACTTTCTTTACTTATATCTATCATTGCTACATTTAGTACTCTGTCTGTCCTTGCATTCCTTCTGTAAAATGTTCTAACAAATAAAGATTACCTTTATTTGTCACATATACATCAAAGCATTCAGTGAAATGTGTCATTTTCATCAGATCAAATCAGCAAGGGTTGTACTGGGCAGAACACAAATGTGGCCATGCTTTTGGTGTCAACAGCTCTCAAAACCCAACTGTGTGTCTTTTGGAATGTGGAAGTAAACTGGAGCACCTGGAGGACACCCACACAGTCATGAGGTTAATGTACAAAATGCTTACAGCGAGCTGTAGGAATCGAATCCTGATCTTGCACCTGGTGCTGTAAAGCATTACACAAACTGCTACACTACCTTGCTGCCCCATTCCATGTAGACAACTGTTCCCAGTCTCTCTCATAATCAGAATCAGGCTTAATGCCACTGGCATATGTCATGAAATTTGTTGTTTTGCTCAGCAATATGTTACAATACATAATATTTATAACTATAAATTACAATTAGTATCTGTAAAAATAAAATAAATTAGTGCAGAAAGAGAGGGAAAGAAAATAGTGAAGTAGTATTGATGGATTTATTATCCTTTCAGAAATCTGATGGCGTAGGGGGAGAAGGCTGTTCCTGAAACATTGAGTGTGTGTATTCAGACTCCTGTACCTTTCCCAGCCCCCACTTTGATGGTAGCAATGAGAAGAGGGCATGGTCTGGATGATAAGGGTCCTTAATGATTGATGCCGCCTTTTATAGGTGTCACCTTTTGACGGTGTCCTGAGTGTTGGTGAGCCCAGTGCCCATGATGGAGCTGACTGAGCTTACAATTTTCTGCAAGTTCTTATGATCCTGTGTGGTGGCTCATCCAGACTAGACAGGGATGCAATTAGTTAGAATGCTCTCCATGGTACATCTGCAGAAATTTGTGAATGTCTTTAGTGATATACCAACTCTCCTTGTCGTTTGGCAGTTCACCTTAACAATATAGTGAGTATTTAATGAATATGCTAAAATTTTAAAATAAGCGGAGAATTTAAGAAATCAAATGTTATTAAGTCACAAAGTCATATTGCACAACAGACATGTTCTTTGATTCACTAAGTCTGCAATGACCAACAAGCCATTATTTACATTAATCCTATGTCGTTCTGACCATGTTCTTATCAACTCCCTCCCAGATTCCACCATTCATATGTTACCCATTAGGTGGACTTCTGTGGCATGTGACAGGAGGCCAGAGGACTGTCTACTGTATGGAGGAGCTATCTCCTCAGTTCTGTGATGTTCTCTCAGGTGACCACAAATCAAAGGATTCTCATCATAACTAACTTTCATATGAACTGCAGACTTATTAGCCCTTAGTAAGTCAATCTTCCGAACAGGCCTTGTGTCTGTGGTCGCCTGTCCTCATCAATGCCGTGGCATGAGATAGGCATTTTTCCTATTTTGTATCTCGGGATGTTCCGGAGTTGAGTTCAAATCTGAAGGCATACTGCTGGGAGTCTGTGTACATCCTCCCTGTGTAATGCATGGGTTTTCCCCAGGTGCTCGGGTTTCCCTCACAGTCCAAATTTGTATGGGGTAGGTTAATTGGGCATGGTGAATTGACCTGTAATTAGGTCAGGGTTAATCAGGTTTGTCCGGAGTTGCACAGCTTGGCTCAAAGGGCTGGAAGGGCCTACTCTGTGCTGTACAACTAAATAAAATAAAATAATGTGTAGATTTCACTGATGAACTTAAAGTAATTTCCTCTTAAACTGTTTTGACCATTTTGAAAGGATTATTACCACTTTGTTTATTTAACTTTAGATGGAAAACACACAAATGGCATCACTGTAGTTTGGCTCCAGATTATGTCAGACAGAGAACGATTGGAGCAACAGAGGCCTGTGGTTCTGGTTTGCAGTCCAGGGGTAAGTTTCTGTTGTAAATGTTGTGCCACTGGCACGTACACGAGACCCCAAAGTTCATACTAATTGTCCAGTCGGAAAATGTTGGAGACCCAGCATCCTATTAATTCATAATTGGTAATTGGTTTATTATTGTCATATGCATGATGGTGCAGTGCAAAACTTTCAAAGTTTAAACAGAACTTATTATCAAAGTACATACATGTCACCATGTACAACTCTGAGATTCATTTTCTTGCTGGCATTCACAGTAAATGCCAAGAAGCACAATATAATCAATGAAAGACCGCACACAACAAGATGGACAATCAAGATGCAAAAGAAAATAAACTATGTAAATACAAAAAATAATAAATAAGCAATGAGATGAAGAGTCCTTGAACGTGAATCTTTAGGTTGGGGGAACTGTTCAGTGTTGGGGTGAGTGAAATTGAGCGGTTATCCTTTCTGGCTCAAGAATCTTGTAGGTGAGAGGTGATACCTGTTTCTGAAACGTGTGGCATGGGTCCTGAGTCTTCTGTATCCATCTCCTTCCTGATGACAGCAGTGCGAAAAGAGCATAGGCTTGATGGAACCAGAGTGATAGAGCTGAGGGTGAGCCAGCAAGATTACAACTGCAAACATTTGTAGATGATGGATGTAACGTGAATGTAAGGAAGGATAAGCCAGTGACTGGGTATGAATGCAAACACAGCAAAGAACTAAATTGTACAACTGAAGCAAAATTCAAAAGGCCGAAGAATGCAGGACTGAAGGTGCTGTATTTAAATGTGTGTAGCATTCGGAATAAGGTGGACAAACTTGTGACACAACTAAATATTAGTCAGTTATGTCATTGTGGGCATCACTGAGTCATGGCTGAAAGAAAGCCATAGCTGGGAGCATAAAATTGAAGGATATACTTTGTATTGAAAGGGCAGGTAGGAAGGCATAGGTGGTGGTGTGGCTCTGTTGGTACAAGATGGAATTACAAATATAGAAAGAGGTGACATAAGATCAGAATGGTGAAGCTTTGTGGGTGGAGTTAGAAATTGAAAAGGTAAGAAACTATTATGAGAATCATATATATGCCTCCAAATAGTAGTTAATATATGGGGTAGAGATTGCAAAGGAAGCTGGAAGAGGCATGTAGTAAGGGTTGTGACATAACTCTAATGGGGACTTCAATATGCAAGGGGATATGGAAAAACAGATTGGTGTTGGATCGCAAGAGAGGGAATTTGTTGAATGCCTGCGAGATGGCTTCTTAAAGTAACTTATGCTTGAGCCTACTTGGGGAAAGGCTATCTTAGACTGGGTGTTGTGTAATAACCCAAATCGTATTAGGGAACTTAATGTAAAGGAACCTTTAAGTGGCAGTGATCATAATATGATTGAATTCTTACTGCAATTTGAGAAGGAGAAACATAAATCACATGTATCAGCATTGCAGTTGAATAAAGGGAATGAATAAAGTTGAATAAAGAGGCATGAGAGAGGAGCTTGCCCAGATGGATTGGAGGATTGAAATTCCAGTTTCGCAGGAATGATGGCAGAGCAGAAACGGCTGAAATTTCCGGGAATAGTGCACAAGGCACAGAATAGATATGTCCCACAGAGGAAGGGGTTCTCAAGTGGCAGGGGTAGGCAACTGAGGCTGACAAAGGAAGTTAAGGACTGCATAAAAGCCAAGGAAAGGGCATACAAGGTAGCAAAAGTGAGTGGGAAGTTGGATGATTGGAAAGTTTTTAAAATCTAACAGAAGGCAACTAAAGCTATAAGAAGGGAAAAGATTAACTATGACGGCAAACTAGCCAATAACATAAAGCAGGATACCAAAGTTTTTTTCAGTTACATAAAGAGTAAAAGAGAGATCAGAGTTGATTTTGGACAACTGGAAAATGATGCTGATGAGGTAGGAATGGGCAACAAAAAAATAGCAGATGAACTTAATGGGTATTTTGCAGCTGTCTTCACTGTGGAAGACTCTAGCGGGTCTGTGAGTGTGAGGGGTCAGGGTAAGTGCCATTGCTATTACAAAGGAAAAACTGCTAGGCAAACTCAGAAGTCTTAAGGTGGGATAAATCACTTAGGCCAGATGAACTACATCCCAGAGTCCTGAGAGAGGTTGCTGAAGGGATAACAGATGCATTAGTCCTGATCTTTCAAGAATCACTTGATTCTGGCATGATCAAGGAGGACTGGAAGATTGCAAATGTCACTCCACTCTTTAAGAAGGGAGGAAGTCAAAAGAAAGGAAATTGTAGGTTAGTTAGCCTGAGCTCAGTGTTTGAGAAAGTGTTGGAGTCTATTATCGAGTACAGGTTCCAAAGTACTTGGAGACTATTGATAAAATAAATCAAAGTTGGCATGGTCCTGTAAAGGGAAATCTTGCTGGACAGATTTGTTAGAGGTCTTCAAAGAAGTAACAAGCTGGGTGGACAAAGGAGAGACAGTGGATGTCACTTACTTGGATTTTCAGAAGGTGTTTGAAAAGGTGCCATACATGAGGCCGCTTAACAAGATAAAACCCTATGGTGTTACATGAAAGATACTGGCATGGATAGCGGATTGGCTAACAGGTAGGAGTGGGAATAAAAGGGGCCTTTTCTGGTTGGCTACTGGTGACCAATGGTATTCCTTAGGGGTCAGTACTGGGACTGCTGCTTTTCACATTGTTTGTCAATGATTTGGATAATGGATTTGATGGCTTTGTGGCAAAGTTTGCAGAAGATACAAAGATAGGTGGAGCAGTAGGTAGTGCTGAGGAAGCAATGTGATTGCAGTAAGGCTTTGACAAATTGGAAGAATGGGCAAAATTGTGGCAAACGGAATACAGTGTTGGGAAATGTATGATAATGCATTTTGGTAAAAGGAACAATAGTGTAAACTATTATCTATATAGGGAGATGTTTCAGACATCAGAGGTGCAAAGGGACTTAGAAGACTCGTGAAATACTCACAGAAGGTTAATTTACAGGTTGAGTCTGTGGTAAAGTAGGCAAATGCAATGTTGGCATTTATTTCAAGGGGAACTGAATATAAAAACAATGAGATAAATCTGAGCTTTCTTAAGACACTCATCAGGCCGCACTTAGAGTATTGTCAACAGTTTTGGGTCCCATATCTCAGAAAGGATGTGCTGTCATTGGAGAGAGTCCAGAGGAGGTTCACGAAGATGGTTCCTGGAATGAAGGGGTTAACATATGATGGGTGTTTGGCAGCTTTAGGCCTGTACTCACTGGAATTTAGAAGAATACAGGGGGATCTTGTTGAAACCTACAGAATGTTGAAAGGGCTAGATAGGATGGATGTGGAGAGAATGTTTCTTATGATGGGAGTATCCAGAACTAGAGGGGACAGCCTCACAATTGATGGGTGACCCTTTAGAACAAAGGTCACGAGGAATTCTTTTTAGCCAGAGAGTAGTGAATCCGTGAAATGCTCTGCCACAGACTGTGGTAGAGGCAAAGTCTGTTCATATAGTTAAGGCAGAAATTGATTGTTTCCTTATCAGTCAGGGCATCAAGGGATATGCTGAGAAGGCAAGTGTATGAGGTTGAGTGGGATCCTGGATCAGTCACGATGGCATGGCAGAGCAGACTCGATGGGCTGAATGGCCTAATTCTGCCAGACTGGTGATAGTGGAGGTGGGCACTATTGTAAAGTGCTCTATTCATTATTGTTTGTACGGCTTTCCATTCAAGAGTGTTGTGTCACTGAGCCACGATGCAACCAGTAATACCCTCTCCACTGCACGTCTGTAGACGTTCTCCAAAGATCTAGATGACATGCTGAACCTATGCAAACTTCTAAAAAAGTAGAGGCACTGGCATGTTTTCGTTGTTACTGACACCTAAGGGAAATGATAACACAGAGGAATTTAAAGATGCTGGGTCTCTCCACCTCTGATCTCCCGAAGAGGATTAGCTCATGGACCTCTGGTTTCCTCCTATAGTCAAGGAGGCGCCTAAGGATTGGAGGATGCATGATGTTTTCCATTGCACTCTAACAATAAGCCAGAAAATTATAGACTGGTGAGCCTGACATCATTAGTTATTGGAAGGTATTCTAAGGGACCAGATATATCAGTAGTTGGATAGAGAGGGACTGATTGGGGGATAGCCAACATGGAACTTTGCTTGGTAACTTGTGTCTAAGTTACAAGAAATTTTGATGAAAGCAAGGCTGCAGATGTTGTCCTTAACAAGGTCCCACATGCAAAATTGGTCAAGAAGGTTTAGTCACTTGGCATTCAAGATGAGGTAGTAAATTGGATTAGTCATTGGCTTTGCAGAAGAAACCAGAGAGTGCTTATAGATGGTTGCCTCTCTAACTAATCTTGTGCTGCAGGGATCCATGCTGGTCCATTGTGGTTTCTCATCTATATTAATGATCTGGATGATAAGGTGGTTAACTGAATCAGCAAATTTACAGAAACACCAAGATTGAGGGTGTAGTGAACAGCACAGAAGACTATCAAAGCTTGCAGCGGGTTCTGGACCAGCTGGAAAATAAACTGAAAAATTGCAGGTGGATTTTAATACAGACAAGTATGAGATGTTGCACTTTGGGATGACAAACCGGAGTTGGTCTTATCCCGTGAGCTGTAGGGTACAGAGGGTTGCGGTAGAACAGAGGGATCTGGGAATACTGTACGGGTCCATAATTCCTTGAAAGTGTCATCACACGTAGGAAGGGTCATAAAGAAAGCTTTTGGCACATTGGCCTTGATAAATCAATGTATTGAGTACTGGAGTTGGTCAGCTACCTACAGGAAAGATGTAACTAAGATTGAAAGAGTGCAGTGAAAATTTACAAGGGTGTTGCTGGGATGTGAGGACCCGAGTTATCAAGAAAATTTGAAAATGCTAAGACTTTATTCCCTAGAATTTAGAAGACTGAGATGAGATTTGGTAGAGATATACAAAATTATGAGTGGTATAGATGGGGAAAATGGATGTAGGTTTCTTCTACTGAAGTTGAGTGAAACTACAACAATGTCTCATTGGTTACTATGAGTTATTTTAGCTGTCTTTTAATTAAATTAGTTGAATTAATTACTTTTATTGTTTTAAATTTTATATTTTTGTTTTGGTTTTTTTAATTAAATGACATTTTAAATGTTTTTGAATGCCAAGGGTACTCATTAACATTCTAAGTCCTTGTAGTAAAACAAGGAAGAATAATACTTTTATAGGAATCCAAAATGCATTAATTGGAACTAGATGTAATTGTGAATTGAAATGATTGTAATACCTGATTGTCTGTTGATTACAATGCAGCCAACATACTAACTCCACACACCCAGCTCATTTCAATGGTTCCAGACTGCACTCCGATCCAGAGCAGAGGTAACTGCACTATGTGAAGTTACAAAAGTAAAATATGACCGCAAGTTCAACAGAGAAGCAAAAACTGCTGGAAATAGTCCTCATGACAAGCAGACAGTGGGATTTGCTTTCATGCATACCTACATAAGCATGTTGGTTCACATTAGGGTCATATGTAAAATACTGCAAGTCCGGGGCTCCACTGTCTCAGCTGAAGTGAGGACTAGGCCCATGTCATGGGGTTGCCTATTGCAGCCAACCAAGAGAAGAGATGCAAAGACAGTATTGGAGAGCCTCTGTAGAGTGTGCTGGAATCCATGCTTGGGTTGGGGGCTACCATCTGGTGTTTGCTCGGTGATTCCGTTGTTCGTTTGGTTGAAGAACAAGCTACACCAGGACAACTTACCATCAATCCTACAGTCATGCCATTCAAGCACTTGGGCTATGTGCTATGTGCTGTACGTAATGTTTTTTGTTCCTTGGACCTGGAGGAACACTGTTTCATTTGGCTACTTTTATGTATGGTTGAATGATAATTAAATCTGAACTTGAACTTGTTAGCTGTCAACGGGTTCACTACTGGTGACTTCAATACTTTACAAAGCCCAAGAATGTAGGTGTATAGTGGGAAAAGTTCACAGAGGTCTTTAGAATGAGTTGAAGATCCATGTGGCTCATAACAAGACCAATATTTGGAGTAGACATTAGTGAAAATAATACCTGGATGGATTGGTAAAGAGTATAGGCCAGGAAAATGGCAGTGTTCAAGCTGAAGAGTTAATGTTGTGGGTTAGTTAGCAATGGCAAAGTTGATGGTCTGAGAAGTTTGGATATGTTGCTATTGGACAGTGATGTAGTGATGAACTGGAGTACTAAGGCAATTGAGTGATAGAACTGGATGTGGATCAGGTTAAGCCATTTAATGAAAGAGGCATCTTTGACTCGATTTCCCAGTACCAGGTACTTGCACGAACAGGATACCGTTTAAATAATACAGAAGTGGGCCTCACATCTATTGTGACTGTTTTAGCAAGATGATTTATTTATTCCTTAGCGAGAAGAGAGATACCAGAGGATTGGAGGATACTCAATGATCCGCTGTTTAAGAAAGGCTCTAAAAATTAATCAGGGAATTATAGGCTGGTAAGTCTGACATCAGTTATGGAAAAGTTAAAGGAAGATATTCTAAGGGACCATATATATTAATATTTGGATATACGTGGACTGATTAAGGATAGTAATTTTGGCTTTGTGCATGGTAGGTCATGTCTAACTAATCTTATAGAGTTTTTCGAGGAAAAAGGATCTGATGCTTTCCTGGAGTATATGACAAATAAATAGTTCTTGGGCTTCCAGCTGGGTACAGGTATCAATTTTAAACGACGTTTCGATGACAAACTCTGCCATCTTCATCAGGGATGTTGCCTGGGTATGTTTAGTCTGGTGGTATTATTACCGCTGTAGTCTATCCTCCTGATTAGTTAGTCTTCATCCAATCAGGTTTCCGCTGTCCCACCTTGTTTACAATCGAATTCCAGTTCTTACTTCAAGTGGGACATCAGTCTTTGTTAAAGTTCTTCTGCTCTAGTTTTATTTCAATGGCTCCCTTAGCCAGGTGGTCCCAAAAGCCATTAGTGTGGCACAGAAGTTTTATGCCAATGAAGTCAGTAGCAAGGAACCTGTTGCTACCACCTGCCTTCCCTGTATTTCCACAGGTTCTGGAAGGATCGCAACAATCCTGAAGAAATACAAGATTAGTACCACCCACAAGCCCGTAAGGAAACTCAAAGCACAGCTTATGTGGGTCAAAGATGACCTGGAACTCAGGACAGCTGGTGCTTACAGGATTCCCTGTGAATGCAGAGCAGTGTATATTGGCCAGATGGGATGCACGGTGGAAACCCACATCAAGGAGCACAGGAGGTGTATCCATTTGAGTTACCCAGAGAAATTGGCAGTAGCAGAACATTACATTCACAACGGCTATAGGATTGACTTTGTGGCACAAAATCATTGTGCCACGCCAATGGCTGTTGAGACTGCCTGGGAAGGAAACCATTGAAATAAAACTAGAGGAAAAGAATCTTAACATAGATGGTGGTCTCGGTCTAAGTAAGAACTGGAATTCAATTATAAACAAAGTGGGACTCAGAAACTTGATTGGATTAAGACTAACCAATCAGGAAGGAAGGATGACAGGAAATTATACCACTAGACTAGCCATGCCCAGGCATAATCCCTGATGAAGATGATGAAGTTTCTCTTTGAAATGTTGGTTAAAATCGATCCCTCTACCCAGCTGGAAATCTGAGTAGAGTTTGTTTTTTGAGTAAGTTACCAGAAAAGTGGCTGAAGGAAAGCAGTGGATATTGTCTACACAGACTTTACAATAGACAATAGGTGCAGAAGTAGACCATTCGGCCCCTCGAGTCTGCACCGCCATTCTGAGATCATGGCTGATCATTCACTATCAATACCCAGTCCCTGCCTTGTCCCCATATCCCTTGATTCCCCTATCCATCAGATATCTATCTAGCTCCTTCTTGAAAGCATCCAGAGAATTGGCCTCCACCGTCTTCTGAGGTAGTGCATTTCACACCTGCACAACTCCCTGGGAGAAGAAGCTCTTCCTCAACTCTGTTTTAAATAACTGACCTCTTATTCTCAATCCATGCCCTCTGGTACTGGACTCTCCCAACATCTGGAACATATTTCCTGCCTCAATCCTATCAAATCCTTTAATTATCTTAAATGTTTCAATCAGATCCCCTCTCAATCTCCTCAATTCCAGCGTGTACAAGCCCAATCTCTCCAATCTCTCTGCGTAAGACAGCCCTGCCATCCCAGGAATCAACCTAGTGAATCTACACTGCACTTCCTCAACTGCCAGAATGTCCTTCCTTAAACCTGGAGACCAAAACTGAACACAATATTCCAGGTGTGGTCTCACCAGGGCCCTGTACAAATGCAAAAGGACATCCTTGCTCTTGTATTCAATTCCCCTTGTAACAAAGGCCAACATTCCATTTGCCCTCTTCACTGCCTGTTGCACTTGCTCATTCACCTTCATTGACTGGTGAACTAGGACTCCTAGGTCTCTTTGCATTTCTCCCTTACCTAACTCTACACCGTTCAGACAATTCTCTGCCCTCTTGTTCCTGCTTCCAAAGTGGATAACTTCACATTTATTCACATTGAATGACATCTGCCAAGTATCTGCCCACTCACCCAGCCTATCCAAGTCTCCCTGTATTCTCCTAACGTCCTCTTCGCATGTCACACTGCCATCCAGTTTAGTATTGTCAGCAAACTTGCTGATATAGTTTTCAACGCCCTCATCTAAATCATTGACATAAATCGTAAAGAGCTGTGGTCCCAATACAGAGCCCTGTGGTACCCAACTAGTCACCTCCAGCCAGTCCGAGAAACACCCATTCACTGCTACCTTTTGCTTTCTATCTGCCAAGCAGTTTTCTATCCATGTTGAAACCCTGCCCCCAATGCCATGAGCTCTGATTTTACTCACCAATCTTCTATGTGGCACCTTATCGAATGCCTTCTGAAAATCTAGGTATACAACATCCACTGGCTTACCCTCATCTAACATCCTTGTTACACCCTCAAAAAACTCCAACAGATTATTCAAGCATGGTTTCCCCTTGGTAAATCCATGCTGGCTCGGCCTAATCCTATTTCTGCCATCTAGATGTGCCACTATTTCGTCCTTAATAATGGACTCAAGCATCTTCCCCACGACTGACGTTAGGCTAACAGGGCAATAGTTCTCCGTTTTCTCCTTCCCTCCCTTCTTGAAAAGTGGGACAACATTAGCCACTCTCCAATCTTCAGGAACTGATCCTGAATCTAAGGAACATTGGAAAATGATTACCAATGCATCCGCAATTTCCTGAGCCACCTCTTTTAGAACCCTCGGATGCAGACCATCTGGACCCGGGGATTTATTAGCCTTCAGTCCTACCAGTCTACTCATCACAGTTTCTTTCCTAATGTCAATCTGTCTCAATTCCTCTGATATCTTATGACCCTGGCCCATCCATACATCTGGGAGATTGCTTGTGTCCTCTCTGGTGAAGACAGATCTAAAGTATGCATTAAATTCTGTTGCCATTTCCCTGTTTCCCATAACAATTTCTCCCAATTCATTCTTCAAGGGGCCAACATTGTTCTTAACTATCTTCTTTCTCTTCACATAGCTAAAAAAGCTTTTGCTATCCCCTTTTATATTCCTGGCTAGACTGAGCTCATACCTGATTTTTTCTCTCCGTATTGCTTTTTTAGTTAAGATCTGCTGTTCCTTAAAACTTTCCCAATCATCTGTATTCCCACTCATCTTAGCCCTGTCATACTTCTTTTTCTTTAATGCTATACAATCTCTGACTTCCTTTGTCAACCACTGTGGCCCCTTCCCCCTCTTTGAATCCTTCCTTCTCATTGGAATGAACTGCATTTGCATCTTTTGTATTATCCCCAAGAATATCTGCCACTGCTGATCCACTGTCTTTCCTGCCAGGGCATCCGCCCATTTAACTTTGGCCAGCTCATCCCTCATGGCTCCGTAGTCTCCTTTATTTAATTGCAACACTGACACCTCTGATCTGCCCCTATCCCTCTCAAATTGTAGATAAAAACTTATCATGTTATGATCACTACTTTAATAAGGCATCTGACAAAGTCTCGCATTGGAGGTTCAGTCACTCAACATTCAGGATAAGGTTGCAAATTGGATTAGACATTGGCTTTGTGGAAAAAGCCAGAGTGTGGTAGCAGATGGTTGCCTCTCTGACTGAAGGCCTGTGACTGGTGATATGCTGTAGGGAATGATCAGTGCTGGATCAGTTCTTGTTTTTCTCCTATAGCAATAATCTGGATAATAATATGGTTCATTGGATAAGAAAATTTCTGGAAGACATCAAGATTAGCAGTGTAATGGACAGTGAGGAAGGCTATCATGGCTTGCACAGGCTGAAAATGGCAGATGGAATGTAATGCAGACAAGTGTGAGGTTTTGCATTTCGATCGGATCAGCCAGGATAGGTCTTACACAGTGAATGGTGAGGCACTGTGTTAGAACAAAGGAACACGGGAAAACAGGTAATTGAAAATGGCATCACAGGTAGATATGGTCATAAAGAAAGCTTTTGGCACAGTGACCTTCATAAATCAATATACTGAGTACAGGAGATGGGATGTCATGCTGAAGTTGTACAAGACATTGGTGGGGCCTAATTTGGTGTATTGTGTGCAGGTTTGGTCACCTATCTACAAGAAAGATGGAAGCAAGGTTGAAAGAGTACAGAGAAAATTTAGAAGGATGTTGCCAGGTCTGGAGGACCTGAGTTATAAGGCATGAATAGGTGAGGACTTTAGTAAGACTGAGGGGAGATTTGATAGAGAGATACAAAATTATGAGGGGTAAGGATAGGGTAAATACAAACAGGCTTTTTTCACTGAGATTGGTTGGGACTACAACCAGAGTTCATGGGTTAAGGGTGAAAGGTTTACAGGCAACATGAGGGGAAACTTGTTTACTCAGAGGGTTGTGAGAGTGTGAAATGAGCTGCCAGCACAAGTGGTGCACTTGAGCTCGATGTCAATGTTTAAGTGAAGTTTGTATGGGCACATGGATAGAGGGGTATGGAGGGCTATGGCCCCAGTGCAGGTTATTGGGAGTAGGCAGATTAAATGCTTTTGGCATGGATTAGATAGGCAGAAGAGCCTGGTTCTGTGCTGTACTTCTCTATGATTCTATTTACATGTGATATCCCTGAAAGTAAATTATATTATAACATTTGCAAATAATGTTGTCTGGAAGGAGGAGAATGCTGTTCCTGTTTTTCTCTTTAATCATGAAGGATTTATACTCAGTACTTAGAACAGTATGTGCCCTTCAGTCCATTATGTTTTGCCGACCAATGTAAACCTTCTCCATGATCAATCTAAGCTTTCCCTCCTACAGAGCACACAACCATCCATTTTCCATACATCCATGTATCTCTTTTAAGAGTTTCTTCAATATCCCTTTTGTATCAGCCTCTACCACCACCCTCCAGCAGTTCATTCCTGGCATCCACCATTGTCTGTGTGTACCTTTGGCATTCCCCCAAACTTCGCTCTGTCTTTAGTTATTGCCACTCTGAGCAAAAGGTTCTGGTTATCAATCTATGCCTCAATCAACTTGCCTCTCATCCTCCATTGCTCCAAAAGGAAAAAAAAGCTTGCTCAACATATTCTCATTAGACATGCGCTCTAATCTGGGTCCAGGGAGCATTCTGGTACATCTTCTCCGCATGCTTCTGAAGCTTCCACACCTTTCTGATAATGAGGTGATCAAAACTGAACACTATACTGTAAGTGTGATTTAATCAGAAAATTATAAAGCGGCAGCATTATCTCCCGGCTGTTAAACTCAGATTCCTGACTAATTAAGACTGGTGTGTATTATGCCTTCTTAACCACCCTATCAAAAGCATGGTAATTTTGAGGGATCTGTGAACTTGGACCCCAAGATCTCTCTTTCCTGCATACTGTCTAGTATCTTGCCATTTGCCTTGTATTCTGCCTTTAAGTTTAATCTTCCAAAACTTATCACATCACATTTTCTCCGATTGAATTTCATCTGCCACTTCTCTGATCAACTCTGCATCCTGTCTATATATATTCCGTTGTAACCTATGACATCCTTGTACACTATCCACAACACCTCCAGCCTTCATGCCATCTGCACACTTGCTAACCCAGCCCTCCTCTTCCTCAAACAAGTCATTTATAAAGATCACTGATGCACCATCAATAACACGTGGAGATGTAAGTCGAGATAGGCTTTTATTAGCTGGAAGGAAGCAGCGTCAGCAGCAAGAGCCCACCACACAACATCCTGGAGACTGAGGAAGGAGCAGTGCCTCCAATCGCCATTATACAGGGGTCAGTGGGAGGAGCCACAGGAGCAGTCAGCAGGGGGCGTGTCCAGACAGGTATATGTAGTTCACCACATTCACCCCCCCCCACTTTGTTTTAAAATAGAGTCCCCATGGGGCAAAGTTTCTTTCAAGTACATTTACAGGTTAAGTCTATCAGGTGGTCGAATCTGTCGCTGTGATCTACGTAGCACTGGCTGTGATTGCATCGGAGATGGTGGTTGTGCTGGTTCCGGCCTAACTGGAGGTGTCAGCCCACTAGGCGTCAGTGATTCCTCACGCATGTGTGAGGCGCCTGGTATATGCGTGTGCGAGACGCCTGGTATATGAGTGTCGTGAGGAGTCTGTGTAGGGCCTGGTGTGCGCGGTGTCACCTCGGGTACAGGGTTCATAGTTACCGTGGAGTGTTTGGGGTAGTGGTCTGCTGCTCCTGCGAGCGCCAGGTTGCGGACGGAGACCGTGTTCTCCCGCCCATCAGGTAAGAACACGTAGGCATACTGGAGGTTCGCATGTAGTAGGTGAACCCTCTCGACCAGCGGGGAGTATTTATTACTCCTCACATGTTTCCAGAGCAGCACTGGCCCTGGGGATGTCAGCCAAGCCGGTAGGGTGGTCCCAGTGGCAGACTTCCTGGGAAAAGAGAATAGGCGCTCGTGAGGGGTGGCACTGGTGGACGTACATAACAAGGAGCGGATAGAGTGGAGAGCCTCGGGGAGGACATCCTGCCATCGAGAGACTGGCAATCCCTTTGACTTAAAGTCTAAAAGTGTGGCCTTCCACACTGTGGCATTCTCCCTCTCTGCCTGTCCATTTCCCCAGGGATTATAGCTCGTGGTCCTACTAGTAGCAATGCCCCTAGCCAGCAGGTACTGGCGCAGCTCGTCACTCATAAAGGAGGACCCTCTATCACTGTGGATATAGCAGGGATATCTGAACAGAGTGAAGAGCTGGCGCAGGGCTTTTATGACGGACGTGGCAGAGGTGTCGGGGCAGGGGATGGAAAAGGGGAACCGCGAGTACTCGTCACTAATGTTGAGAAAGTAGACATTGCGATTGATGGAAGGAAGGGGGCCTTAAAGTCAACATTCAGTCGCTCAAAGGGGAGGGTGGCCTTGATAAGTTGAGCCTTTTCAGGATGGTAGAAGTGCGGTTTGCACTCAGCGCAGGCTTGGCAGTCCCTGGTCATCGTCCTCATGTCCCCAAGGGAGTAAGGCAGGTTCCAGGCTTTCACAGAATGGTAAAATCGGGTGACCCCCTGGGTGGCAAAGATGTGCATGGAGGGCATATAGCTGGTCGAGCTGTGTGCTGGCACACACTCCCCAGGATAGGGCATCAGGGGGCTCATTGAGCCTTCCAGGCCGGTACAGGATATCATAGTTGTAGGTGGAGAGTTCTATTCTCCACAGCAAAGTTTTATCATTTTTGATTTTGCCCCGCTGTTGGTTGCTGAACAGGAACGCAACTGAGCGCTGGTCGGTCAGCAAGGTGAACCTTTTGCCAGCGAGATAGTGCCTCCAGTGCCTAATAGCTTCCACTATGGCCTGGGCTTCTTTCTCCACTGTGGAGTGCCAAATTTCAGGGCCTTGAAGGGTACGAGAGAAGAATGCTACTGGCCTGCCTGCCTAATTGAGGGGAGCAGCCAGTGCGAAGTCGGAGGCGTCACTCTCTACTTGGAAGGGAATGGTCTCATCCACCGCATGCATCATTGCTTTGGCAATGTCCCCTTTAATGCAGCTGAAGGCTGCGCGGGCCTCGGCAGAGAGGGGAAAAGTGGTAGACTTGACCAGGGGGCGGGCCTTGTCTGCGTATTGGGGGACCCATTGGGCGTAATAGGAAAAGAAGCCCAGGCACCGTCTGAGGGCTCTGAGGGTGTTGGGAAGAGGAAGTTCTAACAGGGGGTGCATACAGTCGGGATCAGGGCCAATGACCCCGTTCTCCACGACATATCCAAGGATAGCGAGTTGGGTGGTTCCGAACACACACTTGTCCCTGTTATAAGTAAGGTTCAGGGCTTTGGCCACTTGGAAAAATCATTGGAGGTTGGCGTTGTGATCCAGCCAGTCGTGACCGCAGATGGTGATATTATCCAGATATGGAAATGTGGCCTTCAGTTGGCACTGGTCCACCATCCGGTCCATTTCCCTCTTGAAGACAGAGACACCATTGGTGACACTGAAGTGGATGCGTAGGAAGTGATAGAGCCTGCCACACACCTCAGAGGTGGTGCAGGGGCCGTCCTTCGGGCGGATGGGGAGCCGGTGGTAAGCGGATTTCAGATCTATGGTCGAGTACACCTTGTACTGAGTTATCTGGTTGACCATATCCGCTATGCAGGGTAGGGGGTACGCGTCAAGCTGCGTGAACCTATTGATGGTCTGGCTATAGTCCACGACCACCCTATTTTTCTCCCTGGTCCGAACAACAACCACCTGGGCCCTCCAAGGACTTGTGCTTGGCTCAATGACCCCCTCCCTGAGCAGCTGCTGCACCTCTGACTGAATGAAGGCCCTGTACCCCACACTATACCTCCTGCTTTTAGTTGCCACAGGTTTACAGTCGGGGGTCAGGTTGGCGAACAGCGGTGGGGGAGGGATCATGAGGCTGGAGAGGCTGCAAGTGGTGTCAGCGCAACTGTCGGCATGGTGCCGGGTGGGATGTGCGGGTCGGTGTGTGTGTGCGTGATCAGTAGCAGGGTATATGATGAAGTCCCACAAAACTGAGGATTCCTGACAGTGAGTGGTGGGAGGGGCCCGCCATATGCCATAGTCACACTTTTTAGGTGTCTCTGGAAGTCCAGCCCCAATAGCACAGGCGCACACAGTTGAGGCATGACCAGTAACACAAAGTTCTGATATTCTGTGCCCTGCACCACCAATGTCACTACACAACCCCCCCTGGATGTCTGTGGAATGCGACCCAGAAGCCATGGTGACCTTCTGGCACGATTCCGCAGCGTTGCACAGTGTCCGGGTGAATAAAACTCTCAGTGCAGCCCGTGTCAAACAGGCAACTAGTCCTGTGCCTCTCCACCAGGATGTCCATCATTGACCTTGCGAGCTGGTGTGGGGCGCTTTGGTTGAGGGTTACGGAGGCCAGAGTTGAATCGCCGTCTTGGTCCCTGGTAAGCACCCGTGGGTTGGAGGCGGGGCGAGGTGGCACCCACAAAGATGGCCGCCCCCATGCCTCGCACGAGGCGGGCAGGCAAGATGGTGGTGACCAAGATGGCGACCCCCATGCCTCGCACGCGACGCTGCTCGACCCCGCACATGGTTTAGACTTACAGACCTTGGCGAAATGGCCCTTCTTTCCACAGCTGGAGCAGGTAGCTTCTCCGGCCAGGCAACGTTTTCGGGGGTGCTTTTCAAGTCCGCAGAAGTAACACTGCGCGGACTCGTGACTGGCAGCAGCTGTGGTCGATTGGCTGGGTGGCGGGGTCTGCGGCGTCCACGGGGCCGGCAGGAGATCGCGCGGCTGGACTGCGTCAGTGTTGTGCAGAGCAGCCTCCAGCGTGTCGGCCAGCTCGATCACTGAGCGTAAGGTAAAATCGGCATTTTCCAGCAGCCGCTGGTGCACGTACACTGACCTGATCCCCGTAACGAAGGCGTCTCGTACCAGGAGCTCTGCATGCTGTTCCGCCGTCGGTCCCCTGCAGTCACAGGCCTGCATGAGTGTCTGTAGGGCCAGGAAAAACTCAGCGCTCGACTCTCCGGCCCGCTGCTGCTGCGTCGCTAAGCGATGTCTTGCGTAGACGGTGTTCACCGGCCACAAGTACTGTCTTTTGAGGGCGTCCAGTGCCCCTTGGTGGGTCGGCAGGTTCCTGATAAGGGAGAATACCTTTGGACTGACCTTGGAGAGGAGGATTTTGTGCATGATAGCAGGCTCAGTCACTGGAATCTCTTCCAAGAACGATTGGAAGCATGCAAGCCAGAGTTCAAAGGCAAGAGCTGCTTCTGGGGCTTGAGGATCAATGTCCGATTTTTGTGGAAGTATAATACTTTCCATGTTTTAAAATTCCAGCTAATAAAATTGATGCACCATCAATAACTCTCGGAGACGTGAGTCAAGATAGGGTTTTATTAGCTGGAAGAAAGCACAGTCAGCAGTGTCAACAGCAAGAGCCCATCAAACAGCATCCTGGAGACTGAGGGAGGAGCAGTGCCTCCAATCACCTTTATAGAGGGGTCTGTGGGAGGAGCCACAGGAACAGTCAGCAGGGGGGGGCGTGTCCAGACAGGTATATGTAGTTCACCACAATCACAAAGAGCAGCAGTCTCTGTGGAACACCATAGGACATCCAGGCAGAATATGTTCCATCTACTGCCACCCTCCACCATCTGTGGTCAAGCCAATTCTGAATCCATGCAGACAAGTTTCCATGTCTCCACAGGGAACATATTTCATTCTGTTTGTGATACTCAGACTAATTATTGACCCTTGGATTACATTCAAGTATAATTATCATTCAACCATACAGTGTTCCTCCAGGGCCAAGGCGCAAAACACATTACCAACAGCACACAGTACACTGCACATAACACAAACAGTACATTTGGTTACAATTTCAGAAATTAGTCTTATTTCAGGGAACATTTAAAACATAGTTTTTTTAAGAAGTTATTAAGCATGAAACTAAATTTCCACACTTGTAGCTCAGTCAATTGAAGACAGGGGCCTTTATTGTTTTTGGTCTTTCTGACTTGTCAGCAATCATGGTCTTTGTCTCCAATTAGTTGCCATCTATTAAGTAATCACATTTAGAAAAAAAAATGCACAGGGAACTTGACATTGCAAGCTTCTTTGAAGTAGTCTCATAGTATTTAAGAAGAATGAATGATTGTCTGCTCTACTTGAATAGTCCGAGGGTAAGTTTTGCTAAATATGTACAATTCTAAATTAGAAGCTTATTGCGAAACTTAGATTACATTATTCCACTAAGCAAAAGGTATGCCATATTTTCTGTAACATTTGCTCTAATCCTATCCCACGGGTGTCAACCTAAGATGAGAAGTATCTCCTGTGTATCACCCGTGTACGTTCATATGGTCTAAAGTCATCCATTGAAGCTGGGTAATGCAAAATGAATTTCTTTCTGTATCTATGTAAGAGTTGTCAATAAATTCTGATGATTTACAGAAGCCATTGTAAAGGCTTAGGAAGATTTATGGGAGCCATGGCGGAGTAGATGCAAGAGCAGGCATCCGGATTTTCCAGAGTAGTGGTTATCTTGGCTATTGAGATGGAGAGTTACAGAAAAGTCCTGTACACATGAAAGTCCATAATTCCTTTTGATCTATACTGAGGTGATAAAGATGAGGAATAAAATACCAGAGCTATTCTAAGAGTGCCACAAAGAAGTTCAATAACAGCACACATTATGTAAAGGTCAATGAAGAATCAGCAAACTTAATCAACAGGGCCATATCCTTCATATATTTCTCCATTCTGAACTCTCAGTGACCAATCACAATGTCTAACCAGCAGAACTCCAAACGTTTACATCCATTACCATGTACACTTAACGACAATAAAGTCTTCCATTGCATCACACAACCTATGCACACTGCCACTAAGGCAAGCAATGCAATGTATTGTTCAGGCACATTGTATGATGCTGATACACTTCCCTCTCTTCACGACCAAAAAGATGTGTAACTAGTATCAGCAACAGCTGCCTCATTTGGAACAAGCCTGACTCAATTGTCTCACTGCCCCGATGGAGACAATCATACTGGCCGCCATTGGCTCTGCTGTCACTGAGACCTTTTTCACATCCAACCTGACTTTTTACATCCCATTTGTCCCTCATTCTGATATACAAGATATAGGTGATACTAGCAAGTGTCTCTTGTTGGCCCATCCCCTTATGATGATCCTACAATCTTTGTCCTCCAAATAGCCAAGATATCACACTTGGCTGGACAGTGGCAACTGAACAAGACAGTGAAGAGAAAGAATTATTCCTTCACTCACACTCGTGAGCTGTCTGGTACTCTGTCTAATACAAAATGATGTTTATTCTTTATCTCTATGAGCTAACCTTGACATAGAATTAGCACATAAAAGTCACTAAGCATGGGTGATCTACTGTTAGGGTAAGAGTGGCTCAGGTGCCAGAACCCCGGGAGCCAGGGGCACAAAAAAAGAGTGGTTGATATCTGGAATTCACTATGAAAGAAGTGAAAGAATTACCATGTGGCTTAATTACCATGTTTGGGAGATGTTTAGACAGGGACTTAAAGAGGCAAGGCACAGAAGAATTTGGACCTAATGTGGGGACATTGTATCTCTATAGATGGACAAAAGGCCAGTGTGGATATGACGGTTGAAAAGCCCACTTCTGTGCTGTACAACTCTGTGACTCTGTCTTTTGGTAGCCTGGATCATTGCCAAGACTTTGCATGTTCAGTTCACATCATAGTGTGGTCAGGCCATACATGCACCATTCGTGATAAAATAGTGTTGAGATAATCAACAATAGATGAGAACTTTTTAGCTTTGTAGGGGTGGGGGCAGATTCACTGTTTTAAAGTGAATTCTTACTAGTAATACAATTAGATATTTGGAGCATTGGCAGACCTAACTTAAAGTCTACTCAAAATGGCAAACATTTTCAGCTCCAATTATGTCCAGTGTCTGTGGAACTGGCATTGTTATGGTGACCATCTCTAATTCACCTGCAGACCATCACGCTTTATTGTAGTTCATTTCTCATGATCCATTGAAACATGTTAGAAGCAGTCTATCATGAATGTTTCTTTGAAAGTTTGACTACTGGTACAAATCTCTGAATAAAACTTTGGGTATTATTGTTCAAGGGGACTTTGAGAGTATTGTGGCACACCAACCATCTCTCTTTCAGCAGGTTATTAGATCTGCTGAGCCATCATCCAGGAAGTAGCAGTAGCTTTATGTAGCTTTCAGTTCTCAGGTTGGTAGCATTCATAATTTCACAACACTGAACTGTCCGAGTCCTCACTATTATTTTGGAACTGAGATCTCAAGTGAGAGGAAGGAGCTTTAAAGGGGATTTGAGAGGATTTTTTTCTACGCCAAGAGCGGTTGTTATCTCAATGTCAACCGATTTGGAAGCGTGCAATTTGGATGCTTCCAGTTGCAAGGTGGAAATGGACAACTGGAAGTTGGGAGTTATAAAATGTAAAAAAAAGACTTTTTAACACTACCAAGTTGCATGCATCCAATGCTATCCCTGCTAATCTTTTCAAAGTACCTACTGCACTGTGGGGAAAAAAACGTCCCACACATTAGACTTAAACATCCTCCCTCTAACCTTAGCAGCAAATTTTCTAATGTTTGATATTTCTGCCCTGGGGATAGATTTTGAATGTCTACTCTACCTTTGCTTCTCATCTCCCAGTAGCCCGACAATCTAGATAAGACACATATAGTATATAGATAGGATATTGAGTGTCGAGGTCATATCCAGACACTAGATATGATCTGAATTCAAAGTGCAATGCTTTGGCAATGAGCCAGGCTACTTAAAGTCATAAACAACCAATGTTTGTCTCATCTTTCCTATACTGTATGAGAAGCGTTCAGTGGCTCTGTGTTTGCTGGAGTTTAGGAGAATGAGGAAGGGTTCCATTGAAATCTATTAACTATTTACAGGCCTAGATAGAGTGGATATTGAAAGCATGTTTTCAATAAGGGGGTGTCTAGGGCCAGAGCGCATAGCCCCAGAATACAAGGATGTCTCTTTAGAACAGAAATGAGGAATTTCTTTAGCTAGAGGGTGGTGAGTCAGTGGAATTCATTGCCACAGAGGGCAAGTCATTTAAAGCGGCAGTTGATAGGTTTTTCATTTGTAAGTGTGTCAAAGGTTACAGGGAAACTGCAGGAGAATGGGATTGTGAGGAATAATAAATGGCGTGATCAAATGGCAGAGCAATTCAGTACATTAATTCTGCTCCTGTATCTTATCATTTCATGGACTCTAATCCGTACTGCATCCTAGTAAACCTCTTCTACACCTTCTCCATAGTCTCCACATTCTCCCTATTAATAGGGCAACTGGAACAGCATACAATAATCCAGTGTGATTTGATTAAACTTTCATATAGCTACAGCATTACCCTTCTACTCAGCACCCCTGTTAATGAAGGCAAGCTTACCATATGAAATCTTTATCACTTTTTCCACTTGCGTAGCTCCTTTCTGTCAACGATGGACCTGGACCCCAAGATCCCTTCATACCTTAATGCTATCAGGGGTCAACCGTTAACTGCATAATTTCTCCTTCCATTTGATCTCCATAAGTGCCCACATCACACTTGAATGTTCTAAACTCCATCAGACATTTCTCTGCTCATATCTGCAACTGATCTATGTATACTTTACTGTATTATGTAATAGTCCTTTAAACAGTCCACATCTCCATCAATCTTGGTATCATCTGCAAACTTATTAATCACCCCAACTACATTTTCATCCAAATCATTGATCTTCTGAAGCCAGAATAATAGACTTCCTCCTCTACTCTCTGTTTTCTCTGGGCAAGTCACTTATAAATCTGAACTCGGAATTCACCCTGGATCCCTTATATTTTTATCTTTGACCATAAAGGACCTTATCAAATGCCCTACTAAAGTCTATGTAGATAACATCCACTGCCTTACCTTCATAATGCTCCTTTGTCAATTCCTCAAAAAAAACTTGATTAAATTTGTAAGCTATAACCTTCCCTGCTGACTGTCCCTAAGTAGGCCATGTCTTTCCAAACCACATAATCCGTATCCCTCTGTATCCTCTCCAATATTTTCCCTACCACTACTATGAGGTTCATTGGCCTATAATTACCAGGATTATCCCAATTTTCTTAATTGTACAAAGGCACGTATTTGGTACTCTCCATTTCTCTGGGATAATGCCACCTGCTAATGAGGAGTCGAAGATCTCTATCAAAACCCGAGCAATCTCCTCACTAGATTCTTTCAATATTCCAGGATATGTGTCATCAAGCTCTGGGGAGCTATTCACCTTAATGCTGATCAGAAGACCCAACACTACTTCCTTCTTAATCTCAAAATGTCCGGGACATTAGCTCTTGGGTCATCCAAGGTTCCCTTACCTTACTATCTTTGTCCTTACTGCTTAAAAGAACATGCTGATGCTAAACTCTGATCTGCTGGTCTTTAAACAAATCTCTCACATGTCAGACAGGACCTGACCAAGAGCAACAGCTCCCAGTTGACAACCATTAGTTCCTATGTTTTAGTTTCATAATTTGCACTTTCCCAATTTAGTACCATCCTGCAAGATACAATTTTATCTTTACTCATAACTATTTTAAAGCACAATGAGTTGTGGTCACACATCCCAAATGTGTTCACTCACAGTCAGGTCTAGTACCTTGCCTGCTCCTTTACCCAAAACCAGATCCCGGATGTCTCCTTCTCTACTTGAAAGAGACTCCTTCTACAGGGTGGACATGAAATAGGGCATTTCTGCATGCCTTACTGACCCACACACCTTCCTCCACCCTTGATCCGCAACGGCCGTAGGCCGGGTCAAGCTGAGCAGAGCTGTGAGTTTTAAGCAGACCCACTCACTCACTCACTGAGTCAGTGAGACAGGCTTGCAGTCACTCACTCAGTCAATGAGACTGGCTGGCAGTCCCTCTTTCACATCTGCTGCCTCCCCTGTCACAGCTGTTTCTGTGATTCTCTCCCACACGCTGCTTTGGTTCATTTTTGACTTAAGAAACAGCTGGGGTTTCAACAGCTCTCATCAATGGAACACTCCTTAACCTGGAGACTGCCTGTACTACTCAAATTATGTCAGTGGGAATGAATCTTCAGCTTCTTGGTTTGTGTAACCCAGTTATTCTTTGTCTATTTTTTTCTGGGTTAATGGGGAAGTGCTTACGTGTAACTTAAACCAGTATGAATGTCAGATTGTAATGTGAATTCCCCCTTTGAGAATTTTGCTGTCTAGTAATTTGCAATGCAAATATAGTTTACTGCAAAATTAAGAGCAAAACACAAACAAATAGGAATAATCCCCTTAACTCCCTCAGCAATCAGAGTGGTGCTTCAAATTGTTGTAATCACTTAATCCATGTGCAGATTTTGCATTTAGTTGAATTAGAAATCTATGTATAGAGTATTGTGAACCATGATATTGTAGTTTGTTGAGTAGAGGCACATTTAAAACTAAATGTAGTTTCCTAGTGATCCATTTTCATACCATACACTTCCACTTTAGGATTAATAGCAGACTTGTTAAGTTTGTCAGTGAAATACAGAGACTGATTAATAGGGTGATACCTCACAGGACCTGCTTTAGATATTTAGCTTAAGTGAAGAGAAGTGCTTGAGTCGATGGCAGATTCGTCAAACCATATTTTTTGGATTTATTCCTTATTCATATTATTTTTAGCGGCCAGAGGACAGGCAGATAGCTAAGAACTAGAAGGCAAAAATTTAAATTGTGCTTATCCAGATGTGAAGCTAAAAGAGGAGGGGAGCTCATCCTAGTACCACTTTCAATAAATATAGAAAGTAGTCAAACATCCCTAATCCTATAAAGCCTATCACTGCTTTTATCCTTCCTCAAGCTGCTTGTAATCACAGCCAAACCATGCTGGTCTTGATTATTGACATTACTTTTCTGGGTTCCAGTCAGTCCATCATTGGCTGATTATCGTCACATTCGTTTCCCTGTGCTTATTTTGCCCTTTCTGTCAGCATCCCTAACCCAGATGACATATCCTTCCCTGTCGATCACTGTGATACCTTGCCAGTGCTCTCACTTGCCTTCCTGATCCTTTACTCTTTCTGTTGTCCTAGACCAGGCATGGGCAAACTACGGCCCGCGGGCCATATGCGGCCCGTTAAGCTTTTTAATCCGGCCCACAGAACTTGATGAAATTATATTAATAATCCTTGTTAACGTTTTTCCCCGCAATTCTGGCGTTTTCCCAATAGATGACGCACTCTATATACATTTGTGGCGACCCATTTCCTGGCACATCCGAACTGGCTCACAATTAGCCAGCGTTCCGGCTAAGGGAAATAGCCTGCGGGGATTTGCGAGCACAGAGCTTTGGAGCCTCTGCGCAGGGGGGCAGGTTGAGGGAGGCTTAAAAGTGAGGCTGGGGATTTCGAATAAAGTTTTTTTCTTCGACTGCAGTTACCGACTCCGTGTCGTAATTTTAGCGCTGCATGTAGCACACCGCTACACATTGACCTTTGTTGAGGTGCGGCGTATTACTCCATATTTGCGCTTTACTATTTGTTCGGCTCGACCTATTTGTGTGAACAGGCGTTCAGCGTCATGAACATCAACAAAGCCAGCCACAGATCCAAGTTAACTGACCAACACCTCAGATCCATCCTGAGAATCGCCACAAAAAAACTAAATCCAGACTTTGATGCGCTGGCTAAAAAGGGAGACCAACAACACTGTTCCCACTGAAATTAAAAATAAGTTTCTTCCTTGTGTTATGTAAAAAATGCATTTGAAAATATTTTTTTCAATAAGCCTTACATGTTACGTGTCATTTCTGTTAAGTGATGGACATGAGTAGTGCGCAGGTGCACGTATGTTCTCAAAATAAAAAATGCGCTCCAGATCAAATAACACGCTCCGCATACTGGCGCGCTGTCATTGTTCTGTCCTTGTGCTGGTCATTGTTGAGTTTTGGCACAGAGGACAATTGAGTAAGAAGGAGCAGGACAAGTAGACCTGCATCTCCTACCGTTTTTGAAATAATGACAGTCAGGAGGAGAGTGATGATGATAATATCTTGAAGGATAACAGAATTTTCAGTGCTTTAAAATAATAACTGTTACTATTAAAAAAAGCTGTATTTTATTCATTTAATTTTCAGTGTTTTAAAAGTTTCAATAAATAGCTAAATACCATGGGACTTCAAAGACAGATATTTTGTTGTAATGCATGTGTTCATTTTCAATTGAAATTAAAGCACATGTTTTCTACATATCCCATGATATTTTATTTTCTCTTATGAGGTGTATTACCAAAACACTCCATCCATCTGCTACTGGTCCGGCCATCCTGTCCAATTTTAGAACCCTTTGTGGCCCACAAGTCAAAGTTTGCCCACCTCTGTCCTAGACCTATCATCTTCCTTCTTTTCCTAGCCTCCTCAATCCATTCCATTAGTTGTCTTGTCAGACCTTTCTTTACAAACAGCTGCTTCCCCTTCAGATTTCTGAATGGACAATGAACCCTTGAACACTACCTCATAATTTTCGCTCCCTTTTTGCACAACTTATTTAATTCTATATCTGTGATGATAAACATGATTCGGATTCTTCTACCTACCCATCCTCCTGTCTTCAAGATCTCTCCATACTCAATGATCTTTCCCCTCTCACCTTCCCTACACATCCAAACTGCACAGGTATGATATCCTTCCTTATTTTTGTTATTTCCTCAGCCTTTGCTTCTCCCACACAAAACACCTGACAACCTACCACCCATCACAAACTCTATCACCTGACAAACTACCACCCATCACAAACTCTATCACCTGACAACCTATCACCCATCACAAACTCTATCACCTGACAACCTACCACCCATCACAAACTCTATCACCTGACAACCTACCACCCATCACAAACTCTATCACCTGACAACCTATCACACATCACAAACTCTATCACCTGACAATCTACCACCCATCACAAACTCTATCACCTGACAACCTACCACCCATCACAAACTCTATCACCTGACAACCTACCACCCATCACAAACTCTATCACCTGACAACCTATCACCCATCACAAACTCTATCACCTGACAATCTACCACCCATCACAAACTCTATCACCTGACAACCTATCACCCATCACAAACTCCATCACCTGACAACCTACCACCCATCACAAACCCTATTAACTGACAACCTATCACCCATCACAAACTCTATTAACTGACAACCTACCACCCATCACAAACTCTATCACCTGACAACCTATCACCCATCACAAACTCTATCACCTGACAAACTACCACCCATCACAAACTCTATCACCTGACAACCTATCACCCATCACAAACTCTATCACCTGACAACCTACCACCCATCACAAACTCTATCACCTGACAACCTACCACCCATCACAAACTCTATCACCTGACAACCTATCACCCATCACAAACTCTATCACCTGACAATCTACCACCCATCACAAACTCTATCACCTGACAACCTACCACCCATCACAAACTCTATCACCTGACAACCTACCACCCATCACAAACTCTATCACCTGACAACCTATCACCCATCACAAACTCTATCACCTGACAATCTACCACCCATCACAAACTCTATCACCTGACAACCTATCACCCATCACAAACTCCATCACCTGACAACCTACCACCCATCACAAACCCTATTAACTGACAACCTATCACCCATCACAAACTCTATTAACTGACAACCTACCACCCATCACAAACTCTATCACCTGACAACCTACCACCCATCGCAAACTCTAACACCTGACAATCTATCACCCATCACAAACTCCATCACCTGACAATCTATCACCCATCACAAACTCTATCACCTGACAAACTACCACCCATCACAAACTCTATTAACTGACAACCTATCACCCATCACAAACTCTATCACCTGACAACCTACCACCCATCACAAACTCTATCACCTGACAACCTATCACCCATCACAAACTCTATCACCTGACAATCTACCACCCATCACAAACTCTCTCACCTGACAATCTATCACCCATCACAAACTCTAACACCTGACAACCTACCACCTATCACAAACTCTATCACCTGACAACCTACCACCCATCACAAACTCTATCACCTGACAACCTATCACCCATCACAATCTCTATCACCTGACAATCTATCACCCATCACAAACTCCATCACCTGACAATCTATCACCCATCACAAACTCTATCACCTGACAACCTACCACCCATCACAAACTCTATTAACTGACAACCTATCACCCATTACAAACTCTATTAACTGACAACCTACCACCCATCACAAACTCTATCACCTGACAACCTACCACCCATCACAAACTCTAACACCTGACAATCTATCACCCATCACAAACTCCATCACCTGACAATCTATCACCCATCACAAACTCTATCACCTGACAACCTACCACCCATCACAAACTCTATTAACTGACAACCTATCACCCATCACAAACTCTATTAACTGACAACCTACCACCCATCACAAACTCTATTAACTGACAATCTATCACCCATCACAAACTCCATCACCTGACAATCTATCACCCATCACAAACTCTATCACCTGATAACCTACCACCCATCACAAACTCTATCACCTGACAACCTACCACCCATCACAAACTCTAACACCTGACAATCTATCAACCATCACAAACACCATCACCTGACAATCTATCACCCATCACAAACTCTATCACCTGACAACCTACCACCCATCACAAACTCTATTAACTGACAACCTACCACCCATCACAAACTCTATCACCTGACAACCTACCACCCATCGCAAACTCTAACACCTGACAATCTATCACCCATCACAAACTCCATCACCTGACAATCTATCACCCATCACAAACTCTATCACCTGACAAACTACCACCCATCACAAACTCTATTAACTGACAACCTATCACCCATCACAAACTCTATCACCTGACAACCTACCACCCATCACAAACTCTATCACCTGACAACCTATCACCCATCACAAACTCTATCACCTGACAATCTACCACCCATCACAAACTCTCTCACCTGACAATCTATCACCCATCACAAACTCTAACACCTGACAACCTACCACCTATCACAAACTCTATCACCTGACAACCTACCACCCATCACAAACTCTATCACCTGACAACCTATCACCCATCACAATCTCTATCACCTGACAATCTATCACCCATCACAAACTCCATCACCTGACAATCTATCACCCATCACAAACTCTATCACCTGACAACCTACCACCCATCACAAACTCTATTAACTGACAACCTATCACCCATTACAAACTCTATTAACTGACAACCTACCACCCATCACAAACTCTATCACCTGACAACCTACCACCCATCACAAACTCTAACACCTGACATTCTATCACCCATCACAAACTCCATCACCTGACAATCTATCACCCATCACAAACTCTATCACCTGACAACCTACCACCCATCACAAACTCTATTAACTGACAACCTATCACCCATCACAAACTCTATTAACTGACAACCTACCACCCATCACAAACTCTATTAACTGACAATCTATCACCCATCACAAACTCCATCACCTGACAATCTATCACCCATCACAAACTCTATCACCTGATAACCTACCACCCATCACAAACTCTATCACCTGACAACCTACCACCCATCACAAACTCTAACACCTGACAATCTATCAACCAACACAAACACCATCACCTGACAATCTATCACCCATCACAAACTCTATCACCTGACAACCTACCACCCATCACAAACTCTATTAACTGACAACCTATCACCCATCACAAACTCTATCACCTGACAACCTACCACCCATCACAAACTCTATTAACTGACAACCTATCACCCATCACAAACTCTATTAACTGACAACCTACCACCCATCACAAACTCTATCACCTGACAACCTACCACCCATCACAAACTCTATCACCTGACAACCTACCACCCATCACAAACTCTATCACCTGACAACCTATCACCCATCACAAACTCTATCACCTGACAATCTACCACCCATCACAAACTCTATCACCTGACAACCTATCACCCATCACAAACTCTAACACCTGACAACCTACCACCTATCACAAACTCTATCACCTGACAACCTACCACCCATCACAAACTCTATCACCTGACAACCTATCACCCATCACAAACTCTATCACCTGACAACCTATCACCCATCACAAACTCCATCACCTGACAATCTATCACCCATCACAAACTCCATCACCTGACAATCTATCACCCATCACAAACTCTATCACCTGACAACCTATCACCCATCAGAAACTCTATCACCTGACAACCTATCACCCATCACAAACTCTATTAACTGACAACCTATCACCTATCACAAACTCTAACACCTGACAACCTACCACCCATCACAAACTCTAACACCTGACAACCTAACACCCATCACAATCTCTATCACCTGACAATCTATCACCCATCACAAACTCCATCACCTGACAACCTACCACCCATCACAAACCCTATTAACTGACAACCTATCACCCATCACAAACTCTATTAACTGACAACCTACCACCCATCACAAACTCTATCACCTGACAACCTACCACCCATCGCAAACTCTAACACCTGACAATCTATCACCCATCACAAACTCAATCACCTGACAATCTATCACCCATCACAAACTCTATCACCTGACAAACTACCACCCATCACAAACTCTATTAACTGACAACCTATCACCCATCACAAACTCTATCACCTGACAACCTACCACCCATCACAAACTCTATCACCTGACAATCTACCACCCATCACAAACTCTCTCACCTGACAATCTATCACCCATCACAAACTCTAACACCTGACAACCTACCACCTATCACAAACTCTATCACCTGACAACCTATCACCCATCACAATCTCTATCACCTGACAATCTATCACCCATCACAAACTCCATCACCTGACAATCTATCACCCATCACAAACTCTATCACCTGACAACCTACCACCCATCACAAACTCTATTAACTGACAACCTATCACCCATTACAAACTCTATTAACTGACAACCTACCACCCATCACAAACTCTATCACCTGACAACCTACCACCCATCACAAACTCTAACACCTGACAATCTATCACCCATCACAAACTCCATCACCTGACAATCTATCACCCATCACAAACTCTATCACCTGACAACCTACCACCCATCACAAACTCTATTAACTGACAACCTATCACCCATCACAAACTCTATTAACTGACAACCTACCACCCATCACAAACTCTATTAACTGACAATCTATCACCCATCACAAACTCCATCACCTGACAATCTATCACCCATCACAAACTCTATCACCTGATAACCTACCACCCATCAGAAACTCTATCACCTGACAACCTACCACCCATCACAAACTCTAACACCTGACAATCTATCAACCATCACAAACACCATCACCTGACAATCTATCACCCATCACAAACTCTATCACCTGACAACCTACCACCCATCACAAACTCTATTAACTGACAACCTATCACCCATCACAAACTCTATCACCTGACAACCTACCACCCATCACAAACTCTATTAACTGACAACCTATCACCCATCACAAACTCTATTAACTGACAACCTACCACCCATCACAAACTCTATCACCTGACAACCTACCACCCATCACAAACTCTATTAACTGACAACCTATCACCCATCACAAACTCTATCACCTGATAACCTACCACCCATCACAAACTCTATCACCTGACAACCTGCCACCCATCACAAACTCTAACACCTGACAATCTATCAACCATCACAAACACCATCACCTGACAATCTATCACCCATCACAAACTCTATCACCTGACAACCTACCACCCATCACAAACTCTATTAACTGACAACCTATCACCCATCACAAACTCTATCACCTGACAACCTACCACCCATCACAAACTCTATCACCTGACAACCTATCACCCATCACAAACTCTATCACCTGACAATCTACCACCCATCACAAACTCTCTCACCTGACAATCTATCACCCATCACAAACTCTAACACCTGACAACCTACCACCTATCACAAACTCTATCACCTGACAACCTACCACCCATCACAAACTCTATCACCTGACAACCTATCACCCATCACAATCTCTATCACCTGACAATCTATCACCCATCACAAACTCCATCACCTGACAATCTATCACCCATCACAAACTCTATCACCTGACAACCTACCACCCATCACAAACTCTATTAACTGACAACCTATCACCCATTACAAACTCTATTAACTGACAACCTACCACCCATCACAAACTCTATCACCTGACAACCTACCACCCATCACAAACTCTAACACCTGACAATCTATCACCCATCACAAACTCCATCACCTGACAATCTATCACCCATCACAAACTCTATCACCTGACAACCTACCACCCATCACAAACTCTATTAACTGACAACCTATCACCCATCACAAACTCTATTAACTGACAACCTACCACCCATCACAAACTCTATTAACTGACAATCTATCACCCATCACAAACTCCATCACCTGACAATCTATCACCCATCACAAACTCTATCACCTGATAACCTACCACCCATCACAAACTCTATCACCTGACAACCTACCACCCATCACAAACTCTAACACCTGACAATCTATCAACCATCACAAACACCATCACCTGACAATCTATCACCCATCACAAACTCTATCACCTGACAACCTACCACCCATCACAAACTCTATTAACTGACAACCTACCACCCATCACAAACTCTATCACCTGACAACCTACCACCCATCGCAAACTCTAACACCTGACAATCTATCACCCATCACAAACTCCATCACCTGACAATCTATCACCCATCACAAACTCTATCACCTGACAAACTACCACCCATCACAAACTCTATTAACTGACAACCTATCACCCATCACAAACTCTATCACCTGACAACCTACCACCCATCACAAACTCTATCACCTGACAACCTATCACCCATCACAAACTCTATCACCTGACAATCTACCACCCATCACAAACTCTCTCACCTGACAATCTATCACCCATCACAAACTCTAACACCTGACAACCTACCACCTATCACAAACTCTATCACCTGACAACCTACCACCCATCACAAACTCTATCACCTGACAACCTATCACCCATCACAATCTCTATCACCTGACAATCTATCACCCATCACAAACTCCATCACCTGACAATCTATCACCCATCACAAACTCTATCACCTGACAACCTACCACCCATCACAAACTCTATTAACTGACAACCTATCACCCATTACAAACTCTATTAACTGACAACCTACCACCCATCACAAACTCTATCACCTGACAACCTACCACCCATCACAAACTCTAACACCTGATATTCTATCACCCATCACAAACTCCATCACCTGACAATCTATCACCCATCACAAACTCTATCACCTGACAACCTACCACCCATCACAAACTCTATTAACTGACAACCTATCACCCATCACAAACTCTATTAACTGACAACCTACCACCCATCACAAACTCTATTAACTGACAATCTATCACCCATCACAAACTCCATCACCTGACAATCTATCACCCATCACAAACTCTATCACCTGATAACCTACCACCCATCACAAACTCTATCACCTGACAACCTACCACCCATCACAAACTCTAACACCTGACAATCTATCAACCAACACAAACACCATCACCTGACAATCTATCACCCATCACAAACTCTATCACCTGACAACCTACCACCCATCACAAACTCTATTAACTGACAACCTATCACCCATCACAAACTCTATCACCTGACAACCTACCACCCATCACAAACTCTATTAACTGACAACCTATCACCCATCACAAACTCTATTAACTGACAACCTACCACCCATCACAAACTCTATCACCTGACAACCTACCACCCATCACAAACTCTATCACCTGACAACCTACCACCCATCACAAACTCTATCACCTGACAACCTATCACCCATCACAAACTCTATCACCTGACAATCTACCACCCATCACAAACTCTATCACCTGACAACCTATCACCCATCACAAACTCTAACACCTGACAACCTACCACCTATCACAAACTCTATCACCTGACAACCTACCACCCATCACAAACTCTATCACCTGACAACCTATCACCCATCACAAACTCTATCACCTGACAACCTATCACCCATCACAAACTCCATCACCTGACAATCTATCACCCATCACAAACTCCATCACCTGACAATCTATCACCCATCACAAACTCTATCACCTGACAACCTATCACCCATCAGAAACTCTATCACCTGACAACCTATCACCCATCACAAACTCTATTAACTGACAACCTATCACCTATCACAAACTCTAACACCTGACAACCTACCACCCATCACAAACTCTAACACCTGACAACCTAACACCCATCACAATCTCTATCACCTGACAATCTATCACCCATCACAAACTCCATCACCTGACAACCTACCACCCATCACAAACCCTATTAACTGACAACCTATCACCCATCACAAACTCTATTAACTGACAACCTACCACCCATCACAAACTCTATCACCTGACAACCTACCACCCATCGCAAACTCTAACACCTGACAATCTATCACCCATCACAAACTCAATCACCTGACAATCTATCACCCATCACAAACTCTATCACCTGACAAACTACCACCCATCACAAACTCTATTAACTGACAACCTATCACCCATCACAAACTCTATCACCTGACAACCTACCACCCATCACAAACTCTATCACCTGACAATCTACCACCCATCACAAACTCTCTCACCTGACAATCTATCACCCATCACAAACTCTAACACCTGACAACCTACCACCTATCACAAACTCTATCACCTGACAACCTATCACCCATCACAATCTCTATCACCTGACAATCTATCACCCATCACAAACTCCATCACCTGACAATCTATCACCCATCACAAACTCTATCACCTGACAACCTACCACCCATCACAAACTCTATTAACTGACAACCTATCACCCATTACAAACTCTATTAACTGACAACCTACCACCCATCACAAACTCTATCACCTGACAACCTACCACCCATCACAAACTCTAACACCTGACAATCTATCACCCATCACAAACTCCATCACCTGACAATCTATCACCCATCACAAACTCTATCACCTGACAACCTACCACCCATCACAAACTCTATTAACTGACAACCTATCACCCATCACAAACTCTATTAACTGACAACCTACCACCCATCACAAACTCTATTAACTGACAATCTATCACCCATCACAAACTCCATCACCTGACAATCTATCACCCATCACAAACTCTATCACCTGATAACCTACCACCCATCAGAAACTCTATCACCTGACAACCTACCACCCATCACAAACTCTAACACCTGACAATCTATCAACCATCACAAACACCATCACCTGACAATCTATCACCCATCACAAACTCTATCACCTGACAACCTACCACCCATCACAAACTCTATTAACTGACAACCTATCACCCATCACAAACTCTATCACCTGACAACCTACCACCCATCACAAACTCTATTAACTGACAACCTATCACCCATCACAAACTCTATTAACTGACAACCTACCACCCATCACAAACTCTATCACCTGACAACCTACCACCCATCACAAACTCTATTAACTGACAACCTATCACCCATCACAAACTCTATCACCTGATAACCTACCACCCATCACAAACTCTATCACCTGACAACCTGCCACCCATCACAAACTCTAACACCTGACAATCTATCAACCATCACAAACACCATCACCTGACAATCTATCACCCATCACAAACTCTATCACCTGACAACCTACCACCCATCACAAACTCTATTAACTGACAACCTATCACCCATCACAAACTCTATTAACTGACAACCTACCACCCATAACAAACTCTATTAACTGACAAACTATCACAAATTACAAACTCCATCACCTGACAATCTATCACCCATCACAAACTCTATCACCTGACAACCTACCACCCATCACAAACTCTATCACCTGACAACCTACCACCCATCACAAACTCTATCACCTGACAACCTACCACCCATCACAAACTCTATCACCTGACAACCTATCACCCATCACAAACTCTATCACCTGACAATCTACCACCCATCACAAACTCTATCACCTGACAACCTATCACCCATCACAAACTCTAACACCTGACAACCTACCACCTATCACATACTCTATCACCTGACAACCTACCACCCATCACAAACTCTATCACCTGACAACCTATCACCCATCACAAACTCTATCACCTGACAACCTATCACCCATCACAAACTCCATCACCTGACAATCTATCACCCATCACAAACTCCATCACCTGACAATCTATCACCCATCACAAACTCTATCACCTGACAACCTATCACCCATCACAAACTCTATTAACTGACAACCTATCACCTATCACAAACTCTAACACCTGACAACCTGCCAGCCATCACAAACTCTAACACCTGACAACCTAACACCCATCACAATCTCTATCACCTGACAATCTATCACCCATCACAAACTCCATCACCTGACAACCTACCACCCATCACAAACTCTAATAACTGACAACCTATCACCCATCACAAACTCTATTAACTGACAACCTACCACCCATCACAAACTCTATCACCTGACAACCTACCACCCATCGCAAACTCTAACACCTGACAATCTATCACCCATCCAAAACTCCATCACCTGACAATCTATCACCCATCACAAACTCTATCACCTGACAAACTACCACCCATCACAAACTCTATTAACTGACAACCTATCACCCATCACAAACTCTATTAACTGACAACCTACCACCCATCACAAACTCTATCACCTGACAACCTATCACCCATCACAAACTCCATCACCTGACAATCTATCACCCATCACAAACTCCATCACCTGACAATCTATCACCCATCACAAACTCCATCACCTGACAATCTATCACCCATCACAAACTCTATCACCTGACAATCTATCACCCATCACAAACTCTATCACCTGACAACCTACCACCCATCACAAACTCTATTAACTGACAACCTATCACCCATCACAAACTCTATCACCTGATAACCTACCACCCATCACAAACTCTATCACCTGACAACCTACCACCCATCACAAACTCTAACACCTGACAATCTATCAACCATCACAAACACCATCACCTGACAATCTATCACCCATCACAAACTCTATCACCTGACAACCTACCACCCATCACAAACTCTATTAACAGACAACCTATCACCCATCACAAACTCTATTAACTGACAACCTACCACCCATCACAAACTCTATTAACTGACAATCTATCACCCATCACAAACTCCATCACCTGACAATCTATCACCCATCACAAACTCAATCACCTGACAACCTACCACCCATCACAAACTCTATCACCTGACAACCTACCACCCATCACAAACTCTATCACCTGACAACCTACCACCCATCACAAACTCTATCACCTGACAACCTATCACCCATCACAAACTCTATCACCTGACAATCTACCACCCATCACAAACTCTATCACCTGACAACCTATCACCCAGCACAAACTCTAACACCTGACAACCTACCACCTATCACAAACTCTATCACCTGACAACCTACCACCCATCACAAACTCTATCACCTGACAACCTATCACCCATCACAAACTCTATCACCTGACAACCTATCACCCATCACAAACTCCATCACCTGACAATCTATCACCCATCACAAACTCCATCACCTGACAATCTATCACCCATCACAAACTCTATCACCTGACAACCTATCACCGATCAGAAACTCTATCACCTGACAATCTATCAACCATCACAAACACCATCACCTGACAATCTATCACCCATCACAAACTCTATCACCTGACAACCTACCACCCATCACAAACTCTATTAACTGACAACCTATCACCCATCACAAACTCTATTAACTGACAACCTACCACCCATCACAAACTCTATTAACTGACAATCTATCACCCATCACAAACTCCATCACCTGACAATCTATCACCCATCACAAACTCTATCACCTGACAACCTACCACCCATCACAAACTCTGTCACCTGACAACCTACCACCCATCACAAACTCTATCACCTGACAACCTACCACCCATCACAAACTCTATCACCTGACAACCTATCACCCATCACAAACTCTATCACCTGACAATCTACCACCCATCACAAACTCTATCACCTGACAACCTATCACCCATCACAAACTCTAACACCTGACAACCTACCACCTATCACAAACTCTATCACCTGACAACCTACCACCCATCACAAACTCTATCACCTGACAACCTACCACCCATCACAAACTCTATTAACTGACAACCTATCACCCATCACAAACTCTATTAACTGACAACCTACCACCCATCACAAACTCTATCACCTGACAACCTACCACCCATCGCAAACTGTAACACCTGACAATCTATCACCCATCACAAACTCCATCACCTGACAATCTATCACCCATCACAAACTCTATCACCTGACAACCTACCACCCATCACAAACTCTAACACCTGACAATCTATCAACCATCACAAACAACATCACCTGACAATCTATCACCCATCACAAACTCTATCACCTGACAACCTACCACCCATCACAAACTCTATCACCTGACAATCTACCACCCATCACAAACTCTATCACCTGACAACCTATCACCCATCACAAACTCTAACACCTGACAACCTACCACCTATCACAAACTCTATCACCTGACAACCTACCACCCATCACAAACTCTATCACCTGACAACCTATCACCCATCACAAACTCTATCACCTGACAACCTATCACCCATCACAAACTCCATCACCTGACAATCTATCACCCATCACAAACTCCATCACCTGACAATCTATCACCCATCACAAACTCTATCACCTGACAACCTATCATCCATCAGAAACTCTATCACCTGACAACCTATCACTCATCACAAACTCTATTAACTGACAACCTATCACCTATCACAAACTCTAACACCTGACAACCTGCCACCCATCACAAACTCTAACACCTGACAACCTAACACCCATCACAATCTCTATCACCTGACAACCTATCACCCATCACAAACTCTATTAACTGACAACCTACCACCCATCACAAACTCTAATAACTGACAACCTATCACCCATCACAAACTCTATTAACTGACAACCTACCACCCATCACAAACTCTATCACCTGACAACCTACCACCCATCGCAAACTCTAACACCTGACAATCTATCACCCATCCAAAACTCCATCACCTGACAATCTATCACCCATCACAAACTCTATCACCTGACAAACTACCACCCATCACAAACTCTATTAACTGACAACCTATCACCCATCACAAACTCTATTAACTGACAACCTACAACCCATCACAAACTCTATCACCTGACAACCTATCACCCATCACAAACTCCATCACCTGACAATCTATCACCCATCACAAACTCCATCACCTGACAATCTATCACCCATCACAAACTCCATCACCTGACAATCTATCACCCATCACAAACTCTATCACCTGACAATCTATCACCCATCACAAACTCTATCACCTGACAAACTACCACCCATCACAAACTCTATTAACTGACAACCTATCACCCATCACAAACTCTATCACCTGATAACCTACCACCCATCACAAACTCTATCACCTGACAACCTACCACCCATCACAAACTCTAACACCTGACAATCTATCAACCATCACAAACACCATCACCTGACAATCAATCACCCATCACAAACTCTATCACCTGACAACCTATCACCCATCACAAACTCTATCACCTGACAATCTACCACCCATCACAAACTCTATCACCTGACAACCTATCACCCATCACAAACTCTATCACCTGACAACCTATCACCCATCACAAACTCCATCACCTGACAATCTATCACCCATCACAAACTCCATCACCTGACAATCTATCACCCATCACAAACTCTATCACCTGACAACCTATCACCCATCAGAAACTCTATCACCTGACAAACTATCACCCATCACAAACTCTATTAACTGACAACCTATCACCTATCACAAACTCTAACACCTGACAACCTACCACCCATCACAAACTCTAACACCTGACAACCTAACACCCATCACAATCTCTATCACCTGACAATCTATCACCCATCACAAACTCCATCACCTGACAACCTACCACCCATCACAAACTCTATTAACTGACAACCTATCACCCATCACAAACTCTATTAACTGACAACCTACCACCCATCACAAACTCTATCACCTGACAACCTACCACCCATCGCAAACTCTAACACCTGACAATCTATCACCCATCCAAAACTCCATCACCTGACAATCTATCACCCATCACAAACTCTATCACCTGACAAACTACCACCCATCACAAACTCTATTAACTGACAACCTATCACCCATCACAAACTCTATTAACTGACAACCTACCACCCATCACAAACTCTATCACCTGACAACCTATCACTCATCAGAAACTCTATCACCTGACAATCTATCAACCATCACAAACACCATCACCTGACAATCTATCACCCATCACAAACTCTATCACCTGACAACCTACCACCCATCACAAACTCTATTAACTGACAACCTATCACCCATCACAAGCTCTATTAACTGACAACCTACCACCCATCACAAACTCTATTAACTGACAATCTATCACCCATCACAAACTCCATCACCTGACAATCTATCACCCATCACAAACTCTATCACCTGACAACCTACCACCCATCACAAACTCTGTCACCTGACAACCTACCACACATCACAAACTCTATCACCTGACAACCTACCACCCATCACAAACTCTAACACCTGACAACCTACCACCTATCACAAACTCTATCACCTGACAACCTACCACCCATCACAAACTCTATCACCTGACAACCTACCACCTATCACAAACTCTATCACCTGACAACCTACCACCCATCACAAACTCTATCACCTGACAACCTACCACCCATCACAAACTCTATTAACTGACAACCTATCACCCATCACAAACTCTATTAACTGACAACCTACCACCCATCACAAACTCTATCACCTGACAACCTACCACCCATCGCAAACTCTAACACCTGACAATCTATCACCCATCACAAACTCCATCACCTGACAATCTATCACCCATCACAAACTCTATCACCTGACAACCTACCACCCATCACAAACTCTAACACCTGACAATCTATCAACCATCACAAACAACATCACCTGACAATCTATCACCCATCACAAACTCTATCACCTGACAACCTACCACCCATCACAAACTCTATCACCTGACAATCTACCACCCATCACAAACTCTATCACCTGACAACCTATCACCCATCACAAACTCTAACACCTGACAACCTACCACCTATCACAAACTCTATCACCTGACAACCTACCACCCATCACAAACTCTATCACCTGACAACCTATCACCCATCACAAACTCTATCACCTGACAACCTATCACCCATCACAAACTCCATCACCTGACAATCTATCACCCATCACAAACTCCATCACCTGACAATCTATCACCCATCACAAACTCTATCACCTGACAACCTATCATCCATCAGAAACTCTATCACCTGACAACCTATCACTCATCACAAACTCTATTAACTGACAACCTATCACCTATCACAAACTCTAACACCTGACAACCTGCCACCCATCACAAACTCTAACACCTGACAACCTAACACCCATCACAATCTCTATCACCTGACAACCTATCACCCATCACAAACTCTATTAACTGACAACCTACCACCCATCACAAACTCTAATAACTGACAACCTATCACCCATCACAAACTCTATTAACTGACAACCTACCACCCATCACAAACTCTATCACCTGACAACCTACCACCCATCGCAAACTCTAACACCTGACAATCTATCACCCATCCAAAACTCCATCACCTGACAATCTATCACCCATCACAAACTCTATCACCTGACAAACTACCACCCATCACAAACTCTATTAACTGACAAACTATCACCCATCACAAACTCTATTAACTGACAACCTACAACCCATCACAAACTCTATCACCTGACAACCTATCACCCATCACAAACTCCATCACCTGACAATCTATCACCCATCACAAACTCCATCACCTGACAATCTATCACCCATCACAAACTCCATCACCTGACAAACTACCACCCATCACAAACTCTATTAACTGACAACCTATCACCCATCACAAACTCTATCACCTGATAACCTACCACCCATCACAAACTCTATCACCTGACAACCTACCACCCATCACAAACTCTAACACCTGACAATCTATCAACCATCACAAACACCATCACCTGACAATCAATCACCCATCACAAACTCTATCACCTGACAACCTACCACCCATCACAAACTCTATTAACAGACAACCTATCACCCATCACAAACTCTATTAACTGACAACCTACCACCCATCACAAACTCTATTAACTGACAATCTATCACACATCACAAACTCCATCACCTGACAATCTATCACCCATCACAAACTCTATCACCTGACAACCTACCACCCATCACAAACTCTATCACCTGACAACCTACCACCCATCACAAACTCTATCACCTGACAACCTACCACCCATCACAAACTCTATCACCTGACAACCTATCACCCATCACAAACTCTATCACCTGACAATCTACCACCCATCTCAAACTCTATCACCTGACAACCTATCACCCATCACAAACTCTATCACCTGACAACCTATCACCCATCACAAACTCCATCACCTGACAATCTATCACCCATCACAAACTCCATCACCTGACAATCTATCACCCATCACAAACTCTATCACCTGACAACCTATCACCCATCAGAAACTCTATCACCTGACAAACTATCACCCATCACAAACTCTATTAACTGACAACCTATCACCTATCACAAACTCTAACACCTGACAACCTACCACCCATCACAAACTCTAACACCTGACAACCTAACACCCATCACAATCTCTATCACCTGACAATCTATCACCCATCACAAACTCCATCACCTGACAACCTACCACCCATCACAAACTCTATTAACTGACAACCTATCACCCATCACAAACTCTATTAACTGACAACCTACCACCCATCACAAACTCTATCACCTGACAACCTACCACCCATCGCAAACTCTAACACCTGACAATCTATCACCCATCCAAAACTCCATCACCTGACAATCTATCACCCATCACAAACTCTATCACCTGACAAACTACCACCCATCACAAACTCTATTAACTGACAACCTATCACCCATCACAAACTCTATTAACTGACAACCTACCACCCATCACAAACTCTATCACCTGACAACCTATCACCCATCACAAACTCCATCACCTGACAATCTATCACCCATCACAAACTCCATCACCTGACAACCTACCACCCATCACAAACTCTAATAACTGACAACCTATCACCCATCACAAACTCTATCACCTGATAACCTACCACCCATCACAAACTCTATCACCTGACAACCTACCACCCATCACAAACTCTAACACCTGACAATCTATCAACCATCACAAACACCATCACCTGACAATCTATCACCCATCACAAACTCTATCACCTGACAACCTACCACCCATCACAAACTCTATTAACTGACAACCTATCACCCATCAGAAACTCTATCACCTGACAACCTATCACCCATCACAAACTCTATTAACTGACAACCTATCACCTATCACAAACTCTAACACCTGACAACCTACAACCCATCACAAACTCTAACACCTGACAACCTAACACCCATCACAATCTCTATCACCTGACAACCTATCACCCATCACAAACTCCATCACCTGACAACCTGCCACCCATCACAAACTCTATTAACTGACAACCTATCACCCATCACAAACTCTATTAACTGACAACCTACCACCCATCACAAACTCTATCACCTGACAACCTACCACCCATCGCAAACTCTAACACCTGACAATCTATCACCCATCACAAACTCCATCACCTGACAATCTATCACCCATCACAAACTCTATCACCTGACAACCTACCACCCATCACAAACTCTAACACCTGACAATCTATCAACCATCACAAACAACATCACCTGACAATCTATCACCCATCACAAACTCTATCACCTGACAACCTACCACCCATCACAAACTCTATCACCTGAAAATCTATCACCCATCACAAACTCTATCACCTGACAATCTATCACCCATCACAAACTCTATCACCTGACAATCTACCACCCATCACAAACTCTATCACCTGACAACCTACCACCCATCACAAACTCTAACACCTGACAATCTATCAACCATCACAAACACCATCACCTGACAATCAATCACCCATCACAAACTCTATCACCTGACAACCTACCACCCATCACAAACTCTATTAACAGACAACCTATCACCCATCACAAACTCTATTAACTGACAACCTACCACCCATCACAAACTCTATTAACTGACAATCTATCACACATCACAAACTCCATCACCTGACAATCTATCACCCATCACAAACTCTATCACCTGACAACCTACCACCCATCACAAACTCTATCACCTGACAACCTACCACCCATCACAAACTCTATCACCTGACAACCTACCACCCATCACAAACTCTATCACCTGACAACCTATCACCCATCACAAACTCTATCACCTGACAATCTACCACCCATCTCAAACTCTATCACCTGACAACCTATCACCCATCACAAACTCTATCACCTGACAACCTATCACCCATCACAAACTCCATCACCTGACAATCTATCACCCATCACAAACTCCATCACCTGACAATCTATCACCCATCACAAACTCTATCACCTGACAACCTATCACCCATCAGAAACTCTATCACCTGACAAACTATCACCCATCACAAACTCTATTAACTGACAACCTATCACCTATCACAAACTCTAACACCTGACAACCTACCACCCATCACAAACTCTAACACCTGACAACCTAACACCCATCACAATCTCTATCACCTGACAATCTATCACCCATCACAAACTCCATCACCTGACAACCTACCACCCATCACAAACTCTATTAACTGACAACCTATCACCCATCACAAACTCTATTAACTGACAACCTACCACCCATCACAAACTCTATCACCTGACAACCTACCACCCATCGCAAACTCTAACACCTGACAATCTATCACCCATCCAAAACTCCATCACCTGACAATCTATCACCCATCACAAACTCTATCACCTGACAAACTACCACCCATCACAAACTCTATTAACTGACAACCTATCACCCATCACAAACTCTATTAACTGACAACCTACCACCCATCACAAACTCTATCACCTGACAACCTATCACCCATCACAAACTCCATCACCTGACAATCTATCACCCATCACAAACTCCATCACCTGACAACCTACCACCCATCACAAACTCTAATAACTGACAACCTATCACCCATCACAAACTCTATCACCTGATAACCTACCACCCATCACAAACTCTATCACCTGACAACCTACCACCCATCACAAACTCTAACACCTGACAATCTATCAACCATCACAAACACCATCACCTGACAATCTATCACCCATCACAAACTCTATCACCTGACAACCTACCACCCATCACAAACTCTATTAACTGACAACCTATCACCCATCAGAAACTCTATCACCTGACAACCTATCACCCATCACAAACTCTATTAACTGACAACCTATCACCTATCACAAACTCTAACACCTGACAACCTACAACCCATCACAAACTCTAACACCTGACAACCTAACACCCATCACAATCTCTATCACCTGACAACCTATCACCCATCACAAACTCCATCACCTGACAACCTGCCACCCATCACAAACTCTATTAACTGACAACCTATCACCCATCACAAACTCTATTAACTGACAACCTACCACCCATCACAAACTCTATCACCTGACAACCTACCACCCATCGCAAACTCTAACACCTGACAATCTATCACCCATCACAAACTCCATCACCTGACAATCTATCACCCATCACAAACTCTATCACCTGACAACCTACCACCCATCACAAACTCTAACACCTGACAATCTATCAACCATCACAAACAACATCACCTGACAATCTATCACCCATCACAAACTCTATCACCTGACAACCTACCACCCATCACAAACTCTATCACCTGAAAATCTATCACCCATCACAAACTCTATCACCTGACAATCTATCACCCATCACAAACTCTATCACCTGACAATCTACCACCCATCACAAACTCTATCACCTGACAATCTACCACCCATCACAAACTCTATCACCTGACAAACTACCACCCATCACAAACTCTATTAACTGACAACCTATCACCCATCACAAACTCTATTAACTGACAACCTACCACCCATCACAAACTCTATCACCTGACAACCTATCACCCATCACAAACTCCATCACCTGACAATCTATCACCCATCACAAACTCCATCACCTGACAATCTATCACCCATCACAAACTCCATCACCTGACAATCTATCACCCATCACAAACTCTATCACCTGACAATCTATCACCCATCACAAACTCTATCACCTGACAACCTACCACCCATCACAAACTCTATTAACTGACAACCTATCACCCATCACAAACTCTATCACCTGATAACCTACCACCCATCACAAACTCTATCACCTGACAAGCTACCACCCATCACAAACTCTAACACCTGACAATCTATCAACCATCACAAACACCATCACCTGACAATCAATCACCCATCACAAACTCTATCACCTGACAACCTACCACCCATCACAAACTCTATTAACAGACAACCTATCACCCATCACAAACTCTATTAACTGACAACCTACCACCCATCACAAACTCTATTAACTGACAATCTATCACCCATCACAAACTCCATCACCTGACAATCTATCACCCATCACAAACTCTATCACCTGACAACCTACCACCAATCACAAACTCTATCACCTGACAACCTACCACCCATCACAAACTCTATCACCTGACAACCTACCACCCATCACAAACTCTATCACCTGACAACCTATCACCCATCACAAACTCTATCACCTGACAATCTACCACCCATCACAAACTCTATCACCTGACAACCTATCACCCATCACAAACTCTAACACCTGACAACCTACCACCTATCACAAACTCTATCACCTGACAACCTACCACCCATCACAAACTCTATCACCTGACAGCCTATCACCCATCACAAACTCCATCACCTGACAATCTATCACCCATCACAAACTCCATCACCTGACAATCTATCACCCATCACAAACTCTATCACCTGACAACCTATCACCCATCAGAAACTCTATCACCTGACAACCTATCACCCATCACAAACTCTATTAACTGACAACCTATCACCTATCACAAACTCTAACACCTGACAACCTACCACCCATCACAAACTCTAACACCTGACAACCTAACACCCATCACAATCTCTATCACCTGACAATCTATCACCCATCACAAACTCCATCACCTGACAACCTACCACCCATCACAAACTCTATTAACTGACAACCTATCACCCATCACAAACTCTATTAACTGACAACCTACCACCCATCACAAACTCTATCACCTGACAACCTACCACCCATCGCAAACTCTAACACCTGACAATCTATCACCCATCCAAAACTCCATCACCTGACAATCTATCACCCATCACAAACTCTATCACCTGACAAACTACCACCCATCACAAACTCTATTAACTGACAACCTATCACCCATCACAAACTCTATTAACTGACAACCTACCACCCATCACAAACTCTATCACCTGACAACCTATCACCCATCACAAACTCCATCACCTGACAATCTATCACCCATCACAAACTCCATCACCTGACAACCTACCACCCATCACAAACTCGAATAACTGACAACCTATCACCCATCACAAACTCTATCACCTGATAACCTACCACCCATCACAAACTCTATCACCTGACAACCTACCACCCATCACAAACTCTAACACCTGACAATCTATCAACCATCACAAACACCATCACCTGACAATCTATCACCCATCACAAACTCTATCACCTGACAACCTATCACCCATCACAAACTCCATCACCTGACAACCTACCACCCATCACAAACTCTATTAACTGACAACCTATCACCCATCACAAACTCTATTAACTGACAACCTACCACCCATCACAAACTCTATCACCTGACAACCTACCACCCATCGCAAACTCTAACACCTGACAATCTATCACCCATCACAAACTCCATCACCTGACAATCAATCACCCATCACAAACTCTATCACCTGACAACCTACCACCCATCACAAACTCTAACACCTGACAATCTATCAACCATCACAAACAACATCACCTGACAATCTATCACCCATCACAAACTCTATCACCTGACAACCTACCACCCATCACAAACTCTATCACCTGACAATCTATCACCCATCACACACTCTATCACCTGACAATCTATCACCCATCACAAACTCTATCACCTGACAATCTACCACCCATCACAAACTCTATCACCTGACAATCTACCACCCATCACAAACTCTATTAACTGACAACCTATCACCCATCACAAACTCTATCACCTGACAATCTACCACCCATCACAAACTCTATTAACTGACAACCTATCACCCATCACAAACTCTATCACCTGACAATCTACCACCCATCACAAACTCTATCACCTGACAATCTACCACCCATCACAAACTCTATTAACTGACAACCTATCACCCATCACAAACTCTATCACCTGACAACCTACCACCCATCACAAACTCTATTAACTGACAACCTATCACCCATCACAAACTCTATTAACTGACAACCTACCACCCATCACAAACTCTATCACCTGACAACCTACCACCCATCGCAAACTCTAACACCTGACAACCTATCACCCATCACAAACTCTATCACCTGATAACCTACCACCCATCACAAACTCTATCACCTGACAACCTACCACCCATCACAAACTCTAACACCTGACAATCTATCAACCATCACAAACACCATCACCTGACAATCTATCACCCATCACAAACTCTATCACCTGACAACCTACCACCCATCACAAACTCTATTAACTGACAACCTATCACCCATCACAAACTCTATTAACTGACAACCTACCACCCATCACAAACTCTATTAACTGACAATCTATCACCCATCACAAACTCCATCACCTGACAATCTATCACCCATCACAAACTCTATCACCTGACAACCTACCACCCATCACAAACTCTATCACCTGACAACCTATCACCCATCACAAACTCTAACACCTGACAACCTACCACCTAATACAAACTCTATCACCTGATAACCTACCACCCATCACAAACTCTATCACCTGACAACCTATCACCCATCACAAACTCCATCACCTGACAATCTATCACCCATCACAAACTCCATCACCTGACAACCTACCACCCATCACAAACTCTAATAACTGACAACCTATCACCCATCACAAACTCTATCACCTGATAACCTACCACCCATCACAAACTCTATCACCTGACAACCTACCACCCATCACAAACTCTAACACCTGACAATCTATCAACCATCACAAACACCATCACCTGACAATCTATCACCCATCACAAACTCTATCACCTGACAACCTACCACCCATCACAAACTCTATTAACTGACAACCTATCACCCATCAGAAACTCTATCACCTGACAACCTATCACCCATCACAAACTCTATTAACTGACAACCTATCACCTATCACAAACTCTAACACCTGACAACCTACCACCCATCACAAACTCTAACACCTGACAACCTAACACCCCTCACAATCTCTATCACCTGACAACCTATCACCCATCACAAACTCCATCACCTGACAACCTACCACCCATCACAAACTCTATTAACTGACAACCTATCACCCATCACAAACTCTATTAACTGACAACCTACCACCCATCACAAACTCTATCACCTGACAACCTACCACCCATCGCAAACTCTAACACCTGACAATCTATCACCCATCACAAACTCCATCACCTGACAATCTATCACCCATCACAAACTCTATCACCTGACAACCTACCACCCATCACAAACTCTAACACCTGACAATCTATCAACCATCACAAACAACATCACCTGACAATCTATCACCCATCACAAACTCTATCACCTGACAACCTACCACCCATCACAAACTCTATCACCTGACAATCTATCACCCATCACACACTCTATCACCTGACAATCTATCACCCATCACAAACTCTATCACCTGACAATCTACCACCCATCACAAACTCTATCACCTGACAACCTACCACCCATCACAAACTCTATCACCTGACAACCTATCACCCATCACAAACTCTATCACCTGACAACCTATCACCCATCACAAACTCTATTAACTGACAACCTATCACCCATCACAAACTCTATCACCTGACAATCTACCACCAATCACAAACTCTATCACCTGACAATCTACCACCCATCACAAACTCTATTAACTGACAACCTATCACCCATCACAAACTCTATCACCTGACAACCTACCACCCATCACAAACTCTATTAACTGACAACCTATCACCCATCACAAACTCTATTAACTGACAACCTACCACCCATCACAAACTCTATCACCTGACAACCTACCACCCATCGCAAACTCTAACACCTGACAACCTATCACCCATCACAAACTCTATCACCTGATAACCTACCACCCATCACAAACTCTATCACCTGACAACCTACCACCCATCACAAACTCTAACACCTGACAATCTATCAACCATCACAAACACCATCACCTGACAATCTATCACCCATCACAAACTCTATCACCTGACAACCTACCACCCATCACAAACTCTATTAACTGACAACCTATCACCCATCACAAACTCTATTAACTGACAACCTACCACCCATCACAAACTCTATTAACTGACAATCTATCACCCATCACAAACTCCATCACCTGACAATCTATCACCCATCACAAACTCTATCACCTGACAACCTACCACCCATCACAAACTCTATCACCTGACAACCTATCACCCATCACAAACTCTATCACCTGACAATCTACCACCCATCACAAACTCTATCACCTGACAACCTATCACCCATCACAAACTCTAACACCTGACAACCTACCACCTAATACAAACTCTATCACCTGATAACCTACCACCCATCACAAACTCTATCACCTGACAACCTATCACCCATCACAAACTCCATCACCTGACAATCTATCACCCATCACAAACTCCATCACCTGACAACCTACCACCCATCACAAACTCTAATAACTGACAACCTATCACCCATCACAAACTCTATCACCTGATAACCTACCACCCATCACAAACTCTATCACCTGACAACCTACCACCCATCACAAACTCTAACACCTGACAATCTATCAACCATCACAAACACCATCACCTGACAATCTATCACCCATCACAAACTCTATCACCTGACAACCTACCACCCATCACAAACTCTATTAACTGACAACCTATCACCCATCAGAAACTCTATCACCTGACAACCTATCACCCATCACAAACTCTATTAACTGACAACCTACCACCCATCACAAACTCTATCACCTGACAACCTATCACCCATCACAAACTCTATCACCTGACAATCTACCACCAATCACAAACTCTATCACCTGACAACCTATCACCCATCACAAACTCTAACACCTGACAACCTACCACCTATCACAAACTCTATCACCTGACAACCTACCACCCATCACAAACTCTATCACCTGACAACCTATCACCCATCACAAACTCTATCACCTGACAACCTATCACCCATCACAAACTCCATCACCTGACAATCTATCACCCATCACAAACTCCATCACCTGACAATCTATCACCCACCACAAACTCTATCACCTGACAACCTATCACCCATCAGAAACTCTATCACCTGACAATCTATCAACCATCACAAACACCATCACCTGACAATCTATCACCCATCACAAACTCTATCACCTGACAACCTACCACCCATCACAAACTCTATTAACTGACAACCTATCACCCATCACAAAATCTATTAACTGACAACCTACCACCCATCACAAACTCTATTAACTGACAATCTATCACCCATCACAAACTCCATCACCTGACAATCTATCACCCATCACAAACTCTATCACCTGACAACCTACCACCCATCACAAACTCTATCACCTGACAACCTACCACCCATCACAAACTCTATCACCTGACAACCTACCACCCATCACAAACTCTATCACCTGACAACCTATCACCCATCACAAACTCTATCACCTGACAATCTACCACCCATCACAAACTCTATCACCTGACAACCTATCATCCATCAGAAACTCTATCACCTGACAACCTATCACCCATCACAAACTCTATTAACTGACAACCTATCACCTATCACAAACTCTAACACCTGACAACCTGCCACCCATCACAAACTCTAACACCTGACAACCTAACACCCATCACAATCTCTATCACCTGACAATCTATCACCCATCACAAACTCCATCACCTGACAACCTACCACCCATCACAAACTCTAATAACTGACAACCTATCACCCATCACAAACTCTATTAACTGACAACCTACCACCCATCACAAACTCTATCACCTGACAACCTACCACCCATCGCAAACTCTAACACCTGACAATCTATCACCCATCCAAAACTCCATCACCTGACAATCTATCACCCATCACAAACTCTATCACCTGACAAACTACCACCCATCACAAACTCTATTAACTGACAACCTATCACCCATCACAAACTCTATCACCTGACAACCTATCACCCATCACAAACTCCATCACCTGACAATCTATCACCCATCACAAACTCTATCACCTGACAATCTATCACCCATCACAAACTCTATCACCTGACAACCTACCACCCATCACAAACTCTATTAACTGACAACCTATCACCCATCACAAACTCTATCACCTGATAACCTACCACCCATCACAAACTCCATCACCTGACAATCTATCACCCATCACAAACTCTATCACCTGACAACCTATCACCCATCAGAAACTCTATCACCTGACAACCTATCACCCATCACAAACTCTATTAACTGACAACCTATCACCTATCACAAACTCTAACACCTGACAACCTACCACCCATCACAAACTCTAACACCTGACAACCTAACACCCATCACAATCTCTATCACCTGACAATCTATCACCCATCACAAACTCCATCACCTGACAACCTACCACCCATCACAAACTCTATTAACTGACAACCTATCACCCATCACAAACTCTATTAACTGACAACCTACCACCCATCACAAACTCTATCACCTGACAACCTACCACCCATCGCAAACTCTAACACCTGACAATCTATCACCCATCCAAAACTCCATCACCTGACAATCTATCACCCATCACAAACTCTATTAACTGACAACCTATCACCCATCACAAATTCTATCACCTGACAACCTACCACCCATCACAAACTGTATTAACTGACAACCTATCACCCATCACAAACTCTATCACCTGACAACCTACCACCCATCACAAACTCTATTAACTGACAACCTATCACCCATCACAAACTCTATTAACTGACAACCTACCACCCATCACAAACTCTATCACCTGACAACCTACCACCCATCACAAACTCTATTAACTGACAACCTATCACCCATCACAAACTCTATCACCTGATAACCTACCACCCATCACAAACTCTATCACCTGACAACCTACCACCCATCACAAACTCTAACACCTGACAATCTATCAACCATCACAAACACCATCACCTGACAATCTATCACCCATCACAAACTCTATCACCTGACAACCTACCACCCATCACAAACTCTATTAACTGACAACCTATCACCCATCACAAACTCTATTAACTGACAACCTACCACCCATCACAAACTCTATTAACTGACAATCTATCACCCATCACAAACTCCATCACCTGACAATCTATCACCCATCACAAACTCTATCACCTGACAACCTACCACCCATCACAAACTCTATCACCTGACAACCTACCACCCATCACAAACTCTATCACCTGACAACCTACCACCCATCACAAACTCTATCACCGGACAACCTATCACCCATCACAAACTCTATCACCTGACAATCTACCACCCATCACAAACTCTATCACCTGACAACCTATCACCCATCACAAACTCTAACACCTGACAACCTACCACCTATCACAAACTCTATCACCTGACAACCTACCACCCATCACAAACTCTATCACCTGACAACCTATCACCCATCACAAACTCTATCACCTGACAACCTATCACCCATCACAAACTCCATCACCTGACAATCTATCACCCATCACAAACTCCATCACCTGACAATCTATCACCCATCACAAACTCTATCACCTGACAACCTATCATCCATCAGAAACTCTATCACCTGACAACCTATCACCCATCACAAACTCTATTAACTGACAACCTATCACCCATCACAAACTCCATCACCTGACAATCTATCACCCATCACAAACTCTATCACCTGACAACCTACCACCCATCACAAACTCTATCACCTGACAACCTACCACCCATCACAAACTCTATCACCTGACAACCTACCACCCATCACAAACTCTATCACCTGACAACCTATCACCCATCACAAACTCTATCACCTGACAATCTACCACCCATCACAAACTCTATCACCTGACAACCTATCACCCATCACAAACTCTAACACCTGACAACCTACCACCTATCACAAACTCTATTAACTGACAACCTATCACCCATCACAAACTCCATCACCTGACAATCTATCACCCATCACAAACTCCATCACCTGACAATCTATCACCCATCACAAACTCCATCACCTGACAATCTATCACCCATCACAAACTCTATCACCTGACAATCTATCACCCATCACAAACTCTATCACCTGACAACCTATCACCCATCACAAACTCGATTAACTGACAACCTATCACCTATCACAAACTCTAACACCTGACAACCTACCACCCATCACAAACTCTAACACCTGACAACCTAACACCCATCACAAACTCTATCACCTGACAATCTATCACCCATCACAAACTCTATCACCTGACAACCTACCACCCATCACAAACTCTATTAACTGACAATCTATCACCCATCACAAACTCCATCACCTGACAATCTATCACCCATCACAAACTCTATCACCTGACAACCTACCACCCATCACAAACTCTATTAACTGACAATCTATCACCCATCACAAACTCTATCACCTGACAACCTACCACCCATCACAAACTCTATTAACTGACAACCTATCACCCATCACAAACTCTATCACCTGACAACCCACCACCCATCACAAACTCTAACCCCTGACAATCTATCACCCATCACAACCTCCATCACCTGACAATCTATCACTTATCACAAACTCTATCACCTGACAATCTATCACCCATCACAAGCTCTATCATCATATTTTGATCTTATCCCTACACCTTTACCCCTCTATACTGCCTTCCTGGTCCTTTATTTGCAACTACACTTCTTCTTCGATTGTCAGTCCTTCATGCCTTTCCTTTCCCTCCCAGCCACCTGTTGCCTCCTTTTCCAGTTCCTCCTTTCTCCCTACAACTAGAATTTCCCATTGTCCTTACTATATTTGTTCATCTCTCCCACCAAAACTCTCTACCTACTCAATCAACTCCACCCACCACACCCACCCCCCCCCAATTTCCTGGTCTGTCCAGTTTATCCCACATGTTCACCACACCCACCTGTATGTAGTTGCATGAGTTGGTTGCCTTTTTTCTCCCTTACTTCATCTTTAACTTGCACTTTGCTTGCTGTATCTCACCGACTTCATGTTCGTCCAATATAAGGTCACCCACTTCCCCATGAACCACAATTTCTCTGTATCACCTCCCAATTCATTCTCTTTCATCCCCTTTTTCCACATCACCATTTTTCTCCTGTTCCTATTTCCCCCGTTTCCACCCAGGCCCCCGGCCTATTCTGTTTCTGATATCTTCCCTTGGTGAAAAGTTGCTTGCTGTCAGTCAAAGTAATATAGCTGAAGGTACTCTGGAGACGTTCTTGATTTCTGCTCAAAATCTCAAATCAAATCAAAGTTCAGAAAATAACTATTTAAATCCCATAACAGTAATGGTGTCAAAATATGAGAGCAACTGGAACTGTGTAACATTTCATAACCAAAGTGATCCTCCCAGCACCTATCATGGGTCGACTCTATTGTCACTTTTAGACAAAGAGACTAAATAATCAGAAAATTTCAAGCATGTGTAATCCTTTCAGTAAGTAACATTGCATCTTTGTATGACGGGGGCTGAAAGGAAATGATATTGTATTACATCTTGTAACTGCCACATTTAGAAGTTCAAATTCAGAAAATTGATTCTGCTTCATCTAGATGACAATTTATATCATACGGCTGGTTTAACAAGCTGAAAGCTATTCTGATGTTAGTTTATGTTTGTGTAATTTTTATCCAAAAACATTCTCTGGATAAGTTAAAAGGATCCATAATATAATGAAAGCAACTGCTCTTCCTGAAGACATTCACAAAACCTGAGTTACTTTACCTAAACAGAGTATCGGAAAATCATTTTAAGGTTCTTTTAATTATCTTTTTTAAGATAATAATTAAGACAGAAGAATATGTAATACATAAATTGTTTTATTGGATCTAAAAATTCCGATGTTTGGACCTTGACAGATATTCTCTGTGGTTCCCTTATTTCACTGATCAGTCTGTGACATAACCGTCATCTGGGAATACGGGCTCTGCCACATTTTTGTCTTGAGCCAGTTTGCATTGTTGCGGGATGGTGAAAGCATGCTAATGACTAACGTGCTTACTACGTCTGGTAAAATAGATCAGCACAATCTTTGGCAATGATTGTTCTGTGTAATGAAGTAATTGTCAAAACAGTATTATGGATTCTGTATTATTAGAACAAATTAAAAGGTAAATGGTGACTGGAACCATCTGATCCTAAAATAAATAATATCATAATAACAATAAAAATAATACCACCGGACTTCCCAGGCATCAGACCTAAAGAAGATGGTAGAGTTTGTCATCGAAAAGTCAGCTACAATGGATACCTGTACTGGGCTTTGAACCCTAGAAGAGTTTATTTGTAGTAATAAAATCTGTTTTAGAAGCAAATGAACAGCTACACAAGAAGAAGCTAGAGAAAGTATCCTTGTCTCTATTGTGATAAAAGTTCACAAAGCAAATCCATTAAACATAATCAAGAGCACATGTAGTTTAATTGCTCCAACGTTGTTTGTAGCTGTGCTATGATTAACGTATGACATCTGCATCTGGAAGAGATTTACCCTTGTTCCCATTAAAGTCATTGATTACATTGTAGTTTGAAGCAGAGTTATTTATGCTAAAGCTACATTTAACATATTAAATATAGTTCAATGTAGTTTTCCCATTGATTTAAGTAAAGAATACCACTATATAGTATTTGTATCCATGGTCAGTTTGTGATACTCTTTCTTAATTATTAATTATTCTGATACTTGTTTTAAAACTGTAGAACTATATGTTAAAGAAGAGCACTGATGTTGATCTCTCTGGTTCCAGTTGAGCCAATATCAACACAATAGGGGTGAATTTGTTCCAGGTACTTGTGAATTAATATCTGTCTTAAATCTCATTCAGTCTTTCCAATAGCAAAGAAATTAGGATGCCAGGTAAAATGGATGGAGAGTTCATTATTGATTATTTTGTACTATCATTAAGTACTAATTTTACTCATAAATCTCATGAAAGCAAAAGAGAAGTAAACTCTGCAAAGACATTCTTGGTGTAAGATTACTTAACTACTGTAAAATTACCTCTAGTGTAGAGGAATGACCAGAGAATTCTGCTGGGAGGGGTGTTGATTTCAACCAGAACATCAACAGGTACTTTACAGTTGACCTTAGCGCCTCTACATTACTTAAAAACAGCTAAATACAGTTCTCACCAGAATTAGCACCTTCATTAGAATCTCTAGAAGTTGCATGAGAACTGGATTGAGTTTAGAGGCAATTCAGCAGCTAGGCAGCGCACAGTTTTCAGTGCTGGTAAATGAATAATAGCAACGAGAATGAGATTTTTTTTTAAAAGGCACAAACACCTTTGCTAGTGACAAGTAGAACCATTCAGCAGAAGAGGGGAAAATTTAGACTGGATGATGTAGAAGGATATCTAAATGTAGTTTGAATTCTAGCATCAAAATGCATTTGCTGCTAATGAGGTAAAGGTGATTTTTCTCGATTAGCTCTAAACTAAGGATTTAGGTCCTGGTGTAATTCCTAAGTGGTCCTTGACATGAGGTATCCAGAAATTTAGGGTGGCCCAGTAGCATAGCAGTTACATAGCACCATTACAGCACCTCAGGTTCAGTTGCACTGCTGTCTGTAATGAGTTTGTACTTTCTCCCCCTGGACTATGTGGGTTTCCTCTGGGCGCTCTGATTTCCTCCCCTGTTCTAATGGCGTGCAGATTAGTAGGTTACTTGGCTGCATGGGTGTAACTGGGCAGCGGGGACTCGCCGTGTCAGAAGAGCCTGTCAGCATGCTGCATCTCTAAATAAAATAATGTAATAAATGGAGAGAATTAGAACTAAAATTGTATTCTTTCCAAGGTAGCATAAAGTGTGAGGAATGGAATATCTCAGATATTGTAGTAATAATTGAGGCAACTTGTTGGGGCAGAATTACAGGAGGCCAGCTGGGATGCACTGATCTAGGTAATTGATCTTGACACTGGAAGACAAATTGGAAAAGTGTTTAAATCAACAGCCCGTTATTTTCCACTGCCAGTCTCAAAAATAAAATAATTGTAAGAGAAAGCTTTGACAGTAATTCCTGACTTGATAGAAATGCTAATGCTTGAATTTATAGAAATACTGTTGCAAACATTTGCAAAATTACATTGCTATACTTTTTTTATTCATAACAGAGAGCTAACTACAATTTCTAATGTAGGAAACAGCAGATAAATGAGGCACTGTAGTTGTGAATTATTTCAAATGTCATTAAAAAGGTAATAACCATTTCACCTCTATTGCATAGTACTTTCATAATAACTTTGTTTCTATACAATTTTGTATCTGGCCCATTTGATTATTTCAGATGTTTATAAATGGATAAGGTTACTAATTTTATTTTGTTATCACTAATCATAGAATAGAAGGAAACTGTTGTTAGAAAAATAAAAAACAAATTTGTAAGTGTAGAGTAATGAAACATGGAAGTCAAAAACTGACCTCTGAGTTTTGAGAGTCAGTTATAGTTTCTGCAATTGCAATATCAGTCTTGAAGACCTGGGTACAATTAAAACCTAATAGTCGATAGCTTAGAAGTTTCATTAGCCACATTTATGCTGGAATTAAGTACAATTCTTCCTTCAGATTATTTTAGTCTTGGCTATATACCATACTCCATTTAATAGAGTGTATTGACATTGTAGATTTTGCACTCATAGAAATCACTCAAAAGGTCAGATTCAAATTCATATTCAAATTTGTATATCACATGGTCATTGAAACATAGGGTGAAGTGTATTGTTTCCATTAACAACCAAAACAACACTGAGTCATGCCATCTGCAGACATTCTGTGATAATTCAGCAACGGTTGGTGTATAAAGGGAGGAGGGGAGGATGAATACAGGGCTCTGGTGGAGGATTTTGTCAAATGGTGCAAGATGAACCAGCTGCAGCTCAACATTGGTACAACAAAGGAGATGGTGATGGACCTTAGGAAGACTAAGCCTGCATTGCACCCTGTTACTATTTATGGTGAGGACCTACAAGTACCTGGGGATGCACCTGGATGCCAGACTTGAGTGGAGCACCAACACAGAGGAGGTGTACAAGAAGGGCCAGAGTAACCTCCATTTTCTGAAGAGATTGAGGTTCTTTGGTGTATGCAGCCCTCTCCTTCATATACTCTATCAGTCTGTTGTTGTCAGTACAATCTTCTATGTGGTAGTGTGCTGGGACAATGGCGTCAACATGGGTGATGCCAACAGGCTCAATAAACTGATTAGAGAGGCTGGCTCTGTTGTAGCAGTCAAACTGGACACACTGAAGACAGTGGTAGAACAACGGACCCTATGGAAAACCCTGGCAATTCTAGACAATATTTCTCACCCTCTGAATGCTACCTTGGCAAGTTCAGTGATAGACTAAAAGAACTGTGCTGCTGCAAAGAGCGCTTTATGAGGTTATTCATACCCTCGGCCATTAGGCTCTATAATGAGTCAACCTATAGCTGGGGAAGTGATAACCCCTCCTGTTAGACTGTTTGAGGTAAGTTATTATATTATTCTTTCTTACTTCTCTTCTAATATTTGTCTATTTGTATATCTGTGCCCTTGTAATGCTACTGCGACACAATAATTTTCTTCGTATCAATAAAATATTTATCTATGTACACAAGTATGTCCTGGGGGCAGCCTGCAAGAAATAACACACATTCTGGCACTGACATAGTATGCCCACCATGCCTGGTAGAACACACCAAAACTGAACATTCCAAGCAACAAAGCAATCACAGCGAAATGAGTCCTGATCCTCCTGACTCAAAGGTTTTCTGGCCCTACAGATGACACGAGCACGTCGCTGCCTTTGAATGTGAAGTTGAGGCTGTTCTCTAACTTCCCCCACATCTCTGGTCCTAAACCCAAACCTGACCCCTAACTCCTACTTTGTGCCTAAAAACCATCCCTATGAAAATAAAAAAAAAACTGAAAAACAGTTAAGTCTGTACCGCAACCTTGGTGCTACTTGAAAAAAAATACATTGCATAAACCATAAGGTTTGTGCAACTGGCAAAGCAGAACATTTTCATTTTCTTGTGAGGAACTGGGGTGTGGGTGGTGAACTGCTTTTGCTTGAAGTATCACAAACATGTCTCTAGTGGCTTCATGTCTCTTTCAGAATGTAACAAAGCTTTCACCTGATAACATATTTTGAAGTGCATTCACTGCTGCGAGTAACCTGGCACGTGGTTTGCAGAAAATAAGCTTCCCACAATAAGAACTATGATAATAGCTAACCTTGGTCAGGATACTGGGATTAAGAACCATGTTCATCTTAAATGGTGCCACAAAATCTTTTACAACGTCGCTTTATTGACAGAGCAGATCTCGCTTTTTTTAACATCAGGTGACTAGGTTAAAAGTGCTAAATAAAATCATGATCATATTTTATATGGTCAATTCTTGGGGTGTTTAGCTCATTTTTGCACCGATGATAAATGCACAAAGTTTGTCACAATCAGCGAAGAGATTTCCTGCCCACATCACAATTGAGTTTTCCGAAATGACAACCGATCAGCTGACTGGAAAGTGCATGAAAGCCAAGCATTCAGAGGATGCATCACAATTACTGGCACACTGATGCTGACAAAACGGTCCCAAGTAAATTGCCAAGATTGGAGAACTGCTCTGCCCGACCTCACCTACACGTTTTCCAAATTACTGTGCAAAGTGAAGCACAAAATTAAGTGGTTGCAGGAACCATAAAGTTGGTACATGAGACAGCTGCTGAGCTCCAATGACACACCCAAACCTACTGTGGCTGGAAGAGAGAAACTACATGGAAAATTGGTGACTAAAGGGTTACCGGCAGGAAAGGTAAGAGTCAGACATGTTTTTAAAAATTATTTCTGCTTAAGTCAATATTTTAATTATTATTTTATTTTCTCATTGTATTTTAACTTTTTAATAGTTTATAATATTATTGAAATACCTTGAAAGCTTTTGCAGATGTCAAATGTCAATGATTTCCAGACCGTTGCAAGTGTTGGGTTGTTCTCGCCTGCCTGTGTTTGCTAATTAATCCATTCAGAATCTCATTGCCACTTAAAGTTCACCACTTGACGATAGGCCCATCTGCAATTTGGAGAAGTTAATTCAGAACAGTGAGGAATGTAAGCAGTGAGCCCCATTGGGAAATTTTGGGTTAACATGCCTGTCCAAATATAGGAATTTCCCTCATTACTATTAAGCTCGCTTAAGATAGAGGCTAGAGCTTGTTTTAATGACCCTTATAATTGGAGTATGCAGAGCCAGAGGCTTAATGCTCTCTCCTCTGGAATTCATATTGCTGCTTTAGCTGAGGAGATCTTGATCAATGATTCTTTGAAACTGAAAAAATAAAGGTGGTAGGATTTCTAAGTGAAGAACAATCAGCTGTATTCAAAACCAAAGCTTGAAACTCTGCTTAGCTTGTTTCATGTAATGCCTGTTCTTGGATATTGTCGCAAGGCAGCGGAGGTTTGAAATCAGAGTTTTCCCTCTCTTAGGTGGACTGCCTTTCCAGGCTGACAAGCTCCATTTACCCAAAGCACTGGTTTTAAGGCACCAGGATGCCAGACCCACTCATGGGAAAGGCTTTGGGAGTAAACCCTGAGGACAAATCTGGAGCTGGAGTCTCTAAGGCAGTCCGACGTTGCCTTCAACCTTGTTCTGGCAACTCCTGCGACGACACTGGTGCCAAGTTGTAACGGCCATTGCCCTTCCCTTGGACAACATCGGTGTCGTGGAGAGGGGAGACTTGCTGCATGGGAAACTGCTGGTCTTCCATACAACTTTGCCCAGGCCTGTGCCCTGGAAACCATTACAGGCGCAGATCTATGGTCTCACGAGACTAAAGGATGCCACCATGTTCTTGGATGGTCTCACTTTTGAGTAATATCATTACAATTTCTTGGCCTCGGTTTTGCTGTGCTGAACTACTAACAGAAGAATCAGAAGATTTTAAGAAACTGTTGGGAAACACTAAAAGTTGAAGCTCAGTGACTGCAATAATTGTCCCTTCATTAGCTATTATTACTAACTGGTCTAAAAGAAATAAATGTTGATATTGAACATGGCAGATAATTAGAAGGGAATAATGGTTTCACACTTGGCCATCAGACTGGGAAAAAGCAGCAGCACTTGATTTCTTCAAATTTTGCTGAACTACAAAAGCTTGGAAAGCCAGCAGGGGATAACAAGCTGAAGAAATCAGATGCCTTTTTCTCACCTACTGTCCTGATAAAATGAAAGTGCATAATTTAAATTCTTTGAGACATCACTTTTAAGTGTTTGGCAATTTTAACACTATTAATTGTGAATATATCTATGCAGCTGTATTCTATATTGCACGTAGAAAAAGAAATCTGATCTACACGAACTTACAAACTAATTGTTGTAACATTTCTGAAGAATAAATTTTACTGTGTGCTAAAATGGTTTAAAATCCTTCTTTCCTCATTGGTGATCCAAAGTCAGATTTAACTTGAAGGTAAAGCAATCAAGAAATGAGTTTTCTTTTGCTCAGTGTATGCAATGATAACATTAAATAAGTTGTGATGAATAGCTTAATTGCATGTGAATGGAATTTGCCAGCACAGATTTGGCCTGACTTTAGTAGTGAATAAACTTAGCAGAATTACCTCTAGTAAACCAAAATCATCAGTACACCAAATTATGACTTTTAGAACAGCATTCTCTTTTAGATTTCCCTATGTTGCATTTATACTCTCATTCCGTGGCCCTTTACATTTTGTGCAGATTATTTTATAACTGCTTTGTTAGTTTATGTTATGATCTTCCTTAACAATGAATAGAGAGAATGTGAGGGAACTCATTACCATTTCCAAATTGGAAAGGCCAGTCTTCCTCTGACAAAAACCTTCTCTGCATGTCCTATCATCAAACAGTTCTCAATCTAGAAAACAAGGGAAAACATGCAGATGTTGGAAATCCAAGTACCACATGTGGAATGCTGAAGGAACACAGCAGGTCAGTCAGGCAGCATCAGTGGAAAAAAGTACAGCCGATGTTTTGGGCCAAAACCCTTCAGCAGGGCAGGAGAAATAAGCTGAGGAGTAGATTTAAAAAGTGGGTGGAGGGGAGAGAAAAACTCAAGGTGATAGGTAAAACGTGAAGGGGGAGGGATGAAGTAAAGTGATGGGAAGTTGATTGGTAAAAGAGATACAGGGCTAGAGAAGGGGGAGTCTGATAGAAGAGGACAGAAAGCCATGGATGAAAAAAAAGGGGAGGAGCAGCAGCAGCAGAAGGAGGCAATGGGTGGGCAAGAACATAAAGTGAGAGAGGGAAAAGGGGATGGGGAATGGGGAAGGGGGTGTGTTGGGGGGGGGGAATTACTGGAAGTTTAAGAAATGGATGTTCCTGCCATCAGGTTGGAGGCTACTCAAATGGAATATAAGGTGTTGTTCCTCCAACCTGAGTGTGGCCTCAACACGACAGTGGAGGAGGCCATGGATAGACATTTCAGAATAGGAATGGGAAGACAAATTAAAATGGGGTCACTGGGAGATCCCACCTTTTCTGTCGAATGGAGTGTAGGTGCTCAGTGAAGCAGTCTCCCAATCTATGTCAAGTCTCACCAATATACAGGAGGCCACACCAGGAGCACTGGACACAGTATATGACTCCAACAGACTCACAGGTGAAGTGTCAGCTCAGCTGGAAGCACTGTTTGAGGTCCTGAATGGTAGTGAGGGAGGTGGTGTAGGATCAGGTGTAGCATTTGTTCAGTGAGATCAATGGGGAGGGATGAATGGATAAGGGAGTTGCATACGGAGCAATCCTTGCAGAAAGCAAAAAGTGGGGGAGGGAAGGGAAGATGTGTTTGGTGGTGGGATCCCATTGGAGATAGCAGAAGTTGTGGAGAATTATGTGCTGGACACAGAGTCTGATGAGGTGGTAGGTGAGGCCAAGAGGAACCCTATCTCTGGTAGGGTGGTGGGATGATAGGGTGTGAGCAGATGTGCAAGAAATGGAAGAGATGTGGTTGAGAGCAGAATTGATGGTGGAGGAAGGGAAGCCCTTTCCTTTGAAGAAGGAGGATATCTCCATTGTTTTGGAATGAAAAGCCTCATCCTGAGAGCAGATGCAATCGAGACGGAGGAAGTGAGAGAAGGGGTGGTGTTTTTATAAAAAAAACAGGGTGGGAGAAGGTATAGACCAGGTAGCTGTGAGAGTCCAGGGGTTTGTAATAAACATCAGTAGATAAGCTGTCTGCAGAGACAGAAACAGAAATATCGAGAAAGGGGAGGGAGGTGTCAGAAATGGACCAGGTAAATTTGAAGGCAGGGTGGAAGTTGGAGGTGAAGTTAATGAAGTTGACGAGTTCAGCACGGGTACAGGAAGCAGCACCAATGCAGTTGTCGATGTACCATAGGAAAAGTGCAGGACAGTCAACAGAGTAGGCTTGAAACATGGACTGTTCCACATAGCCAACAAACAGGCGGGCATAGCTGAGATCCATGCGTGGTCCCATGGCTACACCTTTCGCTTGAAGGAAGTGGGAGGAACGGAAGGGGAAATTATTTAGAGTGAGGGCAATTCCCAGTAGGTGGAGGGAAACTGGTTGGGTCTGGTGTCAAGAAAGAAATGGAGAACTTTGAGGCCTTCTTGCCGGGGGATGGAGGTGTATAGCGACTGGACATCCACAGTGAAGATAAGATGATGGGGACCAAGGAATGTGAATTCAGAGCATTTGAAGTGTCACGGGTGTAGGTGGGAAGGGACTGAACTAGGAGCGGAGGATAAGACAGAGTCGAGGTATGCAGATATGAGTTCAGTGGAGCAGGAACAAGCTGAAACAATGGGTCTACCTGACAGGCAGGTTTGTAGATCTTTGGAGGTGCAATGTGTGGGAACTATCAGGTTGGTGGCGGTGGATGGGAGATCCCCAGAATCAATAAGTTTGGTGTTGGTGTGGGAGACAATGGCCTGGTGTTCCTTAGTGGGGTCCTGTTCTAAGGGTAAGTAAGAGAAGGTGACTGAGAGTCGGTGTGGGGCTTCAGCAAGGTAGAGGTCAGTTCACCAGACTACTACAGCACCCCCTTGCCTGCGGGCTTGATGGTGAGGTTAGGATTAGTGCGGAGGGAGTGGAGGGCAGAGCGTTTGGAAGGGGTGAGGAGTGTTGAAGTTGAGATGGTTGATATCCCATCAGCAGTTGACAATGAAAAGGTCCAGAGTGGACACAAGACCAGAATAGGATATCCAGGAAGAGGAGGAGGGTTGAAGACAGGAGGAGGGTCATCGGTGCAGGATCCTTGCCAAAGAAATAGGCTCGGGGATGGAGGCAGCAGAAGAAGAGCTCAGTGTTGTGGCGGGCACAGAATTCACTGAGGTGTGGGTCCTTGGGTCAAAAGTTAGACCCTTACTCCGGACAGAACGTTCTGCTTCAGAGAGGGGAAGGCCAGACGGAATGGTGAAAACTCGGCATGGATGAGAGCTGGGATGAGTGTCTGAGAGCAAAGGAGGTTTGGGTAGTTCAGGGATGGTAGGGAAAGAGGAAGATGGAGTCTCCGAGGACCCAGGAGCTGACTGTGGGACCTGAGAGAGACAGGATTGCAGAATGGTGGTTGGGGAAGTGGAAACGGGTTCCAGTGGCAGCGCGTGAAGACCCGACCTGAAGGTCAAGGCCAGAGTTGGAGGTTGCGCAATCAGCACTTTGGAGGTGTCTGAGGTTGTTGGAACCCGCATTGATGGCGATGGCGTCCTGGTTTTGAATCTGCTCTGGATTGTTAGAGCCATTCAGGCTGGTAGCATGGATCTCAGTCTGGAGACATCTGGGCCTGCTGGTGTGGGAGATAGCAGATTCTGTGGTCTGTAGATAGATGATATTCCAATCCCTGCAGGACATGAGTAAATCAAAGTACCGGCAACTGAAAGCGAGGATCTGGTGGGGGGGATAAAGTAGCTGACAAGTTCAGTCCAGACGGTGGAGAAAGAATCCTGGAGTCGTGGAAGTCACTGGGATATGGACACCAGCTACCGCCTCACGGCGGTAGGTGTGGCACGTAGAAAGCTGTGGTAGAAGCTGGCGGTGAAGACATGTTCAATCTAGCTGGCTAAATCTGTCTCCAGTTCCTTGAGCAATAATCTTCAATATGCCATGGCTGGAACTTTATCAAATGCTTTTAGGGCACATAGCAACTGGAATAGGAATGATGAATCTGCAGAAAAACCCAAGAGTGAACAGCTAAGTCTATTGACCATATATTCTACCTGTAATATGTATAAGATCATTAATTTTGTTAGAGAAACATTGACATACAGCACAGAAAGTCCCTTTAAGCCACCATGTGCATGGTATTGAAACATGCTTGTGAGGAGCCATCAATGCTCAGTCACCTAAATGTGAAAATCTAGAAAACTTGCTTGGAGAAAAGTCAGTGATTCAATGGAAGTGTTCCTTGTAAAGTGCAATGATCTCCAAGAGGATGATAAGCTTGGCATGGAGTTTGGAGTCTTGTGTGCCTCAATGACTCAGAGAGCTAGGCTGGCTGGAGTCAGGGCTTTGTGCTTTGACTCTTGGTAGGGTCACCCATGCCAAACAGGTCAAAATGTAGAAGCCAGACCTAGAGTGGTCTTCCAGTCCTCCAGGTTTGGGGGTTCAGCTCAGGGCTAACAACCCTGACATTCAAAAAAATTGTTATAGAAACAGCAATGATGACTCATCCTATGTGGCCAGGAACAGAAAGAGATGGAGGGCCTTTATTAATGCCCTAAGTGCAAGGGGCATAACAGGCAATTAATAGTAAATGCCATGAGTAATTTCAAGGTTAGTATTGTCCACTTAGCTGGGGATACTTCACCTGCTCTTCTCCAAATAGTGCCATGGGATCTGTTATCTCAATGCAAACATAAAGGTGGCATTTTAGTTTAGCTTCTTATTTTAAATACAATGCTTTTGAACATATAGCATTTCTTCAACATTCTATTGAAATGCCAGGCTAGATTTTGTGCTTGCACCTTTGAACTGGAACTTGAACCCACGACCTTCTGAGTCAGAGACAAGACTGTTTTTAAGCAGATGTGACTGTACAATTGCTGTAACTGGAAGAGAAAACTTCTTCACTTCTCATTCCAGGCTACTCTTTGGAATCCTTGACGATGGGGGAATCCCTTATCTAGATTGATACATGTTGCCTCTTCTCTAAACCATACTTTAGGCTTCATTTGTCAAAGTTCTTTAATCTTAAGAAAGCAGTTATTTTGCCCAGTCCATGTATGTGTTGCTGACTGATGCAATGTGTTCTTTCATCATATCTTTATCTACAAACCATATCCTGATAATTACTCTTTTAAGCAATGTTATTAGTCATAATTCAATCCAATTCAAGTTTAATTGTCATTACCATTCATGAATATTCATGAATACAGCCAAATGAGACAGGGTTACTACAGGGTCAAGCTGCTAAAATATATTACCAACAGTCACACACAAGAAGTTCATGGACTGAAAGTATCCCGACACCCCCTTACCCTGTGACACCGTGGGTTGATGCCTGGTCTTCACACATACGAGTCAACAAACCCAGATATAATATAGGAAACTACAGTGATGCAGTATATGCATGAATATAGTCCAGACTCCCTCCCCTCCTCAGCCCACCGATATCATCTGTTGACCTCCCCGGATACCTGTTAGATGTAATGACAATTACATCTAATTGTAGCCTGGAATGAGAAGTGAAGAAGTTTTCTCTTCCAGTTACAGCAATTGTACGGTCACATCTGCTTAAAAACAGTCTTGTCTCTGACTCAGAAGGTCGTGGGTTCAAGTTCCAGTTCAAAGGTGCAAGCACAAAATCTAGCCTGGCATTTCAATAGAATGTTGAAGAAATGCTATATGTTCGAAAGCATTGTATGACAGTTAAACTTGAATTGGATTGAATTATGACTAATAACATTGCTTAAAAGAGTAATTATCAGGATATGGTTTGTAAATAAAGATATGATGAAAGAACACATTGCATCAGTCATGGCTTTGAGGCCCAGTCATATAGAATATTAGTAAATATACAATAAGCCAGAATATCCAAATTTATAGTCCAAACCTCCCAGCCCACCGAGATGAGCTCCTGACTGTCCTTCCTGATGCCTGGTGCCAAAATATTTTAAGTAAAATGATCCCTTGGTAAAACCCCCTATTGACTAATATATATTTAGATTACTGATTTCTTTAATAGAACACATCTGTACCAGCTTCCTTACACTATTTTTGAAGGGACAGCTTGATTTTCAGGTTTAGCCTTTGTTATGAAGGTACCCCAGCTCTGAGGGGCCGAAGGAGCAGGAGCAGCCCCCTCCTTCCGGAGAATCGCAAGATCGCTATTCATTCGGGTCTTGGAAGTGAGAGACAATGCAACCCTTTTTGGCCATTGTTCTCAGAGACACCTGTGTGAATTGCAACTCTCTGCTATTGTTACTACAACTGACAGCTACCATGGACATGGACACCCTCGGGCAATGTGGGGGTGGAGATTGCATCACCCTACTTTGATGGACATCTACAACTCTGCAAGTAAAGATAAAAGGGGACTGCAGGAGGCAGTACCCCAGCGACGCACCCGAAGGACACGCTCGCTCAGTGCTCCCGTGGCTGGAAGCCACCCAACGCCACGTGTGCTCCTAACTCCTTTGCCTGGGGAGTGGGTGGCTGAGAATACCGAGAAGGACTTCGAAATAACAACGGGGAAACAACGCTCCCCTGATTTAACGGAGTGGCTTCATAAAGACCCGGGCAAGTTTTCCGTTTTTTACCGATCCCTCTAAAACACGTGAAACCCAGCGATTCCCCGAAAGGCTAAAGTCTGCAGACTTTTGAGTGACTTTTATATTTCCAACGGACAATATATTATCCCCTAGACAACAGTCGAGATTACTTCTTAATGATGATCATTACTATACCCGCGCTTTAGATTGAGTATTGACGACGTGCATTATCTGAATGTTTGTATTAACCTTACTTTTGTGCCCCTTTATAAATAAAAACGTTTGAAAATAGTGACATCAGACTTCAACGGACCTCTCTCTTTGCTGGTAAGTTATCCAGTTACGGGATACGTAACACCTTCATTTCAATTAACCAGTCGACTAGAGATTCTCCACTTTATCTCCACAGCCATGGGAGGTGAGGCAAGGCTTGCTGGAGATCCAGCAGAATCAGGCAGGAGTAACTCAGGGGAGCTGGCAAAATCACAACTGCTTCTCCTCAGAAAAGAAAATGTGTCAGAAACACACTGAGTCTCAGCAATTTGCAGAACGGTAAACTTTATTTTTCGAGTCTGCAGAGTCGGACCCAACCAGCTCCTGCTAGATTGAGTGCCGAATTACACTTTGCACAGTTTTTTATACCCTACTTGTTTACGACTTTGTGAGTTGCACCCATGTGAGGTGCAGACATTCTTCCTTAATCTCATTACAAAATTACAAATGTGATTACCCTTTGGCCCACTTTTCAGCCTCAGCGCATTAACACCGTTATTGTTCAACCGTTAAGCATGTCTTCCCGTTACCCGTATCGCTTCTTTAATCAGCAAGCTATTGTTTCATCCTGATTTTGCAAATTGGTTTATACGTTGCCCTGCAAGTTGCTTTGCACGTTCTTTCTGTGTCAGCACATTCTAAATGGACTCCTAGAGTACCGTCTTTAATTTAATCATTTCTCTCAAAATGAAAAACAAAGATTTTTGGGGCTCTTTTGCACAATGAGATGACTTCTGAGCATCATTTACACTTCAACAGCGTTCACCACATTCTCATACTTGTAGTTCAAAATTAAAATGGAAGTGCTACAGGATCAAACGTTGCCTATGTGAAAGGATGCTTGTTGTAGACATCAGGCACTGCTTTTTCTGTTCACCCTGAGCAGTATCCCTCAAGTTTCTCATTCCTGGCTGACAGATTCTTGGATGAGAGTCAGACACTTCACAGTCATTAATTGCTTCTATTAACTTAATTGCTAACAGTTGCTCCACTGAGAGTGTTACTGTGGATTTTACCATTGCTTTGATGCACACAGTAAAAGAATGGTCTTCAAGTAATTCAGATGTGAGAGTGGTCCTTAATCAACAGATTGCCTGGGAGATGTTGGTTTTACTCTTGCTGGTTGCTCTTTAATTATTCATTCATTGGAGTTAATCATTATAGATGTCAAGTTAACAGACGTGAAATACACTGGAGTATGCACATGACCTTTTTTGAAAGATTATAATCACATTTACTATCATCAAATTAAAATGAGCTTTCAAAAACTGTGTTATATTTTACTTTCATTTTATATTTCTCATCTCAGGGGTGTGGACAAGCATGGGAAGCACCAGAATGAAACTGAAAGAGCAATGAAGGAAGCATAACAGGCACATCTTTTAATGTACTTGGAGTGTTGAAGCAAGATATGTTTATTATTTTCCTTAGAAAATAAGATGACTCTTAGTCATGCTTGCACAGATTTAATATTTTTCGTATTTCCTTACGCACAAAGAGGTTATTCAGCTCATCCAATTCATGGCAGCTCACAAAATAAACCCATGCCTGCATCCCCTTCCCCTTCACTGATTCTTCACACATAGGTTGGAAGCTAAAAAGCAGGCCCTCAATGATTATAATCACTGGATCATTGCCTCTGTCATGCACCATTAAGTGTAAGAATAGGATGATGTGCCAGATGAAAGTGTGGCTGAAGAATTAGTGTAGGGGGCAGGGTTTCAGATTTGTGGATTATTGAGTTCTCTTCTGGAGAAGGTATGCTTTGTACAAAAGGCAAGGGTTACATCTGAGCCCAAGGGGGATCAAGGGCTTTGTGGACAGGTTTGCCAGAGCTATTGGGAATGGTTTAAACTAGTTTGGAAGTAGGGTGGGAACCAGCGTGACAGGTGGGGGAGGATGGAGCAGTTGGTGTAAGAGTAGATGAAATATGTAGTGAGGCCCCGGGGAAGGATAAGCAGTGGACAGGGCATAAATGCTCAGTTGGATACTTTGAAATGTGTTTACTTTTTTATATATATTTTATTGTTTTATGTGAACAAACTTGGAAAAATTTAACAAAAAAACTAATGGAAAAAATACAGCACATCCACAAAAACCACAGCCATAGCAAAATCAAATTAAATATTGAGCAGCAAAATTGAAAAAAAAATTTTAAAGCAAAAAATAACTATACACAGCAGAGGTACACTGCATCAAAAAACCCTCACTCCTCACCCCGTAAGAAAGTCCAATACTGGGCCCCATATCCTTTCAAAGATGTCCCCTCTGTCCTCATTACATAGTCTCAGTCTCTACAAATGTAAAGTATTTGCCAGTTCTCTTAGTCACAGATCGTACGTAGGCAGAGAGTCCATTTTCCACATTTGTAGGATTAACTTCTTAGCAATCACCATTCCAAACAATACAGCCATTTTTTCATACGTATTGGCTGAAGATAGGGAGCTTGTTGCTCCAAGGAGGGCTATGAGCGGCTCCGGTTCCCGCCGCTTCCCAAAAGCCTCAGAGAAACAGTGACAAATACTTTTCCAGTATGCATAAAGCTTACAACATGACCAGAATGAATGTGACAAGTTACTGTTCTCAGATTTACATCTATTACAAACTGGTGAAACATCAGGATAAAAGCCGTGCAACTTTTCTTTCGAATAATGGAGTCTCTGTAATGTTTCAAACTGTATGAGTCTGTGTCTGACGTTGACCGAACAATCATGTATACTCTTTAAACACTCATCCCAGACCTCCTCTGTCAGTTCTATACCCAATTCAACCACCGATGCTTAGACCTGCAGTATTCACCCGAGCTCCATTATGCAGGATCTAATAAAAATAGGGTACCGCACCACAAGTAACAGGATCAAATTTATTTATTGCCTCCAGGGACTCATGTTTGTCTAAAATCTGGGGGTTAGGAATATATTTCCTAACATAATCTTGAATTTGTAAATATCTAAAAAAAACGATGCAGGGATATTGTAAACTGCTTGTAACTGCACAAATGAGGCAAAGTTTCCATTAATATACAGCTCACCTGTACTATAGTTGCCTTTCTGTTTCCAGGTGGAAAAGCCAGTATCATTCAGGCCAGGCAAAAAGGAATGATTGTCACAAATTAGAGTGTCAATATAAGTTTTTGGGGCCTTAATGTGTAGTTGAATCTGCTTCCAAATTCTTATAGTGCTGCCAACCACAAAGCTGTTAGTAAAATGTGACTTATTAACTGCAGTGGGGCTATTAAGGAGAGCTGGTAAGGAAGTCTTTTTACAAAGCACTCGCTCTATGAGTAACCATGCTGGGCACAAGTCTGAGGTAGAGGATGGGCTTTTTTTCCACCGTGCAAGAATGGGTAGGTGGGCAGCCCAGCAATACATTTTAACATCCGGTAGAGCAAAACCACCTGCCTCTTCAGGTTTTGACAAGTGTTTTCTTAATAATTTAATGGCTTTATAATTCCAAATGAAGGGTATAATAATTGAATTGAATTGCTTAAAATATGACTGAGGAATAAAACATGGAATTGACTGGAAAAGATGAAGAAATTGTGGCAGTACAATCATCTTGATTACGTTAACCTTCCCCACCAAAGAAACTGGAAGGGTTTTCCAAAAGTCAATATTGCATTTAACCGGCTCAACTTTGATTCACCAATTCACTTGCAAAAGATCATCTGGGTATTTTTTTGTAACAGATACACCAAGATAGGAGAAATGATCACGTTATTTTAAAGGGAATGGACTGTACATAAGCTGTATTAACCACTGCAGTGACTGGCATTAGTTCACTCTTATCCCAATTAATAGAGAAACCTGAGAAACTACCAAAATTATTAATTAGAGTCAGAAGGGCAGGTATTGATGTTTGTGGGCTGGAGATATATAAAAGGACGTCATCAGTGTATAACGAAAGGTGATGTTTATGTCCCTGCATATCAATGGGAGATATCAAAGGGTACTGTCTGATACTAACAGCCAGTGGCTCAATGATAACCACAAATAAAAATGGAGAAAGGGGGCAGCCTTGAAGAGTCCCACGATGAATTGCAAAAAGGGAGGAAATATTCTGATTAGTGATAATTGAAGCAGATGGGTGTAAATAAATTATCTCAATCCATTTAGTGAAGGATGGTCCAAATCCAAATTTCCTAAGTGCAAACATCATATATGGCTATTCCACTTGATCAAAAACACCTTGCACATCTAATGAGATGACTGCAGCCTCTTCTGCATGCTTTGTTTCTAAAATATCGAAGAAGACGGTGCAGATTAAAATACTTATGTATACCTGGCATAAAGCTGGTTCGGTCTGGTTGAATGATAGAACAAATATGTTCTTTTAACCTATTGGCCACCATTTTCCCAAGAATTTTGGTTTCAATGGGCAGCAGTGAATTGGGGTGATATGATGAAACCACCTCGGGATCACGGCCTGGTTTTGGAATCAGGGAGACATTGGCTTTACCTAAAGTGGCTGGCAATGTGTTTACTTTAATGTCAGAAGTATCAGGAACAAGGGTGATGAACTCAGAACGCGGATCAGTGCATGGAACTACAATGTTGTGGTCATTACAGAAACTTGGCTGTCATAAGGTCAGGAATGTCTGCTGGATGTTCCAAGGTTAAGATGTTTTAAAAGGAACAGGGAGGGAGGTAATATAGGTGTGGGAGTGACTTTGCTAATCAGTGATAGTATCAGAACTGTAGAAAGGTTGGATATCTTGGAAGAATTGTCTACTGAGTCAGTGTGGGTGGAAGTCAGAAACAGAAAATGAGCAATCATTCTTTTGGGGGTATTCTATAGACCCCCCCCCCCAATAGCAACAGAGACACTGCAAAAAATAACAAGATTGTGGCCTTGGGTAACATCAACTTCCCTCAGTACAAAAGGTGCAGATGAGGCACAGTGTGTCCAGGAGGGATTCCTGACACAACACATGGACAGGCCAGCTAGAGGAGAAACCATAGAGGATCGAGTAACAGGCAACAAACCGGGTCAGATTACTGATCTATTGGTGGATGAGCATTTTTGAGACAGTGACCACAACTTCCTGACCTTTACCATAAGCTTGAATAGGCATAGGAGCAAATGGTATGGGAAAGTATTTGATTAGGGGAGAGCAAGTTATGATGCTATAAGGCAGGAACATAGGAGAGTCAGTTGGGAATGGATGTACTCAGGGAAGTGTAGAACAGAAGTTCAAAGATTTTTTAGAGAGCACTTACATAGGATTCTGGATGTGATGTTATGGTGAAGGAACAATGGTTGATAAAAGATGTTGTCAAGAGGAAGAAGAAAGTATACTTAACTTTGAGGAAGCAAGGATCAGAGCGTGCTCTTTATAGTTACACAGTAGACAGGAAAGAATGTAAGCAGGGACTTAGGAGTGCTAGAATGGGACATGAGAAAAGTTGGTGAATAGGATTACGGAAAACCTTAAGTCATTCTATGTGTATGGAAAGAACAGGAGGATGACTAGAGTGAGGGTAAGACTGATCAGAGATAAGAGAGGAAATGTACCTGGAATCAGAGGAGGTAAGGGAGGTCCTTAATGAAACATATTCACCTATAAGAGGGACCTTGACAAATATGATGACAGTGTAGAACACTTTTATATGTTGGAACATATCAGTGTTAGGAAAAGGGAATGCTGGAACTATTGAAAAAACATTAGGACAGATAAGCTCTGGGGCCTGACGGGATACACCCCAGGAAGCAAGGGGAGGGTTCCTGCACCTTTTTCTAATGACCATCATCATTGGCCACAGGTGTAGTACCTGAAGATTGGAGGATGACAAATGTTATTCCTTTGTTCAAGAAGGTTAATAGGGTTAATTGTGGAATTATAGATCAGTGAATTTTACAAAGGTGGTGCCCAAGCTATTGGAAAGGAATCTTAGATACAGGATTTATGAAAATTTGGAAGAACATAGTCTGATTAGGGACAGTCATTATGGCTTAGTGAGGGGTAGGTTATGCCTCATGAGCCAGATTGAACTCTTTGAGTAAGTGACAAAATAAATAGATGAAGAAAGAGCAGAGGATGTGGTGAGTATGGATTTTACTAAGCCATTTGACAAGCTTCTCTGTGGTGGGCTCATTCAGAAAGTCAGGAAGCATGGGATCTGGAGAAATATGGTTGCATGGATTCAGAATTTACTTCTCCTCAGAAGACTAAAGGTGGTAGATGAAGGATATTTTGCTTAGAGGTCCATGACTAGTGAAATGATACACTTTGAAAGGTCAAATTTGAAGTTGGAATATAGGGTGAATGCTAGGATTCTGAGCAGTGTGGAGGAACAGAAGGATCTTGGGGTTCACGTCCATAGATCCCTCAAAGTTATCTCACTTTGATAGGGTGTTAATAGGGATTCTGAGGTATGTTGGCCTTCCGGGGAATGAGAGCAAGATCTGTGAGGTAATGTTGCAGTTCTGTAAAACACCGGTTAGATCACATTTCGAATCTTAGTCAGTTTTGGTTGTCTCATTATAGTAAGCTTTAAAGAAGGCACAGAGGAGATTTACCAGGATGCTGCTTGGATTAGAGAGCATGTCTTATGAGCAAGCCAGGACTTTTCACATTGGAGCAAAGGAGGATGAGGGGTGACTTGATAGAAGTGTGCACGAAGATGCAGGGCAAGGCTAAAATGGATAGTCAATGCCTTTTTCACAGGATGGCAATGGCTGATATGAGAAGCCATAGTTCTAAGGTGATTGGAAGAACATTTAGTGGGGAGTGTCAGAGATAGATCTTTTACACCAAGAATGTGTAAAATGCACTGTCCAGGGTGATGGTAGAGACAGATACATTAGGGATATTTTTGTATAGGTACATGATAGAAAGAAAAGGGTAGTGTTATGTGGGAAAAGTTAGATTGATCTTGGAGTAGAGCAAAGGTTCAGCACAACATCATGGGCTTAAGAGCCTGTAGTGTTCTTTGTTCTATTCCCACTAACCCCCTTCAGAGTCTGTCGCCATTTACAGTAGAGATGACTAACAGAGAACAGTGAAGCTACAGGCTTGCATGTCGTTGACATATGGGAGGAGCCTTAAGCACCTGAAGAAAACCACCATAGTAACAGGGAGAGCAGGCTAACTTCACATGCACTACATTTTACAACATTTGCAATATACTTGCTATTGGCGTGGCCAAGTGGTAAAGGCATTGGTCTAGTGATCTGAAGGTCACTGGTTCGAGCCTCAGCTAAGGCAGCATGTTCTGTCCTTGAGCAAAGCACTTAACCACACATTGCTCTGCAACGTCACTGGTGCCAAGCTGTATTGGCCCTTACCCTTCCCTTGGACAACATCGGTGGCATGGAGAGGGGAGACTTGCAACATGGACAACTGTCAATCTCTCATACAACCATGCCTATGCCTGCGCCCTGGAAACTTTCCAAGGCGCAAATCCATGGTCTCTCGAGACTAATGGATGCCTATAATATATATGTGTGTATGTTTCCAGCTGTCAGTTTATGCTGCTCGTCCTTTGTGGATATCATATTAGTGTAGCCAGGAGAAAGGGGGATTGGCTGTAGAGAGTTGAGATGCAGCAGCCATGGTAGCAAGGGGGAGGAGCAAGCAGCTTTTTTATCTAAGTTGTTTCTGATTGGCTAAAGGTATTGCAACTTAGCTACTTAAAGGAAAGTAGGGTCAAATAGAATGGCCATTCTGAGTGGGATAGCTCAAGAGGTTTTATCAAGGAGACATTGGGAGTAGCAAGTACGATTCAAGTAAGGTTTTGATTTTCCTGTTGATCTGCAACCTCTGACTCATTGTAGACAGTGGAATGACTGTCAGGCGAGATGAGTCTCCCTGCTGACTACTTCTGTGAGAGGTGCACCCAGCTGCAGATCCTGTCATATCAGAAGGCGGAGATAGGTGTGCTCAGGGTCATCTGGGTATATGGGCCAGGGATGAGAGTACATTTGGGGTATTTCAGAAACTCTTAGATAGGCAGAAGTATGATAGAAAATATGGAAGAAGTGTTAGTTTGATCTTGGGTAGGTCAACACAACATTGTGGGCCAAAGAGCCTATACTCTGCTGTACTGATCTGTGTTCTATGAAGGAAAGGATGAAACCAGTCAGAGTAATTGTGACAGTGAGCTTGATTGTAAGGGGTGCAGACAGTCCTTATCTGTGGATTCACTTTCAAGGTCTCTTCATCTCATGTTCTTGATATCTATTGTTTTTTATTATTATTATTTTGTATTTGCACAGGTTATTGTCTTTTGCACATTGTTCTTGTCCATCCTGACGGGTGTAGTTTTTCATTGTTCCTTGGACTTACTGTGTATGCCCACAAGCAAATGGATCTCAGGGTTGTATAAGATGACATATATGGACTTTGATAAAAAGTTTACTTTGAACTTTGATTTGAGACTCCAGGATGGTGTGTTTCCTCTCTGATGCCCTGGTCAATGATGTCCCTCAGGGGTTACAGGACATACTGAGAGAAGAGGTTGAGTAGCCACAAGTCATGGTTCATCTACTGCAGGTATCAATGACATAGGTACGAATGGGGATAAGGTCCTGGAAAGTGACTTTATCAAGCTAGGTAGGTAATTTAAAATCAGGATTTCCAGGGTTGGAAGGATAACTACTTGGCCATGTGTCAAAAATTAAGACGTAGACGCAGTTCAACACATGGCTAAGGCAGTGGTGCAGAAGGAAGAGATTCAGATTTATGGATCATTGGGCTCTTGTTCAGGGTAGGTGGGACCTATACAAACAAGTTGGTTTGGTTCTGAACTGAAGGGGAAACAATCTCTTGCCGGATGGTTTGCAATACTACTCGGGAGGTTTTAAACCAGAGTAACAGTGAGATAGGAACCACACCAGTTGGAAAATGGTTGGCAAGGTTGAAAGTAAGAAAGATAGTATGACAAATAAGACTGAAAGGAAGTACAGCAAGGGACTGGCTAATAAACATGGTGGGATTGATGGGCTAAAATATGTTTATTTCAATACGAGGAGAATTATCAGAATGAAGATGAATGGAGCCTAGGTCAATGGACTTACGATGTTGTTGACTTCTCTGAGTCTTGGTTGCAAGAAGGACAGAGCTGGCAGCTCAGCATTCCTGGGTTTCATTGTTTTAGATTTGATGGGGGGGGGGGGGGTATAAGAGGTAGAAGGGTTATACAGCTGAATAGGAAAAATATCACAGCTGTATTCAAAGGACACAGTGAAAGGCTCATCCACAGAGACAACATAGGTGGAATAGGAACGATCCAGTCACATTGGTGTAATTATACTGCAGTGCCAAACCTTCCAAGAAAAAGCCACTAAGAGGTGGAGGAAGAGATAGGTAGACAGTTTATGGAAAAGAGCGAGATCAACAGTATGCAAGAAATCAAGAATGTCATGGGGCAGAAGTGAGTGTGGCTGATATTACTAAAGAGAAGGTGCTTGGGAAGCTGAAAGATATGAAGGTAGATAAGTGACCTGAACTAGATAGACCACATCACAGGGTTCTGAAGGAGATGGCTGAAGAGATTGTGGAGGCATCAGTAATGATCTTTCAAGAATCACTCGATTCTGGAATAGTTCCAGAGGACAGAAATTTGCAAATGTCACTCCATCATTTAAGAAGGGAAGGAGACAAAGGCCCAGAAATTATAGACCAGTTAACCTGGGGTCAGTGGTTTGGACTGCGTTGGAGTTTATTATTAAGGATGAGGTTTCAGGCGACATGGAAGCACAAGATAAAATAGTCCGCAATCTACATGGTTTCCTTCAGAGGAAATCATCCCCATCAAATCTGTTGAAATTGTTTGAGGAAATAACAGACAGGATAGACAAAGTAAGGACAATGGATGCTGCTTACTTGGATTTTCAGAAGGCCTTTCACAAGGTACTGAACATGAAATAAGGGAAGAGCCCATGGTAGGCAAAGAGTGGGATAGAGGGAATCTATCTGGTTGTCTGGTTGTCCTCCGATGAGTTGTGGTGTTAACATAGAACATAGAATAGTACAGCACAGTAGAGGCCCTTTGGCCCACAATGTTGTGCCGACCCTTAAACACTGCCTCCCATATAACCCCCACCTTAAATTCCTTCATATACCCTGTCTACTAGTCTCTTAAATTTAAGCAGGCGTTAGTAGGGAATATTTCTTTTCACATAATATACCAATAATCTGGATGATGGAACTCATGGCTTTATGGCTAATATTTTTGGATGATACTAAGACAGGTGTAGGGGCAAATCGTGTTGAGAAAGCAGGGAGTATTCAGAAGAACTTGGACAGATTAAGAGAATATGTAATGAAGTGGCAGATGGGATACAGTGCAAGGAAGTGTATCGTCATGCATTTGGTAGAAGGAATAAAGAAATAAACTATTTTTTAAATGGGGAAAAATTCAGAAATCAGAGGTGCAAAGGGACTTGGGAGTCTGTGTGCAGGATTCCTTAAAGGCTAACTTGCAAAATGAGTCAGTGCTAAGAAATGACCTAATATAGGAAGGGTGTGGAGAATGAACTTTGCCAGTATATTGCCTGGATTAGTGAGGAAACATTGGAAAAACTTGGAGTGTTCCCCTGAGAGTGTCAAAGGCTGAGGGGAGGCCTAGTAGGTAGACTGTATAATTTCCCCAGGGTAGAAATGCCCATGTACTCGAGGACATCTTTTAAGCTTGTGGGTAGGCGTGTGTGGGAATGTTTAAAGGTGATGTGAGGAATACATGTTTTATGCAGAGACTGGTGTAGCCTGTAATGTATTATATGGGGCAGTCCCATGGAGTTTAAGGGGCATTTACATAGACACATGAATTTGAAGGGAATAGAACATTATGGGTGATACACAGGAGGAGAACAATTGGCATCAAGGTAAGAATAACGTTGTGGGCTGAAAGGCCTGTCTGGTACTCTGCCTTTCTACCTGTTTACTTGGAGCCGAACGCAAGATTAGACAGATACCAGTTACTGCTGGAGAGAAGGGCAGAAGAAAGCAGTGACCTCCTTTGCCCCTTGGACAAAAGAAGGGTCACATCTTATCTTCTGTATCTAATCCACCAAGTCATCCAATATTTTACATGGCAACCAGTGCTCCTATTCAATTGGCCACCAAAACATCCTAGAAAGAGCCATAACTTGCCAGCAGTGATTTCAACACTCAGTGAAGTAGAGAGCTCCAAAAAGATTGAATATAATCCGTAATTGAGTACCAAGTCTATGGGTGTCTGTTTTAGAATACTGAAATAAATCATAAGGATTTAGTAATTCTAACCAAAATTAAATACTAACTCCAGTACTTCAATTAGGTTGGTTTAGTCAAACCTTATTTTATATCTTTTTATTGGCATTTTTTCCATTGTATGTGCTAGGTTTCTAGAATTTGTACAAGTATTGTGAAGTAAATTCAGACAACAAAGGCAGGATAAAAACTACTGAGATTGCAAAAAGAGTTGATGAATAGAAAAGCTGATCTTTGCCTTTATAGAATACAGTTCTATCTAGCAAGCATTTGCTGGATAATTCTTTCTGTTTTGTTTCAAACTGCAAGGAAATGTTTGGGAGATTGCCAGTTAATTAACATCCATTTTGGTGCTGACATTTTTAATGTAATTGTTTTGTTTCTACAGTCAGATTTGACTTGTACTGTGTGGCTCACTATAAACCTTTTCATCATATATTATCAAACCTGTGATAAAGGATTGTTAGGCACAAAAAAATTAGTTGAAGGGAACTTAATCTGATATAAGAAAATACAATATTTTGATTGTACTCATCAGTGAGTCCATATTATACTAGAAACCACTATACATATTCAGATTGAGTTTCCACCTTCTCAGGTTAACTTGGTCAAAACTGCTATAAGCTTTATAAAATAAACCTGGTTTTTATGTGTAAATTGCTGAGAGCAAATTGACTTGCCATGCATGTTGTAGCAATTTTAAACTTTTTCAAACATTCTTGTGTACAAAACTGACCAAACTCACAAGGTGAGTTATTCACCATGGAGAGCTCCTGTATTTGTGTCCATTTTTGGGTTTCAATTGTTAAACTGTTTTTTTATATATATGAGGACTTGAATAGACAATTTTGTAAGCAAGTGCTTTTGTGACTTTTTTCATATATATGACCTTTATTTTAAATGCAATTACGCTGATGGGTATTAAGGTTTTTTTTCAGTGATATAAGTAAGTTTTAGCCAAAAAGTAGAAGGGATGAAAAGGCTTATCAAAACTATCACAGCCTGGAAGGTCTTTGTAGCTTGATCAGTGATTACTATCAGTAGATGTAGCTCAGCATGACATATTTGATAAGTTTATTGATGACAAGTACGGATATTGTTTGATTCTGGATAACATTGTTAAGTGAGACAAAATGGCCACAAATGCAACACCTAATAGAAGTTCCTTGTAAAGAATCACCACAGATGAGTATGCTGTGACAAGATCATTATTTATTATCCATCCTTAATTGCCCCTTGGCTTGATCATTTCAGAGGGCATTTTTGAATCAAGTTCATTGGTAATTCTAGACAAAGTGGGAGTGTGTGGGGCGGTTAGTAAGGATAGCAATTTAACTGTGGCACAGCTAGTGGAGATGCTTACTCAGTTCTGTGCTTGTAAGCTCCTTCGCAGTTGATTTTCTTCATTTTCCAACAAAGAAAAGTAACTGGTGAGGCATATTTGTTTTTTTCCTCTCAAACGTCCGTTTAATCCATGCCAATGATTTCTATTGGTGTTTGGGAAGAGGGCTGGAGAATGGAATATATAGAGGTCAAATGAATGATTATATAAGGAAAAGAAAAAATAGTCAGAAGAAAAGATGGTACTGTAAAAGGACAAGAATGATAATCCCCCCACCACTGCCCGGAATGCTCCAACTTGCCCTCTCTGCTTTTACCTAATCCATCTTTACCTATCGCCCACCAGCCACTGTCTCCTGATCCACACCTCCCCTTGTCCTCTTTCTCCTGACTTCATTTGCTCATCTTCCTCCTCCCTGGTTCCATCTATTGCATGTTAACTCTAGCCACAATTCTCCCTCCCATCTCATTATATGAGCTATCTTTCCTCGAATCCTCGCTCTTGATTCAGGTGCTCAAACCAAAATGTCTTCAGTCCCTTTGATCCACAGATGCTGCTTGATCTGTTGAGTTCTTCCAGCAGTTGCTTTATTTTTCTTCTAGATCCCAGAATCTGTGGTCTCTTGTGTGCCCAGTGAAATTCCACAATATTGCCATCTATCTGTCAATATGAACCTTTGTCCAATTTTAGACAAACCCAATGAAACTAATTGCTATCTAATTGCTTTACGTCTTATCATTTTCAAGGTGGTATAGTTATTATTTCTACTAACCAGCAGCACCTATTACTTATGCCAAGTTTTTAATAACTATTTCACACCAGACCTTAACATTTAAGTAGTAATTAGATAAGCACCTGAAATGCCATGGTATGGTAGCTGACTGCCCAAATGCTGGAAAATTAGATTACCAGTTGGCCAGGATTTCAACCTCTGATGTGGACTGAGAGTGATTGTCTTTAACACTAACTGTAGCATAGAACGCTGAAATCAATAGACTCAATGTGTCAGACTTTGTATAACTGAGGTGACTCTGATTGTCAGAGATCAATCACCCTAGCTGCTGGATGTCACTACAGATGTTCCTCAGGGCACTGTCCATCTTCACTGGCTTCATCAATTCCATCATAAGTTCAAAAGTTAAGGTGCTTACTGCTGATTGCACAATTGTTTAATTTCATATACAATTCCTGAGTAAATAAAGCACAAGTCTCTGTAAGTAGCAAAAGCTTGAAAACATTCATGTCTTTCCTGGTAAGTGCAAATAACACTTGTGCCACAAAATGTCAAGCAATAACCTTCTTTGAAGGAACAATATGAACACAAACTCTTGCCATTTTATGATATTACCATTAGAGAGTGCACCAGCATTGACAGGAAGATCAGTTGCATCAACCACCCATATGGCAGTACAACTGTAGATTTAGCCAGGAATCTATTGGCAAGTGACTTGTCTCTTGACACCCCAAAGCCTTTCAGTCATTTACAAGAAATAAGTCAGGGCTGTGATGGTTTACATTCTGCTAATCTGGATGACTGTAGCTCTGAAAACACTCAACGCTATTCACGACAAAGCAGTCTACTGTGATGCTGCCCCTTGAACCACCTGAGCCATCCATTCTCTTCTCCACCACTCTATGGTGGTTGCAATATTTACCAGTAACAAAATGCACCACAGTGCACCTCTCCACTACTTATTGCCTTTCTACTTTCTATCACCTGTCAATTTTTATATAGCAATTCCAGTTTTGAAAATGCAGAACACCGATCTTAGAACTCACCAGACCAGTAAGTGTTGCACAGTTCAATCTAAAAAATGTTTGTTTACTAACTTCCAGGTTATTCTGCCTTGTAATATTATGTATAGATTAATTTAATCAATAAGCCTTTGATGGAGGTTATAATCAAACTTAGGAAGTTCCATAATCTCAGTATTGCTTATTTGTCGCACAATTAGTTACTCAGTGAGCAATTATAATTTCAAAGTATGAATTGCACATCCACACTGGTTATCCATTATTTTCCTTTGTACGCTGAGTGAATATTAATTTCATTCAAAATGTGATCCTGTATTAAATCCTATGATGTATTCCTGTGCCAAATGCTTACAATTCATCTGCACTGTTTACACCTGTCCTAATCTTACTGTTTGCTGCTTCAATCATAACAAATTTAACTACATTGTAGTTAGAAATGGGGTGAATTTATCATTTACTTAAACTCTTATTACTTATCATCCTATCTATCATGTGGAGATCAAAAATGAACGCAGATTACTTGAACTGATTAACCTGTAATTCATATTGTAACCCATATATTTCTATTATTTTATCCGCAAGTGATTAAAATTGCAAAGCAAAATCAGTTTATATTAAACTTTTCAAAATCGTTGCTAAGTTGTGCAGTAAGTAATGTAAAATTCATAGTGCTTTTCTGTTAGAAATTATTATTTTGAACAAATTATTTAAATGCTCTGGTAACTTTCACAAGAGGTTGTGATTATTATGGATACATATCTAAATACTTTCAAAATGAAACTCTTCATGAGTAGAAATAAACTGGCTTGCCCCAAAGGCAGCTAGTCTGTAATTAGGCAATTTTTAACAATCATAATAAACTGATTCTGTAGAGTATGCTAATTCTGATATCCTGAGGAATTCTGTGCAATAGCTGCACAAGCCTCTCCATGTGACATAGTTCTTTTGTACAGTCCAGAAGAAATTTCCCTCAAAATTTTCTGAGACCAACAATAAATCATCCAGTTCATTTTGAGGGCAATATGGCAGCAAATTTGAAAGTTATTGGCTTCAATGGGAACTGTAATTTCATAGCAACTTGTTGAAGAATAAACTTTGATGGATACCTGCCGAACCTAATTCCATATTGCTCCAACTGAGAAAGTAGGCAGTTCTTCTGACTTAATATCTTAGGTATTAAGCAGTAACCCAGTAGAACTAGTATGTTCTGCAGGTGTCTGATGTGGATGTTCAAAACCACGCTCTTCCAATCTAGGTGAAAAAATACTGCCATTAACTAAGATGCCCAACACTGCTAAGACTTTCCTAACACTCAGCACTATGTGTACATCTGACTCAAAAATTTATACAAGCATAACTTGTTCTCAAATGCATATATGATCATTTTGAGTATTGGTAGTGCCTTCTATTGGGATGGTATAAGACCTGCTGTTACATGCTGTTGAGCACCTCTCCTGCCCCCTTCCAGTGGCTTCCAAGCTTGCGGGACAGTCCCTTCTTCCAGGAGGGGTAGTAGACGCACACTGGGGTGCCCACCATGTACTGCTGCACTGGCGTCCCAGGCTAGCGGCCCAGCCCCTTCTGAGACATGCAAGTGTCACAGCAGTGCACAGACAGTGCCATGTCCTGTCTGTACCCAGGCTAACACAAGCATCCACACAACCTGGTCAGTGTCTCCGCGATCCTGAAAGAGCCGGCAACCCACCAGCCCTTGACTGACTGCAGAGCCCCCTGGGGACCACCAGCTGCAGGAGATGTCTGTCGCTGTCGGAGAACTGCCACCATCGGAACAGCCACCAGTTGTGCACCTCCAGCATTCCCTGCTGTGAGTGGAGGGCTGTGGTCTCCAGATCCAGGGTGGAGACCGCTGCCCACTCTGGCCATCGTCAAACACTCATCCATCCCCTCGCCCTGGCTCTCTGCTGGAAGGGAGGTCTTCCTCACTGGCTGCCACCTGAAGTGCCACCACCACTGCTTGCCCTGGTTCCACTGTGTTGCGTTGGCTCGCTGTGGGGCGTGCTGCTGTGAGACCTGTGGTAGTTGTAGTGCACTTGCTTGGTCCAATTTCAGGAGCCACAGCTTCAGTGCTGAGGTAGAGTGCTGTCCCTGGCACACCCACGAGGACCCCCCAGTGGGACAGCAGGCCCAGCCCGATATGCAGGACTCCCAGATGTCGGCGCGCCATACATTGTGCTTTCCCCCTCTGTGATGCGCAGACACCTCTTCCCTTTCATCGCCGCACAGTCGTGGGTGACTGTAGCCAGCTGCATCGCCATCATTGTCCACCAAGGTGGGGATTGCTGGTCTGTGTTGGGGAGGACATCCAGAAGGATGATGGTGATGGTTGACCCTGTGTCTACCAACACACGGCATCTGATGCCTTCTACAATGCAGTCCATGTATAAGCTTTGCTCTTCACCCAAATGGCCCAGCTGGAGGGACGACAACAGAGGGGTTCTGCTGGAGGGGTTGGCTGCCTTTGTTTCCCAATGGCTGCACTGGGCTGTGGTGTACCACTGGTGGGGGGGGGGTGCGTCCTGAACTAAATGGCCTGTTTTGCCACATCAGTAGCAAAAATTGCTCCATAGGGTGGGGGGAGGGTAGTGTGATAGCATTGGAACCTATTGAATATTGAAAGGTCTGGATAGAGTAGATGTTGGGAGGATGTTTCCTGTAATGGGTGAATCTAGGGCCAGAGGTACAGCCTCAGATTAGAAGGATTTCCATTTAGAAGAGAGATGAGGAAGAAGTCTTTTGGCAAAATGTAATGATTCTGTGGAATCCATTGTCACAGACGGCTATGGTAGCCAAATTTTTGAGTATATTTAAAGCAGAGGTTGATGAGTTCTTGATTTGTCAGTGCATCAATGGTTATGGGGAAAAGGCAGGAGAATGAAATAGAGAGGAATAATAAATTAGCCATGATGGAATGGTGGAGCAGACCCAATGGGTCAAATTGCCTAATTCTACTTGTACGTTTTATGATCTTCTCATGATAAATTGTGCAAACACCACTACCTATATGATACCTTCCAAAACACACATCATACTGAGTTGCAAGCTTACTCAGCTCTCACTTTGTGAGGCCCGCCCTGTACCAATAAACTACCTCACTGAGTGTATGTTCATGGTCTTCTGCTGCTGTAGTCTATCAATTTCAATGTTCAACATGTTGTGTATTCAGAGATGCTCTTCTGCTCACTACTGTTGTGTGTGTGGCTACTTGAGTTGCTGTTGCCTTCCTGTCAGCTTGAACCCATCTGGCCATTCCGCTCTGACCTCTCTCAATAACAAGGCATTCTTGCCCACAGAACCGCTGCTCAGTGGATTTTTTTAATTCTTTTTTATTTTATTTTATTTTTATTCTGAAACACTAGAGACTGTTGTGCATGAAAATCCCAGGACCCAGAAGATCAACATTTTCTGAGATGCTCAAGCTACCCCATCAGGCACCAAAAATATTTCACAGTCAAAGTCCCATAGGTCAGATTTCCTCCCTATTCTGATGTTTGGTCCAATTAACAATTGAACCTTTTGAACATGTCTGCATGTGGGTATGCGTTGACTAGCTGCCACTTGATTGGCTGATCAAATATTTGTAATCTCTTTATCAGAGAATAACATCTTTATTAGAGAATCAGCACCTTTTATCAGAAGAAATTCAAATGTTTCCTCACAATCTTCTGGAAGGCCATTAGAAATTAGTGATAAACATCGTCCTTGCATTCGATGTCCACATCCCTCGAAATGAATAAATGAGGGTAACAATTTCTTCACTCACACAGCAGTAAGTCTCTGAATTATAGCACCAAAGAGCCCTGTAGATGCTCAATCTATTCAGGTTGTTTGAGGCTAAACTTTGTAGATTTCAGGAATGAAAAATAATCATCGTCTGAAAGGGAGGGTTTGAAAGCAGAGTCTGTTACCATTTTAAAGAGGAAATTGGATGGGGAGGAGAAAGCTGCAGGGATAAAGGAAAGAACTCATTTATGCACAAATTAAATTTCTCTTGCATTGAACTGACGCAGCTTCAATGACTTCTGTGTGCGCTATGACTTTTCTCTGATTTTCCATGATATAGACATCAATTGGGAAGATGGAATAGAGTTTAAAAATCAGCCATGTTCTTGTCAAATGCCACATCAGTTTTGAGATGCCAAGAAGCCCCCACTTGCTTCTATTTCGTATCTTTGACTCTACCTGTACATAAATTTTTAAAATTAAAAGTTAGCTGTTTGTTTCAGAGCTTTATACAGTCAGACTAGTTTCCTGTTGCAGTTGAGATGGAAATTCAATCTTGTAATAATGTGCCATGTAGAAATCAGGAATGATTTAAAGGCATATTTGAAACCTTAGAGGGATTCTTTGCCCCTGGCAAGTAATTGCTGACACATAGTTCTTTGTAATAATAATTTCTACAAAAGTATTACCTTTTCTGAGCTGTTTGATCTACACAAGTGTATGGGGTGTCCAGGGAGGGGGCTTGTCATGTCCATTCTGGGACAGCTCACTCAGCTCTCACCCGTGGCTCCAGGTTGCTGTTTGCATGTGAAGCGGCCACACACCTACACACCGCTTCAACGATCAGGCTAAGCCAGGTGAGGGAAGCTGGCAGCCTCAGACCCTGGTGAGATAGGGACATGTCTGAGCTGGTATGCAAAGTCAGCTCTGGTGGACCTGGACCAGGAAGGTGGTATGGCAATGCTCCATGGGGAGCAAAGGGCATGATAAGGCACAGAAACTGCCATGGTTAACCATTACAAGCAAAGAAGACCCCAGTTTATTACACTTGTTTGTATGACTGGACCCAGACTTCTGAGGTTGAGAGAGCAGAATTGGCCCAGTGCAAAGGCTTTGCCACTTTAAAAACTCTCCCACACAGGTTTCCTGTCTTGTCAGACACGGTGAACAGCCACAATTGCAATAAGAATGGATTTAATATTACTGTGAACAATGGTGATAATTTTGCCTTAATTGCTGTGTTGTTGGGATGAGAAGTGTTTACAGCATTGAGAAAATTCTGATGAGACTTAATAATTATTTAAATTTTCCTCTCCAATTGTTGTCTAGTTTTACTTCACAAAAATAGGCTAAAATATGTTGCTGTCAGGAGTTGCCTTCCTTCGTCAATCAAGATTTGTATTGTAATATCAGTCACATGAAGTGTGCTTTTAATCCAGTTGTCAGTCTTCTTCTGTAGATACTGTGAATATTCCTAAATAGAAAATTTCTATCAGTGAAAGCAGCACAGAGCTTTAAGCTATAGTAGGTTGAAGACTCTCTAAAACCAGCATTTACAGGATCACTCAATGCACATAGAAATTACCCGCCTTTGGTTGTTAGTGCTGAATCTATGTAACTGTGTTGGTAGTGGGTTATATCTGTCTCCGTATTTTATTCTTTTGCTGCCAATAGACTTTTCTACTGAATTGAAAGGAATTGAGTTACACCTACCCTTACTTAATGTGAATAACCAAAAGACTAACTTCTGACCCTCGGTGATTTAATATGGACTCAATAAATCAAGATTTATGAATGAAACAAATTAGCTCACCACTAACAACTAATACCCCATAAATTAACCTTTTAACCCCAGAACTTTAAACATTGTTTTTGAAATGTAGGCTGTGCTTGGAGAGTAGAATTCACTGCTGTGGAGATTTTTGGACATGAAGAACAAACAATATGGATTGAGCCTTATAGTTCCATCTATAGGTTCAGAATCCAAATCAGATTTAATTCACTGACTTGTGTCATGCAGGTCTGTTGTGTGGCAACAGTACATTGCAATACATAATAATAATATCTGCAAACTACAGTAAGAAATATGTATATATTAGTGCAAAAAGAGAGGAAAAAGAAGTGAGGTAGTGTTCATGGGTTCATTGGTTCATTATCCATTCATAAATCAGATGGTAGAGAGGAAGAAGCAATTCCTAAATTGTTGAGTGTGTGCCTTCAGGCTCCTGTACCTCCTCCCTGATGGTAGCAATGTGAAAAGGAGATGTCCTGGGTGATGGGGACCCTTTGTGATGGACACCGCCTTGTTGAGGCATCGCTCCTTGAAGATATCCTGGATGCTGGGGAGGCTAGTGCCTTTGATTGGGTCTGACTGAGTTTACAATTTTCTGCAGCTTATTTTGATCCTGTGCAGTGACCACCCCACCCCACCCCCCGTACCAGACCGTGATGCAGCCAGTTAGAATGCTCCCCAAATCTCCTCAAACTCCAAATGAATTGTAGCTGTTATTGTGCCTTCTTTGTAACTGCATTGATATGTTTGGCCCAATGGGTGTGGTTCAAGATCCTTTCTGCAAAGCTTAATACTGACCCTGAGGGCTTTGTATGGAAACTGTCATACTTGTCAGGAGTAATTTTCCCAGAAGTATGAGGTGTTGATGATCCTGGATACATATCAGAGCTACAAAGCTAAGGTAGCCATGTTGAATAGAAAGCACCAACATAGTAAAGAAGTTGCAATATGCATTTGGAAATCAGACCTAGATGTTTGTTGATATAAACCAGCAATCCGATTGTACTTAAGTGTTCTTTGGTAATTGGCAGTTGAGAAGTGTAAGTGTTCTTGCTGAAGTTTATGAAGGTCAGTTAAAGCCATATTCAGCTTTCACTATTCATTTGCTGCTGGAGATTGATTGGCTACATTGTGCTTGAAGAGGATGTTTGAGACATAATCAGAGAATTTATTGGGCAATTTGTCAAGAATTCACTAGCACTCTAAAGTCTCAAGGCAATTCTCTTAAGGTTTGATCCAGAAAAAAAAAAGAGAAGCATTTTGTTCCTCACTCTGAGTGAAAAAAAAAGTTCAAAGTGTAAAATAAAGTTTATTATCAGGGTACATACACATTGGCACATACAACCCTGAGATTCCTTTTCTGTGGGCATACTTATCAAATTGATAGGAGTGTCACTGTAAACTATAAACATCAGCACTCCACTTTCAATCATGGCAAAGGTGACACACATTGAATACTTTCCTCCTGTCGTTAATGTTGCTCATGACAGCTAAATGCAGTATATCTGTCTTATAACCAAGCTTCTCAATGTGGGTCTCTGAACAGGGTCAGGCATCCCAGTAATCAAAGCAGTGTTATCTTCTTTGTGCTCCATGGCTCTGTCTCTTGTTCCTTCAGGAGAACAAGAAAATGAAAAGAACAGCAGTTGGTGCCCATCTCTAATTTGTCCTTGAATGGATAATAGTTAACTTTTCTTGAACAGAAGTGTTCAGTATTGTGAATCAGTATTTATACATTTCTCTTAAGTTACAGGATTTTGACCAAAACAATGAATGGTTATCAAAAAATAAGTTCTGGACTAGGATGTGCGTCACTGAGAGGAATAGCATATTCCACTGGTTGTGACAGGTGGGATTATATGAATAGGCTGAGGAGGTGGTGATGAAATGGTGTGGTAGAGGATGGGTGAGAAATGGGTTGTTGAGATAGAATGAAGGATGTGGTGTAAGGTGAGCATTTCAGATAGTGTGAAAGGGCTAATAGTAGGAGAGGTCGGATAAATGATGGTGGCTGAGATGGGGGCTAATAGAGAGTTGAGGTGTTGGTAAGTGGAGGGGAACAAATGGAATGGAATGGAATGAAGAAGGGGGTGGCTAACCAGGAATGATCAAGGACTGTACTAAAAAACATAAAACTAAAATAAAATACCTAAAATACATTTAAATGCTTTGAAAAGCAATAAATATATGAAGTAACAAACGTGACAATGTGGCTCCTGTTACTTCAACCAAGACACATTGGACCAAGTTCTCGAGAGACTCTTAATGCCAGTTTTGGTGAAATCTTGGGAGTTGTCTGTGTAGGATAATGTAATGAGTGACAGAAGACACAGACTATTCATAGCATAAACTGTTCTGCATAATTCACATACACTGTCCTTAGGTTGCTGTGTTCATTTTAAGAGACAATGTTTGATGTAATGATGTCACAGTAAAGCGACTGTTTGGTTTCTCTGTAATGGAAGTAAAGCACTGTGGCTCCTGTTAAGCACATACAATGACTTTCAAATGTTTTATTCACAAAATCCTACTACAGCATTGGCAAACATCTTGACTGGCACATTGCAGGCTGCAGGAGTTTGTGCCAAGGGAGGCACTGAGACATGGTGTAGCCACCACAAGGATTTGGTGAGGAAGGATCACAGTGTAGGGTTCTTCCACTACTGGATAGGAAGCCCTTCAGTTATTGTAGAAATGCTCCAGACCAGTGGGCTGTATGAATGGCAATGAAACTATTAGTTTTATACAATGTAATTTAATTTTAAACACTATGTCTATGAATATAGAATGAAAAGGTTCATTCTTGTAAACACTTTTTGTTCTAAATAGCCTTGAGGCAAATTACTCATCCAGCTTTTGAGCTGCGATATGGTTTGGAGATGATTTGCAACCCTGGGCGAATTAGAGATTCTGAAAATATTTGAAAGGTTTTTATACTTGTATGAAAAGAGTGAAAAAAGTTATTTGAGATTTCACAGTTGGATTCACTAGTTCACTCTCAATTCCACTGTAATGGTGAGCACTTAATTACACAAGTCTTGAGTGAGAATTGTTTTATTATTTATTATCACCTGTATCAAGGTACAGTGAAAAGCTTACCTTCTATGTTCATGCAGATCAATTCATTACATAGTGCACCGAGGCAGAATGCAGAACAGAGTGCAGCAGTTGCAGAGAAAGTGCAGTGTAGGTGACAATAAGGTACATCATACTGTGGCAGATTTGAAGAAAAGAGTCAATCGTATTGTACCAGGAAACCATTCAATCATCTTATAACAATACGGTAGAAGCTGTCCTTGAAGCTGGCGTTAAGTGCTGTAAGGCTTTTTATCTTTTGTCCATTGGGAGAGGGGAGACGAGAGTATGACATGAGGAGGTGGAGTCTTTGAAGAGTACAGACAGTCCATGGAGGGGAGGCTGGTTTCAGTGAAGTCCTGATTTGTGTCCGTAACTCTGTAGCTTCTTGTGGTCACAGGCAGAACAATTGTCACACCAAGCCATGGTGTACGCAGATGGGACACTTTACATGGTCACCAGGGCTTGAAATACTGTGAAAATAAGAAATTACCAAAATTGTTATATAGGTACTGAAACTTGGTGCAGCTGCCACAAGGATTTGGTGAGGAAGGATCACAGTATGGGGTTCTTCCACTACTGGATAGGGAGGATGCCCCTCAGTTATTGTAGAAATGCTCCAGACTAGGGATCTGTATGAATAGCAATGGATCTATTAGTTTTATGCAATGTAATTTAATTCTAAACACTATGTCTATGAATACAGAATGAAGAAGTGTTGCACAGTTCATTCTTGTGGACACTTTTTGTTCCGAATAAAGTTTACTTTGGTTTAGAACAAAATTGGCAATTGCCTTGAGGCAAACTAATCATGCAGCTTTTGAGCTGTGATATGGTTTGTAGATGATTTGCAGCCCTGGGAGAATTAAGGATTGTTAAAAGATTTGAAAGGTTTGGATACTTTATGAAAAGGGTAAAAAAAAGTTATTATAGAGACATCACAGCTGGATTCAATAGTTCACTCTCAATTCCACTGTAATGTTGAGCACTTCATTATTCAAGTTTTGAGTTAGAATTGGTTTATTATTTACTATTGTCACCTGTACCAAGATGCAGTGAAAAGCTTATTTCCGCACGGTTCATGCAGATTGATTCATCACATATTGCATCAAGGAAGAATGCAGAATAATGTGCAGCAATTGCAAAGAAAAGTGCAGTGCCTGTATACAATAAAGTACAAGATCCAAATGCAGTAGATTTGAGTTCAAGAGTTCATGGTATTGCACTAGGGAGCCATTCGATGGTCTTATAACAGTCGGGTAGGAGCTGACCTAGAAGCTGGTGGAAAGTGCTGTCAGGCTTTTTATCTTTCGTCCAATGGGAGAGGGAAGAAGATAGTATGACCTGTGGGGGGGGGGGGGGTCTTTGATTAGGTTTGCAGCAAGAAGTATAGACAGTCCATGGAGGGGAGGCTGGTTTCAGTGATGTCCTGGTTTGTGTCCATAACTCTGTAGCTTCTTGCGGTCACAGGCAGAGCAATTGTCACACCAAGCCATGGTGGATGCAGGTGGGACACTTTACATGGTCAACTGGCTTGAAAGAGTTTTGGTCTCCTGGAACCTGGTAAGACAGATGCCTTGTAGAATAATTAAGCAATTACAAAAATTGTTATGTTAAATCCCTACTGTGATATTTTGCCCTGAGCCATCAGTATTGAGTGTCACCCCACTCACTCCCCAGTCCTTGTAGAACGTGATGTTTGAGATAGGATGACAGTTGTTTCTTAGCTAAAGCCACAAGGCAACACCAACATTGATAGTGTCCTAAGTCTTTAAGAAGTATTAAAATTATCTGTGCAGCTATTTCTGACCCACCTCCAAAAATGCATATGTCTTTCCCACTTACAAGTGCCTATTTATGTACAGCACATACATAGTAATGAGCATTTGGAACCCTGGATTTGTCGGTTGCTATGGGCTACAGATATCTTGGCTCACAATTATATTCCTGAGTTCTGATCTGTTTGGGTTATGAAGGGTTTGCAGGAAAAAAATCTTGCTGTAACCTGGGGAGGACCTGTTCTGTCAACAAGAAGTCAGTATTATTATATCATTTCTCCCTAATTTTTTTTTGTCATTGCTCAATTGCAATTATTTGATGCTCATCCCATAATTTCATTTAGAGCAGATAATCAAATGCTGTTCACTTCATGAAAGTTATATAACCATATAGCCATATAACAATTACAGCGCAGAAACAGGCCATCTTGGCCCTTCTAGTCCATGTCGACGCCTACACTCACCTAGTCCCACTGACCCACATTCAGCCCATAACCCTCCATTCCTTTCCTGTCCATATACCTATTCAATTTTATTTTAAATGATAATACCGAACCTGCCTCTACCACTTCTACTGGAAGCTCATTCCATACAGCTACCACTCTCTGAGTAAAGAAATTCCCCCTCATGTTACCCTTAAACTTTTGCCCTCTAACTCTCAAATCATATCCTCTTGTTTGAATCTCCCCTACTCTCAATGGAAAAAGCCTATCCACGTCAACTCAATCTATCCCCCTCATTATTTTAAATACCTCTATCAAGTCCCCCCCCACAACCTTCTACGCTCCAAAGAATGAAGACCTAACTTGTTCAACCTTTCCCTGTAACTTAGTTGCTGAAACCCAGGTAACATTCTAGTAAATCTTCTCTGTACTCTCTCTATTTTGTTGATATCTTTCCTACAATTCGGTGACCAGAACTGTACACAATTTTTTTTTTAAATAAAGTTTCTTCAACTGTGGGGCAGACGTTTCAGATGTGATATTGGTTTGAATACACAGAGCATAGTTTACAGTTTTTGCAGATGATATGAAAACACAGATATGAGGCAAGCAGTAGTCAATATGGACCAATATTTGGCATCAAATCACAAGCAAGAAAATCTGTAGATGCTGGAAATCCAAGCAACACCCACAAAATGTTGGAAGAAATGATGAAGGGTTTTGGCCAGAAAAATGATCACACTCTTTTTCATAGATGCTGCCTGGCTTGCTGAGTTCCTCCAGTATTTTGTGCGTGTTGCTGTATTTGGCATATAGCTTAGAGTCACCACCTATTGGTCCGGCCCCCCCCCTATACTTCTATAGACTAAGTGCTGTGTGTGATCTTAGTGACGCTTCACACTCAGGGGAAATCACGAGGCCTCGGGAGCAAATAATCAAAAAATTATATATAGTTGGCAAAAGCAAAGCATTGTTCAGAAAAATGTATGTATTTACCTGACCCTAGCACCAATACACTGTACTTTGATAAAACATTCTAACCCAGACTTTCAGAATATTGAATCATTCAGCATGGGAACAAGCTTTTTGGGCCTTGATGCATGGTCACAGAGCTGAAATTGAGAGATGAAGTGTGAATATCCTACGTGTGATAATAGGGTAGCAATTGGTTAAGGAGGTAGCATTGAGGAGACTGGCTAAAACTGGTCTATTGACATCAAGGTGAAAAATCTTCAATAGTCAGTCATAGAGCATTGAACATAGAAGAGTACAGGCCCTCTGGTCCACAATGTTGAGCTGGCCCTTCCCCATGGCTGTCCATTTCTTTTACATCCATGTCCCTATTACATCTGCCTCAACCTCCACCCTGGCAATATGCTCCATGCACCACCACCTTCTGTGTAAAAAGAAGCTTATCTCCGACATCCTCCCTATACTTCATTCCAATCACCTTCAAATTTTGCCTTCTCATATTTGTCATTTCTGCCCTGGGAACGGTCTCTGCTATCAACTCAATCTATGCCTCTTTTTGTCTTGTACACCTCTGTCCTCCTTTGCTTCAAAGAGAAACATCCTAGCTTGCCCAACCTCACATAAATTATGTGGGCCGTTCCTCATATAAAGGTGGGTGATTATTCTTGTTTGAGAACAATCATCGCAGATTCAGTGGAGTGATAGTCAGGACAGTAATCCTGGCCTGTCTATCTTCAGAAGCCTGTCACCTTGCTTCCATCATTACTTCATGAGTGGGCATACATAATTGCCATTAAATATATAATGTTAAATTTCATCTGCAAATTTCAGCAGATTAGTCCATGCATTAGACCTGACATAAATTGGAGGACTGCTTTGTCAAGGAAATTCATTCCATCTGTCGGAACAGCCATAGCTACTCTTTTCAATTCTACTTCCCATTTCCACACCAACACATCTGCCCACAGCCGCCTCTATTGCCACAATGAGGTCAGAGAAGCACCACATCACATTCCAGCTTGGAATTCCCCAACCTGATGCATGAACATTGATTTCTCTAACTAGTAGTAACCACTCTCTTTGTTTTCCCTCATTCTGGTGGTTCACCAGCCTTTCTCTTGTCCTACCCTGTCCTCATTATCTTCACGTTGGTTCCCCATCTCCTTCCCTTTATTCCTTGGTCATTGTTCCCTCCTATCATAGTTCTCCTTCTTCAGCCCCTTGCATCTACCATCTATCTCCTCCTAACCTCTCACATCTTCCCCTTTCATTTTCTATCCCCCACCCTCCTACCTTCCCTCTCACCTGGTCTCAGCTATCACCTGCCACCCTGTACTCCTCCACCTTCTTACTCTGGCTTCTGCCCCCTTGCTTACCAGTCCTATAGAAGGTCTCAACCCAAGACGTTGACTGTTTACTCCCTTCCACAAATGCTCCAGCATTTTGTGTGTGTGTTGCTCAGTCCATGCTTGCAAGCAGCAAGACTTGGACAGCATTTAAACATAGGCTGATAAGTGGCAAGTAGCATTCTCTAAAGCTATTGTGCAAAGAACAATTTCAACATAAGAAAGTCTAATCGCCTTTAGTGTTCACTGGCATCACCTTCGCCAAGTCCTCTATTATCAACACCATGTTCACATTGTTCACCGACAAACAAGCTGGAGCAGCTACATAAATATTGTGGCTGTGAGATTAGGCAAAATTTGAGTACCTTTGAGTATCTACTACCTTTTCAAGGGCATTTAGTAATGAATAACAAATACTGTGCTTGCTGGTGATAAATGATAAATCAAGAAAAAAAAAGATCTTGCTTATGGAGTGCTATTTTGTTAGAGCCAAGCAGTCCAGTTTAGCTTTGAAGGTGATGCTTGGCTGTGAATCTCATCCATGATAATTCAGGAAGGAGACACATTGTATAAACAGAAAAAAAATGGTCCTTCGATTATAATCGACATACATACTTAATCTTTAACAGCTCATAATTCATGCCAGCAAAACAAAAAATCAATAAAGAATGAATTTGTGAAAATGATGCCAGGTGAAAAGTAGAAATGTTGATTCCAGGCACTCATTGAAAATCATCCCATGATTTGATTTGAAAATGAGATGTGACTCCTTTCAGGAGTTGTGACTCTTTTGCAATGAAATATTATCTGAAAGAATTGTTTTCACTTATTCATGAAGCGCAGTGTTGGGACATAAATGATCACACTTCTAGCAGATTCTGCATAAAAGATGAAAGTATATTCTATTTATTACATGGCTCAAAAATAATTCCTACTGCTGGAGAACACAATCCACATTCCCTTTTGCGGCAAGCATAGAAGCCGCAGGGCAAATTGTAAATTAAGCTTTGTAGCGAGATCAATATTGTTCATTGAAACTGGTTGCTTTACATCATTAGTGTATTCTGCATCAGTACCTGTCTTTCTGGTAGTCAGTGCTCTTGGCTATACTTTCCCTGTGGGAGAAGATTTTGTCTCTTGGTTTGTTTTGACTTTCATGAGCTGTTTGTAGTTTTCTATTTTTAATTAAAGCTGTAGTAATAAATTACCATTTCCTGATTATGTATTGCATTGATTCTTCCTTGGGAAAGATTAGTAGCACAAGGAGCAGGAGGAGTAGTAAGACATATATCTCCTTGGGCCTGCTGCTCTATTCAGCTAAACCATGATTGATCCTCAGCTTTATCTCCTCCTTCCCACCTAATCCCCAGATGTCATATTTCTAACTCCTTTTTCATATTTACTTTTCTAGGTCCATCTGGTAATTTTTCTGTCCATTATGCACTGATAAGTCTTCTTTATAAATATCAGTCATAGAAACATACTGCATGGAAATTGGTCCTTTCTCCCAACACGTCCACCCTGACCATTGACTACACGGCACCATTTTCTAGCACTTGGTCCATATCTTTCTATCCCGTGGTTCACCCAGATAGGTCTTAAACCTTGTGAGTGTCCACTTCCATCACCCACACAAGGAGTTGTGTTCCAGATCCCAATCTCTGTCTTAGGGAGCATTTCCTATTCCTTATCAAAGCCCTCATAATTTTGTATATTTAAGTTAGGCCCTTCTTTGGTCTTCTCTACTTCAGAGAAAACAAACCCACCTGATCCCGTTCCTCCTCATCAGTGAAAAGCTCTATTCTAGGCAACAATACTGTGCTTTTCACCTCAACTGCCCCCATGGGACTGAGTTCTATTTTCTTAATACTGCTTTATTTGAAATGCTTCTCCTTAATTTCCTAATGGATTCATTGGTGACTATTTTGTATTTCTCGCCCCTAGCTTTGATTTCCCCATTAGCAGCAAGATTTCTCATGCATCCAATTTATATTTTTTAAATAACTAGGATTTTTTTTTAATATTCATGCACACATCCACCTTTCATTGATGAATTATTAAAGTAACTGAAAAAACATGGGGAAGATATTAACTTCTGCTTCATTAAGCAGGTGTGAGTGTTCTTTGTCATACAGTATTTCACAGTTTGTTGAACACAAAAAACTAGATGGAATAGAGTAGAATGTAAAAAGGCTTCGGGAGATCTGGAGATGCTGAATGTGTTGGGGGAATATACATGGTATGTGGAGTACAATGTGAAAAGATAAAATTGTTCACCAAAAGTGTTTTTAAATGGCTGGGGTTTGGGTATGTTGCAGTACTTAGGGCACAATATCTAATTAAACAATTTAGAGTATCTCCTGTTTGTTTTAGAACTGGCTGATTCAGCTGTAGGTCATGCATCTGACAAAGATTCTTCATTGTGAGAAGTTAACTCTGTATCAACTTGCTCAGATATTGCCTAGGCCGATGGGTGTTCCAGTATTTTTTGCTTCTCTTTTGGAATTCCATCATCTGAATTTTTAGCTTTTCAGAGTTTGGATAGTGTTGGTACTCTTGGAAGTGAACACAAGAACATGAAAATAGGAGGAGGTATGGGCCAACAGATCCCTGAAGCCTGCCCTGCTCTTCAACGTACTAGTTGATCAATGTTGTTCTCAGATCCTCTTCTATGTCATCTCTCTCTACCCCTCTAGTCTTCATTCCATCATATATTTATTCTCCTCCACTGAAAAACTTCCAATGACCTTGATTCCGCAGCCCCACAGGGCAGAGAATTCCAGAATTTACTGCCCTCTATGAGAAGAGTCTACATAAACGTGCCAACAAAATACAGTACAGTTACACTAAGTGGATAGGACTGCAAATCATATCTCATGTTTTATTTTGGTAGGATTTGATTATAGGATTATGGAAGTTTGACTGCTGTTGTATAGCCCTTTGATGAGACTACACCTGGTGTATCATATATAGATTTCATTTACTTACCACAGAAAGAATTTCTTTGCCATAGAGCAATGGTTCCCAACCTTTTTCCTGCCATGGTCCCCTACTGTTACCCAAGGGGTCTGTGGGCCCCAGGTTCAGAACCCCTGCCACAGAGGAACAGCAACATAGATTCCAGAGACTGATTCCATGAATTGCTGGTTGAATAGATGAGGAGTAATTGAGAAGATCAGGCCAGTATTATCTTGAGCTGAGATGAATTAAAGGAAATCTCACTGAAGCTTTCAAATTCCTTAAAGGACCTCAGGGGCTGGATGCAAGGATGATGTTTCCCAGGCTGAGGAGTCTCCAATCAAGGATCACAGTTTCTGAAAAAGGAACAGGGTGTTTATGGCTGAGATGAAATGAAATTTCAACACTCAGCAAATGGACAATATTTGGAATTCTTTATCCTGGAATATTGTGAAGGTTACTACTGAGCTCATTCAGATAGATACTGAATTTCAAGTGAATTTGAGATAAGGGGCAGTGAGACACAAGACTATCCATGATCTTGATGGATAGTGGAAGAGGCCTGAAAGTCCAAATGGCCTGTACCTGCTTCAACTTCTGATGTTTTTATATGTTGTTCAATATGATCAATGCCTGATACTTGTACAGCATGCACGTTGTTTCTTGTAACTTGCCAGCTCAAGCTAGAGTGTGTTCAGTTCTACTTACAGCTCATCCAGCCATGGAACTCAGGTACAATTGCTATTGAATGTGTCTGGAGATGTCCAGGGAGTTTTCAAGGAGTGATGCCTCAAAAAGGCAGCATCCATCATTAAAGACCCCTATCACCCAGGACATGCCCTCTTCTCATTGTTACCATCAGGGATGAGGTACAGGAGCCCCAAGACACATACTCAATGATTCAGGAACAGTGTCTTCCCCTCTGCCATCTGATATATATACTGTAATTCACAAATTTTCTTTACTGTTATATATTGTATGTTACTGCTGCCATGAAGACAACAAATATCATGATGCATGTTAGAGATATTTAAACTTGCTTTTGATTTTGATAATTTCTTCATGGAAAGTCATAAATGAAGCAATTGAAGAAGGTTAAACCATGAATATGGCCATAATGAACTTCTGTAGCAAGATCTGAGGCTGAGCCCAATTGTCATTTTCTTTTGCCTTAGCTATGGAGTTTTTCCAGATTCTCATGGATGTGAATTTGTCTTAATCTTAATATTAGGCTCGTAACATCATCTCTAGAATTCAACTATGTTTTCTAAAATCTGCTATAATGAGCTCCAAAAACAAGAGCTCTTCAAAGAACTGAACACATTAGAGAACATGTAATCTGTGATTGTGTCACTTGTTAGTATTACAGGCTAGATTTTCCTTCTCTTCTAATAATTGAAAATAGACCAATGAGACATTGTTTGGTGCTTTTTTTTATTTCTCCTGCTCTTTGTTAGCCAGATGTATTTTAGTCAGGCAGATACCATTGTTTTATTTGTACTTAAAGCACTTAGATTTACAGTATGCGTAGCCACCTGTAGAGTTGCACCATTGAAAATACAATCAGACTGTTGTTGTGACCCATAGTATTTGCAATTTTAGCTATTTGTTGATCTCATGTAGAGCCTATGGATTAAGGTCAAGTCAAGTCAAGTCAACTTTTTTTGTCAATGCACAGTAAAAATCAGACAATGTTTTTCAGGACCATGGTTTACATGACACAATTCAAAAAACTAGCTGCAATATGTTCTGGATGAAGCTGGTTATAAATATGTCAACCTTCTTTGTTGATTTATATCTCTGTTGCTGGGATAAACATGCATTCTCTCTCTCTATTAGATATCTAATTGTCTAACTTCCAAGCCTTTCACTGCAGTGGCTTCCAGGTCCTAATGCTAGGTGTGATCTGTTGTTTGGACAATTTAAATGCTGGCCCAGATAGACTGGAGAAACAGGGTGTTGGGCAGGGAGGCAAGAGCCAATTTTGCTCACTCTCGCTGAGGCAATAAAGATTATCTCGGCTGCTGCGCTCCATGCCTGCTAAATGATGAAATGATGCCCAGGCTTGGGATCTACTCAGGGCAGCTACAGCGTTTGGATCTGAGGACTCAACTTGGTTCAGAACATTGTTTCTTGCTTCAATTGCTTTCTTGATTTGTGGGTGTTTTTCACGCTTTCTCTTGCACATTGGGTGTTTATTTTTTAATTGGGTTCATTCAGGTTTTCTGCTTTGTGGCTAACTACAAGCAAACAACTCTCAAGGTTGTATAACTTGTACGTTCTTTGATAATGAATGTACTTTGAAACTGAGTGTGGCCTAGTCTTGTGGAGTTGAAGAATCTTGGTATCAATCTTTTGCTGTTGGAGTTGAAATAAGTAGTGTTAGGTATCTCATATACTTTCAGACTCTCTCTCTCTCTCTCTCTCTCTCTCTCACACACACACACACACACACACACACACAATTTTGCAGTTGTGTCTCAAAATTGAATTTGTTTTATTAGTCTACTTGTATTCATATTTGCCTCCATCTTTTTCTATACATTGTTTGGACTATGCAAAATGGTAACTGATAAGGAGTAGATCAGAACTCTGTAACAACTACGCGAGGTAAACAGAATTCAGTGTTTTTAGGCTGGATGGGAACAGACTTATTATGAGCAACACACACAAAATGCTGGTGGAATGCAGCAGGCCAGGCAGCATTATGAGCAATCTTGTTTAATTTGTTTCACCAAAGGGCTCAAAGGAAAATAACGTCCACAAGCAGGGATCTCTTCTTCCTTCCTTATTGTCATGCTTCCTTACAGCTACTGGTCAGAAATAAAGTCTGACAATTCTCCTTGGACTGTCCAAATACTTTCATTCCTTTATTTTTGACCTGCTCTTTGCTTTGTACTTTTTCTCAGTCTATGCCCTGCGCTTTAATTGCACTCATGGGATCTGTCAGTGCTGATTTATTATGGATACTGAGGAATCTGATAAATGCCCCTATTATAAGGACTGTACTGGAGAAGGCACAGTAAAGAGTCATGCTAGCCATATTAAAAGTGCTGTCCCTTGTGTTTAGTGAAGGAACTATAATAGGGACGTAAATCATGGAAACCTCAAAGTGCTGGCAGCCAGATAATACGTTTTAGCTCTTTGTGTTGGATTTAGAACAGGAGATGTGTGAGACACTGGAGGGTATGATCATTCACACCTTAAATCACCAGTGAGAACAACTAGATTTCTGCTAAATGTACTGTGGCGACCCACTTTCTGCGCAGGTGAACCGGCTCACAAATAGCCAGCGTGCGGTGGGAGACTTTGGTAATGCACCTCTGACGTCATTTCCGCCTGGAGAGGGCAGGCACTAGGGATTAAATGCCAGCGCCACGAAGTTTGAATAAACTAGTCTCGAAATGACTTACCGACTGTATGTAGTACATCGCTACATTGGTGACCCCGACAGTCCAAACGGGATTTGGACCAAAGATGACCAACTCTTCATCTGTTCACGCAGTTTCACTAAAACTGCAGGCTTTCTGGACGCTGCGACCACCACGTGTGTGTTTTAGCCAAGCAGAAGCTCAGTTCCAGATTCGGCAGATATCTTCTGATTCCACACGTTACTACCACGTGGTGAGCGCCCTTGACTAGGAGACGGCCGCCCAGGTTGCAGACTTCATACAGTTGCCCCTGGAAGAAGGCAAATATGAAGCATTCAAAGTGCTGCTCATTGGGACCTTTGGCCTCTTGCGGCTTGAGTGGGGTGCCCACCTGCTTCACCTGGACGGTTTCGGAGGCAGACTGCCGTCTGCATTGATGAACGAGATGCTGGCCCTGGCTGACGGACACAAGCCCTGCCTCATGTTCGAGCAAGCATTCCTACAGCAACTGCCCGAGGACATACATCTGCTGCTGGCCGACGCAGAATTCAGTGACCCCCGGAAGGTGGCGACCCGGGCAGATGTGCTGTGGAAAGCCAAGAGGGAGAGCGTCAGATTACCAGGCCACGTGCCCAACAGCGGACCAGACCAGGCCCGGCAGTGGGGCGCACATAACACAGAGGCAGGAGTGAGGAGGACAGTGAACAGTGGTGTTTCTACCACCAGCGGTGGAGCACAGAAGCCCGCCGTTGTCACCCGCCCTGCAAGGGCCAGGGCCATGGCCCGCTGCCGCTAATGACTATGGCGGATGGCCACCAGGACAGCCTCTTGTACGTCTGGGACAAACAGTCGGGACGCCGTTTCTTGGTTGACACTGGAGCAGAAATCAGCGTCTTGCCCCTGACGGGGTACGACACCCGCAACAGGAAGACAGGACCCACCTTGCCACAAACGGCAGCATGATATGGACCTACGGCACTGGCACAGTGCAGCTGCAGTTCGGCGCCAGCCGGTTCACATGGGACTTCACACTAGCCGCCGTGGTCCAACCACTCCTGGGGGCAGACTTCTTGCGAGTTCACAGCCTGCTGGTCGACTTGCAAGGGAAAAGACTGGTACATGCCGAGACTTTCCAGACGTTCTCCCTGGATGAAGCCAAGTTGCTGGCCCCACACCTGGACTCCATCACGCTGTCGGTCAACGAATTCACCAGAATCCTGGTGGACTTTCCATCGATTCTGGCACTGCAGTTCATGGCAGCCATGCCCAGACATGGGGTACAGCACCACATTCTGACCCAGGGACCATCCCTCCACGCCCGTGCACCAAGACTCCCCCCAGAAAAGCTCTGCCTGGTGAAGGAGGAGTTCAAGAGGATGGAGGAATTGGGGATCGTACGGAGGTCCGACAGCCTCCGGGTTGTCCCCCCTGCACATGGTGCCCAAAGCAGCCAGGGGTTGGAGACCATGCGGCAACTAGTGCAGACTGAATGAGGCTACAACTCCAGATCGCTACCTCGTGCCGCACATACAGGACTTTGCAACAAACCTGCACGGGGCAAGAACATTTTCCAAAGTAGACCTCATCCGGGGATACCATCAAATCCCAGTGCACTCTGAAGACATCCCCAAAACAGCACTCATCACCCTGTTCGGCCTGTTCGAGTTCCTCCGAATGCCGTTCGGGCTGAAGAATGCTGCACAGACGTTCCAGCGGCTAATGGATGCGGTGGGATGTGTCCTGGAATTTGAGTTTATCTATTTGGACGACATCCTTATAGCCAGCAGTAGTCGCCAGGAGCATCTGTCCCACCTCCGCCAGCTCTACTCCCGCCTGAGTGATTACGGCCTCACGATCAACCCGGCCAAATGCCAGTTCGGTCTCGATACCATCGACTTCCTGGGCCACAGGATTACCAAAGACGGGGCAACACCTTTGCCCGCCAAGTTAGACGCGATCCGCCACTTTGCCAGGCCCAACACGATCAAAGGCCTGCAGGAGTTCGTTGGTATGGTGAACTTCTACCACCGTTTCCTCCCCTCAGCAGCCTGTATCTTGCGCCCTTTGTACACCCTGATGTCGGGTAAAGGCAAGGACATTACTTGGGACGAGGAGGCCGCGGCCACTTTCGTTAAAGCCAAGGAAGTCTTGGCAGATGCCGCGAGGCTGGTGCACCCCAGAACGGACGTTCCAACCGCCCTCACGGTGGACTCATCCGACACAGCAGTCGGTGAGGTGCTGGAGCAGCTCATTGAGGGGCGATGGCAACCCCTGGCGTTCTTCAGCAAGCATCTACGACCACCCGAACTAAAGTACAGTGCTTTCGACTGGGAGCTGTTGGCACTGTATCTGGCAATCCGGCATTTCAGGTACTTCTTAGAAGGCTGGCCATTCGCCACGTTCAAGGACCACAAACCGTTGACCTTCATGAAGGTGTCCGATCCCTGGTCGGCTCACCAGCAGCGACATCTGTCCTACATCTCCGAGTACACGACGGACATCCAGCATGTCTCGAGGAAGGACAACGTCGTGGCGGATGCACTCTCCAGACCAGCTGTCCCGGCCCTGTCCCTGGGGGTGGACTATGCAGCACTGGCGGAGGCGCAGCAGGCAGACGACGAGATGCCCAGCTACAGGACCGCAGTCTCGGGTTTGCAGCTGCAGGACTTTCTCGTAGGCCCAGGTAAGAGGACCCTCCTGTGCAATGTGGCTACCGGCCAACCTCACCCCATCGTCCCGGCAGCCTGGAGGCGGCGAGTTTTCAACTCCATACATGGTTTGGCTCACCCATCTATCAGGACAACCGTCCGGCTGGTCTCCAGCAAGTTCGCATGGCATGGACTTCACAAGCAGCTCAGTGAATGGGCCAGAATGTGCACACAGTGCCAAACAGCCAAAGTACAGCGGCACACTAAAGCCCCGCCACAGCAGTTCGAACCCACCCACCGGAGGTTTGACCACATTCATGTGGATATTGTGGACCCCCTACCAGTGTCCCGAGGACCACGGTACCTCCTAACTATGGTAGACCGGTTCACGAGGTGGCCAGAGGCGGTCCTGCTCACCGACACATTTGCCGATTCCTGCGTCCGAGCACTGATTGCAACCTGGGTAGCACGCTTCGGGGTACCGGCCCACATTACCTCTGACAGAGGCTCCCAGTTCACCTCCAGCCTGTGGTCAGCTGTGGCCAGCCTGTTGGGAACGCAGCTACACCACACAACTGCCTACCACCCACAGTCGAATGGACTAGTGGAATGCTTCCACCGTCACTTGAAGTCGGCTCTCATGGCCCGCCTGAGAGGACCTAACTGGGTGGACGAGCTTCCCTGGGTCCTGCTTGGAATTCGTACAGCGCCCAAAGAGGATCTGCACGCCTCGTCGGCCGAGTTGGTGTACGGTGCACCCCTGGCCGTCCCAGGAGAGTTCATACCAGCCCCAAGGGGGCAAGAGGAAGAACCTGCAGCAGTCCTGGACAGACTACATGAAAGGCTCGGCAACCTGGCCCCCGTGCCAACTTCACAGCACGGACGGACCCCGACCCATGTACCCAAAGACCAGCAGGACTTTAAGTTTGTGTTTGTATGAAAGGGCGGACACCGGGCACTGCTACAGCGGCCATACAAGGGGCCATTTAGGGTGATCAACAACAACGGGTCTACGTACATTCTGGACATTGGGGGGAAAGAGGAGGTTTTCACGGTGGACCGACTCAAACCAGCCCATGTGGACTTGGCGCAGCCGGTCGAGCTTCAGACTCCGCAGCGCAGAGGCAGACCTCCCAAACAGAGGCTGATCCAGACTGTGGACATTGGGGGGTGTATCACCGGTTCTGGGGGTGGTTATGTGGCGACCCACTTTCTGCGCAGGCAAACCAGCTCACAAATAGCCAGCACACAGGGGAAGACTTTGGTAATGCACCTCTGACGTCATTTCCACCTGGAGAGGGCGGGCGCTAGGGATTAAATGCCAATGCCATGAATTTTAAATAAACTAGTCTCGAAACGACTTACCGACTGCATGTCATCTCCAGCTCTGTATGTGGTATATCGCTACAGTACCACATTTATGGTTCCTTTTCTAATAAGCCAAATGTGCTACCACAAAGTAGAGAAAGGAAAAGGCGTCTTTTAATTAGATACGTCTGTAGCATTTATTTTACTCTTAACGGTGTTTGGAACGTTTATTTGCAGATAAGCACGGTTTCTAAATTTGCCTAATTAATAGTTAGGTAGATTTACTTTCACATTTCATTAATTTCTAAGCGTACAGAGTCCTTGTTAAAACTTTCAGTTCATTTGGCTATCCTTGTGAAGCATAGCAGTACATCATTGACTAGCAGATACAATTCCAGAAATATTTAGAGTTAAGTACAATAAAAATTGTTTGAACAATTGAATTGGTCACATCTAGAGCACTTGAAATAAAAAAGCAAGGCTTTAGACTGATGGTAACATTGAAACAGGAACTGTTGTCTCTCCCCGTCACTATAGAAGGAGCGAAATCTGTCTCTCCCTTGTTAGTGAGACGGAGAGAGCCTGTGGGATGTTGTAATGTTGAAGTAAGCAGTTAGCTTTGATGGTCTGTAGACCATGATCTCTCTCTGGGGGCTTTGCTTTTGCTTGCAAGGTGGATGGTGGGTATACTGATATTTTATACTTGAATAATTTGGGGCTAGGGGAGATGTTGATGCTTCTTACTGCTGTTTGTGCATGGGAGCTGGGGAGGGGGCTTTGGGTTTCTTATGCTCTTTCTGTCATTCATTCTTGTTTTTTATTCTTCTGTTTTGAGGATGTCCATGGAGTATAAGAACTGCAGGTTGTATATTGTATACATTCTCTGATATTAAATGGAACTGTTGAAATATTGAACTATCACATTTTTCATATGTGTATTGTTAATTGTCCTAAGAATGGACTTGATAGTTACAATGAAAATTCCAGTTTTACATTTTCCTAGAGCTGATGCTGGAGAAGAAGTGGGAAAATGGGAATAGTAGCAATGGAATAATGGAGTAATGGAATATAATTTGGTATCATCTTGAAATTGGGACTGGTGTTAGAAGGGCTTAAAATATACAAACTACATGCCAAGACAATTAAAAACAACACAAAGGAAACATAACAAACCTCTGGCACTTTGCAGTACTTGAGTAATGGATGCAGCAAAAAAAATGACCCTTTGGCAATGAAAAATGTAGGTTAAATGTTTTACTTTTGGTTATAATATTTGGAACACACTGCCTAGGAAGGTGGTAGGAGCAGTAGCAACAGCAACATTTATGAGGCATTTAGACAGATACATGGACAGGTAGGGAATTAGATAGGTATGGATCATGTGCAGACAGATGGAATTTGTTCAGAGGGGCAATCATAGCCAACGCAGACATGGCCTGTCCTGTGCTATATTGTGCTATTGTTCTTACCATATTCAGCCTTTAGTAGGATAGTCATTTACTGGCTTTCCAATTGCAAGTTATTTTATTACCATGGTTTATTTCACCCATTGGAATGAGTCTTAAAGCTAAATAGGCAAAGACTTTATGTCACTAAAATAGTCAATTGTTCTGATTATCTTTTTAGTGTTATCATGAATTAATTTGTAAATGACTGACGTGGAATAAATTAGCATTCTATTAATAAAATTATATTTTCCATATAGCTGATGAGTATTATTCTCTGTAGTATCTCTATGTTGGAATAACTAGTATTTTATATGATGTCATTGTTAAAGTTACAAACAGGACATTGGGAAGAATGCCAATCTTTCATGCTGAAAACCATGGAAATGTCATTCTATTGACAATGAATTCTTTGGTTCCTAATGCACTCCGATTAGATTCCTGGAAGGTCAACAAGTCTAATTGCTGCACCGTGACATTGGTGCAAACAAAATATGTGTATGATATGGCAAGTGCCCATCAATTACCAGCTTGTGCTTTTGTAGTTACAGCGATCTGAACAACTTAATAAAGAAAACACTTGTGTTCTCTATTATTAATCCTGCTTCTTGATTGGTGCAATAAGTGTAGATGGGTAAAGCATAGCACTTGCTTAGCAACCTCCCCACCCCCCATCAGGATCACATGCACATGAAGCCATGGGACCAGGTGGTAGATGATCTTATGAGCAGCTGGTGCATATCTTAAGTTCTGGTTATGTGACCACTGACTCTATACAGACAATCTCTGAAGAGTATTGATAATGGCTGGGGTCAGTTCCTTGCAAATACTCTGCCCAGAAGAAGGCAATGGCAAATTATTTCTGTAGAAAAAATTGCCAAGAATAATCATGGTCAAAGACCATGACCTTGAGTAATGGATGAAGCAGAAAAAATGACCCTTTGGCAATGAAAAATGCAGGTTAAATGTTTTACTTTTGGTTATAATATTTGGAACTCTATACTGACACTATACAGACAATCTCTGAAGAGTACTGATAATGGCTGGGGTCAGTTCTTTGTAAATACTCTGCCCAGAAGAAGGCAATGGCAAATTACTTCTGTAGAAAAATTTGCCAAAATTAATCAGAGTCAAAGACCGAGATCACCCACTCCGTACTCATGGCAAATAGTGATGATGATGACAATGATTCTATATCAAGTTGTTATTGGTTTCAGACTTAGGAGAGGTGTATGTGAGTCAAATTTGGATGACTGACAAGGACATGAAGGAGAAACTTGATGTATTATTACAAACATGAGAAAGTCTGCAGATGCTGGAAATTCTTTCTTCTCCAGCCCTTGATCTTTCCCACCCACCTGGATTCACCTATCACCTTCCCACTAGTCTCTTTCACACTCCTCCCACCTTTCCTTTCAAGCATCTTCCCCCATCATTCTCAGTCCTGATGAAAGGTCTGAGCCTGAAATGTCAACTATACTCTTTTGCATAGACACCGCCTGACCTGCTGAGTTCTTCGATGTATTATTGATGTTTTTAGATACAGCATGCAATAGATTGTAATCTAAATTGTAACAAAAGCCATGGTTGTAATCAGACTACTTTGCAATTGGATTTTCTTATAAATTATTATATTTGAAATTTATACAATTTCATTTCTAGTTAACATCTCTTTCTTATGTGTAGAAAACAATCTTTAACAACGGATAAAAGAGTGATTTGTAAAGCAATATTTATATTCAAGGTGGCAGACTAACAGAGAGATTAACATGAACTTGGCTATTGTTCTCTTAAGATTTAAAATAGTGTTTTAACTGTTATTTATTGTACATTGATACGATAGTGTTTTGCTGCATACATGTAGTGTTGTGGCTGTATTACTTCACTATGAGTTCCTGTTTGTATATTAGAGAAAGTAAAGCAGAATTGGTCAGTGTTAAATGAAAAGGAAAGCAAAGAAGGTAAGTTCATTGAGCTTGTCCCTTACATAATATGATGGAAGGAAGATACACGTACAGACAACTGCAATGGTGTCTGTGTAAAAGAGAAGCTTCCTTTTGGAATGTTAGTTTAACAAAAAGGATGTTTCAAAATATAAAATAATGTCAAGTATTGTTAAGAAAAAACATGATTTTAAAGTGGAGAAAATATCCCATCAGTAGGCACTAGTCCCATGTGCCTTACCTTTTAGCTTATGTTAACTTGAAGAATATGCTTGTTCCTCATATGCTAGCTACAAGATCATGGGGAGAGCTGGTTGGAATGCAAAGACATGATTTGTTACCTGTAGTGAATGCTCCAGCAAAGGACTGCCACATTTTTGTGGGGAAATTACCCACAAATGTAATGAAAATTTGGAATCCTTACTTGAATGTGCAGGCTACCTTTGGGTTCAATCCCATTATTTGATCAATATCAGATAATGGGACACAGAGTAAACTCTCAGTTCCATAGCAACAAGTTAGGCATGGTACAAGAACAAGCCCTTCTTATGAAGGGAGAGAGAGGCAGTAAGCCACAGGTTATGCATAAGATAGATTTGATTTTAAATTTTGCCTTAATGTTCTTAAATATTTAAATAAAAATGTCTTTATAATCTTTATCTGTTGAATTGTTAATTGATTTCTAAATTCATTTTTAAATATTTCTGAATATCAGGTAGCAATAGAAAAGCTTCACCAGGATTTTGCTTGGAACGCAGGTCTGTAATTATAACGAGAAATTAGACTGGGACATAGGACTATGAGTGAGACCTATAGACAGTAATTCTGAGAGGCATAGATACATTAGAGCAGGGGTGTCAAACTCATTTTAGGTCACGGGCCGGATTGGGCAAAATGCAGCTTCATGCGGGCCGGATCAGTCGGGCGCGTGCGAACACAGCTTTCATTGCCTCCGTTTTTTCAGCCTGTTCTCATGTGTCTCAGTCTCTGCTATAACTACAAAGTGTTTCACTTCACAAATTCTGTTTCTTATGAAGGAGACTGCTGAGCAAGCATTATTTTTATGATTGGTATTAACTTACAATCATAGGCTTCATATTGCCGGGCCATTAATAATTAAAATAATAGATCTATCTAAAATGATCTCACGGGCCGGATATAATTGTACACCGGGCTGGATATGGCCCGCGGGCCTTGAGTTTGACACCTATGCATTAGACAGTCAGATTCCTTTCCCTGAGATAGTGGAGACAAGAACAAATGGGCATAAGTTTAAGATGAGAGGAAGAAATCTAAAGGAGGTCTGAGGTATAAGTTTTATACCTGGAGGGTAGTTGATATCTGAAACAAGCTGCCAGAGGAAGAAGTGGAGGCATATGCTGTTATAACATTGAAAAGCTGTGTTTTAGTGCAGCACTTGGATAGGAGAGAAATTTTAAGGGATGCTGGCCGAGTGCAGGAAAATGGGCTTAGTGAGAAAAGGCATTAGGGTTGGAATGAAAGAAATGTACATTTCTATGATTATATGGTTTTAGTTGGTTGTCAGAATGTGTGGATGTATCCTGGATAACTTTTACAGAAACAGTAAATGTGGAATAAAAATGTCTCACCTGTGCCTTAAGTAGTACCAAGAGTGATTTTACACATACCTGAGGGGAGAGATAGGACTTTGCTTCATTGTCTCTTCAGAAATGCCACTTCCCAAAGCTGCCCTTTCTTAGTTCTGCATTAGAATGTCTGTTTGGAAAGTTACAACTAATTTGATGTGCCAAAACAAAGAATTGATTAGAATATTGATTCTGCTTTTATAATAAAATCTATGCTGTGAAATTTTACATAGTATTCTAGAAGAAAAACAATGTCAGCTGCCATTAAAAATTACTGAGCTGGCAGACCTGGGAGCAATGCAAATAGCAAATAAAACAGTAACTCAGTTAAACCAGTGGAAGGGTTGAGAGGAATCACATTGCACTGATTTTCCTGGGTCAGAGTATTGCTGGAAATACAGCTGAGTTAATGAATAATTAATCAGATGTTGCCTAATCGTTGAACATTTCCAGCACTTTCAATTTTTATTTCATATTTCCAGTACGAACAGTTTTATTTTCATTGCCTAGTTATTATTATTTGTTTTCTTTATTCTATGAGACTGACAGTAAATTCAATATTTTCATTAATGCATGGTGTCAGATTGCATTGTTGAATTGCTGTCACTACAATAACAAAAGAAAATATGTTCAAATGACATGGTTAACATTATTTATAAACTAGCTTTGCCGTAAAATACCTCTAAAACATTTACATTTATTATGTGAGATTCAAGCTAGCTTTAAAGGCATTCTGCACCACAATAACAGGTTAACAAATGTGTTCCGAAACAAAAATGTGCATACACTGTGTTTTCAGGTAAATATTTCAAATTCTTTACTTCTTTTCGACTGTTTCCCTTTATTTATGAGTCCGTACTTAAGATCAGCTGTCTGTGAATTGTCTCATGTGAATGGCTGTTGAGCCATGTGATGCCATCACTGTTGCCTAATGCCAGAGTGCACCTTGATCTGACTGCAGATAACAAAATGACAGTGGTTGAGTGAAGAATTTGAGATTGTTCAATCACTGCGGATAGCGTTCTTTAAGATCAGAGATGGAGTGATTTGCTTCACTGCTAGCTACATGATTGGGGCTTTTAAGTTTAAGACTCCAGGACATACAACTGTCATTAGACCAAAACAATTGTCTCTGGCGTGATCAAATACAATTTTTCTGTTAAAAACAGGTGATCAGTAAATTCCCAGATTTTCCAGAAATGATAATTAACACAAATTAATTTGGAACTAATTTGTCAAATATTATAACTGCTTTTCTCCCCAGAAAAATCATCTCCTACCTTGAAGAACTCTATCTACTACCTCTTTCTGAGCAAAGTAAATATTGTTGTTATTCATTTTTCTTCAGTGTTTCTTTGAGTGGTCTTATTTAGCTCCTAAATCCTTGCTATCAATGATTTTCTTCAGAAAAAGATCTTAATAATATTAGATCTCAAAATATCTGACAACGGCCACTCACTTTGGAAGTAAAATTTTCATTTCCCATTCAACCGAGGGATACGGGCTTTAAAGGCTGGGCCAGCATTTAATTCCACATCGCACACCACCTTTGAGAGGATGGTGGTGAGCTGCCTTCTCACACTGCTGCAGGCTTTGGGGTGTATGCATGCTCACAAGGATACTAAGAAGGGAACCTCAGGATCTTGACTCAGTGACGGGGAAAGAATGGCAATATTTTTCCATGTCAGTATTGAGTGTATCTTGGAGAACCACTTGGTGGCATTCCAATGATTTTGCTGGCCTTGACCGCCTAGCTGATAGAGGTCATGAGTTTAGAAGGTGCTGTCTAAGGTGTATGGGTTAATTTCTGCAGTGCCTCTTGTAGCATTGGTGGCAGAGAGAGATAATAATTATGGATGAGGTGCCTATCAGGTGAACTGTCAAGTCAGAAGCAATATCAGAAGCAATTTCAGTTTTGTAATTACTAGCCTTGTCTCTACTGCCTCCTTGAATAATGGTACCACTGTTAAGGATCTAACATGGAAGGCTGTGTCTATATCAGAAGCAATCGCGGTTTGAAGAGAATCTGTGATCAATTTATAACAATACATGTAACAGAGTTTTGTTATGTCCACAGTTCACCTCCTATATGCTTCAATATTTCAAAGGAAATACATGAAAATGCTTTCTAATATCTACTTTTCTTCTTAGGTGTGATCTGTAAAACAGGTGATGACCATCACTCAGATATTATTGGATGCTTGAAGTGGGCAAGTCCAATGCCCCCCCTGGTGCAGAAGTGTCGGGTGCCATGCCATGATGATTGCATATTGACAAACTGGTCCAAGTTCAGCCCCTGTACAGCAGGTTGTGGATCAAACCATAGTCGAAGAAGATCCCTTGTAGGCAAGTATTAGACTAATAGAAGACATTGCATAAAAGAACATTAGTGGCTGTTCATATGCTTCAACCTTACGAATCCTCATAATGAAATGAAATATTTTCTCCTGCTAGCCATATTTAAGAAAATTGAATTAAATCTTAAAATATGAATAATTGTGATACTTTGAGCAATTTATTTGGGATTGTCATAATTTCTTGTGGTGTAGTCACTGGATTAGAAATCATAAAATACATTTTTGAGTTTCAAAACTCTGTAATTTATTATAAGCCTGAATTAAAGAACTTTAACTGCATTGTTTTTATCTGAACATTTCCATACACAGTCAGTCAACATCGTGAATAAAGAAAGTTCATTAAAAACATTCACATGGTATTCAATTTGATGCATGTAATCAGTGGATAATCTTTGTTAAGAGTTTGAGAGGATTGATCATTCTGTTTCTCCATCCAATATATCACAGCAGTATAGCATCATATATATCATATAAAATCAATTGTACTTGATTGATTTGGTTAATGCACTATGTGGTATGATTCTGATTTACGTAATGTGCTCAGCTGGACCCTCAGTTTGCCACTGCAATTGATATACGGATTCTGAAAATTGTCACATGCCCTTGTTCCTGATATCCAAGCAAGCGGTCTTACTACAGGTCGTCTACATCTGGATAGATATACAGTAATTTATTTTGACGCTTCGCAAGCCAAACTTGCTTGGGGACTATCACCCCAGTTCTGGATTTCAAAATCAGTTGATGGAAATGCTTGGCTTGTACCCTCTAAAATTAATAAGAATGAAAGGGGACTCATTTGAAATGAATAGGATCCTGAGGGGTCTTCATAGGATGGATGTAGAGAGGATGTTTCTTGTGGAAGAGACCAGAAATAGGGAGTGCCATTTGAAAAGTGTTCTTTTCCATATGCAGTTGTGAGTCTTTGAAATGGCTCTTCCATATAGGGTGTAGGAAGCATGGATTTGAATATTCTTGAGGGTTTATTGAATTCTTGATAAGGGGTACAATGTCTCTGGAGCAGGCAAGATTGCAGAGTTGAGGTTACCAATAGATCAAACATGATCTTATTGAGGGATAGGGTAGGCTCAAAGGGCTGAATGGCCCAGTCCCATATGCTTGTAATTTTGATTGAAGGTTTTCTGAAACCTTGATCTTGTGTCAGCTTTCCACATATAATCTAGAGATATTAGTACCGTATTTCAAGAGGGCAGCAGAAGTAAGCCTGATAATTACAAGGCTATGGATCATGCGTCGGTGGTAGGGAAGTTATTAAAGAACATGTGAGGAATAAGATTCATTTTTGTTCAGAAAGCAGGGATTAATGAAAAATGATCAGAATGGTTTTGTTGGGTGATATATTGTCTGATCAATTTGGTTGAGTTTTGAAGAGAAAACTAAACAAATTGATGAACACAATGTGTTGGTATAGTCTACATGGACTTTAGAAAGGTCTTTGAACTCCCAGGTGGGAGCCTGGTAAAATACATTAGAGCCCATTGGATTCAGTTGAAGTTGGATCCAAAATAGTGTGAGTATCGGAGTCAGAGGTAGATGCTGTTTTTTTGACTGGAAATCTGTAGACAGTATTGTACCACAGGAGTCTGTGATGGGGCCCTTGTTGTTCATTAAGTACCTTAACAACTTGGATATGAAAATAGGAGGCATGATTAGTAAGTTTGAAGATGTCACAGAAATCAATTACATGAAATGTTCAGTAGATGCTGGAAAGCTAGAGCAACACACATAAAATGCAAGGTAGAGAAGAGGACTTTGATCTCAATGAAGGATTATGGCGTGAAACACGGGTTATTTGATCTGCACTGTAAGTGCTGTCTGACTTGCTGAGTATCTCCATCACTGTGTGTTACAAGAAAAATTAGTGAGGACGGTAGTCATAGGCTTGAGTATCTGTATCTGGCTAGATGACAAAACCAGTGGCAAATGAAATTTTATCCTGATGCATTTTGAAAATCTCATCAAGGATTCAATGTAGACAATGATCAGAAGAGTTTTAAGGGTTATTAAGGAGCCAAGAGACATATATTTCTGAAGGTGGGACATGACTAGATGTGAGAAATTTGTGTTCAGTAGCAACAGCATAGAACTTGAGGACAAGGATGCTATGGTTCAACTTTATAAAACCTGGGTAAAGAGACAGCTGAAGTATTGTATGCATTTCTTTGTGCTGCACTATAGGAAGGACATGTCTCCACTGGAGAGAAAGCAGAAGAGGTGTTGTAGAAGATGGAGTCTTCTAGATATGAGGTTTAGCTTGGTGTGGGAGAGTGGAACAGAGAAACGTAGATAGGGTAATTAGTAGGTAGCTCATGTCCAAGACCAGAGGACATGCGCTTAGGGTAAGGGTTAAGACGTAAGAGGTTTAAGGGCTGTCTGAGATGGAATATTTTCAACTAAGTGCTATTAGAAACTGATCTATTGGAATGCACTGGCTGAATAGGTGGTGGAAACTGGCCTTCTCACAACATGAATCACTATTGCAAGAAAAGCTAAGGGTCTATCATTGGTTAAAAAGGATTAGTATCAATATTGCCATGGGCACAGAGAGGTAAAGGGTTATTTCTGTTCTGTGTGACCCATACCTTTGACATTTCCAAACGCTGCTGACTTTGCTATATGGAGATTGGGCCCACATAGATTCACAGGAAACATGATGCCACAAAGGGCAAAGAAGAGAACAAAATTGTAGAGATTGTTTAACTAGAACAAACTTTTTTTGCCACCAGTAGTTATTATTAGCTCCCTTAAGTGACAGTGATAATTTGCAATTACAATGTTAATCTGCAGATACCTCTCATAGTTAAATAGTTCAACAGCTCATTGATAATTGCTGAGTAATTGATAGAAACCATAACAGTTTCACTGTCCAGTATGTTGTAGACCAATTAACCAATCAAAACCTATAGAAATCAAAAGCAGTAAAATCTACTTAAAAGTATACAGAACTATAAATGTTAAAGAAACCTCAATTAATTAAAAAAACATTATTTGCCACATGCTTACAAATGTAACTTTTTCCGTATATTTAAATTAATCTCAGGTGTTAAAAATTCCAAGGTATACTGTATTAGCCATCACTGCAAACACAGTCTTTTTTTAAAAATCCACATTTCTTCCAAGGAAAAGTTTGTATCTTGTTTCCCATACACGAGAAAATCTGTAGGTTGTAGAAATCCAAAGCAACACACACAAAATATTGGAGGAGCTTGCAAGCACAGGCAGCACCTATGGAAAGGAGTGAGCAATCAATGTTTTGGTCCGAGACCCTTCATATCAGGCTGGAGGCCTGCAGAGATCACAGAGGGAGCAGTGACAGAGAGAGCATCACTGAACTCCTGTCAAAGGAAAGATTTAAACATCTTCAGGGTAGACATCCCCCTAAGAGCCTTCGCAATAGCAGTAGTAGTATCACAAACACAAGAAAATCTGGGGATGCTGGAAATCCAAAGCAACATACACAAATATGAGAAGGGTCTCAGCCTGGAACATCTATTGTTTACTCTTTTCCATAGATGCTACCTGGCTCCCTGGGTTCCTCCAGCATCTGTGTGTCATGTTCTCCCTACCTGTTTCCACAATTTATCCCATTATCCCAATCAGATCCTTGGAGATTATTTTGGATAATGAAGGTTTGTAATCAGAACAAATACCAGATCTTGATTTTTCTAGTGAAGCTCTGCTGATAAGCACCTGGCTACACCCCAATGAAGTTCAATCCTGCCTAAGCTTCCAATTGTTACGTTGGAGATAAAAAGCTGTGAAAGACAAGGGCAAATATAAAGTAATTTGCTTTTTCTTTCATTAGCCAAGGTTGCTTTAACAATCATTATTCACTAAATATATATTAAATATATAAATATTAATATTAAATATATATAAATATATATTAAGTAACTTAATTTTTTGTAGAATGTTTTAGTTGTTGAATTATAATGGATATACTTTGAATGCCAATGATGCTCAGAAGCATTTAAAGTTCTGGAATTCTCTAACAGCTGACAAATCTTTGGGATATGGTTCAGCCATAGTGAAAATTATATTCTGTTCTTTTGTAGGTGGCACTTATTTGTTCATATCAGTCTATGTAGCATCTTAGAATTACCTAAGACATCAGTAGATCCATAGTTGACCAACTCATCAATGATGAGCACAGATGTCTCAAACTTACCAGCTAATTCTGGTTTCAAACTTCAAAATACAAGGGGTGATTGATAAGTTCATGGCCTAAGGTAGAAGGAGTCAATTTTAGAAAACCTAGCACATTTATTTTTCAACATAGTCCCCTCCTACATTTACACACTTAGTCCAGTGGTCATGGAGCATACGGATCTTGGACCTCCAGAAAGTGTCCACAGATGGGTGATTGATAAGTTTGTGGCCTAGGGTAGAAGGAGATGAATTATACAGCTCTCATTACATGCACATGCAGTTCAACTCTTCGAGTAATTATGCAGAAAGTTTGAACTTAATAACTCATCTCCTTCTACCTTAGACCACTAACTTATCAATCACCCCTGATGAGTTATGTTCTGTTCTTTGCCCATGTGCCTCCCACCCACTTTAGACAAATCTGATCCATTTCTACATTTCTTCCACCATTGTAATATTAAATAAAAATATAACTGCACCAAATTCTCAGCCTGTCTAATAGAGTTTTGGAAGAGTAATTTGCTTGAAAGAACAACTGATTCCAACTGATTCCTATTTTCTGCTGAATATTTTGTATTTTGTTATCAGATTGGTAGCCTCTGCAGTTTTTTTTTGTTAATACTTAATACTTGTATTTATCAACTTGGCAGTTTTAGTGTATATATGCATTCTGTTTTCAAAGTAACAGTGTGAAATATTTAATGATGACATGAAAAATTTAGGTCTAGTGGTAGCTTTGACTTGATTTCAGATTACAGCAGGGATTCCCAACTTTATTTATGCCATGGACCCCTACCATTAACCGAGGGATAGCCGAGCTTGGGAACACCTGCATTAGAGGAGGGTTGGTGAATTAATAGTCATATAAAATCTGAATCGGAGGGTGAAAAATTGATCAATTAGGTAAGTCTCAAATTTGTCATTATCCAGGGTATCTACATAATGTATGCACATATTAAAGATTAAACTATTCATTTAATCTACTGTTCTGTAAACTTGTGAGCCAATATATTAAATGTGGACAAATGGTGCCTGCAGAGATAGCAGCCTGCTTTATGAATGCAGTAAGCAAAGAAGACAATATCTTTTAGAGCAAAAAAAAAGCTGCTTGTGACCGAAAAAGACCAAACATTTTTATAATCATAGTCACAAGGCCCCCTCAGCCTATCAAATCCATACTGACCATCAACAGCCATTAGCACAAGTCCCCAATTATTCTCCCTGAATAGCATGTTAGTTTTAATTCTTTTCTAGAATCTTCTTCCCAATCACAACAACATTTCCAGAAACAGTACTGCATATTAGAAACAGAAATATTCTATAGATAGCAAACATGGAAATAGTTGATTTTTTTTACATTATTCAAATTCTATTGGGTGTCAAAATAAAACTGATTACATGGCCAGGTATAATCCCATGAAATTCCCAGGCTGTAGGTATCCTAGGGACAGGATTACCTGGATTACTTTGGGTAGATTTTTTCCACTGTGACATATGCAGCCAGAGCTAAAAGGCTGTCACGAGGCTGAGCCAATGAGCCTGTTTTCAGTTTCAGAGAGCTTTGTTCAAAATTTTAATATGAGACTTTTACTGTTACGTAACAGCGTTTAAGAGGGATCCTTAAGGAAATGGTGAAGAAATATCAAAGTTCAAATTTAATTTATTATCAAAGTACCTACACCAAATGTCACTATATACAACCATGAGGTTTGTTTTCTTGTGGGCATACCTAGTAAATGGGGATTGGTGAGTCCTGTTCACTTAAGGAAGGTGAAGAATCTCCCACAGCCTCTCCTTTCCAAGTGTAGTGATTGCTGCAGGACCTCTCTTTGCTTGCCATGCATGAGTTCACTCCCATTTGGTCTCTCCCACACTACTGTGCCCATAGCAACATCTTCACATGGCGTCCCTGTTCTTACTCAGTTTGCTATATCATGGTACGACTGAGGGTCTAGAGGTTTCACTGGCTGGGCAGGCTGGGCTCGTCATTCTTGGTTGGCAGCTAGTCTCGGAGAAGGATAACTCCGATTCCAAACCTCGGTAGATGGGACTCATTAACCTTGCCAGACAGCCAGTCTAGGAGATGGAGAACTCCGATACTCAGTCTATAGCCTTGGAGTCATCGCAGCTTGCCACGCCATTGTGGAATGTCCCCTGGCCTAAAGGGTGGAATTAGTCTACATGAACCGATCCTTATTATCAACCTACACAGCGAAAGTGGGAAGAACGATTGTGTCGCCACTCCTGAGGACTCTTATTCCCTCCGGATCTTCGCAAGTGAAAAACCAGCCATCATTCAGTAAATCAAATCAAAAACCTGCAGACGCAGAAAATCCAAGCAACACATACAAACTGCTGGAGGAACTCAACTGGCCAGGCAGCATCTATGGAAAAAAGTACAGTCGACATTTCAGGCCGAGATCCTTTGGTACTACTCAAGATCCTCCAGCATTTTGTGTGTATCATTAAGTAAATCTTAGAAACATAATAGAATCAATGAAAGACCACACCAAACACAACAGTCAAATAACCAACGTGCACAAGACACAAACTGTGCAAATGCAAAATAGGAAAAAAGAAATAATAAATAAACAGACAAACAAACAAATAAATAAACAATAACAATCAAGAACATGAGATGAAGGGTCCTTGAAAGTGAGTCCATAGATTGTGGGAACAGTTCATCACTGAAGTTATACTCATTGGTTCAGGAGCCTGATGGTTGAACGGTAATAACAGTTCCTGAATCCATAAACAATGCTGTGATAATTCACTGGGATCAGAAGGCAAAGCTTTCACAGATTGTGAGAGAAGTGGAAGGTGTTTTTCTTTATCCTGAAGGTCATCAGCCAGAAAGATTAGTGAGTTGTGGGCATGAATTGTAGAAACAGTAAGTTAGAAGGATTGCCATGATGTAGATAATAGAATAAAAAGCTGGAGGACATAACTTGGCCAGGAAGACAGACTGCAAGTTGGAGAAATCCTATTCAGTGAAGATAAATGTAATGAACTATATTTTGGAGGATGAAATATATTTTGGAGGCAAGGAAGTAAACCTTAAAGCATAACATTTTTCTTGCAGTGCTTGAATCTGAATGTTGTGTGATTATCAAATTCAAAGCTTGTGATGCTAAGGGAGCACATCAGATCCCTGTTTCTGTATGTAAATACCATGAGATAATTTTGAACTTGCAGAAGGCCTCTGAAGTGTCATTTTAAAGTATTATTTATATTTTTTAAGATTAACTATTAAAAAGAAATGAAAAATGCACTGTGTACAGTCACTACCTTGCTGAACAAATGAAAGCTTATGGAAAACGACTCAAGAGTTTATAACTTTGTAGATGGAACATGAAAGGCTTAAGGAGTGACTTGACAAAGAACTTTAAGGTCAATTTTTTGTTTGGTAGAAGAGTAAGAAAATGACCAAACAATCTTAAAGGAGAGATTGGAAACTACTTGTAGAACAAGTGTTCAAAGTGATTTGCCAAAATGGCTATTAAAATAATGTCAATAAGCAGAAGTAGATTGTATTTGTTTTGTAGTAGAACACTGACAAGGGAAATGAGCAAAGAAGGTTTGATGATATTCTGTTTGTGGAAAAGACCAGTAAAATTCAAAGGGCAAAATCCGGCTGAGAATTGAACTGCCAGTTCTCAACGGCTGTGAAGCGCCTTGACTTTGATTGCCACAATGCAAAGCCTACTGAACTGGCAATTAAATTCAGTGACAGGAAACCGATGGGAAGAAGACATTGATGGGCTGAATTCATTGCAAAGAGGTCACAAGCCATATCCAAAATAAAAACACAATTTGAGACATGACTTATTTTGAAGTTTTCAATGATTTATTTATAGTTTAATGATTTTAATTTATTTAAAGTTTCTATCTTATTAAAATTAGTAAAGGTATTTGGAAACTATTGGAGGCATTTAAAAGCAGTTTAACAGCTGCAAACTGCCCCTGCAGGCCACATGCCACTCAGTATCCTGTCCTGCTCAGCTGATGTCTATCAAGTCTGAAGGATCAACTTAGATGTAGATGGACATAGTGGACAGCTGTCCTGGACTACAGGCTTTGTCCAGCATAATCAAGCCCTCTGATGCTGTCACTACAAATTATATTGTATATAATCTCATATGTGGCAAGAACGCTCAATTCATGATGGCTCAAAAATGAAAGAAGAATGAAGGAAGCAGCTATTCCCTTTACTAGAGAGGAAATAATGGAAGCCCTTGCAAAGACATTTGCTTCATTATTAGACACCTATGAATTGCCCAAAGACTGGAAGGTCGCTAAAGTTCTGTTTAACAAGAGTAGCAAGAACAAGCCAGTGAACTACAGGCTGGTGAGCCTGACATCAGTAGTGGGGAAGTTACTGGCAGCCATTCTGAGGGACGGGAACTACCAGCGCTTGGATAGGCAGAGCCTGAGTTTGGCCGTAGGAAGAAGTGCTTGACGATCCTATTAGAATTTTGTGAAGAAGTAACCAAAAAGACAGATGAGGTAGGGCAGTAGGTATTGTTTATATGGCTTGCAACAAGGTTTTTAACAAGGCCCTGCATGTAGGTTGGTCTGGAAGATTAGGTTCCGTGGATTCCAGGACAAGCTACTTGGGTGGATTTAAAGCTTGGCTCAGTGTGGTAGAAAGCAGAGGGTGGTGGCTGAAAGTCATTTCTTGGAATGGAGGCTGGTATGCTGCAGGTCTTGATTTTGGATCTCTTGTTGTGCATTGTTAATATCGGGATGGTGTGTTGCCTCTCTGGTGCCAGGATCAGGGATGTCTTGGATTGGGTCCATGGCATTTTCAAGGGCTGGGGTGAGCAGCCAGAAGTCTTGGTACACATTGGCATCAATGACATAGATAGACAGGTAAGGAGGTCCTGAAGAGAGATTTGAGGGAGCTAGGTAGAAAGATGAGAAACAGGACCTCTAGGGAAGTAATCTCTAGATTGCTGCCTGTGCCACATGCCAGTGAGGGTAAGAATAGAATGATCTGGCATGCAATGTGTGACTGAGGAACAGGAGCTCAAGGGGCAGGGGTTTAGATTTCTGGATCATTGGGATCTGTCCTGGGGAGGTATAATCTGTACAAAAGGGACAGGTTACACGTGAACCCAATGGGGTCCAGTATACTTGGGGGCAGGTTGTTTAGATTTGGTCAGGAGGGTTTAAACTAATTTTCCTTGGGGATCAGAGCTGGAGTGATAGTGCTGAAGATGAGGTAATTGGTTTACAAATGGAGTGTGTAGTGAGACTCCGAGCAAGAAGAAGCTGACAATAACAAAATTGCAGTCTACAGAATGAGTTGCAATGTTAAAGGTGGACAAAATCGAACAAGAATGAAGGTGTTGTATCTGAACAGGCACAGTATACAGAATAAAGTAGATGAACTCGTAGCATAGTTACAGATTGGTATGTGTGATATTGTAGGCATCACTGAATCATGGCTGAAAGAAAATTAAAGCTGGGAGCTTAATGTCCAAGAATGCACATTGTATTGAAAAGACAGGCAAAAAGGCAGAAGGGGTGCTGTTGCTCTGTTGGTAAAAAATGAAATCAAATCATTAGAAAGAGGTGACATAGGGCCAGAAGCTGTTGAATTGTTGTGTGTAGAGCTAAGGAATTGCAAGGGTAGTAAGGATGTGGTCTACAAATTACAATGGGAGATAGAAAATGCATGCCAAGCAGTCATGGGGGAATTTCGATATGCAGGTAGATTGGGAAAATCAGTTGATGCTAGATTCCAGGAGGGGGTATTTATATAGTGCCTGTGAGATGGCTTTTTAGAGCAACTTGTGTTTGAGCCCAATAGGGGATTAACTATTCTAATTTTGGCATTGTGCAATGACCCAGAATTGATTTAGAGAGTCTTAAGGTAAAAGAACCCTTAGGGACATGTGATCATGATATGATCAAATTCAGCCTGAATTTTGAGAGGGAGCTAAAGTCAGATGTATCAGTATTACAGTGGGTAAAGGGAATTACAGAAGCATGAGAGAGGAGTTGACCAGAATTGATTGGAAAAGAACACTGGCAGGGATGATGGAGGAGCAGCAATGGCAGGAATTTCTGGAAGACACAGGATATATACAACCCAAAGAGGAAGAAGTATTCCAAAGGCAAGATGACACAACCATGGATAACAAGGGAAGTTAAAGCCAACATAAAAACCAAAGAGAGGATATATAATAGAGCAAATATTAATGGGAAGTTAGAGTATTGGGAAGCTTTCAAATACCAAAGGAAGGCAACTAAAAAAGTCATTAAGAAGGTAAAGATAAAATACAAAACTAAGCTAGCCAATAATATTAAAGAGGATACCAAAAGTTTCTTCAGATATATAAAGTGTAAAAGAGAGGTGAGAGCGAATATCAAACCACTGGAAAACAATGCTGCAGAGGCAGAAATGGGGGCAAGGAAATGGTAGATGAACTGAATAATTATTTTGCAACAGTCTTCTCTGTGCAAGACACTAGCAGTATGGTGGAAGTTTCAAGTGTCAGTGGTCATGAAATGTGTGAAGTCACCATAACTAGAGAGAAGGTTGTAAGGAAGCTAAAGGGTCTGAAGGTAGATAAGTCACCTAGACTAGATGGTGTACACCCCAAGATTTCTGAAAGAGGTGACTGAAGAGGAAGCATTAATAATCATCTTTTAAGAACTACAGAATTCAGAATGGTTCTGGAAGGCAGGAAAATAGCAAGTGTCACTTCACTCTTTAAGAAGAAAGGAAATCATAGGCCAGTTAGTCTGACCTCAGTGGATGGAAAGGTGTAAGAATACGTTGTTAAGGATATGGTTTCGGGTAACTTGGAGGCACATGATAAAATAGGCAATTGTCAGCATTGTTTTCCGAAGGGAAAATCTTGCCTGACAAATCTGTTGGAATTCTTTGAAGAAATAAAAAGCAGGATAGATAAAGGAGAATTAGTTGATGCAGTGTCCTTGGATTTTCAGAAGGCCTTTGACAAGGTGTCAAACATGAGACTGCTTAACAAACTACGAGCCCATGATATTATAGGAAAGATTAGAGCATGGATAAAACAGAGGCTGACTGTCAGGAGGCAAAGAGAGGGAATAAAGGGAGCCTTTTCTGATTGGCTGCCAGTGATTAGAAGTATTCCACAGGGGTTTGTGTTGGGACCAAATCTTTTTACGTTATATATTAATGATTTGGATGATGGAATTGTAGTCTGTTGAAAATTTTGCAGATGATGCAAAGAAAGGTGGGGAGGCAGGTAATTTTGAGGAAGTGAAAATGCTATAGGTGCACAGAAAGATTAGGAGAATGGGCAAAGAAGTGGCAGATAGAATGTATTGTCAGGAAGTGTATGGTTATGCACTTTGGTTGAAGAAATGAAAGGGCTGACTCTTTTCTAAATGGAGAGAAAATACAAAAACTGAAGCACAAAGGGATTTAGGAGTCCTTGTGCAGGATTCCTTAAAAGTTAATTTGCAGGTTGAGTCTGTGGTGAGGAAGGCAAATGTGTTGTTAGCCTTTATTTCAGGAGGACTAGAATATAAAAGCAAGGATGTAATGTTGAGACTTTATAAGGTATTGGTGAGGTCTCACTTGGAATATTGTGAGCAGCTTTGAGCCATTTATCTTAGAAAGGATGTGCTGAAGCTGGAGAGGGTTCAAAGGAGGATCATGAAAATGATTCCAGGATTGAATGACGTCGTCTGAAGAGCAATTGATGGATCTGGGCCTTTATTTATTGGAATTCAGAAGAATAAGGGGTGACCTCATTGAAGCACTTCAAATAGTGAAAGGCATTGATACAGTGGATGTGGAGAGGAAGATTCCTATGGTGGGAGGGTCTAAGACCAAAGGACTCAGTTTCAGAATAGAGGGGCCTCCTTCGAGTTGAAGATGAGGAGGAATTTCTTTAGCCAGAGCATGGTGAACCTGTGGAATTCATTGCCACAGGAAGCTGTGGAGGCCAGGTATTTATGTATATTTAAGGCAGAGGTTGATAGATTCTTAATTGGTCAGGGTATGAAGGGATATGGGGAGAAGGCAGGAGATTGGGGCTGTGAGGAAAAATTAGATCAGCCATGATGAAATGTCAAAGCAGACTCAATGGGTCAAATGGCCTAATTCTGCTCCTGTGTCTTATGTTCTTGTGCAAGTCTTGTACAATTGTACAAGACTTTATCAGTAAGTTTGCAGATGGCAGAATTAGGAGGCATTGTTGATAGTGACGGAGGTTGTCTCTCTTGGATTATAGGGGATCTTGATCAGTTTGGGAAGTGGGCCGATGAGTGTCAAATGAATTTCAATACAAGCAAGTGTGAGGTGATACACTTTGGAAAATCTAACCAGTGTAGGAATTATACGATGAATAAATCAAAGTTAAAGGTCGCCAGTGAGTGTCGAGGATCGGAGGGACCTTGGAATACAAATGGATAGTTAGTTGAAAGCTAACTATGCATGTTAGACAAGCTGGTGAAAAAGGCATTTAGCACACTATCCTTCATCAGTCAGGCTATTCAATAGCCTTATAATAGTGGTATAAAAGATGCCCTTGAGCTTAGTGGTTTATACTTCCTGGTGATTGCATCTTCTGCTTGATGGGAGGTGGAAGAGGAGAGAGTCTCCTGGGTGGGTGGGATCTTTGATTATGTTAGCTGATTTCCTGAGGCAGCAAGAAGTGTAGGCAAAGTCCATGGAGGAGGGACTGCGTTTTGCGATGTGTTCACAGCTCTGCAGTTTCGTGCAGTCACTGACAGAACTGTTGCCATTCCAAGCTTTGATACATCCAGATAGGATCCATTCATGCTTGTAATGATTCATATTTTTATGACAAAGAAATGGTTTGGTAGAGGTTATAGCTTATCACATGATTGTGAGTCTACTTATATTGGAATAGATTTAATTTTATTTTTTATAATGAAGGCCATTTCCATATAAAACAAGATTTATCAGGCTCACTGAGTACTAGGCTTGAGATAAGTTTAAAGGGAGCCTTAATAATGCTGAATACTGCCTACTATAACAAGAATATGGATATATTTGGACAGTACTTGATGGGAAATAGTAGCCATCTGTGATTTCAGCATTCCAGTGTTAGTTTCCATGTAGATCTCAGGTCTGTACATAATGTTCTTTGATTGCTAGCAGTTTCATTTGGGAATCAATTGTAAAAAAAAACAGGAAGCTGGAAAAATTTGGTGGTCCAGCAGCAGCTCCAGAAGCAAAAAGTGTGAGCGGACAATTTGGGCCAGGTGACCCTGGATCAGGACTGAGAACGACAATGCCAGTATGTAACAGTATGAACGTAGAATGGGACATGAAACCAGGCTTATCGCAGAATCATATAGGTAAACAAAGGCAGAAGAAAACTAAGTGATCAGATGAGTGTGTGTGCATGTGTGTGCATGTGTACATGCATATGTGTGTGTGTGTATGTGCATGTGTGTGCATGTGTACATGCATATGTGTGTGTGTGTGTGTATGTGCATGTGTGTGTGCGTGCGTGTGTTGGCGGGGAGTTGGAAGGGAGTAGGCATAGTTGTGCATGCTAATATTAATTGTCATGCAACTGAGTTGCAAGCTTTCCAAGTTAACAAACATTTCATATTGCACTTGAGTGGTTCCCTTTGAGCAGATCAGTACTGAATTATCTGTAAAAAAAATCAGTTTCAGATTTCACTTTATGTCAAACACTGTCATTGGTACACAGGTCATTCTGAGGAGAGAAGTGTACAGTTGTGTTTTTAGCTTGTTTGGTTCTTCAGTTCCCTTAATTACAAATCAAAAAGGACTTGCTAAGCAGAGACCTGTTAATTGTTAATTTTGTAATTTTGAAAGTGAGTGAACATAAAACAAGGCCTGGCTTGATTTACTTGGTTGTAACAGTATCTGTTTATAACCTCGTAATATAATGAACACTATTGCCTTGCTCAACTAGTTTTCTCCTTTGAGTCTTCTTGATGACTGAATTCAATTTCCTTTTCTAAAAACTGTCTGCATCTCTATTTTTGTTCCCAGTCACTAGGGAATGCCAAGGATCCCTCTGATCCTTGGAGTAGAAATGCATTGTTAGTTGAAAGCAGTGTAGCGGTTAGACAGATGGGTGCAAAAGGCGCTTAACACACTATCCTTCATCAGTCAGGGCAGTCAAAAGACATCTAGCAACAGCGTAGAAGATATCCTTAAGCCTAGTGGTAGGGGCTTTCAGTCTTTTGTATATTCTGCCTAATGGGAGGTGGGAAAAGAAAGAATGTCTTGATGGGTGGGATCTTTGATTATGTTGTCACCTTTAGCAAGAAATATAGACAGAGTCCATAGAGGAGAGGCGGTGTATTGTCATCCATCTGTTCCCTCTACAGTCTTGTGGTGACGGACAGAGCAGATGCCATATTCAGCCACGATGTATACAGATAGTATGGATTCATACTTGTAGGAGATCAATTTTCAATGAAATGGAAATGGCTTAGTAGAGGTTATGTCTCATCACATGACTGTGGAATTACTTAGCAACACACACAACGTGCTGGAGGAACTCAGCAGGCCAGCTAGCATCAATGGGAAAGAGTACAGTTGACATTTTGGGCCAAGACCCTATGTCCTAACAAAGGGGCTCGGCCTGAAACCATATATCCATATGACCATATAACAATTACAGCACGGAAACAGGCCATCTTGGCCCTGCTAGTCCATATGGAACGCTTACTCTCACCTAGTCCCACCGACCTGCACTCAACCCATAACCCTGCATTATTTTCCTGTCCATATACCTATCCAATTTTTTTAAATGACGATACCAAACTTGCCTGTACCACTTCTACTGGAAGCTCATTCCACACAGCTACCACTCTCTGAGTAAAGAGGTTCCCCTTGTGTTACCCCTAAACTTTTGCCCCTTAACTCTCAACTCATGTCCTCCTGTTTGAATCTCCCCTACTGTCAATGGAAAAAGCTTATCTACGTCAACTCTATCTATCCCCTTCATAATTTTAAATACCCCTATCAAGTCCCCCCTCAACCTTCTATGCTCCAAAGAATAAAGACCTAACTTGTTCAACCTTTCTCTGTAACTTAGGTACTGAAACCCAGGTAACATTCTAGTAAATTTCCTCTGTACTCTCTCTATTTTGTTGAAAATTTTCTTATAATTCGGTGACCAGAACTGTACACAATACTCCAAATTTGGCCTCACCAATGCCTTGTACAATTTTAACATTACATCCTAACTCCTATACTCAATGCTCTGATTTATAAAGGCCAGCTTACCAAACACTTTCGTCATCACCCTATCCACATGAGATTCCACCTTCAGGGAACTATACACCATTATTCCTAGAATCACTCTGTTCTACTGCATTCCTCAATACCATGTATGTCCTATTTTGATTATTCCTATCAAAATGTAGCACCTCACACTTATCAGCATTAAGCTCCATCTGCCATCGTTCAGCCCACTCTTCTAACTGACCTAAATCTCTCTGCAAGCTTTGAAAACCTACTTCATCATCCACAACACCACTTATCTTAGTATCATCTGCATACTAACTAATCCAATTTACCACCCCATCATCCAGATCATTAATGTATATGACAAACAACATTGGACCCAGTACAGATCCCTAAGGCACACCACTAGTCATTGGCCTCCAATCTGACAAAGAGTTATTCACCACTACTCTCTGGCATCTCCCATCCAGCCACTGTTGAATCCATTTTACTACTTCAATATTAATACCTAACGATTGAACCTTCCTAACTAACCTTCCGTGTGGAAATGTCAACTGTACTTTTTCCCATTGTTGCTACCTGGCTTGCTGAGTTCCTCCAGCATTTTGCTTGGATTTCCAGCATCTGCAGACTTTCTCTTGTTTGTGGAATTACTTATATTAGATTGTTTAGTTTTATTGAAGGCCAGATTTTAATTAAACAAGATTTATCAGGCTTAATGAGTAACAGGTTTGTGATAAGTTTAGAGAGCAGCCTTAATAGTGTTCAAATTCCACTTCATTTCTTCTCTTTCAGCAGGTCATCCATAAATGTAGGTCTCATAGTTTACCTTGTATCAACCCACTGTGCCGTCAGCATGCAAAACAATCTGAACAGGACACTTGTGTTCTTTGCTGTATAGTTCAGGTCCATTTTTCCCAGTCAGAAGGGAATTAAAAACAGTTAAAATACAAATATACCTGTTTGTCATTTGGAATTTGTGTGGGACAAAAACTCAAGCTTATCACAAGAACGTTTGGGCTGTTGGACATTCAGTCGCATTCATTGGAAGCATTGTGGTTTACATTCAACTGCAAAAACAACTGCTTTTAACCGATAATTTTGGTGCATCAATAGAGACAGATGGAAGAAGTCAAGAATTTTAAGATTATTTTTGTTTCTATAGGAAAAAGCAAGCAAAGAGAGACTTGCCAGAAGCACCCACTCGTCGAAACCAAGCCTTGTCCATGTGACAAATATATCAGTCAGCCATTGGGGAATTGGTCAGATTGTATCCTTCTCGAAGACAAAGCATCACTACAACTTGGCATGAAGGTCCAAGGAGATATTAAAGTCTGCGGGCAGGGTGTACGATATCAGGCTATAGCTTGCTATGATCAAGAGAAGAAGCTGGTGAATCCTTGGCTTTGTGGCAATTCTGGTATGTCAAAATTCTGAATAAAGTTAAATGAATTTTGTACACCACAAATTCAGTTTTGTTCTGTGCATATTTTTAACACTGGGTTTAGGTTAGGTCCAAAATTTCATCTAATCCAATCATGCAAATTTGATCTGAAATTTATATTACCCAGGATATTGGTGAAGATGTTCGCAGGGGTGATATCTAGATTCAAAGGGTTGGAAAGAATACCCTAAAAAGTCTTTTGACTTAACTGTGTAAACAAGATCAATATATTCATCACGAAAAGTTAATATTTCATATCCCTGTCTTCCTTTTAACTTATCCACAGCCAAATTTCCCTTGTAATCAGTACATAAATAACCATAGCAATTTAGATAGATTTAAGTAATTACTCTCAGAAAACAAAGTATTATTCAGTGGCACTTGAGTTAGGGGAACAAATCGCACTTTCTGAAGCCAAATGGAGCATCCCTTTTAGAGAGGCAGCCTGGCCTTTACAATGCTTTCTCCTAGCTGATGGTTTATTTTTTATTTGTTATTATTTACAGATACCGCATGGAACAGATCCTTTCGGCCCAACAAGCTGTGTTGCCCCATAGCCCCCCATTTAATGCTAACCTAATCACAAGATAATTTACAATAACCAATTAACCAATGTGGGAGGAAACAGGATCACCCAGAGGAATCCCACACGGTCGCAATGAGAGCCTACAAACTTTTTACAGATAGCACCGGAATTGAACACCCTGAGCTGAAGTAACATCAAACTAACCGCTGCCCTCTGTGTGGAAGCACACAAAGTGGTATAGGTTATGAGAGCAAATGAAAATACTCTGTTATAAACAGCCAACTTTCAAAGAAATTCTCAATTCTTCTTCGCGATGATTTTAATAATAAATTGTAAATTACAGTACTTTAGAAGCAAGCAGCTGTGTCATTATTTTAGAAGAGAATTGTATGCTGAAAGTAAAACACCACTGAACCCCCACAATGTCAACATCAAAGATTTCCATCTAACATATGAAAATCCCATTTTCATCTAAGCGTACTTGTAATTTTCTATCTTTTTGATTTGTAACACATCCTTTTGCTCTCTGAAATTTCCATTTCAGTGCAAAATTGTTTTAAATTATGAACAAGTTAAAGCTGCATACATGCACCCTTTTGAATTAGTTACATTTGAAATTTTTCTCAGTAAAATGTATTCAAAGGCCAGTTCCGTAGGGGATCCTGCTCATTAAAAGCCTCACTTTATTTGTCATATATAATTTTGTAAGTACATTAGAATAATTTCCAAATTGTTATGCCACAGTTCCTTGATATTAGACATTTATACTATACATTACATGCCCCAAATACCTCTCCAACAGTTAAAATGGATTGGAAATGGATAAAATCAGAAATAGAAACTTTAAACTAGAAATGTGCTATAATGTATTAATTCATTGGAAAATGTTTTATTTAAGCCTTGATCTAGGCACTATAGAGCATGCTCAGATGAATTTTAATTTTGAGAGAAATGTAGTGGAAGCTTTTATTCCCTTATCATGAACATTACTGAAAATAATGTCCACAGCTCTAACCCCGGGATGGACGAGCATAGTTTAAGACTTGATTTTTCAGTAATCTGTTACTTTGTTTTCTGACAGTAATTTTATAATTCCATCTAAATCTGCAAGTAATTGATACTGCTAGAAGCTATGAACTTGTCAGGAAATATAATTTTCACAATTCAGAACAAGTGAAAGATAATCATTTATAATCTCCATTAAGTTTCACAGGTGATAGCAAAGTACATCACAGCAATAACAAAGTACATTCATGAAGTTCATCCAACAAACGACACTTCATCAAACATAATGAGGTAATAATTCACAGCAAAATCATACAGTCAATGGAAATGGTCAAAAACAGGAAAAAAAATGTCAAAAAGTTGGGATTTAAACAGGTTATTTTATCAAGATGAAGAATATAAGTTAAGCAGTTAAAAAAGGAATTCTAGCATTTGTGACTTAACCAGCTTAAAATGTAGCTGCTAATAGCAGGATAGTGAAGTACAGAGTGAGATAAAAGAGCAGAACTAGTGATCATGAAGGATTATAGAGCCGGAGGAAGTGACAGGAAAGAGAAGAGACTTGAACACTTACATGAGATCTATTCAAGGCTTTGTCAAGCTTGGAACTTGTGATCCCAGGAATAAAGGGTCAATTAAATATAGCTAAGGTTAAGGTACAGCCAATAGAATTTTTCAATGAAAGAAGCATTCACTCAATTTTCCCTATGCAGTGCATAATTTATAATTATTATCAAAGTTAATAGTAGCAATAAGTTGATGTATAACCAATTTCTGTCTTATAACTATATCATGTCTGTCAATCATTCTTTGGCAGAAATCCAAGAGATTTCAAGCTAACTTGCCATTTCCAGTATAATCATTTTTAACACATTATAGGTTGATAATTTCAAGTTTAATATCATGGTGGATGTGGAGAAGATGTTTCTTTTTGTGAGAATGTATAAAACTAAGAATCGTTTTTTTTAAAATAGGGGTTTACCATTTAAGACAGAGTTGAGGCAAAATGTTATCCGTCAAGTGGTTGTGGTTCTTTGGAACTACCAACAGAGTGGTGAATGCAGAAACTTTGAATGCTACTATATCAGAGTGAGATAAATGCTTGATAGACAACAGTTTGAAATGTTGCCACAGATAGAAACGTGCAAATGAGGCCATGATCTTATTAAATAATAGTGGCTTTGTCTGTTTGTCTAATCTTATTGTCATTTTAAATTTATAGTCTACGTAAATTATCTTGGTATATTAAGGAAATGAAATTATTGACTTGGATGACAGTATCATCTCACATTAATAAAATGATTGTGAGAAATGCAGGATATGCAGTACTATGTAAAAGTCTATATACAGTAGCTAGAGCACTTAAGGCTTTTGCACAGTACAAATTGTCAACGACAAGCAGAGAGTGAGTTTTTAAATCTGGCAGGAGCAAAGAATGTTGGGAATGCTGATGACAGTGTACCCTGGGAGAGGAGTGGGACAGGTGGCAAAGAAGGAATGCCAGGGGTGAGGAGAGGTGCTGGTGCAAACACACCCAGCCCTGAGACACCAGGGCAGGTCATTTGATTCATTTATTGATCACTACAGAATGTCTCTCTGCTCCCACCCCTCTCCCTTCCCTTTTTTCCCAACCCCTTTCCCACTCTCACTCCACAAAAGAGACCCATATCAGAATCGGATATCAGGTTTATTGTCACTCAGGTACGTCATGAATTTTTTTGTGGCAACAATATACTGCACTACCTAAAATTACTACAGTACTGTGTGAAGACCTTGGACACTCTAGCTATATACAGACTCTTGCACAGTACAGTATTCTTGATTTTTCATATTAAAGCAGATGAGTAATTAAGAAAAGGCTACTTACTCTGGCAGGAAATCATTGACAAAAGATCACCAATTTCCATTTCCATTAGGAGAATAATGAAGTGCCTTGATCCAAAGGACTGTTAGTATGTTTTGCCAAGGAGTAGATGAGTCATAAACCACTCTTAAGAAAAAAATGGAATAAATAGTTGTGAGAGGAAACTGCAAAACTATAATGAAAGAGGGGTTAATTTCTTTATGCACAGCTTTTATTAAATGGTATGCTGAATGCCCTTCTGATATTGTGCTAAATAGTCTAAAAGCAGAAATACCCTGGGATCATAATTTCACTTAGATTTGTCCTGGGTCAGTCACCATCTCTGATTGCTAATGTTATCAGATTTCTTCTTTTATTAATTATATCAACATCCCGAGTATCCATTGTGAAGTTTTGCACTATTGAGAATTTATGACTTCAAGATTCTGGCTAACTGATCTTTCAGAATTGGTAGGAATGAGTAATAACTAAGGTACTATCGGTATTGCTACATCCAGACTACATGGAAAAACAATACATTTTCACTCCCAAATCATAAGTAAGTATTTCATTTTACCCAGTTGAGATCTTATGTGATCACCAGTTGATCAAGATGCCCAGGAACTGCAGTCGGACAATTATTTAACTTAATTTCCAGAAGAAATTAGACTAACTGGAAAATACTCATGGGCTGCATTTGGACTTTGACATTGTAATTGGATTAGAATTTATTTGTGAGTTTAGGAATATGGCTTCAAGGTTAATCTATTTGGTCTCCGGGGACTCTGAGCTGATCTGTATCTTATCTCCTAAATGAGTCAATACAAAAGTAGTCCAAGCAAACTGTCCTCGTAATTTACCCCTCAGCTGCATCTTTCCCATATTGATTAAAAAATGTTGACGCCTTGTGTTACTGTGGATAACGTAGCGGTTAGTGTGACGCTATTAAAGCTCGTGGCATTGGAGTTTGGAGTTCAGTTCCAGCACCATTGCATGGGATCTCTGTACATGCTTCCCATGGAATTCCTGGGTTTTCCCCAGGTACTCTGGTTTCCTCCCAGAGCCCAGAAACATATTGGGTAGGTTCATTGGTCCTGTGATTAGGTTAGGGTTACTCAGGGTTGTTGGGATTGCAGGAGAGTTGTGACTCGATTTAGCACTGCATCACTGAATCAAATAAAATGAATAAATAAAGTTTAATATTATAAAATACTTATAAAAGCAGATTTAAAATACTTATTAAGCAGATTTTTCATTTTTTTATTTAAACTTTATGTCTGCTTTCTCCTTGGTAGTTAAACAAAATTATCCTTTTGGATGTTGGTTTCCCTCTCAAAGTTAGAAGTTGTTACCTATCTCTGATTGTCCTTGAAAAGATGGTGGTGACCCGTAAGGCATAGAAGCAGAACTAGGCCATTTGGCCCATCGAGTCTGCTCTGCTATTCAATCGTGGCTGATTATTTCCTCTCTTAACCCCATTCACTTGCATTCTTCCCATAACCTTTGATGCCCTTACTATTCAAGAACCTATCAACTTGTGCTTTAAATATACACAATGACTTGGCGTCCGCAGCTGTCTATGGCAATGATCCACCTCTTCTTGAACTGCTGCAGTCCTTCTGGTAAAATGTCCTTATACAGCCTTTGAATGGTATGATCCAGGATTTAGATCCATCACAATGAAAAACTGGCAATATATTTCCAAGGCCAGATAGAGTGTGCCTTGGAAGGGAACCTGCAAATACTTGTGCTTCACCTATGGCCTCGTTCCCCAAACCTTCCTGAGATGGAGGTTGCTGATAATGGAACGGCTGTCAGAATAACCTCGGCAAGCAGGCTTTGTGCACTTTACAGATGGAATATACTGCAGCCGTGGAATGATTAGATAGGAACTTTATAACTTATTTATAGTAGAGAACATCAAATGTAAGTTAGTTACATTCTGGTTCTATTTACATACTTTCATCTCAGGAACAAGCAAACCCGAATTGATCAGATTGCAGTTATATTTTTTAATAACTCAAATCATTGGGGAGGGTGAAAATTGTTTCCAAATTGCATCCTAAGATGGAGAATTATCTTATAATTTTACAGTAGTCTGAGGCAAAGTTCTGAATCACTAATGACATTTTATTTTTATTTTAATAATTCAAATCAGGATACGTTGAAGAAATGTGTAGTGTGCCATGTCCATCTGACTGTAAGCTCAGCGATTGGTCAAACTGGTCACCGTGCAGCAAATCCTGTGGAAGCGGAATACAGGTCAGATCCAAGTGGTTACGGGAAAAGGCGTATAATGGAGGTCGTCCGTGCCTTAAACTAGATGTGAAGAATCAGGTGAGCTGTAACAAGTGATCGACAATGAGGCATTATTATAATCTGAGAGTTCATTGTCCAATGAATCAAACTAACAGGTGTGGTGGGACGTTGGAAAGTCACTGGTTTGGCATTCAAAGCCTGGACACTACCGACAGAGAAGCATGACATAATTACTCAGAACAGTGGCTTGGTTATTAAGATTTATATAATAAAATCTGTAATGAGAATGCTATTAATCAATGATGCAGCTATGGAACTACCAGATTATTGTTTAAAAAAATCATTTTGTTCAGTGATGTCCTTCAGAAAATCTACTACCCTTATTCAAATGTGTCTCCTTGCTTGTTGATGCTGTTAATTTTAAAAGTCTCATCTGTTATGGTTTTAGACAGGATTTCACAAAGTGGGATCCATGGACCCCTTTCTTAATGGTATTGCTCCATGGCATTAAAAAATGCTCGGAACCCCTGTTTAAAGGTGATGCCCACTTCTTGTGAATGCATAAACAAATCTCAGATTACTTTATTTAATGGTGTTTAAATTGATAATTTTTTTCAGTTTCTAAATTGGCAATTTCAGTTTAATTGTTCATATTACATTTTGATTGCTGCAAAGCTATGCTATAACTGTGTAGCTATTCAGAATGATGCGTGTGCTCCTTTATTATACACCCATTCATCTGTCACTTGTGCTTAAACTCCATTGTTTTATTCCACACATCTTATTTCAACCTCTAACTATTCAGCCACCAATAAAAACTATATTTTGGTAAAGGAGTATTGATTATCTAAAGGAACACTCTTCCATCACTTGTAGATCTTTATTGAAGTTCACTTTGCAAGCAGTTTTGCTCAATGGAATAAAATTAATCACTGGAGGAACAGATTATGCAGAGCGACGAAAGTGAGTTTTTGTGGAGAATAGCTAGGGTGACAAACTTGAACTGACAAGATTTGGCCTCAGAGCTTAGAGTGGGCCTGATAAAAATTGGCAGTGGTTATGTGGCTGATGGTTGAAGAGAATTTAAGTGCATTCTGTAAGCGAAAAGCACCGGGTTGTGAAGGAATGGCTGAGTGAGTATGAGGATATTGACCTGAACCATGGTTCACTTGAAACTACTTTTGCTTATTTGAGTTTCCTGCCTTTATTTGGCAGGATGGTCTGTTATCTAGAAATTGCATGTGGGAGATTTGGAAATAGGTTAATCACAGATTCTCCAGAGGTGGTGCACTATAAAGGAGGATGAAGGATTTAAAACTACATATTAGAGGTGATTACCTCAGAGCTAGAGAAGAAAAGTGCAGTAGTAGAAAGAAAATGGTTGACCTTTTCATATTAGTACATGAAATACATCCCATAAGAAGAAATAAAATGTACCTTTCTGTGCACTTCCCCTGGATATCAAGGACATTGTGTTAACAGTGCAAAAGCAAAATAGAATTCTTTGCAAAGCTACTAGTGTTAGTAAAGCCATGCAAACAAAATACTGTAAAACTTAACACAACTTAAGATTCAAATTTTTCTACTGAGCACCCAAAGTATCATTTGTATTGCTGACAGTCTAGGCAATATGACAAGGCTGTTAATTGTGAATCATTTACAAAAATTTATATTAACCAATCTACTTGGACACTGTTTAAAATACTCCAAGAATTAAGTACTATTCAAGCACAACTCCAGCTATATTTCATTAGGAGCTTGTGAAGATTTAGTATTTCACCAAGGACACTTGCAAATTTCTACAGATGTACCAAAGAGAGCATTCCAACTGGCTGCATCGACATCTGGTATGGGGGGGTTGGGGGGGGGATGTTACCGCACAGGATTGAAATAAACTGCAGTGAGTGTAAACCTAGTCAGCTCCATAATGAGCACTAACTTCTGTGGTATCCAAGTCATGTTCCAAGTGATCCAAGTGATGCCTCACAAAGGCCGCATCCATCATTAAGGACCCCCATTTCCCAGCACATGTCTTGTTCTCATTGCTACCATCAGGAAGGAGGAACTGCAGGGTTAACAAATTTCATGACATGTGACGGTGATGTTACACCTGATTGTGATTCTGAGGTGCATTGTTCTCACAGTATCCGAGGCTCAAAAAAGCCTGGATGGAAATACAGAGCATATTGAAGAGTTACCTGTTGAAAGCATGGCCTGAAGGTAAACAAGAGCTATCACTTGTGCTTAGACATGTGTGATAGCTTCATGCAGCTCTTCAAATGTGTATAATACAGTGACACTTTTGTATCAAACACTTGATTTCAACTGCAGTTGCAATCTGAAGCTAATTTAAGCTTCAGGCTTTCAAGTGTTTTTTTATAATCTTTTATTGCATCTTGTCACTTAAAATAACTCCAATCTTGAAGGATGATAAATATGTGATCATGCAAAGAGTGTATATTTAAAATGAAGGATTAATTAGCTTGATTTTTTTGCTTTATTAAGTGTAATATATAGGCTCACAGGTTTTGTGATAAATATCCGAAATACCTGTGCTGTACTAGTTGGAGTGTTCACTGATTCCTTTAAGCTCTCGATTTGGCTGTCTAAGGTACTCACCTGCTTCAGGCAGGATTCAGTTATACATGTGCCTAAGGAGAACTTGGTAATCTGCCACAACAACTATTGTCCTGTTGCATTTACATCCACTGTGATGGATTGTTTTGAGAGGCTGGTGATGAAACACACCAACTCTTGCCTGAGAAGTGACTTAGATCTGCTGTAAATTTGCCTACCAGCACAAAAGGTCAACAGCAGATTCCACTTCAATGACTCTTCACTTAGTGCTAGAACATTTGGGCAGCAAAGATATATGCATTATGATGCTGTTCATCAATTATAGCTGGGATTCAATACTATCATCCCCCCAAAACTAATCAATAAGCTTCAAGACTTTGGCCTCAATACCTCCTTGTGCAACTGATCCTCAGTTTCCTTACTTGCAGACCCCAGTCAGTTTGGATTAGCAAAAACATCTCCTCCACAATCTCTATCTGCACAGGTACATCACAAAGCTATGTGCATAGCCCCCTGCTCTGCTCACTTTACACTTATGACTGTGTAGCTAAGCACAAATGCCACATTTAAGTTTGCTGATGAAATCACAGTCAGTCATTCTGGAAATTTACATACATATTGTTGTGCTATTATGCTATTGCTTAATGCTATTATGTAGTGATTTTAGGATGATAACCAGATGTGGATATTACTGTCGGGACAATGTATACTCTGTTCATGTTCCATCATCTTTCAATTTCCTCTTTTAATTCAGCATATTTCTGTTTTTGACATTATTGGTTTCTGTAAGTCCTGTGTGTCTGGAATGGTTATGTCTATCAAGTAAGTTGTTCTCACTTGTTTATCATGTCTTATCATATCAAGACGGCTATTATCAATTGGTCTATCTCTACTAATGGACCTATCGTAATATAATTCGTAGGACTCTGACTCTAAACCTAGATCAGATTGTATTTATTCTAAGATAAGGTGGCTTTTATGAGTCTATATTTTAAAATAAGATTTTGGTAATTGCTGTTTGCCACTTGATTGTGCCAGTGTAAATAATCAAACTGAGTTAAACTGCAGCAGGATCCTGTAATGTATTGGATTGTTTCTGGCTTTTCTTAGCATTTCCTGCATTTATTGTCTTGAATTTGTTGGTAATTTATTAACCACTTAGTCCTGTATTGCTACAAGGAATCCCCCTGGTTCTAGGAAGAGATCTGTTAATCTGAGCCAGGTGTTTGATGCTTCCTTGTCGAAATCCAGTCTGCTCAGATTGTGGGGATGTCTTCCATGGAGGGTCATGCTCTTCCATTGGTTAACTTTTTCTTCAATAGTGATAATGACTTCATTGTCCTGGGTTGTGCTCTCACTCAAGTTTAGTGGTGTGTTCTTCATATTAGAATTTCATATGCTCGCATGGAGTGCTGAATCCTGCTTTCATTGATGTAAATATATCTGTCAAAGTTTTATCTAGCTGTGGTGCAGATTTTTAATGTCTGGTATTCCTCTTCCTCCTTCTATCCTAGGTAGTGTTCATATAAGTGTAATTGATGTTTACTGAACTTTATCATTTCAATTCTTGTTTTTATTGTAAATTTTCCAGATCTTTTTTGGAAAAGATTTTATGCCTAAATAATACAGTAATATGGGTGTAGCAAAGGTGTTTATTGTCTTTGTTATATTTATACTGTTGAGCTCTGTTTGACAGATTTTCTTATGCCTTGGATAAAATTCTGTTGAAAGCTTTCACGTTATCACACTATGATCTATTTTCATTACTTGTTGATATCCCAGATACTTATATGTTTCATATTCATCCATCGATTGTATCTAGTCCAAAGTTCATGTTGATGTCTTTTGAAATATTCTATAATTTGAATAAATTGCTTTAGGTTTACTGATGAAGTATATCTTTTTAAATCATCCATGTTTAGAAAGTGTATCAAGGTATAATTCATTTGATTGTCTCTGATTTGATAGTCAATTTTCATCTGATTCAGTAAATTGGAGAGCAGGTTTAAAGCTAGGCAAAACCACAGTGGGTTTGAAGAGTTGTCTTGGAAAATGCCTCGGTTTATTTGATAAAGGTGGTTGTTGGTTTTGTTCTTAGTATTATTATTTTCATTTTCTTTTTGTATTTGCACAGTCTTTTGCACATCGCTTATTTCTCTGTCCTCTTGGGCGCAGCCTTTAATTGATTCTATTGTGTTTCTTTTATTTACTGTGAATGCCTGCAAGAAAATGAATCTCATTGTTGTGTATGGTGAGATACATGTACATTGATAATAAATTTACTTTAAACTTCAGAAATCAGGGTTGTGTAAATGATACATGGACAGCAAAAATGAAGTCAGACTTGTTGCTGCTATCATCACATCTGCCCATGTACCTGCAGACGGTATTCCATCATTTTTACTGCAGGAGGAAGAAATTGGAATACACCAAAATTAAGTTTGGAGATGAGACTCTCATCAAGAAGGAGGTAATCCAGCATCTATGCCAGGACTGCCAGACTCAAACACAGTTATTTCCCCAAGCAGTAAGGCTGATCACTACCTCCACCCACTAACCCACCCCTCCACACCACAACCACTATTACTTTATCATATTGTTATTGTGTTCTTAATCTGATTGTGTTTTTTGTATTGCATTGGAGCTGGAATAACTGGTAGTTTGCTCTCTTTTATGCTTGTGTATTAGAAATGACATTAAACGTTCTTGATATCAATATTGAGTTGAGCTTAGAAAATACAAAATAGAATATTAATGCTAAACGTAGACAAATAATAATCTAGGATTGGTTTACCATTTTTCTCCCCTTGCCCAGTAAATTTCAGATAGATTTGCTCTGATTTGAAGAAAAGCCTGGAAAAACACTAAGTTCACATACCTTAACAGTATCTACAAAGATTTCGGTCTGAATGTAAGATAAAAAAAATTGGAAATAACTACTAATATAAGCATAGGCATTTTAAATATTATTCTCATGTCAGGAACACAATGTTCTACCATTGGCATCTATGGCCTATTTATCAGTCAATTTAGTAGTGATTAGTGGTTTTAAATTTAAAATGTTAAAGGTCCAGAATTCCCGGGCAGTAACAAATCCCCTCTGACCAACACTCCTACACAGGTCCACTTTTAACTGGACTGAATTTTCAACCAGTAGCATTCTTGATTAAACCTGTATCCAAACTGATCTGTAGTTCTGCAGGAATGTTTTAATTTTAATTGACAACATGTGGCAGAAATTGAATAAATTGAATCCACACAAATGGGCGGCACAATGGTGCAACTAATAAGGCTGATGGTGCCAGAGACTCGGGTTCAAATCTGAACCCAGGCTCTGTCTGCATGGAGTTTGCACCTTCTCCATGTCACCAAGTTATTTTCCTCCAACATCATAAAGACGTGAGTTGGATTAATTGGCTTCTCTAAATTATCCTCAATGAATGGTCAAATCTGTTGGTAATTGATGAAAATATGGAAAGATTACATAAGGGATTAATCTAGTTGACTGTAAGTGAGTGGTTGCTGATCAATGTTGATGTGTTCAGCTGAAGAACCAGTTTGTCTATCTTTCAATAGTTCATTCGTTTGACAGCTGGTTAACCTCCCCTACCCATAGCAGATTGTCAAGGTTCTCAATAATTAGAAAGTTTTACACAGATGTCACAAAATCAACAAACATTCTCATCTGTAAATACTCTTAATAAAAAGTTAAGAAAATAGTCATTAAAAACATTTAGGTGCAAACAAATCCATTTAAGATCTGCCATCACTGGGAAGTCCCGAGATGCCTGTGATCTGTGAAACCCGGAAACCAACTGAAGTCCAGAACTTCCATGGTCATTCTGTGGAAACTTGATCTTCCTAATGATTAGCATGGAAAACAGTAACATTACTTCTGAAAATGTGGACCATCAAAATTAGCTTAGTGCAGTCAATGATCATAATTATTGTGTAATTACTAGTTCCTATCTATCTTCCCATCTTCAGTTATTTAACAATAAAATTGACTCTGATTTACCCGTACAGCTTAGATGAGGAAAACGAATATTTGTTGAAGCAGTCCTGGGAGCAAGGCAAAATTGTGTACAATTAACCTATAAATCTAAGTTCTATTTAATTTTCATAAAGTAGTCTAATAGTTGAAGTATTGTTATCAAAAAAGCAGTATTTTTTATTTGAGGACAGGCATTTGAATATCAATAGCTTTGAGCTTAAAACTCTGCTATCTTTATCCATTCAGGGCTAGTTACAACTCCAGACCTCAGAGCATTATGGTTAGCTCTTTGCTTTCCTTGAAATGAATCTGCAGGCCAATGTGCAATTACTCAAACAATGAATTCTGGCTAGGCCAGTGTGAATTAGTAAAAAAAATGGAATGGTGTGTGTTTCTCAGCCTGTAAAGAGGTAGTTTATTCAAGAGGGAGGATGAGCAGCTAGAAGTCATGGTGCACATTGGCACCAATGACATAGGTAGAATGGGAGAGGAGGTCCTGAGAAGTAAGTATTGGGAGTTAGGAAAGAGGCTGAAGACCAGGACCTCCAAGGTGGGAATTGCTCGATTACTCCTAGTGCTATATGTTAGGGCAGGAATAGGATGATAGCACAGATGAATGCATGGCTGAGGAAGTGGTGCAGGGAGCAGGGTTTCAGGTTCTTGGACCATCTTCTGAGGCACTGGTGACTTGTACAAGAGGGACTGGTTGCACCTGAACTGGAAGGAAACCAATATCCTCACTGGGAGGTTTGTTTGTGCTACCAGGAGGGTTTAAACTAGTTTGGAAACAGGATTGGGACCAGAGCACCACATTTGAAAGTGGAGGGATGGAGAGGAAGATAAATGTCAGAGCCAGTAAAGTCAGGCAGGAGCAAAGTAATAGATATGATAGGATGCAGAGTCTGACGTGTGTATATTTTAATAGGAGTATAATGGGTATAAAGGTGGTGAAATTGTGGAATCTGTTGCCACATGCAGCCCTGGAGGCCGGGTCGTTTGGTGTATTTAAGGCAGAGATTGATAGGTTCTTGATTGGACATAGCATCAAAGGTTATGGGGAGAAGGCTGGGAACTGGGGTGAGGAGGAGATAGAAAAAAAGGATCAGTCATGATTGAATGGTGGAGCAGACTCAATGGGCTAGATGGCCTAATTTTGCTCCTATGTCTTATGGGTAAAGGTGATTAACTTAGAGCATAGATCAATACATGGAACTATGATGTTGTGGCCATTACAGAAACTTTGCTGAGAGAGGGATAGGAATAGGTGCTTAATGTCCCAGTGCTTTCATGTTTTATAAAAGATTGAGAGGTAGGTAAAACAGGTCAGGGTAGCTGCACTGCTATTCAGGGACAATTCACAGCTACATTCAGAGGGGATATAATGGAGGGCTTGTTCATCGACTCTATATGGTTTGAGCTCAAAAATAAGAAGGGTGTAATCACTCTGATGGGATAGCACTAGAGACTCCATCATGTGTGTGTAGGCTTCCGTTAGTCTCAATAAGCCATGGATTTATGCCTTGGAAAGTTCCAGGGCGCAAGCCTGGGAAGGGGTTTTTTTTATGGAAGACCGACAGTTGCCCAAGCTACAAGTCTCCCCTCTCCACATCACCGATGTTGTCCAAGGGTGGACAACTTATTAACCACCATAGCCACCAGGACATTGATGAACAGATATTCAGGCAGATTAAGGGAAGGTGTAAAAACAATAGGGTTGTTATTTTAGAAGATTTCAACTTCGCTAATACTGTATAAACTGGGATTTCCCGCGTGCAAGAGGTTTAGATAAGGCAGAATTTGTTAGGTACACCCAAGCAGGTTTCTTAAACCAATAGGAGAGACTGTACTGAAGTTCATGTTGGATAACGAGTCTAACCAGTTCACTGACATTTCAGTGGGTTAACAGTTCGGGAACAGTGACCACAACTCCTTAAATTTTAAGGTAGCTATAGATGTGGATCTTGAGCGAGAGTATGAAATTGGAGCAGGGCAAAATAGAAGAGCATTGGGCAGGAACTAGGGAGAGTTAATTGGGAACAGCTATTTTTGGGCAAGTCCATATCTGAGCATTTGACATGTGGAGGGTGTTTAAAGTCCAACTAGACAAAGTGCAGGAGAAGTATCTTCCATTCAGAAGAAAGGACAAGGATGGCAAGATAAGCAAACGAGGGAGGTGATGAATTTAGTCAAGAAGAAAAAGCAGAAGTGTGTAAAGCTTAGAAAGCTAGATTCAAACAGAGCCCTTGAGGATTATAAAGAAGCCAGAAGAGAACTCAAGAAGGGAATTAGGAAAGTCAAGGTAGACCATGAAAAGCCCTTGGCAAGATAGATTAAAGATAATCCCAAGGCATTCAGAATGTACATGGGGTGGGGGGGGGGACATTTGCTTTGATGTGGAGACTGTGGGTGAAATCCTTAATGAGTACTTTACATCGATATATTCCAAGGAGAAGGATGCAAAAGATAGGGAGATCAGTGCTGAGCATATTGATATGCTAGGGTATTTTGAGATAAAGGAAGAGGTGGTGTTGGGTCCGTAAAAGAGCATTAAGGTGGATGTCCCTAGGGCCTGATGGGATATAACACAGGTTGTTGAGAAAGTCAAGAGAAGAGGTTACTGGGAGGCCTTAACCAACATGCCTTCTCTGGCCACAGCTAAGGCCCTTCAGGACAGGTGATTAATTTTGTTCCATTGTTCAAGAAGGTAATCAGCAATAATCCTGGAGTCTATAGACCAGTGCAGCTCATGTCAGTGGCAGGGAAGTTACTGGAGAGAATTCTTCAGGATAGGATCCATGAGCATGGTCTAACAGGGGACAGCCAGTACTAACTTAATTGAGCTTTTTGATGAGGTGATGAGGGTGATAGATGAAGGTGGAGCTGCTGATGTTATCTACATTGATCTTAGTAAGATGTTTGACAAGATCCCTCATGGGAGGCTCATCCAAAAGATTAAGATGCATGGGATCCATGGTGCTTGGATTCAGAACTGGTTTGCTCATAGAAGATAATGGTTGAAGCGACTTGCTTTAGCCAGAGGTCTGTGAATAACAACATTCCTAAGAGACCTGTACAGAGATCTCTGCTGTTTCTGAAATATATAAATGATCTGGATGAAAATGTAGATGGGTGTGTTAATAAATTTGCAGATGATACAAAGATTGATGTTGTGGATAGCGTTAAATACCAGCAATGGGATATAGATCAGTTGCAGATTTATATGGAGAAATGGCTCATGGAGTTAATCTGGCCAAATGTGAAGAGTTGCACCTTGTAGGTCAAATTTAATGAGACAGTACACAGTTAAAAGCAGATCCTTAATGGTATTGATGAGCATATGGACATTGGGTGTCCAAGTTCATAGTTCCTTGTAAGTGGCTACACAGGTTGATAGGGTGGTTAAGAAGGCTTATGGAATGCTTGCTTTTGTTAGTCAAGCCATTAAGCTCAAAAGTCAGGAAGTCAAGTTGCAGCTTTATAAAACTCTAATTAAGCTCAATCTGGAGTATTGTGTATAGTTCTGGTTACCTCATCATAGGAAGGATGTTGACGCTTTGGAAAGGTTCCAGAAGAGGCCTACCAGGATTTTGCCTAGAAAAGAGGGTTTGAGCTATAACAAGAGATTGGACAAACTTAGGTTATTTATTCTGGATCAGCGGAGGCTGAGGGGATCTCAGACAATCTAATCTAGAACCCCAACTCCTCCTCTCAAGTCAAGGAGTCACAGCAGTGTTTACACTTTCTGAGGAGACTGAGGTAAGCAATTCTCCCTGCCCCCATTCTAACAACTTTCTACAGGAGCACTATCGAGACTGTCCTGTCTGGCCCCGTCATTTTGTGGTACAGAGGCTGCAAAGTATCGGACTTCAAGACTCTACAAAGGATATTGTAAAGGAGATTGTCGGTGCTTCCCTCACCCCTACTTGTGACATTTTTTGGGAGCGTTGCAGACAAGTGGCCCAAAGCATTGTTGAGGATAGTTACTGTCCATCCTACAATCTATTTGACCCAGTATCATCAGGAAGGGGGTACAGGAGCATCAGGACTAGGACTGCCAGACTAAGTAACAGCTTCTTCCCTCAGGTTGTGAGACTAACAACTACCCTGCCACCAGCAAGGGTTGGTCACTGGGACAGTGAGCTGTTCACTGTTTGCCTGTGCTTTACTACATGTATTTTGAGTTGTATTTTCACTTATTTATGGTATCATATGTTAGTTTACGTGTTGTGTGTGATATATGTTGTGAGGATGCACCATGATCCAGAGGAATGTTGTTACGTACAGACGGGTTACAATAAACTTGAATTTGAACTTGGAAGATCTGATGGAGATCTATAAAAATTATGAAAGGAATAGATACAGTAGACAGACGATATCTTTTTCCCAAAGTTGAAATCTCTAAAACCAGAGGGCATGCATGTAAGGTGAGAGGGGATCATTTCAAAGGAGATGTGAGGAACAAGATATTCGCACAGAACATTGCATGTCTGGAACTCAATGCTGAGGGTGGTTATAGAGGCAGAAGCATCGGAGACATTTTAAGAGATCTTTAGGTAGGCACGTGAATGAAGAAAGTGGACAGACATGAATACTGTGTAGGCAGAAGAGATTTTGTTAGCCATGTTAGACATAAATTAACTAATTTAATTAGTTCAGCACAACATTGTGGGCCAAAGGGCCAGTTCTTGTGCTGTACTGGTCTACGTTAAGATCTGCACATCAACAGTCCAAAGTAATATTTATATGACATTACAGACATGTCCACCACATACAACCCTGAGATTCCTTTTCTGCGGGCATACTTAGCAAATCTATAGAATGGTAACTGTACACGGTATTAATGGACAACAAACTGTGCAAATGCAGATATAGATAAATAGCAATAAATAATGAGCATGAAATAACAAGATAAAAGAGTCCTTAGGTGAGTACAGTTTTCCCTTTTGGTTTAAGAGCCTGATGGTTGATGGGTATTGACTGTTGTTGAACCTGGTGGTGCAAGTCCTGAGGCTCTTGTACCTTCTGTCTGATGCCAGCAGTGAGAAAAGAGCACGGCCTGAGTGGTGAGGATCTTTGATGATGGATACTGCTTTTCTACAACAGTGTTTCGTGTAGGTATGCTCAATAGTTTTCAGGGTTTTACCCTTGATCCACTGGGCTGAATCCACTACCTTTTGTAGGATTTTCTGGTCAAAGGCATTGCCATTCCAGGCCGTAATGCAGCCAGTCAGCACACTTCCCACTGGTTTCCCTCTCCCAAAGTCTATAATCAGTTCCTTAGTCTTATTGACATTGAGTGAGAGGTTGTTGTTGTTATTACACTACTCAGCCAAGTTTTCAATCTCCCTCCTGTAGGCTGATACATCACCACCTTTAATACAGTCCACAAAGGCGTCATCAGCAAACTTATATATGGTGTTAGGTTATGTGCTGGTATTAATTGGACAGGGTTTTCTTTAAACAAGCCTCATTAAATTCGCTGACTATAATTTGAAATGTGCTGGGATGAGCTGTTTCTTGCTTACAGGCAACATTGTGCGGTTTTGCAAGTGCTTGCTTATAATTGGACGCTGGTGGTATGTAAGTTGTGGTCAAGATCAGGGATGAGAAATCTGGAAGCAAATAGAATAATCTACCTTCAATCATTAGTTGTTTTAAGTCAGGGGAACAAGAAGTCGACATAACCCCAACGTCTGTGCACCAACAAGATTTGACTAAAAAGCACACACTGCCACCATTTTCTTTACCAGAGTTTGTGGTTCGATCTTTTCTGAAAGTTGTAAAACTTTATGAACCGGGCATATCACTGCATCCAGTGTATCCACATTTAACCATGTTTCAGTGCAATAAACAGTTGAGATTTGCCTCTGATACTGCAGGCTTGCTCTGAGATCATCAGTCTTATTTTCCAGTGACTGCGCATTCACCAAGATGCTAGGTTTCTCTGCATTTCAGCCTGATTTGAATTCTGCCTCTCCTGCCATGTTTTTGGCCATGACGTTGACCCTTAAAGGCGTTATACTTAACAGCTTCACGTAGTTCATGACTTTTCTTCTGCATTTAATTGTCGAACCTGAGATCTGAACATCATTGATGCAATTTCATACTCTGAAACTTACATGCTGCAGATTTGTAGCCGAAGTAATTCAAAAGGAGTACATTTAAGAGGAAAACTGAAACAATTCATGTAGCCGCAGAGAGTTGCTGATGTGCCCCTGTGCCATCTTAAGTCTTTTAACTCTTTAGTTAATTTTTGAGGTTGATCACATCATGTCACCAACTGGAGCCTATCGCCAACAGTTGGTGAGAGAAACAACAGCCCTCCACCAGCATGACTCTGGAATCTTCAGTACTTTACAACAGTTAAGTATAACACTAACCATTCCATCAGTCACTAATACACAACCTACTATAAGAGCACAGCTCAGCACTGTGACAGAGCTATCAACTTTTATATAGTGACCTGATTTCCCCTGGTATAAGTTGTTATCAGCTGCACACATGTCATCAGCTGTATGCCTTCAGAGAATGCTGTCAACTTCAATAGGAAATACTCAAAGTGTCACTAAGACTCTACTAAGCCAGACCATTGGTATTCCGAAGGAGTACTTCAGACTCTCCTGATTTTGGGAGATCACCACTGGAATTGAGCCACGTGTCTCTTATTTGTTATCAAAGCAGAAAATGCTGAGGAAACTTAGCCAGGGTGCATCTGTGGAGAGAGAAATACAATTAACAATCCAGACTAATGATCCTTCATCAGAGTTGGAAAAGTGTTTTTGAAGAAAGGCGTGCATGTTCTAAAGGTGGTGTGGGCCTGAGGGAGGGTGAGGAGTGATTTCATTTTGGAAAGTTTAACATGGCAGCTGGTGGAGTGAGAGCAAGGGGTGTTCTATCCTTGCTCTGTTGGGGATGATAGCAAAAGTGTGTCAAACAGAAGGTTAAAAAACTCTCTAAATGAAGATTGTCTAAATCTCTAAGTGTGTGTTACTTCGTTTATAGAGACACACAAACAAAAGACCAGGGGAACTCAGCAAGTCAGGCAGCATCTATGACAAGGAATAAACAACTGACTTTTCAGACCAGGGCACTTCATCAGGACTGGAAAGGAAGTGGGATGAAGCCAGAACAGAAAGATGTGGAGAGGGGAAGGAGTACAAGCTAGAAGGTAATAGGTGAAGCCAGGTGGGTGGGGGAGGTGAGAAGCTGGGAGGTGATAGGAGGAAAAGGTAAAGGGCCGAAGAGGAATCTGATAGGAGAGGAGAGTAGATCATGGCAGAAAGGAAAGGAGGAGGGGCACCAGAGGGAGGTGAGGGGAGCCAGAGCAGGGAATGGAAGAAAGGGGGGAGGGGAGTGTGGAAAAATTAACAAAGTTAGAGAAATCAATGTTCTTGCCTTCAAGCTGGGGGCTACTCAGATGGAATCTGAAGTGTTGCTCCTCATTGGGCCAGCATCTGCTGAATCTCTTGTGTTCATGACTTACTGCTCAGATTATAGTAAATGTTTCAGGAGACTGAAGAGAGGTAATACTCATACAGGTGAAACACTTTGGTTCTGTTGGCAACCCCCGGCCCGGCCAATGTGTGAGGTTGAGATGCAAAGCTCCAAGACTCCCTGTTTGTGTGGTTCCTGCATGATTCATCTCACTGTTACAAATAAGTGCCACAAAATTACAGACAGTACACCGCATACCATTAAATAATTTAGCTTTATAATTCTTAATTTGACTAAAGGGTTAGTAAAGAAAAAGCAAAAAATGAAAAGGACCCATATTAATCAAACAGTCTAATGTGCACAAGTCGGAGCTCACTGTTTCCCCCTCAATCTCCCTGGGCTTTGTCGGATCATGGCCCTGCTCTGGGACGTGTTCTATGACCTCGTATCTCTGGCATCTTTTCCCTTCATCTCCTCTGATCCTCTGATCATACCTCCTCTTATTTCCTTGAATCTGCTTGGCAGCCGTGACCTCTACTAATTTATAAACATTCAGACAGATACTTCAGATTAGTCTTCGGTGGTAGGCCTTCCTCACCAGTCCCAAAACAAAAGTCAATGGGCAACTTCAACTAGTGCCCAAACATCAGATAATTTGGTGAGAATCTGGTAGTTTCATTTCATGTACGGTTGTAGCAGTGGACCAGATGTCCAATATGCTGACTCCACTTGTTCTTCTTACTGATTTCCAAGGTTCTGAGCATTTCCAACAAAGTCCGATTAAACCTCTCAGGCAGGGGATCATCCTGCAGATGATAATGTGCAGTCCTTGACTTCTCAACTCCAAGCATCTTCAGTAATTCATGTATGAGCCTACTCTTGAAATCCACCCCTGATCACTATGTATCTGCCTGTGGAGGCCATAATACATGAAATACTTCTCCCATAACACATTGGCCACCGTAGACTTTCTCTGATCCTTGGTAGGGAAAGCTTGCGCGTATCTGGTGGAGTGATCAGTAATGACTAAGAGATTCATCATGTTGCTGGCATTTGGCTCTATTAACAGGAAATCCATACACACCAGGTCAAGGGGCCCTGCAATCCCTTCAAGTGGGACAACAGTGCGGCCCTCATAGTAGCATCTTCCTCCCTGTGCATCAAACGCATGACTTGCAGTACTCTTCGACCTAGGGCTTCATTCGGGGACAGTGGATCTGACCTCTGAGCAATCCGTAGGTCTTTACAATCCCCAAATGTCCAGAATCATCATGAAGTGATTTCAACATAATCCTCCGAGACTTCACAGGCAGAACCAGCTGGGAACACCGAGGCCGGTCTGGAGGTAACGTGACCTGGAATAGGATCTGGTTCCTCAATTCCAATCAGGGCCATTCTCCCAGTAACGAAGGCACCGCAGCATGTTCTGTCTTCTCCGCACGTTTCCCTTTTCGACCACTGACCAAATGCTACTGATGCCCGGGTTATCTCGCTGAGCAGCTGCCACTTCCCCACAGCTCAATTCCAGTAACTGGTTTGTCTTCAGAGCAGTCAGGTTGCAGGAAACGTGGAATGCCATCATCAGAAGCTCTTAATTGATCTTCCACTTGACCCTGCCTTCACCATGGTGGAAAACTGGCACATGGCTTTCCCTCCTGGGTCAGGAATGCTCTTCCACTCTTCATCCCAGTCCAGCCCTTCAAGTGCATGTTGGAACAAAGCATCAGCATCAATGTTCCGGCTTCCCAGCCAGTACTACACACTAAAATCATAGGCAGACTACGCCACCAACTACTGATGGCCTGTGACATCCAGTTCCACCGAGGTCAAGATAAAAGTTAGGGGATTGTTGTTCATTCTCACCTTGAACTTGGAACCACAGAGGTAGTCACACAACTTATCCACCACAGCCCACGTCAATGACAGGAACTCCAACTTGTGTGTGGGATAGTTTTTCTCAGAGGGTGACAGACTCCGGCTGACAAACACAACAGGTTTCAACCTGGTGCCCTGATTCTGATACAGGACACCCCTAAGCCCTCTCTGCTGGCATCCATATGCTGTACATATGGCAATCGGGGTCTGCAAAAGTCAGCACAAGGCACCTGGCTCAGCATCTCCTTCAGTGACTGAAAGGCCTCTTCACATTTCAAATCCCACCTTGCTACATAAGGATCTGAATGGCTAAGATACTCTTTACCCTCCTCTCCTTTCGTCCTCCTCCCTTTCTGCCCCAAGGGAGGGTATCAAACAGAAGCTGAATTAAAGGGTTTCACTTAGCCCTTCACGAACCTCCGATAGTACTCCAAGGAATGAGTGCAAAGTGCTCACAGTCTGGGGCCTTGGCCATGTGGCCACTGCCTCTGTCTTATATGGATCTGTAACTACTCCATTCTAGGAGACTATGTGCCCAATATAGCGGACAAGTGTCTTGTAGAACTGGCTCTTGTCCAGGAAGTTTCAACCCTTCAGCTTTCAGGTGACCCAGCACCTTCAGCAGCCTCGCATCACGTTCCTCCAAGGTGGGCCCAAATGCTCTGAGGCCATCCGGTTACACCAATACCTCAAGCACCCTCATATCCCCCACCATTTTCTCCATGACGCTGAAGAGTCACGGGGCTCCTGATATGTCCTTTCAAACTGGAAGCAACCCAGCAGACATATACTGTACATGCCGTCTTCTCTTTGTCAGCCTCACTCTTGGGGATCTGGTAGTATCTACTCCTCAAGTCCAGCACACTGGACCACTTCACATCATCCAGACAGGCCAGCGCGTCTTCGATCCTTGGGACTGTATAGCCGAATGGTACGCCTATTCAGAATCCTATAGTCCACACATTATCGTACCTTCCCATTCTTCTTCCTGGCTACTACTGTTGGGGATGCATAAGGGCTTCCAGCTTCCTGTCAACTTACACAAATGCTGCCAAACGTCTTTCACCTCTGCAGGGGCCAGTTGCCATGATCTTTCTATGAACAGAGTGTCCTCAATCACCCGGATAGTGTGACGAGTGCTCTTAGAACAACCCACCTCAAACTCGTCGGTAGAAAAGACACCTTCCAGTTTCAACGTCTTCTCCACTGACTCGTAGGTACTGGTGAGTCCCCAGAGCTGAACAACTCCACATTCAACTTTCCCCCTTTTGTAGATAGCTTCTCCCCGGCTTGTCGCACAGGGACACTAGACGTTACTGTCACTAGGAAGAGATGCGTCAGGGACTGGGTGAGCCACACACTCCCTCATCTAAACTCATTAACCTGCCTAATGTAGCCATGCATTTCCTCAAAAGCAGCTTGAAACACCGGGTGAATGGATAATGTTCTCAGGAAATTCTCTCCAGCTTTCTCCTTGCAGGCTCCAGAAGCCTCCTCACAATAGGAGTGTTGGTCCCCACAAGAACTGAAACGTTGCTCTTCTCAATGGGGTCCAGACAAACTAACACTAATATATCAAGGGCCTCAACCATTCCTACATCAGCCTCCAAAAACTCCAGCTTCACTGACAGACAACCATCATACAGATAATCACCTGCACGAACACCCCAGATCTCTACTGCACTGAGTGGCATCACTGGTAACTGCATCAAACACCGGTTGTAAAACGAATCGTACAGCAGAGTGACCTGCGACCCTGTGTCAAGTATGGCTCTAGCATAAATACCCTCTATCCGTAGTGATACACTGGAGCTCGGCCCCACTGAGCCTTCAGGAATAGGGTTTTCTGCTTCAGAGTATCCCTTGATATATTGCTGGGAATGTGTCTCCCCAAGACTCCAGACTGTCTCATCACTGGGCATCTTAAGTTTTCCCAACATCTCTCTCTGCTTGGATACCTGGGAGCTCACTCTCCGAGGGGCTTCCCATCATTCACATTCCCATCTGAAGTGTCCCTCTTCAACACTGTTATAACAGACAATACTGGCCACTCCCCTTGCTGCAGGATCCGGGTTGCGGGCAGCCCTCTGCATAGTCTGTCCCCTTAACGGGTCTGCCTCCCTATCAGCTCCATCATACAGGGGAGTGAGGTGGGGAAAGCCCGCTAATAACAACCAGGACATCTCAGATCTCAACTCTGTCTCGACCTCCTCTACCACTCCCTGGGGTGGGCAATCCGTGGTCACTTCAATGGGGGGGACCACTGTCAAAGACTGTACCCTGCTGGCTGAGCCACGTGTGCCTCTGACGCATTCTCCTCCTCTCTTACTTCTCTGATCAGCTCAACAAACGAGGGAGAGGAGCGTGTCTTACGAAACAGCTGGAGAACCCAAGTGATCAGGTTCTGGGACTGGACACCTTTTGCTATTTGATCCATTCTTAACTGGTTCACCTCTGCCGTCTGAATGGCCCCTCCACTCTTTAGCTGCTTCTCCAGCTGAAAAACGCAGGCAGAAAACTTCTCCCCCTTCTCCCGACGCATGTTCTGAAATCTGGTCATGAGCTCCACTGGGCTTCTGGTCACACCAAACACCTTCTCTAGTGCTTGCTTGGAGGCCACAGAAGTGGCAAGGGTGTTCTCTGTCTTTACGGCTCTCACTACGTCAACAGCCCGCCCACTCAGACTTTCAACCAATCGCTGTCATCTTATGTCAACAGTGAAATGCCACTCATCTAACAACAGAGAGGTCTACTCCTCCCAAGTGTTAAAATCCTCTTCCCCTTTAGGGGTGCGCTTTGTTCCTGAGAACAGGTGGAGCCTATGATAACTGGCTCTTTGAACCTCGGCATATTTGCCAGGGAGGTAAGAGCCGCTGCCAACTCAGAATTCTCACTCCGCGCCGGGAGACTCACTAGATTCCAAATCATACCACTCCTTCCCCTTGCTCCGCAGAAACGAGAGCACTCAGTCTTTGAAGTCTCCGCCCTACGCTATGGGAGCTTCAACTTGCGATTCAGCCCACTCCCTTGCACTCTCCTCCTCCCGGAAAGTATGGACAGTCCACGGTCCCCCCTCTCCTGGTGCCCTAATAGTACCAGGCAGTTCCATCAGCACTAGTCGGAACTAAAACAATGTCAGTGTCCACCATTTTATCAGACCTCTGCCCCACAATTATTAGTTTTCCTACAGCTTTAACGGTACTTAAAATTTGAAATAACAATTAATCAGGGGTATGAATGTCTACTCCACTCAACACACACACACATACATTACTAGTAACCCCATGGATTTGTACCATGGCTCAATCCAGCAGCAGCCAAAGCCGCATACCATAATCACTTTACCACACAGACTTAAACAGACAACCCACTGGATCAACGCACATGGCAATCACACAGCATCCAACAAAATCAGTCCTGGACGAGCCCCCACTTTGGTTCCATCGGCTGCATACATCTAGGGAATACAATTTCTGGACCCGCCAACCATGTGAGATTGAGGTGCAAAGCTCTGAAACCCCCTGTTTGTGTGGATGCTGCATGATTCATTGCCCTGTTACAAGTAAGTGACACAAAATAAGACAGTACATTACACACAAATAAATGACTTAGCTTTATAATTCTTAATTTGACTAAAGGGTTAGTGAAGAATAAGCAAATAAAAGAAAAGGCCCCATTTTAATGAAACAGTCTAATGTACACAAGTTGGAACTCACTGATTCCCCTTCTCCGATCCTCCTTCAATCTCCACGGGCTTCATCGGATCATGGCCCTGCTCCAGGTCGAGTCCTACAATCTCTTCTCTCTGGCATCTTCTCCCTTCAGCTCTCGACAAACAAAAGACCCAGCTCACCTCAGTGTCACGTACACAACACTAAAACACACGCATCTTCATTGGAAGGCTCGCTTTCCAAAGCACCCATTATCTCTAACCATTACACAAACACTGCTACTAGAGAAAGCAGTGAAACCTTTCCCAGGCTGTTACACAAGCAACAGGGAATAATTACACCTGAACTCTGGGCAGTAGCACAGGAAATTTCTACCTGATAAATCATGAGCATTGTGCTAGACGTAGGGGTTGAGGACTCGATCTTCAAACACTGTATACGTCAGATGGCTAGAGGCAGCGCTGGCTTCCTGAGAGACGTGAAAGATTCCATTTTGATATTTGCCTTGGATAGATACATAGCTCAGAAGTAAGGAAGGTCATCCAAGTTTTTAAGAAACAAACATCTTACCCATTGAATTCCCCTCTCACAGGTTTTCTCCCACCAACTCTTCACCTTTTCCTTATTGTTTCCTTTTATCAGATTTCTTACTAACAGATACCAGACTGGTAGCCTTTATGTTCTTTTTTTATCATCCACCATGTTCTCTCTACCTTCACTCTCTGACCCCCCTCTCTCCATGCTTTCCTTTTATTTGCCTCCAGCTCTCACCCAGCTGCCTCTGTCTTCCAACTCCGCTCTGCGCTCCCTGAGGGCACTCTGTCCATCTGTCAATCATCCTACAGCCCTCCTCAGTCCATCAATAACCTCCGGCCCCTAACCCACACTCTCCATTTCCTCAATAAAATAGCTCTTTTTATCTCTGCTCTCTGTCCTAACACAAAGGTTCAGCACATCCTTTCCCCCTATAGATGGTGCTCAGCTTGCTGCTTTTCAACCTGCAGATTGTTTGTAGTTCCAGATTTCAGCAATTGCTGTCCCTTGTGTCATGCTGGAAATATTCAACAGGTCAAGCAGCATCTGTTGCAAGGACAGAATTAACATTTCAGGCTGGTAACCTTTCATCAGTAAAATTCATTAACTGAAACTGCATTCCCTTCCTCCGTAATTTTTACTTTCAGAACAAAATAAACAGTGAACATACATTATTAAGGCACAATATTTCTTGCTTGCTGGGCTCGAACCCAGTAATCACCTACCAGTGGAAGAATCCCAGCTGTTCAGGGAAAAGGCCAAACAACATCATTTGCAATCATCTAGGCAGTAAATGTGCTTTAACGCTATGTGCCCCAAAATGTGCCCCAAGAGAAACTTCAGAAATTGTTCTTTTCACACCATAGCCCAAAATTAACTGTAAACTTACCAATCATGAAATGTGAGCTGATGTGTCTGACTCTACATCTGGAGCATCCGACTTCATATAATTAAATAACTTCAAATTAAATTACTTTAAATAGGATGTGGTGGATGCCTGGAATGAGTTGCCAGAAGATGCAAAAATGATAGACACCTGAATATACAGAGAATACAGACGTATGAACCTTTTGTAGGCACAAGGGATTAGTTGACTGGGCATTTAATAACTAATTTAATTAGTCCGACACAGATTTGTGAGCCAAAGAGTCTGCTGCTTTGCTTTACTGCTCTATGCTCTAAGTGATCATTATCTGCCACAGAGACATGTGCTCTTTTTATAGTGAACAACAGTAGTCCTTTTATAATAAATAGTGGTTATTAGTTCTGGAATTATAGCAGATGGAGTTCAACCTGGAAAAGTGTGAAGTGATTCAATTTGGAAAATCAAATTTGAAAGCAGAACACAGGGTTAATGGCAAGTTTCTTAGCAGTATGCAAGAACAGGGGGTCCACATCCATAGATGCCTCAAAGTTGTCACGCAATTTGATAGAGTGGTTAAGAAGACATATGGTAAGTTGGTCTTCATTAGTCAAGGTAATCAGTTCAAGATAAAAACCTATCATCTCTCAGCTTCTCATTTCAACCCCTCCTCCCTCCACCCCCTCACCAGGCATCACCTATCCCCATCAAGCATGTACACCTTCTCCTCCTCCACCTTCGTATTTTGGCTTCATTCCCCTTCCTTTCCAATCCTGATGAAGGGTCTTGGTGTGAACAGTGGACTCCTTATTCCCTTCTATAGATGCTGCCTGACCTGCTATGGTCCTCCAGTATTTTGCATACGTTACCTTAGACCACACTGAAATATTGTGTTCAACCTGGTTGCCTGGTTATAGGAAGGTTGTGGAAATTTTAGAGAGGGTACATGGGAGATTGATCAAGATGCTGCCTGGATTAAAGGGCATATTTTAAGAGAGCAGGTTGAGTGAACTGGGAGTTTGTTCTCTGGAGTGAAGGAGGATGAGAGGAGGGGTATGATGGAGAGGTACAAGCTGATGAGGCAATGATAAGTGGGATATCCAAATACTTCTTACAAGGGAGCTTGATTTTAAGCTGATCGGAGGGAATTATTGAAGGGATGTCAGAATTTTTTTTTTACACAGAGAGTGGTGAGTGTGTGAAATTCCCTGCCAGGGCTTGTGGTAGGGACATTTAAGAAGTTCTTAGATAGGAGGGCTATGTAGAAGGAAGGGTTAGATTGACCTTACAGTAGTTCAAAATGTCGACACTACATTGTGGGTCCAAGGGTCTGTATTGTGTTGTAATGCTCTATATTTCAGTCATTATCCACAGAAGGATCATTGATTCGATTTCTCTGCACTAATGAGAATAGTTTTCCTCTACACATCATTAAAATTAGTCAAGCACTTAGCAAAGTATACACAATCTACTGTGCTAACGTCTCAGTTGTGTAAGTTGCTTCAGCTTTATTTTTTTGAGATAAAAATGTGGGTATTAGTCATAGAAAGTAACATTGACATATCATGGAATTAATAATAAAAGTCAGGTAGAACAGAATTGGAACTAGTTTATTATTACCACATCGGCCAAGGTATAGCACAAATCTTGTCTTACATACTGTTCACACAGATCACACAGTGCATTGAGCTACTGCAAGGTAAAACAGCAATAATGCAGAATAATGTTCATTGCAGACAGACAATACAGTGCAATACCATAGCAAGGTTGATTATAAGGTCAAGAGCCTGTCTTATTGTATAAAGTCAATAGTCTTAAAATATCCTTGAGCCTTGTGGTATGTGCTTTCATGCTTCATATTTTTTGCCGGATGGAGAGAGGGAGAAGAGCAAATGTCTGAGGTAAGTGGGGTCTTCAACTATGCTGGCAGCTTTACTGAAGAAGCAAGAAGCATATGAAGAGTTTGTTCAGGGGAGGCTGAATTCTGTGATGTGCCAGGCTGTGTCTACAGCTCTCTGCAGTTTCTTGTGGTCACAGTTGCCATTACTAGGCTGTGATGGATTCAGGTAGGATTCTTTCTATGGTGCATTAATAATGATTGGTAAGGGTCGACTGGAACATGCCAAGTTTCTTTAACCTCTTGGGGAAATGAAGGTGTTGGCTGTGCTATCTACATGATTGGACCAGGGCACTGATATTCACATTTAGTTGCTTGAAGCTTTTGACCGTCTCAAGCTCAACACCTTTGATGTAGGCAGGAACATTTGCACCACTGCCCTTCTTCTTGAAGTCAATGACCAGCTCTTTTGTTTTGCTGTCATCGAGGAAAAGGTTGTTAATACGATAGCATATTACTAAGCTCTCTTTCTCTTCCTGTTCTCCACCAGCAACTTAACTAAATCATGATGGGCTTTGAATTAAGAAAGCATCACTGTGGTAAATTAAGAATTGTCCAACTAAAAAACAAGGCTGGGCATAATGAACAAGCAAGGTAACCCAGTTATATTTTGATTCTGTTTCTCAAGTAGTTTCTTATTGAGTCTATGAAACCGATAATAATAATTTTTCATTTGATACAATCTACTGAAATATTTTGTGTTAAAGCTGGTCTAACGCATCTGTAAGCACATAATGATAATTAAATATGTCTTGTAACTTAGAATAATACGTTGAAAGCTCTTACAAAATACTGCTTGCTATCCCCTTCTCACAATTCCTCCGTCTCCACCGCATCTGCTCTCAGGATGTGGCTTTTCTTTCCAGGACGAAGGAGATGTCTTTCTTTTTTAAGCAAAGGGGCTTCCCTTCGTTCACCCTCAACTCTGCTCTCAAATGCATCTCTGCCATTTCCCGCACATTTGCCCTCACCCTATTCACCCGCCACCCCACTCGGGATAGGGTTCCCCTTGTCCTTACCTACCACCCCACCAGCCTCCAGGTCCAACATATAATTCTCCGTAACTTCCGCCACCTCCAACGGGATCCCACTACCAAACACATTTTTCCATCCCCCCCTTTCCGCTTTTCGCAGGGATCGCACACTACGCGACTCCCTTGTCCACTCGTTCCCCCCCATCCCTTCCCATCGATCTCCCTCCTGGCACTTATCCTTGTAAATGGAACAAGTGCTACACCTGCCCTTACACTTCCTCCCTCACCACCATTCAGGGCCCCAGACAGTCCTTCCAGGTAAGGCGACACTTCACCTGTGAGTCAGCTGGTGTGGTATCCTGCGTCCGGTGTTCCTGGTGTGGCCTTTTATATATTGGTGAGACCCGACGCAGACTGGGAGACCGTTTCGTGGAACACCTACGCTCAGTCCGCCAGAAAAAGCAGGATCTCCCAGTGGCCACACATTTTAATTCTACGTCCCATTCCCATTCTGATATGTCTATCCATGGCCTCCTCTATTGTCAAAATGAATCCAAACTCAGGTTGGAGGAACAACACCTTATATACCGGCTGGGTAGCCTCCAACCTGATGGCATGAACATTGATTTCTCTAACTTCCGTTAATGCCCCTCCTCCCCTTCTTACCCCATCCCTGACATATTGTTTGCCTGTTCTCCATCTCCCTCTGGTGCTCCCCCCCCCCCACTTTCTTTCTCCTGAGGCCTCCCGTCCCATGATCCTTTCCCTTCTCCAGCTCTTTATCACTTTCGCCAATCACTTTTCCCTTCTCCAGCTCTTTATCACTTTTCAGCTCTTAGCTTCATCCCACCCCCTCCGGTCTTCTCCTATCATTTTGCATTTCCCCCTCCCCCTCTACTTTCAAATTTCTTACTATCTTTCCTTTCGGTTAGTCCTGATGAAGGGTCTTGGCCCGAAACGTCGACATCGCTTCTCCCTATAGATGCTGTCTAGCCTGCTGTGTTCTATCAGCATTTTGTGTGTGTTGCTTGCTTTAACAGCTGTTTTGTTCTTTGTAACCATTACTGTCATAGTCTCTATGACAGATGTTTGTAAGTGAATGTCACAACTGTTGGAAGTTGTTCTAACTTATGTGATAGTTGGAATACTTATTTTCTACATTTAGAGTACTTTCTGCAAGGGTTAATGTGAACCTTACAGGGAATGGAGAGCTCAGATTATAATTTATTTCTTGGTTTAAAAGATGATAGTGTTGTATTGCATATGGCTTTATGATTGGCTATTGGGAATCGGCCTGTTACACTAATGACTTTATAATGGATGAATTGATACTAATGCATTAATCTAATATGTCAACCTGCTTCTATAAGCAAAGTAATTTGTAAAATATAGTCTGTTTCAGCTTGAAGTTATTAAAGTGCCGAAGCTTCGGGGATTAACAAATGCCAACCTATTAAATATTGCCAACCTTAGAATTAGGTTATTTTCTGAAGCTAATGATTATATACATCACAAATAGTAACACTTGATCTTTGAGGGAACTTTTAAACACAAACAGCTTTTATTAATTTTAAATAATAATCACTTTTACTTATGGAAGCTCTTCTTGAGTAGTTATTTAGTAATTCACAAAGATGAGTGAAGTAGTATCAAACTGGAATAAATTGCAGGGAAAGTGAAGGGAAAATTAGAGCCCTAATCACAATTCTCTTCTCATTTCTTCTTCTTCTAAGGCATTTGGTCAGGATCAATGATGCCTTTCTTCCAGTCTGGTTTACATGCTTTAACAAATAATGCCTATGAGTATGGGGCAGGATGTGGTTCATGGGGAGGGGTGCTGCTGGGAAGTGTAAAAGATGATATGTACTGCTTTTTCGGGACATCTGTGAGCTCCCAATGAGCGTTCCATATGATTGCCATCTGCTTCTTCTCCACTTTATGTGGTTGTGAGCCTGAGGCTTATGGAAGTCCATGGAAGATCTGCAAGGAAGATTGTGCACATCCTTAAGTCTCTGGTAAGCCTGGTAATTTCCTCCCATGACAGAGTTTAGAATAACACAACTTTTCCAAAATCCGAGGGGAAAATAAAGTACCAGTACCGTCTCTGCTAACTCCTCCAAAGGTGATCCAGTGCCAGTGTCCTCTGCAGACGAGCAGATCCAGTTAGTTACTGATCACTACCATTACCAAAAATTCAAAAATCATAGTTTCTGATTCAGCAACAATCCAAAAAATAATTTCTGCTAACTCAAGCACAGGTCATCTCCTTAAAACTTGAGGGCTTAAAATGATTGAAAGGTAAAATATGTGATTGATTCTCTTTCACTGACTGCATGATGCACAGCAAAGATCATGATTATCACTTCTTTAGCATTAGTTTCTACAATCATGATTTCTTAAATTTCAAAAATAAGGTTCATTTAGAAAAAATACATACATGAAATGTTAAAAAAAAGCTCATAGATTTCATGGATTTTGTTCCTAGTATCATTCAGTCTGTACATTCATCAGGTTAGGCTGATACATCTGTAGTATGATCCAGTCAGTAGATTCTGTCTCTTATGCTCCGAATCCATTCACGTGACTTATTTTCAAGCACTTTCAGGGCTATTACGCAGGGCTCAGCCACTCAGTGTCCAGTGGCAGTAGGAGACTAGATTACAGTTCTTACCCTCAGACTTCAGTGCATCCTTGTGTACACACTCCTGCAGCCTGATCTGTGCATTCATCTTCCTTTGTCCCATTGTAATGGAAGACCAGCACGTTCCAGCAGACCAAAGTGCATCCTTTGCTGACGTGATGATCTTCCAGCAGCACTTGGCGTTTGGCTTGATGTGCCTTGGGTAAAGCCCATAGACCTGAGTCCTCTGTCATACAGATGATTGGAATGACTCTCAACAAGGACCTGTGCATCCAATTCCAGACTCACTTTCCAAAAGTTCAGCCCACAAAGAAGGGTACAATTATGGCTATTCTGGCCAAAGTGGATATCATATGGACTAATTTGGAGCAGACTATTGAAAATAGGCTAGGTTGAATTTTTTTTAAAGTTAAGGTACATTATTACTGTAACTAGTGGTGTTTCAAGCCATTACTAATCATAGGTGAGTGAAGATGCCATTATGAAGGAAGAAAGTGCTTGGGAAACTGAAAGGTCTGAAGGTAGATAAGTCTCTTGGACTAGATGATCTACATCCCAGGATTCTTAAAGGGGTGACTGAAGAGATTAATCTTTCAAGAATCAGTAGATTCTGGCATGCTTCCAGAAGACTGGAAAATTGCAAATGTCATTCCACTCTTCAAGAAGGGAGAGAGGCAGATGTAAAGAAATTATAAGCCAGTTACTCTGACCTCAATGGATGGGAAGAAGTTGGAGTCAATTGTTAAGGATGTGGCTTTGGGATACCTGGAGGCACATGATAGAAGATCCATTTAGAATGGAGATAATGAGAAATTTCTTTAACCAGGAAGTGGTGAATCTGTGGAGGCAAACTCAATGGGTATGTTTAAGGCAGAGGTGGATAGTTTGTTTATTAGTCAGGGCATAAAGAGATATGGGGAGAAGGCAGTAGATTCATTACATTTGTAATGAATTGATCTGTATTAAGATATGCCAGACAAGTTTTCACTGTACATGTGACAATAGAATCAATTTTCCAATTTTAAAATTCTAAAGAAGTGGCGTTGACTCAAATATTAACTCAGTTTCTCCACAGACCCTGGCTAATCTGTGAAGTATTGGAAGTATTTGCCATGTTTTCAGTACTGTTTCTTATTTCCTCCCATATTGATTCTATCTGTTGTTTTTCAGTGCTATATTACTTCCTGTTTTTGTTTCTTTGCCTCTACTTTCTGGTTGGAAAAAATAGCAGAAGTAGGGAGAAAAAAGTGACGTGAACCCATAGAGTCATAGAATTTCCCTATATGGAAACAGACCACACCCATGCTAACCAAGTTGCCTGACTAAGCAAATGCCATGTGATTGGATTTGGACTCTAATCTTTTCCCATCCATGCACCCACCCTAAAGTCTTTCATAAGTAGTTCCATGCACTTCTACCACTTCCTCTGGCAGCTCAGTGCAAATAATATGTGAAACAGTTGCTTCTCATGTCCTCTTTAAAATGTTCTCTCTCGCCTTAAATCTATATCCTCTTGTTTTCAATTCCCCTGTCCTCAGAGAAAGACTTTGACTATTCACCTTCTCTATGCCCCTTGTTATTACCTCTATAAGGTCATTCCTCAACGTCCTGTGCTCCAGAGTTAAAGAAGCTCTAGCCTCTCCACTCTCTCCTTACAGTATATCACAAGCCCTCCATTCCTGGCATCGTCCTTATGAATAGTTTGTGCACCATTTCCAGCTTATTGACATCCTTCCTATAGCTAAGCAACCAGAAATACACACAATACTACATGTGTGGTCTCACTAACATCTTGTACAGCTGTAACATAACTTTCCAACGCTTGTACTCCACAAGTTTGACTGATTATTGATTAGCAAATAAATTAAGGTATGTGGGGAAAGGGTATGGACAGTTAAACCGTTACATTATTGAGTGTCAGCATGTGCACAAAATCTAAGTGGCTTACTCTTGTTCCTACGTTCCCTGCTTGTGTGTCAGCGGTATGGAGTTTGCCCATGATTCCAGTCCAGATAAGTCAGCTGAGAAGCTTGATGTTACAGTCCAAAGATGGGCATCTGCAATGAATTCCTTGTTGCATTAGCCAACTTGCCTTAAGTACTGTGAATGTCAAGGAACAAGGCAATTTCAGGTTCTACCCCACATACAGCTTTAGTTGAGTCATCAGTCCATCTATTCCAATGTAGAATTCAATAATCTATTCCACTTTAACACTTGTGAACTCAATCATTGTGCAGTGTTAAGAGGTCGATATCTCTCCTTCCTGTGACTGAGTGGTGAAGTGGCAGTTTGAATGTCCATGCTGAAAGATGTCTTGAAGCTTATGAACACGTCATCGTTATTGATATATGTTTTTAAAATATTTAAAAAGTCTTATATTATTTTGCTTTTATCCCCTTCCAGAAATGAATGTGCCTTCAGACAATTGCAAACATTGACTATTAATGGTAACATAATTTTTACTCTCCCTCAAATTAATTTGATTCATCTACAGTGTGACACATCAGCAGTTTCTTACGAGGTCATGCAAGCTCTCCAAATTCTGATGCTAACCACCAGGACCTGGTATAAGTTGTTACAGACAAAATTAACACTGAGTGAGTGAAACTTGTGCTTCTGTGACCACGTTTCCAGATTTTCACATGGAACTGGCATGCACTATTGATAAACCTATAATCCTGATGCAGCCCTGTTCCAGCTGCCTGCCGTTCTCAACCAAGCAAGGTGATGAACTTCCATGGCTTCCCTGGAGCAGCAGAGTCACACTAATTAAAATAGATTACTATTATCGCCAGCAGCAGACCGGAAAGTCTCAGTGATACAAACCTTCCTGCCATCTGAAAGCAGTTCCTGCCTAGTTCAGTAGCAGATCTCAGTCAGCACTTTACTGAAGATAAGTCTCCATGGTTATTGTTCTTTGCAGTGATTGATACAAGAGAACTGATTTTGAACAGCTTTGCTAGAGTATGTGACCTATTCAAGTGAGTTTTCTGTCAGTTCCTTCTGACTGACTGCCCTGCCCTGTATCCCTTCTCTTATGATCCCTATTGAAGTGGTTAGCATTTCTAACAGAAAATGAACATGGCTAGTGTTTGTAGTTGGGAAGGTTAAAACCACAGCTGCAGCTCTCCCTGAAGGCATTAGGATTTTAATACTTCGGCAAATATCAAACACCATACTTGTAAACAGCCTATTTCTTTTCCAATTAAACATCAAGATCATGTGCCATTAAAAATTACATTGAGTAGCATAGGGAGAACATAAGGGCATAAGAAATAGGAGCAAGAATCGAGCATGTGGCTCGTTGAGCCTGCTCCACCATTCAACAAAATCATGGCTGATCCTTCCATGAACTTATCTCCACCTACCTGCTTTATCTCCATAACCATAACACTCCTACTATGCAAAAATGTATCTAACTGTGTCCAGCAATGGAAACCCCCACTACTCAGGTCATGCTCTCCTCTCACTGATACTTTTAGGTAGAAAGTATATGAGCCTCAGGCGTCAGACAGCTGGTTTCAAGAGAAACTTTTTTCTCAGGTCTTGGCCTGAAACATCAACAGTGCTTCTCCTTATAGATGCTGCCTGGCCTCGTGTGTTCCACCAGAATTCTGTGTGTGTTGCTTGAATTTCCAGCATCTGCAGATTTCTTCGTGTTTGCTCTTTAGTTTCAAGAGCAGTTACTACCCACAACCATCAGGCTCATGAATAGAAGAGAATAACTGCACTCACTAACTCATCATTGAAATGTTCCTACAATCAGTAATAGAAACATAGAAACATAGAAATTAGGTGCAGGAGTCGAGCCTGCACCACCATGCAGTATGATCATGGCTGATCATCCAACTCAGAACCCTGTACCTACTTTCTCTCCATACCCCTGATCCCTTTAGCCACAAGGGCCACATCTAACTCCCTCTTAAATATAGCCAATGAACTGGCTTCAACTGTTTCCTGTGGCAGAGAATTCCACAGATTCACCACTCTCTGTGTGAAGAAGTTTTTCCTTATCTCAGTCCTAAAAGGCTTTCCCCTTTATCCTTAAACTGTGACCCCTTGTTCTGGACTTCCCCATCATCGGGAACAATCTTCCTGCAACTAGCCTGTCCAATCCCTTTAGAATTTTATACATTTCAATAAGATCCCCCCTCAATCTTCTAAACTTCAGCAACTCTAAGCCCAGTTGATCCAGTCTTTCTTCATATGAAAGCCCTGCCATCCCAGGAATCAATCTGGTGAACCTTCTCTGTACTCCCTCTATGGCAAGAATGTCCTTCCTCAGATTAGGGGACCAAAACTGCACACAATACTCGAGGTGTGGTCTCACCAAAGCCTTGTACAACTGCAGTAGAACCTCCCTGCTCCTGTACTCGAATCCTCTTACTACGAATGCCAACATACCATTCGCCTTATTCACAACCTGTGAAAAAGGCATGCCCACTTTCAATGACGGATATACAATGACACCCATGTCTTGTTGCACCTCCCCTTTTCCTAATCAGCCACCATTCAGATAATAATCTGTTTTCCTGTTCTGCCATGAATTTGCCCACTCACCTAACCTATCCAAGTCACCCTGCATCCTCTTAGCATCCTCCTCACAGCTAACACTGCCGCCCAGCTTCGTGTCATCTGCAAACTTGGAGATGCTGCATTTAATTCCCTCATCTAAATCATGAATATATATTGTGAACAAATGGGGTCCCAGCACTGAGCCTTGCGGTACCCCACTAGTCACTGCCTGCTATTCTGAAAAGGTCCCGTTTACTCCCACTCTTTGCTTCCTGTCTGCCAACCAATTCTCTATCCACATCAATACCATACCCCCAATACCGTGTGCTTTAAGCTTGAACACTAATCTCCTGTGTGGGACCTTGTGAAAAGCCTTTTGAAAATCCAAATATACCACATCCACTGGTTCTCCCCTATCCACTCTACTTGTTACATTCTCAAAACATTCTATAAGATTCGTCAGACATGGTTTTCCTTTCACAAATCCATGCTGACTTTGTCCAATGATTTCATTGCTTTCCAAATGTGCTGATATCCTGTCTATCCCTCCTGAATATTGAATATCCCTGGATGTTGTGCTCCCATCCTTGGTCACCCTGGAGCCATGTCTCTGTGATCCCAACTATATTATATTCATTAATAACTCTCTGCATACTCAATTCATCCACCTTGTTACAAACGCTCCTTGCCTTGACACACAAAGCCTTCAGGCTTGTTTTTACAAAACTTTTAACCTCTTATACAATTATGTTGAAAAGTGGCTATTTTTGCTTTTTGCCCTGGATTTGCCTGCCTGCCACTTTTACTTTTCACCTTACTACTTTTTGCTTCTACCCTCATTTTACACCCCTGTCTCTCTGCACTTGTTCCCATCCCCCTGCCACATTAGTTTAAATCCTCCTGAACAGCAGGACTTCCTTGACTTATTTCTATTTTCCTCTTCCTCGAGCCTGACACCCTGGTTTCCTTCCCCTAGCCAGCTCAGTTTAAACCCTTCCTAACAGCTATATTAAACAATCCCGCCAGGATTTTAGTACCCTTTGAGTTCAGGTGTAACCCATCGTTTCTGTATAAGTCATGCCTTCCCCAAAATAGATCCCAGTGATCTAAGAATTTGAAGCTCTGCCCCCTGCACCAGTTACTTAGCCGCACATTCATCTGCTTAATTATGCTATTCTTACCATCATTAGCGCATGGCTCAGGCAGTAATCCTGAGATTATTACTCTGGAGGTCCAGCTTTTATATTTTCTTCCTAGTACCCAGTAATCTTCCTTCAAGACCTCCTCTCTTTTTCTGTCTGTCATTGGTACCAACATGTACCAAGACTTCTGGTTGCTCGCCCTCTCTTCTGAGAATACTCTGGACCCGATCCGAGATTTGCTGTTCCCTCGCACCAGGGAGGCAACCCACTATTTGGGTATCCTTGTCCGGCTCGCAGAATCTCTTGCCTGTTCCCCTCACGATGGAATCCCCTATAACGACTGCATTTCTCCTTGCTCTCTCGATCACGGCACTGGGCAGAGTGCCAGAGTCCCGTTCATTGTGGTCTTCCTCTGTCTGGTCAACCTCTCCAACAGTATCTAGAACTATATATCGATTCCTCAGGGGGACTGTCACGGAGGTGCTGTCAACTATTTCTCTATAGGTACTATTGATCACCTCCTCACTTTCTCTAATAAGCTGAAGGTCATCAAGTTGTTGATCCAGATCCCTCACACAATCCCTAAGGAGCTTCATCTCATTGCATCAGGAGCAGATGTGTTCCTGGGGGAGGCTGGGAGTCTCCCAAGGTCCCCACATCTGGCACTCCAGGCACAACACTAATGCTAAATGCATACCTGTAATGCTACTGTCAGCTCTAAATAAATAAACCTGTAACCTACCACTTTACTGTAAGACTCAACCATCGCAGGAAGCCTCTTCCCGTTTCCGCCTAAGCCCATTGAGCCAAAGCCCTATCACTCTGTACCCTCTCACTCCGCTGCCCGCTGGATATGGCGGTGTTCTTTTTAAATCTTCTGCACTCTGAGGTCACGTGCCTGCGCAGTCGTGCCTCTTTTATCCCAAGTAGTTTGAAAAAAAAAATTCTGAACTTTTTCCTGAAAAACCGGTGACTTACTGCTCTGCCTGCTTGCTGTGATTCAGAATCTCACTTTAAGGACTCTTTATCTCATTAATTCATATTCTTGTTATTAATTGCAATTATGTATTTTTGCATTTACACAGTTTGTTGTCTTTTGCACTCTGAATGATCTTTCATTGATCCTGTTATACTTACTATTCCATAGATTTGCTGAGTATGCCCACAGAAAAATAAATCTCAGTGTTGTGGATATGACATATATGTACTTTGATAATAACATTTATTTAGAACTTTGACTTCTTTGAACTTAAATATGCATAATGAGGTAACCTCTACAACTTCCTTGGGCAGAGAATTCCACAGATTCACTATTCTGTCAGAAAAGCAGTTTCTCCTCATCTCTGTCCAGAAAGTGCTCCCTTGTATCTTGAGGCTATGTCCAGTAGTTCTAGTCCTCGAGAGCTAGGGGTCATAAATAACCTAGTTCTTGAAGACAAGAAAGGTTCTTCTTGCTCATAAAGCTAGATTTTCCATACACAATTGCATGATGTATTAGTTGAATGGCCATTGACTAGTTTTGCACTATTAATGTCAAATCGGCATTGTTCCAGGAACATTTTTGTCATTTGTCTTATGTGTTCACATCTGATCATTGCAAATAACACCTTCTAGGAAGCTAAATAACTTGCTAGGTAGAATGTGTTGTATATAAAAACATCATAACACATAGAAGCAGAATTACACCATTTGGCCCATTGAATCTGTTCCACCATTTCATTATGGCTGATCCATTTCCCCATCAACCTCATTCTAGAAACATAGAAAATAGGTGCAGGAGTAGGCCATTGGGCCCTTCGAGCCTGCACTGCCATTCAGTATGATCATGGCTGAGCATCCAACTCAGAACCCTGTACCTACTTTCTCTCCATACCCCTGATCCCTTTAGCTACAAGGGCCATATCTAACTTCCTCTTAAATATAGCCAATGAATCGGCCTCAACTGTTTCCTGTGGCAGAGAATTCCACAGATTCACCACTCTGTGTGAAGAAGTTTTTCCTCATCTCGGTCCTAAAAGGCTTCCCTTTTATCCTTAAACTGTGACCCCTCGTCCTGGACTTCCCCAACATCGGAAACAATCTTCCTGCATTTAGCCTGTCCAATCCCTTTAGAATTTTATACATTTCAATAAGATCCCCCCTCAATCTTCTAAATTCCAGTGAGTATAAGCCTAGTCAATCCGGTCTTTCTTCATATGAAAGTCCTGCCATCCCAGGAATCAATCTGGTGAACCTTCTCTGTACTCCCTCTATGGCAAGATTGTCTTTCCTCAGATTAGGGGACCAAAACTGCACACAATATTCTAGGTGTGGTCTCACCAAGGCCTTGTACAACTGCAGTAGAACCTCCCTGCTCCTATACTCAAATCCTTTTGCTATGAATGCCAACATACCATTTGCCTTTTTCACCGCCTGCTGTACCTGCATGCCCACCTTCAATGACTACACCTACAATGACACCTAGGTCTTGTTGCACCTCCCCTTTTCCTAATCGGCCACCATTCAGATAATAACACACACAAAATGCTGGTGGAACACAGCAGGCTAGGCAGCATCTATAGGGAGAAGCGATGTCGATATTTCGGGCCGAGACCCTTGAACATTGACTTCTCTAACTTCTATTAATGCCCATCCTCCCCTTCTTACCCCATCCCTGACATATTTAGTTGTTTGTCTGTTCTCCATCTCCCTCTGGTGCACCCCTCTCCCTTTCTTTCTCCCGAGGCCTCCCATCCCATGATCCTTTACCTTCTCCAGCTCTGTATTACTTTCGCCAATCATCTTTCCAGCTCTTAGCTTCATCCCACCCTTATCATTTTGCATTTCCCCCTCCCCCCTCTACTTTCAAATATCTTACTATCTTTCCTTTCGGTTAGTCCTGACTAAGGGTCTTGGCCCAAAACGTTGACATCGCTTCTCCCTATAGATGCTGCCTAGCCTGTTGTGTTCCACCAGCATTTTGTGTGTGTTGTTGTTTGAATTTCCAGCATCTGCAGATTTCCTCGTGTATGCTGTTCAGGTACTAATCTGCTTTCCTGTTCTTGCAACCAAAGTGGATAACCTCACATTTATCCACATTAAATTGCATCTGCCATAAATTTGCCCACTCACCTAGCCTATCCAAGTCACCCTGCATCCTCTTAGCATCCTCCTCACAGCTAACACTGCCGCCCAGCTTCGTGTCATCCACAAACTTGGAGATGCTGCATTTAATTCCCTCATCTAAATCATTAATATATATTGTAAACAACTGGGGTAACATTCTCTAACATTCTCCAGCCTTATCCCTGACCTTTCACAAACTAACCAATCAAAAACCTATCAATCTCCACCTCAAGTAATGATCAGACCTCCACAGCTGCCTGTGGCAGTGAGTTCCACAGATATACTACCCACTGGCTGGAGAAATTCCTCCTCCTCTCTATTATAAAGTGTCATCCCTCTTTTCTGAGGCTGTCTCCTCTCGTCCTAGGCTCACCCATCATAGGGACCATCCTCTCCACATACACTGTCCAGGACTTCCAATATTTGATAGGTTTCAATGAAATCACCCATCATTTGTCTAGGTTCCAGTGAGTAAAAACCCAAGGCCATCAATCGCTCCTTATGTGACAAGTTTTTCAGTCCTGGAATCATACTTGTGAGCCTCCTCTGAACCCTCTCCAATGTCAGCACATCCTGTCTTAAATAAGGGGCCCCAAACTGCTTCCAGTATTCTGAGTGAGGGCTCACCATTGCCTTATAAAGCCTCAGCATTACATCCTTCCTTTTATATTCTAGTTCTTCTGAAATGAATGCTAACATTGCATTTGCCTTCCTTATCACTGAATTAACCTGTAAGGTTAACCTTTGGGGAATCTTACACGAGGACGTCCAAGTCCCTTTGCACTTCAGATTTTTTTAGTTTTCTCCCTGTTTAGAAAATAGTCTGTGCCTTTATTCCCTCTACCGAAGTGCATGACCAACACTATTCTATTTGTCACTTGTTCATTGTACTACTTCTAAAAAAATTAGAAGAAAATTAGTAATCTTAATACAAAAATAATTGATAAACAGTCATCAATTTTCTGGTCTCAAAACACAATGTGAAGAACAGGATCCATTACCTGTGGCTTGGTTCCTGCTTAATGTTAGGTCACTATTTATTCTTCTACTATTACAGTTAAGGAAGATATAGGTAACAGTATTTTCCACATGTCAGGAACTGTCAGTAAGAGTGTTTTCGGTAAAGGTGCTGGTCTGGTTCGAGGTGATTTGCCAGTCTGCAGCTGATGATTATCTTGAGGTGCTGTTTGAATCACAAGTGCTGGAATTGTTGAAATTCTCTGTTAGGTAACACTAGAAGTGGATGTTAATAGATTTCATTATATCAAATCATTTGACAGCCTAGAGGAGTCCATAGCTTAGAACATCAATGCTAGCAATAAGAAAACATGCTATTAGCCTGTCCTTTCTTTCTGATTTAAAGCACTTTCAGTTGGTAAATGCGAGGTCATTCACTTTGGAAGGAAAAATAGAAAATCAGATTATTAATTAAATAGTAGAAAATTGCAGCAAGCTGCTGTGCAGAAGGACTTGAGAGTGCTTGTGCATAAATCGCAAAATGTCACTTGCAAATGCAGCAGGCTATCAATAAGGCAAGTCAAATGTTGTTCTTCATTGCCAGAGGAGTTGAACTTAAGAGCAGGGAGGTTATTCTGCAACTGTACAGGGTACTGATGAAGCCACATCTGGGATACTGCGACTTGTTCCAGTCTCCTTGCTTGAGGAAGGATATACTGGCTTTGGGATATAACACATAGAAACATATAACATTGTGAAAGGGATAGATAAGATAGAGGCAGGAAAGTTGTTTCTGCTGGTAGGTGCGACTAGAACTAGGGGACATAGCCTTGAGATTCGGGGGAATAAATTTAGGACAGAGATGAGGAGGAACTGTTTTTCCCAAAGGGTGGTGAATCTGTGGAGTTCTCGGCCCAATGAAGCAGTGGAGGCTACCTCAGTAAATATATTTAAGACAAGGTTGGATAGGTTTTTGCATAGTAGGGGAATTAAGGGTTATGGGGAAAAGGCAGGTAGGCGGCGATAGGTCCATGGTCAGATCAGCCATGATCTTACTGAAAAGTGGAACAGACTCGACAGGCCAGATGGCCTATTCCTGCTCCTGTTTCTCATGTTCTTAAGTATTCATGTACATTAGGGCTGGGGTTCCCAATGTTTTTTTATGTCATGGACCCCTACCACTAGCCAAGGAGTCCATGGACTCCAGTTTGGGAACCCCTGTATACGAGGCACCGACATTTCTCATTCTGCTACTATAACTGTTGTACACTTCAAAAATACTTGGTTATTTGTACAGGGAACATCCTAAAAGTGGTGTGAGAGGTCTATATCAATTCAAGATTTTTTTCTTTTAATTAAGGTAAAATTAACTTGCCTTCAGTTTCTAAGCAATGTTTTGTGATTTCCTTAATGATGTAGTATAATTTGTGACATGATGCATCTAATGGATGCAATCTATATGCTTCCGTTTCATAAAAAGAATAGAATCTTATTAGCCTTTCTGCAATATTACTGATCAGTTTCTGTGACAATTTCCAAGTTTTTGGATAACATACATCCAATGCATATGAGAATGGGGTATTTCTATAGAATACTAAGGAACTGTGTCTTTTTTTAAAGGATCAACAACACTTCTATTTGAATTAAGCTGCTAACATATTAAAAATTTTCTAATTTTGTCATAATTGTAATATTGGTGTTATTTTGTAGTAGTATAAAAGCTTTGCAATTAACTAATTAGGAAAACATGAAACTGAAATCATTAAGTACAAGAAGAAAGGCAATTAATCATGTTATGAGTGTGAAACTAGAATGCAATGTAATGAAGTAGTTATTTACCTTCTATAAAATTATGATTCTGATGTAATTAGAAAAACAACATATCAAATTTTACTGCAATTTAATTGTTTTTATTCACCATATCTGCTTCTGCAGCAATATGATCTACTGCCACATAATTATGTGTTCTGTACAAGGTTTCATTTCATTTGCCCCCCCCCCCCCCACCCCGTGCTCACATGGCCTATACTGGTATTAATAGTGCACACAGCCTATAGTGCAGAACTACCTTACTCAGCACACTGCTCCAGATATTGTGGAAAATTCACCCACTACCTGTGAAACTGCAGACACTGTATACTTGCACAATGCAGAAGCCTTGGCCAACCCTGCATGCGTTGGTATGTATGTACTTCTACAAATACACCTGAATTTTGGACTCTTTATGATGTCCTGTCATGTTCAGTATGAGAGTAGTACTTCCAGATTTCCTCAGCTCAGGAAATCCATTTTGCTAGCAAAGTGGACCAACAAATGTTGCAGTGATGTGCACTATTTCAACTGTTTTCCTTTATTTAAATATTGTTTTGTGCATTTTAAGTTTTAATCTGTATATTTTAATAGTTCAAGAATGTTGATATATGGTTGATATAATCCGCCTCACCTGACTATATTTCTAGACGTTTTTGTAGCATTCTCATTGGCTTCTCAATTTATTAGCTTTATAGCCCTTGTTCCCTGCTCTGGACAGAGCCCCATTATCTGTAAGGATGTACTTGACAGATTTGGATGGGTAAACTGCATTATTTAAAGGTTAGTATTAAATATGGCAAGCTGCTCACTGACTTCAACATCTATTACCTTCTTTCTTTCAGAGGTATTTGTTAACATTGCTTCTATTACATAATGTGAGTGTGTGTGTGTGTGTGTGTGTGTGTGTGTGTAAATAAATAAATAAAATATATCTACACATGAGGGGTGATTGATAAGTTTGTGGCCTAAGGCAGAAGGATTCAATTTTAGAAAACCTAGCACATTTATTTTTCAACATAGTCCCCTCCTACATTTACACAATTAGTCCAGCGGTTGTCAAGCATACAGATCCCTTCTTTGTAGAAGTCGGTGTCTTGGACCTCCAGAAGTGTCCACAGCAGGGGTGATTGATAAGTTTGTGTCCTAGGGTAGAAGGAAATGAGTTATACAGCTCTTGTTACATGCACGTGCAATTCAACTCTTCAACTGAAAATACGAAGTCTGAAGTTAATAACTCATCTCCTTCTACCTTAGACCATGAACTTATCAATCATCCCTTATATATATATACACACACACACACACACACACACACACACTCACACGCACACGTGTGTGTGTGTGCGCGTGTGTGTGTTTTTTAGTATCATCCCAAATGCACCTTTTCCACTTTGTAAAGTCACGGGGCAGTGATTTTCTGGAGAGAAGATTCAAGTGGTTTGGCCTTTCCAACCATGCCATTGTTATTGATTTCAGAGGATATTATTATCTTCATTGTTGTCTTTGAACCACTGCTAGAGAGTCTTTTTTAAATACTTTATTTACAATTTTCAGTTTTACAAAGACAAAACATATTGAAGACTTACAAAACGATACAAAGGAAATGCAGCTCCAGGTGGAGCACCGACAAAACAAATCAAAAACAAAAACAAAAAGGCTACCAGATAATTTATAAGATGACATAAATAGACTTTCAAAAAAAATGTTGACACAATAGTGGTATCATGGAAGCAAAGTAAAATAAAATGAATAAAGGAATCCGATTAGGCACCGCACCCACTCATGAGACTAGACAGGTCAAGGTCACTATGTGTGTGAAGTAATATGACACTGAGCCAAGAAAGGTCCCCATATTCTCTCAAATATATTCTGTGTATTGAGTTTGTGCAGACGCAGTCTTTCCATTTGTATGATAGACAACATCTCCTTGAGCCAGTGTGCAAAGGTAGGTGGAGTTGTAGACTTCCAGGTCAGAAGAATAAGTTTCTTAGCCACCACCTTTCCTAGATGCATTACTAATCTGCATGTCGTGCGGCAACTCAAGAGTCACTGCAGAACATCCAAAGATGGCGAGGTCGTGATTGGGCTGAATGTCTCTAGAATAGGCTTTTGAGAGCCACTCAAAAATTGCAGTCCAAAGGTTGCATAATGTAGGACAAAACCAGAAAAGATGTGCTAGTGAGCCCTCAGCAGAGTGGCACTTGTCGCAATCAGGAGACACAGATGGGAAGATGCGACAAAAACTGAGAGTCATATGTTCAAAAAGGCAGTTTTAACTGGTAAAGATTGGTGTGCCATGAGGAGCTGGAGAATACATGTCTGTACTACACTCATCTCACTAGCAACCCCTGGAGATTTTTTATTATCTTTCTACATCATTATGTGCCATGTTTTAACCTTAGCATAAACCCTTATCTACATTTATATTTCATTGTTCACTACTTCTCTGTTTCGATCATTTTAGAACCTTTTACTTTTGCCCACTGCACACCCCAAAGCAGATTTTCACTTTATTTCACCTGTCCCAGGACAGATAAACAAAGCGTTTGTAAATGGAAAAATATTATTGACCCACTTAGCCCCATACATTCAGAATATTAGCACTGCTATCTTTTGATCCTTATTTTTTGAATGACACTAGTACTCGTGCTTCAATCATTTGAAAACTCAGTTGTGATTACTCTACATAAAGACACTCTATTTGACATCTGTTCTATATTTGTCCCCTATAACCTTGAACAAATGCCCTGTTGTTCCATCCTGTCATAACTAAAAAATTGTGCTTCTAGATTTATTTTCTGTCATCCATCACATATCTTGGACAATCTTTGTGAGATACTATCTGTTTTGTGAATCATCTGTTCTTTTGAATTATCCCTCTTGATTCATTCTTCTGACTCAGTGATAAAAGCTATTCCTCTGTTTTGAGTATTACACACAAAATGCTGGAGGTACTCAACAGGTCAGGAGGGATCTATACAAAAGTGTACAGTCGACGTTTTGAGCTGAGGCCCTTCTTCAGGACTGAAGAACAAATGCTGAAGAGTAGATTAAGGTGGTGGGGGAAGGGAAAGAAGAAACACAAGGTGATAGATAAAACCAGGAGAGGGGAGAGAGTGAAGTAAAGAGATGGGAAGTTGATTGGTGAAAGAGATACAGGGCTGGAGAGAGGGGAGTCTGAAAGGAGAGGACAGAAAGCCATGGAAGAATGAAAAGGGGGAAGAGAACCAGAGGGAGTTGATGGGTAGGTAAGGAGATAAGGTGAGAGAGGGACTTGGGAAGAGGGAATGGTGGAGGAGAGGGGTTTGGGAGGGGGTATAATCGGAAGTTCAAGAAATTAATGATTGGAGGCTACCCAGACAGAATATAAGGTGTTGTTCCTCCAACCTGAGTGTGGCCTCATCACGACAGTAGATGAGACTGATATGTCAGATTAGGAATGGGAAGTGGAATTAAAATGGGTGTCCACTAGGATATCCCGCTTATTCTGGCAGATGGAGTGTAGGTGTTTGGCAAATCAGTTCACCAATCTATGTCAGGACTCAGTGTCAGGAGGCCAAACCAGGAGCCATGTCTTTTCCACAGATGCTGCCTGGTCTACTGAGTTCCTCCAGTATTTTGTGTGTGTTGCTTTGGATTTCCAGTATCTGCAGATTTTTTCTTGTTTGTGATTGGACTTCTGTTCTGAGTGTTTAATTTGCCTCTTTGTACCATGAATACCATAAATGCAAGTTGCATTTTGATCATGACCCCTTCAAAGACAATAGATTAACAATTATTTCTAGTTGCTTGAACTAATAGAATTTGAAAACATATGATAATTTTCTGCTTCTCAATGACATGTAATGTGCAAGCATAGCAAACTATGAATTTTAGCATATCTAGATCTCGTCTGTCTGAAACTTCAGTAATTTTGGCTGACCAATACAGTTCATTTATCTTATTTTAATGTCCAAGATTGTCAGTTGTCAATGTTGAATTTATAATGAGTTTATAATGTAATTATGTAGACAAATCCTGGGACAATCATCTGCAGTGAAATTTCTTCATACTGTATTGCTGAAATAAAAAAAATATATTGGAAACTTGAGAAAGATTATTTATGTTGTCATATAAGTTGCCAATTTGAGGTCATTATTGATACCACTCCTCATCTTTTTACTATTGGACATTGATTATTTAAATAAAAGTTTATTGAAGTTTTCAGATAAAGGTTTAGATTTGCCAGTCATGGACTTCTGTGCCTGTATTCAGAAATTAAATGTAAACGTTGCTGGACAATTTGTTATTCATTAACAAACCCTATTGAAGTTTGAACTTTCTGACTTAAACATGATCTTAATCATCTAGAAATACAATTTATGCATTCAGGTGCAACTATTTGTTTATTTTGACTTTGGCCATATAGAAACTAAATGAGCGAGTCTTGTTACTTCCACTTGTGGCATTCCCTCTGTTGCAAAATTACAATTATTATCAGTCACACCTTGTTGCTATCACTTTACACGTTGTTCCCTATCATTCTCCACTTAGTTGCTTGAGTTTTAAAATAACATTATGTGGAGCTTTCTTCTCTTCTAATATTTGTATATCTGTGCACTTGTAATGCTAGTGTGCAAATGTAATTTCCTTTGGGATCAAGAAAGTATCCATCTAAATAGTGATGGTTTTTCTTACATCCAGGAATCTTTAATTGCATTGTAATTTAACTTGTTGATTATTTATTGAACAAAAGTATCCTCTGAAAAATAATTTGATTGTCGTTTCATATACACTCAATGGTCATATTATTAGGTACCTCCTGTACCTAATGAAGTGGCCATTGGGTGTATGGTCATGTCTTCTGCTACTGTACCTCAAGATTCTGTGTTATGTGTCAGAGATGCTCTTCTGTACACCACCGTTGTAACACATGGTTATTTGAGTTACTGCTGCTTTCCTATCACCATGAACCTGTCTGACATTCTCCTCTGACCTATTTTTGCCCACAGAACTCATGCTTACTGGATTTTTTTTTTGTTTCTCATGCCATTCTCTGTTTTGAGTGAAAATCCCAGGAGATCAGCAGTCTCTAAAATACTGCCTGGCACCAACAACTATTCTATAGTCAAAGTCACTGAGATCACATTTCTTCCTTATCTGATGTTTGGTCTGAACCATGTCCGCATGCTTTTATGCTTTGAATTGGTGCCACATGATTGGCTGATTAGATATTTGCATTAATGAGCAGGTGTACCTAATAAAGTGGCCACTGAGTGTATAAGGGAGTTTCATATACAACTTGGTTACATACACCATTGTTATTCTATGGTCAAAAGTTTGCATTCAAGAAGTTCAGCAGAACAAGTTTTGTTAGAATTCTACTGGTAATAACAAGCATGCTTGGAACTCCCCACTATCAATCTCATTTACATTCAGGAAGTCATAATAACAGCTGTGTAAATTACAAAACCATTTTCGCTAATGATTCTGAATTTAGACATTAGCAAGCACAGGTGTTGAAGGGTGGATGGCATCCTCAAAGGAACTCTCTAAATCTGACATTTCAGTCATTGAAACATCTGACGATCGAGACATTTATCAAACCCAGAGCACTCAGTAATAATGTGGTGTTTCCCACCTCCAACATTTTCTGATAATCTATATTCATATGAGAGTGAATGTTTATTTACATAGTAATTACTTTTAAGAACAATCACTCTAATTTTCAACTCTATTTTCCCACATTGTGAAGTTTGTATGAATGATCCACAATTTATTGGAATGTTTTGTTTTAAATTTGACTTTGCATTTCAAACTGAACATTTCTGTATAATTCTGAGGTTTTGAACAGAATGTGGAAAGCAATTAAGCATAATGTAAGCTTTAGAAAATTACTTGCTGCTTTAGTTCAAAGTTCAAAGTAAAATTTATTAAAGTAGATGCATGTCACCATGTACAATACAAAGATTCTTTTTCTGTCGGCATGCTTTTCAAATCTGTAGAACAGTAACTGTAAACAGGATCAATAGCAGGAAATAACAAGACAAAAGAGTCCTTAAATGAGTGTAGTTAATCCATTTTCTTCAAGAGCCTGATGGTTGAGGGGTAGTAATTGCTCTTGAACCTGGTGGTACGAGTCCTGTAGCACTTATACCTTCGACCTGATGGCAGCAGCAAGAAGAGTGAATGGCCTCGTGGTGAGGGTCCTTGATGTTGGATGGTGCTTTTCTGCATCAACATTTCATCTAGATGTCTACACTAGCTGTTAGCAATTACATTATCAGTAGAATGTTGTTATACGGTATTACATGCTAGCTAGACCCATATAACCATAGAAAAGCAAATGCAATAGAAATTTAAAATAAGTAACAAATAATAGCAGAAATTAATGAAAAAATACTAGTTCATGGCTTTCCAATTATTCACTGAAGACATTTTCAGTTATAGTGTTAATTAAATCATGTAATGAGAGTTAGTTTTCAAATAAATGATTTTTTTTTGTAGTCTTGTCAGTGTGTTAAGTCAAGCAATTTCTAATTTTAACTAATGGCAAATGCAGTCAGTAGCTGATTCTCAGGTACCTCCATTATCTTACCTGAACGGTCAGTCTACATTCACGGCATGAGGCATTAACCAGATTTAGGTGCCCACACCTGCCTAATAAGGGTCAACCTTCCATCTGTTTCATTGAGGTGTAAAAGTTTATCATTCATTGCTCATTTTGCAGAACTTTTACCTCTGCAGCAGAAATTCGGCATTTCCAGTTCGACTTTATGCTGACACGTAAATTTAGTAGAGATTATGCAGCAGTATCAGAATTTCCAGTTAAGATATTAAATTGTGTCCTTAACATACCTTAAAGGTGGTCACAAAAACTGCATTGTGATATCTTGATCAAGTTTCTAGTCAAAGATTAATATTTTTAAAAATCATAAAATTGCTTTCCTGGTCATGATGACATTGCTGTTTTGTGAAAGATAGCTGAGTGCAAATTGCCTACATTACACCCATCTGTCTATATTTTAAAATTGTTTTGAGATTTCTAACTTAATGAAAATGCTGCAGAAATGTGTATTTTCTACTTTATAGGTATCACAGCTTTGAAATAATAATAATAATTACCCTTATTATTGATTCTGAAATTCTGCTTATTTTTTTTAACAGAAAATAGATGCCTTTTTACCTATCAAAAAAAATGCAACTGTATTTATAACAAACATGAGAAAATCTGCTGGTGCTGGAAATCCAAGCAACACACACAAAATGCTGGAGGAACTCAGTAGGTCAGGCAGCACCTGTGGGAAAGAGTAAACAGTCGACATTTCAGGCCAGCTGTTTACTCTTTTCCATTGATGCTGCCTGGCCTGCTGAGTTCCTCCAGCATTTTGTGTGTTGTTTTGTATTTATACTGCAGCTGATAATGTCGCAAACTTTAATCTAGTTTATATTACAATATAATTAAACTGCATCTTTTTCAATATCTCCCTGTTGAATTACCCATGTCATAATATTTGGAAAGCATGCAGTTGATTCTCCTTTTTAACCTTATTTCATTACAAATATTATGATGGATTGTTTACATTATGCAGCCATTTCTCATCAGTAGGCCTGACCTTGAATCAATAATACATGAATCATTAAATCTCTGCGCTAGTGCTCCCCCATAACTTGGTCCAATTTGTCCCCTTAGGATAGAGACGGATTATGCACGTTCTGCCTTCATAAGTAAAAAAGGCCTAAGTTCTTGCATGCTGATTTATGGTGTATATATTTCATCAATTGGGCTTCCTACAGTAGGTACCTGTTAATTATCTCTTTCTCATCCTGTTGTCCGAGATGTTGAAATATTGGGATGATCAGAAGCTTTTTGATGCTCCCCAGTTCATGGTCTCTTTGGGGGCTTTGCTATTGCTGGCATGGTGGGGGGAGAGGGGTTTGGGTAGATGCTTTTGCTGTTGCTTGTGTGTGGGAGGGGTGAGGGGGCTTGTGGTTCTTACATTTCTGCAATTTATCCTTTAGGTATTTTTTCTGTTTCATGGATGTTTACGAAGAGTAAGAATTTCTGGGAGTATATTGCATATACCCTCTGATATTAAATGGAACCATTGGACAGATTGTGAATTAGATGTGAAGTGGCAATAATAATCGGTGGTAGTATGAATCAAATTGTTTTGCTGTTTGGCTGCATTTATAATTAAAGTAAAAAATACTATTTGATTGTGCTGGATTTTACTTATCGCTCTCCCTTTCATTGTCTTCATTTTAACATCTGCATGTTTAACTGTAATTTAGATGTGGGATGATACAGTTCTCAATTTTTGCAGCTGTAAGTCGTTATTACTAGAAGCACTGTGTTACCTATGATGCAATACATCTTTTGCAAATGATTTGGCATAAATAAAAGTATATCTTTGACTAAGATCTAATGGTCTTTGGAAATCTGACAGCATATTTTCCCACCTAATTGGATGTTTCAAAACGTAAGCCGATGAGCTATACACTTAGTGACCACTTTATTAGGTACACCTGTTTATTAATGCAATAATCTAATCAGCCAATCATGTGGCAGCAACTCAATGCAAACACAACGTAAACATGGTCAAGATGTTCAATTGTTGTTCAGACCGAAGATTAGAATGGAGAAGATATGTTATCTAAGTGACTTTGACCAAGGAAAGATTGTAGATGCTAGGTGGGATGGTTTAAGTATCTCAGAAACTGCTGATTTCCTGGGAATTTCACACGCAATAGTCTCTAGACTTAACAGAGAATGATGTGAAAAACAAAACAAAAAAAAATCCATTAAATGGCAGTTCTGTGGGTGAAAATGCCTTGTCAATGAGAGGGGTCTGAATGAATAGCCAGTATGTTTCATGTTGACAGTAACTGAGGTAACAAAGCATTTCAACAATGGTGTGCAGAAGAGCATGTCTGAATGCACAACACATCAAACGTTGAAGCGGAAGGACTATGGCATCAGAAGGTCACAAACACACATTCAGTGGCCACTTCATTAGCTACAGGAGGTAGGTAATAAAGTAGCCATTGAGAGTACGTGTTCATTGCAGATACAAGGGTTAAGTGCCAAGGTGCACAAAAACATTTTGTCAGAAAGTAAAGTTTTTATGATATGACTGAAGGAAGTTAAAAAGGTTGACTGAATTTGGAAAAAATCCAAGCAATCAGAATCACAAAGCTTGTATGAAATGGCTGAGGGCCATTGCAATTACAAGTAAAATTCTGTGTGAGGAATACAAACAGTATACGTGAGGAGGATTTTAATCAGAGCAGAAGGAGGAGGCTATGTCAAGATCTACAGATAAATGATAAAGGCCTTAAACTTCTGTTGAGCAGAAGGGAAATAATAGGTACAATGATATGGTAGGACAAGAAATTGAGAATTGCAGAGCTTCGACTATTACAGTTTGCGATGGAGAGGATGCTGAGTAGATCATTTAAGAAGTAAAACCTCAGATGGAAAAGGCATCATTTAAGTGTTTAAATTGTTATAGGATGTGAGGTGGGTAGACCATAAGCAATAATTCAATAAATGAAATCTTAATAATGGCCAGTGCCATGGAAAAGTAGGCTAGATTCTGCTTAAACCTGAACTATATTTATAGGTTGTTTATTGCAGCTGAGGGGTTGTTGAAAATATTTAGATTTACTTATGATGGGGTTTATGAAGAGAGGATTATGTCAGATAAGTAGAATGAATCGGTTCCCATTCATGGAGAGATCAAGGATGAGTGACTTTAAGGGTTTGTTAGAAAATCCAGAGGCACAATGAGTTGTAATCTGAAATGTTTTACCTGAAAGGGTGTGAGAATAGTAGACATAATTGTGGTTTTTAACAGAAAATTGGTTAAGTATTTGTGAGCAAGTGTCTTGCAAGGCTGCGAAGAAAGATTTGTGTTGCTATACCAAGAGCTAATAGTGCCAAATTGATGCGGGGGGAAAATGGTTACTTTATGTTGTGAAATTCCTGAAACTTTGTGATTCATCATAGTTTATTTCTCTTTTTTTGGTAATTTTTTTTATTGAAGTTCATCAAACAAACATTTCCATAAGATGTATTTCAGACATTGTACTTGTATATCAGATAATCATATATATCACAAATCTCCACAAAGTATTTATCTGAAGTATACAATTATAGAAAAGAGTGGAAAGAAAAAACAAGCAAAAGGAAAGAACTATGTACAAGTAGGGAGTAATCTTTTTTTTACAACAGATTCATTGATTTGTGAGAATAAAATCAGGCCTATGAGGCATTATGTAGTTAAACCATTTTTCCCAGTATGTATCAAATTGTTCCAGCAGTTTATTTTTATTTCTTAACACCTCTTTTAATCCTTTTTTCATCAAGTAAAGACATTGAAAGTAAACTTTAACATACTACACCTTCAATGAGAGAGAATAGGTAGAATTTAGCTGGGTTGATAAATGCCAGTTAACTCTTGTGCTTTAAGTTTATTTGCACATTATTAAAATAAAAATTGAGGGCCACATACATTCTTCATATTGGTTTTATTTCTCAGTTAAATTTTACATTATAGGTTGTATCCTGCTGTGTGAAAGATGTACTCATCATTTCTTGACTGCATACAGATCAAGTCTTTCTTTTGAATGTTATTCATGCCCTGCTGATTTAAATTCTAATTTTAGATACCTGTGGTTGCGATGTGACCCAATGCAGTATAAATAAAATAATGGCTTTGTCAGAAAGTGTTGAAATTACTAGCAGATTGATCAGTGTTCCACTAAAACATAAAAAATGTATTCAAGAGTAAAACCATGAGTTCTCAAAGTCTGGAGGATTTTCAATATAAATGTTGATGGGTTTCTTATACAAGTGCTCTATGTTCAGATGGATTTTATGATGATTGCTTTCTCTCCAGTTGATGGAGATGTTTTGCTGTAAAAGGGAATCATTATTAAATCTTCACCGGGCAGTTCTACCATGTAGAATATATTAAGACTACAGTGAGTTTACCCAGCGTGAATTCAGTTATGTCTGTGCACAACTACATATCAATTAAAGAAAAGCACACACATGGAAGATGGCTTTAACTGGAGTATTAGCATGGCAATGAGAGGGAGAGAGAGAGAACAATATACATGCATAGACAACAGTGCGTACACAGACAGTAGATCAATATGTTGTGCTATGGGGGGAGTCATTGCTCTAAAAGAAATAGATCTATACATTACACTTCCTCCCCCTTAGATTAGTGCACCATAAAACTGTGTATATACAAAACGTTTGATTTTCCTTTTGTAGACCCATATTCCAAATAAACATGCTTTCATAATAACGGTCCATAACTAACTTCATCGTTCTAAAGGTTCAGTCTTTTGGGTGTCACTCTCTTTCTTTCAGAATGGCACCTCTGGACCTGTGGAGTGGCATTAGGTTTGGTAGGTGTCTTGTCTAAGACAATGTCCTCAGTTTCCAGTGTTACGTTGCTGTCAGTGACATAGCCACTGTGAGATAAGTCCAGTGACTGTAATGTTTCCATTTTGTTGGATGCATTCGATTCAGGTGTTTTCTTCGGTTGAGTATCCAGAATCTGGTCCACAAGACATCTCCATGTCCGATCTCCAACATCCTCTATGTACATCGGTGGTTCAGTTCTTGTAGTTATCCTACCAGATGTCCACTTGTCTTCTTGGTAATCATGCACTAGGACTTCCAGACCAATCTCAACACTCCTTGCTGCTTCACTTGGCAACTGGTGAACTGTTTATTCTGCACTTCCCTCCGTAGCTTTGGTTTCAGGAGGTCTATGTGAGGTCTCAGACTCCTGTTTATGAATAGCATTGTGGCTGTTTGATTAGTCGTCGCATGAACAGAGTTCAGATAGACAAAAAGGAAATTGTCCTCCTTGTCCATTGCTTTAATGGACTTCTTGAAGGTTTGGATAAACCTTTCGGATAGCCCATTCTTTGCTGGGTGGTGAGGAGACGACTTGAAATGTCCAATACAATTTTTTTCCATTTACAGTTGGAATTTTTCTGACGTATTGTGGTCCATTGTCACTCACAATTTGTTCTGGTATACCAGTTCTGGCAAAGATATTTGTCAGGTGGAAGCAGTCTTTGCTGAAGTGGTTAACTTCAGTGGCATAACCTCCATCCACATCGAATGAACATCCACAGCAATCAGCAATATGGAGTCCATGAATGGCCCAGAAAAGTCAATATGTATTCTTTGCCACGGGGAAAATGACCACTCCCATGGGAGTAATGGTGCCTGAATTTATTGTCATCCCAAAGTGCTTCTGGACAAGTGTTCAATCTGTTTATTTCTGGCAACCACACGTAGCTTCAAGCATGACTCTTCATTTTGACTACACCCAGATGTCTTTCATGCAGATTTTCTAATGCTTTGGTGTGCAGTTTGGTGTGCACAACATGAGATTGATATATCAGGGTTCTTTGTCATACTGACAGTTGGTCTCATCTCGCTGAGAACTCTGGAGACATGGGGTTACCACGAGCTGGCCATCCTTACATGGTGATGTCACAGACTTTTGACAATGTTGGGTCATTCATTGTTTCCCTTTGTATTTCAGAATTTGTTACCGGCAACTGGTCCACCAATTCGTTGTGGAAAATTGTGCTGGGTCACAGAACGAAGACTTTTCTTCTTTGGTTGCCAATTTTGGAAGACATGATAAGCCATCAAAGTTGGTGTGTTGTGTGATTCCCTTGAAGTCTATGTCACAAGAGTGGGCTCCAAGGAATAGTGCCCAACATCGTAATTGGGTAACAGTCATCACTGGGATTCACTTCCTGGGATTGCAAATGGACACAGGAGCTGGTGATCTGTCACTAGCATAAACTTTTGTCCATAGAGGTAGTGGTGGAACTTCTTTATTCCCCATACTAGACTAAAGACCTTTTGGTTGATCTGGGCATAGTTGCATTCTGCGCTCATCAGTGATCTTGAAGCAAATGCTTTTGGGCGTACAGGTGTGAGATATGCCAACTAGTGGAATGGTGCCACAGCAACAACCTGGCACTCAACATCAGTAAGATGAAAGAGCTGATTGTGGACTTCAGAAAGGGTAAGACAAAGGAGCACACATCATTCCTCATACAGGGATCAGAAGTGGAGAGAATGAGCAGCTTAAAGTTCCTTGGTGTCAAAGATCTCTGAGGATCTAACCTGGCCCCAACATATTGATGTAGTCTTAAAGAAGGCAAGAGAGCGGCTATACTTTATTAGAAGTATGAAGTGATTTGGCATGTCAATAAATACACACAAAAACTTCTATAGTTGTACCATGGAGAGCATTCTGACAGGCTGCGTCACTGTCTGGTATGGAGGTGCCACTGCACAGGACCCAACAAAGCTGCAGAAGATTGTAAATCTAGTCAGCTCCATCTTGAGTACTAGCCAAGCCTACATAGCACCCAGGACATCTTTAGGGAGTGGTGTCTCAGAAAGGTAACGTCCATTATTAACGACCTTCAGCACCCAGGTCATGCCCTTTTCTTACTGTTACCATCAGGTAGGAGTACAGAAGCCTGAAGGCACACACTCAGCGTTTCAGGGACATCTTCTTCCCCTCTGCCATCTGATTCCTATATTTTCATTGAAGCTTTGGACACTATCTCACTTTTTTAAATATATAGTATTTCTGCTTTGCATATTTTTAATAATCTATTCGACATATATAATTGCTTTACTTTATTTATTATTATGTTTCATTTCTATTTATTAATATTATTTTTTTCTCTCTCTGCTAGATTCCATATTGTATGGAACTGCTGCTGCTAAGTTAACAAATTTCACGTCACATGCCGGTGATAATAAACATGATTATGATTCTGAACCACCTTTCATAAACTGTGACAAAATGGCTCCAATGCCATAAAGGGATGCATCACATGTCAGTCTGATGGGTCATAATAGGTGATCAGTTCATCAAATACTATTAGTCTCTTTGTTTCCTTGAATCCTTTTTCACATCTTTCTGATCATTCCTACTTTTCTCCTGTCTGTAACAGTGCATTCAATGGATGCAGCACTGTAGTAATGTTTGCAAGACACCGGTGGTAGTAGTTTACAAGGCCCAAGTAGGACCTGAGTTGTGACACATTTTCCGGTTTTGGTACCTACAGCACTGCTTCAGTCTTCTCTTGTGACTTGTGTTAGTCATGCTTGTTAATGACATGTCCACAATATGAGATTTCATTATTTAAAAAAAAACTCACATTTCTTTCCCTTTGCACACAGACCATGCTCACTCAGCCAGGTAAGCACTTTACCAAGGGTCTGGAAGTGCTCTTCATCATTCTTGCCAGTCACAATGATGTCATCAAGGTAATATTGTGTTCCTGGGATATCTTGGAGCACTTGGTCCATTGCTCTTTGCCAAATTGCTGAAGCTGATGTGATGCCAAAGACAAAATGATTACACTGCAACAGTCCCTTGTGAGTGTTAATTGTGAGGAACCTCCTGCTTGACAACTCAATCTCCATTTGCAGCTAGGCTTCTGACTAATCAATCTTTCAAAATGATCTTGCAAGATGACTGTGTGACGCAGTTTTCAGCGGCCTCTCTGAAGTTGATATCTGTTATTTGTTAAGTGGGGTGCCGTGCACAATCCTAATCTGATGAAAAACGGACGTGGGAGCACGGAGGAACATCTGGAAATCTCCAGGAAGGCCTGCTTCGTTGCTGCTGCTGCTGTGAGGTCTGGGTTTCTGCTGAGAGGAACAGGCCCCAGTCCTCAGGGTTGCATTGCCGGTAGTGCGCTTGGCAGAGGATGGTGCTCAGAGAGGCTATGCCTGAGGGGATGGTCGGACGCTCGGAGGTTCGACAGACTTGGAGTCCGCTGCGGTCGGGGCACTTTCACTGTGTGCTGCGTCTGTGAGGCTGGGTCAGACGGAGCTTTCATTGTGTGCTGCATCTGCGAAGGCTGAGTCCGGCAGCGCCTTGGAAGTCCATAGTGGGGGTACTCCCTTCTGCCGTCTGCATGGGATGACGAGTCTATCAGAACCCTGAGGACTTGTGGAAACTGTATGGTGGTTTCTTTCGAACTTACACTCTTTTAACATCTTTGGATTATTCTTACTGTGCCCATGGTCTGTTGTTTTTATCATTTATGGTATTGTCTGTACTGTTGTGACTATATTTTAACTATATGTAACTATGTGGTTTTGTGTAGGTCTTGTAGCTTTAGTTTTTGGTTTGTTGGGTGGTAGAGTTGGTCTCCTGACTTGGTGTGTCTGGGTAGTCTTGTTTTGTCTGGTGGGTTTGGAGCTCCTTTCCAGGGAACGTGCTAAGATCATAGTGCGATATTAATATGCAGCAGCCTCTTTGGGCTCTGGATTTGGGGATTACCAAACATTATGTGGATTTTCTGGTGTAGTCTGTTTTGCCATGTGCTTTTGTGATATCTTTCTGGAGGAACATTGTCTCATTTTTTAACTGCGTTGCATTTGTGGTTTCTAAATGACAATAAGCTGAAACTGAACTGAACTGAAAACCTCTCCCCACCTGACAAAGGATGCAAGCTATTTTCTATCCATAGCTGTATATACTGCACAGTACGCAGCACCGGGTTGATGTTCACCTTGAAATCCTGACACATGCGAATGGCTCTGGCCTTTCCTTTCTTGCTCACTGGGACAATGGACATGGCCCAATCACTCCACTCAACCTTGGAGAGAATTCCAGATGCCTCCAAGCTCTGAAGTTCAGCATCCACCTTGGTTCTGCTTCATCTTGTCAATTCTGGCCTTCGTGCCTTTGAGTTGACCAATCCCCTTCTTAAACACCTTCTCATTAGCATTAAGCGGCTGTGCCAGTCTCCGATTAGAGCTGCCATCTGGGCGGCCATTGCCTGTTGATGTCACACTGAGAGCTTTGATTGAGTGCCAGTCTAGTTGAATTTTTTTCAACTATTCACATCCGAAAAGGCTGACCCTTCACTTTTCAATGCAGAAAGCTCTAACTGTTGTGCTTGGATGCCATACATCACATTTGCTTTCATTTTGCCTTTTGGGAGACACCTATTCACCCGTGTTTTTTCTAAAGGTGTCTTGGAAAACAGTATGTTTGTAGTCAGCCCCTGGAATTATAGACGAAGTTGACCCTGTGTCCAGTTCCATTTTCAGTTTTACACCAGACACATCTATTGAAATCTATATGATTTTGTGATCTACTTCAGTTATACTATGCAATTCTAGGCATAACAGTTCACCTAGCAGACTCTATATTGTCTAATTCTGTTTTACATTCGGTAACTTTATGTATTTCCTTAGTTTTGTGTTTGAGGCTTTTCACTCGGTTGTGCTTTTTGTCTGCCTTGCACACTCTCTCTATGAGACCTTGTCAGTGACACTTTCCGTAGACTCTTTCTTTGAACAAATAGTCATTTATATCATGACAGGATTTGCCACATCGGTAACGTCTTTGGCTTTTACACCACTCAGGGACGTTTTGTGCATTTCACATTCTAACCACCTTTTCTGTAGTGCAGCTGCATTTTCTAATGATATTGCAATGGTCAGTACCCGTTCTAATGTTAGGCTTGTTTCAGACAGTAGCCTTTTCTCAGTACTCTGTGTATGCATGCCACATACAAGTCTGTCCCTTAATTCATCAGAATGTCCACCTCAAAAGTCATACTACTGGGAGAGTTTGCATAGCTCTGCAATGTATTTGGAAAGGCTTTCATCTTTTGACTGGGTCCTTTTGTAAAATCTAAATCTCTCAATATTACCAGCAGTATAGGGCTCAATTGAATTTGTAAAATTGTAACAACTTCATCAAATGTCTTGCTTGTTGATTTTGCAGGAGTAACTAAGTTGTGTAAGAGACTCTACAGTCTTGGGCCCACTAAGCTAAGAAGTGCAGGGCTTTCTTTTGCTCCGCCACGTTGTTGCTGTTACAGTATAGTTCCACCCTCTCGCTATACGACTCCCAGCCTTCATTAGTGCTATCAAATTTGTTAACTTTCCTGACTGAAGCCATTACCACTTTATTTCCACTTTAAATTCAGCAGTTTTTCACTATTATTCACACGTCCTTCGGCTTTCTCATGCTGTTTAACTCTTGCTGTTTCATCCCGTAACTGCCAGCGCAGTTCATGATATTTTCTGATGTTCAGGTTGGTACTGGTTGTCAATTTGTTGTCTCTGTGCACAACCCAACTACATTTATATTAAATAAAAGCATCTACACAGGAGATGGCTTCAACTGGCGTATTCACATTGCAGCGAGAACAAGAGATAAAGAAGAGCAGATGTGCAGAAAACAGATAACAGACAACATGTGCAGACAACATAGTGCTAAGGGGTGTTGTCATTGCTCTAAAAGAAATAGACCCAAACATTACAAATTCATCTCTACCTTTTGCAATACAGTAAAGCATTTTATTCCATAGGATGCATGTGTTTCCATGGAACATTACCTTGGTTTTGGATGATAAATAAGTAGCAGATTTGTAATCGTGCACATTCAGGGAAAGATTTTAATATAAGAGTATTTGTTAAACTCTAAATTCTCTGATAACTCCACCTTATGGTTTGTTAGAATTCAGCTGTTAGTGCTCATTCACACAAGATTTTTAAGCATTTCTATTTGAGGTGTGATATTGTTTAAGTACAGATGAATATTTACTCGGTATTAGCCTACTGAACCACTTGCACGTGACTGTTAGGTGAAAACACTTACCTGAGGTTGCTGGCCAGAATGTCTTCATAATAACGACCATGGTTGATGACTTACTGAGGGAGGTTCAATCTCACTAGTATCCACTCAGCCTTGGATCACATGAACAATAGCAATATCTACGTCAGACCCCTGTTTATTGATTATAGCTCAGCATTCAACACCATTATATTCTCAGTACTTAATCAACAAGCTCTAAAACCTGGGCTTCTGTACCTCCCTCTGAAACTGGATCCTTGACTCCCTCATCAGGAGGCCACTGTCAGCAAAGATGGGAAATATTATCACCTTCTCACTGATGTACCTTAAGGATCCATGCATAGCCCTCTGCAGTACTCTCTCCACACCCACGACTGTGTGGCAAGGCCATTCTTAAATTTGCGATTACACAACCATTTCAGATGGTAATGAGGAGGAGTATAGGAGTGAGCTAGATCAGCTGGTTGAGTGGTATTGCAACAACAACTGTCCACTCAACACCATTAAGACCAAGAAATTGATTGTGGCCTTCAGAAGGAAAAGTTGCAGAAACACACACCGGTCCTCACCGAGATATCACCAGTGGAAAGGGTAAGCAATTTCAAGTAGCCTCATGTCAACATCTCTGAATATCTATATATTAATGCTAATACAAAGAAGACAAGACCGTGACTAAATTTCATAGGAGTTTGAGGAAGTTTGATATGTCAGCAAATACTCACAGCTGTACCACAGAGAGCAGTTTAACTGGTTGCATCACTATCTGGTATTGAGGGGCCACTGCACAGGTCCGGAAAATGCTGCAGAAAGTTGCAAACTTGGCCAGCTCCAGCATGGGAACTCACCTCCTCAGCAATCAGGATGTTATGTTTTGTAACTTCAAAACATTAAATCAATTCAAGGAAATACATGGGAATCTGAAATATGGGTCTGGCTTTGTCTCTAAGAGAGGTGCACACATATTGTGTTATCATGATGATGTAGCCAATTAACATATTTTTACATATAAGCCCTAATTAATTATTTAAATGAACAGGAATGTATAATCAACCAATATATATACAAAGTTACTCAAATATTATTGAAATATCAAATACACAACACTCCTCCCTGATTAGCTTTCAACTCCAACTCAATAGAGAATGCATCAATGATGTACACAGTATGTTATATAAAACAACGACTGTACACTGATATCCACACAACATAGTCCTTTTTAAATTGTCCCACTTGGGCTGAAAGATTCATCACTGTGGAAGCTTTCTTACTATTGAAGGATAATGCCTCTCCTGATATCGGGGATTACTGTGCTTGACAAGTGAAATTTGTGGCTGTGAAAACAATCTCAGGTTCTGAGGCCTCCTCTGTAGTGGCTGTAGGAATGAACTCTGAGACTACAAGAGGTGGTTCTGACAGCTCTAGACAGCTTTCTTCTCCTTTTCTCTCCCCGAATCCACATCATCTGGTGAAAGGTCTGTTTCCGGATCTCCATTGACTCTTTTCTCTTTGCCCTTCCATTAATCCCGCTGGGCTTTGGTCTTCACATCTGCTTTTACAGTCAGCTTTTTGGCTCCTACTTGAAGTCCATGCAATATCTTTAATGCATGCAGAGTGGATTCCGGTTCTTTATAATCAACAAAAGCTGAATGCTTGCAATTCTCCTGAAACTCCTTGAACTCTCTTCCAACTTAAATAAGCTCAGCCGCATTTCACAAGTAACTGTCTGATTAACATATCAGAAGCTTTCTCAGATACGTTGCCTACAAAAACTGTTGTAGCTGGACCATTCATTTCATCACTTTCATGCTTTGTCTGAGCAGCATGATCCTTCTTTGGTCCAATATGCGATCCAACTAGAGTTTCAGGATAAGGAATCAACACCTGCTTGTCCTCTGTTGGAAAATGGTTTATGGTGTTTGGCACGGAGACATTTGTGGCATCATCCAGTAGTTTTCTCAATTTGCTTTCAGTTAGCTTTATTGCAGGGGATCGGCATGCAGATGGTGGATGGATCCCCAGTCAATTTGTAGTTATCACAGCCAATCATGCCACCACAATGACTCTCCTTCTGCTTTACCACATACAAGCTCAATGTGGCTTGTTTGTTGTATTTTATAGTTATTGATGACATTGCTAAGGAGTTATCTTTTCTCCAGTATAAGGTCTTAGTTGGATATCTGCAGGCTTCAGTTTGATATCATTGAAATGCCATTCAAACTGATTTTGTGGAATGACTGAAACAGCTGAACCAATGTCTAATTCCATTTCAATTCATTTGCTGTTCACTTCTGATATAAGCTATATTGCTTGTATATTGTTAATTTTCACACTATAAATCTAAAAACTAGACAATCCTTGGTCACCCTCATCATTATCAGATCTTTTATCAACAGCATGCAGATTAGTGATCTGTTTGAATCTACAACTTGGGCTTTCATCTTTTTCCCTTCTCTATGCTGACCCTTGTCTGTCTGACATGTGTGGTGAACTCCATATACCTGTCTGGACTCGCCCCCCCCCCCCCCCCCGCTGACTGCGATTGGGGCACTGCTCCTCCCTCAGTCTCCAGGATGTTGTGTGGTGGTCTCTTCCAGCTAATAAAAGCCTAGCTCTCGCCTCATGTCTCCGAGAGTTATTGATGGTGCATCAAGATGATCTCTGTATATGTCCTAGTTTGTTACCTTTTCTGCAAGTTTTGTCTTTAGATCTGCATTTGCTTGGAGTGTGTGAGCCCCTGCCACAATGGTAACATATTTTGTTCGACCAGGCTGGTTTCTGTTTAGACGATGCAAATTTAGTGACACTCACTTTCATTCCTGACTGTAACATATTATGTCTCTGTTTGCATTTCGATTGAAGCAACGATTTCCACTGCTCATTTGAATGTAATCTTTGTCCCAGTTAGGAGCTGTTTTTGAATGTTTTGTTTTAAGATGACACAAACTACATGATCTCTCAGTGCATCATTAAGAACATTACCGAACTGACAATGCTAGATGGTCTCTTCAATTCAGCCACTTAAGCTGAAATGAACTTCCATTCCTTTTGATTCCACATATGAAACCTTAAGCATTCTGAAATCAACAATGGATCTGATCCTAAATGTTCCTGCATTACTTTGACAATCTCAGGAAAGCTGAGTTCTGTTGGCTTGGTCAAGGCATTCAAACTTCACAGCAAACCGTCTGCCTTTAAACCCAATGCACTCAGTAAAACTGGCACAAGCTTTCTGTTGGTTATTTCATTTGCTTCAAAATACTATTCCAACAGTTCTGTATACATGAGCCAATTAGCCATTGTGTAAAGAAACTCATCAATCTTTCCAATGTAACCTGCCACTGCTGATTGTTATGGATGATTATAATCACCTGGTATTCATTCTTTATGAACCCTGAATTCTTCCATTTACTGCTTTAAAAAAAATTTACTCATGTCTTCCCTTCAGAAGAATATGTGTTGTTTCAATCTGACCATCTCTTCATAAGCTAGGGTGCCTTTTTTACTTGCCAATCTTCCTGCTGCGTTTTATTTTATTTTTAACATCTTGCTGCATTTACCAGATTAGTCGCCACCTTGAGTTTGTTTTAGAATACCCTATTGTCAATGTTATGTTTTGTAACTTCAAAACTTTAATCTGATTCAAATGACAGCGTGGGGAATCTAAAATATGCGTGTAACTTTGTCTCTTAGTTTAACTTTTACTTTAAATGAGGCATGCATGTATCACGTGATAGTGTGCTGATGTATGCAATTAACATATTTTACATACGTCATAATTATTTAAACAAACAGGAATGCTTAATCGGAGAACATATATATAAGATTACTAAAACATTATCGAAATAACAAACACAACAGAGGACATCTTCAAAAGATGATGCCTCAGAAAGGTGGCTTTTGTCACTAAGGACCCCTACCACCCAGGACATGCCCTCTTCTCGTGGCTCCCATCAAGGAGAGGTACAAGAGCTTAAACACACACACTTTACATTTTAGGAGCAGCTCTTCCCCACCACCATCATTTTTTCATTTTCTTTTGCTCTCTTTTTGCACTACTTAATAAGAAACACATATGATTTTTCACTGTAAATTATATTTTCTTACATATTACATTGTACTGCTGCCGCAAAACAACACATTTCACAACATACATCAGTGATATTAAACCTGATTCTGATTCTGACATTGTTGTGAGAAACAGTGCCAGAAACTGAATTCCAGCAGCCCACTCATTTTTCACTTTTGTCAAAAATTCGTCATCAGAAGTGTAGAACCAGACCACATAGATCTAGTTTGTAAATCCATTCCCTCAATGGTTAGAAATCTGCTACTTATTTCCCATCCCTGGTTTTTCCTTTGTAGCAGATTGATCCATTTGAATTGCTTGTGGCCAACATGTGTGATGCACATTTTCTCTGTGTGGTGATATAGAGATTGGTTGGTCCAACATTTTGTATCCAGAACCTCTCTAATCAACATGGAGATCAGCAACTCATGTTAGCATAAACCACAGGGAGGCAGACAATGGAACACCAGCTTTAATGGGAGCTTCTATCTAGTAAATGGAGTTTTGAAAGCATACTTATTCCCTCTTTACTTTCCATTAAAATGTCACACCCTTGACATCCCATTCCCACTCAAAACCTCACCTTTCCCCACCTTTTTCTGAAAACCAAAATCTCTCCCTTCTTTATCAGCCTGAGAGCTGCTGAAGAAACACAACTGTCTGCGTTCTGACCATGCATTGCCAGTCTGCTGCCTCAGAAGCTAGCCTGTTTGTGAAAATGAATTTCCAACGCCCAAACTTGGGGTGAAATGAATCTCACCACTTGGACATTGGATCATCTGTTTCTTGACTGATAGGCCCTCATTGTTTTCTTCTGTGACAGCGCATGCTCTATGCCCTTATACAGTATAGTTCGGGGGTCGGCAACCCGCGGCTCCGGAGCCACATGTGGTTCTTTAACGTCTGTTCTGCGGCTCCCTGTTGCTTTGGGAAATAATTGGTCAGTATTTAATTGAAATGTATTTTATGTTAGTTTTTTAGTTTTTGAAATGTAATTCTAAATTTGATTATGGTGATCTTGTACAATCTAATTAAGACGTTGTGGCGACCCATTTCTTGACACATCCGAACCGGCTCACAATTAGCCAGCGTTCAGGCTAAGGGAGATAGCCTACGGGGGTTTGTGAGTACGTGTCTTTTGCAGCATCCGCGCCCATGGGGGGCGGGTTGAGGGAGGCTTAAAAGCAAGGCTGTTTAGTTCGAATAAAGCTATCTTTGACTGCAGTTTACTGACTGCGTGTAGCACACCGCTACAACGTGTTTTTATTGCTGGCTGTCCAGAGGGGAGGTGCTGAAACGCTTTGTCGCGTGTCTGGAAGAAGTGAAAACTTTCCTGGGCAGCAAAGGGCTCACCTTTCCTGAGCTGGAACAGCCAGAGTGGCTGGAAAAGCTACACTTCATGGTAGACATGACAGCGCACCTGAACACGCTGAACACAGCTCTTCAGGGGAAAGGACGTACAGCTCTGCACATGTTGGAGGATGTTTTGGCATTCGAGCGCAAGTTGACAGTGCTTGCCAGAGATTTACAGAAAGGCACATTGTCTCACTTCCCCAATTTGAGAGAGTTCAAACAAGGTCACGACATGATAAATTCGGAGTATTTACATTCTGCAATCATCGCAATGCAAACATCATTTGGGAAACGCTTCTGTGAGTTCAGAGAGGAAAAAAACACATTATCCTTCCCGGTCACTCCCCTAAGCATCGATCCATCCCTACTGAATACGACTGCATTGTCAGGTGTGAGTCAACCTGACCAAGTATGATAAATATTTTAATTGCCTATTATTTTACGTATATTCATATGTTTTCATTGTTCAGTGAAATAGTCCTTTTATTTTTCAGGTTGACAGCTGGCTGACGTTATTTTTGGTTTGCTGCTGGCGGCAAATTTAAGTTTGGCGTTTTTCATAAATACAAGAAGGACTCAAATAGACGTTGAGTATTTTACTTAAAAGTAACCTTCAACCCAACGTCTTTTTTTCGGAGTTCAAAATGTTTTTGTTGCATGCAGAAATGTAATTTCGTTTTCTCTGCAGGAGTTCATCAATTTCATAAATGCAACACATTATGTTTGTTTATACATAGCATAAAGGCAAAACAAAACGTTGTATGCAGTGTTATTTCATTTTAAATGTCAAACAGGTTTTGCGGCTCCCAGTGTTTTCTTTTCTGTAGGAAACGGGTCCAAGTGGCTCTTTCAGTGGTATAGGTTGCTGACCCCTGGTATAGTTAGACTAAGTACCTGATTTATGTAAATAGCTGTCAAGTTAAGGTCATAAACAGAACAAAGGCAATTCAGGTGAACATAAAGTAATCTCTGGTCTTTTCCAGGAAGTGTTAATATAGAATAACTGAATTCTCATACTGCAGACTATTATAGTACTAACATTTTAATTTCCTATACTACTTCATGAATAAAATGTTGTCTTTAGTGCTAATATAGTTCAATTTCTTTAATGCCCTTTTGAACATAGAGGATGGTAATCAGACTACCCAAGCCTATTTCTTCCTGCTGTACAGAATGTCTTAAACATGATCTGTGAGAAAACATTGATTTCATCAGGCTAAGCCTGGTTTTAAATCAGATACTAATGATAGTGTAATTAATCATTGTGCAACCCATGCTGTAAAAAAATCAATGATTTTAGTACTTTCAATAAAATGTAGCCTTGCCTTGTTATGTCTACTAATGCTTCACTCTCTGCCCATTTTTATCAGCAAGTGAAAGAGTAATAGATTCTGCTGGTACATGTGTGCGTTCACTGTTTTTACAAAGTACGTTGGGTCAATAAATTCTTTTTCAGGTTTCAAAATTAATTTAAAATTTTGGGGAATCTCATTGAAACCTGTTGAAAACTGAAAGGCCTGGCCAGAGTGGAAGTGGAGAGTATGTTTCCTATGGTGGAGACTAGGATCAGAGGGCACAGGCTCAGAATAGAAGGACCACCCTTTAGATCAGATATGAGGAGGAATTTGTTTAGCCAGAGAATCATGAATCTTTGGAATTCATTGCCAGACACAGCTGTGAAGGACAAGACATGGGGTATATTTAAAGCAGAAGTTGATAGATTCTTGATTAGTAAGGGCATCAAAAGTTATGGAGAGAAGGCAGGAGAATTGAGTTGAGAGGGATAATAAATCATCCATGATGGAATTACAGAGCAGATTAAATGAGCTGAATAGCCTAATTCTGTTTTTATGTTTTATAGTTTAAAATGAAAGCTTTAAATTATATTGTGTTTTACGCTGCCCTGTTCCTAATATCAGTAATGAGTTACTAATTGCAACAAGCAGGAATTAGAAATTGACATGCCTATTCCTCTCCTGCCAGCTAGTAATTACATGCAGAAGTATATATATAATCCTGATGCTTTACCTGGGATTCATAATGGTATTCATGTTGTGACAGAACAGCTACCAGCAGACGATAGGTTAGATTGTATTGATATTTGTCATTGGCTCGGATCAGGATCACCAGCCTCCAGATATTGAAACTGGTGTAAGTCCTGGACTTCAGCTCATATGCTGTGAACTGAGGATAGGACATATCCACTGATTTTGAATTTTCTTTGCATCTTTTATCAGAATTACCCATTGTATGCCAAAGACTTGCTACTTAGATTTTGTGTCAGGTTAAACCCAGGAGTAGTATCTAAGACCCCAGTTATTTCATTGTACACCGTAGGATAAATATCCGGGAGTTAGTCAGAAAGTTATGTTACTTTCTAAAATGTATTTTGTTTTGTTTAATGTTTTTAATCATTCATGTTTTTATATATTTGTACAAAACAGGAGCAGGAACTCTGCCCCCTTCCCCCAGCCTATTCTACCATTTAAAAGGATCTTGGCAACCTTAGCTGCAGATTCCTTCCTATAAGCCATAACCTTTCATCTTTTTACCTTCCAAAAGTCTACTTAAGTTGACTTTTAAAACATTTCTAAATGCTGCATCCTCTACTCCTTGAGGACAGAATTTCCAAAGACGCTAGTGGAATGGAGACCTGTCATTCCAATTCATTTTTATAATTCAACCTGTTAGATCCACATTTAATTAAGCTGACTTTAATTGGTTAGTTAGTAAAATATGTAATTCAATATCAAACATTATAAAAGCCTCAGCGTGAGAGGCAATTGAAGTTGCTAAAACCAGTGTCAACTTTTAGAGCCTGCAGAGGTCCAACCGAGCTCAGCCGACTGTCAAAGACTGTTAGGGATGGTTGTATGGTCAAAGCCATTGCAGTAGATCTGGATCATGCTGCTGGTCTATGCCTTGTACATAATAAATTTAGCATCCAGTGCAAGTAAGTGGGACTGTGGGAATAACTTATAACTGATTTTGAGAAAGGGCTCTTGAAGTGTCAAATAATTATCAACAATCATACATGAAAAGTTAGAAGAATTTAAATTATTCAGTTTCCTTTCTGAAGTCAATTCCATCATTCATCATTAAAATAATAATGCATTTATCATTGTGCATATGTATCAAAGATCATTGATAACCCAGCAGGCTTAGTCAAAGTAGTTACACAGGCTACAGATTAGAGATAATGTACCATTCGGAAGGAAAGAAGAAAGACAGAGTAATAGATTGGCCACAATTGCTTTGTCAGGAGAAGGCAGGCTAATGCTGAAATATGACATCCGGCCTGAGCTTGCATTTGATAGACAGCAGGGAAGGCACATCAAAATTGTCAGTTACAGCTTGTCAATGGAAGATGAAACAAGAATGGGTGTTCAAAAGGAATTGAATATTTTCATTGGGCTTTGTGTGTGGAGGTGGGGATGGAATATTTGTGTGCTGGGTGAACCCAACACTTTTTTCATCTAACTTTAATGAGAATGTGGAAGTAGATTTTGCATTCCTGAGACATCTTGACAAGTACTGAGTACTGGAATCATTTACTCCATTGACTTCAAACCCCATCAGTTCATGGTTTCTATTCACTGTCAGTAGACAGGATTACTAACAGATAAATTGGTTTTGAATTTAGCTTCAGTTCATGTATTTTACTGTAAATTTTAAAATAATTGAAAGATGCAGATGTGGAAATTACTAAGGTGTTTATTTGCCTTGCTTCTGATGTAGTTGTAGTAATAGGAATTATTCTACTTAAATGGAAGGAAAAGTAGGTGTGCAAATTGGTACAACCTTTGCTACTCACTCAAGGAAAGCATCAGATCTAACCCAGTATGTAAGAAATGGAAGAAGAGGTAAACCCTTCAGCTCCCTGTTCCTGCCCCACTCTTCAATAAGACTGCTTGTGATCTATTACTTCATCACCACTTTTCTTCATTAAAATCAAGCTTTTGGTTCCCTTAATATCACTTGCAATGGTTCCCTCCACAAGTCCCTCTGCCTTAAATAGACAGTGACTGCGCCTATCCTGGGTGCAAAAATTCTTCTCATGTCTTTTCTAGTGATGCATTTGAAACAAAAAGTAATTATCCCAGTCATAGTTGACCATTGTGCGTCAATCATTCCATTTTTTTCTGCCAGCTGGCTGTGACTTTGGTCTGCAGCTGTAATGCATCACAGTTCTCTTTCTCTCTCTCTCTCTCTCTCTCCACTCACTTTCTATCGGATGTGCCTTTGCATGGGTTCATTCCTACTGATTCAACATGGCCAGTGATTTTCCAGTTGTGTCTTCAAATTCAGAAAGCTCGCTTACATCTGCTGTACATTTTCCTTACCTGTGTATTATAGGTTTAGACAGTGCCAATATCTAAGGATATGAAATGTCAGAGTGGAATTACATACAAGAGCACCATCCTCACTACACAGCACAATGGTGCAGCTAATAGAGTCACTACCTCACAGTGGTTGATTTCTTATTTTTCACAATGCTGAATTAGTTTTTATTCATTTAAATAATGTGGCTTTGTAGGCTGAACCAGCATTTAAAGGGTGCTGAAACTTTGAAATTCTCTGGCTATGGAAGCTCAGTCATTGTGTTCATTCAAAACAGACTGATAGATTGGTAGACATGAATGAAATCAGAGGGTATGGGGATCGTGGTAGAAAATGGCATTGTTGAAGAAGATCAGTCATGATTTTCATGAATAGGAGTTCAGGCTCCAATTATAAAGTGTTATTAGTTCAGCATTCTAACCCACACTAAATCACTTCAGCTGTAGCTTCCAAAGAAAATGAGAAATTGCCTTTAGGACATTGGTGAATTACCAATGAGCATTCAGAGAAGTTAAAATGGATCTTCCTTACAAAAAGTAAATCAGAATGCACTAATGTGGTAAAGCAGAGTATGTTTGAGCTTTTATCCTTGAAGGGCTAGCACCAAAGGTGTTGGCAATATCCAGAAATAGGATAAATGATGTAGTTATTCTGTGTAAATCATTTTGATTTGAAGATATTAACAAGGTCCATTTGTAGCAGTGCTTATATTCCTGGGAAAGTTGGCAATGCCAACAAAGTTAAACGCAATAATAGGATAGAATTTAGTTGTAGCTAAAGAAAGAACAGGGTGGTCTGCAGAATACCTTCAGTACTTGGATAAACTTAATACTTTTTAAAGGTATCTGTTAAGGAAACGGAATAGCAAATATATTTTAATGATGAAATTCAGGCAAAAGCAGCTTTGGAAGAACTCATTGCATCAAGCAGCCTCTGTAGAGGCAAAAGTTATAAGCTTAGTTTCTAAGTTGAGACCCTGCATTAGGACCGCGAGGTAAGTGGAAAGATGGTAACGAATTCCATATCACATAAGTCAATTGGTTATACGTCTGAATCTAATTCTGATTGCCAATATATTGGAGCAAGGGAAGCAGTGGTGTGGATTGCCACATTGAATAGAGTAGGGTAGGTGATGGGCAAAACCAGATGGGGAAGGCATGATAAACAGCTGGATCCAGGTATGGAGTAGAGTAGGAGTGTTGAGCAATGGCAGAAGAAAACGAAGTGAATAGCTGAGTGTGTTTGGAAGAATATTGGAGGTATGGGTTACTTAAAATTGGCAAATTCAAGAGGAGTATAAGATACTGTTCTTTAAATTTGTGTTTGGCCTCTCTGTTGCAATGGAGAAGACTGAGGGCAGCAAGGTCAGTGAAATATTTTTAAAATTATTATGAATCTCATTTCAAATAATTTACACATCGCATTTAGAGGAAACTAAGGAAAGTGTCGAAGGACTACATTTGATACTCAGCTTTCATTAGAGATAGAACTTATTTTAGAAATGGTGCGTTTGAACTAAATAATTGTATATGTTCAAGAGGACTGTATGAACATGTTGTTCCATATACTTCCAAGCTGCTTCTCATCATTTACTTAGAGTGGGAGTCGAGATGCATTCAAAAGGCCATAGTATGATAATATTTGGGTTCCTATTATTAGATTGTTGTAGATATATTTGTCAAAATTGTTATTTGCCTAAATGTACTGTATAATTTCAGCTTTCTTCCAGGACTGGACAAGACATGAGTATCTAAGAGTATTTCAAGACTTTTAGCAGGATGAGATGAAAATATTTAACATGACAGGACCTGATCAATATGAAGTTGTGAAAGGCAGGTTACATTGGGTTAATTCTGTTGGAGGATTCATGGTCTAAAAGGAGAAATCACTGTTGGAAGGAGAGTGAATGAACTGAAAGGCTGCATAGAAAATTGCAGTTAGTAGGTGTTTGTCGGACTAACAAGTTGTGTCTCACAGTATTTCACTGATGATACCTCTTGAATTTCTGTTTATCATTTTGTGAAGGATTATGAAGTCTGTCACAAAGGTGGATTCTCATTGTGTTCATTAACCTGAATGACTCTGTGCTGAATTCACATAAGCTTTTCATACCACTGAATGAATGGAAAATTACTTCTTTTGGATTTTGCTTTGTTTATTGCAACTCTTAGAATGTGTAAGTGCAAGCAAATAACACATCTCTTCAATCATACTAAACTCACAAGGAAAACAAAGCAGTGTTTTTGAAGATCACTTACAAGTGTTTTATGCATTCTTGGTTTGTTGCAAACTTCACTGATCTAATTAAGACTGAGCTTTCTTTGGGATTCTTGTTCAATAAATTTTCTCAAAAACACCTTCATTACTTGTTCGATCACTTGTATGGTCAGAACTGCAGAATAATATTGAATTGCATTCAGATTTCCATGTAGGTAGATAAATTTAGCAGTCCTTGTTTCCTGACATTGAACCATGTTCAAGGGAAAATATGTCACCTGTAACTGTATTGTCATTAGACTACTTTGATACTAGATTTAATTGTGGCTTAACACTGGAAGCCTTGAATATATCTCTTGGTTTGTAAGGGTTAACATTTGCATGGACTAGAGTCACTATAGATTTAATTGTAGGTAGTTTACTCTTTGTGTAAATAGAAAAAGTTGCCTCTTAATTCAGAGTATAGGAATTCATCTCCTGGAATGACTATACATAATTAAGCTGTAAAGCTTCATTCATGTTAAAATGTTAGTTTCACACAGATTTGTTGTTGAGTTTGGATTGTTGTCATGGTATTATAACCTGAACACTGCTTCTCACGCTTCCAATTAAGTATTCTTCCTAGTGATTTTTTTTATCGATTGATGCAAAATTGAATTGCTTAAAGATTTGCAGAGTTCATAGAAAATTATAGTTTAAAAACTTATTATTCTGATCAGCTAAACAAAATTTAATGACACAATGAATGCATACCTAAATAAATTAATTTTTCTGTTAGGCCATGATTCATTTTAGGACTTTTAGAGAAATTTACACTTTATTGCTTCTGCACAGTTACCTCATTGAGCACACCTTGACTATGCCAAGTTTGTACTCCACACTCCACCCTTCATCAATTAATGTTCTCAGAATGTCCTAATACTGCTTTTTCCTTACTGAACGTTCCCTCAGATGTGTGTATTCTGTTTACTTCAACTATTCCTGTGGTAGCATTCTCATGTAAAGAAAGATCATTCACAATATTCTCTTGAAACTATTAGTGATTGTTTTATATTTATGACCTTTTGTTTTCAACTCACTGGAGGAAACATTATCTCCACTTCATTATCTGGTGGAATGTTGTTGGTATGATTGTAAATCCTTGTAGGAATTTATTTTGGAGTTCAGCTTGTTAGATTCTAGAACTAATAGGTTGTGGATCACTGCAAAATCTCAGATGAAATATATTCTGTCCAGCCCTTGCACCATCACCGCACTGTATGAAAGCTGCCTCTTTGAAGACAAGGGAATTAAAAACAGCAATAGAAATTGATTGATTTTCTAAATTGCAAGATTAATTTTCTAAATCCATACAAGTGCAATCTTCTTGTTCATTATTGCCTAATTAATGGATGATCTATATTAATTATAGTTACAACTAAATTACAACAGAGCTTTCACTACTGAAAGGAGGTAATTCCCCAGCTCAATCCACCCTAAGTGATACATTCTTAAAGCTTTGCATTTGGTATTGTTTAACTTGAAGAATAAAGAACTCCGACATTATCCTTTAAGTGGTACTTAATAATTTATTCTTTCTAATTATCAAGAGGATTGAAATCAAAATACAGGGTTTCAACGCTGGGAAACTGGAGCCAAAATGATCGAACAATGTTGGGCCTTTCTGCTGAAGTACAAAATTTTAAGAATAAACTTTCACTTGGATTATTTGACATTTGAATTATTTCAGCTTATTTTGTCTGCTTATGAAATACTTAGGTGGTGAACTGGTTCAGATCTTTAGAGTTATTAAAAGCTTTGATAAAGTAGGTGCAGGTAAAGTTGGGCAAGAACAAAGAACATAGCCATTAATATGAGATGGATATCAAGCACCCAAATGGATTTTGTGAGAAATGCCCTTACCCAGAATGATGTGAATGTGAATTATATCCCACATTGACTGCTGAGGTAATTAATGATAGTGGAATTGAGGGAAAATCAAATATGCAAAAGAAAGGGGAGGAATTGGAAGCTGCTGGTAAAATAGGCTGATGGTAATTTATTCTATTATGAGTTTATTGAGTATACCTGAAAGAAAATGAATCTCAGGGTTGAATATGGTGACATTTATGCACTTTGATAATAAATTTACTTTGAACTTAGAAAATAAGTTGGATGTGAGAGAAGATTATATTCCTAATGATGGGAGAGAGAAAGCCTGATGCTAGTAGCAGTTGGCCCTGCACCTGAGTACAGCAATTCAAAACCAGAATATCATTAAGGAAGAACACAGAATGGCACGTTCACCTTGATGCACACATTGAAGTTCAGATGCACTCAGTGGTGAGATTAGAAGCAGAGGTCATGGTTGAGGATGAAAGAAAAAAACGTACAAGGGAACTGGAGGGGAAGCTTTTTCATTCAGAGGGTGGTGAGAGTGTGGAACTGCCAATGGAAGTGATGGATGCAAGTTTGATTTAAGAATTTAAGATAAAGTTGGATGGGAGCGGTATAGAGGGCTATGGTTCAGGTGTATGTCAATGGGACTTGGTAGATTACCAGCTTGGCTTGGATTAAATGAGCCAAAGGGCCTGTTTCTGTGTTGTAGGATTATATGACTCTATGACACTATTCTTCCATCCTTATCACTTAAACTGGACATCAATTTTTTTGAAAAGATTTGCTTCCTCAGAAATGTCCTGTGTTATGATAAGCCACTTGAAACTGAAAAAATATAATTTCAGACTACTTGTATCACATGGGAATTTGGAGAAACAAGAAATTAACTTTTATTAACTTATTAATGTATTTAATTGCATAACAGTAGTGACACTTTGCAATAATTCAACTAAGTTAAAAAAAGTTTGTTGATGATTTTCATTTTCACTCAGTGTCTGAGGCTTCTCAACTGTTCAACAATAATAAGGCAGCATTGATGGATTCCAATTGCCCTGATACTGGTTGTCCATGACCACAATGTCCCGGTGAAATTTTTCATCATGCTCGTCACTGATAGTGCCAAGATTTTCAGGGAAGAGGTCTAAATGGAATTCAGAAATGAATCTTTAGTGACATGTTGCATTTCATATAGCTGAAGCATAATACAACCAGCTGGATGTAGCTTAATGCTCTTGTTACCAAGAACATTTTCAACAATATCCTTGAATGGTCTTCCATGCAACTTCCTCCAGTCCCACTAGTTCTTTGAATGGCCTGTCATTGATGACCCCTTTGATTTGTAGACCAAACAAAAAATGCCTTCCTTAATCCTGGTATTAGTTATTCTGGGAAGCATCTGTCTCAGATATCAAAATCCTTTATGGAAATGTGTTTGGTGACAGCCAATTCCGTCCTTGCAGTTTGAACCCAATAGTTCTGCTTTTGCCTTTGACAAACCCAAGTCTCTGACTAGGTCACTTAACTCCGATTGAATTATCACATGAGGCACACTCAAAATAATGAGTTCAAAATCTATATCGTATCAATGTCATTTTCTATTCCTGGCTTGTGCATCATGGCATCTTTGTCTGCCTCCTCGAGACTCCATGTCTCTGGTCACTTCTGTACTGGAAGACTATCGCTATGTGGCACTGGTCACATGGCTCAGGTTAGATTGGAGTATTCAATGGATTTCTTGTTTTTAGCAGAGGAACCAGACATACTGGTTATGCAGAAGTAGCAGTCTGTCATGTGATCCTTCTGCTCTCACTATAACATCAGGACAGCGAATGACATTGACTTCCGAGAATCTCTGGACTAAGATCGACAGTGCATGTTACACTGTGAGGAGCTTAAGCTTTGTCTTGGTGACCAATTTTACCCCTAGAGTAGAGCTCGTAGGCTTTCTTAATATGATGAGTTATGCTCTGTTTTTGAGCTTTAAGTGTATATTCAATTACAAATATAACAGAAAGAATCACAGCTGTTGCAGCATTTGACAAGACATTTTGCTATCACAAATACTCCTGAAAATACAGCTACTTTATTATAATCACTTACACACTATATGCTATGTACATCAATGTGATCACAAACTGATATAATGCAAACACAATGCATAGAATACTCTGTGTCTGCATGATGCTTTTATAGCCTTTCTAAAACTTGTCCTACCATGTAGCATCCACCCTGTCTAAGTATACCCAGAAATGCCTGAACTAGATAGAAAACTTTTCAGCTTACATTGTGCGAAACGTTTTAATTGACTTGAATTACAAATTGAAATAACACATTTTGGTGATTTTTTAAAAATGGTGTCTGATAGGGAAATTTCATAATGATTTTCATGACCAACAGCCCAAAATCCATAAGGTACCCCCAACAGTATTCTGGATGTAAAATCTTTATTGTCCAGTGTTATTACACTCATCCACTGCTTAGGTAAATCTCCTCTATCAAGCCACATAGATTTATTCATGTTTTTGCAAGCAGGTATTTAAACAGCTAGAGTGCCAATGTTTTGTTGCTGCATAAATCAAATCTGTGACACCAGCTTCTGGTCTAGAGCAATTATGTTTTCTGAATGGCAATTGACCTTTAACTTTAATAGATTGTGGAGAACAGAGACTGGGACTGACTGATAGGTGAAGATCCAGGACTCTGGTGCTGGGCATGGGCAGCATATAGGGATCTTCACTAAAATGTTAACTATTGAAATGTCAGTCGGATACAGGCATCTGTACAGACGTGTTGACACACTGCAGTCAGATACGGCATATGACTACACCCTACCAGTGGAGGATTCCTCTCTCATTAAAGCTGGGAAATTTCCTCTGTAGTTTCATGCAAGGTCAGCCCTTGAACAGCATCAGAGTCTCCAACCCAAAAGGGAATTTTAGGTTTACAAATTGGAAAACTTTTTTTTAATTTAAATAAGACTTGATGCTTTATTTATTTTCAAATACTTTATTTAATTAACTTTATATAAAATATACATGAATTATTTCAATTCTGGTAGTCCCCATTATCTCACTGGTTCACCTGAGCACAGGTGGTCAGGAACGTGAGATGGCTACAAACGGAATTCAGCATGGCCAAGGCTCATTAACACAAGTCTCACCAAGGTGACAGTAGGTTGCTCTGCACTTCATACCTGTTGTTTCACTCATTCAGATCCCTCAGCTTCTGCACCTCAGCTGCATTTGTCTATTCACTTTCATTTCCTTTAATACTGCATACAGAGGGAAATCTATAGGTCTACTTCTTGTGAACCCTAGTTATCCCAATATGTACAATTGTTTTTGGATGGAAACACAAATGTACACAAATTATTTGGAGCTAATGATCTGCCACAAAAAAAACTAAAGATAATGCAATGCTGGATTCAATCTTGAGGTCTTGAATGATAAGGTGATGAGGATGTTAAGTACAGTTACTAAGGCCTTGGTCAGATCTCACTGGGAGTTTTGCATTAGAGCTCGGGCACAATATCTCAGAAAGGATAGATTGCCTTGTAGATGATTCACTATTAACAACATGAATTATACAGCTTTAAGAGTAGAGGTCAATGGACTTTTGTTCAGTAAAAACTTTGAGAAATATGGAAGTGAGATATGTTAACCCTTTGAACTTACAAAAGAGCTTTCAGACTCAAAATCAGTTCTTTTTAATGTATCTACTTCATCACTCCTGGGATGCCTTTAATGTTCACTGCCGTGGCTGCTTCTCTGGCTAAAGAGAAAAAAGATAGTCAGAAATTAGCACCAGCAGCTTTTGCAATGAGCTCCAGGCCACAGAGGAATAAACCTGCAACAGGGAATAGATCCCTCTTATAAGTAAACCTGCTTCTAGTCCACTTGCTCTATCAGTAACTGTACAGATAGCTTGGTTAATCTGATGTTTTCCTGATGGAAGAAGGCAGGTAGTCAGTCGGTCAGAGATATATGAGGGTCAGTAAATAAAATGCCCTTTGGAAAGGCGTATCATCTCTTTGGCTTCCACCTGTCTCATTTACACACTGAGCTGAATTTGTGGTCTCTCACTTTATGTACCAGATATTATTATATGTGATTTCTGATTTAATTTTAATGTCACTTTCATAAACTACCGAATTGGGATCCCATTGCATTTGTTTGTAATTACTGAGGTTGTTATCACTGGGATGTGAATTCAGGAGATATAATTTGTTTGCTTGTGAATTGCGCAAAAATTGGTGGTGTTGGAGAAAACAACCAAGGTTGTATAAGGCTGCAGCAAGATGTGGATCAGATGGAAAGTTGGGCAGAGCACTGGCAGATGGAATTTAATACCAGTGAAGGGTCTCGATCTGAAATGGCAACTGTCCAATTCCCTCCGTAGGTGCTGCTTGACCTACTGAGTTCCTCCAGTGCTTTATCTGTTGCTCCAGGTTCCAGCATCTGCATTGTCTTGTGTCTCCAGAACTTAGTCCTGAGAAGTACAATTTGGGAGGTCAATCAGGAATAGGATAGATATTGTAAATGGTAGTGTGTTAAGGAATATAGGGACATCAGGGTTTGTTCAAGACATGAATTCCCTGAAAGTGAGGCACAGATAAATGCCATAATAAAGAAGGCATGCGGCATACTTGCCTTCTTTGGTCACAGCAACAAACGTAAAATTTGGAGGATTTTGTCACAACTTTACCAAACATCGGTTAGACTGCACTTGAAGTATTGAGTACACTCTTAGGAAGGAAGTAGTTGTACTAGAGCAGGGGTTCCTAACTTTTTTTTATACCATGGACCTCTACCATTAACTGAATGGGTCTGTAGGCCCAAGTTTGGAACCTTGTACTAGAGGCGCCAAGTTGTTGCCTGCACTGAAGGGTTTCAGTTACAGGGAGATATTGGTAAGTTTTTGCAGCTGTAGGGTCATTTGACAGAGGCAGGCAATATTAAAAGAGACATAGATCAGTAAGATAGTTATCCCATTGTAGGGGTATCAAAAACATGAGCAGTGGAAACTGTAAGCAGTTTCAAACTCATGGGAGTACACATCTTGCACAAAGTCTCATGGTCCCTGGACACATTCTCCACAGTCAGGAAAGCTCACCACTGCCTCTACTATCTAAGGAGGCTGAAAAGTGCTGGCCTATGCTCAGCACTACTCAAAACCTTCTACGGATATGCTGTGAAGAGTATCTTCAAGTCAAGTCAAGTTACTTTTTATTGTCATTTTGACCATAACTGCTGGTACAGTACATAGTAAAATTGAGACAATGTTCTTCAGGACCATGTTGCTACATGAAACAATGCCAAAACTACACTAGACTACAGACCGACCCAGGACTGCATAAAGTGCACAAAACAGTGCAGGCATCACAATAAATAATAAACAAGACAATAGGCACAGTAGAGGGCAGTAAATTGGTGTCAGTCCAGACTCTGGGTATTGAGGAGTCTGATGGCTTGGGGGAAGAAACTGTTACATAGTCTGGTCGTGAGAGCCTGAATGCTTTAGTGCCTTTTCTCAGATAGCAGGAGGGAGAAGAGTTTGTATGACAGTTTGTATAACATATCGCATCGCTGTGTGGTACAGAAACTGCACTGCGGTTGACAGGAGGGCTCTACATTGGATAAAACTGCCAGTGCATCACTGGCAACAACAAACCATCATCAGGGATGTATATCCAGAAAGGTGCTGGAAGAAAGCCAACAATATCCTGAAGGATCTGACCCACCCACCCAGCTTATGGACTGTTTGTTCCACTCCCATCAGGCAAGAGGCTATGCAGCTTGACCAACAGATTTAGAAACAGCCACTTCCTTCAGGCCATCAGGCTGAACAACGCCTCCATGCATGAATCCACCCCATCACATTTCCCTACACCTCACCTGCTGGCACTTTATGTACATGCAGTCTGTGCATTCAACTGGTCCTTGTACATTGGGTGTTATAGGACTGCTTCTGTACTTGTGTATTTATCATGCCTCTTAATCTTTGTGTTCTGTGTTCTTTACTCTCATTGGGCTTTTTTGTGCTCTGTTGTATCATTTTTTTCTTTTACACTTGTGTACTGAAATATGACAAAAAGCAATCTTAATAAGAACACAATTTGAACAGTAAGAAAAAGGAAATTTGAACAGTAAGTTATTTTTGTACAGAGGGTGGTTGTTATCTGGAGTATTCTGGCCAAGGAGGTGCTGGAATCAGATAGAATCACTCTGTTGAAGAGCTATTTAGAAAGCAGTTGAATATGTAAGACACAGAAGAATATGGACCCAATGTGGGCATGTTGAATAAAGATTTCAGATTTAAAATTAGCATTATTTGTCACATGTATGTTGAAACATCAAAGCATACAGCGAAATGTGTCATCTATGACAATAACCAACACAGTCCAAGGATGTGTTGGGGGTAGCCCGCAAGTGACATCGTTCTTCCACCACCCTCATAGCATGTCCGCATCTCACCAATCCTGACTAACCCATACATCTTTGGGACGTGGGAGGAAACTGGAGAACCCGGAGGAAATGCGGAGAACGTACAAGCTCCTTACAGATAACGGTGGGAATGAAACCTGGATTGCCGGTGCTGTAGAGGATTAGGCTAGCTGCTGTGCTACCCAGCTGCTGTTTCGATGGGCAGTGTGGATGGGTTAAAACGTCAGCATGGACTTGGTCAGGAGAAGTGCTTGCTGCTGTGGCAGATGCCTCTGTAACAATAAGACTGACTTAATTGGTTGTTTGGTAATCTCATTCAGTGACTATTAGAATTCCTGTTCTAATTGTAGACGCAGCACAAATGCCAAATTTACAAGAGAAGCTTAGAGTTAATAATCCTATTTTTGTAATTTTATTTTTGGCACCAGGATGAACTGCACATTGAGCACAAATGTCACTGTGCCTGGTTTTTGGTTGTACTGATTTCTGAAGGGTTAGGATTCTCTTTCCAAGCTTAATTGATGTAATATGGATTATGTCAGAACACATTTCAGTTTTTCTCTGTGTAGGGTCAACAGCTGAATCATTTTTCACTGCCGTGCATCAAGAATAAATCTAAATCTGGACTTAAATTTCAGTAACAAGCCCAGAGGGTTGTAATTATATGAGAAATTTACATTGATGTCAGGAAGTAAGACCGAAGCTGAAGCTGCTTTCTTTAATCAAATTCAAGTTTATTGTCATCTGACTGTACAACCAAGCAAAATAATGTTCCTCTAGACCACGGCGCACCCACAAAACATGAATCACACACAACACATAAACTAAAATATTACCATAAATAAGTTAATAAAATATAATTCAAAATGCATGTAGTGCAGTGCACAGGTAAGCAATAAACAGCTTACTGTCCAAGTGATGAGACCTTGAAGGTGGCAGGTATTCACTCGTCTCACAGCCTGAGGTAAGAAGCTGTTGCTTAGTCTGGCAGTCCTGGTCCTGATGCTCCTGTACCATGTCCCTGATAGTAGTGGGTGAAAGAGATTGTGGGATAGAGGGTAGGGATCCTCAACAATGAACCGGGCCGTTCATCTGCAATGCTCAGTAAATATCACAAATGGGGAGAGGGGAAGGGAGACCCCAATGATCCGCTCTGTCATTTCTACCAACTCTATAATGTCTTGTAGTCCAATGCCTTTGCAGCTTCTGTTCACATAATGATGTAGCCAGACAGGACACTCTTGAAGATGTTCTAGTGGAAAGCTGTTAGAATGGTGGCATGGAGCCTTGCACACCTCAGTCTCCCCAGAAAGATTGTGCCTTCTTCACTAGTGAGGAGCTGTTGTGAATCCAGGTTTGATCGTCCATCATGTGCACACCCAGGAACTTTGTGCTGTTCAATCTCTCCGTGTCAGAGCCATTGATGTGCAATGGAGAGTGGTCGATCTGCGCTTTCCTGGTGGCATTGACCTCCCACATCATGAAGACTTGTTCTAGAGCAGCTCCAGCCTATGGTTAGGCCACACTTAGACCCCCTCCAGTTCACCTACCAGCCCCAACTAGGAGTTGAGGATGCCATCGTCTACCTGCTGAACCGTGTCTATGCCCAACTGGACAAGCTAGTGAGCACTGTGAGGGTCATATTTTTTTACTTCTCCAGTGCGTTCAACACCATCCACCCTGCTCTGCTGGGTAAGAAGCTGACAGTGATGCAGGTGGATGCTTCCCTGGTGTCATGGATTATTGATTACCTGACTGGTAGACCACAGTACGTGCGCTTGCAACACTGTGTGTCAGACAGAGTGGTCAGCAGCACTGGGGCTCCACAGGGGACTGTCCTGTCTCCCTTTCTCTTCACTATCTACACCTCGGACTTCAACTGCTGCACAGAGTCTTGCCATCTTCAGAAGTTTTCTGATGACTCTGCCATAGTTGGATGCATCAGCAAGGGAGATGAGGCTGAGTACAGGGCTACGGTGGGAAACTTTGTCACATGGTGTGAGCAGAATCATCTGCAGCTTAATGTGAAAAAGACTAAGGAGCTGGTGGTGGACCCGAGGAGGGCCAAGGCACCGGTGACCCCTGTTTCCATCCAAGGGGTCAGTGTGGACATGGTGGAGGATTACAAATATCTGGGGATATGAATTGACAATAAACTGGACTGGTCAAAGAACACTGAGGCTGTCTACAAGAAGGGGCAGAGCCGTCTCTACTTCCTGAGGAGACTGAGGTCCTTTAACATCTGCCGGATGATGCTGAGGATGTCTTACGAGTCTGTGGTGGCCAGTGCTATCATGTTTGCTGTTGTGCTGGGGCGGCAGGCTGAGGATAGCAGACACCAACAGAATCAACAAACTCATTTGTAAGGCCAGTGATGTTGTGGGGGTGGAACTGGACTCTCTGACGGTGCTGTATGAAAAGAGGATGCTGTCCAAGCTGCATGCCATCTTGGACAATGTCTCCTATCCACTCCATAATGTACTGGTTAGGCACAGCAGTACATTCAGCCAGAGACTCATTCCACCGAGATGCAACACTGAGCGTCATAGGAAGTCATTCCTGCCTGTGGCCATCAAACTTTACAACTCCTCCCTCAGAGTGTCAGACACCCTGAGCCAATAGGCTGGTCCTGGACTTATTTCCACTTGGCATAATTTAATTATTTAATTATTTATGGTTTTATATTGCTATATTTCTACACTATTCTTGGTTGGTGCGACTGTAATGAAACCCAATTTCCCTCGGGATCAATAAAATATGTCTGTCTGTAAAGGAGAATGAAAAGTTTGTTATTCCGGATCCAACGTAGCAAAAAAAACCACAATAAATATAAATAACACGATAAAGCACACGGCAAATATAAATGCATAAGATTAGCCTGTGTACGCAGACTGATTGTACATACATAAAGTGACGTCAGGTACAGGAGTATCTTTACATAGGGTGACTGACAAAAAATGATAAACTAGTGCAAACGACATGTCACAGTTGCAGTCCTTTTTAGGATTTGCCAATGATTATAATAGGTTCCTGCCAAATCTGGCTACTGTGCCCCCCCCCCCCCCCATGAACTCATTACCACAGACTGGAAAGAAATGGGAATGAACAAACAGTGCGAGGTGGATAAACAGCCGAGACAAATTGAACCATCTTGTTTGAGGAGCCTTCAATGTTTCACTCCTGGACAAGCAGCCCTGGAGAGGGACTACAGGGGTGATGAAAAGTGGGTATTGGAAAGATTAAGGTCAGAACAGGATCACTCTCCTACACAGTGGAAATTGCGTCTGATGTCATCTGGAGGCACATATTGATCAGTTGAGAGTAGAGTCAATTGTTAGTGAAGAAAGGTTTCAGCAGCTATCAGACCCATTTCCTGCAGTCTCAATCACCAGAAGCCCCAGAACTTGAGATTGTTTCACAGCCACAAGTCTCACCTGCCAAGCACAGTGACACCCCCCCCCCCCTTTGCCAGGAAATATGTTATCCAAAAGAGTAAGAAATCTTCCACAGTGATTAAGTCTTTAGGCCTGAATGGAACAATTTCAAATTTATTATGCTGTGGATGTGTATAGAGTAGTTGCATTATATAGTATACATGTATACTGTATATATGAGGACGAGAGATCAATGCATTTCATATTCACATTTGAGTGGAGATGCATTTTACAGTGAGTTGGATTTTATAGCTAAGCAGGGATGAGTGTAGAGTATTTAATATTTCAACAGTATTTGAGTAATTTTGTAAATACATTGTTTGATTTAAACATTTTTTGTTGTTTGCATAATACAGTGTGGGTTATATGTAAAAGTACGTAAATGGCATATGACTTTATGCCACCATGTCATATTCGAGCGCCTCACTAAAAAGGAAACTAAGTTCACCCATTTCCCAGCTCCTGAGTTTTTCTTTCGATTGGTTTCTGGAGTTACAAACCATAACAACTACCATTTAGGATAGATAATTGTTGTTAAAGAGGACTCCAGAAATGATATAGTTTAGGACCTTGACATGACGGTCAATCTTAAAATATGACAGGTGCAAAAGAATTTCCTCCCACTTTCTATGAATTACTATTTTGCAGAAATAACTGAATATGAGGCACTTTATAAAATTCATATAATTGTAGCACTTCCCAAAAAAAGCCTAAGACTTTCTGGCTTTTGACAGTAGTAGTCAGAAGATCATAGCTATAAGCAAGAAAAAAAAGCCAAAAGTATCACTTTGTTTTCTGCAAGTGCTGCTTGTGGTGCATGAGCTTGGTATTTCAATTAGGTCCTGGAAGGATGACAAATGTTTTTTGAAGCAAGATTGTATTGATAGGCTGCTGATTAATACTCTCCTTCTGCTTCATTTCATTATTTCAGCCTTAAGTGGACATTCTGTGCAATGTTTAGATCAATTACTGGCAACTGTTCAAACTCCAGGTATGGGAAGATTTAAATGATGAATTAAACAAATTCCCTTCAAGAAAGGTTATCAGCAAATCAATGCTGCAGGAACTACAAGTGATTCCACCATAGTACCCGGCAGTGCATGGGCTGCCCAATAGTAACTCTGTATTTGTCAAAGTAGAAAGTCATCCATTTATTTTTAACGGTTTGTTTGTTCCTCTCCGCGCCTTGTCGCACATCGGGTAGCAACCTTGCCGTTTCGTTATGATGCACCATCAATAACTCACACTGAGACGTAAGGCGAGATATCGGCTTTTATTGACTGGAAGAAGGAACGAGGAGTGAGTGTCCATCATACTATGACCTGGAGACTGAGGCCGAGCGTCAGGCCTCAGATCGCCTTTATACAGGGGCCTGTGGGAGGAGCCACAGGAGCAGTCAGCAGGGGCGTGTCCAGACAGGCACATAGTTCACCACACGTTAATATTTGTCTGTTTTTTACGAGGCCGGTTTGCTACCTCGACACTGAACTCAGCATGGATGGAAAGTGTGCAAGGAGCCAGCCAGGCTCATTTGGCTCAAAGCCCAGTGCAGATGCCACTACACCACTGCCCGGCTTGCTCATTTATTAGAAAAACAAAATAACACATTAAAACTACACCGATGTCAAATTTAAATATTTACAAAAGTACAGGTCTGATAAAATCTAAAGTTTTCATCTTTATATTCAAACTACGTTTACTAAAAGCTTTATTTGAGATCATTTGGCCCTTGATTATGCAGGGCATTCAAATCTTTAGTTTACACACTGTTTCTTTGTGCAGATGTGTGCATTTGCAAATAAGCTCATGAGGTGACAACTTTGACACAAAGCCTGCTAAAAGCTACAGTGGAATAAAGTTGCAATGTTACCGCTGAAGTCAAATTGTAAGCATGAGCTCCTGGTGATTCTGTTTTCATGCTGAAGTGTATTTATCAAAGTTCAGCTATGAATGTGACTTTGTATTACGCTGCCATTTCTACATTGCAGCAAACTAAAACCATTTATAGAGGGATGCAGAAGTATTAATATAACATGCTCTTGAACTGCTGAAAATTCAATCACAGTCAAAATATCATTCCTCTTCTCCACCAGCAACCTAGTTCTGTGGTGTGCATTATTTACAAGATGTCAACAGTACATTGCAAACAAACTCTGGTGTGTTGACTAAACTCACAATCTCCAGCACTTAGAAAGAAAATTACAGCAGGTACATAAGTTCTATGCTGTTCCTGTCCCTTTCCAAGTCACATGGAACTGATTTTGATGTACATTATCTTCAAACCATTACCAAACCAAGTATCTGGGAATGAGTTCACCTGTTGTAGTCGCCCAGGAGAGGAGATGTTGGAGGCAATGTGGTGAGGTGTCCATGCTGGACTTGGGCAGGCCCCTCCATCGGTGCTGCCCTCCAGCGATGGAAGACAAGGCATGCATGTGTGCATTCGTTTGTCTAAGGTCGGCTGACGGCTTCTTCTTGCTGACAATTATCCATGCACCATCAATCTGTGGGGCATGTCTCTCGGACTCGGGCTATATTATATTCTTCTGTGTGACTGTACGTCTACTGCTGCCTTATACATGCCTTGTACTGTGTATGGTTGTTGGTACTGTGTTTTGCACTCTGGTGCTGGAGGAACGCTGTTTCATTTTGCTGTTTTCATGTATGGCTGAATGATATTTGAACTTGAACTTGAAGGTCTACAGGGTGATTTGCGAAAAGAGCGATCATCTTGAGAATTTCAAGAAGGTGGCTCAACACCGCCTTTTCATGGGAAACTGCACATGAAAACTGCACATGGTCGATTTTCCCAAATTGCACACATTAGAAAGTGAGACTATTGATTTGTAATCTAAGTTCAATGATGAACAGATTTTATTAACATTGACAACTATGAAATTTACCAGAAACAAAATGAAGGTTCGACCCTATGTCATGGAACACAGGAGGGCAGAGGACAAGAACGGCCCTTTGACCATAATGTTGAGCTATATCGTTATTAACTAACTTCAATCCATAAAAATCAATGAACACCGTTTAAGACTCCCCTCTCAAATAACTCCATGTCAGAGTGAATGACAATTGTTTTGCCCAAATAAGGCTTAAAAATTGTCTGATGGATTAATATTTCTGGAAATCAGAAAAGCTTTTAACAGTATGCTTCTGAGTTTGTGTGATGCTCTCAGTCATTCCAAAGTATTGCCTGTAAATTCGTATGCAGGTTAACAGAGAAGCTCACAGATGTTCATCTTCAGCTAGGGCTCTGCACATCTCTGATCTTATTTAAGTGCAGTTTAGCTGCAGAAAGTGAGGGCCCTAATCAGAATCCAGAACATTGCTGGAGGATTCAGAACTAGGATTTCTTTTGTACGCATGCCTTTATTGATGCTATGTAACAAAAGACCCAATTAGTCAACATCCTTCCAAAGGGGGCTAATTATAGTCATTCCACACATGCCATACTTGTACACAAAGGCATCTGAATTAGCACATTTATGTCAGATGGTGTGCAATGCAAATTTTGATATCAATTCGGGTTTACTGTCATATGCATTAAGTGTGGTGAGGTGGTCATGCAATGAATGTACATCCAGACCACACAGAATATAAATGATGCATAAATTACACAAAATGGTGGAAAAAAAGACTGCTAAGCAAGACATTAGTGCTAAAACCATAAATAGAGACAAATGATCTATTATATAAATGGTTTGTGGTGATTCCATTGCTGAGGTAGGATTTGCAAGTTGGTGGTAGGAACATCACTGTTCTTGAATCTGATAGTGTGGGAATTGTTCTTATGCTCTCCTACCTGATGGTAGAGGCATGGTCTGGATTATGGGGATCCTTGATAGATACTGTCTTCTTGAGACAGCACCTCGGGTAGATGCTTTCAGTGGAAGGGTGGCTGTGTTCATGATGAACCCTACAACCAGCAGCTTCTTGTGTTCCTGTGCTTTGGATTGCCATTCCAGGCCATGATACAACCTGTGAGGACACTTTGAACATTTGGTATTGACATTGGTATTGATTTATTATTGTCACCTGTAACAAGATGCAGAGGAAACCCTGTCTTGCACACTTTTCATATAGATGCAATTATTACATTGAGGTAGAACAGGGTAAAATGTAAGAAGTCGAGAGAACAAGCACCAATGCTCATTGAGAGGTTAGCAGTGAAGAAGGTGAGTAGTTTTAATTTACTGGGTGTCAACATCTTAGAGGATTTAACCGGGTCCACCATATTGATGCAATCACAATTAAAGTGTGCTGGTGTCTATACTTCATTAGGAATTTGAAGTGATTTGGTATGCACCAAAGACTCTAGCCAATTTCTATAAATGTACCATGGAAAGTATTCTGACTGGTTGAATAACCACCTGGTATGGAGGAGCCAATGCACAGGATCATATGAGTCTTCAAAGGATTATAGACTCATCCAGCTTCTTTAAGAGCACAACCCTTCCCACCATTGTGAACATCTTCAAAAGGGCAGCCTCCATCATAAAGACAATAAGATATGGAAGCAGATTAAGTCATTCCATCCAGTGAGTCTGCTCCACCATTCCATCAAGGCTGATTTTTTTTTATGCCTCTCTTCATCCATTCCATCCAGACCTTTCAATATCCAATAGGTTTCAATGAGATGCCTCCTTATTCTTCTAAATTGCAGTGAGTACAGGCTCATAGCCCTCAGGCACTCCTCATATGTTAAATCCTTTTATTCCCAGAATCGTTCTCGTGAGCATCCTCTGGACCCTCTCCAATGCCACATTTCCCAAGTCTACATTCCATCTGTCACTTCTTTTCTTGTTCCCCCAATCTGTCTCAGTTGTTCTGCAAATTCTCTCCTTCCTTAAAACTATGTGCCCCTCCACCTATCTTCATTTCATCTGCTAACTTGGTCACATGCCCATTAATTCAAATCATTCACATATAATACGAAAAGGAGCAGTTACAACACCAACCCCCTGTGGAACACCACTCGTCACTAGCAGCCAACCAGAAAAGGCTCTCTTTATTCCCACTCCTTGCCTCCTACTAGTCAGCCAATCCTTTATCCATGTTAGTATCTTTCCTGTAATGCCATGAGTGGTTATTTTGTCAAGCAGCTTCATGTGCAGCATGGTGTCAAAGACCTTCTGAAAATCCAAGTAAAGAAATTCACCAACTCTTCTTTGAATAGCTTGCCTGTTATTTCCTTAAATAATTCCAAAAGATTTTTCAGGACCCACGGCATTTTTCATCATTACAATCAGGGAGAGATACAGAAAATGAGAGGTTAACGCTTAGTGTTTTGGTAAAAGCTTTTTTCCCTCGGACATCAGATTTCTGAATGGTCCATGAACTTGTGAGCATTACTTCACTATTCCTCTTTCACAAAGTACTATTTATTTGTTTATGTATTGTAGCTTATAGTCAATTATTAAGCCTGCACTGCACAGCTACTGCAAAATAAAAATTTTCCTGACTTATATCAGTAACAATAAACCTAATTCTGTTTCAAAGATGTTAGGAATTTGAAGCTGTTGAGCTCTGCATCTTTGAATCACTGCTGCGAACTGGCATTAGGGCCTAAAAGTGCTTTCTGTAATTTTTTTCCCTTCCCCTTATCACTCTCTTCCCACCGACACTCAGAACTCCCTCCGCTCATGCCTCTTTATTATCTCTGCAAGGGACTACGAGCATATCTGTTACCACCTGTTATCAAGTCACAGTTCCCATCAGGGAGCCTAGTAATGCCTGGTTCTGACACGACTATCAGGCTTCCTAAATTCATGTAGGGGCCTTTCTTGTACAATATCAACATGATTCATTCCCCTCTTCCAGCCTTGATATCTTACCGAATTGTTAGTTCTTTGCTCTTGAGTATAAAGGAGAAGTTATTCTCTGCACATGGCTGAGAAATAAAACTGGACTTTGGAAATATTTTACTTCTTGTTTCTAATATATAATTAAATATCTAATAATATCATATTGAAGATGGTACTTTATTGAACAAATTGAAACCATTTAAAGATCATTGGAAACAATTGGGAGACAAACCATATGATTTTACAATTTCAAAGTTCAAAGTAAATTTATTATCAAAGTACGTATCTGTCACCTTACACAACCCTGAGATTCATTTCTTGCAGGCATACTCAATAAGTCCATAAAAGAATAATAAGCATAAACGAATCAATGAAAGACCACACCAACTGGTGTTCAACCAGTGTGCAAAATACAACAAACTGTGCCAATTCAAAAAGTAAGAAATAATAATAAATAAACAAGCAATAAATATCAGGAACATGAGAACTTGAAAGTGAGTCCATAGGTTGAGGGAACATATTAATGTTCCATATTAGCAAGTGAAGTTTACTGAAGTTAATCCCTTTGGTTCAAGAACCAGATGCTTGAGGGGGTAGTAGCTGTTCTTGAACATGTTGGTGTGAATCCTGAGGCTCCTGATGACAGCAAAGAGAAGAGAGCATGACGTGGATAATGGGAGCCCCTGATGATTTCCTGCAACAACGCCCTGTGCAGATGTGCTCAGTAGTGAGGAGGCTTTTACCCATGATGGACTGGGCCATATCCATTACTTCTGCAGGATCTTCCATTCAAAGGCATTGGTGTTTCCATGCCAAGCTGTGATGGAACCTCTCTGCTACACATCCATAGATAGATATATAAATTTCAATTACATTAAGTCACACTTCCAAATCAATTCTGATTTGAATTACTTAATCACACAGGACACGTATCTGAATTTTATAAACAGAATTTATATGCTCTTTTGTGTTTTGTGTTTCATGATATTTTGATTAAACATGTAAACGGGGCTAGAAATGATGGTTTTGGTAATATTAAAGTTACACAGGTTTGAATTAAACTGACAATACGGTGCTAATTACATTATCAGATGCTAATTTGTGCATTTAAGGCCATTTCTGGAAGCACTTAGCTCTCAGGATATCAGACAAAGTGAACAAAGATCAAGTCTTCACAAGACTGTCTTTGGTAGAGTACCAGTGACCTGGGTTTAATTCCCGCCATTGCCTGTAACGAGTTTGTGTTTTCTCCCTTTCACTGCATGGGTTTCCTCCAGGTGCTCCAGTTTCCTTCCACAGTCCAAAGACATAACAGTTGGTAGGTTAATTGGTCATTGTAAATTGTCCCGTGATTATGTTAGGGTTAAATCAGGGGATTGGTGTGCTGTTCGGCTTGAAGGCCTGGAAGGATCTATTCTCCGCTTTATCTCAGTAAATAAACAATGATTTAATTGTTTTCCTGTCTTATTCCTGCCTAATGGTTGATTGATTAATTATTGCCACATGTACGGAGATACAGTGAAAAGCTTGTACAGTATATAGATCAGGTCACTATGGAGTAAATTGAGGCAGAACAAAGCAACAATGAAGAATGAAGTGTAATAGCTACAGAGAAAGTGCAAGGTGTACGATCATAATGTGAGTAGATTGTGAGGTGAAGAGACTAACTGATTGCACTAGGAAACTACTTAATAGTTTTAATCTGTGGGGCAGCAGCTGCCCCTAAGCCTGGTAGTGTGTGCTTTCAAGGTTTTGTATCCTCTGCCCGATGTGAGAGGGAGAAGAGAGAATGTCTGGGGAGGATGAGCCCTCTGATTATTCTGGCTGTTTTAATACTGCAGCGGGCAGTATAGAAGGTCCACAGGGAGAGGCTGGTGGAAGGAGTTAAAACTGATCCCTGTGGAGATCTTGTTAGTTCTGTATTGTCATTCCTTTGCTGTGTTCAGAATTTGATTCAGTTGCATTGGACCTAATTTCTAAGTGTGCATCTGCAGAAATGGTTGAATTCAGCCAATAGTCTGCTTGTTACTTTCTGCGCCCTATTACTCGACAATGGTTGAGGCACCTCTGCTCTTACCAGCGTGCTCCTGCGGGATTCATGATGTTCATTGCTTCTTTGCCACTCACAACATTTCATCTTCATTAATGTTCTTCAGTAATGACCTTTATCTAAAATGGATTTAATAATTTAAAATTGGATTTTGTTGAAGGAAATCCATTTCATTAACATTTTCCTTTCTGGTATTTAATCAGCTATCAATTTTAGAAGAGCACCAGTTTACTAAAACTACGTTATGTTATTTTAAATTAAAGCTCACAAATGAACTGAAGGTTTTAATATTGGAGCTGGTGTGTGCATCTTATTAAGTGACACTTGCACACATTCCACGTATCTTGAACAGTGCTAAAATTTTAAATTAAACTATTAATATGCTTCTGATCTATAGTAGGTACTTTCAGCAGCAGAAGCTGAATAATATGCCTTGGGTTTCTTCAGCACTCGGTGGTTGAAAATAAAACAAGACTTCAGCTTTCAACATCAAAGCATAAATAAATAAATCAGTACTACTTCCTGACGCCAAGAAGAAAAATCTCCCCTGCATATTATTTGTAATGAGACCATAAGCCAGTTTATCAAGTACACATTTTGTTACCTGAATCACACAAAAAAAATTCTTCTCTCATAGCCATGGTTTAATTAATTTCCCAGTGACTGCAAGTCATTTATAATCATCCTGCCAAGTTTCCAGGAGTCCTTCAGGGTTCAGGCTGGATCACTGGATTATTCAAGCACTTAGCAATCACACCGAACTTGTACATCATTTGCAATGTCAACTCATTTATATACTGTCTACTGCATGTTTTGCAACAGTTATTTAATTTTTGTTGCAGCTAGTTGACAGTGTGTTCCTTGATTCATGATAACAGTCATGTAGGTGTAAAGGAGATTTACTGCATGCCTGTTTACCACTATTCAGTAAATTCCTTTGATGACATAGGGAAAACAGGTTTGGTGGTTTCTGAGTTAATGAACTGGATCTTCCGACGACGGATGTGTTGCCCGAACTCATTGGTTCTGTGAGCTTTGAAGCTTGGTGATTTGATCTCCACCATCCTGGCTACATTTTTTTTAATGGGAGGAAGGAACCTGTGGATCAGTGCACATGTCAGGCCCTGTGTGGTACAATGGTTTCCAGGTCATAAGCCGCAGGTCAAAACTATGAATTTTAATATGACAAATGTAAGGTGAAGAAATGCTCAAATATACATTTGGCTCAATATTTCATTTGAGTTTTATTCCTTCTTTGCTGTTAACAAAAACCTATTTTATATATTAATTCATTTTTCTCAATAACTCTCTCTGATGTTTTCAGATGTAAGACTGATAAAATAAGTCCAAAATTACCTTTCAAGCTGCTTAGATTTGGTCCCTGAAATCATCCTTTTTATAATTGAAAGTAAAACTGCAATGATCAGAGAACATAGGAACAGAATTAGGCCATTTGGCCCATCAAGTCTACTCTGCTGTTCAATTATGGCTGATTTCTTTTCTCTCTTAACACCAACCTCCTGCCTCCTCATTAATTTGACACCCTCACTAATCTAGAACCTATCCGCCTCTGCTTTAAAGATACTGAATGACTTGGTATCCACAGTCATATGTGGTAACGAATGCCACAGACTCACCACCCACTGACTAAAGAAATTTCCACTGTTCTCTGTTCTAAAGGGACATCCTTCTGTTTTGAGCTGTGCCCTTCGGTGCTCTCCACATCCACTTTATCCATTCTGTTTGAGGGTATTTCCAATATTTCTTGCTGAGTCTCACAGAAATCACAATATCTCTGGGCATCAAGATATCACAGTTGTTTCATATGGAAGTCCAATTTTAATTTAGCTGCAGCTATCATACAAACAATTTTGTGAGGCAGGATTGTTTTATTGAGACAGTCAAAACACACAAATATTAAAGAAGTATTTTCATTATCATCAAATAGTCATTTGTCAGAGCAATGGAGCACTCTGAGATATTGCCAGCTGCAGAATTCTATTCCACTGGAGTCCATAACTGTTTTATTTCTCGTATCTCTAACTCTACAATTGCCATTAAATAGTTACCCACCTCTGCTTCAGCCACGTGCGTAGGAGTGTTTAAGAATGAGATGTAGAATCACAATACAGAAATCCTAGCATGCAGAACAATGAGAAAAGTAGGCTGTGGCTAAGCAATTCATCAATGAATGGGTGAAATTAGAGACCCACAGTGCTGTCACCCTCTATATAGGAGTGAAACAATTAAACACTGATATAATGAAGATGTTTTATGATTGTACCCAGCCTTACTACCAGTAGTTACAAGCAGAAGGACCACTGCAGGCTTCTTGAGAGGACCCCACACTTGTGAGGTTGATTCATTGCACAGAATGCCAAGAGATGGCAGTGGAAACAGAGTGACAGTAGAAACAGGAATGCTGGAACTACCAAGCAGGTGGATAATAAATTTGAATGCATTGTTAGGGATGAAAAGAGAGGAGGGGGTGGAGAGTATCTTAAATGTTTCTATTTTAATGCTAGGGGAATTGTAAGAAAGGTGGATGAGCTTAGAGCATGGATTGATACCTAGAATTGTGATGTTGTAGCTATTAGTGAAACATGGTTGCAGGAAGGGTGTGACTGGTAACTAAATATTCCTGGATTTAGTTGCTTCAGGTGTGATAGAGTAGGAGGGGCCAGAGGAGGAGGTGTTGCATTGCTTGTCCGAGAAAATCTTATGGCGGTGCTTTGGAAGGATAGATTAGAGAGCTCCTCTAGGGAGGCTATTTGGGTGGAATTGAGGAATGGGAAGGGTGTAGTAACACTGATAGGAGTGTATTATAGGCCACCTAATGGGGAGCATGAGTTGGAAGAGCAAATGTGTAAGGAGATAGCAGATATTTGTAGTAAACACAATGTGGTGATTGTGGGAGATTTTAATTTTCCACACATAGACTGGGAAGCTCATTCTGTAAAAGGGTTGGATGGTTTAGAGTTTGTGAAATGTGTGCAGGATAGTTTTTTGCAACAATACATAGAAGTACCGACTAGAGATGGGGCAGTGTTGGATCTCCTGTTAGGGAATGTGATAGGTCAGCTGACAGATGTATGTGTTGGGGAGCACTTCGGGTCCAGTGATCACAATAGCATTAGCTTCAATATAATTATGGAGAAGGACAGGACAGGACCTAGAGTTGAGATTTTTGATTGGAGAAAGGCTAACTTTGAGGAGATGCGAAGGGATTTAGAGAGAGTGGATTGGGTCAAGTTGTTTTATGGGAAGGATGTAATAGAGAAATGGAGGTCATTTAAGGGTGAAATTATGAGGGTACTGATTCTTTATGTTCCTGTTAGGTTGAAAGGAAAGGTTAAAGGTTTGAAAGCACCATGGTTTTCAAGGGATATTAGAAATTTGGTTCGGAAAAAGAGAGATGTCTACAATAGATATAAGTAGCATGGAGTAAAGGAGTTGCTTGAGGAATATAAAGAATGTAAAAGGAATCTTAAGAAAGAGATTAGAAAAGCTAAAAGAAGATACGAGGTTGGTTTGGCAAATAAGGTGAAAGTAAATCCGAAAGGTTTCTACAGTTATATTAAAAGCAAGAGGATAGTGAGGAATAAAATTGGCCCCTTAGAGAATCAGAGTGGTCAGCTATGTGTGGAGCCGAGGGAGATGGGAGAGATTTTGAATGATTTCTTCTCTTAGGTATTCACTAAGGAGAAGGATATTGAATTGTGTAAGGTGTGGGAAACAAGTAAGGAAGTTATGGAACAATTAAAGAGGTGGAAGTACTGGCGCTTTTAAGAAATTTAAAAGTGGATTAATCTCCAGATCCTAACAGGATATTCCCCAGGACCTTGAGGGAAGTTTGTGTAGAAATAGCAGGAGCTCTGACGGAGATCTTTAAGATGTCATTAGAAATGGAGATTGTGCCAGAGGATTGGCATATTGTTTATGTGGTTCCATTGTTTAAAAAGGGTTCTAGAAGTAAGCCTAGCAATTATAGACCTGTCAGTTTGACATCAGTGGTGGGTAAATTAATGGAAAGTATTCTTAGAGATAGTATTAATAATTATCTGGATAGACAGGATCTGATTAGGAGTAGCCAGCATGGATTTGTGCATGGAAGGTCATGTTTGACAAACCTTATTGAATTTTTTGAAGAAGTTACGAGGAATGTTGACAAGGGTAAGGCAGTGGATGTAGTCTATATGGACTTCAGCAAAGCCTTTGACAAAGTTCCACATGGAAGGTTAGTTAAGAAGTTTCGGTCATTAGGTATTAATGCTGGAGTAATAAAATGGATTCAACAGTGGCTAGATGGGAGATGCCAGAGAGTAGTGGTGGATAATTGTTTATCGGGATGGAGTCCGGTGACTAGCGGGGTGCCTCAGGGATCTGTTTTGGGCCCAGTGTTGTTTGTAATATACATAAATGATCTTGGATGATAGGGTGGTAAATTGGATTAGTAAGTATGCCGATGATACTAAGGTAGGAGGTGTTGTGGATAATGAGGTGGGTTTTCAAAGCTTGCAGGGAGATTTATGCCGGTTAGAAGAAAGGGCTGAACGTTGGCAGATGGAGTTTAATGCTGAGAAGTGTGAGGTTCTACATTTTGGCAGGAATAATCCAAATAGAACATACAGGGTAAATGGTAGGGCATTGAGGAATGCAGAGGAACAGAGAGATCTAGGAATAGTGCATAGTTCCCTGAAGGTGGAGTCTCATGTAGATAGGGTGGTGAAGAAGGCTTTTGGAACGCTGGCCTTTATAAATCAAAGCATTGAGTACAGAAGTTGGAATGTAATGTTAAAATTGTACAAGGCATTGGTAAGGCCAAATTTAGAATATTGTGTGCAGTTCTAGTCACCAAATTATAGGAAAGATATCAATAAATTAGAGAGAGAGTGCAGAGACGATTTATTAGGATGTTACCTGGGTTTCAGCACTTAAGTTACAGAGAAAGGTTGAACAAGTTAGGTCTCTATTCATTGGAGCGTAGAAGGTTGAGGGGGGATTTGATCGAGGTATTTAAAATTTTGAGAGGGATAGATAGAGTTGACGTGAATAGGCTGTTTCCATTGAGAGTAGGGGAGATTCAAACGAGAGGACATGATTTGAGAGTTAGGGGGCAGAAGTTTAAGGGAAACACGAGGGGGTATTTCTTTACTCAGAGAGTGATAGCTGTGTGGAATGAGCTTCCTGTAGAAGTAGTAGAGGCCAGTTCAGTTGTGTCATTTAAGGTAAAATTGGATAGGTATATGGACAGGAAAGGAGTGGAGGGTTATGGGCTGAGTGCGGGTAGGTGGGACTATGTGAGATTAAGAGTTCGGCACGGACTAGGAGGGCCGAGATGGCCTGTTTCTGTGCTGTGATTGTTATATGGTTATATGGTTATCAAGCAGCGACTATGCTGAGAGATACACTTATAGCAGAACAGTTATCTCACATAAGAGCAATATGTATGGACAATCATAAATGTTTTAGGACAATGCTCTGAAAGTTCAAGATGAAATTTTATGTATCAATATAGAACACTTGTGACTATATATATTGCCATATGTTCTTTGAAAAGCAGTGCTGGCTGCACTGTTCCTGTGGGAGAACCACTTTGCAAAAATTTGCATTTCTATAATATCTTTTATAAGGGACATTCTTGGGTGGTTTGCAGAACACAATGAGGCAAATGAATGTTGTGCTAGGAAAGGAATATGTTAGAAAGTTGCCCTAAAGCCTGCTAGTTTATCAGTACAGCAATATTTCTCAAAGGAAGATACCTAGACACTGAGTGACAACGAGGCATATCCAAGGATATGAAAGAGATTTTCTAAGAGGCCTTCACAGAAATGAAAGATGGTGAATAAAAATGCACCCATACTCTGTATGTTGTACTGTATAAAATAACTGTGATTTGTTGTGTAAACCCACATCCTGGTTCAGATTAATAAATGGAATATTGGGATTAAAAATCACTGACATAAAACACAATTCATATTCAAATCTGAAAGGCATTAAACGACTAATACTCTACATTTTATAATCTTTTATGCAGCAAATTGGTTTCCTTACAAAAATAGACACCCTGGAATATTTAGGTGATTAGAAAGCAGAATTCTATTCTATTGAAGGCAATTAATTTTAGGCATCAGCAGGTATACTATTACGCTGTTTGACTGTCAAAGTGTTTTAAGAAGTGTTGCACTTGGCTTAGTTCTAGTTGTCAGTGCATTTCAATCTAATGAGACAAGATCTAAGAACACTATTTGACTATTGGATAATTAGGTGCTTAAAAGTATAAATTGTGCCACTTACAATGGCTTGTTGTAGAAAATTTGTTACTATTCATTTATCAAAGTGTAGGCCAAATTTGCTACAATGAAAGAGTGGTTTCCAGATTATTTTTCTTTGTATCTAAGATGTAACAGTTCCTGAGGGATTTTAAGAGTAGTATTTGAAATTAGGTTTACTTTAAGGATAATGCAGCTATGAACAAGCTATTAATTTATTTCCCCACTGTTTCCTATTACATCTGATTGGCTTCAAATAAAACATAGACCAACTGGTGGGACTTCAACAGTTTAGGCTACGTATAAAAGTATTTTAATTTCTTAACTATTGTGGTCTTTGCTGCAGGCGATAGCGACTGCATTGTTTAAAATAATATCATAAATTCTATCTTGTTAACATGTAGTATGTATAAAAAGCAGACATGAAATTATGGAAACATTTTTAAATTCCAATGGAGATTAAGTAGGAATATGTTCTGAAAATGGGATTATCACATGCTTTGTTGCAAATCAAGTTTTTATGCAAGGTCTGAGCTCCCAGTGATAAAGCTGCTCTTCACTGGGTAAATCACTAATCGAGAAAGTAGAATGCAATGGGTCAGACAGCTACTACGTCAGTTATCAAGCAGAGGAAGCATTTTCGATGGTAATTTCAGGAGCTGCAAAGATGATCACTTCAGTCAAGGTTTCTAGATTCTAAGATTTAGTCCTGAAAGTGTGTATGGAGCTGGTGAGCGGCAAAAGGGTATCTCTTTGATTCTGGACAGTGTACACCCAAACAATTTCTTCTGTCAGGGTGGACAGAACAAGTCAATGCCATATTATTCCTATTACTAGTGTGCAGTTCGGGGGGGGGGGGGAACTAACATTATTGAGCTTACTGGGAATGCAAAGGTAGATTTATATTAATGTTGTATTCTCCTCTGAACAGATTTTCATTATTTATCTTGCTTATTGTACTTTGCATGTCACCCCACCAGTTACACAGGATTCTTCACACTGTACACAGAGAAATGTTCTGCACAGTATCTACTTGCAGGCAGAACATTCATTCATTATATCCATAATACCCATTTGTAATAACCCATCTTCAAGCCTTTGGCACATAGCTTACTATGCCTAAGCAATGAAAGGAATTTATCTAAACATTTCTGAATCAATGTTAGTTTCTATCACTCCCCCTGGTAGTACATTGCAGCTACTCACCATTCTCTGAGTGAAAAAGTTCCTCTCAGAAAGTTTCTCTGTGGAAAGCGGCCAGTGAGTGAGTGGGGCAGTGAAGGAGTGGAGATTCGAGGCTTTGACTTGAGAGGCTTCAACAAGAAGAGGCGGAGGAGGAGCTTGTTCCCAGTTAGTCTTTACAATGCCTCCTGAGATGGTGATGTGCCCCTCCTGTGAGATGTGTCAGTCTTGGGGGAGCTCCCCTCTCCCACAGAGTCACATCTGCATGAAGTGCTTGTGACTGGGCGATCATTTAATTTATGGCCATAAGGCCGTGAGAGGAATCTGGAGCAGCAGCTGGATGACCTTTGACTCATAAGGGAGAATGAGGCAGTCATAGATGAGAGCTACAGGGAGGTAGTCACACCTAGGCTGCTGGAAGCAGGTCGTTGGGTGACAGTCCGAGGGGGGAAAGCGAAGGAGAATAGATAGGTAGTGCAGAGCACTCCTGTAGCCATTCCCCTGAATAATAAGTTTACCGTCCTGGATGTTGTTGGTGAGGACGACCGACCAGGTGTGAGCCATAGTGGCAGGGCCTCTGGCACTGAGTCTGACCCTGTGGTGCGGAAGGATGGGACGGAGAAGAGGAGAGCTGTCGTCATGGTTCGGGAGGGTTTAAACTAATCTGCATAGGGGCTGGGATCCGGAGCGATAGAGCAGTGAAAGAAGTACAAGGAGTAAAGCCATATCTAACATATAGAGAGGCTTTGAGTAAAGAGAAGCAGAATAAAGGGTGTAAAGGTAGTAAGGTAGAAGAGCTAAAGTGTGTGTACTTCAAAGCAAGAAGCATCAGGAACAAAGGTGATGAACGGAGAGCTTGGATACATACATGGAATTATGACGTAGTGGCCATTACAGAGACTTGGCTGGCACCAGGGCAGGAATGGATTCTCAATATTCCTGGATTTCAGTGCTTTAAAAGGGATAGAGAGGGGGGAAAAGGGGAGGAGAGGTGGCATTACTGGTCAGGGATACTAATACAGCTGCAGAACGGGTGGGTAATGTAGCAGGATCCTCTTTTGAGTCAGTATGGGTGGAAATCAGGAACAGGAAGGGAGCAGTTACTCTACTGGGGGTATTCTATAGGCCCCCTGGTAGCAGCAGAGATACCAAGGAGCAGATTGGGAAGCAGATTTTGGAAAGGTGCAAAAATAACAAGGTTGTTATCATGGGTGACTTTAACTTCCCTAATAATGATTGGCACTTGATTAGTTCCAAGGGGTTAGATGGAGCAGAGTTTGTTAAGTGTGTCCAGGATAGATTCCTGTCACAGTATGTTGACAGGCTGACTCGGGGGATGTCATACTAGATCTAGTATTAGGTAACAAACCGGGTCAGGTCACAGATCTGTCAGTGGGTGAGCATCTGGGGGACAGTGATCACCGGTCCCTGGCCTTTAGCATTATCATGGAAAAGGATAGAATCAGAGAGGACAGGAAAATTTTTAATTGGGGAAGGGCAAATTATGAGGCTATAAGGCTAGAACTTGCGGGTGTGAATTGGGATGATGGTTTTGCAGGAAAATGTACTGTGGACATGTGGTCGATATTTAAGGATCTCTTGCAGGATGTTATGGATAAATTTGTCCCAGTGAGGAAGATAAAGAATGGTAGGGTGTAGGAACCATGGGTGACAGGTGAAGTGGAAAATCTAGTCAGGTGGAAGAAGGCAGCATACACAAGGTTTAGGAAGCAAGGATCAGATGGGTCTATTGAGGAATATAGGGTAGCAAGAAAGGAGCTTAAGAAAGGGCTGAGAAGAGCAAGAAGAGGGCATGAGAAGGCCTTGGCGAGTAGGGTATAGGAAAACCCCAAGGCATTCTTCAATTATGTGAAGAACAAAAGGATGACAGGAGTGAAGGTAGAACCGATTAGAGATAAAAGTGGGAAGATGTGCCTGGATACTGTGGAAGTGAGCGAGGTCCTCAATGAATACTTCTCATCGGTATTCACCACTGAGAAGGAACTTGATGACGGTGAGGACAATATGAGTGAGGTTGATGTTCTGGAGCATGTTGATATTAAGGGAGAGGAGGTGTTGGAGTTGTTAAAATACATAGGGATGGATAAGTCTTTGGGGCCTGATGGAATATTCCCCAGGCTGCTCCACGAGGCAAGGGAAGAGATTGCTGAACCTCTGGCTAGGATCTTTATGTCCTCATTGTCCATGGGAATGGTACCGGAGGATTGGAAGGAGGCGAATGTTGTCCCCTTGTTCAAAAAAGGTAGTAGGGATAGACCAGTGAGCCTTACGTCTGTGGTGGGAAAGCTGTTGGAAAAGACTCTTAGAGATAGGATCTATGGGCATTTAGAGAATCATGGTCTGATCAGGGAAAGTCAGCATGGCTTTGTGAAGGGCAGATCATGCCTAACAAGCCTGATAGAGTTCTTTGAGGAGGTGATGAGGCATACAGATGAGGGTAGTGCAGTGGATGTGATCTACATGGATTTTAGTAAGGCATTTGACAAGGTTCCACACGGTAGGCTTATTCAGAAAGTCAGAAAGCATAGGATCCAGGGAAGTTTGCCCAGGTGGATTCAGAGTAGGCTTTTATGGTGGAGGGAGTACATTCAGATTGGAGGGTTGTGACTAGTGGTGTCCCACAAGGATTTGTTCTGGGACCTCTACTTTATGTGATTTTTATTAACGACCTGGATGTGGGACTAGAAGGGCAGGTTGGCAAGTTTGCAGATGACACAAAGGTTGGTGGTGTTGTAGATAGTGTAGACGATTGTCGAAGATTGCGGAGAGATATTGATAAGATGCAGAAGTGGGCTGAGAAGTGGCAGATGGAGTTCAACCTGGAGAAGTGTGAGGTGGTACACTTTGGAAGGACAAATGCCAAGGCAGAGTTCAAAGTAAATGGCAGGATACTTGGTAGTGTGGAGGAGCAGAGGGATCTGGGAGTACATGTCCACAGATCCCTGAATGTTGCCTCACAGGTAGATAGGGTAGTTAAGAAAACTTATGGGGTGTTAGCTTTCATAAGTCGAGGGATAGAGTTTCAGAGACATGATGTAATGATGCAGCTCTATAAAACTCTAGTTAGGCCACACTTGGAGTACTGTGTCCAGTTCTGGTTGCCTCAGTATAGGAAGGATATGGAAGCATTGGAAAGGGTACAGAGGAGATTTACCAGGATGCTGCCTGGTTTCGAGAGTATGGATTATGATCAGAGATTAAGGGATCTAGGGCTTTACTCTTTGGAGAGATGAGGATGAGAGGAGACATGATAGAGCTGTACAAGATATTAAGAGAAATAGACAGAGTGAACAGCCAGCGCCTCTTCCCCAGGGCACAACTGCTTGTTGGGAGGGGAGGGAAGTTCAAGGGAGATATGAGAGGAAGGTTTTTCACTGAGAGGGTGGTTGGTGCGTGGAATGCACTCCCTGAGTCAGTGGCGGAGGCAGATACATTAGTGAAGTTTAAAAGACTACTAGACAGGTATATGGAGGAATTTAAAGTGGGGAGTTATATTGGAGGCAGGTTTTGAGGGTTGGCACAACATTACAACAAAGGGAGGCTTTGACTTGAGAGATTCTGGCAGATTTGGCAGTGGGACTCTGCAATCAAGTTAATCAAGATTTGAATAGCTCAGCAGAAAGCTGTTGATTGGACAATCATGATTTGAATAGCTCATAGTTGCTCAGCAGAAAGCAGCTGATTGGGCAATCGAGGTCAGGTGACCAAGCAGTTTGAAAAGCTCAAACAAATAAATAGAGGATTACCTCAAGCAGAGTGGCCTGTGGAAAGCAGTCAGTGAGTTGGTGGGCCCGTGAAGGAGTGGAGATTTAAGGCTTTGACTAGAGAGGCTTCAACAAGAAGAGGCGGAGGATGAGCTTCACTCTAAGTGAGGTAAGGCCAGGTAAGTTCCTTTCAAAGGAGAAAGTTTCAAAAGTTGAGGCAAGTATTGGGTAGGTCATGGCAGCTGAGATCGGCCCTGTGGTTTGTTCATCCTGCAGCATGTGGGAAATCAGGGATACTTCCAGTGTCCCTGACGATTATGTATGCAGGAAGTGTGTCCAACTGCAGCTTCTGGCAGACCGCATTGAGTGTCTGGAGCTGCGATTGGATTCATACTGGAGCATCCGCGATGCTGAGAAAGTCGTGAATAGCACGTTCAGTGAGTTGGCCACACCGCAGGTAGAGGCTACACAGGCAGAAAGGGAAGGGGTGGCCACTAGACAGTGTAGCAGTAGGCAGGTAGTGCAGGAGTCCCCTGAGGTCATCTCCCTCCTGAACAGATATACTGTTTTGGATACTGTTGGGGGAGATGTCTCATCAGGGGAAGGCAGCAGCAGCCGAGTTCATTGCACCATGGGTGGCTCTGCGGCACAGGAGGGAAGGAAAAGGAGTGGGAGAGCTATAGTGATAGGGGATTCGATTGTAAGGGGAATAGATAGGCATTTCTGCGGCCACAAAAGAGACTCCAGGATGGTATGTTGCCTCCCTGGTGCAAGGGTCAAGGATGTCCCTAAGCGGCTGCAGGATATTCTGGAATGGGAGGGTGAACAGCCAGTGGTCGTGGTGCACATAGGTACCAACGATATAGGTAAGAAGTGGGATGAGGACCTACAAGGTGAATTTAGGGAGTTAGAAGATAAACTAAGAAGTAGGACCACAAAGGTAATAATCTCTGGATTACTACCAGTGCCATGTTCTAGTCAGAGTAGAAATAGGAGGATATTTCAGATGAATATGTGGCTTGAAAAATGGTGCAAGGGGGAGGGATTCAAATTTCTGGGGCATTGGAACCAGTTGTGGGGGAGGTGGGACTGGTATAAACAGGATGGTCTGCACCTGGGCTGGACTGGAACCAATGTCCTAGGGGGAGCATTTGCTACTGCTGTTCAGGAGGCTTTAAACTAATGTGGCAGGGGGATGGGAACAAGTGCAGAGAGACAGAGGGGTGTAAAATGAGGGTAGAAGCAAAAAATATTAAAGTGAAAAGCAAAAGTGGCAGGCAGGGCAAAAAACAAAAAGAACCACTTTTCAACATAATTGTATAAGGGCTAAGTGTGTTGTAAAAACAAGCCTGAAGGCTTTGTGTATCAATGGGAGGAGATGAATTGAATGTGCAGATAGTTATTAATGAATATGATATAGTTGGGATCACAGAGACATAGCTCCAGGGTGACCAAGGATGGGAGCTCAACATCCAGGGATATTCAATATTCAGGAGGGATAGACAGGAAAGAAAAGGAAGTGGGGTAGCATTGCTGGTTAGAGAGGAGATTAACGCAATAGAAAGGAAGGACATTAGCCTGGAGGATGTGGAATCGATATGGGTAGAGCTACATAACACTAAGGGGCAGAAAACACTGGTGGGAGTTGTGTACAGGCCACTTAACAGTCGTAGTGAGGTTGGGGATGGCATTAAACAAGAAATTGGAAATGCATGCAATATAGGAACAGTAGTTATAATGGGTGACTTCAATCTACATATAGATTGGGTGAACCAAACTGGTAAGGGTGCTGAGGAAGAGGATTTCTTGGAATGTGTGTGGGATGGTTTTCTAAACCAACATTTCGAGGAACCAACTAGAGAGCAGGCCATTCTAGATTGGGTATTGAGCAATGAGGAAGGGTGAGTTAGCAATCTTGTCGTGCGAGGCCCCTTGGGTAAGAGTGACCATAATATGGTGGAATTCTTCATTAAGATGGAGAGTGGCATAGTTAATTCAGAAACAAAGGCTCTGAACTTAAAGAAGGGTAACTTTGAAGGTATGAGACGTGAATTAGCTAAGATAAATTGGCTAATGATACTTACAGGGTTGACGGTGGATATGCAATGGCAAGCATTTAAAGGTCGCATGGATGAACTACAACAATTGTTCATCCCAGTTTGGCAAAAGAATAAACCAGGGAAGGTAGTGCACCCGTGGCTGACAAGGGAAATTAGGGATAGTATCAAGTCCAAAGAAGAAACATATAAATTAGAAAAAAAAGCGGCACACCTGAGGACTGGGAGAAATTCAGAGACCAGCAGAGGAGGACAAAGGGCTTAATTAGGAAAGGGAAAATAGATTATGAGAGGAAGCTGGCAGAGAACATAAAAACTGACTGTAAAAGCTTTTATAGATATGTGAAAAGAAAACGATTGGTCAAGACAATTGTAGGCCCCTTACAGTCAGAAACAGGTGAATTGATCATGGGGAACAAGGACGTGACAGACCAATTGAATAACTACTTTGGTTCTTTCTTCACTAAGGAGGACATAAATAATCTTCTGGAAATAGTAGGGGACCAAGGGTCTAGTGAGATGGAGGAACTGAGGGAAATACATGTTAGTAGGGATGTGGTGTTAGGTAAATTGAAGGGATTAAAGGCAGATAAATCCCCAGGGCCAGATGGTCTGCATCCCAGAGTGCTTAAGGAAGTAGCCCAAGAGATAGTAGATGCATTAGTGATAATTTTTCAAAATTCTTTAGATTCTGGATTAGTTCCTGAGGATTGGAGGGTGGCTAATGTAACCCCACTTTTTAAAAAATGAGGGAGAGAGAAACGGGGGAGTTATAGACCGGTTAGTCTGACATCGGTGGTGGGGAAAAGGCTTGAGTCAGTTATCAAAGATGTGATAACAGCACATTTGGAAAGAGGTGAAATCATCGGACAAAGTCAGCATGGATTTGTGAAAGGAAAATCATGTCTGACGAATCTTACAGAATTTTTTGAAGAAGTAACTAGTAGAGTGGATAGGAGCGAGCCAGTGGATGTGGTATATTTAGATTTTCAAAAGGCTTTTGACAAGGTCCCACACAGGAGATTAGTGTGCAAATTTAAAGCACACGGTATTGACAGTATGGTATTGATGTGGATAGAGAATTGGTTGGCAGACAGGAAGCAAAGAGTGGGAGTAAACGGGACCTTTTCAGAATGGCAGGCAGTGACTAGTGGGGTACCGCAAGGCTCAGTGCTGAGACCCTAGTTGTTTACAATATATATTAATGATTTAGACGAGGGAATTAAATGCAGCATCTCCAAGTTTGTGGATGACACGAAGCTGGTCGGCAGTGTTAGCTGTGAGGAGGATGCTAAGAGGATGCAGGGTGACTTGTATAGGTTAGGTGAGTGGGCAAATTCATGGCAGATGCAACTTAATGTGGATAAATGTGAGGTTATCCACTTTGGTCACAAGAACAGGGGAACAGATTATTATCTGAACAGTGGCCGATTAGGAAAAGAGGAGATGCAACGAGACCTGGGTGTCATTGTACACCAGTCATTGAAGGTGGGCATGCAGGTACAGCAGGCAGTGAAAAAGGCAAATGGTATGTTGGCATTCATAGCAAAAGGATTTGAGTACAGGAGCAGGGAGGTTCTACTCCAGTTGTACAAGGCCTTGGTGAGACCACATCTAGAATATTGTGTGCCGTTTTGGTCCCCTAATCAGAGGAAAGACATTCTTGCCATAGAGGGAGTGCAGAGAAGGTTCACCAGATTGATTCCTGGGATGGCAGGGCTTTCATATGAAGAAAGATTGGATCGATTAGGCTTATACTCACTGGAATTTAGAAGATTGAGGGTGATCTTATTGAAACGTATAAAATTCTAAAGGGATTGGACAGGCTAGATGCAGGAAGATTGTTTCTGATGTTGGGGAAGTCAAGAACGAGGGGTCACAGTTTAAGGATACAGGGGAAGCCTTTTAGGACCGAGATAAGGAAAATCTTCTTCACACAGAGTGGTGAATCTGTGGAATTCTCTGCCACAGGAAACAGTTGAGGCCGATTCATTGACTATGTTTAAAAGGAAGTTAGATATGGCCCTTGTGGGTAAAGGGATCAGGGGGTATGGAGAAAAAGCAGGTACAGGGTTCTGAGTTGGATGATCAGCCATGATCATACTGAATGGAGGTGCAGGCTCAAAGGGCTGAATGGCCTACTCCTGCACCTTTGTTCTATGTTTCTATGTACTGAAGGGCCTGTAATGTGCTGTACTATTCTATGATATCCACCAAATCCCCTCCCCTAAATTAATGTCCTCTAGTCTTATCTGCTTCTGATAAGAGATGGCATGGTAACGCTTTACTATGCCAGCGACTTGGGTTCACTTTCTATCGCTGTCTGTCAGGAGTTTGTACATTCTCCCTGTGACCTTGTAGATTTCCTCCAGTTTCCTCCCCCATTCCAAGGACATATGGACTGGATGGTTAATTTGTCATATGGGCTGCATGGGCTCATTAGGCCAGAAGGGGCTGTCACCAAGTTGTATCTCTAAAATAAATAAAACAAGTTTTCTGCAATCTATATCATTTACATGTACATTACCTATCTCTATTCTGTCCCCTCTTAATCTGCTCCTTTCCACGGAAAACAGACTTAGCTACTGCAATCGTCAACATTGTAACTCTGTAAGTCTCCATCCCAGACAATATCCTGATGAATCCCCTCTGCAGCATGATCACACCTTTCCTCTGTATTCTAGCTAGATACTGTCCGACATTTCCTAATGTTAGAGCAGGATTTCTCAACCAGGATTTCTGTGAGAGGTTGCTAGGGGTTCTGTGAGAGATCATGAGTAAAAGAAATGAACATCATTTTTTGAGCTTCGTGACAATGGTTGGCTGATAATTGGTGAACTTTGTATTGCACGGAGGGGAAGGCAGTAGGCTGATGAGGAATGTGATGCAATTTCTGAGCATTGAATGGAAACAAAAAGTCTGTCTTTTTTTACAAAACTGTAAAAGTTTATTTACGCAACAAATACATAAAGCACAATCATTAAGTGTTTATAAGATAATGAATAAATTCAAATTAACATATAAGCACTACTGTCTATAAAATGGTCAATTCCCTGGGGGACCTCACCACTCCTGGAGATCCCCCACTTCTCCTATTATGACCGCATGTTCCGTCTCCAAGAATAGCCGGGCATGAACATACCGTCAGAAGAGGGGCAGGAAGTCGGCTCTGGTAGAGCCCTCAACTTGGCCATCTTGGCCAAGCACAGGAGCAAGCCCACCAGCCCTCCTCCTGACATCCCCCTTCTGTACTGAGTGCCCGTTAACGAAGAGCATGAAGCTGAAGTGCAGCAAGAACGTGAGCAGTCGCCCCTTCAGACACTTCAACAGAAATGGGGGGAGGGGCTGCAGTCTCTCACACTCCATTTAAGAGGGGTACACCGACTCCTCCCGGCCACAGAATGGTCAAGTAGATGGGGTGTCAATGAACTTAAAGATCTGTTGCACAGTACTGCCCTGTGCAACAATGTCCTCCCTCCCCCTCCCCCCCCCACCCAGATCACCAATGTACAGGGGAAGGACCCCTGCATAAAGAGATTTTCACTGGGGACCTCCTCTGCTGGCAGGTGGTAACACAGATCACCACGGTGAGTCTGGTCACCAGACGAAGGCAAGGAAGTGAAAGGTGCAAGAAACACTTTGGAGCGTTACAGAAGGGCGCGGTGGGCACCCCTGCAATACGTTATGTGGAGCCCTCTCCTGCATGGTATTCCAAGGCCTGAGTCAGGCAAGCAATTCTGGCCCATCAGTTGGTGGTGCAGTTAGAATCCCCTCCAATTCCCTGAGCCCCCTTGACACCCACCGTGATAGGATGGGGACCAGTCCCCCTCACAACTAGAGCAACATCCCCCACCAGCACAGGAGCACCCTATCTGGATGAGACCAGACCCCATTCCCTCAACAGCTCTCGATAAAAGCAAGGCAATTCCCTCAAAGCGGCACGGCCGATGCTGTCCGCTGAAAACTGCGAATCCTCCTACAGGCAGTGACCCGGTGGAGAAAGTGCATCACCAGCCCATACCACCTTGGAGGGTGGTCGCTATACAGCCATCTTTGCAGGGTCCTGAGGCAGAGGGCTGCCACTGGGTGCAGACAAACCCCAGTGACTGACCACTCTCCACAATTGGAAGACTCAGGATCAACTGCAGCAGAGGCCCAATGCCTCCTGTTGCCCCCGAAGAAGTTCACCAACCACCCTGGGTCCTGAAAATGAAAGCAGTGGGTTGGAGAGCTCCCAAAATGCATCCCCTCACATTTATTAAGCTCCAGTCTACACAACCTACACAAAAACCTACAGATGACATAATCTTGAGGTTAAAAAGTTCAACCAACTGGAGAAACATGCCAGGCCAAGCAGCATTTGTAGGGGTGGGGGTTAGCAAAGGAATTGTTGCTATTTCAGCTTAAGACCTTGCATCATCAATTTCTTTCCCTGAACAGATGTTGCTTGACCCATTGACTTCTTGTAGTTTGAGGTTCAGTTGAATTGCAGTTAGGGAGACAATTGTTCCTTCTTTGTTTTGTGGCAGCCTGTAAGGAGATGAATCTCAAGGTTGTATGTAGTGTACATATTTTGATCACAAATGTACTTTGTAGTTCGTTCACTTTTGAAATGTTTTATTTTCTGCCAAAGACAAACTATAATGATTTCAGTGCTGCTGACACTAAATGCAAGCAAGAAATAAACAAGAAACCACCACTTGAAACTGCGGAGAGAATTACTCATTAGGTCAGACAGTGTCCGTGGGGAGAAAAAGGAGTTAAAAGTTTAAATTGACAGTCTTTTATATGAACTCATAAAAAATTTGAAATAAAACATGTTTGAGGTTGTTTAGAGGAAGAAGGGAAACAATGGGAATGCGTGTGATACGGTGGAGACCAAGAGGGTGTCGCTAGTCAAGTCGTGGTGGCACCGCTTGGAGATACTTGTGAAAATTTACCAGAGGAAAGGGAAGTAGAAAATGAGTAAAAATAAAGAAAGAAGGAAAAGACAATAAAACAAAATCACCATGCTGGAACTGTTCAGATACAAAATACATTGCCAATCATGCAACATCTGTGGACTGAAAAAGACAAGTTAAAGTTCACAGGTTGGTGACCTTTCATTATAAATAATCAGTTCTGAACCAAACCAGAAAGGTTGGTTATCAATCATCACTGCATTCATTGTTAATTCTTAAAGGCTGTAATGCTCCAAGTCATAAGGAAAGGTTATGTTTTTCAAGCTATACATTAAGCTTCTTTGTAACAGTCTAGGAGACCAAAGACAAATAGTTCAATTTGGAACATGCATAGAGTATTAAACTAGCAGGCAGCTGGAAGTTATTCCAGACTAAATTAAGATGTTCTGCCAAACTGTCACCATATTTGCATTTGGGATGCAGGCAAGGCCATATCTTGCACATCAATTGATTTGAAAGAGACACTAGTACTGTATATAACAGCTTCATCTAAAAAGAGAGAAAAGGGATGAGGTAAAGGGAGATGAAGCTTCTTGAAGAAAGTGTTTTTTTATGATCAACATCATCCTAGTCTTTAAGCAAGTGTTATTTGATTTAGACATTTGGAAACACATAATACTGAACTTTGAAACACTGGCATCCTCTAATTTGTATTGTTCTTAATGGAAGTCAATAGAGCTTTATCAGTACGAAGTGTTGTTCATTAATGCCAGTCATATTGACCCATTCCCAGCATCAATTGTTCTCAGTGAAATTGCAAGTAAATATTCACATGGGTACTTGCGTTCAGTACAGCGGAAAGAATATAGAGCATTCTTTGAGATTGGTGAAAGTTAATGTCAATTTTCAATTTTTCAAGCATACATTTTAGATATACAAAATGGTCTTGAGGAAATTTAACTCATTATGATCTTAATAGTTGAAATTAATGTACCCCTAACTGTATTTCTGAGTAAACGCTAACAACAGCTATTTGATTTGTGTATTACTAATAGAGGATGAATTATAATGCCATTTATATCTTATGCAACTGATAGTCATAAAACTACCTAAACTGAGTGAAATGAATAAAAATGCCAGTGCTGGAATGGGCTTGATCTCTGAGCTGCTTATGATAGTTCAAACTTAAACAGTGGTAAACTGCGGAAAGGGCAGTAAAAGTAAAAAAAGGAGAAATACTAAGCAATATATGAGAACTAACTTGGTCTTGGGAAAGATTAGATTATCAAAGATTGTATGCATATATAAAATACTCAATAGATTATGTCTATCAATTCAATATTACAATGATAAAGAAAAACCTATCCCCACAATATATACTTCCCCTGTGCTATTTTAGGGATATAATCAATAGCAACATCTTTGCACAGGAAATTTGGATGTATTCAATAAAGGATAGTTCACATCCACTTCATCAAGCACATCAATAATGTCATGGCCCATTGTCCAAATGTTCATCATGAGGAGTCGTGTCACCTGAGAGCTAAGTCCCAGGTAGATGCTATGGCTGAGCTCTACATACAATAACTAGAGTTGGCCTTGAGAAATAGTGGTAGTCGTAGCAATACTTAGATAAGGATGACCTCAATCATCATAGTTTCAAGCTGTGTTTGTTTCAGCAGCATGCTTGACACACAATGGTCACCTGGGCACAATTCATGAGTTCCCTACACTTTGTCTGCAGCAAGCAACTGGAAAACAGCAAGCTAACTCAATTAGTGAGAACAAAGAATCTACATAATTTAAAATAAAGAACATCTCTGATGGAACTGGAAAAAATAGTTGTTCAAATAAATAGTTTCCAACAAATATAACCATGAAGTATAAAGAAGACTAGTGAACCAAGAAGATACTTCAGCTTTATGTCAAACATGGGACAAATATAATTTTGGAGAGAAGCATGAGGTATTGGAGCCAAATTTGCAGGAGAGGAAGTTTTTATGTTAAGAGATATTTTTACAGAATAGCCTTATCTTCTGAGACCAAGTGGTATTTCATTCATTTACAGTAAAACAGATGATTGGTCATCATTTCATAAATATAATCATGATGAAATGTGAATATTCAAAATATCTTTCATTAACTCAAAACAATCCAATGCACTAAACAACTGCAAATACAATTACAAAAAGGAATACAGAAACAATTTATTTACAAAGAACATTACTGGGATAAGATGCGTTTGGCCACAAATGAGAGATGGGACAGGAACATGTTGCAAATGAAAACTGAATGTGTCAGAAGGAGAAGAAGACATTGTGCTATAGGGAGAGAGCAGGACAATAAAGCGAGTTTTAGCAACACACACAAAATGCTGGTGGAACACAGCAGGCCAGGCAGCATCTATAGGGAGAAGCACTGTTGACGTTTCAGGCTGAGACCCTTCGTTAGGACTAACTGAAAGGAAAGATAGTAAGAGATTTGAAAGTAGGGGGGAGGGGGAGGGGGAAATGCGAAATGATAGGAGAAGAACGGAGGGAGAGGGGTGAGCCGAGAGCCAGAAAGGTGATTAGCAAAAGGGATATAGAGCTGGAGAAGGGAATCCCTTCTCTCCTTTTGCCAATCAGTCAGTATTAACTCAGATAGACTCAAAACATTTTTGTAACTCATTAGGTTATAATATGATGTGCTGAACTTCATATTTTCTATCTAACTATTATATTGTAGGTCTTCCTCAGCAACTAATATAATAATATCAATTTGTAAATGACTGCACAGTAAATTACAAAACAATTTTATGTAATGCAAGACTGAATAATTTGAGACTAATAGTTACACAGATTTTTCTTCTTGCTTGTTATGACCAGATAACGTAGACATCTCCAAAAGTGTAGATTAGTGCTATTTATTCTGTAAGTATTGCCTCTTTGATTCTAGGAATTCAAAAAGCAGAATATCACTGTTTCTGGCCAACTTAGTTAACTTTATTAATTCCCCAACTTGTCTAATTTTTCAAAAGCTAATTTATAAATTCCACAAATGCCTTTTTGAAAAAAAATGCTCTAACTAAAATTCTAGGCACAAGTTCTAAAGTGTGTAATAGTATGTTTGGTGACACTGGTGAAGCTCTATAGTGTGGGTTCCCAACCTGGGTCTATGGACCCGTGCTTCATGGGAATGGTCCATGGCATAGAAAGGATGGAACCCTGCTATAGAGAAATATTATGGTGTTGAAAAGTTAGAAAAATTTTAGCAAAAGTTCCTCAGAAATAATCTCATAAATGTCAAGCAAGCATGAAGCCAAACTAAATTTAAAGTCAAAATAAATCTGCAAAAAAACAGTTCTTTTCAAGCCAAATTCAGGAAAAGTATTTTTAAAGAAAAAAGCAACCAAGAAGCCTGAAGATATTTGGGATACTTGTGCTTAAATCCCATTTCTGCAGTTGGGGAAGATAAAGAGACATCAGGGGCAACTTCTTCAAGCAAAAGGTGGCAATGGATTTGGAATAAGTTGGTGGAAATACAGGTTGAAACAGGTATGTTAGCAGTACTTAAACGTCACCTAGGTAAGTTCTTGGGTAAGAGGGATTTAGTGAGCTGTGGTCCATACTCAGGCAAATGGGACTAACTTAATGGGCAACACAATTGGTATGGATGGGTTGGGTCACCGGGCCTGGTTCCATGATGTATGAATTGAAATTTAACTAATCCAATAATCTAGAATGCTAACCAAGATACAACTGGATTGTTATAAAATCCCATTTAGTTTGCTGATGTTCTTTTGGACATCAAACAAATAATTCCTACAATTCAGTGATCTAGAAACTAGGAGGTGTTGGGTGGAAGAGGTAAAGGGTAGAAGAAGGTATCTGATGGGATAAGAAGGTTGACCAGGGAATAAAGGGAAGGAAGTAGGAAACCAGAAGGAGGCGATGGGTAGGTCATGCAGGTAGAAGAGGTGAAGTGAAGGTGTGAGAAGGCCACAAGTATGTGACAAAACTTAAGAAAAATAGAGTGGGGAGTTGGAGCGACAGAGGCATGTGGTTAGAGAAATTGATATTCATGTGATCAGGTTAGAGACTACCCAGATGGAATATGGGTGTTGCTCCTCCAACCTGTGTTTGGCCTCATCGTGGCAGTAGAGGAGACGTGGACTGACATGTTGGTATGGGAATAGGAAGTTGAGTTGAAATGGATGGCCTCTGCGAGTTCAGAACCACACCTTCTCATTCTGGACCCCTTCCTCTGCCTTCTTATTTTGGCTTCTATCCTCTTCCTTTCCAGTCTTGATGAAGAGTCTCAGCCCAAAAATTTAACTTTTTTTTTCCTCCAAAGACTCTGCCTGACCTGCTGAGTTCCTCCAGTATTTTCTGTGTGTTGCTCAAGATTCCCAGCATCCTCATTGTAGCTCACTGATTTGAAGACTTTAAAGATTTAATAGTGCTAAGACTATCAGAATTTTCCACAGGATCAATGATCTGCAAATACTGGATACCTGCAAGAAACCAAAACCAAAAGATTCTAAAATTGCTCAACAAATCAACAGCATTTATAGATGTGTAAGGTTTCACTGCTGATGTAATGGTTTCTCTGTAGCAGCAATGTTTGGGTTATGACTAGAGATAATGAGACTTTGGAATGTGGAGCTATCCAAATGAGAAGGATGTTGTTCTTCCTTGTGGGTCAGGGAGCATGGATTTCACGATCTTTTGCCTGGGAGAGATGAGGAGGGAAGGCGCGAATGGGGAGAGCTGGTAATCTGCTGGGTGGAGTTGACTTGGAGCAAGGGTCCCAGGATTGGCTTCACTCAGAGAAAATTGACAGGAAACCAGTGGACCGAACAGTCAGCTCCAACATTGCACACTAGACTGCTTCATGAGAATGGGTCCTCTTTTTTGTTTCTTTACTAACCATATAGTCAAATTAAGAAATATAAAGCTCAATCCTTTAATCGTATATTGTGTTTAGATGTTTCAGAAAGGACAGGGAGGGAGGCAAAGATGTGGGGGCACAGCAGTGCAGATCAGAGATAGTGTCACGAATATAGAAAAGAAGTAAGATATGGAGTGATTGTCTACTGAGTCTCTGTGGGTGGAAGTTGGGAACAGGAAGGGGGTCAATAACTCATCTGGGTGTTTTTTAAAGACCACCCAATAGTAACAGGAACATTGAGGAGCAGATAGAGAGGCAGATTCTGGAAAGATGCAATAATAACAGGGTTGTCGTGGTGGGAGATTTTAATTTCCCAAATACTGATTGGCATCTCCCTCGAGCAAAGGGTTTAGATGGGGTGGAGTTTGTTAGGTGTGTTCAGGAAGTTTTCCTGACACAATATGTAGATAAGCCTACAAAAGGAGAGGCTGTACTTGATCTGTTATTGGGAAATGAACCTGGTCAAGTGTCAAGTCTCTCAGTGGGAGAGCATTTTGGAGGTAGTGATCACAATTCTATCTCTATTACCTTAGCATTGGAGAGGGATAGGAACAGACAAATTAGGAAAGCGTTAAATTGGAGTAAGGGGAAGTATGAAACTATCAGGCAGGAACTTGGAAGCATAAATTGAGAACAGATGTTCTCAGGGAAATGTACGACAGAAATGTGGCAAATGTTCAGAGGCTATTTCAGTGGCATTCTGCATAGGTACTTTCCAATGAGACAGGGAAAGGATGGTAGGGTACAGGAACAGTGGTGTACAAAGGCTGTTGAAAGACTAGTCACGAAGAAGCTCTTACAAAAGGTTCAAAAAACTGGGTAATGATAGAAAATATTATAAGGCTAGCAGGAAGGAGCTTAAGAATGAAATTAGGAGAGCCACAAGGGGCCATGAGAAGGCCTTGGTGAGCAAGATTAAGGAAAACCCCAAGGCATTCTACAAGTATGTGAAGAGCAAGAGGATAGGACCCATCAAGTGTGACAGTGGAAAATGTGAATGGAACTGGAGGAGATAGTGGAGGTACTTAATGAATACTTTGATTCAGTATTCACTATGGAAAAGGATCTTGGTGATTGTAGGGGTGACTTACAGTGGATTGAAATGTTTCAGCATCTAGACATTAAGAAAGTGGACGTGCTGGAGCTTTTAGAAAGCATCAAGTTGGATAAGTCAACAGGATGAGACGAGATATTCCCCTGGCTACTGTGGGAGGTGAAGGAGGAGATTGCTGAGCCTCTGGTAATGTTCTTTGCATCATCAATAGGGACGGGTGAGGTTCCGGATGACTGGAGGGTTGTGGATGTTGTTCCTTTATTCAAGTAAGTGAGTAGAGATAACACAGGAAACTTATCGACCAATGAGTCTTACTTCAGTGGTTGGTAAGTTGATGGAGAAGATCCTGAGAGACAGGATTTAATTAGGAATAGTCAGCATGGCTTTGTCAAAGGCAAGTCGTGCCTTACGAGCCTGATTGAATTTTTTGAGGATGTGACTAAACACATTGAACTTAGAGCAGTAGATGTAGTGTATATAGATTTCAGTAAGGCATTTGATAAGGTACCCTGTGCAAGGCTTATTGAGAAAGTAAGGAGGCACAGGATCCAAGGGAACCTTGCTTTTTAGATCCAGAACTGGCTTGCTCACAGAAGGCTAACAGTGGTTATAGATGAGTCATATTTTGCATGGAGGTCGGTGACCAGTGGTGTGCCACAAGGATTTGTTCTGGGACCCCTGCTCTTCATGATTTTTATAAATGACCTAGATAAGGAAGTGGAGGGATGATGACACAAAGGTTGGGATTGTTGATGTTAGTGTGGAGGGCTGTCAGAAGTTACAGTGGGACATTGATAGGATGCAAATCTGGGCTAAAAAGTGGCAGATGGAGTTCAACCCAAATAAGTGTGAGTTGGTACATTTCAGTAGGTCAAATATGATGGCAGAATATAGTATTAATGGTAAGACTCTTGGCAGTGTGGAGGATCAGAGAGATCTTAGGGTTCATGTCCATAGGACACTCAAAGCTGTTGAGCAGGTTGACACTGTGGTTAAGAAGGCGTACGGTGCATTGGCCTTCATCAATCGTATGATTGAGTTTAAGAGGCAAGAGGTAATGTTGCAGCTATATAGGACCCTGGTCAGATCCCACTTGGAGTACTGTGCTCAGTTCTGGTTGCCTCACTACAGGAAGGATGTGGAAACTATAGAAAGGGTGCAGAGGAGATTTACAAGGATGTTGCCTGGATTAGGGAGCATACCGTATGAGAATAGGTTGAGTGAACTTGGCCTTTTCTCCTTGGAGCAATGGAGGATGAGAAGTGACCTGATAGAAGTGTACAAGATGAAAAGAGGCGTTGATCATGTGGCTAGTCAGAAGCTTTTTCCCAGGGCTGCAGAGGCTAAACGAGAGGACACAGTTTTAAGGTGCTTGCAAGTACAGTTTGTAGAGACAGAGGAGATGTCAGGGGTTAGTTTTTTACTCAGAGAGTGGTGAGTGTGTGGCATGGGCTGCCGGCGACGGTGGTGGAGGCAGATATGATGGGGTCTTTTAAGCAACTCCTGGATAGGTACATGGAGTTTGGAAAAATAGAGGGCTATGCATAACCCTTGGTAATTTCTAAAGTAAGTACGTGTTTGGCACAGCAATGTGGGCCGAAGGGTCTGTACTGTGCTGTAAGGTTTCTATGTTTCTATGATATCCCCAAGACGTCAACTCCCAACCCCATTCCAAGCCACTCCATTCTGCAGACTACAACTTCCCCGCTCTGGCATCTTCTCTCTCCACCTTCCGCCGAGCAGAAAAAAATGTTCACTCGGTCACAGAAGAAAGAAAAACATCTCCCCTCATTGGCCAGCGCACATTCCAAAGTCCCCATTATGTCTCGTCATAACCCAAACACTGTGCTACAGAGAAACCATTATATTAGCAGGGAAACTGGTTCTATTGACAGGAAATCCATACACACCAAGTCCAGAGGCCCTGCACTCTGCAGGTGGGACAAGGGAACTGCCCGCGTAGGCAGTGTCTTCTGCCGTTTGCAGCGAATGCACGACTTGCAGTATTCTTCAACCTCCAACTTTATTCGGGGCCAGTAAAACCGGTCTCTGAGCAATCCATAGGTCTTTTCCACTCCCAAATGTCCAGAATTATCATAGAGTGACTTCAACACAATCCTCCAACACTTGTCCGGCAGAACCAGCTGGCATTACTGAGGTCAGTCTGGGGGTGATGTGACCCGGTATAGGATCTGGTTCTTCAACTCCAACCGAGGCCATTCTCTCAGTTACGGAGGCACCAACACGTGTTTCGTCTTCTCCACTTGAGCCATGTCTCCCTTTTCAACCACGGACCAAATCGCACCGATGCCCAGGTCACCTCATTGAGTAGCTGCCGCTTTGCCAGAACTCAATTCCAGCAGCTGATTTGTCTTCAGAGCAGTCAGGTTACAGTAAACTTGGGGGATGGTGTCATCAGAAGCTCGATCCTGCCCCTCCTTTCCCTCTGCCTTCACCATGATGGCAAACTGACACATGGCCTTCACCCCAGGGGCAGGAACGCTCTCCCACTCTTCGTCCCTGTCCAGCCCTTCGTGCACACATTGGGGCAAAGCATCAACATCAATGTTCCTGCTTCCCAGCCGGTACTTCAGGCTGAAAACAGGCAGACAATATTACCAACCACTGATTGCCTGTAGCATCCAGTTTTGCCAAGGTCAGGATATACGTTAGGGGTTGTTGTCTGTCCTTAGCTCAAACTTGGCACCTTAGAAGTAGTCACTCAGCTTATCCACCACAGCCCATTTCAATGCCAGAAGCTCCAATTTGTGCATGGGACAGTTTTTCTGTGAGGGTGGCAGATTCCAGCTGACAAACACAATGGGTCTCAACCCTGTACCCTGATCCTGATACAGGACACCCCCTAACCCTCTCAGTTGGTATCCATATGGAGAACATATGGCAGGTGGGAGTGTGCAAAAGCCAGCACTGGTGCCTGGGTCAGAAGCTCTTTCAGTAACTGAAAGGCCTCCTCACATTTGGCGTCCCATCTGGGTCCAAAGCACTTGGATGGGCTAAGATACTCTCTGACCTCCTCTCCTTTTATTCCCCTTCCTTTCTTCCCCAAGGGATGGTAACAGCACAGAAGCTGATTCAACAGGTGACTTGCTTTCGCGTGGCCCTTCATGAACCTCCGATAGTAACCACAGAACCCAAGGAATGAGCACAGAGCGGTCACAGTCTGGGGTCTTGGCCAAGTGGAAACTCCCTCTATCTTAGCTGGATTGGTAGCTACTCCATCTCATGAGACTATGTGTACAACAAAGCTAACAAGACATCTTGCAGAGCTGGCACTTGTCCAGGGAAAGTTTTAACCCTTCAGCTTTCAGGTGGCCCAGAACCTTTAGTAGCCTCACTTCATGTTCCACCAAGGTGGACCCAAACATTATGAGGTCATCCAGATACACTAATCCCTCAAGCAAGTTCATGTCTTCTCCATGACCCGCTGGAAGGTTGCAGAGGCTCCCGATATGTCCTGGGGCATCCTTTCAAACTGGAAGAATCCCAGGTGACACATAAATGCTGTCTTCTCTTTGTCTGTCTCACTGTTGGGGATCTGGTAATATCCACTCCTCAAGTCTAGCACACTGAACCACTACACACCACTCACAGGCCAGCATGTCTTTGAACCTCGGGACCGTGTACTGGTCAGGGACAGTGCGCCTGTTGAGAGTCATATAGTCCACACGCAAGTGTACCTTCCTATTCTTCTTTCAGGCCACTACTACTGGGGACACATAGGGGCTTCTGGACTCAGTGATGATCCCAGCTTCCTTCAGCTTCCTTCAAAATGTTGCCAAACATCTTCCATCTCTGCAGGGGCCAGTCACCGTGACCTCTCTCTGAACGGGATGTCCTCAGTTACCCGGATAGTGTGACGAGTGCCCTTGGAACAACACACATCAAACTCGTCAATGGAAAAGACACTTTCCAGTTTCAACATCTTCTCTACCAACCTCCCCTTCCAACCCACAGTTACTGGGGAGTCTCCAAAGTCAATGACTCAGTGGTCAACTGTCCCCCACTTTTCTAACAGTTTCACCCTGGCTTGTCTCATAGGGACACTAGACATTACGGTCACTGGGAACAGATGAGCTAGGAGCATCTTCCACTTGAAGGTGACCTCCCCCTTCCCAATGTTCTTGGCAATCACTTCCATCCTGCTCGCCTTTACAACCGAGGGCCACTGCAGTTTGGCCCTCACCAGTACCCCACCAGGTAAGCCTGACTCCCTCTTGTGGTCTTCTGGAGTCTCCATTAGGAGGGCCTCGTCCTTGGCGTTCTGGGAAATTCATCCCCATCACTCTCGCTACTTCCCCAGGCCTTAAATCTGTGGGCTTTGACTGGGGGAATCACCCAGTCTCTCGCCAAAATTCAGTATCTGGCCCAATGCAGCCACACACTTCCTCAAAAGCAGCTCGAAACCCTGGGTGCAAGGGCAATATTCCCAGAAAGCGCTGGCCACCCTTTTCCTTGCAGGCACCCATGAGCCTCCTCACTCGGAGCATTGTTCCTCACCAGGGTTCAAACGCCACCCTTCTTAGTGGGATCTGGACAAACCAGCACTAATGTATCAGGGATCTCAGCCACTCCCACATCAGCCTCCAAAACCTCCAGTTTGACTGACAAATAACCAACGTATGGATAATCACCATCACTAAGACCCCAGATCTCCAGTGCACTGAATGGTGTCAATGGTAAATGCAACTCGGTATCGAATATGGCTTTAGCATAAATACCTTCTATCCATAGTGATACACTGGAACATGGCCCCACTAAGCCATCAGGAATAGGGTCTTTCGCTATTGGGGATTCCTTGGTATATTGCTGGGAATAGGATCCCCCAGAGACACCAGACTGTTCCCTCAATATGTCTCCTCTAAGTTTTCCCACCGACTCTCTCTGCTGAGGTACCTGGGGGCTCACTCTCCTTCTGGTGTGACACCTGCTGCCAGCAGCCCTCCGCATTGCCTGTCCACTTGGGGAATCCACCCCCATCAGCTCCATCATATGGGGGGGGGGAGGTTCACACCCGCTGATAACACCCGACGTATCTCCGTTCTCAACTCTGCCGCAATCTCCTCTACCACTCTCCAGGACAGGCTATCCGTGGACACCTCACCGCAGGGGACTACTACTGAGGACTGTACCCTGCTGACTGAGGCCTCCTGCGCCTCTGATGCATTCTCCTCCTCTCGTACTTCTCTGATCAGCTCAACAAATGAGGGAGAGGCATGTCTCACGAGACAGTCGGAGACCCCAAGCGATCTGATCCTGGGACTGGGCGCCCTTTGCTATCTGTTCCATTCTTAACTGATCCACTTCAGCTGTCTGAATGGCCCTTTGTGCTGCAAGCAATTTAGCTGCCTCTCTCGCCAAAAGATGTCAGCAGAAAGCTTCACCCCCTTCTCCTGACGCATGTTCTAAAACTCCACCATGATCTCTATTGGGCTTCCAGCCTGACCAAATGTATTTTCCAGTGCTTGCATGTAATCTACAGCTTTAGCTATGGGGTGCTACAGCCTGACCACTCACTTCATCAGCAGCCCGCCCACTCAAACTCTCAACCAATCTCTGGTGCTTTACATCATCAGAGCACTGCCACTCATCTGAACACTAAGAGGTCTGCTCTGCCCAAGTCTCATACTCCTCCTTCCCGTTAGGGGTGGGCGTTATTCCGGAGAAAAGTCAGCGCCTATCATAGCTGGGACTTTGGACCTGGGCAATTTTTCAATTATTTGCCAGAGAAGTAAGAGCAGATACTAGCTCAGAATTCTTACACCCCTGGAAGACGGGGACTAATTAGACATTCCAAATCTGACCCCTCCTTCCCCTCACTCCACAGAAATGACAGAACCCTGTCTTTGAAGTCTCCACCCCCAGCTACAGGAAACTTGACTTGTGATTCAGCCCGCCTAGCTACCACTACATCAGTGCTGGTCTGTATTAAAACGAGAGCTGCACCCCCCATTTTATCAAATCTCTGCCCACAATCGCAACTTTAACAGTACTTAGCAGGCGAGTTAACAATTCATCCAGAGTACAAATATCTGTGCCACTGGTTCAATGCTCAAGGTAATCACACAGCAGCATCCAATGAAATTAATCCCGAACGATACCCCCACTATTGTAACCCTCAGGTTCGGCTAGTGGCTTAATCTAGAGGAAGACCATCTCTAGCCTGTTTGTTTGGATGCTGTGCGATGTGTTCCCCTGTTACAAATCAATACTGCAAAATAACAAACAGTACACAAAACGCAATTAAATGATTGAGCTTTATACTTCTTAATTTGACTATAGGGTTAGTAAAAAGAAGAGAAAGGGCCCATTCTCATGAAACAGTCTAATGCGTAATATTGGAGCTCACTGTTTTTCCGTCTGTTCGTTCTCCATTGATTTCTTCCCTGGCGTCGACTCCCGGCCCCATTCCAAATCTGTGTGGTGATATGACGTGTAAGAACATGATTGGAGAGAGTTCTGAGCATGTACAGGAATGATAGAAAGATCGAGAGAAACATGCTATTGTAAGAACGTGGAGGCTGTTGTTAAATAAAAGTTCTATTCTTCCAGAATATGGTTCTTTATTAGTAACCCACAGTACATACGAATATAAAGAACACAACATGGTGTCAGAAGTCAGTCTGGAAGAGTAATACATTTCCTAACATGGGAGAAGTGAAGATAATTTTCTGAAAAAAGTGTTTGAACTATTTTGGTGTTGCTAACAGTTTTACAAATGGAAGGTTTGTAGCCTTTATCGACACTTCAATTGTCTGGGAACATAGCTGAGAACTGAAGAAAATTTAAGCAGCATTAAAGTGGATAAAAAAAAACAGAAAAAACAAAAGCTGTGCTTCTACTCCATGTAATAGGTGATAATGCAATTGAGGTATATAATCATGTTATTTTTGAAAATGGAGATAATTTAGTCAAAATCGATAATGGATAAATTTGAAGCATTTTGTATACAGAAGCATAATGTGACACATGAGCGGTACATGTACACAGAGCTGCTGAAACTATTGATCAATATGTTACTGAGTTGCGACACTGGAGTAAAACATGCGAGTTTGCAGAACTGACAGACTCTCTCATTAAAGACGGAATTGTTTGTGGCATTCTGGATAACAGTCTGAGAGAAAGACTGTTATGAGAACAAGATTTAGACTTGGAAAAAGCTTTATGCTCTGCAAAGCTTCGGAAACCATGATGTCACAGGCTAAAGAACTTTTCATTGAGAACTGCATTGTAGATGCTGTGAGGAATTGTGAACATATTAGAAAAAATAATAAAGACAACAAAACCAACAGAGAGCAAGACGTCATCTGAGAGAAAAAAGCTGTGTGATCGCTGTGGGCAGCAGCGTCGGCCAAAACAGTGTCCAGTGTATGGGAAAATGTGCAACAACTGTGGTAAGAGTAATCATTTCTCATGCTGTTGCAGAAGAAGAAAGAAAATAAAACACGTAAATGCAGTGCTTGAAAATGAATTTCAGGAGTTTTATATTGATATGCTTCATGAAAATAAAGTAAGAATGACTGGGCTATGCCATTGCAAGTGAACCAAAACATTATTTTGTTTAAATTGGATACTGGAGCACAAGTAAATGTTCTTGCAGAATCTGAATTTAATGTATTGAAGCCAAGACCAAAGTTACATAAGACAAATATAAAAGTGACTGGGTATTCAGGTGCAAACATTTTAGTTAAAGGAACTTGCGTGGCAAAAGTATCACTCAAAAATATGGTGCACACGCTTTCATTTGTGGTGGTGCCAAGAAATGTACAGTCAATATTGGGTTTATCTGCCTGTGGGAGATTGAATTTGGTGAAAAAAGTATTAGTCCTGGACAGAGAGTCAGAATACACTGACTTGATGAAAGCGTATGAGGACTTGTTCAAAGTGCTTGGTTGTCTTCCAGGAGAGCACATGATTAAAATTGACAACACAGTGCCACCCATAGTACATCCATGTAGAAAAGTGCCTTTTGCATTACATCATCAATGGAAATTAGAGCTTGACAGAATGGAACGGCGAGAAGTCATAATAAAAATTGATGAAACGACTGAAAGGGTCAATTCGCTTGTCATTATTGATAAGAAAAATGTAAAACTGATGATTTGCTAAGATCCAAGAGACTTGAATCGAGCCATTAAAAGAGAGCATTTCAAATTGCCTACTCATGAAGAAATTATGTCACAGTTTGCTAATGCAAAGTACTTTGGTAAATTAGATGCATCCTCTAGATTCTGGCAACTTAAACTAGATGAACCGAGTTCAAAGTTGTGTACCTTTAACACTCCTTTTGCCAGATACCGTTTTCTTAGGCTTCTGTTTGGAATTGCATCAGCTCCTGAAGTGTTCCATAAAACCATTCACATGCTATATGAGCACATTGAGGGAGTGGATTCTTCCATAGATAATATTATTGTCTGAGGATCATCTAAACAAGAGCAGGATGCCAGACTCAAAAATCTTAGAGGCAACAAGCAAAGCAAACCTGAAGTTGAATAAAGACAAATGTCAGCGAGGAATGACCGAACTTACTTTTGTGAGTGATATCATCAGCAATGAGGGTGTGCGTCCTGATCCATTGAAGGTTTCTGCTATTGAGAGCATGCCAAGACCACAATGTAAAAAGGATGCTCAAAGGTTTATGGGAATGGTCAACTACATGGGAAAATTCATACCCAATCTTTTGGAGCAGCTTGCTCCATTGAGGCAGTTACCAGAAAAGAAAAATGAATGCTGGAATTGTGAACAGGGGAAGGCATAACAAAATCTCAAGAAAGTGCTCACTAGAGAACCTGTGTTGAAATTCTATGATGCTGAGAGACCCATCAAAATCTCATGCGATGCATCTCTAGCAGGCTTAGGGTCAGTATGATAAAGAATGGCTACCAGTGGCATATGCATGTTGTTCATTATCTGATCCAGAAACAAGGTATGCCCAAATTGAAAAAGAATTGCTCAGCATTATGTTTGCTTGTGAGAGCTTTCATCAGTTTGTGTCAGGGCAATCTATTGATGTTGAAACTGATCATAAGCCTCTGATTGCATTGTTTCACAAACCTTTAAGTGACTGTCCTTTGCAAATTCAGTGAATGTTGATCAAATTGCAAAGATATGTATTGAATGTGTCATACACACCTGGAAAATTCATGTACATGGCTGACCCACTCTCCAGAGCAGTGGATCCAACAACAAAAGACAATCACAGGGATGCTGTTGATGTCCAAGCATTTGATGATATGATCATATGCACCTGTTGCTCCCAAAAAGTTGAAACTGCTGCGTCATGAGACAGAGAAGGACAAAATTCTCAGTCAGGTTTACAAGTGGTGACGGTTAGATGGCCAAATAATAAGCATGACTGTACCTCAGAAGTACAAGAATATTGGAACCACAGATCAGAACTGTCTGTTGTAGATGGGATATTGTACAACAGTAGAAGAATTGCGATTCCTAAAAGTCTCTGAAAAGAAATGCTTAGGAAAATTTAAGAAGGCCACCTGGGTATTGAAAAATGTAAGAGAAGGGCACAAGAAGTGATGTTTTGGCCCAGGATGAATCAAGAAATTGCAGAACTAGTGTCTTCTTGTCAAATACGTTTTAAATACCAATCTAGCAACCCTTTGGAGCCATTGCATTCACATACTAATCCTCAGAGACCTGATCAGAAGGTAGGCATTGATCTGTTTGTAACTGACAATAAAGACTAGCTATTAATAACCGATTACTACTCCTTGTATCCTGAAGTGTGTGGTTTGAGCAGAACAACAGCAGAGAATGTAATTACATACATGAAATCAGTTTTTTCCAGACATGGTGTACCTGACAAAATTTTCACAGACAATGGTCCACAATTCAATGGTGAATGCATGAAACATTTTGCTCAGGAATAGGGTTTTGTTCATACAACATCTAGTCCACTTTCCCCTCAGTCCAATGGATTAATTGGGAAGTCAGTAGGAATTATCAAGAAACTGATTACAAAGCAAAAGATTGTGGAGGTGATTTTTATAAAGCTTTGTTAGCCTGTCACAGACTCCACTTGAAAGTAGATTTTCGCCTGCTCAGCTCTTGATGGGACGCCGCTTGAGATCCAATCTGACAACAGGTGAGAGCTTTCTGAGAACAGAGGGAGGTGAACAAGTGAAAAGATGGAAAGATGAACACAAAGCAAAGCAGAAAAGATACTTTGACAGATGTTCTCGTCCATTACCTGAACTGCACCAAGGAGATGAAGTGAGGATACAAGACAAAATGAACACATGGACGCAGAGAGCTACAGTACTTGGAGAAGTACAACCCAGATCATACATGGTCCAAACAGAAGAAGGAGCAGTGTTAAGAAAAAATTGCAAAGGCCTCAAGAAAGAGCCAACATCAGAGTTTCAGTTAACTGATGCAGACCAGACAAAACATGAAAGTACCAATGAAACACAAGAACTGTGTGAACCACTTAGAAGGTCCACTCATGTTCATAAACCCCCAGAGAGACTGACAGAGACATGTTAAATTATGCATTTGCTCTGGTCAATGTTGCTAACTGTTTTTCTTTTTAAGGAAAGGAAGATGTGGTGATATGTAAGACATGTAAGAATGTGATTGGAGAGAGTTCTGAGCATGCGCAGGAATGATAGAAAGATGGAGAGAAATATGCTATTGTAAGAACGTGTTGGCTGTTGTTAAATAAAAGTTATATTCTTCCAGAATATGGTTCTTTATTAGTAACCCACGGTACATAGGAATATAAAGAAAGAACAGTCTGCTCTGCCCAAGTCTGGCATCTTCTCTCTCCATCATCATTTGTCGAACAAAAAAAAATTTCTCTCAGGCACCCAAGAAAGAAAAATATTTCTCCTCAATGGCCACCACACATTCCAAAGCCCCTGTTATCTCTCACCATAACCCAAAACTGCACTGCAGAGAAAGCATTACATTAGCAGAGAAACCTTTCCTAGGTCATTACATAGAGTTAACTGCCATTCTACTGATGCTGCCTGATCTCCAACAATTCCTGCATTACTTTAATCTTCCGAATAAGCAGCCTGACGCAATTGTAGTTCACAGTGTAAATGAATTCTAATCTGTACGTGCATGTTCTATATAACCATCTCTTTCGGAAGATAAAATTGTCAATTCTGCTAATAATATACCCAAGAGATCCTTCAGATGCTGGAAATCCGGAGTAACTCACCTAAGTTCCTGGACTTAAACATCAAAAACAACCTATCCTGGACCCATTGTATGGCAGATACCATTTCATTGGCTCTTCACTCTACGCTAGAACTCATCTGTGTATCAAAGATACATACATCAGCATGTACTTTATTGACTACAGCATAGCATTCAATCTAATTATCCCCCTAAAACTAGTCAATAAGATTCAAAAGGTTGGCCTCAATACCTCCTTGAGTAATTGGATCCTCCATTTCCTTGCTTGCAGACCCCATTTTGGTCTCCATCAGCACAGGTGCATTACAAGTCTATGTGCTTAGACTCCCCCCCCCCCACCCCCGGCTCTACTCGCTTTACACCTATGACTGCGTGGCGTGCACAGCTCCAAGTTTGTTGATGACACCACTGTCATTGGCCGAATCAAAAGTGGTGACAAATTAGCATATATTCAGATTCAGATTCAGTTTATTGTCATTTAGAAACCACAAATGCAATGCAGCTAAAAAATGAGACAACGTTCCTCTAGAATGATATCACAAAAGCATATGGCAAAATGGACTACACTAGAAAATCCACATAACGTTTGGCAATCCCCAAACCAGAGTCTGGGGAGGCTGCTGTGTATTAATATTGCACTACTGTCTTAGTCCATTCCCCAGAAAGGAGCTCCAAATCCACCAGACAAACAAGACCAAGAACTAAAGCTACAAGACCTACACAAAACCACATAGCTACAACAGTGCAAACAATAGCATAATTGATAAAAAAAAAACAAACCGTGGGCATGGTGAAAATAGTCCAAAGATGTTAAAAGTCTATAAGTTTGAAAGAAACCACCACACAATTTCCACAAGTCCTCAGGGTCCCGACAGACTCGCCATCCCACGCCGGCGGCAGAAGAGAATACCCCCGCTATGGATTTCCACAGCGCCGCCCGACTCAGCCTTGCAGATGCAGCACACAATGAAAGCGACCTGACTGCAGCGGACTCCGAGACAGTCGAACCTCCGAGCCTCCGACCATCCCCTCCAGCACAGCTTCTCCGAGCACCATCCTCTGCCGAGTGTATTAAGACGGCCCCGCCAACGGCCATTGGCAACACAACCCCGAGGACTGGGGGCCTGTCCCGGACCTCACAGCAGCCGCAGAAATGAAGATGGTCTTCCTGGAGATTTCCCAATGTTTCTCTGTGCTCTCACATCCGTTTTCAATCGATTATGATCGTGCACGGCACCCCACTTCACAAATAACAGATAATCAACTCCGGAGTGGCTGCTGCAAGCTGTGTCGCACCGCCATCTTGGAATATAGGATAGAGGTTGAGAATCTAACTGAGTGGTGCCACAACAAAAACCTCTTACTCAATGCAGCAAGACCAAGGGGCTGATTATTGACTTCAGGAGGAGGAAGCCAGGGGTCCATCAGCCAGTTCTTATTGGAGGATCAGAGGTGGAGAGGGTCAGCAACTTTAAATTCCTCAATGTTATTATTTCAGAGGACCTGTTTGGGGCTCAGCACATTTCAATTATGAAGAAAGCACCAGAGTGTCTTCTCTTCCTTAGGAGTTTACATAGATTTGGCATGACATCTAACATTTTGATAAACTTCTATAGATGTGTGGTGGAGTATATTGACCGGCAGCATCATGGCCTGGTATGGAAACAACAAAGCCCTTGATTGGAAATTCCTATAAAAGTAGTGGATATGGCCCAGTCCATCATGGGTAAAATACTCCCCACCATTGAGCGTATCTACATGAGGAGTTGATGTGGAAAAGCAGCACCCATCATCGGGAACGCCTAACGCCCAGTTCCTGCTGCCATCAGGAGGAAGGTACAGGAGTCTCAGGACTCACACCACCAGGTTCAGGAACAGTTGTTATCCCTCAGTATTTTCCAGACTGGTTGAGTGCCCACATTGTTGTGTTCTTTCATTGAGTTTATTATTTTATTATGGATTTATTGAGTATATCGGTAAGAAATGTATCTCAGGGTTGTAGTAGTCCGAATGAAGGGCCTCAATCCAAAATGTAGATTCTACTATTTTCCCTAGATGCTGCCTGGCTTGCTGAGTTCCTCCAGCATTTTGAATGTGTTGCTTAGCATTGTATATAGTGACATATATGTTCAATGATAATGAACTTGCTTCAAACTTTGAAATTCATTAGGAGTTTGAGGAGATTCAGTATGTAAGCAAAGACTCTATCGATTTTTACAGATATATTGTGGAGAGCATTCTAATTTGTTGCATCACAGTCTGTATGAAGGTTCCCATGCATAGTATCACAAGAAGCTGCAGAATGCAGTAGACACAGCCACCTCCATCAGAGGCACCACCCTCAGCACTATTGACAACACCTTCAAAAGGTGTTTCAAATATTAAAATTGTTGGACTTAAAGAAGGTACCGAAGGAGAAGACCCAATAAATTTTTTTCAAAAATGGATTCCTGAAAAATTGGAAATGGGAGAAGAACCTTTAATTGAGATTGAAAGGGTGCACAGAGCTTTAAGACCAAGATCTCAAGATGATCAAAATCCGCGATCAATTTTGATAAGATGTTTAAGATACCAGGATAAAGAAAAGATTTTGAGGGCGGCTGCCCAGGGTGCTAAAAGAAGAAAAGGTCCGTTGATGATAGCTGAGAAACCAGTTCTTTTTTATCCTGATATAAGTTATAACCTTTTGAAGAGAAAGAAAGAATTTAACCCAGCTAAAAAGGTTTTGTGGGAAAAAGGTTATAAGTTTTCAATGCGTCACCCAGCAACACTGATAATTTTTTTGGAGGAAGGAAAAAGATTTTTTTCTGACTATCAAGATGCGGAGGTGTTTGCACAAAGACTTCCATCTATTCGTTGATTAAAAGCGGAGATTTCTAAATATAATGGTTAAAGACGAAGACAGAGAAAGTAAATGGAACTGATGGACATTTAAGGACGATATAAGGGAGAAAAGTAATATTTTAGAAATATTAATTGAGAATGGTATGTTTTTTTTTATATATATATCTTTCATGTTGCGGGGGGGCTGGGGAGCTTTGAATCGGTTACTACGGGATTCACGTGTGTAATCATGGCGATTGCCATGACCCGTACAATAGAGGGGGGTAATGTTGTGTTTCTTTTTTTTCACAACATTAGTAGGGGGGTATTTTGTTTTTTTCTTTATTTTCTATTTTTCTTCTATTCTTTTGCCTGGATGATTGGTGGGGACACACATAGCAACATGGAGACTTCTAAAAAGATTTCCCAGGATATAATGAGAGTTGAAAGATTAGGTATTATTATAGATTGGAGTAACATAAATAAAAATAATGACTAATTTATTGAATTTTTTAAACTCCATGGAGCATGTGGAGATCTTCCAACCACCAGGCATTCTTTCTTTCTTTCTTTTTTTTCTAAGGGGCAGTTAGGGGGGAGGGGTTAAGGGGAGGGGGTATGGGTTATATACATTGTTTTTTCATACTTTGTAATCATTTAAAAATGCAATAAAAAATTATTAAAAAAAAAAAAAAAAAAAAAAGAATGACACATCCACCTTCTAACCATGTCTGCTTCTCATTACTACTATCAGGGAGGAAGTTCAGGAGCCTGAAGAGAACACTCAATGTTTTGTTTTTCATCCCTTCCCATATATCAGTGACAATAAACCTAATTTTGATTCAGTTTGTTGCCTCAAGTCACAACCCGTTGTCTCCCCACATCCACACCTATGTGAAAATAACACAAATGGTTGACCTCTTTGTGACTCTCTTCTTCACTCTCTCACCTCAGGTGGAGCAGTGAGGGCTGTAGGGCATCCTCAGGTGGTATACTCCAGTAGCCTCACATACTCAGTCTGATCAGATCTGATCAATGGCAAACGTGCAGGTGGAGCTCTGCCAGCTGAGAGTCCCAGCAAAAGACATTTCGAACAGTAGGTAGTTTAGTTACTTGAAAAAAGTGTATGTATAAAAAGAAAAACATAAAAAAGCAATAAATTTAATGGAATTACCGAAGTACAATAAGCAAAATAGATAATTTCTTGTTTTCTTTTAACCAGCTGGCTCAGGATCCCCATTGATGGTATAAAAATACAAATCCACAGCTTTTTCAGTCTGCTCCATAATCTTATAAGGTTGTGTCTGAATTGGTTGCATCCTCAGCACACATTTCTATCACTTCCCACTGAACTTTGTGTCATTGACAAATTTAGCAAGCATTCCCTTGGTGACTTCATCTAAGTAAATTTAATAAAATGAAAAATTTGGAAACCAGCATTAATCCCTGTAGTATACTGCTAGTTGAACACGTCAACCATCAAAACACACATTTATGCCTACTTTCTGGCTAGCAAGATGATTTCAATCCACACCAGTATGTAACCTCCTACATAACAAGCTTTCAATTCTGCAATAATCTTTAATGAATGCCTCCAATAATCTTAGTGTATCTACCCCTTTATCCATTGCACATGCTATTTTCTTAAAACAGCACCAATAAATTGATCAAATATACTTCCAATTTCACAATGCCATCAACCATTGCCTAGTTGTCCTAATCAAAAACATTTTTAGCATATGCGCTTGGTCTAAAAGGTGTGGGACGTGGGATGCAATAATCCAGACCAGCAATCAGTATCAGGTTTATTATCACTGACATGTATCATGAAATTTGTTGTTTTCAGCTGCAGTAGTAATGCACAACAATTGTTATAAGGTGCAAAAGTAAATAAATGAAGAAAAAAAAATAAAAATTGAGCTTGTGTTTATGGACTGTTCAGAAATATGAAGGGGAAGAGGAAGGAGCTGTTTGTAAAGCAATGAGTGTGAGCCTGCAGGCATCTGTACCTCTTAACCAATGACAGTACCATAAAGAGGGCATATCCAGGACAGTGAAGGTCTTTAACGAAATATCACCTTCTTGAGGCACCACCTCTTGAAGATATCCTTGGTACTGGGGAGGGTTGTGCCATGATGGAACAGGCTGTGCCTACAGTCCTTTGCAGCCTCTTGCAATTCTATGCATTGGATGCTCAATACCGTGCTATGATGCCACCAGCCAGAATATTCTCCACCAGTAGAAATTTGCAAGAGTCTTTGGTGTCTTACCAAATCTCCTCAAACTCCAAATGCAACGGGACAAACTGATAGATCTGACCCCTTATTCTGACAGTAAGATGCATGTGCACATTTCCGGGCTCGCATTTTTCAAAATTCCCAAACACAAGCTGCTCTTTTAGTCAGTAAGATTAAAGCCACTAATATATTTTCCTTCTTAGGGTAGCTGTTAAGATAAGCTCTTCATTAAAATACACTGAAGTAAATGTTAGCTGTAGGCCCAGTGACTTGCGTCTGCTGTTGGATATCTCAATGTTCTGGGGTGGTGATTACAGTGAAATAGTCAATGATGTTACTTGAATAATATATTTCTCTGCAAAATTAATTATACCATTGGAACCTTAGAAGATAAAATAATGTGCTTTTCCATAAATAAGACAGTAAGCATAATTTCTATTTTATTTCTCATTCCTAATTTTAATTATTTATGTTCACATTTACCTCCACTGAGGAGGCCAAAATGCATGATTCTCATCAGTGGATTTAGCTACTTAAGTATTTGACTAATAAAGTTCCATGAATACAAATGCAGATTGTATTTGCATATATCACAGTTATATTTTGCACATTGTTTGTTTGTCTGTCTTTGTCATGTGTTTTTTTCATTGATTCTACTGTTTCTTTTTATCTGAACACCTGTGAAAAAATGAAATTCTGTGTAGTATATGGTGACAAATATGCACTTTGATAATAGATTTACTTTGAACTTTGATCAAGTTATATAGTTAATAAATTCCAGGTTTAATTTGTTCGTGACAAAGCACTATGAATCACCATTCACAATAAGTAGCCTGTAATTTGATAAATAATTAAGATGTTCAAAGTACTGCTTCTTCATTTGATTTTTAAGTAATGGCTTCTTGTAAATGATCATAGTTATGTACGTATCTCACTGCTCTGAAATGGCAAGGGGTTTCTCCTTTTACAGGCAATAGACTATAAATCTAGCTGATGAAGTTCACACAATCAAAGTTACACATAGTACAAGAGTCATATACATTGTGAGGGCATTAAGTACTGCATAATGAGATGCTACTTTCTGCAGTTACACAATTGTGACTTTTCTAATATATTTATTCATGTAGTGGACTACATATTGAAAGAATTCTAATTTCAGGTTTAAGTTATTTGAATGGAATTTGTTGCTCTGAAACCAAGTTTCATACACAGTATTCATGGAAAGGTTTACATGTTGCATTCACTAAGATTTGAATCTTTTGAGTTTTGAGTTTTATTTGGGGCTGTATGTATGTTTTCAGTAATGTTATTTGAAATCTCCATCTCAATATTGTAAAATACTATGGATTGGGCTTTTGCATGTGGTGCCATTCAATCCTCAGATTAGATTGCTCTTGGAAATAAACATTAATTTCCAGTTTCTTCACATAAATTCTTAGCAAAAAGAAAGGTCATTCCTTGAACACTGAAATATATGACATTCACACAGCTGTGTTTAGTTATAGTCTGGACAGAGCATTGAGCATTTTAAAATGCTCCAGGCTCCTGGACTGTTATTGGTTTTAAATTAACATCACCAACAGAGACTTTGAAGAGACAGGAGTCATTTTCTCACTCTCTGTGAGCCTTGCATTGAATTGCTGTGGTTGTTTAGTCAAATAATTATAATTTCATTCAGTCAATAGAAGCTGTCATTGGCCCACCAATAAAGCATGCCCCAGAAATATAAAATATTAAATCTATAAAATAAAGAAATCATTTTAGTATTTCTAATCTTTATGATGCCCATAGTTTTAGTCAAATCAATATTGTGAGATGTAAAATAATACATTTATACATTTTGTTACAAGTATGTAAAATGCGTAGTCAATGTATGAAACCAACATTATGTCCCTTAACAACAGTAATACATTCCATTAATTACCACTGCTGTGACTGCAAATTTGACAGTAGCCATTTGTAGCTTTTATGTGTAATTTTAAAGTACATCTAGTAGTACGACATCGATGATCAGCTGCTGGATGATAGATATTGCAAATAAACACCCTCCAACCCCCCAGCTCTCAATCTTCCTGTCATTGCTGATTCCAGGCATGCCAAATTTTGTACCATGTCCAAAATGATTGAAGTTAATTGCACTTTCTCTGCCTCTAGAATGGATTATATTAACCCCTTGAGCCTACAAAAGCAAAATGTATAGAAATGGCAAAACAACATCCATATAACTCAAAATAAGTTTATATTATCAATACTCATTTTCAAAATATATCTGTAATTTAACACCAAACTATTAAATACCCACTCACTTAAGCATTGATCTACTTAATAGATCCCTTCTTTCATTCATTCAAGGACATTAAGCATTGCTGGAAAACCTCAGCACTTATTGTCCATGCCTTATTGTTCCTAAACTGAGGAGGAAGTTGAGAGTGACCTCCCAAGGGAGATTACCAAGATTGGATACAATGGCATTTCTATCTCTAAAGAACTTCAGTGAACAAGAAAATTTTTTACCGCAACTCAGTAGTTGAATGGAGCAATTTCCAAGACAACTTTCAACTTTCAAGACATAGGTAGGATTGGAAGAGATATCTCTAGTTTAATAATCTATATCTCTGACTGCTGGCCCAATAATTTAATATATACTTCTGGAGCTACTTGCTTTGTGATATTTACACCAATGACAAGGGAAAATGTGAAGTTGCTGGAAATCCAAACAACACACACAAAATGCTGGAGGAACTCAGCAGGCCAGATAGCAACAGTAGATGTTTTGGGCTGAGACACTTCATCAGGCATACATGAAATCTGTTTCCTACGATGCCAAAACATGATGCATTTCTAGGATTCCAGCAGTGACCACTTTATGATTGACTTCAATCCTTAGGATCTGTTTTTACTATCAGCTTTCTTTGTGATATGCACTGTACATCAGAACATTGAAACAAGCAGTGAAATGCGTTGTTTTGCATCAATGGCCAGTACTGCCCAAGGTTTTTACCAGGGGTAGCCCACTAGTGTCGCCAAGCTTCCAGTGTGAATATAACATGTCCACAACTTACTAGCCCTATCCCTACCTGTATGTCTTTGGATTGTGAGAGAAAAGCAGCGCACCTGGAGAAAGCCAAAGTGGTCACAAGTAGAATATCAAACTCCTTACAGACAAAGGTGGGAATCAAACCCTGATCGGTGATTGTTGGCACTGTAAGGCAATTGTACTAATTGGTACACAACTGTGCCACCCATCCTTCTAGATGACATATTCTTCTGGTTTTAGAATGAAATTATTTTGACAATATGCAACATTTTAATTCAATTTTTTTGATAATGCAGTTAGCCTAGATTCATTATTAATAAAGTAGATGCATGTATTTCACTAAATCATTCATTGAAATATCATAACTAAGTAAATCACTTCATCTTCATAAGAACTAATTGCTGATCTGACTTTATCTTATTGCCTTTATATAAACATTTGGCAAAGGGGTGCAGTTGGAACTTCCTGATTGGGGTTTCAACGACCATCACCATGACAACCAATTACCCATCATAGCTGTTAGCTTAGCAGACAAGCTGTGAGTATGGCAGTGGGCATCAGCCTTGTATGTTACCAATTATGGCTCCAGGCACACTATTCAGATGCTGTAAGAAAACAAAAAGAATAAGGGGCCTTGATTTGAGAAACTTGCATTGCAATCATTTTTCTTTTTGCCATGTATCTTCAACCTCAGATATTAGCATAAAACCAAATAATATCCTGTTACAATAAAGTGAACCCTCCTATTTTCCTAACAAATTCAATTATCTTGTTAGATGCTGAAGTTAATTCAGACAATATTAATCTAGAATGCAGATAATGGTACCTGTGAGAGTATGTCCATGTAATCTTCCCAGGAATTAAACCTCTCAATTTTTAATGCAAATAAATTAACTTGCTTAGTGAATTAATAGATGGAAGTATCATCTGGTGCATTCTATATAGCTATCGTACATAATTTCTGTTTATATCAGCATATGGTTTAGTGCTCCCTTGATAGTCATTATTGGAACCTATAGTATGATAGCCTTTGTTTTTAATTGTATAATAAATAGTTTAATAAACTTCTCAGCACTTTCAAGTTAGTCCTACATTCATTCTGCTTATAAGGAGTTTCAATGTTAGTACAACTGAATTGTGATTACTGCGTTTGTTTTGGTATATCTCTTCAAGTTTCGCCTCATTCTCTCCCCCAGCAGTTACAGTATATATGATATAACCTTATTGTGACACCATGATGAAATGGTGGAGCAGACTCAATGGGCCAAATGGCCTAATTCTGCTCTTATATCTTATGGTCTTATTAGTTGCAGTCAAGACTTATAAATTTAATATGTATTTATCACTTCTGTCGATTAATGATTTTTATCAACAGTTCACCTTGGCAGATGAAGGAAATATCTGTAGCTTTGCTGAAGAATATCAAACCAACTTGAAGTACTTTCTGTACATTTTGAGAAAGGAGTTTAAACAGGACACCTCTTCAATTAATTCTTGTTTTTACATTTTTACTTTAATACTAGATTAGGATAAATGGAGAAAATATTTCTCAATAGCTGATGTTCAAGGACTTGTGCATACACTTTATTTAAGGCAAATGATATAAGGGAATGGGAAGTAAAATATTGAAACATCCTGCGCAGCTGGAAATCTGGAAGAGAAATTCTAGGAACACATAGCAGATAACTGACAGGGTCTCTGATCCTCCATCAAAAATCCAATGTAACACACCACCAGACAAGCTCTCTGTTACTGTTTTATTATTAGTAAGAGAATTCAAAGGAGAAAGGCAGATAAGTCATCCTGTAATAAATTAAATATGTATTGTCTTTTAGTGACAAATTGACTCATTGAATGCCAGCTGTTGAGCTCAAATTAGGCAGAAAACATAGCATTAAGGGAATACCTTAGATTCAGGTGTGCTATCTCTGGCTGGGAGCTTAAATATTGACCATTTCCGTCTGTTCTACTTGATTTGTTTTACAGAACCCATGACGCTGTTTCAAGGGAGAGTATGAAATATCCTTCCCTGTGCAATACTTTTTCCATAACATAGACATAAAATTGATCTTTTCATCTTAATGCTTCCTCTGGTATTTTCCTGGGTGTAAAAGGGATGTTGGCTTTTCTTATGTGACAGTGACTATTTTTACCAAATACTGCACCTGCAGAAAACTTCGAGAAATTTCAAGGGAATGCAGTAAAAGGAATACATTGCTAACAACACAGACTGCTTATTCTACCAATTATTTGTGCTTTTATGAGAATTAATGGAAATGAATAAGAAGAAAGTTGACTATTTCAAACTGAATAAACAGGAAGCAACTGCAGTATTTTGATCAACAATAGTGATAACATCTCACTTTTCATTTCTCTCTTTAATCCCAGGATTAAAACCTGATTTTTTAGTAAGTATGTTAATCATATCTGTATTAACTCACAGTTTATAAATTTATGTCATTATAATTAAATTATACAATAGGTATGAGTACCAATAGTGAAAATTGTTACCCTATAAACAAATATATCAAAAGATTTTATAAATTACCACTGACTTTGCAGAGCACAAAGAGAAAACTGTTGTTTAGTATTCGTTAATTACCTGTGGCACAAAAGTGATGGAAAATTAAACATCTGAATTATGCAAAATGATCTTCATTTATTCTTCTAGACTTTTCCAGATAATGATAACTGAACTATTTCAGCACTGTGGCAGAGGTAAAGATCTGATTGGGAGGTATCTAATAGACTTGCATCAAAAATGGGTTTGAGAGATTGCAGTCTGATTCAATATATTCCGTTTTTGATTGGGTGGCATAACTGGGATTATGTCACAAAGTTAATGACTTTCTCTGTGCTTCACTCTATCTATATTTATGTGTTAATTTTCTTAATTCCATTGGTAAGTTTGCAAACATCTGAGTGTGGAGAAATAGAGATTCATCCTCTCAGGCCATAACTACAGCTAGTGGGGTCAGAGAGCAACTTGAACATGAGGGCGTCCTGAAGAGGGTTAGTTGAAGTTAGTTGAAGGAAAGTCGAAAAGAAATGTAAAAGATCAGACCTGATCTTATCGAATGACAGAACTGCCAAGTAGCATACGCTTGCTCCTATCTCTCATGTTCTGATATTTTTATGTTCCCAGGTGTATGACAGAATTCCCTGTTATGGAGATTGTAGTAAACATAGCTGGGAAACTGAACCGTGGTCAGTTTGCAGGATCAATAACAGTGAGTCAATACACAGCTGTGGAGAAGGTGTGCAGACAAGAAAAGTGAGGTGAGTAAAAGGAAGTTCAATATAAGAAGTTCCAAGTATACTTCAATATTCAGGAGTTTAGTTCATTTCATTCTTTTTAAGATTTTTCTCAGAGATATAGGAGGGAGTAAGTTTGTGGAGTGGTGGTGGAACAATGCCTCAGTTGGGGAACCAGGTAAATAGAGATCTTACATTGAATACAACTAAGGTTTGACAGGACATAATTGCCATATTTTTGTTGGCCACTCAAATTAAGAGGGCAGCTTTTGGAGTAGTTACCAATATGGCACTAGCCTGCGCTCAGTGAGTACAGTTTAGAAGGAGGATAAAATGTAGAAGTGAAGTATTGGAGACAGACTGAAAGCCAGACAAGTGCAGACTGTCGGGATTGGAAAAAAAATGAGATCCAAAGTGGTAGAGTGATTGAAGCTGAGGTCAGGTTAAAATCAGGTTAGAGTTAGCTAAATTTATGAGTTCCTCTACTCCTTATTCATTTTTGAAAATCCATGAAGGGTATTCCTTACAGGTAAAATTTCTCTGTGTGCTACTTATCCTCAAAATGATGTGTAATGAAGGTTTGCCATGTTAGAAAGATAATACAGCTAACTGTATAGAGATAGAGAAATTGACCTCACATTCTCCACTAGTTAGAATGGTTCAGCTATTTTTGATATTAATACAAATTTGTTTTATCTCCCTAGATGTGTGCGTAGCACAGTTGATGGGCCTGGACAGGTTGTGGAAGATGCTATGTGTGATTACAGTGAAAAGCCTGTTGGAGTCCATCAATGTTCCATTTACTGTCCAGGTGACTGTGTTATGTCTGACTGGGGCCAGTGGAGTTTATGTCCAAAAGTGGGTATTTTGTTCTAAGCATCTGATAAATTCAGAAAATGTAAGATCTTAGATATGGCTGCCATAAAGAGTGCACAAGGAATCACTTAGATTGGTGTGAAGGGAATAGTTATTCAGGTTATGTGCTCAAGATAATTGACCTAAGTCCAATATTGTTTACCTTGAAAACAGGACTACATGTACTACAGACATTTGCACACAAATATGTGCCGCTATAAGACATGGATTTTAAATATCAGATCAAATCCAAATCAAATTAAAAGCTCTACTAAATTGTGCTGATTATTTCCCTACTTTCACCAAGGTAGTTTAATATTTAAGATTATTTATCAGTTTGCATGTGACAATTTAAAATTAATGATTAAGAAGGGTCTGTTTTGATGATAGTAGCTGTGAGAAATCTACTTGAATTAATAAAGTTAATATGTGGTATGGTGCCTGTGGTTGAATGTTTCTCTCACTGTTAGAGATGGAGATAATAGCACTTGGGAGAATTGTGCCTTTTAAGTCATTCATTTATATCTACTTAAGTTAGATTTTGAAACAACATGATTGCATTCTATCTTCATACCACTGAAGTTTATTTTTTATACTTAAGTTCAGCTCTGAAATTGGCTGCCAATCTGAGGTGAAAAGCCAACTTCTGCACAATGAGTAGATTGAGATGACGCCTTAATTTTTCTTTGATTTGTGAATAAATACAATTCAAAACAATCTTATTTTTATTTTTTAGGAATTACCATTTAGGGCTTTGCTAAAACTGAGTAAAATTAATTGGTGGATGATTCTGAAGAGCTGTAATTTTATATGGATTTGAAGGCTAGTTAAGACTGAAACATCTCATTAAGTAAAGTCCTAATTCACTCTTCCATGTTGTAATGGTAGCTGGAAGCAAAAAGAAATATGATTATATATTGTGAGTAGCTAACTGGCTGTTTTAAGCACTGTTGAATTTGATTGCCTTCTTGCTATCTGTTTATTATTTGTGGCATCTCACAGAAGAACAGATTACTTTAGAAATCTGTTGACTGTTAATGATCCCCATCTGCCTTCATGTATTAACCTTCATCAGGAAGAGCAATCACTACCATCTCACAATTCCTGTAGATACTGTTAAGAGTCACATATAAAATTAGACCATGATTCTACACAGTGATCTGCTCAAAATCTCAAATGGAGATCTTCCAAGTTTTATGTAATTATTTTGCATTTAATTCACTTCTCCAACAGTTTGTTGTTTAATGATGCCTAATGCAAAAAAAAAATCAAAATATAGTACTAATTATACACAGATGAATAAGATGAATATGAATCGAATATGAGTTTACAACAGTTTATTACTAGATGTGCATTTTCATAAAGGAAACATAGCAGAACAGCCATTATATACTGTAGATGCAATCTCTTATCTAAATGAGAGATTTTGTTTACTGTTCTGATATCATCAATGATAACAGAACAAGTAGGTATATAAAATGAGTTTATCTTCATGCTGCAAATTCTCCTCCGCTCACTTCTGACCAGACCTGGTCCACAACCTGGAATTACCTGGTTTCCTTTGTTTGTGCTCAAGTGGAATAAGGTTGAAAGTCTGATTCTGAAATTGGGCAGGAAAGCCCAGCAGGGATGGATTTTCACGTGATAAATCTGGAAGCACCAGAGCATTGGTTTTTACCAAAGAAGTTAGATTTTTAAAAATTCATTTCATAATTTAAAACAATAGATATCAATGTGTACTTAAAATAATTAGCATTTTGAAAGATTTAATTAGATTAACATACCTAACCATTAAAAGCATTAAACTAAATTAGAATATTATAGTAAAATCTCAGTCCTATTAAGAACATAAGAAATAGGAGCAGGAGTAGGCCATCTGGTCCATTGAGCCTGCTCAGCCAGTCACTAAGATCATGGCTGATCTGACCATGGACTCATCTTCATCTACCTGCTTTTTCCTCATAATACCCCTACTATGCGAAAAACTATCCAACCTTGTCTTAAATATATTTACTGAAGTAACCTCCACTGCTTCATTGGGTAGAGAATTCCACAGATTCACCACCATCTGGGAAAAGCAGTTCCTCTTTATCTCCATTCTAAATTTAATCCCCCAAATCTTGAGGTTATGTCCCCTAGTTCTAGTCTCACCTACCAGAGGAAACAACTTTCCTGCCTCTATCTATCTGTCCCTTTCATAATTTTATGTTTCTATAAGATCTCCTCTTATCCTTCTGAATACGGTCCCAGGCAATTCAATCTCCCCTCATAGTCTAACCCCTCATCTCTGGAATCAACCTGGTGAACCTCCTCTGCACTGCCTCCAAAGCCAGTATATCCTTCCTCAAGTAAGATGATCAGAACTGCACTCAGTACTCTGGATGCAGCCTCAGCAGTACCCTGTACAGTTGCAGCATAACCTCCTTGCTCTTAAATTCAATCCCTCTAGCAATGAAGACCAACATTCCATTTGCCTCCTTGATAGCCTTCTGCATTTGGAAACCAGCCTTTTGCGATTCATGCACAAGCACTCACAAGTCCTTCTTCACAGCACCATGCTGCAATCTTTTACCATTTAAATAATAATCTGATCTTCCATCTTTCCTTCCAAAGTGAATGACCTTGCATTTACCAGTATTGTATTCCATCTGCCAAACCTTTGCCCACTCACATAACTAGAGAAACACCCATAGCACAACTCTCTGCTTTCTATAGGTTAACCAATCCTCTATCCATACTAATACATCACACCCAACTCCATACATCCTTATCTTATGGATAAGTTTTCTATGTGGCACCTTATCGAAAGCTTTCTAGAAATCCAAGTAAATAACATTCATATGTTCCCCTTTATCCACTGTGCTTGTTATGTCCTCAAAGAACTCCAGTAAGTTTGTCAAACAGAACCTGACTTTGGTGAATCAATGCTGCATCTGCCTGATGGATCCATTTCCTTCCAGATGCCTGGCTATTTCTTCTTTAATGACAGCTTCAAGCATTTTCCCAACAACAGATGTTAAACTAACTGTCTTATAGTGACCTGCATTTTGCATGCATTCTTTTTTAAACAGTGGAGTGACATTCACCTTCTTCCAATCACTCTATCCAGACCAAAGTCACTACTATAACCTTTGCCATTTCGTTCAGTACCCTGGGATGCGTTCCTTGAGGACCAGGGAACTTGTCTTTCTTTAGGCTCTTTAGTGATAACTATTGTATTGAGGTCTTCACCTCCCTTTATATCTATATCATCCCTCTTCGGCATCTTAGACGTGTCCTCCACCATGAAGATCAACACAAAATAGTCATTCAAAGTCTCAGCAATTTCCTCATTACCTAATGTCAATTCCCCCTTCTCGTCTTCCAAGGGACCTGCATTCACCTTGACCACTCTTTTCTGCTTAATATGATAATATAAACTTTTACTATCCCTTTTTATATTTTGTGCTACTTTATTTTCATAATCCATCTTTCCTTTCTTTATTGCTCACTTAGTGGTTCTTTGTTGTTTTTTCAGTTTCCCACTACTCTTGGCGACTTTGTACGCACCGCTTTTTAGTTTGATGCCTTCCTTTATTTCCTTAATTATCCATGGCTGACTCTCCCCACCCTTACTGTCTGTGCTTTTAACTGGAATATACTTTTTTGAGCACCGTGAAAAATCTCTTTGAAAGTCCTTCACTGTTCCTCAACCATCCCACCATATTCCCAGTCTACCCGATCCAACTCCTCCTTCATCCCATTGTAGTCTCCCTTGTTTAGGCATAATACACTAGTTTTAGAATGAACTATTGCACCCTCCATTTGTATGAGAAATTCAATCATACTGTGATCACTCTTTCCAAGAGGATCCCTAAATACAAGATTTCTAATTTTACCTGCCTCATTGCACAGGACCAGAGCCAAGATAGCACGTTCCCCTGTAGGTTCAGTAACATGCTGTTCAAGAAAGCCTTCACGTATTCATTCTATGAAGTTCTCCTCAAGAGTGCCTCAAACAACTTGATTCATCCAATCTATGTGCAAGTTAAAGTCCCTCACGTTAACTGTTGTTCCATTTTTACATGCCTCAGATATTTCTCGGTTTATTGCCTGTGCCACTGTAATGTTATTATTTGTAGCCTATAGACAACACCTATCAGTGATTTTTTTCCCTTTACTGTTCCTAATCTCTACCCAGATGGATTCAACATTCTGCTCCTTAGATCTTATATAATCTCTCACCCTGATCTCATCCTTAACTAAAGGAGCTACCCAACCTCCCCTACCATCCTACCTATCCTTCCGTATACCCTGATATCCTTGGATATTTAATTCTTCACACTGCTGCCTCATTTCTGTAATCATAAATCATACCTCTTTATACTGATCTGCGCCACAAGTTCACTAACCTTGTTATGAATACTAAGGGCATTCACATGAAGTGCCTTTACACTCATTGTGCCTTTAAAATCTAGTAATCTCTGTCACTTATGCACTTGACTTTTCTGCACTCCAGCCTAATTTTTGCCTTTATCTTTATCCAGACTTTCCTCTTGTACTTTATCCATACTTCTCCAATCTTTTGAACCCATCCCACTGCTATATTAGTTTGTAGACCTATCCACAAACCTAGTTATGCAATCTGCCAGGATCTAGGTCCCATCACGGTTCAGGTATAACCTGTCCAAGTAGACAGCTCCCTCTTTCCACAATACTGGTGGCAGTTTCCCATGAATTCAAACCAACTTCTCCCACGCCAATTCTTGAGCCATGCACTTAACTCTCTAATCTTCTTAACTCTGTGTCAATTTGCACGTGGCTCAGGTAGTAATCGAGAGAGTACTACCTTCTTAGCCCTGCATTTTGATTTAGTCCCTAGCTGATCAAATTCCCGCAGCAGAACCTCTTTCCTCATTCTGTCTATGTCATTGGTACCCACATGGACCATGGCAACTGGATCTTTCCCCCCCGCAGGTTAGATAAGATGTCCTGAATCCAGGCACCACAGCCCTTAGGATGCTCTATCCTTGGGACAGAGAAATTTGTCTATTTCCCTGACTATAATATTCTTTACCAAAAAATCACTTTGAAATAAATAGGATCTTCTATTCTATGTATATAGCATGACTAGGCTTTGCTGTTCAACTCCATCTGGAATGAAGCAATGGAATATAGTGGCAGATGTGGCAGCTGTCTCTCAGCATGTTCAGGTCTACGTATGTTAAACAGTGTTTTATTACTTTTCTTCAAACCAATAACTACTCATGTGGCTGGCTGAATATCCCTTGTTCAGCCCGCTAAGCTGAACTTCCAGGAAAAGTGGGCACACAAAACTTTAACAAAATGTTAAAATTTAAAGATTTTTATCATCTCTCCCAAAGTACTATACAAATTAAAAAGTCATTAAATTATGCAAATGATACAATCTTCTAATATATGTGGACTGCATTCAACTCTCTTAGTAACTCCCCACAGCCATTTACCTACTCCAAAGTGTGGATAGCAAGATTTTATTACAACAAATCACAAATTAAAATTCAATTTATGCATTAGATTCTATTATATTTTCATACTGAAGCTATTCTGGTAAAATTTGTTTCTGATAAGAATCTCAGCATTGATGAATAGAGGGATCTTGGGGTGCAAGTCCATAGTCCAAGAGGCAACACACATGTGTGTATGTGTATGTATGGTATGCTTGTCTTCATCAGTCAGACATTGAATATAAAAGTTGGCAAGTCACATATCAAAAGACAGCATTGGTCAGGCCACATTGGAGTATTGAGTGCAGTTCTGGTTGTGATGCTATTAGATGAATGTGGAGGCTTTGGGGTGGTGCAGATTTTCACTGTTTCAGAAAGATGGTGCTGATAAGGGGCAACTCCAATGGGGATCATCAAATATTGCCATTCAGGAAATACTTCTACTGCAGCTGAAATCCACATTTACAGTCATGGTACTTCAGTAAACAACATCATTATAAACCGTTTAAAAAAAATCTATGGACACTAAAATTGACGGATCCCAGACTGCATACTCAGGTCAGGAGTGCAGTTTCCCTTAAAGAAAACAGGAAATAAAGAAATCATGCTGGTCTGCAAGTAAGATTGAAACACAAAGGCTTTAGATCCCCACTAACGACTATCCTTCTGGCAAATGTACAGTCACCGGAAAATTGCTGTACCAGAGGGACATCAGGAAATGTTAAGCACTTTGCTTCACTCAAACGTGGCTATTCCCCATCATTTCAGATACAGCCCAGCACCTTGATGGCTTCAACATTCACTGTAAAGACAGGACAATCTTTTAAAGACAGAGAAGGTGGAGTTAATTTATGATTAACTTATTGTGGTACACAGATATGGCAGTTTTGCCTCAGTCCTGCTCGCACAACCTGGATCATCAGGCGGTCAAATGTTGTCCTTTTCATCTGCCAAGGGAGATCTCCACCATCATCCTGGCTGTGGTGTACATTCCAGCTCAGGCCAATGGCAGCCAGACACCGGAGGATCTAACCAGGCACGAAACAGCACACCCTGATGCCTTCCTTATCATTGCAAGTGATTTCAACCAGGCCTGCTTGAACAAGTTTCTGAACAACTACCACCAACATATCACCTGTGGAACCAGAGGAGCCAACATACTTGACCATTGTTATACCTCGGCTTACCGTGCCGTCCCACACCCACACTTGGGAAAGTCCAGTTGCTTGGCTCTATTCTACATAGGCAGAGACTAAAGGCTGCAGCACCGATTGTGAGGACCAAGGAGGTACGGTCAAGGGAGGTAGGGAAGCTTACTGGACTGCTTTGAGCTGGTGGACAATATTTAGGGACTAATCTTTGAATCTGAATGAATGTTTCACATTGTCACCGACTTCATCGAAAGTTGTGTGGTTGAGTGTGTGCCTTTGAGAACATACCCAATATGCCCGAATCAAAAGCTGTGGATGAACCTGCAGATTCATAGCCTGCTGATGGTTAGATCTGTGACATTCAAAACCAGTGATCCTGAAGTCTAGGAACTACCTACAGAAGGCAGTCTTAAGAGCAGAAAATGTATCCAGTTAGAGACAGAATCAGATACACACCAGCTCTGGCAGGTTTTCCTACAAAGTGAAACCTAACATCCTGAATGGCAGTGATGCCTCACGCCCAGAAGAGCCCAAAGCCTTTGATGCACACTTTGAAAGGGAGAAGAGAACATACATCTATGAGCATCCCTGCAGCATCTAGTGACCCTGCGATCTCAGTCTCGGTGGCAGACGTCAGAACATCTTTCAAGAGGTTAGACCCTCACAAGGTGTCAGGCCCTGATGGTGTACATGGTAGGGCTCTGAAAACATGTGCAAACAACTGGCAGGTGTATTCAAGGATATCCTCAAACTCTCACAGTCTCTTGCAGTCAGAAGTGTCCACCTATTTTAAAAGGGCGACAGTCATACCAGTGGCAAAGAAGAGCAGAGTGAGCTTCCTCAGTAACTATTGCCCAGTGGCCTCTCACCTACTGTGATGAAGTGCTTTTTCAAGATTGGTCATGGCTAGAATCAACTGCTGCTGGAACTGGTCTATCACCACAACAGGTCTACAATGGATGCAGTCTCACTGGCTTTCCACTTGACCTTGGATTACCTGGATAGCAGCAATACCTACATCAGGCTGTTGTTTATTGATTACAGCTCAGTGTTCAACACCATCATACCCTCAGTCCAAATCAAAACGTTCCAAAACCTGGGCCTCTGTGGCTCTCTCTGAAACTAGATCCTTGACTTCCTTCTCGGGAGGAAATAACATCCCCTCCTCACAGACAATCAACACGGGCACACCTCAAGGATGTGTGATTAGCCCACTGCTCTACTCTCTCCCTACACCCACGTTTGTGTGGCTAGGCACGCAGCCAATGACACATTACTGCTGACAGAATTTCTGTAGGTGAGAAGGATGCGCATAGGAGCAAGATAGATCAGCTGGTTGAGTGATGTCACAGCAACAAACTTGCACTCAACATCAGTAAGACTGAGGAATTGATGGTGGAATTCTGGAAGGGTAAGTCAGAGAACACACAGCAAACCTTATTGAGGGATAAGAACTGAGAAGTGTGAGTAGTTTCACGGTGCAGTGTGTCAACATCTCTGAGTTTCTACCCTGGGCGGAACACCTTCTGATTCAATTACACAAAGGCATGGCAGTGACTATATTTCATTAGGAGTTGTGGAGAGTTGGTATGTCACCAAAGACTCTACAGAGGTACTGTAGGGAGCATTCTATCTGTTTGTGTCAGTGTCTGGTACAGAGGGATGACTGCAGAGGATCAGAGGTAGCTGCACAAGCTTGTCAGCACTAGCATCCCCAGCATCCAGGGCATTTTCAGAAGGCGATGCCTCAGAAAGGTGGCCTCCATCGTGAAGGACCCCGACCAGCACAGACATGCTGTCTTCTCATTGTTACCATCAGGGAGGAGGTGCAGTAGCCTGAAGACACACAGGCGATGTTTCAGGAACAGCTTCTTCCCCTCTGCTAACTTACTTCTGAATGAACAATGAATCCATGAACACTTGCTCAGTACTTGCTCCCTTTTCTTTTGCACTACTTTTTAAATTATTTTTAAAATGGGGCATCACAGTAGCTAAGTGGTTAGCAGAATGTTTTACTGTACAGGTGACCTGGGTACAATTGTTGCCACTGTCTGTAAGGAGTCTGGTACGTTCTCCCCATGACTGTGTAGGTTTCTTCCGGGTGCTTCAGTTTCCTCTCACAGTCCAAAGATGTAGCGGTTTGCAGGTTAATTGGTCGTTATAAATTGTCCCGTGATTAGGCTAGCAATAAATTGGTGGACTGCTGCGCGGCATGCCTTGGAGGGCCCAGCACCTAGCACTGTATCTCAATAAATAAATAAACAAATAATAAGCATAATTCTTATTGTAATCAATGGTTTTTATTACTATGTATTGCATTGCAGTGCTGCCACAAACAAGAAATTTCATGACATATGTCGACGATATTAAACCTGATTCTGATTCTGGATATTGCCTGTACTGGGGTACGTTAGTGACAAGGAGAGGTTGAATAGATTTGGATTGTTACCTCTGAAGCACTAGAGGCAAATAAAAGTGTATAAAATTACAGATGTCATAGATTGGGCCGATGGTCAGGGTCAATTCTCATGCTATTTACTAGAGAGCATAACTTTAAGGGAAGAGGGAGAATGTCATACATAGATTGTAGCTGGGACCTGGAATGGGCCACCCAGGGAACAAATACAACAGCAATGCTTTAGAGACACTTGGCCAGTCTCATGAACAGAAGGGTAGAGATATAGACCATGAGCAGACTGACAGGGGATTGGTTAAGTTGACAGCATGTTCAGCAAATACATCAAAGGTCTGATCTTGGGCTGTACAGTTCACAAGTTCTGCTTTATTTGATAATAAATGTTAACCAATTATTGTGCGGTTAAGTGAAATATTTAGACTGAAGAAGTAGAGGATTGTGGTAGAAAATAACTACATTATCAAGGTTGAAGGTTAATTACATCTCGTAATAATAATATTTGACCATAAAGTAAATTCCATTCAGCAAATATGTCCTTAAGTATTTTATAGAAAATTTGCAAATGTACATGGCCAAGAAAGAAATATCTGGATTATCCTAATGTCATTTAGGTCAGCAGAGATATTTTCCTGTTACTCCTGATGTCTTCTTTTCAAAAATGATGGAAAAACTTTAATCATTACTGAATTGAGTCTAATATTGGATCAATGAACTATGCAGCAAATGACAACCCATGGATAGAAAACTTTCAAACATCACTTTCAGTGTTCCAAACCTCAGGTACTAAATTGCTCCTCAAAGCGTACTTCCAGAGTTATTATCCTGTGATAGTGTTACTTCCCCCATTCTAATTTTACTTTTTTTTGGAGGGTCAACTCATCAGTGCCTAATCTGCTTGAATTCCTTGATGATTTCCAGCCACTTAGTACTGAAGCCTAGGCTCCAAATCTATTCTGAATGACACATCACTCCTTTGGTGGTAGGTGATGTTTGAACAGCTTCCATCTCTGATACTGAAAAATCTCATAGGCTTAAATTCTGACAAACTCCTGTTGTGAAAGAGTTAACCCAGAACTCAGTAGGTAAAAACCTTGAAGTGACAACCCACCTCAGTAAGCTTCTCCCAAATTTCTCCATCTGTTTTGAACTAAACTAAGCAATGAATTATTTGTTGAGTCACATTCACCTAAATCGGTATGAAGAAATCAGTAATTTTAACTGGTATTAGCTAGCATTTACTTCAGATTGTATTTTGAGTTCATTATTTTGCTTCTCAGACCATATGATGAATTTATCCACAAATTCTCTTTGTGTGGTTTTGTACAGTGATTTATTTATTGATCTATAAAAAAGAATATGCATCAGATTTTGGCCGATGGTTTCAACAAAAACACCCTTTTTTTGTACCTGTTGAACATAAAGCTTATTAAAAACAGAAAACGCTGGAGGCACTCTGCAAGTCAGACATAATCCGTGGACATGGAAGCAGTTAATGCTTTAGATCTGCAAAACTATCTGAACTGGGAAAGAGAAAACAAGTTAATTTTAGATTATGAAGAAGAGAAGGAATGCAGTGGTGGAGCAAATGATGCATTTAAATGCTTAAATGAGGGTTTCCAGTATTTTCTGCTTTTGTCTCAGATTTCCAGCATCAGCAGTTAATTTATTTTGAATTTTACAAGATATAGAATGTGTTCCAAGTCATATTATTAAACTGTTAATTATTTTTTAAATATCATGCAAACAATCAATTGGGAAAAAAATGATTACAAGCCATTTCTTCTTTGATGAGAGAGATAAGATAGTTAATTCTTTTGAATAGCACAACCAATACAATTCATTTTAACAAATACACTATTAGAAGGTGAAATAAAGCACCTGAATGCTCATTTGAGCTCATACCTTCCCAAGACAACCCATAAATGTTTTGCAAACAGGAAATCGGATCATTTTATCATTTTCTGTTTTAAATTCGGGTTTTCATCATCCACATTTGGTATTTTCGCTAAATTAGGGTAAATGTTGCTATTCACATTTGTTTATTTGGAAATTTTACATAGGAATGTAACATCTTGAACACTCGAGTCCGAACTCGACATCCTCTACGTCGACCGGTGGATGGGAAAACCTGCCTTGAAACCTCTGAGGTGGAGCCCTGTGTTCTCAACAAGAACTGCTTTCATTTTCACTACAACGTAACAGGTGATATATTTTTCCAAACCAACCCAAAGTAAATACCAATTCAGATCTCCTGAAAAATATAAATGTATTTTTATTTCTATTGATCCTTTTTAACCACAAATGCCACTCAATAATTTAGCAAACTTTCCTGGTTAGGATCAAAGCTAAGATCTAACCATCTTAATGACAGTGTTTGAAAAGTTTTGGATTTGAACAATGATGAAGTAGTTGCAGAACTACATTAGCAGCCCTATTTTTCACCAAGTCAGAATTTTTTTTTTTGAATTGATAGAAAGCATTGAATGCTCGGAAAGTGGCAGAGGCAGGTTTACTTAATAACTGCTCAGTTTAAGCACATACTGTAACAAAATTGTGTGATATTGTTAATATACGGGGATTAAAGATTCCTAGCAGAAGAAAGTTGCCTTTTGATCATAGAAGATTTTCTTTTAACTGGCAATGCATTTTCTTTTCAAACCCTCAGCCTTCAGAAATTATTCCCTTGGGTGTATTTTGCTCCTCAATTTAATGAAAATGATAGGTTTACTTATTGATCATCTTAATGTTGGGAAAATTTATACAGTTTCACAGAGTGCTTTTCCATACTGTATTATCTTTTTACATGAGGGGACACCTTGAGAAAATAGATATTAATCATCAGCAGCACAAAAAATGCTGGAGGAACTCAGCAAGTCAGGCAGCATCTGTAGAGGGGAATAAACATGTTTCAGGCCAAGACACTTTATTAGGACTGGGAGGTAAAAGGAAGAAGCCAGAATAAGAAGGTAGGCTGGGAGGTGATAGGTGAAGCCAATTGAGGAGGAAGGTTGGTGGTTGGGAGGGAGTAGATGAACTGAGAAGCTGGGAGGTGATAGTTGGAAGAGGAAAAGGGCTCAAGAAGGAAGAATCTGATAGGAGGGGAGAGTGGACCATGGGAGAAAGGGAAGGAGGAGTGTTACAAAAGGGAGGTGATAGTGGGGTGAGTAAAAGGGAGGGGTATGAGGCAAGCTGGAATGGGGAATGAAGAAAGAGAGAAGGAGGCAGGGTGAGAAATTACTGGAAGCCAGAGAAATCAATATTCACGATGCTAGGCTAGATACCTATATGGAATATGAGTTATTGCTCCTCAAGCCTGAGAGTGGCCTCATCGTGGCAGAAGAAAGGGCCATGGACCAAAATGTCAAAATGGGAAGTAGAATTCAAATAGGTGGCCAACCGTCCCATCTGTACAGGTCCCACTTTCTCTGGAAGAGAGCCCAATGTTCCAAAAAGCTTCTCCACCAGGAAATCCCACCCATTGTGCTGGCTAGACTGAATGTGCTCGACAAAATTGTCCTTCAGTCTACGTCGGTTCTCATTGACGTAGATTGAGGCGACCATGCCCGGAGCACTGGATACAGCAGATGACTCCGACTGACTCACAAGTGAAGTGTTGTCTTACCTGGAAGGACTGATTTGGACCACTGAATGGTTGTAACGGAGGAGGTGAAGGGGCAGGTGTAGTATTTATCCTGCTTACAGGGATAAATGCCAGGAGGGAGATCAGAGTGATCATGTTAATATTTATCAGTAACTTGCTGAGGTATATACTAAGGAGTAACCAACACTTATTGAGCTGATATTGGACTCAGGCTTCTCGTAGGGGTAAAAACTTTCAATGGAATATTTCAAATACTGAAAACACTGTTAATGAGTTTGGCCAGATCTCTTCAATCCATTCTCCTTGTCTATAATTTTCATATGTGGTTTCACCTCCTTTCCTGATGTGATAGTTCTCATTTTGTAGTTTCCTGTTCCCAGTAGTTTTTATTTTGGCATGGATATTGGTGTTACATTTTCCCTTCTGTGAAGGAAGGGCTGCAGATTCTTTAACATGCAGTTGGTGAGCCTTTTGCTAGGAAAGAGATTTTCCTGTAGATTGATTATTAAACAAGGACACCAAAAAAAAACCTAGCCAGAAATATTGTTTGCAGAGTTATGCTAAGCAAATGATGATTTGGAGACAGTGACGTTTATCTCTCAAAAGACTGACCATAATGGTGAGTTTGCACTTAGAACAACAAAAGCTCAATTGTGAAGGTTGAAACACGTTTCTGATGCCTTGGATATTTTCTCAACATAATTTAAGACTGCTTCTGCTCATGATCAATAGACTCCAAAGTAATCAATAAACCCTCTTCTCCAGGATCACAAATAACAAGCTTCTTTATCTCTGAAATTGCTCTTCAGTTCTGAAACCACTATACCTCTATTATTGTACATTCTAATTTCTCTTTGATCTGCTCTTCTCTTACTCTGATCCTCACCCTCTCATTAAGTGAATGTAAGAACAAAATGTAAGTAAGGTGACAAAGATTTTAGGTTCTGGTAGGAATAGGACAATTATCAGCAAGATTTTTGGTTTGTGGTCAGATCAAGAGAGAGATTGGGTTTTCGAGTAGGAAGGAACAACTTTGAGTATTGTCTACCTGAAGTTTCTGGAGTTGGTGAGACTTGCACTGATAAAAGTATTCTATGCTTTCTGATGGTATCAATAGTTCCATTCAATCCAGAGAATGTATACAGTATACAACATGAAATTCTTACTCTCCTCAGGCATTCATGAAACAGAAGAAAAATCCCAAGGAATGAACCCCAAACCCCCCTCCACCCCACACACACACACAAACAGCAGCAAGTGCATCAACCCTTCCCCCCTACACCTCAGCAAAATCATCAGACCCCCGCCCCCACCATCGCCTGCAGTGCAGAGCCCCAAAGAGGCCATGATCTAAAGTCCATCAAACACCACTAATCACCCAAGAGTTCCAATTGCCACGGGCCCTCTCTCTCATTAACAAGCAGACAGAGGTATCGCTCCTGCCACAGTGAGAGGGAGACCAACAGCTCGCTGTTTTGACATTATAGTATGTAGCATTGCTCGTTTTGACAACAGTGTAACCTGCTGTCTCGATGTTCTGATCTCCTGTGATTGCTGGCAACACTAGCGTGGAACTGATTCATCCTCAGGGCCGCAGGGCTGCACCTTGAAGATGCCCATCTTCCAGGCCGCTCCTGGAGATATTGAAAACACTAGGCTGCTCGATGAGCTCCCAGAGTGAGAGTCCACCGCTGTGAAGAACCATAGTTTGACAGCAGCTCCAGAGCATGGACTCCAGCAGGACCCCAGTACCTTGAAAAGAAAAGAAGAGACACTGGAGAGAAGAGTATTAAACTGTTTTGCAGGTTGCCCTCTGGCGCCATCTTTAGCTCCTTCTAATCAAGAGCCTATCAAAAGCAATATTCCCAAAATGAATTAATTTTTTTTTCCTCTGAAAAGATAGTAAGCCATTTGTAATAATTGCTTGGATCTGAACTCTTGGCAGACTAGAGGAAACAGCTTTGGAATTCAAACTCACAAATTGGTTGTGCCAAGTGAATTATAGACAAATCACAAAGACCTGAATGCAAAACATTGGAGCAGAGAGATTAGAGACAATGTGTGATGAGCTCAGTAATAGATAACTTCGTTGGTAATGATGCACATATTGGAATCTGAGCTCTGGAGCATCAAAGGAGAATACATGTTGCCATCACTTGTGGGAAGCCAGATATTGAGCATTTAACCAAAAGTAAGTAAAATGATGAGGTAAAATTACTTGTATCAGAGAAGCATGTAGAAAGCATCATAAGAGAAATAAGCTTGTCATGGAAGTGTTAAAGGTTAAAGAAACAATCTGATATTCTCAACTAAGCAAGACTACAATATAGTGCAAATAAAAATAAATACCATATTGCCACATTTGCAAAGCTTATGTTCAGTATATCAAAAATACAATGTTGGAGAACCACCAACAAATCATTCTGCAAAAACAGTCTTTCAATCTACTTTTTAGGGACAGAAACAGGGATAAAAGGACATAGTATCACAGCTGCAGAAAGGCAGAACATCTTGGAGGGATTGTCTATACTGAGTCAGTATGGGTGGAAGTCTGAAACAGGAAGGGAGCTATCAGCCTATAGGGTGTATTCTACAAGACTCCCAATAGCCACTGGGACACCGAGGAGCAGACAATTCAGCAGAGTTGGAAAGGTGCAAAAGTAACAACGTGGTCATGTTTGACTTTTATTTCCCTAACATTGATTGGCACCTCCAAAGTGGCAAAGTTTGCTAGGTGTGTTCAGGAAGGATTCCTGTCACAGATAGAGGACAGGATAACTGGAGAAGGGGTCATAGGGGATTTGAGGTTAGGCAAATCCCTTGGTGAGTGAGATAGTGACCGCAGCTCCCTAATATTTAGCGTTACTATCAACAAGGAAAGATGCAGACAGTATGGGAAGTATTTAATTGGGAGAGGCCTAATTACAATGGCATTTGGCAGGAAATTGGGAGCAGATGCCCTCAGGAAAAAGCAGAGCAGAAAGGTGGAGTTTGCTTATGGAACACCTGCATGGGGTTCTGGATCGGTTTGTCTCACTGACACAAGGAAAGAATGTTCGGTTGGTTAGGATGACGGAACCATGGTTGAGAAAAGAGGTGTAACATATTGTCAAGAAGAAAAAAGAAGCATGCTTAAGGTGTAGGAAGCAAAAACCCGAGACAGGGAGCATGAGAATTATGAGGTAGCCAGAAAGGAGCTTTAGAATTGACTTAGGAGAGCTAGAAGGGCATGTGGAAAAAGCCTTGGTGATTAGGATTAAAGAAAACCCTAAAGCATTCTACAAGTATGTGAAAAACAGGAGGATAACTAAAGTGTGTGTAGGACTGCTTAGTGATAACGGGGGAAACATGTGACTGGAATTGGAGGAGGCAGAGGAGGGCTTTAATAAAATTAGAAAAATTAAAATTCACCAGGGAGAGTTATTTTGTAAGTGTGAGATCAGCATTAGAACAGGCTAATGTTCATGTGCATGTCAAGATTAATAAAGAGGCAGTGTTAGAGTTTTTGAAAAATATTATGATAGATAAGGTTCTGGGTCCAGCTGGAATAAACACCAGGTTCCTATGGGAAATGAGGGAAGAGGTTGCTGGGCATTGATGATACACCCTGGCCAGAGGATTAGTACCAGAAGATTAGTTAATACCAACCAACAGGGATAATCCTGGGAATTATAGGCCATTAACTCTTATATCAGTAGAAGGCAAGCTAATGGAAAAGATTCTTAGGGACAGGAGTTATGAGCATTTGGAGAACCATCATTTTATTAAGGACAGTCAACATGGCTTTGTGAAGGGCAGATTTATTCAAGCCTGAATGAATTTCTTAAGACAGACAGACTGACAGACATACTTTATTGATCCTGAGGGAAACTGGGTTTCGTTACAGTCGCACCAATCAAGAATAGTGTAGAAATATAACAATATAAAACCATAAATAATTAAATAATAATAAGTAAATTATGCCAAGTAGAAATTAATCCAGGACCAGCCTATTGGCTCAGGGTGTCTGGCACTCTGAGGGAGGAGTTGTAAAGTTTGATAGCCACAGGCAAGAATGACTTCCTATGGTGCTCTCTGTTGCATCTCAGTGGAATGAGTCTCTGGCTGAATGTACTCCTGTGCTGAACCAGTACATTATGCAGTGGATGGGAGACATTGTCCAAGATGGCATGCAACTTGGACAGCATTCTCTTTTCAGACACCACCGTCAGAGAGTCCAGTTCCACCCCCACAACATCACTGGCCTTACGAATGAGTTTGTTGATTCTGTTGGTGTCTGCTACCCTCAGCCTGCCGCCCCAGCACACAACAGCAAACATGATAGCATTGGCCACCACAGACTCGTAGAACATCCTCAGCATCGTCTGGCAGATGTTAAAGGACCTCAGTCTCCTCAGGAAATAGAGACGGCTCTGACCCCTCTTGTAGACAGCCTCAGTGTTCTTTGACCAGTCCAGTTTATTGTCAATTCGTATCCCCAGGTACTTGTAATCCTCCACCATGTCCACACTGACCCCTTGGATGGAAACAGGGGTCACCGATGCCTTAGCCCTCCTCAGGTCCACCACCAGTTCCTTAGTCTTTTTCACATTAAGCTGCAGATGATTCTGCTCACACCATATGACAAAGTTTCCCACCGTAGCTCTGTACTCAGCCTCATCTCCCTTGCTGATGCATCCAACTATGGCAGAGTCATCAGAAAACTTCTGAAGATGGCAAGACTCTGTGCAGCAGTTGAAGTCCGAGGTGTAGATGGTGAAGAGAAAGGGAGACAGGACAGTCCCCTGTGGAGCCCCAATGCTGCTGACCACTCTGTCTGACACAGTGTTGCAAGTGCACGTACTGTGGTCTGCCAGTCAGGTAATCAATAATCCACGACACCAGGGAAACATCTGCCTGCATCACTGACATGACAAAATGAATTGATGAAGGTAGAGTGGTGGATATGGTGTATATAGATGTTAGTAAGACATTTTACAAGGCTTCCCATGGTTTTCTCATCTAGAAAGTCAGGGAAACCTGGCAATGTGGATTTCAAATTGACAGAGTGGTGGTAGATGGATCATACTCTGCTTGAAGGGCAGTGATTAGTGGTGTTGTGCAGGGCCTGTTCTGGGATCCCTACTCTTTGTGACTTTTTAAATGACTTAACGTTAAAGTCGAAGAGTGGGTTAGTGAATTGGGGATGACACCAAGGCTGGTGGTGTTGTGGACAGTGTAGATGGTTGTTGTAGGTTACAATGGGATACAGTCAGGATGCAAAGCTGGGTGGAAAAGTAGCAGTTGGAGTTCAATTTAGATAAATATGAAATGAGATTTTACAGAAAGAGTGGCAAGTGTCTGCAAAGCATGGTCAGGGCTGGTTCTTGGGGCTGTTTCATTGGGGATATTTAAGAGACTCTTGGAGAGGCATATGGATTTAAGAAACATGGAGGATTATGGGCTATGTAAGAGAGAAGGGTTAGATTGATGGTGGTGAATGTTTATATAACTCAGTGCAATGTCTGAGCCTTAGGATCCATAATATGTTGTTCTCTTCTGTGTTCTAATTCCCACACTTCAGTTTCCCCTTGCTTTTTTTTTCTCTATTTGGCCTGAGAGCCAATTGCACATATCATGATCTCTTTTGCTTCAAGCTGCATGTATAGTTCTTTCTTTTAATAGTGTCGAAATCTATACCCCAAATGTTCTGTTTTATTTCTCCAAAATCTGAATGGATCTGTATAGACAGTTTTACAGCAACCATTCATTTCATTCAATGCTATTGATTTCAATGATGAAAAAATACTTTGAAGGATTCAAAATGACACTTACCATTTTATTTGGAGGTAACACTGCTTTTATCGACCTTTAAAATGTAATCTTTTAAGCACACATCAGCTTTTTTTTGTGTGTGCCATACTCTGCCAGAGCCTTAGCGACCACTTATATTTTCAAGTGGTTGTCTTGGAGGAGAGATTCTGTGAGTGGTCCCCCATGTCTTTCTCACAGCGCAGTGTTTTTTTAACGAGGCCGAGTTGCGAGCTCGACACTCTACCTGGCATGGATGGAAAGCCTTCCCTGAGCAGCCTGACTGGATTTGAACTCGGGAACCTTTGCTACGGAGTCCAGCGCTGATGTCACTGTGCTACCAGCCAGTACACAAGCTTTACATTTGTCAATATTCTTGCTTGCAAAGGAATAAATAGCCATGTGGAGTGGCATGTCATCACTTCTTCACTGACCCCAGAATACTGTCCCACATTTCTAACATCATAGTGGCTTAACTGAGGGGTGAATGATTCTAGTCAGGCAGCAGCAACATTTGGCAAACCTTTTAAAATATTGTGTCCAACATCACACATACATTATCTTTTATTGGTAGTATAATCTTCATTTAAAGACATAGAGTCATAGAAAACTACAGCACAGAAACAGGCTCTTCAGCCCATCTAGTACATGCCTAACCATTTAAGCTGCCTAGTCCTACCAACCTGCACTAGGACCATAACCCTTCCCACCCTTCCCATGCATGGACCTCTGTTAAACTTTGAAATTGAAATTTCATCCATCACTTGCACCAGCTCCTCGTTCACAAGGTCATTTCTCAATATGCTTGGAAGAATATGAAAAGTAAATTATCTCATTTAAGTGAAGAGTTTAGCTTTTACAGAGCACTTAGTCTTGTCATTAGAATGGTATTTTTTGGATGTGGTTTGTCATTCTCAGAATGGAGCTCTTGCCAACTCAGTGAAAATGCAGTCTGTGGACAAGGCGTGAGGCTCCGGTTGCTTGATTGTGTGCGAAGCGATGCAAAGCCAGTCAGCCTCAGATACTGTGAGAAGGTGAGATCTTGATATGTAGTGTGGTTTCATATATTGTCCTAGTTGACTAAAAGGTGTAAATATATAAAAGCATGTTGGGTTAGGAAATGAATTTCACTGATATTGTACAGTAACTGAAACATTTAAATTTACATCCACAAATCTGAACCAATTGCATTGGTATTAACTAGTAAAAGCTCGTAAACATAAAAGATTTCACAGAACATACTCCCTTGTAATATAAACTGTAATGTACAATATGATTTAAAAGATTATTATTTTTGTTTATACATGCAGACACATGTATTATTTTCACTTGAAACAATAAAATTATTTTTGAATAAGTGCTTACAGCAGCAGATGAATAACCTAGTTATCTCATTATCTAGGCTTGTTAAATTTTAAGTTATTGCATTGGCCCAGGTGAATGCCTATTTACAAAAACAATAGTTTTGTTCCTATTTATTTCAATGCAAGACTTAATGTTTTCAATTGATATTGCTCTCTACTCAAGTTTCTGAATTTCTTATGGCAAAGTTGCTTTTGTGGTCTGATAACCCAAATTGTTCAACCCCTGTTTATCTCTGTTCGTCTTTGATTGCCATTAGAAGAATGTTTTTTATAATTAAGTCAACTCCAGACTACTCTTCACCTGGTCCTATAATGACATTTAACTTGTGGATATAATTTCCTCATTATCACACACAGTTCATAGTCTATGAACTTGTGCTATCTTGTATTTTTGAAGGAAGTAAATTATTTTGTGATTGGTTTAGTTTCACTTATTGTTTCTGGTAAGGTGATAACTAAAATTGTAAATGGTCTCAGATGATTACATAATGTAAAACTCTCCTAGTGAATCCAATGATAGTCTTTCTTACTTTTAATATTTGTGGAAAAGCTCTTCAGAGTATCTTTGATTACTTTAATTCAATATAATCAGGTTACAAACAAATTGCCTTAATGTAGTCAGTCTGAAATTAGTCCAACACATTTCACTCTTTGCTGTTTGAATCAGAAAACTTCTAAATTTAACCACTATGTGTTGTATCAAGTCTGAAAATGATTTGGGTATATGTGTATTCTGTTTCTGAACACTATTAACTCCCATAATAATGTCACAAAAAATCTGACAAAAATATCAGAAGACATTTTATTTTAGACAGTTCTCACAAATAATTTTGGTTCTGCTTCCAATACATATTTATAAAATAACAAAAATAAAAGATAGTCTAAAATCCTGAAATCTTTGACCATGTTGAATAGGAAGTGAAGAATTCTTTTCAACTTCATAAAGTCTATTCTTCATGAAAGTAACACATGTTCTTGTGGAATGACCCTTAAAGTCACATTCTGCATGAACTATATGTACTTTTTCTGTAAACTAAAGATTTTGGCTATGTTAGAAACAAAAATAAAAGGTCAGGAAAAATGTTTTTGAAATTTTGACAATGAATATGTTTACTTTGGACTCTAAAGGTCACAGCTACTTCAAAACTAACTCTGTTGTTGCTTAATACAGAACATAGAATTTTATCGTTTTCAGGGGTGATTTATAGTTTTTATTTCATCCCACTAAACCAATTAATTTTAGGGATGTTTCCAGTTTTTGAAGCTGATTCTATGTAAGTCACTGTTGATGTGCAGATGTTCAGTGTATTAAAGCTGACTTGTCTACAATTAAAGAGAAAGGCTTGCATCTGAGAGATACATACTTTATAAATCCCAACACCAGTCCAATGCTAGTAAAAATAAAGACTTTTCTGCATTAGGCCTGCATGTCAGTAATGATAATTACTTATACTTTATGAGTAAAAAATCTTTAGAATATGTATTCATCATTTTCTTGGACTTACCTCTTAAGAGAATAAGAAGCAGGAAGTATTTCAGTTTTGCACTATCAAATCCAAACATTATTAAATTAGATCAGATTTATTGATTAAACAGCTATCAGCTGCCTGAGCAGTAACTCAGGAATTAACCCTCTAAACCTCCAGTCTATTTCCTCTTGTAAGAAATGTGTTATTTGTGCGCTTGGTCTAATTCTTTTTTTTATAATCTCCATGGATATTGAATTCCATCTGAAGTGCCTCCATGAAATGATCTACAGTACTGTGTAAAAATCTTAAGCACATATATCAGGTCTCTGGTACTGACCCAGGTTCTGGGACTCAGAAAGGAAGTGGGGGGGAGAAGAGGCATGCTGCGGTGATAGGGGATTTTTTTAGTTAGAGGTACAGACAAGAGGTTCTGTGGTCAAGAACGAGATTCCCGTATGGTATGTTGCCTCCCGGTTGCCAGAATCTTGGACATCTTGGATCGAGTTCCTTCTGCATAGGGAGTTCAGGGAGTTAGGAGCTAAGTTAAAGGGCAGGACCTCCAGGGTTGTGATCTGGATTGCTACTCTGGCCACGTGCTGGAACTAGGAAGATTATACAATTTAGTAGGTGGAAAAGGAGTTGATGTAGGAAGAAGGGCCTAAAATTTTGGGATCATTGGGCTCTCTTCCGGGGAAAGTGGGACTTGTATAGAAAGGACAGTTTGCTTCTGAACTGAAAGGGGATTAATATCCTCGCAGAAAGGTTTGTTAGTGCTGGACGGTGTGGTTTAAACTAGAATTACAAGGGGATGGGAACCAGAGTGCCGGAAATGTTAGTGGAGAGGGTGTGGAGGAAGACGTTGGTAAGACCTCAGACAAAATCAGCAATCAAAAGGTTGAGCATGGTGTGACTAGTGTCCTGAACTGTGTACATTTCAATACAAGATCAAAGGAAAGGCGGATAATAGTGCTGAAGGTGAGGGAGCTGGTTTACAAACAGAGGCAATGTGTAGTGGGGAGAGGCTGTTGAGAGGGCAAATAGTCAATAGAATGAGCTGCACTGTAAAAGGTGGACAAAAGTGAAACAGGTGAATACAGGACTGAAGGTGTTATATTTGAATGTGTGCAGTATATAGAAGAAGGTAGATGAAATTGCAGCACAGTTACAGATTGACAGGTATGAATCTGTAGACATCACTGAACTGTGGCTAAAGGAAGATTATAGTTGGGAGTGTATTGTCCAAGGCTATACATTGTTTCAAAAGGACTGGCAGAAATGCAAGGGGGGGGTGGGGTGTTTCTCTGTAGGTAAAAAACAAAATTAAATCATTTGAAAGAGGTGATAGAGGGTCGAAAGGCATTGAATTGTTATAGAGAGAGCTAAGGAACTGCAAGGGTTAAAAGACCCTGTTGGCAGTTGTATGCAGACCCCCAAAAGTGAGGATGTAGTCTACAAGTACAATGGGAGGTAGGAAATGTATGCCATAAGGGCAGTGTTACAACAGTCATGGAGGATTTCAATATGCAGGTAGATTGGGAAAATTAAATTGGTGCTGGATTCCAGGAGGAGGAATTTCTAGAGTGCCTACAAGATGGTATTTTTAGAGCAGCTTGTGGCTGAGCCCACTAGAGGATTAGCCATTCTGCATTGAGTGTTGCACAGAAACACAAAATTTATTAGAGAGCTTAATGTGAAAGAACCCTTAGAGACAAGTGATCATAATATAATCAAATTCACCCTGAATTTGAGAAGAAGCTAAAGTCAGATGTATCAGTATTACAGTAGAGTAAAGGGAATTACACAGGCATAAGAGAGGAGCTGGCGAGAATTGACTGGCAAAGGACACTGGCAGGGATGACGGCAGAGCAGTAATGGCTGGAATTTCTGCAAGCAATTCAGAATACACAGGATATATACATCCCAAACAGGAAGAAGTATCCCAAAGACAAGTTGCCACAATCATAACTAACAAGAGAAGGCAAAGCCAACATAAAAGCCAAAGAGAGGCCATATAATAAAACAAAAATTAGTGGGAAGTTAGAGGATTGGGAAGCTTTTAAAAACCAACAGAAGGTAACTAAAAAGTCATTAAGAAGGTAAATATGAGATACAAAAGTAAGCTAGCCAGTAAAATGAAAAAGGATACCAGAAGTTTCTTCAGATACATGAAGTATAAAAGATAAGAGTGGATATCGGACCACTGGAAAATGATGCAGAAGAGGAAGTAATGGGGACAATGTAATGGCAATGAACTGAATAAATATTCTACATCAGTCTTCTCTGTGAAAAACATTAGCAGTTTGGTGGAAGTTCCAGGCATTACGGTCATGAAGTATGTGAAATTATCATTACTAGAAAGAAGATTGTTGGGAAACTGGAAGGTCTGAAAGTAGATAAATCACCTGGACCAGATGGTGCACACCCCAGGATTCTGGAAGAAGTGGCTGAAGTGACTGTGGAGGCATTAATAATGATCTTTCAAGAATCATTAGGTTCTGGCATGGTTCTGGAAAATTACAAATTGTACTCCACTCTTCAAGAAGGGAGAGAGGCAGAAGAAAGGAAACTATAGGCTAGTTAGTCTGAACTCAGTGTTTGGGAAGATGTTGGAGTTAATTACTAAGGATGAGGTCTCAGGGTACTTAGAAGAACATGATAAAATAGGCCATAGTCAGCATGGTTTCCTCAAAGGAAATTCTTGTCTGAGAAATCTGTTGGAATTCTTTAAAGAAATAACAAGCAGGATAAACAGATAGAATCTGTTGATGTTATGTCCTTGGATTTTCAGAAAGCCTTTGACAAGGAGCCACACGTGAGGCTGCTTACCAAGCTATCAGCCTTTAGTGTTATAGGAAAGAGTCTAGCATGGATAAAGAAGTGGCTGATTCGCAGGCGACAAGGAGTGGGAATAAAGGGAGTGAATAAACTCTTCTTGGGATATACCAGCCTTGGTACAGATATCGACTATAACTGATATTTACCAGGAATGGCAGAGTTCATCATTGAAACATCGGTAACAATCGATATCTGTCCCTGGCTGGAATCCCGAGAGGCGTTTATTTGTCATATACGCTGGGAAAGCACTAGCTCCTTTTTCAATAAAGGGAGCCTTTTCTAGTTGGCTGCCGGCGATTAGTGATGCCCTACAGGGGTCTGTGTTGGGACTGATTCTTCTTACGTTACATGTCAATGATTTGAATTTGAGGAATTGAACTGACTTTAGTTCTTACATCCTCCATATACATGAGTTGTAAAAATCTTTATGTTACGTCTCCATCTAAATGTGCAATGTGCAATCATAGTAATTTATAATAATTTGTAATAAATAGAACAGTCAATGTAATGTAGAGTACATTCAAATCAGTGTGAGTTCATCAGTTCGATGGCCTGATGGAAGAAGCTGTCCCAGAGCTTGTTGGTCCTGGCTTTTATGCTATGGTGCTGTTTCCCGGATCGTAGCAGCTGGAATAGATTGTGGTTGGGATGGCTTGGATTGCCAATGATCCTACGGGCCCTTCTTACACGCCTGTCTTTGTAACTGTCCTGAATCACGGGAAGTTCACAACTTCAGATGCGCTGGGCAGTCCACATCACTCTCTGCAGAGTCCTGCAATTAAAGGAGGTACAGTTCCCATACCAGGTAGTGGTGCAACCAGTCAGGATGCTCTCAATTGTGCCCCTGTAGAAAGTTCTTAGGATTTGGGGGCCCATACCAAACTTACTCAACTGTCTGAGGTGAAAGAGGCACTATTGTGCCTTTTTCACCACACAGCTGGTGTGTACAAACCACATGAAGTCCTCGGTGATGTGGATACTGAGGAACTTGAAGCTGTTTACCCTCTCAACCCCAGATCCATTGATGTCAATAGGGGTTAGCCCATCTCCATTCCTCCTGTAATCCACAACCAGCTCCTTTGTTTTTGTGACATTGAGGGAGAGGTTGTTTTCTTGACACCACTGTGTCAGAGAGATGACTTCTTCCCTGTAGGCCACCCTGTTATTGTTTGAGATAAGGCCAATCAGTGCAGTGATATTGGCAAATTTAATTGGCAGATTGGAGCTATGGGTGGCGATACAGTCAAGAGTATTCAGGGAGTAAAGGAGGAGACTCAATACACAGCCCTGAGGGGATCCTGTTTTGAGAGTCAGAGGGTTGGAGGTGAGGGAGCCTACTCTTACAACCTACTGACAATCTGACAGGAAGTCCAGAATCCAGCGCACAAAGCAGGGTGAAGGCCAAGGTCTCTGAGTATCTTGTCAAGCCTGGATGAACTGCAATCCAAGAACAGCATTCTCACATAAGCATCCTTTTTCTCCAGATGTGTATGGACGGTATGTAGACCAGTGGCTATTGCATCATCTGGAATTGATTTTTTTTTAATGTTTATTCTTTTATGAAGATAGGTGGAGGGGAAGGCAGTTTTGAACAAGCAGAGAGGCTTTAGAAGGACTTAGACAGATTAGTAGAATGGGCAAAGGAATGGCAGATGGAATACTGTGTCAGGAAATGTACGGTCATGCACTTTGGTAGAAGAAATTAAAGGGTTGACTATTTTCTAAAAGGAGAGAAAACACAAAAAACTGAGATGCAAAGGGACTTTGGAGTCCTTGTGCAGGATTCCCTAAAGGTTAATTTACAGCTTGATTATTTCGTGAGGAAGGCAAATGTGATGTTAGCATTCATTTCAAGAGGACTAGAATATAAAAGCAAGGATGTAAACTTGAGACTGTATGAAGCACTGGTGAGGCCTCAGTTGAGTATTGTGAGCAGTCTGGGGTCCTTTCTCTTAGAAAGGATGTGCTGATGCTGGAGAGGGTTCAAAGAAGGTTCACAAAACTAATTCCAGGATGGAATGGCTTGTCATATGAAGCGTGTTCAAAGGCTCTGGCCTGTATTCACTAGAATTCAGAAGAATGAGGGGTGATCTCATTGAAACCTATCAAATGGTGAAAGACCTTGATAGAGTAGATGTGGAAAGGATGTTTCCAATGATGGGAGGTTCTTAGTCCAGAGGACACAGCCTCAAAATAGAGGTGCATGCTTTTAGAATGAAGATGATGAGGAATTTCTTTAGTCAGAGCATGGTGAACGTGAGGAATTCTATGCCACAGACAGCTGTGGAGCCCAAATCTTTATGTATATTTAAGGCAGAGGTTGATAGGTTCTTGATTGGCCAGGGCATGAGTGGATATGGGGAAGAAGCAGGAAGTTGAGACTGAGAAGAAAATTGGATCAGCCATGATAAAGTGACAGAACACACTCAAAGAGCCAAATGGCCTAATTCTGCTCCGATATCTTATGGTCTTATTTCTAGCTGGGGTGCCAAAGACTTTTGCACTGTACTGTATTTGTTAACATGGAGTGGAGAGTGAGGGTGTAAATCTGATGGGAGCAAAGGATGTTGGGAAATAGTGAGGATGGAGAACCACAGGAGAGTGTAAAGGAGTGCCAGTGCAGTGGGGGGGGGAGAGGGAGGGTGGCATGGGTGCAGACACACACCCACAGTCCTGAGACTCCGGGGAAAGTCATTTGATTCCAGACCATTGGTTTATTGATCATTACAGAATGGTGCTTCCTGTCCTCTTCCCACTCCCAGTCCATGAAGGAGACCCATAATAGAATCAGGTTTATTATCACTCACCTATGACATGAAATTTATTTTTTGTTTTTTTTTGCGGCAGCAGTACAGAGCAATATATAAAATTTGTTCAGTATTATGCAAAAATCTTAGGTACCCTAGCCAAGTTATGTGTGTAGAACACTTTTGAACAGTAATGTATGCAACTTTACTTTGTTGAAGGTACTATGTGAATGAAATTATTTTCCTTCAGATTATAGGGAATAGTGTTGCTGAATGACAATTGTTGTGTTGAGTTCCTTTGCTTCCTTTTCTCTAAGATGAGATTGGAATCACCCTGGCATTTATCTATGCACTGCTTTGTGGAATGCCCTGTAAACTGCCAGCTCTCAGAGTGGTCTTCCTGGTCTCCATGTTCCCGCACTTGTGGACTTGCCGGTATGTAAACAACTTGTCTGGTTCCTTTGGATATTAAAGCACAGGATTTCTGAATTTACTCTAACAAAATAACACTACACTGGGCCATTTGTAAAGTAAATGTTTGTATTAATTATGGTCCAATTAGGGAATATGTATATATTTATTAGAATAATTCTTAACTGCTTTAAATTAATGTTTTTTCTATGATGATAAGCTTAAAACAAACACAATTTAATGTGTTTATCTAAATATAGACTGCCTCATTGACTGAATCTTCCAGGTAAAAAAAAATAACTAAAATGAAATTGGCTAAAATTAAAATTATACAATTATGTTGGCTTCTGGCAAATATGTCTTATTTTTCTCCGCAGTTTACAGGTTTAAGAGGAGAATAGGTTTAATAATGTTTCTGGATTTATCCTAAAATATATTTAATGTTTAATATATTTAAACTTAGCACATTTGAATTATTCGGTATTGAGCATTTTGCAAATTCAGGTACATTGTAAGTACTGAAAAAGTAAAGGTTATCTAAATTGTTGGTGTGAAATCAAAATGCATTCAAGTGGTTAGTTTACTGCTGACTAATCACTTTATATGCATCATACAGTGTTCCTGTTATTTTTCCATTAGTGGTTATGCTAAACATGCAATTACGATATGAAGTGAACCACAAATGACTTTATAATATTGACTGATTTCAATAGAAACTTTTGAATTTTATTAATAATATGCCACTTTTTGATGCACTACTGACTGGATGTTCTTGAATGACAGCCTCTAATTTGATGGCTTTTTTGTGATTACAACTTAGCAAGGTAGATGCATGTTGCCAGGCATATACTAGCCCTCAGGTATACACAGTTGGGCAATTAAATTCAGAATCAGAATCGTGTTTATTATCACCGACATTGGTCATGACATTTGTTACTTTGTGGCAACAACCTTCAAAACCTTGGAGCATAGTTAGTCAAATGTGTAAATGTCAAATTCTGGGAGATGAGTTTGATTGCAGTAGAATAAAAGGAACAGTGAAGTGACAGCCCACTTTACATCACTCATGATTTTTATTCACATTGAATACACTTTGTTAGTGGTTTACATTTCCTCCAGCTTGTGTATCTGACTAAGCTGGTGCAGACACCTCTTGGAATACGTTGATGTTGAACAATGAAAGCAACATGGGATAGACAGAAATGAGTAATTCCAGGACCAATGTCAAAGCTCTACATTAATCACATCTGGTTATGAATGGTGGTTGATATTTAAGCAACCTAAGGCTTGTTGAGTATCCCAATGGAGATATGATAGCACAGCCTAATATGAGAGTTACAAATTTCCCTATAAAATGAAAAAGGGAGAAAGCTAGCAAACATGCAGCAATCCATTTCATGAAAGCAGAAAGGAAGCTTTTGGAGTCAATAACCCAGAAGCAAATTAACAGTTAAATGCATCATACATGCAACATTTTTGGAAAGCCGAGATCATGGATAATCTAAGGATGTTATTATGATCAAATTATATGTAAATAATTGAACTTTGTTGATGAAGTAACATGGAGAATGGTGCGAACGGGCCAGGTTTCTGTGAAGCAAAGTACACAACAGTCCCTCATGTCTCTCTGCTACTGCAATCTTGCTTTACTTTTATTTTCCGAACACTACATTCTCCAGCAGGATAGGTAGATGTGGAGAGCCTCTGTATTTCAATCATACCTGTAGACCAGCATGCCTTCCACAAGCCCACAGTCTGGGGTCCCCTGATCTTGAGGACTGAAAGGTATTTTAAACCCCTCAGAATGATGTTGCTTACTGAAGTATCGATGACTGTGACTGTGGATTTCAGCTGTAGTAGGCTTGTCTGGGAATATTTGATGATGGCATCAGAGTTGCTTGCAGAGTCATTATTTATCAGTGCCCCCTTTATCAATCATTAACATATATTGTGAAAAGTAGCAGACCCAACAGAGACCCCAGTAGAACACCACGAGTCACTGTCAGCTAACCAAAAAGGACAGCCTTTATACCCATTCGTTGCCTTCTGCTATTTAGCCAATGAAAGCATCTTTCCTGTAATACTATGGGTTCCTATCTTGTTTAAAGCCACATGTGTGGCACCATTCCAACAGCCTCTGAAAATCCAGATAAACAGTATCCACTAACTTTCCCTAATCAATCCTGCCTGCTACTTAATTAAAGAGTTCCAACGGATTTGTCAGGCAAGATCTCACCGTAATCAAGCTGATTTTGGCCTATATTATCATGTGCCTCCAAGTACCCTGAAATCTCATCCTTAATATTGGATTCTAAATTCTTACCAGCCTCTGAAGGTGACTCTAACCAGTCTATAACTTTCTGCCTTTTGCCTCCCCCCTTGACGTAAAGAATGGAGTGATATTTGCAATGTTCCAGTCCTCTGGGAGCAGTCCTGACTCCAGTAATTCATGAAGGATGATTATTAATGCCTCCACAATCTCTTTAGTTACACCTTTCAGAACACTGGGTGTAGTCCATCTACCCAGGTGACTTGTCTAATTTCGAAGCTTTCATCTTGCTGGACACTTTCTCCTTAGTTATGGAGACAACAGTCACTTGTACAACTGACACTCAAATTTCTGGCATGTTATTGATATTTTCCACAGTGAAAACTGACATAAAATACTTATCAAGTTCACCTGCCATCTCTATGTTCCCTAATGCGCTTTCTCCAATTCAGTTTCCAGAGGTCCAATGTGCATTCTTGTGTCTCTTTTACTCTTTATATATCTGAGGACATTTTTTTGGCATCCTCTTTTGTATTCTTGGCTAGCTTGCCTTCATACTGTATGCCATCTTTTCTCCCTTATTTCGTTTTTAGATGCCTTCTATTGTTTTTAACCATTTCCTAATCCTCTAGCTTCTTGCTAGTTTTTGCAATATTGAATACCCTCTCTTTTGATTTTATGCTGTTTTTGTCATCCCATGTCAGCCATGGTTAATCATTGTAACATTATCTGTCTGAAATGCCTTTTCAATCTCCTGTGGTAATTTATATCCCAAATTCAGAGGCCTGTATATAATTCCCATCAGGGTCTTTTCAACCCTTGCACTTTCTTTGCCCTACCCAGACGGATTCGACATCTTTTGATCCTATGTCAATTTTTGCTACAGATTTAATTTTTTAATGAACCTCCCTATACCCCCCCCCCCCACCCACCTGGTTGTTTTATCAATACGATGTACATCCTTGGATGTTTAGCTCCCAGCTGTGACCATCTTTCAGCCACATTCTGTGCTGTCCACAATGTTATACCTGACAATTTCTAACTGCACAATATGCTGCTCTGCCTTGGTTCACATATTGTGTACATTCAAATAAAGCATCTTCAGTCCTTTTCTCAAATTTGTCTTCATGATGCCAGAACTGAAATTCCTATTCCTTTCTAATCTTTTTGGTCTTTTTTTTAAATTCTGGGACTTCCTGCAAACTCCTTCCCTGTAACTTCAAATTGTTGAATCCACCAAAACTATTTAGTTCAAAACCCAATCCACAGACCTACTTGTGCAATTTGCAAGGACTCTAGTGCTAATGTAAAGACATGATTAGTAAGTTTGCTGAAGATACTAAAATAGCTCATGTTGTAAATCATGTAGAAGGTTATATAAAAGGGACACCAGGGGCAATTTCACCGGAAAGGTGGTGTATTCAGAAAAAGTGCTTGTGTTTGGAACATTAGTAACATTTAAAAGCTATCCAGATAAGTACATGGATAGGTGTGATTGAGACGACTGAAGTCAAAATGAAAATAACTTTATTATTAAACTATGTAACATATAAATACTCTTTGATACTCTTTAGCCCTCATTATGTTACTATACACTACTACCTTGAGTTTTGTTTCTTGTAGGTATTTGTTGGTTCCCCTTTTCTTCACAATGGATATGACTCCAAAAATATTCTCAAACGTGATTTCCTTCCCCCAAAATTATATTGATTTTGCTCGATCTGCCTATGAATTGGAAATTATTCTTTAGTTGACATCATGATATTAGCATAAATAAGTCTAGTTCCTTACCTAAAAATTTCCACCTTTCTACTTTTTATTTTGAGAGTGTTTTCTTTCATTCTTTTATCATGGAAGATGCAGGAAAATAATTGAGGAACTCAACAGGCCAGGGAGCATCTATGGAAAAGAGTAATCAATAAAGTTCTGGTGAGTCCTGGTGATGGGTCTCGGTCTAAAATGTCGACTGTTTACTCTTTTCCATAGATGCTGCTTGGCCTGCTACATTCCTCTGGCATTTTGTGTGTGCTGTTTTGGTTTTCCAGCAACTGCAGATTTTCTCGTGTTCAGGAAAATAATTCCACTTGACATTCTTGAGCCTATCTCCCTATTTGATCAATATTTTTGTATTACATTGCAATCTGCTTCATGATCAACAAGACACACCAAATTGCTGATTGTGTCATGCACATTCATATAAAACATTTACATAAAGAGATCTCAAAACTTCACCTTGGGTCAACCCAGAAATCATATGCCTCCAGTTCGAGAATGGTCCTTCAGTCATCACCCTCTGCCTCTGATCATTGAACCAATTCTGAATACACCTGACCAGCTTCATTCCTCTATCCCCAACCCAACCACTCATATCCCATTCAACTTAACTTTCCAGATTAGCTCTTCATGTAGAATCTTATCAAAGGCCTTAATTCACCATTGCTGATAAGGTAAGTCAAAAACGGCATAATGAGGGCATATAATATAGTAAAAATTAGTGGGAAGTTAGAGGGTTGGGAAGCAGTTAAAAACCAACAGAAGGCAACTAAAAAAAATGTAAAGCGAGGAAAGATGAAATATGAAGGTAAGCTAGCCAACAATATCAAAGAGGATATCAAAAGTGTTTTTGTTTTCAGATATATAAAGAGCAAAATAGAGGTGAGAGTGGATATTGATCCACTAGAAAATGATGCTGTTAGAATTCAGAGCAAAAAAAAAGAACAAAATTAATAAGAATTTTGCATCAGTCTTCACTAGCATTATGAAGAAATTCATAAGTATCAGGGGCAGAGGTGAATATAGTTGCTATTACTGAGGAGAAGATGCTTAGAAAGCTGAAAGGTCTGAAGGTAGGTGAGTCACCTGGATCAGATGGATTGTACTCCAAGGCTCTGAAAGAGGTAGCTGAAGAAATTGTGGAGGGATTAGTAATGCTATTTCAAAAATCACTAATTTCTGGAATGGTTCTAAAGGACTGCAGAATTGCAAATGTCACTTCACTCTTTAAGAAGTGAGGGAGTCAAAAGGAAGGAAATTATAAGCCAGTTGGCCTGACTTCAGTGGTTGGAAAGATGTTGGAATCCTTTATTAAGGATAAGATTGGAGGTGCATGATAAAGTAGGGCAAAGTCAGCATGGTTTCCTTCAGGGAAAATCATGCCAGACAAATCCCTTGGAATTCTTTGAGGGAATAACAGGAAGGATAGTCAAAGGAGAGTCAGTGGATGTTGTTTATTTGGATTGTCTTTGACAAGGTAAAAGCCATGGTATTACAGGAAAGATACTAGCTTGGATAGAAGATTGGCTAAACAGCAGGAGACAGAGTCAGAATAAAGGAGTCTATTCTGTTTGGCTGCCAATTGCTAATGGTATTCCACAGGACTGCATCCAACAGAATGGACAAACAACCAATGTGCAGAAGTTAGCAAACTGTGGAAGTACAAAAGAAGTAACAACAACTACAACAACAACAACAACAACAACAATAATGATAATAATTAATGATAAATAAGAACTAAATATCATGAACATGAAATGAAGAGTTTTTGAACATGAGTCCATAGGTTGTGAGCAACAGTTCAGTGATGGATTGAGTGAAGTTGAATGATGTTATTCCCTCTGGTTCAAGAGCCTGACAGCTAAGGAGTAATGACTGTTCCCGAACCTCGAGTTGTGGTCCTGGGGCTCCTGTACCTTCTTTCTGATGGCAGCAGTGAGAAGTGAGCATGGCAGGGTGTGCAGGTCCTTAATGATGGAGGCTGCTTTCCTGCAACAACTGTCTGTGTAGATGTGCTCAATAGTGGGGAGGTAATTACCCATGATAGACTGGACTGTATCTATTATTTTTTGTAGGATTTTCTATTCAAGCGCATTAGCGTTTCCATACCAGGCCATGAAGCAACCAGTCTCAATATATTCTCCACCACACATCTATATAAGTTTGTCAAAGTTTTAGATGCCATGCTGAATTTTTGCAAACTTCTAAGGAAGTAGAGGTGCTGATGAGCTTTCTTCATAATTGCACTTATGTGCTGGGTCCAGAACAGATTCTTTGAAATGATAACACTGAGGAATATAAATCTTCTGACTCTCTCCCCTTCTGATTCCTCAGTGAAGACTGGCTCATGGATCTCTGGTTTCCTCCTCCTGAATTCAGCTCATTAGTCTTGCTGACACGAAGAGAAAGATTGTTGTTGTGACACAACTCAGCCAGGTTTTCCAACTTCCTCCTAAATGCTGATTCATCACCATCTTTAATTTGGCCAACAACAGCAGTGTTGGCAGCAAATTTAAATATGGCATTGGAGCTGTACTTAGCCTCACAGTCATAAGCATAAAGAGAGTAGTGCAGGAGGTTATGCATGCAGCCTTGTGCTGATGGAGATTGTGGAGGTGGTGATGTTGCCAATCTAAACTGACTGGGCTTTACAAGTGAGGAAATCAATGATCCAATTGCACAAGGAGGTATTGATATCAAATTCTTGAAGCTTATTGGTTAGTTTTGAGGGGATGATAGTATTGAATCGTCATTCAAAATTGTGGCCAGTTTTGCAGACAATACAAAAATAGGTGGAGGAGAATCTACAGAAGGACTTGGTCACATTGGGAGAATGGACAAAGAAATGGCAGATAGAATATAGTGTAGGGAAGTGTATGGTCATGCACTTTAGTAGAAGAAATAAAGGCCTTTACAGGAACGTAAGAACAATTTTCTCCCTATTTTCTAAATAGAAATAAAATTCAAGCATCAGAGGTGCAAAGGGACTTAGGAATCCTTAAAGGTTAACTTGCAGATTGGGTCGGTGGCAAAGAATGCAAATGCAGTGTTAGCATTCATTTCCAGAGGACTAGAATATAAGAGCAAGGATGTGCTGCTGAGGCTTTATAGGGATTTGGTCAGACTACACTTGAAATATTGTGAGCAGTTTTGTATCCCTTAGAAAAGATGTGGCGGCTTTGGAGATAGTCCAGAAGAGGTCTAAAAGACTGATTCCAGGAATTAAATAGCTGACATTTGAGGAGTCTGGAAGATTGGCAGTGGATCTAATTGAAAACTATTGAATATTGAAAGGCCTAGATGGACTGGATATAATGTCTTCTATAGTTGGTGAGTCTAGGAGCAGAGGGCACAGACCCAGATTAGAAGAATGTCCATTTGGAACAGAGATGAGAAGGAATTTCTGTTGGCAGAATGTGATGAATCTCTGGAATTCAATGCTGTGGAGGACTTAAACCATAAGTTGATCAGTTCTTGGTTAATCAGAGCATCCAAGGTTACGGGGAGAAGGCAGGAGAATGGGATTGAGAGGGATAATAAATCAGCCATGATGGAGTGGCGGAGCAGACTCAATGTGCCAAATGGTTTAATTCTGCACCTATGTCTTATGGTGTCATCGAAGACTCTACAGATGTACAGTGGAAAATAGTCCGGTTGCTTCATGGCCTTGTATGGAAATTGCATTGCACAGGAACACAAGAGGCTACAGAGAGTGGTGGACTCAACGAATCCCTCATGAGACTTCTCTGCTCTCCGTCAAGGACATTTAAGAGGATGGTGATTTGCATCACCTGGGAATGCCACCATCCAGGCCATGCCCTCTTTTCATTGCTGCTGTCAGTCAGGAGATACAAGAACCTGAAGACCCACACCTCAAAGTTCAACAACAGCTTCTTTCCCTCACCCATCAGCTTCTTCTACGGACCTGAAAGACCTTTGACCTGCAGTAATACGGTTTGTCTATTTTGCTTATTTTTGGAATTATGGAGCACGGATTATTACCCAGCCTCAGAAAAATAGGTAAAATTAACCTGCAGGCACTGCCACATTTGTTGACAGAAGTTGTAGAAGATGGCATAGAAACCTTTGTAATAAAGCTTGTAATAATTTAATTCAGTTTGCAGTTTTATTTTCAAACTTTATGGATGACTATTTCTGAACAGTACTTTACACTATTCAAAGGCTTCATCAGGGTCTTGGCCCAAAATGTCGATTGTTATTCATTTCAGTAGATGTTGTCTGACCTGCTGAGTTCCTCCAGCATTTTTGTGTGTTGCTCTAGATTTCCAGCATCTACATAATATCTTGTGTTTGTCAACATGGATGTTCTCATCCTGACATACTTTGAGACTTAGTGGGGGAAGGCCTATTTAGCTTAATGTAATAGTTGGCTTGAAATTGACACAAATAAGCAAACATTATTGAGAAGTTTTTGGACTTCACATGAACTTTTACCCACCACCTCCGACCTCATTTCTTGCATGTTAAAAGGTTAACTATGACTCACTTTTACAATCCAGAGTTGCCCACAATGCAAATGATTCTTTCGATAAAGGAAATTATCTTTAAAATCCAAAATAATAAAGTAGAAAATCAAGTTAGAAGTACTCTATAATATAATGAAGCTGTTGTTTTAATGCTTAAGTGTACATTTGAAATTGGTAAGTAGTTAAGTTCCATTTAGTTCAGTTTAAATTATTATTTTAATTACTTTCATAACTTAAACATTCCACCTAGTGGATGTCTAGTAATTAAGTTTTTTAAAGATTGAATTGTCTCTAATGTCTTCTGTTTTTGTAACCTACATATTAATTAAAGTTCAATTCTCATTTTGGTAGATCTTCATGACTGCTATTTTCAGTGTTTTATCCCAGCTTTTTCAACTGTGTGGCTATCTCTGGATACAGAATGAATAATTCAGGAATACATTATGTGGAAATTGAAGAATATGTAATGAGAGATCACTTTAGATTCTAGGCATTGCTTGATATTCTATTCCAACATTTTAGTGTAAGTGGTTTGTCAGCTGTGACCTCACTCTCTAGTTTTCCATTTTAGCTTGAAGCTGAGTAATAAAAAAATCTCGACTGATAAATCTTTCTGAGTGTGTGACCCCATCAAAAGCTCCTGTGATTGTAATACAAAATATATAACAATATTGTTAAAGGAGTCCAAGTTTTCCTCACTTCGCATTGGTCATCAACATGACTGCTACCAAGAGATCAGTAAGCTGTTCTGTGGAGATTGTATCTTCCTGTTCACACTGCAGCCACTAAATTGTATGTTATACTGTTGAATTCAAAATCGGATCACACACAGAAACATTATTTATCAGAAGATTTCTTGATCTTTAGAATAATTGCAATACAATCTAATCACTGCCTCAGATTGTCCCTGAAAAGATAAATCAGTAATATTGCCAACCTTATTTATAATCCTTAAACCAATAGTATTTAGGCTCGGATAAATTGTACATCCTGTACTGTGTAGGAAGTACAGTATTGGAGTATGGAGGATGGGGGGGGGGGGAGGGGGGAGAAGGCAATTAATCATTTTGGTTCTCTCTGCCTGTGCACTAGCCAGCAGTTTGCTGCTTCTGTACCCCTGCTTTTAGTGGCCGGTGACACTTTTTCTCCAGATCTATCTCCAGATGAAAACAATTATCTCACTGTCAAGTCAAAAAAGAAAGTGGAAAATTGACTGCCTTAACTTACAAAAGTTCTGTGACAAAGTGATCAGATTGAATTTGAAATTAGAAAAGCAGACTTGGATTCTTTTTAAAATCATCTCTTTCATGACTGCCAGGCAGCTAAATTGGATAGTGCTGAAAAATGGGCAAAGTGATGTGGGATTAATCTGATCCCTTTGCTTCTGAAAAAGGCGACATGCCTATTTCATCCTGCCCGCAAATTAACGTGAATTCGGTATGCATAAAGCACTAGCCATCCTCGGGTGGCTTCAATGACGTAAATGGCCTGTGCCACTTAAAACCAGCATGGAGAGCTATAGGCAAATTACTTTCTGGCAGAGGTGAATGATAGAGATCAATATGAACCTCATTCTGACAAGCTATGTAGGAGGAGGTAAGTGTGCAATTTTTCAATGAGTCTTGGAAGTCAAGCTGGACATGGTATTGACAGAGAACAGAAAATTGCCCAAATAAAGTCACTCAGGTCAGGTAGGTGACAGTCAATGCAAGGAGCAAGAACATGGACAAAATGCTCCAGAATCCTCGGTAATCTGGATGAGTGGTTGAGTTCAAGGTTTGCATTTTTTCATGCCACATCACAAAATTACACTCCTGGCCAAAATAATTCCCAATCAACTACTCACATAGTTACAATCATTACAGCTCACTCAATGTACCACTCACCTAGTTACAATCATTACAGCTTGCTCAGTGTACTGCTCACCAATTAACAATCATTACATCTCACTCAGTGTACCACTCACCCAGTAGCAAGCATTACATCTCACTAAATGTACCACTCACCCAGTAACAATCATTACAGCTCACTCAATGTACTGCCCAGCCTGTAACAATCATTACAGCTCACTCATTGTGCCACACACCCAGTAATAATCATTACAGCTCAGTGCACAATGGCACAGAGTGTGGTCTGTTGACGCATCATGTTTCTGGTAGCAAACTATTCAGTTATTTAGGTAACTGCAAGCTTGGCCATGGCTTTGTAAATTAGGAATAATTACTCATTTGTGTACCCTTTCAAAGCAACAAATGTTTTTTCCTCCTCCTGTATTTCACACAGTAAATTCCAGTCCCCCAGAAAGTTAGTGTAAAAATATCTATTTTTTCTGAGATCTTCTTAAATCCTCTACCAATTACATTGCGTCAATATCCCATACTGTGCTGACTGAAGCACTCAAGCTCGCAGTGATGTTTCTGAAAGGACTCTTGGAAAGCCCAGGGGAAATCCTGCATAGCAGGATAAATGCTTTCTCACAGCAACAATATTGTACCCCAAATATTGTCCATCTTCCACAGCTGACCTGACCGAGGGCCTGGTATAGGGTGCCATTGCTCTGCATGAGAAGTGAGCACGAGGAAAAGAAGAGGGAATATGTAGAGGGGCAAGTGGAAAGAAAGAGAGAGGCAAGGTGTTTGCTAATCTTTTCAAACTTGAAGTCCTTGCTCCACGCGCCCCCCCCCCCCCCAATTTACTGATTTGATTTTGCAGTTTGGTTATCTAACTTGGAGTGATGAAGTTCCAGTGCTGGTTCAGAGCTAAAGCTCTTAGAGAATCAATTTATTCCACAGTCATCTGAAAACCTGAGGCACTGAGACAAGAACCCAGCTGGCCATAGTCAACAGCAAGCACAGAATCCATGGTGTTTGCCTTCAAATGAACTGAACGATACCTCACAGACAATCTTTCTTAGCACTGTGGGAACTGACACTTTCTTATCTTACAATTCCCATCATTCATGTTGGCATCCACACTACAATTTTCTCAATAATTAGTTTCACCATTAAAACCTTCTACTGATGAGCCAATAGATCAGGTGAATGTTTCACCTATTTCCTGATTTTGTTTATCAACATCAAAAAAATCCTATTAATTAAAGTATCTAGAACAGAATATTTTTACTTAGCAATTGGCTCAGGTCCATATTCTAAAGTCTCATTCATTCCAAATGGAAATATAGTCTCAGTATGCAGGCAGTTAAGTTTGGCACATTTTGTGGTTAGTTGGAATGTTTAAAATATATTTGATGAAGTGCTTGGAGAGTAAAGTAGATGAACATAGGCCAAACACAGGCAAATGGGATTAGTAGAGATGCATTGGACTGAGGGGCTGCTTCCATGCCGTGTAACTCCAGGAATCTATTAAAACTTAAGGGTGAAACAGTAAGTTTTCACCAATATTGACAGCTGACAAGTTCCACATTTGTATTGGTAATTACCAACAGCACCAACTTATTTGCCCACTCTCCTGCTATCCTCTTAACCAAATATTCAGTTTCTGTGGCTAATTTGCATGTGATCTAACTTGAAATTTTAAAAATAAAAATAATAAGCAACAGATGAAACTTCATTTGTACACATAGCTGTTAATTGCTCATTTATTCAAGACTCAGAATCACAGTCTGTATCACCGTTTGACAAGACTGCCAAACCTGTCACTGTAACAAGCAAGAGTTAAGGAAAACATTTCTATACACGGTACTTTGTAAGCTTGATAATGATCTCCTGTCTAACCAAAGCAATATTTTTTTTGTTAATCAGCTGTTACATTCTTTCCACAGATGGTGGCCTTGTAAATTTAACTTTGCTACTCTCAATTCCATTTTAGCTTCTTCTACCGTTAATTGTCATGCTTCTGGAACTAATGAGAACTCTAACCTCAACGTTGAAGCTAAACCATATGGTTTATTAATTAATTTGGCAACAAGTGTATGATATGCCCAAAATCTATTACTTCTGTGAAGGGAATTTCATTAATTACTGCTTTATATGATAGCTCCAAGCCATCAAAATGATGCCATGCATCTGTATCCCTCTGAAGTTGGGACAATGGATGAGCTGGAAACAAGCATGCTGCATCAGAATGTATAAAACAGAACTAATGGAAACAGTCTGCAGGTCAGCTAGCACCTTTAGGAAGAGAAACAGTCTCAACATTTCAGATCAAAGATCTTTCAGAAATGTAAATTCTGTGTAAGTGGGTTGGGTATGACCTGCTGTGTGTTTCCAGTGTTTTCTGCTATATTTAATTTTGGGTACCCAGCTTCTGTTTCTTTCTGGCTCCAATCCTGCCCAGTTTCTAACCAGTGCTGTCCAATGATTAACTTCCCCAGTTCTTTTATGCCGTGATCCTCTGCTTGTCCTCTTTTTTTTTTTGGCAATCCTCTTACTTGCTTGTCTTCCTTATTTTTAACATTTACTTAAAGCATCTGCTAGAGATGCAATGGGCAGCCTTCTGAGCTCTGCTGATGAGCTGCCAGGGAGCACCCAATCAATGCCTTATGCTTACTTGTTTCATTAAGTAAACCCTGGGACTCAGTATTGCTGATGCCTAGAGCCTAATGGAGCAAACATATGGATCATTGGGGGTGTGGGCATTTCATCAAAAGAGTAATTGGACTACTGATAGTTCAACTGTTGAAGATCCATGTTTTTTGCTGCCTTTAAGTTCAGAATCTTATAAAATCAAGTTAGACAGGCACGTACATAATTCAAAGCAACTAGTAAAAATCAGGCAAAATGCCAATTTAAGTATCAACTCTATTTTCTTCTCAAATGCCGCTTGACCTGCTGAGCATTTCCAACTGTTTCTGCCTGCATTTCAGATTTTAAGAATTTGCACAATTTTGCTTTTTTGAAGATATTACTTACGGTGTTAAGGATTAATCTGGAAAGCTATATCATTCCTACAAACGCAGAATCATTGAATTCAATTTTAACAATACAGTAAAAATATTCAGCCATTGAAACTGCGCTGACTCTGTGCAATGTATTCATTTCATTCTACTTCATTCCCTTTCCCATAGCCTTGAAATTATTTTACCTTTGAATAGTTATCCAATAAGTTTTGAAAACTGCAGTTATATTGCGATTCAACCAATCAGTGCCTTTCCTTATCATTATTCTTCTTTCTAAAATGCTTCTCTTAACCCCATTCCCACTGCCGTGTATTTGTACATTTCACCAATTGGCTCTGTCCTCCTGATATGTGTTACTAACTTTTCCTCTGATAGCCACATTCAAAAATTTGGTGTCATCCAAAAGTTTTGGAAACTTAACTCCCTGTGCAAGTTGCATGAATTTTAGTCTGTGCTGTCAACCAATGCAAAATAGGCAGCATGATGTAAAATGCTATTACCACATCTGTGATTCGGGTTTAGTTACACTACTGTCTCTAAGGAGTTTGTACGTTCTCTCAGTGACTGTGTGGGTTTCCTCCTGGTGCTCTGGTTTCCTCTCACTGCTATGTTGGTTCATGCCCAAAAATGATATAAATAAATCAAGTCTAGATTTGAAAATATTCTACAATGGGTTTCTTCCCAGGTGTGACAGATTGTTTAGTTATGAAAACCATTCTTTTCTTTAGGCCAAATGAAGCGTACTAGGCATGTACTTCAAAAGACTCATGGAGAAGGAAGACCCTGCTCTTCCCACCTAATCCAGTATCGACCTTGCCTTGTAAAGCCATGCTATAGTTGGGTCTTTGGTGAATGGTCTGCATGCAAAATTGAGGTAAGAACATCACCTTATGAGTATCTAACTTACTGTACAAATCTATCTTACTAGAATCATCTTAGGTTAAGCTCATAACTTTAACCATTTTAGAGAATGCTGCAGATAAGCTACAGTGATTCTTGGCTTCCTTTTCACAATACACTACCTGATATTTACTCCATGTTGGAAGTTTATGAGCTTCAAGTATGGCCTAGGATTGATATAGTATCAATGAGCTGCCCAGTGACACAGATAATGCAACATACAAAATACCAATTGCTTTTATTTCTATTGCAGTCTTCTTACATTTTTTTTCCCCCTCACAGTTATAGTTGCTCCAGACTTAATTCTCATTTTCAGCCAAGTTGTTGCTCAATCTCACCAAAGTGATGTTAGAATTTATGGGTTCCTTTTGTAAATTAGAACCTCAACCTTGAACTGAAATTAATAAAAAACCTTGATTGGTACAGGAGAGAAATCCAAGGTGGAATGCAGTTGTATGCTAAACCTATAGTTGACTGTTGAAGCGGATGGGGGGGAATCTTTTGCCTTTAAATTATTCCCTAGTTCCATGAAATATATTGTTCCAGATGTCACAAATGGCAATGGAGTTGACAATGTACATGTGCTTAAATTTGTTAGAAATGACTATTGGATTTGGATAGACAGTGCCTGATGAATGTATTTAAGAGATTTTTGGATAATTACTTGGATCGAAGGGGTATGGAGGGCTGAGATCCATGTGCAAGTTATTGGGTCTAGGTAGATTAACATTTTGGCAGGGGCTAGATGGGCTGAAAGTCCATATCCTTGTACTTGGGTTGTAGACTACCCAGGTGGAATATATGCTGCTGTTCCTCTACTTTACATTTAGGCTCACTCTGGTGGTGGAGCCGAGGATAAACAAGTTGGTGTGGGAATGGGAAGGAATATGCCAGTTCAAAGCCAACTTTTGTGCTTTAGTGCTTTATGACTCCCTCTGATTATAAAAGCTTTCTGAGCCACAATGATATGGAATTAGAGCATGAAGACACTGCAAATTGTTACAGTCTTCAGAATCCAATTTAATTTAGATCTATAAATAGACTTCTATTGCCAACTTGTGTCACTATGTACTCTACTAAGCTTTGAAATAGTTTCTTGAAGGAGCGGCTATTTTCAGGCTTCGGATAAATAATTGACCACACATTTATAAGTCATCAGGACAGAACATAACTTTCAAATCAGTGCAGAACTTTTACAAATGGAAGCAAGAATACATTACTGACTTGGTTCCCATTTTTATAATTGAAACCAAGCACCTCATCATCTACAGCTCTTTTAGATAAAATACTTGAGAGAACAGAAAATTCATGCATATCTGATATGCCCTGGAAAACATAATTGAGCCAGCATTTTAGTGTGAAGCGCAGGAAGAAACCAAAATGGATTCTGATTGCCCCTAAATGCTTTAATGGCTTGTATTCACTCCTAAGACATAGACATTGAGGGGGGGATATCTTGTTAAGCTACTGGAAGTGTATTTTGAAATAATGTCTGGCAAGTTGAGTTGGGCCCTTTATTAGCAACCAACTAAATGTTGGAAGTATTTGTGGGTCAGGCAGCATCTATGAAGGGAAATGGGCAGTTAACACCTCAGGATGAGACATTTTATTCAGACTAAAAGATAGAGGAAAGATAGCCAACATAAAGAGGTGAAGAGAAGTCTAGCAAGAACTTGCAAGTGATACATGGATCTAGGCGAGAAGGATGAAAGGCAGCTGAAGGTAAAAAGAGTGAAAATAACAATAGAGGCTGAGAGGTGATAGGTAGAGGCAACAAAGGCCTACAGATGATGGAATCTGATAGGAGAAGATTGTATAAATTGCTGAGAAGATTATTGGAGTCTCTCTCCACCATCTTGACATTTTCCGGAAGCATCGTATATGAAGGACCCAAGATATTGTTGAGGATTCCTACCACTCACCCCACAATCTCTTTGACCCCTGCAGTCAGGAAGGAGGTACAGGAGCATCAGGACAAGGACTGCTAAACAGGGTAACAGCCTAATCCCCCAGACTGTGAGATTATTGAATATCCAGCCTCCACCAAGATCTCATCACTGGGACAATAAGCTGTTTACTGTTTACCTGTGCAGTGGACCTCATATGCATTTTGAATTATAAGTTTCATATGCATTTTGTATTATAAATTTTAACTTGTTTGTGGTAGTATTTTGTTTTATATGCTGTGTGTGATATAAGTATTGTGGGTACACCATGGACTGCAAGACCGTTGTTTTTTTTTTGGTGCAGTCAGATGACAATAAACTTGAATCTGAAAGGAAGGGCTGTTAGGAGGGATAGGGGACCTAGTTGAAGGAGTGTATGGTTGATGGGTAGATGGAGTGGGGAGAGACAGATAAAAAGGTGAAAGAATCAGGGAAATAGGGTAGGTACTGGAGAAACAGAGTAGATCAAAAGAGAGAAAAGGGTACGAGAAGGGGCAGGTTACCTGAACTTGGAGAAGTCATTGTTCCTGCATTTGTGTTGTAGACTACCCAGGTGGAATATGTGCTGCTGTTCCTCCAGTTTACATTTATGCTCACTCTAGTAGTGAAGTCAAGCTTAAACAGGTTGGTGTGGGAATGGGAAGGAATTTTAAAATGTGTAGCAACAGTATTTAATTGCTTTAGAATCAGAATCAGATTTAATATCACCAGCATATATCGTGAAACTTGTTAACCTTACAGTCGAAGTACAATGAAATACATGATAGACATAGAGAAAAAAAGAGTTACATAAAATAAATATTAAATGCTTAAGTTAAAATAAGTGGTGTAAAATAACAGAAATAAAAATGTAGTATTTTAGTGGTATTTACTAAACATTGGAAACAGAAATGAATAAAAGGGCTCAGATCCATTACATGTTTTCAAAATATTGCTTGTAAACCTCAGGAAACCCTGCATTGGCCAACAAGAATCAACTAGTTCTGAACTTCCAAGTGCTGAATCCCACATGTCACTCTCCCAATCTCACATTCCCCTTTCTGATCATCATCTGGTTAATCAAATCATTATTTTTTCCCTCAATCCAAGCATGATACTCTTCCTATCATGATAATCTCTACAAATTTGAATGTCAGTCTCCTCCAACACTTGATTGCTATCTAGCCCCCGCTATAGTCATCTTCTGACCTGACTTCTTAACCATAGCCTCTCCACCTCTGCAATCTGTCTCCTCACTCAAAGTTCAAAAGTTCAAAATTCAAAGTCAATTTTATTATCAGAGTACATATATGTCACCACATATAACCCCGATATTCTTTTTCCTGCAGACATACTCAGCAAATCTATAGAATAGTAACTATAACAGGATCGATGAAAGATCAAGTGCAGAATGGAAGACAACAAACAGTGCAAAACAAATATAAATAAATAGCAATAAATAACAAAAGCATGAAATAACAAGATCAGGAGCCTGAAAGTGAGATCACTGGCTGTGGGAACATCTCAGTAATGAGTGTAATTTTCCTCTTTTGTCATGAGCCTGACAGTTGAGGGGTAATAACTGTCCTTGAACCTGATGGTGTGAGTCCTGAGACTCTTGTACCTTCTACCTGATGGCAGCAGCGAGAAAAGAGCATGGCCTGGGTGGTGAGGATCTTTGATGATGGATGGTTCTTTTCTATGGCAATGTCTCACGTAGATGTGCTCAGTGGTTGGGAAGGCCTTACCCATGATGTACTGGGCCAAATCCATTACCTTTTGTAGTATTTTACATTCAAAGGCATTGGTGTTCCCATAGCATGCCATGATTCAGCCTGTCAATACACTTCCCACTACACATCTAAAGAAGCTTGTCAAAGTTCTATCAAAGTCTGTCAAAGCTCTCTCATACTCTTGTCAAAAAGGCAGCTCTGGCCTTTTACCAGAGGACTTGCTCCGAGGCAACAAGCTAAACAGTTTGTTTGGATAAGAGTCCAAGAGATAAATTTTGACAACCTGTACCCAAAACCTTTTCTACATCTGGATTCCTAGTCACCATGTCTCGTCTAATTCCTGGAAGTGTAGAATAATTGTTTCATCAAATGTAAAAGCAATTAACAGAAAACTGCATTTAGATAGCAGGTAGTTCTTCGAGGCTTCAGTGAGGAGAAGTTTCAGTCAGAGAAGGCAAAAAATAGCTGTAGGTGGAGGTTTTTTATTCCTCCTTTACATTTGCTCAGTTAGGGCAGTGGAGAGGCCAGGCAGGATGCGCTAAGGCAGGGAGTACTCCAGTGTCCCTGACAATTCGATCTACAAGAAGTTTATCTAACTGCAGCTTGTAACAAACCACATTAAGGAGTTGGAGCTGGAACTGGATGAACTCCAAGTTCATTTGGAAGGTTCAGGACTTAATTAGTAGGACATATAGAGAGGTAGTTACACCCAAGGTGCAGGACACAGGAAACTGGGTGACAGTCAGGAAAGGGAAAGGGGGTAGAGGAGTCAGTGCAGAGTACCCCTGTGGCCATCCCCCTTCTCAACTGGTTTATCACTTTGAATACGTTTGGGTGGGATAACCTAGAAGAGGAAAGTCACAGTGGTCAGTTCTCTGGCATTAAGTCTGGCTCTGTGACTCAGAAGGAAAGGTGGGGAGTAGAGGTGAGCTGCGTTGTTGGGGGTTTGTTAATTAGAGGAACAGAAAGGAGATGCTGTGGATGAGAATGAGATTCCTGGATGGTATGTTGCCTCCCGGGTGCCAGGTTCTGGGATATCTTGGATTTGCGTCCTCAGTGTTTTCAAGTGGGATGGTGAACAGCCAGAGATGGTGGTTCATATGGGTACCAATAACATGGGTAGGACAAGTAATGAGGTTCTGCAAAGGGAGGTCAGGGAGTTAAAAGGAAAGATCTTCAGGGTTGTGATCTCAGGATTGCTACACATACCATGTACTAGTGAGTACAGAAATAGGAAGATTATACAGTATAAAATGTGGCTAAGGAGGGAGGGCATAGATTTTTGGATCTTTGGGCTCTCTTCCAGGAAGGGTAGTACCCATATTGAAGGGACAGTTTGTACCTGAACTGGAGGGGATCTAACATCCTTGTGGGAAGGTTTGTTAATGCTGCACAGTGGGGTTTAAACTAGAGTTGCAGGGAAATAGGAACCAGAATGCCAGAACAGTTAGAGGAGAGGTTGTGGAAGCAGATGTTGATACAACCTCAGACAAAGGCAGGTACAATATCAAAACGATAAGCATGGTGTGATTAGTGTCCTGAGCTGCGGTATATTTCCATGCACGTGGTATCGTAGGAAAGGTGGTTGAGCTCTGAGCACGGATCAACACCTGAATGGAATTATGATATTGTTGCCATTGGTTGCAGGAGGTACAGGACTGGCAGCTCAACATTCCGCACTTCCATTGTTTTATACGTGACAGAACGGGAGTGAATAAAAGAGGATGGGTAGTTTTTCCAGTCTGGGAGAATGTCATGGTAATTCTGTGCTAGAGCAAACTGAAGAACACATCCACTGAGGCGTTTTGGATAGAAGTGAAAAATTAAGAAAGGTATGATCAAGTTAATGGGCTATATTACCAACTATCCAACAGTTCTAAGGATTTAGAGGAACAAATTTATAGAGGGACCACAGTCTGTTGCAAGAATCATAACATTGTTGTAGTAGGTGATTTTAACTTTCCACATATTACATAAAAACATAGAAACATAGAAAACCTACAGCACAATATAAGTTCTTTGGCCTACAATGCTGTGACAAACTCATAATTACTTTAGAAATTACCGAGGGTTACCCATAGCCCTGTATTTTTCTAAGCTCCATGTACCGATCCAGGAGTTTCATAAAAGACACTATCGTATCCGCCTCCACCACTGTTGCCAGCAGCCTATTCCACACTCTCACCACTCCCTGCGTAAAAAACTTTACCCCCTGACATCTCCTCTGTACCCCCTATTTCCAAGCACATTAAAACTGTGCCCTCTCATGTTAGCCATTTCAGCCCTGGGAAAAAGCCTCTGAATATCCACATGATTAATGCTTCCTATCATCTTATACACCTCTATCAGGTCATCTCTCATCCTTCGTCTCTCCAAGGAGAATAGACCGAGTTCACTCAACCTATTCTCATAAGGTATGCTCCCCAATCCAGGCAATATCCTTGTAAACCTCCTCTGCACTCTTTCTATAGTTTCCACATCCTTCCTGTAGTGAGGTGACCAGAACTGAGCACAGTACTCCAAGTGGGATGAGACCAGGGTCCTATAAAGCTGTCACATTACCTCTTGGTTCTTAAACTCAATCCCATTGTTGATGAAGGCCAATGCCCTGTATGCCTTCTTAACCACAGAGTCAACCTGCACAGCAGCTTTGAGTGTCCTATGGACTCAGACCCCAAGATCCCTCTGATCCTCCACACTGCCAAGAGACTTACCATTAATACTATATTCTGCCACCATATTTGACCTACCAAAATGAACCACCTCACACTTATTTGGGTTCAACTCCATCTGCCACTTCTCAGTCCAGTTTTGCATCCTATCAAAGTCCCGCTGTAACCTCTGACAGCCCTCCACACTATCCACAGTATTGACTGTGACTCCCATATTGTCAAAGGACTGGATTGGATTGAGCTTGTCAAATGTGTTCAGGAAAGTTTCCTTAATCAGTACATAGGAGTCCCAATGACAGAGTGTGCAATAGAGCAGGTGACAAGCATTTGTGAAGGGGAACACTTGTAGTGGACGGATTGAATAGTGAAGCCTCTAATTCTGGTCCTATGTCTTATGGTCTTATAGTTTTAAAACATGATTTTATTTGTCCTTCCTAAAAACTTAGTCCCACTCATCAGCATTCCCGTGCTTATTGTCCTAATAGACTTCTAGTACGATATCAGATACATTAAAATATTCATCCTTGCTCTCAAATCCTTCCTAGACATCTGCCATGCTCAACCTTTTAACATCTTCCGGATGTATAGTAACAGCACTGTTCACTCACTGTTTCCTACCAATCAGCCAATTCTCTAACCATGCCAGTAACTTTCCTGCAATATCATGGCCTCAAACTTGGTAAGCAGCCTCATATGTAGCACCTTGTCAAAGACCTTTTGAAAATCCAAATTTATAACATCCACTACATATCCTTTATCTATCCTACTTGTTGTCTCCTCAAAGTATTCTAACAGGTTTGACAAGCAGGATTTTCCCTTAAGGAAACCATGCTGACTTTGTCCTATCTTGTCCTGTGTCACCAAGTACTTCATAACCTCTTCCTAACAAATGACTCCAACTCAAAGAGATCAGGCTAACAGGTCCACAATTTACTTTCTGCTGCCTTCCTCCTTTCTTAAAGAGTGGAATGATATTTACAATTTTCCAGTCCTCTGGAACCATGCCAGCTTCCAATAATTCTTGAAAGATCATTACCAATGCCTCCACAATCTCTACTATGACCTCTTTCAGAACCATAGGGTGCAGTTCATCTGGTCCAGGTGACCTTTGTATCTTTAGGTCTTTCAGCTTTTTGAGCACCTTCTCCCTTGTAACAGTAACTGCACTCACTTCTCTTCCCTTGCACCCTTCTACATTTGGCACACTGCTAGTATCTTCCATAGTGAAGACTGATGCAAAATACCCATTTCATTCATTTGCCATCTCCTTGACCCCATTATTATTTCTTTGGCCTTATTTTCAAGCGGTCCTATGTCCTCTGTCATCTCTCTTTTATACAAGCATGAAAAAGTTTTTATTACCCACTTGGACATTTTTTGTTAGCTTGCTTTTCATATTCCATCTTTTTCCTCCTAATGATGCTTTTACTTGTTTTCTGTTTCCAATCCTTTATCTTCCCAATAATTTTTGCTTTGTTTTATACGGTCTCTTTTGTTTTTACAATAGCTTTGACTTCCCTTGTCAGCCACAGTTGTACTAATTTACCATTTGAGTATTCCTTTATTTTTGGAATACACATGTCCTGCACCTTCCTCATTTTTCCCAGAAACTCACACTATTGCTGCTCTGTTGTCATCACTACCAGCATCTCCTTCTAATTTACTTTGGCCAACTCCTCTCTCAAATCACTGTAATTCCCTTCACTCCACTGAAATAATGCTATGTTAGACTACTTTCTCCCTATCCAATTTCAAGTTGAACACAATCATATTCTGATTATTGGTTCCGAAGGGTTCCTTTACCGTGAACTCCTTAATCGCCTCTGGTTCTTTTCATAACGCCCAGTCCATTATGGCCGATCCCCTAGTAAGCTCAATGACAAACTGCTCTAAGAAGCTATCTCTTAGGCATTCAACAAACTCACTCTCTTCAGATTCATAACCAACCTGATTTTCCCAATTTACTTGAATGCTAAAATTTCCCATAACATTACCCTTTGACACACCTTTTCTATTTCCTGTTGCAACATGTGGTCCACATCTGAGCTACTGTCTGGAGGCCTGTATATAACTGTCATCAGGGTCCTTCAACCCTTGAAAGTTCTTAACTTAGTCCACAAGGATTGAGCATGTTTTGATCCTATGTTGCATCTTTTTAATGATTTGATGCTATTCTTTGCCCCCTCTGCCTACCTTTCTATCCCTCTGATACAATGTGTAACCTCGAACATTCAGCTCCTGTCTACAACCATCCTTCAGTCATGATTCAGTGATGGCCACAACGTCACACTGAACAATCTGTAGCAGTGCAACAAGATCATCCAAATTATTTCTTTTATGCATTGAGATTTAACACTTTGAGTACTGTATTTGCTACCCTTTTAGATTCTGCATCCCTAATGCACTGATACTCACCTTGCTGGCTGTTGTGTTGTTCTATCATCTGCCTGCCCTTCCTGCCAGTCTGACTGCATGCTATCTTTGCTTTTTTACCATCTGTCCTATTCTGGGTCTCTTCACTCTAGTTCCCATCCCCCTGCCAAATTAGGTTAATTAGTTAACAAACCTGCCTGAGAGAATATTAGCTCCCCTCAGGTTCCATGCAATCTGTCCCTTTTGTACAGGCCATTCTTCCACTAGAAGAGATCCCAATGATCCAAGAACCTGAAGCTCTGCCCCCTGCATCAGCTTCTTACCAATGCATTTATCTGCCAAATCATCCTGTTTCTACCCTCACTGGTGTGTGGCACAGGCAGCTATTCAGAATTACTACCATGGAGGTCCCGCTTCTCAGCTTTCTGTCCAGCTCTCTAAATCCTCTCTTGAGGACCTCTTTGGTTTTCCTTCCTGTGTCATTGGTACCAATATGTACCAAGACATCCGGCTGCTCCCCCTCCCCCTCCGACCATGTTTGGATTGAGTTTATGCAAGATGAAGGTCAATGTATAGAAGTAGTTTAAGTACAAATTAGAATGATAATTTACTTTATTATCACTATCTTATATGATGGGGATTTATTGTTTTGTGACAAAAAAGCAATGAGAAAACAATAAAATTACAATAAATTGCAAAATGTTTCATAGATCATTCAGAACTCTGATGACAGTGGGGAAGAAGCTGTACCTAAATCATTGAATGTGGGTCTTCAGACTCTTGTATCTCTTCCCTTATGGTAATATCAAGAAAAGGACATGTCCCAGTTGGTGAAGGTCCTTAAGTAAGGCACTGCATCCTGAAAGTGTCCTTGACAGTGTTGAGGGTTGTGCCTATGACGGGGTTACTGAGTCTACAATCTTCTGCAGTCTCTCGCAGTCCTGTACATTGGGGGCCCCATATCAGAATGATCTCCTCTGTATACCTGTAGAGGTTTGCAAGAGTAATGACATGCCAAATCTCCTGAATCTCATAACGAAGTAGAACCACTAGTGGACCTTCTTTGTGAGCTCTTCAACTGCACACAACCTTCGAGACCTGCAGCAATCTAGAGATGAAATCAAGTGATCTCAGGAATGTTGAGGTTTATAGCCGATGCTCTCCTTTGGCCAACTTGACAGCATCATCTGCTGATTGTGTGGTTCAGTCTTTGATCATTTCTGGGATAAGAAATAGAGCTGATGGCCCAAAGACAATAGATTCAGTCTAAGTATTTAGTTGGTGGAAATTACTGCTTATTCAGTACTCTGTGTTGAGCAAACAGTATGACAAATTAAAGCTGATGGAATGGTTGAGAGATCATAGCAAGGTAGAGTTCATGTCAGCAGACCATAGTGGAAACTGGCTTTGTATTTATAGATGAGATCCCAGAGGTAATGTAGCTGAGAAATTTGTTCAATCAACTCTATTGAGAGTGACACTGTGGGTAAGGACCCTTACTTAATCAAGTAGCTTAGGAGTGCTTTCATAAGATTGCCTTAAGCATTTGCAATATCATTCATCAATTTTTCAAATATGAGGTGCAGCTGTATTTTAAACTTTGTGTAAAAAATGAATTCTCTATTATAACCCTTTTTATAAAAAGCTGTGCAAAATATTCAGTTTAGATTCTATATGGTGATAATGGTTATCATAAAAACGCCAGGAGATGCTGGAACAGGAAGTGCCACCCAGTTAAGCTACGCACATGTTGTTTTGAAACTTCAAGAGAAAATGTTTCACAACTATTTAAAATAACAAACTGTCTTAGCACAGCATGTGTTTTTAAAATTATCTGTTTATCTCATTGTGTTCATTTTGACAAAACAGATTCTTAATACAAAATGTACACTTTCACAGCATTAACGGAGAATTTGGTTTTTCATTTCCTTTGCCTGAAAGGGGCAGGCAACTCTTTGAAGGCAAGTTCGGTGTTAATTAGTCTTTTCACTGGGCTTGTACACTTTGCACTTTTTGTGATACTTGAGTAGGCGGTGGCAGGGGTGTGGTTGTTTTTGGTTATATAGGAGAAGCAGGGTTTTACAAGATTTCTCTTGCATTGTACTTTCCGAGAATACAACATATTTCACCCTCTGCCTACCTTTAGCATTGGCAGTTAAGTATCGTAAAGATTAAATGCACAATGCTTTAAACTTAAAAGATCACAAGGCTAATGTGTTATCACTTCCATCTTTAGCTTTCTTCATTTTTTTGTGTGATGTGGCAGTTCAGCAGGCAAGGAACTAATGTCACAGTAAGCATGGGTAGAATTGAATCCAAACCCTCCTTTCAAATCTGTACAATTGACACAAGCAGTGTGAAGATGCCTGCCAAGTTAGCAGTCCCGTGGATATATCTTGTTATTTTAAATTATCTTACACTTCATAACTATGCCTATAATAAATATGACACAGAGCTAATTAGATTTAAATTTGGAAGTCAAGTTGTGGAAAGTGTATGTGTGAGAGTTTGATTAATATTAGATAAAAAATACTAAGTTCATTTAGTTTGATATTTGTATCTTTGTCATCTATACAATACTGTAAAAATGGATTTCCTTAATTGAATTTTCTGGTTTCAACTTGAATATTATGCTTATGTACCACCAGTAGATTAATCAATATTAAATCTACTGCAATATGAATATACTTGGAATACTACAGATAAAGGGCAAACTAGCCATCCTTAGCAAAATTTTTAAAAAAACATAAAAGACATTGGAAAACATTCTTTTCTAATGCCCTGTGTTAAATACAAGTAAGGTATTACAGCTAAACTTCCATTTTGTACTTTTGTCTTTCAATTCCTGGGTAATTTACTGCTTCAGTACTTTATTAACAATGCTTAATTGAAGTGTGTGGCTGACATCAAAAGCATCCTGATCCCCACAGAAAGACAACTTATCATAAAGCTATCATTCAGCCAAAGTCTTCATGTTGTCTTGCCCATCATTACTTTTGTCCTCAGTACTTCCGGAAGTTCAGCAAGTATGCCACAGCTTCTGCATCTGATCACCTCCTGGGAATGAATGCACAGTACATTAAAGAGACAGGATTTATAAAAAGGAACATCAGGTTTGGAGACAAAGGTAGTAGTGAATGAAAAGATCATGCAGATTTAGGATGCAAGTTAAAAAGTAACTGGCTGCTTTAGTGAAACAAACAGTTGAATTGATATTAAAATTTAATGAAATTGGCTAACTGAAATAAAAACAAAAAGTGTTGGGAAAATTTCTGTGGAAGTGAAACAGAGTTGAAGTTTCAAGGTTATCTTCAGCATAACAGAAGTTTCTTTTAATTTTAAGAGGGTAACTATTCATTAAACTAACAATTAGATTACTTTTGTCATTTGACTGTATGCCAATCTCACTAGAACAGTCAGGTCCATACTTCCCAAGTACAAGAACCATTAATAGTATTATATGTGATAGGCAGAAACTAAAATCTACATTTAATCAATATTACATTATCATTAGCAAGTTTAGATAGGTATCCCATTCAGTTCCCTTTTGTAGCATGTGTGTCTTGAAAGTTTCATAGATATTTTTTAACGATAACCCAGCCAAATTGGCAAATGAGAGCATCCTGTGGTGCTTTCTTATGGTGGTTACTTTATTAGGTACTCCTGTATACGTGCTTGTTAATGCAAATATCTTATCAGCCAATCGCATGACAGCAACTTAATGCATAAAAGCATGCGAACTTCGTCAAGAGGTTCAGTTGTTGTGCAGACCATACAATAGAATGGAGAATCTCAGCCCGAAATGTCGACTGTACTATTTTTCATAGATGCTGCCTGGCCAGTTGAATTCCTCCATCATTTTGTGTGTATTACTGTAACAATCCTACTGGTAATGTGCTACATATAATCAGAGGTCATTGCTACATTTTGCATTCTGCAGCGGTACAGGAAAGGATTCTATTTAGGTATCAATGACTTGCGATAAACCCAGTTAACATTTTCCACTCTAACCTGAAAGTATTAAAGTCTATTTGACCCAGCCATAAATAATGTCTGCTGTCAAGAACACCCTACACTCTGATTGCAGTATTGTTTGTTGGAGGAGCATTAATAACACTGACAGCAGCTTCTAAAGGATGGTAGAAGAAGCAGCACTATTCTGGCTGAGAACAAATTATCTGTCTTATTGAAATGCAGTGCCTGAGGAGAATAAGGCTTAGGAGATAAGTTCTCATCGACTCCTGCTGTAAATTGTAGACTTTAGTACTCCATCTACAATAGCCTGTTCTTTACTAGTCGCAGTCAAGGTGACAGTAACAATTAACTTGTAAGCTGCTAGCTTCCTTCAGGAAACTTTCTACATCTGTGTCTACATCTTGTTCCTGGGGTTGCATCCATGCCCTATGCTCTCAGGAGTTTCTTAACACCGTTCAGGTTACTAATGAACATAAATGAACACATATGTAGCAACTTCATCTGTAAAAAAAATGGTACAGATAGTACCCTTTCCTGAAGGAGAACAAATGCTAAGCAGGATAAAAGGAACATGAAAACAAGAAATGGATATTTATGTCTTAAAAGTGTGCCACTGTTCAAATAAATCACAGTTTATCACCATAACAATTCCACCTAACATAGTAACCTTTCCTTTATCTCTCTCAGTCCATATCCCTTGATTTCCTTACCTAACAATAATCCATTGATTTTAGGATAGAGCTAAGGATTATGGAGAAGAGGCAGGTAGACCAATGCAGTGTGGAGTTTAACCGTGATCCACTCACAAAATTACAAAATAAGCTCACAGATAAATGGACTAATCTCATTCCAGCGGTTCAATCTTGCTCTTTGAAGAAAGGAAACACTAAATGAAGAAACAATATAGTAACAAGGGTCATTCAAGCTGTGATTTATGTGGCATGGGAGGGACTCTCAGGCAACCCCTCAGGTTTTGTACTTGGCAATACAACGTTGTAACAGGTTCTTCTGACCCAGTGAGTTTACGCTGTCCAATTACACCCATGTGACCCATTAACCCGCTAACCCATTAATCTTTGCAATGTGGGAGGAAACTGGAGCACACGGAGAAAACCCACACAATCACGAGGAGAATGTACCAACTCCTTACAGACAGGTGGGAATTGAACCTGGGTCACTGGTGCTGTAAAACGTTCTTCTACCTGCTAAAGTATTTTGCTAACTGCTGTGCTACCATGGTACACAAGGCAAATATGTTAACTGGATGTTGATACCCCAAGCAGTATCCTTTCCTATTCTGCTATAAAATGTAGAACTGCACTCAAATACGCCTTTTGATTTTTGTGTTGTTTATATTCTGTGTTTTCACTCATTTTGTGTTGTTGTGCCATGCATGATTTTTTTGCTTAGGGGAGAAGGGTTTGACGTTTGATGTTATTATTTGGATGCTTCTTGTTTCATGACTGTCTCTAGGGCAGATGAACTTCAGGGTTGTCTACTGCATATATACCTTGAACTTTTGGACTTTGAACTTTTAAATGTAGTCAGTAGATGATCTGCTACACTCCAGTTCTGTGGTTTTAAAGGTGGCTGATGTGACCAATGTGCCACCTACTGACTGACACAAATAGGGCCGTGGGTTCTTAGTGGAGTGGGTTGATGGTTAGAGGGGAAAGGTTGAGAAACACTTTCTATTGTTATCACTGCTGTTTGGTGTAGACCCAGCAAAGATAGTTTTCTCAGTGGGGATGGTGGATTTTGTTCAAGGAAACTTTGAGCACATTCTTTAATCATCCCCTCTACCATCCCACTAATCTGCTGCTGTGAAACGCAGCAATGAAAAATCCACAATGGTTGTGATAGTTGGCCCGTTGGTGGATCTCTGTTCTCTTTCCAACCACTCTTGATTTTTTTAAAGAAATATAGATAATTATGACCTTTAGCAATGTTTTCACTGCTTTAGCCTCTTGGGTGGCACTTTGTAGTAAAAGAACAAGAAGCAGGTAATCATATTCTTTACGACTGGGCACTCTCCATGTGTCCTTGCAATTGTGTGGGATCAGATATGGGCAGTACCTGGAGAAGAGAAGATAGTAGGTAGGAGGAAGGAAATGATGACGAGGAAGGGAAGAAATAAATTTTGTCTTTACATTGTCAAAGGCAGGCGCAGAGCCTGGTGAGTATGAATGGAATTGCTGTCCCTCAGAGTATGAGACATTCTATATTTTATGTGGAAAGACAAGGACAGCATTAAGAGGGTTCCTGATAAATGTTATGAAATTTGATGGAGTTGTAGAGAACTAGACAGATTGCCAGGGGATAAAACAGTGTATAGATCATTTAGAAATTTGAACAGAGAAATGGCAGATGGAGTTTAATCTGGACAAGTGTGAGGTGATGCATTTTGATAGATCAAATGCAAGAGAAGAATATACAGTAAATGACTGGTCTCTTAAATTTGTTCAAGTACAGGGACATCAAGTCCCTAGCTGCCTAAAATGGCAACACAAGTGGATGAGATGGGAGTGATTAGCATGTTTACCTTAGTTTGTTAGGTATAAAAGTTGGGTAACCGAGTTGTAGCTGAACAAGACTTTGGTTAGGCCACATGTGAAGCATTGCGTATGTTTCTGATCACTGCACTGTAGGAAGGATATGGAAACTTTGCAGAGAGTGCAGTAGGATGTTACTTGGGTTATTTTCCCTACAGCACTAAAATTTGAGAGAGTGACCTGTCAGAAGAAAATAAAATTATGAGGTCATAGATGGGATAGATAATCGGTCGTTTCCCAGGGAGGAGATGACGAATTGATGAGGACATAAGTATAAGGTGGTGGGGGGAAGATTGCAGGAAATTGTCAAAGCAAGATTTTTTTTTCCACAGAAAGTGGTATGTAGCTTGAATATATTGCCAGGAAAGGTGATCAAGCAAACATGACAGCAAAATTTAGGAGATATTTGGACACAGACAGAGACATGAACAAATAGGGAATAGAGGGATATGGATTATGTGTAAACAGATGGGTTTAGTGCATCTTGATCAGTACAGCCATGAATGGCCAAACGGTGTGTTCTTATGCTCTACTGTTCTATATGAGTTCAACGTTTGCAGCAAACAACAGCTGGCATCTGGCTGATCCACTCAAAGGCATGAGAAGGACAGAGACCAGATATTCAGAATTTCTCTGAATGTTTCCTCTATATTTTATTTATTTATTATTTAGAGCTATAGTGAGGAGTAGGCCCTTTTGTCTCCTCAAGCCACACAGCCCATTAACCCCTGACAACCCCGATTTAATCCCAACTAATCATGGGACAATTTCCAATGACCAACAGTCTTTGGACTGTGGGAGGAAACCGAAGCGTCAGAGAAAATCCATGCATTCCACAGGGAGGATGTACACAGATTCCTTACAGAAGACGCCGGGATTGAACTCCCAACTCTAACACCCCAAGCTGCAAGTGTCACACTAACCGCTATGCGACAGTGGCGCCCAGTAGACTAAGCACAAGTGAATGATGCAATGGAATGTCTTCCAGTTGACTGGATAAGTGGAACTCCAGAAGCTCAACACAATCGAGAACAAAGTAGTCTCCGTGGTTGGTGTCTGATCCGCCGTTCTGAATATTTCCTTCCTGCACATTCTGTGCATGATGATGGCTGTCGATGCCAGTTACAAGATACTATGGTTCATCAAAGTTTCTCATGGAGTACTTGCCAAATTCCTGGATCTCTGCCGGAGAGAAAGGCAAAGATAATGCCACTAGAAGATCCTGCAGGGCTTTACCCATCCCATCACAATATGACACCTTCTGCCGGAAGAGTAACATAAAATGGAATTCTGCATAAGACTGCTTAGGAACTAAGCAACATGATCTGAAATGAAAACAAAATCTGTTGGAAACATCTAGGACAGGGGTGTCAAACTCATTTTAGGTCATGGGCCGGATTGGGCAAAATGCAGCTTCATACGGGCCGGATCAGTCGGGCGCGTGCGAACACAGCTTTCATTGCCTCCGTTTTTTCAGCCTGTTCTCATGTGTCAGTCTCTGCTGTAACTACAAAGTGTTTCACTTCACAAATTCCGTTTCTTATGAAGAAGACTGCTGAGCAAGCATTATTTTTATGATTGGTAGTAACTTACAATCATAGGCTTCATATCGCCGGGCCATTAATAATTAAAATAATAGATTTATCTAAAATTATCTCGCGGGCCGGATATAATTGTACGCCGGGCCGGATATGGCCCGCGGGCCTTGAGTTTGACACCTATCATCTAGGAGGTCAGTGGAAAGAGAAACTGAGTTAACTAGGAGCCACTTCTGGACTAAATGTTAACCCTGTTTCTCTTTCTATGGATGCTGACTGACCTGCTGAGTTTCTGACATTATCTTCTTCTTTCAGATTCCTGGCATCTTCAGTGTTTCTTTACACTTTCTAGTAATGTGCTTTTCACTGATTCGCTGCAGAATATCTGATTTTGAATGCATCTTGAAATTGATGAAACCTGTGTGGGTTAATTGCATTTGCTCTTTAAAATTCTCCCCAATAATTTCCTGTGGGTGCTAATTGGGACAAGCTCCCAAAGTAAGCTAATTAATTTTCATTCTTTTGAGAGTGTGGTGAGCAATTACACAGGAGAGAGGCTGCTTCCAGCCCACAAGAGGCCTGTATTACAGCAATATCAATCTGGCATCTATTAATTAATTTCTGCAGCAGCATTAATCATTTCTGTGAATAGTTTCTAATGTTTCCCATTACTTTAGGCTATATACAGTATGTACAATTTCATGGAAAGTGGAAGACTAAAGCATTGTTGAAGTCTTACATTCTGGAATATATTGGAGCCTTTGAAGGTTTGAAACCAAAGGAAAAAGGAATTTAAAAATGTGGCCTTAGGCCTGCATAATCAGTAACATGGATTAGCTCCACAGAAAGAAGAAACCCTCATTGGTGTAACTTCTCTTTTAAGTTGTAAGTGATTATTATTTTACATTTACATAAGCATTGTCATATCCAAAAATAAAGAGACCGTAGTAAAGAGGTAATGTTATTGTGACCAGAATAAGTGATAATCTTGAGAAGGGTCTCAGCCTGAAATGCTGACTGTTCACTCTTTTCAATAGATGTGGCCTGGCCTGCTGAGTTCCTCCAGCATTGTCTGTGTGTTGCTTTTGATAATCTTAGTGCTGCCTGTTCTCCCTTTCCTGTTGTTATTCTCCTTTCCCACCTATCTCCCAATAGGAGCCATTCTGTGATTTCAGGAAGAGAAGTTAGAATAGGGTGGAATGGTACTGTAGTGGTTGGTACAATACCTTAGAGTACCATTACTCCAGGTTCAATTTCCGTCGCTGCCTGTATGATTGTTTGTTCTCCCTGTAACCGCGTAGGTCTCCTCAGTGTTCTCTGGCTTCCTCTGACAGTCCAAAGACATACCAGTTGGCAGTTTAATTGGCCATTGTAAATTGTCCTATGATTAGTTTAGGATTAAATTTGAGGATTGGGGAATTAGGATAAGAGTAAATTGGGGAGCACGAGATGGGCCTATTCCATGCTATATTTCAATAATTAAGTAAATGGAAATTTGAAACTGATTCCATCAGTTTGTAAGTCTGTGTGCAGTTAGAAGCAGAGCTGAGAAAACAGAAGTTGGGAGAAGTCCATCATGACATAATTAATAATCTGAAATTCTAAGCATTTGCAAAGCTTCCAATGATCTCGTCCTCCTAGCCTTGGGTGGCATGGCAATGCAGTTATTTGTCTCACTACCTCACAGTGCAAGAGACCTGGTTTCAATCCTGACCTTGAGGGCTTTTGGTGTGGAGTTTGCATATTGTCCCTCCGAGTTTTGTCTGGGTGATTAGGTTCCTCCCACATTCCTACGATGTGCAGGCTGGATGGTTAATAGATCTTAAAAATTGCCCCTAATGCATATACAAATAGAAGGTTAATACAAATGTAGTGAGAATTTAAAAAGTAGGATTAATATGGATCTAATACAGTTGACTGACCACATACTCAGTTGGCTGAAGTTTCTGTTTCTCCATTGTATCTCTCGAGCAAATTCAAGCCATCTTCTTTTTCAGCAAAATACAGCCGTTTGGCATAACAAAATATTAACCACCAATAATATTTGATTTCTGCATTTACATCTGTGGTCACCCATTAGTGGAAGTAATCCAACCTGGATTTGGCCTTAGGTGTTGGGAGCAACAATCTCGGGAAACTCTGCAGTATTGCTGCTGACAGTTAACTCCTGTACATGCGTTTCCAAAGTAACATCATGAAGCATTGCATTAGCAGTCAGAAGACATATGCTGTACATTGCCACCAAGGGGAAAAATGTGTTGAAGCAAACATGCTTTATTGTTTGACATTGTCATCTAGTTAGCCTGAAGCTGTGTGCAGCAAGTGTTCTATGTGACAGATTTTATTGAAGCTGTTTGAAAGACTTAAACCACTGTAGCTGAAGGCATAATTATTGAGGGGATAGGAAAAGATAGACAAGATTGTTGTCCCACATTCTCAAGTTATGACATTTTCCTGCATTGAAACTGATTAAACAACTCTCAATTGCATCAGCATTTTTTTTTAATCTGCTGCCTCTTTATTTCTTACTGCTCATCTTTCAGAACCTCTTGATTAGTCTGGTGCATGATGATCTTCTCTGCTATACAGGATTTTATAACAATCATGACACCTTCAAAGATTGTATTGAAGATTACCCTAGATCTTTAGGCACCTGCTGCACTATTTGTATGTATATAAAGTATTTTTCAGTTGACCATTCTGAGTAAAAGTCAGAAAAAACAATTTAAAAAATAACCCAGATATTTTAGAAAATAAATAATCAATAAATACATTTGAATATAAAAACACTGCTTTATATATCAGTCATTATTTATCGAGGAGGTAAAATGGTGCAGTGAATCTTCTGCCTCAAATCTCCATCTGCCTGGGTTCAGTTATGATCCCTGGTGCTGTCTATGCAGAGTTTGCATGCTCTCCTTGTGACTCTGTGTAGGTTCCGTCCCTGTTACTACCACATCCCAGAAACAAACAGGTAAATTAATTTATCATTGTAAATTATCTGCAAATTGATTTAGAATCAGTAAGGGGTGTTGGGGCTGGAGAATTAATGGAAAGGTGAGGAAAATAAAATTAGGTAGGTGGGACTTACGTTAATAAAATGTCAATCACTGGCATAGACACTGTGGGTTGATGAACTGATTCCTGTGCTTAATAACTAAGGTAATAAACTTTATGCCTTGAGACTTGATTTAACCTGAATATGCCAAACCTGTATTTAAACTGTTATGCCAAATAACACATTATTATTTCTTTTCTTGGCTAAAAGGTATTCGAAAATGATAGTCATGAACACAGATTTTCTGTTAAAAAAAATCTCATTTAAAGCTCAGTCCTGCACTTTGATAATTTCAAAATACCAACAGCAATACAAAGTGTTAAATTATTTGGAAGGCTTAATCTCAATGACCAAATGTAGGTAATTCTTAAGCAGGTCAAGGGTTAAATATGTCAGTGCTAATTTCATCTATGTTAGAGCTCCTCCTGCTAAAGAATAATGGATTAACATCAATAGGAGCCAAGGTGATGATTTCCTGTTGAATGTGCTATCTTCCTCATAAATCAGAAGACAGATATTGTAGAACCTAAAAAGGTAGAAACCAAGATCAATTTTCAAAAGTAATGTAATGTATTGATTTTAATTCATTGTACTCATGAAGATGGCAGTGTCACTTAGCTGCTTCCTGAATTACTTGTTACCTGCTCAGTCGTTGCATCATGAGTCATTTGTGTTCACCAACAGATTACAAATTTACAGCCAAAACATAAAGAAGCCTATGCTCAAAGTAGCATCAGACAATTAGATGGAACTTTGTCTTTTGGGCAAAGGAAAAAATGAATAGTGAAATGGATTTTATAACATATGAGGTTAACAACTCTGGGAAACAATCAGTAAACCAACGAAGTAGGATCATGATAAACTCTACTAATCCATTTTTGGTCTCAAAAACTTGCCTCTATCAATGAGGATTATAAACATAATAAAGGTTAGAGATCTGTATTTAATGGCACTTATACCTTCATTATTAAAATTATATTATTAGAAACATTGATACCTGCTTAAAACTCTATTTTAGATGGGTACTTCGCATGCTTTGCAGATATGACTGTTAAAGCAGCTATACCATACAGACTTTTGAGGGCCATACCATACAGTCACCCATTTCATCTTTCTGCATTGCTCAGCATCCTCAGTCTGCTCTACGGTTATCATTTTAATCTATAAACTTACACCTTTTGTTTTCCATGTTGTTTCTGTGTAATATAATCCATATGATAGCATATTCCAGAACAGTTTGCAGTAAGTGCTGAGTCAGTCACATTCACTGCTGAGCTTCAATAATAACTTGCACGTATGTAACTGCCAAGACAAACTTGCTGGGTGAAATCAGGTGTAACCTCAATGGCAAACTTATTGCTTTGCCAGATCCTTTCATAATATGATTTTGTCATAAGGGGAAGACAAAGTAAATTCTGCCAACAAAATTACTGAAGCATGACATCCTGATGTCAAATAACTTTGACACAAGAGATTGTGCAGATGCTCGAAACTTTGAACAATCCTCACAGACCTGATGAAGGACCTCAACCCGAAATGCTGATTCTTCATTTCCCTCCATACTATCTGATCTTTTGAGTTCTTTCTGCATTTTGTGTGTGCCAAATAATTTTGAATGCTTTAGGATATTTCCAGTCATGTAATTATTGAATAATCATTCAAATAAGAAGTTTTGCTTTCTAAACATGTAAAAACTGTTGACAATGTATTTAAATATTCATGTAGTTACACAACATAGAAACTGGCCCTCAGACTGCACATCAGTACTGACCATCTTACCTATCTATACTAATCGCACTTGCCTGCATCAATTCCATATCTCTCTAAGCCAGTGGTTCTTAAAGAGGGCAATATTGACACCCCCACCCCCACCCCCAGCTGTGAATTACAGGGCTAATTTAAGAAATGAGTTATTTGTTATAAGGAAGTCATACCTGTGCCTCAGTGCCTCATAACTGATTAGAACAATCACTATTCGCTTCATCTCTTGCAAACCCATCATTCTCTCAGACCAGGGTTCCTTCAATTAATGGTATAACGATGGTTGGGAACCATTGTCTTAGACTGCTCGAAGCACAGTATAACTGTTGAAAAGCAATGTAACACTTCTGTATTTGACATCATGAGAAATCTGGACTGAGAAAATTGTGTTATTTCCATGCCCGGCCTACACATTATTGCCATTCACTTCTGTGATACGTTGGTAGCTAGTACGATTCCCATATTCTAATCGTGCAGTAACACAACTTTTATGAATTAGGGTATGGTGTTCAAAGGGGTAAAGTTTAGAATCTGCCCTTTCAAATGGTTTTGACTGCGTTGTTCTTGCTGACGGCCCAATTGAGATAGCACTGCTGCACTTTATGTACCTTCCTGCAAGGAGTCAGGTTTTGCCTGAGCTATGCTGATAACATAGCTTTCTCCTTTATTGGTGGAGTGCTTGCAGGTGGACATAAGAAATACGGAATCGACTACGGTTGTTAATCCATACTGAAAATGGCAGAAGCAGACCCAACAAAAAGGAAGTGAAGACAGTATATTGTGGAGTATTTGAAATATGGATTTATACCAGCACCAAGCAATCAATTGCTGCCAAGGTGTCTGTTGTGTGATTTTTTTTCAAATGAGGCACTGAAACCACCCAGACTCCTTGAACAATCAAAGAGGATATGCTCTGGAAAAGCAAACAACAACTTGGCTTCTTTTTAGTCATTTTCTGAAAACGTTCAGAAAAGAAAATGTTTTCAAAATATGTTTGCCAGCACTTCACAACAAAACAGTAAACACGAGGAAATCTGCAGATGCTATAAATTCAAACAACACACACAAAATGCTGGTGGAACACAGCAGGTCAGGCAGCATCTATAGGGAGAAGCACAGTCGACGTTTTGGGCCGAGACCCTTTGTCAGAACAACAAAACAGTGACGGTTTATGAACTTCATAGAACACTTAATTGCTCATTGCTAAATCCGTAAAATCCCATACAGTTGGAAAACTGATTCAGCCAGCAGTAAGGAAGGTTCTGAATACAGTTTTGCATAAATCACCAGACCAAATAATTATTCCACTCAGCGACAACTCTGTTCAAAGATGAACAGATGAAGTGTTTAAGAACACTGAAAGCACATGGTGCAACATAGTTAAGACAACAGAAGTTACTCTGCGTTTGGATGAGTCATCTTTGCTAGGTAATGAATCTTTGCTTACTGGTTATGTTCATGTCATAAAACATGAAAGGATGCTTCAGGAGTTGTTACTTGAAAGTGGATTAGAAACAGATATGAAGAGGGAACCAATATTTTTGGTTGTTCAGCAATTTTTCAAAGAGAAGGACATTCCACTCACTAACATTCTTGCTTATGCAACATTTGGAGCAGCATCAATGACTGGACACCACTGTGAGGTCATTACTCTCTTGAAAAAAGCCGGATCTAACATATTTACCATTCACTGTGTAGCTCACAAACAACATCTCGTTGCAAAACATCTAAGTGATCAGTCGCACAAATCATTGTTGGAAATCACTGTTGGGAAGCGGCCTGGTTGAGGGAAGTGCCTGGTGTGAAAAGTGGCTCGAGTGTCTTCGGCGAGGAGGCTGAAGGAGGAGACTGCGCCACAACTGGAGAGGGTGAAGACATGACCGCTAAGCTGATTCAGTGTGCTACGTGCATGATGTGGGAGGTCAGGGACACTGATGGTGCCCCCGGCTGCTACAGCTGTGGAAAGTGTGTCCAGATTCAGCTTCTGAATGAGCATGTTGCAGCACTGAAGAAAGAACTGGATGACCTCAGGTTCATCCACGAAATGAGACTTTTCTGGACAGGACCTACAGTGAGGTCGTTACACCAATGATACCGGAAGAGAGAAAGGGGGCGACGTTGAGGAAGGAAAGGATGCTTGAAGTACAGGAGACCCTGGAGGATGTACCTCTCGTAAACAGGTCCACCCTCTTGGAAGCTGTCAAGACAGAAGATTTTGCCAGTTTGAGAGACGGACAGGTCTGCGAGTTGAAAATGGTGCAGAAGCAGAGCCGAGGAGTCAGACATCAGGAAGAGCCGTGGTAGTAGGGGACTCCATAGTAAGAGGAACTGAAAGGGATTTCTGCGGAAACAGGTGAGATTTAAGGATGGTGTATTGCCTCCCTGGTGCTAGGATTCAGGACGTCATGGACCAATTGCAGGGAATCCTCAAGGGTGAAGGTGAACAGCCGGAAGTGGTAGTGCATGTCGGAACAACCGACATCGGGAAGAAGAGGAAGGACATTCTGCAGCAGGACTTTAGAGAACTCAGAAGAAGGCTGAAAACCAGGACATCCAGGGTGGTTATCTCCGGTTTGCTTCCAGTTCCTCGTGCTGGAGAGGGCAGGAACAGGGAGATAATGGATCTGAATGTGTGGCTGAGGAACTGGTGCAGGAAGCAAGGATTTACATTCTTGGACCACTGGGATCTGTTTTGGGATAGGGATGAATTGTACAAAAGGGACGGGTTGCACCTTACTAGGCGGGGGATCAGCATTCTGGCAGACAGGTTTGCCACTGCAACACGGATGTGTTTAAACTAAGTAGTTGGGGGGAGGGGATGAACTGGAAATATAAGGATGGAGTTAAAGGGAAAGTGAAAATAAGAAAAGTTCAAAAGGACAACAGAATCAATGGAGAAGAAAGCTCAAGAAGAGATCATACAGTATGGCCAAGTGAAATAGGAATTGATATGAAAGGTGAGGGGAGTAATGAATTAAAAGTATTATATATGAATAGACAAAGTATAAGGAATAAAGTGGATGAGCTTGAGGGTCAGTTAGAAATTGGCAGGTACGATGTTGTGGGAATAACAGAGACATGGCTTCAAGCTGACAGGGAAATGAATATTCAAGGATAGACATCTTATTGAAAGGACAGACTGACAGGCAGAGGGGGTGGGGTGGATCTGTTGGTGAGGAGTGATATTCAGTCCCTTGCGAGGGGGACATAGAATCTGGGGATGTAGAGTCAGTATGGATAGAACTGATAAATTCTAAGGATAGAAAGACCCTAATGGTAGTTATCTACAGGCCCCCAAACAGTAGTCTGTATGTAGGGTGTAAGTTGAATGAAGAATTAAAATTGGCATGTCGCAAAGGTAATGATACAGTTGTCATGGGGGATTTCAACATGCATGTAGACTGGGAGAATCAGGATGGTACCAGACCACAAGAAAGTGAGTTTGTGGAGTGCCTCTGAGATGGATTCTTAGAACAGCTTGTACTAGAGCCTACCAGGGAGAAGGCAATTCTAGATTTAGTGTTGTGCAATGAACCAGATTTGATCAGGGACCTTGAGGTAAAGGAGCCAATAGGAGGTAATGACCATAATATGATATGTTTTAACCTACAATTTGAGAAGGAGAAGGCCAAATCGGATGTGTTAGTATTACAGTTGAACAAAGGGAACTATGGAGCTATGAGGGAGGAGCTGGCCAAAGTTCAATGGAACAATACCCCAGCAGGGAAGACAGTGGAACAACAATGGCAGATATTTTTGGGAATAATGCAGAAGGTGCAGGATCGGTTCATTCCAAAGAGGAAGAAAGGTCCTAAGGGGAGTAAGGGGCAACCGTGGCTGACGAGGGAAGTAAAGGACAGTATAACAATAAAAGAGAAGAAGTATAACATAGCAAAGATGAGCAGGAAGCCGGAGGACTGGGAAGCTTTTAAAGAGCAACAGAAGATAACAAAAAAGGCAATATGCGGAGAAAAAATGAGGTACAAAGGTAAACTAACCAAGAATATAAAGGAGGATAGTAAAAGCTTCTTTAGGTATGTGAAAAGCAAAAAAACGTTAAGACCAAAATTGGGCCATTGAAGACAGAAATGGGTGAATTTATTACGGGGAACAAGGAAATGGCAGATGAGTTGAACAGGTACTTTGGATCTGTCTTCACGAAGGAAGACACAAACAATCTCCTAGATGTAATAGTGGCCTAAGGAACTAGGGTAATGGATGAACTGAAGGAAATTTATATTAGGCAAGAAACAGTGTTGGATAGACTGTTGAGTCTGAAGGCTGATGTCCCCGGGACCTTATGGTCTGCATGCCAGGGTACTTAATGGGGTGGCTCTAGAAATCGTGGACGCATTGGTAATCATTTTCCAATGTTCTATAGATTCAAGAACAGTTCCTGCTGATTGAAGGGTGGCTAATGTTGTCCCACTTTTCAAGAAAGGAGGGAGAGAGAAAACAGGGAATTATAAACTGGTTAGCCTGACGTCAGTGGTGGGAAAGATGCTGGAGTCAATTATAAAAGAGGAAATTATGACACATTTGGATAGCAGTAGAAGGATCAGTCCGAGTCAGCATGGATTTATGAAGGGAAAATCATGCTTGACTAATCTTCTGGAGTTTTTTGAGGATGTAACTATGAAAATAGACAAGGGAGAGCCAGTGGATGTAGTGTACCTGGACTTTCAGAAAGCTTTTGATAAAGTCCCACATAGGAGATTAGTGGGAAAAATTGGGGCACATGGTATTGGAGACAGAGTACTGACATGGATTGAAAATTGGCTGGCTGACAGGAAACAAAGAGTAGTGATTATCGGGTCCCTTTCGGAATGGCAGGCTGTGACCAGTGGGGTACCGCAAGGTTCGGTGCTAGGACTGCAGCTGTTTACAATATACATTAATGATTTAGATGAAGGGATTAAAAGTAACATTAGTAATTTTGCTGATGACACAAAGCTGGGTGGCAGTGTGAAATGTCCGGAGGATGTTATGAGAATGCAGGGTGACTTGGACAGGCTAGGTGAGTGGGCAAATGTATGTCAGATGCAGTTTAATATGGATAAATGTGAGGTTATCCACTTTGGTGGCAAGAACTGGAAGGCAGATTACTATCTAAATGGAGTCAAGTTAGGAAAAGGGGAAGTACAACGAGATCTAGGTGTTCTTGTACATCAGTCAATGAAAGCAAGCATGCAGGTACAACAGGCAGTGAAGAAAACTAATGGCATGCTGGCCTTTATAACAAGAGGAATTAAGTATAGAAGTAAAGAGGTCCTTCTGCAGCTGTACAGGGCCCTGGTGAGACCCCAGCTGGAGTATTGTGTGCAGTTTTGGTCTCCAAATTTGAGGAAGGACATTCTTGCTATTGAGGGAGTGCAGCATAGCTTCACAAGGTTAATTCCCAGAATGGTGGGACTGTCATATGTTGAAAGATTGGAGCGACTGGGCTTGTATACAATGGAATTTAGAAGGATGAGAGAGGATCTGATTGAAACATATAAGATTATTAAGGGATTGGACATGCTGGAGGCAGGAAGCGTGTTCCCACTGATGGGTGAGTCCAGATCGAGAGGCCATAGTTTAAGAATAAGGGGCAGGCCATTTAGAACAGAGATGCAGAAAAACTTTTTCACCCAGAGAGTGGTGAATATGTGGAATGCTCTGCCCCAGAAGGCAGTGGAGGCCAAGTCTCTGGATGCATTCAAGAGAGAGTTAGATAGAGCTCTTATAGATAATGGGGTCAAGGGATATAGGGAGAGGGCAGGAACGGAGTACTGATTGTGTATGATCAGCCATGATCACAGTGAATGGTGGTGCTGGCTAGAAGGGCCGAATGGCCTACTCCTGCACCTTGTCTATTGTCTATTAAATACTGTTATCACTGTGATAAGTAAAGTCAAGTCTCATGCTCTCAATCCTCGACTATTTCGAGAGCTTTGTAGCGAGAATGATGAACACTTGCTATTGCACTTGGAAGTCAGATGGCTCTCAAAGGGAAACTGCCTCAGGCGCTTTTGACCACTTTTTGAAACTGTGGTAAAATTCTCTGAAGAATGCAATACTTCATTCAGTAATTAATTTCAGAACATTAGCCATGATATTGTTTATTTGTTGGAATTATTTGTAAAGATTATTCAGATCAATCTTCAATTGCAAGGAAATGGTGTGAATCATATTAAAGCCAAATCAGTCATCTCCACATGTGTGTCAAAATTAACCCTAGTTAACTGCAACTTTGGGTGTTGCGACCTTTTCCAATTTCTGAGACTCTCTGATTTGGAAATGAAAGAAAGAATACCGGACATTGATCCTCAGGTATACTGTGCCCACCTGAGTGAGCTGCATAAAGACATGTCAGAGTGATTTCACGATCCTCTTTTGATCCAAATTCCAGATTGGATAATAAATCAATTCCTGAACACTTGTCATGAAGAACTAACAGGAAGGATGGAGGACAAACTGATCTCACTACAAAATGACTTTCGGGTGAAGCTGAGGTTCAAAACATCATCCTGTACTTGTTTGCAGAAAGGAATCTCTGAGCGCTATCCTGCTCTCTGGAAAAAGGTCAAGATGTTCTTTATTGCCTTTCCAACATCATATTTAGCAGAGCACGGTTTGAGGGCAGTCACCAAGCTTCTTTCAAAGGAACAAAATAGACTGCAAATTACTGAACATGGGGATCTGAGACTCTTAAGTGGCATTCAGCCTGATGCTGAAAAGTTGATATCACCACATCAAGTCTATCCATCCCAGTGTAAGGTGGAAAAGCAATGAAGTAGTGAATATTTGGACTACCAATGTAAGCTCTAAAACTATTGATGCAATTGTTTACACTGTGAGAAAATAGATTTCTTTTTGCAGCTTTAAATAGATTTGAGTACTTTTTACAACTATTTGTCACCACTTTGAACTTGCAGTCCTTATTTTCTTTCACTGTGATTTGTAAAACAAAATTCTTTATAGTTTTAATGTAATGGTTGGAAAGGGCAGGAGGGGTTCTGGGGATGTGGTTTGGGAGCAAATGGAATGGGAACCCAAAAGGTTTGGGAGCTACTGCTCTATATTCTCCCTATTCCAGATGCCTCTTTAATATTCAAGTCTTCACGACCTCCTTAACTTTTCATTCTGCATTCTAAGTTCCTTTTGTATGAAATAATTGCCCTCCAGATCCTCTTTAAGTTTCATCTGCTCATATTAAATATGCCCGCTAGTTTCAGATACTACTATCATGAAAAAGGCTATAGCAATCTATCTTATTTATTCTTTTTATAATTATATATACCTGTACCATGTCATGTCTCAGCCTTCTTTTCTCCCAGATCCAGCATAGCCAATCTCTCCTTAATGTGCCAGTCATTCAATTCGCGCAATATTATTGTGAATCTTACTCAAATCTTCCCTGTAGTGTAGTGACCAGAAAGGCATACAAAACACCAAATGTGGCCAAATGAACAACAGTAACATGACACTTACACACAGTGGCTCAGCCAAAGCCATCAGCCGCCTTCACCACCTATGTTGCTACTTACAGGGAACTGGCGTTTGTATCCCTGCTTCTCTCTGTTCAACAACACACCCTGGGGCCCTGCTATTCATCGTTATCTCACATTCTCAGTTTTGATTAAAACGTCTTAGACCTAAAATGTATTTCTTTCCATATGCTCTAAGAATTTTATGTTATTATTTTTCATTGGACATTATATATCTTGAGATGTGCTTCAAACAGAGTAAGGTGAAATATAATGTTAATATTCTTCATTTCTTTCTACAGTATAAAGAACTATTGGTAACTCAGAGTGATTGGTTAATTTTTTTGCAGTTTTAACATAAAGTCATCAACAATCTTAATTATTAAAATCTCAACGTGCCTTCCATTTAGTGCATAATAATAGAACATTGAACAGAATATTTGACAGTGGTACACTGCATGCTAAGGATATTTGGGCACTTTGTACAATTTGTGAAAAAACAGTTTTCTGCAGCATGGTAAATACATTAGGATAAATGTTTCAATCTTTAAGGGAAGTAGGTGTAATTTGATATAGGAAATGAACCTACATGAATATTAGGAATAGAAAATTGATATTGATAATAATTTATCAAAGTTCATTACACATTTGGTAAAGAAATGTAGTTTATAAAATGTAGGTTTTACAAGTCATAAAATGTAGGAAGTTACATACAGAAAATGCTGGAGGAACTCAGCTGGTCAGACAGCATCTACGTAAAAGGGAACAGTGGAGGTTTTGGGCCTGGGCACTTCATCAGGACTGGCAAAAAGGATGAAAAGTCAGAACAAGAAGATGGTGGTGGGATGTGGAAGAGGAGCAAGAAGGACAATGTGGTAGGTGATCAGTAAAGCTGGGAGGGTGGGGGAAGTGGTAAAGTGAAGAGCTGGGAAGTTGATTGGTGAAAGATAAAAGGGGAATCTGATAGGAGAGGATAAAAGACCATGGGAAAAAAAGAAGGGGGAGGAGCACCAGAGGGAGGTGATGGGAAGGTAAGGAGATGAGCTGAGAGAGGAAAATGGGAATGGGAGAATGGTGAAAGGAGGCGGGCAATTACGGGAAGTTCGAGAAATCAATGTTAAGCCATCAGGTTGAAGGCTACCAGACAGAATGTAAGATGTTGCTCCTTTAACCTCAGTGTGGCTTCATCATGCTTGTAGAGGAGGCCATAGACTGACGTCAGAATGAGAACGGAAAGTAGAATTGAAGTGGGTGGCCAATGGGATATCCCACTTTTTCTGGGTGATGGAGAGTAGTTACTCAGCGAAGGGGTCTCCAATCTATGTCATGTCTCACCGATACACAGTAATCTCCACCGGACTCACAATTGAAATGTCATCTCACCTGGAAGGACTTTGTGGGGGCCTGAATGGCATTGAAGGAGGAGGTGTAGGGGCAGGTGTGGCACTTGCTATGCTATTTTATACGTATTATTTAATTTAGAATAATAAATTATTGGTTTTTATTTGCTTTTATCTGTGGTTATAACTTCAAACTTAGAAGAAAACTAAAGTGAATATACAAAACTTAGATATACAATATTTTCTGCAGGAGTTTAGCTTCCACTTTGTGTCATTATTTTCCAACATTTGCCTGTTCCAAGCTCTGCTTCTGTCTACTGACACCCTAGCATTACTCTTGGGAATGTCTTATGGGAAGTATTGTTATTATCAGTACGATAGTATCCCAGATAATCATAAGACTATAAGATATAAGAGCAGAATTAGGCCATTTGATCCACTGAGTCTACATGATTGATCCAATTTTCCTCTCAGCCGCAATCTCCTGTCTTCTCTCCAAATCCCTTCATGTCCTGACCAATCAAGAATCTAGCAACCTCTGCCTTAAATATACATAAATATGCACTCCACAGCTGCCTGTGGCAAAGGATTCCACAGATTCTCCACCCTAACCTATTAGAGATTTAATGAAATAATATATTTGTATGGTATAGACTAGATAGCAACTGTATTTCCATGTTAGTCCTTTAATCTATCTTAATATTACTAACAAACAGTCTCTGTGGATGTTTTAACATTTCATTTTTTCCGGAGATTTAAAGACACTCCCAGAGAATTGTAAGGCTTAATAGTTACAATTACACACCATTGATCATGATAAAAAGTAAAATTATATTCTGTCTTCGCTCAACCTCAGTACTGCCCCTAATAAAGAAACAGAGTATATAAGCCACAAAGGAGCTCAAAATAATAGTTTTCATACTGAATTCTGGAGGAACTCAGCAGGTCATGCAGCATCGATGAAAATGAGTAAACAGTTGATGTTTCAGGCCGCCCTTCTTCAGGACTCAGTATTCCTAAAGGAGGGTCTCCACCTTAAAAGTCGACTGCTTCCACCTGTCCATAGCTACTGCCTGATCTGCTGAGTTCCTCCAGCATCCTTTGGATTTCCAGCATCTGCTGATGTTCTCATGTTTGTAATACAATTTTCATTCCATTTTCTTGTCTTCTATAATAACCAAAGAGGTTTCTTTGAGTACAAATATACTTATAGCAAATAAAAGATAAAGATACCATTTGAAAGCCTTGTGTTCTTTGCTACCTGTACTTAATTCCCATTTTGCTGGTGAGAGCATGTAACTTGATTTAGCTCTGGGGACCAAACTCTGTGCATCTATCTACTTTGTCTCCATGCCATTAAACAATAAGAAAACATAATGAAGCTTAATGATCTGAACCAGGCAAAATTAAATCTTGCTATATCTTAATTCAGATACCATTGAATGAATTTGCAGTGGAATTCACATTTAATAGAGATTTTTTAATACAAATAAACTGTCAGTAATTAATTGTTTTTCAGGGTGCACAGTGTGGAGATGGATTTAAAGTGCGTAATGTATCTTGTAATGTTCATGATGGGACTCTCTCTGAATCGGCAAAGGTGGTGGAGAATGAGAAGTGTGGCAATGAGGCAGCTGGAATAAATAATATTGAGAGAGGACTAAAAATACCTTGTTCAGTGCCTTGTCCAGGTAATATTTCACAAGGAATCCTTATAAAGCTGTAATTACTCAACCAAGAAATCCTTCTTTGTAGTGATCATTGTTACTTGGCATTTTACTGACAATTAAACGATTCAAAATGGTTATATTTCTATGTAAATTTTATTGTTTTGCAAAACTGCAGTTTTATGACACTGCATTTGAACTTATGTGATTGATTATCATGCTCATATTAATGTTTTTGTATTTGTTGATATAGGCTGTGACTGTAATCTCTGGGATTTTTTTATTATTATGCATTAGTTCTGTGATAATTTTTGTAACAGAAAGATTCATTGACTTTGATACAGATAAATTATCCAAGTTGTTACATGATATAATTTAATCTAAAGTTTCCACCAAGCTACTGCTAATACTTTTCACAGTATTATATATACATATAAAGTTGATAATCCCATCTGCCAAACTCCCATTCCAATGACAAACTAAAGCAATTTGCTATGGATTGGGTGCCGCAAGGACTCCACAAGTACAGCAGATCCTGTGGAGATAAAGGAAACAAGTACCAATCAAGGTTAACTTTCATTGGAATTTATAAACATCACTGACTAGTAATTTGAGATAATGTATACTTTGCTGACTTTATTTTCATGCTTGTGCAATTGCAATTAATATTTACACCTCTGCAATATGAGTTAGTATGACAGTCCATAAAATGTCCACCATATTTATTAAAGTCTTTAACCCTGTTTATATTTGTATCTTTATAATTAGTTCTGAAATGGATTTACAGTGAATGTTGCTCATCTTTTTTTTTAAACTTTTTTATTGCATTTTTAAATGGTTACAAAGTATGAAAAAACAATGTATATAACCCATACCCCCTCCCCTTAACCCCTCCCCCCTAACCAAGATTTAACCTAAGTTTTCACACATGCAAATCACTTTCACAAGATTAAAAAGTCCCTACTTCAAAATTGTGCCGCCACCTCTCAAATGGGTATTTTCTGTACAATCCTCTGTTGCAATATGACCACCATACAAGGCAAGTTCAAATCTGGCAGATTAGGTGTTGGAAAGTACCACTCAATAAACTACTGAAACATTGAAAGCAGCACTTAAATTTTTTCCCATGTTGTATTGTGTTTATAACTCCTGCAATTCACAGAAGAATTGCCTTCTCTGGAGTTATCATTTTTGTTTCTATTTCTAAGCAGAGAACTTTAACATTCCAAAAGCACTTACTGGCCAATGTTGCTATTACCGTTGCTTGTTTTCATCATTTGAAGCTTTCCTGCTAATTCTAACGAGTGGGCAGCACCGTAACATAGTGGTTATCACAATACTTCAGAGCAGCAGCTGAAAGGTCAGTGCTTGATTCCTGCTGGTGTCTGTAAGGAGTTTGTATGTTCTCCCCCGACCACATGGGTTCCTTTCAGGTACCTCGGTTTCCTCCCATGTTCCATATTATGTTGGCACTGGAAGCATGGTGACACTTGTGGGCTGCCCTCCACAATCCTCGCTGATGTAAATTGATGCAAAATTATGTATTTCATTATATATTTCGATGTGCACGTGATGAACAAAGCTAATCTTTCTAAATTCATCAGAGTTCATTATTAAGGATGTAATTTCAGAGTATTTGGATGTACTTGATAATCTGAGGCAAAGCCAGCAAAATTTTTGTTAAAGGGAGATCTTACCTGATAAATCTCTTAGAGGACTTTGAGAAGGTAAAAAATAAGTTACCCAACTGGGAGTGGGTGGACATCAATTATTTGGATTTTCAGAAGGCCTTTGAGAAGTTGCCACACACGAGACTGCTAAATGAGATAAGAGCCTTAGCTTACAGGCAAGGTACTTGCATGGATAGAAGACTGGCTGACGAGCATGAGGCAAAGAGTGGAAATAAAGGGGGGCTTTTCTGGTTGGTTACCAGTGACTAGTTGTGTTCTGCAGGGGATGGTGTTGAGATCACTTCTTGTCGTGTTATATGATAATGATATGGATGATAGAATTAATGGTTTAGTGGCCAAATTTGCAGACAATATAGAAATAGGTGGAAGGACAGGTAATATCATCATTAGACCATAAAACATAGGAGCAGAATTAGGCCATTCAGCCCATCAAGTCTGCTCTGCCATTCCATCATGACTGATCCAGGATCTCACTCAAACTCATACACCTGCCTCCTCGCCATATCTTTTGATGCTGTGACCAATTTGGAAACTATCAATTTCTGCCTTAAGTATACCCATGGACTTAGGAGGCAGGAATTATGCAGAAGATCATGGACATAATGGAAGAGAGGGCAAAGAAGTGGCAGATAGAATAGAGTGTAGGGAGCAGTGGGATTCCGCACTTCGGTTGGGAGAATAAAAGTGTAGACTATTTTCTAAATGAAGAAAGAGTTTAAAAATTAAAGGTACAAAAGGACTTGGGAGTTCTTGTTCAGTATTAGAGTTACAGAGTCATAATGTACCTCAGCACAGAAGTATGCCCCTGATCCATCTAGTCCATGCATTCTGGATCTTTTGCAGGTCCAATCTACCTGCACCTGGACCATATCTCTCCAAACTCTTCTCATTAGGTACTTATCCAAACTATTCTTAAATGTTACAGCTGAATCCAATTCTACCAAATCTGTCAGCAGCACAATAAACACTTGCACCACCCTCTGAGTGAACAGTTTTCCTCTCAAATTTACGTTAAATATTTCATCTTTTACTCTAAACTGATCTCCAGTTCTAGCCTTGACTGATATGAGGTGAAAAAGCCTACATGCATTCATCCTATTTATACTCCTCTTAACTTTGCATATCTCTATCAGATCTCCCCTCATTCTCCTCTACACTGGAAAATAAAGTCTTAACGTATTCAACCTTCTCTTATAAATTGGGTCCTCAAGTCCGGGCAGCAATCTTGTAAATTTTAAATGTAGTCTTTCAATCTTATTGATATCTCTCCTGTAGGTAAAGGACCAAAGCTACAGACGATACACCAGGTCAGGCCTCCCACTGTCTTAGATCACTTTAACATAAAATCCCAGCTCCTGTACTCATGCTTTGATTTATAAAGGACAGTGTGCCAAAAGCTCTCTTGACAACCCTTTCTAGCTATGGTGTCACTTTCGAGGAATAATGCAACTGTATTTATAAGTCTATTTGTTCTATGGCACACCTCAGATCACTGTTTAAGTCTTACCCTAGTTTCTCCTCCAGAAGTGCAAAACATCACACTTGTCTGCATTAAATTCTACCTGTCATTTTCAGCCCATTTTTCTAGCTACTTCAGATCCTGCTGCAAGCTTTGATAGCCTTCCACGCTGTCCATTATGCTCCCAATATTGATGTCATCTGTAAATTAGCTGATCCAGTTTACCGCATTATTATCTGAACCATTAATATAGATGACAACCATCAACAGATCCAGCACCAATTCCTCTGGTGCATCACTAGTCACAGGTCTCAAATTAGAGGTACAACCATCTACTGTCATTCTCTTGTTTTTTGCATGAAGCCGATGTTCAATCCAATTGGCTAATTTGTCCTAAATGCCAAGTGATTTAACCTTCTGGACCAATTTCCCATGTGGTATTTGTCAAAGGCCTTGCTAAAGTCCATGTAAACAACTTCCACTGCCTTTCCTTCATCAACATTCTTGGTAACCTCCTTGAGAATAGTTACAAGATTGATTAGACATTAACTATTACACACAAAGCCAAGTTGGCTATCCCTAAACAGGCCTGGTCTATCCAAATACTTAACTATTCTGTCCCTTAGAATATATTGTCATAGCCTTCCGACAACTGATGTGAGACTCACTGGCCTATAATTTCTCAGGTATTCTTAGAGCCTTTTTAGAATAACAGAACAGCTTTAGTGGTCCTCCAATCCTCTGGTATGTCACTCCTGGCAAATAATGTTTTAAATATCTCTGCTAAGGCCCTTGCAATTTCTGCACTAGCCTCCTACAAGGTCTGAGTGGACACCTTGTCGGGCTTTTGGTATTTATCTACCCTAATTCACCTCAAGACAGCTAACCTCTCCTCTTCCATGACATCATGGATACTGTCCATGACATCACTATTCTTTTGCCTTACTGATCTTCAAGATGATCAATTTTGTCACTTGTTATCCTTTTGCTCATAATATATCTATAGAAGCTCCTGGGTTCCTCTTTTACCTTGTCTGCTAGAGCAACCTCATGCCCTCTTTTAGCTCTGCTGATTTCTCTTTGAGTTTTTCTCTTGCATTTCTTATACTTCTCAAGTGCCTCATTTGACGCTAACTGCTTATATCTGATATCTGCCTCCTTCCTTTCCTTTACCAGGACTTCAATATCCTTCAATAAACAAGATTCCACAGACTTGTCTTTTATTCTAACAAGAGCATACAAATTCTGTTCTCTCAATATTTCATCTTTGAAAGCCTTCCACTTACCAAGTATCTCTTTGCCAGGAAAGAGACTACCTCAAATCAAAACTGCCAGATCCCTTCTGTTGCCATGAAAATTGGCCTTACTCTAATTTAGAATTGCAACCCAAGAACCAGTCCCATCATCCTCCATGATTTTGGAATTATGATCACCAGATCCAAAGTGTTCCCCTGCACACTCGTCTGTCTCTTGTCCTATCTTGTTCCCTAAAAGGAGATGCAGTATTGTGCTCTCCCTTATTGTGACCTGTACTGTTGATTAAAGGAAGTTTCCTGAACATATTTGACAACCACTATTCCATCTAATCACATCAGAGTATGAGAATCCCCGTCTTTATGTAGAAAGTTAAAACTACCTACTTTTGTAACCTTATATATCTTGAAACTGCCTGTCATCTCCCTACAGAATTTGTACTTTTTAAAGTTAACTTGCAGGTTGAATCTTTATAAGGAAGGCAAATGCAATGTTTGTTTTCATTTCGAGAGAACTAGACTGTAGTTACAAAGATGTCCTGCTGAGGCTTTATAAGGTGTTGGCCAGACCATATTTGCAATATTGAGAGCAATTTTAGGCCCTGTATCTAAGAAAGGATGTGTTGACTTGATAAAGGATCCAGAGGAGATACACAAGAATGATCCCAGGTATGAAAATCTTAATATATGAAGATCATTTGATACCTATGGGCATGTATGTGATGGGGTTCAGTAGGGGAATGGGAGATCTTGTTGAAACTAAATGGATACAGAAAGGCATGGATAGAGTTGACGTGGAAAGGATGTTTCCATTACTAGGAGAGTCTAGAATCTCAGGGCACAGATGCAGAAAAAAAGGCACATCCTGCTAAGCTGCAAAGGAATTTATTTAGCTGGAGGGCAGTGTCACTGCCGAACTTGTTGCCAAAGAGGACGACGCAGGCCGTCATTGGGTGTATTTATGATATATATTGATAGGTTCTTGATTGGTAATGGGGTTAAAGGTAACAGAGAGAGTGAGTCTGAGAGAAAAATCCTCCACAAGTGAATGGTGGAGCAGACTCGATGAGTCAATTGGCCTATTTCTGCCCTTACTGTATATCCTATGGAAACAGACTAAAACTGAAGATCTGTTCCCTTATTTAGTCAATGATTTGCTTTAATTCACTTGATCATAATCTGGCAGAGTGGATCACCTATCCTTGATGGTATAGTCAAACATTTAATTCCATTATTCTGCTGGAATGGGAATCAGGTGCAATCTGCAATGACCAAGTACTCAATGCTTCTGGATAGCTAGGGGCCGAACACAAAACGTTTTCCCTCATTCACCCTAGACAGACAACATCTGAATCAATTGGAAGTTGATCTTAACTTCATGCTACCGGATTATTTAGAAGTGAAAGCATCACCCTCGCTTGCATCATTACTGAATGGGGATATGCATGCTAACTGCATGTTACTGTTGTGACCAATCTGAAGCAGTGGCTTTATTTTAACCAAGTAACAATCTCCTCTTCCATGGCTGTGTATATGATTTGGTCAAACCCAGATCTGTTTTCCCACTGGTTTGAAATTCATGGAGTTGATTTCCCTTAGCTAATTCCTTTGTCTGATCATAAAGGATGTATATTGTAGTTTTATAAATAAATAAATAATCCCTTTGCTTGACATAAAGAAAGCATATTGTTTCAAGATTATACTGCAGCCCAGATGCAGGTTAAAGAATTCATAGTTCCCTGATTAGCATGGCCTGATTAGTTCTCGTTAGCATGGCCTTGATACATGTCAGATACAATGGGCAGTCTGCTACTGGGCTCATACGCACTCTGCCGTAAAAATCTGGGAATACTGCTTCAGGTCCAAACCACCTGCAGCAGTTTTTGACACTGAGGTGTGCTGAAGATGTGTTTGAGTTAGATGTCTGTCTCCGTGAAGGTTTTCTTCTACAGCTGACCTTTTCCTGTTTTGCAGTTGTTTCTGCTGTGATGCTCTGCATTACTTCCTAGTGTTTTATTGTCTGTTTGGCATTTAAGTATCTGTAGCAGCTTGTAAGATCAAGAAGCACAGGAGTAAAACTAAGAATTTTCATGATTATACCTTCTGGAAATGTTGCTGCAGAATATGGATTATGGGAAGGTTATCCCACTTCTATATCCTGGGGGGCATACATTGGCTAAGGTTGTAGTGAAGGATATGTGGAAACAGGAAAGTAAGTACAAATGGACCAATGCAACATGTGGCTCTATTTACAGGCAAAATGCAACGGCCTTCTTAAGGAAAAACTGTGACATGATTGCTGCTTCTTTCCCACGTATTTCAAGTGGTTCAACGGTTTCATTTATTATCAGAGAATCTGTACAGTACACAACCTGAAACTCCTACTCTTTGCAGACATCCACGAAAAACAGAAAGACCCCCAAAAGAATAAACAACAGAAGAATGTCAGAACCCCAAAGCTCCCTCTCTCCCCTCCCCCATGCAAGGCATCCCCTCTCTTGTTCCACCCATTGCAGCAGAGTCAGCACCTACCACCCACCCAACAACAGTAAAGCCCCCAAAGAGAGACCATGATCTGCAGTCAACAAAAAGTATTGTTTACCCACTGGTTCGACATGCCATGTGCTTTCTCTCTCTCTTGCTAGCAAGGGACAGACACATGTCACCCACTTCACAGTGAAAGGGGAGACTGACAGTCACTGTTATGAGTCTGCTGCATTGCTTTTTATTCCGAGATTCTCCGACTAGAGAATTGGCAGCGAACTCTCCCCACCATCCAGAGAAAGAGGGAAGGAGAGCGATCACTGGACTACAGAGACCTCTGTCTGCAGTGTCCGCCGCTGCGACGTCCTGCAACGCCTCAGTCTGCAGCACTGACCTGGAATTGATTATCCAAGGGCCACGCAGGGCCACACATCGGAGACATCCTTCTTCTATGCTGCACCTGGAGAATCTCGGAAAATGGCCGGTTCTCGTTAGTACATGTTCTCACTAATCTCCCATTTTATAATGTTGGCTATTCATTACCTGCTAGTGCACTTCCTCACTTCCATATTTTCTGTGCTGAAGACATAGTGGTGTTGGTTATAAATGGAACTGGCAACATGCTTGTCTGAAAGTCAACTAAACCTTGCACAAGTCTTATAATACGTCTCAGGGAGATTGAATCCAATGAGAATCCTGCTGCTCTGTAGGTTCAAGAGAACTTTTGTCGATGTTCCGGTATGTTTCTGTGGCATCTGATAAGACCACGATGGGAACTGCAGACTCAAGCTCAACTGGATGACTTGGTGAGTTGGCACAAATGACACATGAATTCAGTCTTGCATCCATGCTTCATATGCTCCTGGAACAATGATTCAAGATTGTCCGCGCCATCATGAACTTCCTTTCTCTATTCAAAGGGGACATGGATCAAGGGTCCCAAGAGATAGTGGGGATGTTAAAAATTTTCAAGGAGGATTTGAGGGCATCCTTGAACTTTTTTGTCTGAATGCTTAGTGAGCTATTCTGATGTCAGAGCTCAGAAGAAAGGATCTGTGTAGTGAGCGTGGGATTGGCATGCAAGCAAAATTGCAGCACAGTGAAGCCAGCTCTGTGTAATGAGATCTTCAATAGTGGAGGTGTTGATCTCGGATAAGAAGCAGAAATTAGGTTGCTTATCCTTCCAGTGGAATTGGGAGGATTTTTGATGTAGCTCACCATTACTTTGAAGTGCTCACTATAGGTAATCCAGGTCTCAGAAGAATATAGGATAGGAATCACTGTTGCCCAGTAGACCGTAAGTTTTTTATCACGTTTCAGGTTTTCAAATAGCTTTTTCTCAATTGCAACATGCATGAAATGCTGGAGGAGCTCAATAGGTCAGGCAGCAGCCATGGAAAGGAATAGAGTCGTCACACGGACTGGAGAGGAAGGGGGAAGAAGCCAGAATAAGATGGCAGGGGAGGAGAAGAAGCACAAGCTGAGAGATGATAGGTGCAAAAAGGTGCTGAAGAAAAAGGAAAATTAACAGGAGAAAAGAGTGGACCATGTGACAAAGGGAAGGAAGAAGGGTACCAGAGGGAGATGATAGGCAGGTTAGGAAAAGAGAATGCTAAGAGGGGAGAGGAATGGTGAATAGAAAAGAAGGGGGAATAGGGGAGAAATTACTGGACATTGGAGAAACCAATGTTCATACTGTCAGCCTGAGGGCTATCCACATGGAATATGAAGTGTTGCTGCTTCAGCCTGTAAGTGTCTGTATTTCAGGTGTTACTTCACCTGAAAGAGCCTCTGTTGCACTAAACCAATTATGAATTTCATTATCTACCCCTGCCTTTGCTGATGGTGAATCTGAGATATATGGACCATGTTTTCCAGAGTCTTACCCTGAATGCTCATGCCAGACGGCAATAGTTTAGAATATGCCAGATGGGCAGATGATGTTATTTATAGGCGTTGAGTGTAAGGGCAATCCTTCTGTCTGCTTCAGCCAAAGAGCTGATGATGACTTGGAGTTGGTCTCCAAATATGCACATATGCATGGCCATCTGATCTCTGCAGCTCAGCAAAAGAGGTTTGGGGACCTTCTTTCTGGAATGGAGAAGACACAGGTTGAAGCAACTTCCCATTACTCTGTCAATTAATTGCCCCTCAGCAGGACCTTGTCGTGGTGAGGTACAGCAAGCGTAGTTGAAAGATGTCTTGAGGGAGTGATGGAGCCTTGCACAACTCTATCAGCTAGGTGGAGGAACTGTGGATCACCCTTCTTAAATTTAGCTACTTGCAGAAATTCGGCTCCATCTTTCATTTGTTTCATGGTGGCATGCAAGCCATAATTCTAGCCAATAGGTTCATAATATAATTAATCTGACTGTAGGCTGGTTTCTACAGGAGAATGGTGAATGATAATCTTTCTTAGTATATCAGAAATCTATAATATCTCTTCCTCATTATCCGGCATTTCCTCTTAGCATGTCAGATTTTATTAAACCCTCTTATGGACAAGTAGAAAAGTACTTTACAAAAAAATCAATTAATTTGGCACTTACGCATCCTGCCCTTATGTGACAGCAGTATAGAGCGATACCAAGAAATATTTAGAACTTTTTAAATTATCTTAGTTTACAATCCTCTTTTGAGAGCAATTCCTGCAAAAAAAGTGTTCTTTTGTGTTAGATTTAAATAAAAAGAATAAGCAATCAGGAGAACTAAGAAGACTTGGTGGTTTAAAAGATGCCATTTAAACTTGATTATAATATCATTTGATTAGGTTTGCTTCGAGGTACAATGATGCATGATCGTCACTGGATGAGTGCAGATCTTCTAAAGCACGCTATAAAGTCTTTGCTTATTCTTTTGGTGTTTTCCCCTACAGGTGTACATGGGAACTTAGCAAAAGTTTTAAGTAACACACAATTGGGTCTCAGACCGAAACGTCAACAGTGCTTCTCCCTATAGATGCTGCCTGGCCTGCTGTGTTCCACCAGCATTTTGTGTGTGTTGCTTGAATTTCCAGCATCTGCAGATTTCCTTGAGTAGACATTTTAGGTGTAGTCTTATGCTGAGATCCCTTGGAGCAGATTTATCAACAATAGACTGCGCACGTGGAATTGGGGTTAATATGTAATATGCAGACTTGGTTTTAGTATTGGTTATTGGACAGCATGCAATGTGTAGAAATAAATGGATCCTTCTCAGCTTGTCAGACTGTGACTAGTAGAGTATTACCGGAATCATTGTTTGAGACTAATATATTCACAATCTATATCAGTGTTTTTCCTATAATGACCAAATAGCTCAATTTCAAGGTTTGGCAATGACTAGGTGGGATAATAAGTGGGAATGAGGCTGTAAAAGGGATATAAGCCGCATTAATGAGCAGACAATAATAGTACACCTATGGCAGGTGCAATATCAAGTATAAAATTGTGAAGATATTCACCTTGATGCTGAAATTAAAGTAATTTTAAGGGATATATTGAATTAAAGCATTTTGTAAGAGAGATGGTGGGTAAAATTAAAGGCGATCTAGGTGTCAATGTATAGAAGTCATTGGAAGTACATGAAACAACTAGTTAGACAAATTGTTTATTGACCTTTATTACATGTAGATTTGAGTACAGGAGTAAAGACATTTTTACTGCAATTATATAAAGCTCTGATGAGTCCGGACCTGGAGTATTGTATACGGATTTGATCACTTTGTCTAAAAAGGTTTCCACTTGAAATCACTGGAGGGCAATAAAGGTTCACCGGACTGATTCCACTAATGACATCGTTACCATATGAGAAGAGACTGAGTACACCAGAACTATATCCTTAGTATTTAGAAGAATGGCCAGAGATTTCATTAACAATCTTATGGTGCTCGACATGCTGAATGCACAGAGGTTTTCCTAACTGAGAAGTGTAGAACCAGAAGTCACTGTCTCATAATAAGATGAAGGACATTTCAGATGATGATCAGAGAACTGCAGAGGGCATTGAACCTTTTGAAATATGTATCCTAGAGGGCTATGGAGATTTGGTTAATTAATTAATTCAAAACAGTGATTAGTAGGTTTTTAGATATTGTGGAAACTGCAGAAAATTCTGAACTTGATTGATGAGAGAGCAGGCTCCATGGCCTACTCATGCTTCTATTTCCGAGGTTCTTTCTAATCATTGTTTCATAAAATGATTTAAAATAGCGCTTGTTGCTTTCGGGAGTTTCTCTGTGATATTGATTGTTCAATCCATCGATTATTCAACCAGCCTGTTTAATGACTGTGGAATTCAGGGAGTCCTGTGAACTGCTGTAGGCATCAAAAAAGGGGATGCTATTGCCACAGAGATAACTGGATCTGAGAGCAAAAAAATATGCTGATACCCCAATGCATAATCTGTTGAACACTCAACATCTGGCCACAGTTGGAAGAAAGATTTCCTCTGTCTTCCTCAGTGCAAGTGAAAATAAAAACAATTATATATAATTTCAAAGACAAATAGGAGGTTATTTCCAATGTCCCTTTTAATCATCCGTCTGGCATCACTGAACAAAATTAAGATTATTTGTTCCATATTGAGTTACTGCTTTTCAAACCATGTTATAGGAAAAATTGAATTCCAAATTAGATGTTCGATTGTGAAAATAGACATCTATCTACACATCATCAATCATCTTTATCGGTATTGACCACATCTTTCTCCATATGTTTTCTAACGGGGGCAGCACGGTAGCATAGTGTGTAGCACAGCTGTTTAAAGTACCAGTGGAAAGGGGTTCAGTTCCTGCCACTGCCTGTAAGGAGTTGGTACGTTCTTCCTGATACCACGTGGGTTTCCTCTGGGTGCTCTGCTTTCCTTACTCTGTCCCAAAGACGTACTGGTTGGTAAGTTAGTTAGTCAGTGCAAATTGTCCCGTGATTGGGCTAGGATCAAATTGGGGGTTTGCGGTGCAGCATGGCTCAAAGAGCTGGAAGGGCCTATTCCATGCTCAATAAGTATTCTCAATAAGTAAATATTTATGCATATCTGAATGTTTAGTTCCATCAGAGATGTGCATACTTGTCCCTCTCTGGGGCTGGTTCAAAACTCAGGGTGACACTAAAGTTTATGCTGTACTTATAACTTAAGGCAGTGAAGACTCATCTTGGCTACTCCATAGCAAGACAATTTTCTTCTGCTTCGAACCAGCATATTTCAAGATAGTTTCAGGCTTCCAGTATCCACAGTATTCTGCTTTTGAACTGGTTATTTTTTCATTACTATTGATTTTAAAAACAGATACTTTTTCTTCAGTATTGCCCACTTGTTACTTCCCTTTTCAGCAACTTTTTCTCTTATGCTGAAGTTACTACTTTGAAATTCCAATCATTCATCCTGCTATCAACAACTTTGTTAATATTTTATATACAAGAAGGCCAGCTAGGTAATGAATTTCAGAATAATTGGTTCTATTCCTGAGAAAGTTTAGCTGCTTTTCAAACCTTCACCATCACTTATACAGCACATTATTGGCTTAAATTATTATTAGGTGAACATCTTTGATATGGAATATTTTATCTGTTACCTCTAGGTGACTGTCACCTGACCGAATGGTCACTATGGAGTTCATGCCAGCTCATCTGTTTGGATGGGAAGAGATTTGAAACAACCGGTCACCAAACCCGTTCCAGGGCTGTGATTGTTCAGGCACTGGAAAATCAGGATAATTGTCCTGAACAAATATGGGAAAGGCGGCCTTGTACAGGTAAGAATTTTCCTTAAACTGGCAAATTATAACTGGCAAATTCACCATTGAAGTATAGATCACTAGTAACTTGGATTAAAGACTTGTGAAATGTGGCAGGACACAAATCTGTTACTTAAACATATGCCAATACTTTCAAACCCAGTCCTCTATCAAGAGTATTATGTGCTGTAGAATTATAGGCATTTATTAGACAAAGGATATTTGGTGCTATGTATAAAGTCTTCACTTTGTCCCCACATTCCATAATCATTAGTGGAATTGGTATCTCAAGATTACAGTAAGAAGTTTTAGAAAAACATCTTGTTGTTTATTTCTATGCTTCGTTAGAATGACCATGTCAAAGACCATTCATTTTATCGGACTCCAAGGTGAAGCTCTCTTTGATCGGCATCATGCTCTGATGTTGATGCACTGAGCAATCTGTAAACGTTGCAAGGATTCAGCCTTAAAATGGTGATTATTCAGCACCCAGGCTTTGCATGTTATGCTTCTCCTCTTTTGTCTAATTAATACAATAATTTGAATTCACAATCTTGTTAGTTTTCCTGTTCTTTCAATGGAAATTTGTATTGTTATTTTCAAGACAAATGCTCAGCAAATTGATTGTGTACCAGCTATTTTTCATACATAGAAATTGGTGAGTCATTCAATTATTTTTAATCTTCAAGTAGTTTCTATAAGGATACAGAGACAACAAAACAAACACAAGTGAGGTTCAGAAATTGTTCATAGGCACCCATTTGTGGTTCTTCATGAGAATTACTGTATTAATCTGCTGGGTATCTTGAAAGAAATAACAGGAAATCAAAATAAGTGTGCAAGTTCTTGGAAGTTTTGTGTTAAACTTTGAAACTTCTCTAACATTTAAATACATTACTGTGGAGGAACCATTCTGAATTTGTTTTCATGAGGGACATCAGAGGGAAATGTGCAATGTTCAGTGCATTCATTTTAGTTTGTTTACTCCATTTGCTCATGTCCCCAAGTGCTTTATTTTGTACTAAACTTAGCTTAAGAAAAACCCAGTGAAGCTGTCAGTTGGGGTCATGCACAGGGCTGGGAATTTCTACTCAATAGTAATGCAGAATAGGTACTTTCCTCCACTCAGTTCAAAAGCTAAAGAACTTCTTTGCTTGGAAAACAAATAAAACTGCAGATGCCAGAAACTGAAACAAAAACAGAAAAGCTGGCGGAGCACCGCAGGTCAAGCAGCATCAATACAGAGAAACCAGTTAATGCTTTGGGTCAGGGACCCTTCGCAAAACTTGATAGCTGGCAAGGCACAATTTGTCTGCTGCTCTTTTCAAGGCCAATACGTTATTACTTCCATTCCACATTTTTTTCTCCCATCTTCATGTTGTTTACTATCCCTTTATCTCATTTTTTGGGACAAACCTGATGTTGAAGTTATGTTGCCAGTTTGTTGCTGTTCCCAATTGCGGTTAACAGCTAGATAACTAGCTAAAGTTAAGGTTGTAAATGTTCCTTGCTGCATCATTTCATGCAAGGTGTTTTGCAATTGGGCTTGTATTGTTTAACCACATGGTGAGCAACTGAGGTTACAGAGCACTATGCAACTGAAGTAGACCATATAGCGCTTCAAGTCTGTTTTGGCTCTGAGGTCAATTCCTCTATTTATGTAACCTGTTCTCATTCAGACGTATGCTAACTGCACCCTGACTCTCCTAATCTCAGGGATAATTTGCAGTTCTACTTTGAGACCTGGGAGGAAAGCAGGGCATGCAAATGAAACTTATCTAGTCTCAGGGAGACCATGCAAACAGCAGCCAGGATTAGAATTCAACCCCACTCGCTCAAGCTCTGAGGTAGGAACACTGGTTGCTCTTCTAATAGGCTATTGTATTCATTGATAGCTTTTATAGAAGTCCTGCTACGGCAGTGCACACAAAATGCTGGAGGAACTCAGCAGGTCAGGCAGCAGCTGTAGAGGGAAACAGTCAATGTTTTAGGCCAGGTCACCTCATCAGGATTGGAAAGGAAATGGAGAGAAGCCAGAGTGATAAGGTGAGTGGAGGGGGAAGAGTACAAGCTGGCAGGTGATAGGTAAGTCCTGGTTGGGGGGGAGCTGAGTGCATAGGGTAGGGGGGGGGGGGCATGAAAGGGAATGATGTGGGAAGCTGGGAGGAGATAGGTGGAAATGGTAAAAGGCTGGAGAAGAAGGAATCTGATAGGAGAGGACAGTACACTATGGAATAAAAAGAAAGAGGTGGGGAACCAGAGGGATGTGGTGGTCAGGTGAGGAGTGCAGGGGTGAAGGGAAAGAGTGAGAGGACCAGTAGTGGGGGATAAAGCAAAAAAAAAGAAAACAAAAGAGGATCCTGCTGGTCAATTCTTAACTGATTATGCATAAGGGGTCATGAACCATAAATACAAATTATTCATTTGGCTCCTAGCATAACAGTTGTGTTTCTTCAAGGAAACATTGAGTACCCTCCTCAAAGAAATGCAACATGTCATTGACTCCTGTGAGTCTCTGGCTCAAGACTGTTCTAAATGGAAATGAAGCATCTGGGATAATGTGGAGATATCTAAACCCATGCATTGACAAAATCCAGAAGCCTCATGTACCCGACATCTCTGCAGAGATTACTCACCCTTCTTTTCTGTCAAGCATTGCTTGCCCATGAGTGAAAGGATCTGTGGCTGCTTACACATTGACCTCACTATCTCCTCAGAACCCACAAGACTAGAAGTGTTGTCTGTAAAGGTATAAAGTAGTCTGAGTGGCATGTAGTCTTTATGTCTTTAAAGAGAATAAGCGTAAGAAGACATGAGTTGGCAACAGGCCACTCAGACTTTTGGGTCTTGTCTGCCATTCAATAGGGTCTCATTTTATATTGTCCCCAACTCTGAATTCCTTACACTCATCAATCCTTGAATCAGGAATCTCCACTCAGAAAGGTGGGGATTCCTCAGGGCTGGCTTTTTTAGGAGAAGATACTTTTTGACCAATCTGATTGAACTTTTTGAAATTAACAGATGTATTAATGAGTATAGTGTGGTTGGTGTAGTTTGCATGGACTTCAGTAAGGTTGTAACAAGCTTCCACATAGAAACATGTCCAGAAGATTAGAGTCCATAAGATCCATAGAAACTTGGAAATTTGGGTCCAAAATACAGGTCAGGAACTCAGAGTTCGAAATTCAATTCTGACACAGGCTGTAAAGAGTTTGTATATTCCTCACCATGACCACGTGGATTTCCTCCGAGTGCTCCAGTTTTCTCCCACATTCCAATGATATACCAGATAGTATGTTAATTGGTCATTGTAAATCATCCTGTGATGAGGCCAGGGTTAAATCGGTGGTTTTCTGGGCAACACAGCTCATTGGGCTGGAAGGACCTGTTCTGAGCTGTATCTCTAAATAAGTAAATAGATGAATGTTTGCCTTGTTAATAGGTAGTAGTGAATGGTGGCAGAGGGTACTGCAGGGATCAGTGGAATATCCCGGTTTCAATTCTGTTTTGTGACTATATTGCTCCTCTAATAAAAGTTATGCTTGGAGCACCTTAGGCCCTATGCTTTGAAAGGTTTCACTTAAACTTGCCTGGCTAACCATTTCTAACTGTATTTCAAGTTCTTTGTCCAAGATTTTGATTATCTGCCCTGACTTTCTCCATGTTAGACTTGGTGCCATAATTTGTTTGATAAGGCTGCTGAGTCAGCAATGAGTTTTTAGATTTTGATATTTCTCTATTTATAGAACATCTAATCGATATTTTGATATCTCTGACCAAGGTTATGTTTTCATCCGCCTTCAAAGATCATTCACTCATCTTCATTTTTTACTTTTGTACGTTGTAACTAAATCTTGACTGCATTTTTTGGTGATCATTCTGTAGCATGAACTTTAAAAGCAACTCAAACATTGTATATATTAGAGAATGTGTGTATAATAGCTAATCCAGTATATATCCCTATACCGTATCAATCATTTGACAGCGTAGGTGTAATCCATTGATTACATTGACAAATTGTCACAGCACATGTTTCATTGTTTCTGGTTGTTAGACTGCTTGCACTAAAGAAAATGTTAATAATATGATGTGCACTAGCCACAATCTGTGTCCCTTCTCCTAAACTCAATAACCTCAGTGCTGGAAGACTCCTTCACCACATTGAGCGACTGCTTTCAGTGAACTGTGCACTTCTACTCGCAGGGTGCTCTGTTACATAACATTCCTCAATCGCCTTGCCATTCTGTATATTATGTATTACTGTATATGTTGGTTGACTGTCCAAAATGCATCATCTCACAATTACCCAAGTAGAAATACAACAGCTATTCCTTAGCCCATCTCCATAAATAATCAAGACCTTTTAGTAATTCATTGTAAATGGCTTCACTATTAAGAAGACCACTAATATAGTATCATCAGCAAATTTGCAGAATCCAGCACCCAACTAGTCACAGGCCTTCAATCAGAGTCAACCTTCAACTGTCACCTTCTGCTTCCTATCATCAAGCCAATTTTGAATCTACCTTGCTAGCTGCCCTAAATCCCCCAAAAATATAACCTTCCATATCAGCCTGCCATGTCAAAGGCCTTACTAAATTCTGTGTAGAAAACATACACAGTTCTAATTTTAGCTATCTCTCAAAAAGATTTATCAGATATCATCTCCAAAGCATAAAACCATGCTGACTATTCCTGAACAGGCCTTGACATGGTCCACGTCCCTCCATTCTCTGTGTATTCATGTACCTAAGAACCTCTTAAATGTCTCCATCATATCTGCTTCCACCACCACACTGGTAGCACATTCCAGATAACCCACCACTCTCTGTGTATTAAAATAAAATGCCTCACACATCTCCTTTGAGCTTCCTCACTTTCAACTTAAATACACGCCTGTAGGTATTTTGACTTTACATGCTGGAGGTAATTATCCACAACTCTTTGTAGAGTGGCACAGCTGCTGTCTCACAATGGCTTAATCCTGACCTCCAGTGCACTCTAGGTGGAGTTTGGACTTCCTTTCTGTCATGTGGGTTCCTCCCAGGTGCTGTGGTTTCTCCAAAGGTTTGTGACATGGTAGGTTAATCGGCAAGTTTTAATTGTTGTTGGTTCATGAGTAACTGATAGTACCTGGGAGAACTGATGGGAAGGCAGCAAAAATAGGTAATAAGGAAGTATTTTAGTTGGGGATTGGGATTGTTCTCTGATCTGACCTAGACTTAAAAGGACAGGTACTTTCATTCCATGTCACAAAGAATTTGGATTCAAAATTCATTAACCTCTTAGTGAGAAATGTTTCCAAACCTAAGTAGCAGACCCGTTGGCTTGAGACAGTGTCCCCATACTCTAAAAGTCCCAGGCAATTGAAACACCTTGATACTATGTTGACAAGGCATTTCTGAATTTGAAGGAGTTAACCTCTCACTATTCAGAATCGCTGTGATTATAAGCCCATTCTGCTCTTACTTTCTTCATGGGTCAGTCCTCACAACCAGGAATCCTTTCAGTAAAGGATGAAGTCAACTGGCTTGAAAACTTGAATTGGCGCTGATTGTTGAGGAGACTAGATGGAACTTACACAGGCAACCTCATAATAATTTGGCAGCTAGGCTTTATGTCAAGTGAGTTGAACGTCTGGTTATCTTGTCCACTTATACAGTCTGATGGCTAAGTACGTCAAGCATATCTTTGTGCATATCAAGAGCAACAGGAAAGTGAAAAAAAGGCTGGAAGAGAGAAAAGTATTGAGACCATGGCATAGGAGCAGAATTAGGCCATCTGGCCCATTGAGTCTGCTCCACCATTCAATCATGGCTGATCCTTTTTCACTCTCCTCCTTAACCCCAGTTCTCAGACTTCTCCCCATAACCATTGATGCCAAGTCCAATCAAGAACCTATCAATCGCTGCGTTAAATACATCCAATGATCTGGCCTTCATGGCTGCATGTGACAACAAATTCCACAAATTCACCACCCTTTGGCTGAAGAAGTTTTTCCGCATCTCTGTTTTGAAAGGGCGCCCCTTTAACCTGAGGCTGTGCCCTCTTGTCCTAGACTCTCCCACCATGGGAAACATCTTTTCTACATCTACTCTGTCTAGGCCTTTCAACATTGGAAAGGTTTCAATGAGATCCCCCCTCATGCTTCTGAATTCCAGAATGAGGGGGATCTCATTGAGACCCAAAACCATCAAACGTTCCGCATATGTTAACTCTTTCATTGCTGGGAAAGGAAAGTGAATAAGATGGGAGAGGGAAATATCAGAATCAGAGAGACGTCTCCATCTCTGGAGACAGATTATCTACTGATATCTACTATAAGCCTACAGAGTCCCACAGCTACCTGGACTATTCCTCTTCCCACCCTGTCTCTTGCAAAAATGCTATCCCCTTCTCACAATCCCTCCGTCTCTGCCACATCTGCTCTCAGGATGAGGCTTTTCATTCCAGGATGAAGGAGATGTCTTCCTTTTTTAAACAAAGGGGCTTCCCTTCTTCCACCATCAACTCTGCTCTCAAACACATCTCTCCCATTTCCCACACATCTGCCCTCACGCCATCCACCCGCCACCCCACTCAGGATAGGGCTCCCCTTGTTCTCACCTACCACCCCATCAGCCTCCAGGTCCAACATGTAATTCTCCGTAACTTCAGTCACCTCCAATGGGATCCCACTACCAAGCACATCTTTTCCCTAGCCCCCTCTTTCTGCTTTCCACAGGGATCACTCCCTCTGCGACTCCCTTGTCCACTCGTCCCCCCCATCCCTTCCCACTGATCTCCCTCCTGGCACTTATCCTTGTAAGTGGAACAAATGCTACACCTGCCCTTACACTTCCTCCCTCACCACCATTCAGGGCCCTAGACAGTCCTTCCAGGTGAGTCAACACTACACCTGTGAGTCAGCTGGTGTCGTATACTGTGTCTGGTGCTCCCGGTGTGGCCTTTTATATATTGGTGAGACCCAACGCAGACTGGGAGACCGTTTCACTGAACACCTATGCTCGGTCTGCCAGAGAAAGCAGGATCTCCCAGTGGCCACACAATTTAATTCCACATCCCATTCCCATTCTGAGATGTCTATCCATGGCCTCCTTTACTGTAAAAATGAATCCAAACTCAGGTTGGAGGAACAACACCTTATATACTGGCTGGGTAGCCTCCAACCTGATGGCATGAACATTGACTTCTCTAACTTCCGTTGATCCCCCTCCTCCCCTTCTTACCCCATCCCTGACATATTTAGTTGTTTGTTTTTTTCTCTCTCTCTCTCTGCCCATCACTCTGCCTGTTCTCCATCTCCCTCTGGTGCTTCCCCCCCCCCCCTTTCTCCTCAGGCCTCCCATCCCATGATCCTTTCCCTTCTCCAGCTCTGTATCACTTTCGACAATCACCTTTCCAGCTCCTAGCTTCATCCCACCCCCTCCGGTCTTCTCCTATCATTTCACATTTCCCCCTCCCCCCACTACTTTCAAATCTCTTACTATCTTTCCTTTCAGTTAGTCCTGACGAAGGGTCTCGGCCCGAAACATCGACAGTGCTTCTCCTTATAGATGTTGCCTGGCCTGCTGTGTTCCACCAGCATTTTGTTTGTGTCGTGAGAAGAATTTTGAGGTCATTTTTCATCAGCCAGCACAGTTTATTCAATATTTAACATATTATAAGTGCTTGAATGAACATTTACATTGATGTGCAGTCTGGATTCAGTACATAAGCCATATGTGGTACATTATTGTTATAAAGAGATAAGACTAAAGACTGGACTCTTGCTGGCGATGAGCATTTCTACTCTGCGAAATAACCTCAGCGGGCACCTCTCAATATCTCTTCAGAGACCGATGCCTGTGAAAGATACACGTTAATTGAAAGTTACTTTAATCTAATTCAATTTGAAAGACTTATCCTTCACCTCTGTAGAAGTAAATTGAAGCTTATCAGCTCATCTTGACCTACACTGGAAATAATTAAAGCTACTAATAAAGGTGATTGCTGAGGAAACCAAGGTCAATGATAACATCCCTATTTTTGTCAACTGTAATTGTTTCTTCATTTATTCAGAAATATTTCAAAACTCCGTGTGTCATGTGCTATATAATTTGCATTTTTAAATTAATGTTCTAGATGAACATCATAAGTTTTTTTTGAGATTGAAGTAAATGAAGACCAAAAATGTGGAAAATTGTCAGAGGAATTTGGTGAAGAAGCTCTGCTGATTGTAATATGTGAGAAATATGGACAGCTCTGTGTAACAGAGGGCAGGAATGATCATGCTTGATGTTTGGCTTCCTTTAAGTAAGATAATGAAGATATGATAGTGGGTGAACATCACAGAGCTTCTTTGGTACCTTTTGGGGGTCCCAGCTGGAATTAATTGGATTGATTGGAATCCATCACAGGTTGGATGGTTCATCAAGTGCAAAAGGTGGATTATGGATCATTTAACCTTGTTCTTGTTCCATAATTTATGTTTTTTCATCCCTTAATCTGACATGCTGTCACATCCATTTTAAATTTTCTCATCACTCTAACTAAAAACCTTACAAAAGTTCATTACTGTGGGTCTCAGTCTCAACACATGGATGGGCAAAATTCCATCTTTTATGTAAGATGTGATGTCAAATGAAAGAAGATTTGAAATTTTTTTTCAGGTTCAGTGATACAAAATATTGGTTTTGTATATTCTTCAGCTCAAGGGATTTATATCTTAAGACTAAAGGCAGGACATTTATTTGTAATAGATGGTGACATGCTTGTTCCTGATTTATACTCCTCCTCTGTTACATGCATCGAGACTAAAACCGCATCATACTGCAGATCAGGTGACATACTCAAAGTAAAGTAAATTTATTATCAACGTGTGTATTTGTCACCATATACTACCCTGAGATTCATTTTCCTGAGGATGTTCGCTGTATAACAAAGAGTTACAATATCCTGTGATGGACTGTGTTGTATCTATCTCTTTTATGTAAGCTTTTCTGTTCTTGGTGTTTCCGCACCAGGCTGTGATGCAATCAGTCAGGATGCTCTCCACTGTGCATCTAAAGTATGTCGAAGTTTTGGATAACATACCAAATCTGTGCAAACTTCTAAGAATATAGAGGTGCTGCTGTATCTTCTTTATAATGGCACTTACATGCTAGGCCCTGGACAGATCCTCTGATATGATAACAGCAAGGAATTTAAAGTTAGACACCCTCTTCACCTCTGATCCCCTGACTCATGGTTTCCTGTTTTCTTCCTCCCATAGTCAATAATCAGTTTTATGGCCTCTTTTTAAAGATGAAACTATAAAATTAGGACAATGTGACCTGAGTGTAATTTGAATACACTTCCTACAAAACAGCAATTGGTATCCTTTCTTTCCAGGAGGAACTTGTCATGAATATGAGTGGCGATCAGGTCCCTGGAATGGCAATAAGCGCAGTGTGTGGTGTGTCCGATCAGATGGAGTAAACGTGACAGGTAAAGGACATATCCAACTCTTCATTCTACAGACTTCTGCATTTAATGTTACCTTTGAAGTAATTGTAGACCTTCTTCAAAATCTGCTTGCTGTATTCCTCAAAATAAATTGTCACATAGGATTCTTCTGGAGTGAGTTGTAACTTAAATACAGAATGATTTCTTTCCAGTTTTGGCATTCAGGTTGATAGTTGCCTTGTATTGTCTGAACTGCAGATATGTAGACTCATGGTTGGTATTCAGTTAAGAAACCTCTGTAAGATATGCTTTACTCAGAAAGGAGATGTGAGTCACCACAGAATCCTACCCATGATTGGTTACTTCATTTTTTGTAACATAAATCTGCATTGACACTTTCTGAATACCTCTTTACCCCCTCCTGCCTGTCTTCCAATAATAGCATTGCTATTACCCTCTGCTCTGGAACATCTTGACTGTCACACAGGAGGCAAATTCTTCTAACAAGAAGATACCACCATTTCTCTTTGTCTCGTAATCATCATTTCAGTGACCTAGATTGCTGTTATTCTGCTCATCCTGAACAGTAATGCCATCTCTGTCATCTCCTTTTTACAAAAGAAAAGGTGTGGTGTACTTAACAATTGGCCAATAGATTGCAACAAGCAATCTGCTGGATGAACTCAGTGGGTTAAACACCATCTGTAGGAGGAAAGGAGTTGTCAAAGTTGTGGGTTGAAAGCCTGCACGAGGTACCTAAAGTGCTGACATTTCCTTTCTGCCGATGGATGCTGGTCAACCTGCTAGGTTGCCGCAGTAGATTGATTGTTTGTCCATGTGTCAGCTTCTGCAGTCTCTTGTATCTCCTTAACTATATAATGGCCCATTCCTCATCCTTTGCTCACACTGGGTGTGCCCCAGAGTTCTAATCTTCTCCTTCCCCTTATTGTGAGGTTATCATAAGTGTGAATTCACTTTGCAGTAGGCTCTTATATTCACTTTCACTTAGAACAAGCAGCACTAAAAAGCTAAAAAATATTCTCTTTTTCATTATAGCCAAAAATGATACCTTCTTTTTGTTTAAACACATGCCTAGAACTCATATACTTTCTGTTTGGCAGTGAGATACAGCAGAGTGATTTTGTGCTTTGTTAACTTTTAATTAGTTCAGTTTCTTATAATCATATCTAATTTGAAATCTTAGCTTTTTACCAATGCCATAGGGACCAGCTTCAACTGTTCCTCAGTTGGGAAATTTATTTGTAAAAGCCCAAGAAGGTTTCAGTTGGTGTCTTTCACTTTCCATTTCACATCCTTCTCTTTTAGAGATGTACTGTAAATCTACATTTATCCTCAGTGCACTTGTTCTCATCTTTACCAAATCTCCCATCGTACATGTCCTCACAAAGCTCCATTTTCTCCTCAGGACCTCCTCATTAGTTTAAGGTTCAAATGCGAGTGTTTGCATGACTTGCTGCAGAATCTCACCTTGAAGCAATAACCATTCCTTTTTTCCACAGAAGCTGTCTGAACCAATGAGTCCCTCCAGCAGCTTTTCTTCCGCCTGTCTCCAGCAGGCTCAATGCTTTTGAGCTGTACACTCTGTTCCTGCAGCACTAGCTTACGACTTGTTTCTGCGCACTCTCACCATTCAGTGCTCTTCCAATTACTGTGCTTCATGCTCTGAAATGCCCTTCCTCTGCACCACTCCATTTACTCAAATAAATAAAGATCCTTCTGGCCATCTTTACTTTCCTCCACTGCATTCAATTCCTACACTGTTCTCCATAATTCACACATCAAGCTATTTATTTCAGGATTAAAGAAGCAGAAATTTTTATTTGAGCCAATCTGTTGGTGACCCAATAGGTTAGCTGCCCCAAACCAGCTTAACACTAACTAAATCCTAGAACAAAAACAAAGATGTTCTAATAATTCCTATAAGCATGTTCATCCAGCTTGTTTGGTACCTTATTTCACTTGACTTTCATTTTGCCTTCTTCCTTCCAGCATTATAATCATTGACAGTACTGTGCAAAAGTCTAAAGCACATATATACAGCTGGGGTGCCTAAGACTTTGGCACTGTACTTTAGTAACTTTATGTATTGCACTGTATTGCTGCCAACAAAAAAAATCATAAGATATGTGAGTGATGATAAAACTGATTCTGATATGGACTGAGAGTAGGAAGGGGCAGGGAGAGGGTTGCAAAAAGGGTAAGGGAGAGGGGAGGGAGCGAGAAGCAACAGAAAGACCTTATGTACTGATCAATTAACGAATTGTTTGGAATCAAATGAACTCGCCTGGTCTCTCAGGGCTGGGTGTGTCTGCACTTGCACCACCCCCCTCCCCCCATACCAGGACTCCTTCTCTGCCAGCAGTCCCATACCTCTCCTACAGCACTCCACCCTCACCATTCCAAATATCCTTCGCTCCTGCCAGATTTAAAAACTTGCTCTCCACTCCATGTTGACAAATACAGCACTGTGCAAAAGTTTTGGGCACCCTAGCTATATATATGTGTGTGTGCCTAAGACTTTTACACAGTACAGTATATCACAGCGCTTGGCTCCAAAATTTGTTAAAATATACCATATCTGTTTGAGCATTGTGGCTTCAAATGAACAAGTTGGAGAGTACAAGAGAGTGCAATAGTTTTACTAGATAAATTCATGATGATCATGGGGAAATAAAGGTAATGCATAAACATGCTAATTATTCAGCACTTATTTCCTGTGGAATTCAGGTGAAGGGCCAAAAGGCCAATGGTAAAAAGATCCTAAGCTGTTCATTTGTTTGGAAATTAAATATCATCAGGATGAATGGGGATATTAAAAATGCCCTTGGTTCCTTTCCCCAAAACATTTTAAATTGATATAATACGTGGCACGGAACATCAATCAGAATATCTTTATATTAAAAATGTAACATTATTTATTATAGTGCCCACATTCATAATTCAAACTTGTAAAACCTGTAACTTGGCTATTTTCCCATATTATTCAATTTAGCATGATTTTAGTAGTGTTAATAAGCATTGCAATATAAAAGCATACATATTTAATATTTTCCCATCTCTGGTATTATCAAGGCTTATAAATTTGTAATGTCTGTGTTAAATTCAGGAGGTTGTTCTCTTCTGAACCAGCCAACTGCCACCAGACACTGCAATCCATCCTGCTCTAAACCACACTCCTTCTGTACACAGGTAAGAATTGGGAGAAAATTCCCTGTGCTCTATAAATATTTACCATGTAATGAGTATTGATTGGAACTGAACAATCTGGTTGACCTGTGCTTTAATGTTCCAATTGTAAAATAAATGCTGAAACACTAGTTTTAATTACCTTCCATAAAAATGCATTGGATTTCCTTATGAAGTGATTGATCTATGATAAAATGGCAATAAGACTTCTCCCTGACCCACAGGTACAAATGTAATGAAAGTGAGATGCTTTATCAGCAAATGAGCCTGACAGTGTGGAGTGCAGTTCAGTTGCAAAGGGCTTGTATCGAGCCATTTGCAAGGTTTTAACCTGCAATATTGTAGGGTCAACTCCTAGTGTAGAAACTATGGGTATAGTGATAGCTAACCTGCTACACTAGCATCCAAGACCTGGATTGTTTATTGATCAGAAAGTGTGAGTTTGAATCCCAGCAAGACTTGCTTCACTATAGTACTGTGAAATGTTCAATATCCACTTCATTGTCATCCTTGATTTATCTCTCAAGGCTCTAGAAAAGGACTAACCTAAGACCTAAGTACAGCAGAAATTAAACCAAAGTTGGCATGTTCATTTGCCAAAAAGGGTCGTGTTTAATGTTCACAGCTTTATTATTTCCTCTTTTTCCCATAAATTGTGTCATCTGTTACGTAAAGCCAGATCATTCTGCTATGTTTTCATAATACATAGGATTTGCTGGTCCGGATAAGGAGAAAGTAATTTACAGATAAGCTGCTAAGGTCCTTTTCAGAAATGATGACTGCTTTAACTCTGGTGAAGAGCCCCAAAACTACTCCGATGTTTTGTGAGCTGTAGTATTGCAGAAGAATTAAAGAAGAAACATATAGATAAGAGATAGCTGAGTAAAGTGAAATTTGCCAGTCTGGGATATAAGAAACACAATTATGTAAATAGGCTATAATTATGATTTATTGCATCATTTATGTTATTAAAGAGCTAGTTTATATACATGACATTTTCTGAACATTTTGTTTCAGATCTTTCTTTCAGTTTTACTGAAGAACAGATTTTTGAATAATAAAGGCAATAGAAAAAGGCCAATATAAAACAAGCTTCCTCAAAATGACTAGAGCTGGCCAATGAATAAGAAGTGACATGTAGTCATTAAGATTGTTTACACTATAAACAGACTTCTACTGCCACCTGGTGAAACCATACTGTAACTGTCAATTCCCTCAGTCAGTGGAAACTCAAACACTTTTATTTTCATAATATTTTCAGTTTCAGTAGTTCGCAATTACAAAACTGAATAAAATCAATTCATGTCAGTTATTATAAAATTATTGTAACACACACAGAAAGCAAGAGGAACTCAGCAAGCCAGGCAACGTATATGGAAAAGAATAAACAGTCGACGTTTCAGTCTGGGACTGTTCAGAAGGACCCCTGAATCTGCAGATTTTCTCATCTTTATGAAATATTTCTTAGTTGGGGGTGGTACAGTGCAGGGAGTTGCAAAACGCCGCAGCATTTAGTGCTGCTTCACACAACTCCGGAGACCTGGATTTGAACCCGTCTTCAAAGCAATTTTACATTCTGACCACATAGGTGTTCCAAAGGCACATTGCTAAATTAAATAGAAGTTTTAAAATACCCCGTAATGGCAATTAAAAATCAGATACTTCTGTGAATAGTTGATAGGTATGTGCAAGAGTGAAATAAGGAAAGGAAAAGGGCAATGAGATTGTTCCTGAGGGATTTGATGTGGGCCTACTGTGCCAATTCAGTGTGATTGTTTCTGTCTGGACTCACAACAGCCAGTACGGCCACCGCTCTGCATGCGATCAAAAGAAACTGTAGAGAGCTGTGAAAACAGCTCAACACATCACAAGAACCAGCATCCCTTCTATGGACTCTGTCAATACATCTCGCCGCATCAGTAAAGCAACCAGCTCTTTATTCTGCATTGTTACTGTTTTATCTTATTCTAGCTCAATTCACTGTGTAACAATTTGATCTGTGTAAACAGTTTGCAAGACAAACTTTTCACTGTACCTTAGTACAATAATAAATAACTACCAGTATCAAAATAGTACACATTGGCCTGGATTTTTCTGGCACTCACCCATACATCTATAAACCTATGGGCACTAGCTCATTATTCCTCTTTCGCACTTTTTAGTCAATTTTGTAATTTATAGTAATCTTTATGTCCTGCATTGTACCCCAAATCAACAAGTTTCATGACAAATAGTAATTAATGAATTAATGGCTTCGTCTGTCTAAGTAGACAATGGATGTGCCCGGTCTTCCGGGCCACAGACCTGGGCGATGAATATAGAGATCCTGGGCTGCCCAGACATCAAGATCCCCCTCTTGGTCTTGCGGATGTGGTCCAAAGGAATGCGAAGCAGTACATTTGGCATCAGCTTGGCTGCAGGAGCTGCCAGGAGGTGACGTGATACGTCTTCCAACCACCTTAGGGGCTCCACTCCGGATTTGTGTAGGGTTTACTCCTTAGCCTTCTCTTCTCCCAAAGATATCCACAAGGCAACGGGATCCATAACCCTGGATAGGGGCCTGTACCGGGTACTGTCAGCTGGAGACAGCTGGGCCCAGGACCCATGTCGTCACGCCCTGTCGCTGTGACATATGGATCCACTACCCACTACCCACAGAAATATGGAAGGCTTCACAAATTTGCGTGTCAGTGACAATAAACCTGATTCTGGTTCTGAATAGTTTTCAGATTTCTGTATGACCACTTGAGCATCAGACCTCAGTTATCAGATCTCCTGTTGCCCTGCTGATTATGGTCTGACTCAGGACCCTGTATGGAGTCCATGAGAAAAGACCAAATTACAACAATTTAGTGACACTTACACTGGGGGATTCAAACAAATATCCTGCATCACGTTGAGGTTTGCAAACATGGAGCTTCCTTTTTCACCTCAATTCCAGCTGTTCAGGACTTTGGTAACCACTATATCATTTTACTTTTTAATTATTTGAATGTTTATTCTTCTCTTCTCCATTTTAAGTATTTTATATTGTCTGTCTTTGGCCTACATGTTACTGGAAATCCCCAGCAGTTCTACATGGAACTAATAGCATTTCTTGGCACATGGACAATTCTTTCTAGGACCTGCCCACAAAGACAGAAGCCTCAAACTTGCTGGCCAAGCTCCACAGCCATCACCTGGCTGTGCTCCATCACTGGCCTTCTAAAGGCGTCAAAGAGATAGATTTGGCTTCACTTGCTGTGTCAACTCCACAAATCTCCAGCATGTTAGAACGGGCACAAAATCCACCAGCCCAGTGATATCACCTGGGACCATATTGTTGTGGGTTGGAAAGGAATGGAAAGGTCAATTTAATTGCTTTCATCAGTTTAATATGTTTTATTTGCTTTTATATTTACATTTTAATATACTTATATTAATTATTTCCCTTTAGATTTCATAAGTCTTTCTGAATCTCAGTTTCAATGTTATCTGTCACGGGTTTCCAGAATAGTCATTATGGATGGGGCTTGTCTGACCAGATCAGGCCACTGTACAGAACCTGAGTAGTTTCAGGTAACATTGCAGAACAGACCTTGTAGGTTTGCCTGAAGTAAGTTTAGGCAAGACATAGCTTTGAACATTAAGTACAAAGAGACAGCAGGTGATAACGTCTGCTCTCAAATTCTCAAACAAAATTGAAATTTTTATAGTTTCAGAAGGTATCCCTATTTTCTTGAGTGTCTGAAGGATTCACATACAATCAGAATATTTTTCCAGTTTGTTTTAGTTGAAAAGGAAGCTGGAAAAGTAGCTGGAAGGAAAAAAGCTGCAGGTCTGCGGGAAGAAGCAGAGGCTGTGGGACAAGTTGGTCTAGTGACTAGTCTCATGTCTGGAACTACAGTACTATGGACTTGCCAAACTACAGTAAATGGCTCCCACCTAAATTGTGATCTTGTGTCCACTAGGATCAGTTCTGGCTCTGCCAGGAGGTGTGGATTAGCAGGCCATCAGTATTATTTTTCTTCATTTTTTATATGATGAACACTGAATATGGGCAATATTATTTTGAAAACTTCATAGATTGATTCTCTCCAGTATTTTTCTGGCAGTATTTCTATCTTTGCAGAATGAACATTTTTAATACTCACTTAACATCTCACTTGCTCACTTCTGACTTTGCCAGCCTTCAATAGCTCTCCTCAGTGCTACAAGAAGCTCAAGACCTGACATGGCCTCATGCAGATGCCATCTAACAGGATTGCATGGGTCAGCATGTTTTTGACCTCTACATTTGGATCTAACACTGAGTCTCAGAGTAAACATAAGATTAGGGGCTGGCTATATTTTGTAATTAAACCTTTTTCCTTTACTCCAGCAAGATTGCTGTAAATTGCTTTACCATTTTTATTTGATTGGTTCATTAACCAGGAAAGGTCAAGTGAAGATGTAATCTTTACTAAATGATTGTTTTTTAATTAATATATTAACTTAGGTTTTAGATATTCTTGGATCCGACAAATTATTAAATAAAAATTCAGCTGTTTCTAAATTTTGAAATTTTGACCTTTAGGTAGTATAAACTGACCATCCTGATTCTCATTTAAGTGGTCACTATAAATTGCCCCTAATATGTAGGTGAATTGTAGAACCAAGGATTTGAGGGGAATTATACAGAGAATAAAAAATGGGATTAAGGTTGGATTTGTATAAGTGGATGGTTGCTGCAGAGTCAGTGGGCCATAGAGCCTATGTTATATATCTCATGATTAAAATTCTATGATTGGGGATCATGTTCTTCAGCTAAACATGTTGACATTGTTGGTGCTTTGCTCTATTTTATGAGGTAAGTGCAACAGTGAGACTTCACATTTGATAGATTTTCAGGCTCCTAGGTATTAGTGCAGCTGTAGGATATGTGGTAGAGGGGCAGGCCAAGTGGAGAACAGCTGATTCATTATTTCCACCACAAACATTTGCTAATAATTTGGATTATTTGGTAAATTCCAAGGTCACAGCTGTTCATCAACCGAATAATAATTTGCACAGGATAAAGAGAGATGTGGCATTAAAATTTCCCAAAGCAGGTGGTCTTGCAAAAAAGATAGTAAAGAGGGGATCAGGTAGAGGTCTTGAAGTTTTGTTATAGAAAACCTGTTTCTACTTGCACTGTGCACACTAGACATCAATTTTTAAAAGCAAGGGATCTCTTTGCAAAGAATGTGCATGATATGTGGATATTACTACTAGTAGTTGAAGTAATGGTTGATATGAACAAGAGTGAATTTGGGGGATTTGGGGGAATAGTGGGTTAAGACTTGCATGAAATGTGAAGACCTGAACAGATTAAATTGCATGAGTGACCTGTTCCTTTGCTGTAGATTCTGTTTTGTTTCTTAAGAACCTGGAATACCTGGAGGACAAAACATCCTAGGGCTTTCTCCTCTTGAATAAATAATTCAAAAGTTTTCCAATTCACTCAAAATTCAGATGCTAGCTGGTGGCGTAGTGGCTGGTCCCGAGTTCAAATCCAGCTGGCTCCCGCGTATGCTTTCCATCTGTGCTGGGTTGAGCACGGAGCTAGCAACTCTTAAAAAAAAATTGCCTGCTACAGAAACATTAACAGCAAGAAGTTGATGGCCTACGCTCTCTCATGAGTTGAAAGGCTCTTCTTCTTTCTCTTCAAAACTCAGATGCCTTAAGCCAAAAATAGATTAGTTTTGCTTCAACTTTTTTTGTAGATATAGTACTTAATGCCCTAGATTGCCATATCATCAATTATTAAGTCAAAACATATTGGATAGAATAATTGAATTCTATTCATTGCAAAGTAAAAAAAAACAATACATTTAACTTTTCATCAAGAAAAAAGCATTGTGGAACCTGGAAACCCAGAATAAAAGCTGTATTCAAAGTATGTTCAGTGTTCTCCACTTTTACTTCAGACATAACTATTTCTACTCCGAAAAGCAAAATTTTATTTCCCAGTGTGTAACATTATTAAGGACTTCATTTACAAACATTACATGTTGCACTTTACATATGCATATACAGTGGATTACGATTAATTGGGACACATGGGAGCCACTACATTTTGGCTCAATTGAGAGGCTGCCCCAATTAGCCAAAGTTCCATGGAAATAGTTAAAAGGGTATAAAAAAGACAAGCTACAATTTAACTGAGTAAAGAAAAATATATTTACATGAAATACAGAACAAACTAGAACATTACCAATATTATTACAGTACTAAAATGCTGCATATTAATTCCTAGCAACATACACAAAACACTAGAGGAACTCAACAGGCCAGGCAGCACCTATGGAAAAAAAAGCACAGTTGATGTTTCAGGCCAAGACCCTTCATCAGGACTGGAGAAATAAAGATGAGTAGTAGATATGAAAAGTAGGGGGAGGGGAGAGAGAAACACAAGGTGATAGGTGAAACCAGGAGGGGGAGGGATGAAGTAAAGAGCTGGGAAGTTGTTTGGTGAAAGAGATACAGAGCTGGAGAAGGGAAAGTACGATATGAGGGAACAGAAAGCCATGGAAGAAAGAAAAGCAGTGGGGAGAGGGGATAGGAGCACCAGAGGGAGGTGATGGGGAGGCAAGGAGATAAGGTGAGAAAGGTTAAAGAGAAAAGGAAATGGGAATGGTTGGGGGGGAGGGGAGTTGTACTATCAGAAGCTTGAGAAGTCGATGTTCATACCAACAGATTAGAGGCTACCCAGACGGAATATAAGGTGTTGCTCCTCCAACCTGAGTGTGGCCTCATCGCAACAGTAGAGGAGGCCTTGGATTGACATATCGGAATGGGAATGGGAAATGAAATTAAAATGGACGGCCACTGTGGGTCCCATTTTTTCTGGCAGATGGAGCACAGGTGCTCGGCGAAGAGGTCTCCCAATCTACATCGGATCTCACTGATATACAGGAGGCCATACTGGGAGCACCGGACACTGTGTGTGATTTCAACAGACTCTCAGGTGAAGTGTTACCTCACCTGGAAGGACTGTATAGGGCCCTGATTGATAGTGAAGGAGGAGGTGTAGGGGCAGGTGAAGCACTTATTCCACTTACAAGGATACGTGCCAGGAGGGACAGCAGTGGGGAGGAGCAAATGGACAGGGGAGTTGCACAGGAAGTGATCCCTGCAGAAATCAGAAAGTGGATGGGAGGAGGGAAAGGTGGTTGGTGGTGGGGTCCCGTTGGAGATGGCAGAAGTTCTGGAGAATTTTGCTGAACGCGGAGGCATGGCCTCCACTGTAGAGGTATTCATGGCCTCCTCTACTATCATCATCCTCTTTCCCTCTCACCTTATCTCCTCATCGCCTCACTCTGGTGCTTCTCCTGCCTTTTCTTTATTCCATGGCCTTCCGTTCCCTCCTATTGGACTTCCCCTTCTCCAGCCCTGTATCTCTTTTACCAATCAACTTCCCAGCTCTTTACTTCATTCCTTTCCCTCCTGGTTTCACCTATTACCCTGTGTATCTCTCTCCCTTCCCCAGCTTTTAAATTTACTCCTCATCTTTTTTTCCTGCCAAAGGGTCTTGTCCTAAAATGTCAACTGTACTCTTTTCCATAGATGCTGCCTGTCCTGAGTTCTTCCAGCATTTTGTGCGTGTTGCTTGGATTTCCAGCATCTGCAGATTTTCTTTTGTTTGAATTAGTTCCTAACAGTTATTGACAGAGGAATTCATAGACTGTGCTATCGTGTCCTGTTGCTTAATTGTAGATGATCAAAGTCAGCACAACCGCCTAGTGCAGATAATGGGTGGCTTTCATGCAATGCCTTTGATGATTGCATGCTCTAAATCTTCATTTTCTTTGTAAAATTCAAAATGATTGCCAGTACCTTCAAATTGTTTGTAGTTCCCAACTTGTTGAAGTAGTAAAAGTGTTTCATTTTCCTCATGGCCTTTTCTGGATCTCCAGTTCTGAATATTTGAAACCACGATGAACAAAACAGTTCTGAGTTATAAAACTGCTTATATCTCACCAACGATCAGTGACAAAAATCACTGCTTTTTGAATACAAACATACCTAAAAACACTAAAGATGGTGTAGTGTCTAACGACCACACAAATGCATGTAACTGATGCAAGTTAGAAACTGTTCAACAACAGTTTCCTGTCCCAATTAAGTGTCGTAATGTCCCAAATAAGTGAAGGAAATCTAATAGTTTTCCCAAATAAGCGGCTGCCCCAGTTAACCAGAATCCTCTGTACTGTATATAGTTCAGAATGTGTATGCCTACATAGAATCATATATAATTCATAAAATAACACTTTTTTTTAAAATCCTGTAGAAGTAAGGCAATAAAGATCTTTTATGAAGCAGCAATTGCCCATGATGCATGAAATGTGGCGAGGCAATCTGTGGAAAGTCCTTGGACAACCGCTCCTCCTTTGTCGCTTCTCAACAATGATTAACCGGACTAGTTTAAACATAAGGTCAAACTTTTATTTGTTTGTCTCAGGATTAGCTCTGATTAAAAAAAACTGTTAGAATGTGCATATTAATAGCTACAAAAGTCAGCCATTTTAGTCATTTTATAAACCCCTTTTATATGCCATTTTAAGTGAGCTTTACATAAACCTTTTCATTTGATGTAAGTGCTGCAGAGGTTATGAAGATTTTCCTGTCTAGTCTCTACATCATTGTGGTGTCCCTGAATCTGATTGAATTAAACTCTCTGATTTATAGTGCAATTAGATCTATAGCAGTTTGACAGCAAACATTTTATTCTGAAAGGTAATTTTACTGTTAATAGTGCTGTGACTATTCTTTAAAACAAAGGAGTAAAGCTCCTAATTTTTATCTATTCACCTGAGATTTGCACATTGATGTAATTCCTGCTGCTCTCAAAGCAATCACAAGGAAATGAATGGCAGATTATATAAATGTAGTGTCATTCAGGATATTCAAACAGCTGAAGTGTTTTTAAAATTAACTAACTGCTGTAGTGTAGGAGACACAGCAGCTAATTTACACACAGCAAGGTTCATTAGCATTTTTGCAAGATCTCATGAACATCAGCTGTAAATCTCAGATGATCTGTCATGTAAATCATCCCTCTGATCTTCTTTGTAATCCTACAATTGGATATTTTACATTCTCCTGAGAAAATAGACAGGATTTTGGTTTTACAATCTCATCTGAAAGACAGAACCTCTGCCAGAGATACATTTTATCAATATATTGCTGTATAATTTTTGGTCCAGAAATTTGTGTTCATGTCTCGGATTGAAGTGTAAATTCAGGCATTCAACATGAGTGTTCTCGCAAAAGTCTTCCATCTTTTGGATCATCATATACACTAAAGGTCATGTCAGGAGTGTGATATTGCCACTTTTCTATTCAAATGTGAATCCATCCATAATGAAAAAGTTTAGCAACATTCAAGATTAAATATCCTAGTCAAGTAACATCAATAAATCAACACATTATTAACCATTCCTACAACCAAATGCATTGCATTCCATCTACAAAATGATTAGCAATTGTTAATCAAGGTCCATTAGTATGTTTGCCCATTCCTCTGACCTCCATCCCCTTGATCTGCAAAGGTAGCAGGTGCATGAGAACATCGCCACCTGAATGTTCAGTCCCGGAGAAGGATATTGGCCTGGAACATCAACTACACTCTTTTCCATAGATGATGCCTAGCCTGCTGAGTTCCTCCAGCATTTTGTGTGTGTCGCAACCTGCATGTTTTCTTCATTCAATAGATCATCATAACTTGGACGTATATTGCTCTTCTATTCTCTTGCTGAGTCAAAGTCTGGAATTTCCTACTTAAAGAATCTTCCACAGATGTAATACAATGGTTCAGGAATAATCAAATGCAGGTCTTGTTGCTGATGCTCAACTCCTATGAAGAAAACAGAAGAATGAGCACTCAGAGATCAACAATACTGTTGCCTTCGTACTTGCATTCCACATAATATGAACTATTGTTTCTACGTATATATTTCTCATCTAAGTATTCGGTATTAAGATTATTTCATCCTTGCTGGTCCCAGGCGATCTGTCCTTTGGCCAGCACTTAAGTACCATCACAAAGATAGCACAACAGTGCTTCTACTTCTTTAGAAGTTTGCGTAGATCCAGCATGTCATCTAACTCTGGCAAACTTCAACAGATGCACAGTGGAGAGAATGCTGACTGGTTGCATCACAGCGCACACACACAAAATGCTGGAGGAGCTCAGCAGGCCAGGCAGCATCTATGGAAAAGAGTACAGTCGACGTTTCAGGCCGAGACCTTTCATCAAGCCTGGAAGAAAAGAGGAGGAGTCAGAGTAAGAAAGTGGGGGGAGGGGAGGGGGAAATAAGAGGTGATAGGTGAAACTGGGAGGTGGGGAAGCGGTGAAGTCAAGAGCTGGGAATTTGATTGGTGAAAGAGGTGCAGGGCTGGACTGACTTCTACCTTGCTGAGGCCCGGTGACAACAGTCAGACACCTCCTCTTACTTACACCTCACTGTCTCCCACACTATCTCCTACCTTATTAACACCGAGGGTCTCCCATCCACTGCCACCAACCTCATAGTTCCCTCACCCCACACCTTCATAAGATTCACAAACCTGCTTGTCCAGGTAGATCCATTGTTTCAGCTTGTTTCTGCCCCACTGAACTTATATCTGCATACCTCGACTCAATTTCATCCCCCTTGGTTCAGTCCAGCCCATGATACTTTGCACGCTCTTGATCTTTTCAATGATTTCAGGTTCCCTGGCCCTGATCATCTTATTTTCACCGTGGATGTCCAGTCACTGTACATCTCAATCCCCTCCAGGAAGGCCTCAAAGCTTTTCATTTCTTTCTGGATATCAGACCCAACCAGTTCCCCTCCACCACCACTTTCCCCTGTCTACTCTTAATAACTTCTCCTTCAGCTCCTCCCACTTCCTTCAAACAAAAGGTGTAGCCATGGATACTCACATGGGTCCCAGCTATGACTGCCTTTTGTTTTTGGCTACATGGAACAGTCTATGTTCCAAACCTACACTGGTATCACTCTCAAACTTTTCCTGTGCTACATCAATGACTATATTGGTGCTGCCTCCTGCACCCATGCTGAACTCGTTGACTTCATCAACTTTGCCTCCAACTTCCGCAAATTTACCTGGTCCATTTCTGACACCCCCTCCCCTTTCTCGATATCTCTGTATCCATCTCTGAAGATAGCTTATCTACTTGTGTCTATTGTAAACCCACTGATTCTCACAGCTACTTGGTCTTTACCTCTTCCCACCCTGTTACTTGTAAACATGCCGTCCCTTTCTCTTAATCCCTCCACTGCTTTCTCTTTCAGGATGAGCCATTTCATTTAAGAGCAAAGGAGATGACCTCCTTCTTCAAACAAAGGGGCTTCCCTTCCTCCACCACCATCATTGTCCTCAACAACATTGCTTCCATTTCACGCACATCTGCTCTCACCTCATCCTCCCACCACCCTATCAGGGATAAGGTTCCACTTGACTTCACCTACCACCCCACCAGCCTCCACATCCAGAACATAATTCTCCAGAACCTCCGTTATTTCCAATGGGATCCCACCACCAAACACGTTTCCCTCCCCTCCACTTTCTGCTTTCTGCAGGGATCACTCCCTACACAACTCCTTTGTCCATTCATCCCTCCCTACTGATCTCCCTCCTGGCACACATCCTTGCAAGCAGAACAAGTGCTACACCTGCCCCTACAGCTCCTCCTTCACTACCAATCAGGGCCCCCAACCAGTCTTTCCAGGTGAGGTGAAGCTTCTCCTGTGAGTGTGCTGGGCTCATTTACTGAGTTTGGTGCTCCAAGTGTGGCCTCCTGTACATTGGTGGGACCTGATGTAGATTGGAGACTGCTTTGCCGAACACCTAAACTCCATCTGCCAGAAAATGCAGGATCTCCCAGTGGCCACCCACTTCAATTCTACTTTCCAATCCCATCCTGACATGACAGTCCAGGGCCTCCTCTACTGTCACGATGACGCTACACTCAGGTTGGAGGAGCAACACCTCCTATTCTGTCTGGGTAGCCTCCAACCTGATGTAACTGACCCCCCCCCCCCCCGACCCTTCACCATTCCCCATACCCATTTTCCTTTCTTACCTCATTGCCTTACCTGCCCATCACCTCTCCCTGGTACTCCTCCCACTTCCTTTTCTTCTACCCTCGCCTATCAGATTCCCCCTTCTCCAGCCCTTTATCTCTTTCACTAATCTACTTCCCAGCTCTTTACTGCACCCTCCCCCCTTTCAGTTTCACCTATCTCCTACTGTTTGTCCTTCTTCCTCCCCTCCCACACCACACCTCCCACTTTCTTACTTTGACTTCTCATCTTTTTTTCTCCAGTCCTGATGAAGTGTCTCAGCTCTAAACATCGACTGTACTCTTTTCCACAGATGCTGCCTGCCCTGCTGAGTTCCTCCAGCATTTTGTGTGTGTTGCTCAGATTTCCAGCATCTGCAGATTTTCTGTTGTTTGTGGTTGCATCAGAGCCTGGTGTGAAAATAACAAACTCCAGAAATAGACAGGTCTACAAAAAGTGATGGCACAGCTAAGTCCATAGCAGGCAGAGCCCTCCCCATCACTGCACACATTTGCAAGGATTGCTGCCCCATGATCCAGGCCATGGTGAGATGTATGTAGTTGGATAATAAATTCACTTTGAACCTTGAACATCTGTGCAATATTTTTGTTTTATATATATATATATATATATATATATATATCAACTATATCTCTACAAGAATTTTGCAAATTTCAAGAATGGTTTGTTAGTCATCAAGCAGCATTCAAGAGTACTTTTTTCCTTCTTTCTTGCGAGTAAAATGAAAAAGGAGTTGCATAAATTGAATTAATCATTTCATTGCCATGCAAAACTTCAATTAATCTCACCCTGGGGAAATACATTTTTCATTTTATCCTCTGCTCAAAGTAGCTTACTCTAAATTGCCTGAAAATTCTGTTTAGCACAAAATTTCCAATTTGTTTTGCTCTCTTTGATGAATTAAATGACAGCATAACTCAAGTTCTAAACATAATATCTGAATTTTGGAGGAGATGTATGAAGTCTGTTTTGATGCTTAGCAATGTCTGTATTACAAATGAATGAGGTCTGATGGAATGAAACTACTTCTACCTTGTTAATTTTTTTTTTGCTTTATACAAGAAGGTATGGTTACTCCAAAATGAGCAGAAGCCTATCCTTACTGTTGTTTAATAATTGATGTGTTGTAATCAATCCTCAGGGAGGTGTGTGTGGCTGTGAAAAAGGTTTCGTGGAAGTAATGACTCCTTATGGATTTCTTGATTACTGTGCTAAAATCCCCTTGCCTGAGGAGAAGAAAGCTGATGTTAAAATCAACGTGGGAAAGAACAAACTGAGCAATTCAAAATTTCAGGCTTTTTTTAAAGGATGGTCCATTGATCCTTTTGATCCAGGTAATAATTCTATTAACAAGCTAAGTGAGAGGTTGTGAGATCTGAAATTGACCAGTCAATATTTAAAGATCAATTTGGTGTTTGTTTAAAGGAAAGACGAGAGAATCGAAGTAGGAACAGGATTGTTGGTGTATTCAGAATCTTCCAGTGAAGATTTTTGGAGAACAATCTTGCACAGAATATGCTCAGTCATATATTATCCAAATGTTCTTATGACCTTTTCCTGTTTTTTTACAGCAAAATGAATAAATAGGCCAAAAATCCTATTAATAGAATTTATTAAACATAAAGTGTTCATGTGGCATTCTACCCTTCGTTTCTGATGCCAACATTTTTAATTTTTGTCTGTGTTCTTTTTCTTTGGTTAATACTTTTCTAAGAAAATAGTGTGCACCTTAATTGCCAATGCCTTGACAATGTTATACCGGGAAGGGTGCAGCTATTGTAGTCAGCTCAATCTGTTGGCATATACGATTATTGCAGCACGTCTCCTGTTGGAGCAGTTTAATCCAGGATTCCAAACTTCCATGAAAGAGAGATCTTTAGCACCTAATGGTGATATATGTTTGTACAATTACATTTATTGTCCAAGTATATGTGGCATTATTGTTACTAAAATGAATGGTTATTCCTGAAGTGACAGCAGCATAAACATTACTCTAGTTATCATTAATATCCATTGGTAAGGATGATCTACACCATCCTCTTTAATCTGGCCTAGGCTTCAAAGGATTAATTTAAGCACTTTCTTAAAACTTAATAAAATCACAATAAGATGTTGTGTCTATTAAAGAATACATAAATATGTATGATCCTTTAAAAGTTAAAATATACACTCAGTGGCCACTTTATTTGGTGTAGAGGTGGAACACTGTGTGGTCTTCTGCTGCTGTAGCCCATCCATTTCAAAATTCAATGTGTTGTACATTCAAAGATGCTCTTACGCAAACCACTGTTGTAACACATGGTGATTTGAATTACTGTTGCTTTCCTGTCAGCTTGAACCAGCCTGGCCATTCTCCTCTGACCTCTCTCATTTACAAGATTTTTTTGCCCACAGAACTGCCACTCACCAGATGCTTTTTTTTGTTTTTGTTCTTAGACCATTCTCTGTAAACTCTAAAAAACTATTGTGCGTGAAGCTCCCAGGGGATCAGTAGTCTCTGAGATACTGAAACCACCCCATCTGGCACCAACAATCATTCCACAGTCAAAGTTTGCTAGATCACACTCCTACCCCATTCTGATTTTTGGTCTGAACAGCAACTCAGCCTCTTGGCCATCTCTGCATTCAGTATTGAGCTGATGCCACATGATTGGCTGTTTAGATATTTAAGATATATATGTATGTGTCTACATATACTCAGTGGCCAGTGGTGTAGTAGCAAAGGAAGTGACATCATTATTGATAAGTGTTTATGCATATATAAGTGATAAAGGCTTTCATATTACTCCACTTTCCCTTCACTGGGTGCTACAGCAATGTCATTTTAACACCGATAAAGCCATACAGAATAACAAAGACCTTTATTATTCTAAAGGATTTTCTTTTGTTTTCTGTAATAGTCGTGTATGTCGCAGTTGTCAATATGATAGAATTCCTGACTGTTTTGGAAGGAGAGGATTGTGGCCATTGGTGACCTGATCAGTCAGTATAAACATCACTGCATCAGGTGATGTGTATGGGCAGTTCATTCAATCTTTTGTGATAGGAAAAGGCTTTTCACTGAAAGGTGATAATTAAATGTGCACACGGATATTTAAATCTAATCCAGAATGTGGGATAGAAGTCTGTTTATAGCTGTAAAGTTGAGAAATTATATTGTCTTGACGTCTCCATTAACACCTTCCGAACTTGTAGTCACTTTCATCCTGAAGGATGATGATGATGACAACACAGCACATTTTCCCTTCACATCTCAGACTTGTAAATACAGAATATCAAATTCCTTTATTCTTCCTAGATTTAAGTTCCTGCAGTCCCTAACCAAGGAACTGACAATTTCAATCAGAACATCCACATAGAATGTTAGTAAATTTAACTTAATTGATACCCTAAGGCATGAGGTTGTCTAGCAAAGCAAAATTGCATTGAAAAAGGACTTCATGCTTAGGCAGCGTATATGATGAATAAATTTTCTTGGGCTTTTAGCCAGGTACACACCTCAATTTTAACCAATAATTTGATGACAAACTCTGCCATTTTCCCTGATGAAGAGTTTATTTGTCTAAATTGTGTTGTTGAAGTGAGATAGAGGTATTTTCCCTCCTCAATATAGACTGAATTGTATTCATTAAAAACTTGAAATAAAGAGCCACTAATATGAAAACATGGCCTTTTCCAGTAAGTATGATATTCTGATATGTCCATTTTGGATGGCTTCTTAATTTCTCCAATCTGGCTTTTTACCTTTTCTCCTCACTCACCTATCATCTCCCCCTGGTGCCCCTCCTCCTTCCATTTCTCCCATGATCCACCCTCCTCTCCTATCAGATTCCTTCTTCTCCTTCCCTTTGCATCTTCTACTGATCACCTCCCAGCTTCTTACTTCATCCTCCTTCCTCCCCCACCCACATGACCTCAGCTATCACCTTCCAGCTTGTCATTCTTCCCTCCCTCCCCACCCCCCATTTTCCTATTCTGGCATCTTTTCTCTTCCTTTCCACTGCCAATGAAAGGTCACAGCCAGAAACATAAATTTTAAATTTATTTCCATTGGTGTTCCAGCATTTTGTGGATGTTGCTTTGGATTTCCTGCATCTGCAGGATCTGGTGTGTTTATGACCTAAAATGAGCACAGCAGTGGTGTTTTGTGGAAATCAAATGGTAGGACACAACCATGTTGATGAAAGTTGTGCCATTATACCTCATCACTCTACTGTGCACTACATTCTGTGTTGAACACTTACTTTACCTCTTCATGAAGCTGGAGGATTGATCCAATGATACAAAAGGGCCATATGGGAAAGTAATCCTGTCAAAATAAAAACATTTATATTCCATTGTTTGCTTAAATAATGACAAAGCTCATTTTTAATCACTATGTATTTGTTCCTTTCATTCTTCTGGTTGGTATTTACAGTACTTAGTTATTTTTATCACATGGAATAAACTGACATTCAGGGTATCAGAACTCTAATATCCATTTGAAACTCACTATTACATATTCACAATTTGAAGTTGACAAGTTATTACTTATTCAATCACCCAAGAATCCAAATGAAGGCACACAGAAGTCTAACAGAAGTAGCTCTCCTGGTAATGAAGATGGATTTATGTTGCGTCTTTAGCATTCTTTTCAGAACAACACAAACCACTCGACAGCCAATGTTGAGCTTATGAAATGAAACCATTGTTGTTTTTTAAATGCAGACAACTTGCAGATAGCAAACTCTCCAAATGCAACATGATATTGACAACAAACACAAAATGCTGGATGAATTCAACAGGTCAGGAGGTATCTATGGAAATAAATGAATGGTCGATGTTTCAGGCTGAAACCCTTCTTCAGGACTCTCGACTTGCAACATTGACAGCTTATTAATTTCCATAGAAGCTGCCTAACCTGCTGAGTTCCTCCAGCATTTTGTGTACATTGAATTGGATTTCCAGCATCTGAAGAATCTTTTGAGTTTATGATATTGAGAACGGATAGAAAATGCTGGAAGAACTCAGGAATCAGGCAGCATCTATGAAGATGAATAAAAGGTGACTTCGAAACATTTTTTAGCTTGAAATGCTAACCGTTTATTCTCCTCCATAGATGCTACCTGACTATGAATTCCTTCAGCATTTTGTATGTGTTGGAAGTCATGTAGCCAGCATCTGCAGGATATGTGTTTGCGAACATGATATTGGCATTTTAGTTTGATTCAGTAATGTTGAGTGAAGACCAAATATTAACCAAGTCCCTGGAAGTCACTTGCTCATCTGCATAGAAATGCCCTGGCACATTTTGTTTGTAGATGGTTCTCAGTTTAACATTTTATTTGAGAGTTGGTTCCTCCACAACAATATTAAAGCCAGTTGTCCCCAAGTTTAATTCTTAATTACATCAAAAAACTCATTGCTTTGCCTTAAATTATGTTTATTTTCAGTCTATTAGTTTTCTGAGAGATATAATATATTTTCTACATAGAATACAATGCACTAAAAACAGAGTAATATAATAATAATGAACTAATTAGCATCTATAACTATATATACACTGTGCATGCTCGCAATAATAAAGCATTTCTTTATGGCTCCTAAATTGCATGAACCAGAAATGGTATTGAGCAAATTCAGAATGATTCAGCAGCTGGGGTAGCAATCCAGCAAACCAAGAACAAATGCCAAAGCTGCTGTGGAACAAAATTCTATTATTAAGGATGACCATAAAAATAAGCAATGACAACTACAAAATGGCTGAAATGCTCCAAATTTAATCTGGGATCCTACAGCTGAGGAAATTTCCGACCATTACCTGGTCTCGCTTAGATATAACTCTACACCTACTCCACATGGTTGAAATAGCCTCTGAAATTAAATACACACAGTTTCAAGTTCAAGATTATTATTCATCATATACTTAAAAGAAACTTCTACAATATTACTTGGGTAGTATGTCCATGCTGAGAACCATTTAAATGGATTTGAATGTGATGATGCTGGTGCTATTAACTTGTTACGGAAGTTCCATTCCTGTAGGTATTACTGTTCATACTGTAACTCCTGCTTGAGCATTTCTAGTGTAGACTAGAATTGGAGTCAGTTTCATTTATTTTATTGGTCTATCACAATCACGTTTAATACGTCTGGCATATGTTGTGAAATGTGTTAACTTAGTTAATTTGTTAACTTAACAAAACAACACCATTCATGATAAATATAGAAAAAGTAAATAAATTACAATAAATATATACATATAAAATAGTTAAATTAAAAATACATAGAAATATAGGAAAGCTACAGCACAATACAGGCCCTTCTGCCCACAAAGCTGTGCTGAATATGTCCTTACCTTAAAAATTACCTAGGGTTACCCATAGCCCTCTATTTTCCTGAGCTCCATGTATCTGTCCAGGAGTCTCTTAAAAGACCCTATCATATCCGCCTCCACCACCATCGCTGGCAGCCCATTCCACGCACTCACCACTCTCTGTGTAAAAAATGTACCCCTGACATCTCCTCTGTATCTACTTCCAAACACTTTAAAATTGTGCCCTCACATGCTAGCTATTTCAGCCCTGGGAAAAAGCCTCTGACTATCCACACGATCAATGCCTCTCATAATCTTATACACCTCTATCAGGTCACCTCCATTCTCCATCGCTCCAAGGAAAAAGGCCGAGTTCACTCAACCTATTCTCATAAGGCATGCTCCCCAATCCAGGCAACATCCTTGTAAATCTCCTTTGCATCCTTTCTATGATTTTCATAAAGAGGCGACCAGAACTGAGCACAGTACTCCAGATGGAGTCTGACTAGGGTCATATATTGCTGCAACATTACCCCTCAGCTCGTAAACTCAATCCCACGATTGATGAAGGCCAATGCACCGTATACTTTCTTAACCACAGAGTCAACCTGTGCAGCAGCTTTGAGTGTCCTATGGACTCGGACCTCAAGATCCTTCTGATCTTCCATACTGCCAAGAATCTTACCATTAATACTGTATTCTGTCATCATATTTCACCTACCAAAATGAACTACCTCACACTTGAGTTGAACTCCATCTGTCACTTCTCAGCTGAGTTTTGCATCCTATCAATGTCCTGCTGTAACCTCTGACAGCCCCCCATACTATCCACAATACCTCCAACCTTTGTGTCATCAGCAAATTTACTAGCCCATCCTTCCACTTTCTCATCCAGGTCATTTATAAAAATCATGAAGAGTAGGGTTCCCAGAACAGATCCCTGAGACACCCCACTGGTGACCAAACTCCATGCAGAATATGATCTGTCTACAACCACTCTTTGCCTTCTGTGGGCAAGCCAGTTCTGGATCCAAAAAGCAATGTCCCCTTTCTGTAACTTCTGATGAAGTTGTGCAGTAGACCCCTCTCCCCATCACCCCCATGCCAGACAATGATGCATCCAGTTAGAATATACTCCATTGTACATGTATAGAAAAATTTGAGAGTTTTAGGTAACAAACCAAATCTCCTCAAACTTCTAATAAAACATAGCTGCTGTCTTGCCTATTTTATAGCTACATTGATATGTTGAGACCAGGTTAGTTCCTCAGAGATACTGCTCACTCTTTCCACTTCTGATCCCTCTATGAGGATCTTGCTTTCAATGGCATATGGCTCAGTGGTTTCTACTTTATTGATAACTTCAGGCAATCATAACTAGTTTCTGTTCATGCTCTGTTTATCCACTACACCGCATAGGTAATGATGTGGCTGTAGTGTTGCTTCTTTTAACTAGTGCATCATCCGGCCATCACCTTATTTTTTTTGTACTGGGAAAGTTACACTTAACTTAGTCAAGTTTATTTCTACTTCCTGCCATTCACTAGCTCAACTGGATTGGGTCTGGATCTTTTTAGTTGCTCCTGTCTGATGTTATAAGGTTGCTTCTGATGGTTGGATATTTGTTCCCTTGGATACTATGGGAAGAGATTAAAATAGGGAAGAGATTAAAATAGTGAGTCTTTGTTGCATTGAAAACTCTTTCCCAATTCTGCAGTGGATTAAGTTTAATTTTCATATGCCAGTTTTTCTGGAATTATTCTGCACATGTAACTGGCTTTCACATTTCAGATTAATGAGAAACTGAGGTTGCGTGTGAACAAGTGAGCTCACAAAGATTGCCATGTCTGAGGTGGCAAACTGAAACCATTACCTCCATTTTGTTGTGTTTTTCTGATATACTGTAGAATTCTTATTCATGCCATCTTCTCATCAATCATCAGTCCAGTCCCTAGATGATTTATCTCTCAGCTTTCAATTCACCTTCCAGCATGACTTTGGCTTTAACGATCTTCTGAATTTCCTTTGTATCTATTTGTGTATCAAAATCCAGCCTGAAGAACGCCTGGTATTTCCTTTCATCGTTTTAGGCCACCTTGGAATCACTTGCTGAAAAAGCATCTATAACCCCTTACCGTGGTTGGTCTCTTTGATCTTACTCAATTTAGATGTTGCATTTACGAGCTGGTTTACTTACAGATACCGATCTCTTTATCTCATGCTTCTGCTTTGACAGACATTAATGTGCACTTGCCAACTGCATTTCTTTTCCTTATTTGTTATTCAGCCCATATAAAAACTGTGATATCTTAAGAGTAACCTGTCCAGTCTTATTGGCTCACTTCATTGCTTTTTGTCCTACATTTGGGTGAGGGAATGAATTAGCACTTTGAGCTATAAAATTTCTTCCATAGGCCTGGGTCATCACAACCATACAACACTGTTAGTTGTTCTCATTTTTTGGATATTCCACACATACCTTTGATGACATGAGTGCTTCAACAGCAAAACCTATTGGCTTTATCAGTTTGTCATCTTGTACTGTTGCTACTGCTCATCCTTTAGTAAAGGCATCTATCTCCAAAATGACTTTTTTTTTCTCTACAGTAGTAAAGCAGAATTATTTCAGGAAATTTCTTGTCAACATATTTTGACCACCAGTATTTGGCATTTTCTTTTTCCCTTTAATTCTCTGAGGTTTGCTGTATTTCTACGATGTGATGATTGGAAGAATTTGGGTCTTGAGTTAGTGCTAGAAGCCTTAATTCTTTCCTGTCCTTTGAAGCTTTTAGGTCGACTTTGCTTATCTCTGGTGAGTATACCATTTTAAAGAGCTAGCACACATTTTTCATAATGGTGAGTTTACAGATCATCCCCAGTTTACCAAGCTATGCATGGCTTCTACACATGAACAAGTATTTTGGGAGAATAGTGAAATAGATTTGCCATCTGCTGTGGGGATGCAGGCACCTTCTGCTGAGTGGAAAATTGGTCAATGGGTTGCGAACTGTTCAAAGGAGTGGAAACCTGCCATAACCTGAGAAGAACCTTTTGTTATTATCTGCCATTGTCTTGTGGGCTCAGTCATCTACACCATACATCTGGATCTACTTGACAGGCTGTGCAGGTATGGCCCAAGTGCGGAGAGAGAGAACACTGAATCAGTTCACTGACTTAATGGGAACTGTTGCAGAACTTGAAGAAAAAGAAAAAAAAACGCCAGGCCAACAGAGCTGGCATCTAAAACTCCCAAACTGAAAGTTAATGCTAACAGTGCGGCTGGAAGCAATGACTAAACAAATACTGCTCTTTTCCAACATCATTCGTAGTGCTAGTATTCTCTCCTGGGTAAGGAAGGAGGTAAGCAAGGAACTTACTTTTGGTCAAGTCTGCACAAGACTGGAATGAGTGAAGGAGTTAAATACCACCAAAATGAAATACTAATTGGCTGGAATGTGCTTTTGAGAGGCCCCTACTGTCAGCGAAGCCATTTAGCCTATCAGGCATGTTGTTTCTGAGTGTGCAGCAGAGAAGACCTGGCCGTTCTCCACTTGCACTAGTAGCATTGGACCAAATGTTCATCAGCAGGAACTCCCACATCAGTCTCCTGGTCAGGGAAGAGCAGGGGCTGGAGTCCCTTCTGGCATTCATAGGGACAGAACTATGGAGGATGACTTGGAAGTTATTAAGGGCAATCTCTGCCCAAACCAATTGAGAGCACCAGGAGGTGAGGGTTGGAACAGGCAAGGCAGTGCAGGGATGTCTCCAGCTCCTGATTCTCTCTCTCAGTCTGGCCAATAGATTGGGGGTGGAAACCAAACAAGAGACTTCCCATAGCTCTCACAAAGGAACAGGCCTTCGAAAAACGGGATGTGAACTGTGCTCTTTTGTCAGGCACTATGTCTAGAGGGAAGCCGTGTAGCCTGAACATGTGTTGAACCATGAGGATGGCGGCATCACAAGCCGACACGACCTTAGGGAGGCCAATGAAATGGGCAACCTTGGAGAATGACCAGAATAGTAGTGATTCCATTAAATGGGAGCAATCCAGTGAAGAAATCTACTGAGGTAGGACCAGGAGTGGTGAGGCACAAGCAGCGGACATAGCACACCCATAGAGTGCAGGTATGATGTTTTGTTCTGGACACAAGAACAGGCAGTGATGAAATCAAGGATGTCCTGTAATATAAATGGCTAGCAAAATCATCTGAGGGTCCATTGAACTCCTGGATGGCAGATCCAGATAGGAGGAGTTCCCCATTCTAACACCCTGGAATGCACTGTGGCAGGGATAAACAGCCGTTTAGGAGGTCCCCACAGCTGGGCCTAGATTTGATTGCTGGGCAGCTGTCACCTCTGCCTCTGTACCCAAGTTAGCAGATCAGCAATGCATCGGTAGGGAAGGATGGGTTCTAGATTGGTGTTGTCCTGAGAGAGAGCATCGGCCTTGGTATATTTGCTGCTGGGACAGAGCCTAGAAGGACTTGAAGAGAGTTGAGTCTTTTGGTGTCATAGATGTAGGAGAGGTTTTTGTGATCTGCCCATACCAGAAAGGGGTGTCCTACCCCATCCAACCAGTGTTGCCATGCCTTCAGCACTTCCTTGACAGCCAGAAGTTCCCCATTCCTGAAATTGTAGTTAGGAATCAAGTAACGAGAAAGAAAGGTACAGGCAGGGGTGCAGCCAATTATCTACAGAAGAGCACTGGTAGAGTACAGCTCTGATGCACCACTGGGACAGTGGTGAAGCATGGCTTTAGTACCAACAGTTCTTGGCCTGCTTCCCTTGTCCAAAGGAGATATTCTTGGTGAGTACATTAATGGAAACCTCGACAGAACTGAAGTTTTTGATCTTTAGCGAACTCTGGTTTTGAGCGAACTCACACTTTTCTGGCTTGGTGTGAAGGTTATTCCTGAGAAGCCACTTGAGGACCTTCCAGACAATTTTGACGTGTTCCTGGCAAGAGCAGATATAGACCTGTATGTTGTCTAAATACGTGAAAACAAATGGATTCCATATGTCCTGGAGGACATTGTTGGCCAGGGCCTGAAGAGCAGCAAGGGCAGTGGCCATACCAAAGGGTATAATGAGATACCCATAGTGGCCAGAGGAGGTGTTAATACCATCTTCCACTCATCCCCTTTCCAGGTATGAACAAAATTATGAGTATTCTGCAGACCTATCTTGGAAAATATTATTGCTCTCAGGAGATGTTTGAATGCAGAGATAAACAGGGAAAGAGGGTAGCAAATCTTCGGTCTAATGTTGTTTATGGGTTGTTATGTAGGGTTGGAACTTGCCATCCTTCTTGCTAACAAAAGAGAAGCCTGCCCCCGCTGGTGAGGTTGATGAATGGATAAACCCCAACGTCGATGCCTTCTTGATGTGCACTTCCATAGTCATCATTTTTGGATGAAAGAGGGAAAAGAGCTGGCTCCAGGGAGGACCAGTACCAGATACCATACCAAAGGTGCAATCATATGGCCAATGTGGAGGAGGAAAGTGGCCTTTTTTTTTACTGAAGACCTCAAGAAGATCAGCAATTTCAGCCAGAATTCCAGACAGGTCAACATTAGCAGTTGAGACAGGAGGGAATTCGAGGACCAGAGCTTGAACTGGACCCAGACAGGTAGACAGGTATGACATTTCCCAGACTTAAAGTGCCTTTAGGGACCAATCAGTCTATGGTTTGTGTCAAGAAATGCCAAGAACCAGCAGTGTTTCAGGTGAATTAAATATTGAAGTTAAATTGTTCCTTATGGTCACATTCAAGCACAAGTTGGAGTTCTGTGGAAAGGTGCCCAGAAGTCGACCATCCAGGGCATGGACTTTGATATTTTCTCTCCATTTCTGAGGCAGAGAGCTATCCATGAGATCCCACCTGCTCCTGAGTCGATTAACACCTGAAATTCAGGAATCTGCGACTCCCACAACAAAGAAGCGGAGAGCATCAAAGAATTAGAGGAACCTGATTCTAGGGAGAACTAATCCATCAACAATCCCTTTCCTGCTGACGGGTATCCTCTTTTACTGGGTGCTTGGGACATGAAGTCCGGAAATGTCCTGGATTGGCAATGTAGCGTCAGGACCCTATTCTCTGGCACCAATCTCGTTCCTCCTGAGGCAGTTGCATGCTCCCCACCTAAACAGGCTCCTCCATGGACTGGGTACTGGGGTGATAATGGACAGTGATCCAAAAGGCATGAAGCTTGAGACATTTTTTCCTTGTGCCACTCAGATGCCCAGTTATCAAATTGAAAGGCCAAATTAAACAAGTCAACTGGTCTGTTCTGCTCATCACAGACAGCAGGCCCATGCTGTGCTCCTACACTCAGTCCAAGATGTAAAGCATTGATGAGGGATCTATCATTCCACCCTGTTCCCACCGCAAGTGTGCAGAACTTTACTGCATATTGCATTGCTGTCCCTCTGCCCTGATGCGTGGGCAGCCTCCTGATCCTGTACTGGAAATCAAAAACCCCTTAATTCAGCAGCAAAACTGAATGAACTGGGCTGCGGGGAAACCTTGCTCCCGTAGATTGTTCAACAGGCTGAATGAGGGTCCGTCTAAGAAGTATATAATGTACTCCAGTGTACAGGCATCATTACCGAACTGACCAGGCTGCACTGAGAAAGTGAGCTCACACTGAGTAATGGAATTCCTGAAGAGATCAGGGTCACTGGAGTATCTGGATTGTTGGTGGCCGAGGGTGATGGGACAGCAGAAAAGGAGGATCTGGTAGATGCCGGTATGGGACTGACATGACCAAAAGCAGCTGAACTGTATCTGCAAGACTGCTAATGGCTGTTACCTAATGCTGGCTGTCAGCTGTAAACTCTTGGACTGCGGCTGTAAGACCAGAGAATGCTGCCGCATGGTTCTGATTGTCTGGAGTTACCTGCTGAACTGTTGGTGCAAGGGCGAACACCTATTCTTCCAGCTGGGGCTGGGTTTATTATACTACGATTATCTGTCGCATTGCTTCAGTCACTTCTCTTAGCACAGATTCTCTAACCTCTCCTGTCTGGCCAATGACTATGAGGGCCAAGTTCAGCTGCTCTATTTCTGCTGGGTCTATTTTCATGGTCAAGGCTTCCTGACAGGTTGTGCAGTAATGGCCCAAGTGCACAGAGAGAGAAAGAGACACTGAAACGGGTCAACAATTCACTGACTTTAATGGGAACTGTTGCAGAATTTGAAGGAAAAGAAAAAAAAACAATAAATGTCAGGCCAACAAGGCCTTAACTAAAACTCTGAAACTGAAAATTAATGCCAACACTGCAGATGGAAGCAATGACTAAATACTATATGATTACCGCTCCTTTGTCACATCAGTCAAAATGGTAGTCTTATTTCCTGGACACAGATGAAGGTATGCAGGGGCATAAACATTGTTGTGCTTTTGGTCAAGTATTGACAAGACTGGAATGAGAGCATGGGAGTCCAATACCACCACAAAGAAGCATTAATTAGCTGGAACATGCATACTCTTGTGCACGATTGCCAAGCCTGTTCTGCGATACGCTTGCTTGGAAGCGTAGACCTCATGGCAGAATGTGCGGTTGTGACACTAATTCCCTGTTTGCTCATCAATTTATCCTCCCTGTCAATATGCTTAATCCAAATGGTTTGATAAATGGTCGATAAATCAAGCTTTGAATTTCAGTACCTGTTTCTTGTAATATGGTTGCTGAGCAAATAAACTCCTCTTGTTTACTATTGAATTCCAATTCTTACTTAGAGAGAGACCTTCATATTTGTTAAACTTCTGTTCCTCTAGTTCTATATCAAAAGCTTCCTTTACCAGGTGGTCCCAAAAGCCATTGGCACGACACGGTAGTTTTGCACCATCAAAGTCAATCCTATGGCTATTGTGAATGCAATGTTTCACTACCGCTGATTTTTCGAGGTAACCCAAACAGATACTTCCTGTGTTCCTTGATGCAGGTTTCCACTGTGCATCCTGTCTTGCTGACATACGCTGCACTGCAGTCACGCTAGCCAATTTCAGTCCCAGAACAACTTTGACCCACATCAGCTGTGACTTGAGCTTCCTTGTGGGTTTGTGGGTGGTATTAATCCAGAATTTCTTCAGAATCCCTATGATCCTTCAAGAAGCTTGGGAAATATAGGGAAGACAAGCAGTAGTGACAGGTTCCTCCTTGTCATTAGGTTTCCTAGTTTTCCTGTAGCCCTTTTAAAGGCCTGATTCATTTTCTTCATCTTGTAGCCATTCTGTAGGAATTTCATGCATAATCGTATTTCCTCACGGAGCCTCTCCAGGTCCAAAATAGTTTTTGCACAGTTAATCAAAGTAGAAAGAACCACTCTTCATTGGGAGGCAAGATAGTGGCTGTTATTGTTGAGGTATAAATCTATGCGAGTGGGTTTCCGATAGATGCCATGTTCAAGGCTACCGTTGGGTTTTCCTGTGATTGCAGAACAGCGTATAATGGCAAGATGGGAAGCCTGGTGGAAATCCGCATCAAAGACCATAGGAGGTATATCCATTTGGGTTACCCAGAAATATTGGCGGTAGCAGAACACTGCATTCACATATCGGCCATGGGATTGACTTTGATGGCACAAAACTACTGTGTTGCGCCGATTGTTTTTGGAACTGCCTGGTAAAGGAACCCATCAAAATAAAGCTAGAGAGAAAGAAATTTAACAAGGACAAAGGTCTTGCTCTAAGTAAGAACTGGATTTCAATTGTAAACAAGATGGGAAGGCGGAAACATGATTGGATGAGGACCAACCATTCAGGAGGGATGGACTAGATATGCCCAGGCATCATCCCTGAAGAAGATGGCAGATTTTGTCTTCAAATCATTGGTTATAATCAATACCTTTACCTGGCTGGAGAGCCAAGAATAGTTTATTCATCATATATGCCGAGAGATCCTTTTTCATGTTTGCTGAAGATTATGGCTTCTACCAATATTGGTGTAATTTATTCCAGGGTTAAATTTCGATAGTGGATGCTTAAGTAATTTACATGTAAGTATATCCTAATCCACGTTGACCATGACAATGGAGTCTACTCACTTACACAGTTTACTGACTTTGATTGTTACCCTGCTCTACTTCACCTCTTGAACTTTCCATTCATGTCTTTATATTCAACTTAATTTATACTTTGTAGAAATTACTTACAGGTTTCACAGAGCTGAATAGTGATGTGATAGTCAAAATCATTAAAGCTTCCAGCCATTACATCAGATCATTCTGTTTACATTAGATCTCTTTGTGTCTTGACTCTTGTGTATAGTCTTTTATAGAGCTCCTTATCTCCAATCAAAAGACATGCTGAGCACAAAATAATATAGCTATCTTCCTTTCATCCATTTCTGTTCATTTGCATATACTGTTGTGTTTTGTCAATAGCCCTATTTAGCTTTGGAAATCATCCAAAACTCCAGCAATTCAATTTTGGCTCAAGTAGTTTACTGAACATTTTGAAGAACTTGTTAGAACTTTTATTCTCTGACTCCCATTTTCCAGATGTTGAAAAGATTAAATCCTTTTTCTCCCTTTTAAGCAATGCAGCTGACATCTTCTCTTTGCTTCTCCTTCTAGGAAAACATTTGAAAATGGATGTACACTTCTATTTAAATTTTCCAACTGCTTTTACGTCATTTTAAAACAAGCTGGAAATGTAGAGTGATTCCAACTATCTCTGAGACACTTGATAGAGACAAAAGATCAGCATGTCTTTTAAGAGTGGAATGGAATTGTATTTGATCTTCTTTGAAGCCACTTTTCAAGTCAAAACCCCTTCAAAATGGCTGCTCTGCTTGAGTTTACCTTTCTTTTATTGGCAGCTGCTGCCAAAGCAGCTAATAAGCTGATCAATGAAACTTGTTGTTTTAATTTCATTTTACTCCCACTCAATTAAAATGATCCAAATGGGATATACCACAAGTTACTTCGAGAGGTGAGGGAAAAGATTGCTATGCCTTTGGTGATGATCTTTGTGTCCTCTCTCTGGCCACAGGGGTAGGACTAGATGACTGGAGGGTGGCCATTGTTATTCCTTTGTTCAAGAAAGGGAGTAAGGATAAACCTGGGAATTATAGACTAGTGAGTCATATTTCAGAGATGGGCAAATAATTAGAGAAGATTCCTAGAGACAGAATTTTCAAGTATTTGGAGAAACATAGTCTGATTAGGGATGTCAGCATACCTTGATGATGGTCAGGTCATGCCTCATTGGTCTGATTTGAGCATGTGACAAAGCATACTAATAAAGCTGGATGTGATGTATATAGATCTTAGTAAGGGATTTGATAAAGTTCCCCATGGTAGCTCAGCCAGAAAGTCAGGAGGCATGGGATCCAAGGAAACCTGGCTGTGTAGGTAGAGAACTGGGTTGCTCATAGAAGGCAGAGTGTGGTAGTAAATGGAGAATAATCTGCTTGGAGCTCTGTGACCAGTGATACTCTGCAGGGATCAGTTCCGGGACTGCTGCTCCTTGTGATTTTTATATATGACTTGGATGGGTGGATTAGTAAGTGTCCACATGACATGAAGGTTTGTGGAGCTGTAAATGTGCGCAGGGTTGTTATGGGTTGCAATGGGAGATTGGCAAAATGACGAGCGTGGCTCAGAAATGGCAAATGGAGAAATGGCCTGGAAAAGTGTGAAATGATTCATTTTGAATGCAGGATATAGAATCAATGGCAGGATTCTTGGCAGTGTGGAAAAACAGAGAGATCTTGCAGTTCATGTCCTTAAGTCAAAGGTGCTGCACAAGCTGATAGGATTATTAAGAAGGCATATGGTGCGTTGGCCTTCATTAGTGCGAGGTCTGAGTTCTACAGCTATGAAGTAACATTGCTGCTCTATAAAATCCTGATTGGACCACTCTTGGAATATTGTGTTGTTGCCTCTTTATAGGTAGGATGTGGAAGCTTCAGTTTGGTACAAAGGAGATTTAACAAGGTGCTGTACTAGTCATGGAGTACTACAGTGCAGAAGCAGGGTCTTTAGCTCCTTGAGTCCATGCTGACCTATTATTGTACTTAATCCCATTGACCTGCAGCTGGACCAGAGCCCTCCATACCCCTCACATCCATGTACTTACCCAGATTTCTCTTAAATGTTGAAATTGAACCCATATCCACCACTTCCTTGGGTAGCTTCTTCTAGACTTGCACCACTGTCTGAGTGAAGAGGTTCCCCCTCATATTCTCCTTAAGCCTTTCTCCTTTCACTCTTAGCCCATGACCTCCAGTTCTCACCCAACTTCAGTGGAAAGAGCCTACTTGCAATTTCCCTATCTGTACCCCTCAAAATGTTATATAATTATCAAATCTCCCCTCATTCTCCTATGCTCCAGAGAATAAAATCTCAACCTATTCAGCCTTTCCCTATAACTCAGGTCCTCAAGTCCCAGCAACAACTTTGTAAATTTTCTCTGCACTCTTTCAATATTACTGATATCTTTCCTGTAGGTAGGTAACTGCACACACATCATTCCAAATTACGCCTCAACCGTGTCTTATAGAACTTCAACATGACATCCCGGCTCCAGTACTCAATACTTTGATTCATGAAGACGAAGTGCCAAAAGCTCTCTTTATGAGCCTATCTACCAGTGGCACCACTTTAAATATATTTAAGATCTGTATTCTCATATGCCAATAGAGAACATGTTAAATAAAGATAGGTTGAGTAAGCTAGGGATTCAGATACAAAGGAGGATGAGAGTTGAATTGATTGATGTGTATAAGATGATAAGCGCATAACTAGAGTTGACCAGCCAGAGACTCTTTTTCCCAGGGCGGAAGTGGCTAATACCAGGGTGGCAGAGCTTTAAATGTGATTGGAAAGCATGGTGAGATGATATGTTCTTTATTAAGAGAGTGGTGGGTGGGTGGAATGCCCTGTTAGGGGTGACAGTAGAAGCAGTACATTAGGTTTGTTTAAGAAACTCCTAGATAGGCAGATGGATGATAGAAAAATGGAAGGTTTTGTAGGTGTGAATGGTTGGGTTGATCTAAGATTAGGTTAAAATGTTGGCACAGCATCGTGGACCAAAGGGCCTGTACTGCGCTGTAGTATTCTATGTTCTGTGTAAAATGAAATCCACCAGCAAGGAGACTTGCTTTGTGTAAATACTTCCTTTCAGTACGTCCAATGTTGGCAATATCATGGTTATTCTATACACCTGGTTATAGCGAGAAAGTGTTTAAAATTTCAGAATGCCTTCTAATGAAAGTGACTCTACAGCAGTGATGGTTTGAGAATGTTGGATTATTTATCCAGCTCTGATGTAAGTTATGTTTTTACCAGAATGGTTTTTGACATTGGAATGGGTGCTGGAAGTTGATAGATGTATGTGAAAATTCATGTTTTTTGTCAGAATATTCAAATGGTTCAATCACAATTGCTATTTTTTGGGGAGGGAGAATGGTGAAATAATAGACTCTTCGTAATTTCCCAAAAGCTCAGACTGTACCATTAATTATGGCAGTGATAAACTTAATTCTTTCTTTCTCCCTGTGTGGAATTTTCACTGCAATGAACTTGTTTATGTATTGGTCCCAACCATGGAATAGATTGGATTTAACTTCTTTATTACATCTTTCTTGTTACTTTCAAATGTAGGCTCGCAGTGGTAAAATGACCATGTTCCAATTCACCGCACCACCCATTTTCCTTTTCAAAGTTCATGGGATATTCTTCTGGGAAAATAAAGAACTATTTTCTTCAACAGACATAACAGAACACCAATCTCAAAACTACTGTTGCAAGGGGATGAAAAAAATTACCGTACTTTATTCAACCTACTGGTTAGAATTTTTCCAACTTTTTGATTCTATTGAGCTGTAAGTTTCATTTGCAGCTGTCCCATCAGACACGCTCACTGGATCTGGTGCTTATTTAGAGAAATTCCATAGACTTATGTGAATTTCAAAATATCTTTCACCTCACAATAGTCTTTCAAGGACAGAGCATCTCAATGAGTTTGCATTCTAGGTAGACCATTGCAAAAACTACCATACGCTTAAAGTGTTAAATCAATGGAAATCTTTTATTCCTTCTTTTCCCATTATCTTTAACAGATGGTAAGCCAAAGATCTGGGTTTATGGAATATCTGCCGCCGTAGGTGTCCTCATTATCTTCATTGCTGTCCTGTCATATCTCATCTGGTAAGCATAGAAGACCAAAACCACTTTCATTTATATTAGCAGTTACATGAGTTTTAATACTTTGCTTGTAGCAACAAATGACCAGAAAGTAAGTGTCCTAATTAGGTTTATTTTAATTTCTGGGGATAAATTGCTACTGTAGTGGTTGATGGATATAGTGACTGCAGAAACATTTAACAAAATAACAACAAGGTACTTTGTTTCTGCACTTACATATTTTTGGAAGTACACTATATAGCTAATGATATAAGTACAGGAGATAGGTCCATTAATTAATTTTAGATTACTTATTGTCATCTGTCAGATCACTTGCTCCTTGGAATATAAAATCAATTTAATTGATAAATGCTGAAGGACAATGTTTACCCTATAGTTTCTGCTATACATATTCAACTGTTGGACTGTACCAATCAGCTTTTGATAAGCCTGGTAATCCAATTCTGTCTGCGACAGCCTTGCTTAACTCTGATAATAACACATTCATCTGTTGCCCTTTACATCCCTCAAAACAAAGAGTATTCCACATAGATCTGGGTTATTGGAAAATTATACCAGCATTAACATAAGCAGTTGCAACAGTTAATGTCCTAAACCAAATTCTCTCTCCCTGTATTAGATGGAAATACATTATGTTTATCTATAATGGTAATGTCTTTGAACTCTTTCCATTTGACAAAATTGGGCAGCACAGAATTAAATTATAGCATTTCAGTGCCTCATAACCCTCCTGTTGCTTGGTGGATCAGGGTGAGGCATCAAGAAGTTAGTCATCTTGTTACAGAGACAGGCATCCATTGTTGTCATACACTCCTAGGTAAGGTTTCAAGGAGCACAGATGCCTCTCTACATCCCTTAGTATTGAAAATAGTACTGAACACTGCTGACTCAGTCTTTATAGTCCTGAAAACATGGAGCTTGCTCTTTCCCTGGGGATAACCCTGGTGGCAAGTTGCTTTTGGAAGCTTCATGCACACCTTAAGGCTGAGTTACCATTTGAGAGCACCAAAGTTAAAATCTGATTTCATCCTCTAGGACAAGTTTAAATTGATGAAGTATGTTTACAGTTATTTGGATATTTGTTGAACTTGGTATGGAATAATTCTTTTGCTGGAATAAAAAACACCATTTTGCTCTTTCACTCATAATATACAAAGTACATTTTTTGAGGTGAATCGTGAGCATAGCTGTGAATTACTTACCTAAGTGGATTTCTGTTTTCTGTTTGCTACTGCAATTAACTTTTGTGAGATGTTGTTCATTGATGTCCTTCATTTTCCTTTGCAGTAAAAAACCAAAACACCAGACTCGTCCAGCTCCCCAACAGAAGCCCCTGACTTTAGCCTATGATGGAGACATGGACATGTAATGGCTTCAGGAGAAGGGACTTCACCTTTGTCCTGTTGATATGAATAGGATGACAGAAGCCTTAACCTTGTGACAGCACGAACACAAGTGAAAAAGACAAACCTCAAGACTGATTTTGAGAAATGTCTTACAGACCAAGAGAAGGGGAGAAATACTCTCAGAAACTTTAACTGTGTTTTTATATTGAAATGTGAAAGTCAGAAAGCCAAACCTAAGTGAAAATGATTATAGAATTGTATTCATTCCTTAACGTGTTTAGTTTATGAACTGAATTTCAAGACCGGCTAAAAAGCATTCCTTGTTCAATTTTCATATAACAGCTGAAGGAATAAATTGTATAGAATTTCCAGTACAAATTTACGATGACAATCCAAATGAAACAATATTGCATTTACAATCTGCTATCTGTAAATGCATTCCTGAAGATATCACATTGCTCTAAATGAAAAGAGACTTTTGAACATACTGTGGAACTGCACTATATTAGTGTAACATGATTTCTTGCATTTATTGAACAAACAAAAATCTAGTATGTACAGTGTATGTGTCAAGGATTTCAATTTCACACAAAGTTTGTTCTTTTCAAGTAACTTACTCTGAAAGAGAAAAGTACTAGGCTTTATCAGAAATGAGATGCAAAAAAAAGTTAGGTCGAGGATCTTTAATGAATATTTTGTAATGCATGTCTTTTCTGCTATGAGAAAAGACCCAATATTTAACTAGAAATTGAAGTGCTCCTGAGAGAATAACAAGAATCCTCAGTAGGAGAAGCTGTTTTTTTTTCTCCCCAATTACAATGATAGGTGGTTGACATACTTCTGGCATTGGTTCCATTTCCAAGTCTTGTGATCCTTAAGATGTGATCAGCCAAGTGTAAATATTATGTATTGGCTCTAGACTGAATGGTAGAGCTCACCGAGTGATTTATTATTTTTTTCACTGATTTTCTATTAGATAAGCCAGTGTTTACCATTCACATTGTACATCGAAGATGGAGTGAGCCAGTAAATAATGATGTTTATTTTATTCTGGAAGTTTTATGACAAACTGAAATAACTTTGTGCAGAAGGTTGGTATCTTCATGCTTCATTGCAGTTGGAACACAAATTGGTTAATTTAAATTTGGTTTGACGATTTTGAACAGCTGCCTGGAAAACAATTATTTCATTACTACCGACGCTGTACCATTCATACAAAAGATGTTATCAAAGCTTTTCCTAATCTTCATTTGTGAGCCTCAAGAGAACAGTCTTAACAGCTGGTAAACCGTGTTGTGTTATTTTGGAATGTATTCATTGGGAACAGATTCAGTGTATTTTCTTGAAAATAAACCAGAGAGCAGGTGGTCAGAAGCTGGATGCCTTGTTTCCTCTTGTTGCGTATTACATTCTCTTTCACATTAATGAGGCGAGGAATACATTTCCATGTACATGTGTATATTGAGTTTTGATCTTTGGAAGTTTGAATTCAGAACACGATGTTCACTGGAATCTAGGTCTGAAGTCTCCTTGGGATGCTAAAGTATGCAATATGCAGCTCCTTGGTAATATAAACACAGTTATTAGGAAATAATTACCTAATAAAATCAGTGTAGAATGCAAAAGCAACAAAACTTTAGTACACATTGGTTTAGAAATTCATTAGCATTTAAACAGGAGTATTAAAACACAGCTGTGTATAATGTGGGTACCACTTTAAATATTGCTTAAGTCATTATTTTAAATCTTCAACCATGATCCCTAGTGAAGAGTGTTGACACATTTCTTTCAAACAGTTCCATGTTTCCTTGTTTCCTTTCATGTAACACTTACCCTTGAATCTGTAACCCAGGGATACCAACCTCTTACAGAACCTGCAGTATTCGTGCATGCCACCGGAATTAAGTACTCTGTTGTAGAATATGGCAAAGCGATGGGAAGGGAGGAAGCAAATTCCCAATACAGCGACTGAAAGAACTTAGTGTAGACCCACTGGAGAAGGGACTCTTCCATGACAGGAAGGCCTCCTGATGTCCAACAAGAAGCACCAGGCAGAAAGTTCACCTTGAGGAGTTATCCATTTATAAATAATGGAGCAGTGCTTGTGAAAGTGAGAGCTCCATCATCAAAACCATTCAGCCATCAGGTACCTTCCACATTCAAATAGGTTCACGTGCATTTGTTATGCATACATTTGTTAATTGTATATGTTCTCATAACTTGCACAAGAAAATGCTTTTTTTTTTAAGCAGTATGCTGCTGCTCAGACCAGGATGAGGTCCTGGTTTTACATGTATCTGGATATATACATCTGAGTCCCATCCAAACTACTCTATATTGGCTTTCAGTAACTTCTTGAATTTATTTTAAATTTCTTTTTACTTGTTTTTAAAGCTCTTGAGGGTCTGGGACTGGAGTACATCACAGAATTGTTATTGTTTTATAATCCTGCTCGAGCTCTCAGGTCCTCTTCCACCTGCCTCTTAGATTTAAATAATCTTCTGGCAAAAAAAAAAATTGGCCAGTAAGCTTTTTTTAAACTAGGCTCCTAAACTGTGGAACTCAGTATCACTGTACTCAGACAGCACTTTAAAATGCCAGTTCAAAACCTATTTATTTAACCTTGCTTTTAACTAATATCATTTTTCATTTATTTTTATGTTTTTTCTTTATCTCATTGTAAAGCACTTCGAACTATAGTCCATGTTTGTATGAAATCTGCTCTATAAGTAAGTTATTATAATCAGAATCCAAATCAGGTTTATTATCACCAGCATATGTCGTGAAATTTGTTAACTTAGCAGCAGCAGTTCAATGCAATACATAATATAGAAGGAAAAAATGAATAATTAAATCAATTACAGTATATGTATATTGAATAGATTAAAAATTGTGTGCAAGAGCAGAAATAATAAATATTAAAAAAGTGAGGTAGTGTTCATGAGTTCAAAGTCCATTTAGGTATTGGATGGCAGAAGGGAAGAAGCTGTTCCTGAATGGCTGAGTGTCCACGGTCAGGCTTCTGTACCTCCTACCTGATGGTAACAGTGAGAAAAGGGTGCCCTGGGTGCTGGAGGTCCTCAATAATGCACACTGCCTTTCTGAGACACCACTCCTTGAAGATGTCCTGGCAACTTTGTAGACTAGTACCCAAGATGGAGCCGACTAAATTTACAACCCTCTGCAACTTCTTTTGGAATTATTCATTATTATGTTGGCCAACAGTTGGAGTCACATTCAAAAGTCTGGGAGATCTGCCAGTCTAGCACCACTAAAGTCCAGTGTATGCCAGATTATTTGAATTTTACTGACTGAGACAAAAGGAAGAATTAATAAGATAACAATTCATCTCCTTCCTCTTCAAAAATTACTCATTGAAATTAACATGAGAAGGAATGAGAATTAAAACTTTCGCTACCAGAGACAATACTCGAAACCAACTATGTTATTAAATGAGTACCTGCACTGGATTCTAACTTACCTTAAAACAAAAAAAAAACTGTGAATGTTCTAAATCTAGTATAAAAATGAAAAATATTGAATGTGCTGAGCAAGTCCAGAATCGTTATCTACAGTTAACTTATTAGCTTGCTGATGGCTCATTAGCACTGACGAAATTTAGAAATATTTCAAGATGCAGTGAATGGAGAGTGGCGGGGTGGGGGAAATAAAGGGATACCTGTGATAAAGGCCAAGGGAGAATGGCTGATACAGTTACTGTTGACTAAAATAGGGTAAATAGGCATGTTAATGGCAACTAATTAATGTGTTATAAACCTGAAACACAGGAGAACAACAAAATCCTACAAAGAGAAAGTGGAAAGCTCGTAGCAGTGCTAGGCAAGTAACCTCTTCATTAATGTAAATAAGGCAAAGGATCTTGGTACTGACTTCAGGAAATCCCATCCAACTCATGCCCACCTTCCTATTGGCAGTACGGTAGTGGAAACAGTGAGTAGATTCAAGCTCCTGAGCATGCACAACTCACTCAACCTCTCATACCAGATGTGCACTCCCAGGAGTCGGTGAATCCACCAGAGTCAGGAAAGCGCCCCAATGCCTCTACTTTCTGAGGAGGCGAAAGAGAGCTGAACTTCGCATACCATTTCTCACAACCTTCTACAGATGCGCAGTTGAGAGCATTGTGTTTCATAGGATTGTTTTTTATATTTATATTTATTGTTGTTTTATTCTTATTGCCATTTTTTTACACTCCATCATATTCAGAGCAGCAGTCATTTTGTTCTCCTTTACACGTGCCTTCTGAAGAATAAAGCAAACTTTTACTTTGAATGTTGGCAAACCTCAGCATTTTGACAGCAGTTACTGTCATGGTCCGCATTGGGTTCCCTTTAAATTTACCAAGTTTCTGTTATGATCTGGACCATTGACTCCTTCTTTCCCTTTAATTCCCTGCTTTCCGATGTCCCTTGGGCTTTGATTAAAGGCGATGTACTCTCGACTAAATAGGCAGTTCATAAGTCTCCAGCTTCAGCAGTTCGGGGTGAGAGCATTATGGAGTGTTAACGAAGTCACCGAAGCCAGAGAGAGACCAAGACATCTAGCAGGAGCCTTGCCTCGCCTTGCCTGTGGCTGGAGACAACTGTCACTCCGTGTCCATACCTTTGCTAGGTAGGTCCGGCTGTTTTGCTGCTACCTATCTGTGGGATCTGGCTCGATGTGTTCAGTGTTCTGTATAATGAGTCCCGGCCCTACGTCCTGTATCCAAGGAGGGGTCTCAGCTCTGTGTTCTGTATAATGAGTCCCGGCCCTACGTCCTGTATCCAAGGAGGGGTCCCGGCTCTGTGTTCTGTGTAATGAGACCCGGCCCTACGTGCAGTATCCAAGGAGGGGTCCCGGCTCTCAGTTCTGTGTAATGAGACCCGGCCCTATGTCCTGTATCCAAGGAGGGGTCCCGACTCTGTGTTCTGTGTAATGAGACCCGGCCCTGCATCCTGTATCCAAGGAGGGGTCCCGGCTCTGTGTTCTATGTAATGAGTCCCGCCCTACGTCCTGTATCCAAGGAGGGGTCCCGGCTCTGTGTTCTGTGTAATGAGACCTGGCCCTGCATCCTGTATCCAAGGAGGGGTCTCAGCTCTGTGTTCTGTGTAATGAGACCCGGCCCTAGGTCCTGTAACCAAGGAGGGGTCCCGGTTCTGTGTACGCTGTAATGAGACCCGGCCCTGCATCCTGTATCCAAGGAGGGGTCTCAGCTCTGTGTTCTGTGTAATGAGACCCGGCCCTAGGTCCTGTACCCAAGGAGGGGTCCCGGCTCTGTGTTCTGTGTAATGAGACCTGGCCCTACATCTTGTATCCAAGGAGGGGTCTCAGCTCTGTGTTCTGTGTAATGAGACCCGGCCCTACGCCCTGTATCCAAGGAGGGATCCCGGCTCTGTATTCTGTGTAATGAGACCCGGCCCTACGTCCTGTATCCAAGGAGGGGTCCCGGCTCTGAGTTCTGTGTAATGAGACCCGGCCTTATGTCCTGTACCCAAGGAGGGGTCCCAGCTCTGTGTTCTGTGTAATGAGACCCGGCCCTACATCCTGTATCCAAGGAGGGGTCTCAGCTCTGTGTTCTGTGTAATGAGACCCGGCCTTATGTCCTGTACCCAAGGAGGGCTCTCAGCTCTGTGTTCTGTGTAATGAGACCCGGCCCTAAGTCCTGTATCCAAGGAGGGGTCTCAGCTCTGTGTTCTGTGTAATGAGACCCGGCCTTATGTCCTGTACCCAAGGAGGGGTCTCAGCTCTGTGTTCTGTGTAATGAGACCCGGCCCTACGTCCTGTATCCAAGGAGGGGTCCCGGCTCTGTGTTCTGTGTAATGAGACCCGGCCCTGCATCCTGTATCCAAGGAGGGGTCTCAGCTCTGTGTTCTGTGTAATGAGACCCGGCCCTACGTCCTGTATCCAAGGAGGGGTCTCAGCTCTGTGTTCTGTGTAATGAGTCCCGGCCCTATGTCCTGTACCCAAGGAGGTGTCCCGGCTCTGTGTTCTGTGTAATAAGACCCGGCCCTACATCCTGTATCCAAGGAGGGGTCCTGGCTCTGTGTTCTGTGTAATGAGACCCGGCCCTACGTCCTGTATCCAAGGAGGGGTCCCGGCACGGAGTTCTGTGTAATGAGACCTGGCCCTTCGTCCTGTATCCAAGGAGGGGTCTCAGCTCTGTGTTCTGCGTAATGAGACCCGGCCCTACGTCCTGTATCCAAGGAGGGGTCCCGGCTCTGTGTTCTGTGTAATGAGACCCAGCCCTACATCCTGTATCCAAGGAGGGGTCCGGGCTCTGTGTTCTGTGTAATGAGACCTGGCCCTACATCCTGTACCCAAGGAGGGGTCCCAGCTCTGTGTTCTGTGTAATGAGACCCGGCCCTGCATCCTGTACCCAAGGAGGGGTCCTGGCTCTGTGTTCTGTGTAATGAGACCCGGCCCTGCATCCTGTACCCAAGGAGGAGTCCCGGTTCTGTGTTCTCTGTAATGAGACCTGGCCCTACGTCCTGTATCCAAGGAGGGGTCCCAGCTCTGTGTTCTGTGTAATGAGACCCGGCCCTACGTCCTGTATCCAAGGAGGGGTCCCGGCACTGAGTTCTGTGTAATGAGACCTGGCTCTACGTCCTGTATCCAAGGAGGGGTCTCAGCTCTGTGTTCTGTGTAATGAGACCCGGCCCTACATCCTGTACCCAAGTAGGGATCCCAGCTCTGAGTTCTGTATAATGAGACCCGGCCCTGCATCCTGTACCCAACGAGGGGTCCCAGCTCTGTGTTCTGTGTAATGAGACCCGGCCCTGCATCCTGTATCCAAGGAGGGGTCTCAGCTCTGTGTTCTGTGTAATGAGACCCGGCCCTGCATCCTGTATCCAAGGAGGGGTCCCGGCTCTGAGTTCTGTGTAATGAGACCCGGCCCTACATCCTGTATCCAAGGAGGGGCCCGGCTCTGTTCTGTGTAATGAGACCCGGCCCTACGTCCTGTATCCAAGGAGGGGTCTCAGCTCTGTGTTCTGTGTAATGAGACCCGGCCCTACGTCCTGTATCCAAGGAGGGGTCTCAGCTCTGTGTTCTGTGTAATGAGACCCGGCCCTAGGTCCTATACCCAAGGAGGTATCCCGGCTCTGTGTTCTGTGTAATGAGACCCGGCCCTGCATCCTGTATCCAAGGAGGGGTCTCAGCTCTGTGTTCTGTGTAATGAGACCCGGCCCTGCATCCTGTATCCAAGGAGGGGTCCCGGCTCTGAGTTCTGTGTAATGAGACCCGCCCCTACGTCTTGTATCGAAGGAGGGGTCCCGGCTCTGTGTTCTGTGTAATGAAGACCCTGCCCTACATCCTGTATCCAAGGAGGGGTCCCGGCTCTGAGTTCTGTGTAATGAGACCCGGCCCTACGTCCTGTATCCAAGGAGGGGTCTCAGCTCTGTGTTCTGTGTAATGAGACCCGGCCCTACGTCCTGTATCCAAGGAGAGGTCTCAGCTCTGTGTTCTGTGTAATGAGACCCGGCCCTAGGTCCTATACCCAAGGAGGTATCCCGGCTCTGTGTTCTGTGTAATGAGACCCGGCCCTACGTCCTGTATCCAAGGAGGGGTTCCAGCTCTGTGTTCTGTGTAATGAGACCTGGCCCTACGTCCTGTAACCAAGGAGGGGTCCCGGTTCTGTGTACGCTGTAATGAGACCCGGCCCTGCATCCTGTATCCAAGGAGGGATCTCAGCTCTGTGTTCTGTGTAATGAGACCCGGCCCTAGGTCCTGTACCCAAGGAGGGGTCCCGGCTCTGTGTTCTGTGTAATGAGACCTGGCCCTACATCTTGTATCCAAGGAGGGGTCTCAGCTCTGTGTTCTGTGTAATGAGACCCGGCCCTACGTCCTGTATCCAAGGAGGGATCCCGGCTCTGTGTTCTGTGTAATGAGACCCGGCCCTACGTCCTGTATCCAAGGAGGGGTCTCAGCTCTGTGTTCTGTGTAATGAGACCCGGCCTTATGTCCTGTACCCAAGGAGGGGTCTCAGCTCTGTGTTCTGTGTAATGAGACCCGGCCCTACGTCCTGTATCCAAGGAGGGGTCTCAGCTCTGTGTTCTGTGTAATGAGACCCGGCCCTGCATCCTGTATCCAAGGAGGGGTCTCAGCTCTGTGTTCTGTGTAATGAGACCCGGCCCTACGTCCTGTATCCAAGGAGGGGTCTCAGCTCTGTGTTCTGTGTAATGAGTCCCGGCCCTATGTCCTGTACCCAAGGAGGGGTCCCGGCTCTGTGTTCTGTGTAATGAGACCCGGCCCTACATCCTGTATCCAAGGAGGGGTCCTGGCTCTGTGTTCTGTGTAATGAGACCCGGCCCTACGTCCTGTATCCAAGGAGGGGTCCCGGCACTGAGTTCTGTGTAATGAGACCTGGCCCTTCGTCCTGTATCCAAGGAGGGGTCTCAGCTCTGTGTTCTGTGTAATGAGACCCGGCCCTACGTCCTGTATCCAAGGAGGGGTCCCGGCTCTGTGTTCTGTGTAATGAGACCCAGCCCTACATCCTGTATCCAAGGAGGGGTCCCGGCTCTGTGTTCTGTGTAATGAGACCTGGCCCTACATCCTGTACCCAAGGAGGGGTCACAGCTCTGTGTTCTGTGTAATGAGACCCGGCCCTGCATCCTGTACCCAAGGAGGGGTCCTGGCTCTGTGTTCTGTGTAATGAGACCCGGCCCTCCGTCCTGTACCCAAGGAGGGGTCTCAGCTCTGTGTTCTGTGTAATGAGACCCGGCCCTGCTTCCTGTATCCAAGGAGGGGTCCCGGCTCTGTGTTCTGTGTAATGAGACCCGGCCCTCTGTCCTGTATCCAAGGAGGAGTCCCTGTTCTGTGTAATGAGACCCGGCCCTACGTCCTGTATCCAAGGAGGGGTCCCGGCACTGAGTTCTGTGTAATGAGACCTGGCTCTACGTCCTGTATCCAAGGAGGGGTCTCAGCTCTGTGTTCTGTGTAATGAGACCCGGCCCTACATCCTGTACCCAAGTAGGGATCCCAGCTCTGAGTTCTGTATAATGAGACCCGGCCCTGCATCCTGTACCCAACGAGGGGTCCCAGCTCTGTGTTCTGTGTAATGAGACCCGGCCCTGCATCCTGTATCCAAGGAGGGGTCTCAGCTCTGTGTTCTGTGTAATGAGACCCGGCCCTGCATCCTGTATCCAAGGAGGGGTCCCGGCTCTGAGTTCTGTGTAATGAGACCCGGCCCTACATCCTGTATCCAAGGAGGGGCCCGGCTCTGTTCTGTGTAATGAGACCCGGCCCTACGTCCTGTATCCAAGGAGGGGTCTCAGCTCTGTGTTCTGTGTAATGAGACCCGGCCCTACGTCCTGTATCCAAGGAGGGGTCTCAGCTCTGTGTTCTGTGTAATGAGACCCGGCCCTAGGTCCTATACCCAAGGAGGTATCCCGGCTCTGTGTTCTGTGTAATGAGACCCGGCCCTGCATCCTGTATCCAAGGAGGGGTCTCAGCTCTGTGTTCTGTGTAATGAGACCCGGCCCTGCATCCTGTATCCAAGGAGGGGTCCCGGCTCTGAGTTCTGTGTAATGAGACCCGCCCCTACGTCCTGTATCCAAGGAGGGGTCCCGGCTCTGTGTTCTGTGTAATGAGACCCTGCCCTACATCCTGTATCCAAGGAGGGGTCCCGGCTCTGAGTTCTGTGTAATGAGACCCGGCCCTACGTCCTGTATCCAAGGAGGGGTCTCAGCTCTGTGTTCTGTGTAATGAGACCCGGCCCTACGTCCTGTATCCAAGGAGAGGTCTCAGCTCTGTGTTCTGTGTAATGAGACCCGGCCCTAGGTCCTATACCCAAGGAGGTATCCCGGCTCTGTGTTCTGTGTAATGAGACCCGGCCCTACGTCCTGTATCCAAGGAGGGGTTCCAGCTCTGTGTTCTGTGTAATGAGACCTGGCCCTACGTCCTGTAACCAAGGAGGGGTCCCGGTTCTGTGTACGCTGTAATGAGACCCGGCCCTGCATCCTGTATCCAAGGAGGGGTCTCAGCTCTGTGTTCTGTGTAATGAGACCCGGCCCTAGGTCCTGTACCCAAGGAGGGGTCCCGGCTCTGTGTTCTGTGTAATGAGACCTGGCCCTACATCTTGTATCCAAGGAGGGGTCTCAGCTCTGTGTTCTGTGTAATGAGACCCGGCCCTACGTCCTGTATCCAAGGAGGGATCCCGGCTCTGTGTTCTGTGTAATGAGACCCGGCCCTACGTCCTGTATCCAAGGAGGGGTCCCGGCTCTGAGTTCTGTGTAATGAGACCCGGCCTTATGTCCTGTACCCAAGGAGGGGTCCCAGCTCTGTGTTCTGTGTAATGAGACCCGGCCCTACATCCTGTATCCAAGGAGGGGTCTCAGCTCTGTGTTCTGTGTAATGAGACCCGGCCTTTTGTCCTGTACCCAAGGAGGGGTCTCAGCTCTGTGTTCTGTGTAATGAGACCCGGCCCTACGTCCTGTATCCAAGGAGGGGTCTCAGCTCTGTGTTCTGTGTAATGAGACCCGGCCTTATGTCCTGTACCCAAGGAGGGGTCTCAGCTCTGTGTTCTGTGTAATGAGACCCGGCCCTACGTCCTGTATCCAAGGAGGGGTCTCAGCTCTGTGTTCTGTGTAATGAGACCCGGCCCTGCATCCTGTATCCAAGGAGGGGTCTCAGCTCTGTGTTCTGTGTAATGAGACCCGGCCCTACGTCCTGTATCCAAGGAGGGGTCTCAGCTCTGTGTTCTGTGTAATGAGTCCCGGCCCTATGTCCTGTACCCAAGGAGGGGTCCCGGCTCTGTGTTCTGTGTAATGAGACCCGGCCCTACATCCTGTATCCAAGGAGGGGTCCTGGCTCTGTGTTCTGTGTAATGAGACCCGGCCCTACGTCCTGTATCCAAGGAGGGGTCCCGGCACTGAGTTCTGTGTAATGAGACCTGGCCCTTCGTCCTGTATCCAAGGAGGGGTCTCAGCTCTGTGTTCTGTGTAATGAGACCCGGCCCTACGTCCTGTATCCAAGGAGGGGTCCCGGCTCTGTGTTCTGTGTAATGAGACCCAGCCCTACATCCTGTATCCAAGGAGGGGTCCCGGCTCTGTGTTCTGTGTAATGAGACCTGGCCCTACATCCTGTACCCAAGGAGGGGTCACAGCTCTGTGTTCTGTGTAATGAGACCCGGCCCTGCATCCTGTACCCAAGGAGGGGTCCTGGCTCTGTGTTCTGTGTAATGAGACCTGGCCCTACGTCCTGTATCCAAGGAGTGGTCCCGGCTCTGTGTTCTGTGTAATGAGACCTGGCCCTACATCCTGTACCCAAGGAGGGGTCCCAGCTCTGTGTTCTGTGTAATGAGACCTGGCCCTATATCCTGTACCCAAGGAGGAGTCCCGGTTCTGTGTTCTCTGTAATGAGACCTGGCCCTACGTCCTGTATCCAAGGAGGGGTCCCGGCTCTGTGTTCTGTGTAATGAGACCCGGCCCTGCGTCCTGTATCCAAGGAGGGGTCCCGGCTCTGTCTTCTGTGTAATGAGACCCGGCCCTATGTCCTGTACCCAAGGAGGGGTCCCAGCTCTGTGTTCTGTGTAATGAGACCCGGCCCTACATCCTGTACCCAAGGAGGGGTCCCAGCTCTGTGTTCTGTGTAATGAGACCTGGCCCTTCGTCCTGTATCCAAGGAGGGGTCTCAGCTCTGTGTTCTGTGTAATGAGACCTGGCCCTGCATCCTGTATCCAAGGAGGGGTCTCAGCTCTGTGTTCTGTGTAATGAGACCCGGCCCTACGTCCTGTATCCAAGGAGGGGTCCCGGCTCTGTTCTGTGTAATGAGACCCGGCCCTACATCCTGTATCCAATGAGGGGTCCCGGCTCTGAGTTCTGTGTAATGAGACCCGGCCCTACGTCCTGTATCCAAGGTGGGGTCTCAGCTCTGTGTTCTGTGTAATGAGACCCGGCCCTACATCCTGTATCCAAGGAGGGGTCTCAGCTCTGTGTTCTGTGTAATGAGACCCGGCCCTACGTCCTGTATCCAAGGAGGGGTCTCAGCTCTGTGTTCTGTGTAATGAGACCCGGCCCTACGTCCTGTATCCAAGGAGGGGTCTCAGCTCTGTGTTCTGTGTAATGAGACCCGGCCCTAGGTCCTATACCCAAGGAGGTATCCCGGCTCTGTGTTCTGTGTAATGAGACCCGGCCCTGCATCCTGTACCCAAGGAGGGGTCCCAGCTCTGTGTTCTGTGTAATGAGACCTGGCCCTACATCCTGTATCCAAGGACTGGTCCCGGCTCTGTGTTGTGTTCAATGAGTCCTGGCCCTATGTCCTGTACACAAGGAGGGGTCCCAGCTCTGTGTTCTGTGTAATGAGTCCCGGCCCTACGTCCTGTATCCAAGGAGCGGTCCCGGCTCTGTGTTCTGTGTAATGAGACCCGGCCCTACGTCCTGTTTCCAAGGAGGGGTCTCAGCTCTGTGTTCTGTGTAATGAGACCCGGCCCTGCATCCTGTATCCAAGGAGGGGTCCCTGCTCTGTGTTCTGTGTAATGAGACCCGGCCCTACTTCCTGTATCCAAGTATGGGTCCCGGCTCTGTGTTCTGTGTAATGAGACCTGGCCCTACATCCTGTACCCAAGGAGGAGTCCTGGCTCTGTGTTCTGTGTAATGAGACCCGGCCCTACATCCTGTATCCAAGGAGGGGTCCCTGCTCTGTGTTCTGTGTAATGAGACCCGGCCCTAGGTCATGTACCCAAGGAGGGATTCCAACTCAGTGATCCATGTTCCTGTCTCTCCCTTAGCTCTGGTGTTTCGTATCAAGTCCTGGTTCCAAGGTTCCATTATCTTGTATCAGGCTCCAAGGTCCGTGTTCTGAGCCCTGGCTCTGATCCCCACGCTCCAAGTCCTTACCCCCAGACCCTGAGTCCCAGCCTAGTCCCGGGCCTGGTCCTCGTTAATTACGCCTATTCCCGCTTCCTCTTTGCTCTCCTTGATTTCTCTCTGTTCTATCCTTGCATCACAGCTCTCCTTGTAAATAGTAATAAACTCTATTTAGCTAACTTTACAAAATGTGTTCGTGTCCTGGATTTGGGTCCTCTTCCAGCACCCCTGCCCCTCCACATTGTGACACTTACAGAGAAAGGAAAACTGAGAGGTCTTGAACAACACATACAAAATGCTGGAGGAACTCAGCAAGTTCTGTTGCATCCAAGGATGGAAATAAACAGTTGATGTTTCTGTCAACATCTTGAAAGGTTGACTATTTATTCCTCTCCATAGATGCCCCTGACTTTCTGAGTTCCTCCAGCAATTGTGAATGAGAGACAACACTTGGTGTTTTGCCTTTGAAATGGAAAGAACAATGTGTGAGGAACAAAAGAGTAATTAATAGCAACAGAACACAATAATGGATACGCTAGAATTCTAGAAAACGAATATCTGGCATCTCCCTACATTTTCAAATGACTAAAAAGTAGCAAAACATGCTGAAAATACTCAACAAGTCTCTGGGAACAGAAACAGAGAGATTTAAATCTTAAATGAAATTTAGATCTTTTCGGTGAAATGGAGTTAATGTCAACCATTTTTTCAGAACCAGAGCAGTCAAAGGGTGTGATAACACCTGAGCGGGTGCACAGGAGAATATCACATTAGAGTGGAGAAAGGTGCTTTTGACTAATGAGCTGAGATATGTTAACGGGGTTGGTTTTCAATGAAGATTGTAACATTGGCAGAGTGAGCTGCTGGCCTCCACACTCCACACTCTGGCGAGGCAGAGCCTGTCTGAAATCCCATAGTGCTGGACTATTCTTTTCAATGGATCCTAGATCAAGATCTCTTTGGTGGGCTTTTGCTATTGCTTACATGATTGGGGTTGGTGGGGGGGTGGGGGGTGTCAGTGTTTCTGCTGGTGCAAGTGGGGAGAGGGGGAGGGAGAGGGTCATTGCTGCTGCTATTGCTTGAGCATGGGAAAGGGTAGGAGGTCGGGGGCATCTGATATTTCTATCATTCATTCTTTGAGGTTTACTGTTTCATGGATGTCTGTAAAGATTAAGAATTACAGGTTATATACTGTATACATTCTCTGAATTAAATTGAACCATTTGAACATTCGGAGGTTAACTAATGTGTGTAAATGTATGAGATGTTTAGCCTGATGAATTAATATGGATGTTTCCTCTAGCAGGGAGATTAATAACCTAGGTTGTATATTTAAGTGTATTTACAACGATAAGTTGCAAAAAATGAAATTTACTCAATTAACGATGGGGTTCTGGAACTCACTGCATGAAAGGTTGGTAGAGACAGTAAATCTCACTATATTTAAAAATACCTGGTTAAACACTTGTAGAACCATGGAGCAAAACATGGGACCTGGGATTAATCTAAAATCCATTGTTTTGCATGTGCCAATCAGCTTTCTGTGCCATAATTTTTTATTATTATTTGATTGACAGCCAGCAATGTTATCCATTTTGTTAAGCAAGGAGCAAAAGAGCTAAACATGGAATATGCCAGTTGATATAAATAACAAGAAGGTATCATTAGGGAATTGGTACAAGAACACTAGGAAAATCACGATATGATTGGACTAAGTTAAAATGACTTTAAGCAAAGTAAACCATGCTTGACACATTCATTGAGAAGGTATCTTGCCATGCACATTATAAGGAATCCATGGATGCTACTTGCTTGAATTTTCACAGGTTTTCAAACTGATCTAATAGCAAACATTCTCAGAAATGTTATGTAATCTTGAATAGCATATTTACTTGGATATATAAATAAAACATTAAATACTAGACATACTCAGCTTCATAGTATTTTGATTTTTCATTAGCAATAACTAATGGATAGAAAGTAGAGAGCAGATTTTTTTGACGTTAGCTCATATGATTACTACTAAGGATCTCATGTGTTCCCTGAACTCCTGCATCCTGATCAAAAAGGTGCAACAGCACCTTTATTTCCTGCGGAGCATCAAGAAAACTTGCCTCTGTCCCAGGATACTGATGGATTTTTACTGCTGAACCATTGAGAGCATGCACACCACTGCATCTCAGTGTGGTATGGCAGTGGTCCCGAATCAAAGCATGTGCTTCCAGGCCATTATGAACTGATGAGAGTCAGCTGCACCTCTCCCCATTCCCTGTCACGCCCGCTGTTGAACTTGAATGCACACAAGGTCATTACCCCCGCAAGGTCATCAGTCACCTAAACGCAGTGATACCCTCACACCAGGGATCACTGGTTGGACTCGGGTAACTGTTGGCCTCGCGCGGTCAGTGGGCAGTGCCGTTGCTACTGGAGCGCCTGGAGTGCGGACAGATGGGTGCCGCCTCTAAACCTGTTTAACACATTGAATGTTCAGGGGGAACCCGGTGCTAAAACATTCGCAGACGACCTAATTCGGGCTCAGGGTTTTGTAAGTAGCAGAGCAGCTAATTGGCTGCGATCTACTGAAAGTCATCCCTTGAGCCAAACTTTTATCGGCCGATAGATCCTACCTCCCTACAAGGGGGGGCAGGCACGTGCCCTGTCACACTTTTGGCTTGGTCAGTCACTCTCTCAGGACTGTGAATGCATCAGCCACGGTATGGGGACCTCCAGTCCTTACCTTGTCCTCTCACTGTGCCTTACTATAATTTTATATGTTCATATGAGGAAAATATGCGTTGTGTGTTTAATATTCAAACGTTACTTAAAATGTTATGATGCTATTGACTTATAAGTGACTTATAATTGACATTAATATATTCATGCGAGGAAAATATGTGCTGTGTGTTTAATAATAAATTTGTTAGATAAACCCTTTTAGAAATGGAATTGAGTGTATTAGCTACTTATAAGTGCCTTATAGTTGGCTTAACACCTGTATTCCAGTCGTGATTAACAACCCCCCCCCCCACACCCCCCCCTCCTCCGTCAGCTGGTCCAGAAGAATATTGTCAATATGAAACCAGTCAACCAGTCCACGGTGCAAAAGAGGTTGGTGATCCTTGTGGTATGGCAGTTGTCCCATATCGGACCACAAAGCACTCCAGTGTGTGGTGAAAACTGCCCAGCGGATTATCGGGACCCAACTGACCACCATTGAGAACATTTACCATAAATGCTGCCTGGACAGGGTGAAAAGCGTTATCAAGGATGCATCTCACCCTAACCATGGACTTTTTACTCTCCTCCCAACCGGTAAGTGCTACAGGAGCCTCCGCTCCCGCACCAGCAGGCACAGGAAGAGCTTCTTCCCTGAGGCTGTGACACTGCTGAACCTCACATCACAGCGCTAAGCATATTGTACTGTCTCAGTACTTTCATATTTGTGTGCTGCAGCACTTACTTTTTATTCACAGTTATTTTGTAAATAACACTATTTCTGGTTATATTTCTGGAATATTGCATTTCTGGTCAGATGCTAACTGCGTTTCACCGGCTTTGTATCTGTATTCGGCACAATGACAAAGTTTAATCTAATCTAAACTACAATGATCTGGGGTTAGGGATTCAACAATATGCAGTCGATATGAATGAATTAGATAAGGGATCTGAATGCAGTGTATACAAGTCTGAAGACTAAAATGTTCGGTGGGAAAATTGGCTGTGAGGATGTCGCAATGAGACTGTAGAGGATAAGCGAAGGGTCAAAAAATTGGTAAATTGCAGAGAATGTGGGAAAGCTTTATTTTGCTTATTTTTGGTGATTGAGCAAATTAATGGGCAAACCACAAGATTACCTATGATTCCATTAGATAGCAGGACTGACTAGGAGGCCAAGTGTACAAATGCTGACTCTTTGTCTTGTTGTTAAACGTAGGAAGCAAATAGTGCATTAGCATTAATTGCAACCACAGCACAAGTTAAGAGTTTATTTGTCTTTTGTGGATGTTTAGTGAATTCACATCGGCAACACGTGTGTAGTTTTATTATCTGAAGATAGGGAAGGAAGTACATGTCTCAGAGAGGGTTCTGTAATAATATTGCAAAAGTAAATAAGATCTATATCTTTTAGACAGTCCATTGGACTCAAGACTTGCATTATTATAGGAGCACATTTTTTTGCATTATCATACCACAACACTATCGAGTGCTCCATATTCTGTGTGGAAAATACGTATTGTGTCCAAAATTATGAGAGGTAAAGATAGGGTGAATGCAAGCAAGATTTTTCCCACTGAGGTTAGGTGAAACTAGAATTAGAGATTATAGGTTAAGGGTGAAAGGTGAAATATTTAAATAGAACCTGATGGGAACTTCTTATTCAGAGGACTGTGGGAATGTGGAATGAACTGCCTGTGGAAGTGATGGACTCGGGGTCGATTACAACATTTAAGGCAAATTTGGATAAGTACATACATGAATGGTAGGGGTATGGAGGGTCACAGTCCAGGAGCGGGTTGATGGGACTGAACAGAATAATTCAATTGTTTAATGTCATTTCCAGTCCACAGGTGTAAAGAAGAACAAAATAATTCCATCTCCAGATCCAATGCAGCTCAAAGAAAACACAACGGAGTAAAGAACACAATAATAAAACACATAATAAATTTAAATACATAAGATTGCTTATACACGTAGATTAATTGTAAGTCTATAAAGAGACAGTAGGTACAGGAGTGTAAGCACGTAAGGTGACTGACAGGAAATGATAACGTAGTGGTGGCTAGGGGTGTGGAGGAATGGGTTAGTAGGTGGAGGTGTTCATCAGTCTTAGTGCTTGGGGAAAGTAACTGTTTTTGAGTCTGGTGGTCCTGTCGTGGATGTTACGAAGTCTCCTCCCTAAATGGGAGTGGGTCAAACAGTCCATGGGCAGGGTGGGGGTGGGATCCTTCTTTATGTCACTGTCCCTCATCTGTATATGCGGAAGGGTGACACAGCTGATGATTTTGGCCATTCTGATTACCCGTTATAGACCCTTCCTGTCCTGCGCAGAGCAGTTTCTGTGCCAGGCAGTGATGCAACATGTTAGGATGCTCTCTACTGCGCACCTTTAGAAGGACCTGAGCTCTGCATGGTGAATGGGTTGTCCAGGGAGGGGTAGCGCCACTGGTGGCAGTCTTGTCATGCTCTGCCCAGGGGCAACTTGTCTACCTGCCACCCAGCTCTCACCTGTGGCTCCAGGTAACTTTGCCATGTGACAATGACCGCATCCCAGTACATCGCCTCGACAAGTGGGCTAATCTAGGTGAGGGTAGCCAGAAACCTCCACCCCGGGTGAGATAGGGCTATGCCTGCCCCAGCACACAAAGCCAGTTCTGGTAGACTGGGCAGATGAAATCAACTGGCCAAGAAGACTGAGCTACAAAGCTTCATGGAGAGTAAAGGGGACGACAAGGCACGTTAGCTGACCACTGCAGCTGAGCAAGTCTTCAGACAAGACAATTTTCATACCATCGGACCAAGATTTTTGAGGCTGAGAGAGTGGAATTCCAAGTGCAATGGTTTTTTCACTGTAAAATTTCTCCCACACCAGTTTTTCTCCGTGTAGCTACAGAACGAACATCATCCTCGGAAACAATGGACAAACAACACAGATGGGCTGTAGTGCTCAATGACTCTGTGACTCGATATTGTATCTCTTGGTACCGCATGGTACCTACAATCTGAAAGTAAGCACAACGTAAGTCTTAAGCATGAGGCTGCATGTGTAATCATCAGTGCTTATATGTCACAACATAGTACTGGGCTTGATCAATTGGAGAGATTATACAGAATAAGATGAATTATTTTTTGGGTTTAGAACAATGATAAATCATGGCTTGGAAGATACTGGAAACGGAAGAAGGCCAATGTTGTTTGTCCAAGTGTTCTTGGATTACACTGGAAGGACTCTAGCAACAACGTCTCAATGAAAGTGACCTGGGTAGGCTAGAACAAAAATCTATGACAGAACTTAATTGCTGACAAAATGCAATCCTCAGCAACACCATTCATCAAAATTCTCAAGATTACTAAATGTGTTCAGAATTAAAATGTGAAGCATCTATACACTATTTTGTTTATTTTAGAGGTACAGCACAATAACAAGTCTTTCTGGCCCAATGAGCCAATGCCATCCAACTACTCCCATGTGACCAATTAACCTACTAACCTGTATGTCTTGGGAATGTGGGAGAAACTGAAGGAAACACATGAGGCCACACTCCTTACAGACAGTGATGGAATTGAACTCGGGTTGTTGGTGTTGAAATAGTGTTATGCTACCATCCTGCCCAAATGAAATAAAGATTAAGAATAACAGTATCAAAATGTTTAAACCCAATTTAAAATAATTATTAACCTTAATCAGGTGATAAGTAATAAAATAATCTATCACATTTTTTCCATTCTTCTAAGCAAGGTTGAATTCCTTTGGAGATAATACAACATAGGTTCACTAGATTGATTCATATGATAAAGGGATTGTCACATAAGGAGAAATTCAATAAGATAATCAATTAAGAGTGCTCTACACTCACTAGAGTTTAGATGAATGAGGTGATCTTGCTGAGTCACAAGAGATGGCAGTTGCCATAATCTGACAGGCAACATCCGTGGAGAAAGAGGAATGACTAACGTTTCAACCTGCATCTATTCTGAAACAATGACAATCCCTCTGTCTCTGTAGTGTAAATGGTATCTGACTCATTGAATTCTTCCATAAGTTTTCCTTTCATTTCAGTGTAAGGGTACAAAAGTAAGAAAGCAAATGCTGAAAAGCTATTTCCTCTTGCTAAAAAATCTAGAACAGAGTAGGATAAGACATTTAAGATCAAAGTGAAGAGCTGTTTCTTTACTTGGAGGGTTGTGAATCATTGGTTATCTAATCTGAGTATATTCTAGACTGAGATTGATTTATGAAAGAAAGAGGAATCTATAGGGGCTCCTCTGTGATTCTGATCCCTTCATACTGCTCAGCAGATCTCCTTTCCTTGCTCTGAAAGATACATCCCTCTATTTCTCAACCCTTTCACTGATGATACAGGAATCATTGATACGAAGTGGAACACCGAGTCTAGTGAATAGGAGATGGAACCTTTGTGCCTTCTGGGTCATGCATAAGTCAATATAAGTGATGACTAAGACTGACTCAGGACTTGTTTATGGGAACCATCTTTTATTTTTATCTGTGGATGCTGATTGGTACAAGGAATGGAAAGTTAGTCATAATGTTTATGCTGGTAACTTCTAATCTAACTCTCAGGGAAGGGAGCAGGATTCATGGAGCACACTAGTGGAAAGAATGGGGTAGGCTATCTGGCCCTTTGGGTTTGTTACAACATGTAAATTTATGTGACCATAAGACAATACAACATAGGAGAAGAATTAGATTATTTGGCTCATCAAGTCTGCTCCACCATTCAGTCAGGACTGATTCATTTTTCCTCTCAATCCCACTCTCTGGACTTTTCTCCAAAACATTTAACACCCTTACTAATCTGGAACCTATCAACCTTTTGTTTTTAATATACCCAATAACTCAAATCTCGATAAATTCACCATCCTATGGCTGAAGAAATTCCTCATCATTTCTGTTATGAAAGGATATCTTTCTATTCGGATGCTGTGCCTTCTGATCCCAGCCTGTCCCACTATTGGAAACATCCTCTCCAAGTCTGTTCCATTCAGACCTTTCAATATTTTGTAGGTTTCAATAGATAGATAGATATGTACTTTATTGATCCCAAAGGAAATTACAGTGTCACAGTCACATTATAAATGCACAGGTATACAACAACACAAATATTAGAAGAAAAGTAAGAAAGAATAAAAACAAAGTTGCCTCAAATAGTCTAACAAGAAGGGGTCATCACTTCCTCGGCTATAGGTTGACTCATTATAGAGCATAATGACCAAGGGTAAGAATGACCTCATCTAGCATTTTTGGAGCAGCACATTCGTCTCAGTCTATCACTAATAGAGCTCCTCTGTTCAGCCAAGCTGGAATGAGTGAGAAACATTGAGAGTCAGAGAGTGAGAAACATTGTCCAGAATTGCCAGGATTTTCCGTAGGATCCTTTGTTCTACCTCAGCTTCCAGTGTGTCCAGTTTGATTGCTATAACAGAGCCAGCCTTTCGGATCAGTTCATTGAGCCTGTTGGCATCATCTGTGTTGATGCCATTGTCCAAGCACACTATCGCATAGAAGATTGTACTGGCAACCACAGACTGGTAGAACATGTGAAAGAGAGGCCTCCATACCCCAAAGGACCTCACTCTCCTCAGAAAGTAGAGGCTACTCTAGTCCTTCTTGTATACAGCCTCTGTGTTGGTGCTCCACTCACGCTTGTCATCCAGGTGCATCCCCAGGTAGTTGTAGGTCCTCAACACATCCACATCCTCACCATCAATAGTAACAGGGAGCAGTGGAGCTTAGTCTTCCAAAAGTCCATCACCAAGTCTTTTGCCTTACTGATGTTGAGCTGCAGATGATTCAACTTGCACCGTTTGACAAAGTCCTCCAGCAGGGCCCGGTGTTCTTCTGTCCTCTCTTTATACACCCAACTTTTGCTGAGTCATCAGATTATTTCTGCAGATGACATGAGTCCATGTTGTATCTAAAGCCCAAGGTATACAGGGTAAACAGGAAGGGAGCAAGATACCACCCCCCCCCCCCACCCCACCATTCTTTTAAACTCCAGAGAGTACAGGCCCAGAGCTATGAAATGCTCCTCATTTACTAACTCTTTCATTTGCCAGAAACATTTTCATGAACTCCCTCTGTACTATCTCCAATGTCAGCACATCTTTTATTAGAAATGGGGACTAGAACATCTCACAACATAAGGAATTAAAATAGTTGGTTGGTTGACCAAAAGCAGAATTTCATTATGGCCAACCATTTTAATTCCTATTCCTGTTCCTTTTCTGACATGTTAGTCCACGGCCTCCTCTTTTGCCACGATGAGGCCACTCTCTGGGTGGAGAAAGGAACACTTCATATTCTGTCTCGGTAATCTTCAACCTGATGATAGGAACATCGATTTCTCCTTCTGGTAAATAGATTTTCTTTCCCCCTTCACTCTTTTTCTATTCCCCTCTCTAACCTCTTACTTCTTCTCATAACCTGTCTATCATCTCCCCCGGTGCCTTTCCTTCTTCCTTTTCTCCCATGGTCCACTCTCCTTTCCTATCAGATTCTATCTTATCCACCCTTTACCTTTCCCAACCACCTCGTTTCACCTATCACCTTCTATCTAGTCTTCCTCCCCCTGCCCCCACCTTCATATTCTGGTATCCTCCCCCACTTCCTTTCCAGTTCTGATGTAGGGACTCAGCATGAAATGTTGAATGTTTATTCATTTCCATAGATTTTGCCTGACCTGCTGAGTTCCTTCAGCATTTTGTCGGTGTTGCTTTGGACTTCAGCATCTGCAGAACTTCTTGTGTTCATAATACATTAGAATATAAAGTTTTAATTAAAATATCTAAATGCTTCTGTGAAAAAGATCTGCCAACCTCGAACTCTGGATTCTAATTCTCGGAGGCACTTCCTCTCACTGTCAATTACATTAGTGGTCTTATATCAAACACCTTGAATGTCTGGTTGCATTACCATCTACGATGGAGGGGCCACTGTACAGGATTGAAGAAAGTTGCAAGCTCAGTGGGCTCCATTATGGGCACCCCACCCCAAACTTGCATCACCCAGCATCAAGGATGTCTTCAAAAGGCAATGCCTCGGAAAGGACCCCCATCACCCAGAACATGCTCTTTTCTCATTGCTACTATAAGGGAGGAGGTACAGAAGCCTGAAAACCCACACTCAACATTTCAGGAACAGCTTGCTCCTCTCTGCCATCAGATTTCTGAATGGACAATAAACCAACTCATGAACACTCTGCCCAAAATGTCAACTGTACTTCTTTCAATAATTTAATTTTTTAATATTCTACATATTGCAATAAATTTCATAATGTATGCCAATGATATTAAACCTGATTCTGATTCAGTTCACTGCATATAACAATCGTGTTCAAAGTTCTGAGGGCATTAGCAGCTTTAACTTGACACTAAGCAGTGCCACAGTTTCAAGTGTAACTTTTGTCTTTAGGCCCACAAGCCAAGCCAGATCATAATTTAGCAATTAATACTGTGTTTTTAATTTGGTATACAGGAATATTTCCACTATACCAATTCATCAGTTTAACAACTTGAGAAAAACAAAAAAAATTTATTGTATAATTGTTTTAATTTTGCAATTATCATTAACAAGATAGATAGTCATCTCAATTAACACTAAAATGGTCTCTTTTAATTAGCATGAAATATGTTTTGCATTACAAAGTGTAGGCAATTTCTTATATAAGTAATCAATGCATTTTATTTGAAAATTAGAAAGTAAATTCTTCCAGAAATGTTAGGGGTTATTAAACTTCTGGAAATAATAACCATACATGAAATTCTCAGACTCTGGCCATTTAATTTGGAAGCATTTAATTGTCAGTTCAGTTTGCAGTACTTATGTGCATTCAACCATACACATGCACAGTCATTAGTGCATATGTTGAATAAAATAGGTCAACAAACTGAGCAACAATTTAAAAAGAACATTAACATCATTTTGAGTTTTTGGACACCACAGAAACTGAGATGTCAAAGGAAAAAGTTTGAAATACTTTTATTCATTTGACTCTAGCTTTACTTCCCAGAATGCCTTTTCCAATGGCATTCTGGGAGTGTCTGCACCAGAAGGAGAGCACTAATTCAAGAAGGTGCCTCACTACAATCTTCTCAGGAGCAATTAGGGGAGAGTAGTAAATGCTGGCATGGACAATGATGGCTTAATTCTGAAAAAAAAAAGCAACAAGAGAGTTTAGCTCTCCTACTGTAAGTCTGCATGTGTGAGATAAATATTGCAAAGAAGAATGGTAATTGAATGGCATCTGATCAAGGAGGAATTCCTAAATCATAGCGTTACCAGAGTTTATCATTGCATTTTACTGTGCTGTGAAGCCACTGCTGCAGTTAAAAAGGGGGTTAAAACCTAACTTGCAAGCTTGATTTGAAGCTTTTTAAACATATGATAAATAAACACATATGTCTCTATCCAGGAATCTTGAAGATTCACAGATAGGTAAATGATATTCCCAGAACCTTACATCAAAATTGGGAAAACGAGGCACAAATAAATTTTAGTCAGTTTTAGACTAATTAGGGCCTCAGCTTGAAACACCGTCTGTTTATTCATCTCCATAGATGCTGCCTGATCTGCTGAGTTACTCAGGCATTTTGTGAGTGTTACTTTTAGTTTTCGACAGCAGTGCATCCAACTCCCACTCAGACCTTGATGTCTGTGGCCTCCTGTACTAGAACAATAAGGCCAAATGCAGGCATGAGGAATAACTTCCTTTTTGTCTGGCATGTTGTAAAGATTAGATTTATTTGTTCATCTACATATAGTGAAAAACATCATCTGTATCAACAACCAGCACAGTCCAAGGACTGTGCTAGGGACAGTCAGCAAGTGTCACTACATTTCTGGCACCATTATAGCCAACTCTAACCCTATGGTACATCTCTGGAGTGTGAGAAAAAACCGGAGCATCCGGAGGAAACCCATGCAGACACGAGTAGAGCGTACAAATTCCTTACAGATGGTAGTGGAACTTAAACTCAATTGCTAATTGCTGGCGCTAAAATGTGTTGTGCTAACTCAGGCGTGGGCAAACTACGGCCCGGGGGCCATATGCGGCCCATTAAGCTTTTTAATCTGGCCCGCAGAACTTGATGAAATTATATTAATAAACCTTGTTAACGTTTTTTCCCCACAATTCTGGCGTTTTCCCAATAGATGACGCACTCTATATACATTGATCTTTGTTGAGGTGCAGCGTATTACTCCACGTTTTCGCTTTACTCTTTGTTCGGCTCGACCTATTTGTGTGAACAGGCGTTCAGCGTCATGAACATCAACAAAGCCAGCCACAGATCCAAGTTAACTGACCAACACCTCAGATCCATCCTGAGAATCGCCACAACAAAACTAAATCCAGACTTTGATGCGCTGGCTAAAAAGGGAGACCAACAACACTGTTCCCACTGAAATTAAAAATAAGTTTCTTCGTTGTATTAAGTAAAAAATGCATTTGAAAATATTTTTTTCAATAAGCCTTACATGTTACATATCATTTCTGTTAAGTGATGGACATGAGTAGTGCGCAGGTGCACGTACGTTCTCAAAATAAAAAATACGCTCCAGATCAAATAACACGCTCCGCATACTGGCGCGCTGTCAGTGTTCTGTCCTTGTGCTGGTCATTGTTGAGTTTTGGCACAGGGGACAATTGAATAAGAAGGAGCAGGACAAGTAGACCTGCACCTCCTACCGTTTTTGAAATAAAGACAGTCAGGAGGAGAGTGATGATGATAATATCTTGAAGGATAACAGAATTTTCAGTGCATTAAAATAATAACTGTTACTATTTAAAAAAGCTGTATTTATTCATTTAATTTTCAGTGTTTTAAAAGTCATTTCAATAAATAGCTAAATACCATGGGACTTCAAAGACAGATGTTTTGTTGTAATGCATTTGTTCATTTTCAATTGAAATTAAAGCACATGTTTTCTACATATCCCATGATATTTTATTTTCTCTTATGAGGTGTATTACCAAAACACTCCGTCCATCTGCTCCTGGTCCGGCCCCCCTGTCAAATTTTAGAACCCTTTGTGGCCCTCAAGTCAAAAAGTTTGCCCACCCCTGTGCTAACTGCTACTCTGCTGTGCCTCCCACCTTGCCTGCAGGAGTCAATAATTAATTCAGAACGTTTCGATAGCTCATTCTTTCTTTCTTTTGGCAACAGCATTGGTCATTTCTGCCTGCCATCATTTTTGTCATGATTTTTCTTTTTTTGTGTAATTTCTTATCAATTAAGTTCTGAATGACCAGCCCTTTGAGATTGTGTGCTCCCCCCCTCCCCAATTTGCTGCCTGTACTCCATTACACCCCATGAGAAATATATATATATATATATCTTAAGAGGGGTTGTATTTTTCAATTTAACTGAAAACTGAAGTTATATTATGTCATTATTTAATTTGGTATCTTATCTCTATTGTAGATATTGCTGAAGAGTTAATATATTCAGATTAAATAATGTTATCAAGCTCACAAGGATTAATACTCTGAAAAAGGTTTTTATTATCTTAAAGTTGGCAGATGTAAAATGTCATTAGTTAAGAGCTCTACATAGTCAAGATTTTTTGTACACCACTCCAAAATTTGGTTGCATGGAACCAAGCTTTGGATGCTAAGTATATTGCCAACAGCTAACACTATATTTTACATTTAGCAGGAGAAACTGAGAATAGCGTTTTAGTTAGGATTCTGTATAATTAATATGAAGTTTGTTTTCTGTAGTATTTTGCTTTTAAATGATTATTCTGCAGCATAGAACCTCTTATGCTTCCTGTTTTGTAAACATGAGGTGAACACCACAAAATGCATTGTTTTCTTGCATGTCCCAAAAAGATACTAAATGTTTGTATTAGCCTAAGGCAGTTTACATAAGGATTATGCTGACCTACAACCTAACTGGCTTCCCTTTAAACAGGAATTCCCAACCTATCTTATGCCATGGACCCCTACCACTAACCGAGGGGACCATGCACACCAGGTTGGGGACTCCTGCCTTAAAGGAAGATATGATAGGTCATAATTAACAAGACTTGTTGCACCATCAAGTTACATGAAAGTGAGCCTCCTCTTTCCTTGCCAACAATTTGGCCTTTGCTACTAATACCAACTTCTCTCAACACTTCTTTGACATTTTCACTGGATTTCCACCTCTCTCAAACAAACAATGAATCCTCCTAATGTTAGATCAACACCCAATTACTGATCATTCAGTATCCCTACCTAATTAACCCCAGAATCACCAAACATTCCCTGTGGACTGTTAGTGATGTTGCAGTGGCATAATTTTAATAACATCTCAGTCTCTTAATTGCCACTTCTTGGCAATGAGACCTGTCATCTGGATGGCTATGAATAGTTAGCAGCAGTAATCTTAGATTACTTTGCATTTCTTATAAAGAGTTTTGATTAAAATCCTCTGAATGAGAAAGTTTCCATTTTGATTAATGTGGTCAGATTCTACATTTAGATGGTGGCTGGAATTTGTTTTGCCAATTAAATCATTTATTTTTTGTTGGAAATGCATTGCATTTATTTCTGACTGCTGCATTAATCTCTTTAATGTTAATGCTAGAGGGTGCGCTCTCAGTGGGAAGTTGCACCAATAAATGCAGTTAGAGCAGGATCTGATTCTCACACCACTGGTCCCTGAGCATTTGTTTCCATGGGACTACTACATTGCTGCATTTTAACCCTCATTTGGATATACTCCACTCCACAAAATCAATTACTGGCACTTTGATCTGCACACAATTCACCTAATCAATGTTTCAAATAATACAGAACATCAAGAATATTTTAAATGTTTGATATGTTATTATTGATGAATTTATTTTGCTGAATTTCATGACGATATGAAGGGTGAATTTGCAAGCTGCACACATTTTAATAGGAATCAAGGTGAGCACTTAACAAGTGCAAATTGAGATTTGATTAAAAAAAAGTGCTGCTTGTACATCAGTCATTGCTGAAATGTGCTTAACTAAGATTAGCTTTAATGTGCTTTTTTGCCACTTTAATGTGTAGGGCACAGGTTCAAATGAATCTTCAATTTAATCTCCAATTAAAATTCTTTCCACAAAGTACATTTCTCAAAAAAGCACAACAAAAGTCATTCTTGGCATCTAATCCACTGAATGAACAGGAATTCTTAGGACTGAACATCAAATATTGTCCTCATTGCTTTTAAAAAATATTTTTTTAAATTTTGCTGGTAATAAAAGTTAATGCCTTGAAACATCTATTGCTGTAAAGAAACAAATTTTTAAAAAATGTACAGTTATCAACTTCCATATGAAATGTAGTTTTCATTTTACAATTCGAATGTGATTATAAATTATCTTGATGTACAAAATAGAAACCAGATTTTAATACATAAATTTTGTTGTTCATTTTCCCATGTCTAAATTCCAGCTTGATCTTTTAAGTATGTTTATTTATGCTCTTTTTTCTCAATCAAAATATTCAAATCAGATTGTCCTTAATTCATGCTTTTATTCAAAATTACTTCTACATTTTTCTTCAACTTCAGTCTTAATAGATTGATCTACTTCAATGATAAGTTCTTCTACCCCCAGCCCATTCTATTTCAGTAGTTATGAGATTGTCATGTTTCCATCTCATTTGATGATTTCTATCAACATGGTCTGTTTCTAACCATGCTCCATATGTTTCATGCTAATCTCACAATTCAGCATCTCTACTTTCCTAAGTAATTCTGAAGTGATGCCGATGTTTGCAAACTGTACATTATAACTTCACAGGGAAAGGGAAAGGCATTAGGGTGGAAATTGGAAGGTTTTCTTGATCTGGTAACAATTTGGAGAATGCAAGCTGAAATTGTTACATTTTCTCCATCTAGTGAATGAAGAGTTACAAATAATATTGGTTCATCACTTGGCCTTTAAGCATGCGGAGGTAAATGACTCATTTTCCTTCCAGCTATATATGGGTAATAATGTTACTGTCTCCACTATCTATCCTGGTACTTTTCCCAGTATTACGTTCTGTTTCAACTACAAGATAAAAGTTGATAAATTAGTAACTGTTGAGAAGCAAGTGTACATATGATGCATAAAATGAATTTGTTGAGAGCCACATAAGAAAATAAAATGATTGTAATGAAAATGTGCATCAACCCTAGGAATATGATAGAACATAGAAAATAGTTCAATGAACTCACAATGGGCAGCAAACTGAGAATCCCATCCTAAATAATGAATAATATAAAGTATTTTATGAATTTGAATCATGCCAATTTGCTCTTGGTCCTCTGAATATGAAATACAATGAGAGCCCACAGACAGCAAAATGATGACCAGCCATTTTTAGCAAAATTGACAGGGGAAATATTGATCTGCTATTTTCTGAAATCACATCACTGGGCCTCTATTAGAACTGATGGATATTTGGCCTAATATCTCACCCAAAAGACTACACCACTAGCAATGCATTTTTTTTAGTTATCCACAAGAAGCGTCTACCTGTCTCTTTCGTATAACAAAGACTGGGCTTTCAGCAATTAGGCTAGCTAAATGACCTTTAAATAACTGGGACTGACCAGAATCAACTCTCTCTGATTTTAACAATGTTCTAAGCTTTGCTATCTTTTTCTTGTTACTGCATCTGTAACTTAGTATTCATCCATTGACTCAAGAATCTGCTGCTTAAGTCAGCTTAAAACCTTTAATTCTAGTAGTCATCTTGCATTTCATCCATTATTATCCAGTTAGTGTACTATTTGCTTGGCATAGTCAGTATTGCCATCATCTTATAGACAAGTGGTGGTGTGATACAGTCTCAGCATTTGCAAGCACATAAATGTTCCTGTAAGAGAAACATATTCAGTTTTCTTAAACTCAGACTCTTGGCCCATTCCACCCTCATGCTCCACAATGTGCTCTGGAGTTTCTAAGTTTTCCATAGTAAGTTGATTTTTGTTTTCCAAAGAACCCTTCCAATTGCCACAACCAAGTTCCTCTGACAGTGCACTCTAGACCATAAAACACTCAATTTCTTACAATATGTAAGAAATCTTTCCCTCATGTCACATATTGTTCTTATTTAATTATCTCTATTCTATAACTGTCTAGTTCTTCCCCCACCATCCCACTAATGAGAACAGTGTCTTATTAATTACTCTGTCCAAATTCTTTATGCTTCCAGCAGATCATTTTCTCTTTATCAAACACCAGCCTGAGTTTCTCCAGTCTATCTGCATAGCCAAAGATCAGAATCATTGGATTATTTTGGTCAATCTTTTCTGAAACCTCCCCAAAACTTTCACATCTTTTTCAAAATCCAATACTATTGTTGCAACTAACCTTGTTGTCTTATACAAGTTCAAAATGACTTCTGTGCTCTTGTACTCCATGTCACAATTTATATAACACAGGATTCTCCAGGTATCTTTTTAAGTACTTTCTCAGTCTACTGTACTGTTTTCAATAAATTATACATATAGAATTATATTCTATATCTGGTGTAAAGTAGTGAGCTGGCCAGGTGATTGTCCTTCCAGTGGGAGAACAGTGACCATAACCCCTTATGTTTTAAGACAGCTATATTTAAGGGTAGGTATGGACCTTGTAGGAGAGTGCTAACTGGAGCAAGGTAAATTACAATAATATTAGGCAAGAACTTAAACTTAACTAGATGAGTTAATTGGGAACAGCTGTTTATGGGTGTGTCCACATCTGGCATGTGGAGGTTGGTTAAAGACTAACTACACAGATTGCAAGATATTTAGTTCTGGTTGCCTGATCATAGGAAGGATACTGAGGCTTTTGAGGCAATGCTTAAGCGGTTCACAAAGATGCTGCCTGCATTAGAGGGCATTTTCTCCAAGGAGATGGTGAACAATTTTAGGTGGTTTTCTCTGGAGCAGTGGAATCTTATAAAGGCATAGATAGAACAGACAACCTGCTCTTTTTCACAGGATTGAAATATCTCATCGCAGAGGGCATGCATTTAAGACAAAGGGGATAAGTTCAAAGGAAGTGTGTGGGGTAAGCTTTTTACTCAGAGCGGTGTCTGAAATGTGTTGTATGCAGTGGTCATGGAAGCAAATTCAACTGTGGTATTCAAAAGGCTCCTGGTTAGGCATATGGTTGACACAGTACCAGTGCCTGGGATTCAATTCCTGCCACTGTCTGAAAAATGTTTGTATGTTTTCCCCACATTTGTTAAGATGTTGCCAGCGATCATTGGTGATATTCTGCCGAAAGTTGTTCCAGATTTCTACTCAGGTGTACTTCTTTTGAATTGCTTTCTCTGCAATCTGCAGCGTGTTAAATTCCTCTTAACAATGGAGTTTGAAATTACATCAATGATCTTCAGATCTGACATTCAACATTAGAATGAGGAGCAGTTAGGCATAGTGCCTCTAAGGGGTCATTGCCATGGCTGATAACTTGGCAGGAGAGTGGGGATTCAATACAGGCTGCAAGGCAGAGGAATGAGGCCTCCTCTATCCAGCATCTTGTTGGTGAATGTGCAGCCACTGAAAAACAATATTGACAACCTCAGAGCAAGGCTGCTCTATCAGAGGCAAGTTGTTTGCTGTATCGAGATTTGGCTATCTGCAGACATGCCCGACACCGTGGTCACACCAGAAGGATTTGCAGTTTTCAGAATGGATCAAACTGTGAACCTAGTAAGGAAATGGTGGTGTGTGTGCTTTTTGGTCAATTCTTTTGGTGTGCTGACATGGCGGTTAGGTCAACCTCGTGTTCCTCTGACTTCCACCACAACACCGAACAGCCAAATGTAGATCATTCTATTTACCTTGGGGATTCTCATCCGTCATCCTGACCGCAGTTTATATACCACCAGCAGCTGACTATAAGAAAGCACTCACAACACTGGATGAAGTTATCTGTAGACAAGAAACTGCACATCCCAACATACTGAAAATTATAGTCAGCGACTTTAACCAGGCCTTCTTGAAGAAAACACTGCCCGATCAATATCAGAGGCATTGAAGTCTGGAGATCATACTTGCACCTCTTGTAGCATTCTTGATCTCCAGACTTCAATGCCTCTGATCTGGCCCTCAGCAAATTCTGAATGGGGAAGACCCTGAATGATTTTGTGGAGACACACTCATCCACAACTGTTTTAATTAATAAAGTCTGTGACAACCCTGGTGTAGTCATTCAGGTCCTCAGATGAGTTCTTGAAAACAGCCCAGTCCATTGACTCAAGGCAATCCTGTAACCATTCTTCTTCTTCCCTCGACCACTTCTGATTTGTCTTGATATCTGGAGCCTTGCTCTTTAGGCTCTGTCTGTATGCAGGTAGTAGGAGCACAGCCAAACAATTCATCTTGCCAAAATGCGGTCTTGGAAAAGACCATAGACTTTCCTTAACATAGTCTAACAGTGGTCTTGTGCATTGGGAGTTCTGGTGCAACAGGTTATGTGCTGGTGAATATTGGGCAGTGTTTTCTTCAAGAAGGCCTGCCTAAAGTAGCCGACTATAATTTTCTGAGCATCTGGATATGACATTTAGGTTGCCTTCAAGAAGGTGAATCCAATGAAAGCATCCAGTCTGGCCTGGGTACCTGGCTGATTACTGAAGACCTGTGCTGACCGATTGGCTACCGTGTTTGTAGACATCTTCAACCTCTTGCTTCAGCAGTGTGTGGTACCCATCTGCTTCAAGCAGGCTTCAATCATCCCAAGACCTGGGTCTCAATACATCAGACCCCAGTCAGTTCAGATTGGCAAAAGCATCTGCTCCACAGTGTCGATCAGCACAGGTGCACTACCAAGCTGCATGCTCATCCTCCTGCTCTACTCGCTTTACACCTCTGACTGTGGCTAAGCACAGCTCCAACACCATATTCAAGTTTTCTGTTGAGGGCTAAATCAAAGGTGCTGATGAATCACCATACAGAAGGGAGATTGAAAATTTGGTTGAGTGATGCCATAACAGCACTCTCACTCGATATGTCGATAAGACCAGGAAACTTATTGTAGACCTCAGGAGAGGGAAATCAGAGGTTCATAAGGCAGTAATCATTGGAGAATCAGAGGTGGAAAGGGTCGGTAACTTTAAATTCCTGGTGTAACTGTCTCAGAGGACCTCTCCTGGAACTATCATTATAAATGTAAATGCAAAGAAAGCAGAACAGTGCCTCCTTGCAGACTCTTGGGAGTCTGCAAAGAATCCACATGACATCAAAAACTTTGACAAACTTCTATGTGTTGTGGAAGGTGTATTGGCTTCCTGCTTTACACCCCGGTATGGGAACACCAATGATATTGAATGGAAAATCCTTCCTACAGTAGTGGATCATAAGTAAAGTCCTTCCAACCACTGAACACATCTACATGAAATACTGTCATAGAAAAGCAGTATCCATCATCAAAGGTTCCTACCATCCAGGCCATGCTCTTTTCTCGCTGCTGCCATCAGGTAGAAGGTATAGTGCTCAGGGCTCAGGACTCACACTGCCAGGTTCAAGAACAGTTACTAGTCCTCAACCATCAGGCTTTTGAGGAAAAGAAAATAACTACACACATCTATTGAGATGTTTCCACAACAAATAAAACAAGACCTCCTTATGTTATTATTTCATGCTGTTGTTATTTATTGCTATTTATTTATATTTGCTTTTACACTGTTTGTTGTCTATGCTCTTGTTCTTTTGTAGATTCTATACTATTTTGTAAGTATTCTATAGATTTGCTGAGTATGCAGCAGGAAAAATTGAATCTCAGGATTTTATATGTATTTTTATATGTATGTTTTTATATGTATTTTATATGTATTTATATGTATTTTTATATTTTTATATGTATGTACTCTGATAATAAATTTTACCTTGAACTTTCAACTTTAACCCATGGGTTTTTGGACCTATGGGTGATCAGTTACCTTCCCATATTCCAAAAACTTAGAAGTTAGGTTTAGCAAGTTGTGGGTATGCGATGTTGTGCTGATACTTGTGGGCTGCCCCAGCACAATCCTTGGACTGTGTTGGTGCAAAATTGAACATTTTCCTGCGTGTTTCAATATTTTGATGTACATGTGACAAATAAAGCCAATGGAAATGGAAGGATATGTACATTATGTAGGCAGATGGAATTAGTTTAATTGGGCATCTAATTACTAACTTAATTAGTTTGGCATATCATTGTGGGCCAAAGCTCCTGTCCCTGTGCTGTATTCTTCTGAATTCTAGATTAAGATCAATATACACTGCTGAAACCTGATTCCATCGTATAATCCTTTCAAGTTTGAAAAACAACCTTTCACTAATACTCTTTATTTCCTGTTACTTAACCATGTTTTTCACTCTTGTTGTTACAGCAACTTTGACTCCGTAACAAGCCTACACAAGTGCTTTGTGCCTTCCCACTGGACTGTGATCCTAGTCTGATGCCCACTGCTCATGGCTATTCAATTTTCTACAGTAATCCCAAAGCTCGTACTCTTGTACATATTTAATATAATTAAAAAATCAATCTATATTAAAATAAATAAACACTTTATTTGAGAATGAGTTAATAACAATTATAATGAAGTTCATTCACAATAATTTGATTTAACCTGTTAGGCTCTGTCAACAACTGGAAAGTCAAAAATATGTAATGATTGAAGTTGCTATATGTAAAAGCAAAATCATTCCTAACAAACTGTTTTAATGCCAATTTGCTGAATTTATTTTGTGGTTTCATTTATTTTCTATCTCTTAAACATCCTCAAACACTGATACGTCATCTCCCTCATAATTTTTCATGACTCCTGTGCACTCTATGCATTTGTGCCGATAATGGCTCTTGCACTTTCAACCATCTGTCTATTCCTGAGACCCTTTGCTCTAAAAGTCTTCATTTTCACTTTCCTTCTTCATCACAAGCACAACTTTTCTTTCTTTTTACAATATTTTTATTCAGAAGGAAAAAAAAAGATTTACAGAGTGCAACACATAGATACATTTCAACATAATTTACTGGACGATCTTTTAAATTTAAAACCTTTTGTTAATGGTTCTATTGCCGGTATCTATAACTTGTTGATTGATTCTAGACAAGCACAACTTTAATGACCCATTCATTCGGCGATTAAGATTTTAAGCATGTGTTTTATATTTCCTTCATTGGTTCAGGATTCTGATTTCTTCCAATGACTCTGTGAAACACTTGTGTTTTAAAATGTGCTTAGAAAGTTTGTAAGTTGTTTATTGACCGTTCAAAATAAGAGACAGGTTTAATATAATCTAATGCAGTTTACTCTTAGATGTCCTCTGAAATGGCCTGGCAAGGCAATTGGTTCAATTATCAATGGGCAACAACAGCCTACCACGACAGGACACAAATTAAAGAATCCGTGAAAAGGTTCTGCTAACTTAAGACTCCAATTAAAATGGGATACAATTTACGGCTGTGTTCAGTTAATATTAAGTACTCTCTAACACATATCCAGAGTGAGGCATGAAATAGGAAGGGTTGGGCATAATCTTTGTTCCAGAGATTTCTAAATTCCGTTAGTTTGGTTATGCTTGGCCTAATGCCAAAAGAGATGGTTTCCTCTTGTGGGCTGCGGAGACCACACTTCTCATTATGTCATGACACTGCTGAATTGTTACAGATTATTTTCTGAGCTGTTGGTGCAGGCTTAAAACTGTTTGAAATGTTTACTAACTGAGTTGCCTTCATTGGCATTTTCTTGATGTGCTTCAGAATTTTACACAGAATATGTATTCAACTAAAAGCAGAATCTGTTCTGTATTAAATAAGAAATATGAGTGAAATAGGCTATTTAGCCCCTGGTTCCTACCAAGTCTATAAGATCTTAGCTGATCATTTATTTGAGTTGCTAGCTTCTTAAATTAATCCCAAATACTTAGATTCCCTTAGTATTTAAGATTCTGGTCAAGATGGTGCCTGTGCACAATGCTCCTATGGTCAACATCTCCTGGATAGATCATGGAACCATATATTTCACTTCTATTATGTATTTTACATTTGTAATTTGTCTTGGATGTGATTCTGGAACAGTTGGAACCTGTGATTTGCTACTTAGAGATCATTTGGTGTTCTGGCGCTCTGCAGTCTCAGAGAGGATTCTGGGAGGAGAGGCAATTGTGTGTGAACCTCATTGTGGGCGAACACCCAGCCCACGTTCAACTTCATCTCGCCGATTAAAACTTCCATTGTTCGCCAATCAAATTGATGAGGCAAATGTGGAATCTTGGAGATCGTTTGAGTGTTACAACACTCTACAGTCTCTGAGAGGATTCTGGGAGGCAGGCAGTGTGTGCAAACTTCATGGCATGAATGCTGTGGGATGGGGCGCAAGTCATTGTTAGACTCTATTTCACCTACTGAAGCTTCCATTGTTCACCTACAGCGATGAGGGAGATTGAAGCTTTGGGGCGAGTGCGGAGAGTTAGCGCCAGCTGCTGGTCCTTTGATGACTCTGCTATGAAGAGGGAAAGGTCTGCAGCTGGGCCCAGAGAATTTTGGATATAGGCTTTTTTTTCCAGTCTTATAGTTTCTTATATTCTGTGTTTTTCGCCGGATCTTTCTTGGTTTTTTGTGCAGGATTTGGAGGTTGACGTGCTTGTTTCATTTTTTTTGTGTGGGAGGAGAGATTTGAGGGGCTGAATGGCCTGGCCATTTTTGTTCACTTTTTGTAACGATGTGCCTGTTCTGTTATTGTTTGTTTTTTGTGTGGGGAGGGGGGATTTGGGGGGTGGGGTTGATGATCCTGCTGCCTTTCTTTTCTTTCTTGGTTTCGTAGCTACTCAGAGAATAGAAGAATTTCAGAGTTGTATACCTTGATAATAAATGAACCTTTGAAACTTTAAACCTTTGAAATTTTTATCAAGATTGGGATTCAATACAGACAGCGACTGATCCTTCACAGTTTTTTGGATAGGGAATTTCCAGGATTCATCACTCTCTGAGCCAATAAATTCCTTCTCATCCAAGTCCTGAGTTAGATTAGATTAGATTGTGAGGACACTCAGTCCTTGTTTATTGTCATTTAGTAATGCATGCATTAAGAAGTGATACAATGTTCCTCCAGTATGATATCACAAAAACACAAGACAGACCAAGACTAACTTACAAAGACCACATAATTATAACATACAGTTACAACAGTGCAAATCAATGCTGTAATTTGATAAGGGCAGACCATGGACACGGTAATAAAAAGTCTCAAAGTCCCGACGGCCCATCATCTCATGTAGACGGTAGAAGGAAGAAGAAATCTTCCTGCCATGAACCTCCAGCACCGCAGAGCTTCCCGATGCAGCCTCTGGAAGCATCCAACCAAGCCAATTCTGAGTCCATCGGAAAAACTTTGAGCCTCTGACCAACCCTCTAACACCGAGCACTGACCTCTATCTCTGCCGAGCGCTTCAACCCCGGCCCCCAAGCAACAGGCAAAGCCAAGGATTCGGGGCCTTCCTCATGGAGATTTTCCGATTGCACAGTAGCAGTGGCAGCGAAACAGGCATGTCAGAAATTTCACTAGATGTTCCTCTGTGCTTCTCACGTCCGTCCCCATCAAATCAGAATTGTGCATGGCCCCTAATTACGGATAACAGATATTCATTCCTGGAGTGGCCACGCACGCGGCTGTCACGCCGCCATTTTCTCACATTTATAATAGTGACTGACACCTTGTATTTATATTGTGACCTCTGACTTGTCCAACCCAAACAGGGGAAGTCAAATACTATATCTGTTTCTGCATGTCAATCGTGTTTCAATCAGATCACTTCTCATTCTTCTGATTGCTGTTTGGTTTGACCTAGTTTGCATAATCTCTCCTTATAGGCAATAACCCTTTCTACCCAACTCTGCCAATCAATGTGGTGAATAATTGTTGCACTCCCTCCATTACAAGTATGTACTGTATTTCCTTCCACAGGGAAACCAGGCCTCTGCGAGATATCTCAGATGCATTTTCCCTTGTGCCCTAAGTAATTCCATTGAGATAACTTTACCTTTATATTCAAATCACTTTGTGATGAAGGTCAATGTGCAGTTTGTATTTCTAATTACTTGTTGGAAATCCAAAGCAACACACACAGAGTGCTAGAGGCGCCTGGCAGGTCAGGCAGCACCTATGGAAAAGAGTAAACAGCTGACAGTTTGGTCCAAGTCCTGGAGAAGAGCCAGAAACTCTGACTGTAGGTACTGCTAACCTGATGATCTTGTCCAGTGCTCTGCTTTTTAATTGCTTGTTGCACCAGCATGTTAACGTTTAGTGATGTGTGTCATTAGATCTTCCAATTATTTTTCTACTGAAATTAATGAACATATTTTTTCCATGTGTTATTCCTTTTGCCCATCAATTAATATTGTCTACATCTCCCTAGCTTAAGACCATAAGTCCATAAGATATAGGAGCAGAATTAGGCCATTGAGCCCATCAAGTCTGCTCCATCCTGGCTAATCCATTTTTCTCTCAGCCCTTATCTCCTAACTTCTTCCCATAATACTTAATGCCCTGACTAATCAAGAACCTATCAACATCTGCCTTAAATTGACCTCCACTCTTTGGCAAAAGAAATTCCTCCTCATCTCCATTCTAAATTTACATCCCTCTATTCTGAGGCTGTGCTGTCTGGTTCAGACTGCCCCACCATAGGAAATATCCTCACCACATCCACTCTGTCGAGACCTTTCAACGTTTGATAAGCTTCACTGAGAGCTTCATTCTTCTGAATATTAATGAGAATGGACCTCATATGCTAATCCTCATTTCCAGAATAAGTCTCATGAACCTCTTCTGAACCTTCTCTAATGTCAGTGCATTATTTCTTCAACAAGAGGACCTAAACTGCTCACAAAACTCCAAGTGAAGCCTTACCAGTGCCTTACAAAGCCTTTACATTCCATCCTTGATTTGATGTACTAGTCCTCTCAAAATTTGCCTTCCTCACCACTGACTCAAACTACAAATTAATCTTTAGGGAATCCAACATGAGTACTCACAAGCCCTTTGGACCTTGGATTTTTGAATTTTCCATCCATTTACTAACTGCTCTACACTTTTATTTCTCCTACCATAATGTATGGCCATACAGTTCCCAGCACCGTATTCCATTTGCCACTTCTTTTACCATTCTTCTAATCTGTCTAAGTCCTTCAGCTGACTCCCTGTTTCTTGAACACTACCAGCCCCTCCACCTATTGTCGTATCATCGGCAATCTTGGCACAAAGCATCAATTCCATTATCCAACTCACTGACATACAACTTAAAAAGCAGTCCCAACAAAGACCCCTGTGAAAGACACTAATCACCAGCAAGCAACATTTATTCCCACCCTTTGCCTCCTGCCAATCAACCAATGTCTTATCTATGCTAGTAACTTTCCTATAATACCATGGGCACCTGATTTGTTAAGCAGACTCGTGAGGCACCATGTCAAAGGGCTATTGAAAATACACGTACACAACATCCATTGACTCTCCTTTGTCTATCCTGTTTCTTCAAAGAATTCCAACAGATTTTTCAGGCAAGCTTTTCCCTTAAGGAAACCATGCTGACTTCAGTGTACTTTATCATGTGCCTCCAAGTGAAACCGCATCCTTAACAACTGACAAGAACATCTTCACAACCACTGAGTTCAGACTAACTGGCCTATAATTTCTGTTATTCTGCTTCTCTCCCTTCTTGAAGAGTGGAGTGACATTTGCAATTTTCCCATTCTCTGGAATGAGGGTCTAATGATTCTTGGAAGTTCATCACTAGTGCCTTCACAATCTCTTTCAGAATTCTGATGGTAGATCATCTGGACTAGGTGATTATCTACCATCAGACCTTTCATTTTCACAGGCACCTTCTCCCTTCACTCACTTTTGCCCTGAGACACTCTCAAACTTATGGCAAACGACTAGCGTCTTCCACAGTGAAGATTGATGCAAAATACTTAGTCAATTTGTCCGCCGTTTTCTTATCCCCATTACTACCTCTCCAGCAGTCCAATATCTACTCGCACCTCTCTTTTATTCTTTACATATCTGAAGGAACTTCTGGTATCCTCTTTAATATTATTGGCCAGATTACCTTCGTGTTCCATCTTTTCCCTCTTTATGACTTTTTTATTTGCCTTCTAGTTGTGATGAGAGTCTTTGATGAGGATTGTTTAGACCCAGATGCTGGAGTACCCAAAGTAAGAACTGGAAACGGTATCAAACTGGATCTGAACACAAAGCAAACACTTGATAATATCACTAGTAGGGCTTATGATTGAGCACAAAATGCTCAGTTTTTGGCACCCTAAATATGATTGCTAATCAGCAGGACTAAACTGAACCCTTAAAGGGAGAGTTAGAGCATCTAAATCCTGGAAGCTGATGCGTTTGGGAGCACCTTGTAACAGAACCCTCTCCGCTACGGTCAACTCTTGACGGCCCTAGCTGCTCAAAGAGGTGGTGATGGTAATTGTAGATGAGAGCTGGATCCAAGATGCCTCTTTTAGGCACCCAGCAGCTCTCCTCAGGTCTGAATCCTTCCCAGTCTATGAGGTAATGCTGAACACCCCAAACAGTACGTGAGTACAAATGTCTTCTCACAGTGAAGATCTGTTCCCCCTTGATATACCTGGGTAGTGGCTTGGCTGGTGCAGACAGAATTTAATTAGAGATGTAGAAATTGGGATTGGTCTTTAGGGTCTTGGGGAGATGCAAGATGTAAGCCTCTGGGTTTCCTCAGGATCTTGAAAGGTCCAATGAACTTAGGGGCCAACTTTTTAGAGTCTGCCCAGAGAGGTAAATCATGAGTGGACAAGCAGACTTGTTGCCCAGGTTACAAAGCGGGTCCCTGTCTTCTCCTTCAGTTCACTTTGGTCTCTGTCTTCTGGATAGAGGCCAGCAAATCTCTCTTGCCCTAACCTATCTCTGCTTTCTATGTTGGCTGAGATCTGCATCCACAGGAACCCCAACCTTGAGCTTCTGCTCTGGAGTGAGAGGCAGGGGACACTCAAACTGTAGCCAAATGCTGTAAGGTGTTGTGTGTGACCACTGCCACATCAAATGGTCACCCCCCTCCTGAGGGCTTTCTGAGGCCAGGCATCTTAGGATACATTCTAAATCTTTGTGCTCCATCTGGCTATTGGACTGCAGGGGAAACCCTGCAGAAAGGTTTGCTGTTGCCCCTATCAGCTTACAGAATGCCCTCCAGAAATGTGATGTGAATTGTGGAACGTCCACTGGGACTCCATGGATCGTGAAGATCTGGTCCAGGGCAATTTTGGCCAACTCCTCCACAAATGATAGCTTCTCCAAGGCAATGAACTTGCAGGCTTTCAAAAACCTATCAGCAATTACCATGAGGATTGTCTCCCCCCTGGATGGTGGATGACCCATGACAGAGTCCATAGAGATGTGCACCTAAGATCTTTCCAGAGTAGGTAAGGGGTGGAAAAACCCTTGAGGTTGGGTATGGGGCTTTTTGTTCCTGGCACACATCTTGCATGCCTGCACATGCTGCTGAACTTCTTTTGTCATTCTGGGCCACCAATACATCCTACTGCTAAACTCGAGGGTCCTGGAAATCCCTGGGTGAATGGTTGTTCTCAACAAATGTCCCCAATGAAGTGCCTGGAACTGGACAGAATTTGGAATTAGGAATCTTCTCTTGTGCTTGGGCTTTGCGAACTGGAGCATTAATTCCCCAACAAATTGGTGCTACCACCCTGGCTTACAGCAAAATGGTGGTAGGCTGCACCTCTTGTTCCAATTCGTCAAACTGATAGGTCAAGGCAATTAGCTTCTAGGTCTTTGACCCCAGTCGATAGGTCAAGATGAAATCAAAGCAGTTAATGAACAAAGACCACCTGGCCTGTCTGGAATTCAGCCTCTGGCCTCCTGAGTATAATACCATAAGACCATATGACATAGCAGCAGAATTAAGTCATTTGGCCCATTGTGTCTGCTCAGCCATTCAATCATGGCTGATCCTTTTTACCCCTCCTCACCCTCACTCCCTGGCCTTTTTCCTGTAACATTTGATGCCATGTACAATCAAGAAACCTATCAATCTCTGCTTTAAATACATCCAATGACCTGGCCTCCACAGCTACCTGTGGTAACAAATTCCACAAATTCACTACTCTCTGGCTAAAGAAATTTCTCTGCATCTCTGTTTTAAGTGGATGCCCTTCTATCCTGAGGCTGTGCCCTCTTGTCCTAGACTCCCCCACCGTGGGAAACGTCCTTTCCACATCTACTCCATCTAGACCTTTCAACATTTGAAAGGTTTCAATGAAATCCTCCTTCATCCTTTTAATATCCAGTGAGTACAGACCCAGAGCCATCAAACATTCCTCCTATGATAACTCTTTTATTCCCAGAATAGTCAATGTGAACCCTTTCTAAACCTAATCCAATGCCAGCACATCTTTTCTTAGATAAGTAGCCCAAAACTGTTCACAATACTCAAGGTGAGGCCTCACCAGTGTCTTATAAAGCCTCAGCATCACATCCCTGCTCTTGTATTCTGGACCTCTTGAAATGAATGCTAACATTGCATTTGCCTTCCTCACCACTGATTCAAACTGCAAGTTACCCTTTTGGGCTGTTCTGCACAAAGAATCCAAGTTCCTTTGCATCTCAGATTTTTGGATTTTCTCCCTGTTTAGAAAATAATCTGCTTTGGTCTACGACAAAGTGCATGGCCACTCATTTTCAACATTGTATTTCATTTGACATTTTCTTGCCCATTCTCCTAACCCGTCTAAGTCCTTCTGCAGCCTTCCTGTTTCCTCAACACTACCTGCCCTTCCACCAATCTTCGTATTATCTGCAAACTTGGCAACAAAGCCATCTATTCCATCATCTAAATCATTGATATACAGCATAATAAGAAGCAGTCCCAACACTGACCCCTGCGGAACACAACTAGTCACTGGCAGCCAATCAGAAAAGGATCCTTTTGTTCCCACTCACTGTCCTCTACCAATCAGCTAATGCTCTAGCCATGCCAGTAACTTTACTTTAATACTACGGGTAAGCAGCCTCATGTGTGGCACCTTTTCAAAGGCCTTCTAAAGTCCAAATACACAACATCCACTGCATCCCCTTTATCTATCCCACTTGTAATCTCCTCAAATATTCCAACAGGTTTGTCAGGGAAGATGGTCACTCTGCTTCCTCCTGCCTTATTTTTATTCACCCTTATTAAATGAATCCTGTTCATTGATCGGCCTCAGGTCAAACTCTGAGAACTGCTGCATTGTGCAGCTTTTTTCATCTTCAATTGTGGACCTGTATGAAGTTCCCTCTTCTTCTCTCGCTCCTGTGCACTGATTAGTTGCAGTTAAAACTACAAAAACTGCCACAAATGTCAGCTTTTTAAATCTTCAATCACAGACTTGTGTGAAGTCACCTCTTCTTCTTCTGCTCCCATTAACTGATTAACCACAATTCTAACTTAATTAAGTATTTATAGAGTGGACAATAAATCAGCCAGATTTCCTGTTTCTTATTTTCTCCTGTGAACTACCACCCAGATATTGGCCATGTATAGATTTTTGGTGGAGATATAATTGGGCTTAGTTTTCATGGTTCTCATGGTAATAGAATTTACAAACGTCACTCTTGTGTGTTATACATTAAGAACGGTACTTTCAATGAAGTATCAAGATCCCATTATCCATCCTGCAAAATTATTAGCAAGTTCAAGAAAGGTTATGTCCACCAGTTCACTTATCACGTTGTAATGAAAGATCATCAATTGAAATGTATTGAAAGTTATCTGAAGTTGCATGAGACCAAATTTGTAGTATAATGTGCAGTTCTAGTCACCTGCAGGAAAGATATCAATAAGGTTGAAAGAGTGCAGAGAAAATTTACAAGATTGTTGCCAGGACTTGAGAACTTGAGTTATGGGGAAAGGTTGAATAAGTTAGGACTTTCTTTCCTGGAGCTTGGGACAGTGAGGGGAGATTTGATGGAGGTGTAGATAAAGTATATGCAAGTAGGATTTTTCCACTGAGAGTGGGTGAGCCTAGAACTAGAAGTCACAGGTTAAGGGTGAATGGTGAAATATTGAAGGTGAAACTGAGGGGAACTTCTTCATCAGAGAGAGTGGTGTGAGCTGCCAGCGAAAGTAGTGGATGTGGGATTGACTGCAAAATTTGAGAGAAGTTTAGATCAGTTCTTGGATGGGTGGGGTAAGACGGGTATGGTCCATGCATGGGTTTTTTGGGACTAGATAGCTTGACAGTTTGACACAGACTAGTTGAGCTGAAAGGCCTGTTTCTGTGTTGTAATGGTCTATGAATTTATGACTTTAAATCAGGGGTTCCCAGCCTTTTTATGCTATTGACCCTGATTGTTAACCGAGGGATCCAGGAACTCTAGGTTGGGACACCTAGATGTTAAATCTGTTTCTTTTTGCGCAGACACCGATTTTCAAGCACATTCCGCTTTAAGTTTCTGGACAATCTTCCTCAGCTTTCATTTTTTTGAAATTTAATTCCACCTGTCTTTCTTTGATGTCACACTATTTCAACTTCTATGTTTCCATCAAGCTCCTGAAACTCATCCATCTCCTCTTCCTTTGATTCCGTTTCTTCCAAGGTGCTCACCCCCAATTTTCTTCTCAGCCCCAAACTAGCCGAGACTGTAATAATTCACGTTCCTCAAGTACTCTTTCATGTCATTACAATACAGTTATGTTAACATCCTCTGCAAAGCAGAAGTATTGTTGACCACCTTCCCCTCGTGAACTGTTGTCCACTGAGTATCTTTCCTTTCTGCATTAAGGTATCTCATTCAAAATCAATCTTGCTTATAATTCTATATGTGAATCTCTCCAGTTTTAAGCCATTCCAGCTGTGCAGAGTGACATCAGTAATAAATAACATTTATGTAATCATGATGCTATTTTCTATCTGACTTGTCTTGAGCATCTGACATAATCAACCATATATTTCTTCTTTGTTGTCCTTTAAAAATCAGTAGTATTGATATTTCTCAGTTATGCTCTAACCTAACTAGTTCTAGCAGACAATGGCAAAGGTTTTCCTTTGTGTTCTTAACCCTCTAAGGCCCTCTAGTGCTCTTGGTTTGGGCAAAGGATGAAAAGGCCGTATCGATATACAGCTCAATAGGCAGTCTAGTCTCTTTGTGTCACCTATGTTTTCAAATATTCTGAGTTACAAATAGGTTTTATTTTATACAAAATCATAAAGGAACTCTAGAATAGATGTAGTGCATAATAAAACTATAAATGGATTTTGAAGAAAGTTTAACATCACAGATTTGACAGTAATTAAGGATTCGTAATAAATTCTGTTTTCACTAGCAATATATACATCCTGAAAATGAATAGGAAAACAATCTTAGGAAGAATTAGCATTTTTATTTTGAAGTTGATATGTCGTCAATGTCTTATTTCTTCTTTGTGCCACTACTTCCATTTACTTTGTGGATTTTATAGCTACAATGTGTTGCCTGCTCACCCATATTTATGCTGTTGTATATCTGAGATTTTTATTGTGAATGGTTTTTTGTCATCAGAGTGTAATTTCTTTCCCAAAAATGTGGTGCATCATTTCTCTTCTCATAAATGATGTTAGCTTTTGGTTTTATTTTAAAATCAGCATTTTGCTGCAATGCACAAAAAGGAAGAATTAATGTGTTAAGATATCACAAGTTGTTTCTTGTATTGTCATGTTATCCTCCACAAAGGTAACTTGTTTTGATGTGTATTCATTATAGTTAAACAAGCAAATATGAAGACAATGATATGAAGCTGTCCAAACTCATCTCAGTGATAAAATCTATCTCCTTTTGGATAATGTTATTTTAGGGGAGGAGATTGATCCTCTTCAAATAGTAGTAGTGGTTCAATGTTCTCCTAAATACCAGGAATAGCTCCAAGATTAGGCTAAGAACAAGCACACTACTGATGTGACCTTGCCCCATTCTGACAGTTGCCTTCTTATAAAAACTGCAGAGCTGAATTGGTGTCTCAGGGGATTGGGACAGTATGTACTCTGTAGCTATGTTAACAACCCACCTGCATTCTGCTGGAGGGCAGGAAAGATTAAAGTTGCCCCTAAAAAACGTTGACTGAAACTAGTCTGCACTTTGAGCCTTTATTTTTGGAATTGCAGATCTTGTACAATATAGATAATTTTACATTAACCTCAAAGGACCTAATATTTATGCAATGCTGGCAGTGCAGCTGGATCCTAAGCATTTATGTTGCAATTCTAAAATACAGGAGTGTGACTGTGCGGTTCACAATCTTAGCTCCATATCTTGAAAAAATAGTTTAGAAAGGAAACATACCGTTGGAAATGTATTGCACCATTACTCCAATGTGTAACATGATGTGGTCCCAATGAAGCTGTGCAGGAAATTAAAAGGAGAAGTTAATCAAATGGATGGTATTATACAATGATTTGTGGTCATTCTTTTGTCATCAGAAATAGGATACACCTTTGAGGAGAGTGAATGTGTTGTTGCTTACAATTTCATTATCAGAGGGCCCACACCGTGACTTGCTCTTTCTCCATAGCCCATATCCTTAACTGATAATGTTAGGAAAGTTAATATGTCATATGGGAACATTTATTCTGGTTTGGGCTGGTGCATAAATTACTTGAGATTGTTAGTTACAAGTTTCCTCTTTGCTAGAATAGTAGCAGATCTGTGGCAAGGAGTGCCTATCACCCACTACTGCTTGTGCCTTTTACCCTATCTGCTTCCTGTCAGACCAATGTTAAAAGGACATTGATAAAAGGACATTATTGAGATTTTCGCGGAGGAAAGAAAGGATTATTTGCCAATCTGCCTGGATAATAACACAAGCAGACTTCTAAAGAGAAAGTGATTTTAGTTTATAAAATCTTATTTGTTACTCTTGTTCTGCAATGTCATCAGACAGAACATTGAACAGTGTAGCAGAGGAACAGGACCTTCGGCCCATCATGTCTGTGCTAAACACAATGCCAAGTTATACTAAAGATCTTTTTTAAAAAGGAGGGAAAAAACCGGGGAAACATGCCATTGGAAATGTATTGTAGCATTACTCCAATGTGTAACATGGTGTGGTCCCAATGAAGCTGTGCAGGAAATTAAAAGGAGAAGTTAATCAAATGGATGGTATTATACAATGATTTGTGGTCAATATGGAGATATGGAGACCATTTATTCAATATTTTTGAAAAAATATTGGAAAGATATTTTTGATATTATTTCTGCAGTATTGAACATTGACTTACAACCTCATCCTATTACTGCAATTTTTGGTTTACCAATGATGGACTCACTTCATTTATCCTCTTCCACTTGTCGAATGATTGCATTTCTTACATTAATGGCTAGAAGATCTATTTTGTTGAATTGGAAAGAAATTAATCCTCCTACAGTATTTCATTGGTTTTCTCAAACTATGTTATGTCTAAATTTAGAAAAAATTAGAAGTGTTGTATTTGATACTTCTATTAAATTTGAAAAGATATGGAGACCATTTATTCAATATTTTCATATGATGTAATATGACCCTGTTCCAAGCCTATTTGTTTTTCCAGTTTCGATTTTATATATGTTGGGAGGATCGGAGTTGAAGACACTGATGGTTTTGTATTTTTGTGAGATGTTATAAACAGCCCTTTTTTTCTATTTTTTCTTTTTCTCTTTTTTCTTTTTTTTGTTTTTTTTCCCTTATTAGTTATTAGATTAGTTTTTTTGCATAATTTTTTTTCTTTTTTCTGTTTTTTTTAATATATTATGATATACCTAGGTTTGCCTTGTTTATTTGTATATTATATCGTCCATGATTTGGGAAGACTCATTTATACTGTAATCATTGCTTATGTATTCTTTCATGTTCAGTTGAATTGTGTATGTTTGTAATCCCATTATCTATGTATCAATTTTATTTTGTTGATATTAATAACAATAATAAAAAGATTGAAAAAAAAAGAAAGAAAGAAAGAAAGAAAGAAAGAAAGAAAGAAAGAAAGAAAGAAAGAAAGGATTTTCAAAAGGCTTTTGACAAGGTCCCACACAGGAGATTAGTGTGCAAACTTAAAGCACACGGTATTGGGGGTATGGTATTGATGTGGGTAGAGAATTGGTTGGCAGACAGGAAGCAAAGAGTGGGAGTAAATAGGATCTTTTCAGAATGGCAGTGACCAGTGGGGTACCGCAAGGCTCAGTGCTGGGACCCCAGTTATTTACAATATATATTAATGATTTAGACAAGGGAATTAAATGCAGCATCTCCAAGTTTGCGGATGAACAAAGCTGGGTGGCGGTGTTAGCTGTGAGGAGGATGCTAAGAGGATGTAGGGTGACTTGGATAGGTTAGGTGAGTGGGCAAATTCATGGCAGATGCAATTTAATGTGAAGTTATCCATTTTGGTTGCAAGAACAGGAAAACAGATTATTATCTGAATGGTGGCTGATTAGGAAAAGGGGAGGTGCAACAAGACCTGGGTGTCATTGTACACTAGTCTTTGAAAGTGGGCATGCAGGTATAGCAGGAGGTGAAAAAGGCAAATGGTACGTTGGAATTCATAGCAAAAGGATTCCAGTACAGGAGCAGGGAGGTTCTACTGCAGTTGTGCAAGGCCTTAGTGAGACCGCACCTAGAGTATTGTGTGCAGTTTTGGTCCCCTAATCTGAGGAAAGACATTCTTGCCATAGAGAGAGTACAGAGAAGGTTCACCAGATTGATTCCTGGGATGGTAGGACTTTCATATGAAGAGAGACTGGATACTCACTGGAATTTAGAAGATTGAGGGGGGATCTTACTGAAACATATCAAATTCTAAAGGGATTGGACAGGCTAGGTGCAGGAAAATTGTCTCTGATGTTGGGGAAGTCCAGAATGAGGGGTCACAGTTTAAGGATAAAGGGGAATCCTTTTAGGACCGAGATGGGGAAAAACTTCTTCACACAGAGAGTGGTGAATCTGTGGAATTCTCTGCCACAGGAAGCAGTTGAGGCCGGTTCATTGGCTATATTTAAGAGGAAGTTAGATATGGCCCTTGTGGCTAAAGGGATCGGGGGTATGGAGAGAAAGCAGGTACAGGGTTCTGAGTTGGATGATCAGCCATGATCATACTGAATGGAGGTGCAGGCTCGAAGGGCTGCATGGCCTACTCCTGCACCTATTTTCTATGTTTCTATCAACTGACTGTATGTGATCCATACCCCTCCATTTCCTATCTGTACAAAAGTGTCTTAAATGCCACTATCATATCTTTCTCTATGTTACCTTGGCAGCCTATTCCAAGCAGCTGCCACTCTATGTAATAAAAAACCTTTCCTCACATATCTCCTTTAAACTGTCCCTCACTCATCTTAAACTGCATGTCTTCTAGCATTTCCACACTGGGAGTATGAATTAGACTACCTGCTATTTCTCTCCTAACTTTACCAATTTCTATAACATTTCCTGTCAGTCTTTGCCAGAGAAAACAACCATTCCAAATTTGCCCATTCTCTCTTTTTTTGTTACACCCTCTCAACCAGGCAACATCCTGGTAAACCTTATCTGCATCTTTCTAATAATGATCAGATGATCAGAATTGCACACGATTTTCCCAGTGCCTCTGAATCAGCTGTATTCTGCTTTCATTCAGTTATCATAAGAAACTCTGGAAAAAAAATTAATTACTAATGCCAAGCTTTCATATTTAAAGAGCTCAGAACCTAAACATCACTTTCTACATTATTAATGACCCATTATTAACCACGTTGGAGTCCTACTTAGAAACTAATGTTATGCAAACGTGACAACTATTAATTCACTATATTTTTTCCATGCATCTTCTTTTGAATAAATCCAAAAACCTCTTTGCTGTTGCCTTGAAACGCTATCTTAGAAATAATTGTCTTTGAATAAGACCTAATGTTATGCATTTAATAACAGGATGATCCTGATTCAACACTTTTTAAAAAAAAAATTACATCAAATCTATTATTCTATATGGTTCATCTATTGAATAATATTTAGGTTGAGGTTCAAAGACAGAATAACACTTAAGATCAAAGAGAAGGTGAAGACTTAGAAATATAACCATATCAATATAAAAACTGATGTTAAGGGTACTAATACCTTAGCATTAATCAATAAAATATAAATTATTCATTGTGATTCAATAATTTAGACTTATATGGTTAGTTGTACAGGGTTACATCATTACATCATTAAAATGAATGAACTATGCAAGTCCAATTTGCATATCAATGAGTATTTTATATTTATGATTTTTACTTGTAATGTGCACCAGAAATACAAATAGCTCCTTTATGTCTACCAATCAAGTATTTTTAGAATGCTAATGATATTTAACTGGTCACCTATTTGCCTTCCATGTTGGAAGTACAATAGGCTCTTCAGCCCATCCAGAGTATATCCTCATTTCTGGTTTCAGGTTTGGATATTTTTCATGGCCTGTATGTATGATTCTTGTTATGAAGATGAGAAATGAGTGAAAGTTATTGTTGGTATGGAAACGAGAAAACCTGTAGATGCTGGAAATCCAAGGAACACACACAAAATGCTGGAGGATCTCAGCAGGCCAGGCAGTGCTTATGGAACGTTGCCAGTATCTGATGGCCAATTTGATACTTGGAAAGCCCCGAATCATTGTGTTTCATCCATATCATAACTGCTGCACTCTGCTCCTCTACCAGTTGTCTGAACTAGAATGCTCAATATTTCTGTATCAGTTTTTAAATCATAATATCAGCATTGGGTCACCTTTCTACATTGTCACTAAGATTGCCTGGTTAAAACTCAGCAACATCATTTCACTCCAACCTACAATATATCCAGTCTCCTGCTGAAAAAAAAAATGCATTACTGCTTAAAACCCCTATCTATATTTTTCTTACCTATTTCCTCCCCAAAATACTGTAAGATTTCTACATTCCTCAAATTTGGTCGTTTTAACCACTCAACCATCCATGGCCATGCCTTCGCTTGCCATATTCAAAGTCCTCTCCTCTGGGATTCCCTCCAAGCTTGGGCCGTCAGAGTTCAGAGTTCGATACCAGTGTCTGCTGTAAGGAGCCTCTCTACGTATTTCCCTTGGAATGAGTGGGATCTCCCTGGGTGCTCCAGTTTCCTTCCACAGTCCAAAAACATGCCGGGTAAGTTAATTGGTCACTGTAAATTGTCCTGAGATTAGGTTAGGGTTAAATCAGGGTTGTCGGGTGTGGCTCAAAGTGCCATATGGTGTATTACTAAAATTACTCGAAGTGCACTGTATTACTAAAATATATATTTTTTAAAATTAAATAGCTTTACCTCTTTTTCTTACCTCTTTGTCTTTCTTTATGATGCTGTTTAAATCCTCCTTGCCAGTCCTTTAATTGAGACAATGTTTAGAGGTTCTAATCAATTTTGTTGATTCTTATATTCTCAAGCCAATTAAAACAAATGTGATAGAGAGTTAAAAAGCATGATACATGATGTAAAATGATTATACATCACATCTATGGAACAGTTTTACCTTTGAATTATCAGCAAGTTGGATTGACTCAACACAACTTTCGGTCTGTATATTTTCATGAAGCTGCAAGCTGAACAGTAATTGGTCACATTGAATAAAATATAAAAAAAATTAGTAGAGCCTTCATGTGGGTTTCACAGCCTTCTTTCCTTTCTAGTCCTGCTGTTTTGGTCTGGAACAGGGGTTCCCAACCTGGGGTCCATAGATCCTTTGATTAATGGTAGGGATTCTTGGCAGAAAAAATTTGGGAACCCCTGGTCCAGAAGGAACAAGTAATGTTGCTATATTGAAAATGCACCTGAAATGCCTGCATTTGTGCCTTTTCGTGCAAAGAGTGTCTCTGTTGTGAGCTCCTTACAATTTGCAATGCAGTTGATCGCGAAATAATCACTTACAGAATTGTTCATTGTGAGAAATGTATATTTATTTGTTGCTCAGTTATTATGAACAACTACTCCTTTAAGTTTGATAAAGCTGCCATTGTCATAAGAAGCTATTATGGTTAATTTGCTACATTGCATGTACCAAGTTTAGAGAGATGATTGTAGAAACAAAATAGGTTCTTTCTAGTACATCAAATCCAAGTTTATGTTTGAGTCTTCAAGAAAAATCTGATACACTACATGTAAGAATACTATGAGGAACAATCTGCATTGTCTTGGAATGCTGCCCAACCAGGAGGTAAAGAGGGGTCCTTGCACAATTTGCCCATCATCCTGTTATCATTAACTAATCTTATTTGGTATGCTTCAAAAGTGATTGAACCTTTTCTCAGTCAACTCTAGGTTTAAAATGGTTTCAAAATTTTGTGTAGTTGGATATCCTCTTCCTTGAAACTCAAGATGCAGTTAAACAATGAATATTCTGAAGAACTACGCTGATAAGTATTCAGATAATGTCACAAACAAATTACTTACCTCATTACCAATGCAATGGAATGCTGCAATAAATAAAATCAGGATGGATGGAATTTATTCAAAACAGTGGAAGGGACAAAAGGGGAAACCTATACAGGACATGGACAATGTTTAAAAGGAAGCAATTATTTTTTCTCACAATTATGCCATAAAATGTCATCAGAAATACAGTTAAATGTCAATGTTTCCACAGAAAATCTAAGTTATTATTTTCAGATCTTGTAAAAGACCACATGAAATATTAAATGTGAGATTTCAAAGCTCTACTGCCACCTTCAGGCAAACAGTTATTTAGTACTACAAGTTTTGCTTTCAACGTCCCTTGAGATTGAGGATAATTTATTTTCCCTCTGTTCTTGTGTGTATTGAGGGGGGAGGTGGCACCGAGATCAAAGTGGGCACCACAGAGTCTTCCATAACAGAGGCCTATGGTGGCTGATAGCATGGGTAGATGGGAGCTAGTGAAGTTATCTGCTGCTTCTTACAGGGCTCCTTTATGTTTCTGTAGTCGGAATGTCCTCAAAGTCTTCATGAATGCCTCTTCAGTTCGAGCAATCACGAGCCAGGAAGCCTCAGAACCCGTTTGGAATCTTGAAACTCTTCGTTGGAGCTTTGAGGACATCCTGAATCTTTCAAGCTGTAACCTAGTAATAAACTTTTCCATGATGGAATTCAAAAGAGTGTTCGTGTTGGAAGTGTGAATGATACTGCCCAATGCAACCAATTGATAATGCAGGTTAAATCTCTGGTGAAAGTATTTTAAAGCAATAACCTTATGTTGTCTAGTTGGTGAGCACAAAGATGTGGATTTCTTTAGCAAAACAATTAACGTCTTTAAATATTAACATTTAAAATGAATTGTCATTTCCACAGGGAATTTACAGTATAAATTCTTGCATTCTGTGTGGAATAATGACCAGAAGAAAACATTATAGACATACTTTGACCACTTTGGATAAAAAGTATTATTTTAGTTAATATGACTTTTGTTTGTTTATGCAGTTTACTTTCCAGAAATCTGGTCAGTCAGCATTCGCTAATCATTCTAATTACCCTTCAGAAGGGTTTTGTAACTCTCAATGATGAAAATGGAATGGTAATATATTTATAAGCCAGAATGGTGTGTGTAACCAAGCAGAAGGTATTCCATTTATCTGTTCTTCTTGGCGATTGAGGATTTTGGAGGCAGTCGCAGAGTAATCAAGGTGTGTAACTTCAGTGCGTTTTGTTAATGGCACACACACATAAGCCAAGAGAGACCAAGGCGAGGATGGTTAAGATCTAAGTGTTGGAATGATTAAGACATGATACAAGACTGAAATGAAGACAGGGTTCTAAATAAAACGCTAGGCGAGAATCCAATGTTGAGCTGACAATGGAGCACCGAATCTCCTTTTGGGTACTCTTTAAATATTAAAATCCTTGCGCTAAAACATGGCTGCCAATTAGCGGGACAAGCCTGAATCTTTAAAGGTGCTGCACTAGCTATCTGTATTCTGGAGAGTTAGAGCATCTAAACCCCAGAGGCTGGTGCAGTTCGGTGTGTGTCGTGACAGCAAGTTGGGATTGTGATGTAGGAAATGAGTCCTACATAGATGGGCTGCTAGTTAAGCAGGCTCTTTGTCCAAGATAGTGTAAAGATTCCTCAGTGTTGTTACAGTTATATTCATCCAGGCAGCCAAAGAGATTCTATCACATTCCTAACCTGCACTTGGAGATGACGGGAAAGCTTTGAAGGCAAGTCACACGTTGCAAAAACAGCCTCTGACCTATTTTAGCTGTGCATTTTAGTGATTTGTCCAGTTGGCTGACACTTTGCTTTCCTACTGTGATAGTGAACTCCGTGACAATAATGTCAATTTGAAGCCAGGAATAAGTTGTTAAATTCTGGCACATTTCTGGATCATGTTACTTGTACTTCTCAGATCATGCCTGGATGTGAGAACTCACTGCAGCTAGAGACTGCATCTCTTCCTCCTGAATTGTAAATAGAGTTAAGCCATGTGCAGTGATCAGTGGGTATCTCCAGCCCTGACCTTACAAAAGAGGGAAGATCATTGATGATGAAAACAAATATTGAAACTATAGATTCTAGAAATATAAAATATAAAAAAAAACAGAAAATGCTGGGAATGCTCAGCAAATTAGAAGGGTTGAGAGCAGATAGGTGGAGGGGCAGATAGTGTTGAGGAATCAAGGTACCTGTAGAAGGACTGACGTTGAGGGAATAGGCAAAGAAGTGGCAGATTGAATATAGAGTCGGGAAGTGCATGGACATGCACTTTGGCAGAAGGAATAAAGGCATGGACTATTTACTAACTGGGGAGAAAAATCAAAAATCAGAGGTGGAAAGGGACCAGAGAGTCCATGTTCAGGATTCCCTAAAGGTAAACTTATAGGTTGTGTTGGTAGTAATGAAGGCAATACCATGTTCGCATCCATTTGAATAGACCAGAATACAAAAGCAAGGATGTGATGCTAAGGCTTTACCAGCCATTGCTCAGACAGCACTTGAAGTATTGTGAGCAGTTTTGGGCCGCTAATCTGAAAAATGATGTGCTGGCATTGGAGAAGGTCCAGAAGAGATTCACAACAATGATCCCAGGAATGAACGGTTAACGTATTAGCAGTGGGCCTGAACTCGGTGATGTTTAGAAGGATTGGGGCAGGGAGAATCTCAGTGAAACCTATCTAGTATTGAAAAGCATAGATAGAGTGAACGTGGTGAGGTTGTTTCATTATGTGGAGGAGTCTAGGACCAGAGGGCACAGCCTCAAAATTCAGAGATGTCCACTTAGAACAGAAACGAGAGGGTGGTGAAACAGTGGAATTTGTGCCATAGAAAGCAGGCCAACTCGGTGGGTATATTTAAGGTGGAGGTTGATAGGTTCTTTCATAATCAGGGTGTCAAAGGTTATGGGGAGAAGGCAGAAAAATGGGGTTGAGAGGAATAATAAATTAGCCATGATGGAATGGCAGAGCAGACTTGATGGGCCAAATGACCTAATTCTGTTCTTATGTCTTGTGGTCTTATGGTCAGAAGCATGCAAGGATGTCTCAGAATTACATCAAATTAGATGGAATGGTGGAACTTGGAGAATGGAACAGAGTTCTTACAGGATATAAAAAGTAGTTGAGAAAGCATGTGCAAGTCAGTAGGCTTCTAATGGATGTGTTGAGCTAGCTTATCTCCTGAGATGGCATAGAGAAACCCAGAAAATAAAGTGAAGAGTCAAAGATTGACCACATGGAAGAGAAGGCAGGGTGAAAATTGGCAGCAAAATCAAGCCGGTCATAATTTTCAATCTTTTCTTCAACATGACCAGGTCTTGCTCAGCTTGCTTCTTCGTGAAAATGTGTTCTTCATGAGTAGAGGAGGTTGCACCAAAACAGTCACCGATCAACCAGAGAAGAAGTTCAGGAAGCAGGCCCAGATAATACTGAAACAAAGCCTGTTCCATATATCCCACAAAAGTCAGGCGTAATTTGAATCTATGTGAGTGCCCATTTGATCGTTGATCTGCAGGAAGTGAGTAAAGATTAAAGATAACTTATTCAGGTAAAATCATGCACAGCCATGAAAATGAATGTGTTGGAGGAGAGGAACTGGTTGGGCCTCTGCTCGAGGAAGAAATGGAGGACCTTGGACCCTAGGATGACGGTTGGGCCCAGGATATGTCCAAATAATACCTGCAGTAATGAGGTGATAGGCTGTCACTAATCATAGCCATGTTCCTTTGTGCAAAGCATTACTCAGGCCATTGAGGTATGTTCACTTTGATGCTCGTTGACATGTTTCCTGGGCTCTGTTTTGCTCCACTTTCACAAATGTTGCCTTGATGTCAAAGGAAGTTATTGTCAGCTCATCGCTGGAAATAAATCCTGTGTTTAGATCAAGGCAGTGATAGGACCAAATGATCCTAGAATAAAAATAAATTAGGCTTCAGTGAACAGATCATGTGTGAGTAAAAGCTCCTTGACTGCGAAGTCAATGGCATCTTGAGCATTCTACTGAACATTCATTGGCTGGATTGCTTGTTGTGGACAGGGATCAACTTTGTTCCCCATATACATTTTCAGTACATCTACTGTGGTGTATTGGTGCAACATGCAACAAAAACAACATTCAACAATTAAAGAGAAAAATAATTATATTAAAAAAAGTTTCAAGTAATGAATACAATGTGCACAAATACATAAATACCAACATGTATCTACAATGTAAACATGATTTACAATGGTGTGCGGTGTTTACATTGCAGTGAGGGGCTGAGGTAAGTAATAAATGGAGGTTGGTGCATTATCTAAAATAGTTAAAAAAGATTAACTGCCTGGGGTAAGAAACTTTAAAGATGGCATGAAGGTTTTGATAGCCCTTTAAGGTTTTCCAAGAGGGGGATTTTGGAAAAGGCACTGTTGGGCAGGTTCAAAAGTTCAAATATAAATTTATCATCAATGTACATGTATATCACCATGTACCCAACCCTGAGATTCATTTTCTTGTGGGTATACTCAATAAGTCCCAAATGAATACAGAATCAATGAGAGACCACACCAACAGGGTGGACAATCAGTGAGCAAGAGATACCAAACTGTGCAAATGCAAAAAGAAGAGATTAATAATAATAATATAATCATCATCATCATCATCATCATCATCATAAATAAGCTATACATATTGAGAACATGAGATAAAGAGTCCTTGAAAGTGAGCCAATTTTTGTGGGAACAGTTCATTGATAGGGCAAATGAAGTTGAATGAAGTTATCCCCTCTGGTTCAAGAGTCTGAAGGTTGAAGGGTAATAACTGTTCCTGAACCTGGTGCTATGAGTCCTGAGGCTCCTGTACCTTCCTGATGGCAGCAGCATAAAGAAAACAGAGGTCAGGTGGTGGGGTCCTTGAGAAGGGTGCTGCTAACCTGCAACAATGCTCCATGTAGGTGTGCTCAATGGTGGGGAGAGCTTTACCTGTGATGGACTGGACCATATCCACTATTTTTTGTAGGATTTCCTGCACAAGGACATGGGTGTTTCCATACCAGGATGTGATGCAGCCAGTCAATATACTCTCCACCACGCATCTATATAAGTTTGTCAAATTTTTGATGTCATGCCTAACCTTTGTAAACTTTTAAAGAAGTAGAGGCACTGTCGTGCTTTCTTTGTAATTGCACTTAAGTGTTAGGACAGGACAGGTGCTCTGAAATGATAGCACTGAGGAATTCAAAGTTGCTGAGCTTCTCCACCTCCAAATCCCTGATGAGGAATGGCTGATGGACTTCTGGTTTCCTCCACCTGAAGCCAATAATCCTTGATTATTTTCAATCTGACTTCTAAATGTTGATTCAATGCCATGTTTGAGTTGGCCTACAACAGTGGTGTTGTCAGTGAACTTAAATATGGTATTACAGCTGTGCTTAGCCACACAGTCATGAATGTAAAAGAAATAGAGCAGGGAGTTAAGCACATGGCCTTGTGGTGTACCTCTGCTGATGGAGATTGTGGAGGAGATGGTATTGCCAATATGAGCTGACTGGGGTTTGTAAGTGAGGAAATTAAGGATCCAATTGCACAAGGAGGAATTGAAACCAAGGTCTTGAAGCTTATTGACCTGTTTTGGGGGGATGATAGTATTGAATGCTGAGCTGTAGTTGATGAATATTATTATGATGTGCTGTATATATCTGTACAGATAGAATCATAGAATCATTGAAATCTACAGCACATTACAGGCCCTTTAGCCCATAATGTTGTGCCAACCATGTAACCTACCCTGGAAACTGCCTAGAATTTCCCTACTGTATAATCCTCTATTTTTTGAAGCTCTATGTACCTATCTAAGTGTCTCTTAAAAGACCCTATTGTATCCGCCTCTACCACTGTCACTGGCAGTGCATTCCACATACCCACCACCCTCTGCGTAAAAAAAAAAACTTACCTCTGACATCCCCTCTGTACCTACTTCCAAGCACCTTAAAACTATGTCACCTCACATTAGCCATTTTAGTTCTGGGAAAAAGCCTCTGGCTAGCCACACCATCAATGGCTCTCATCATCTTATACACCTCTATCAGGTCACCTCTCATCCTCCATCGCTCCAAGGATAAAAGGCCAAGTTCACAACCTCCTCTCATAAGGCATGCGCTCCAATCCATTTACCCTTATAAATCTCCTCTGCACTCTCTCTACAGTATCCGCATCCTTTCTGTAGTGAGGCAACCAGAACTGAACACAGTACTCAAAATGGGGCCTAACTAAGGTATTATCTAGCTTTAGCATTACCTCATGGCTCTTGAACTCAATCCCAAGGTTGATGAAGGCCATCACGCCATATACCTTCTTAACAACACTCTCAACCAGCACACCAGCTTTGAGTGTCCTATGGACAATCAAGATCTCGCTGATCCTCCACACTGCCAAGGGTCTTACCATTAATATCATATTCTGTCTTCAAATTTGAGCTGCCGAAATAAACCACTTCACACTTATCTGGGTTGAACTCCATCTGCTACTTCTCAGCCCAGTTTTGCATTCTATTGCTGTCCTGCTGGAACCTTAGACAACCCTCCAGACCATCCACAACATCCCCAACTTTTGTGTCATCAGCAAACTTACTTAACCCACTCTTCTACTTCCTCATCAGGGTGATTTTTAAAAGTCACGAAGAGGAAAAGTCCCAAAACAGATCCCTGGCAACACCACTGGTCACTGACCTCCAAGCAAAATACAAACCATCTACAACCACCCTTTGCCTTCTGTGGTCAAGCCAATTCTGGATCCGCAAAGCAAAGTCTCCTTGGATCCCATCCCTCCTTACTTTCTGAAGGAGCCTTGCATGGGGAACCTTATTAAATGCCTTACTGAAATCCATGTACACCACATCCACTGCTCTATCTTCATCAATGTTTTTTGTTACACCCTAAAAGAATTCAATCAGTCTCATAAGACATGGCCTACCTTTGACAAACTCATGCTAATTATCCCTAATCAAATTATGTCTCTCCAAATGCTCATAAATCCTACCTCTCAGGATCTTCTCCAACAACTTGTCCATCACTGAAGTAAGGCTCACTGGTGTATAATTTCTTGGGTTATCTCTACTCCATTTATTGATAAAGAAAACAACATTTGCAACCTTCCAATCCTCTGGTACTTCTCCCAACCCTATTGGTGATGCAAAGGTCAACACCAGAGGCTCAGCAATTTCCTCCCTCACTTCCCACAGAGGCCTGGGGTATATCTCATCCAGTCCTGGCAACTGATCTAACTTAATACCTTTCAGCAGCTCCAGCACATCTTCTTTCTTAATATCTATACACTGAAACATTTCAGTCTGCCATAAGTCATCCCCACAATTGTCAAGGTCCTTTCCACTGGTGAATAATGAAGCAAATTGTTCATTAACAATCTCTGCTACCTCCTCCGGCTCCATGCACATGTTTCCACGATTGCACCTGATTGGTCCTATTCTTACATGGCTCATCCTCTTGCTCTCCACATACTTGTAGACTGTCTTGGGCTTTTCCTTTATCCTGCTCACCAAGACCTTCTCATGGCCCTTTCTAGCTCTCCTAATTTCATTTTTGAGCTCTCTCCTGCAACTCTTCTGATTTTCTAGACCTCTAACAGTACCTAGATTCTTGAACCTTTGGTAAGCTTTTCTTCTTGACTAAATTTTCCCCCTTCTTTATACACCATGGTTCTTTTACCTGCCTCAATGGAACATACCTATGCAGAATACCATTCAAATGTTCCCTGAACATTTGGCACTTATCTGCAGTGCATTTCCTTGAGAACATCTGCTCCCAATTTATGTTCCCAAGTTCCTGCCGAATAGCATCATATTTCCCCCTACCCTAATTAAATGTTTTCCCAAATTGCTTGCTGCTATCCCTCTACAATGCTATGGTAAAGGAGACAGAGTTGTGATCACAACCTCCAAAATGCTCTCCCACCGAGAGATCTGACACCTAACAAGGTTTTTTTTCCCAATACCAGATCAAGTACAACCTCTCCTCTCGTTGACCTATCTACATATTGTGTTAGGAAACCTTCCTGAACACATCTAACAAACTCCATCCTATCTAAACCCCTTGCTCTAAGGAGTTGCCAGTCACAACCACCTTATTGTTATTGCACTGTTCTAGAATCTGCCTCCCTATCTACTCCTTGATGTCTCTTTTACTGTTGGGGTGGGGGCCATTCTATAAATTACACCCAATAGAGTTATTGCCCCCTCCTTGTTTTTAATTTACACCCACACTGACTCAGTAGACAACCCTTCCATGACTTCCATCTTTTCTGCAATTGTGATGCTATCCCTGATTAGCAGTGCCATGCCCCCACCTATTTCACCTGCCTCCCTGTCCCTTTTGAAACATATAAGGCCCAGCACATTCAGCAGCCATTCCTGCTCCTGAGTTATCTAAGTCTCTGTAAGGGCCATGATGTCATAGTTCCACTTATTGGTCCACACTCTGAGTTCATCTGCCTTGTTTATGACACATTTCAAACCATCTGGTTGCATGCATCTTTGCTCTAACGTCTGCCTATCCTTCCACATAAGCTCCCTAGAAGTTGTCTCTACTTGTGTGCCAACCGCCCCATCCTCTGCCTCTTCACTTTGTTTCTTACCCCCCTGAAAAATCTAGTTCAAACCCTCCCTGTGCCATTGATACCAACATGTACAATGACCTCTGGCTGCTCACTCTCCCCTTCAAGAATATTCTGCAACCGCTCAGGGACACCCTCTACCCTAGCACTCGGGAGACAGCACAGAATCCTGCCATCTTTTTTGCATAATCTCCTACCTGACCCCCTAACTATCAAGTCGCAACTGACTAATGCTTCTCCTGACTTCACCCTACCCTTCGGAGGCTCAGAGCTGACCACAGTGCTGTTGGTCTGGCTGCTGTCTCCTTGCCCAGATAGGTCATCCCCCTCAGCAGTATCTGAAAGGGTATACCTGTAGCTGAGGGTGTGGTCACAGGGGGACTCTGCACTGACCTCTTTCTCCACTTACCTCCCTCAGTGTTCACCCATCTACTCCCTGAATTCTGCATTCTGGGTGTAACCACCTACTCAAAAGTTGCATCTATCAATTGCTCTGCCTCCCGGATGATCCTAAGTTAATCCAACTCCAGCTCCAGCTCCTTAACTCAGTCTTTCATGAGCTGGAGTGGGCTGCACTTCCTGCAGGTGTAGTCATCGGGGAGATGATCAGGTTCCAGGAATTCCCACATCCTACAGGAGGAGCAATCCACTACCATATCTGCCATCCTGCCTGCACTGTACAATGAGCAACCAAGACCAAATCTTCTGACCTGTTTTTTCATCCTCAGCCTCTTCTCATCAAAGCAATGCTCCCACTCTCACTGCTGGCCCACTCCCAACAATGACCGCCCCACTTGCCCCTTCTGTATTTTATTTACATTGAATTGCTCTATTCCCCTTCACTGATTGGGCCTCCTGATTTTCTGAACTCTGTGAAGCTCTCCTTTTATACAAGCTTCACTGACCTGCAAATAACCTCTTTGAAGTGCTCTGTTCCCACCGCTATTCAGCCACCAGCATCTAGGGTTGAATCTAGATGATAGAAGCATAGAACATTACAGCACAGAAACAGGCCTAGTCCCACTGACCTGCACCTGGCCATATCCCTCCAAACCCCCTCATCCATATACAAATCAAATCACAAAACAAATCACCCCTCATTCTTCTACGCTCCAGGGAATAAAATCCTAACCTATTCAACCTTTCTCTGTAACTCAGTTTCTCAAATCCTGGCAACATCCTTGTAAACCTTCTCTGCACTCTTTCAACCTTATTAATATCCTTCCTGTGATTGGGTGACCAAAACTGCACACAATACTTCAAATTCAGCTTCACCAATCCCTTATACAACCTCACCGTTACATTCCAACTCTTATACTCAATACTTTGATTTATAAAGGCCAATGTACCAAAAGCTCTCTTTATGACCCTAGCCACCTGTAATGCCACTTTTAGGGAATTATGTATCTGTACTCTCAGATCCCTCTGTTCTACTGCATTCCTCAGTGCCCTACCATTTACCTTGTATGTTCTACCTTGGTTTGACCTTTGGAAGTGCAATACCTCACACTTGTCCGCATTAAACTCTATCTGCCATTTTTCAGCCCATTTCTCCTACTGGTCCAAATCCCTCTGCAAGCTTTGAAAACCTTCCTCACTGTCCACTACACCTCCAATCTTTGTATCATCAGCAAATTTGCTGATCCAATTTACCACATTATCATCAAGATCATTGATATAAATGACAAATAACAATGGTCCAAGCACTGATCCCTGTGGCACACCAATAGTCACAGGCCTTCACTCAGAGTAGCAACCCTCCACTACCACTCTCTGGCTTCTTCCATTGAGCCAATGTCTAATTCAATTTACTACCTCTCCAGGTATGCCTAGCAACTGAATCTTCCTAACTAACCTCCCGTGCAGGACCTTGTAAAAGTCCTTACAGAAATCCATGTATACAACATCCACTGCCTTCCCTTCATCCACTTTCCTGGTAACTCCCTCGAAAAACTCTAATAGATTGGTTAAACATGACCTACCATGCACAAAGTCATGCTGACTTTTCTAATAAGTCCCTGTCTATGCAAATACTTGTAGATCCTATCTCTTAGTATTCCTTCCAATAATTTACCTACAACCGGTGTCAAACTTACCGGCCTATAATTTCCCGGCTTACTTTTTGAGCCTTTTTTAAACAACGGAACTACATGAGCTATCCTCCAATCCTCCGGCACCTGACCTGTGGATATCGACATTTTGAATATTTCTGCCAGGGCCCCTGCAATTTCCACACTAGTCTCCTTCAAGGTCCAAGGGAATACGCTGTCAGGTCCTGGGGATTTGTCTACTCTGATTTGCCTCAAGACAGCAAGCACCTCCCCCTCTTTAATCTGTATAAGTTCCATGACCTCCCTACTTGTTTGCCTTGTTTTCATTGTTAAGTCCACAGCCCCCTCCTTTGTGAGAATCGCAAGAGCACGAGTGGGGGGGGTCAGTAGACCCAGGAAATGGGAGAGAGACCATGAACAATGCCTTGTTCCCCGGTGATGCAAAATAATGCAACATTGACCATTGTCTCCTGGAGACCACGTTTGTGGATTGGGGACTATGCTACGTGCAAGCCCTTGGGCAAAGTGGGCTGGTTGAGAGAGAGATTGCATCATCCCAACCTGATTGACATCTGAGACCCCGAGAGGAAGTATAAACGAGAGTCTGGGGGAACAACCCCTTCAGACGCACCAGAAGAAACGCTAACGATCCCGTAGTAGCGGGAAGCCATTTGACGGAAGCCACGTGCATTCGGTTCCCTAGCCTGGGATCCGGTGGCGGGTACCACAGAAACGATTTTCTTGAACTAACAATGGGGAACCAACTTTCCCGATTCAACGGATTTGCTTCATAAAAGACCCGGGCAAGTTTTTTTTCTCACAAATCTCCCTCTCTCTCCAACAAGTGAAAACCCAAGGGTCCCCAAAGGCTGAAGCCTGCCGGAACTGAGTGACTTTTATATTTCCATCGGAAAATATATTAACCCCTAGACAAACGATCGAGCTGTTTCTTATTGATGGTTATTATTATACCCGCGCTTTTAGATTGAGTAGTGATGACGTATATTATCTGAATGTTTGTATTAATCTTATTTTTGTGCCCCTTTATAAATAAAGACTTTTAAAAATAGTACCATCAGACTTCAACGGACCTCTCTATCTTTGCTGGTAAGTGACCTAGTTACGGGGTACGTAATACCATAGACTCCATTCCAGTTTCCTTAGTAAATACAGATGCAAAAAATCCATTTAATATCTCTCCTATTTCTTTTAGTTCCATACATAGCTGACCACTCTGATCTTCAAGATGACCAATTTTATCCCTTTTGCTCTTAACATACCTGTAGAAGCTCTTAGGATTATCCTTCACCTTGACTGCCAAAGCAACTTCATGTCTTCTTTTAGCCCTCCTGATTTCTTTCTTAAGGTATTTTCTTACTCTTTTTATATTCCTCAAGCATCTTAATTCCTCCTTGTTGCTTATACATGCTATACATCTCTCTTCTTCTTTATCAGAGTTCCAATATTCCTCAAAAACCAAGGTTCCTTATTCTTATTCACTTTGCCTTTAATCCTGACAGGAACATACAAACTCTGCACTCTCAAAATTTCTCCTTTCAAGGCCTCCCACTTACCAATCACATCCTTGCCAGAGAACAACATGTCCCAATCTATGCTTTTTAGATCCTTTCTCATTTCTTCAAATTTGCCTTTTTCCAGTTTAGAACTTCAACCCGAGGACCAGATCTATCTTTATCCTTGATCAAGTTGAAACTAATGGCGTTATGATCACTGGAACCAAAGTGTTCTCCTACACACACTTCCGTCACCTGTCCTAACTTGTTTCCTAATAGGAGATCTAATATTGCATCCTCCCTAGTTGGTACATCTATATATTGATTTAGAAAACTTTCCTGAACACATTTTACAAACTCTAACCTATCTAGACCTTTAACAGTATGGGAGTCCCAATCAATGTGTGGAAAATTAAAATCCCCTACAATCACAACTTTCTGTCTCCTGCAGTTGTCTGTTATCTCTCTGCAGATTTGCTCCTCCAATTCTCACTGACTATTGGGTGGTTTATAATACAACCTTATTAATGTGGTCATACCTTTCTTGTTTCTCAGCTCCTCCCATATGGCCTCAGTAGACAAGCCCTCTAATCTGTCCTGCCAAAGCATTGCTGTAACATTTTCCCTGACTAGCAATGCCACCCACCCCCCACCCTTCATCCCTCTGCCTCTATCACGTCTGAAACATTGGAATCCTGGAACATTGAGCTGCCAGTCCTGCCCCTCCTGTAGCCAAATTTCAGTAATGGCTATATTGTCATAATTCCACGTGTCAATCCAGGCCCTCAGCTCATCTACCTTTTCCACAATACTCCTCGCATTGAAATATACACACCTCAGAAGATTATTACCACCACACTCAACCTTACTATTTGTGACCGGATGAACTACTAACATCATTTATTTTTACCCCCGTTCCACTATCTACTCTGGCACTCTGGTTCCCATCCCCCTGCAAATTGAGTTTAAACCCTCCCCAATAACACCAGCAAACCTCCCTGCATATATATTGGTCCCCTTGTAGTTCAGGTGTAACCCATCTCTCTTGTACAGGTCCCACCTGCCCCAGAAGAGGTTCCAATGATCTATAAATCTGAAACCCTGCCCCCTACACCAGTTTCTCAGCCACGTGTTCATCCTCCAGAGCATCCTACTCTTACCCTCACTGGCACGTGGCACAGGTAGCAATCCGGAGATCACTACCCTCGAGGTCCTGCTTTTCAACTTCCTACCAAGCTCTCTGTACTCACTCTTCAGGACCACCTGACTCTTTCTACCTATGAATTGATACTGATATGTACCACGACATCTGGCTGATCACCCTCCCACCTCAGAATGCTGTGCACGTGATCAGAGACGTCCCGGACCCTGGCACCTGGGAAGCAACAAACCATCCAGGAGTCTCTGTCACAACCACAGAATCTCCTGTCTGTACCCCTGACTATGGAGTCCCCTATCACTACTGCTCTTCTTCCTCCCTCCCTTCTGCACAGCAGAACCAGACTCAGCGCCTGAGATCCGGCTGCTGCAGCTGGTTCCAGGTAAGCCATCCCTCCCCGCCCCCCCCCCAACAGTATCCAAATCTGTATACCTGTTCTGGAGGGGAATGACCACAGGGGAACCCTGCACTATCTGCCCTTTCCCCTTCCCTCATCTGATGGTAACCCAATTACCTGTGCCCTGTTCCTTAGGTGTAACTACCTCCCGGAAGCTGCTATCTATAAACTGCTCAGTCTCCCGAATGATCCAGAGGTCATCCAGCTCCTGCTCTAGTTCCCTAACACAGTTTGTTAGGAGCTGCAGCTGGATGCACTTCTTGCAGGTGTCGTTGTCAGGGACACTGGAGGTCTCCCTGACTTCCCACATCCTGCAAGAGAAGCATTCCATCATCCTGCCTGGCATATTCTCTAGTCTGAACAAAAGAAAAGAAGAAAAACTAACTTACCAGAACCTACCCTCGCCTCTGCCTGTTTCTCACTGAAGCCTGATTGAGCCAAAGCCGTCCCACTCTGACTCAGTCCACTCCGACGATGGCCGCTGTATATGGCGGTCTTTCTTTTAAACCTAGGCGCACTACGTCACGCGCCTGTGCAGTCTAGCCTCTTTTCCCCAAACTGTTAAAGAAAAGCAACCTTTTCTCCATGATCTTAGTGTTGAGTCCCCGTCGGCGTCCACAACAATTTTCCTGCCTTCTGGACTTTTCCTGGACTAGTCCTGCGCTTTTAATTTTGTCATTTCAATGCTGCCTTGTTCTGGAACCAGTTGACAAGAGGATCAAGAAAATGGTTCAAGAATACATCTGTTGGGCACTACACATCAGTTGTTGCCTGTCTCCAATGGTATCAGTTGTTTTTTTTTCATATGTCACACATAGCAGTTCAAATTTATTGAAGACGGGTTTATGTCATGTCAAGGTGGGCTATTCACATCATTAATGGCTAAGTGTGGTTGTGAATGTTTCAGCTTTGTATTCTCATGCTAAGTCCCAACATCACCAGGGATGGAATTAATCCTGAGACCCCCTTCTGCTATGTTATGTAATTTTCCACTACCTTTCACAATTAAATATAACAGAATTTCAGCATTTTCATCTAATCCATTTTTGGAGATTATTTGACTCGATCTTTAAATGTAATTTGTTTTGCATTTTCAAATCCAGTGTTACCGATACTGATAGATATCTATATAGATCTGTGAGCACTGGCACCAAGATACACCTCCTCAAGAGTCTCGTCTGGCCAGTATGGCCATCCTTATGGCTGTGAAACATGGATCCTAAAAGCAGCTGATGAAAAGAAGTTGACAGCATTTGAGGTGTGGGCATATGGATGGATCCTCAGGGTATCATACATTGAAAAGAGATCCAACAAGTTCATCCTAGAAAAGATTGGCATGAAACTAATACTTCTAGAAACCGGTATCCAAAGGATACTTTGCTATTTTGGACACATCTCAAGAACTGATGACACACTGGAACGTACTGTGCTTGAAGGCAGAGTGAAAGGAGACAGACAGAGGACAACCTGGATCGAAAGCATCAAGAAGTGGACCAGCCTCACTGCCAGAGATGCAAGAGGTTTGACTGCCGACAGATTCCAGCGGAAGAAAGTGATTGTTGAGGCTCTGGCAAAGTATGGTACATGATGATGATGATGTTACTGCCTCACCAGATAACACCAGATACATTAACAAACATTTCCTATGGCTATAGTTTACAAAAGGAGGTTGAAGGCATTATTATCATTAAAATTATTGCATGAATTATACAGAAATTTGACTTAGAAGTGAGACAGGAAATTTGAAGTAGAGTAGATTGGGGATAATACTGACTAGCAGATACTGCTCTGGAGACCGTATCTTGAACTTTCATGACGTATTTGTCAACTAAATTAACACTTTAGGGGAAACAGGAAAATCTTTTAAGTACAACCTAAATTTATCAATGAAAACTAACTTGAACAATACTTCAAAAATATAAAGTGTGAAAATGGACTTTATATTATCCATAAGTTACACATTATGGTTATCAAATGGATCAGTCTCCCATACATATTCTTCATCTACAGATGATGACTGACACTGTGTGAATATATCAACATCTGTACAATGAATTAATGACAGAAGCAGGAATGTTCTATTGCTTTATTGATTTCCAACAATATTGTCATTAGAACATCTTGCTGCAGCTCATTCTCTCATTAAATAAAACATGCTGAATTATGTTCAGATAGATCAGCTGAGTGGTGTCACAACGACTTTGCACTCAACATCTGTAAGACTATGGAATTGATTGTGGATTTCAGGAAAGGTACATTGAGGAAACGCACATCAGTCCTCATTGAGTCATCATCATCTACAAATGTTTGCTGAGTTGTAGAACAAGGTCAAATTGCCAAAGTTATCAAGGATTGATAAAGGAGGTGCAGAAAAATGAAAACAACCGACTCTCTGCACAAAGTATTTCTCCTAGACATGGATACGTTGGCAGACATGCCTCTTGCAAAACATCATTACAGAGGGAATGAACAGAAAATAAGCAGAACAGAACAAATTGCTTGAAGAAGGCAAGAAGGAGGGGGAGAAAGTGCTCATAGTAGGATGCTATAGCACGTATATTAATGAACGATTGTCCAATATGAACCTCCATAAGAAGCAAGGATTGAGATGTTTGGATTTGGGCAAGGATATTCCCAATGAAAATTGCTAATGAAACAAAATGTGACCATGTTGCCAGTGACTGTTACAAGTCAGCAAGCTATTTGCTTTAGGCTGTAGGTTGATTTTACCCTTCCATCTCATCAGAGTGGCATTCTAATGATTAACCTAATTGCACATACCTTAACATTTTCATAACAAAACCTATGGCTGTGATTGACAGTACTGTATCTACCTTGCCATGAGGTAAATATAGATGCCAGAGCAAATCATATCAAAGCAAATTTATGAGCAAAATCACTGGATAATTTATATAATTTTAAATTAGTGTTCCATGCACAGTCTTATAATAACTCTTCTGTGTGTCTTTGTCCTGGTCTTGCAATCATGTTTCTCCTTTGCTGCAATGTGGTTGTTTGAAGTTCACTGAAATTGTGTGGTGGAATTGAGATAGCTTTGGACAAGGTCATTGACCATTTCAATCATGCAGATGAACACACCACAAATGTGTATGCTGCTCAAGCTAGCTGGCTATCTGACACACAACAGCAGATACAAAGATAGGCTTCATGAAAGGGGATAAAAGATTTGTTCCCTATGGAGAAAATGCAATTTTATGCTGGGGCTTCAACAATCCTTATAGTCTCGTAGAAAATAGAGTGCTGGACAGCCTTGGTTCCAGTTTCCATACATATCTCAGCTGCTCAAATGTTGGAAGCAATTATGACAGCAACGATCATGATGGAAACAAACTGAGCTTACTTTGCAACAGTCTGAGCGTCCTTGGAGCACTTATGCAGTTTGTTCTACCATAGCATCCATCAGATCCAGCATCATGGAGGCACGAGAGAGAACCGATACTGGAATCAGGGCCAACATACACAAAAACATCTGGAGGATCTCAGTACATCAGGCAACATCAATGGAGAGAAATGGACAGTCAGATTTCGGATTGAGATCCTTCATCTTTTTGTGCGTACATCCAGTGTAATGATTGAATTCACAGCGAGAGGTGTGTGAATGAATTGGCCACCCCTTTCTATTGGAAGTGTGAGTTTCCTAATGCTACCGTGTTCCTTCAAAATTTCATTGAGATTTTTTGGCAAGTTTCTGATTGTATCAAATATTTCTTTACCCATACAATGATCCACCTCCAAAGCTCTATCCTATATTCCTATCCACATTTTCAGACTGGAATTGCTGGCCACCTCACCCTCCAGAGAAGGGATACCTGTCTGTTATCTTTGGCTCAATTGCAGGCCATAACTTTTTGTGGTTTCCATGCCTAGATATTGTTTCTATGCTCGCCTCTAAATTATTCTCTAAACTGCCTGAGCTAGTGCATATAAAATGAAGCAATAGCATTTTCCCTTAATGATTCTCTTTTATGTAATTCCTGGCCAGAAGCAAAGAAAAACAATACAATATCTGGAATATAAAAGCTGATGGTGCTTATGATGAGAAAAAAACTAGCTCTGAGGGTACCATTATTTTCCAAGCTCTCAGCTCACCTGCTGGACCTGTGTCTCAATGTACTCCATCATTGGAGCTTAGGACAAGAGACCATGGCTACTGACTCCTGTTTATCACAGTTCCCGCTGAAGTGGAATAAAAATGCTGGAAATAACTGTTCAGGAAGCATAGATGGAGAGTGAGAGTAGAATAAACCTTTACAGATTAATATGGTTTTTATTGCAGTTTGTGCTGCCTGTGATCTTTCAGCACCTTGACTTGCAGGCATGCCAGTGAGTGTGAGCTAATCTGTTTGGCTGATGAAGCTGAAATACTGGAGTAAATAGATGATAATATGCACAAGTTGTGGGATTTGGTGTGAGACATGCATGACAATTCATCAGGCATGTGAGTGTAACCAAATACTGACTGTTGTTGGTAAGTAAATCAGTAAAAGAAGGCAACTCATACAATTGTGTCTACTTAATTATATAAAGTTATTAACCTTATTTCTCACTATATCCAGCTCCTCGGGTCTTGTCTCTAATATTGCCTATTCCCACTGCCTTTCAAGAGTTTCTCTGGAGTATACAAAATTCCTAAATCCATTGTAACGTTCTCCTTCGGGTGTAACCAACGCCGAATTTAACGTCCGGATAAACCACAGTTAATAAGAACCAGATCGCAGTAAGATTAACCATTTACTGTTCACTCTTCACATTAACATATGGTGAAAACTGTTGATAAAACAATACAAGATTGATACAGTATTTGTTCCTTCCTTAATATCACATTTCAAGTGTAAATACTTGCAAAGGTGACTATAACTACATTACACTAAGGTGCAGTATACAGGGAGAGTTTACCTGCTCCATTGACTACTTTAAATACACTTCCATGCAAACTATCCGCGACTCTTTAACTAACGAAAGCATAAACATTATCTACCGTCGTTACTTCTAACAGGATCGGCATTAACATCTTAGTTCAATATATCGATTATCTATTAACTTACAGCGTTGCTCTCACTGTGATTTCTCATGCCTGCAAAACAACTTCTGCTCGGGTCTGCCTCGTGGTAAGCCCCCACCCTCGCGCTAATTTCAAACCGGTGTTTTCCCACAAGACGCGGCAAAACCGGATGTGACGTCATCGCATGCCGATATATTTTACATGCAATGAATATACTTTAAACACTTCTAATTCTAACTAGAAAATACTATTGAATGAATTACTAAGCGAAAATATTATAAACTAAATAACTGTCGTAAAGACAGCACACTCCCTGCTTGACCTTCGTAAGGTCACAATGAGCAGAGTACAAAACTTAGTCTCTTAATCAGTCATTGGGTAGAAGTAGAATAACTTCTGTAACTGGCCCTTGGTAAATTTTCACATCGCCTTGGTCGGTAGTCTTCAATTCGATCTTCCTGACATGTCCATCCTCGTTAGGGAATGTAGCAGTGATTCTGGCCGTTGGCCAGCTGTTGCGAGCGACTTGCTTGTCCCTGAGCAGGACTAAGTCTCCAACTTGAAGATTCCTGCGGGGTTCTGTCCACTTTCGTCTCTGTTGCAACGAGGGTAGATATTTCTGTCTCCAGCGGGACCAGAACTGATTTGCCAGAGCCTGGGCTTGTCTCCATTGCTTTGTGTACAAATCCTTGTCTGAGAAGTCTCCTGGTGGAGGAGGTGCTCCTGCCTTCTGCGTAAGGAGCGTTGATGGCGAAAGTATAAAGGGGTTTTCTGGGTCAGAAGACACAGGTAGGAATGATTGTGCGTATATAATGGCTGTGACCTCTGCCATTAGGGTGCACAGTACCTCGTGGGCCAATCGGGTGCGTTGCTGCATTTCAGGTTTCCTTTTCCGGGTTTTCCGTAAGGACGTGAACCGTTTGACTGCCTGCTCTTTGTTATCTGGTGAGCGCTGGCATGGTTCTCTGATAGGCAATGGGGCAACCCCATTATTTGCTTCATCTCTGAAGACCTTGGTGTCTTTGGGTTTTAAAGAAATGGTATCTTGAGCTGATAGTGCAAGTTTGTTTCCGTGCTCGGTTTGAACAAAAACTGACTGACCTAGCGTCTCGTCGGTTACTTTACGCTTGGTAATGTCTTGTTGTGCTTCTTTAGGGTACACCTCACTGAGGCAGATCTCGGAACAAGAACGGCTTGACTGAGTTTGACCGCAAACTTCTGTACAGTTCGAGCTGACAATTGTTGTCCTGGAGTGAACCTCTCCCTCCCCGCCGTCCTGTTGTGGGGGTGAAGGAGCGTTGTCGGTTCTTTCATTCTTGACTTCATCACGAAGCCGTGAGGGTAAATTTCCTTCCTCGTATGGATGTGATGCAATCGTGACTCTCTGAGGTTCCTCGTAGCTGGGGAAGTTATCGAATACGTATGGAGAGGGGAGACGAGCCTGCCTGTCTATTTGAGATTGTACATAGTCGCTTGTGCGCTCCAGTCTGGTCCTTTCTAAAGTAGATCTTGCTTCGGTCAGATCACGCGACCCTTCAGCTTCTTTTATGTACTTTGCTTCCGCCATGGCAGCTTCTTCTTCTCTTTGTCGCTGCAGCACTTGCAACTCTGTCGATATTTTTGCCATTTCCAACTGGGTTTCGGCTTCTCTGGCAGCCTCTTCTCTTTGTCTGGCAGCCTCTTCGGCTTCTCTGGCGGCCCTTTCTTTCTGGATTACGGCTTCTCTGGCAGCCTCTTCTCTTTGTCTGGCGGCCTCTTCTCTTCGTCTGGCGGCCCTTTCGGCTTCTCTGGCGGCCCTTTCTTTCTGGATTTCGGCTTCTCTGGCAGCCTCTTCTCTTTGTCTGGCGGCCCTTTCGGCGGCCTCTTCTCTTCGTCTGGCGGCCCTTTCGGCTTCTCTGGCGGCCCTTTCTTTCTGGATTTCGGTTTCTCTGGCAGCCTCTTCTCTTTGTCTGGCGGCCCTTTCGGCTTCTCTGGCAGCCCTTTCTTTCTGGATTTCGACTTCTCTGGTGGCCTGTTTCATTTTCAAAACTGCTTCTTGTCTGGCGTAACGCAGTAGCACCTTGGCGGCTTCTGCCTTGGCTCTTGCCTGTGTGGACTTACTTGATGTCGATTTACTGCCCTTGTCGCTGGGCGGCGTCGACTTGATGCTGGATTGAGCTGACATTGCAGCACTTGAAACACCTGATAATGCCGCTTTTTCACTGTAATGTTCTCCTTCGGGTGTAACGAACGCCGAATTTAACGTCCGGATAAACCACAGTTAATAAGAACCAGATCGCAGTAAGATTAACCATTTACTGTTCACTCTTCACATTAACATATGGTGAAAACTGTTGATAAAACAATACAAGATTGATACAGTATTTGTTCCTTCCTTAATATCACATTTCAAGTGTAAATACTTGCAAAGGTGACTATAACTACATTACACTAAGGTGCAGTATACAGGGAGAGTTTACCTGCTCCATTGACTACTTTAAATACACTTCCATGCAAACTATCCGCGACTCTTTAACTAACGAAAGCATAAACATTATCTACCGTCGTTACTTCTAACAGGATCGGCATTAACATCTTAGTTCAATATATCGATTATCTATTAACTTACAGCGTTGCTCTCACTGTGATTTCTCATGCCTGCAAACAACTTCTGCTCAAGTGAGCCTCGTGGTGAGCCCCCACCCTCGCGCTAATTTCAAACCGGTGTTTTCCCACAAGACGCGGCGAAACCGGATGTGACGTCATCGCATGCCGATATATTTTACATGCAATGAATATACTTTAAACACTTCTAATTCTAACTAGAAAATACTATTGAATGAATTACTAAGCGAAAATATTATAAACTAAATAACTGTCGTAAAGACAGCACATCCTTATTCCTCCACTGAAGCAGTGATGGAAAAGATGTGCACCGAATCTCTGCGATTTTGTGTTCTTTACAAGTTTCCTAGGCTAACTTTAGCAACACAATGTCTATCAAAGGCTCAAAGGTTCAAAGTTCATTTATGATCAAAGTGTACAACCATGAAATTCTTATTCTCCAGATAGCCACGAAACGATGAAAGGAAAAGAATAGCGGCACAATGATTAACCCCTCCAACTCCCTCCTCCTCACACAAAAAAAACAAATTTGAAACAGACCCCCAAATCCCCCTCCCCGCACACAAAAACCAAGAAAGACTGGGCAAAAAACACAGAACATTTAAAAAAAAACTTTATATAAAAAAGTTAGTAACTTTGTATGTGTTTTGAAGACAGGAGAAACTATAATTAAATAGATGCAATTGTACGAGTTGCCTTATTTTACCGATTTACTTACCAACAGTCAGTATTTGGTTACATTCACATGCCTGATGAATTGCCATGCACGTCTCACACCAAATCCCACAACTTGTGCATATTATCATCTATTTACTCCAGTATTTCAGCTTCATCAGCCAAACAGATTAGCTCACACTCACTGGCATGCCTGCAAGTCAAGGTGCTGAAAGATCACAGGCAGCACAAACTGCAATAAAAAAACATATTAACCTGTAAAGGTTTATTCTACTGTCACTCTCCATCTATACTTCCTGAACAGTTAAGAATTTCCAGCATTTTTATTCCACTTCAGCGGGAACTGTGATAAACAGGAGTCAGTAGCCATGGTCTCTTGTCCTAAGCTCCAATGATGGAGTACATTGAGACATTTGCTCAGCAGGTGAGCTATGAGTTTGGAGAATAAGGGTACCCTTGGAGCTAATTTTTCTCATTATAACCAATATCAGCTTTCATATTCCAGATATCGTATTATTTTTCTTTGCTTCTGGCCAGGAGTTATAGGTAAGTGAATCATTAAGGGAAAATGTGATTGCTTCATTTATATGCAGCCACTAGCTCAGGCAGTTTGGAGAAAAAGAGAGGTCTAAAGTTCAAGTCCTTATCCAAAACACAGAAAACCTGGGTAACATTCTGGGGGCACAACGGCAACCTTCCCCTGCTCCAGTGGCAGAGCGATGTTGACTGTAGGGATGTTGTGTGCAGGCGTCATTTTGACCGGAGCTATTCTAACCACAATACTCCTTTCGCAAGTGACTCCACTTTAAAAAAAGCCCTACTCAGATCCAGCCAATGAATACTGAAGTCAGTCTTAACAAGTCCGAGACTCTCATAAATGAGTACACAACATGATCCTGATGTGATCTCTGCACTGTAGTGAATTGGGGCTAACTAATAATGTTTTATCATTCTTACATTTGTTTTTGCAAGCCACAACAATTAGTTCTTATAGATTCTAATCAATCCCTTTCTTTGACCATAAGTATAAAATTTGCTGTAGAAAGATTCTGTTCTTTGGAAAATTGTAACATTGTAAGATTCTTATATTGCTGGTAGTAAGTAAATTGGTGAATTTAACCCTGCCTAAGGCAAATCATGCAATTACACACACTTAATTATATTTTTTTACTACCTTGAAAGCATGAAAAATTTGAATTAATCTCTCTAACATTTAAAATATCAATTGTTCAAGAGCATGCACTTGTGATAAATTATAATGATCTGTCAACAACACAGGAAATCAGATCAGAAAAGAAAATAAATTCTGTGTGTGTCAAGTAGTATCTTGACAATACAGCAAAACTTGGCTTCCTGCTTTGCTGTAACATTACTTGAGAATCTACATAAAACTGAGTATTGTTCGAAATTGCTTTGTAAATGTTAGATTATGTTTCAGTTGAAAAAACTGATTGCAGATGGACACATTCTGGTCAGCTTCACTGAGTATGAAACTGATTAATAACTTAATTCATCAAAAACTTGACTCTTTATAAATCTGAAGGCAATGCTGAAAGCAGAAAAAATCTTGTCTGCTTGCAGGAATGTAGATAAGCGATTCAAGTTCATGCACTTCGATGAAATGTTTGCTCTTGCTTTGAAGATAACACAGTGAAGAGATTGAACAAGCATAAACAGTCATAGAAATTTGTCCTCTATGTGCCAATACTCCAAATGAGAAAAGTTTTACAGAACCAGGGAGATTTGACGGATTTATTTATTGAGCTATAGATGAAGATATAGAATAGCCAGCCTGCCCAGCAATTCCCAATTTAACCCTAACCTAATCACGGGGCAATTTACAATGATCAATTAACCTGCTTACCAGTACATATCTGGACTGTAGGATGAAACCAGAGCACCTAGAGGAAACCTACATATTCCATAGGGAGGATGTAGAGACTCCATACAGACGTCTTTAGAATTGAACTTCAGGCTCTGACCCCACCCCTCACCCAAGCTAGTGTTGTGCTAACAGCTATGCTCTCTACCATGGCTATCCAATACTCCATTCATCTTGGGTAATTTTCATTTGCCATTCTGACCAAGTGGATTCTTGAATGGAAAACAGTTAATGGAGGGTAAGGTAAAGCTATAGATGAATGAGGATATTAGATTGTATTTACTGTTATTGTAGTTTGCTTACTTGTTTAGGAACAGTCAGACAGATGGTCTACCTCTACCTCTTGATTCACAGTATATCTTGAGGAAAGGACTGCTACTGTATTTGTGCTGTATAACAGATCAGCATGAATCTTGAAGCATGTTGTTTACAACTCCAAAGGAAAGCTGCCCCGGCTTTCACCACCCCCTGACCTCCATTACCCCCACTGCAGAGGAGTCTAAATGGAAGAATTATTATTTGAGAATATCAGCAGTTTCCTGCATCATAGAAGCATAGAAACATAGAAAACCTGTATCACAATACAGGCCCTTTGCCCACAAATTTGTGCCAAACATGTCCCTACCTCAGAAATTACTAGGCTTACTTATAGCCCTCTATTTTACTAAGCTGCATGTACTCACCACTCTCTGAGTAAAAAATTTACCCCTGACATCTCCTTTGTACCTGCTCGCCAACACCTTAAACCTGTGTCCTCCTGTGGCAACCATTTCAGCCCTGGGAAAATCCTCTGACTATCCACACGATCAATGCCTCTCATCATCTTGTACACCTCTATCAGCTCACCTCTCATACTCCTTCACTCCAAGGAGAAAAGGCCGAATTCACTCAACCTATTCTCATAAGGCATGATCCCAAATCCAAGCAACTCCTTGTAAATCTCCTTTACACCCTTTCTATGGCTTCCACATCCTTCCTGCAGTGAGGCGACCAGAACTGAGCACAGTACTCCAAGTGGGGTCTGACCAGGGTCTTATATAGCTGCAGCATTACCTCTCGGCTCCTAAATTCAATTCCATGATTGATGAAGGCCAATACACCATATGTCTTCCTAAGCACATAGTCAACCTGTGCAGCTGCTTTGAGCATCCTGTGGACTCGGACCCCAAGATCCCTCTGATCTTCCACACTGCCAAGAGTCTTACCATGAATACTACCTTCTGCTATCATATTTGATCTACCAAAATGAACCATTTCCCAGTCATATTTAGTTCAGTAGGAAGGCACTCATTAAATTTACTTCACCCACGTATACATGGGATGGACTTAAATTGCTTGAGCTGGTTAGTCAGAGAATGGACCTTGTCATTGCTTTGGTCTTGGGTTTATTGTATTTGGTTTATCTCTTGGTTGGTTCAAGTGAAGTTGGCAATGCAAAGTTCAACTCACCAGCATGTAAGGTTGTTTGATATGTATTCATAGTGTGGTTACAGCACAGTACTCTATTCAGTCAATTGTACCTGCACCAGTTGTCCACTATAGCTACTCAATAGTTGCCCTGGCCAGTTCACCATAACATTGCAAGATATTCCTCCTCGTTTGTATATCCCTTTTTCTCTCCTGTAGACCATCATGGCATTTCTTTCTACCATATGAGCAGCCATGGTATTCTAGAAAGCAGGCTAGAAGCAAAAACATGGGAACATCACAAATTGGAAGTTGCCTTCCAATTCAAGCACCATCCTGACTTGGAAATATATCACTTGTAGGGAAGGCTGGTTCTGTGAAACTGGATTCCCTGATGGTGGTGTCTGAGAGGAGGATGCTGCAGAAGCTATGGAGCATTTTGGACAATCCCTCTCACCCCCTCCATGACATACTGGACAAACCGAGGAGCACCTTTAGTAACAGACTGATTCCACTAGGGAGCACCACTGAACACGACAGGAGATCCTTCCTCCCTGTGGCTATAAGACTCAACAACTCCTCCTCCATAAGTACATAAGTATATGGTTTCATTGCACATCTGTATTTTGTACTATTACTGTTTAATGCCTCAGTGCTTACATTTTGTATTTCAAGGTATATGTTTCTGACTGAGCAACCCAATAATAATTTCCTTTGGGATAAATAAAGTTTTATCTCTTATCTTATATTTCTTCACCATAACAGAATCAAAACCCTAGAACTCTGTCCTAACTGCATTACACAGTAGACATATATATTCACACCTCCAAGGACAGCAACTGTTCAAGAGTGCAACTCACCACCACCTTCTCAAAGGGCAAATAGGATAATTAAATACTGGCTCAGTCTGAAAAGCAAATGAATAAACAAAAATGGGGGGTGGTTGTGGAGTTCTAGGATGCAGGGAGATCAGGATATTCTGGTGCATTGTCTGCAAAAGACTAGCATTCTAAACCAACAGTAATAAGGAAAGCCAAAAGAATGTTATTGTGTATTGTTAGGGCAATAAAATAAAGAAGAATGAAGGCTACTTTCAGTAACACAGGAGATTAGTGTGATGTTCATTTACATCAGGGATTTGTGTGACCATATCAGAGATATTGTGTAGAGTATTGATCTCCTTTTTAAAGACAGAATCGAAACAAATAGCAGTTAATGAAAATGTTGGGAGAATAAAGCTGGGATTAATTGAGGATTAATCAACATGGGTAGTTGATGGTTGCTGTGGATACGATGGGAGGAAGGGTCTGTTTCCATTTTCTTTTTTATCTCACTGGGACTTAATTTAAAAGAAGTTCCCCTGAGTAATAAGTGGAATCTTCATCATTGTTTAATAATGAAAAGAACAGACTGGGGCTGTGGCTATGAATTTTAGAAAAATGAAAGGGGACATAAGTAAATCAATGAATAATTAGCTATATCAATGGTGCTGAGGTCAAGATGCATGACAGTTTACAGTTCATAGCACTGAACATCACCAATAGCCCGTCTTGGTCGAACCATGTCGATACAGTGGCAAAGAAAGCTCACCAATGCCTCCTACTTCATCAGGGACGCTAAACAAAATAGGCTTGTCCATGTCAACCGCTATCAATTCTTATTGAAGCACCATCGTAAGCATCGTATCGGCATGCATAATGGATTTGTACGTCAAATGCTCCACGCATACCTACAAAAAACTGCAGAGTGATGCAGACACAGCTCAAAACATCACAAAAACTAACTTCCCCTTACAGACTCTGTCTACAGTCCTCGCTGCCCAGTAAAGCTGCCAGCATAATCAAAGCTCCCATCTACCTTGGAGGTTCTCTCTTCTCCTCTCTTCCATGGGGTGGATGATCCAAAAGCCTGAAAGCATGTGCCAAGAGGCTCAAGGACAGCTTCTACCTTGCTGGTAAAAGACTATGAAATACTTTCTCTAGTATGGTAAGCGGGCTCTTGACCTCACGGTCTACTTAGTTACGACCTTGCATCTTATTGTTTACCTGCACTGCACTTTCTCTGTAAGCTGCTATACTTTATTCTGCATTGTTCTTCTACCTCAATACACTGCACTGATGTGATCTGCATGAACAGTGTACAAGGCAGACTTTTCACTGCATCCCATTACATGTGACAGTAATAAACCAATTCCTATTCCAAAACATACAGGATCCAAAGCTTTATTGTCAGGGTGGTTGTGAAGAGTATATTTCTTCCTCTGGAGAACTTAGAATGAGGGATTACTATTTATAAAATAGAAATGAAAATTTCTTTTGCTCAGATTGTCAAAAGTCTTCGAAGCTCTCTTCCTTGGAAATGGAGGAAGTAGAGTTATTTAGTATTTTTTGAAACAGCAATAGATTGTTAATAAGTGTGTGGAGTTTATTTATTGCAATACAATGTGGAATGTGCTCTTCAGGCCCTTTGAACATGCTATCCAGCAACCCCCAATTTTCCCCTAGCCTAATCATGGGATAATTTACAATGACCAATTAACCTACCAACCAGTATGTCTTTGGACTGTGGGAGGAAACCGGAGCACCCAGGGAAACCCATGCATTCCATGAGGAGATTGTATAGACTCCTGACAGACAGTGGCAGCAATAGAACGGATGTCACCAGGACTGTAAAGCATTATGCTAATTGCTATACACACACAAAGTGCTGGAGGAGCTCAGCAGGCCAGGCAGCATCTATGGAAAAGAGTAAACGGTGACGTTTCAGGCCAAGACCCTTCAGCAAGATTGGATAATAAAAAGATGAGTAGATTTAAAAGGTGGAGGGGGGGGAGAAAGAGAAACACAAGGTGATAGGTGAAACCGGGAGGGGGAGGGATGAGGTAAAGTGCTGAGAAGTTGATTGGTGAAAGTGATACAAGGATGGAGAAAGGGGAGTCCAATAGGAGGGAACAGAAGCCCAAAAAGAAAGAAAAGAGGGGAGGAACACCAGAGGGAGGTGAATGACAAGTGAAAAAGGGAAAAGGGGATAGGGAATGGTGAATGGTGGGGGCCATTACTGGAAGTTTGAGAAATCGATGTTCGTGCCATCAGGTTGGAGGCTACCCAGATGAAATATAAGGTGTGGTTCCTTCGAACTGAGTGTGGTCTCATCGCAACAGTAGAGGAGGCCAATGATTGACATGCGGAATGGGAATGAGAAGTTGAATTAAAAAGGGTGGCCACTGGGAGATTGTACTTCTCCTGGTAGGTACTCAGCGAAATGGTCTCCCTATCTAGGTTGGCTCACCAATATATGGGAGGCCAGACACAGTATACGAGCCCAACAAAGTCACAGGTGAAGTGTCGCCTCACCTGATTGGTAGTGAGGGAGCAGGTGCAGTAGCACTTGTTCCACTTGCAAGGATAAGTGCCAGGAGGGAGATCAGTGGGGAGGAACAAACAGATGAGGGAGTCATGTAGGGAGCGATCCCTGTGGAAAGCAGAAAGATGTTTCTGGTGGTGGGATGCATTTGGAGATGGCAGCTTCCAGAGACTTATGTGCTGGACGTGAAGGGTGGTGTGCTGGTAGGTGAGGTCAAGTGGAACCCTATCCCTGTTAGGGTGGCAGGAGGATGGGGTGACAGCAGATGTGTGCAAAATGGAAGAGATGTGGTTGAGGAAGGGAAGCCCCTTCTTTGAACAAAGAGGATATCTCATTTGTTCTAAAATGAAATGCCTCACCTTGAGAGCAGATACAGTGGAGACGGAGGAATTGAGAGAAGGGGATAGTGTTTTTACAAATAACGGGGTGGGAAGAGGTGTAGACTAGGTAGCCATGAGACAAGTTGGTAGCAAGTAGAACAAGTGCTACATCTACCCCTACACCTCCTGCCATTCAGTACCCCAAACAGTCCTTCCAGGTGAGGTGACACTTCAGCTGTGAGTCTCTTGGGGGTCGTATACTGTGTCCGATGTTCCTGATGTGGCCTCCTGTATATTAATGTGACCTGATATAGATTGGGAGACCGCTTCGCCAAACATCTATGCTCCATCTGTCAGAAAAGCCGTAATCTCCCGGTGGTCACCTATTTTAATTCCACTTCCCATTCTCATTCTGACATGTCAATCCATGGCCTCCTCTACTATTGCAATGAGGCCACATTCAGGTTGAAGGAGCATCACCTTATATTCTGTCTGGGAGCCTGCAACCGGGTGGCATGAACATCGATTTCTCAAACTTCTGGTAATGGCCCCCACTCAAACTTCACCATTCCCCTTCTCCCTCTCTCAGTTTATCTCCTTGTTTGCCCATTGCCTACCTCTGGTGCTCCTTCCCCCTTTTCTTTCTTCCACGGCCTTCTGTTCCCTCCTTTCGGACTCCCCTTTCTCCTGCCCTGTATCCTTTTACACCAATCAACTGCCTAGCTCTTTAATTCATCCCTCCCGCTCCTGCTTTCTTTCCCCTCCCCCACCTTTTAAATCTACTCCTGATCTTTTTTTCTCCAATCCTGCCAAAGATTCTCAGCCCGAGACGTCGACTGTACTTTTTTCCATGGATGCTGCCTGGCCTGCTGAGTTCCTCCAGCATTTTTTGTGTGTTGCTTGGATCTCCAGCATCTGCAGATTTGACACTAACCACAATGCTACTAATTAGCTGGAACAGTCTAGAGTCAAGCAGCCTAGTTCTATTTTAATTTTTACAATCATACATAATGTGATGCTCCAATTTTGTTGTGTTTTGCTTCCTTGGGTGGCTTATCAACAGTTAACCAGTAGGGGGAGGCAAAAGGCAATGAAGGATGTTGCATACTGTTCAACAGAATTTGACTCAGTTTTCCTTTCCATTATCACAAAGAGATTATTATACATATGTATGTAAGTTCATTTTTAAACCTTTAAAGCATTAACATAAACATTGAGGGCTCACATTTTTGGGATTTTTCTCACAGATAAATAAGGAAGTGTAGCAACTAATTCCATTGGTATGAGCATTGAGCAAGTGAACATTGCATATACCGTATATGAAATAGTATTTCCACATTATTTGTTCACAAGATCTTCCTTAAGTGTGTTTGAAAGTTCAAGGTGCAAATATTAAATCATAGAGACTCTTTTTTAATGGACTCTGGGTTTCAGGAGATACTATCATTGCTCAAAATGAATGTTCTTTTACTTAATGATGGAAAAGTAATAGTCTGATGTTAGCTGAAATGCTGAAATAGTGAGTTTACAGACTGGATTTATAAATATAGAATTATACTTAAACTTTAGTGGATTAGGCACTTTAGCCCCTTAAGCCTGTTCCACCATTCAATTAGATTATAGATGACCTCTACCTTAACTCCACTTATCCACCTGAAAGCCTTGGCCAAGCAGAAATCTATTGATCTCAGTTTTGACATTTTCAATTGATCCAGCATCAACAGATTTCTGACAGAGCAGAGAATTCTAAATTTTTGCTCTCTTCAGAAAATGGAATTTGAGTTTTATTCTTGGTTAAACATGAATTAGTATAACAAATTATAACTATTAATGTTAGCTAAAATTAAGTTGCTTATTGTTATATTCAAATATAGAATTATAGATGGAGAAATGAATTTGTAACTCAGAGACAGCTTATTATACTCTAATATTTCAGGTATAGTCCATGCAGACTGTGTTCAAAGAGAAGGAGTTTACCATGAATATCAAGACAGTTCTTCCCTTTTCGTGCTGTTACTTCAACTGCTTCTTGTCTGAAGAAATGATTGATTAAAGTCTGAATTTTATTAAGTGGAAGAGTTTAAATTAGCACAGTCTGGGGCCACAGTTCATCTTTTCCTTAGATGTGGCAGCAACTATGACACTCCATTGCTACCTTAATTTTGCTGTGCTACCTCCTCCTGGGAGCATAATAAAAATACGTAAACATGGGGCAATAAAGAATCAGCTGGAGGAACTAGAAGGGTTGAGCTGCATCTGTGGGAGGAAGGAATTATCAATGTTTTGGTTTGAGCCCCCGAATCAGAACTTCAGTGTTTCAACCCGAAACCTAAGAACTGGGCTGCTGTCAGGAGAGCTCACGGTGACAGGCATGACTATACCTCAAGCAGAGCGTAAACTCTTCCATGGTAACCTCAAAACTTATATTTGTCTGCAAACAAGATAAAAAGGTATGTGTAAAGAAAAACCAGTCTGAATAACTAAGTGAAAAACAGTGTGGGAGATTAGTTATATTTAGGAATTCCTTTTCCAATCCTAAAAGATCTGGCTTTTAATCATGCCTACTGTGGTGAACTACATATACCTGTCTGGACACGCCCCCCCCCCCCCCCCCGCTGACTGCTCCTGTGGCTCCTCCCACTGACCGTGGCTCCTCCCACGGATCCCGGTATAAAGGCGATTGGAGACAGCCCCGGTCTCAGTCTCCAGGATGTAGTCTGGTGGTCAATTGCTGCTTGTTCTTTCTTCCAGCCAATTAAAGCCTATAACTTGCCTCACGTCTCCGAGAGTTATTGATGGTGCATCACCTATCACCCTCGGCCTTGTAAAAACATCCCACTTTCCAAGTCAAGAACTTTTGTTTGGCATCCAGTGTAAAGTGGGAGGCAGTACAGGAACTGAAAACATTGTTATACAAAAGACGTTGCTGTCACAGCCCAAGAAAGTGAACATCATTAAAGGAGTAATTCAGTTATTTTACTGAAGATTTTGCTAGTTCCTGCAATAAACAGTAGTGGAGCGTAATGCACCCAGTCCCTACATTTGATGTAAACAAGATAATTTACTAATATTTTCATGACTTGGGGTCACCGCTCCCATGCAGTTGAGAGGAAGGGCTGTTGAAGAGAAGGCACATAGAATTTGGGGGAAGATTCAAGTCAGAATGCTGATGTATCAGTAAGGCCACATCTCCTATTTTCACCCCTTGTTCCATCATTATTTGCTACAGCAGAGAAAACTCCTATAATTCCATTCTAAGGTGCTTGTACTATGCACAAAATGGAAGTTCTTTCTTTACAAAGCTGATTGTTTCCAGTTAACTGTACACATGTTGAGGTATGGGCAGCCACTATTTCTTTGGTGTTATATTTTTCAAAATAACTAGAGGATCTTTTTGTCATTTACCAGCTTGTGTAAATGAAAATGAAATGCCTCAGTCAGCATGAAACGGTAACTTAATAAGTGCTTTGGGATGTAAACCTCATTTGTCAATGGAAATTGTTTCATGGGTCTCATAAATCATAGGGAATAAAGTAGGTAAGGTTAGATTGGATTGCAAATCTCTAAGTTCTCAGTATAATCATTTACTTTCAAGTTAGACCTGCAGGCCTATAAACTTTGAATTATTTTAGGCGCATAATGTGGATTATATGCATTGCATTATTTAAAATTCAACTAAATTTTAACTCTTCTTACGTTTGTATTCAAACAGTTCTGTGCTGTGATGTTTTATAAAGCTCACTCCATAAATTTACAAATTAAATCTTTTCCAAGGTTTAACCTTGTAGAATCAAGACCATGTCATTTAGCTCTTCAACCTATACAATTAATTTTAACTGTTTAGTATTTAGCTCCATATAGTTGACTTGATTGTTTTTGTACCCATTAATATCCTTGCTGAACAGAAATTTGTAAATATGAGTAATGGCATTTTCAATGGAATTAGTCAGAACCAAATTTCATTTCTGACACTTCATAGAACGGTTGTTGTTCACTGTCTTATGTGGGTTACCATGTCAAGTTTGACAATTAATCTCTAAAAATAGTAAATTGCTTACAGTTATATTTGAAGATGGAAAATAGAAGAAAAAAATATACAAACACGAGGAAATCTGCAGATGCTGGAAATTCAAACAACACACAAAATGCTGGTGGAACACAGCAGGCCAGGCAGCATCTATAGGAAGAAGCACTGTCAACGTTTCGGGCCGAGACCCTTCACTGGGTTTCTGGATATCCAAACCATTTGGTCAAGCCTTCTTTCAATGGGAATATGCTTGTGCAATGGAGACATTTCCTCCCTTTCTGAAGGAATTGGATTTGGTCAAGGCTTAATTGGGGTGGTGATATAAATCGCAGTGTAGAATTAACTCACATCAATTGCACACCAAGTACTGTTAGCACATTGTTAATTGATTTGCACTGCTTTATTCCAGTACAGGAGCCAGCAGACATTTTACAGCTCAAACTAGTTTGTGGCACAATACAGGAAAGTGAAGGCTTCATATTTTTACTACAGTTGGATTGGATACCTCAAAGTTCAATGTAAATTTATTATCAAAGTATATATATGTCACCGTACACATAATTTTCTTGCAGGCATATGCAGTAATCTAAGAAACATAATAGAATCAATGAAAGACCGCACCCACCAGGATGGACAGTTAAGGATGTTCTTATGTCAGCCTCAGAGGCTGAATTTGCATGGTCATCAGGGACTGTGGGTGTTTGTGAATGTTCTTCCATGTTTCAACGATCAAAGCAAGCATTGAAGGCTTTGAGTTCATCTGGATGTGAAGACTTACTTTCACCTATGTCGCCTGGTTTCACTTTTTAAGAGGCATTCAAGGCTGCCACGGGAGTTGAGCATTCTTCAGTGATTCAAATTTGGTCCAGAATGCCACTTTGTACCTGAAAGGGCTTTCCAGAGATGTCCACACTACACCGGATAAATCTGTAACCGAAGCTTTTTCTCTTCATTTTTACCCTCCGTCCACACTAAAACAACGTTTTCATCCCCTGAAACCAGAGCTTGTCAGAAACGCTCTCCAAACTGTGTATTTTTGAAAATGCCAGGTTGGCTGGAGCAGTGTGGACGGGGTAACCGGAGAAATCAGAAAACGCTGTCAGATGGCAGCGCACTATTTCATTGTTTTCTTGAACGCAACCTAACAATTTCAGAACAGACGGCAATGAGACTGACGCCAGAAGAGTTAGAAATGTACTCACCAAATACTTCGACCCATAACTTACTGAATAAGTAAGTATACTCACTTCGCCCTGTTTTCTGTCCTTGCTTGTATGAAGATGGTTTACCTATTTATGCAAGTACTTCTCTGACAATAGATGTGTAACAGCCTAATGTAACATTGTATGGAAATACAAGATAACACTGATGCAGACATGTTTTATACATTTAACAAGGTGCTTTATTAATGCAACAGAGCTAGTCAGTTTTTTAATGTTAGTCATCAGCCGGGACAATCTGTCCATCAACTCCCTGTCGGTTGCCTCCATATGCTCCAGTATTTGTTTTCTTTTTACTTTTAAGTTCTCCTGCATGAGAGCCAACAGTTGTCTGTCGTTTTAAGTTTTTCTAGTCTGTAACTGAACAAACACGTACTTTCACGGTGAGATGCGACACCAAACATGTAGCTTGTTTTTGGTAGATGTGTCCTGCGCATGCGCAGTTGGAGGAAATTCACCGAAATCTCTGTTTCAACGTGGACAGAGATATTTTTCAAAATGCATAGTGTAGACACCTATCATTTTTATGTGAAACCAATGTTTTCAAAATTATCCGGTCTAGTGTGGATGTAGCCTTACTTGGTCACAAGAGCTGAATGCCACTGATCTGGCCCTTAGCAGATTGCTGATCTTACGGTTCATCCAGGACACAATTATCTACGACTGTTTTTATAAAATCTGTGGTGTACTCTTTCAGATCCTCTGATGAGTCCTTGAACATGGCCCATACCATCAACATGAAGGAATGCCATAGCCACTCCTTTGCCTCCACCAAATGTCTCTTTGTTGTCTTTATCTCTGGAGCCTTGCTCATTAGCTTCTGTCTTAATGCAGGTAGGATAAGGACAGCCAATTGATCAGATTTTGTGAAATGCGGTCTTAGTATGCAATGGTATGCATTCCTTATTGTATTATAGCAGTGGTTGAGTGTGTTGGGACTCCTGGGGCTGCTGGCTATATGCTGATGATAACTGGGTAAATATCTCTTCAAAGAAGCCTGATTAAAGTCACTGACTATGATTTGAAATGTGTCGAGGTGGACTGTTTCTTGTTCGGTGATGGCAGTGTTCAATATCATGAGTGCCTGATTAACGTTGACTTTTGGCTATATGTAAACTTTGGCCAGGATCACAGAGCAGAACTCTTTTGGTAAGTAGAATGGTCGGCACTTAATCATGAGATATTCCTAATCAGGGGAACACAAGTATGATATAACCTCCATGTCTAATCACCACAAAGAGTTTATCGTGAAATACAGACCTTTTGGTTTCTCCAAGTCAACAGTTCAGTCTGTCCTGTGTATTGAGAAGCCTTCAGGTCTTTCCATTGCATCTGACGTGTCCAGAATGAGCTGCGTCTCTGTGAAAGACAGAACACAGCATTTCCTAATTTCCCTTTCATACCGCAATCTTGCCCTTAGCTCCTTAACCTTCTCCCCAGCAACTATATTTGTTAACAAGAGGGAGTTTCACTCCTCTGTGTCTCAGCCTGGCTTGGAGTCCTCCCCTCCCCCCTTTCTTCTGGCCATAGTGATGTACGTTCGCCTGCAAAAAGATGCCGTACCTGCATGTTTAAGAGTTAATTCCACTGGGTCCTCCAGAAGATCGTGATATCGCTAGTTCATTATGACAGTTCAAAAGTATGTTGCTTAAAGGGAAACTACTGGCTGCAGATTGCAGTGAGAGTAATTCAGAAGAGGTATGTAAATAACTTTAATAAATTGTTTACGGGTGCCACCTTGCTTCCTGAGTGAAGAAGATAGATGCTGGTGGGGACAACATGCACATACAGGGACTGGAACCACTCCAAAAGAGAAAGTATATATCTGACCGCTAATACCTCGTAAATAAAGTTGGACAAGAAGTCGTGATCTCATTTAAATACAGGAAATGCATTTGCAATGGCCAAATTTGGCCAACTTGAATGATAAACAAAGATATTTCTCGATTTAGTACAACTCTGTGCATCACTTAGGAACAATTGGAATGTGCACCTCACCATCAAATTAGATTAGATTAGATTAAATGCTCTGATTGCCTCTCCCTCCTCACCATCGAACACTCTGATCTCCACTCCCTCCTCACCATCGAACGCTCTGATCTCCACTCCCTCCTCACCATCGAACGCTCTGATCTCCACTCCCTCCTCACCATCGAACGCTCTGATCTCCACTCCCTCCTCACCATCGAACGCTCTGATCTCCACTCCCTCCTCACCATCGAATGCTCTGATCACCACTCCCTCCTCACCATCGAACGCTCTGATCACCACTCCCTCCTCACCATCGAACACTCTGATCTCCACTCCCTGCTCACCATTGAATGCTCTGATCTCCACTCCCTCCTCACCATCGAATGCTCTGATCACCACTCCCTCCTCACCATCGGACACTCTGATCTCCACTCCCTCCTCACCATTGAACGCTCTGCTCTCTTCTCCCGCCGCACCATCAAACCCACATATAAGGGGAGGTGCTGCGGTAGCTTGGCGTATTGACCTCTACCTTGCTGAGGCCCGGAACCAACACTCAGGCACCTCCTCTTTCTTACCCCTCAAACAGAACCCAACTAAGGAGCACCAGGCCTTTGTCTTCCACACCATCACCTACCTCATTGTTCCCACACCCTGTAGCTCCTGTTTCTACCTCCTACCCAAGATCTACAAACCCGGCCATCTGGGTAGACCCATTGTTTCAGCTTATTCTTGCCCCACTGAACTCATATCTGCATGCCTTGACTCTGTTTTATCCCCTTAGTGCAGTCCCTTCCTACCTACATCCGTGACACTTCACATGCTCTGGATCTTTTCAATGATTTCAAATTCCCTGGCCCCCATCATCTTATTTTTACTGTGAATGTCCAGTCCCTATACACCTCCATCCCCCACCAGGAAGGTCTCAACTATTGCCCCTCCACCTCCACTCTTCTGCGCTTAGTGGAACTTGTCCTCAGTGTTAATAATTTCTCATTTGCCTCCCCCCAATTCTTTCAAACAGGGGCATTTACATGGGTCCCAGCTATGCCTGCCTTTTTGTCGGTTACGTGGAACAGTCTATGTTCCAAGCCTACAGTGGTGGCTCTCCGTCACTTTCCCTTCGCTATGTCATCAGCTGCATTGGGGTTGCTTCCATGCTGAACTCATCGACTTAGTCTACTTTGTCTCCTACTTCCACCCTACCCTTAAATTTACCTGGTCCATTACATCCATCCCCTTTCTCAGTCTCTCTGTCTGTCTCTGGAGACAGCTTATCTACAGATGTCTAAAATAAACCCACAGTCTTCGCAGCTACATGGACTATACCTCTTCCCACTCTGTTACTTGTAAAACCTCCACCTCCTTCTCTCAATTCCCCATCTCTGCTGCATCTGCCCTCAGGATGAGGCTTCTCATTTCAGAATGAAGGAGATGTCCTTTTTTCAAAGAAAGAGGCTTCCCTTCCTCTACCATCAATGCTACGTTCAACTGAACGTCTTCTATTTTATGCATGTCTACTCTCTCCCCATTCTCCTGCCACCCTACCAGGGATAGGGTTCCTCTTTCCTCATCTACCACACCACCAGCTTCCGCATCCAGCACATAATTCTCCAGAACTTCCACCATCTGCAAAGGGATCACACCACCAAGCACATCTTTCCCTCCCCCCACTTTCTGCTTTCCACAGGGATCACTTGCTCTGCGACTTCCTAGTCCGTTCAACCCTCCTCACTGATCTCCCTCCTGGCACTTAACCTTGCAAGCGGAACAAGTGCTACACCTGCCCCTACGCCTCCTCCCTCACTACCATTCAGTGCCCCAAACATTCCTTCCAGGTAAGGCAACATATCACATGTGAGTGTGTTGGGGTCATATACTGTGCTTGGTGCTCCCGGTATGGCCTCCTGTTGATTGGTGAAACCCGACGTAGATTGGGAGACCACTTCACTGAGCGCCTACAGTCTATCCACCAGAAAAATCAAGATCTCCCAGTAGCTACCTTTTTAATTGCACTTCCCATTCCCATTCCAATATGTCTATCCATGGCCTCCTCCACTGTTGTGATGTGGTCACACTCAGGTTGGAGGAACAACACCTTATATACCAGCTGGGTAGCCTCCAACCTGATGGCATGAACATCAATTTCTCTAACTTCTCGTAATTGCCACCCCCCTTCACCATTCCTTATCCTGTTGTCACTCTCTCACCTATCTCCTTGCCTGCCCGTTGCCTTCCTCTGGTGCTCCTCCCCCCTTTTCTTTCTTCCATGACCTTCTGTCCTTTCTTGTCAGACTGCCCCTTCTCCAGCTCTGTATCTCTTCCTCCAATCAATTTCCCAGCTCTTTACTTCACCCCCCACCCAGTTTCACCTATCACCTTGTGTTTCTCGCTCCCCTCCCCCTACCGTTTAACTCTACTCTTCATCTTTTTTTCTCACACCCTGATGAAGGGTCTCGGCTTGAATCATCAACTGCACTCTTTTCCATAGATACTGCCTAGCCTGCTGAGTTCCTTTAGCATTTTGTGTGTGTTGCTCTGGATTTCCTGCATCTGCAGATTTTTTCTTGTTTGTGAAAAGAAAGTAGTTATCTTTTACCTAACCAACCTTCTAAAATCCTAGTTGCACAGCTTCCTTCAATCTCTTCTGATTTACAGGCAGCCAATGGTGTAAAGAGGCACTGTTTTTCTTTTGTCTTGTCATTACATGCAATCCTCATTTTGGATAACCAATAGTTCCAACCAGACAGGCAATATAGGAAGAGAAGGAAGCAGTGATGGTGAGGACATGCCCACACTTAATTTTATATTTGCAGCCACCATCTCTGACACAGTGAAAAGGAGCCTCAGCATTTGATGGATTTTTGAACTGGATGTAAAGCATTGACAGCTTTTGGAGTGAGATCTTGAGTGCTTGTGCAGGGAGGCAACCTCTAGAGGCAACTAGAGTTGCACTGAGGGAAGTTTGGAAGTTCCTACAGATTGCTGATTACCTCGGACAAAAGGAGGCCAGTGGAAGAGCAGCTGTGGTGGGCAATAAGAAGATGGAAAGCTGTTTGGCTATCAACTGAACTCTGACAACAGCTGAGGGCCATTGTATCAGTGGATTGCCTTTGGTCCCCAGCAGCCATCTTTCAATCTGCCAAGGGGGTTCAAATGCCAATGACGTAGAGAACTAAAAACTGTACAATTCACAGTGAATATTCATACTTAAGTTGCACATCAAGGAAATGGGGTTCTTATTATGTTTGTAAATGGCAACGTTCAAACCTGTGACCGATGGGTCCAGTTACCTCCCTGATGTCACAACAAGGAATTTAGCAGGTATCTCCAGTGCCTGGCAAGTTACTTGGACAGCAATTAACAATGCAATGCTGCCTACTCATTGACTCCATTGAGTCTGGGAGATATCTTACAGAGTATTTGCAAAGTAGTTCAGGTAAAAAAATGACCTGCTTCACAAAATCCCTATTTTGATTCCTATTCTCTCCTCTTTTTTTAAGCACCTGCTCCTGCTCTGTGTCTTCATTGTTGATTCTTGCAGTGCTGTACTCCAAAAAGAATGTGATGCATTCCAGTTAAATGGAGCAGATGCTTATTGGGGGCAACTCTTAAATAACAAAAATGAATTCAGGAAACAGCTGTGATCCCCTTCATTTATTTGGGACATTATGCCACTTCATTAGGGCAGGAAACTGTTGCCAAGCAGTTTCTAACTAGCATCAGACACATGAACTTGTTAGACATTACATCATGTTTATAGTGAACAGCTTTTAAACAGCATCAGTTGTGAGAGCTTTTGGCAAAGAGCAGTGACTTATGGCACTGATAGTTGGTGAGAAAAGAAACAGTAAGGCTATTTAGAACTGTTTTGCTCACTGTGGTTTCAAGCATTCAAGCTCCCACTTGCCAGAAATGGTTGTGAGTGAAAGTGAAAGGATTTCACTGCTTCAACCAGTTAGGGACTACAAAAAAATTGAAGGTATCAACAATCATTTTGAATGTTATAATGAAAATGAAGATTTGGAGGATGTAATTGTTGAAAGTATTGTATGAAGGCAGTCAATTATCTACATTAGATGTCTATGTCAATTTTGTTCATTTATAGTCAATCAAAAGAACGTGGCAGAATGTACTGAATAAATTCCTCTGTCGATAACTATTAGGGACTAGTACACAGTTTTATCATACAGTACTAATATTGGTAGTGTTCTAATTTTGTATTTCATTTAACTGCATAATTTATTTCTCAGCTCAATGGTAGCTTGTCTTTTTTATACCTTTTTAACTCTTTCCAAACTTCAGCTGGGGTAAAATTGGGTACCGGACCTGATGTGTCCCAATTAACTGGAATTCATTGTGTTTACTAAGAAACCCTTATCTGAAAATAACTGGCTTTGAATTGAAGCCTTGAAATCAGCAATATTTTATTCACACCTGGCACTTCACTGATCATAAATCTTAGCAAATTGAAACAATAAAAGACTTATAAAATCATATCAAAAGGGGAAAAAAACCCTGGCCATTTTAGGAGATTTTTCTGTTTCTGATAGGTAACTAATATATCTGGATAAGACAAACCTTTAGTTGGTATTGGAAGGGGAGAGTAGTGTCATATCTAGTCTATGTTCTTCCTTTATGGCTAATGGAAGTCCAGAATAGTTCAATGAATTCCAAAAATATTATCATTTATACCAATTTCATGCTGATACCCTATTTGTTCTACCTGCACCTCAGAGTTACTAGAAGCACCCTGCTAATGTAATCATCAACATTAAATCCTTCCAATATGTCATTTAGACCACAGGACATAGAAGAATAATTGGGCCATTTGGTACATTGATCCTGGTCTGCCATTTCATCATGGCTGACTTCTTATTCCTCTCAACCCCAAACTCAACTTTAAATATATCCAATGACTTGGCCTCCACAGCCATCTACAGTGGCAATGAATTCCTCAGATTCACCACCAGCTAGCTAAAGAAATTCCTTCCCACCTCTGTTCTAAAGGGATGTCCTTGTATTCTGATGCTGTACCCTCTGGTCCTCAACTCCCCCGCAATAAGAAACATCCTCCCCATGTCCACTGTATCCAGACCCTTCAATACTCAATAGGTATCAATGAGATCCCTCATCATCCTTCTGAATCCTTGTGAGAGAGTGGCTATATTTCATTAGGAGTTTGAGGAGATTTGGTTTGACAACTAAAACACTCAAAAACTTCTACAAATGCACTGTGGAGAGCAATCTGACTGACTGCATCACTGTCTGGTATGGGGGGGGGGCGGGGGAGGCTTCTGCACAGGATTGAAATAAGTTGCAGAAACTTGTAAAATTAGTCAGGCTCCATAGTATCCAAGCAGATCTTAGGAAGGCAGTATCCAGCAGATTGAAGAAATCTCTAACACCCAGGACGTGCTCTATTCACACTGTTAAAATTGGGAAGCAGGTACAGAAGCCAGAAGATACACAGTCAGCAAATCTTGCCTTCCCCTTTGCCAGGGGTCAGCAACCTTTACCACTGAAAGAGCCACTTGGACCCGTTTCCCACAGAAAAGAAAACACTGGGAGCCGCAAAACCCGTTTGACATTTAAAATGAAATAACACTGCATACAACGTTTTTTTTTGCCTTTATGCTATGTATAAACAAACTATAATGTGTTGCATTTATGAAATTGATGAACTCCTGCAGAGAAAACGAAATTACATTTCTGCATGCAACAAAAACATTTTGAACTCCGAAAAAAAGACGTTGGGTTGAAAGTTACTTTTAAGTAAAATACTCAATGTCTATTTGAGTCCTTCTTGTATTTATGAAAAACGCCGAACTTAAATTTTCCGCCAACAGCAAACCAAAAATAACATCAGCCAGCTGTCAGCCTGAAAAATAAAAGGACTATTTCACTGAACAATGAAAAAATATGAATATACATAAAATAATAGGCAATTAAAATATTTATCATACTTGGTTAATGGGATTTCTGCTCCTGGACCTCAGCGCACAGCGTCTGCACATCAGGGCTGTATGACGTCACCTTCATCTTTACACAGGATCGCAAGCTGTCATCTGTGAGGCGTGCGCGATGTTTGTTTTTAATAAAGTTCATGTTGGAGAACACCTGCTCACTTACATATGTGGATCCAAAGATCGACAGGACTCAAAGCGCATACTTTTTAATGTTTACATAAATGTCGGGCATAGCATTCCATGTTTCGAACACAAGTTTGTCCGGTTTTGGAAGGTTTTCAATATCACTCCATTTGTGTTTCTGAGCAAGAACGGCCTTCTGACGGGCAACATCTTCAAGGTCTGCTGTCAAGCGTCTAAACTTGGACACCCATATGTCTTTGTCGGCTATGTCGGCCAGTTCCATCTCAAGATCAGGTTGACTCACACCTGCCAATGCAGTCGTATTCAGTAGGGAAGGATCGATGCTTAAGGGAGTGACCGGGAAGGATAATGTGTTTTTTTCCTCTCTGAACTCACAGAAGCGTTTCCCAAACGATGTTTGCATTGCGATGATTGCAGAATGTAAATACTCCGAAATTATCATGTCGTGACCTTGTTTGAACTCTCTCAAATTGGGGAAGTGAGACAAAGTGCCTTTCTGTAAATCTCTGGCAAGCAACGTCAACTTGCGCTCGAATGCCAAAACATCCTCCAACATGTGCAGGGCTGTGCGTCCTTTCCCCTGAAGAGCTGTGTTCAGCGTGTTCAGGTGCGCTGTCATGTCTACCATGAAGTGTAGCTTTTCCAGCCACTCTGGCTGTTCCAGCTCAGGAAAGGTGAGCCCTTTGCTGCCCAGGAAAGTTTTCACTTCTTCCAGACACGCGACAAAGCGTTTCAGCACCTTCCGTCTGGACAGCCAGCGATAAAATCACGTTGTAGCGGTGTCAGTAAACTGCAGTCAAAGATAGCTTTATTCGAACTAAACAGCCTTGCTTTTAAGCCTCCCTCAACCCAGCCCCCATGGACGCAGATGCTGCAAAAGACGCGTACTCACAAACCCCCGTAGGCTATCTCCCTTAGCCGGAATGCTGGCTAATTGTGAGCCGTTTCGGATGTGCCAGCCACACTTAGATTGTACAAGATCACCATAATCTTCAAATTTTCAAAAGCTAACAAACTAACATAAAATACATTTTAATTAAATACTGACCAATTATTTCCCAAAGCCACAGGGAGCCGCAGCACAGAGGTGAAAGAGCCACAAATGGCTCGGGAGCCGCAGGTTGCCGACCCCCGCCCTTTGCCATCCAGTTTCTAAAGGGACATTGAATCCACGAACACTACCTCACTACTTTTTACATTTCTGCTATTTTGCACTACTTATTTTAATTTAACTATTTAATAGGTATGTATGTACTTAATGTAACTCAGTTTTTATCTCTATAATTTTTTATCATGACTAATTGTACTGCTGCCGTAAAATTAACCCGTTTCCCGACATATGCTGGTGATATTAAATCTAACTTGGAGTACTAGCTCAGAGCCATCAGACGTTTGGAGCAATTCAGAGCTCCAAATCATGAAAAGGATTTTATTCATCAACTGCTCATGGCAGAGAAATAGTGCTTTAAAGAACCCAAATTTTCACTGTGTGATTAGGATAGAAGGTATTTCAAAGAGCTACTTGAAGATTAATTAGGGAAAAACCACAACTTAAGTCAGGTAGAATATTCAATGTGACAAAGGGCCAGAAACGAAGGTTTCAAAACTGGTTGATGGATGTTGGAAAGTACATTTCTTATTTACCAATGACTAGAAGCTGTGTAGAATGTGCTCCTTGGAAAGACTGAGAAAAGATTCATTTAAGTGGGTTTAAGGATCGAATCACTATATTTTGTGAAAGGTGGGATTGTGGGATAAATAGGCAAGTTGAAGTCAATCAAAAATAAATAAGTTTTTTTATCAAAATGGTCTGTTCCATTTCAAAAAGCAATTATTTCTGCAGAAAAGTGCATCTTATGCAGTAACAAGAGCAAAGTTTCATCTTATCAGTCTGACCCAACTCTTAATGCCTATCTGAGTGTATGCAAATCCAGTGAGGCAGGTTTTTCTTCATTCTGCCTGGTGTCTGTTTCTTTTTATCAAATCATAATGGATTTAACAAAATCCCTGAAGTTGAAATTTACTGTGAGCAATGTTAATGAAAATATGTCACCTTTATTTTAATAGTAATGGCCTATTACTTTTAAATAATTTAGCATCTCTTTTAAAGACTTAGGTGGAATAATTTCACATGAACATTAAATATCTGTACAATATAAATTATTTCTGACACATTCACATCTGTACAGTGTGCATTATTTCCAAATGCATAAAAATCAAATGCAGTAAAGATTGATTTATTAAGTAATTTGATTATGAACTGTATGTAAGTAACATAGTTATACTTACCAGATATGTATTAGAAGGAGGAAGACATATATTGCTTGTGTAAGCCAGGAGGAGACTTGAGACCAAAGATGCAGGAATCCGGTGCAAAATCACACTCCAGGAACAACTCAAACAGCATCTGTGAATGATCAGCATTTTGGCTTGAAGCTGCAGGCCACCAGAGATTAAGGACACCACAGATGTAAGGTGTGGATTTGAAAGGTCAGTCATCTCTTTGCCTCTCCAGTTATCATTTGACCCATTGAGTTCTTCCAGCAGTCTGTTATTTGTCTGAGAGGAGGCCTGTTTGGATTACAAAGTCAAAGTCCAGTTGAGCCTTAGTGCCTGCTTCATTGCTGTGGATTACAGATTAAAAAATGGCATTGTGTAGCTTTTTTTGTCAAAAAGTTGGCCATTTCTGGCACAGTTTGAGTCACACCAGAAATTTGAGTCGATATTTGCTGGCATAATATATACCTGATGTACATGTCAGATGATGTTATTCCATGTGCAGTCTCCTTTTAAAGCATTAGATGATGTCGTCCCAACAGTGACTATTTTTGACTATTCCCTGGGTAGTATTCTTGTAATGCTGATATGGGATCCTGGGAAGAAAAGACTATTGTCCTTGTTTTAACATACCCCCATACATATCTGGGGTCATTGGAACAAACAGTTAGTTTCTGATATTCTGTAGACCATTGTCTCTTTTTGCTGTTTCTTGCATGGTGGATGGTGGGAGTGCTGATGCTTTCTGCCAGATTAAGTGAGGGGAAGGTTGATGCTGATTTGCTGCAGCTTGTGCATGGGAGGGCATGGCAGGGGCTACGGAGTTCTTAAGTTGTTTCTGCTGTCATTCATTCTTTGGGGTTTTTCATCTGTTTCGAGGACGCCTGTGGAGAGTGAGAATTTCAGGTTGTATATTCTATATATTCTCAAATATTAAATTGAACCATTGATATACCTAGTGACAATTTCATTGGACCAAGTTCCAGACTATCGAACTATCTATCTAACCACACCACCAGCACACCCAAGTGGTGCAGCCCTGAACTGCTTGTTTCTCTCTCTCTCTCTCTCTCTCTCTCTCTCTCTCTCTCTCTCTCTCTCTCTCTCGCTCTCTCGCTCTCTCGCTCTCTCTCTCTCTCTCTCTCTCTCTCTCTCTCTCGCTCTCTCGCTCTCTCACTCTCTCGCTCTCTCGCTCTCTCTCGCTCTCTCTCTCTCTCTCTCTCTCTCTCTCTCAATTTTCCCAACCTTCTAATTGTCCTGGGCTCCAGTAGTCCCACACATTACGTTCCTGCAGTCTTCTGGTTCTGCTCAGGTCCTAAACCCCAGAATCAGAATTAGGTTCTGGCATACTGTATTTTGTGAAATGTGTTGCTTTGTGGTAGCAGTACATACATTATAAAAATTACAATACAATTTAAATTTTAAATTAAATATTATGTGCAAAAAAAGAACAAAGACTAGTGAGATAGTGTTCATGGGTTCATTGTCCATTCAGAAATCTGATAGTGCAGGGGAAGAAGCTGTTACTGCAAAGTCGTGTGTCTGTCTTCAGGCTCCTGTACTTCCTCCTTGATGGTAGTAAAGATAACAGGGCATGTCCTGGGTGATGGAGATCCTTAATGATGGATTCTGCCTTTTTGAGGCATTACCTTTTAAGGGTGTCCTTGATGCTGGGGAGGCTAGTATGCATGATGGAACTGGCTAAGTTTATAACTTTCTGCCACTTTTTCCATTGCTGTGCCATGGCCACTCCATACCCAGATGGTAACACAACCAGTTGGAATGCTCTCTAAGGTACAGCTGTAGAAGTTTGCGAGTGTCTTTGCTGCTATGCCATGTCTCCTCAAACCCCTAATGAAGTATAAAGCCACTGTCATGTCTTCTTTGTAATTGTATCAATAAGTTGGGCCCAGGATGGAACTTGAAGCTGCTCACACTTTCAGCTGCTGATCCTTTGATGAAGAGTGGTGTGTGTTCCCTCAACCTCTCCTTCCTGCAATGCAAAGTTCAAAGTAAATTTACTATGGAAGTATATATGTGTCACTATATACAACCCTGAGATTTATTTACCTGTGGGCATTCACACTAGATAAAAGAAATACAATAGAATCAATGAAAGACTGCAACCAACAAAATGAACAGACAACCCATGTGCGAAAGACAATGAGCTGTGCAAATACAAAAAGAAAAAAAATAGTAACACCACTTGCAAAGGAGGCCAACTTACCATTTGCCTTCAGAACTGCTTATAGTATCTGAACACTTGATTTTTGTGATTGTGCAACAAAATAACGCATTGTACCTTTGCTTTTCTCATTCAACATTCAAATTATAACCTGTCTTTCTGGTTTTAGCATGAAAGTGGGCAACCTGACATCAAACTGCATCTGCCATGTATTTTCCTGTTCACCCAATTTGTCTAATTCACACTTAGACAATTACATTTTAAATGTCTTTGATCCACCTTAGAACTCACGTTATTTCCCCACATTGTTGTGTCACTGTAATCATTAGAAATGTAACATATAATTTCTTCATCCAAATCATTAACTAGATTATGAATAACTAGGGTTCAATTGTTGATCCTACACCTGGCACCAGGTAAAATCTCTGCACTGTCTCCTGTCTGGGATTGGGGAATAGTTGGAGTGCATTAAAATGGAGACTGGAGTATTGATTGGGTTGTTGGTATCAGTGAGTTGTGAAGAGATCAGTGGATGGTCAGATTGCTGATTAGATCAATCAAAAGCCTGGTTAAGAGATCAGGACCATATGTGTTGATCAAAGGGTCATTGTGGGGAGAGTAAGACAATGATGGGGGGAGTTCGTTTCTGGGCAATCAGAACATTTGGGAGAGGGGTTCCATAGGAGGTGATGGAGTATAGAATCTGGGACAGTGGGGTCACAAGTTTCCCATGCGAATCTCCACAGCATCTGGTAACTCTGTGATCTGTATTGGAGGCTGACATCAGAATATTTGGCAGAACTCTGAAAACCTGTTCCAATCAACTGGCAGGGGAGTTCAAGGACATCTTCAATCTCTCACTGCTGTATCTGAAGGTTCACACCTGCTTCTAAAAGAGCAACAATCATACCAGGGCCCAGAACAGGAGAATGAACTGCCTCATTGACTATTGCCAATGGTACTCACATCTACTGTGATGAAGTGCTTTGAGGTCTTGGGCATGGCTAGAACGAACTCCTGTGTAAGCAAGGATCTGGACCCACTGCAATTTGCCTATTGCCACAAAAAGGACTACAATGGATACAATCTCAGTCGCTCTCTACTTGGTCTTGGATCACCTGAACAATAGTTATGCTTACATCAGGCTGATGTTTATTGATAACAGCTCAGTGTTCAACACAATGATACCTTCAGTTCTAATCAGCAAAATCTAAAAGCTGGGCCTCTGTGCCTCCCTCTGCAACTGGATCCTTGACTTCCTCAACGGGAGACCACAGTCTGGGCAGATTGGAAATATCATCTCCTTGCTGACAATCAACATTGGCTCACCTCAAGGATGCATGCTTAGCTTTGCTCTACTCTCCCTGTAGAGCTAGGCACAGCTCAAATGGCATCTATGTATTTGCTGATGACACAACTATTGTTGGCAGACTTTCAGATAGTGATTTGGAGGTGTTCAGAAGTGAAACAGATCAGCTTGTTGAGTGGTGTTGCTACAATAACCTTGCACTAAACATCAGAAAGACCAAAGAATTGATTGTGGCCGAGAGAGGCAGTGGAGCGGCTACAAGATTGTTTCAAGTTGATGGATAGAGTCACATAAAAGGATTCAACAGAGAATTTGAACAAATTCACCACATTGTCAGCCACAGATGAACCATGCAATGTGCTGAGGGCGAAATCAGTGCATTCAGATCTGGCAAGTAAATAAAATACAAGAAGTCCAGGTAAAATCTCGGGAATGGCATCTCATTTGCAAAGTAACATTCTGGACCAAACTCAAATCAGTGAAGGATGCTCGACAGCTCTGGCAGGGCTTAAACGCTATCACTTCCTACAAATTGAAACCAAGCGACATAGGTAATAAGAAAGCTTCGCTTTCATATGCCTTTTATGCTAGTTTTGACTGGCAAAGCATGAACGAACCTTCACAAGTGTCCACATCCCTGATTCCAGTCTCTGAGGCCAATGTAAGCATATCCTTCAGGAGGGTGAACCTACAGAAAGTAACTGGCCTAGGTGGAGTACCTGGCCAGGTGCTAAAGGCCTATGCTGATCAACTGGTTGGATTATTCACTGACATCATTAATCTCTTCTGCAGTCTGAGTTACCTGTAGGGTAATGTAATTGGGAGAAATGTACATAATTCAAAACCACAAATGCTGAGTTGGGGTTTCACTTCAAAAATGTGATGACATTATTATGTAAAGCTTTTTTAGCGTGATTTTGTGTTTAGGTTTTGTAGTTCGATATATGTGTTACAGGTTTCATTAAACATAAAATGCCTTACTTGGTTTTATTTGTGAAAGCCTGCGTTGGTTATCTTGATGTGCCAAGACGATTCCAGAGTTATTGAAAATGCAGTTGCTTTGAAGCTGCTGGAATTTTGGGAGCAAGATGCCATTACTTGGTTTGTACAAGCAGAGGCCCAGTTCATGCTTTGAGAAATCTCCGTGGACAACCAAATATTTCTAAGTAGAAGTGTTGCTCAGCAACTCCAAGGCTGTGAAAGTGATGATTCGACTAGAACGCGCACCTGAACATGATAATTACCGATCATTGGAAACTCAACTTTTAAAGACTTTTGGACTATTGGAGTCTGAGTGTGCCAAACAGTTGTTTTCCTTACCTGGTTTCGATGATGATAGGCCTTCAGAGCTAATGGGTCATATGCTCGGTAAATTCCTTGGTGATAGTATTTCAGAGGACCAGTCCTGGACCCAACACAAGTGCAATTACAAAGAAAACATTGTAGTGCCTCTATCTCCTTAGGAGTTTGAGAAGATTTGACATAACATCTAAAACTTTGGCAACTTTCGATAGATGTGTGTTGGATCACAGTCTAGTATGGAAAAAGCAATGCATTTGAATGGAAAATCCTACAAAAAGTAGTGGATATAGCTCAGACCATCCATTATAGGTAAAGACTTTCCACTACTGAACACGTCTACATGGAGCACTGTCACAGGAAACCAGCATCCATCATCACGGACCCCCTCAATCAGGACATGCTCACTTCTTGCTGCTGCCTTCAGGAAGAATGTATAGGAGCCACAGGATTTACACCATCAGGTTCAGGGACAGTTTTTACCCCTCAACAATCAGGCTTCTGAACCAAAGGGTTTAACTTCTCCCAATTTCACTTGCCCCATCATTGGAATGTTCCCTATGGACTCACTTTGAAGGATGATTGTCATGTTCTTGGTAGCTATTGCTTATTATTTTCTTTTTGTACTTGCACAGTTTATGACTTTTGTACACAAGCAGAATGTCCAAGTTGGTGCTGTTTCTCTTTGATTCTATTATGGGTATTATTTATTATGCAGTTACTGAGAATGGCAGCTGGAAAATGAATCTCAGGGTTGTATTTGGTGATCTATATGCAATTTGATATTATATAACCATACAACAATTACAGCACAGAAACAGGCCATCTTGGCCCTTCTAGTCTGTGCCGAACTCTTACTCTCACCTAGTCCCACCTACCTGCACTCAGCCCATAACCCTCCATTCCTTTCCTGTCCATATACCTATCCAATTTTTTTTAAATGACAAAATCAAACCTGCCTCTACCACTTCTGCTGGAATCTCATTCCACACAGCTACCACTCTCCGAGTAAAGAAGTTCCTGCTCATGTTACCCCTAAACTTTTGCCCCTTAACTCTCAACTCTTGTCCTCTTGTTTGAATATCCCCTTCTCTCAATGGAAAAAGCCTATCCAGGTCAACTCTATCTATCCCCTCTTTTTGATTAACTCTATCAAGTTCCCCCTCAACCTTCTACACTCCAAAGAATAAAGACCTAACTTGTTCAACCTTTCTCTGTAACTTAGGTGCTGAAACCCAGGTAAAATTCTAGTAAATCTCTTCTGTACTCTCTCTATTTTGTTGACATCTTTCCTATAATTCGGTGACCAGAACTGTACACAATACTCCAAATTTGGCCTCACCAATGCCTTGTACAATTTTAACATTACATCCCAACTCCTATACTCAATGCTCTGATTTATAAAGGCCAGCACACCAAAAGCTTGCTTCACCACCCTATCCACATGAGATTCCACCTTCAGGGAATTATGCACCATTATTCCTAGATCACTCTGTTCTACTGCATTCCTCAATGCCCTACCATTTACCATGTATGTCCTATTTGTATTATTCCTACCAAAATGTAGTACCTCACACTTAACAGCATTAAACTCCATCTGCCATCACTCAGCCCACTCTTCTAACTGGCCTAAATCTCTCTGCAAGCTTTGAAAACCTACTTCATTATCCAAAACGCCTCCTACCTTAGTATCATCTGCATACTTACTAATCCAATTTACAACCCCATCATCCAGATCATTAATGTATATGACAAACAACATTGGACCCAGTACAGATCCCTAAGGCACACCACTAGTCACCGGCCTTCAACCTGACAAACAGTTATCTACCACTACTCTCTGGCATCTCCCATCCAGCCACTGTTAAATTGATTTTACTACTTCAATATTAATCCCTAATGATTGAACCTTCCTAACTAACCTTCCGTGTGGAACCTTGTCAAAGGCCTTACTGAAGTCCATATAGACAACATCCACTATTTTACCCTCATCAACTTTCCAGGTAACCTCTTCAAAAAATTCAATAAAATTTGTCAAACATGACCTGCCAGGCATAAATCAACATTGACTGTTCTTAATCAGACCCTGTCTATCCAGATAATTATATATACCATCTCTAAGAAAACTTTCCATTAATTTACCCACCACTGATGTCAAACTACTATAATTACTAGGTTTACTCTTAGAACCCTTTTTAAACATTGTAACCACATGAGCAATACGCCAATCCTCTGGCACCATCCCCGTCTCTAATGACATTTGAAATATTTCTGTCAGAGCCACTACTATTTCGACACTAACTTCCCTCAGGGTCCTAGGAAATATCCTATCAGGAACTGGAGATTTATCCACTTTTATATTCTTTAAAAGCGCCAGTACTTCCTCTTCTTTAATCATCATAATTTCCATAACTACCCTATTTGTTTCCCTTACCTTACACAATTCAATATCCTTCTCCTTAGTGAATACTGAAGAAAAGAAATTGTTCGAAATCTTCCCAATCTCTTTTGGCTCCGCACATAGCTGTCCACTCTGATTCTTTAAGGGACCAATTTTATCCCTCACTTTCTTTTTGCTATTAATATAACTGTAGAAACCCTTTGGATTTATTTTCACCTTACTTGCCAAGCAACCTCATATCTTCTTTTAGCTTTTCTAATTTCTTTCTTAAGATTCTTTTTACATTCTTTATATTCCTCGAGCACTTCATTTACTCCATGCTGCCTATATTTATTGTAGATCTCCTTTTTTTATTGAACCAAGTTTCCAATATCCCTTGAAAACCATGGCTCTCTCAAACTTTTAACCTTTCCTTTCAACCTGACAGGAACATAAAGAGTCTGTACCTTCAAAATTTCACCTTTAAATGACCTCCATTTCTCTATTACATCCTTCCCATAAAACAAATTGTCACAATCCACTCCTTCTAATTCCCTCCTCATCACCTCAAACTTAGCCTTTCTCCAATCAAAAATCTCAACCCTGGGTCCAGTCCTATCCTTCTCCATAATTATATTGAAATTAATGGCATTGTGATTACTGGACCCAAAGTACTCACCAACACATACCTCCGTCACTTGACTTATCTCATTCCCTAACAGGAGATCCAACACTGCCCCTTCTCTGGATGGTACCTCTATGTATGTATTGCTGCAAAAAACTATCCTGCACACATTTTACAAACTCCAAGCCATCCAGCCCTTTTACAGAATGGGCTTTCCAGTCTATGTGTGGAAAATTAAAATCTCCCACTATCACAGCCTTGTGCTTACTACAAATATCTGCTATCTGCTTACAAATTTGCTCCTCCAATTCTTGCTCCCCATTAGGTGGTCACTAATATACCCCTATAAGTGTTACTACACCTTTCTCTTTCCTCAGTTCCACCCAAGTAGTCTCCCTAGACCAGGGGTCGGCAACCCTTACCACTGAAAGAGCCATATGGACCCGCTTCCCACAGAAAAGAAAACACTGGGAGCCACAAAACCTGTTTGACATTTAAAATGAAATAACACTGCATACAACGTTGTTTTTTTTGCCTTTATGCTATGTATAAACAAACTATAATGTGTTGCATTTATGAAATCGATGAACTCCTGCATGCAACAAAAACATTTTGAACTCCGAAAAAAAGACGTTGGGTTGAAGGTTACTACATCGTTAGCCTACCTTGGATTGAAAAATTAAAAGAAATCGCGCACTGGCGGGTGTCAGGCATTGGCAGTGGTGATGTATATTAATAGCGATAAAAACACGTTGTAGCGGTGTGCTACACGCAGCGCTAAAATAACAATACGGAGTGGTTAAACTGCAGTCAAAGATAACTTTATTCGAACTACACAGCCTTGCTTTTAAGCCTCTCTCAACCTGCCCCCCGTGGGCAGGAATGCTCCAAAAGACACGTACTCACAAACCCCCGTAGGCTATCTCCCTTAGCCGGAACGCTGGCAAATTGTGAGCCAGTTCGGATGTGCCAGGAAATGGGTCGCCACAATGTTTTATTTAGATTGTACAAGATCACCATAATCTTCAAATTCAGAATTACATTTCAAAAACTAACAAACTAACATAAAATACATTTTAATTAAATACTCATCATTTATTTTCCAAAGCCACAGGGAGCCGCAGCACAGAGTTGAAAGAGTCGCATGCAGCTCTGGAGCCGCGGGTTGCCGACCCCTGCCCTAGCCAAACCCTCTACTCTATCCTGCCAAAGCACTGTTGTAATATTTTCTCTGACAAGCAATGCAACACCTCCTCCTCTGGCCCCTCCTACTCTATCACACCTGAAGCAACAAAATCCAGGAATATTTAGTTGCCAATCACACCCCTCCTGCAACCATGTTTCACTAATAGTTACAACATCATATTTCCAGGTATCAATCCATGCTCTAAGCTCATCCACCTTTCTTACAATGCTCCTAGCATTAAAATAGATGCATTTAAGAAACTTTCCACCTCTTCCTCTCTGTTTATCCCTAACTTTATTATCTTTTTCTTACTTCTCCCCTACATCTTTGGTCTGAGCGCTCTCCTTCTCTATCACCTGCCTATCCTCCCTCACACACTGTCTACAAGCTTTCTCTATTTGTGAACTAACCTCCTCTCTCCTACTCTCTTCAATTTGATTCCCACCCCCCAATCATTCTAGTTTAAAGTCTCCCCAGTAGCCTTAGCAAATCTCCCCACCAGGATATTGGTCCCCTTAGGATTCAAGTGTAAACCGTCCTTTGTGTACAGGTCACACCTGCCAATGATCCAGAAACTTGAATCCCTGCCCCCTGCTCCAATCCCTCAGCCACGCATTTATCCTCCACCTCATTCCATTCCTACTCTCACTGTTGCATGGCACAGGCAGTAATCCTGAGATTACTACCTTTGCGGTCCTTCTTCTCAACTCCCTTCCTAACTCCCTATATTCTCCTTTCAGGACCTCTTCCCTTTTCCTACCTATGTCAGCAGTACCTATATATACCACGATCTCTGGCTCCTCACCCTCCCACTTCAGGCTATCTTGGATGCAATCAGAAACATCCCAGACCCTGGCACCAGGGAGGCAAACTACCATCCAGGTCTCTTGACTGCGTCCACAGAATCGCCTATCTGACCCCCTAACTATCGAGTCCCCTATTACTACTGCCTTCCTCTTCCTTTCCCTACCCTTCTGAGCTACAGTGCTAGACTCTGTGCCGGAGACACGGCCTCTGTTGCTTGCCCCAGTTAGGCTGTCCCCCCAACAGTACTCAAACAGGAGTACTTATTGTCAAGGGGTACAGCCACTGGGGTACTCTCTAGCACCTGACTCTTCCCCTTCCCTCTCCTAACTATGACTCACCGGTCTGTCTCCCACGGCCCTGGTGTGACCACCTGCCTGTAACTCCTCTCTATCAACTCATTCTAAATATGCAATTTGATATTAAATTTACTTTGAACTTCGATGTGAGTGGCTAATCTGAACAAGTCATTCATTAGCAGATTGCGGCTGCTGTTTAGTTTCATCTTTTTGAGTGCACCAGCATTCCGAATAATCTGGTTCAGTACTGTTCTTGAGGAAAGTTAACCTACTTTATTTTCCAAGTCTGGTCCAAATGTGACTCCTGACCAAAAACGTGTCTGACACTGTACTGTCTCTTCAAATCTCAGTGACTGGCATTAAACAAATCTTCATCTTTGACCCAACACTTCCTAGAACCATTTTCTCCATAATGCAGTATTTAACCTCAATCAAGTTTCTTGTTGAAAGCTCAAAGTAAATTTATTAATAAAGTAAATATCTGTCATAATTACCACTCTGAGATTCATTTTCTTGCAAGCATTCACAGTAGAATAACGAAATACAATAGAATCAATAAAAATCTGCACACAAAAACAAAGACTGACAAACAACCAATGTGCAAGTACAAACTGTGGAAATACAATAAATAAGTAAATAAATAATACTGAGAACATGAGTGGTTGAGTCCTTGAAATTTACACCATAGTTTGTTTTCAGTGATCAGTTCAGTGTTGAGGTGAGTGAATGTATCCACGCTTGTTTGTCTGTGGGAATGGAACTAATTTTCCAAACCAATGAGAAACTATACCATCAGTGGCGACTAAGTTCCTGAACCAAGGTCACCCCAACCTCAAGAACAAAGATGCAATATGCAGAGAAGGTTTTCATTCATACGTAGTCAGAGATTGAGCTTCAATCTAACACCAGCCCATTTTATAAAGCACCTAAGAAGATAAGCCTTGCACTCAACATCCACAAGACAAAGGTCCACTGTCTACCTGCCAATGTTATACAACACTGTCCTTTAACACTAAAGATTCGCAGTAAGACTCTGGGAAACATAGAGCACTTCTCTTAACTCGGAGTATCAGCTTGGTTAAGGCAGACAAAAACAATGAAATTCACCACTACCTTCAATTTTGTTGTTTAAGGAAAAGGGTATTTCCAAATCAAGACCTCCAATCTGGCTCAAAACTCACCAGATCCTATGCTTCTGAAACTTGAACTAAATACAGCAAGTACTTCAATAAACTAGAAAAATGCTACCAGTGCTTCATAATGCAAAAGATTCTTCAGATGCTGGAAATCCAGAGTAAAACGCACAAAATTCTGAAGGAACTCAGCAGATCAGGCAGAGACTGAGAGGAATAAACAATCAACATTTTGATTGAATCCTTAAGAAGGGTCTCATTTCAAAATGTCGACCATTTATTCCTGTTTATAGATGTTGCTTGACTTACTGGGTTTCTCCAGAATTTTGTGTGTGTTATCATCAATACCATCCACAAACTTCTACAAATACATTGGAAAGATGAGTGAACATTCACAATGATAGAGTAAGTATCAATGTCCTCTCCCAGGCCAATTACACTCCATCAGCCCTGTTAAGCAGGCCACATTGTTTGCATGCCTGATATCGGACTGCCAATACCCACATTCTGTTCTGAAGTGTTTCACAGGAAAAGGTAGATGACCAAGTTATATAAGGAAAAGATTGAGGAATGTTCACAAACTTTCCTGAGACCGTCCATCATTTCCTCTGATTCTTGGAAATCGCTGACACATGTTCACTCAAGATAGCAATGGAGCTTTGGGGAACAGCATTTAGGACCTTCAATCCATGCACTGAGAGCACAACAGGTCCACTGTAAGTACTCCAGCATAGACTACCTATCCACCTGCGGCAGCATGCTCATTTCGAAGAGACACCAGTTATCTCAGAATAGAAGTGGAAGTACACATCATCCTCAGCACTTGAGGGACTGCACGAGAAGAAAAAATGTGCTGTTCATATACAGATGAATGTCAACGAGAACAAATGCATTATGTTATAAAACTGAAATGTCATTTGCTTCCACTTGGTGGCTCTCTTACTCTGTCATGGGGTGCACTTTACAATCGACATACAATAACAAAAATAAACTAGTTTGTAATGAAATACCAATTAGTTGTTGAGATAAAGTCAGACGAATATAATGTACTGCTAATCAAAATTAATTCATTTCTAAAGGACAAATGAAAGAATCAATATATTAAATTCTGGAGCCTACTGCATTTTGCATTATAATACGTTGAGAAAGCAATAGTACAAATCAGTGAATGTGATAACATATGAAAAAAGAGCAAATTAAAAGAGTGGAGGATCTTGAAGAAAAAGGAAAGAAAGAAGCAAGGATTCATCAAAAAGTGGTGAGTGTGTGTGTGTGTGTGTGTGAGAGAGAGAGAGAGAGAGAAAGAGAGAGAGAAGTTTGAAATACTAGCAGGTTTTCAACAAATGAAAATAATGGAAATCAGGTAATTTTTCCAGAGGTAGAAGAAAACATTCATTCTTGTGTTGAATTCCAAGCTGATTCAGTGTAGGATTGTTTAGTGCATGGGCTATTAAAATCCTGTAGTGTAAAGTACAAAGTATGATTATTACAGAGTTCCTGAAAACAAATGTTTACTGGATAATTGAGGATATTTTAAAACAAAATCACACCAGTATGTGGAGTCTAGCATCATTATCTGGCTAATTGAAAGATGTGTGGGTACACACCAAATACATTCTGAAGAATATTATGAATGCATAATTAAGATTATGTAATTGACTGTTTCCCTTGGGAATGTTGTTCTTGTCAATTACCAATCTTAATGCAAAGCCCTGTATATGATAACTAATCCAATCCTCGTGTTTTAGTACGAAGGATGTGAGCTAAGCGAAGATCTTCAAACTCCCTGGTCGTTAAGCAAGATCGAGTGATGTGTGTGGTCTGTTACTGGGTTACCAATGTCTCTACTAATATAATCTCTTATATGTAAGGTAACTAAGTGGAAATGCATGGCAAAATTGTATTGAATAATGCATCTTGGAAATGCCAGGTACCTGAAAATAGCAGATGAGTAAAGGTTTATATGTCCCAGGAGACTGAGATATAATTGTAAATTATCAGGGCACTGACATGTAACACTGAAAAAAGGATTTTAAGGAGGGGTTTAAGGGGCATTGAAATGGAATGTGAGAGAATTTAAATTTCCATTTGACAGTTAAAGAGGACTAAAATGTTCAAGTGATAATTATCCATGGAATGAATCCAATTAAAACGGAGCACAGGAAGAGTTTATGTCCACAACTGAGAGAGTATGCTAATCTGCAAATTTCCATGGAACAGCATCTCAGTCTGCTTTGCACTTTGAATACATTTCAATATTTGAAGTAGCATCTCATGTAAATATTTGAAGATCTGATTTTGCCACATCGGTGTGATATTGGTTTTATTTGAGGTTTTAGCCTTTTAATATCACCAACCTGTATTATGAGAGCCTGAATTTCTGATCAGTTAGGAACCCTTGGCCAAATTATTTACACCAGGAGTTAAACCAAGTGAGGGTTGCCACGGCAGCATATTGGTTAGCATGATTCTATTACAGCTCGGGGCATCAGAGCACGGAGTTCAAATCTGGCGTTCTTGGTAAGATTATACATCCTTCCCTTGAGCACGTGGGTGTCCTCTGGGTGCTCTTGTTTCCTCCCGCAGTTGAAGGATGTACCAGTTAGTACGTTAATTGGTCATTGTAAACTGTCCTGTGACTAGGCAAGGGTTAAATAGGTAGGTGGTGTGGCTTGTTGGGCTGCAAGAGTCTGTTCCACACTGTAACTCTAAATAAATTAAATTAACATTTGTCTTCCCCCACTTAGTCTTGACCAATGCACTGGCTTTTTGGATGTCCTACTATCAAGAGCCTTGTCTGAACAAGCACCCATTCACTAAATAATTAGAATGTCAAAAACTTGAAACTGTAGATATGTGTCAATAACTGAGAATATCCAACTGTGACCAATTATTTATTTGCCATTGAAGAATCAGTGGCTTTTCATTGAAACTGAAGTAGAAGCTAACATGATCAGGAAATCTTTAGGTACAGATATGGCAGTTAAAAGAACTTACTCTATAAGTGAAAACTAATCTTAAAGATAGATTGTGTCACATACAGGAATTGCAGGGATATAAACAGAGTATTCTGTAGAGAGAAGGTCCTGTTGAGGTACAGGACATACCCAGAAACTCATGCTGCAATGGATAAAACAGAAAATGTTGGAAACCCTTTAACAGTTCAGGCAGCATCTGTAGAAAGATAGAGTTCTCAGAACATATCTGCTACTTAGTAAGGTCCAATCCTATAAAAATTTCCATACAGCGTATCTTATACTGGGTACTGTTTTCCAACCTGATGACATCAACATCAGATTTCTTAATTTCCTGTAATCACTTCCCTCTGTTTCCACTCCCCCTCCCCTCACTCTGTTTTCCCTTATCCTTGCAACCTCTTTCTCCTCTCCCCGACTCTACTGGATTCACCTATTCCTGCCCAGCTCGTGCACCCTCCCCCTTCCCTTGCCTTTTTATTCTGGCTTCTGCTTTCTTCCTTTCCAGTCCTGATCAAGGGTCTTGGCTCAAAATGTCAACTGTTTCTCTCCAGAGATGTTGCCTGATCTGCTGAGTTTCTCCAGCATTTCATGTGTGATTTCCAACAGATACAGAATTTCTTGTGTCTGATATAGGCTGAAATATAAGTGGTTTTATCACAACAATATTAGGTGGTTGCCAGCAAAGATGGGTTGTTTAATAGAGGCCAACTGACTACTCCATTTTCCTTCTTAAACATGAGATTCTATCAAGAGAAATAAATCAGACAACAAGAGGAGCAGAGTTAGGCCATTCTGTCCAGTAAGTCTGCTCCACCATTCTATCATGGGCAGATTTATTATCCCTTTCAAACCCATGCTCCAGCCTTCTCTCTATAACCCTTGATGCCCTGAATAATCAAGAACCTATAAACATCCACTCGAAATATACCCAATGACTTTGCCTCCACCACTGTCTGTTGCAAGGGTCTCCACAGATTCAACACCCTCTGGCTAAAGAAATTCATCCTCATTTCTGTTCTAGATGTTTTCCCCTTGTCCTGAGGTTGTGCCCTCTGGTCTTAGACTCCACCACTACAGGAAACATCATCCTCTCCACATGTACTCTACTGAGGCTTTTCAATATTCGATAGGTTTTAATGAGATCCACTGCCTCCCCCCTCCCCCCTCCCCCCTCCCCCCCCCCCATTCTTCTAAACTTCTGCAATTACAGGCCCAGGGCTATGCAACAGTCCTTACATGTTAACCCTTTAATTTGTAGAATCATTCTTGTGAATTTCCTCAGGACCTTCTCCAATGTTAGCACATCTTTTCTTTGATATGAAGCCAAAGCTGCTCACGATACTCTGAGTGTGGTTTGACCAATGCCTTATAAACCCTCAGCAATACATCTTGTGCTTCCATTCTAGTCCTTTCCAAATTCAAAGTTAACATTGCATTTGCCTTCCTTACCACTCACTCAACCTGAAAATTAACCTTCAGGGAAACCTGCATGAGTATCCTCAAGTCTCGTTGCACAACTGATTTTTGAAATCCCCATTTAGAAGAAATGGGGATGCCTTTAATCCTTTTACCAAAGTGCATGTTCATACACTTCTTTACCCTATATTCTATCACTCTTCTCATTGAGTCTGCTCAGTCATTGCATCATAGCTGATCTATTATCCCTCTCAATCCCATTCTCCCTTTCCTCCACATTCATTTCCCATTCTCCCAACCTATCCAAGTCCTACTGCAGACTCTCTGCTTCCTCAGCACTACCTGCCCCTCCACCTATCTTTGCATTGTCTGTAAACTTGACCACAAAGCTATCACTTCCATCATCTGTTGCCATGAGTGGCTGGAGTGACTGGAAGCAGACCCAAGTGCACAGCACAGGCACGGAGACGGATTTGGACATGGCTCCGGCTCCGAACTTGACTCGGACCCTGGACCTAGACTGAACTTGGACTCGGAGCCTTGAGCTGACAACATCAAACAAATACAGACAATTCATATCTTGGCTTGGAAGAGCAGCAAACAGCCAGCAATCCTCAGCCAGACACGAAGAGACAGAATTCCCAACTTGGAGTAGCAGCAAATGGCCGGGCCTACTCAGCTAGAAACGAGACGACAGAAACCAAAAAATGACAGTCCTTTTGTATCTAGTCATGGAGAAGTTCATGAACACAGTCCCTCATCCTTGGCAGTTCAGAAGACAGTCCCTTATTCTTGGCGGCTCAGAGTGGCAACAATCGGCCAGCAAATCTCAGCTGAATGTGAAAATGACAGAATTTGCATCTTAGCTTGGAGTAGCTGCAAAATGGCCGGCAACTCAACTGGACATGAAAATGACTGAATTCACGCAGCAGCCGCAAGCACCGAAGCAACCTTGAGACCACAATTCTCAACCGCCTCAGGACGAGCATAGCCACACTGGCTATGGTGATGAACCAGCAGTGAGTAGATGTAAGCCAGAGTCTTTATGCTGCTGGTTCAAATGAGGATCAGGTGCCTCAATCAAGGAGTCCAATGAAACACAGGGAAAAGGAAATTCACTGAAATGAGTAGTTAATGGACCAGACCGTGACATCATCCAGATAATTGATATATAATAAGAAAAGAAGCAGTCCCATCACTGACCCTTGGGGAAATACCACTAGTAATAGCAGCTAACCAGAAAAGGCCCCTTTATGCCCAATCTTTGCCTCTTACCAATAAGTCAATCTTCTATCCATGCTAATATTTTTTTCTGTAATACCATTTACATATCTTGTAAAGTAGCCTCCAGGTGTGGCACCTTGTCAAAGGCCTTCCTAAAATCCAAGTAAACAACATCCACTGACTGTCCTTTATCTATCCTGCCTGTTATTTCCTCAGTATCCTCCATCAGGACTGGAAAGCAAGGGTTAGAAGCCAGAATAAGAAGATAAGGTGAGGGGAAAGTCCGAAAGGAAATTTACTCAGTCCACCGCAAATTCTTTGGGGCACTCCTCTATTTTCATGGATGTTTGTGAAGAAAAAGAATTTCAGGATGTATATTGTATATATTTCTCTGACATTATAAGAAACTATTGAAAGATATTGAAGAGTGGATCTCAGATTGACTACTCATTTGAGTTTTACTTCCTATCCCCATTCTGACATGCTTATGTCTATGACCTTTTCTATTGCCATGATGAGGTCAAAATCAATGGTATGAACATTGATTTCCCCAATATCTCTTGCCTCTCTCCTCTCTTTTTTTCCCATTCCCCATTCTGGCTATCAACTCAGGCTTTCACTTCTCCTCACCTGCCCATCACCTCCTTCTAGTGTCCCTCCTCCTTCCTTTTCTTCCATGTTCCACTGTCCTTTCCAATCACATTCCTCCTTCTTCATCCTCTTCCACCTATTACCTTCTAGCTTCTTACTTTATCTGCCCTCCTCACTCACCAACTGTCACCCTCACCTATCAGCTGGAGCTTGTGTAACACACACAAAATGCTGGAGGAATTCAGCAGGTCAGGTATTGTCTGTGAAGGATGGGAATATACTGTCTATCAGGTTTTCTAGCTTGTAATCCTTTCCCTCTCCCTCCTTCTTATTCTGCCCTCTTGCTTCCCAGTGTGGATGGTGGGTCTCAGCCCAAAACATTGACTCAAAATTCCCCTCCAGAGATGCTGCCTGTTGTTGAGTTCCTCCAGCAATTTGTGTCTGTTGCTCTGGTTTACTGCTGTGAGAAATATGGTTCTGGTTTGGTCAATTCCAAATAACCAAATAACCATCTAGATCAACCAGCTGATGGAGATAGTATGTAAAGTCATTCAAGAGCATTCTGACTGCCATTTAATGCATATATTTTTGGCATATTGGATGCATTTGCTGCCGCATACATTAAACCAGTGAATATTATCATTGAAAGTTTCCATGAAAGTTTTGCCACAGTAATTGGTATATTTCTCATTATGACTGCTTTCTTTGTGAATGTAGCGTCTGTTGTATCGGTTGATGAATAATTTTTGAAATATCGATTTTTGATGGAATCATTATCCTTGTAATTCACTGGCCTTGAGTTAAATAAGACAAAGCAAGGTGTTAGAGAAAATGGGGTTAGAGAAGTCAGAGCAAGAAACCAAACAAATCAGTCTGAAATGTTAAAGTAAATGTTCAGCAAAAACGAAACATTACTGCATAGAGAAATTGCTGTAGTGAAAGGAAAACAAGGACAGAGTAGAAGAACAAGATCAGTGTCAAATAAAAAAGCAGAAGGAAAGGAGAGATCGTGCAAGTTCAGGCAATGAAGCTGAAAATTCTTTAGACAGATATTTTTCAGCTCAAAATGTACAGTCAAGTAATGCTAGTGGAGATCTGGATGAGGCATAATGCAGCAGGAAAAGCAAATATCAAGTTATATTCTCAGTCCAGCAGGATACAATGACAGAAATCCAAATCATAGAGAACAAATAAAGAACAAATGTCAAGGAATGTTTCTTTTCTTAGAGTGGGATTAATAGCTGAAAACTGATTCTGGACATACTTTACAATGTAATGGCAAGTTGGCTATATGATATTCCAAGAATGATGGATTCAAATAAAAATAATCTTCATATGATTGACTTCGTAAATCCTAATTCTTTTGTTTTGCAAGTTGATAGATTTCATTAATTGCCGATGAGAGAACCTAGGACTATTGAAGGCAGTGGAAGAATGTATCTTCTCTGGCAGCTCCATCAAAACAGAGAGCACACAGCCAATTGTCAAACCTGGAGAGCCTTGGATCGATTCACCAGCAGGCTTGCTCGCCACAACGTCTGACTGGCAGCTGAAAGTCAATCTTGTCAAGCAATTAGAGTTCTCCAACTTCATTGCATCATCTTCCCTGAGGCCTGAGATGCTCATTCTGTCAGAAATCAATGAGCAGCTGGTCATGGTAGAACTGACAGTTCCTTGGGAAGACCAGATTGAGGAGGTGTTTGAGCGTATTAAAGCCAAATACAGGAGCTGGTAGAGCAGTGCCTGAGATATGAGTGGAGGGCATGATGCAAGCCTATGGAGGTGGGGTGTAGAGATTTTGCTTACTGCTCACTGTCCAGAACCTAATTTCTCCTTGGCATTATGGGGGCTGTAAAGAAAAGAGCCATCAGGACCATCACTGAGGCTGCTGAGTGAGCCTCCAAATGGCTATGGATCAAGCAGTGTGACCTGTGGACCAGTGCTGCTGGGCCACAAGCCAGGGCCTGATCAGCCCTGGCCGGGTCGACTGGGTGAGAGTGTCTGATGTTGAAAGATTCAAAACACCCGAAGACCCCAGGTTATATCACCAATGATGTGTTCAGCAAATCCTAGGATGTATCTCAGCATCAATCTGTTTTTTCCACCATAGGTGCTTTCTGACTATTTTGCAATGCTCTTGTCTCTATCTCACATTTTTAACAACTATAGTAGTTTAATCTTATTTTCCAATTGGTTAATATGCTTTATTTTTAAGTATTACTTTTGCAAACTTTAATCTTTAAATATCACCAAAACATTATGGATGATAGAAGAGTATAAAATGTTGTAATCCTTAGCTTGAGTGGCATCTATGTAGAGAAAGAATAGATGCTAATCGTTAATTGTATTAATGCTACTGCTAATTATACTGAGGTACAATGAAAATTCAGAAAATCATTTTATGATACCGTATAACTACATTGAGACAGTAAAATTAGGAAAACAATAAAAAAAATACAGATACAGTGTTACAGTTACAGAGGGAATGTATGACAGGTAGATTGATAAGATCATAACAAAGGCTATGACAATGTTGGCTGAGAGGCCAAGTGGTCTATGATTTTCATAAGAGTGGGATTTAAGCCTACCTTGAGACAGTGGTACATATTCTCAAGCATTTGTACCTTCTGCCTGTCTGCCGAGAAGGGAACCAGGGATAATTCTGGAAATTACAGAGGTGCTAGAAAGTTTGAGAACTCTTTAGAATTTTCTTTACTTCTGCCTAAGTATAACCTAAAATGTGATCATATCTTCATGTAAGTCCCAAAGCTAGATAAAGAAAACCCAATTAAATAAATAACACAAAAATATTATACTTCTTCATTTATTTATTTAGAAAAATGATCCAACATTACATGTACTTGCGAGAAAAAGTATGTGAACCTCAAGCATTATCAGCTTATTTAAAGGGGAAATTGGAGTCAGATGTTCCAATCAATGGGATGACAATCAGGTGTGAGTGTGGGAGGCCCTGCCTTATTTCAAGAACATAAACCTTGGTCTTCACTATCAAAGTCTGATCTTCATCGCACCGGTTTCTGGAAGTGTGTCATGCCTCAATCAAAGGAGATTTCTGAGGACTTCAGAAAAACATTGATGCTCACCAGCCTGGAAAAAGATACAAACCATTTCTAAAGAGTTTAGTCACCACCAATCCAGTCAGGCAGATGATGTACAAATGGAGGAAATTCAACACCATTGTTACACTCCCCAGGAGTGGTTGACCAACAAAAATCACTCCAAGATCACTCACGTAATATTCCAAGAGGTCACAAACAAACCAGGGTAACATCTAAGGAGCTACAGGCCTCTCTTGCATTGGCTCATAAGTCTACCATCAGGCAAACAGAATCAGAATTAGAATTAGGTTTATTATCACCAGCATGTGTCTTGAAATTTGTGAACTTAGCAGCAGCAGGTCAATGCAATACAGAATATAAAAAAGGAGAAGAAAATAAATAAATAACTAAATAAAGAAATAGACAAACAAACAAACACTGAACAACAATGATGTGCATGGCAGGGTTGCAAGGAGGAAGCCACTGCTCTCCAAGAAATACATTGCTGCCTGTCTAAAGTTTGTTAAAAACCATGTGAAAGGGCTTTGGCTCCACAGGCTTCGGCAGTAATGAGAAGAGGTGAGGCAGTTGTTGTTTGCAAAAGGAGGAAGTATGTGTGTGAGGCCAGTTTTCTGTGGTCGGTGTCAGATGTCGGAGGTCCTGGAGTCTTCTGGTGTCCCAGACTGCCACATCTGCACCCGGTGCATTGAGATGCAACTCCTAAAGGACCGTGTTAGGGAACTGGAGCTGCAGCTCAATGACCTTCGTCTGGTCAGGGAGAGTGAGGAGGTGATAGAGAGAAGTTACAGACAGGTGGTCACTCTGGGGCCACGGGGGACAGAGAAATGGGTCAGTCAGGAGAGGGAAGGGGAAGAGTCAGGTACTAGAGAGAACCTCAGTGGCTGTACCCCTTGACAATAAATACTCCTGTTTGAGTACTGTTGGAAGGGACAGCCTACCTGGGGGTAGCTAGAGTGGCCATGCTTCTGGCACAGAATCTGGCCTTATGGCTCAGAAGGGTAGGGAAAGGAAGAGGAAGGAGGTAGTGAAAGGGGACTCTATAGTCAGGGGTTCAGACAGGCAGTTCTGTGGATGCAGGAAAGAAGCTCGGATTGGTAGTTTGCCTCCCAGGTGCCAGTGTCTGGGATGTTTCTGATCACGCCCAAGATATCCTGCGGTGGGAGGGAGAACAGCCAGAAGTTGTGGTACATACAGGTACCAATGACATAGGTAGGAAAAGGGAAGAGGTCCTGAAAGAAGACTACAGGGAGTTAGGAAGGAAGTTGAAAAGCAGGATCTCAAAGGTAGAAATCTTGTGATTACTGCCTGTGCCATGCGACAGTGAGAATAGGAATAGAATGAGGTGGAGGATAAATGCGTGGCTGAGGGATTGGAGCAGGGATTCAGATTTCTGGATCATTGGGACCTCTTCTGGAGCAGGCATGACCTGTACAAAAAGAACAGGTTGCACTTGAATCCCATGGGGTCCAATATCCTGGTGGGCAAGTTTGATAGAGCTGTTGGGGAGGGTTTAAACTAGTTTGGCGGGGGGGCAGTGGGAATCAGAATGTGAGTGCAGGGATTAAGGTAGAAGGACAAGGGCATGATGCTAAGAGTTCTGAGGTGGTGAGGAAGGACAGGCAGGGGACAGAACATAATTGTAGCCAGTTAAAGGGGTTGAAATGTGTCTCTTTCAATGCCAGGAGTATTAGGAACAAGAAGGATGAACTTGGAGCATGGATTAGTACGTGGAACTACGATGTGGCCGTTACTGAAACTTGGTTGGAGGAAGGGCAGGATTGGATGATGCAGGTCCCAGGGTTCAGGTGCTTTAAAAGGAATAGGATGGGAGGTAGAAAAGGGGAGGGAGTGGCATTACTGCTCAGGGATAGTATCACAGCTATAGAAAGGGAGGACGCTGCAGAAGGAGTGTCCACGGAGTCAGTCTGGGTGGAAGTCAGAAATAGGAAGGGATCAATCACTGTGCTGGGAGTAGTCTATAGGCCCCAAAATAGCCCTCGGGACACCGAGGAGCAGATAAGCAGGCAGATTTTAGAATGGTGCAGGAAATATAGGGTAGTAGTTATGGGTGATTTCAACTTCCCTCATATTGACTGGCACCTCCTGAGTGCAAGAGGGATAGATGGGGCTGAATTTGTCAGGTGTGTTTAAGAAGGATTGCTGACACAGTATGTGGACTGGCCGACGAGCGGAGAGGCTATACTGGATCTAGTTCTGGGTAATGAACCTGGTCAGGTGACAGACCTCTTGGTGGGGGAGCATTTTGGTGAGAGTGACCACAACTCCCTTAGCTTTAGCATAGCTATGGAAAGGGATAAAGTCAGATGAAATGGTAAAGTGCTTAACTAGGGAAAGGCTAACTTTGAAGGGATGAGGCAGAAACTAGCAAGAGTAAATTGGAAACAAATGTTCAAAGGGGAGAGCACAGAAGTAATGTGGAAGAAGTTTAGGGACCATTTGAGCTGGGTTCAGGATAGGTTTGTCCCACTGAGGCAAGGAAAAAATGGTAGGAAAAGGGAACCGTGGCTGACAAAACATGTGAGGCAACTCGTCAAGAGGAAAAAGAAAACATATGTTAGATATAAGAAGCAGGAAGTAGAATGGGCTTATAAGAAATATAGGGTAGCCAGGAAGGAGCTAAAGAAAGGACTTAGGAGAGCTTGAAGAGGGCATGAGAAGGCCTTGGCACGTAGAATTAAGGAGAAACCCAACGCATTCAATGCGTATGTGAAGAATAGGAGGATGACGAGAACAAAGGTGGGACCACTAAAAGATGAAAAGGGCAACATGTGCCTGGAGGCGGAGGAGGTTGGGGAGGTCCTAAATTAATACTTTGCTTCAGTATTCACAGGTGAAAAGGATCTTAATCAGGATGAGGTCGAAGTAGAGCAGGCCTGTGTGCTGGACAATGTGGAGATTAGGGAAGAAGAAGTACTGGATCTTCTTAAAAACATCAAGATTGATAAATCCCCAGGGCCGGATATGATACACCCCAGGTTGTTGTGGGAATTGAGAGAAGAGATCACTGGAGCAGTAGCTATGATCTTTGAATCCTCTTTGACTGCATGGGAGGTGCCAGAGAATGGCAAATGTAGTTCCCTTGTTTAAAAAAGGTAATAGGGAGAAACCTGGGAACTATAGACCGATGAGTCTTATGTCAGTGGTATGCAAACTACTGGAAAGGATTCTTAAGGATAGGATCTATAAGCATTTGGAGAAGTACAGTCTTCTCATGGATAGTCAACATGGCTTTGTGAAGGGAAGATTGTGCTTCACAAGCCTGATTGAGTTTTTTTGACGAGGTAACAAAAGAAATTGATGAGGGTAGGGAAGTTGATGTGGTCTACATGGACTTCAGCAAAGCATTTGACAAGGTCCCTCATGAGACACTCATCCAGAAGGTCATGAGGCATGGGATCAGTGGAAACTTGGCGGTTTGGATAAAAAATTGGCTTAAAGGAAGAAAGCAGAGGGTAGTTGTGGAAGGAAAGTATTCTTCCTGGAGGTTGGTGACCAGTGGAGTGCTGCAGGGATCAATCCTGGGACCCCTGCTATTTGTGATTTTCATAAATGACCTGGATGTAGAGGTGGAAGGATGGGTGAGAAAGTTTGTGGATGACACGAAGATTGGAGGAGTTGTGGATGGAGCTGTAGGTGGTCAAAGGTTACAAGAGAATATAGACAGGCTGCAGAGCTGGGCAGAAAAATGGCAGATGGAGTTCAATCTGGACAAGTGTGAGGTGATGCATTTTGGAAGGACAAACCAGAAGACTGAGTACAGGATTAATGGTCAGTTACTTAAGAGTGTGGATGAACAAAGGGACCTTGGGGTTCAAATCCATACATCCCTCAAGATCGCTGCACAGGTTGATAGGGTGGTTAAGAAGGCCTATGGGATGCTAGGCTTCATTAACCGGGGGATTGAGTTCAAGAGTAGAGAGATCATGTTGCAACTCTACAAATCTCTGGTGAGACCGCACTTAGAGTATTGTGTTCAATTCTGTTCACTTCATTATAGGAAGGATGTGGAAGCTATGGAGAGGATGCAGAGGAGATTTACCAGGATGTCACCTGGTTTGGAGATCAAGTCATATGAAGCAAGGTTAGCAGAGCTGGGACTTTTCTTTTCGGAGCGTAGAAGAATGAGGGGGGACTCGATAGAGGTCTACAAGATTATGAGAGGCATAGATGGGATGGATAGTCAATACCTGTTTCCCAGGGCACCAATAGCAAACACCAGAGGGCATATGTACAAAATTAAGGGAGGGAAGTTTAGGGGAGACAACAGGGATAAGTTTTTTACACGGGGTTGTGAGTGCCTGGAATGACTTGCCAGTGATGGTGGTGGAGGCTAAAACATTAGGGGTATTTAAGAGCCTCTTGGACAGGCACATGGATGAAAGAAAAATGGAGGGTTATGGGGTAGTGTGGGTTTAGTACTTTTTTTTAAGGATTATATGGGTCAGCACAACATGGAGGGCTGAAGGGCCTGTACTGTGCCGTAGTGTTCTATGGTTCTATGTGAATAAGCCAGAAGGCTTTTTTGGAAGAATGTTCTGTGGATGGATGAATCCAAAATAGAACATTTTGGCTTAAAAGAGAAGCGTTGTGTTTGATGAAAACTAAACACTACATTCCAGCATAAGAACCTAGTCCCATGTGTGAAACATGGGGCGGCAGCATCTCGGTTTGGGCCTGCTTTACCTCTTTGGGACCAGGATGGCTTGCCATCGTTGATGGAACTGTGAATTCTGAATTGTACCCGCAAATTCTACAGGAAACTGTCAGGGTATTTCCCTGTGAACTGAAGCTCAAGAGAAAGTGATCATCCAGAAAGACTATGACCCTAAACATACGTCAGTCTACCAAAAAATAGTTAAAGCAGAAGAAATTTCATGTTTTGGAATGGCCGAGTCAACATCCTGACCTTAATCCTGTAGAAATGTTGTTGCAGGACCTGAAGCAAGCAGTTCATGCAAGGAAGCCCACCAACATCCCAAAATTGAAGTAGTTTTGTAAGGAGGAATGGCCTAACATTCATCCAAGCCAATGTACATGACTGATCAACAGTTACCTGTTGGAGTTATTGCTGTACAAGGGGGTTACACCAGTTACTGAAAGCAAAGGTACACATGCTATTTCAACACATAATATTGGATCATTTTTCTGAATAAATAAATGAACAAGAGAATATTTTTGTGTTATTTATTTAATTGTGTTCTCTTTATCTAGTTTTAGGCCTTGCATGCAGATCTGATCAAGTTTTAAGTCATTTTATGAAGAAATAGAGAACATTATGCAGGGTTTACAAACTTTCTAGTACCACTGTATGTGTTGTGTCTGTGCACAGATACATATGTATGAAATAAAGGCATACACACAGGAGTCAGCTTTAACTGGTGTAATCACATTGCTCAGACAACAGACCAATACATAGTGATAAGGAGGGGGTCATTGCTCTGAAAGAAATAGATCCATACATTACACTTGCTCCCCCTGTAGATTAATTGAACATAAAACTGTATATGCACAAACCATTCAATTTCCCTTTCATTAACCCCTGTTTGAAATAAACTTTCTTTCACTATAACAGTCCATAACTAACTTCACGGTTCTAAAGGTTTAGTCTTTTGGGTGGTGCTCTGCTTCTTTCAGGGTATTGTTATGATATGGCAGCAATGAATATAGAATTAAGAAATGTTTTTTTATAAACTAATAAAACATTTATTAAACACTGCTCAATAAAAATGAAAAGTAAACAAACGACTAACTCAACCGGAAGTTAACTGCTATACGACAACTCGAACAGTTCTTAAAGCGATAAATGCAAACACAGTTCTTAAAGTGGTAAATGCGAACATAGTTCTTAAAGCAATAAATGCGAAAGTCCAAATGATTTACACGGTCAATTAGGAGAGACTTTCCTGAAGTAATGAATTCGTCGACAACGTGACGTTACTGCTGATCCTAGCTGAAATATGCCTTGCCTGAAGGATTTATGACAAAGGAAATAAAAACGGCTTAAAAGAACTGTCTTTCCCTTGGTGAATATTGCTGCGCCCAGCTCTTTCTGCTTTCACAATGCAGGAGCTATCTCAGATGCAGGTTACTTATTCCTTGAACAAAGATTAAATAAGGTTGATCCTGTTTTACTGCCGACGACACCAACTTTACTCAATCTTTCGGGTTTTCAGTACTTCGGTAAATTATTCACTCCATGACTGGATTACAAAGGTAAGAATCAAAACTGGAAGTGTTGTGGTGAAACTGCCGGCAATAACATTTGAGACTTAAGATATAAAGTAAAACTCCACTTTAAAACAAAACTGTGTCATGAGACGAATATGCAGCATAACAGAGTCACTGACGAATTAAACAATGAACTGACCTGCGTCACAGCAAGGCTTTCCCCTTTTATACCTGTTGAAACAGGCCATCACATGACCTCTCACTGGTGGGAAAATTACATCACCCCACCATCACAAGACCATTACATCATGCTCACTAGATACTCAATTACATCATGGTCATAAGACAGTCACGAGATACCCACAGGGCTAAGTAACAGTATCACCTTGGGTCCATGGAGTAGCATCAATTTTGTCAGGTGTCTTTGTCAATAACAATATTCTGACCATGCCTCTGAACCTGTGGATTGGCATCAGGTTTGGTAGGTGTCTTGTCTAACACAACATTCTGAGTTTCCTGTGTCACGTTGCTGTCAGTGACTTCATCACCTAGAGCAGGGGTCGGCAACGTTTACCACTAAAAGAGCCAATATGGACCCATTTCCCACAGAAAAGAAAACACTGGGAGCCACAAAATGAAATAACACTGCATACAACGGGTTTTTTTTTTGCCTTTATGCTATGTATAAACAAACTATAATGTGTTGCATTTTTGAAATTGATGAACTCCTGCAGAGAAAACGAAATTACATTTCTGCATGCAACAAAAACATTTTGAACTCCGAAAAAAAGACGTTGGGTTGAAGGTTACTCCGTAGGTAGCCTACCTTGGATCGAAGAATTAAAAGAATGTGCGCACTGGCGGGTGTCAGGCATTGGCAGTTGTGATGTATATTAATAGCGATAAAAAACACGTTGTAGTGGTGTAGCGCTACACGCAGCGCTAAAATAAAGACTGCAGTCAAAGGTAACTTTATTCGAACTAAACAGCCTTGCTTTAAAGCCTTCCTCAACCCGTCCCCGTGGGCGCGGATGCTCCAAAAGACACGTACTCACAAACCCCCGTAGGCTATCTCCCTTAGTCGGAACGGTGGCTAATTGTGAGCCGGTTCGGATCTGCCAGGAAACGGTGTCTCCGCAAAGTTTTCATATTGTACAAGATCACCATAATCTTCAAATTTCGAATTACATTTCAAAAGCTAACAAACCACGGGGAGCCGCATCACAGAGATCAAAGAGCCGCATGTGGCTCTGGAGCCGCAGGTTGCCGACCTCTGACCTAGAGGTAAGTCCAGTATCTGTAGTGTGTTTGTCTTGTTGGAAGCAATTGGCTCAGGTGTGTTCTTCAGTTGAGCATCCAGGATCTGGTCCAAGTGACCACTTCATGTCTGATCTCCAACATCCACTGTGTACATCAGTAGACCACTTCATGTAAGTACCCTACTGGGTGCTAGGACTTCCAGTCTAATCTTGAAGCTCCTTCCTGTTTCACTTGGCAAGTGGTTGAACTGTTTATTCTGTACTTCCCTCCAGAGGTCTGGTTTCAGGAGGTCTATGCAGGATCTCAGAATCCTGCTCATGAACAACATTGCAAGTGTTTGATTTGTCATCGCATGAACAGAGTTCCATTACACAAAAAAGAAGTTGACCACCCTATGTTGTAGAAGTTAGTTTTAATGGACTTCTTGAAAGTTTGGATGAACTTCTCAGCAAATCCATTCATTGCTGAGTGGTGAGGAGATGACCTGAAATATCAGATACCATTTTCCTTCATGAACAGTTGGAATTCTTCTGATGTGTATTGTGGTCCATTGTCACTCAGAATTTGTTTTCAAAAGCCATTTCTGGTGAAGATAGAATGAGACAGTCTTTGCTGAAGTGGTTGAGTTCATTGGTATAATCTCTGGTCACTTCGAATGAGCATCCACAACAATCAGGAGCATGGAGTCCTTGAATGGCCCAGCAAAGTCAATATGTACTCTTTGCTATGGTGAAGACGGCCACTCCCATGGGTGTAATGGTGCCTGTGGGTGTGAATTTTGACTTCTTGGCATCCTGAACAGTTTTTGGCCAAGTCTTCAATATATTCAATAAGTGCCTGTGATAGTCTCTGGGGTTAGTGCTATCATTTGGGCTGCAGTTGCCTTTTGATGCTGCTCTGAGGGCTTTGATTGAGTACCAGTCTAGTTGGATTTTCCTCTATCATTCATGTCCAAAAAGTGCTGGCCCTTCACTTTTCAATGCATAAAGCTCTAACTGGTATGTTTGACATCCAAATGTCATATTTATCTTCAGTTTACCTTTGGGAGATACTGTTTTGCCTGTGTAGGTCTTTAGCATCACTGAGGTCTTCTCTAATGGTATTTTAGAAATGTGTGTTGTAGTCAGCCTCTGGAATTATGGCCAAAGCTGAACCTGTACCCAACCCCATTTTCAGTTTTACACCAGACACATCAATTGTCATCTACATTATATTGCGATCTGCTTTAGTAATACTATGCAGTTCTAGGCATGACAGTTCACCTTTGTCAGACTCTATGTTGTCTGATTCTGTTTTACATTTGGTTACTGTATGCATTTGCTTAGTTTTGTGTTTGAGACTTTTCACTCAGTTGTGCTTTTTGTCTGCCTTGCACACTCTCTCTATGTGACCTTGTCTGTGACTCTTTCTGCAGACTTTTTCTTTGAACCAGCAGTCCTTTGCATCATGGGAGGATTTGCCACATCAATAACATCTTTAGCTTTTTACACCATTCAGGAACATTTTGTGCATTTCACATTCTAACCCCCTTTTCTGTAGTTCTGCTGCATTCTTTGCTGCAGTCTCTAATGATATTGCAATGATCAACACTCACTCTAAGGTTAGGTCTCTTTCTGCCAGTAGCCTCTTTTCAGTGCTCTAACCATGCATGCCACATACAAGCCTATCCCTTAATACATCAGAAATTTCATATCCAAAGTCACAGTACTGTGTAAGTTCGTGCAGTTCTGTAATGCATTCAGAAAGGTTTTTATCTTCTGACTGGTTCCTTTTGTAAAATCTAAGTCTCTCAGCTATTTCCAATGATGATTTTGCAAAATTGCAACAATTTTGTTGAACGTTTTGCTTTCTGGCTTTTCAGAGGTTACTACCTTGTGTAAGAAACTTCATTTTCTTGGCCCCATTAAGCTAAGTGTAGGGGCTTTCTTTTGCTCGTCCACACTGTTTGCATTACAATACAGTTCAGCCCTCTCATATGCAACTCCCAGTCTTCATTAGTGCTATAAAATTCATCAACTTCCCCGAATGAAGCCATCACCATGTTATTTTCACTTTAAATTCAGCAGGTCTTTTACTGTTACTATGCACTGTACTTATGCATTTGTTAGTGTCTGTGACAACCTTCTTGTGCTGTTTAATTTTCGCTGTTTCATCCCTTAACTGTCAGTGCAGTTGATGATACTCTGACATTCAGGTTCATCCTCATCACCAATTTGTTGTGTCTGTGCACAACTACATTTATGTTAAATGCGGGAGTTGGCTCTAACTGGTGTATTCACATTGCAGCGAGTGAGAGAACAATACACATACACAGACAACAGCATATGTGCAGACAACAGATCAATACATAGTGCTAACAGAAGGTGGTCATATATTAAACTATAGACTGGTGAGAGACATCAGTGATGGGGAAGTTACTAGGGAGAATTCTGAGGTGTAGGATTTATGAACATTTGGAAAAACATGGCTTATTTAGGGAGAGTGATCATAGCTTTGTGTGGGGCAAGTTGTGTCTTACTGATTGAGCTTTTTGACAAGATGATGAGACTGACTGAAGTACGTAGAGCTGCAGATGTTTTCTACATGGATTTTTGTAAGGTGTTTGACAAGGTCCCCCAAGCCTAAGATGCATGGGATCAATGGTAAATTGGCTATTTAGCTTCAGAATTGGCTTGGCCACAGAAGCCAGTGGGTGGTGGTCAGAGGGACATATTCGAGCTGGAGGTCTGTGATCAGTGGTGTTCCTCAAGGATCTGTACTGGGACTTCTGCTATTTGTGATGTATATAAATACCTGGATGACAATGTTGATGGGTGGGGTAGTAAGTTTGCAGATGATATGGAGATTGGTGCTATTGTGGATAGTGTAGATGACTGCCAAAGGATACAACAGGATATAGATCAATTACACCTATGGGGAGAGAAATGTGATGTGTTACACCTCAGTAGATCAAATGCAAGGAGACAGTACATAGCTAAGGGCAGGATGCTTGACAGTGTTGAGATGCAGCGGAGTCTTGTGGTCTACCTTCATAGCGGCCTGAAAGTGGCTTCACAGGTTGATAGGATAGCTGAGTTATTTTACAGCTTTACTAAACACTAGTTAGGCTGCACCTGGAGTTTTGCATACAGTTCTGGTCATAACATTATAGGAAAGATGTCGAGGCTTTGCAGAGAGTGCAGAAGAGGTTTACAAAGTAACTACCCAGATTAGAGGGTATTTGCTTTGCTGAGAGGTTGGACAAACTTGGTTGTTTTCTCTGGAATGGCAGAGGCAAAGGCAGGAATTGGGAGAGATTTATAATATTATGAGAGGCATAGATAAAATAGATAGTCAGTATTTTTTATCCCAAGGTTGAAATGTCTAATATCAAGAGGGCATGCATTTAAGGTGAAAGGAGGTAATTTTAAAGGAGATATGAGGGGCAGTGAGAAGGTGAGACAGAGTTAATGGAGGGGAGACTAGTTTTTGTGCTGGACTGGGCTACTTTCACAACTCTCTGCAATTTCTTGCAGTCTTGGACAGACTAGTTGCCATATCAAGCTATGAATCATCCAGATAGGATGCTTTCTATGGTGCAGCTGTAAAAATTGGTAATGGTGATTGTGAACTTACCAAACTTTCTCAGCCTTCTGAGGAAGCAGAGGTACTGTTGTACCTTCTTGGCAATAGTGTTACAGCGCTGGATCAGAAAAAACTTTTGATACTATTTCCACCTAGGAGTTTGAAGCTTTCAACCATTTCCACATTTTGTTAAAGAGAGAAATGTATCCTCCATCCTCCAGTCAATACTCAGCTCTTTTGTTTTGCTGACATTGGGGCTGAAGTTATTGTCTTGATAGCATACCCTTAAGCTCACTATCTTTCAGGTGAATGACCTAGCATCAGAATATATTAAAATTTGCACTTGAATGCAAATATGCAATTAGTGCTTTCAGTCCACCAAACACAATGCAACAACCCAGGATATTACACCCACAGAATTCTTTGATTGAGCGTAATTACCCAGTTAAGGGTAAATAGCCTTGTGAGCAGCTCCGGCAGAGACAAATGCCACAGGAGTAAAACCAGACAGCAAATCTGGAGTGGAACCCCTAAGGTGGCTGGACATCTTTGAACAACCCTCTGGCAGCTCCTGCAGCTAAGCTGGTGCCAAATATATTGCTTCATAAGCTTTTCTTTGGACTACACTTGTGTGGCTGAGAGAGAGATCCTGATGACTGGGCATCTCAGGATCTCCATACCTTCCACCTAGGGCTCGTGATAATGATCATCATCACCCATTGTCTTTCGAGACAGATGGATGCCAACCACTGTGATATGTATGTAAATCTTGAATTTCTATTTTCCCTCATCCATTCATATTTTTTATTATTCTGTGCCAAAAGATGATACAAAGGATGTGACAGCTTATTTTAATTGGTAATATGTTGATGTACTGTGCATTTTTGGACCATTAAGCATTGATTCTTTATATCATCGTCGTCATCACTATGTGTTGTTGTGTTGTGTCGTATGACGCGGGTGATCATGGTCTGTGACTATGGTTGTTCTTGGGAAATTTTTCTATAGAAGTGGTTTGTCATTGTCTTATGGGCAGTGTCTTTACAAGACAGGTGACCCCAGCCATTAACAATGCTCCTCAAAGATTGCCTGGTGACAATGGTTGCCTAACCAAGACTTGAGATATGCACCGGCTGCTCATACAACCATCCACCATCTGCTCCCGTGGCTTCATGTGATCCTGATCAGGGGGCTAAGCAGGTGCTGCACCTTGCCCAAGGGTGTCTTGCAGGCTAGCAGAGGGAAGGAGTGCCTCACCCTTTGGTAGGGGCATATCTCTAACCTGCCACTCTATGATTCTTTGCAGCTTCTAGAAGTAGAGTTGAAGCCCTCCAACATTGGAGTTTGTTTTACATTAAACTGGGATATGCCTTAATAATAAATAACCACACTTCATCTGCATTTCAAATGAATGAAGACAATGGGAGATTTCCAATGTTTCAAAGTTTAAAGTACATTTTCTTGTGGGCATACTCAATAAATCCATATTAGAATAATAACCATAATAGAATCAATGAAAGACTGTACCAACTTGAGCTTTCAACCATTATGCAAAAGACAACAAACCGTGCAGATAGAAAAAGAAGTAATAATAAAAAATAAACAATAAATATCGAGATCATGAGATGAAGAGCCCTTGAAAATGAGTCCATAGGTTGTGGGAACATCTCAATGATGGGGTGAGCGAAGTTCAGTGATTGTTAAGGGGAAATAATTGTTCCTGACCATGGTGGTGTGAGTCTTGAGGGTCCTGTACCTTTGCCCCGATGGCAGCAGCAAGAAGAGAGCATGTCATAGTGGTGTGAAGAGATTCCTGATGATAGATGCTGCTTTCCTGCAGACAATGTTTCATTTGATGTGCTCTATGTTGGGAGGTTCTTTATCTGTAATTAACTGGGCTGTATCTACTACTTTTTGTAGGATTTTCCATTCAAGGACATTGGTTTTTTCCATACCAGGCTGTGATCAAAGGTCCAGTCTGGATATTTTCTCTAAGTTTTAATCATGAAGAGGAAGGAAGTAGAAGTATGAAAAAAGTTCTGTTGGATATATAAGTTATAGAAAGCTCTGCTTACCATGACTACACATATTCCACACCATCCCTGACCCCTCCCACCACCTGTAAGGACACCACTCCATTCACCCAACTTCTTTATCCCTGTCACACTTGTTCTAACGAAGCTTTTGTCTCTGTACCTCTAAAATGTTCCCCCTCTTTCTGAAACATGGTTTCTCCACTGTCATACCGGATTGGACAATCTCCACTGTCATACCGGATTGGACAATCTCCACTGTCATACCGGATTGGACAATCTCCACTGTCATACCGGATTGGACAATCTCCACTGTCATACCGGATTGGACAATCTCCACTGTCACGCTTCTTCTGTTTCCTGTGTGTAGGCTCTCATCTCCCCCTTCCCCAGAACGGAGCAAAGACAAATTCTCCTGGTGCTCACCTTCCATCCCAGCAGCCTTTATATTTAAAGATTATCTTCAACAAATTCTGCCAGTTTCTTCTTCTCTCCTTTCTTATTTATACATTTCACTGGAACAACTTGCTCTGTGATTGTCTGGTCTGCTCTTTCATCCTCACCCATCACTCCCCAATCCATGACACGTCACGCTGACTGCAGCCAGTGGCTTGGAATGAGAAACATTAATTTCAGCCACTTACAGGTAAAGATGTCCTGGGCTTGCACAGATCTGGTGCACCTGTGTCTCCACTTTATCATGGACCCTACATTGTCCAAAGACAGAGTTTAGTTATGCTGGGATTTTCCAACTTTCTCCTTCTAACCTTAAAATCATATCCTCTGGTGTAATTCAGGCATTGATCTGTTTCTTCATTGGGTTGAATTCTTTGCATCAAAATGTTTCTACTGTTGGGATGTCCTCACTACAGTTAGTCAAGCAGCTACTCATGCCTACTATAAAAAGGATTCCTGGTGCTATGCTCCCCCATTTATAACCAACTACTTCTTCTCTACACAGGGTCTCATGGAAGTGATTGAATAGATATTGTGTCTCAACAAGTTTCTAAGCTTGCTTACATAAACAAGGTGATTGTAAAACTTTGCATTATTTATTTCTCTCCCAGCAGAGTTCAATCTCTTTTCCTTTAAAATGTTAGCACGACGCCGATGAAATGTCTGCATCACTATCAACTGAGACACAACAAGTAACAATGATAATGGTCATATTTGAATTTAGCTTTGCTCATAGTCTGCTACAGAATAACTTAATTCAACTTTTATTTCTAATCAAATGAATGAACGCTAAAATCTTTATTTGTCTTCTTCTTAGGTGATCTCCCACAATCTCAAATCAGCATTGAGTGTTGCAGTCTCTGAGTGTTGCAGCTCAGTCTCTGAGTCTTGAAGTCTCTGAGCTTCAAGACTGATTTTCAATTATTTCTAAATTTCCTGATCAGTCTTGCTGCATCAGTGCTAAATATATTTTAAAAACCGCAGACATTCAGCAGCTCAGGTAGGACGAGTGGAAAGAGAAATAAAGAGAATATTTTAGATCCAAGAACTTCTGTCGGAACTGTTCTAGTGAAAACTCTGGGACCTAAAACATTAACTCCGGTACTCACTTCATAGACATTGCCTGACATGCTGTTTCCTAGAGTTTTTCTGCTTCATTTCAAATTCCCAACATCTTCTGTTCTTTTTGACAGTATACTGGCTAGGCCCAGTGCATAAAATATTTGTAGATATACACTACAATCTGCTTGTTAGTGATGCAACCTTGATAACTCAGAGAGGAAAAACCCCAGGCTGATATAAATATGGATTGCAATGCACATTATTAGCTGGGCACGTATAAGTATCATGCTTACCAATTTACTTATAATTTAACATTAAAAATTGTCAAAATATTATTTTAATCATATTTAACAAGCAGCCAGAATTAAAATCCAAATAATTCAAACCTTCACATGTCAAATTGGGTTTCACTGATTAGATAACATTGTTTGGTCTAGTTTTCCAGTTACTAGGGGAGCTCTGGATTTGATTGCAGCAAAATGACCTTTTGCTATTGGCACCAGAAATGAGTTCCTGCAATCTCAGCTATCTCTATCAAGGACTGTATTTTTTGGAGAATATTTCAGGAAATCTTGAAATTGTATGAAGCAGAATTATGCAAAATGCAAGGTTAATCTTTCACTCAGGCTTTTTTTTTCATATTTGTTTCCAGTAGACATTCACCTCTGCATCCAGCTGGCAGGTCTGATAACCAAGCCATGAGCCCACAGTAATAATGTTTTTCTATGAATCAGTCATAAGAAGGCAATCATGCACCTTGCTGTGTGCCATCTAGTATCCTTCAGCAGTTAAATAAACATTCTGTGAACATAATAGTGTTTGCCCAACATTAAAGCGCATATCTTAAATACGTAACTCACTTGACCTTTTATTCTTTTTAATTATTTATATAAACTGAGGAAATTCAACCTCTTCCAGGATAATTTGTAATCTCCATCAGTGTTCATAAATTTAGACCTTAATCTTCATTAATTTACCTGTTAAAATATACAAATAAAAATAAGGAAGGTTTTCATTGCTAAAAAGGGATTTTCCTCCTTGATATCCTAGTTTATACAGCTGTATTTGTCCTACTTATTTGCATGTTTTAAATGGTTTAAGACTGTAGCCAATTTATTGGTTCAGTTCCCTTTTCTTTTCTGCTTTATCAAGTCACAGGTTCTATTTTGCCTTTAGAAATTAAACATTAAATTTGTAGTGATCTGACAAATTAATTGGTGTCATGACGTACAGGAAATCTGCTTGGAATTAAATTCAAGAAAATTTCTTTGTTTAAAATTAACTCCGAGAAATTGTCCTGTATGATCCCTCAAAATCTAACTGGACCTTTAATATGCAGAGGGAAAAATCATCATTGATTCCAGAAAATAATGTAAGATAAGGTCCATTCAATTATTTGGCATTTTAAGAATACACCAATGCACAGAACTCAAGATGCTCATATTGGGGTGAAATTATTAAGAAGAATGTCACTTGTAATGTATTCACGCTGATAATTTATGATGGGACATCAGTGTTGTTTTCAAAATGAAACAAGTGTGAAATGAAACTTGTTAGTCGCAGTACCACATTCATTTGTGTGATGCAAGATTTCTGCCATCGTTAATTATAACATCATTAGTTTATTGAGGGCATTATTCTCACCTATGCGTCATTTATCATATGTCCCCAAATACTGGAAACACAAAAGCAATTTAGTTGATTTACAGTCTAATTCATCTTTCGTGTCTGTGGGTCTTTTCAATTATTGGCACACTCTGATTGTCTACAGTGTATCAAGAGAGGCATTATTCTAGCAGAAAAAATCTTAGAAATGTTGAAATAAAGAGAAATTGCGGCAATAGAAGTGGCACGTTTAATCACTAAAGTGTAAGTTTATGCATTGAAAACATTTTATAAGAAAAGACCAATTGAGTTGTAGGTGTGATTGTTAGAAGATTCAATGCTGCGATGAACTCAGTGTGAAGAGCATTACACAATGGGTAAAAATACAAAATCTAAGCTTGACAAATAGGAATGTGTATTTCAGGAATGACATACAGATCATTACTCTAGATTAGATTTAATGTCTTGGAGGTATAGAAATCACAAAATGTTCATTCACATTAAACCACTGGCAGTCATCCTTTGGGCTGCAGTTAAAAACCCAGTGGCCAATTTTTTAGTGACATCTGTACACCCGCTCATTAATGTAAATATCTAATTAGCCAATCATGTGGTAGCAATTCAATGCATTAAACAATTAAATGAATGCATTCTTGGAGTGACAGAGAATGAGAGGTGACCCATTAGAAGTGTATAAGATGATGAGACGCATTGATCGTGTGGCTAGTGAGAGGCTTTTTTTCCCAGGGCTGAAAAGGCTCGCACGAGAGGGCACAGTTGTAAGATGCTTGAAAGTAGGTACAGAGGGGATGTCAGGGATTCCTTTTTACACAGAGAGTGGTGACTGCTTGGAATGGGCTACCAGCAACGGTAGTGGAGACGGATATGATAGGGTCTTTTAAGAGGCTCCTGGATAGGTACATGGGGCAAAGCAAAATAAAAGGCTATGTGCAACTCTAGGTAATTTCTGAAGTAAGTACATATTTGGCACAGCATTGTGGGTCAAAGGGCCTGTATTGTGCTGTAGATTTTCTATGTTTCTATGATCAAGCGGTTCAGTTGTTTCAACCAAGCATCAGAATGGGAAGAAAAGTGATGTGGGTCATTAACAAATGGACATTGCCTTTCTGAAGCACCACTCCTTGAAAATGTCTTGGATATTTCAGAGGCTAGTACCCAAGATGGAGCTGACTAATTTTACAAATTTTTGTAGCTTCTTTTAATCTTGTGCAGTAGCACCCCCTCCCCCCATACCCGACACTGATGCAGCCTGTCAGAATGCTCTCCATCATGTCTTGGAGATGATGAATCAAATCTCCTCAAACTCCTAATGAAATATAGCTTCAGTCTTGCCTTCTTTATTGCTGCATCAATATATTGGGACCAGGTTAGATCCTTAGAGATCTTTTCTATCAGGAACTTGAAATTGCTCACTCTCTCACCACTTCTGATCCCTTTATGAGGATAGGTTTGTGTTCCCCTTCCTGAAGTCCACAATCAGCTCTTTGATCTTACTGGCATTGAGCTCTAGGTTATTTCTGCAATACCACTCAACAATCTGGTATATCTCGCTTCAGTACACTCTCTTGTCTTTTTCTGTGATACTGCCAACAATGGTTGTATCATCAGCAAATTTATAGATGGTATTTGAGCTATGCCTAGCCACACTGTAATGCATCTAGAGGGAGTAGATCAGTGGGCTAAGTACACATCTTTGAGGTGCACCAGTATAGATGGTCAGCGAGGAGGAGGTATTATTAGCAGTCAGTGCAGATTGTGGTTAGAAAGTCAAGGATCCAATTCAACTTTGGATCAAAACTGGAAATGCATAAAGTTTAAAAATGTGGGAAAAGATGATAAGTGAGGAAAGAACAGAAGAGTTGTGTGGCAGGCAGAAAGGATGAAATGACAAATGGGATGCTGATACAAGTTAAAAGGCAATGAGATAGTAAATAAATAAAACGTGTTTGATACAAATAGAAATAGCATAATCATCTAAAATTGTTAAATGTTGAATCTGGAAGATAGTAATGGACCTAGTAGGAAGATTAGTATCTATTGCCTCAATTTATGTTGAGATTAATTTGAAGCAACTTGCAACTAATTGTTAAATTGGAATTTGCAATGAATTTCACCCGCTAATTGTATATCTCACACCTTTTAGTATCAACAGCATAAGACAATAGGAGCAAGGATAGAAAATAGACCAAAAACCATTCAAGCCTGCCCCAACTTGAACACGATCAGCATTAATCTATGCTTGTCTCAACTCTTCTCTCTGCCCTTCACTTTCTTGATCTTCCAAGTACTTTATCTTTCTCCAGTTTAAGCATTTCTAACAATCTAGCCTCCATCACCATCTGGGGCAGAGAATTCCTGAGATTTACTGCCAACTGAAATAAATTTTTAAAACGTCTCACATTATGTCCTGTGCTCTGTTGTTCTCTGCAAGTGAACCTTAAACTTGAAATCCTGGATATATTACAGTAAATGGTGTGAGTTATCAGAACAAGTAACTTATTCTCATCAATGCCAGAGGTCTGTGAGGTAATGAGCTGTTTTCAAAGTGTAGCTACTTCTGTTATTAATATACAACATTAAATAGTTCATAATTTTAATCATTGAACATTAAAGTACCTTGATTAATGTGTTAATTAAACATTATTGATATGAATGAAAACCATACTATGGAGCCTTTAAATCGAGTAACTTGTTTTCTGAGTGGTAAGTAAAGAATAAATGTGTGATCCAAACATCAGTGAAAACTGCGTTGCTTTACAACCACTTCCCAAGACGTCTAATTAACTTTCTAGCTGATTTTGAGACTGGCGTTTGATTTAACCTCAAAATAAAATAATGAACATCTTTTCTGATATCATAATTTTGATTCTGAAACAGCTTCTGAGCTAATGATTTTTTTATATTTTGTCAGCTTCCACTGCATACTGGGAATGAACAGCACAATCATAACTTTGCATTTTGACATAAAATATTCTCATGAGTTCAAACTCCCCAAGCCTTTGCTAATTAGTATGGATTATCTACTCATTAAAATCGTTGTTGATTGGAAAGATCCGTCAACTTTGTGCAGATGCTCTGGACTTAACACCATTGTAGAAAGTGCAAAGTTAATTTCCACTTCTTCCTTTCACACACTGTTGGCTTGGCAGGGGAATTTACTCTGAAACCTCTCATATCAAAGATAATGAAAGTAGGTGGTGTGGGTATTGAAAAAACTAATCCAATTTAAAGAGAATAAAGAGCACACGGAGGCAGATTTTAACTCTCCTTTCAAGGTAGATTTAACGTCAGATTTAACTCAATAATTCCTGGAATGGAGAAGTTCATCTCATTCTTCTTGGAACAGGAAGGTTACAAAGAGATCACATGGAGGTGCTTAAACTTGAGAAAGGTGTCAGTAGTGTTCCCACTGCTCAAGGAACCATGATGCTGTCAGGGAAGAGCACAGGATCCAAATATGACATATGGAGAAGCAAGTTTGCACAAGGAATAAAATGGTCATGGAGGCCACTCAATTGAAGAAAGTGGAAGCAGCTTCAAAAGTGAGCAACATGAGGATGTGAAAAGAAAGATATTTTGCAGAAATGTGTGGGCAAGGCAGGGGAACGGAATTATCTAGTCTGCTCTTGCTGGAGTAACAGGCTACCTCTAATGTAAACATTCTGTGATTCTAGGTAGAAAATGGAGGGCCACAGGTGCTAACCACTTCCGTTCAGCTGCTCTGTCTCTGGGAACCAAGATTAATGCAGTTTTGGCATCTATCTAAAGCAGGCATGGGTATCTTTGAAGTATCAGAAAAAAGAAGCACAAACAGTGGCCAGCTTATTAGGTTCACCTGTACACCTGCTCGTTAATGCAAATATCTAATCAGCCAAACATGTAGCAGCAACTCGTTGTGTAAAAGCGTGCAGACATGGTCAAGCGTTTCAATTTTGTTCAGACCAAACATCAAAATGGTAAAGAAATGTGATCTAAATGACTTTGACTGTGGAATGACTGTTGGTGATGAACGAGGTAGCCTGAGTATCTCAGAAACTGCTGATCTCCAGGGATTTTCATACGCAATAGTCTCTAGAGTTTATAGAGAATGGTGCAGCAAACAAAAAATATCCAGTGAGCAGCAGTTCCATGCGTGAAAAAGCCTTGATAGTGAGAGAAGAGAATGGCCTGTCTGGTTCAAGCTGACAGTAACTCTAATAACTATGCGTTACAACAGTGGTGTGCAGAAGATCATCTCTGAATATACAACACATCGAACAGTGAAGCGGGTGGGCTACAGCAGCAGAAGATGATGAACATATACTTTAATAAGTATAGGAGCAGCCTAATAAGGTGGTCATTGAGTGTACTATGGACTCTCATTTCAATATTAATGCCCAATGTGCATATAATGGCACCGACCACTTCCCTTGTCTTGGAAACAATTTGTCAACAATCAAGATGTCCAAGGCAATGTTCACTGCCACCTCTAATACTGCAACACTTCGCCTGTCTGAGGAAATGAGAATTTAAAATCACGAACTCAAACATGGCACAAACTTATGTTCTACTGCACTACAATCATCTCAGCTCTCAGAGCTGCAAGCCACCTATCTCTGACTCCTCAGAGGACTGAAGAGATACCATCAGCAACATCTTTACCAAATATTCAAAATTCACTGATAGGTTGAGCAAATCAACATCAGCATCCTCTCCTTGACAAACATCAGCAGCATTGAGACTTTAATTACATTGAGCTAGCTTCCATGATCAAGCCACATTGGTTACATGTCCAATAAAAGAAAGACCTTTGCTTAGAACCAAAGATGAAAAGTTTTTGAACTATTATGGTAACTCTGTCTTTTCCAAGGTGCTTGATTATTTCTAGTATTTACAGTTTTGATCTTAGATTTCTATCATCTGCAGTTCATTTGTCTAGTGTATTGCTTTGTATTGTTAAAACATTGTTCTTCATATGATGGTATAAGAAAGTGAAGCAATAGATGAAGGAAAAGCAGGTTGTCATTGCTGGTATGTTCATGAAAGAAATTGCACATCAGTCTGATTTGCTCAGAACTAATTCCAAATTTTATATCAATTTACAGAGATTCACTTGGATAATACGTCAGTAAGATTTATTATCCAACCCACCAGAATAACTGCTGGCATTTACATAAATTTTGGGTTGCAAGATGGGAACATCTGTGTAATTAGACACCAGCTGCTGACCCTTCCAACTTTGGAACTAATTATAAATTTTATAGGAACCAACGCAAAAATGATTTTTACTGAGAGTTCCATTCTATCAAAATAGTTCAGTTTCTTCAACAATTCCAATCATTCAGCAAATAACCACAGCAAGTATATATGTGTTATTCAAGAAAATTCCTTAAAAAAGCTAATATATTAAACACATTTTTAACACATTTTAGTACTGGATGATAGCAAATACACTTCCAATATTACACCATGCTCATCTTGTAACTAATAGAAGGTTAATTGCTGAAACCCAGTGGAAATGTTTTTCTAATGTAAAGACTATTAGAACCTCTCGGTGTCACATCATTCTAATATACTGTTTTCTTAATTCACAATATGGTAGCATTATAGAATGAATGTTTCAATAATTAGAAATATAATGTTATATAAAATATTATTATATATTTGGAGAAGGAAGTCTGAGAATCGGAACGGGAGTGCTGCTGGAGCCATTTTGATTTTTTCTTCTCATCGAGGTTAAGAGAGGCGGGACTGCGCAGGTGTGTGACATCAGGCAGTGAAGCGTGGAAAATTTAAAAGGAACACAGCCTTACACAGTGGGCAGCGTCACTTGCGGGCAGCGGAGTGAGCCGGGGGCAGAGTCAAGGCTTAAGGGCTTTGACTCAACGGGCTTAGGCGGAAACGGGCAAGGCAAGGTAGGTTTAGTTTTCAATTTTTCCTGTTATTTGAGGAAAGGGGGGATTATGAGTGTAAGGGCAGCTTGTTGTTCTCGGTGTCGGATATGGGAGGTCCTGAAGTCTCCTAGCCTCCCAGACATCCATATCTGCACCAGGTGCACCGAGCTGCAGTTCCTAAGGGACCGTGTTAGGGAACTGGAGCTGCAGCTCGATGCCCTTCGTCTGGTCAGGGAGAGTGAGGAGGTGATAGAGAGGAGTTACAGGCAGGTGGTCACACTGGGGCCACAGGAGGCAGACAGTTGGGTCATGGTTAGGAGAGGGACTAGGAAGAGTCAGGTACTAGAGAGTTCCCCAGTGGCAGAACCCCTTGACAATAAGTATGAGTACTGTTGGGGGGGACAGCCTACCTGCGGGAAGCGACAGTGGCCGTGTCTCTGGAACAGATTCTGGCCCTGTGGCTCAGAAGGGTAGGGAAAAGAAGAGGAAGGAAGTAGTAACAGGGGACTCGATAGTTAGGGGGTCAGATAGGCAATGCTGTGTACGCAATCAGGAGATCTGGATGGTAGTTTGCCTCCCTGGTGCCAGGGTCCAGGATGTTTCTGATCATGTCCAAGATATCCTGAAGTGGGAGGGTGAGGAGCCAGAGGTCGTGGTACATATAGGTACCAATGACATAGGTAGGAAAAGGGAAGAGGTCCTGAAAGGAGAATATAGGGAGTTAGGAAGGGAGTTGAGAAGAGGACCGCAAAGGTAGTAATCTCAGGATTATTGCCTGTGCCATGCGACAGTGAGAGTAGGAATGGAATGAGGTGGAGGATAAATGCGTGGCTGAGGGATTGGACCAGGGGGCAGGGATTCAAGTTTCTGGATCATTGGGATCTCTTTTAGGGCAGGTGTGGCCTGTACAAAAAGGACGGGTTGCACTTGAATCCTAGGGGGATCAATATCCTGGTGGGGAGATTTGCTAAGGCTACTAGGGAGACTTTAAACTAGAATGGTTGGGGGGTGGGAATCAAATTGAAGAGACTAGGAGAGAGGAGGCTAGTTCACAAATAGAGAAAGCTTGTAGACAGTGTGTGAGGGAGGATAGGCAGGTGATAGAGAAAGGAAGCACTCAGACCGAAGATGTAGGGGAGAAGGAAGAAAAAGAAGATAATAAAGTTGTTTGTGCCATTAGGTATAAACAGAGAGTAAGAGGTGGAGAGTTTTTTTAATATATTTATTTTAATGCCAGAAGCATTGTAAGAAAGGTGGATGAGCTTAGAGCATAGATTGATACCTGGAAATATGATGTTGTAGTTATTAGTGAAACATGGTTGCAGGGTTGGTGTGATTGGCAGCTAATTATTCCTGAAGTTTGTTGCTTCAGGTGTGATAGAATTGGAGTAGCAAGAGAGGGAGGTGTTGCATTGCTCGTCAGAGAAAATATTACAGAGGGGCTTTGGCAGGATAAATTAAAGGGCTCATCTAGGGATACTATTTGGGTGTGTTACAAACCCCTTAACTGGGTCACTTACCAGCAAAGAAAGAGAGGTCTGTTGAAGTCTGATGATAATATTTTTAACAGTATTTATTAGTAAATAATATAAATGCAAATATACAGATAACATATGTTGTCAATACTAAATCTAAAAGTCTGGGTATAATAATAACCAATAAGAAATAAGTTCTATCGTTGTCTAGGGGATAATGTATTGTCCGATGGAAATATAAAGTTCACTCAGTTCATGCAGGCTGCAGCCTTTGGGGACCGCTGGGTTGCAATGGTTGGAGAGAGAGAGAGAGAGATTTGGAGAAAAACTTGTCGGCTTTTCCTTTGATGATTTCGAGCCGTCGGAGTCTCGTTGGTGTGGCCGTTCACTTGTGGCCTCTCCTTTTAGCTAAGCCGTTCTTCCATGATGAGCCGGTCACCCTGGCAAGGGAGGACGCACATGGGCCCTCACTGGCGTTCACTATAAAACGCTGTCACTGGATTTCCAGCGTTTCTCCTGGTGCGTCTAAAGGGGTTGTTCCCCAGACCCTCTTTTATCCTTACTCATGGGGTCTCAGATGTCAATCAGGTTGGGATGATGCAATCCCTCAACCAGCCCACTCTGGTCGTCCCCTGAGGGGCTTCAATGAATAGTACAGTACTCAATACACAATTCTGTCTCTAAGAGACAATAGTTGTTGTCAGTGGTTTTGTTTCGCTGAGGCCAGGACACATTCCAAACCTTGTGGATTCTGCGTGTCTCTCTCTCATTTCCTGGGTCCCAGACCCGAATTAATAGCGATCTTGCGATTCTCAAAAAAGAGGGGGCGACTTTGTACCCTTCGGCCCCTCAGAGTTGCTGCACGTTCATAACACCCACTTCCTTCTAAGATTTTTACCACAGGCAAAAATTAATTAATACAGAGTCTTACAGGATTTTCAGAATCTAACAAAAGAGTTTCTTTTTCACTACAGAGTGATACAGTTGTACATTCAATTCAGCATCTAAACAATTAGCGATTACATTGTCGCTTCCTTTAATACCTTAACATCTTGTACCTTAATAAATTCTTGTAGCATCAGACTCCAATTTAATAACCACCTATTTTTATCCCTTTTCTTCAGAAAACAAAAACTAAAGAGTTGTGAGCTTACCTTACGTGTATATTACAAAAGTTCATGCAAATACAATCTTTATTTTACTTTCAAACTTAACAGTCAATCTTCCATGGGGATTGTCTTTATTATTCACATGCTTTGTCGAAATCCCTTAAAACCAGATCCTGTTATTTAAAATGGCATCCCGTCAACCCTCGCCCCTTTTCCAGTTAACTCCCACGTGGTTAGCTTGGATACCAGTGTGGAATAGGCTTTTGCATGCTCCTTTCATAGGAGTTATTTTATCAACAATGTGTTCCAAACTTAGACCATTTTCTGAATTTCCACACACTTCTTTAATTTTAAGCAAGTTGTTAGTTTTATCTTCAGGACCCTTCATTCTATTAGTTTTCAGTTTAAAATCTGCAAGCGATCCCTCTTTGTCCAAATAACATTTCATATTCTGCCTCTTCACAGTACTCTCTTGAATAACAATAGCGTGTGGGGTACCTTTACATTCCAATTCAACCTGTAATTGATTCGCAGGCACCGTGTTACCAAGCCATTGTCCCTGTAGCCTGGGTGCTGCTTCTGACATCACTCCAGACTTTAAATTTTCTTCATTCAATTTAGGAACTACACTTGTCCCTTTTCCTTCAATAATAATATTCACCTCACTACCTTTTATCTCCTCATTAACTTTTAACACACGTTCGGACACAAACAACTGGGAATTCTCACTTCCCACTAGTACCACGGTTAACCCTTTCTTCACTGAACAAAGTCCATCTGACCCACAAAGACTGCATTCCTTTTCAACTGAATCAAATACCTCAGACTTTTTCTGAGTTCCATTACTAGGTTCAGTACCACGTGCATCCACATCTTGAACACACTCAAACAGGACATCTGCCCCTCCTAGGCTTTCAATACCCGTACACTTTTCAAATTCTAAGTTCCCCTGATCCTCCCAGTTACTTTGTGGGCAACTCCCTTCCGGAGTAAACTCAACCCCATGGGCTGAAACAACCTCATCTGCCAACCCAGCAGACTTCTTCAAGGTAATGGCATCCTTTTCATCTAGGACTGCCCTCATTTCATTATCGGGAACACATTTAAAATTTTCAACTTCTTCAAATAGTTCTGCCAAACCAGACAGATCATCCATGTCCAACCCTGGACCTTGTAACAGCTTTATCTATTTCTTATCTTTACTCCATGCCTCTATACATTTCCTCCTGACTAAGGGCAGGTCTACCTCCTCTCCCTTACTCTCTTTTACTTTCCTATTCTCTGTTTTACCACCCTCTAACTCCTCTTGGTACAGGGTCGGTAAAAACGTCTCGGCCAAATTGATACTGGTCTCTTTCTCAGCTGCCTTTCTCGACATGCTGCAAGTGGTCGCGCATGCGAGATAGATCTTGGAATCTAGGGGCGGGTCCTCAACACTTACAGGCTGGCTCGTCAGCCCCATGGCCGACCAAACGTCACCAACAGCTAAATCGTTATCCAGAAGGAGGTCTACATCAGTTCTCGGGAATTCTGATTACACCCCTATTTCAACTGGTCCAGATACCAGCTCACAATTTATAATGATCCTATGCAAGGGCACCGCTTCTGTCCCTTTCCCTATGTCTCTCAAAGCTACCTCTCCAGTTTCACGACCAAAATCTAGTACCGTACTGCAAATCAATGACAGCTCAGCTTCCGTGTCTCTCCAGATCCGCACAGGAACTGGTGTGTCTCCCTCTTTCACAGACACAGTTCCTTCTGCAATAAATGTCTCAGGCCCCTCTTGTATTCTGTCTACTTGGGGCTTTCTCGCTGATTTACTGATCACCACAATACATCCTGTAGGGACTGCTCTTTCCATTTTCCTGTCTCCTTCCTCGGAGCAAGGCACTTAGATGCAATATGACCCACCTTTCCACAATTAAAACAGGTCAAGCCAGGATCACTCCTGCCGTCTTGCCTTTCCCCCCCCTGATTTTTACCACTAGCTCCCGGCTGAATCTCTGCCTCAGCCGGCGGGCTTTCTCTACCATTCCCCGGTCTCTCTGGTAACTTTTATTCGAGGAAAACTTTGTCTTGTGGGTTAGGGCATATTCATCTGCGAACCTAGCAAATTTGGAGATGGACTTATTCGGCTTCTCGTTCAAATACATCTGGATATCATCCGAAACACAACCTTTAAATTCCTCAATCAGAATTAACTCTCTGAGATGCCAAAAATCTTCTTCCACCATTTCTGCTGCACACCAACGATCCAAGAGCACACCCTTCTCATAGGCAAACTCTGCATATGTCTGATTCCACCCTTTCTTTAAATTTCTGAACTTTTGTCTATAGGCCTCAGGTACCAATTCGTAGGTCCGAAGAATGGCCTCCTTTACTTTCTCATAATTCTCAGAATCCTCCTCCTCCTCCATGGACAACGCTGCATATGCCCGTTGTGCCTTCCCTTTTAACACACTTTGTAATAACGCCACCCACTGATCTTTGGGCCACTTCTGACTCACTGCCACCTTTTCAAAATGCAAGAAATAACTATCAACATCCGTCTCCTCGAACGGAGGTACTAACCTAAACTCATGACTAACATTAAACCGCTCCTCTCGGTCTGGCCCTTGAGCTCTTTGCTCATGCCTTAACTTCTCCATGTCCAAGTCATGTTGCCTCTGTTTCTCCTTCTCCTCATACTCCCTCTCCTTCTTGGGTCTCTCCTTCTCTTTTTTAGCTGCTTCCAGCTGTTTTAACTAAATTTCATGCTCCCTCTGCTTCTCAGCTCTTTCCTGCTCCTTTTCAGCTCTTCCCTTCTCCCTTTTCACCTCTAATTCCTTTAGCTGGAGCTCATACTCCCTTTGCTTGTCAGCTCTTTCTTTTTCCTTTTCAGCTGCTTCCAGCTGTTTTAACTTAATTTCATGTTCCAACCTTAATTTCTCGAACTCTGACTGAGCCGTCCCACTAGCTGGTACCTTTTCAGGGATATTTTCCAATACCTCAGCTGCAAACACATTCTTCACAATATAATACTGAGTTATGGCCCTCTGCACCTCCCGCTTTTTCATCGACAACCTCACCTCTGCGAGGTTTAGTCCTTTTGCAATATTTATCAAGTTCGACTTTGTGGCCGCCTCTAGTGTCTCCAGAGTCGGGTTTTCTATAAATTCATCAACGTCCATCTTTGCTGGTTTCCCGTCTGGTTCCCCGTGCAACCAGACCCACGTTTGGACTTAAAAGCCCCATTCACTGGCCCTCCAATTTGGTATCAAATCTCGAGACAAGGCCCCACGTTGTTACGAACCCCGTAACTAGGTCACTTACCAGCAAAGATAGAGAGGTCCGTTGAAGTCTGATGATACTATTTTTAACAGTATTTATTAGTAAAAACACACAAAATTAATATCAATGCAAATATACAGATAACATACGTCGTCAATACTAAATCTATAAGTGCAGATATAATAATAATCAATAAGTAATGAGCTCTATCGTTGTCTAGGGGATAATGTATTGTCCGATGGAAATATAAAGTTCACTCAGTTCATGCAGGCTGCAGCCTTTGGGGACCGCTGGGTTGCAATGGTTGGAGAAAGAGAGAGATTTGGAGAAAAACTTGTCGGCTTTTCCTTTGATGATTTCGAGCCGTCGGAGTCTCGTTGGTGTGGCCGTTCACTTGTGGCCTCTCCTTTTAGCTAAGCCGTTCTTCCATGATGAGCCGGTCACCCTGGCAAGGGAGGACGCACACGGGCCCTCACCGGCGTTCACTATAAAACGCTGTCACTGAATTTCCAGCGTTTCTCCTGGTGTGTCTAAAGAAGTTGTTCCCCAGACCCTCTTTTATCCTTACTCACGGGGTCTCAGATGTCAATCAGGTTAGGATGATGCAATCCCTCAACCAGCCCACTCTGGTCATTCCCTGAGGGGCTTCAATGAATAGTACAGTACTCAATACACAATTCTGTCCCCAAGAGACAATAGCCGTTATCAGTGGTTTTGTTTCACTGAGGCCAGGAAACATTCCAAACCTTGTGGATTCTGCGTGTCTCTCTCTCATTTCCTGGGTCCCAGACCCGAATTAATAGCGATTTTGCGATTCTCAAAAAGGAGGGGGTGACTCTGTACCCTTTGGCCCCTCAGAGTTGCTGCACATTCATAACAGGTGGAACTGAGGAATGGGAAAGGTGGAGTAACATTTATAGGGGTGTATTATAGACACCTAATGGGGAGCAAGAATTGGAGGAGCAAATTTGTAAGGTGATAGCAGATATTTGTAGTAAGCACAAAATTATATTTGTGGGAGATTTTAATTTTCCACACATAGACTGGGAAGCCCATTCTGTAAAAGGGCTGGATGGTTTGGAGTTTGTAAAATGCATGCAGGACTGTTTTTTGAAGCAATACATAGAGCTACCAACTAGAGAAGGGGAAGTGTTGGATCTCCTGTTAGGGAATGAGATAGGCCAGGTGACGGAGGTCTGTGTTGGGGAGCAGTTCGGGTCCAGTGATCACAATGCCATTAGTTTCAATATAATTATGGAGAAGGATAGGACTGGACCCAAGGTTGAGATTTTTGATTGGAGAAAGGCAAACTTTGAGGAGATACGAAAGGATTTAGAAGAAGTGGATTGGGACAATTTGTTTTATGGGAAGGATGTAATAGAGAAATGGAGGTCATTTAAAGGTGAAATTTTGATGACACAGAATCTTTATTTTCCTGTTAGGTTGAAAGGAAAGGTTAAAAGTTTGAGAGAGTAATGGGATTTGACAGGATCCCTGACAGGATTTTCCCTAGGACCTTGAGGGGAGTTAGTATAGAAATAGCAGGGGCTCTGAAAGAAATATTTCAAATGTCATTAGAAACGGGGATGGTGCCAGAGGATTGGCATATTGCTCATGTGGTTCCATTGTTTAAAAAGGGTTCTAAGAGTAAACCTAGCAATTACTGGCCTGTAAGTTTGATGACAGTGGTGGGTAAATTAATGGAAAGCATTCTTAGAGATGGTATATATAATTATCTGGATAGACAGGGTCTGATTAGGACCAGTCAACATGGATTTGTGCGTGGAAGGTCATGTTTGACAAATCTCATTGAATTTTTTGAAGAGGTTACTAGGAAAGTTAACAAGTGTAAAGCAGTGGATGTTGTCTATATGGACTTCAGTAAGGCCTTTGACAAGGTTCTGCATGGAAGGTTAGTTAGGAAGGTTCAATCATTAGGTATTAATATTGAAGTAGTAAAATGGATTCAATGATGGCTGGATGGGAGATACCAGAGAATAGTAATGGATAACTGTTTGTCAGGTTGGAGGCTGTTGACTAGTGGTGTGCCTCAGGGATTTGTGCTGGGTCCAATGTTCTTTGTCTTATACATTAATGATCTGGATGATGGGGTGGTAAATTGGATTAGTAAGTATGCTGATGATACTAAGATAGGTGGTGTTGTGGATAATGAAGTCCATTTTCAAAACTTGCAGTGAGATTTAGGCCAGTTAGAAGAGTGGACTGAAAGATGACAGATGGAGTTTAATGCTGATAAGTGTGAGGTGCTACTTTTTAGTAGGACTGATCAAAATAGGACATACATGGTAAATGGTAGGGCATTGAGGAATGCAGTAGAACAAAGTGATCTAGGAATAATGGTGCATAGTTCACTGAAGGTGGAATCTCATGTGGATAGGGTGGTGAAGAAAGCTTTTGGTATGCTGGCCTTTATAAATCAGAGCATTGAGTATAGGTGTTGGGATGTAATGTTAAAATTGTACAAGGCAATGGTGAGGCCAAATTTGGAGTATTGTGAACAGTTCTGGTCACCGAATTATAGGAAAGATATTAACAAAATAGAGAGAGTACAGAGGAGATTTACTAGAATGTTACCTGGGTTTCAGCATCTAAGTTACAGAGAAAGGCTGAACAAGTTAGGTCTTTATTCTTTGGAGTGTAGAAGGTTGAGTGGGGACTTGATAGAGGTATTTAAAATTATGAGGGGGATAGAAAGAGTTGATGTGGATAGGCTTTTTCCATTGAGAGTAGGAGAGATTCAAACAAGAGGACATGAGTTGAGAGTTAAGGGGCAAAAGTTTAGGGGTAACTCAAGGGGGAACTTTTTTACTCAGAGAGTGGTAGCTGTGTGGAATGAGATTCCAGTAGAAGTGATAGAGGCAGCTTCGATATTGTCATTTAAAAAAAAAATTGAATAAGTATATGGACAGAAAAAGGAATGGGGGGTTATGGGCTGAGTGCAGGTCGGTGGGACTAGGTGAGACTAAGCATTAGGCACAGACTAGAAGGGCCAAGATGGCCTGTTTCCCTGCTGTAAATGTTATATGGTTATTATCTAAAGGATGAAATGGGGAATTGCTCTGTATTTCATATCTAAGTAATGTTTGAGTAATCTTGTATATGCATTGGTTGATTTAGCATTCTTGTTTGTTTCAATGATTCATTACAGATTATATGCATATATACGTGAATTGCAGATGTCACCACACTACCACATGATATGTGTACACCTCGATTAAAGTAAACACGAAGTTAGTCCTACATTTCAGACTCCTGTGTCTTCCTTTCCATTGGTTTAATGTTTTGAAGGTACAAAGCATGACATTGGCGATGAGGTATTTTTTGAAACTAACCTGAGGTGGTTAGTGACCCATTAAAGCACAGTGAGACGTTCAAACTGAAAAACAAACACAGCAAGAACAATGATGCAGAAATGGTTGAGTTTTTTAAAAAAAAGAAGTGCAGCATATGCTCTTCAGAAGTGAAGACACAATCAAGTTTAAAGCAAAATTCAGAAAATGGAAAAAATCACGGGTTCGTAAAGGATGAGTAATGGATGATAATAATCATAAAAAATCAGAAATGGTAGGCTACATCAAAAAGATTGACACATTTGATTACACACAGATAATTGAATTTTATATACACTGCAAATCAAGCAATATTTTGAAGCAAATGAAGTAGCTAATGAAAAGTGAGTATCAGTTTTGCTGAGTGCATTGGGTTTAAAAACATATAGTTTGCTTAAAAGTTTAACAGTTCCAAACAAGCCAGCAGAAATAAGCTTTGCTGATATTATCAATGTATTGCAGGAACATTTGGAACCAAAGCCAATGTTGATTGTAGAATGCTTTAGGTTTCATAAGCAGAACCAAAAAGAAGGGCATATGTGGCTGAATTGAAGAGATCATCTGAGCATTGTGAGTTGAGTAATGAGCTTAAACATGTGCTGGGAGATTGTTTAGTTTGTGTAATCTTACAAGACAGCATTCAAAGCAGTTCCTAAGTGAAGTACAACTTACATTTAAAAGAACTGTTCAAATCGCTGTTTCAATAGAAACTGCAGAGAGAAGTGCAACTGAGTTGCAGTCAGGAATGAACATGAGGATGAACAAAATTCCAACATCTAAACAGAAGCATCCTGGCTGAATAAGTTGTGTTACCATTGTGGCAGGCGCTCATATACAACAAAGACATGCGGATTTAAAGATGAAACTTGCAGAAAATACAATAAAGTAGAACACATACAAAGAGCATGTCAGGCAGACAAAAATAAATGGACTGCTTAGGGAAGAGAAAAGTCTAAAAAGTCAAACTGCAGTTTCAGAAGGAGCACTAATCTGCATGCTGTTGTTGTGTGGCCTTGAGATTCACAGTGTAAAAAGTAACAATAGACAAGTAATGTTTCTTACACCAAAAGTGAATGGCAAATTAATTAAAATGGAATTAGTCAGCTGTTCTGCTGCTTCAGTCATTCCACAAAATGAATCTGAATGGCCTATCAAAGACACTAAACTGAAGCCTGCAGATATCCAACGAAGAACTGATACTTAAGAAAATATAACTCCTGTGGGAATAACATTTATAACAGTGAAGTACAGCAACCAACAATCCAAATTGAGCTTGTACATGGTAAAACAGGAGGACCTAGTATTGTGGGGGTGTGACTAGCTGAGACAACTACAACTCGATTGAAGATCCATCCACAATTTGCATGCCACACCCACTGCAATGAAGCCATATGAACATGAAGTAAGAGAGATTCTGAATGATACCACAGCAGTGCTTAAGGGTGACATTTGAAAACTCAAACATAGCATTAACTGAATATGCTGCACCCAAGTTTTACAAGGTCTTTCCAGTTCCTTGTACAATCAGTGATAAAGTAGCCGGTGAGCTAGATCGCATGGAGACAGAAGGAATTCTTTCCAAGATTGAATAGAGCCCACGGGCAATGCCAGTGGTCCCAGTAAGTAAGAAGAATGGGTCTGTCATGACCTTCGGTGATGTTAAGGTCACCATCAACCTAGTGCCAAAAGTAGATCAATACACTCTGCCCAGGATAGAACACATCATTGCAAACCTTTCTGGAGGAAAACATTTCAGACTTAGCTGAGGCCTATTTGCAGATGGAAATGGAAGAAGAGTCCATAAATACTCACAATGGTCTTTATTGCTATAAAAGGATGATTTTTGGAATAGCATCTGCACCTGCACTCTGGCAGAAAGCTATGAACCAGGTGACACCAGCTACCTAGGCACTCAGTGTCACCTGGATGACATAATTATTACCTGTAAGGATGACAAGGTACACTTCCAAAACCTCAAGTGGTGACAGTTGATGCACCATCAATAACTCACACTGAGACGTAAGGCGAGATATCGGCTTTTATTGACTGGAAGAAGGAACCAGGAGTGAGTGTCTATCATACAATGTCTTGGAGACTGAGGCCGAGCGTCAGGCCGCAGATCTCCTTTATACAGGGGCCTGTGGGAGGAGCCACAGGAGCAGTCAGCAGGGGCGTGTCCCGACAGGCACATAGTTCACCACAACAGAGCTAAAAATATTAGAAGATTATGGGCTCGGAGCACAATGTGACAAATGTGAATTCTTTAAAAAAGGCACCACTTACTGTGGTCACATCATTAACACACAAGACTTACACAAATGTGCTGAGAAAATTCAAAGAGCGATGGATGCCCCAAAGTCAAAGAATGAGTCGCAGTTGTGATCCTTCTAAGGGTTTGTCAACCGCTAGAACAGGTTCCTGCCAAGCCTGGCTACTGTGCTCCTCCGCTGTGGAAACATATCTGTAACACTGGAGTCTTTATGAATTTGTAACTTTTGTAAAATGTAATGGTACGAATTGGAGCCTGTGAATCCCAATATGCTTTGCTGACTTGGATGGGAAGCTTACAAATCTGTGTCTGTACGTTTTATAACGGCAAGCTGTTTTTTAACGGCAGGATATTTGCTTTATGGCTGGGTTTAGATGTTTTGACTACAGAGGTAAACAGGATAGAGATTCTGAAGAACCAATGGACTGCTTGAAGAGCAAATGGCAGGAACTAGAGATGTTGCAGATAATGAAAGAATGCTATTATGGAATGAAGCAGCCTAATTACTATTCTCTGTAAAAAGTATAGAAGTATTTTGGTTGAAACATAAGATCAAAGCTATTTTTCTAGATGATACTTGACTGGAAAATATAACTTCCCTTGAAAGTAAAATAGTAAATGTGCTGAAATTGTGACCCACTCTGAATTTGCTGAGGTTTGTTACTTTATATTAGAAGACCTAGCTGAGTGACACATGACAGGATTTGTAGGTTCCACAAAGACTTGTTTGTCTAGGTGTGATAGTGACACGGAAAATACCAAAGACAGAACTGCTTGGGGAGACTCCCAGGAGTAGCAGTTGCTGAAAGAAAAGTAAAGTAAGTTTCTTTTGTTCCTGTGGAATTTTTTATGCTTCAGTTCAACTTCAGTTTTGTCTCACTTTTGCCCTATATGCTACAGTCTTGAGTGAATCAGTTTCTCTTGACACATTCAGCGTGATGACAGCAAGAGGTAAACACTATAGGTCAGCCTAGGTTTCAGTATCGAGGATACTTATACAGCTCGACCTAGTGTCGAGGACACACAAAAACTTTCTGAAGTAATATGACAAAAGGAATTAGTGTGGTGAACTATGTGCCTGTCTGAACACGCCCCCTGCTGACTGCTCCTGTGGCTCCTCCCACAGGCCCCTGTATAAAGGCGATCTGAGGCCTGACGCTCGGCCTCAGTCTCCAGGACATAGTATGATGGACACTCACTCCTGGTTCCTTCTTCCAGTCAATAAAAGCCGATATCTCGCCTTACATCTCAGTGTGAGTTATTGATGGTGCATCAATTAGTAAACCACCCAATAACAGAAGTGTGTCAGGGACACCAGGTGCTGAAGTTTATTAAACCCCACGGGATGCTATAGTGAAGACTGGTAAGTTGTTAGAATATTTTTGGAACAAAAGAAGTATAAAATAAAGGATTGGGTAGGGTGCGTCTTTCCCTGATCAAGAAAGAGAAATCAGCACTTGAAAAGATAAAATAACACTGGAAATCATATAAAGTGTTTGAAATGGATACAAATTCTGCAGAGGCAACTTGCTGCACAGAAAAGAATAAAACGTGCTTTTGAATCTGAAAGAGAGGAAGAGGATGAATATGGAAATATGGATTGGAATGATTTAGCGGATAGGGTGACCAGATATAGTTGTGATGAGGAGCCTTTTCCCAAGTAACCCCTCCCCCCCCACCCTCCATCAACATACAATCCAAAGGAACTGATGCTGCTACAGGCTGCACATTTGTCTCCTCTAGTTACTATTGGAGAGGGAGCAGCCATGGCAGGAAATGAAAACCGAAATATAACATACACTATCCTGTTCAGGGCACAGTAGCTGAGGGATATTGCAAAGGATATTGGGATAAATGTGCCCGGAATTACTCTGGAAAGTGGTTCCAAGTAATTAGTTACTGCAGAGAAATACACAAACTAGGTGATAGATGAGAAAAAGAGATTGTTTATAATGTTCAAGCACTTGTTCTTGAACATACACTCCACTTTGCCAGAAGCACAGTGATATATTAGGGGAGTAAGTGAAGATTTAAAGAATGAGATTCTGATTGTTATGGGTAACAACAACGGGGACTTAATAGATAAGTTACAGAAATATTACCAGAGGAAGGAAAAAAACCCTCTGCATTTGTGTCCCATTTGTGAATGTTGTTTCAAGGGATGTACAGATCAATATTACATCGAGAACATTTAGAGTCAGAGCCCACAAATAGATGGTTAAGAACATTAGTGTCTTATAGTATAAACAAATCTAAAAAAATGTTGGAATTGTTTGATCCCGTTGTTATGAACCCCGTAACTGGGTCACTTACCAGGAAAGATAGAGAGGTCCGTTGAAGTCTGATGATACTATTTTTAACAGTATTTATTAGTAAAAATACACAAAAATAATATCAATGCAAATATACAGATGATATACATCAGCAATACTAAATCTAAAAGTGTGGGTATAATAATAATCAATAAGAAATAAGTTCTATCGTTATCTAGGGGATAATGTATTGTTCGATGGAAATATAAAGTTCACTCAGTTCATGCAGGCTGTAGCCTTTGGGGACCATTGAGTTGCAATGGTTGGAGAGAGAGAGAGATTTGGAGAAAAACTTGCCGGCTTTCCTTTTATGATTTCGATCCGTCGGAGTCTTGTTGGTGTGGCCGTTCACTTGTGGCTTCTCCTTTAGCTAAATCGTTCTTCCGTAATGAGCCTGCTACCCTGGCAAGGGAGGACGCACATGGGCCCTCACCGGCGTTCGCTATAAAATGCTGTCACTGGATTTCCAGCGTTTCTCCTGGTGCGTCTAAAGGGGTTGTTCCCCAGACCCTCTTTTATCCTTACTCACGGGGTCTCAAATGTCAATCAGGTTGGGATGATGCAATCCCTCAACCAGCCCACTCTGGTCGTCCCCTGAGGGGTTTCAATGAATAGTACAGTACTCAATACACAATTCCGTCTCCAAGAGACAATGGCCGCTATTAGGGGTTCCGTTTCGCTGAGCAGGACACATTCCAAACCTTGTGGATTCTCTCTCATTTCCTGGGTCCCAGACCCGAATTAATAGCGATCTTGCAATTCTCAAAAAGGAGGGGGCGACTTTGTACCCTTCGGCCCCTTAGAGTTGCGTCACATTTGTAATACCTGTGACACTGCACATACTGAGGTGTGAGTGGTTAGGAAAATGATTAGCGAGTGGGAGAAGGAGATGCAGGAGTTAGATTTTAACTTTAGGTATACACCAGAGGCAGCTAAAGTGTTTTTCTTTCAACAAAGTCCAAAGGATATCATGTGGGGAAATGCAGGTCATGGAAGAAGCGAGCAGGACGATTGTAAATGGGAAATAACATGGCGCTGGAGTATGCCTTCGCCCAGTCAGTGAAGCTTCTGTCAGGGACAGTACAGCACTCAAATCTGATGTTTCAGCTGGAGTTATGTGGGCCATTATGCCCAGAAATATACTGCAAACTGTTCATGTAATTTAAATTCTAACAAAAGTCAAAGGAGTTACAGAGTGTCAGAAAATGTTGGAATTTTGGTTAATGCAGGGATTTCATGCTTTAAAATGTTGTATAGTTCTGCATGATGAATAACTTCCAGCATTTCTTTCTTTTAGTCTTAGAATTGAGTTTAGTTGACTTTATTACTTACATCCTTCTTATACATGAGTAAAAATCTTTACATTACATCTATGTCTAGATGTGCAATGTGCAATTTATAGTACTTTATAACAAATAGTATGTACAACAGGACAGTCAATATAACATAGAAATACAATTGTATCAGCATGAATGATGGCCTGGTAGAAGAAGCTGTCCAGGAGCCTGTTGGTCCTGGCTTTTATGCTGTGGTACTGTTTCTCAGATGGTAGCAGCTGGAACAGTTTTTGGTTGGGGTGACTCAGGTCCCCAGTGATCCTCTGGGCCCTTTTCACACACCTGTCTTTGTAAATGTCCTGAATAGTGAGAAGTTCACATCTACAGATGCACTGGGCTGTCCACACCACTCTCTGCATAGTCCTGCAATTTAGTGAAGTACAGTTCCCATACCAGAGTAACACATTTCCTCAATGTTGTACAATTGCAACTGAATATTGTGGTAACAGTTTATCCTTTAAGAATAAAATATCTTCTGAAATGGTTTAAAAGTGTAAATGGTCTGCATGTTTCGACTGTGTAAAGTACAGCCACACTGAGTTCATTTTAGTGAGAGAAAGTGTGTGTGTGGGGGGGGGGGGGGGAGGGGAGTATTAAGGCTGTTTTAAAAGAATGTGCCTTTAAGAGGCTGCAGCAATGTGTTAATATGTGTTAATGTGTGGGGGGGGGGGGGGAGGGGAGTATTAAGGCTGTTTTAAAAGAATGTGCCTTTAAGAGGCTGCAGCAATGTGTTAATGTGTCAGAGACCCCTGCCAGCAGCTTTTGGTCTCTTCCTTCATTCTTTGAAATATGCATGAAAGCTTTTGATTATCTATTTTAAGATTTGCAGTTATTTGCAAGGAAGAACAGTACAAGCATGTTTCTTTTTGTTTTGTTGTGTCTGTGGTTTTTGCTTTGTGTTTCTTTTTACCATGGAATTGAATTTTAGAGAAACTCTGGTTTCATACTGGCCAGGTGTAATCAGTGCGAGGTGGGAATTTTTGCATCTGTATTCCAGATATGAGATGCCCACACTTTTGAAGGAATTGGGCACTTGGGGGAAAATGCTCATTGGTAGATCATTAAGTTTGTAATTTGAAGTTAATAATTTTGGAAAGATTCAAATATTTTTGGGAGCAGCAATTCTAAAAGTTCTTTTACTAATAAGACTGTATTCTTTTATAGAACATAAAATATGTTGTCTGAGATCTTTGACATATTGATTTTGAGTTTGAGATTCCTTGGAAAATAATTCTGATGTAATTGATGTGATGTTATGTAAATTGCACATGGAAGAAGGTAAGGAATTTCCCTGGGGGGTGGGAATTGGGGGTGGGGGGGGGCTTTACTCCCATACAGTATGTGGATGACCTCCCAAGCAAGAAAACCAATGATCATGACTCCCTCTACTTTTACATCAACTAGCTAAGAAAGGTCATAAAGTATCAAAGCAGAAACTACAGTTTGTGCAACCAGAGTTTCTTGTCTGGGACATAATTTGTGCATCCAATGGGTCACAGGCAAATGAAGCATTTCCTGGGGATGACTCAGTATTGTAGACAGTGAATTTTAGATTACACTGCTATTGTTAGGCCCCTCCAGAAAATATCTCTTCCCAATCAACCATATCTGTTACACCCCAAAAGCTGAGGAAGCATTTGAACATATAAAAGAAGCAATGATATTTACCTCAGCTTTGGGGCTCCCAGACTATAAGAATGAGTTTCACCTTTTGTTCACCATGAATGGTTTGTTCAGATTGTTTTGATTTAGAATTACAGGGAAAGACAAAGGCTAATTGTTTATTCAGCCAGAAGTATACCTAGTTGTCCTGCCTTGCTGTTCAGCACATCCAGTCTCTGAGTCTTAATCATCTTACTCATGTTCATATCCCACATTCAGTGAAAATGCTGCTGACTCACTGTGTCATGTAATACCTCATCCCCACTAGGCAAACTAAATACGATATTGAGTTATTAATTAGCCCAAATGTTAGAATCACTCACTGTGCAACTCTTAAGCTGGGCACTCTTCTCCTCACAGAGGAAGACAGTGATCCAACTGCTGTCAAACCATTACACAAGAAATAATAAACCCTCCTGTGGACATTACTGATACTCCCATTGTTAACATCAATTTACTTTTCTTTGTTGACAGCTCGGTTTTATGCAATGATTTTGGAAAACCATGCACAGGATATGCAGTTGCTTCCCTCACTCATGTTGTGGAGACAGAAAGGCATTTCCCATGTGTAATTCAGCACAATAAGTGAGCTCTTTGTACTTACTAGGGCTTGAATACTTATTAAATGCCAGGTTGCCAGTATTCATATTGACTTACGCTATGCCTTTGAAGTAGCACATGATTATCAACTGATCTGGAAATTATAGGTTTTTTTTACCTTGGAACGATCCCTTTAAAAAAAATTCAGTACACATACAAAACTTACTGGCAGCATTACAAGAGTCTAAACAGGTTGTGATTATTATTTGTGCAGCACATACTGGACAAATAGACAGGGTATCTAAGGGAATAAAGTTGCAGATTGCACTGCAATGAGGCAGCAATTAGGGATATGCAGTTGACCCTCATGACACTTCCTACTGTGGGGGATGTACGAGGATAGCAGTCCATCGACTGAAAGGGTAAAGTGGGAAAGCTGGGTTGTAAGCAGCATGAAGATATGTGGCTTCGCCCCAATGTGACCCCAGGTAAATTGGTGAATTGCCCTCTGTGTTGACAAGTTCACACGTGCACGCAAGGGGAATAATTAATTAAATAAACCAAACTTGGTATGCTCCTGGAATATCTCATGATGCAGAACAAATCTTTAGGCAATGTATGATATGTACCTTATAGGGAAAATTGGTACAAGTAACAGTTTATACCCCATCTTCAGATGGCCCTTTTGTATACTTACAGATGGACTTCATTGAATTGTCATCATGTAAAGGGTAGAAGGATATAGTAGTCATTATTGATATGCTGTCACAATGGGTAGAAGCAGTTCCTTTTAGAAAGAATGATGCAGTTACAGTAGCAAAATGCTTGCTAAAGGAAATAATCCTGTGATATGGGACGCCCTGAAAGCTATATAGCGACAACAGTACCCATTTCACTCATAAAATAATTAAAGAAATATGCCTTATGGATGGATCAACATTTTGATCCTCAGTCAGAGGACCTAGTGAAAAGGATGAATGGAACAATTTAAGAATAAACTTAGCAAAACGTGTGAGAAAACTGGACTGGATGGAAACAAGTGCTACCTTTTGTTCTGATGACTATTCAAGCCACCCCTAATAGAACCATTTGCTTGTCCCTACATAAAATCATAATGGGAAGGCCCTTGCACCTGGCATCAGATGTGCCACTGTGAATTAAGCAGATGGATGAACTAACCTGAGCAAGAGTATTCTGAACTATTGTGTTGGCCTAAACAAAACCATTACCAAATATCATCAACAGGTAAAGGAAGCCATTAATAAACACTAAGTGCCACAACATCAAGCCCTGAGGTTATGTGATGGTGTGGACATTTAAAAGAAAGATCTCTTTTGGAACCTTGGTTTGAAGGACCATTTCAGATATTGCTGGTTACTAATACAGCCATCAAGGTAAGAGAAAAGCCATCGTAGATTTGTGCTTCTCACTGTAAGAAGGTGTTGAACAACGTGGAAAAAAAAATCACTGAGAGTCCCAACGACAGTGGTTGGAATAGCCCTTGTCTTTTCTCTGACAGGTGTAATAGGCATAAGCACTTTCTTATGGATAACTTACAAACGAGCAAACAGGACCAATATCCTAAGCTGCTGGGTTTGTATGGATGTCCAGTCACATGTGGAAGGGATGTGCCCCTTTAAACCATGTCCTTTAATAGAACAGAGGTGAACTGTTATTTTAATTTGGTCCAAGCCCTTTGCTCTGGATATCTTGGCACAACGATGTTGGGACTCAGAACCATAAACCCCTTCCTCCCTATGTCAGTACAGAATGGCACTGGGGGCAGATGGAGATGTAGGGTTCTCAGATTATTAACTGTATGTTAACTGCTAACTACGTCATAAAATGGTTTCTCTGTAGAGTTATAATGAAATGACTTCTTTGAGGGTAACTGATGAGGCAATGCTCTGTTTAGTTGGAATGTTTGGGTTATAGTTATTGATAACGGAGCAACGAACCGATGGTAGCAATGTTGTTCTACCTGAATGTATGGGAACGTGGAATTAGTGCGTGGGTTTTTCGGGAGGAGAACCGGAGAGGAAGGACGTGCTGGACGTGCTCTGGTCGACCACCGAGGTTGGTCCCAGGTGGCAGGTCGAGGCGGTCAGAGAAGATCGAATAGAGGACCAAAGACTTTGAAGTTGAGCTCCAACGGTTATGCATGAATTGACTGTACTCTAATAAATTTTGGCACCTTTTCTTTTCTTTTTATATTGTATCGCTATTAATTACCTAGTTCTAGTAAGATTTATAAAGTGTACTCTGTAAACGTACATGGTGTGCAGTCTGATCTTGTGTGTGCGACTTTGTACCACTGTGCATTTCACAGCGTCCACGCAAACAGGAGACACGGTTTGGCGGATGGACGGATTTTCCCCTAAACGTACATAAGCCGATAGCATGGGTGTTACAGAGATATACATTTTGAAACAACACCTGTTTTAGAGGATATTTTGTTCAACAATGTACAAAAATGAAAACCCCAGAAAAAAAGGACATAGAGTTATCCCTGAGGGTAACACATGCATATGGAACTGGTAAAGCAGCAGGGGAACTGATAAATGTGGCATCAGTGTTAGAAAAGTTAGTAAATGAAACTGCACATGCTCTCGATCAAAGCCAAGAAGCAAGATTTAAATTGTTGGCAGAATTGGCGGTGATCTGTACAATAGCAATGCAAAACTGAAAGGCTTTGGACTTTATTTGTCCAGGAAAGGAGGATGTGTGCCCTGATTGGACAAGGATGCTGTACAGGCAATCCCCAAGTTTATGAACATCCGACTTACGGACAACTCGTATTTACGAACAGAGGAGGGAGAACGCCGTCCGCCATTTTAAGTCGGATCACGATGCCGTCCGCCATTTTAAGTCGTTGTCGTTGATACTTTGTGTGTAACTTTGTATTTGGCTTAAATTTTCCTTAGCAAGATTCACCCTGACCCCGTTCCCCGCCTCCCACCCCCTCCCCATTCCGGTCGGCTGATGGTGCAGTGAGATTAGCGCCGGGCAGGAGAACAGAGGTTGCCAAGTTCAATCCAGTGACAAACCACTCCCGAGCCAGATTGCTGTCAATCCAGTGATTCCCATAGCATCTGTGCCAGGTTGATGTCGAGCTTGCAATTCGACCTCGTAAGAAAAAAACACTGCCACCTCCAGTTTAAATTCCCACGTGGAATATTGTGGAAGATCAAATACCCAAACCCAGCACAGCCCTCACTTTTCCCATTTAACCTGTCTCAGTGTGGTGGAGTTTAGGACCCAGGGAATTCAGTGCAGTGGTCCTTAGGACCCTGCGGACCTCGGGAGCTGGCAGATGTTTTGACCTGCCGCCCACAGTATTTCTATTCGTTTGATGGGAAGCAATCACGATTGAAAATAAAGTGGAAATAATAAAGCATTTGAAAAGAGGTGAAACACCATTGGTCATTGGAAAAATATTAGGCTACAGTCAGTCAATGATTGAAACAATTTTAAAGGATAAATTGAGAATAATGGAGCATGTGAAAGGCCCTACCCTGATGAAAGCTACAATTATTACTAAGCAACGTAGTGGTTTAATTATTGGAATGCATACGTTTCTTAAGTGTTTTATATGCATAGAAAGGTAAAATATATACTATATAGTAAGACAAACATTTGACTAACTGATGCTAAATAATACCGGATGTACTTGTTCCGATTTCCATACAAATCCGACTTAAAGACGGATTCAGAAACGGAACTCGTTCGTAATCCGGGGACTGCCTGTAGTTGCATTCCAGATGAATCCAAAGTCATAACCCAGTTTGTGGACCATGTCTGAGGCACCGAAAATATTAAGTGGAAGATAGTTTCACAATTATACTTCTCCAGGAAGAGGATAGCAGGCGACTATCTTACAATGCGGTACAATCTTGGTATGTAGTATAGTAGGACTAAGACGAAGAGGATATTGAAAATGGATATCCATTGGTCCAGATTAGAAAAAGGAGGTTTTACTTAACTACTGAGTCTGTATCATTATATGAATATTTGAAGTCACTTTGATTACTATATTCATACCCTAACAACCGTGTTTTGATTATTAAAGTGTTGTCCTGAAATGACAAAAGGGTGGGAATATGGAAATATATCTGTAAAACTAAAGTATTTATGAAGTTGTAACTTTTGTAAAATGTAATGTGACAAAATGGAGCCTATAAAATACCAAGGTGTTTTTCTAGTTTAGATGCGAGGCTTACAAGTCTGTTTGTATGTGTTTATTGATGGCAAGCTGTTTTTTTTATGACAGGAAATTAGTTTTTATGGCTAGGTTTAGATGTTTTGACAATAGGGTAAACAGAATAGAGTTTAAAGAACAAAGGGACTGCTTAAAGAATAAATTACAGGAACAAGAGACTTCGCAGATAATGGAGGAATACTATTATGCAATGAAACAATCTAATTACTGTTCTCTGTAAAAAGTATAAAAGTGCCTTGGTTGAAACAGCAGATCAAAGCTATTTTTCCAGATGTTTCTTGGCTTGAAAATATAGCTTCCCTTGCAAGTAAAATAATAAATGTGCTGAAATAGTGATCCACACTGAATTTGTTGTAGTTTATCACTTTATATTAGAAGACATAGCTGAACGGTACACGTCAACCCCTTGAACTCATTACTGCAGATTGCAAGGAAATGGCAATGAGCAAAGCAATGTAAAGTGGGTTTCAAAAAGGTAAAGCAAATGGTGGCATCAGACACTGTACCAACTCATTATGATCCACATTATCCAGTGAAGCTTGCCTGTGATGCCTTGCTTTGTGGTATAAGGCCAGTCATATCACATGTTATGAGTGATGGAAGTGAAAGCCCCAAAGCTTTTGCATCTTGTTCCCTTATGGCTGCAGAGAAAAGTTATGCTCAGATTGAAAGAGAGGCCTTGAGTCTAGTTCAGGGTGTAAAACATTTTAACCAGTAATTGTATGGGAGAGTTTACCCTCGTTACTGATCATCAACAACTAGTGTCCATTTTCAGTCCACAGGAAGTTGTTTCACTAACATCAGCAGCATGAATGCGGAGATGGGCTCCGTTTCTTGAGGACACAATTACAAGATGGAATCAAGAGGAGACTAATCATGAAAATGCAAATGGATTGTCCCATTTACAGTTGGAAAAGGAAGCACCAGAAGAATTTACAACAAAAAACATTTACATCTCTCCCTATTACAGCAGAGATGATCCAAAGGGAGACTAGAAAAGACCCCACACTGTCTCAGATCTACATGACAACCCAAAATGGGTGGAGTATGCATCAGACTCTCCAGTTCCCCCATTTTTACCAGCACCAAGAAGAACTTGCTCTTGATGGAGGTTGCCTTAGTTGGGGATTGAGAATTGTTGGACCATCCAAGCTGAGAGCTACATGGTCAAGATGAAAGCATTGGCTCAAAGCTTTGTCTGGTAGCCTGGGATAGGTCAGGAGATCGAGTAGCTTGCCATGCATTATACAGGATGACAGCATGTCCAGAAGATGCCAGAGCAGTGCCTCTCCATCCCTGGGAATGGCCTGCATTGCCCTGGCAGAGGATTTGTGAGGAATTTTCTGGACCATTCACGGGCACAAATTTCTTGGTTGTAATGGATGCAGCTCCAATGTGGCCAGAGGTGTTCCCAGTAGTCTCCACTACAGCCTCTCACACTGTAGATGTGTTCAGAAGTCTCCTCACAAGGAATGGTGTTCCAGAACACTTAGTCATTGACCATGGACCACAGGTTATGATAGAACTGTTTCAACCATTCCTAAAAATGGATGGAATAGGACACATTACATCTGCATGGTACTACCCAGCTACAAATGGCTTGGCAGAAAGGTTTGTCTAGAGACTAAAGAAAGCATTGTGATCAATGTCAGCAGAACACACTGCACTAACACAGAACTAGCAGCTTGCCAATTGCTTCTTTGCACTTTGCAATGAGCACACTCCACAACTAACATCTCACCAGATATACTGTTCCTGTGTTGTCTCTTGGGTTCACGCTTAAATCTTCTCACATCCAACCTCAGAAGGAGTATGCAGAACAGACAGTTGAATCAAATTGAAAGCTCCTCAAACTTGGATGTTCAATGTTTCACTCCTGGACAATTAGTCCTGGAGAGTGACTCCGGTGGTGATCAAAGTAAGTACTTGGAAAGATTAAGGACAGAAATGAACCATTCTCCTACACAGTGGAGATTGCATCCGATATCATTGAGAGATAACACATCGATCAGTTGAGGAGAGCCGAGTCAATTGTTAGAGAAGCAAATTGGCTACCGCTATCAGAACCACTTTCTGCCGTCTCAGAGTCAACTCCTACAACCACCATGGAGGAGGCCCCAGAACCTGAGACTGGTTTCACAACCACAAGTCTCACTTACCAAGAAGAGTGATCCGCCTTGTCAGGAAAGGTATCAATAAGAGTAAGAAATCAGCTACAGTGATTAAGGGCTGAATGGGACTATTTAAAATCTATTATGCTGTGGAGGTTTGTATATAGTGGTTATATTATATAGTATATTGTGTATATAGTTGAGATCCATTTGCTATTGAGTTGGACTTTATAAGCAGGGAGGAGTGTTGTGTATTTAATATTTAAGTAATGTTTGAGTAATACATATTGGTTGATTACATTATTGTTTCTTTAAGTAATTTATTAAGGGTTATAGGTACGTGAATTACATACGTCACTACGCAACCATGTGATGTGTGCGCACCTTGCTTGAAGTAAATTCGAAATTCGTCCCACGTTTTCGACTGTCATGTCTTCCTTTGAGTTAGTTTAATGTTTTGATGTTACAAAATATAACAGGAATAAACATCAGTTCATGCCCAATAAGATAAAGAAGTTAAAGTCTGTCCCGAGCCTTACAGGTTCATCAGGCCAATGCTTATGCCGGTTTCCATGGTATGAAGCGACTGAGAGTACAAGAGTCTCCCCCCCACTACCAGATAGGACGCCAGTCTATCATGAGGTTAACCCCCAGCATTTTGCCGGTACCCATTTTCAGCTGGGTGGACTGGAGCCATGTGTGACTAAGTGCCTTGCTCAAGGACACAACACGCTGCTTCGGCTGGGGCTCGAACTCACAACCTTCAGATCGCTAGTCCAACACCTTAACGACTTGGTCACGCGCCACACAAAACAAAGAAGGTCCTTTGTTTTTAAGCAATCTGACAAAATATAGTGATGGTTCTGTAAATTATCAATCAAGTCAAGTTTTTCTAACAACTTAATCTTCCTTTCAGTATGTTTGAGCCTAGAATGGAAAACAACTACTGAAATCTTCAATATATGTGTCTTTATTCTTTCTGATCTTACATTGGATGTTCAAATGTTAACATCGTGAGAGTAGTTGAGTTATTACATTTGTTATAGTGCTGTTATGTTTAGTAATTTATGTAAGTAAATTGATATTTATATATCGTTGCACAGACTCATGTCAGTGGAAGAATATTTGATGACATTTATGTCAAGGTCCCCTCAACATTACAGACATTTCTCCATTTTTAGTGAATTCTGTGCGTGAAAAGCAGAGAGATTTTTAATTGGGAATGTATGCACTGTCTTCCCTGTCAGTTCCAAGAACAATTAAACTATGTGTGAATTCAGTGAGAAGCAAATCAAAGCCCCTTTCCTACAACAATCTATATCTGTGACAGAACAGTAGTGTGTTATGGACTCTTGCATATATAAATAGAATTAAACAAACAAATTAATCCAGCTTAAAATGTGCAATTTCCTATCATGAGAAATGATTTGAGGATTACTCCCAACTTCAACATCTGGCTCCAGAGTATTTCAAATGGCAGCATTTTAGATTTCCAGCAGTCACTTAAGGGAGTCATTATCTCCAACTGTCTCAGCAGATCTCAGGGTATTAACATCCCAATGTTCATTGTGTAGGGAACTTCCCAAGATGCCTCATCAGAATTCTTTTATTGTACTAGAGTAGATTTCATTCTTCCTTTCCCATATGATTTCAGAAAAATAGCTGGAGAAAAATTCATTAAAAAATGTTAAGCTAAACCTCCTTGATTTCGGAACAAGGATCAAGGGTCAACTTTATTTGATTACATATATTAATAATTTGCTATGGTGGTTGGTCAGGGAACGGCATGCAACAAAAAGTAGCAGCGTTCAACGATTATAAAGAATAAAGAATTAGATCAAAATAAAGTGGATCATGAATAAAATGTGCATAAATACATAAGTTCCAAGGTTGTCAAACCGAGGAATAGTAGTGGGGACAAGCTCTCAGGACCTAAAAGTGCTCCTCATGGCATACGCCTCAAATAGCCTCTGACAACCAAGTCCAGCTCCTGTCCTTCTCATGTGGCTTAGCCTCTAAGCCCAGCAGAAGTGTTACTACTGACAGGAGGAGTGGCGAAGGCAGGTCCTGGTGCCCTTAAAACAGTGCTTTGGATAGATGGAGCTCTTCAGTCAGGGAAGGTAGTCCATCTTAGAGAGGGAAAACTCTGATTTCAAACCTCCACTGCCTTGCAACCGTATCCACTCATGGGAAAGGTTTCGGGAGTAAACCCTGAGGACAAATCCGGAACTGGAGTCTCTAAGGCAGTCTGATGTTGCCTTCAATTTCGCTCTGGTAACTCCTGTGACGTCACTGGTGCCAAGCTGTGGAGAGGGAAGACTTGCTGCCGGTCTTCCATACAGCCTTGCCCAGGCCTGCGCCCTGGAGAGACTGAAGCAAGACTTTCCAGGCACAGATCCGTGGTCTCACAAGTGTTACGTACCCCGTAACCGGGTGTCCGACCAGCAGAGAAATAAGAATCCGTTGGAGTCTGGTGGTACTAAACTAAAGGTGTTTATTAGTAACCTACACAATACGATATCAAAAATGCAAATATACATACAAAACAAGTTAGTAGTAATAAACCTAAAAGTGTAGGAATAATAATAATCAATAATAAACAAGCTCTATCGATGTCTAGGGGTAAATGAATTGTCATAGGAAAGTATAGAGTTGAGTTCATAAATGCTGAGGTGGTTATGGTTGTTGTATTGAAATTGTTGGAGAGAGAGAGACAGCGAGCAAGAGGTAACAGCTACAGCAGGCAGACCTTCCATTGCTTTCTTAATCCATCTTATCGTTGTGGTCATTCAGTTATGACCCCTCTGCTCTTCAGCTAGACCATTCTTTGGTGGTGGACTCGTCACTCTGGCATGAGTGGACACACACACAAGTCCCCACCGGCCCTGCTGTAACACTGTGAGCTTTACTGACTATCTCCTGATTTGGTCTCTGAAGCCCCCTCCTTTCTGTGGGTTCCCAGCACTCAGTCAGTGTCCACTGGTGTGTCTGAAGGGTGTCTCTCCAGACCTGTCTTTTATCCCCACTCACGGGGTCTCAGCTATCCATCAACTCTGAATGACCGTGTCCATCAAATCAGGCCACTCCTGCTATCTCCTGAGGAATGTTAACGAGCAAAGTAAAGTCCTTGTAGTGGAAGGTAAATAATCCAGGAAGAGTCAAAATACAGTAAATCAACAGTCTCGCTCCCCCTCTTATCTGTAGCAGATGTTCTTGCCTGTGTTTCATCTCTCTCTCTCTCTCATGAGCAGCATAGCAACAGCAATAATTCATAGTTCTCGGGAGGGGGGGAGTTGGGAATGGTTAACTCTGACCCCATTGACCATCAGGTCTGTTCATCACTCATAACACAAGACTAACAGATGCCATCACAAATTCATAAACCCAGCATGTATTTACAATACAAACAGCATTATAACTAGTGGTTTAAAGTGTTTACAGTGCAGTGAAGGCTGAGGGAGGACTAATGGTTGATCAGATTAACAGCCTGATGACTATTAAGTTTTCATAATTCAGTTCAGAGGCAGATCATAAGAAAGATATACAATAAAAAACATTTTTCTTCTGATAGAATTCTGCTGGGTGTACATCAGGGTTTTGTAAACTGTTACAAACAAGTTGGAAGATGGGCCACAAGAGCAGTTCAACTCACAGTTGCAAGTGAAAGCTAAGAATACAGGGAACAGTTGGTAGGTCAGGCAGCTTCTGTGGGAAGAGTCAGTACTTCAGAAGGCCCTTCATAAGAATTGTACAAGAAAGCAAACGTGTTGAGTTTAAGTTGCATAGAGGGTAGATGAAGGATGGAGATAGCTAATGGAGTATATTTCATGGCAAATAAGGTTTACTAATGTGATATGTTGTTGATGATGCTATCTGATCGATAGGTTAATGAGGACCTTTGCAGTATTTAATGAGTATCAAGATGAACACTTGAATTTCTTTGCCAATGTGGTCTAAGATACAGGTGCTGAATGAAGGGATTAATGTAGAAGGGTCTCCACTGATTGTGAAGGGTCTCCGTCAATTGCTGTGGATATTTAGCCTCTCTGTAGCCTACGCATTGTCTGTGAAATACTGTGAAAATCAGAGATGGCAGAAATTCCCAGCAGGTCATGTTGAACTAATACAGAGCAAAAAATAAAATCTACAGTCAAACAGCTAGTTCTGATACAAATAGAGAAAATAAATTACTTCCCGGTGGGTGGCCAAACATTTTAATTCCCATTCCCATTCCTTTTCTGACATGTCAGGTCATGGCCTCTTCTTGTGCCAAGATGATTCTGCCCTCAGGGTGGAGGAGTAATACCTTGTATTCTGTCTGGGTAGCCTCCAACCTGATAACGTGAAGATTGTTTTCTCCTTCCAGTAGAGTATTTTCCCTCCTCCTCCCCTGTTCTTCTATCATGCTGGCCTTTTAACTCTTCTTCTCACCTGCTTATCATCTCCCCCGGGCCCCCTCCTCCTTCCCTTTCAGCCATGGTTCAATCTCCTCTTCTATCAGATTAATTTCTCTCAATACCTTTCCCACCCACCTAGCTTTACCCAGCACCTTCTAGCTCTACCCCTTCCCTCCCCCCAGCTCTTTATTGTGCTGTCTTCCCTTTCTTTTACAGACCTGAAGAAGGGTCTCAGCTTGAAATGTTGACTGCTTATTAATTTCCAAAGATGCTGCCTGACCTGTTGAGTTCCTTGACCATTTTGTGTGCGTTGCTTTGGATTTCCAGCATCTTCAAAGAAATTCTGTGTAAGTGATTTACTTGAAGTTATTGAATTTGATGCTTAATCTGAAATGCTGATCATGAGAATAACAGACAAGATGCTATTGACAGATACGTTAGAGTGCAGGTGAGATGTAGAAACGAAGTGGAAAACTAAAAGAAGTTCAGGATTGCTCCAGCAAACTGAACACAGGTGTTCTGCAAAGGTGTCACCCAATCTGCATTTGGCTTCACCATTGATGAGAACAGAAAACTGGAAGCAACAAATGAACCTGACTAATTTGGGTGTTTAAACTTAGGATATCATGTTTTGGAGATGGCAATGTGTTTTACCAGATGATGTGTATCATGCTTCTCATTGGAATTACTGCCACCAGCATGTACAAATTGCAATTATATGCTCTTTAGGAAGAACCAATGAAGTCAACGCTACACAGGACTCATGAGACAAACTGTCAACCAAACTCCATCGGGAATTCAGCTACAACATTAACAGATGAAAGAGCAGTGTACTGCTGCAGTATGCAAAAAGAAAAGAGCAGGTGAGTGTTGGGTTGGATGATCTGGCTCATTGGATCAGCAGTTACACCTGTTTGCTTGACAAACTAATGAGATAATGTGACATAAGTGTTGTAAGAGGTAAATGGTGACAGGATCGCTAATTAAGCAGTTGCCAAGAACTTAGTTTCAAACCAAAGTTGATAAACAATTGAAGAGAAGCAGCATTGCTGCTAGTTGTTATAGATCACCATGCAAAACAGAATTGGACTCAGCTCACTTGCAGCCTTGTTCTGTCTTCCAAGCAACATACAAATCCAACTTGGGAAAGTGTAGAAGTGAAGAATAAAGGGTATTACAGCTGGACAGCCTTGCTTTCTAAAATAACCCTTTTTAGGTTGGATTTTGTAGATGGATTTAAAATAAATACCCTTCATTGTGCTTTTGAATGAGCCATACAGAGATCAGAGATGCAGATGCACAAGCTTCAGTATGAAGAGCTTTCCCTGGGAGAATCTCTCAGTAGAATCTTATTGCTCTCAGGGGTATATTAAAGTTTTATACTCTGTGACAGCGAAGATAACAACAAGTGACTAAATGCAGTTTCATCAGTGTACTTCAGCATTCTGTGTATGGACATTTGGAATTACATATGGAATGGGAGTACAGAGGAGGACTCCTCCACATGCTCATATACCTTTGTTGGAAATACAGACTTTCAAAACTGTCTTCTTTAACCACTGCATTGAAAAATGGTTCTCTGTAGACAATGGTGTTTAGTTAAGCAGCTGTTCTTGTACAAGATCAAAGACTGGTTCTCATTTGTATTAACTGACTGTTGCCCCGTGACTCCAGAAGAACGTCACTCACTTAACAATGGATAATTACCATGATCTGCTAATTCTCAGAAAATGTTTATCTTCAAAATTTGCCAAGTTATAGCTTGGTAATTATTGACTTACTCCATCATATGGATTGTGCATAATAAGTTTGTAATGTATTGATGTACTCCACTGACACAGCACAAAAATCGCTTCAAAAGAAACTCTAATATTTCATTGCTTATTCTGAAAGCGCTGGAAAGTACTCTGTTGCAAGTAAATTGATTTTACGCTTCCTGATGGAAGAAAAATTCTGGAATAAAATTATTTATTCATAAGTTATGCACAGTCTTAATTAGAAAAGAACATTCAATGTAGAGACGAGATGCTGCCTTGGATTTTCACTTACATATTCTTTGGTGAGACTCCCATGAAATAGTCAAGGTTTCCTATCTATCCTGATAAATGTAAATTATCTTTACCATGCTAGTTAGAAGTAAGCTAAAGATATTAAGTAAAGCAATATATTTTTCCACTCAGACAGTGAACCCTCTAAATTCAAATTTGAAGTTGAGAAAATCCTTCAGATCGATTTGTAATAATCAGGCAGATTTCACCTGCCATACACATAACTTGGAATCTAACAAATTATTCCAATGATGCAACAACACTTCCTAGTCACAGCAGTACAAAGGTTGTTATGCTAACCTTAACGCTTTCTTGAAGGGAATTCAAAACTTCAATGATACATTAACAAAGCAATACAGGTTCGCAGTCACTAAAATCATAAATGTCCTAAGGAACAAAACAACTAGAAATGCTCAGCTGATTAAGCAGTAGTTGGCGGAGAGAGAAACAGGACTAATATTTCAGATCATTGATCCTCCTGATCCTGCCTGGCCTGTGCTGTCTTTACGACAGTTATTTAGTTTATAATATTTTCGCTTAGTAATTCATTCAATAGTATTTTCTAGTTAGAATTAGAAGTGTTTAAAGTATATTCATTGCATGTAAAATATATCGGCATGCGATGACGTCACATCCGGTTTCGCCGCGTCTTGTGGGAAAATACCGGTTTGAAATTAGCGCAAGGGTGGGGGCTTACCACGAGGCACACCTGAGCAGAAGTTGTTTTGCAGGCATGAGAAATCACAGTGAGAGCAACGCTGTAAGTTAATAGATAATCGATATATTGAACTAAGATGTTAATGCCGATCCTGTTAGAAGTAACGACGGTAGATAATGTTTATGCTTTCGTTAGTTAAAGAGTCGCGGATAGTTTGCATGGAAGTGTATTTAAAGTAGTCAATGGAGCAGGTAAACTCTCCCTGTATACTGCACCTTAGTGTAATGTAGTTATAGTCACCTTTGCAAGTATTTACACTTAAAATGTGATATTAAGGAAGGAACAAATGCTGTATCAATCTTGTATTGTTTTATCAACAGTTTTCACCATATGTTAATGTGAAGAGTGAACAGTAAATGGTTAATCTTACTGCGATCTGGTTCTTATTAACTGGTTTATCTCGACGTTAAATTCGGCGTTCGTGACACGCGAAGGAGAACGTTACATGGCCTGTTGAGTTTTTTTCTAGCGCTTCCTAGTTTTATTTCAGATTTGCAGCATCTGTATTTTTATAAGAAATATAAAATATGAAGCTTCAAACATTTTCAGGTGAATCTTTCAGCATTTTAGGTTGAATGTTCAAACAAATGATTAGAGATTTACTCTCAACATCTCAGATTTATTTGTTGCCCAGAAATACATCATCATGGTTGCACAAGCCTCTACTCCTTTTCAAGCCACTCTGCATGATTAGACTGAATTAAGGAAAGTCGTTGAAGTAAAGGATCAAGCCGCAACCATGAGCTAGCATCTCTTAATATACATGATTTTTTAAAAAAAATACATTGATCTTAAATGTTGTCTGGAGGCATACACAGAGAAACTGAATGAATATATCTCTCAATCCGAAGACTGCTATGACACCCAAAATGATAACTTCTTTTACTTTCAAAGGTGGGGCCTGACCCACCAAAAGTGTCCAGCGCTTTCTGTTTTCACTTGAAGAATTCCAGCATCTGCAGCTCATTTTAATTTTTCAGTTTAACTATCAAATAGGTTCCACAATATGGATTTAAGTTATATAAATGTCTAAGTTTGAAATGCAGTTAACATGCTTAGTTTCTAAATTGCTTTCTTATGGGCAATTACCAACTTTACTGCCTGGGAGTAACATGAGAGAATGCATAACTTACTGATGACTGAATTATTTTCATCCATTCTGCCTCATTAACCCCCAAAGACAAAGCTCTTAATTACCTTTTTGGATAACTGATGAAGTAGCAGCTCAGAATTACAAATATGACCATGTGAATTGCATTTATTCCAACAAATTGCTGAAGGAAAACTATTTTAATAGTTTTATTCCTTCATCTCAGATAACCTTGTAGTGTAGTGGAGCTGGCAATCATACCTCCCTCTGGAATGTTTTTGTGTTTGTCTTTCAAACACCTGTGAGGTTGATCACCAGTTGTGCCAAATGCAATTCTTTTCTTTTCTACCATCTGCTGCCTTCCAAGTAGTTGTTACTTTGGCTTCAGTTTACTGATACTAAATTTCTTAAATGCACGCTGGTTGGATTCTTAAATTTTGCATTCTCACTCTTAAGGACTTAGTTGAGAACCTTGACTTTGTGAGGTACCTTTTTCACAAAGTTTCTCACCAGACTTATTAAGTTTCTGTATTCCCGTAAAGTTGCCTTTCTGGTTTTGGCAGCAATATTTAAACCGATTATGTTTTAAAACTAATTAAGTTAGAGTTTCCCTTCCACTGATTGCCGTTTAAGTGAGCAGTTGCAAAATCCTCAGAAGTACTTGGGTCTGAACCTTTTAGCTGATCTAGTTTGAAGCATTTACTTGGGATTAGGCTTACATTTCTTGCATTACTGAGCTTTTTATTCTTCCATTAACTCTAAATAATGATAATAAGTCAACATAAGACTTTTCTTCACTATATTCCAGAAAGTTCTTATCTTGATCAGACAAAATAACCTTCCATTCAAACGCAGCTAATTGGGATATGATTAAATCCAGCTATTTCTTGCTATGAACTTTTTATTCTTAGTTTGCTATCAAATACAACCAACATTTCAGCATTAACTATGTTTTATAATACATTTTCAACTCTGAGTATCACTGGCAGGACTAGCATTTATTGGGCTTGAAGTCCCACACTACCACGTTCAAGAACAGCTATTTCCCTTCAACTATCCAGTCTTGAATCAACCAGCAAAGCACTGATTTTCACATTTCAGCAAAACTATGACCACTTCGACTGACTTGCACTAAAATGAACTTTTGTTATCTTATTCTAATGTGTTTCCTTGTCAAAATTAGATATAATTTATGATGAGGCAACACAAGTGAATCTGCAGATGCTGGAAATAAATAAAAAGCACAAAATGCTGGCAGAACTGTGCAGGCCAGACAGCATCTACGGGAGGAGGTAGTGACGACATTTCGGGCCAAAACCCTTCATCAGGAGTGAAGTAACATGGGATGGTCAAGGGGGGATAAGAAGTGGGGGGAGGGATAAAGTAGAGAGCTAGGAAGTGATAGGCTGCAGGGAAATGGGCTAAGGGGAAGGTGGAGAATTATGGGAAATAAAGGAGAAAGAAAGGTAGGACTGGGGTGAGATTATAGTGAGGGGGGGAAAAAGAGAGAGAGAGAGAGAAAGAGAACCAGACTGAAATAATAGATAGGGATGGGGGTAAGGGGGGGGGGGGCAGCGGTATCAACGGAGGTCTGTGAGTTGGATGTTCATGCCAGCAGGTAGGAGGCTACCTAGGCAGGAGACTGTACTGCAGCAGACAAGAAATCTGTACAATCGGTAGTCAAAACTGAACTGCCCAATGCATCACCGGCACCAGCCTACTATCCATCAAGGACATATATACAGAAAGGTGTCAGAAAATGCCAGTAATATCATGTTGGGTATTTAATATTTCAGTAATATTTGAGTAATATTGTAAATATATTGTTAGTTAAGCATTCTTTGTTTGCTTAACTAATTCATTATGTAAAAGTACCAAAATGCATACGTCAGTTCACCACCATGGCTTCTGTATGAGCCTTGCTTAATGTAAAAATGAAGTTAGACTCACCTTCTGAACTCTCTATATTTTCCTTTCAATTACTTTTAAAGTTTTTGAGTTGCAAAACATAATATGAAAGATCCCACCCTCCCTGCTCATGGACAGTTTGTCCCACTCTCATCTATGTCGCATCCCTGCCAGGATCACCTGACTCAAAAACAATTACTTTGCCCAAACAGCAAGGCCAATCAACACCTCCACCCGCTAACCCACCCCATTTCCACCTTGTACTACCAATTCTTTATTCCTGTCTGAGTCACCTTTTTTACAGACACTCTGTGCCTTGCATCACTTTATGGGCATACAATCTACCAAAGTATATAAGCAATCATTTTTATATCTTTAATATATTATATTCTTTACCTTATTGTGTTTTTCGTGCTGCATCAGATCTGGTGTAATAATTATTTCATTCTCCTTTACGTTTGTGTACTGGAATTGACATTAAACATTACACTATCTTGAACTTCTAACCACCCTATCGACTTGGCGACAACTTTAAGTGATCTGTGGATGTGGATCACAAGATCCCTCCGTTTCTCCACACTGCTAAGAATCCTACCATTAGCCCTGTACTCTGCCATCAAGTTCAATCTTCCAAAGTGTATCACTTCAAACTCTGCCGGATTGAATTTCATTTGTCCCTCCTCATCCACCTCTGCATCCCATCAACACCCTGTCATAACCTGTGACACCACCAACCTTCATCTCATTACAGACTTACTGACCCACCCTTGCACTTCCTTATCCATTTCACTTATGAATATCACAAGGAGCAGGGGCCCTAGAGCAGATCCCTGTGGAATACCACTGGTCACTGATCTCCATCGAGAGCAGTATTTTTTCAATTTTAGGATGAGACCAGATTTGTCATTTTAGTTATGAGCTGGAGCTCAAATCGTCAGACTGGTAATTGGTCTATTAGTGTCACACGTTTTTCATTCCCTCTATACCAATCATTTCACAACACAAGGTGGTAGAAGGGAATAGCAGTAACAAAACGCAATAGTGAACCTCTTGCTCTTTCATTGCATTTCTACAATGCTTTTGCTGAATCTTAAACTCTCAACTGTTCCTTGATATATTGTCTTTGTTTTGTCATTTCTTATGGTATAAGAGACTACTCAGCTATGAGAATTCATGCCACAAGAACCGTCCCATCAATCTGATTCACCCACATATTTTCCAGTCGTCTATTTACTCTCACATGCAGAGCTCTGATGCTTCTGCCTCACTTCTTCCAATGTTATGAAAATCATAAAAAATGCAGATGCTGGAAATCTGAAGTGAAGTCAGAAAATGCAGAAATAGGTCAGGTTGCTTGTGTGGGAAGAGAAACAAAGTAGATGTTTCAGGTTGATGGCCCTTAATCAGAACTATGAAGGAGACAAAACAAGTTTGTTAACTTGTAGGGAGGATAGTGGAGGATGGCTGTCTCTGTTAGGGTAAACCCAGGATGGCCATGGCGATAACTTGAAATCAAAGTTATCTGGTCAACAAATGATTGGGAGTAGTTTGAGGGTAAGAATGTAGACAAAGTAATGTAATGAGTCATGAAATGCAGAGCAGAATGTGATGTCTATTAGTTCAGTCAGAAGGTGAGATGTTGATCCAAAAGCCTGTGTTGGGCATCACTGCAACAGTATAGAAAACCCCAAATGGAAAGATCAGAGTGGGAGTGCAATAGACAATTAAAATGGAAAGTTAAAGTGTCTGTATAATTAAATATTATCTTGGACAGTTACATCTGCAGCAGGTAAATGGGTGAAGGTGAGGTTAGATGGGTTTATTCTTTGTGTTACTGTACACACAGATGCAGACCAAGTCCAACAGGTTTGTCCATCAAGGTTCACCCATATGATTAAGCTTTCAGGACCAGAGCACAATCCATGCTCTTTCCACTTGTTGTTCAACGAAAGGAGTCCTTATTCATCGGCTGAGGGAGGATGCTAGTTGGTATTCAGGAAGCATCCATCTTAAGGACATCAAGGGTTACTTCCAGTGTAGTGTCAGGTGTGGCCACATTAAGAATTATGATGGTGTTGACTAGTATGGAGAACGTAAGATATGATCCTGTGGGGATGACCATTTTTAACTATTCCTTAAATTTTTCTGTACTTAAATTTTGGTTCCCCCTGAGGTAAAAATAAGAGTTGTGTGTCCCACTGGGCTGGCAGTCACCCTGCAAAATCTGCTCATAGCAGAGAGATTTTAGTGGATATTTAAGAATCAAATACTTTGGTGACTCTGAAGTCACATATAAGCCAGTCCAGGTAAGGCAATTTCCTCTTTGTGGATCCAAACTGGATTTAACTTGTCCAGAGTCTTGGCGGGAATTGAACACACCTCTTTGGATAGCTGCTCTTTGAATAACTATTAAGCAATATTCCAACACTATACCATTTCTCTTTCAACATCTGTAAACAAGAATTCATCATTTTTTTTGGAAGTACTGTTTCTCAGCTGTTTTATCTACATATATAAGCTATATCTCGCAAAGTTGTTTGAGGCAACTATGTATTCAACTGCAGTTTATCTTCATAATTTACATTTGTTCATGAATACTCATCTCAGGTAATCAGATAGGTATATGTCAACAACAACGCTGCTGACATACTGCAGTACAAGTAACCATTTTGTTAAATCTACAGAGGAATTCTGATTGAAAAATTTTACGATTTATACCGTAAGTAGGTTTAGATTAGCAAAACGTCATTCCCTTTAACAAATCCAGGTTTAGAATCAACCATCCATTAACAAGTTCAAGTTCAGCTTACTGTCATTCACCTCCAAGAGGACCCCAATCTCGTTGTAGGGTCACTGAGGCTTGTGTGCCTCAGTGACCCGAAGAGCTATGTTGGCTGGAATCAAGGGCCTGTGCTTTGACTCTCAGTAGTGTCACACATGCCAAATAAGTCAAAGGGTAGAAGCTAAACTAAGAGTGGTTCACTGGTCCTCCAGGTTCAGCTCGGGACTAACAACCCAAAAAAAGGTAGTTCCAGAAACAGCGATGAAGAATTGTCGTATATCTGTGTGCGACAGTATTCCTGAACCTCCACCCGGGGTTTGCAGGACTGACATTAGTGAGAACAAATATCAGGGTGAAGGAAGCCCTGAACACGGCCAACACATGGCCAAGGATGGACAGAGATGGAGGCCCTTCACTTCTGCCCTGAACAGGCAACCACTAACTAACTTGTCATTCAGTCGTACACATGTATACCACCAAACGAAACAGCGTTTCTCTGGACCAAGATGCACACCACTGTACATGCAGTATAACTCATGGACATGACAAGACATACATTACTGAAACATTATTCCTGCAAAATAACTTATTAGGAATCATTATATTGATTTCTTTGCAACATAATATCATAAATATAAAAGATTAAATGAAAAATACATGAGCAAAGCAATGACATTACAACAGAATAAGTCTAAGTGACATATTTAAATGAAGGTGTAATTGATGAAAAAGGAGTAAGTACTAAACATGAATATAAATTGGATATGTGACATAAAATGAATGATCCTTGCTGGTCTACAAACAAGTGTTACAGTAATTCAATATAGTAAAGAAGCAAATTAATAAATTATAGATTTATTCTTGAATACATTTATAATAAAATCAATATTTCACCAACTAAGGTATGGCTAGCATTTTTATTGCAGCATTCATGATCACTGGACCTCTAAAAGCATTTTACTGTCTTTGAAATGAAATGTAAATATTTCTAATGACAACAACAAGCTTGTGCATGGCAAGCATGTTGGATAAGAATCACATACTTGTTTATTTTCCAAATTAAATTAATATTACAGAGAAAAGTGTCCTGTGGAGTCAAGGGTAACTGAAATTTCAATGGCACAGTGGTCTTACCACCTCCCTAGCCATCAAAGTTTAACATCTGGATTCTCCTCTCCTCAAAGTTTAATAATTATTTTTTAATGGTTGTTATTGCCATGTTTTTCATCTGTCATTCTCTCTCTTTTAGTTTTTGGAATTAACTTTAGAAGTGTATAGTTTAAGGGGCTAATTTTGAAATAAATAATGTTGTTATGGGTTCATCTCATCTAGATGGGTTATGACTTACTTAATCTATTGTTCACTTTGGATCTTTTTTTGCTGGATGATGACATGTCATTAATTGTTTTGGCTCATGGGGTGAGTGTAGATTCCTTGCAGTGTTAGAGGAACCACAAGACAAGCTCCAGATTGACAAGATCACTTCTAATAACAATTGTTAAAACAGAAGACAGTATACACACATTGCCTGTCTGCCTCTGGACTACTTTTATCTTTGCCTGAGGGGATAGAAGTATTTATTTGCAAAACACATTTTCCCTTATGAATGGCATTGTAATGCCATGAATGGCTCTGGTGACCTGTAGCAGTTTTCGACACAGATCTGCACAGATAATATGCATGCTTCGTGGTTCTCTGTGACTGACTCAATGAACCAGTTGTTATTTTGTCCTCTTTTTAAAAGGTGTGCTGTCTTTACGACAGTTATTTAGTTTATAATATTTTTGCTTAGTAATTCATTCAATAGTATTTTCTAGTTAGAATTAGAAGTGTTTAAAGTATATTCATTGCATGTAAAATATATCGGCATGCGATGACGTCACATCCGGTTTCGCCGCGTCTTGTGGGAAAGTACCGGTTTGAAATTAGCGCACAGGGTGGGGGGCTTACCACGAGGCAGACCCGAGCAGAAGTTGTTTTGCAGGCATGAGAAATCACAGTGAGAGCAACGCTGTAAGTTAATAGATAATCGATATATTGAACTAAGATGTTAATGCCGATCCTGTTAGAATTAACAACGGTCGATAATGTTTATGCTCTTGTTAGTTAAAGAGTTGCGGATAGTTTGCATGGAAGTGTATTTAAAGTAGTCAATGGAGCAGGTAAACTCTCCCTGTATACTGCACCTTAGTGTAATGTTGTTATAGTCACCTTTGCAAGTGTTTACAATTGAAATGTGATATTAAGGAAGGAACAAATACTGTATCAATCTTGTATTGTTTTATCAACAGTTTTCACCATATGTTAATGTGAAGAGTGAACAGTAAATGGTTAATCTTACTGCGATCTGGTTCGTATTGACTGTGGTTTATCTCGACGTTTAATTCGGCGTTTCGTTACACGCGAAGGAGAACGTTACAAAAGGTATTGGTGTCAGATGAATGCTGGAGTTGCTTGGTTCATTTACAAATTCACACAAAACACGAGAGGAACTCAGCAGATCATGCAGAATCAATGGAGAGGGATAAAGAGTCAACAGTTCAGCCTAGACCCTTCATCAGGACCAAAAAGTCAACTCTTCATTCCTCTCCATTGATGGTCCCTGACCTGCTGAGTTCCTCCAGCATTTTCTGTGTCTTTTTCTAGATTTCCAGCATCTGAAGAGTCTCTTGTGTTTATCATTTATAAATTCTCCCACTTGCTTGATGGAAAGAGATATTAAATCAGTTTTAGGACATGGAGGAAATTTAGAAAAGCAGCAATAATTAGCCATGCCTGTTTTTCTTGTGAAGGTGATGGAGAGCTGCACTCTTGAACTGCTGAAGTCCATGCACTATGCCAGTTCTTAATAAGTTTATTTGATAACATAGCAACTTTGCCAGTTACTCAGACCAAGATCAACAGCCAGCCAAAGTAATATGAACTTGAAGCCACATGGAAGCCATTCTCTGCACTGGTGACAAGTTTCCTTACGTGTTCTTATGAAATAAGTAAAACCCTTTAGCTTTTGGATATTTGTTTTTAACAAAATTACCATAACGGGATTTGAACTCAGTCTTTCTTGAATATTTATCCAATAGGATAGGCAAACCAAATTAGTAATGGAGAAGGATGGAGATCAAGGAAATAACATTCTATATACCATGATCCCCAGATACTTTTCTAAAGAAAAAAACACTGACAGATTTATAAGTTTTTTTTAGTTTGTCTCCTTCTGCTAGTCTTTGCCATGTGTCCTTTGATTCATAACTCTGGTCAGTATGTTCTATAGCTGTTTTTGATAAAGAGAATTTATAAAAAGGGTATGCTAACATAAGTGCTGAATTACTATGGACTGTGATATAGTACAGAAAAAAATCTGTAGTATCATTACAAATTGACAATGAGTCAGGTGCAATTTTGTTGTTGAAAGGGGGAAAATAAACTTTGTGCAAAATATGGCAGGTGGTTCAAAAAAAAACAGCAGTTGGAGGATGTTATGGTTGATTGCTGAAGTCTGATCCAGAAACCTAAATGTACATCACATCCCACAAAAGCAATTTTCAGTTTTTCTAAAAATACTATAAATAATTAAAACACTATTTCCTCAGACATCCCTTGGTTATGAAGGGATCAGATGTTCAAGAAGGACTCTGAAAAATATGTTGTTTCACTGAAGAATACCACAGTTAAGATTTATTGAAATTAAAAGGATTCTCATTCAGAAATGGAAATAGTATAATTTTGCATTAAACTGTTAAGTTCTAAATGAGTCTGTTGTTTTCAATGGTCTGCAAATAAAATACATCTTACATTACTGAAAGGTGCAAGAATATTCTTAATACACACTGCATATTTATGAGAAACAGAAAATCCTTCAGAAATATTGCTCAGCTTAAATTGACATGAACGTAGGATAAAGTGGAATTACTATGCAATAATGTAATGTAGAGTAATGCTCCACATTGACATGAATGTCATACAGTTTGTATTTTCAACTACAATTTTGTCCACACTAAATTCTCAGGTGAGGAAATTTGTTCTTGATCACTTGCAATGCATGCAAACCACACATACTTAGCATTTCATTTTCAAAATCATTTGATTTTGATTTCAGAACAAGAATTCAACGCACAACCACTTCTATATTCCATGGAGCAGCAAAGTGAATAAAATCAGAATGTACATATTTCTGATGAGAAGGACCAGTGTGGCATTGTAAAGATAGTAGAAAACTAGAAAATGGGCAGAGAGTTAACTTCATCACATTGACATGTTTCTTAATAAGTTAACTAACATTGTACTTTGTAGAATTGAAGTCATCTTACCAAAATAAATATTCATTGAAGGTATAACTTTGAAATAGAGTCATAGGAAATTATTGCACAGAAACAGGCCTTGCAACCCATCTCATTCATGCCGAACCATTTAATCTGCCTCTTCCAATCAACCTGCACCAGGACCATAGACCTCCATACACCTACCATATAGGTACCCACCCAAACTTATCTTAAACGTTGGAATCAAGCTCTTGTGCCACTTGTGCTGGCAGATTATTCCACACTCTCACAATCCTCTGAGTGAAGAAGTTACCTCTCATGACACCCTTAAACTTTTCACCTTTCACCCTTAACCCCCATGACCTCTGGTTGTAGTCCCACCCACCTTCAAGAGGAAAAGCCTGCTTGCATTTAATCTATCTAAACCCTCATAATTTTGTATACATCGGTCAAATGTCCTCTCAATCTTCCAAGTTCCAAGGAATAAAGTCCTAATCTATTCAGTCTTTCCTTGCATATTCATTTTCACCAGCTATTGCTCAATTCATCTCCAGCTGGTGAGACAAGTTAACCCTGAGCAATTCTCCAGCTGTAAGAGCAAGTTTTACTCTCCCTTATTCAAACTGACCACATGATTTGAGATGAAGTTGGCAGTGTGATACAACCAACCTGTTTCAGGCAGAGACTGTGTGTGTGAGGGCACATTATCCTTCTGATTGATTGTGGAAGGAGGAAATGGTGTTAGCCAGTTAGCGTTATGCTGAACAAAAACAGCTTCCATTATCATCTACTGCAAACAATAACTGCGATGTTTTAAAAATATTTGTTTGCTTTTCTATTAATATTCCTGAACACTGAAATGATATTGTAAATATTAAATTTCCAGAGAACTGAAGTGTAACAAGAGTAACAATTTTTATAAGTGAAGAAAATTAAACAGGAGAGTCAGGATAAGTTCAGTTCTTACATCTGAGCTGCAACTTGGAAGGCAGCAGTCAGAAAGGAGCTCTAGTAGGAGATGTCTATCAGACATCAGGCTTCAAATGAAAATGGTTGGAGCTTGATTTTGAAATGAGGGCACTGTCTAATTCAGGATCATAATAGTATAAAGGAATGAAGAACTCTGTCTATAATGAAAGAGGAGACAGAGCTTGTGCTTAAAAAATATTCATTTCTCTCCAACTTCCTTACTCATGCCCACTCCTTCTGAAGTTGCAGCCATATGGTCTCCTGAGCAGTATTCTCAGCATCAGAACCAGCTCGATCCATTTTCCTTATGTTATTACTAAGCTGCCTCGTTTTTACCGCTCTGCAGTATCTTTTCCATTATTTGGCAGGCTGTAGAGTAAATCTTCTATTTTTAAAAATACTTTTTTGATTAACTCTAAACAGATATACTTTGTCTTTGGCCATTCCAACACATTTCCTCTTTCCAAGACTGTAATGTTCTTAATCAATATTGTTGCCTCCTGACCTTATCTTTCCTGAATAAATTGTATCCAATAAAGTTCAGAAACTAGTCCTGTCCTCTTAGCCTACTGTTTGTTATTTCCATTACTTCATACACATGAGCTTATTGCATTCTAAGCTCGCTAAAGCTGCTTATTACACTTCTGGTAAACACTGTGAACAAGTTTTAGTATCCTTAATCCCGCTCTTCATGTAGTTCTATTTAGAGGCTTCATAGTTGTTGTTTTGGTACTATTTATTTCTCCCAACCTTTTTTTACATATTTCTTCTTCTTGCCATTATCACTTTTCAGTGCTCAAACCCCTATGTTATTAGTTTGCCACCTTCCCCACCTTAGGAGCTTGCAATTCTTCTTTGAAGGCATCATTCCTAGTCCTGGTGAACTGCAATGCATCTGGCCTTTACATGTTCTACGAACCCAGAACTGCTCCTCCACCGCATGTCTATGATGTTCTCAGCATCCTGGAAGATCCTAAATATATCCAACTTCAGCTCCAGTTCCTTCACACAGTCAACCAGGGGTACACCCTGTACCCCTCATGTGGTCATGTGTACTTCCTGGGGGAGAAATCATTATGGCAATCTCCCTAATTCCCTCACATCTACCTTATCTGCCATACCAGAATAATAGAGAGAGCAATTCTAAGAAAAACTGGACACACCTGCTCAAACTCTTCTCATTGAAGCCTTCTGAACCAAAGCCTAGGCACTTATCCTCAACTATGGCCACTCCACTAGAACCTGCTTCCCTTTTACACCTGCAAATAAAAATATCTTTTAAAAATATGTTTGCTCTTCCTCTCTGCTCCTCTAGCTGCTACAAATGGGAAAAATGTGTTTAATTTTACATTAATTTTTGCCTGAGCTGGAATGGCTGTTTGGGTCCCTGGAAATTAAATAAGTAGCGACACGGCCTCAATGCCCATTCAGAAATCGAGTATTAGGTGACAGATGGGAAGAAGCTGTTCCTGAATCATTTAGTGTGTGCCTTCAGGATTCCGTACCTCCTCCTTGATGGTAGCAATGAGAAGAGGGCATGTTCTGGGTGATGAGCATTCTTAATGATGGACACCACTTCTCTGACGCATCACTCCTTTAAGATGTCCTGAATACTACAGAGGCGAATGCTCGTTATGGAGACAACGAAGTTTTCAACTCTCTGCAGTTACTTTGATCCTGTGTAGTAGCATCCCCCATACAGACAGGCAGGTATATCCTGACTGAAACATGGCTCCAGGACAGGACTCCGCACTCAGCCATCCAGCCAGAAAGCCTAATCTCCTTTTGGGTAGACAGAAACACTGTGACCTCTGGCAAGACCCGCAGAGTAAGTCTACGTGTGTACATCAGTAAGAATTGAAGTGTGAATACCTTAGCAGTTACAGTCCACTGCTCACCACAGCTAGAGTTTTTTAATGGTGAAGTGCATGCCCTTCTACTTACCGAGGGAGTTCACTGCCATTGGGAGTGTTGCTTTTTACACCCCCCCCCCGCCCCCACCCGTGCTGGTGCTGCAGCTCCTCTGCAACCTCTAAGACACTCACCCTCATTGTTGCTGGATACTACAATCATGCCAACTTCAAAACAGTCCTGCCAAAGTTCAACCAGCATGTCAACTTCACAACCAGAGGACAGAATATATTATACCTAATCTATACCTACAAGGCTGCATCCCACACTCACCTTGGATTCTCAGACTACGGAGCCATTTTGCTAATCCCTGCTGTCAGGCCACTGGTGAAATGTGTCAAACCAGTTCACAGGGAGATGAGGACCTGGTCACAATTTGCCACCTCAGTGCTACAGGACTGTTTCTATAGCACGGACTGGAGCGTATTCAGGGAGGCAGCTACCTACGAACATCACATCAACATTGATGAATATCCGGGATCAGTGACTGGCTACATAGGAAAGAGCATTGAGCACATTACTGTGATTAAACACTACACTGCCAGGACAAACCAGAAACCACGGCTGACTGCAGAGGTTCATTCATTGCTTATGTATTGGAATGTTGCCTTCAGGGGGATAAGGTCAACAAGAGTTACGCTTTCCCATGTCATCAGGAAGACAAAGCACACCCCAGAAAATTCACAGACATCTTTGTGATGCCAGGGATACACAGCTTGTGTGACAAAGGTTTAAAAAAACCAATGCAGATTACCAGTCCACCCTACACGTCAACAACAGCAATGCTTCACTTGCCTGCTATGCACAATTTGATGCAATGAATGATGTGACATTGAGGAAGGCCCCCTCTCCCTCTAAGGAACAGGCACCCTGTCTAGCCACAGCTGAGGTGAAGAGGACCCTAGCCGGGGTAAACCCAGGTAAAGTTGCAGGGCTGGACAATGCACCTGGTCCGGTGCTAAGGGACAATGTGGCACAGCTAACAGAGGTCTTACCAGACATCTTTAAAATCTCTTTGAAACAGCCCACTGCTCCTGCAGGCTTCAAAGCAGCTACCATCATTCCAGTGCCCAAGATTACCACCAGCGGCACTGACTTCAACAATCATGAAGTGCTTGGAGCAGCTGGTAGTGGATCATATAAAAATCCCACCTTCTAACTATGTTAGACCCTTTAGAGTTGTCTATCACTCAAAAGGATCCACTGATAATGTCATAACCTTGACCCTCCACTCCATTCTACCCCACCTAGAAAATGATGCCTCATACACTAAGATGTTGTTCATTGACTTCAGCTCGGTGTTTTGCATGATCTTCACTCAAAGGCTGTTGGATATGGACTCAACATCCCTCTCTCTAACTGCGTCTTGGGCTTCTTGATGGAATGACCTCAGTCAGTCTGGATTGGCAGCAACATCTCAAGCTCCATCACACTGAGAACTCTCTATCAGACTGAGCACTGGTGCCCTCCAGGGTTGTGAGCTCAGCCTGCTACTGAGTGACGACTGCACTGCCAGATCCAGCTCACTAAGTTCACTGATGATACAACCGTTGTTGTTCTCATCAGTAGCAATGATGAGTCGGCATGCAGAGAGGAGGTAGAGAGGTTTGTCAAACGGTGCAAGTACAACAACCTATGTCTCAACATGGACAAGACTAAAGGGATGATTGTGGGCTTCAGGAAGATGTAGGTCCACCACTATCTATTACACATCACTGGCTCTGCCATGGAAAGAGTGAAGAACATAAAGTTCCTTGGTATGCACATAATGAATGATCTAACCTGGACCAACTCAGCTCCTCATTATTCAAGAAGACACAGAAGCATCTACAGTTTTGGAGGAGATTGGAGTGTGCAAATCTCCCTGCCCCCATTTTAACAACTTTCTAGAGGAGCACCATCGAGATTGTCCTGTCTGGCTGCATCATTGTGTGGTACAGAAGCTGCAAGGCATTGAACAGCAAGACCCTACAGAGTATAGAAAAAACCACCAAGAGGATCACTGGGGTCTCCCTTCCCTCTATTTGTGACAATTACCAGGAGCGTTGTATATGAAGGGCCCAAAGCACTGTTGAAGATCCCTACCACCCTTTTCACAATCTCTTTGACCCATTACCATCAGGAAGGAGGTACAGAAGCATCAGGACCAGAACTGCCAGATTGGGTAATGTCAGGCTGTGAGACAAATGAATATCCTGTCACCACAAGGTTTCAACACTAGGACAGCAAGCTGTTTGCTGTTTACTCTTTCCATGTGCTGTGCATTACATACATTTAGAATTATATTTTATTAACTTATCTATGGTAATATTGTGGCAACCCACTTCCTAGCGCACTCGAACCGGCTCACAAATAGCCAGCGCGCCGGCACAAAGGCCAGTCCCAAAAGGGCTCCAGATCTGCTTCACCAACAAAGGGAAAAGCCTGCGGGGGATTGTGAGTACGTGCTCCCTACAGCATCCGCGCCGGGGAGGGTGGGATCAGGGAGGCTTTAAAGTAAGGCTATGAAGTTCGAATAAAATCTTCTTTAACTGCAGTTTACCGACTCCATGTCGATATTTTAGTGCTGCGTGTAGCACACCGCTACAATTGGTGACCCCCATGGTCCAAACGATTTTTGGACCGGAGATGACCGACGCCACAGCTGTTCATGCGGTTTTGTTGAAACTGCCAAGCTTCTGGACGCTGCGACCTCACCTCTGGTTCCAGCAAGCAGAAGCCCAATTCCACGTTCGACAGATAACCTCAGAGGACACACGTTACTATTACGTGGTGAGCTCCCTCGACCAGGACACAGCGGCCCAGGTTGAGGAGTTCGTACAGTCTCCCCCAGTGGACGGCAAGTACACAGAATTCAAAGCCCTGCTCATAAGGACTTTCGGACTCCCACAGCGCGAGCGGGCTGCCCATTTACTGCACCTGGATGGCTTGGGAGACAGACCTCCATCGGCTTTAATGAATGAGATGTTGTCCCTGGCCGGAGGACACAAGCCCTGCCTCATGTTTGAGCAGGCATTCCTGGAGCAGCTGCCCGAGGACATACGCCTGCTGCTGTCCCACGCGGATTTCAGCGACCCCCGGAAGGTGGCAGCACAGGCGGACTTGCTGTGGAACGCCAAGAAGGTGACTGGGGCGTCCATCGCACAGATCACCAGGCCACGCTCCCAGCAGCAAACCAGATCAGGCCCGGCCACAGAGCCCGCTAACCCCAGAGGCAGGGGTGAGGAACCCAATGAATAATGGTGTTTGTACCACCAGCGGTGGGGCGCAGAAGCCCGCCGCTGTAGCCCGCCCTGCAAGTTCCCAGGAAACACCAGGGCCAGCCGCCACTGATGGCTACGGCGGCTGGCCATCAGGATAGCCTCCTGTAAGTGTGGGACAACAGGTCAGGACGCCGTTTTTTGGTTGATACCGGTGCCGAGATCAGCGTCTTACCTCCGACGAGTTACGACACCCGCAACAGGGCACCGGGTCCCCCCCTGAGGGCCGTGAACGGTAGCATGTTAAGGACCTACGGCACCCGTACAGTGCAGCTACAGTTCGGCTCCAGCCAGTTCACGTGGGACTTCACACTGGCCACCATAGCCCAACCGCTTCTGGGTGCGGATTTTTTGCGGGCACACAGCCTGCTGGTCGACCTGCCGAGGCAGAGACTGGTCCACGCCGAGACCTTTCAGACGTTCTCCCTGGGTGCAGCCCAGTTGCCAGCCCCTCACCTCGGCTCCATCACGCTGTCCGACAACGACTTCACCAGGGTCCTGGCGGATTTCCCATCAGTTCTGGCACCGCAGTTCACGGCAGCTATGCCCCGACACGGCGTACAGCACCACATCCCGACCCAGGGACCACCCCTCCACGCCCGTGCTCGGCGGCTTCCCCCGGACAAGCTCCGACTGGCGAAGGAGGGGTTCCAGAGGATGGAGGAATTGGGGATCATACGGTGGTCCGACAGCCCATGGGCCTCCCTCTGCACATGGTGCCCAAAGCGACAGGGGGCTGGAGACCATGCGGCGACTACTGCAGGCTGAACGAGGCTACCACACCGGACCGCTACCCTGTGCTGCACATTCAGGACTTTGCTGCAAACCTGCACGGTGCACGGATCTTCTCCAAGGTGGACCTTGTCCGGAGATACCATCAAATCCCGATGCATCCGGACGACGTCCCCAAAACGGCTCTCATCACCCCGTTTGGCCTTTTCGAGTTCCTCTGCATGCCATTCGGCTTGAAGAATGCCTCACAGACGTTCCAGTGGTTAATGGACATGGTGGGACACGACCTGGACTTCGCATTCATCTATTTGGACGACATCCGCATAGCCAGCAGCAGTCGTCAGGAGCATCAGTCCCACCTCCGTCAACTCTACGCCCAGCTGAGTGAGTACGGTCTAACAATCAACCCGGCCAAATGCCAGTTCGGGCTCGACACCATTGACTTCCTGGGCCACAGGATTATTAAAGATGGGGCAACCCTTCTGCCTGCTAAGGTAGACGTGGTCTGCCATTTCCCCCTACCCACCACAATAAATGCCTTCAGGAATTCGTAGGTATGGTCAATTTCTACCACAGCTTCCTCCCTTCAGCTGCCCGAATCATGCGCCCCCTGTTCGCCCTGATGTCGGTTCCGGGCAAGGACGTTACCTGGGACGAGGAGTTCGCCGCCACTTTCATTACAATGAAAGAAGCCTTGGCAAACGCCGTGATGCTAGTGCACCCCAGAATGGACATCCCTACCGCCCTCACAGTGGACGCATCTAACACGGCAGTCGGTGGGGTTCTGGAGCAACTCATCGCAGGTCGCTGGCAACCCCTGGCCTTTTTCAACAAACACCTGTGGCCACCTGAGCTCAAATACAGTGCTTTCGACCGGGAACTTTTGGCGCCATACCTGGCAATCTGGCATTTCAGGTACTTCTTAGAAGGTAGGCCCTTCACCGCGTTCACGGACCACAAGCCGCTTATCTTTACGTTCACGAAGGTGTCCGATCCCTGGTCGTCCCGCCAGCAGCGCCATCTGTCCTACATCTTTGAATACACGACGGATGTCCGGCACGTCTCGGGTAAGGACAATGTCGTGGTGGATGCACTCTCTCACCCAACCGTTCATGGCCTTTCCCAAGGAGTAGACTTTGAGGCGCTGGCAGAGGCGCAGCAGGCAGATGAGGAGATCCCGAGTTACAGAACCGCAGTCTCCGATTTGCAGCTCCAGGACCTCCCCGTAGGCCCAGGTGAGAGGACCCTACTCTGTGACGTCGCCACCGGCCAGCCCCATCCCATCGTCCCAGCACCTTGGCGGCAACGTGTTTTCGACTCCATTCATAACTTGGCGCACCCCTCCGTCCGGACAACAGTCCAGATGGTTTCCAGCAGGTTCGTTTGGCACGGTCTCTGCAAGCAGGTCAGTGAATGGGCCAGAACGTGCATGCACTGCCAGACGGCCAAGGCGCAGTGGCACACCAAAGCTCTGCCACAGCAGTTCCACCCCACCCACCGGCATTTCGATCACATTCATGTGGATATCGTGGGCCCCCTGCCAGTGTCGCGTGGAGCGCAGCACCTCCCTGACTATCGTGGACCGGTTCACAAGATGGCCAGAGGCGATCCCGCTCACCGACACCACCTCCGAATCATGCGCCCGGGCACTGATCGCCACCTGGGTGTCCCGCTTTGGTGTACCGGCCCACATTACCTCCGACAGAGGCGCCCAGTTCACCTCCAGCGTGTGGTCAGCTGTGGCCAGCCTTTTGGGGACTCAGCTGCACCACACCACTGCCTACCACCCACAGTCGAACGGCCTGGTGGAGCGTTTCCTCCATCACCTAAAATCAGCTCTCATGGCCCACCTAAGACGAGCTAACTGGGTGGACGAGCTTCCCTGGGTCCTACTCAGCATCCACATGGCGCCCAAAGACGATCTGCTTGCCTCGTTGGCCAAGTTGGTGTACAGTGCACCCCTGGCCGTCCCGGGAGAGTTCATACCAGCCCCAAGGGAGCAAGACAAAGAACCTGCAGCAGTCCTGGGCAGACTACGCGAGAGGCTCAGTGACCTGGCCCCCATACCCACTTCGCAGCATGGGCAGAACCTGACTTGCGTACCCAAAGACCTGCAGAACTGTAAGTTTGTGTTTGTACGAAGGGGCGGGCATCGGCCTCTGCTGCAACGGCCCTACGAGGGGCCGTTTACGGTGCTCAGGGACAATGGGTCCACGTTCGTGCTGGACGTTGGGGGGAGAGAGGAGGTTTTCACGGTGGACCAACTGAAACCGGCCCATGTGGACATTTGCACAACTGGTCGAGTTTCTGGCACCGCGGCGCAGAGGCCGACCTCCCAAACAGGGTCTGGCCCAGACTGTGGACATTGGGGGGTGTATCACCGGTTCTGGGGGGGCGGGGGGGAGTTATGTGGCAACCCACTTCCTAGCGCACTCGAACAGGCTCACAAATAGCCAGCGCGCCGGCACAAAGGCCAGTCCCAAAAGGGCGCCAGGTCTGCTTCACCAGCAAGGGGAAAAGCCCGCGCGGGACTGTGAGTACGTGCCCCTTACAGCATCTGCGCCTGGGGAGGGCATGATCAGGGAGGCTTTAAAGCAAGGCTGTGAAGTTCGAATAAAATCTTCTTTAACTGCAGTTTACCGACTCCGTGTCGTTATTTTAGCGCTGCATATAGCAAACCGCTACAATATTTTGTTTTATGTGCTGAGTATGTGGTATGTTTTGTGGGAATACCATAGTCTTCAGGATTTTTTCATTTGACTGTATATGTACAGTCAGATGACAATAAACTTGAACTTGAACTTGTAGGTGAGCCCACAAGAAACACACATAGACACTAAATGGCCCTTTACTTTAAAAGAACGTGTAGAAATGTTGGAACTATTGGCAGTTGTCCCTGTTTACTTAAAGGAAAAGGAAAGGAAAATCTGTTCAATATCCCATGTATATTAATGTATAACATGCAACTATTACAGTAGAGAGTGTATGTTACAGTGGTGCTTAGTGTACAGATACAGTTGACTATGAATGTGCATGTGGGACAGTGGAATAGGCATGTATTTCAAGGAATCATTGGAAATTTTGAATAGTTTAAAGTCAAAAGTTCTTATTTCTTACTTAAGTTAGAGTAAGTGTGCAGCAATTCAAGATACTTGAATGAATTAAACAAATGAGGGGACAGTGAATTATGCAAAGATTCAAGTATTTCAGAGAAGTTGAAGCAGGATCAGTAATGTTTGGGAAATGGCCTTGTACAATATGGATAAAAGGACATGCTTTGCTACAAACTGGAAGGATAATTCTTGAAATACAGGCAGTCCCCGGGTTACATAAGAGTTCTGTTCCTGAGTCCGTCTTTACGGAAGTCGGAACAAGTACATCCGTTATTATTTAGCGTCAGTTAGTCAAACGTTTGTCTTAGTATATAGTATATATTTTACCTTTCTATGCATATGAAACACTTAAGAAACATATGTATTCCAATAATTAAACCACTGCATTGCTTACTGATAATTGTAGCTTTCATCGGGGCAGTGCCTTTCAAATGCTCCATTATTCTCACTTTATCCGTTATCCTTTAAAATTGTTCCGATCGTTGACTGAATGTAGCTTAATGCTTTTTCAATGACCGATGGTGTTTCATCTCTTTCCAAACGCTTTATTATTTCCACTTTATAATCGTGATCCCTTCCTGTCAATGGAACAGAAACACTGCGGGCAGCAGTTCCTGAGCTCCGCTGGCTCCCGAGGTCCGCTGGGTCCTAACGACAACCGCACTGAGACATGCTGAATGGGACAAGTGGGGGCTGTGCTGGGTTTGGGTATTTGACCCTCCATGATATTCCATGTGGGGATTTAAACTGGAGGCGGCAGTGTTTTTTTCACAAGGTCGAGTTGCGAGCTCAACATCAACCCAGCACGGATGGTACGGGAGTCACTGGATCAACATCAACCCGACACGGGAAGGGTCTATCACTGGTTGAACTCGGGAACCTACATTCTCCAGCCTGGCGCTGATCTCACTGCACCATCAGCCGACTGGAATGGGGGGTGGGGGTGCGGACTGGATCACGGTGAATCTTACTAAGAAAAATTTAAGCCAAATAAAAAAGTTAAACACTCAACACAATGTCAACGGCAACGACCTAAAATGGCAGACAGCGTCGCGATCCGACTTAAAATGGCAGATGGCATTCACCTTCCTCGGTTCATAAGTACGAGTTGTCCGTAAGTCAGACTTTGTAACTCAGGGACTACCTGTAGTTTCAATCCCCTAATTGAAAAATGAATACTTTATGTGTATAATAATATTGTGATAAAATTTTGCTTATTTGATCCTTTGATAACCTGCACTATAATTTGGTCTTAATTGCTATTGTCTCAACCACTGTTACCATAAGCTGATCAGATCTTCATATCTGACAAAAGTGCTATCATGTAATGCATGATATCCAAAAAAAATGATACAAAACTGAATGAAATACAGCAATGTAGGAAATGAAGCAGAACTTCAGAGACTTTCAAAGTGAGCAACTAAACTATGGATATTATGGTTTGACCGCTCTCTCTGGCCTGCTTACTGTTACAACAAAGCTCAATGTATGCTTGAAGAAAAGTACTTCATCTTCTATCTCAGAAAATCTGAGAAAACCAGCAGATACTTTAATCATTAAGTTCGACATGCTGATATTCATTTCTTCCTTATTTCATTATATCTGGACAAATCAGTGGAAGTTGAATGCACACCAATATCTAACAAATTGACCATTATTTCTGTACAAGGTGAGATAAATATGGTAAATTACCCTTATAATTACAGTGAAAATCAAATCCTTCCATTTTCCTCCTTTCATCAAATCAAATCATTGGGCTTACAGCAACCATTTCATATCAAACTAGAATGGATATCCTGTAGAAGTATAGTAAATACAATCCTCATCCCTTGCAACAACATAGCTGATACCAAAATACAAAGTTGAAAGTAAATTTATTAACAAGCACGCATATGTTACCATATATTACCTTGTGAATCATTTTCTTTTAGGCATTTCCCGGAAAAAAATAATAGAATTTTGCAAAAAAAACTATACATAAACAAAGACTGAAAAACTACAGTGGGTAAAAGAAAACAAACTGGGCAAGTAAAAGTAAAACTGAGAATATGAGTTGTAAAGAATCCTAAAAGTGAGCCTGTAGGTCGTAGAATTGGTTCGGGGTACTAGTGAATGAGGTTATAATTTTGTTAAGAAGCCTGATGTTTGTAGGGCAATAACTATTTCTGAACCTGGTTGTGTGGGAACTAAAGCCTCTCTATTTCCTGGTAGTGAGAAAAGAGCACAGCTGGATGGTGGGGCCTTTGATGATGGATGTTGTGCTCCATGTAAGTGTTCTCAATGGTGGAGAGGGCTTTGCCTGTGATGGACTGGGCTGTATCCATCTCATTCTGTACATTTTTGCATTCTTGGACATTGGTGTTTCTATAACAGATCAGTCTATGATCCAACCATCTGAACTACTTTCCACTGTGCACCTATAGAAATTTGCCAAAGTTTTTGGCTCTATCTATGCAAACTTCTAAGAAAGTAGAGGCAATGTTGTGCCTTCTTTTTAATGGGAGTTCTGTGTGAATCCTGGAACAGATCCTCAGATATGTTAACCCAAATTTAAAGCTACTGATCCTCACAACCTCTGTTCCCTGGTGTGGATTAGCTCATGGGCCTTCATCTTCTTCCTCCTGTAATTGTTAACTATCTCTTTGAATTTGCTGAGTTTGGGTGAAAGACTGTTTTTGCGGCACCACTCAGCCAGATTTTCCGTCTTCGTCCTATATGCTGATTTATCACCAATCTTGATTTAACCAACAACAGTAGTGTTGTCAGCAAATTCAGATAGGGCACACAAACATAAGTGTAAAGTGAGCAGGGTTTTCAGTGTTTTCATCCAAAGTTCTGTCAGAAGTCAGGAAAAAGGTGCAAAGTGTGTTTAAAAATGTTAATAGTAGAAAGAGAGAGTTGAAAAGAGACAGTGAGAGGGGTCTACTAGTTGAAGAGAAGGAGAGTCAAAAGATGGCATCTAGCATGGAGCATCTCTTTTATAACCATAGATATGGAAAATTCCACTCAAATTCATAGATAAGAGTCAACCAATGAGATCGTCCTTATTCAAATATTGCAGTTATGAGGGAAGCTTCCAGAATCATATCAATATAGTTACCAAAGGACTTGTTGCACAACTGTGTATACAGTGGTGCTAGAAAGTTTATGAAAACTTTAGAATTTTCTCTAATTATGCATAAATATGACCTAAAATATGAACAGATCCTCATCCTAAAACTAGATAGAAAATCCAATTAACTAAATAACAAAAAAATTATACTTGTTCATTTACTTATTGAGAAAAATGATCCAATATCACATGTATTTATTGAATCTTTGCTTTCAGTAACTGGTGTGACAGAAGTTCAAAGGTTCAAAGGGCAAATTTAATGACAGAGAAATGTATACAATATAGATCTTGTAAAGCTTTTACTTCTCAGACATCCACGAAAATAGAGAAATACCCCAAAGAATGAATGACAGTTAAATGTGAAAACCCCAAAGTCCCCCCCCGCAGCACTCACTCTCCCGCATGTAAGCAGTAGCAAGCAATGAACCCCCCCATCCCCCAGCACAAAAAAAAGTGCACCCGCTACCGAGCACAAGCATAAGCTAGGCGATAGCAAAGACACAGACTTGCAGTTACCCTAAAGGCTATCGCATTTCATCCGGCATTTGACAAACCACAGGTTCTCTCTCTCCCCAATAAGGGAGAGGGAGGTGTCCCCCATTTTCGTAGCGAGTGGGAGACATAACAACAACCGGCTGGTTTACAATGTTAAACAGTCTGTTTCATTGCTTTTTACGAGCTCTGTGCCTGAAGATCGCAAAGATCTTGGGTCTTCGGGCGCACAGCCAAAGATTCTCCATCCTCCCTGACGACCCAAGTCTCCTGCCATGACACCAATCCTAGATCTACCCATCTCCAGAGCCCCAATACTTTAGGTTTCCAAATATGAGTGAAATTCTCAGGCCGACTCCTTGGCACACCGAACAACAACAGCTGGTCCTGAAACCCCAAGCACAGGTCCCATTGCTGCAAAGAACCTGCATGTAACTCCAGGTCAGGGTCTTTTAAAGGGAAAAGATGTTGAAGATGGAAGTAGAGCTGTTTCCGAAGATGCAAGCAAAGGAGTTGCCATTTAGTGCCATCTTAACTCTGCCTCCACCATTCGGCAATAACTTCAACCAAACGTTTCCAGTGACTGCACATCCTGCACATCAGCTTGGAGGTACTTTAGGCCATTCCTCCTTACAAATCTGCTTCAACTCAAGGATGTTGGTGGACTTCCTTGCATGAACTGCTTACTTCTGGTCTTTCCACAAGATTTCTATAGGATTAAGGTCAGCCATTCCAAAACATGAAATCTCTTCTGCTTTAACCATTCTTTGGTAGACTGACTCTTGTGTTTAGGGTCATTGCCTTGCTGCATGACCCTCTTTCTCTTGAGCTACAGTTCACAGACAATACCCTGACAGTTTCCTGTAGAATTTGGTGGTACAATTCAGAATTCATAGTTGCACCAGGCTTCATAGTTGCATCTGGGCTTTCCAAAGATTCACTCTCCTGAAGGATACTCTCACGTCGGCCACAGAGACTGACATTGCAGGGTTGTTGGGGTACCATAAAACCATGGTAATTTGTAACACAGTGCAGAGTAGTGAGTTGTAATGTTCTGGCACCATGCTGACATGTATTGTTCAGTTCCTTTCTGTATGGTGCAACTGTGGAGGAAATTGTTCAGTCATTAATCTTTTCACTTTGCCAACTGGGAAAGAGGTCCCAGTCCCTACATTCTCCTGTGAGTTACAATTGTGTTTTGAGAGCTAAGCAGATGGAATAACTTAAATAAATAATCTTGGTCTGGCCTTGACACAGTAAGATGAATGGCCCCCTTTTGCTATAATTCTCTATGAACCTGCATATCACTATTTAACCCAAGACTTGTCACACTGAGACACTGCCTTAAATGTTATTTTATAGATACAGCACAATTTTTCAAACAGATAATGTTAGAAGGGAAGCTGAACTCACGGTACATACCATATGGTTATCTGAATCTGTGCTGGTGAAATGTAAATTAGTTCCATTCAATCTCTAAGCAATATAAAAGTGCTTTGTATTTGGAAAAAAAAACCTTCATGATAATGTGCACATACAGTACAGTGCAAAAGCCTTGGGCACATGTAAAAAAATTCTGTAAAACGAAGATGCTTTCAAAAATAATGAAATGAGAAGTTTCTAAATATCAAAAAATATTATAAGGAGCAGTAAACAGTAAAAATAACTAAACCAAATTAACATTTGGTGTGACCTCCCTTTAAAAAAAATGTATCAATTCTTTTAGATACACTATTGTGTGGCTTTAGAAGAAAATCAATTGGTAGGTCGTTCCAAGCATCTTCAAGAATTTGCCATAGATCTTCTATTCTCTCAAGGTAATTCTATACAGCCTCGATGATTCTACAGACAACATATCATCTGAAACCATATAAAATTTTGGGCATTCCTAAGGCCTTTGCACAGTACTATGGCCATGTAGGAAATACTCCAAAGCATCAACTGTTATAATTTCTAACACGAGAAAATAAGCAAATACTGGAAATTCAAGCAACATACACAAAATGTTGGAGGAACTCAGCAGACCAGGCAGCATCTATGGAAAAGAGTAAACAGTTGACATATCGGGCCAAGACCTTTAATTAGGACTGGAAATAAGATGAGAAGTCAGAGCAAGAAGTTGGGAGAAGGGGAGGAATGATAGGTCACATATACAGTATATGAGATTAATTACTTCAACCTCATTATGTAATTGGATTTTATCTCTTATGCAATGTCACTTTCACATTCCCTTTCTGGTGGGTAACATATCCTGGTACACAAAATAGATGTTCATTGTTCTTAATAAGAATTTGTTAAAGATTTTAATATGCATCAGCTTTTATCATCAACATAAAATGTTTCCCTTTATATTGCAGCCTGTAAAAAAAAATAAAGGTTAATTTCTCAGTGTCCTGGGAATAGGACGTGATTCATGTAGGTTCACTCAGTCTCCTATGAATTGCATCCATTGACTAGTCATTACATTTAATGACATTTGTCTGTTTATAAGGCACAGAAAAGTGTATATAACAAGCATTCTTCCACAGCTTTAAGTGGAGTAGCCATTACAGGAATGAACCAGTGTTGGCGTAGGGAGCTGAGATTTTAGTTCATTGAGGCCAGTGGCGGGTCTAAGATATGGCAGGTATGGCATGTTCCTTGGGTGCCACTTGAAGGGGGGCGCCACTGAGCAGTTTCTATTAAAGTCAAACATGCCATCCTCGGATAGTGAAAAAAGAATTTTCTTCAGCTGTATGATCTGTCTTTGATTATCATGGGTGAGAAGCACTAGGATGGCCTTATTTCAGAGCATTGTGTAAGAAGACCAGGAAACATTGCTTCTCGAAGAAAAAGGAGAGTGGAGCTGAAGGATGGAAGAGATGAAAGTTGGTCGCGGAGAAAGCCAAGAAGTCGATCAAGTTCTTCATGCCCTTCTTTGAAAAGCCCGTAACAAGTAGCTTGACACAATTCATGGAGTCACCTACACCTGTTACAAGTTTGTTAGAATCCGAAAGTGGATCAAGTACAAATGCATCACAAGCTGAGGAGAAAGTCAAGTCAGATAAATCCAAGTACGATGAGAATAAGCGTGAGGCTGCCACAGAGAACGTGGACATGACAGGAGGCGAAGACAATGGTGGTGGTGGTAATGTTGAGTTTATTGACAAGATTTTACCTGACGAGATTGAACCTGATGACACTGAACCTAGTGAACTGGATGGTGTCAAAGAGCCCCGAATTGTCATACCAGAAGTGATTGAATAGCATGACTTTGGACTTCTGGAGTTCAACAAGGATACTGTAAAAGCAATTCTGCTTGATACATTGAGAACAGAAATAATAAAGCTGTGCTGAAAGTATTTCCAGAACAGTGAGGGCCTTTTCTGACCAACAAATAACCGCTCAATAAACAAAACTTGGTTCAAGTGGAAATTGGGAAATGGTCATGATGAGAAAGTGACTCGCTGGTCTATTCCCCTTCTTAAAAGTCTGCATTTTGTACCTGTTGTCTTCCCTATTCCCGGTCAGACCATCAATGCTCACTGGAGCAAGAAAGTGGGTTCAACTAGTGGAAAGCACCTGAAAGGATTAGTGTTCATGAAAATGCCAAGAATCATCGGCATTGCTTCACACAGTGGAAAGAAATGGAAAGAAATTTAGATGGAAACAGAAGAGTTTTTGACGCGGTATTTCAGTCACAGATTGAGAAGGAAAAACAGAAGTGGCGTGATATCTTGACAAGAATCCTTCATTGCATAAAGTTCCTTGCAACTCAGAACCTGGCTTTGCGAGGACACAGGGAGTCACTTCAACTAGACGATGACTCCAATGTGGGAAATTTCCTTGGCTTACTGAAACTACTGGCCATCTTTGACCCTGTCATAAAAGAACACCTCACTCACTTGGAAAGTCATCCTGGATCCACATCTTATCTTTGACTGGGTGTCCAGAATGAATTCATCCACATGATGGCATCCACTTTTTGCCAGAGTTTACTGAGAAGCATTTGTAAAGCCAAGTACTATGGTCTCATGTTTGACTTGACTCCTGATCAGACACACCGTGAGCAGATGTCAGAAGTAGTGTGGTATGTGGAAGCTGATTTTGAGAGGAAAACAGTGTTGCAGAGTCCTTCCTTGGTTTTATCCAGATAAGCCAGAAAGATGCTGACAGCTTGGTTGAAGACATCTTGAAACAGCTAGAGAAGGGCAAAATGGAATTACAAGATTGTCAGTCACAGTGCTATGACAACGCTGCTGTGATGGTTGGACACAGAAGTGATGTTCATCAAAGGATCTATGAAAAAAACAACCTGGCAATGTTTGGGAATTGCGACAATCACTCACTCAACTTGGCGGGTGTACATGCAGCCAAACAGGATACAATGATATTCACGTTTTTTTGGAACCATTGAAGCTCTCTATGTGTTTTTCTTTTGTTCAACACAGTGCTGGGAAAAACTCAAAAATGCCGTGCCTGTGGTTGTTAAGTCGGGGTCTGAAACCAGGTGGAGTGGAAGGGCAAGCAGTGAAGCCTGTCAACAAGTACCTTGAGGAGAAATTTCAAATTCTCCAATAGACAATGAAAATGAGACCAATGAAACAAGAAGTGACACAAAGCAGCTGTACAATCGCATGTTGAGTTACGATTTTCTGATTTTGCTAGGATCTTGGAACAAAGTACTCATTCACATTGACCGTATTCAAAAGAGGCTGCAGGATCCTAGCATGAACTTCCATGATGCTGCCCTGGATTTGAAAGCCCTCTGAGATAATTTTTATGATGAAAGAGAAGTGTTGGTCAGTGAGTCACTCGAAGAAGGAGTCGGTCTCTGTCAAGAATGGAATATTGAAGTTGAAAGATGTCAGAAATGAAAGAAATGAATGGCTGATGAGAACTCGAGAGATGCTGGGTTAACAGCTAAGGAGGAAATGGAAAGAGTCATGAAGGGAACACTTGACCATCTTCACAGAGAAATGGATGAAAGGTTTGCTCGTTTGCACGACACTGACGCCAAGTTTGGGTTCCTTCTCAATGTCGAGTGATTGTGTTATGGCACCAACAGTAATGACTTAAAAAGAAGTGCAAAAATTTGAGTGAGTTGTACAGCTCTGATGTTGATGGACAGTAGCTATATGAAGAAATTTTGGATTGCAGAATCTTGCTGTCAAGGCGGGTCAACATGACAATATCAAGACCTGAAGAGCTTCTTGAACTTATTGTTCAGTATGGAGATGAGAGTGTCTCCCCTAATATTTGCATTGCTATTCAGATAATGCTAACCATCACAGTTTCCATCGCCAGCTGTGAGAGATCATTCAGCAAGTTAAAACTAATACTTTCATATTTGAGAGCCTCCATGGGTCAAGGCAGAGCCTGTGATCTTGCTCTGCTGAGTGTAGAAAGAGAAGAAACTGAAAAAACTGACTTTAAAAGATCAATGAGCTTGACTTGTATTTTTGAGCTGATATTATGGTAAAGTTATCTAAAAGATGGGTGTCAGATGTTTGGACAGGGGCACAACTTCAGTGCTTGCCATAGGCGCTATTTTCCATAGATACGCCCCTGATCGAGGCTTTGGTGAGGAGAGGCCATAGGTAGACCTTTTCCCATTATTTATTGTTTATTTTTTCTTATTGGACATGTAGAGCAGTGCCGATGGCGTACAGGATAGTGGGAAGGCAGGGGACCTCCAGTGTCCTTAACAAATACATCATCAAGAAGTGCATCCAGCCACAGCTTCTAACTGTGTAAAGGAGTTGGAGCTGGAACTGGATGAACTCCAGATCATTTGGGAGGCTGAGGGGTTAGTAAACAGGACATAGAGGGAAGGTGCACCCAAGGTGTAGTACATATGTAACTGGGTGACTGTCAGGAGGGGAAGGAGGATAGACAGCCTGTGGCCATTCCCCTCAACAACAATTATACCACTTTGGATACTGTTGGGGGAGGAGTGGGGTGACCTAGCAGAGTAAAGCCACAGTGATCAGGTCTCTGTCATGGAGTCTGGTTCTGTGGCTCAGAAGGGAAGGGAAAAGAAGTGGCAAGCTGTATTGATACAGGATTTGTTGGTTAGGGGAACAGAGAGGATGTTCTGTAGACAAGATTGAGATTCCCAAATGGTTTGTTACCTCCCATGTGCCAGGGTTGTGGGCATCGTAGACTCAGCTCACAACATTCTTAAGTGGAAGGGTGAGCAGCCAGAGGTTGTGGTCTACGTCAGTTCCAATAACATAGGTAGGATGGATGACAAGGTCCTGCAAAGTGAGTTCAGTGAGTTAGGCGCTAAGTTAAAGGATGGGGCCTCCAGGGTTGTGATCTCAGTATTGCTACGCAAGGTTAGAAATAGGAAGATCATACAGTTTAACATGAGTCTAAGCAGTTGTTTGCTGGAGGGAGATTTTTAGTTCATTGCACATTCTTCCAGGGAAGGTGAGAACTGTACAGAACGGACAGTTTGCACCAGAACTGGAAAGGGGATGAACATGTTAGCAGGAAGGTTTGCTAGTGATGGATGGGAGGGTTTAAACTAGAGTTGCTAGGGGATGGGAAACCAGAACAGATAGAAGAGTGGTTGTAGCTAAAGATGCTGTTAAGCCTACATACAAAGTCAGGAATCTAAAGGTCGAGCATGTTGGGACTAAAGTTCTGAGTTGCGTATATTTGAATGCAAGGAGTATTGTAAGAAAGGCACATGAGAATAAGGCATGGATCAACACTTGGAATTATGACATTGTAACCATTACCATTTGCAGAAGGGGCAGGATCTCAGCTCACTGTTCCGGGGTTTCATTTTTTTTTATGTGACAGAGTGGAAGGAATTAAAGTGGGAGGGGCAGCGTTACAAGTCAGGGCAAATATCACGGCAGTGCTCAGTCAGGACAGACTGGAGAGTTCATCTAGTGAGGCTTTATGGATAGAAATAAGGAATAAGAAAGGTATGACCACTTTAATGGAATTATTTATAGACCATCCAACAGTCCGTGGGATTTAGAGGGGCAAATTTGTAGAGGGATTGCAGACTGTTGCAAAAAACATGAGTTTGTGAAACTAGGTTATTTTATCGTTCCACATATTGACTGGAACTCCCATATTGTAAAAGGATTGGATGGGAAAGAGTTTGTCAAATATGTTCAGGGAAGTTTCCTTGATCAGTACATGGAAGTCTCAACTAGAGAGACCAGATCTCCTATTAGAGATTGAGACAGGGCAGGTGACAGAAGTCTATGTGGGGAACACACTTCGCTTCTCGTGTTCATAATGCCATTAGTTTTAAGGTAGTTATGGAAAAAGATAGGTCTAGTTGTAATGGGTTGAGATTGTAAGTTGGAGAAAGGCCAATTTTGATGGTATCAGAAAGGATCCGGCAAGTGTGAATTGGGGCAGGCGGATTCCTGACAAAGGCGTACTTGGCATGTGCAGATTGGGACGAGTTGTTTTCTAACAAAGGTGTACTTGGCATGTGTAGATTGGGACGAGTTGTTTTCTAACAAAGGTGTACTTGGCATGTGTAGATTGGGACGAGTTGTTTTCTAACAAAGGTGTACTTGGCATGTGTAGATTGGGACGAGTTGTTTTCTAACAAAGGTGTACTTGGCATGTGTAGATTGGGACGAGTTGTTTTCTGGCAAAGGTGTACTTGGTAAGTGCAAAGCCTTCAAAATTGAAATTTTGAAAGTACAGTGTTTGTATGTTCCTGTCAGAATAAAAGGCAAGGATAACAGATTTAGGGGACTTTTGTTTTCAAGAGATATTAAGGACCTGGTTAAGAAAAAGAAAGAGGTGTATGGAAAGTATAGGCAGGCAGGAATAAATGAGGTACTCATGGAGTATAAGAAATGCAAGAGAACACTTAAGAAGAAAATTAGGAGGACTGAAAGAAGACGAGGTTGCTCTAGCAGAGAGGGTGAAGGATAATCCTCAAGGCTTCTATAGATTTATGAAGAGCAAATGGATAGTAAGGGACAAAATTGTTCCTCTGGAAGATCAGTGCTGTCATCTACATGTGGAGCCGAAAGAGATGGGGAAGATCTTAAAAATTTTTTTGCATCTTTATTTACTTGGGAGATGGACACAGAGTCTATAGGTGTGAGGCAATGTACCTGCAAGGTCATGGACCCTATTCAGAATACAGAGGAGGTGTTGTTTGATGTCATGAGGCAAAATAGGATGGATAAATCCCCAGGGTCAGATGAGGTCTTCCCTCAGACCCTGGGGGAAGTTAATGCAGAAATTGCAGTGACCCCTAGCAGAGATATTTAAAACATCCTTAGCCATGGGTGAGGTACTCGAAGATTAGAAGATAGCTAATGCTATTCTATTGTTTAAGAAATGTTCTGAGAATAAGCCAGGAAATTATAGGCCTTGGCATCTGACATCAGTAGTGGGAAAATTATTGGAAGGTGTTCTAAGGGGCCAGATATTTCAATAGACAGAGGCTGATTAGGGATAGTCAACATGGCTTTGTGCATGGTAAATCATGTCTAACCAATTTTATAGAGTTTCTCGAGGAGGTTACCAAGAAAGTTGATGAAGGCATTGCAGTGGACATTGTATACACGGACTTTAGCAAGGCCTTTGAAAAGTCCTGCATGGGAGGCTGTTCAAGAAGGTTCAGTCAATGGTTGTAGATGGTTGTGTAAGGTAACGTAGTTAGGGGAAATGCACATAATTCACAACCACCGACATGATGACATAATTCTGGAAAGGACTTTTACAGTGCTTTGTGTTCAGTTTTTGGTGTTCAGTAATTAAGTTGCTATGATTTTTCTTAAACATAAAACACCATTTGTGAAAACCTGCACTGGTAACTCCGATGCTCCAGGGCAAATCCAGAGTTATTAAATATGTTGGCCAATGCAGACACTTTAAAACTGCTGGAGTTTTGGCAGCTGAATGCCATTGCTTGGCTTGTACAAGCAGAGGCCCAATTTGTGCTGCAAGAAATCTCCACCAACAACACTAAGTATTTCTATGTGGTAGCTTCGCTCAGTAACTCCATGGCAGCAAGAGTGGTGAGTATGCCAGAACACAAAAAATATTGATTGCTGAAAACTCACCCTTTAAAGATTTTTGGACTATCAAAGTCTGAACATGCCAACCAATTGTTCTTCTTGCTTAGCTATTGTAGCTAATGGCTGTCTCTCCTGGGAAATCACCATCCGTGTTTTATTTTTAAAAATCTCTTCATGCAGAAAATATCTGATCCAGTTTGTATAGCCCTCGCTAATGCACCCATGAAGGACTATAGGGAGCTTGCTAAAATGGTCGATAGTCTACACTCAGCCTGGTAGTGATGCGGCATTCCTCTAACTCAATAAGCCCAGGCAGCAAGGCTCCCAACATAAGGCCATCCGGTGGCCTATGAAACAGATGATGCCAGGTCTGTGTTTTTACCAAGCTCGCCTTGGTACAATTATTAGGAAGTGCCAACGCCCACCTGGACAAGCTGGCGAGCACTGTGGGGGTCATGTTTTTTGACCTCTCCAGTGCATTCAACACCATCCACCCTGCTCTGCTGGGTGAGAAGCTGACAGTGATGCAGGTGGATGCTTCCTTGGTGTCATGGATTATTGATTACCTGACTGGCAGACCACAGTACGTGCGCTTGCAACACTGTGTGTCAGACAGAGTGGTAAGCAGCACTGGTCTTCACAAGGGACTGTCCTGTCTCCCTTTGTCTTCACCATCTACACCTCAGACTTCAACTACTGCACAAAGTCTTGCCATCTTCAGAAGCTTTCTGATGACTCTGCCATAGTTGGATGCATGAGCAAGGGAGATGAGGCTGAGTACAGGGCTACGGTGGGAAAATTTGTCACATGGTGTGAGCAGAATCATCTGCAGCTTAATGTGAAAAAGACTAAGGAGCTGGTGGTGGACCTGAGGAGGGCTAAGGCACCGGTGACCCCTGTTTCCATCCAAGGGGTCAGTGTGGACATGGTGGAGGATTACAAACACCTGGGGATTTGAATTGACAATAAACTGGACTGGTCAAAGAACACTGAGGCTGTCTACAAGAAGGGTCAGAGCCATCTCTATTTCCTGAAGAGACTGATATCTGCCGGACAATGCTGAGGGTGTTCTATGAGTTTGTGGTGGCCAGTGCTATCATGTTTGCTGTTGTGTGCTGGGGCAGCAGGCTGAGGGTAGCAGACACCAACAGAATCAACAAACTCATTCGTAAGGCTAGTGATGTTGTGGGGGTGGAACTGGACTCTCTGACGGTGGTGTCTGAAAAGAGGATGCTCTCCAAGTTGCATGCCATCTTGGACAATGTCTCCCATCCACTCGATAATGTACTGGGTCGGCACAGGAGTACATTCAGCCAGAGACTCATTCCACCGAGATGCAACACAGCATCGTAGGAAGTCATTTCTGCCTGTGGCCATCAAACTTTACAACTCCTCCATCGGAGTGTCAGACACCCTGAGCCACCCTGGTCCTGGACTAATTTCCACTTGGCATTATTTACTTATTATCATTTAATTGTTTATGGTTTTATATTGCTATATTTCTACACTATTCTTGGTTGGTGCGACTGTTACAAAACCCAGTTTCCCTCAGGATCAATAAAGTCTATCTGTCTGTCTGTCCGTCTTTCAGCTTTGACAATGCCAGCACATCAAGACATCAGAGCTTGGTGAACACCATGGGTTCCAGCTGCCATCTCCTGTTCATTACGCACACCCTTTCAGGGTGATGCTTTCTGTGTGACAATGGTGCTCAAGAAAGTGTCTTGCCAGCATTGCCTATTGGTGAGAAATCAAAGACCAACAAAACCTCACTGGAGACTGCCAACAGCAGCAAGATACAGACCTACAGGACTTTGCTTCAGTGGACAACGTTACACATGAGGCTTCATCCTAGCTAACGTGGCTACATTTCTGCTCGGAGCAAATCTCCCGTGTGCCTGAGAACTATTAATCCATCTTAAGAACTGCTAGCTTGTGGATATCAAGGACTTTGGGTTGTTACCCTGATCCCCCAGTAAGTTCCCCATGCTTAGTCTGTCCAGTGCATGCACCACTGCATGCAAGTTTACTGGAATGCTGGGTGAATTCCCAGACCTCACCAAGCCAACATTCTCCACTACAGTCATAAAACATGGGGTCAAACACCACATTCCCATCACTGGTACACCAGTCCATGCCCGTGCGTATAGACTGGACCCAGAAAAGCTGGTAACCACAAAGGCTGAGTTTGCCAACTGTGGTGAACTACATGTACCTGTCTGGACATGCCCCTCTGCTGACTGCCCCTGAGACTCCTCCCACAGACCCCCGTATAAAGGCGACTGGAGGCACTGCTCCTCCTTCAGTCTCCAGGATGTTGTGTGGTGGTCTCTTGCTGCTAATCGTGGTCTCTTGCAGCTAATAAAAGCCTATTGTTTGCCTCCCATCTCCGAGAGTTATTGATGGTGTATCACCAACATGGAAAGATTGGGCATTGTACACAGTTGAATAGCCCCTGGGTTTCAACCCTCCATATCTTTAAGTCCAATGGTGGTTGCTACCCATATGGGGTTCACTGATCTCCTTATGAGGCCACCACCTCCAATTGTTACCCAGTCTCATACATTAAGACTTTTCTGCATGTTTAGCTGGAAAGTTATTTTTTTCCAAATTCAATCTAGATAGGGGCTACCATCAGGTGCCTGTGTGCTTGAAGGACATTCCCAAAGCAGCTGTGATAACCCTGTTTGACCTTTTTGCATTTCTGTGAATGCCGTTTGGACTGAAAAATGCAGCACAGACTTTCCAACAGCTGATGGACTCTCCATTAAAATACTTAGATTTTCATTTTGCTTACCTAGATGACATACTTGTCACCAGTGCATGCAAATCCTAACACATACCTCATCTCTGCACACTTTTTGAGCACATAAGCCAACACGGGTTGATAATTAACCCTGCTAAATGCAAGTTTGGGTTGTCAAGCACAGATTTTCCCAGCCATTGCATCTCTGCAGAACGTGCAAAACCCCTCCCATCAAAAGTAGCCTCCCATCATAAGTTCTGCGAACAGCTAAACTTATGCACCCCTGTAATGTGAGCTTAATGGCAATACCTCAATCACGTGGTTGCCAGTCAGTGGACATGATCAGCATATTTGTTAAGAAATGAGTTCTTTCCAATGCACTCCCCAGTGCACCTATAGCAATTGCTACTGACACTTCAGACCCCTAGTGCACGCGATGGCCAAATTATCAGACTTTTGGTCTACATGGCAGCAATGCCAACTGGCCTATATATCTGAGTTCACAACTGATACACAATATATTAAGGGAAAAAATAACACTGTGGCTGATTGACTCTCACTGCCAGCCGTTGAGGTCATACACACAGGGGTTGACTGTGCTGGCATGGCAGCCAACCAAGCTACTGACACAGAGGTCCAGGCTTATTGAGTAACAGTCATGGGCCTGCAGGTGGCTGACATTAAGTTCAGGGAAGCTGAGGTTTCTCTCCTGTGTGATGTCTCTACTGGTCACCCTCTCCTATTGTGTCCACAAACTGGAGGCTGGTTGTGTTTGACTCCATACATGGCCCCTCACATCCGGGCCGGAAGGCTTTATAGAAACTGGTTGCACTAAAGTTTGTGTGGTGCAGCCTTAGAAAGGACGTGCTTGATTGGACTGCAGTTTGTGTGGAGTGCCAGCAGATAAAAATTAACTGGCATGTCCAGGCACCCACTGGTACCTTTTGAAGTCCCTGAGCAATGTTTTGACCATGCCAAAATGGAACTTGTTGGTCCTCTTTCCCCCCTCCTGCAGTTTCACACACCTCCTTACCATGGTGGACCTTGCCAGCAGATGTGGCTTGAGCGTTCATCAGCACCTGCATTGCTCAGTTTGACACCCCATTGTCCCCAATTCATATCAGACCTCTAGGCTGTGACGGACCAGAACCTTGGCACTAGTCTACGTCACATCACGGTATATCACCCACAGTCCAATGCCTGATGCGAGCAGTTTTCCCATTCCTTAAAGACTGCTCTGAGAGCTTTCCTGACCAATAAGTGTTAACATGATCCTCTCCTCTGGGTGCTGCCGGGGTTTAGAACAGCTCAAAAAGAGGACCTGCAGTTATCTGTGGCTGAAGTTGGTATATGGAGAGCCATTACCAGTGCTAGGTGATTTCTCTCTTGATGCCACGGCTGCCTGGTTGACCTCTCACCAATATTCCACCCTGCTCAGTAAATTCAATTCCTTTTCACCTATTCCTTCCTCCCATCATGACATACAACACTCCTGGGTTCCTGTTGACCTACATTCTACCTTGTTTACTTTCATCCGCCATGATGCACACCAACATTCCCTTAAGCAATCTTATGATGGCCTGTTCCACATTTTGGAATGGGGAGAAAGGGCTCTTAACATTGGTAAGAGGGGTAAACTGGAACGTATTCCCGTAGATCACCTTAACCTGCCTCACCAAGACCTGGAGGATTCTGCTACCATGCCCCAATGTCATGACATGACCATTAGTGTAATAACTCACCTCTGAATGAGCCAAAGGCACCTGCTGTTCCTTCATGCATGGAACGTAGGACCCAAGTCGAGTGGATTGGCTGAGCTCAGGACAGGCTCACGATGCCAGTTCTGTTGAATTTGGAGGGCGGTGGGGGGGATGGGGGAGCTCTGTAGGGTAGCATAATTGGGAGAAATGTACATAGTTGACAATCACCAACACTGAGTTGGGGTTTGAGAGCCTGGTCTGAAGTGATGATATAATTACGTAAAGGACTTTTACTGCAATTTCAGTTTTTTTTGTGTTCAATAAATGAGTTGCGACAGTTTGTCTTAAACATAAAACGTCTCCCCCATTTTATTTGTGAAAACCTACAGTTGCATCTCTGACTGGAGGCCTGTGACAAGTGTGTGGTGCAAGGATCGGTGCTGGCTCCTTTGTTGTTTGCCATCTATATTAAATACCTGGTGATAATGTAGCATACTTTAGAGTATTGTGTCCATTTTTCTCACCTACCTACAGGTAAAATGTAAATAAGATTGGAAAAAGTGCAGAGAAAATTTACAAGGATGTTGCCAGAACTTGAGAACCTGAGTTATAGGGAAAGATTAAATAGATTAGAAATTTAATCCCTAGGATGTAGAGGACTGAGTGGGATAGATAGGGTAAAAATAAGCAGGATTTTTCCACAGAGGTTGGGTATGACTACAACAAGAGGTCATGGGTTAAATATTTAAGTGGAACATAATGGGGACCTTCTTCACTCAGAGGCTAGTGTAAATGTGGAATGAGCTGCCATCACAAATGGAAGATGCAGGGTCATTTTCAACATTTAAGAGAAATTTGGATAAGTAATGGATGGGAGGGGTATGGAGAGCCATTGTCCAGATGCAGGTCAATGGGTCTGGGCCCATTAACGGTTCAGCATGGACTAGATGGGTTAGGGGCCTGTTTCTGTGCTGTAGTGTTCTATGATGCTATGACTCCAATTGCTGAATAAGATTATTGAATGTTGATGTCTATCCAATGTTTTATCCTGTATTTTTTCCTAATGCAGGAGTACAAACTATACTCTTTTGATAAGTTTAAGGAGCAGATCACGAAAGCATGCCATGGAAAACTCAAACAAAAACAATTAATGATAGAAAAATACAGCAGGTCATGTAATATCTCAGGAAGCAGAAACAGTTAATGTTTCAGGACAAGGATTCATTGCTTATAAGGGTTTGCATCATTTTCATATTTTGTTCCAGGTGTCCAGCATCTGCAGTTCTTTTTTAATGTTCTTTTATTATGAAAATACTCACTTCTTCAGCTTAGAGTAAACAGTTTAGCGAACTCGGTAAAGTTTGCCAACCCATCGACAACAGGGTTTTGTGTATCTAATTGTTAAACTTCATATTATTTGATAAAGCATCCCCCGTAAGTTAAACTGAGAAGATAGTTTAACCTCTGTTGGTACTTCATCAAAATTAAACTTCATCTGCCATTTCCCTGCCCACATTTACAACTGATCTGTATCCTGCTGCATCATCTAACACCCTCCCTCACTATCCTCTGCAGATCACCTACATTAATTAGACCACCTACATTTTCATTCTTATCATTATATATGATACAAGCATTGACTTTTGCAGAACACCATGGATCATACCTCCAGACAAAGACCTACCCTCCGATCACTACTCAACCCTCTATGACCAAACTAATTTTGTATCCAAATAACCAACTCACTATGAATTCCATGTAACCCAACTTTCGAGAGCAGCCTACCATGAGTGATCATGTCAAATGTTTTACTAATTTCCATATAGACAACTGTCCTACCCTATTTGTTGATCTTTGTTGCTTCTTCATAAAACTCATGGTGAGAAAGGACACTCCCCCCCCCCAAAAGCACTGCCTATACTAAATATGTCTATGATTTTCCAAAAAGGATTGAATCCTGCCCTAACAAAGCTTTCCATTAATTTCCATACAACTGATGTAAGGCTCACCAGCCTATAATTCCTGGATTATCTGTGCTGCACTTCTTAAACTTCATTCTTCTGAAAGATCAACTATTCCATTGCCTCCATCAATCTTGTCTGCCCACTGAGTTCTTCAAGATTTTTGAATTTATTTAGGACATTGCCATGTCCTCTGGCTTCACACATAAATACCCTCTTATGTCCTTGAGAAGTTGCCGCTCCTTTTCGTGCCTTGGGGCACATCAGGCAGCAATTTTGCTGTTTCTGTTACATTGACTGTCTTTTACGAGGCCGAGTTGTTAGCCCCACGCTCAGCCCAGCACGAATGGAAAGTACGCAAGGAGCTGGCTGGATTCGAACTCAGGACTATTCGCCTTGAAGGTGGGTGACACGAGACCACCAGGCGGCTTGAGAAGAAATACCGTTTTTTTTAGCTGCCTTTTGCTCTTAATGCCCTGGGATTTGCCTTAATCTTACTTGCCAAAGATAATTCATATTTTCTTGTCCAATTTCAGATTACTAAACCTTTAACTTACTTCCTTTTATTCTTTTTTTGACTAAATAAATAATATATTTGATTATCTCAGACCTTGCAGTTCTTATTTTCCTTGCAGAAGTCTGCTGGTCCTAAACTCTAACCAGTATGGCCTTTCTAAAGGCTGATTTATACTTGTGCGTATGGGCTACGCTGTAGCCCTGATTTTCACTTCTGTGTAGGCTACGGCATGCGTTGGTGTGTGCTAAAATGCTAGTTGGTGGTGGGGTTTCTATGCCACTGTATTGAGTTTGTTTGTGAGAGACATGGACGAGGAAATGCATTTCAAACATTTTTGCATGTCGGCAGGTAGACTTGACAATTTGGTTCATCTACTTCACATCAGTGTACAGACATGGCAGAGAAGAAACAACCGGAAATGCATCGGAGGAAATGCGATGCTACCAAGCGGACCAATCACAATTGTTGCAGTCTGCGTTGCCATGATGTGTGAGTTACTTTTTTGGGGAGGTGCACATCACCCTACAGTGTAGGGTACGCAGTACCTACAGCATTTATGCAACACACAAGTATAAATCAGCCTTAAGACTCCTGCATGCCAGATGTGAATTTACACCCATATAGCAGCCCCAATTAACCTTGCTCAGTTCCTGTCTGATGCAGTTGTAACTAGCTTTCTCTCCGATCAGCATTTTAATCTGGGGACCAGTTTTACACATATCCATGACCATTTAAAAACATGGAATTATAATTATCATGTTGAATGGAAGCTTTTCTATTTTTTGTTATGAATTATCATTTATGATTGTGCAATTATCCACATTCAAACCAAAAATCATGATATTTTGCTAAATATTGGGTTCAGTTTGCATGAATTTTCTTGCTCATCAGTGTGAGACTATATGTATTCAATTGCAAATCAATTGAAATTGGAAAAGAAGGGAACAACAGAAATGTCTCAGTGAAGAGCAGTAACATTCAAACTGAAAACAAAGAGTCTAATCACCACCATCACTCTTCTGATCTAAATCACAATCAAAATGGATGCTTGAAATGCCTTGTAGCAGGTGTAAAAATTGTGAGAGTCACTTGTTCTCAAGTGGCTTCCAAAATTTGCAGTCAGATTTTCATGGCCAATATCTGATGACTGGACAAGCAGGCTTCCGAAATCTAGTTGGGATTATGTTTTTATACAGCACTGATTGTCGGGAATGCTTGTTTGAGGTTATAGGAGATGTAGGAAGAATTCAATAAATACAAGGAAAAAGAAACACCTTGTAGGACAATTTAGATGGATCAGGCAAATGAGATGGGTAAAGAGAGTAATATTTATTAAACTATGCAAGAGACTGAATCTGATGATATTTAATCTATGCAACACACACAAAATGCTGGGGGAACGCAGCAGGCCAGGCAGAATCTTTAGGAAGAAGTACAGTCGACGTTTCGGGTCTCGGCCCGAAATGTCGACTGTACTTCTTGCTATAGATGCTGCCTGGCCTGCTGCATTCCCCAAATATTTGGTGTATGTTGCTTGAATTTCCAGCATCTGCAGATTTCCTCATGTTTGCGATATTGAATTTATGTTATCTTGTATAATTATATTTCCTATATTATAAATATCTTTAATATTATCTAGTATAAATAGTTAGTCATAGAGCCATATACTGTGCACAGAATTAGGCCTTTCAGCCCATCTTGTCCATGCTGACCTGATCTTCTGACTAGTCCAAGCTTCCTACACCAAACTTGTTAAAAGTTACAAATGAACCTGCATCTACTACTTCCACTAATAGCATGCACCATGCTCGCACACCCTCTGTGAAGAAGCTGTCTTTCGATTCCCCTCGAATATTTCACCTTTCACCTTAAACCTATTACATCTAGTATTAGTCTTATCCAATTTCAGATGAAAGAGCCTGCATACCCCTCATAATATTGCATACTTCTATAAAAACTCCTTGTGTGATCAACTTTCCACATTGCAGTAGGGCACTACAGACTAATATTTGTGCAACTTCAAAATCATGGGTTGAGTACAAAAAGGAAACAGGACTTATTTTTTTTAACTGAAAATCTACAGTAGTGTTGATAATATGAAAGCCTGAACTAAAATAAGATGATGGACTCCTTTAATCCAAGCCAAGCTCATGCTCTCTAAAGATAGAACCAAAATAAGCACGGTGCTCCAGCCTTCGGATTCTCAAACTGTTTATTGAACAGCTTCTAATGAATGTGGGACTACTTTTAAAAGCTGTTCTTCATGATCTTAGCATCTAAAACTCTGGCAAGTCTTCATTTGAATCGTTGTCATTAGTTTTAGTGCAAACATATCCTGAAATTAACATATTGAACCTCCTTAAATGTGGAGCCAATTGCTTTTTGAGAACTAGCACAGGTACTATTTGATTTACCTATCTTGAAGTAATTTTCTTTATGAATTATCAATTTAATTCTGCAAAGCTGTGCTCATGTTTACTGTTTTTCATTTCTCCTTTTGTGAAACATTTCCTCAACTCTCCAACTGCAGACCCCAACCTCAATTCCCTCCACTATATATTTGTGAATATTGCCTAATCTTTTGAATTAAATCCAATATTCATTTTGAAGCCTTGGCAGGCATCTAGAGTAGTTCCTTTGTAGTATTTAAACAAACCAAAAGTACTAAGTTCAAGATACTGAACCCCGTAAAGAATCAATAAATTGAACATTGCCATAAAATTTGAATGGAAACTTTGGCCCACCTAATCATAACTTTGGCAGGATTCCAACTTGATACCAATCAGAATTTAACGGCTATGCTCTGCCCGTACATTGAGGTCTCAGATATGAGAAAACAAAATGCACATTTTTTCTTGTTCACATTTATTCAGAAATCTAAAATCAATCTTCAACTAAGAATATCATTCTATATCATTGTATAAATCTAGAATTGTGTCTTTCTACAATGTTTGGATTGTATAGATATCATGAAGTAGCAAAAGACATTAAATTGGTGTGCTGTTATAATAGAGGACATTACAAGAATAGTGAGCTCCAGTCAAAAGCACTGTTGTCAAAAATGCATTGTAAGATTATCTTATTGCATATTTCCACATAAGAAAAAACAGTAATGCCTTGCCAACATAAGAACAGTTTGCCTCCCACAAACCATATTTAGATGGACACCTGTTGCCACACTGGAGTAAATTCAGGACCTGTGGCCCCAAATACTTGCACTACAGAGATGACTTTATTGGCCATTAAGCTGTGGACAGCAAAGAAGAAAGTACAATGTTGCATTCATATTCATAGAATTGATGTTTTGAGGTAAATGTGTAGCTTATAGGAAAATATTATTGAAGTTCTCACATTTGTTTTTCTTACAGATGTTTTGTTTCGTTGAAAATGTATGGGTTTCCATCTGGTACTTCCACAGCCTTCGGGAAACCAATGACAAGATTCTAATTACAACTTCAATGGGTATGTATTATCTAAAATTTTAATGTACCAAACCTGACTGCAAAGCTGATTATTTAATCAAGGAGAAAGATAATTAAATTATTATCTTTGCTGCTAATCTTTTTCTGATGTTTAGTTCTGTCTAATCTGGTATGTGTGCAATCAAAGTAACAAATTTATCTGCAGATAACAGAAATTTGAACAGTACAATTCAGGAACAGGCTCTTTGGCCCATGATGAATTGATTAAATAAGCAAAATGGTAGCTTTTATCCAAGAAATGCTCCAAGACTTGTTAAATTATACTTTTGAATATTGAAATTTAAAAAAATAGTAAGTGGTCTCAAGGGACTAAAAGTATTTGATTGCGATATTAATTGATTTAAGAAAACAGACCATATAGGTCACTTGTATATAAACAATATATCTTGCACTACAAACATTATTTTATTAAATTACAAAGACTTGAAGATGAATGAATTTCAGGGATTATTGTTTGCAGGTAATAATGTATGAAAACCTGAAGGTCACTGGTTTGAGCCTCAGCTGAGGCAGCATGTTTGTGTCCTTGAGCAAGGCAGTTAACAATACATTGCTCTGCGACAACACCAGTGACAAACTGCATGGGTCCTAGTGCCCTTCCCTTGGACAAGATCGGTGGCGTGGAGAGGGGAAGGCCTGCAGCTTGGGCAACTGCAGGCCTCCCATACAACCCTGCCCAGGTCTGCACCCTGGAAACTGCAGGCGCAGATCCATGGTCTCTCCAGACCGACGGATGCCACCACCACAATAATGTATGGTTTGGAATAAATATGGATTCTACTTTCAGCAGCAGTGTTACTTACATAATGTTCACAAAATCACTGATGAAGTGGGCTGAAAGTGCGAGGTGCATAAGCTTTGCTCTGACCTGGATATCACCGAGTGTTTCATATGTGTGACAAGGTTCTGCTGGATTGCCTCACACAATCACCACATTTTCCACAAAATTGTACCCCACGCCTGCAGGGTTAAGTCCTGAAACACCCATGCTTTCCTTTGTACTCAAGAACAGAACATGGGAAAATTATCGTCAAAGGCAATACTGAAATGATGGTGATTAATAAGGGAGAAAATTTCTATCAATCAGACATTATCCTGCCCATTCTGTCACTATCATACAAACCACATAATTTTCTAAAGAAGTATAAATTAATACTCAAAATTTGTTGGTGCATTTATCAAGTGGATGATAAATAGTACTGTCATCATAGAATATTTTGAATTTTCTGTAACCTATCTTGAATTATTTTTCTTTATGGATTATCAATTAGTAGATGTATGATTTTGGGTTATTCAGAAACACAATTGACAAATGGTTTATTACTGGCACATATTTACTGAGACTTTGTTTAGTATGCCATGCAGACAGAACATTCCAAAACATAAATAGAGCAAGGTAGTAGAGATGGAAAAGCAATAACAAAATCCAGAAAATAGCGTTACAATTACTGCTAGAGAGAAAACACAGTGCAGGGAGACAAATAAGGAGCAAGGACCACAACAAGCTGGATCAAGAGACAAAGAGTTCATTTTTATCATACTATGACTAACAGGCCACCTCCCTTCAATATACACAAAAGCTTAGACCATAACTCCATAAGACATAAGAGCAGAATTAGGCCATTTGGCCCATCAAGTCTGCTCCACCATTCAATCATGGCTGATTTTTCTTCCCCTGCTCAACGCCATTCCCCATGCTTCTCCCCGTAACCTTTGATGTCCTGTTTAATCAAGAACCTATCAATCTCTGCCTTAAATACACCCAATGCCCTCTTGTCCTAAATTGCCCCCACCATGGGAAACATCCCTTCCACATCTGCTCTGTCTAGGCCTTTCAACATTCAAAAAGCTTCAATGAGATCTCCCCTCATCCTTCCAAATTCTAGCAAGTACAGACCCAGGTTAATCAAGCGTTCCTTGTATGATAATCCTTTCATTCCCAGAATCATCCTTGTAAAACACCTCTGAACCCACTCCAATGCCAGCACATGTTTTTTTAGATAAGGAGCACAAAACTGTTCACAATACTCATGATGAGGCCTCACCAGTGCCTTATAAAGCCTCAGCATCACATCCCTACTCTTGTACAAAAAACCTCTTGAAATGAATGCTAACATTGTTTTTGTGTTTCTCACCAGTGACTCAACCTGCAAGTTAAACTTCAGGGGGTTTTGTAAAAGGTCTCCCAAATCCCTTTGCATCTCATGATTTTTGGATTTTCTACCCATTTAGAGTATAGTCTGCACATTTATTTCTCCTACCAGAGTGTATGACCATGCATTTTCCAACATAGTATTTAATTTGCCACTTTCTTGCCCATTCTCCTAATCTGTCCAAGTACTTCTGCTGCCTACCTGTTTCCTCAGCACTACCTGCTCCTCCACCAACCTTCATATCATCTACAAGCTTGGGAACAAAGCCATCTATTTCATCATTTAAACTATTGATACACAGCATAATAAGAAGCAGTCCCAACACCGACCACTGCAGAGTGCCTCTAGTCACTGGCAGCCAACCAGACAAGGATTCTTTTATTCCCACTCACTTCATCCTACCATGCTCTAACCATGGCAGTGACTTCCCTGTAATACTTGGTAAGCTGCTTCATGTGTGGCACCTTGTCAAAGGCCTTCTGAAAGTCAAATTTAGAACACCCACTGCATCCCCTTTATCTATACTACTTGTAATCTCGTCAATGAAATCCAACAGGTTTGTCAGGCAAGATGTTCCACTAAGGAAACCATGCAGACTTTGTCCTACCTTGTCTTGTGTCACCAAATATTTTATAACCTCACCCTTAGTAATTGACTCCAACATCTTCCAAACCACTGAGGTCAGGCTAGTTGGTGTATAGTATCATTTCTGTTGCCTTCTTCCTTTCTTAAGAGAGGAGTGACATTTGTAATTTTCCAATCCCCAGCACCATGCCAGAGTCCAATGATTTTTGAAAGATCATTGCTAATGCCTCCACAATCTCTAACCCTACTGCTTTCAGAAACCTAGGGTACTGTTCATCTGGTCCAGTGACTTATGTACCCTTAGGTCTTTCAGATTTTTACGCAACTTCCCTCTTGTAATTGTAACTTCACCCATTTCTCTTCCTTCACACACTACAACATCAGGCACACTGGTAGTGTCCTGCACAGTGAAAACTGATGCAAGATATTCATTTAATTCAACTGCCATCTCTTTGTCCCCTGTAATTATTTCTCCAGCCTCATTTTCTAGCAGTACTAAATCCACACTCATCTCTCTTTTATTTTTCACATACTTGAAAAAGCTTTAACTATCCACTTTGATATTGTTTGCTAACTTGCTCTCATATTTCATCATTTTCCTTCTAATCATCTTTTAGTTGCTCTCTGTGGGTTTCTAAAAGCTAATTTTTGCTTTGTTGTATGCTCTCTCTTTTGTTTTTGCATAAGCGTTGATTTTCCTTGATAGCCACAGTTATACTATTTTGCTATTTGGTATTTCTTCATATTTGGAAAACATCTGTCCTGCACTTTCCTCATTTTCCCCAGAAATGCACACCACTGCTGCTCTGCTGACATCCCTGACAACAGCTCCTTCCAATTTACTTTGGCCAACTCCTCTCTCATACCACTGTAATTTCCTTTACTCCACTGAAATACTGCTTCATCAGACTTTACATTCTCCCTTTCAAGTTAGACTCATCATATTTTGATCACTGATTCCTAAGAGGTCTTTTACCCTAAGCTCCCTAATCACTTCCAGTTCATTACTTAACATCCACTCCAGTATAGGTGATCCCCTAATAGGCTCAACGCCAAACTGCTCTAAAAAATCCAACTCATAGGCTTTCAACAAACTCACTCTCTTAAGATCCATTGCCAACCTGATTTTCCCAATTAACCTGCATGTTAAAATCTCCCATGACTATCATAACATTGTCACACCTTTTATATTTTCTGTTTTAATCTGTGGTCCACATCCCAAATAGGTTGTTCATGTCACCTGTCTTCACTTCCACATAAATTTGTACAAAGTTCAACTCTGCCTGGGGTGCATGGGGTGTCATGGACGGGTAGCACCTCCGATGGAGCAGGCACATTGTGCTGCCTTGGTAGTAGCTTGTCCACTATTGGTCCTCACACAGCACTCAGCTCTCACCTGTGGCTCCAGCAGCTACTTGCTAGCAACAGTGTCACACCAGGCAAACTGCAGACTGAACAGGCTAAACACCAGGCAGATTGAGCAGACTAAACCAAGAGAGAGTAACCGATGGTCACTAAAACCTTGGTGTGTTTGGGCTTGCCTACCCAAGCTAGCAAAGACTTGACCTGGTGGACTACATGGAGGTAACCACTACTTTGGCTCAATGGGCAGGAAGGCAGACTCAGCAACGGTGTGGAGTGTTTATAGGGTGAGGGGCACTAAGGATGTCATGGTGATCCATCGCATCTGACTACATCTGCAGCCATCCTGACACTGTCTTGCCACTGGATATAGATGATCTCAGACAAGTGAGTGAGGTCAACACTACCTAGCCCCTCCTCACTTTAAAGTAAGTCTTAACGCAAGTCATTCTTGTCATCCATCCTTCCCATCTCAAGCTAACCCAAATCCTATGGCGATAGGCTGGGACGAAATGGCAGCCATAGCCATAGTTCTACACATTGGAGGCTCAGGCCATAGGGTCATTACCTACTGACTTGGAGCAGTAGTGGATTTTGGCAGCCAGCAAAGTGATTGAGCATCCCTTTACAGAAATGCACTGCATACCTTCATGGTATGTCGAACAGCCTAGATAAAGTACCCTAATCATTCTTTCCTTGGCCAGTTTACCATAGCCACGACCTTATCACAGTGGTTGAAATACATCCAAGGGAAAATTAAGGACTATTCCTCACACTCTTGGTACATATAATTTGCGCACATTGTTGAACTGAATCAATGCTGACAGATCTCAGAGGAGAAATGCCGTTATATATCAAGAGCTTGCCCGATGTATCATCAATATCACAGCCCTGCATGAGATCCCATTTACTTGAGAGAGTACACTTTGTGAATGGGTTGTGGGGTACACTTTCTTTTGGAGTGGAAGAGGAAATCAAGACAGATGTGAGGCTGGTGTTGGATTTGCAGTGGTGACAGAGATCGCTGGTATGTTTTCTGAACCTCCAAAAACATAAAGCAGTCTTTTGTTTACACTCTTTGGAAGACTGCTTAAGCTCCACCCCTTGGGATAAGCAGAATGTGGAAACTGCTTGGTCAGTCCTTTGGGAGCTGATCTACAACACTGCTACAGAGATTCTGGGGCCTTTTACCAGAAAGCACAATGACTGGTATGATGAAAACTGTGTCAGCATGAAACAAGTGCTGCATGATAAACATTGACTCCAGAAAGCTTTTCTCAGTGACCCCAAATCCATCTCAAAGAAGGATGCTTCAATAACACGCGAAGGATCAACAACACAAACAGCACCAAATGCAGGATTCCTTGATAACGTTGCTGATGAGATCCTGGCTTATGCAAATAGGTATGATTTAAGGAACTTCTACACCACACTAAAGGAAATCTGTAGCCCCACATCATCAGTGTCATCCCCTCTCCTTAGCATTGATGGGATGGGAACACACTGATTATGGACAAAAAGAAAACCTTCTTAGGTGGGCTGAGCACTTTAACAGCATTCTGAATCATCCTTTGACTAGAAATGATGAAGCATTTGATCCAAAAACATAAAGCAGCCCCAAGCACCTGTCGCTGAATCACTGGATGTTCCCACAGTCTTAGCCAAGACACAGGAAGTGATACAGCAAAAAAAAGTGCCCGGATCAGATGCAATACCAGCTGAGGCCTACAAGGAAGGAGGTGCAGTTCTAACAGGAAAGTTCCTTCAGCTATTCCAACTCATGAGGAAGCAAGAGAAGATTCCACAGGAATTGAAAAAACCTCCATCATCCACCTGTTTAAGCAAAAGGGAAACTAACAGTCTTATTACAACTATTGGGGAATATCCTTGCCATCTATCACAGGCAAGGTCTTTGATTGGCCTCTTCTCAACCATCTCACATGATAGCTTGAGTAGGACTCCTACCAGAGAGCCATTGTGGATTTTGGAAAGAGCGTGGACTATCAACATGGTGTTTGCTGCAAGGCAGCCACAAGAAAAACGTCAAGAGCAAAATGCAGACCTATTCTTTTGCTATGTTGGTCTGACTAAGGTCTTCTACACTGTTAGCAGAGTGGGTCTGTGGAAGATCATGGTGAAGTGTGGTTGGCCAAGGAAGTTAATCTCCATGTTATTGCAATTGCCTAATGGTATGCAAGCTAGAGTTCAGGAGAATGTTGAGAAATCCAAGCCCTTCCCTTTCTGAAATGGGATCAAGCAGAGCTGTGTCATGGCGCCAGTACTCTTCAGTCTGGTGTTTTCCACCATGTTGACTGATGCCTTCAAAGTCAGCAATACAGATATCAGCATCAGATTCTGCTGTGATGGGAAGTTGCTCAATCTCAGGAGGCTCCAAACAAAAACTAAGGCTCTGACAGTCATTAACAGTGACTTATTTTTGCTGATGAATTGTGCCCTCAATGCTGGTTCAAAAGTTGATATGCAGCATGGTGTCGACTAGTTTTCTGATGTGTGGACTAAAATTGGGCTTAACATCAATGACAAGAAGACTAAAGTAGTGCATCAGCAAGTTCCAGGGAAATCGTACGCTGAGCCAAACTTCACAATCAATGGTCAAAAATTCAATTCAGTGAACAGGTTTACCTATCTTGACGGTACACTGGCAGAACATCATCATCAACAATTAAGTAGAAACCAAGATCACCAAAGCAAGTGTAGCCTTCAGCAGACTTCATCCCAGCATCTGGAACATAAGAGACATAAACCTACAGATGAAGCTGAAGGTGTTTAGGATCATAGTATCTCCCACTCTGTTTTATACCTGTGAAGCATGGACAGTGTACCAACGGCATGTCAAGAAAAGGAACCATTTCCACACAGTCTGCCTTGTTCCTCAACATTTGGTGGCAAGATAGAACCTTTGACTCTGAGGCACTTACTAAAGTGGGTCTGCTCAGGATCTATACCGTCTGATACAGTCCCAGTTACATTGGACAGGCCACATAGCTCATATGCCAGACCATTTGCTGCCTAAGCGACTGTTTTATGGCAAACTACAAAAGGAGGCCAAAGGAAATGCTATAAGCTTCACTAAAGGCCTCTGGCATCAGCCCAGACACATGGGAACGTATTCCCCAAGATCAGGTTAAGTGATGCTCCTCCCTCCATAAAGGTGTAGTGACACATGAGGCAGAAAGGACAATTGCAGCAGAGTGACGTAGGTTGACCAGGGAGGTCAGAACCAGCAAACCCCAACGAAATGAAGCCCGTCCTTTGTCCACACTGCCGAAGTAGCTTTCGAGCATAGGTTGGCCTCTCCAGCCATCTGTGTACCCACAGATTGGTCCAGCTCTTACAAATTGTGGATGACTTGAGTGGTTGTCATGTACAAACAAATGAAGTATGCTTGCCTACCACTCACAGCAATTTCTGGAAAGTGTCAAATATGATCATAAAAGGGTATGCACCGAAGCAAATGGATTTGTGATAGATCAAGTCAATCTTTTCTTCTGCAATTGCAGTACTAGATGGGTAGAGCATGATGTGTGTGGTTTCTGAAAAAGGAGGATACAACTCAGAGGTATTTGCAAAAGGAAATCTGAAGTCAACTAAAGCCATTTTGATAAGTAGAGGGCATATCATCCATTTCCCATAATCCTCCATTTTTCCTACATCCATGTGACTAAGAGTCTTAAATGTCTCTGTTGTATCAGACTCTACCACCACCCCCAGCAGTGTGATTCAGGCACCAACCACTCTGTGTAAAATACCTATCTCACCTAAACTTTCCTCCACTAACCTTAAATACATGTTTTCTGGTATTGGCCATTGCCGCCTTGGGAAAAAGGCAAGGGCTGGCCATTTTATCTATGCCTCTCCTACTTTATACATCTCTATCAAGTGCCTCCCATCCTCCTTCTCTCCAAAGAGAAGTTCACTAACCTTTCCTCAAAAGTTATATTCTTTAAACATAATCCAAGTCATTTGTAAAAATCACAAGGAATAGAGCTCCCAAAACAGATTTCTGAAGTCACTACTGAGTCTTCTACATTCTATGAAATGAAGACTGTTCTTCTCTAACTTCTTCTTAGCACTCAAGCCCTCAAATTGTGGCAACATCCTGATAAACCTTCTCTACACTTCTTTTCACTTTACACATGTCTTTCCTCCAACAAAGCAACTAACACTCACATAATGTTCCAAACATGATCTCACAATTCCTATACTTAGTGTTCTGACTGATGAAAGCCAACTGGCCAAGTGCCTGGCTCCTGTTCAACACCCTGTCTACCTGCAGAAGACTAAGGTGTGAGCACCATTTGGTGGGTTTGGTAAGTCTACAATTTGGTGAAAAGGTACTGACATTTTAAGATTATATCCCTGAATCCCCTTGTTGCAATACTGTTGTGGATTGTTCTGCATCAATGAAGATTCAAACTTAAATCTGAAGCTTATAAAGCATGAGATACATGTTATTGTTTTCCAGAACATTGTTCACTAATTTGACTTGCAGACTAAGATTAGGGCTCAGCAAGACGTATATTCCTCTGGTCTCATAAAATGTGCTTTGATAAATTATACCAAGTACTCTATTAACATAGAGTACAGTGCACCAATGAATGATGCAGCTCAATGCACTGAAATCTATACTAACACTTTTTAATATAATGTTCCATTTATTGTTTAAATACACTCTGAAAACATGCCTGTTTGGAGTTGAATGGCCTTTATTATCCCCGGCAATGAAAGACAAAATCTCAGTTAACCTTCTCCAGTGTACCTGCATAATTCAGGTATTGGAGATGGAGTGGAATGTTTGCAACCAAACATTATTTCAACTTCAATAATTACTCCCGAAACTGGTTTTCCTAATTAACCGATACATTATGTGTGCATTAACCTATATTAATACCTTTGAGCTCACATCAGAATTAGATACAGATTTATTATCACTGACATATATCGTGAAATTTGCTGTTATACATGTGGAGTATAACAGGAAAGTAGCTTATTAATGTGTGTTAACCTTCAGTGAAGAAATCTGTATCCATGGTACCTGCTGCTACCTGTTCAAGGAGAAGAATAAATTACTCTCTCCTCAAGAACAGTATTTTAATGGAGTTACACACTTGCATTTATCTGCCAGTGTTACCTGGTTAATAAATAAGCAAAGGTGTTTAGGTGGCAGTGACCTTCACCACAGCAGGTAAAACAATCTGTAGACAGGTCCAGAATTTTATCTAGAGGTACAGTATTGATATATACATGTCACTGTTACCTTAGGAAGTTTTAGCCTCCAAATGTTTTATTCCTTGAATAATTGGTATTAGGAATTATTTCTCCTAGTAGAATCTATCAGCCTCTCCTCTACCAAGTTGCACTTGTCTTTAACCTCCCTCCTATTGTGACTGGACATGCTGAAACCACAGTGAGACCTGTAATATAGAACATAAGGCAATCAGCACTGAAAGGTAACCTGCATCTCAGCATTCCTCCAGACAACAACTTTAAACTACATACTTCTACTTTGTGGAATGAAATGTGCTTCAAATGACTTCACAAGAAACTGATGAATCTTTTAAAATAATGCAGTTGCAGAGAATGTTCTCTACTGTAGAAAGCTCACACTGGGTGTTAATTACATTTCTGTGGCTAATTTTCACATGGATGCAGCAATATAGTGCTTCACAGTACAAATCTTACACGCTCTGTATGTTGACTTACACACAGAGGAAAAGACCAATTAAATACTGCGTAATGTTCATTGAGGGTTATGAGTTCACAATCAAATTTTGGGATTGAGTTTACACTCAAAACCAACAACATAGCAGTTAAAATTGTTTGCTATATTATTTGGCCACTGACACCACATAGCTCTGAATTAAGTAATTTTAATATGTAACATGTTAACTCACTGATTATTTCCAGCTAAATTCCTAGTTCAAATAAAATAATTCTATTTTAAATTTTGACAAAATTTTAGTCATTTTCAGTTAATATTTTTACTTTGGTAAAAGGAATGTATATCTATAATGACAAAGAACTATGATCAAAATCTATTTGCCTTTGGGAGAAGACTGTGGCACAATTTTCCCATCAGTTCTCATGTCATAAATCTAAGTGGAAATTTGAAGGAGCAGTCCTTTCATAACAAAATCCATGTACTTGCTTAAGATTCATTTTCTATTATCTGAAATGCTACTTTAGCAAAATGTATGGTGTGTCATCTTGTTCCAATGTATTCATTGTATTTCCTTATATTGAAATAAATAATAGACTTTTGAACTAATAGCAAAATTCAATGAAAACACAATTAGGTTGTATTGCTTTTTTTATAAAAGTAGTGAAGTTTGCACTTTGATGAAAATTGATTTGTAAGGCAAAGGGAAATTACAAGAAGTGCTATATATTTTAAAGGAAAAGTTGAAGCTTAAGTAGATTTAATGTCTTTTTCTTATTTCTGTTGAAACTGTTATGTAGTGAAATAATGGGAGAGTAGCATTCCAAGCTGTTATGTTTTTCCATTTAGGAAAATAGAGTTTGAAATAATGGAAAAGCTTCAATCCACGCATCTGGACCTTACAAATCATACTGAGGTGGTAGAACCTAATATTGAGCAGATTCAATTTACATCATAATGCATATATCTAACTTGCATTTCCCGGTGTAGCTAAAGATTAACCTTAAGAAGTTAAAATTGATATGTCTCAAAAAGTACTATGTGTGAGATGTTCCTAACTTCCTGAATGATCATGGAACCCTACTTGTCTCAGCTTCTAGTAACATATTATCCATGGTTATGGTTTATGCATTCTAAAAAAACCTTACAAGTAACTGTAACAAAATACCATGCTGTCTATTTCCTTGATTTTTTTTCCTCATCAAGATGCATATTCCTCTATTTTCTCTGATTGTATTAAATGGGATGGCTGTTATATGTTAGGAAATGTTTCCAAAAGTTCCTGCCATTTAACAAACAGAGTATTTATTAAGTGGAGAGAGGTTGGGTAGAGTTGATGCTTATATGGATGGGTGTATTTTTATAACATGCATATACAGTTGGTGAATAGGGTTTTAGTATGAAAGGGTTTGAGTTCGGGAGTAAGGATGTCTTAGTAAAGTTGTATAGCACCTTACTGAGATCACTCCTAGAATATCAGGCACAGTTTTGACGTCCTTATCTATGAAAGGGTTTACTTATTTTTGAAGGATTGGTAGGTTTGCCAAGGGGTTTTCCCACCATCATCCTGGTTGTAGTGTACATTCTACCCAAGGCAAATGTCAGGCTGGCACTGGGAGCTGAGCACCATGATCAACAGGCACAAGAAAGCACAGGCAAATACCTTCCTCACCATCGCTGGGGATTTCAACCAGGCCAACTTGAAGAAGTCTCTGATCAGCTGGTACTGACATGTCACCTGTGGAACCAGCGAAGCCAACACACTTAATCACCATCACGCAATCATTAAGGACACCCACCATGCCATTCCATGCAAGTTAGATCACCTGACTGTACATCTACTCTTAGCATATAGGCAGAGACTGACAACACCAATGGTAAGGATAACAAAAACATTGTCAAAGGAGGCTGAGGAGTGTTTACAGGATTGTTTTGAATTGGTGGACTGGATCATATTCAGGGATTCATCTCTGGATCTGAATTAAGATGCCACAGTCGATACCGAATTCATCAAGACCTCTAGAGATGAGTGTGCATCTTTGAGAATATATCAAACATACCAAAACCAGAAATCATGGATGAACCAGAAGATTCACAGTCTGCTTACAGCTACATTTATGCTGTTCAAGATCAGTGAAACAGAATCCCACAAGATATTCAGGTACAACCTATGGAAGGCCAACATAAGTTATGGAAAGAGAGCTGTGGCAGAGAGATGTTTGGTTTAAGAAACGCAAGATGTGGACAAAATTAGCAAGCAATGAGAATGGCCACAGGTTCAGAATCATTGAATACAGGGTGATAATAATAATACATTTTTTTAAAAATCAGAAACAGCTGGCCGCATTGGAAAGATAGATACATTCAATTCCACAACAAACAACTGGATGATGTACACTGAACAAATTAAGTAGTATTTTGAAGCAAATTAAATAGATAGCTGATGAGAAATGAATTCCAGTGTTGCAATGGATGGAAAAACATACAGATGGCTTAGAAGTTTAACTTCTCCAACCAAACCAGCTGAAATGAGCTTTGCTGTAATCGGGAGCATAATGCGGGTACATTAGGGCCAAAGCCATTGTTGATTGTAGAATGCCTTAGTGTGGTTTTTCCAGTGACGTCATCATCGAGAATGGCAGCTTAAGTCACTAGCTCCTCCGGAAAAATGCGTATTAAGCCCCATTAACCAGTCAAATATAATATTTTTCAAAAAATATTTGAACTGAAAAGAGGGGCAAGAATGGGGAGAAGAAATGGAAATAAAAAAAGCGACACTGCAGAGCCTGCGTCCTAGAGGAGTGCAGCGAGTGGCTCTTTGACCCGACCATGTGCGAGCAAGGCAGCCGCTGGGCCTCATTCAGTTGAAGCGGCGAATGTCTTCGAAACCCTGAAAGAAATAATGGAGGTCCAGAAAGATATAAAGCAGCAGCTCCGTGATATTAAGGCCAAGCTCACCAGCATTAATCAAAAAGTAGCAGGGGCAGAGACTCGCATTGAGAAGGTGGAAGATCGCATTCAAGAAGTGGAACGGATACTGAGCAAGACAATAAAAATAATACATCACCAAGAAGGTAAACTGCTTGACCTGGAGGGAAGATCATGGTGGAAAAATATCAGAATCTACAATGTTCCCGAAGGAGCGGAGGGCCAGTCTATGATGGAGTTTGTCAGAAAGTTACTGCGGGACATGCTGGATCTTCCCCGGTTATGGAGCTGGAAATCGAGAGAACGCACCATGTGTAAGTCCCGAAACCTACCCAGGATAGAAAGCCACGCTCAATTATAATTAAATTCCTTCAGTACAGCACCAAGGCGGAGATTCTACCAAGGGCCTGGTGTAAGAAGAGAGTGTTTTTAGAGGATAAATTAATATATTTTGACCAAGATTACCCCCCCCCGCGATCCTCCAGAAACGCAAAGAATACTCCAAAGTAAAGCGAGTATTAAAGCAAAATAAGATTAGATTTCAAACTCCGTACACTGCTAAACTTCAAGTGTTTTATGACAATGGGACGCAATTGTACCAGACAGTGGAAGAGGCGACTACAGACATGAAGGCCAGAGGGTTGCCCGTCAGCATGACCAAAATAAAGAAAGCCTGGCTGAGGAATTGTCCCGCTCGGTTTGGGAAATAGTGCAAGAAATGAGAAGGCAGGAGACAGGAGGAGGCCGAGAGAAACATATCAGGAAGAGACCGGGAGTTTCTCAAAGTCAGTCCTCACCCCATTCAGAAGAGCCATAAGGTTTGGCTAACATTAAAAATGTTGAGAAGCTAAACAGAAGCAAAAGTACACGGTGACATACCTATCTCGAGAAATACTTACTATAATGTGGATTTTATATTACTTAGTTGTTATTCTTTATTTCCTCACTTACTCCTTTTTCGCCACCAAAATGTGAATATATACATATATATGTGTGCATATACGTGTATGTGTGTAATGTGTGTGTGTGTGTGTGCATGTGTATGTATATATATATATATGTGTGTGTGTGTATATGTATGCATATATATATGTATATATAGGAGGAGTACACAGGGAAATATTTTCTGTGTAATGGATTTTTTCACTGACTTTTATGAATACTGCAATGGGGGCCCTCAACTCACAAATATGAGGGGTTATCCCCCACAGCTAGACAGTTCCTCTTGCTCAATGCAGGGTCATCTACTAGAGACCTCCGCCTTGGAATCACATGTTCGTTGCCATTTTTGTTATTATCTGAGTTTCTTGGTTCTTATTTGTTCAGGGAGTAGATCGATTAAGTTTTATTCTAATTTCAATGATACATTAACAGATAAATACAGCTGGCTAAGGACAGGGTAAAATTCATTTCTTTTAGTGTAAATTGGCTATTAAATCCAATCAAACGTAAGAGAATTTTATCCAAAATGAAAAAAAGAACAAGCCCATGTAGTATATTTACAGGAAACTCATTTAAGTTATAATAAGCATAAAAAACTAAAGAGAATGGGCTTCACTAATCTGTTTTTCTCCTCATATAAATCAGGGCATAGGAGAGGAGTTGCTATTCTTATCTCAAATAAGCTAAATTTTAAAAAAATATTCAAAATGGGAGATAAAGAAGGCAGATATATTCTGGTAAGGGGGAATATAGATGGCAATTCAGTTACTCTATTGAGTATATACGCACCCCCGGGAAGGATATTGGTTTCTTTCAGAAAATTAGGGATATTATGGTAACGGAAACAGAAGTTCTCCTGGTATGTGGGGGAGACTTAAATTTACAATTATAACCAAACTTAGACTCTTCCAATAGAAAAGCCTATGAAACAGAATCTTTACATAAGAAGGTTAATACACTTTTTGAGGATGTTAGTTTAATTGATATATGGAGATACCTTTTTTCCTGACAGAAGGGGTTACACTCATTATTCTGCTCCACATTCTGTATATACAAGAATAGTCTATTTCATAACATTTGGAAAAGACAAAGACAAAATAAACACCTGTGGAATTGGGACAATAGATGTAAGTGACCATGCACCTATATATTTATCTCTTGATTTTGACCTACGACCAAAGAATACTATTTGTAAACTGAATTCAAGTCTACTCAATGATCCATACTTTAAGGAACAAATGAAAAAAGAAATTGGTCTCTACTTAGAATTTAATGATAATGGAGAGGTTTCACCTCCCATTTTATGGGATACTCTGAAGGCGATCTTAAGAGGGAAAATGATAGCGATATCTTCATATAAGAAAAAAAATAAGGAATAAAACATTAGATGAATTACAAAATAGGCTGAAGGAACTAGAGAAAAAACACAAATTGAATTTGGCACAGGATACATTAGGGGAAATTAAAAGAATTAGGAATGAAATAAATAATTTGGCTACGCAAGAAATCAGGAAAAACTTAATGTTTCTGAAACAGAGACATTATGAAAGTGGATCGAAATCTATGAAAATTCTGGTGTGGAAACTGAAAAAAAAAGATAGCAGAAAATACAATTCATAGAATTAGGGACCCAAGAACAAAAATGATAAAAAAAAATAAGCTAAGTGAAATTCAAGAAGCTTTTGAAGTGTTTTACAAAATGCTATATTCCAAAGTTCCAGGGGAAGCATAACCCAAATTGACACCTTCTTGAATTCTCTAGAGTTATCCACTTTAAGCGAAGAACAAAATAGAAGGATGACTGCTGACATAACTGAAGTTGAATTAAAAGCTGCAATTAGTAGGCTTAAATTAAGCAAGTCACCAGGATCAGATGGGTATACGGCAGAGTGGTACAAAGAATTTAAAGATGAGTTAATTCCTGTTTTACTCCTCACACTGAACTGGGCTCTAAAAAAGGCACAAATGCCACCCAGTTGGAAGTGATAATCTCAGCTAACCAAAAGAAGGCAAGGATAAAATGGAATGTGGGTCATTTAGACCAATATCCGTTCTTAATGTAGATTACAGGTTATTTACCTCCATCATGGCCAAACGATTAGTGGAGTTTCTACCCATACTGATATGTAATTATCAGACAGGTTTTATACGACAATGCCAGACTCAAGACAATATACGATGGACACTTCACATTATGGATGATATACAAAAAAAATAAAATCGAAGCAATAGTGATAAGTGTGGACGCTGAAAAAGCATTTGATTTAGTTAATTGGAATTTTCTTTACAGAGTTTTACATAGATTTGGTTTCCAAGACACAATTATTAAAACTATACAGACATTATATGATAATCCTACTGCCAGAATTAAAATCAATGGATATTTATCAAATAGTCTTACCCTAGAAAGGGGCACAAGACAGGGTTGTGCATGGTCACCACTATTCTTCGTGTTATATCTGGAACCATTAGCTCAATACATCAAACAAAATGAAGATATCAGGGACAGAGGGACAGAGCATAAATTGGCTTATTATGCAGATGACATTTTGATCTATCTAGGGCAACCAACATACTCTTTACCTAAATTGATGCAATCCTTTGAACAATATGGTCAGTTATCAGGATACAAGATCAACATAGATAAAACCCAATTACTTTCATATTACTATACCCCACCAAGAGGAATTGAAAGTTGATACCCCTAGGCATGGCACACAGAGTCTTTCAAATATTTGGGCATCATTATGCCAAAAGATTTGGCAAAATTATCAGAATGTAATTATCAGCCCTTATATAAAAAAATTCAGGAAGATGTGGCAAGATGGAGCCTGATTCCTTTTTTCAGTCTCAGTTCAAGATTGAGTCTATTAAAATGAATATACTGCCCAGACTGTTATATCTCTTTCAGACCCTACCAATAGAGATGAATCAAAATCAATTCAATGAATGGAACAAGATGCTATCAAGGTATATTTGGCAGGGTAAAAGGCCTAGAGTTCATCTCAAAACTTTGCAATTAGCAAAGGAAAAGGGGGGATGGGCTTGCCTTCTCTTAGAGATTATTATTTTGCAGCACAGTTGAGAGCTGTGATATGTTGGTGCAACCCATCATATGATGCTCAATGGGAAAACATTGAGGAGTGGGTACTTCCCATCCCCATACAAGCAATTTTGGCTGATAACAACCTGCAAAGGTACATAAATACTATTGATAACCCATGGGTGAAATTGACTCTTAAAATATGGAAAACTACTATAAAAGAATATAATCCAGAGGGAGATATTGCAATTCTTAAATGGTGTGCATATGACTCTGATATTACACCAAATAAATTGGATGCTAGTTTTAAGGACTGGACAGCTAAAGGAATAACAGTTTTTTGCAACATAATGAAAGAAGGAACACAGTTCAGTTTTGAAATGCTTAAAGAGAAACACTTATTAGTGTTATCAGTGATGGACAGACTTGATGGACAATGTGTGCAGACTTAACCATTTCCCACCCCCCTCCTGAGAACTATGAACTATTGCTGTTGTTATGCTGCTCATGAGAGAGAAATAAAGCCCAGGCAAGAAAATTTGCTACAGATAAGAGGGGGAGAGAGACTGTTGATTTACTGTATTATGACTCTTTCTGGATTATTTACTTTCCACTACAAGGACTTTGCTCGTTAACATTCCTCAGGAGATAGCAGGAGCGGCCTGATTTGATGGACACAGTCATTCAGAGTTGATGGATAGCTGAGACGCCATGAGTGGGGATAAAAGACAGGTCTGGAGAGCCACCCTTCGGACACACCAGTGGACACTGACTGAGTGCTGGGAACCCACAGAAAGGAGGGGGCTTCAAAGACTGAACGAGGAGATCGGTTAGTAAAGCTCACAGTGTTACAGCGGGGCCGGTGAGGACTTGTGTGTGTGTGTGTGTGTGTGTGTGTGTGTGTGTGTGTGTGTGTGTGTGTGTGTGTGTGTGTGTGTGTGTGTGTGTGTGTGTGTGTGTCCACTCGTACCAGAGTGATGAGTCCACCACAGAAGAATGGACTAGCTGAAGAACAGATTAGGGGTCATAACTGAATGACCACAACAATATGATGGATTAAGAAAGCAAAGGAAGGTTTGGCTGCTGTAGCTGTTACATCTCACTCTCTCTCTCTCTCTCTCTCTCCCCAATGATTTCAATACAACAACCATAACTACTTCAGCATTTATGAACTAAACTCTATACTTTCCTATGACAATTCATTTACCCCTACACATCGATAGAGCTTGTTTATTATTGATTATTATTAGTCCTACACTTTTAGGTTTATTACTGCTAACTTGTTTTATATTTATATTTGCATTTTTGATATTGTATTGTGTAGTTTCCTAATAAACACCTTTAGTTTAGTACCACCAGACTCCAACGGATTTTTCTTTCTCTGCTGGTCAGACACCCAGTTATGGGGTACGTAACAAATTGGGGGCTCATCCGAGATATGATTATCAACGTGGGGGGGGCAGTGAATCGGGATAAAAGTCCCTTATCTGATCTGGTTGTGTGGATAACCAGACAGGAAACCAGCAGAGCTGGAATTTGACAAATTTTTATAAGACCTGACTTCGGGGGCATTAAAGGATGCCAAGAAGGCGGAATTGGTGAGTGTTGCAAAATGATTAAATCTCTCGGCAGTGAAATCATCGATGAGCAAGTTGGATTATACAGAGAGCAATAGCTGTGCATTACGTATCCGAGGGTGTGTTCATGTCGGATGTATTGGACCTGTTCCCTGAGAAAAAACCAGTCGAGGGTGAGCTTCAGATGCAGATAGAAAGATTAAGGTTGGTTGCGAAGAAGGAGGAAGAGAGCATGAGCTCCAGATACTCCGGATAAAGGAGATAGAAGCTGCAAGGCAGAGAGAAGAAGCTGCAAGGCAGAGGGAAGAAGCTGATAGGAAGAGAGACAGAGAGAAAGAGAGGCAGTTTGCTCTGGAAATGGAGAAGTTGAAGGCATCACAGGGAAGAGACCAGGCAGCAAATCCAAATGAGGGGTTCAAGATTGTTCAGGAGATCCAGTTAGTACCTCAATTTGAGGAGATGGATGTTGATAAGTTCTTCCTTCATTTTAAGAAAGTGGCTGTGAATCAGAACGGGCCTAAGGGGAAATGGGCTGTTCTGTTACAGAGTGTACTTAGGGGGAAGGCTCAGCAAGCGTATTCTGCATTGTCCATGCATGAGCCTAAGGATTATGAGGAAGTCAAAAGGGCTGTATTGAGGAGTTACGAGTTGGTGCCAGAGGCATACCGGCAGAAGTTCCAGAACTTGAGAAAGCTGTGGAACCACACGTATTTAGAGTTTGCCCGTGAAATGCAAATGAATTGTGAGCATTGGTGCACCTCAAAAGGGGTAGTTGGAGATTATGATAAACTATTACAGTTAATACAGATGGAGCAATTTAAAAGTTGTATCCCTGAGAGAATGAAGACGTACTTCGATGAGAAGGAGACAGTGACTCTGTCTGCGACTACCAAATTAGCAGACGAGTATGTGTTAACCCACAAAACAAAGTTTTCCTTAAATAAGAGCTACCAGAAAGGCAGTAGGGATGGCAGAGAAAGCCCACCGGCTAAGACAGAGAATAAGCCGGGAGCTGGTGGAAAAGATAAGGAGGAGGAAAAACAGGCTGGCAGGAAGGTTCCCAACTTTACGTGTAATAATTGTGGGAAAGCTGGTCATATAGCATCTAAGTGCTTTGCTCTGAAGGAGGAGACAGGAAAAGGGAAAATAGCAGTTCTGACTGGTTGCATTGAGTCGGTCAACAGATCGATGAGGAAGGCAAAGTTAGATAGAGCACAAGAGGGTCGTGAGAAGTTTATCTCGGAAGGGACGGTGTCTGTGAAGGAAGGAGAAACCTCAGTTCCAGTGCGGATCTGGAGAGATACTGGGGCTGGACAGTCATTGATTTTAAGGAAGTTGTAAGATTTTGGTTCTGAGACTGACTGGGGAGGTTGTGTTAAGAGGTATCGGGAAAGGGATCAAGGCCGTACCTTTGCACGGGATGTGTCTGAAATGTGACCTGGTATCTGAACCAGTCAAAATAGGGGTGCGGTCGAAACTACCAATGGACGACGTGGACGTCCTTCTTGGTAACGATCTGGCAGGTGGTGACATGTATTCAGCAGTGAAGCTGACAAGTAAGCCTGCAAGTGCTGAAGACCCGCCCATAGATTCCAAGATTTATCCCGCATGCGCAATCACTCACAGCATGTCTAGAAAGGCAGCTGAGAAAGGAGACAGTTTAATTGAGTCCAGTAGTGATTTAGCAGAGACGTTTTTACCGATCTTATACCAGGAGAGGTTAGAGGATGGTAAAATGGAGAATAGTGGAGCTAAAGAAAGTAAGGGAGATGAAGCAGATTTAGTGTTGTCAAGGAATGGAATTTTGAACCTGACCCATAAAATACCCCTAGGTGGACACTTAGGAGTGAGGAAGGAGGTTATGGAGGCACAGAGTAAAGATGAGAAACAGATGAGGCAGTTAGAAGGTCCAGGGTTGGACACGAATGATCTGTCTGGTTTGACAGAGCTGTTTTCAGTTGACGAATTTAAAAGTGTTCCCGATGATGTAAGGGTAGTCCTAGATGAAAAGGATGCCGTTACCTTGAGGGAGTCTGCTGGGTTAGCAGACGAGGTTGTTTTAACCAGCAAGGTTGAGTTTACTCCAGATAGGAGTTGCCCAGAGAGTAACCTGGAGGATCAGGGGAACTTAGAATTTGAAAAAGGGACTGGTATTGAAAGCCTAGGAGAGGCAGATGTCCCATTTGCTTGTGTTCAGGATGTGAAGGATGTGGAGTCACAGGGTACTAAACCTAGTGTTGAAGCCTAGAAAAAGTTTGAGGTATCTGATTTAGTTGAAAAGGAATGCAGTTCTTTAGGGTCAGATGGACTTGATTCAGTGATGAAAGGGTTAACTGTGGCACCAGTAGAAAGTGAGAATTCTCAGTCACTTGTGTTAAAAGTTAGTAATGAGATGAAAGCTGGTGATGTAAATATTATTGAAGGGAAAGGGAAAAGTATTGTTCCTAAACTTTTGAATAAAGAACATTTAAAGTCGAGTTTGGTGTCAGAACTGTTGATAAAAGTGAAGGGACCATTAACTAAACAGTGGCTTGCTAACAAGGTGCCAGTGAATCAATTACAGTTTGTTTTGGAATTTAAAGATAAACAACTTGGTGATGTTGCTCAAGGATGTGATTTGGAGAGACAGAAATTAAAGTGTTGTTTTGATCAAGAGGGATCACCTGCAGATGTTAAATGAAAAACTAACAGAATTAAAGATTCTGAAGATAAAATTAATGACCTGCTTAAAATTAATGAGTGGTGTGGAAGTTCAGCAACTGGGCGTAATTTGGAGAACATTGGTGATAAGATAGTTCCTGTGAGAGGAGTCTGTGAAGGCCCGGTCCAAGCTGATGAGCAAGCTAACCAAGTGAGAGTTAAGTGGAAAAGAGGCAAAGGGTGACCAAATGCCACGTTGAATAACAGGATCTGGTGTTGCGGGAATTTGATTTTTTTTTTAACAAAGAATGTGAATAATAAAGACAACATCATGGAAGATTGAATGTTAAGTTAAAAAGTAAAATAGAGATTAGTATTTGCACACATTTCTGTAATGTATCACAGTATAATCACACATGTATTGCTTCACACTTTGTAATATACACTTAAGTTAAACTGATCACAACACTTTGGTATTTTTGGCTAACATAAAAAATAAAAATAGGAGGGTATTAAGTTGGAGTCTGTTGCTACAGGAATTTGATATTAAAATACAACATGTAAAGGGGAGTGAGAATGTAATTGCTGACTGTTTATCCAAATGTTAATTTGGAAGTGTATCTGTATTATTCTTGTAGTTAAGACCACTTCTGTATTTTGTTAAACTCTGTAATTCAGTAATATGCTTTATTAGTTCATTTTCACCCTAGTGAAAATTTCCAGAAGGATTGGGGTGTTATGAGTGATGAACAGACCTGATGGACAATGGGGTGCAGAGTTAACCATTACCCACCCCCCTCCTGAGAACTACTAACTATTGCTGTTGTTATGTTGCTCATGAGAGAGAGAGATAAAGCCCAGACAAGAACATTTGCTGCAGATAAAAGGGGGAGAGAGACTGTTGATTTACTGTATTATGACTCATTCTGGATTATTTACTTTACACTACAAGGACATTGCTTTGCTCGTTAACGTTCCTCAGGAGATAGCAGGAGTGGCCTGATTTGATGGACACGGTCATTCATAGTTGATGGATAGCTGAGACCCCATGAGTGGGGATAAAAGACAGGTCTGGAGAGACAACTTTCAGACACATCAGTGGACACTGACTGAGTATTGAGAACCCACAGAAAGATGGGGGCTTCGAAGACCGAACTAGGAGATCAGTCAGTAAAGCTCACAGTGTTACAGCAGGGCCGGTGGGGACTTGTGTGTGTGTCCACTCATACCAGAGTGACGAGTCCACCACCGAAGAATGGTCTAGCTGAAGAACAGATTAGGGGTCATAACTGAATGACCACAACGATACGATGGATTAAGAAAGCAAAGGAAGGTTTGGCTGCTGTAGCTGTTACATCTCACTCGCTCTCTCTCTCCAACGATTTCAATACAACAACCATAACTACTTCAGCATTTATGAACTCAACTCTATACTTTCCTATGACAATTCATTTACCCCTAGACATCGATAGAGCTTGTTTCCAGAATATTAAGTGTGTAGTAGAGGAAGGTGAGGCGGAACAAGTGATAAGGAGGACACATGCACAGAAGGATGGTCTGACGGAACATGGCGTTAAACGTGCAGAAAGAATAAGTAAATTTAGGAAGGACAACAAAATTCTAGGGGCGTATACCCCAATGGCAGTTTGGGGAGCTGGGTTAAGCACGATAGGCAGCGATTTAAACAGAGAGTGGAGAAATGGGCTAAAAATTCTATATCTGAATGCACAAAGTGTCAGAAATAAGGCGGATGAGCTTGAAGCTCAGGTGTGAATGGGTAACTATGATGTTGTTGGGATAGCGGAGACATGGCTGCAGGGAGATCAGACCTGGGAAATGAATGTACAAGGGTATACGTGCTATCGTAGGGACAGAAATGTGGGCAGAGTGGGTGGGGTGGCCCTGTTGGTGAGGAATGAAATTCAGTCCTTTGCAAGGGGGGACATAGGATCAGGAGAAGTAGAGTCTGTGTGGATAGAACTGAGGAACAGTAAGGGCAAAAAGACCCTAATGGGTATTGTCTACAGGCCACCAAACAGTAGCATGGATATTGGGTGCAAGTTGAATAGGGAGTTAACATTGGCATGTGGCAAAGGAAATGTTGCAGTAGTTATGGGGGATTTCAACATGCAGGTGAACTGGGAGAATCAGGTTGGTGCTGGACCCCAGGATAGGGAGTTTGTAGAGTGCCTACGGGATACATTCTTGGAACAGCTTGTACGAGAGCTGACCAGGGACAAGGCTATTCTGGATTTAGTGTTGTGTAATGAAAAGAATTTGATAAGCGATCTTGAAGTAAAGGAGCCATTAGGAGGTAGTGACCATAATATGATAAGTTTTTATCTGCAATTTGCGAAGGATAAGGGCAGTTCGGAGGTGTCAGTGTTGCAGTTGAACAAAGGAGACTATGGAGCCATGAGGGAGGAGCTGGCCAAAGTTAACTGGACGGATATCCTAGCAGAAAAGACAGTGGAACAGCAATGGCAGGTATTCTTGGGAATAATGCACAACGTGCAAAATCAGTTCATCCCCCGGAGAAGGAAGGATTCAAAGGGGGGAAAGTGGCCACAGTGGTTGACAAAGGAAGTCAGAGATTGCATAGCATTAAAAAAAAAGGAAGTATGACAGAGCTAAAGTGAGTGGGAGGACATATGATTGGGAAATTTTTAAGTAACAACAGAACTTAACTAAAAAGGCAATACGGGGAGAAAAAATGAGGTACGAATGCAAGCTAGCCAGGAATATAAAGGAGGATAGCAAAAGCTTTTTTAGGTATGTGAAGAGAAAGAAGACAGTTAAGGACAATGTTGGGCCCTCGAAGAATGAATTGAGTGAAATTGTTATGGGAAACAGAGAAATGGCAGAAGAATTTAATAAATACTTTAGATCTGTCTTCACTAGGGAACACACAAGCAATCTCCCAGATGTATGGATGGGCCAAGGAATATAGAGTAACAGAGGAAATGAAACAGATTGACATTAGGAAGGAAACGGTGATGAGTAGACTGATGGGACTGAAGGCTGAAAAATCCCCAGGTCCAGATGATCTGCATCTTAGGGTACTAAAGGAGTTGGCTCTGGAAATTGCGGATGCATTGGTAAACATTTTTCAATGTTCCTTAGATTCAGGATCAGTTCCTGAGGACTGGAGAATGGCTAATGTTATCCCACTTTTTAAGAAAGGAGGGAGGGAGAAAACAGAGAACTATCATCCTGTCAGCCTAACATCGGTAGTGGGGAAGATGCTAGAGTCCATTATTAAAGATGAAATAGTGGCATATCTAGATAGCAATGATAGGATTGGGCCGAGCCAGCATGGATTTACCAAAGGCAAATCATGCTTGACTAATCTATTGGAGTTTTTCGAGGATGTAACCAGGAAGTTAGACAAGGGAGATCCAGTGGAAGTAGTGTACCTCGATTTTCAGAAGGCATTTGATAAGGTCCCACATAGGAGATTGGTGGGTAAAATCAGAGCTCATGGCATTGGGGGGAAGATATTGACATTTATAGAAAACTGGTTGGCAGATAGAAAGCAAAGGGTAACGGTGAATAGGTGTTTCTCGGAATGGCAGGTGGTGACTAGTGGGGTGCCACAGGGTTCAGTATTGGGACCACAGCTGTTTACGATTTACATCAACGATTTAGAGGAAGGCATTGGGAATAACATCAGCAAGTTTGCTGATGATACTAAGTTGGGTGGCAGTGTGACATGTGATGAGGATGTTAGGAGAATTCAGGGTGACTTGGATAGGCTGAGTGAGTGGGCAGATACTTGGCAGATGATGTTTCATGTGAATAAGTGTGAGGTTATCCACTTTGGGAGTAAGAACAAGAAGGCAGATTATTATCTGAATGGTGTAGAGTTAGGTAAGGGAGAAATACAAAGAGATTTATGAGTCCTTGTTCATCAGTTACTGAAGGTGAATGAGCAAGTGCAGCAGGCAGTGAAGAAGGCTAATGGAATGTTGGTCTTTATTACAAAGGGAATTGAGTACAAGAGCAAGGAAATCCTTTTGCATTTGTACAGGGCCCTGGTGAGACCACACCTGGATTATTGAGTACAGTTTTGGTCTCCAGGGTTAAGGAAGGACATCCTGGCTGTAGAGGAAGTGCAATGTAGATTCACAAGGTTAATTCCTGGGATGTCAGGACTGTCTTACACAGAGAGGTTAGAGAGACTGGGCTTGTACACGCTGGAATTAAGGAGATTGAGAGGGGATCTGATTGTAACATATAAGATTATTACGGGATTGGACAAGATAGAGGCAGGAAATATGTTCCAGATGCTGGGTGAGTCCAGTACCAGAGGGCACGGTTTGAGAATAAGGGGTAGGTCATTTAGGACAGAGTTAAGGAAAACTTCTTCTCCCAGAGAGTTGTGGGGGTCTGGAATGCACTGCCTCGGAAGGTAGTGGAGGCCAATTCTCTGGATGCTTTCAAGAAGGAGCTAGATAGGTATCTTATGGATAGGGGAATCAAGGGATATGGGGACAAGGCAGGGACTGGGTATTGATAGTAGATGATCAGCCGTGATCTCAGAATGGCGGTGCAGGCTCGAAGGGCCGAATGGTTTACTTCTGCACCTATTGTCTATTGTTTATTATTGATTATTATTATTCCTTTGAGGTTTGAGGTTTATTACTGCTAACTTGTTTTATATGTATATTTGCATTTTTGATATTGTATTGTGTCGTTTACTAATAAACACCTTTAATTTGGTACCACCAGACTCCAACGGATTCTTCTTTCGCTGCTGGTCAGACACCCAGTTACGGGGTATGTAACACTAGAAAAACAAGATTTTTATCGGTATTTACAGATGCGACAATATATTAATAAGGCACTTAAAAATGTAACCAAGGCAAATACATGCTTGATAGAGCTCTTTAGAAAAGCATATAATTCAGATAATGGTAGTAGAATCATTTCAAGATGTATAAGGGGTTGTCAAATCATAAAACACATTCAACTTCATACATTAAAACAAAATGGGAGAAGCAAGGAGAGATAATTATATCTGAGGAAGAATGGACAACAATATGGAGATATCAATGGAAGTGTACCAATTCACAAAAATGGAGGGAGTTTGGATGGAAAAACTTGATAAGGTATTTTATTACACCCTCTCAGAAATCTCATTATGATGGTAACCTCCCTGTTTACTGGAGAAATTGTGGAAATCAAAATGCAAATCATTATCATATTTTTTGGAACTACCCTGTTATCAAAAACTATTGGAGGGGGATTCACAATGCCCTACAAGACATCTTTAAATGTGAAATACCCTTGGAGAGTAAGACCATATATTTTGGATATATACCTCAAGAATGGTTGAAAAGAGATAAATATTTAATGAATATACTGTTGATGGCTGGTAAAAAGACTTTTACTAGGAAATGGTTATCACAGGAGAGCCCAACTTTAAATACATGGATGGAAATTACAATGGACATTTACAAAATGGAAAAGATAACAGCAGCTGTTAATCATAAGCTGGAACAATTTGATTCATACTGGGAAAAATGGTTTAACTACATAATGCCTCATAGGCCTGATTTTATTCTCACAAATCAATGAATCTGTTGTAAAAAGAAGATCACTCCCTACTTGTACATAGTTCTTTCCTTCTGCTTGTTTTTTTCTTTCCACTCTTTTCCATAAGTGTATACCCCAAATAAATACTTTGTGGAGATTTTGTGATGTATATGATTATATGACATATATGTACAATGTCTGAAATACATCTTATGGAAATGTTGAATTGAAGAAATTGTCCAAGCCATTGTCCGTTCAGTAATGGGCTTAATGATGCACTGAGAGATCATTTAGCTTGTGGATTCTTTCAAGAAAGCACTCAAAAGTAGCTCTTAACTGAAGCACAAATATTTAAAAGAGCAGTTGAAATTGCTGTATCAAAGGAAAGAGCAGACAGAGATGCAATAAAGTTGCAGTCAGGAATAAAAGTAAACATGAACAACAATATCTAAACAGAAACCTGGCTGGCTGAACAAATGTGTTACCATTGTGGCAAGGGCTCAGAGACATCAGACCAATGCAGGGTTAAAGGTGAAACTTTCAGAAAATGCAACAAAGTAGGAGACATCAAAGAGTATATTGGGCAGACCAAAATAAATGGACTGCACAGGAGAGGAAAAGATAAAAAATTAAGAGGAAGTTTCAAGAAGAGCTCCAATCTACATGCTGTTGATGAAAAATTTGATATTGATGAGAGTGATACGGACCTGGTGGAGATTTAAAATTTAAAAACCTAAAAAGAGACAAATAATATGGCTTACACCAAGAGTGAACAGAAAATTTAATAAAATGGAATTGGGCACTGGCTTGATTGCCTCACCCATTCCACAAAATGAGTTTGAATGGCATTTCAAAGATACTGAACTGAAGCCTAGGCAGATATCCAAGTAAACACAACTGAAGACGAGATTACTCCTGTGGGAATGATGTTTGTAACAGTGAAATAGAACAAACAACAAGTGGGAGCAGCAGTGTTGTAAGGACATGATTGGCTGAGACAACTACAACTTGACTGGAGATCCATCCACTATTTGCATGCCTGATTCCCTGCAACAGTGTCAACTGAAAGCAGATTAAGAAAGGTATTGGGTGATGCCGCAACAGTCCTCAAGGATGGCATTGGAAAACTGAAGCATATCAAGGGTAAAATAGAGTTAAATGTAAATGTCAAGGCCCCAGTAGTCAACAAGGGTGGGTTATCAGGATCTGTGGTGAGGGTAAGGTCACCATCAACCCAATATTGAAAGCAGATCAGCACTTTCTGCCCAAGATAGAGGATATCTTTATAAACCTTTCAGGAGGGAAACTTTTCAGCAAAGTGAACTTAGCTGAGCCCTACCTACTGATGGAGATGGAAGAAGAGTCCAAAGTGTTTCTGACCATAAAATAATCACAAAGGACGTTATTGCTATAATAGGCTTATTTCTGGGGTAGCACCTACAACTGCATTCTTGCAGAAAGCTATGGACAAGATGTTTCAAGTCTACTCAGTGTTACCTAGAGGACATTATTGTTACCAGTGAGGCTGACAAGGATCTTCTCCAAAAATCTCAAGTTAAAAAGATTAGAAGATTATGAGCTCAGTGTGCAGTGTGACGGTTGTGAATAATTTAAACAAACATCACTTACTGTGGTCACACCATTGATTCACAAGACTACATAAGTGTGCTGAGAAAATTCAAGCAGTGGCAGATGCCCCAAAGCCAAAGGACATGTCACAGTTGTGGTCCTTTTTAGGATTTGTCAATTACAATAAAAGGCTCCTACCAAACCTGGCCACTGTGCTCCACCCTTTGAAATCATTACTACAGATTGGAAAGAAATGGCAATGGACAAAGCAGTGTGAGATGGTTTTCCAAAAGGCAAGGGAATTGGTGATGTCAGACACTGTATTCACATATTACCAACTATATTGTCCAGTGAAGCTTACCAGTGTTGCTTCTCCTTGTGGTATAGCTGTAGTCATTTTATAAGTGATGGAAGTGAACATCCCATAGCTTTTGCATCATGTTCCCTTACCACTGCAGAAAGGCCTTGAATCTGGATTGGGATGTAAAATGTTTCAACCGGTACTTGAATGGAGATAAATTACCTTTATTGATGATAATCAACCGTGATCAACCCACAGAATGGTGTTCTACTAACAACAGCAGATCAGGGCAGGCAGCAGCAAACAGATGGGCTCTGTTTCTTGGAAGACGCAATTACAAGATGGAATTCAAGAAGACAATTAGTCATGGAAATGTTGATGAATTGCTCTATTTATCCTTGGAAAAGGAAATACCTGAAAAATTTACAAGTGAGGACACTCCTCTTGAAGTATTCTCCCTAATTCAAATTAAAAGTCTCCTTATTACAGCAGAGATTACCCAAAGGGAAACTAGAAAAGACCCCACATTGTCTCAGGTCTATATGGAAATCCAAACTGTCAGGAATGTGTGTGAGAAATTCCAGATGCCCCATTTTACCAGTGCCAGGATGAATTTGCCCTTGACAGGATTTGCCTTATGTGGGGATTGACAGTTGTTGTGCCATCCAAGCTGAGAGTTGGAAGAGCTGCATGCCAGTCACCTAGTCAAGGTCAAATTGAAAGCATTGGCTCAAAGCTTTGTCTGGTGCCCTGGGATAGATCAGGAGATTGAGCAGGTTGCAATGGACTGTTCAAGATGCCAACACATCCAGAATTAGCCAGAAGCAGTGCCTCTCCATCCCTGGGAATAGCCAGCATTGCCCTGGCAGAGTATTCATATAGATTTTGCCAGACCATTCCTGGGCACAAATTTCTTGGTCACAGGAGATGTTGCTAGCAGTGTTCACAATAGCCTCCACTACAGCCTAACACACTGGTGATCTGTTGAGAAGCCTCTTCTCAAGGACTGGTCCAGGACACTTAGTCAGTGACGATAGACCACAGTCTGGTGCAGAATAGGGTCAGTTATTCCTGAAAATGAATGGAAGAAGACACATTACATCTGCATCATATCACCCAGCTTAAATGGCTAGACGTAAAGGTTTGCCCAGAGTCTAAAGAACATACTGCACACAATGTCAGCAAAACACACTGCACTGGATCAGAAGCTTAACATTTCCCTCTTGTGTATTGCAATTTAATACACTCCATAACCAATAACTCACTAGCTATGTTGTCCCTGGGGCATCGCTTGCACTCACTCTTGGATCTCCTCAAACCCAATCTCAGATGTTCACAGGACAAACAGTCAAGACAAAGGAGGTTTGATGTTTCTCTCCTGGACAGGCACATCTGGTGAGGGACTACAGAGATTATCAAAAGTAGGTACTTGGAAGATTAAGGGCAAAAGTGGACCACTCTCTTACATAGTGGAGATTGTGTCTGACGTCATTAGGAGATGACACATCAAACATTTGAGGGGAGTAGAGTCAATTGTTAGAGAAGAAATGTGCCCAGAGCTGTCAGAACCACTTCCTGCAGTCCCAGAGCCAACTCTTACAACCACATGGTGGAGCCTCCAGAACCTGAGATTGCTTCATAGTCACAAGTCTCACTTGCCAGACAGAGTGACTCCCCTCATGCCTTTGTCAGGACAGAGGTTATCCCACAAGGGCAAGAAATCCTCCACAACAAATAAAATTTTAGGCTGAATGTGACAATTTAATATCTGCCCTGCACACGTAAATGAGTATTACAACCAGGGATTTTGATCAGATGGACTAAAAAAGTTTATTGGTGAATCTCGTGCTCCTTTTTTCACAGCAGAGCTCAAAAAACAGTAAAGTTTGTAAAGCATGAAAACTAAAGATTCAAAAACTGAATTGTCAGCAGTTCAAAGTATTCTCCTTCCTTTTCTCAGTACTTAGTTGGCCCACTTTTCACAGCTTTTATTGCCAGTAGTCTTTTTTCAATAACTCTCTGTTAGTTTTGCGTAATGTGATGAAGCAAGATTTGCCCATTCTTCCTTGAAAAATTGCTCCAGCTGTGCCAGGTTAGTTGGGGAGCAGTAGTGGACAGTAATCTTGAGATCTTGCCAAAGATATTTGATTAGATTAAACTCAGAAATCTGACTGGACCACACAGGACATCAATTTCTTTAATTTGAAGCCACTTCAGTGTCTCTCTGACAGTGTGCTTTGGTTCGTGGACTTTCTGAAAGATGAACCTTCTCCCTAGTTTAAGCTTTCTATCAAATGCTAGCAAGATTTTATTCAGGATCTCTATGTGTTTTGCATCCTTCATCTGCCCATCAATGCAGACCAGATTTCCATTCTTCTGCTGAAAAACATCCTATAGCACGATGCTACCTCCACCATACTTCACAGCAGAGACAGTGTTACCTGGCAGATGTGCAGTGTTAGATTTACACCACACATACTGTTTAGTGTAGACAGCAAGAAGTTCCACTTTGTCTCATTTCACCACAAGACCTTCTTCCATATCTTTACAGTGTCTTCTAAGAAATGCTTTGCAAAGTCTTTATGGGCAAGGATATGATATTTTTAGCCAGGGCTTCTTCCTTGCCATTCTTCCATAAGAACCCTTTTTTTGTGCAAGGTCTTAGAGATTGTGGAGCGATGAACTTCATCTCCAGTTGCAGCCACTGACTTCTGCAGCTCCCTCAGTGTGACTGTTGGAGACACAGTAGCCTCTCTTACACTTGCCATTCTCCTTGGGTGCCTCAGTTTAGAGAGGCATCTTTACCTAGGCAGTATTGCTGTGATTTCACAATGGACTGCACCATGCTCCAGGGTATGTTCAGGGCCTTTGAGATGATCTTGTGCCCTTCTCCAGATTTGTGCTCTCTATTATCATTTCCCTGACTTGTCATGAACTTCAGTTTGGTTTGATCTGTTGAAAATCCACCACGCTGTTGGACCTTACAGAGAGAGGGGGTACTTATTCAGGTTACTGTCCAATTTTCTACATCAACAAATTGGGTGACTTGGTAACGTCATATATAGTACTGCACTTGAAGAAAGTTAAAATAGTAATTACAAAAGGGATGAATACTTTTTCAACCTCACAACTTTAGATTTTGATTTTTAGTAAATTGTTGATAATTTTGTAATTTTTCTTAGTTAATTAATTAAGGGGCCCAAAACTGCCCACAATACTCCAAGTGAGGCCTCACTACTGCCTTATAAGTCCTCAGCATTACATCCTTGCTTTTATATTCTAGTCCTCTCAAAATGAATGCTCACGTAGCATTTGGTTTCCTCACCACCGACTCAACCTGCAAATTAATCCTCAAAGAATCCTGCACGAGGACACCCAAGTCCCTTTGCACCTTGGGTTTTTGTACTTTCCCTCGTTTAAAAGATAGTCTTTGCTTTTATTCCTTCTAACAAAGTGCATGACCATACACTTTCTGACACTGTATTCCATCTGACACTATGTGAATGCCAGACTGAAAAAAATAAGTAGACTTGTGCCCTGGCTCCTCTGTTTTTCTTTCAATTAGTTTCTGGAATTATAAACATCACTCTAATAGCTGTGCTGCTTTGCAGCTGATGAGCTCAATGCCTTTTATGCACACTTTGGGAGAGAGAAGAAAGCTACAGCTGTGCGAGTCCTCACGAAATCTGGTGACCCCGTGATCCATCTCAGAAGCTGACGTCAGATCGTCCTTCAAGAAGGTAAAGCCTTGCCAGGCGTCAGGCCCCAGTGGTCGACCTGTCAGGGTACTGACAACCGGTAAGGGAAAAGTTTGCTCCTTCACCCAAATCACTGATAAAAATTGTGAATAACTGGGGCTCAATCACTGATCCTCTGCTGTCCACAAGGCTCTGTTAACTTGAGAACAACTCATGTATTCCTTTTCAGTTTTCCCATTTACAAACATTGAAGGAGGTTAGTGAGTATGAATTTAAAATATTGTCATTCATCTACTATTTCTTCCAGCTTCTAGGTACTTACCAGATCATTTCATGCAACTTCAAATTCACTTCACCTTTTCAATCACCTTATGATTGTAATTATTTGCATATTCAATTTGATTTGCTGCACAAAATTCCATATGTTCTATGAGTTATTTCTTTCTAAATTTTCACTTCTGTGAATAATTTGAACAAATTAAATTCAACTTTAATTGTCATTCAACCATACATGAATAACCATGAATACAGTCAAACGGGACAGCGTTACTCCAGCAGCAAGGTGCAAAACATGATACCAACAGTCACACACACAAAGCATAGATTGCACATGCAAGATGGCAAGCAAGCACATAAACATATCAGTAAGATACCACCATGACATTAAATTATGAGGAGGATAGATGGATTTGCCGTGGATAGGCTTTTTCCATTGAGAGTAGGGGAGATTCAAACAAGAGGACATGAGTTGAGAGTTAGGGGACAAAAGTTTAGGGGTAACATGAGGGGGAATTTCTTTACTCAGAGAGTGGTAACTGTGTGGAACGAGCTTCCAGTAGAAGTGGTAGAGGCAGGTTTGATATTGTCATTTTTAAAAAAGTTGGATAGGTATATGGACAGGAAAGGAATGGAGGGTTATGGGCTGAGTGTGGGTTGGTGGCACTAGGTGAAAGTAAGCGTTCGGCACGGACTAGAAGGGCGGAGATGGCCTGTTTCCATGCTGTAATTGTTATATGGTTATATGACCCGAGCCATGAATGCTGTCAACCACAATACAGCTGGTCTTTCCCAAGCAAGCACCGACTTAGCCCGGACCCTGTGCCACAGTGCCCCGGGTGGAGTGCACCAGCTCCGACGCCTCTCCTGGTGGCTGTAAACAGCTACAATCAATGGACCAAACTACAGACAACATGAAAAGTGCAGATTATTTAACATTTTTCTTCAAGTTTTCTGTGAATGGGTTTTAGTTTGGGAGTACTGAACCAGCAGAAATTTACCAGACAATGTTTGATACAGAAAAACATGGGCAAATCAAGTACAAGGTACTCTGCTGTCTATGGCTGCTCTCATAGAGAGGAAACCCTCTTCCTTTATTTAATCGACAGAGTGTTCTGGAGAACGTATGGGGCAATAGGTAATAGATCATGTAACTTTGACACTGCCTCTTCACAGCTCATTAATGTTAGTTTCTGACAGTGCAATGTTTTTAGACAGGAAAGTACTTGTCATTTTTGGTATAACAATGATCAGAATTCCAACGTCAACCTCAAAGAGATTTCGGTGATCACAAGTCGCTGCTTACAGTAACAGATGTGCTCATTTCTGAGTGTTTTCAACGACAAAGTGCTTGGAGAACTGTATGACTGGAAGAATGAGCACCGCTCAGGATAAGCAACTTGGAGGTGGAGGGAAGATGGAAAAGAACGGCTTTCAGTACAAGGCAAAAATAATTTGTGGGCTTCATTTCTAAGTTCTCTTATCTAAACTTTATCTTAGAGTACATAGAAAAACACAGAACTTGGAACATTATAGTGCAATACAGTCCTTCTGGCCCCCAATATTTTGCCAGCCTTTTAACCTACTCTAAGATCAATCTAACCCTTTCCTGCAATCTAGCCCTCCTTTTTTTATCATCCATGTGCTAATCTAAGGGGTTTTTAAACTGTACTTAATTTATCTGCCTCTACCAGCTCACCTGGCAGAGTGCTCCATGAACCCACCATTGTCTTTGTAATAAAAAAATTACCTCTGATATCTCCTCCAATCATGCCCCCCTGTATTAGCTGTTTTCGCCCTTGGAAAAAGTCTCTGGTTCTCCACTCAATCGATGACTCTTTTCATCTTCTGCACCTCTGGTAAGTCAGCTCTCAGCCCTAGCTTGCTCAAGCCATCCTCATAAGACATGCTCTCTCAATCAGCATTCTGGTAAATCCCCTCTGCACCTTCTCGAAAGCTTCCATATCCTTCCTATAATGAGCCAAAGGGCCTGTAATGATCTATGTTCTATGTTCTCTTTTGCGTAAGGAGCAAACCATTGACCCGGGATCCATTTTCATTACTCTAGCTAAGCAGTATTAAAGGAAGTAAAGGAAACAAGATAAATTTCCACGTCCCCTTGCTGAATACTCCTGAGGCAAAACCTCACCTCACCACTCAGAGTTAAGTGTCCCACTCCCACAATGGTTGCTTGCTTAAACCCAGCTTCCTTTCATTGGCCATAATAACCCCAGTGATCTCGAACTCCACAGCAAGTCCTGAACAGCCCCACTATTATTATAAAACGTGGTAACTACTCTCCACGAGTAAATATCCCCATGATTCAGGCTCTGCAGAAATTCCCAACAGGCCCTGCTCACCTTTCAAATCTGGCACTACCTTAGGGCCTTTGGCATTCTAAGAGAGTAAAATCATGTAAGTAATCAAAATTAATTCTAAGCACAGTTAAGAAATTAAAACAATTTACCTAAATATTATTTTTTAAATGTAACTTACGTTCCCCCTTTTCTTCTTAAACCTGTGACCTAAAATCCCTTCTGAAATCAATGGAACTTGGGATCTGAATGGTGCAATATCAATGTAATTCAGGGGAAGCCCTAAAAGATTTGATCATGCTGTTGGACTTCAGGATGAATCCAATGGCTCCCCCAAGTCTGTCAGGGTATCCTTGAGTTCTACAGTTAAAGTCAGTGTATGTAAATCAGCAATATTCTTAAGTGTGAAGGAAGAAAGCCTATGGCCTATTCATAACTTGTGGGCCACACCCATCATGATTTGGCTTATTAGTTTTATTGGACTGAGCATGTACTTAATTTGTTTCTTGGTGACAATAATTAACATGAATTAGATTAATACAAAGGAAATACATCATGGCAATTTCAATATTTGCAAAGGTTACAGTGAATTATTGACTGAAATAATTAATTTGTGAACTATGGTCATGTGATTCATCAAACATATTTTGCACGTCTATTATTTAGTTTGGCATAACTAAATTATTTGATAGTTCATTCATTTTTCAATCATATCTGCATACAAACTGATACATTTTCATAAAGGAAAATCATAGTACAACAGAACAATTCACAGAAGGTTATCCATAACATTAACCAGGATGAAGCATAATGATGGGCAAATATCTTCACTCAACTACTTTACAGAGACTAAACTAGACTTGATTGTGCCCATGCTTTCAGCGTGCAGTGAGCCTTTTGATGTCCTGATTGGCATCCACAGGGAGCATGCCCACTTGTGGCATGAATTGTGCCCTAAATGGTAAGGGAACGACTAACCAACCAGTGCTAGTATGCTGAATGCTTTGAGTGTAAAGCCCTGAAAGAAGCCCAAATTGTTGTCTTGGTGCTCTAATGAATGCCCTTTCCTAAACAGAATTGGCTGAACACTGGTTAAACAGCAGGAAGGATCCTATTATCTGAAAGTACCAGCAACAAAGTCGTTGCTGATTAATTTCTCCCAGCATGAATGATTCTACAAGCATTTCATATTTAATTCAAGGTCCAGATCTACCAAAAGTGGCCAAACAGGTTCTAAAGGAGTTTTAGGTGACTTTTGACCATTGCAATAAGGATTATTTTATTTGCTTATTTTTTCTAGGGGTATGGATTTCTCTGTAGATGCTTGTTTTTATTGTCTATCCTTAACGGATCTATATTAGTACTCAGTGCTATTTAACCCTGATGATGCAGAGATGACTCACAACTAATCTAATTAAACAAAATTTGTGCAAACAACTTAAGTTTTAATATAGAGTCTGAATGTAAAATGTTAAGAATTCCTCCCCCCCCCCCCCCACAAACACGGCTCAATCTGTTGAATTCCTCCTCCAGCAGTTTGTTTTTGCTGCAGTCAGTTGTTATACCTTGATGCTCAATTCACTTATAAGAACGTTTTGTATTCCCCTTTTAACACTGTAAATAGTTCCGAGCATGCTCTGTACCTGGGGATTAGCAATAAAGAAGTTGCTGTTGTTTATAATGTAGTCACTAGTGAGTTTGCACCTATTAATCACAGATGCAAGGGCTAATCAGTTATAGATTACACCAGATGAGCATTACAGCATTGAGAATGCAATTACTATCATTTTAAACATTGTGTGTGTGAGGGAGCTTTTCCTGCAGATTTATGAACCAGTGTGAAAGATTTCTTGCAGCTGTGTGTGTAGTTTATTCAGCCTGCAGCTGCTAAGAAGACTCATATCTGCTTTAATTAAACCAAATTTATACAAACAACGTCAATAAATAGAAATGTTTAATATCTTCAATGCACCCAGGCTGTAATTGTGTTGTGTTAGAAAGGCAATGACCATGCCTGGTGTCATACTATTCAATGTGTATTCCCTAATCCTGTCCCATTGGGAAAGAGATTTTCCAGTGTGAAATGACAGGATTTTGACTCATAGATGACATCTGTGAATAAACTCTTCTGTTATATTGCGGTGCTGAAGAATTACAAGCTATTTATGAAACATTATCACCAGTGGCTAAAGACTATGTAGAATCAAAATCTCCAGTGACTGCATATTTCACTCAAAGGAAGGTGTGGTATTTGAGATAATTAAAATGACATGGCACAGCTGTGAATGGTATCAAAAGAGAAACTAAATGCCAGGACAGAAATTTTCACTTAAACCTGTTAGCAAGGAACAATTGCTGTCAACAGTGAGAGCATGGTGGCACTGCTAAGGGAAAGCAATGTAGGTTGTGTGAAAAAAAATCAATTTACCAAAGTTGTCCATCAGAAAACCCAGTGCTTTGAAACCAACACAAAGATCATGAACAACTTTGATTATTCTGAGTATGCATTCATTATTCACCACATCAACAAGCACTCAGCAGTTAATCGAGAAAAAATTGCAAGGGACCATAAATGTGTGTGGGCCACTAACTGTGTTGGGTGCTTAAACTGAATCACAACAATAACAATTCAAGGAGATGTCCATATCTTACATTTGACAGGTGCCAAAATTCAGTATGAACTGGAAAGTTAGTCAGCTCAGCTGCAGCAAGACAGAGATGCTCCGTTGAACACAAGAGCAATGAAACATCTGCTGATGAATATTTGTCAGACATGATGACCAGTTATGTCATTTCAAGCATCCTGCTCAAAATACAGCAATCTGGAAGAAATGTGAGCTACAGAAACTTTCAAATAGTTTGTAGATATGAATGTTTAGTTATCTGCAAATACTTTTTTCTCCCACTATCTATTGATTGATATGCACATTTACAATGTTAGTTGCCCCATGGAGAGCAATGCCACAGTACCAATTTCACAACTGATGCTGACAGAGAGAAAGAACTTTGCCTTACTACTTATGGGATATGAGCATTCATGGCAGGACTGATTTTATTGTCCAACACCAAGTGTATCTTAAACTGAGGATGCAGTTTAGTGTTAACCACGTTTATTTATTTTTTGGGATACAGCATGGAATAGACCCTTCGCGCCACACTACCCAGCAATTCCCAGATATAATCCTAGCCTAATCACAGAGCAATGTATAATGACCAATTAACCTACCAACCGGTACAACTTTAGACCGTGGGAAGAAACAGTTAGAAGAGTGGGCTGAACGATGGCAGATGGAGTTTAATGCTGATAAGTGTGAGGTGCTACATTTTGGTAAACTAATCAAAATAGAACATACATGGTAAATGGTAGGGCATTGAGGAAGGCAGTAGAACAGAGTGATCTAGGAATAATGGTGCATAGTCAAGTCAAGTCAAGTCAAGTCAACTTTTATTATCATTTTGACCATAACTGCTGGTACAGTGCATAGTAAAAATGAGACAATGTTTTTCAGGACCATGGTTTACATGACACAGTACAAAAACTAGACTGAACTATGTAATTAAAAAAAACACAGAGAAAGCTACACTAGACTACAGACCTACACTGGACTGCATAAAGTGCATAAAAACAGTGCAGGCATTACAATAAATAAGAAACAGGACAGTAGGGCAAGGTGTCAGTCCAGGCTTTGGGTATTGAGGAGTCTGACAGCTTGGGGGAAGAAACTGTTATATAGTCTGATCATGAGAGCCTGAATGCTTCGGAGCCTTTTCCCAGGTGGCAGGAGGGAGAAGAGATTGTATGAGGGGTGCATGGGGTCCTTCATAATGCTGTTTCCTTTGTGGATGCAGCGTATAGTGTAAATGTCCGTGATGGCGGGAACAGAGACCCCAATGATCTTCTCAGCTGACCTCACTATCCGCTGCAGGGTCTTGCGATCCGAGATGGTGCAATTTCTGAACCAGGCAGTGATGCAGCTGCTCAGGATGCTCTCAATACAACCCCTGTAGAATGTGATGAGGATGGGGGGGGGGGGGGGGTGGGAGATGGACTTTCCTCAGCCTTCGCAAAAAGTAGAGACGCTGCTGAGCTTTCTTTGCTATGGAGCTGATGGAATCTCATGTGGATAGGGTGGTGAAGAAAGCGTTTGGTATGCTGGCCTTTATAAATCAGAGCATTAAGTATAGCAGTTGGGATGTAATGTTAAAATTGTACAAGGCATTGGTAAGGCCAAATTTGGAGTATTGTGTACAGTTCTGGTCACCGAATTATAGGAAAGATGTCAACAAAATAGAGAGAGTACAAAAAAAATTTGCTAGAATGTTACCTGGGTTTCAGCACCTAAGTTACAGAGAAAGGTTGAACAAGTTAGGTCTTTATTCTTTAGAGCATAGAAGGATGAGGGGGGCCTTGATAGAGGTATTTAAAATTATGAGGGGGATAGATAGAGTTGACATGGATAGGCTTTTTCCATTGAGAGTAGGGGAGATTCAAGCAAGAGGACATGTGTTGAGAATTAGGGGTCAAAAGTTTAGGGATAACATGAGGAGGATTTCTTTCCTCAGAGAGTGGTAGCTGTTTGGAACGAGCTTCCAGTAGAAGTGGTAGAGGCAGGTTCAATATTGTCATTTAAAGTAAAATTGGATAAGTATATGGACAGGAAAGGAATGGAGGGTTATGGGCTGAGTACGTGTCAGAGGAACTAGGTGAGAGTAAGCATTTGGCACGGATTAGAAGGGCCAAGATGGCCTGTTTCCGTGCTGTAATTATATGGTTATACATGGAGGAATCCCATGCAGTCACAGGGAGAACATACAAACTCCTTACAGGCAGCAGTGGGAATTGAACCTGGGTCACCTGTGCTGTAAAATGTTGTGGTAACCACTATGCTAATGTGCTGATTTAATTTCAGGAACGGATGGATACAGGAAAGACAAGTTAAAGGTGCTTATTTATTTTACTGTCACAAATCAGAAATGAATATAATGAAAAACTTCCCTGCAGTGGCTTCATAAACTCATAGGTTCAGACAACACACAAAACATAAATTGCACATGAATTAATTATAACAGGCAGTAAAAATTACACACAGAGGATGCCACTTGGCTCATTTGATTTATGTTCACTCAATGCAGAACATTCCCTTCTCCTTATTTTCCCTGTGGCACTGCAACTTGCTCTTTCTTCCAACCCTATCTTTTGTGCCATCTACCCATACCAAGGGGTAACTTACAGCAGCCAAAGAACTTGCTTGCATATTTTTCAGAGGAAATTGCAGCATCTGGCAGACACACAGACCAGAGATGGGGTTTTGTCTTGCTGCCGAGTGGATTGCTGTCTGTGGATTTTGAAATCAAATACAGAAACTGAAATTCATTTAGTTCTTACCATGGGAAATCTAGCCTGCTCAAACATTGGCTCTAGCTCTTAGTTATTGTTGGTTTTGTCTCCTTACCAGCTTGTATATTACTCAGATGAGATTTTAATATAAGGTGTCCTACCAAAACAATATATAAATGTTATTCATAAGTGTTGTAAAGCGCTTAATGGATTTTGCTATTTTGAGTTATAAATAGGAATTGCCAGAAACATAGAATAGGTGTGATGTTCCATCACATCCAAGATGGCAGTGTGACGCAGTTTACAGCGGCCTCTCCAAAGTTGATATCTGTTATTTGGTAAGTGAAGTGCCGTGCACAATCCTAATCTGATGAAAAACGGACGTGGGAGCACGGAGGAACATCTGGAAATCTTCAGGAAAGCCTTCTTCGTTGCTGCTGCTGTTGTGAGATCCTGGTCTCTGCCAAGAAGAACAGGCCCCCAGTCCTCAGGGTCGCATTGCCGGTGGCCAGTGGTGGGGGTGTCGTAGTGCACTCGGCAGAGGATGGTGCTCGGAGAGGCTGTGCCAAAGGGGATGGACGGAGGCTCGGAGGTTCAACAGACTCGAAGTCCACTGTGGTCGAGACGCTTTCACTGTGTGCTGCATCTGTGAGGCTGGGTCCGGTGGAGCTTCCATTGTGTGCTGCATCTGTGAGGCGGCGCCATAGAAGTCCATAGTGGGGTATTCCCTTCTGCCACTTGCATGGGATGATGAGTCTATCGGGACCCTGAAGACTTGTGGAAACTGTGTGGTGGGTTCTTTCGAACTTACAGTCTTTTAACATCTTTGGACTATTCTTACTGTGCCCATGGTCTGTTTTTGTAATCAATTATGCCATTGTTTGCATTATTGTAACTATATGTTAACTATAACTATCTGTAACTATGTGTTTTTGTGTAGGTCTTGTAGCTTTAGTTTTTGGTTTGTTGGATGGTAGAGTTGGTCTCCTAATTTGGTGTCTCTGGGTAGTCTTGTTTTGTCTGGTGGATTTGGAGCTCTTTTCCGGGGAACATGCTAAGATGGTAGTGCAATATTAATAAGCAGTAGCCTCTCCGGACTCTGGATTTGGGGATTACCAAACATTATGTGGATTTTCTGGTGTAGCCTGTTTTGTCATGTGCTTTTGTTATATCATTCACAAAATCATTGTGAATGATGTCACAAAATGATATCATCTGTGATATAACGTTGTCTCATTTTTTTAACTGCATTGCATTTGTGGTTTCTAAATAACAATAAACCGAAATTCAATTCAATTCAATTCTGTTTTTGCACAGTTCAGCAGAGTTTAGCTGAGCTGAATGGGCCTGTTCTGTGCTGTAGTGCTTGTTGACTCTATGACTCTACAAGCAGACATACTATCTATGAATGTTAGCCCAAAGTTTATGTGTGCCTTGAAATGCTAGTGCCAGTAAAATGGAACACAAAGTGGTGGGGTGTTGCAGAGAAGCTGAGAGGAAGTCACTTAATATGTGTGTGTGGGGGGGAAATTACAATCCAGACACGTCATCTGAGTTTGAATACAGGAAAGCTGGCAGATGCCTGCAACATACACAGTCATAGAGCACTACAGCACAGAATGGAGGTAGAGGTTGTGGGTGGTGAGGAGGTATTCAAATGTGGATTGGTGGAGTCCTTGCAGACTGCAGAGGCTGAGATTCTGAGGGGTGAAGAGAAAGGGCAAAATTAAGAGATTGGGATGGAGAAAAATCAGGAAAAGTTAGGAAAAAGGTTATTGGGTGGAAGAAGGAGACTGAGAGAAAGATCTTGGGAGTTTAACCACTGAACACTATTGGGTCGAGATAGGCGGTTGGGGTAGTGGCATGTGAAGATGAAGGTATTCAAGAAATAAGGAATATCAGGCATGAGATTAAAATAAAGCTTTTGGTCATGAACAAGTGGTGAGAAGAAAGGGTCACTGGCCTTCATCATAGGCCAGGTGTTCAAGGTCCAGACTGGTACTTAAGGGATCTTTGATATGAAGCTTCCCACAGATGATTTGCTAAGTATCTGCACTATTTTCAGTTTTTATTTTAGACATTGGAACATGATAAAACAGAGGCAGAGCAGAGTGGGGATGGCGCTAAACAGTGACTCCTTTGTTTGCATCTTCAGAAACAGCTCTATTTCCATTCTTAATATCTCTGGTTTTCCCTTTCAGGGCTCTTTTGAAGACCTTGAACTGGAGTTACATGCTGACTTCGGTTCTTTGCGGGAATGGGACCCGCTCTTGGGGTTTCATAACTGGCCGTTGTTTGACACACCAAGGGCTTGGCCTAAGAGTCCGGCTCAGCTTTGGAGGCCTAGGATCTCGGGGCTCTGGAGACGGGAGGATCGAGGATTGGTGTCCCGACAGGAGACCCATGTGTCGTCTGGGGAATCAGAATATCTAGGGCTGTGTGCTCAAAGACTCAAGGTCTTTGGGCACAGAGCTCAAAAAAAGCAACATAATGGACTTTTAACACCATAGACCAGTGAGTTGTTTGTATGTCTCCTGGCTCGCTGTGAAAGCGGAGACACCAATTTCTCCTTTATTAGGGAGAGAGAGAGCCTGTGGTATGTCAAATGCTGAGTGAACAATGTAGTTCTTTGGGGTAACTGCAAGTCTGTGTCTTTGATGCAGCTTTGCTCACACTTGAGTGCTCGGTGGCAAGTGCCAATGCTTTTTTTGCCACTGTGGAGGGCGGGGGGGATCATTGCTTGCTGTCACTTACGTGCAGGAGGGAGGGGAGCTGCTGGGGACTTTGGGGTTCTAACATTTAATTGTCATTCATTCTCGGGGGTGCTCCTCTGTTTTTTGTGGATGGATGCGAAGAAAAAGCATTTTAGGGTGTATATTGTATACATTTCTCCGACATTAAATGTACCTTTGTAATCTTTGAAATGATAGGGTTGTTTACTTTCAAGTCTACATGGGAGACTTTTCTTGCTCTCCTTGACTATTGGACAGGGAAAGATATCATCAGCTCATGGGTTTATGGACAATTCAGAGATCTGATGGCAGAGAGGAAGAAGCAGCTCCTGAATTATTGAGTGTGGATCTTCAGATGCCTGTACCTCCTCCCTGAAGGTAGCAATGTCCAGGTGATTGAGGTCACCTTCTTGAGGCACCACATCTTGAAGATGTCCTTGATGTCAGGGAGGGTTGTGTCCATGATGGAGCTGTCTGCATCTACAACTCTCTGCAGCCTCCTGCCACCCTGTGCATTGGAACCTCCATACGAGATAGTGACGCATCCAGTCAGAATGTCCTCCATGGTATATCTATAGAAATTCCCAAGAGTCTTTGGTGACAATCCAATCTTCTCAGACTCCTGATAAAGCAAGCTGCTGGCATGTTGCCTTCCTAGTTGGGTCAACACATTAAGCCTGGGATAGATTGTCTGAGATGTTGACATCCAGGAACTTGAAGCTGCTCACTCTCTCTGCTGCTGACTCCTCAGTGAGGACTGGTGTGTGGTCTTCTGGCTTCCTCTTTCCGAAGTCCACAAGCAATTCCTTGATCTTGCTGTAATTGAGTGCGAGGTTGGCTTTGTGACACCATTTAATCGGCCGATCTATCTCAACCCTGAATGCCTCCTCACTACCGTCTGAGATTCTACCAACAACAGTAGTGTCAAATGCAAACTTACAAGCTGCATTTGAATGTGGAGAATTTAGGGCAATAAGCCAAACACACATCCTTGAGGTGCTCCTGTGTTGACAATCAGCAAGGAAGAAAATTTATTATCCATCTGCACAGACTATGGTCTTGCAATGAGAAAGTCAAGGATCCTGCTGCTGAGAGAGGTACTAAAGCCCAGTTTTTGAAGCTTGGTGTTTAGTACTGAGAGATGGTGGTCTTGAACACTGAGCTGTAATTGAAGTCAAACTTTGAACTCTAGTCTGACATATGTTTTGCTATTGAGTAAGCACTCCAAACCGGAGTGAGCGGGTCAGGCGTAAGACCGTTGTGGTGACAGGCAAAATGCAGCCTACTCAGGAAGTATGCAGCATACCAAGTCCATACTCAGGAAGTATGCAGCATGCCAAGTCCATACTCAGGAAGAAGTTAATTCCAGTCATAACCAACATCTCAAAACGCATTGTTACAGTAGATGTGAGTTCTGCCAGGTGATAGTCATTGAGGCAGCTCACCCATGGAAAATACTCAGTTTGCTTTTCCTGATTGCTGTGATTCAGAAAGAAGATACAGAAGCCACAGGACCCACACCACCAAGTTCAGGAGCAGTTATTACCCCTCAACCATGACTCTTCAACCAGTGGCGATAGCTTCACTTGCCACATCACTGAACTGTTCCCACAACCTATGGACTCACTTTTAAGGACTCTTCATCTCATGTTCTCGATATTTATTGTTTGTTAGCTTGTTCGTTCATTTATTTATTTATTTGTTTGTTTGTTTGTTTGTTTGTTTATTTATTTATTACTTGCACAATTTGTTGTCTTTTGCATGTTTGTTGTTTGCCCTGTTGAGTGCGGTCTTTCATTAGTTCTATTGCGTTTCTTGGATTTACCGTGTATGCCCACATGAAAATGAATCTCAGAGTTGTATATGGTGACGTATATGTACTTTGATAATAAACACACTTTGACTTTGAAAAAAAGAAGTGACTACAAGAAGTGGTAGATGCAGCCCAGGCCCATCAGAGGAAAAGCCCTCCCCACCTTCATGCACATCTACAAGGAGAGCTGCCTCAGGAAAGCAGCATCAATCATGAAGGACTGTTGTCTTCCAGGCCGTGCCTGCTTCTCGCTTTGCTATTGGGAAGGAGGTACAGGGGCCTTAGGTCCCATGTCACTAGGTTCAGAAACATTTATTACATTTCAACCATCAGGCTCCTGAACCAGCATGGATAACCTCATTCACCTCAACTCTGCTCTGATTCCACAACCTATGGACTCACTTTCAAGGGCTTTATAATTCATGCTCTCAGTATTATTTAGTCATTTATTTAAACCTGCATCCCTGGAGCTGTGTTGTAGCAGCTCTATGAGCTGCACATCATGCTGCTCAAAACTTTGTAGTATGAATTTTTCAAAAAATATATGATAGCTAATCATGTTTTTCAAGGATTTCCTCAGTGTTCTCATGGTATTCACATTTTCTGCTGGGTGTCCAGCGGGATTAGAGCAGCAGAATGGCAGAAGAGTGAGGAACTTTCTGATCATATATTGATGAACAGTATTTCACAGGACTGGACTGCAAATGCGAACAATTACCTCAGAAATCTTATGTCTGAATTGGTAAAATCAATGCTTAATTGGCTTTGTATCCATCACTGTGCCAGTCAGGAAAATGATTGAAAATACATTATCTGCATATTTGACAGGGAATCTTTTGAGTTAAGTTTCACTATTTGCCGAACCTTTTAATTTGCAGACAGTGAGGCAAAAGCCTGCACTTGTCAGTTCTGAAACCCCGAAGTAACTAAAGGTGATCTGACTCGCGGGACGATATATATCTCCTTGGAGATGAATTGGTGTCAACATCTCTGACAATGGAATCCTGGAACTGAGTCAACCATCAGCAGCGTGTCTCCCACATCCCTGAAAGAGTTAGTGAAATGGAATATCACCCCATCTGTCAGCTCAGTGCTCTCATGCATTGCAGTTGAATGTTTCACAACAGGAACTGTTACATGAAAAAAAATACGAGAACAGACTCCTCTTCCTTTTACAAACTTTTAACAATTACTTATTTTTAATATATGTTTCACTTGATATTTCAAATTCAAAACTGCTTCTATTTTTATATTACATGGAAATTTGTTTAATTTAGTAACAATCTGTCCTTGCGTAAATTTTTGAAATGCATGAAAATACTGCCTCAAAGTGGGTGTAAAAGAGATGGCAGAGCTCTTTAGAAAACAGTCAATTAGCTAATTGAGAGCATGATGTTATATCCAAATGGATAATTAAATGTGGGATGTAAAGTATTAAACTTAATATTGATTGTTTGTAACACGACACCCACAACAATTTTATTATTGACTGTAGTTCAATTAGAATGATTACAAAGCACAAATTAAATATGAACAAGTATTTAAAAATTATTAGATAACACGTTTCTGAAAATAAATAATGACATAGTCAAATAATAATGTCAAAATTATGTTTGCCTTCAGGCAAGGAATATATTAAATGTGTGCATCAATTCACATGTTTTTCAATCTCTTCATAAATTTGTTAAGGGGAACTCAGTTCTGCTGAAAATACTTGTACCTGGCTGATGACCAACATACATAATTTGAAATCCATTTCAATAAAGTCTACATTATGTTGTTTTATTTCCAAGTATTCATTTTAGTTCCTTTTAAAAACTAATAACAGACATGTCAGCTAATAGCCGAGGACAATGAGAATACAATCAGGTGGTATTGCTTTTTTCAAAAATAGTCCTGCCAGTTCAGCAAAAATTGATTTGAAAAGAATAATATTATGAAAGCTACACAATTTGAACAACTTTAAGTCATCTCAAGATTCAGGATTGTTTAATGTTATTTGGATGTTGCAAGCCTGGTCAATACAATATGGAGAGCGAGCTGCTGCCCATGTAGCAAGCTCCCACTCTCCCCACAAATGATGATCCCAAAGGAACGGCAGAGACTGATGCAGCTTGGGACGAACAGTATTGCAGGAGTTGCCAGTCAGCTCTGAACTCAATTAGGACGGCCTTATGGGCCCCAGCTCTGGATTTTGCTCTCAGGGTTTACTCCCAAAGCTTGCCCCATGAGTGGGTAGAGCCACAAGGCAGTGGAGGTTTGAGATCAGAGTTTTCCTTCTCTTGGATGAGCTGCCAACCATGGCTGACAAACCCCATCTGCTGAAGCAGTGGTTTTAAGGCACCAAAAACCTACCTTTCCCCCTTCCCTTGTCAGTAGGCATGGTTCTGCTGTGGTTAGTAGCTAAGCCACGCATGAAGGCTAGGAGCTGGACTTGGTTGGCAGAGGCTATTTGAGTTGCAAATCACTAGGAACATTTAATAGGCACTGGGTGCTTTTACCCGCTGTGACCCCCAGCTATATTTCTAGTACATGAGTGTAAAGGAGATAAAATATTTGTTGCGCCAGATCTGATGCAGCACCATAAGATAAAGAACATGATAGTAATAAAAGCATAATAAATATAAAAACATAAGATCGCTTATATATATAGATCGATTGCATTTCCATAAAGTGCTGCTCTACACAGGAGTGTCTATACTTAAGCTGACTGACAGGAAATGATAAAGTACTGGTAGCTGTAGATACGGAAGGTTGGGTTAGTGTGTGGAGGTGTTGATCAGCCTGATTTCTTGGCAAATGTGACTTCAAGTCTGGTGGTCCTAGCTGCTTCAAAAGGGCAACAATCATACCAGTGTCCAACAAAAGCAGGATGAGCTGTCTCAATGACCATCACACAGTGGCACTCACATCTACAGTGTTGAAATGCTTTGCGAGGTTGGTCAAAGCTCAAATAAACTCCTGTCTAAGCAAGACCTCGACTGGCTGCAATACGCCTATTGCCATAAAAGGACTACAGCAGATGCAGTCTCACTGGCTCTCTATTCGGCTTGGGATCACATGGACAATAGTAATACCTATGTCAGGCTACTGTTTACTGACAACAGCTTAGTTCTAACCAAAAAGCTTCAAGACTGGGCCTCTGTACCTCCCTCTACACCTGCATCCCTGACTTCCTCACTGGGAGATCATAGCCAATGGGGATCAGAAAAAGCATCTCCTCCTTTCTGACAATCAACACTGGCGCACCTCAAGGATGAGTGTTTAGTCCACAGCTCTACTCTCTCTACATCCACGACTGTGTGTCTACGCACAGCTCAAATTTGACAACAATATAGCTATTGGCAGAATTTCAGATGGTGACGGGCAGTGTACAGGAGCGAGATAGATCAGTTGGTGTCACAGAGCAACCTTGCACTCAACATGAGTAAGACCAAGGAATGGATTTCAGGAAGAATAAGTTGAGGGAATGTCCACCAGTCTTCATCGAGGGATCAGAAGTAGAAAGGGTGAGCAGTTTCAAGTTCCTGTATGTCAACATCTCTAAGGATCTATCCTGGGCCCAACGTATTGGTGCAATTTAAAGAAGACACAGTAGTGGTTATATTTCATTAGGAGTTTGAGCAGAATTGGTATGCCACCAAAAATTTCTACTGATGTCCCATGGAGAGCATTCTAACTGGTTGCCCCACCATCTGGTATGAGGGGTCACTGCACAGGATCAGAAAAATCTGCAAAAGGTTGCAAACTCAACCAGCTCCATCATGGGCACTGGACTTCCCAGCATCAAGGACACCTTCAAAGGGAAATAACTCAAAAAAGCAGCATCTTCATCAAGGACTCTCATCACCCAGTCCTTGCCATCTTCTCATTGCTACCATAAAGCAGGAAGTACAGGAACCTGAAGACACATATTTTTATATATACTTCGTAATGTAATTTATAGTTTTTATTGTTATATATTGCAATATACTGTAGGTGCAAAATGACAAGTTTTGCAACGTTTGCCGGTGATATTAAACCTGATGTGAAGAGGGATGTGAGCTCTTCCCCCTACTCTCTGTAGGCCATCTCATCGTTGTTGGTGATGAGCCCCACCATTGCTGTGTCATCAGCAAACTTGACAATGTGATTACTCGAGTGTTTGGTCGTGCAGTCATGTGTAAACAGAGAGTACAGCAGTGGGCACAGCATACAGTCCAGTGAGACACCCATATTGAGGATGATGGGCAGGGAGGAGTGATTGTGCATCCTGACTATCGGCGGTCTGTCGGTTAGCAAGGCCAGCACCCAGTAGCAAGTGGTGTATTTAGACAAGGAGTAGGAGTTTTGTTCACCACCATCTGTGGGACAATGATGTCGAATGCAGAAATGAAATCCAGAAACAGCATTCTGACATAAGGCTCCTTGTTTTCTAAATGTTTCAGGGCCAGATGCCTGACAAATGCTGTGGCATCTCTGATAGGGTGGTTCTCTCAGTAAACATATTGGTGAGTGTCGAATGTGGCAGGAACAGAGATTACTCATTCAAAACACTTCACGGTGATTAGCGTCAATGTCACCAGGTGGTGGCATTATGGTATAGAGTCTTTTGGTACAGGGATGATGGTAGCTGATTTGAGGTGTGTGGGGACAGCAGTCCGTATGAGTTAGGTGCTGAAGATGTCTGTAAGGAGTTGGTGTGCACACTCCCTGAGCACTCAGCTAGGATGTTACCTGGTCCAGCAGCATTACAGGGGGTTGACTCTCTCTTTCTCAAGTCTGCTTCTGTAACAGAAAGTGACTGCTCACCTGAGCTTTCGTGGCTGGCGTTGTGTGGCATGCCTTGAAGCCTGCATTAAAGTTGTTTAGAGTGTCAGAGAGGGCAGTCAACACTGTTTCCCATGCATAGTCAGCAATGCCCCTGATGTCTGGCCACAAATGTTGGGGATCATTATTAGACAGGCGTTACTGAATATTTTGTAAAAAGACAGTCTTTGTCCTCTTGCTGCTCAAGATGAGGTTTCTCCTGGCAGCTGTGAGAGCTTTTCTGTCACCAGATTTGAAGGCAGTGGCCTGGGCTTTCAGTAGGGCGTACTCCTCTGCATTCAGACGTGGCTTCTGGTTGGGCTGTGAGAAGACTGTTCCTGAAGTACCAACATTGTCTACATACTTACTGATGAAGCCAGTGACAGATGAGGCATAATGTATTCCTCAAGGTCTGTGTCTTCTTCATGTTGTGGCAGCTGCCAGTTAGTCCGTTCTGAATGCTCCTGAAGCAAAGAGATGGTCTCATTAAGCTATGCGGAGATGGTCCTCTTGACTGGTTTCACCATTTTCAGCAGCAGTTGGTATGCTGGAGTTTATATCGTGGTGAGCAATCAGTCCATGATGACAGACAAGAAGAGCTCAACTGAGATAAATGAGGCAGCATGGATGGTAGAGGAAGGGAAACCCTTTTCTTTGAAAAAGGAGGATATCCCAGTAGTTCTGGAATGAAAAGCCTCATCCTGAGAGCAGATGTGGCAGAGACGGGGGAGCTGACAGAAGGGGATGGCATTTTTACAAGTGGGAGATGTGGGGCGAGGAAACTATGAGGTTTTTGCAATGGATGTGAAGTCTCCAGAGTTAATAAGATCTGTGATGGTGCAGGTACAATGACCCGGTGCTCCTTAGTGAGGTCCTATTTGAGGGGTAAGTAAAAGGACGTGTCAGAGAGTTGCCATCTGACCTCAGGGGGTAATGGTTAGTACATCAAACTACTAAAGCCATCCCACTTATCTGCAGGTTCACTGGTGAGGTTATTTGAGATAAATTAGCTTTTCTTGTTAGGAGGAGAGAATAGAGAGCTGTGCGCTCGGAAAGAGTGAGTTTGGAATTGGAGAGAGGAGTGGTAAAGTTGAGGCAGTTGATGTCTCGTTGGCAATTAGCAAGGTCCAGAGCTTGCAGAAGACCAGAGCGGGGTGTCCAGAAGGAAGAAGCAGATTGAAAATGGGAAAAGTACGGGCTGGAGAGTCCTTGCCAAAGAAGTAGGCATGGGGGTGGAGGCAGTGGAGGAAGAGCTCAGCATTACAGTGGGCACAGAACTCACTGAGGTGTGGGCATGGGGGAACAAAGGTGACGCCCTTACTCAGGATAGAACATTCTGCCTCAGAGAGGACAATATCAGAAGGAATTGAGATGACCTGGCAGGGATGAGAGTTAAGATCAAAAGAGGGAAGAAGGTTGTTAGTGTCTAAGGAGGGAGGAGAATTGGGGTTTTCGGGGAAGGTGGGGTAGGAGGAAGATGGAGTCTCTGAGGTTTCAAGAGCTGACGGTGGGACCTGAGAAACATGGGATTGCAGAGTGGTCGTAGTTGGGAACGGGAGACTATGGTTCCGGCAGCAGCACTTAAAATCCCAGCCTGGAGGTTCTGTCAGTAAAGGTCCAGGCTGGAGTCAGAGTTGGAGGTTGCACAATTGGCACTTTGAAGGTGTTGGAAGCAGGTTCCAAATATGTGTGGGCGTGTGAGGACCATTGAGGTCGGCAGCAGGGATGTCCACGGATGCCAGCGTTGGAGATGGCAGGTTCTGTAGTCCGAAGACAGGTGATCCTCTGCGCCTTGTAGTAATTTTGAGAACTAGGGAGAAAGAGTACTATTTAAGCCTAATTAGATTCCTTCCATGAACGAGCTGAAGCACAATTGATAAAGCAATGTCTTTCTGTGATATAGAATTTGATAATTTTATAACTTATGATGCCAGGGAAGATTAAAATAGTCTAAAGCAGGAGCTTCCAACCCTTTTTTATGCCCTGGAGCTTTACCATTGACATAGAAGTCCTGGCCTAAAGTGAAGGAAACATTATTCTAACTTCTGTGACCTTGTATATGACCACATCTGTGGTGAAGTTAATGAGAGGTTTGTTAATGACTGTGGATAACTAAACTATTGACTGCTATTCTTTCCTAGATAAGTGATAAACTTTCATGGAAATTTTGACAGTGACTTTAAATGCTGAATTGGTGACTGGATTTAATTTTTCCCCATCTAATTCTAACCTCACTAGTGAGGATTCAAGTAATCTGAACTGATCTTCAGAGTCATGAATTCAAAGTCAAAATAAAGTTTATTGTCATATGCACAAATACATTATGTGCAAAATCTTATTTGCAACAGCATCCTATAAGACGCATTCACAAGATAAGCATAAATTAGAAAGAACACAATTAGAACAGAAAATATAGTGGTCATAGTGCTATTAAACTATAGTGATTTGTCAGTGGGTTCAGTACTTCATATCTCATCTTTTTTCTCCTTATGGCTTTTTAGTTGTCTTCTATTGGCTTTTAAAAGCTTTCCAATCTTCTAACTTCCCACTAGCTTTTGTTATATTATATGTCCTCTCGTTTATTTTTAGGCTAACTTTGTCTTCCCTTGTCAGCCACGGTTGCCCCGTCCTATATACTTCATCTTTGAGATGAATCTTTACTGTGCCTGCTGAATTTCCCCCAAGAAATGCCAGACTTTTGTGTTCAGTCATCTCCTCTGATGATGTCCCCTTCCAATCAACTTTGGACAGTTCTTCAGAATCAAAATTAGAATCAGGTTTATTATCACCGGCATGTGATGTGAAATTTGTTAATTTAGTAGCAGCAGTTCAATGCAATACATAATATAGAAAAGAAAACTAACTAACTAAATAAATAAATAAATAAAACTTACGACAATAATAATAAACAAACAAGTAAATCAATTATGGTATATGTATATTGAATAGATTGAAAAACTTGCAAAACTCAGAAATACTGTATATTAAAAAAGAAGTGAGGTATTGTTCATGGGTTCAATGTCCATTTAGGAATCAGATGGCAGAGGGGAAGAAGCTGTTCCTGAATCGCTGAGTGTGTGCCTTCAGGTTTCTGTACCTCCTACCTGATGGTAACAGTGAGAAAAGGGTATGCCCTGGGAACTGGAGGTCCTTAATAATGGACGCTGCCTTTCTGAGACACTGCTCCTTGAAGATGTCCTGGGTACTTTGTAGGCTAGTACCCAAGATGGAGCTGACTAGATTTACAAATCTCTGCAGCTTCTTTCAGTCCTGGTTAGTAACACTCCTCCCCATACCAGACAGTGATGCAGCCTGTCAGAATGCTCTCCACGGTATATCTATAGAAGTGTTTGAGTGTATTTGTTGACATATGAAATCTCTTCAAACTCCTAATGAAGTATAGTCGCTGTCTTGCTCTCTTTATAACTACATTGATATGTTGGGACCAGGTTAGATCCTTAAAGATCTTAACATGCAGGAACTTGAGGCTGCTCACTCTCTCCACTTCTGATCTCTCCCATGTATCTGTAATTCCTTTCACTCCACTGTAAAACTGATACTTCTAACTTTATCTTTTTCCTCTAACTGCAGGATGGATTCTAACATATTATGATCACTGCTTCCTAAGGGTTTCATTACCTTAAATCCCCTAATCAAATCTGTTTCATTACATAACGGCCAGTACAGAATTGCCTTTCTCCTGGTGGACTCAGCTACAAGCTGCTCTAAAAAACTTTCTCATAGGCATTCTACAAATTTTCTCTTGGGATTCAGCATCAACTTAATTTTCCCAATCTACCTGCATATTGAAATCTGCCACCGACCCCCCATCATTATTGTAACATGGCTTTTTACATGGTTTTTCTTTCTCCTATTGTAATTTATATCTCACATCCAGGCTACTATTCAGAGATCTGTACTGTATATAACTCCCATCAGGGTCTTTTTCCATTGTAGTTTCTTAACGCTACCCACAATGACTCATCATCTTTCGATCCTATGTCACCTCTTTCTCAGGATTCATTTTAATTTTTTACCCGCAGAGCCACCCCACCCTCTTCACGTACCCACATGTCCTTTTGATACAATGTGTATCCTTGGATGTTAAATTGCCAACTATGATAGTCCTTTAGATACAACTCAGTGATACCCACATCACACCTCCAAATCTCTAACTGTGTTACAAGGTCATCGACCTTATTTGTATACTGTGTGCTTTCAAATATAATATTTTCAGTCCTGTATTCATCACCTGTTTAGATTTTCCCCCATGTTACATTTCAGCTTGTCCCACTGAATACAATTGTTGCCCATCGTCCGTCTGTCCTTCCTCACAGTCTCCCTGCACACTATATCTACTTGTATACCAATGGCCTCACCTCACCCGCTCACTCTGGTTCCCATCCCCTTGCCAAATTAGCTTAAACCCTCCCTGTTTGCTCTAACAAAACTGTCTGCAAGGATGTTAGTTCCATTCAGATTCAGGTGTACCTCCTCCTTTTTGTAAAAATCATTCCTTCTCAATGCTCTAGAAATCGGAAACCCTGCGCCCTGCACCAATTCTTCAGCCTTACATTGATCTGCCATATCATCCTGTTCTTACCCTCACTAGCATGTGGCACAGACAGCAATCCAGAGATTACTACCCTCGAGGCTCGGCTTTCTACTTAATTTCCTGTATTCTCTCTTCAGGACCTCCCCCCTGTTCCAACCTATTTCATTGGTACCATGACCTCTGGCTGCTCACCCTCCCCTTATAGAATGCTGGACCTGATCTGAGACATCACTGACATGTCGGAATGGGAATGGGGAGTGGAAATAAAATGGTGGCCACTGGGAAATCCTTCTTGCTGTGGATGCAGCAAAGGTATGACAAAGTGGTCTCCTATTTTACAACAGATCTTTCCGACGTAAGCAAGGTCACATCAGGAGCACCTATCACCTTCTAGGTTGTACTCCCTTACCTTCTCCCAACTTCTCATTCTGGCTTCTCCCCTTCCCCCTTTATTTCCAGTCCTGGTGAAAGGTCTCAGCCAGAAACGTCAACTGTATTCCTTTCCATAGATGCCGCCTAACCTGTTGAGTTCCTCCAGCATTTTGTGGGTGTGTTGCTCTAGATTTCCAGCAAATGCATGATCTCTTCAATTTATGTAGGGTGGGGATCTTTGATGATTGATATTGCCTTCTTAAGGTGGCACCTCTTGTTGATACTACTGATGGTGGGAAGGGAAATATCCATGATGTATCGGGCATAATTCAAGAGGATAAGATGATTCGGAAAGAGCGGACACCTTGCGGCAGCAAGCATCAGCAGTGTTTACCACTTGAGTTTTCACCTTTTAAGCCTGATTGAACCTTTGACAAAGTATTTAGTGTAATATGATAAAGTGTAGAAACATTGAATCTAGTTTTATGAATGTAACTTAATTATTTTAACTTTACTAATCATAACATAATGTCCAAAAAGTGCTGGAAGAACTGAGTATCTGTGACAAAATACTTATATACAGAACATTTGTGATGAAATAGCACTAACAAAAGTATTCACCAGTGATACTTCAGACCCTCCCCAAGAAACAGAAGGTTTTGGTTCTTAGAGCCACCCGTAGCCGCTTCTGTCTGTAAGTCAGAATATACCCAAAAATCATTTGATGCTGTAACCATTCTTCAACAGCATTAAATGACTGGCATCCAAAGGACATAAACAACAAGAACTAGAAGTAAAGAGAGGAAACTAGTTCTGATGTTTATGGGAACAAACGTAAGTGCACCAGAGTTTTGTATTTAATAACATAGGAATGTATGGCAGGTGTTCATAACCTGTGAATGGTCTACAATTCTACCTATTCCAACACCTCACTTGGAACCAAGTGATCTCAGATAAACAGGAAATGCAATAAAAGAAAATAAATCAAAGAAAGATGTTTGATTTTATTGACAAGATTCGAGTAAATGAAATTAATAATTACAAACTTCCAGTAAAGATCATTCTCAACCAGTTTGGACTTGATAGGGATCCAAGCCTAAGTGTTAAGTGACTATACGTGCAAATTATTATTCAACATACAGGAACTTATTCTTAATATAATCACAAGGTATTAATCTTTCCAACCATATTTTGACAGGAAAATTACTCCCCACATTGGATCTGCCTGACCTTGACTTCCCTGTAGACAAATTATTGTTTGTAAGCTTCAGAGGATAGATTGGAAATCACTCAGGGATGACTCTTCAAATTTGCCTTCCATGTTGTAGGAATACACTGTCCCTTCCCACTTAAACATTGTTCCAATCAAGACTGAGTCTGGCTGTGTGGCTCAGAAGGGAAGTGAGGAGAAGAGGCGAGGCGATTCATTAGTTAGGGGCTCTGTGGATGAGAACAAGATTGTCAGATGGTATGTTGGTATGTTGGTATGTTGCTTCCTAATGCCAGAGTCAAGGACATTTCAAATCAAGTTCACGGCATTCTAAAGTGGGGGGGGGGGGTGAACAGCCAGAGGACATGGTCCATGTCAGTACCGAATACATGTGTTGGAAGGGTGATGAGGTCTTGCTGTGTAAGTTCAAGGTGTTAGGTGCTAAGTTAAATGACAGGAGCTCTAGGGTTATGATCTTAGGCCTGCAAAGTCTATAGAAATGAGACAAAGCAGAGAAGAGGTTATGGACCATAATCAGGTTACAGAGGAGTTGGTGTTTTCTCTGATGAGGAAAATTAGGATGGATAAATAGCCCAGTGCTGACAAGATGTTCCTTCAGACTCTGTGGAGATCAGTGCAGATATTGCAAGGGTCTCATCAGTGATATTCAAAATGTCCTTAGCCACCCACGGGTGAGGTGCTGGAGGATTAGAGAATAGTGAATATTGTTCTGTTATTTAAGAAAGGGTCTAAGATTGGCCAGGAAGTTATAGGCCTGTGACATCTGTAAAGGGTAAGACATTGGAAAATATTCTAAGGGACAGGATATATAATTATTTGGATAGAAAGGGACTGATGTGTCTAACCAATCATATAGAGTTTTTTGATGAAGTTTCCATGAAAGCTAATGAAGGCAAGGCATTAGATGTTGTCTGCATGGACTTCACCAAAGCTTTTGACTAGGTCCTGCATGGGAAGTTGATCAAGAAGATTCAGTTGCTTGACATTCAAAATGAGATAGTAAACTGGATTAGGCATTGGCTTTGTGGGAGAAGCCAGAGAGTGGTAGTAGATAGTTACTTCTCTAACTAGAGTCCTGTCACTAGTGTTGTGCTGCAAGGATCAATACTGGATCATTTGTTGTTTGTCATTCACTCTATATAAATGACTTGGATGATAAAGTGGTTAACTTGAGGATGACACCAAGACTGGTGGCGTAGTCGACAGCAAGGAAGACTGTCAAAACTTGCAGTGGCATTTGGACCGGCTGCGAAGATGCGCTGAAAAATGTCAGATGGAATTTAAAGCAAACAAGTGGATGCTTGGGACATGTTGGACTTTGGGAAGGTAGTCTTTGACATCTTCCTTGTTGGCCTCAAACCAGGGTAGGATCTACACAGTGAGCTGCAGGGCACTGAGTAGTGCTGTCAAACAGAGAAATCTGGGAATACAGATCCATAACTCCTTGAAAGTGGTGTCACAGGTAGATAGGATATTAAAGAAAGCTTTTACACATTGGCCACCATAAATCAAAGAATTGAGTAGACGAGTGAGATGATATGTTGAAGTTGTGTAAGACATCAGTGAGGCTTAATTTGGAGAATTGTGTGCAATTTCAGTCACCTACATACCGGAAAGATGTAAATAAGATTGAAAGAGTGCAGAGTGCCAGGACTTGAGGACATGAGTTACATGGAAAGATTATATAAATTAGGACTTCATACCCTAGAACGTAGAAGATTGAGAGGAGATTTGATAGAGGTATACAAAATTATGAGGAGTACAGATAAAGCTAATGCAAGTAGGCTTTTTTCTCCGAGGTTGGGGGAAACTAGAACTAGAGGTCATGGGTTCGGGATGAAAGGTTTAAAGAGAACATGAGGATGGTGAGAGTGAGGAACAAGCTGCCAGTGATGATGTGGTTTCTATTTCAACACTTAAGAGAAATTTGAATAGACATGGGGATGGGTGGTGCATGGAGGGCTGCAATTTGGATGCAGGTCAATGGGACTACGCAGATTAATATTTTGGCATGGAGTAGATTGGCTAAAGGGCCTGTTTCTGTGCTGTGGTGTTCTATGACCCAATGATACTAAGAATTGCATAGGACAGGAAAGTGTGATTAATGACCTGTCTTATTTTTTATTTTACAATGGGAATTTGCATAGGGCTGGTATCTTGAAAGTATGATGAGAACAATCTCTCTCAATCAAAGTTATTGTGTGTTGCTCTTTGATAAAAACAAAAGGAGATTAACACTCGTGACTTCTGGTATTTCGTGTTCTCACACCGTATACTGAAAGGCCTGTGATCAGTCTGGTGATTCTTTAAATTATTCCTGCTATTCCAACTATAGTGTATAACACATTGCAAAAACATATCACAGACACCTGTACCTGAGTTTTAAAGGAAAAGGACTTAAAAATAATATAAATAAGCTCTTTTAAATGCTGTCAAAGGAACATTGGGTCGAATACAATTTTAAATTACATTTATTATCAAAGTATGTAAACATTATACAGCCTTGAGTTTCATTTCCTTACAGGCAGCCACAAAACAGGAAATCTGAAAGCACCCATTAAGACAACCAGAGAGAGCGAAAAAAGCAAATCCTGCAAACAATAAAAGTAAGCAATTAATATTTATAACAAAATTGTGTCCGCGGACATGGAGCATGGAGCAGCCAGAGCTGGCCCACAGCCTCAGGCACAGTGCAGTGAAGAGTGGAGTGAACATCACAGAGCTGCGACTAGAATTGGCCCAACCTTCACCTCTGATCCCAACAGCCTGCCTTTTCAACTTTGTTGGACACAAATTTGATTTTAGATATAGAGTGAAGGCAAATATATCAGGGGAAATATGACAGGTTGGAGATAATAATTCTGTATAGGAATAATATATGAAAGAATTGGTCTTGGTCTATTATTGTCACATGTACCAAGATATAGTGAAAAGCTTATTTTGTTTTCCGTTTATACAAATAAAATTATTACACAGCGCATTTGGCTAGAATAAGGTAAAACAATAGCAATGCTACCAAAAAAGTGCAGTGCAGGTAAATGATAAATTGCAAAATCATAAAGAGGTAGATTGTGAGGCCAAAAATATATATTATCATACAAGAGGTCTGTTCAAGAGTCTGATAATAGTAGAGTAGAAGCTGTCTTTGAGCCTGGTGGTATGAGCTTTCAAGCCTTTGTATCTTCTGCCAAAGGGAAAGGAGAGAAGAGAGAATACTTGGGTTATGTGGGGTCTGATGCACCATCTGTTCACTGGGCAACAAGCAGTCCAGTCGACGAGACACACTTTTGGGCTCATTTCCATTCTTAGGGAATTTTACTTAAAATAATCAATTTTGGTGCAATTATATAAATATTGAAATAAATTAATATATGAAATTGTACTTCACATGGTTACTACTAATAGATTATGGTGGGTGGGACTTACTCTATAAATACTGTAATTGGATCCCACTTGGCTCATATTTTGATCCCACTTTAATCAGTTTGGAAATAGGTTTGCTCTGATCATAAGGCACCCTTTGCACTAATTTTATTTCATTCTTCCCATACTCCTATCAACTTCCCCCAGATTCCATCACTCACTTATACACGAGGAACAGTTTGCAGTGACTAGTGAAACTACCGATCTGCAAATCTTTGCAACAAAACCAAAACTGCCGGGTGAAGACTGATCAGATCAGGAAGAATCAGTATTGTATTCTGATGAAGGAGAACAGACCTACTACACCTGGTTTCAAATTTACATCATCTAGATTTTTTTGATGATATTTTATGTGGCAGGAAGCTGGGGCACATGACAACTACACTCATTCAACCCTAGAGGTCACTAAGGCTACAACAAGACTAATGTCACCAACATTATCCACAGTTCCCTTTCCCATGATATCCACAAAAGGCTTGATGAACTGGGATTGGAGTGTTAGTTTTATGGGCTTCTTGGAGAGTATTTCATTGAAGGGATAGAACACTGCGAGCTGCTCTTGGATTTCATCATATAAATAACATATTTCATCCCACAGTTTGGATTGCTAAAGTCCTTCAATATCTGCACATATGGGAGAATAATGGGAAAATGAAATTAAACAGCAGTATGCAAACCATGATGCTTGACTCCAGATTTAATTTCTGCTAATCTACCATTATTGAACTAAACATAACTTTTTTTTCAAAGTTTCATTTTGAGATTTGTTTAGTGTTATGAATGACAGAACAAGATTGGATTGTGTTTGCAATAATGCCTTGAGTTAAACATTAAATTATTTTCAAACTTATGGTATTACTTTCCATTAGATTCAAATTCATGAATAAGTTCCTGGATCTTTCAAAACACTTTTAAAATCTTGTTGATAAATTTTACATAATTCATTCATTAGCATTTTTTCTTCTAGTGTTTGCATGTAAAATTATTTTGGTAGTTTTTCATATCACAACTCAGAATAGTCCTTTTTTAACAGTTTTTGAAAAATACTTCAAAATTAATTTCATCTGAACCTGATTTTGCACAACCTCATTGTAAAAGTATTTGATCCATCTAAGACTTTTTCTAACTTTTTTTTTGTTGTAGCAGAATAATATTTGTCTGCTTTCTTTCTAACTTTGAGATGGAGACTAATTTACTCAGTGTCCTGATGCAAGAATCCAGTACAGGACCATGCAATGCTAAAGAGATCAGCTTTATACTGATTGCCTCATGTACATCAAAGCATACAGTCCTAGAGCACATCCTTGAGCAGGGTCTGAAAAACAGCAGGTACGTTGGCCAGGACAAATGGCATCACAGGGTGCTCATAGTGGCCACTGATGATGTTGAACGCTACCTTCCACTCGTCCCCTTCTCAGATACAAACCAGATTGTAGGCATTACGCAGATCTATCTTGGAGAATATGGTTACTCCTCGGAGACGCTCAAATGACGAGGCAAACAGGGGAAGAGGATATCAGTTCTTCGCTGTGATGTTGTTGAGGGGCCAGTAATCAATGCAGGGATGGGGCTTGCCATCCTCCTTGCTCACTAAAAAGAAGACCCTCCCCACTGGCAAGGTTGACACATGGATAAACCCCAAAGCCAATGCCTTCTTTAAAGGTTCAAAGGTACAATTTAACCTCAGAGAAATGTATACAATACACATCCTGAAATGCTTTTTCTTCACAGCCATCCACAAAACAAGAGAAATGCCCCAAAGAATGAATGGCAGTTAAACGCTAGTACCCCAAAGTCCCCCCCCCCCGGTCCCCTCCCTCCCATGTATAAGCGGCAGCGAGCAACGATCCCCCTCCCCCACCAGCAAAAATAAAGGGCACCCACTACAGTCACTCAAACATGAGCAAAGCAATAGCAAAGACACAGATTCGAAGTTCCCCCAAAGACTACATCGTTCACTCGATAACTTGACATGCTGCATGCTCTCTCTGCCCTAATAAGGGAGAAAAAGATGACTCCATTTTCCAACAGGTGGGAGAAATAACAAACAGCTCGCTGGTTTATGATGTTAAAAGTCCATATTGTTGCTTTTCTCGACCTCTGTGCCTGAAGATCGCAAGGATCCCGGGCCCCCAGGCACACGGCAGATGTTCCGACTCTCCCAGCGACACACGGATCTCCTGTGGCAATACCGACCCTTGATCCGCCCGTCTCCAGTTCCTTGAGATCCCAGGCTTCTGAATCCGTGCCGAAATCTTAGGCTGAGTCTTTGGTATGCCAAATTGCGGCCGATTGTGGAACCCAAGAGCGGGTCCCATTCTCGAAAAGAACCGTAGTCAGCGTGTAACTCCAGGTCAGGGTCTTCAAAAGAACTCTGAAAGGGAAAAATAGAGATAGTAAAGATGCTAATAGAAATGTTTCCGAAGATGCAAGCAAAGGAGACGCCATTGGGCGCCATAACTACTTAGCTCTGCCTTCTCTTATGTTTTCTTTCATGGTCACTGTTTCAGGACGTATGAGGGAAAAGAGCCGGTCCCAGGGAGAACTAGTACTGGGTTGAAGGTCAATGGTGCAGTGTTATGGCTGGTGTGTAAGCAAGGAGGTGGCCTTCTTCTTACTGAAGACCTCAGGAGAGTCAGCATATTAGCTGGTTCATCAGCCAGGCCAACACTAGCAGTTGGCAGAGGAAGAGAGACAGTGACAGGGGCTTGAGATGGACCCAGACATGCCAGTCCCCATTTTGGAACACATTTGTGGCCAATCAATCCATGGGTTGTGTTGAGATAGCCAGGGAAAGCCAAGCATCAGCAGCAAAGGAGAGTTGTTCTCTATGGTTGCCTTCTTGCACAAGTTGGAGGGGTTCTGTGGAAAGGTGGCTTCTGCCAGGGACTGACCACCCAGAGCCTTGACATTGATATTCTCTCTCAACAGCAGAGTCAAAACTCTAGATCTTTGAGCCAGAGAGATATCCACGAGGTTCCTGGCTGCCCCAGAATCAATAAATGTCTGAAACCCATTGGTCTGGGACCCCAACATGGAAGCTGGGAGCACTATGCAATTAGGAGAAGATGCTTACAGGAAGAATCAACCCATCAGAATTACCCTTCCTGATGACGGGTATCCTCTTTTACTGAGCCCTTGGTATATATGGTATAAATAGGGTGAATGCATGCAAACTTTTTCCCCTCAGGCTGGGTGAGTCTAGAACTAGAGGTCATGGGTTTGTGGTGAATCTGAAGGGAGCTACTTTGCTTAGACAATAGTGAGAATGTGGAATGAGCTGCCAATTGTAAGATTTAAGGAAAGTTTGGATGGGTACATGGATGAGAGAAACCATCAAGCTCAAATGCCTTGTGCGCTACGTGGGCCACATTGTGTTTCCGTACAACGGCAAGCCTTCTGTCACTACTTTGGAGTCTGCCTCTGAGTCTGGGCACCCTCACAGGCAGGCAGCTGACCAGGGTCAATAATTATGCTCAAGAGCATGCACACTCCAGCCAATCAGCGTTTAATTTTGGTTGTTCCGTCCCTTTTGCTTCGGTATTGTCGAGTTTTGACCAAAGCACGGCAAAGGTTATGCTCCCTGCTTACCTTAGTCCCTATTTTTGGAAAGCAATAACAGCTTAGATTGACACTGTAAAGGAGCAGAATTTAATAGAAATTTAATAAGATCTTGCTAAGTCAGTAAACATTAGCTATTCTGAAGAATGGTTCATAATTATTTAATTGGAAGGAAAAGTTGCATGGGCAAGGTTCTGCTGCAGGGGATATGGATGAGGACTTTGTTGGGTATGTTGACTTGCTGTAAAATCTGATAAACCACTCTCTGACTCTTCAGAAACGCAGAGGGTTTAGTATCTGGCTCCACTAACTAATATTTACGGTGCTTGTATTGCTCATGGTGGTTCCTACATCTTATTACCCTTTACTGAGATCCTGGTTGCTGCATTCCCTTCTCAAATACTTCCCATGCTCCTTCAAACTGATAAAAAAAAGAATGAAATATGTTTTGCTATATTAATAGGAGAAAAACATCCAGTAAGTCTGATCTAGTCCGAAATAGTCTGCCAATACCACCAAGGTCTGCAGATTTACTGCATAATTCTGGAGCAGTGGGAAACCTGTCAAAAACCTTGGAAAATGGAGCTTTGTGGCAGGACCTTGACACTGGGCTTTGTTTGGAGGTTAGTGTCCCTTCTTTGCAGAGTGGAAGAGATTATGCCTTTGTTGCAATGTGATAAAGGATTAAAATAGGAAAGTTTTTCTACAACTGAACAGCATTTTGCTAAAATCACATCCAGAGTACCAGATACTTGCTTTAAGGAAGGTTTATTGGAATGATAATAGTAATGAATGATAATAGTAATGTCGTATGAGAAAATATTAAACCGATTATTCCAAAACATGAGAAGTAATCTTATTCTGTTGCAGCATATTCTGTTCAGTTTTGATCTCCCTGACATAGGAAGGTTGCTAAAGTGGAAATGGTGCAGGAAAGATTCACAAGAATGCTGCCAACTCTTGAGATATTGAGTTTTTGGGACTTATTCCTTACTGCACAGGACACTGAGAAATAATCCTATAGAGGCAGAGGGATATGAAATCATGAGGAAGATAGATGGGGTGAACGCACTCAGTCATTTTCCCTGGAATGGTTTAGAAGGCAAATTCTGGTAAATTGGACTAGCTTGGATGGGGTATCCTGGTTAGCATGGACCATATGGGCTGAAGGGTTTATTGCCTTGCTGTATACCAATCACTATGAATTTATGACTATTGAAACACATTAAATTCTCAACTTCAGAGAGCGGGTTAGAGAGGGATGGGAACAAAGCCTCATGCTAAAGGGTCATCCATGTCTGACTGAGAAAAGAATGTATTTCATCTCTCAGTGAATCATTGTCATTCTAACTGCAGGGTGCTGTGAAACCATTATATGTGATGACTTAAATTGAATATAATCGTGAGCAGTTTGGGGCCCCATATCTAAAAAGGGATGCACCAGCATTGGAGAGGACCCAGAGCAGGTTTACAAGAATGATCACAGAAATGAAAGGGTTAATGCACACTCTGTAGCCACTTTATTACATACCTCCTGTACTGAACAAAGTGGCCACTGAGTGTACGTTCATGCTCTTATCTGCTATAGTTCATCCATTCGAAGTCTGACATGTGCTAATGTAACAGTTTTACCTTCATGTCACCTTGAACCAGTCTGGCATTTCTTCTCTGACCTCACTCATTGACAAGGCATTTTCATCTACAGAACTGCCACTCACTAAATGTCCTTTTCTTTCATTTTTCACCCCATTCTCTGTAAACTCTATAGATTATTGTGCATGAAAATCCCAGGACAGCAGCAATTTCTGACATACTCAAACTTCCCCATCTGGCACCAACATCCATTCCATGGATCACATTTCTTACCTATTCTTCTAAATTACATAGAAATATAGAAAACCTAAAGCACAATGCAGGCCCTTTGGCCCAGAATGCTGTGCCAAATATGTACTTACTTTAGAAATTACCTAGGGTTACCTAGCCCTCTATTTTTTTAAGCTCCAAATACCTATACAGGAATCTCTTAAAAGACCCTATTGTATCCACCTCCACCTCCATCGCTGGCAGCTCATTCCACGCACTCACAATGCTCTGTGTAAAAAACTTACCACTGATATCTCCTCTGTACCTACTTCCAAGCACCTTAAAACTGTGCCCTCTTGTGTTAGCCATTTCAGCCCTGGGAGAAAGCCTCTGACTATCCATATGATCAATGCCTCAATGCCTCTCATCATCCTATACATATCTATCAGTACATTTCTCATCTTCCATCACTCCAAGGAGAAAAGGCCGAGTTCACTCAATCTATTCTCATAAGCTTGCTTCCCAATCCAGACAACATCCCTGTTACTATTGGGTGGTCTATAAAAATCACTCAGTAGTGTTACTGACCCCTTGCTGTTTCTAACTTCCACCCACAGAGACTCAGTAGACAATCCCTCCATGATTTCCTCCTTTTCTGCAGCCGTGACACTATTTCTGATCAGCAGTGCCATGTCCCCACCTCTTTTGTCTCCATCCCTGTCCTTACTGAAATATCTAAAGCCTGGCACTCGAGGTAACCATTCCTGCCCCTGAGCCATCCACGTCGCTGTAATGGCCACAACATCATAGCTGCAAGTACTGATCCACGCTCTAAGCTCATCCACTTTGTTCATGATACTTCTGGCATTGAAATAGACACATCTCAAACCATCAGTCTGAGCGTATCCCTTCTCTATCACCTGCCTATTCTCCCTCACATACTGTCTCCAAGCTTTCTCTATTTATGAGCCATCTGCCCCTTTCTCCATCTCTTCATTTCAGTTCCTACCCCCCAGCAATTTTAGTTTAAACTCTCCCCAATAGCCTTTGTAAACCTCCCTGCCAGGATATTGGTCCTCCTTGGATTCAAGTGCAACCCGTCCTTTTTGTACAGGTCATGCCTACCCCAAAAGGAGTCCGAATGATAGAGAAATTTGAATCCCTGCCCCCTGCTCCAATCCCTCAGCCACACATTTATCCTCCACCTCACTCTATTCCTATACTCACTGTCGCATGGCACGTGCAATAATCCCGAGATTATTGCCTTTGAGATCCTGCTTCTCAACTTACTTCCTAACTCGCTGTAGTCTGTTTTTAGGACCTCCTCCCTTTTCCTACCTATGTCATTGGTACCAATATGTACCACGACCTTTGGCTGTTCTTCCTCCTTCTGCAGAATATCTTGGGCGCGATCAGAAACATCCTGGACCCTGGCACCTGGGAGGCAAATTACCATCTGTGTTTCTTTCCTGTGTCCACAGAATTTCCTGCCTGACCCCCTAACTACAGAGTCCCCGATCCCTGCTGCCATCCTTTTCCTTTCCCTACCCTTCTGAGCCATAGGACCAGACTCTGTTACATAGAGGCACGGTCACTGTTGCTTCCCCCAGGTAGGCTGTTACCTCCCCCCCCTACAGTACTCAGACAGGAGTACTTATTATTAAGGGGGACAGCCACAGGGGTTCTCTCTAGTAACTGACTCTTGCCCTTCCCTCTCCTGACTATTACCCACTTATCAGTCTCCCAAGGCCCCAGCATGACTCCTTGCCTATATCTCCTTTCTATCGCATCCTCACTTTCCTTGACTAGACAAAGTAATTGAGTTGCATCTCCAGTTCCCTAACCTGGTCCCTAAAGAGCTGCAGCTCGAAGCACCTAGCACAGATGTGGCCATCCGGGAGGCTGGGACTCCCCTGGACTTCCTACATCTGACACTTTACAGAACATCAGCCTTACAGCTCTAACTTGCTGTTTCTATTCCTCACAGGTAACTTACCTCACCTCGACCTGATGTCACCAAAGCCCTACCACTCTGACTCAGACCACTCTGTCAATGACCTTTCTGCTAGACAGTGTCTCCCTTTTATGCCTGAACCTTCTCTGCTATCTAACTCATGATTGGTACTCTGGTTTTAGCCGCTGATGGGCCATGTACAATGGACAAACACTTGCGAAGCTCCCTTTTTAAATAACCGCCGCTGACCTGCGAGAAGTCCCTCTTGGTAAAGCTCTGTTGATGCCGCTGATGGGCCACGTACAAAATTACAACTGAAGCTCTTGAACATTTATTTGGCTCTTATGCTTCTCGAATGGCTGATTAGATATTTGTATTAACAAGCAGGTGTAGCTAATAAAGTAGCAACTGAATATATCTGGAGCACTTGATGGTTCTGGGCCTGTAATCACTGGAATGTAGAAGAACGGAAGAATGGGGCGAAGGGAATCTCGTTGAAATCTGCCAGATATTGAAGGGCCTGAATTGAGTGACTGTGGAAACAATGTTTCTAATAGTGGGAGAATCTATATCCTGAGGACAGTCTTGAAATAGAAGGACATCCCTTCAGATCAGAGATGAGGAGGAATTTCTTTAGCCAGAGGGAAGTGAATCTGTGGAATTCATTGCCGCAGATGGGTGCGAAAGCTCAGACATTGGGTTTATTTAAAGCAGAAATAGATAGGTTCTTTATTAGTAAGGATGTGAAAAGCTAGAGGGAGAAGGCAAAAGAAGGGGGTTGAAAAGAAAAATAAATCAGCCATGATTAAATGGCAGAGAAGATTCGATGGGCTGAAGGCTGAATTCTGCTCCTGTGTCTCACAATGAGGTTTATGAATCCCTGGTAAGGAAATGGTGTTGAGACCTGGATTAGATCAACCATTCTGATATTGAGTTTGGATTAGGCTTATCTCTTAGGTTATTATTATGAGTCCATTTATGCAGCCAAGGGTCAAGCATGTTCAATGTCAGACTGTTCATTTCAGCAGAAGAGGCAACTGCTTTGTCAGGCAGCATTCGAACAACTCTGAGCTTGTTACCATGGCTACAGATCATCTCAGCTTCTATCACACCTCACTATCATGTGTAGGTAAGCATGCCCAACGAGGGTCACCGATTGAACAAAAAGCACAGCTGGCAAGCCACAATAGCACGTTAATGCAAAAGGGTTTTATTTAGAGCCTGGAGGAAAAAGTGCAAAGCTAACTAAAAGTTGAGAAGAAAAATACTTCTTAGACAAACGAAAAAAGAACATGTACAAAATTTTACAATTATAAAGATGCTTTCTCCATATCACACTTTGTCTTTAACTTTTCAATATAGATCAATCACTATTCACCAGCCATCAAATCCACCTTCTACACCTCTCTAGTAAAGCCAGACTGAGCGTTTAGATCTGCCTCCACCTGGCCGAGAAGAAGCAGGAAATTCTACTGTTGGTCTGGAGGGTGAGGGGAGGTAAATCATGTGATCAGACCATATAATTTTTCAGATGCAAAATTTGAACATGTTAAACAGGGATTCTAACAATCTACAGTTTTATCCCACAACAAATGCCATAGTTAAACCCATAGATCAGTGTCCACATGCTCAGAGAAACATAAAAGAATAATGCCTCCCCCAGTGGTGTTGCTGTGTAAGGTGCAGTGCGCTTGCTCTCACTAATCCAGGCATTATTTTAGGACACCTCAAACTGTCTCTTGGGTCTTTTTGGACCGTTCTGTTGTCTACAAACTGATGTAACCGTGTGAGTAAAAATAAATGAAACTGTTTGGAATTCCTGTGTCTAGAATCCTTATTTTTACGAGTTATAAACCAGTAGAGCACGTTAATTTCCAAAAGCTCCCAAGTGTGTGAACTACTGGGGAAACTAGATCAGGGCCAGAATGAGGAGGAGTGGCTAACCGAGCAAAGGTGAATGTTAGCAGGAGAGCTAGCATTGCCGACCGGTTCTGTCACACCTCCACGTATTTTACTACAGTTCTAATGTAAGAAGCTCAGGCTAATTTCATACAGGTTCAGTTTGGTCTCTTGTAAGCTTGGCCAAATGCCATCAGGATTATCGATTTAAAAAGTCTACATTGTCTAGCAGTCATTTCTCCAATGGATTATTAAAAACTGCCCAGCTAATCACCACAGAGTTCAGAGGTCTCACTCCCACTATTTGTGACATTTACTGGGAGCGTTGCAGATGAAGGACCCAAAGCACTGTTGAGGATTTTACCACCTATCCCACAATCTCTTTGCCCCACCACCATTGGGAAGGAGGAGATACAAGAGCATGAGGTCTAGGACTGCCATACTGGGGAACAGCTCCTTCTCCCTGGCTAAGAGACTAATGAATACTTTACCACCATCAAGGTCTTTTCATGAGGACCGCGAGCTATTTATGAACTGTTACTGTTTATTTCTGCTGTGCACTTCACAGTAGGGGCAAAGGGGCTTTACCGGTGCCTTAAAACCAGTCGCTTCGGGCAGATGGGCACATCAGCCATGTTTGGCAGTTGGTCTAGGAGAAGGAAAACTCCATTTTCAAACCTCAGCTGCCTTGTGGCCATGTCCACTCATGGGGACGGCTTTGGGAGTATAGCCCAAGGGAAAAGTCCAGAGCTGGAGTCCCTAAGACCGTCCTACACTGAGTGTAATGTTGACTGACAACTCCTGCGATGCTGCTCATCCCAAACTATGTAGGTCTCTGCTGCTCCTTTGGCTTCTTCAGTTGCGTGGAGAGGGGGAACTTGCTGCATGGACAACAACTCGTTCTCTATATCGTACTGCCCAGGCTTTTGTATGTAGATAGCTAGGAAGCAATATCCATGGCCAACTCTGACCGACAGAGCCCACACTTCACATGCATTTTGAATTACATCATATTAACATACATCTATTAACATTTTGCTTTATGTGCCATGTGTGATATATGTTGTGTGGGTGTCTGGTTGTTTTGTTTGTGTATATATGTACAGTCAGATGACAATAAACTTGAACTTGACTGTTGAGATTCCCTGCCTGTTGAAGAGCAACAGCCTCCTTACATGCTGGGGGAACGGCAACTGCACTTGGGTCCAGCTGGAGCTGAGCTGCTCAAGGTTATTTTCCAAGGTCATCTGTGGTCTCCTGAACTGAATGGAGATTGTTCCTCCAGCCACGTTGCCATGACTGGGTAGCACCGAATTGGAACATCAGACAGTCACAGAGAGAATTGATGAGAATGATTCTTCTTGTAGAGAATGTGGCACAGCTACATTTACAAATTTGTATTGTGTCAAGTCGAAAGCAATCATTGCCCTTGGAATCAGAATTGGATTGGTTTAGCATTGTCACATGTACTGCAACGCAGTGAAGAAGTTTGTCTTGTTTGCTGTTCACACAGATCAATTTATTACACAGTGCATTGAGGTAGAACAAGGTAAAACAATAGCACAATGCTGAGTGAAGTATCAGAGCTACAAAGAAAGTGCAAAGTAGGTAAACAATAAAGTGCAAGGTCATACCGAGGTAGATAGTGAGATCAGAAGTCCATGTTACAACACCAGGGAACCATTCAATGGTCTTATTACAGTGGGATGGAAACTGTCCTCGAGCCTGGTGCTACATGCTTTCAGACTGTTGTATTTTCCCTCTGATGGAATAGGGGATGTTAGGCTTGGGTGGGATCTTTGATAATGCTGGCCACTTTACTGAGTCTACAAGAACTATAGACAGAGTCCAAGTAGGGGAGGCTGGTTTCCGTGATGTGCTGAGCTGTCCACCACTCTCTGAAGTTCCTTGCGGTGTGAGCGTAGAACAATTACAATACCAAGGTATCTAGATAGGATGTTTTCTATGATGTACCAATTGAAAATGGTATGGATTGACTAGGATATGTCAAATTTCTTTAATCTCCTCAGGAGGTAAAGGTGTTAGCGAGTTCTCTTGACCATGATACCTGTGCGGTTGAATCAGGACAGGTTTTTGTTGATGTTCACTCCAGGTAACTTGAATTTCTCAACCTTCTTGACCACAATACCATTGATGTTGACAGAAGCATATGCACCATTCCCTTTCTTGAAGCAATTACCCAGCTTTTCATTTGCTGACATTGAAGGAAAGGCTGTTGTCATGACACCATGTTGTTAAGCTCTCTGTCTCCTTCCTGTACTCTGACTCATTGATATTTGAGATATAACAGACAACCATGGTATCTTCTGCAGACTTGTAGATAGTGTTAGAGCAGAATCTGGCCATGCATTCATGAGCAGAAGAATAGCTGGCTGAAGTACCAATGGTTAGAATAAGCACTGGTAGAGTTGTTGCTACCTATACTTGTTGGGTTGCAGTCTGTTGGTCAGGAAGGAGGATAGCTAATGGAACTACAATATTTCAAAGTGGAAATTAAAAGTGAAAACAGGAAATTATGGGCCTGTCCTATAAGTGGTGGAGAAAATTTTAGAATCTATTAAAAAAATTAAATAATAGAGGAGGAGATGGAGTAACAGGATTGAACAAATAGTGAAAAGTCATGATTGCCAAAATCATTGAATTTTATGAAGGAAAACCCATGGATTTGGACTTTCTGAGAGCTGTTAATATCATTACAGAATAAATTAGTAGGCAAAATTAAAGATTAGCAGAAGGCGCTGGTGTTTATAAGCAAATGGATGAGGATAGTTAACAAAGACTAGGGATAAAACAGTCTTTTTCTAAATAGCTGCCAATGACAAGGGGACATCACTGGAATCACTCTGGGATCCCAGCTATTTGTTTTAGATATTAATTATTTGGGTGAGGGAAATACAAAAAAAATCTCTACATCTGGCGATAACACAAATCTGAATGGGAGGGTGTGACTTAGGGATGATGCCGATGAGCTCCAGGCTGATTGGAACAGAATCAACATACAACATTCAATGTGTCTGGGGTAGGGCTAGGGATAGAGTACCTCCAGGGTGGCAGTGAAGGCAAGTGCAGTAGAGGTTCTTAAACAGGCAAATAAATGTGCAGAAAATGGAGGGAGATAGCGATTGTGCAGGCAGAAAGGATTAGTTTCGTTAGGCATTTAATTACTAATTTCATTATTACAGCACAACATCATGAACTGCAAGGCCTGTTCCTGTGTGGAACTGTTCTATGTCCTTTATTCTATGTTTAATGCATCTTTCTGATATCAGAGAATTTCTGGACAGTTGAAGTTTTCGTTTGAATATTATGTCTCACCACTGGAGGGTGCTAAACTGTTGTATTTTTTTTCTCTATAAGACGTCATTGCACACCATCTATCTAAATTTATATAACACTGCTTCCTCTCTCTTAGCCACTAAAGATCAGTACACTTGCAGCAATGAGACTTCAGGGGACATATTGAACATCTACTTAGAAAATCATAGCTATTCAGCATGCTGCAATAATGTAGACAGATGCTTTCAACTGGTGCTGGTTAAAAATAGGCCATCATTTTTATTTGCTGCTATTTTCCTTAACAATGCACAAAGACTATTTATTTATTTATTTATTTATTTAGAGATACAATACAGAATAGGTCCTTCCGGTCCTTTGAACCCACCAATTAACCCTAGACTAATCACAGGCAAATTTACAGTGACCAATTAACCTACAAACCCGCACATCTTTGTACAGTGGGAGGAAACCGGAGCACCTGGAGGAAACCAACACATTCCATGGGGAAGACATACAAACTCCTTACTGAGGGTGCTGGGATTGAAGTTCAAACTCCAACTGTAATAGTGTCACGCTAACCGCAACATCATTGTGGCACCCAAATACCAGCTTTTTAGCATGTTGTAATGATAATGCATGGTAAAAGTCTGCTTCATAATGATTCAAAATGTAAATCTTTAAGTAATAACACAACCCTGAATTTTATCAAAAGCTATTAGACCATTGTTAGGCCTTCAATGTCACATCAAGAATAAAGAGGTCTTCACTTCTGGATGAGTTCAATGCTTTCTATGCTCACTTTGACCATCAATACATAAAGGAACCATCACAGCTACCATGTCCCCATTGATCCTGTGATTTCAGTCTCTGAGGCTGACATTCAAGCAGCCTTTGGGAGGGTGAATTCATGAAAAGCATTCAGCTCAGATAGGGTACCTGGCCAAGTACTGAGTGGCCGGCATGTTCACTGAGATCTTTAACTTCTTGCCTTGGCTGTTTGAGGTACCCAACCGCTTCAAGCAAGCTTCAATTATACCGATGCCTAAGGAGAACATGGTAAACTGCCTCAATAGCTATCACCCAGAAGCACTTACATCCACAGTGATGAACTGTTTTGAGAGGTTGGAGATTAAACATATCAATTCATGCCTGAGAAGCAACTTAGATCCACTCCATTTCCCCTACCAGAGCAGCAAGTCCACAGCAGAAGCCATCTTATTGGCTCTTTACTCAACCGTGGAACATCTGGACAGCAAAGATATATACATCAGGATGTTCTTTATTGACTACAGTTCACATTCAGTACCATCATCCCTTCAAAATTAATCAATAAGCTTCAAGACCTTGGCATCAATACAACCTCGTGCAACTGGATCCTCGATTTCCTCACTTGCAGATCGCAGTTAGTTCAGATCGGCATCAACAGGACCTCCATCAGCACACGTGCACCTCAAGGTTACATGTTTAGCCCCCTGCTCTAACCACTTTACACCTGTGACTGCATGGCCAAGCACAGCTCCAATGCCGTATTGAAGTTTGCTAACAACACTACTTCCACAGGACGTATCAAAGGTGGTGATGAATCAGCATATAGGAGAGAAATTGAAAATCTGGCTGAGTGGTTCCCTAACAACTACCTTTCACTCAATGTCAACAAGACCAAGGAGCTGATTATTGACTTCAGGAAGTGGAAACCAGAGGTCTATGAGCCAGTGCTTGTCAGAGGATCAAAGGTGGAGAAGTCAGCAACTTCAAATTACCCAGTGTTATTACTTTGGAAGACCTGTCCTGGGCTCAGCACATAAGTTCAATTATGAAGAAAGCACGGCAGTGCCTCTACCTCCGTAGGAGTTTGCAAAGATTCAGCATGACATCTAAAACCTAAACAAGCATCTATAAATGTGTAGTGGAGAGTACATTGACTGACCGCATCACAACTTGGGATGGAAACACTTGAACAGGAAATCCTACAAAAAATAGTGGATATGGCCCTTTTCATCAAGGATAAAGCCCTCCCCACCATTGAGCACATCTACATGAAACTCTGTCCCAAGAAAGCAACATCCATCATTAGGGATCCTCACCATCCTACACATGCTCTCTTCTCACTGCTGCCATCAGGAGCCTTAGGACTCACACAACCAGTCTCAGGAAAGTTAACCCCTCAACCATCAAGCTCTTGAACCAAAGGGAATAACTTCACTCAACTTCAGTTGCCCCATCATTGAAATGTTCCCACAACCAATTGACTCTCTTTGAAGGACTCTTCATCTCATAGTCTCAATATTTTATTATATTAAGATTTCTTTCTTGTATTTGTACAAGTTGTTGTTTTTGCACACTGGTTGAACACTCAAGTTGGTGCAGTCTTTCATTGATCCTATTATGTTATGGTTATTATTCCATTATGGATTTATTGAGTATGCAGGCAAGAATTCAAGGTTGTATATGGTGAAATATATGTGCTTTAATAATAAATTAACTTTGAACAATGCAATACAATTATCATGAAAATTACACTAAGCATTTGAAATGTAATTCTTGTATGGCATACATTATATGCTCATTGTTGAAATGCTTTAAATATAGGGAACACATACGTAGAAAGAGCATGTTTAATGAATGTACAGTCACTTGACAGAGAAAGAAAAGGTACACAAGATTATAAGGGCTATAGATAGAGTAAATACAAGCAGACTTTTTCTGAGGTTGGGTGAGACTAGAGCTAGAAGTCGTGAGTTAGGGCTGAAAGGTGAAATGTTAAAAGGAACATAGATCTATTGCTATGGCTTTATTAGGTTTTGGTCAGTAGGTATAGAGAAAGGTATACAATATACATCCTGAAATTTCTCTTCACAAATGTCCATAAAAACAGAGGAGTGCCCCAAAGAATGAATGACAGTTAAATGTTAAAACCTCAAAGCCCACCCAGATCCCTCCTCCCACACACAAGTAACAGCAAGGCCACAACTCCCGCCCACCCCCCATCACCAACAAAAGAGAATCGATGACCCCCAAAGACTACCCAGTCACCCGGTAATCTGGCTCTCTCTCTCCCTAATAAGAGAAAAAGAGGTGTCCCCGTTTCACAGCGAGAGGGAAACAACAAACAACTTGCTGTTTTATGATGGTAGAAGTCTGTTTCATTGTTTTTTTACTGAGCTCTGCGCCCAGAGAAACGGCCCTGGAAAGGCTCAGGTCTCTGGACACATAGCCAGCTGCTCCTGATGTTTTGTTTTCTCACATGACGCTTCAGTCAGGGGCACCAGCCCTGAATCAGACCGTCTCCCAAGCAACAAGAATTCAGCATCCTGAAGGCACACTAGACTTTCAGGCTGCATTCTTAGGATATCAAAAAGGCCCTGAGAGCAGGGCCCATTCCTGCAAAAAAAAACAAGTCAGAGTGTAACTCCAGGTCAGGGTCATCAAAAGAACCTTGAAAAGGGAAAAAAGAGAAATCAAAGATAGAAATTGAGCTGCTTCTAAAGATGCAAGCAAAGGAGTCGCCATTTAACGCTATCATGACTTTGCTCTGCCCTTTGAGTCAGACAGCACTTGGAGTATTATGAGAAGTTTTGGTCCATATCTAAGAAAAGATGTGCCGGTATTGGAGAGGGTCCAAAGGAGGTCCACTAGGATGATTCCAGAATGAAAGGCTTTAACATTTGAGTAGTTTTGATGGCTCTGGGCCTGTACTCGCTAGTTTAGAAGAATAAGGGGGAATCTCATTGAAACCTATCCACTACTGAAAGGGGTCAGCAACCTTTACCACTGAAAGAGCCACTTGGACCCGTTTCCCACAGAAAAGAAAACACTGGGAGCCGCAAAACCCGTTTGACATTTAAAATGAAATAACACTGCATACAACGTTTTGTTTTGCCTTTATGCTACGTGTTGCATTTATGAAATTGATGAACTCCTGCAGAGAAAACGAAATTACATTTCTGCATGCAACAAAAACATTTTGAACTCTGAAAAAAAGACCTTGGGTTGAAGGTTACTTTTAAGTAAAATACTCAACGTCTATTTGAGTCCTTCTTGTATTTATGAAAAACGCCAAACTTAAATTTGCCGCCAGCAGCAAACCAAAAATAACGTCAGCCAGCTGTCAACCTGAAAAATAAAAGGACTATTTCACTGAACAATGAAAACATATGAATGTACGTAAAATAATAGGCAATTAAAATATTTATCATACTTGTTCAGGTTGACTCACACCTGACAATGCAGTCGTATTCAGTAGGGATGGATCGATGCTTAGGGGAGTGACCGGGAAGGATAATGTGCTTTTTTCCTCTCTGAACTCACAGAAGCGTTTCCCAAACGATGTTTGCATTGCGATGATTGCAGAATGTAAATACCCCGAATTTATCATGTCGTGACATTGTTTGAACTCTCTCAAATTGGGGAAGTGAGACAATGTGCCTTTCTGTAAATCTCTGGCAAGCAACGTCAACTTGCGCTCGAATGCCAAAACATCCTCCAATATGTGCAGGGCTGTACGTCCTTACCCCGTTGAAGAGCTGTGTTCAGCGTGTTCAGGTGCGCTGTCATGTCTACCATGAAGTGCAGCTTTTCCAGCCACTCTGGCTGTTCCAGCTCAGGAAAGTTGAGCCCTTTGCTGCCCAGGAAAGTTTTCACTTCTTCCAGACACGCGACAAAGCGTTTCAGCACCTCCCCTCTGGACAGCCAGCGATAAAAACACGCAGTAGCGGTTGCTACACGCAGTCAGTAAACTGCAGTCAAAGATAGCTTTATTCGAACTAAACAGCCTTGCTTTTAAGCCTCCCTCAACCCGCCTCCCATGGGCGCGGATGCTGCAAAAGACACGTACTCACAAACCCCCGTAGGCTATCTCCCTTAGCCTGAACGCTGGCTAATTGTGAGCCGGTTCGGATGTGTCAGGAAATGGGTCGCCACAACGTCTTATTTAGATTGTACAAGATCACCATAATCTTCAAATTTAGATTTACATTTCAAAAACTAACAAACTAACATAAAATACATTTTAATTAAATACTGACCATGTAGCGGTGTGCTACACGCAGCGCTAAAATTACGACACGGAGTCGGTAACTGCAGTCGAAGGAAAAAACTTTATTCGAAATCTTCAGCCTCACTTTTAAGCCTCCCTCAACCTGCCCCCCGTGGCGCAGAGGCTCCAAAGCTCTGTGCTCGCAAACCCCCGTAGGCTATCTAATTGTGAGTCGGTTCGGATGTGCCAGGAAAAGGGTCGCCACAACCAATTATTTCCCAAAGCAACAGAGAGCCGCAGCACAGACGTAAAAGAGGCACATGTGGCTCCGGAGCCACGGGTTGCCGACCCCCGGCCCAGATGGAGTGGATGCAGAGAGGATGTTTCCTATAGTGGGTGAGTCTAGGACTGGAGGGGACAGGCTCAGTATAGAGGGACGTCTATTTAGAAAAAAAGATAAGAAGGAATTTCTTTAGCCAGAGGGTAGTGAGTCTGTAAAAATTCATTGCCACAGATGGCTGTGCAGACCAAGTCATTAGGTATATTTAAGGCAGAAATGATATGTTTTGGCTAGTCAAGACATCAAAGGTTATGGAGAGAAGGCAGGAGAATGGGGTTGAGAGGGATAATGAATCAGTCATGATGGAATGGGGAGCAAACTTATTGGCTAAATGGCCTAAATCTGCTCCTAAGTCTTATGGTCCTATGATTATATAAGGGGAAATTTCCACTCAGAGCGTGGTGAAAAGCTGTCAGTTGAAGTGATGGATGCTAGTTTGATTTCATCATTTCAGAGAGGTTTGAATAAGTTTTGTGAGGAATGGTGGGTTATGGACCAGGTGCAGTTTGATGGAATTAGAAGGAATATTAGTTTAAAACAGACTAGAGGGGGTGAAGGACCTGCTTCTGTGCTGTAGTACTCCATAACTTTATGACTAAAAGGATTGGACACAAAACCTTGATAAGTTTGATAGGCAAGGTTATTATTCATCTTCTCCTGCATGCATTTATTCCATGACAAATATTCTTCTTAAGATAACAACACCAACACCAGATTTGCAAAGTACTTTGTTCATCAACCCATGTGAAATTCAGCACAGAAAATGTGGAGGGGATACATATGATTGGAAGAAAATGTAGAGACAACATGCATTACACGGTGTACTTTTGGAATTGCTGCAAAGGAGAGATTTATGCACCAACGTTTGACTATGGTTAACAAAGCTCTTAATAAAGTAGGTGAAATTCAGACATTTCTTTATACGTTTATTAGAGCACATGGTACAGAAACTGAAAAGTCACGTTTAACCTATAAAATATTTGGCTATGGCTATATGACTGTCGTCTGGTCAGGGTAAGAGAGGAGGTGACAGAGAGGAGCTATAGGCAAGTAGCCACACTGGGGCCTCGGGAAACAGTTAAGTGGGTAACAGTCAGGACTGGAAAGGGAAAGAGTCAGATATTAGAAAGTACCCCTGTGACTGTCTCCCTTAACAATTAGTCCTCCTGTTTGAGTACCGTTGGTGGGTGGGGAACTACCTACATGGGGGAAGTAACAGTTGCTGCACCTCTGTATAACAGAGTCTGGCCCAGTGGCTCAGAAGGGTGGGGAAAGGATGAGGATGGCAGCAATGATGGGGGATCTCTATAGTGAGGGGGACAGACAGGTGATCCTGTGGATGCAGGAAAGAAACACGGATGGTAGTTTGCCTCCCAGGTGCCAGGGTCCAGGATATTTCTGAATGTGTCCACAATATCCTGAAGTGGGAAGGTGAACAGCCAGAGGTTGTGGTAGATATTGGTACCAACGACATAGATAAGAAAAGAAAAGAGGTCCTAAAAACAGACTACAGGGAGTTAGGAGGGAAATTGAGAAGCAGGACCTCAAAAGTAGCAATCTCGGGATTATTGCCTGTTTCACGTGACAGTGAGTATAGAAATGGAATGAGTTGGAGGATAAATGTGCGCCTGAGGGATTGGAGCACGGGGCAGGGATTCAGATTTCTGGATTATTGGGACCTCTTTTGGGGCAGGTGTGACCTGTACAATAAGGGTTGCACTTGAATCCAAAGAGGACCAATATCCTGGCAGGGAGGTTTGCTAAGGCTATTGGAGAGATTTTAAACTAGAATTGCTGGTGGGTGGGAACTAAACTGAAGAGGTGGAGGAATGGGTGTTTGGCTCAAAATTCAAGAAAGCTTGTAGACAGTGTGAGAGGGAGGATAGGTAGGTGAAAGAGAAGGGATACACTCAGACTCATGATTTGCGATGTACCTATTTTAATGCAATCAGTATTATGAACAAAGCGGATGAGCTTAGAAAGTAGATCAGTACTTTGTGCTATAATGTTATGGCCGTTACAGGGTCTTAGATGGCTCAGGGGCAGGAATGGTTACTTAGTGTGCCAGGCTTTAGATGTTTGAGAAAGGAGAGGGGAGGGAGGCAAAAGAGGTGGGGCATGGCACACTGGCAGAGATAGTATCACGGCTGCACAAAAGAAGGAAGTCATGGAGGGATTGTCTATAGAGTCTCTATGGGTGGAAGTTAGTAACAGGAAGGGGTTAATAACTCTACAGGATATTTTTTGTAGACCACCCAATAGCAACAGGGATATCGAGGAGCAGATAAGGAGACAGATTCTGGAAAGATGCAATGATAACAAGGTTTTCGTGGTGGGAGATTTAATTTCCCCAATATTGTTTGGCAGCTCCCTAGAGCAAGGGGTTTTAATGGGGCAGAGTTTGTTTGGTGTGTTCAGGAAGGTTTCCTGACACAATATGTAGATAAGCCTACAAGGGAGAGGCTGTACTTGATCTGGTATTGGGAAATGAACCTGGTCAGGTGTCAGGTCTCTCAGTGGGAGAACATTCTGGAAATAGTGATTATAATTCTATCTCCCTTACAATAGCATTAGAGAGAGATAGGAACAGACAAGTTAGGAAAGGGTTTAATTGGAATGAGGAAAAATGAGGGAGTCAGCCAGGAATTTGGTCGCCTAAATTGGGAACTGGTGTTCTCAGGAAAATGTACAGCAGAAATATGGCAAATGTTCAGAGGATATTTTGTGTGGTGTTCTGCATAGGCACATTCCAATGAAACAGGGAAAGGATGGTAGGGTGCAGGAACCATGATGTACAAGGACTGTTGAAAATCTAGTCAAGAAAAAAGAAAAGCTTACGAAATGTTCAAAAAATTAGGTAATGATAGAGATCTAGAAAGTTATACAGCTAGCAGGAAGCAGCTTAAAAATGAAATCAGGAGAGCCAGAAAGGGCCATGAGAAAGCCTTGGCGAGCAGGATTAAGGAAAAGCTCAAGGCATTCTACAAGTATGTGAAGAGCAAGAAGATAAGATATGAGAGAATAGGACCAATTAAGTGTGACCGTGGAAAAGTGTGTATGGAATTGGAGGAGATAGTGGAGGTACATAATGAATACTTTGCTTCAATATTCACTATGGAAAAGGACTTTGGCAATTGTAGAGATGACTTACAGTGGACTGAAAAGCTTGAAGATATAGACATTAAGAAAGGATGTGCTGGAGCTTTTGGAAAGCAACAAGTTGGATAAGTCACCAGAACTGGATGAGATATACCCCAGGCTACTGTGGGAGGTGAGGGAGGGGATTGCTGAGCACCTGGCAATAATCTTTGCATCATCAATGGAGATGGGAGAGGTTCTGGGGGATTGGAGGGTTGCAGATGTTGTTCACTTATTCGAGAAAGTGAGTAGAGATAGCCTAGGATATTAACTCCATACTTGTCGTCGTAGTGCTTGTCAAAACTTGAGCAGAGCATAGCAACGATTCACTGTCTGTTTGCATTCGGCCTTCCCTGAGAAATTGGACTTATGAGTCAACTGACTCTGAAAACTAGCGGTATTTGTTTAATGTTTAGATGGTCCTTCCAGCCGCAGTGTAGGCTTCATTTCCCATTTGAGAGTTTTAGTTAACCGCCCTGTTTGGCCTAGTGTTTATTGTTTTATTTTCACTTTAACACTGTTCACATTAAAGTCTGTGAACTATCGACCTGCTTCAGTGTCTCTCTCTCTCTCTCCCTCTCTCTCTGCACTTGGGCCATATCTGAACCTTGTAACAGCTTGAGCATATAGACATTAAGAGAGAGGATGTGCTGGAGCTTTTAGAAAACATCAAGTTGGATAAGTCTCCGGGACTAGACAAGATGTACCTCAGGCTACTGTGGGAGGCAAGGGACAAGATTGCTGAGCCTCTGACGATGTTCTTTGCATCTTCAATGAGGACAGGAGAGGTTCCAGAGGATTGGAGGGTTGCAGGTGTTGTTCCTTTATTCAAGAAAAGGAGTAGAAATAGCCCAGGAAATTATAGCCCAGTGAGTCTTACTTCAGTGGGTGGTAAGTTGATGGAAAAGATCCTGAGAGGCAGGATTTATGAACATTTGGAGAGGCATAATATTATTAGGAAATTCAGCATGGCTTTGTCAAAGGCAGGTCATGCCTTACAAGCCTGTTTGGATTTCTTGAGGATATGACTAAACACATCAAAGAAGGAGAGTAATAGATGTAGTGTATATGGATTTCAGCAAGGCATTTGACGAGGTACCCCATGCAAGGTTTTTTGAGAAAGTAAGGAGGCATGGGATCCAAGAGGACCTTGCTTTGTGGATCCAGAATTGGCTTGCCCATAGAAGGCAAAGAGTGGTTGTAGAGGGGTCATATTCTGCATGGAGGTCGGTGACCAGTGGTGTGCCTCAGGGATCTGTTTTGGGACCCCTTCTGTTTGTGATTTTTATAAATGACCTGGATGAGGAAGTAGAGGGATGGGTTAGTAAATTTGCTGATGACACAAAGGTTGGGGTGTGGTAGATAGTGTGGAGGGGTGTCAGAGGTTATAGTGGGACATCAATAGGATGCAAGACTAGGCTGAGAAGTGGCAGATGGAGTTCAACTCAGTTAAGTGTAAGGTGGTTCATTTTGGTAGGTCAAATATGATGGCAGAATATAGTATAAATGGTAAGACTCTTGGCAGTGTGGAGGATCAGAAGGATCTTGAGGTCCGTGTCTATAGGACAGTCAAAGCTGCTACGCAGGTTGACTCTGTGGCTAAGAAGGCATACGGTGCATTGACCTTCATCCACTGTGGGATTGAGTTCAAGAGCTGGGAGGTAATGCTACAGTTGTATACGACCCTGGTCAGACCCCACTTGGAGTTCTGTGTTCAGTTCTGGTTGCCTCACTACAGGAAGGATGTGGAAACCATAGAAAGGGTGCAGAGGAGATTTACAAGGATGTTGCCTGGATTGGAGAGCTTGCCTTACAAGAATAGGTTGAGCGAACTTGAAATTTTCTCCTTGGAGCGACAGAGAATGAGAGGTGACCTGATAGAGGTGTACACGATACTGAGAAGCATTGATTGTGTGGATAGTCAGAGGCTTTTTCCCAGGGCCGAAATAGCTAATACAAGAGGGAACAGTTTAAAGGTGCTTGGAAGTAGTTACAGAGGGGATGTCAGGGGAAAGTTTTTTATGCAGATGGGCAGCCGGCAACTGTGGTGGAAGCAGATACAATAGGATCTTTTCAGAGACTCCTGGATAGGTACATGGAGCTTAGAAAAATGGAGGACCATGAGTAACCCTGGGTAATTTCCAAAGTAAGCACATGTTTGACACAGGATTGTGGGCTGAAGGGCCTGTATTGTGCTGTAGGTTTTCTATGTTTCTATGTATCTGTATCTGATTTGGTCCAAGAAGGGCAAAAAGGATTTGAAGAGAAAATAAAGTTTTATGGCAGATTTTGGATTACGTTCTCATTGATGAGCCGGAAAAGCTGGAACAGGGAAGGCCTAGGAATTATTTATCTGATATGTTTAAAAAGATGGAGGAACTAGCCTGCCTGTGTAAGTTAAACTGATTTGCTTCCAGTGACTGAGAATTAATGCTGAGAGGAACAGATTTGGGGAAGAAGTGCTTGCCTCTCTAAGTGATTAGGATGCCTTAAAATTAGGACTGTCTTAAAATGGTATATTTAATAATAGCATATAAATACTTAAAATGTACAAAATAGATTCTTAAAAATGTGCTGGAATTTAGGAAAGAGTGCAGAAGTGGCTCGCACCAAATTTTTTGTGTTGAAGAGCTGGCATATTTTTAATGGGGAGAAAGGCTTTATTGTAGCACACATTCTATGAAACCATAATCAATCAACTTTACCTTTGGATTAAGGAAGACTATTTAACCTATTTTAAATCCCAAAACTCAACTAATTAAAATCGTCAATGTTTTATGTCAAATTGAAACAAAAAAGTCTTGTAAAGTTTTAATGGGTCTGGCAGCATCTGCAGCAAGAGAAGCATCTAAAGAACATTTCAGGTCGACCAGTCATTGGATGTTGTTGGTTTATAGCTGAATATTTCTAGCATTTCCCAATTTTGTTTCAGATTTTAAAGATACACTTTATTTTTCTTTTGTTCCTGTGGTCTCGGTTTCACAACTTAATTTTAAACTGGATTCAATATAACGAGTCTCACAGATCGCGTATGGGCAACACTTTCTCAGCAGCTTCGTGCCTGCTCTTGCTCGTTCATTTATACTGTTGATTTGCTTGTAGTCAGGAAAATGATTTCTTCAATAACAGCACACAGATGCAACTGTTCATTGTCAACACTGGTGTGGCATCCTTAAAACTGATGACATCACTGGCAACATAAATCGTTCCTTGGTGTTACTGCTATATCTATTTTTTCAGATCCGTGCCTTCTCTGCACATATTTCCCATTAACCATAATCTACTTGTAATTGAAATTCATTAGATTTTTTTGTTTTATACTTTTATGACTGCATGACTTACTGAACCTTGGCTGCATCACAAAAGATCCTTGCTGAGAACTATCCTATTAAAACTGACAGGACATTTGTCATTCTGATAATAAAGCTCACTGCAACCTATGGAATGTGGTAAATAACTTAATATTTATTGTCTGCTCATGCAGAATAGCTGAAGCTAATACAAAAAATTGCTGTGTTGCACAAGCTTAACACAAACCCTTTTATCTTTTATCTCACAAATTTTATATTTTAGTAATGTAATGGCAAAAATGTCTATTTAAAATTGAAGATGATGGATTTTGATTTTTTTTATGATTTTGATAATGGTTTGTGGCATTACTTGAAAAATTAGCGGCAGTTAATTAACATCCAAGGCTAACCTTTAACCCTAGACACACGCATTTTGCCCCAGACTGACAAATGATATTGAAACTCAATAAATTAAATGAAAGTTTATCTAGGCACTAAATAGTATATAGCTACTGCGAACATACTTAATTCTTTTTATATTTTACAACATAGAACATTGAACACTACAGCACAACGCAGGCCCTTCAGCCCACAATATTGTACCAACCTTTTAACCTACTCTAAGATCCCTCTTACATAGCCCTCGATTTTTCTATAATTCATGTGCCTTTCTAAGAATCACTTAAATGTCCCTAATCTACCTGTGTCAATCACCAACCATTCTTTGTGTGGGGAAAATAAAAACTACCTCTGATATGCTTCTTATACTTTCCTCCGATCACCATAAAATTATGCCCTCAAATATTAGCCATTTCCACCCTGGAGAAAAAGTACTGCCTAGCCACTCTATCAATGTCTCTTATCATTTTATACACTTCTATCAATTCACCTCTCATATTCCTTGGTGAAAACATCACTATTGATGGAATGATTAAATCTGGAGTTAAAAATGAATCCTTGGGTTCTCTAAATGATTTTCTGGTTGGTGTCAAGTATTTGTGTTTTTCTATGTTTTAAAATGTAATATAATTCCAACCATGGCTAAGCCAGTTAAAACTACAGACTGATTATGATCTGTAATCCATAATTTAAATTAATCTGTTCAGCAGAGTTTTCACTTGCCAAGATAACAGAATTATTGTAGAGGATGATTATCATTGACAATATATAAGAGTTTAGTTTTAGTTTATTTTCAGTTACTTAGCTTTTGAGAGTTACTGAAAGGAGAGATAGAAATCAGAATGGATCCCCTGTACAAAACTTATATTTCTTGAATTGCTCATGTGTATTAGGTATGGATATCTCCACATCTCTAATGTTTTTGTTAGCAAAAATCTACCAGTCTTTCTTTTAAAGTTACATATTTGCAAACACGCAATTGTTTACAAAAACTGTTCCAACTTCTACCATCACTGTTGTGTATAGGAGTTTCATAAACACCCCTGTAAAGCCTGGCTTAAATTCTTAAACTATTCTCCTGAGTCCAAGACAACAGTCCAGCTAATAAAAGTAACTTACTTCAATCTACTCTATTAATTGTCCTTAATATACTGTCAATTATGATCAAACCACCTTGCTGTCTTCTAAAAGCCACTTACAATCCCTATAGTACACCCTATCTTTGGAAGACCTGGATATCTTTCTGTCTTTGTACTCACTGCATCCAAAGCAAATCATTGTGGAACACATTTGGTGTCATCTTGTCAACATCAACTTTATTATCATTGTACACGCTTCAGCTGATCAGCTGACTTTCTGTTATCCAATGAGATGATCAGTAGTCAAGGACAGTTGTTTAACATATGGTGTAATAATTCCTACAGTAGTTTATGCTATCAAAAGATAAATCTTATTCAAATATCAGATAAGATTCAGGTATTCCTGGGTTCCAAGATAAATGAAGCTACAAATACCCTAGTGATAGACATGCTCACATGCTAGGACTTTTGACAGACAAAATAACTGGAAAATATTCATGCATTTTCTAAACAGTTATTGCCTTATGGCTGCTTAACACTAGGGCCCACAATTGGCGTAGACTCAAGCATGTACCTTCACAAATTAGCTTGCTTTGTCCATTTAGCTGGGGCAGGGGGACACTTGGCTCAGCATGCACTATTGTGTCCCATACTTTCATGATGAAGCCTTGCCTTCTGTATTTATTGGTTGCATTTCCCATTTGCCAAAAAGTAACTTCCCCTGATCCTGAAGGCCATTCTTTTTGCTCCAGATAATTTTGGAACCAAGCAGGTCGAACTTGTTGGGCACCTGGAATATCAGTTAATACAATTGGAACATGTGTGGGTAGGGGTATGCTCCACCCACAGAATTCCTTTGGAGGCCTTGAACAGCATTTATACCCACCTGCAGTCTTCCCATCTATCATAAATAGCAGAATTTTTCTTGCTTTTAAGTGCTTTTGACATTCAGAGGTATTGATATTTGAAAATATTAAGAGTAAATTAGCTATATAAAATTGTAGATGTCAATAAAAAATTTCAAAACACTTCTGAATAATTAAAAACATGAAATCAAATGTGGGTACTTAAATATATTTTCTCATCATTCTTCCTTTCAGAACAATCAATTTAGAAAATCTGCACTAGTTTCAACCAAATTGAGGACTGGAGAACAAATGGTAAATAACTATTAAAAAATTGTTTAACAAATACTAGGCATGAAATGACCCAAGCATCTAGACAGTAAGTATGAAACTTCCATGTGGAACTGCCAACAAGACCTGGCAAGATCCAGCCTGCTGAGGCCTTTTCATTCAACAATGAGAAAAAAATAACATTCAATGATTTTTTTTGCAGAAAACAGTAAGACTTGAAAAGGTTGGCTGTTGGTAATTTAGAATTAATAAATCATCAGATTTTAAAATATTAGGCTCCCTGTGTCTAAATATAGATATAATAATTAAATAGTTATAAATAACATTGTGAGCATATCCCAAATTCTATTAGATATAGGTCCCATTAATTCTTCAAGATGATGCTAAGTTAAAGACTTTGTTGTACCATTTCTTCTTCTTTTGTAACTGGGATTACATAAGAAGATCGGCAATTACTGCTTTTTTTTTAATTTGGAGTAAGAATTCCATCATATTTTTTGTACAATAATAGAGCAGATAAAATACAGAAATCATTAAATACAACAGTATCTCCCAAACTGAGGATGAAACACTGCTAATAACGAAGTGAGTTTCTGTAATTGGAAATAAAATGACAGCAAAGAGAAGGCAAACCAGTATTTGCAATTATTGCTAGTTTATAAGTCATCCTTTTATTTAGTTAATCGATATATATAGTTTCTGGATAATCTCACAACAGAGAGGAAATGTGTTCTATTCAGTTACTGGATGCATCCTCATCACTCATCATGATCAGATCAATGGTTTTTTGACCTCTGTGGGTTTTCAATTTGAAAGCCTAAATTTTCCACGAAGACTGTCTTGTTGAAGCATCCGATTAATTCCTATGAAAGTTGATTCAAATACAGTTTATCATTTCAGCTAGTCTTGACCCAAGGTCCAAGTGAGTACAGTGTTCATTTCAGCTAAAGAACCTGGTTTCCAGCGAACAATATAGGATGCAGAACACGTATTTTTTAAAAAATCGAGGTATTCCATTAGATGGAAGCTAACTATTTTTTGTGAGTAACAAATAGTCTATTTGTCAATAGATCATATTTAACACTTGTCACCATGAGTAGAACTTACACAGAGGACATGATGTGCTACATTAATTTGAAATTTTGTTATGCGAGAAGCTACCTTGTTTGGCTTACTGTACGTGCATGATGAATATCTGTGCAGTGCTCTGGCTATCTCCTCATTCCTCAAAGTCCCACTGCTGCACTCAATCACAGATTCTTTCATCAGCTATCTTGTCACTTCAGAGTGGCAAACGGCAGCTCATCAGAACACAATTCATCAAAAAATATATCCTATGTAAGGTGATAGCTGGCTACAGAATAGTCACTAACATGGCCTTGAATTGAGGCCATGGAATGAGACTAGTGACAGAGCCACTCAGTAGTTCAGACTAATGTAATATTTCACCATAAGAGATCCTGGATAAAATTTTACAATCTGCAACATCGATGCCCACAGGATGCCTAATGTGATTCATGGTGTCAGAGCACAAATTTTATTGGATTTTACAGTGCAGTCTGTTTGGCTTGGTTACCATTTCCATACTTAACAAGAGTGTATCTCCACAAAGATTGCAGAGTGATAGCTACTAGTTCAGATTGTTACCAGATGCCTGTCACTACATTAGCAAGGTAAAAGCCATTTCATTGATGATCTTGCAATCATATGTCTGCAGTATTGCAAATAGAAATATATTTTAATCTAATGCATCATGACAAATAGTGGAGTTGTACTAATTTGCAGTGAGTTTGCTTTATGTTAAAGACAGTAACAACCTCTAGAGTTCAGAAACATTCCTGCCCTGTTAAGACCAGCAATGGAATGGAATCACATAAGCCTTCAACCTGACTTTCTATAGATAGGTTTTTAGATTCTAAAATTTTTAAATATTAAGGACATCAAGCGATATGGGATTGGGGAAGGGAAGTCCTACTGAAGTAAACAATTTGATTGAACATCGGAGAAGCCATGAGGGATAAAATGAGCTTCTCCCATTTTCCTTTGTTCTTACATCTCTTGCTTGCATCCCAGTTTTGTTCTGCCTGTTCATCCACATCCTCGTACTGTGCAACCAAGGCAGAAAACCCTCCCATCACAAACTACAAAGCAAAAGGGAGAGTATGCTTGTGTTAACTTTAGGACTTGCTTGTGCATTTGTAAACACCTCAAGGAACTCAAATGAATGGCCAAGGAAATTACATGTCATAGCCTACCAAATGCATCATCAGCTCGAGACACTGATCAGTGCACTGTACTACTACATTTCAATTAACAACAGCCTCTGTCAGTCAGGACTTTTGCCGAATATCATCCCTGATTTTTATACTGTATAGCCATGCCCCACAGCCTACCTTGAAAGGCCTAGATAGGATGAACATGTAGAAGATGTGGCCAGATTGCAGATTTTCTGATGAAGAAAGGTGCCATGTGAAGGTTGTGATTTAAAGGGGTCAATACCATCTGCAGCTTGTGACAAATGGGGTTTGATTAGATTGTGACAAACGAGGGGAGGGATGTGATAAGGAGAATTAAACATATGAATATTATTATTTCCAATATTTCCATAAGACCGTAAGACATAGGATCAGAATTAGTTCATTCAGCCTATAAAGTCTGTTCTGCATTCAATCATGGCTGATATATCATCCTTCACAACTCCACTCTCTCCATTCTTCTCCCCATTACTAATTTTTAACACCATTACCAATCAAGAAACTGTCAACCTCTGCTTTAAATATACCTAATAATTTAGCTTCCACAACCTTCTGTGGCAATTAATTCCATAGTTTAACTATTCTCCAGCTAAAGAAATTGCTCCTCATCTCTGTTCTAAAGGAACACCCTTCTATTCGGTGGCCGTGCCCTCTGGTTTCAGACTCTCACACTACTGGAAACATCCTCTCCACATCCACTCTGTCTTGGCTTTTCAATAGGTCACATGAGATTCAAATGTCTGCCTTCTGAAGGAATCTGATAGGTACAGAGGTGTGCCTGAAGGTCAGCTGACAATGTGAAGGAGCATGGAGTACCAATCTTGTACAGGGAACAACCAACATGGAACCCATCCTGTTCAGCATGGAATAAAAACAGAAAGTACTGGAAATACTCAACAAGCCAGGCAGCATCTGGGAGAGAGAAATATTAGTTTTTCATGTCAATGATTCTTTGTGGAACAATTCTTGTTTTTATCTCCATTGGTGATAGTAGACCTGTTAAGTATGTACAGCACTTTCTGTTCTTGTTTCAGATTTCCAACATCTACATTTTTGCTGTTCTTCAATTAGTTTTCAGTTAGGGATGAAGTCGGCTCTCTTATTAACCTACTTGATGCCACAACCATAACCATAACCTAATTTTCAGTTTCCATTACAGCAAATGCAGGATAAAGACAACTGGAAATGTAGTTGATTCAGAATAACATCGCGCATTCTTGGGCACCTTCGCCAGTAGTAAATTACAGTTAGGTATCCACAGAATACAGTCAATATAGTTGGTGCCTATTGGGCTTCCAGGGTATCACATCAATCCAAGAGTATCATTGATGTGTCCTTCATGTAACTGGAAAATGGGGGAAGAAATTGCAAGAGATTAGAATAGTCAACTATGTCGATGACTGAAGATTAGGATAATGTGGAATGATAAATTACCTTGGCTATTCTATACCGAATTTTCAGCCCACTTTCCAACATTTAGTACAGGATAAGCTGAAATTTTCTATAAATAAATGTTGGGAAGATCAATACCATTGAACATGGTTCAGAATGCTAAGGCTGGTTCTTGGAGAGGATTGCCATTACTTAACTACATTGACATCCAAATTATTGAGAAACCTTGGAAGTGTAATCATTGAAGCAAGCATGTCTATTAATCAGTATGGAAATTGCTGACGAAGTCAGGTGTTGAATCATTTGATCCTTGGTCACACATCTTTAGAATGTGCAGTTTTTCGCTGTAAATGTTGCCTGTTAAACTGAGTATTTCCAGTGTTTATTAAAGCATTTATGTGCTGGGCAGGGTACGTTGTTATTAGTAATAAAAAAAATAGTTTTGGGGAGAGAATTCTGTGAGAAAAATGCATTGAGGTTGGGGATTCAGTATGTAGTTAGGTTCCCACTAGAGGCTCTGCAGCCTGATTCTATCCTGTGCATTGAAGCTTCCATACCAGGTGATAATGCTAACAGTTCAAATGCATTCCATTGTACTTCTGTAGAGACCTGATCACAACAAAGCCTCCTCAAACTCCTAACAAAGCAGTCCCGCTAGTGAGTCTTCTTTGTGTTTGCATGAAAATGTCTGGCTCAGGGTAGCTCCTCTGAGATGTTGATGCCCAAGAACTTGCTGCATGGAGGACGGGGACCAGTGGTGTGCCTCAGGGATCTGTTCTGGGACCCCTTCTCTTCGTGATTTTTATAAATGACCTGGATGAGGAAGTGGACAGATGGTTTAGTAAATTTGCTGATGACTCAATGGTTGAGGTTGTTGTGGATAGTGTGGAGGGCTGTCAGAGTTTACAGTGGGACATCAATAGGATGCAAAACTGGGCTGAGAAGAGGCAGATGGAGTTCAATCCAGATATGTGTGAGGTGGTTCATTTTGGTAGGTCAAATATGATGGCAGAATATAGTACTAACGGTAAGACTCTTGGCAGTATGGAGGATCAGAGGGATCTTGGGATCCGAGTCCATAGGATGCACAAAGCTGCTACACAGGTTGACTGTATGGTTAAGAAGGAATACGGTGTATTGGCCCTCACCAAACATGGAACTGAGTTTAAGAGCTGAGAGGTAATGTTACAGCTATATAGGACCTTGGTCAGACCCCATTTGGAGTACTGTGCTCAGTTCTGGTCGCCTCACTACAGGAAGGATGTGAAAACTATAGAAAAGGTGCAGAGGAGATTTACAAGAATGTTGCCTGGATTGGGGAGCATGCCTTATGAGAATGGGTTGAGTGAACTTGGCCTTTTCTCCTTGGAGCAATGGAGGATGAGAGGTGACCAGATAGAGGTGTTTAAGATGATGAGGGACATTGATTGTGTGGATAGTCAGAGGCTTTTTCCCAGGACTGAAATGGCTATTACGAGAGGGCACAGTTTTAAGGTGCTTGGAGCTGCCGGTGATGGTGGTGGAGGCAGATACAACAGGGTATTTTGAGAAATTCTTGGAAAGGTACATGGAGCTTAGAAAAATAGAGGGCGATGGTAATTTCTAAAGTAAGTACATGTTCACCACAACATTGTGGGCTGAAGGGCCTGTAATGTGTTATAGGTTTTCTATGTTTCTAACTTGAAGCTGCTGACTCTTCAATGAGGATTAATGAGTGTTGTCCTGACTCCACCTTCTTGAAATCCACAATCAATCCTTTGGTCTTCCTGACATTGAGTGTAATTTTGTTATTACAACACCACTCAACCAGCTGATCTATTTCATCCTGTATGCCTCCTCGTCACTATCTCAAATTCTGCCAACAATAATTCAGCAAATTTATAGATGGTGTTTGAGCTATGCCAAGCCACACAGTCATGTGCAGAGAGAGTAGAGCAGCAGCTAAGCTTGCATCTTTGAGAATGCTTCCTTGATCCTCGAGAAATTATCGAAGGGCAATAACTATTGGCCTTTCCGGTATTATCCACACCTCATAAATGAATAACAAAGTCAGGGGTTGAATGTTTTTCCAGCGTCTTGAGGAAAGATGGAAACAATTTTTGTTTTAGTTCACAGTGCTGAACATATAAGACCATAAGACATAGGAGCAGAATTAGGCCATTTGGCCCATCGAGTCTACTCCACCATTCAATCATAGCTGATCTTTTTCTCCCCTCCTCAGCCCTGCACCCCAGCCTTCTCCCCATAGTCTTTGATGCCGTGTCCAATCAAGAACCTATCAAGCTTTGCTTTAAATACCTCAAATAACCTGGCCTCCACTGCTGCCTGTGGTAACCAATTCCACAAATTCACCACCCTTTGCCTAAAGAAGTCTGTCGGCATCTCTGTAATAAATGGATGCCCCTCTATCTTGAGGCCGTGCCCTCTTGTCTCAGACTCTTCACCATGGAAAACGTCCTTTTCACATTGACTCTGCCTAGGCCCTTACATATATATGTATGTTGTAGTGGCATGCAATGCGCTGCGAAAGGGAACACACGGAGGCAGAGAGAGCTGAACTCAGAATGGCTTTACTGATGCAAACTCGCGCGCTTAAATCCCCCCTCCCATAGGTCCCTGCAACCAGACGTGACATCAGACCATCCCCTGCAGGTCCGCCCCGAGTGGGTCGCGCGTCTGCCTGCAGACTCCGATGGCAGTTCGACCCCCGTGTGTGCGGACCGCCACACCACCACCACCCCAGAAACGTCCATCAGGGGAGTGGAGCCCCCAGTCTGTGTGGCTTGCCTGGGTGGCCGGCCTCGCCGGCGTGGTGCGGGTACCCTCACTGGTCGCTCAATGTCCAAGTGTGCCGGTTTGAGGCGGTCCACTGTAAAAGTCTCTTCCCGGCCACCCACCTCCATGACACACGAGAATCTGTTGTGCCGGATCACCCTGAAGGGTCCCTCGTACAGCCGCTGTAGAGGTGACCTGTGCATGCCCCTGCGAATAAAAACATACTCACCGTCTCGGAGGTCTTTAGGGGTGAAGGATGGCATGGAACCATGCCTGGAGGTCGGGACTGGTGCCGGGGTCCCTACATTGTCCCACAGCCTCGTTAGCACCGCTGCTGGAGTTTCGTCCAAACCTCGGGCCTCTGGTACGAACTCGCCAAGGACCGTCAGGGGGGCGCCATAGACCAATTCCACCGAGGAGGTGCCCAGGTCCTCCTTGGGGTCTGTGCAGATGCCCAGTAGGACCCAGGGAAGCTCGTCTGGCCAGCTGGGGCCCCTGAGGCACGTCATCAGGGCCGGCTTGTGATGCCACTGGAATCGCTCTACCAAACCGTTGGACTGGGGATGGTATGCTGTGGTGTGATGCAGCTGGGTGCCCAGGAGCTGCGCCAGTGCTGTCCACGAACCAGACGTGAACTGCGCCCCTCTGTCGGAGGTGGTGTTTGTTGGGAGGCTGAACCTGGCAATCCAGTTTGCAATGAGCGTCCTGGCGCAGGACTCAGTGAACGTGTCTGCGAGCGGTATGGCTTCCGGCCATCTGGTGAACCTGTCTACCATGGTAAAGATATACCTGGTGCCCTGGGAGACTGGCAGGGGGCCGATGATGTCCACGTGAATGTGTTGGAACCTCCTTTGCATCGGCTGGAACTGCTGGAGGGAAGCCTTTATGTTCCGTTGGACTTTGGCGGTCTGGCAGTGTACGTAGGTCCTGGCCCAGTGTCTGACCTGTTTGTGCAAACCATGCCAGATGAATCTGTCTGCTACCAGCTTGATGAATGCCCGGATGGACGGGTGGGCCAGGCTGTGCAACATGTTGAATACCCAGGGCCTCCATGCAGCTGGTACCACGGGTCGGGGTTTGCCGGTAGACACGTTGCACAACAGTCGACCAGCTGCCGGCTGATGGAGATGTCCTCCATCTGGAGCCCCGAAACGGTGGTGCGGTAAGCCGGAATCTTGGGGTCCGACCGTTGTGCTTCCGCCAGTGCTGTGTAGTCTATTCCTGAGGACGATCTGCCTACTGAGAGGAGGCAGGGGCGACACAGTGTGTCGGTAACGACGTTGTTCTTCCCTGCGATGTGGCGGACGTCCGTGGTGAATTCCAAAATAAAGGACAGGTGCCTCTGCTGCCGAGCCAACCATGGGTCCGATACCTTGGCCGGTGCGAAGGTGAGAGGCTTGTGGTCCGTATACGTGGTGAACTCCCTTCCCTCGAGGAAGTACCGGAAATGCCAGACAGCCAGGTAGAGCGCTAGCAACTCTCTGTCGAAGGCGTTGTACTTCACCTCTGGTGGCCGTAGGTGCCGGCTGAAGAAAGCGAGCGGTCGCCACTGGTCTTCGACGAGCTGCTCCAGGATTCCACTGACTGCCGAGTCGGAAGCGTCGACTGTGAGTGCCGTGGGTACATCGACTCTCGGGTGCACTAGGAGGGCTGCCTTTGCCAGCGCCTCCTTGGTCTGCTCAAACACCTCCATGGACACCGTGTCCCATGTCACTTCTTTGGTCTTGCTGGCCATCAGGTGCAACAAGGTCTCATGTTGCGGGCCATCACAGGCACGAACCGATGATAAAAGTTGATCATCCCTATGAATTCTTGCAGGCCCTTGACAGTGCTGGGCTTGAGGTTGACCTTGTCCAGTAGGAGGACTGCGTCATGTTGGTTGACTCCATGGCCCAAGAAGTCCATCTCTGTCAACCCGAACTGGCACTTTGCCAGATTGATTGCCAGTCTATGGTCGCTCAGGCATTGGCAGAGCTGGTGCAAATGTGCCACGTGCTCTTGGTGCGAACTGTTGGCCACCAGGATATCATCCAAGTAAATGACAACGAAATTCAGGCCGCATCCCACCAAGACCATGAGCCTTTGGAAAGTTTGGGCTGCATTCTTGAGACCGAAAGGCATCCTCAGGAATTTGAACAAGCCGAACGGGGTGATGAGGGCTGTCTTGGGCACGTCGTCCGGGTGCACTGGGATCTGATGGTATCCCCTGACCAGGTCAATTTTGGAGAAGATGGTCACTCCGTGCAGGTTCGCTGAGAAGTCCTGGATGTGGGGTACCAGGTATCTTTTGGCAGTTGTGGTGTCATTGAGCCTTCTGTAGTCTCAGCAGGGCCTCCATCCTCCTGCGGACTTGGGCACCATGTGCAGTGGGGATGCCCACGGGCTGTCTGAGCGGCGTACAATCCCCAGCTCTTCCATCTTACAGAACTCCTCCTTGGTGAGGTCGAGCTTGTCGGGTGGGAGCCTGCGAGCTCCAGCGTGCAGCGGTGGGCCTTGCGTGGGGATGTGGTGCTGCACGCCGTGCTTGGGGTTGGCCGTGGAGAAATGCGAGGTGACTATGGAGTGGAATTCCACCAACACCCTGGCGAATTTGTTGCCCGAGAGAGTCACGGAATCCAAGTGGAGGGCCAGCAGCTTGGCTTCTCCAAGCTGGAAAGTCTGGAATGTCTCAGCGTGGACCAAACACCGCACTTTCAAGTCGACCAGGAGGCAGTTGGCTCGTAGGAAGTCTGCCCCTAGTAGTGGCTGTGACACCGCTGCCAACGTGAAAGTCCAAGTGAAATGGCTGGACACAAAATACAGTGCAATAGTTCGCAGGTCGTACATCCAAATACTGGTACCATTTGTGGCGGTGAGTTCAGGGCCTGGGACCGCGTTACGAGTGTCCATGTTCAAGGGTGGGAAGTACTCTGACTTTGGCCCTGGTTTCTACCAGGAAGTGCCGCCTGGAGTGTTGGTCCCAGAGGTACAGGAGGCTGTCTCGGTGGCCAGCCGTCATTGCCATTAGTGACAGCTGGCCCCTGCGTTCCCCAGAAAAGCACATGGTGGACAGCAGCGGCGTGTGCCTGAGCCCCATCTTTGGTGGTAGAAACACCTTTGTTCCGAACTGTCGTGGGTCTCGACGGCTTCGGTTGTGGGGCTGGAGCTTTGGGGCGCGTGACTGTGACTAGGCCCATGGAGACTGCTCCACGTAGCTTGCTCTGCCAAAGGACGTCTGCTTTAGCCGCGACCCTGCACGGGTCACTGAAATCCTCACCCGCGAGGAGGAGGCGGATGGCCTCTGGCATTTGCTCGAAGAACAACTGTTTGAATAGAAGGCAGGGCTTATGGTCGTCCATGAGCACCAGCATATCATTCATGAGCTTGAATGGCATGCGGTCGCCCAGGCCGTCCATGTGTAGGAGACGCAAGGCCCCTTCGCGGTGGGAGAGTCCGAAAGTACGGATCAGGAGCACCTTAAGCTTAGAGTACCTGTCCTCCGTTGGTGGCTGGCGTAGGAAGTCGATGATCCAGCCTGCCGTCTCCTGGTCGAGCGCGCTGACCACGTAGTAGTACCGCATAGCGTCAGCCGTAATGTCTCTGATTTTGAACTGGGCCTCAGCCTGCTCAAACCAAACGTGGGGCTGAGTGACCCAGAAAGTCGGAAGCTTCAGAGCGACCGCGCTGTGCAAATTGCTCGGATTCATGGGTGGCTGCGGAGACGCTGCTTACAGATGCCGTCTGGAATGTTGGGGTCATCAATGTAGTGGCGCACAAAGCGCTACGAAACGCACACGGAGGCAGAGAGAGTTGAACTCAGAATGGCTTTTCTGATTCAAACTGACGCACTTAAATCCCCCCTCCCATGGGTCCCTGCGACCAGCAGGGCAGACGTGACGTCAGACCGTCCCCAAAGGTCTGCCCCGAGCCGGCCGCGTGTCTGCCTGCAAGCCCCGATGGCAGTTCGAGCCCCGTGCGCGCGGACTGCCACAATGTAAGCTTTCAGTTGGCAGTTATACTCACAGTCCTATATTTCATTCCTCTGAAGTCCCTGTAAAGGGTTGTTGGTCAGCAGGTACAACTGATGGATTCAGGTATCCATTTAACTCTTGTGACCTTAGATAAATTTTCCGTTGTCTTACAAAGTTAAATGAGAACACTAAAGAGGTTACTTAGCCAGTGAATGAAGGCAACTGGTAAATACTGCTCAATCTTTTCAAGAAAGATACCTTATGTGAGAATTATTTTGCAAATGTTGTAACTTTCAGACTAAGAGCCCCCAAAATTAAAAATAGCCTGTACCCCTGAAGGCAGATTTGCAGCAGTAATAGATAAATGTACATACATATGCGTGGAACACAGTTGTTATAGAGACACTCAGTATGAAAGAAACTTCAGACCTCACTTTCGATGCATGATTAATGAAACAATAACTTTGTTCCAACAGATTCCATTTCTGCCATCACTATATGATGTACTGTCAAAAATGATGCACTACAGTAGTCTTAGAGACACTGCAGTCTGATTAAAAAAAAAGAAAGCTGGAAGAGTAATCATTTTAAGGAATCGTAGTTACCCTTGCAATTTTCAATCCTTATGTCATGATGTAGTGTTTGAAACGTTAATGTATTGTTTACTCATCAATATTTTGTCATTCAGTTCTGCGAAAGGACAACTGATGGGGAAATGACCTTGATAAAAAAAATCAAAATTCTATCATAAGATGTAATTGATGGGATGTTAGGAACTGGTTGTACTATCACAATATAATAGGAATTTGCAATGTTATCATGAAATAACAATTGAGAAAATCTGGAACATTGGAGCAAAGCAGATGTCCTTTATTATATACTTCTTCAAATTACACCATTATTCAGTGCCTTTAAAAGATGAATTAAAAATCACATTTGGTCAGATAAAATAAATCTTTGAATGTAACATATTTTATGAATAAAGCAATTATGGACTATAGCTTACAAAGAAAATTTTTTTATTTTGTTTTCAAACCATGAATGCAAAAATTACACACTTACCCTAGGACTGAATCTCCAATTAAGAATAAGAATACATAAAACCTATAACGTAAAAGAAATCACGGAAGCAAGTATAATTTAATCCAAATATACAAACATTAAGCACGAAAAGTAATAAATACCATAACAAAACATATAGATATATATGTTTATATATTTATTTATATATATATCTATATATTTATATATATAAATAGTTGCTTGAGAAATGTATATATAAAACACAAAACAAATGTATACAAAACACATCCTGTCATTTTTGTTCTCTCCAGACATCCACAAAAACAGAAGAGTGCTCCAAAGAATGAGTGACAGTTAATACATTAGAACCCCAAAGCCCCCTCCACTTGCCCCTCCCACACATAAGCAGCAAAGCAACGGCCCCACAACTCCTAACGACTTCTGCAAGAAAGCATCAACATCCTCAACAGCTGGTGTATATAATACACAGACAATAACCTGGGAAATAGTAAACATGATAGAAGCGATTTTAAGTTAATTGTGCTTTGCAGTTCCTTTAGTTAACATGCATGCCCACTGCGTGCATTTTATATGATGCACAATAGTCCATTCTATTCCACACCACCTTAAAGCTTCAAGGCTAATATTCCAGTGTAGTGGTGATGGAATTGGAGATATCATCTTGCTAATGTGACATGAAACCAACGCCTGTCTCTAAATGTGAACAAAACAAAGGAGATGGTTGTTGACTTCAGGAGGACACGGAGCAACCACTCCCCGCTGAACATCAACGGCTCCTCGGTAGAGATCGTTAAGAGCACCAAATTTCTTGGTGTTCACCTGGCAGAGAGAATCTCACCTGATCCCTCAACACCAGCTCCATAGCAAAGAAAGCCCAGCAACATCTCTACTTTCTGTGAAGGCTGAGGAAAGTCCATCTCCCAACCCCTTCCTCATAACATTCTACAGAGGTTGTATTCAGAGCATCCTGAGCAGCTGCATCACTGCCTGGTTCGGAAATTGTACCGCCTCGGATTGCAAGACCCCGCAGCGGATAGTGAGGTCAGCTGAGAAGATCATTGGGGTCTCTCTTCCTGCCATTACAGACATTTACACCACACGTTGCATCTGCAAAGCAAACAGCATTGTGAAGGACCCCACGCACCCCTCATACAAACTCTTGTCCTTCCTGCCGTCTGGGAAAAGGCACCGAACCATTCAGGCTCTCACGACCAGACTATGTAACTGTTTCTTCCCCCAAACTATCAGACTCCTCAATACCCAGCATCTGGACTGACACCAACTTACTGCCCTCTACTGTGCCTATTGTCTTGTTTATTATTTATTGTAATGCCTGTACTGTTTTGTGCACTTTATGCAGTCCTGGGTTGGTCTGTAGTCTAGTGTAGTTTTTTGTGTTGTTTTACGCAGTTCAATGTAGTTTTGGTATTGTTTCATATAGCACAATGGTCCTGGAAAAAGTCTCATTTTTACTATGTACTGTACCAACGGTTATGGTCGAAATGACAATAAAAAGTGACTTGACTTGACTAAAGGAGGAGCTTGATAAGCTAATGATTGGTGAGTCATTTGGGGCAGAGAGGGTGTGGGAGAGTGGGGTTGGGAGGAGGAATCGGTCAGCCCTGGTCTAGTGACGGTGTGGACTTGATGGGCCTAATGGCCTAATTCTGTTCCTATGTACTATGCAGTTATGGTCATTAATATACTTTTATGAATTTAGGAGCAGAACCAGGCCATTCGCTTGTCATGTCTGCTTCGTCACATCACCATGGCTGATTCATTTCCCTCTCAATCCCATTGTCTGACCTTCCCCTCGTAAGCTTTCATGCCCTGACTAATCCAGAACTGATCAACCTCCACACTCACCTTAAATAGACTCAATGACCTGGCCTCTGCAGCCACTTGTGGTAATGAATTCGACAGATTCACCACTCTCTGGCTAAAGAAATTCCTCCTAATCTCTGTGCTGAATGGACATCCCTCTATTCTGAGGCTGTGCCACCTGGTCCTCGACTCCCCTCTCCCCAACCAGGAAACAACCTCTCCACATCAACTCAGTCTAGGTTTTTCAAAGCCTATCTAGGCTGTTATGCCGCTATAGACTTACATTGTCAGCCACTGTTATGTCATTTGCATTTAGAATATCTCTTCTTTTTAGGGATGTATCTATCCTGCACCTTCTGAATTGCTCCCAGAAACTCTAACCATTGCTGTTCTGCCTTCATACCTGTTAGTATCCCCTTCCAATCAACTTCAGCCAGCTCCTCTCTCATGCCTCTGTAATTCCCTTTACTCCACTGTAATCCTGATACATCTGACTTTAGCTTCTCCCTCTAAATTACAGGGTGAAGTCTATCAAATTTTGATCTCCTCCTTCTATAGATTCCTTTACCTTAAGCTTCCTAATCAAATATCCAGTTAATTACACAACACCCAATCTAGAATAGCTGATCCCATAATGGCCTCAACCACGAGCTGTTCTTAAAAGCAGGCATTCAAATATAAGCATTATACAAATTCTCTCTTAAGGTATCTGGCTCTCTGATTTTCCCAATCTACCCACATCTATTATTACATTTCCCTTTCGGCACGTCTTTTCTACCTCTTGTTGCAAGTTGTAGCCCACACCCTGACTATTGTTATATAACTCCCATTAGGGTCTTCTTAACCCTGCAAGTTTCTTTATTCTACCCATAAGTAATTTGCATCTTCCAAGTCTATGTCACCTCTTTCTAAGAATTGATTTCATTTTTATCAACAGAGCCATGCAACCCCCTCTAACTACCTGCCTGTCTTTTCTATGAAATGTGTATCTTTGAATGTTCAGCTCCCAACTATAACCTTCCTTCAGTCATGACTCAGTGTGCCCATGACATCATACCTCCCAATCACTAATTGTGCTACAAAATTATCTACTTTATTCCATATCCTGTGTGTGTTCAAATATAACACCTTCAGTCCTGTATCTGTCATGCTTTATGATTTTGATCCCTTTTTACACTTCTACTCATCCTACTGACTGCAATTTTGCTCTGCCTGTGCTTCCTAATGGTCTCACTACCCACTGCCTTTGCTTGTAAACCAACATGTTTATACTTAACCCTATCACTCCTGTTCCCATCCCCCAGGTGAGAGCAAACTAAGCTTGAAAGAGTGCAGAGAAAACCTAAGCAGATGTCAGATTCAAAATCAGATTTATTGTCACTGAAATATGTAGTGAAATGCATTGTTTGCATTAGCAATACACTATAATACATTAAAATTACCATAAGTTACAATAAAACCATAAGACTATATGATATAAAAGCAACATTAGACCATTTGGCCTATTGAGTCAGCTCCACCATTTCATCATGGCAGATTCATTTCCGCCTCAGTTCCAATCTACTATTTTCTCCCATATCGGTTCACGCCCTGACTAATCAAGAGTATATCAACCTCTGTCTTAAGTATACCCAATGACTTGACCTCCACAGCTGCTTGTGACAACAAATTCCACAGATTCACAACGCTCTAGCTAAGGAAATTCCTCTTCATGTCTGTCTAAATGGATATCCATCTATTCTGAGGTGATGTCCTCTGTTCTTAGACACCTCAACACAGGAAACACCCTCTCCCCATCCACTCTATTGAGGCCTTTCAACATTTAATAGGTTTTAATGAGATGCCCCGTCATTCTTCTGAATTCGAGTGAGTACAGGTCCAGAGCCATCGAACACTGCTCGTATGATAGCCTTTCAATCCCAGAATCATTTTCATTAACTTCCTTTGAATCCTCTTCAACATAATCACAACTTTCTTAGATAAGGAGCCCAAAAATGCTTACTATTCTCAAAGTGAGGCCTCACCAGTGCCCTATAAAGACTTAACGTTACATTCTTGCTTTATATTCTAGTCCTCTTGAAATGAATGCTAACATTATATTTGCCTTCCTCACCACCAACTCATCCTGCAAATTAACCTTTAGGGAATCCTGCAGGAGGACTCCCAAGTCCCTTTACACTACAGATTTTTGAATTTTTGCTCCATTTAAAAATTAACCTATGTTTTTATTTTTCCACTATAGAGCATGATTATACACTTCCTGACACTGTATTCCATCTGCCACTTCTTTGCCCATTCTCCTAATCTAAGTCCTCCTGTATCCTGTCTGCTTCCTTAATACTACTTGTGACTCTACCTATCTTTGTATCATCCGCAGACTTGGCCACAAACCCACCAATTCCATCATCCAAATATTGACATATAATGCAAGAGAAGCAGTCCCTACACAGACCCCTGTGGAACATCTCTAGCCACCAGCAGCCAACCAGAAAAGTCTCCCTTTATTCCCACTCTTTGCCTCCTGCCACTTAGCCAATGGTCTATCCATGCTAGTATCTTCTCTGAAATACCATGGGATCTTATATGTGGCTCCTTATCAAAGGCCATCTGAAAATCCAAGTACACAACATCCACCAATATTCTTTGTTGCTTCTTCAAAGAATTCCAAAAGATTTGTCAGGCAAGATTTTCCCGCAAAGAAACAATACTGACTTTGGGCTATTTTATCATGGGCCTCCAAGTACTCCGAAGCCACATCCTTAGCAATCAAATCCAACATCCTCCCAACCACTGTGGTCAGGCTAACTGGCCTGGAATTTCCTTTCTTCTGCCTCTCTCCCTTGTTGAAGAGTGGAATGAAATCTGCAATTTTCCAGTTCTTTGGAACCATGCTAGAATCAATTGATTCTTGAAAGATCATCACTAATGCCTCCACAATCTTGTCAGCCACCATCTTTCAGAAACCTGGGATGTAGACGTTCTGGTCCAGGTGACTTACCTACCTTCAGACATTTTAGTTTCTCAAGCACCTTCTCCCTGGTATTGGCCATTTCACTTATTTCTACACCACCCCCCCCCAACACTCTCGAAGGCTAATGCAAAATACTTATTCCGTTTGTCTGCTATTTCAATGTCTGCTATTACTACATCTCCAGCATCACTTTCCAATAGTCCAATATCTATAATATCTATTCTCACCACTCTTTTACACTTCATATAATTTAGTGTCCTAGGACTAGTGTACTGAGCTGTGTATATTTCAATTCAAGAAGTACCATAGGAAAGATGGATGATTCTCCACCAGGTGAACACCAAGAAATTTGGTACTGTTAACAATTTGTACTGAGGAACTGTCAATGTTCAGCAGAGAGTGGTGGCTCCACGATCTCCTGAAGTCAACAACCATCTCTTTTGTTTTGTTTACATTAAGAGACAGGTTGTTGGCTCTGCACCAGTCCGTTAGTCACTGCACCTCCTCTCTGTATGCTGACTCGTCGTTCATGCTGATGAGACCCACCATGGTCGTGTCATCGGCGAACTTGATGATGTGGTTCGAGCTGTGTGTTGCAGCACAGTTGTGGGTCAGCACAGTGAACATCAGTGGACTGAGCACACAGCCCTGGGGGGCTCCTGTGCTCAGTGTGATGCTGTTGGAGATGCTGCTTCCAGTCTGGACTGACTGAGGTGTCCCAGACAGGACCTATAGCTAATGACTAATGACTTGCCCTCCAGAACCATCTGTGGCAATGAATTCCAGAGTTTCACCAGCCTCTGACAAAAGAAGTTCCACCTCATCTCTGTTCTAAAGGGGCCTTTGAATATTTTTAGCACAGAGGGTCATACTTCGCATTCATTTATGTATCATAATTCCCTGCAGATATCTTTCATGTAAGCAGGTGACGAGAGTAGCACACACTAAATTTGGCCTCACCAACGTTGTATACAACTTCAACATAACATCCCAACTGCTGTACTCAGTACCCTGAATAATGATGGCCAATGTACCAAAAGCTCTCTTTATGACCCTATTTACCTATGATGCCACTTGCAATGAATTATGAATCTATATTATGGATCTGTATGGATTCATCTAATTTAGTAGCTAGTGAAGTGAATCAGGAATTGATTTACAGATCAACACCAGTTATACAAAGGACATTATGAGCAGTACTAGAATTAATTAAAGATCTCATTATTTAGAGTACTGTTTATTTGTCCATCACCTTCAACCTAGATGTTGAACCTTGATTGAGAATAACATTAGGCACACTTGATGAAGCCATAATACATTTCTGTGTGCATTTTAAACAGCAGAAGAAATCAATTGCAGACAGTGTTAAGTGATCCCACAGGCAATGAACTAAATCTCTGAATGTTGTTACAAACAATGATAGAAAATAAAAGAAGAAAGAGGTTCAATGAATATCCTTACTCTGCAATAAGGTGGATTCCAGGATATAAGTGTGAAAGTTAACCTGATTAAGTTCACAAATTCAGCCTTTGATATTGAAATTGCACAAAACTTGTTTTGACTTGACAGGGTTTTCTGATGTTGAATTTGGCAAATTGCTCGTTTTGTTAGATTCTGATAATAGTTTATTTTTTAGGGCTGGATTAAAATGCTACTTCCTTTAATGTCATCACCTCTCTAAGGACTGTGTCATGTAACTAACTGCTGCCTCAATGATAAATGAAGCAAATTCCAGAGGTTTTCAAATGTTCAAATATCTAGCATCTGCAGATTTCCTCGTTGTTCGAATTTCCAGCATCTGCAGATTTCCTCCTGTTCGAAATTCCAGGGGCTGATTCTTTGGAAGAAAATTATGGTAAAAATTCCAACAGATTGTTTTTATTGTTAATGAAATGTCTCTGTTTAAATTACAGCCTACTCCCAATACCTGAGAGAGTAAATAATAGAGGTACTGAGATATTGTATCATGCCTTAATCAGAATACCAAATTCTAGACATGATCTTTATGAATTTAGACGTTTAGGCAGCAATATCCAGTTCCTAGGTGAAAATCCTGGAAATTCTTGCTTATAAGAATGCCTACACCAAGCAGATTATGGTGGTTCAACAAGAAGAAATGTAATCGTTCTTTTGTAAAGGTAAAAACAGATGCTACCCTTTATATTTATATAAAGAATCTGTGGCATTTAAAGTTCAAAATTTGGAAAAATCCTTTTTGTCAAAATCACCACTTTCTTGACAGGAAGGCATTTTTATACAGCAAAATGAAGATTAATAACAATCAATAAGCATGAAAACATCGGGAAACACCTGAAACCACAGCCAATGCATTCTTTATCTGGAGTTAGTGAGAAAATAATATGAAAAATAAATGATAGAGGTACACTACAGTATTCAAAAAACTCATTCAAACACTAATGGACAAATGATCATGTGGGAAACAGTTTAGTCCAGGAAAATATTTATTTACTGGTAAAATTCAAGAGGAATGCCTGTATGTTCTTTTTTTGTTGAAAGTAGTCATTCCTTCGCCTCCGAGCATTGCTAAATTGGAACTTAGGTCTTCAATCCACCTGTTCTTGCTTCTCATTAACTATCAGACTTCCCAAAGCCTGGGAGATGGAGCCTAACATCTTTAGATCTAAAATGGAGACAAAGTTCCAGGCTTGGAATGTTTTTCAAATGTTTAAAAGATCTGCTTCATTGATTAACTTTCCTATTTCTTTCCCTATCCAACTCCAACCTCTATTAAATCAGGAGTGGGCACATTTAAATTAAATAGGATATAGATCTTTAAATATTTATATCTCACCAATCTCTTTCCGAAGCATTAAAATTTCCTTCAAAATTTCTGATATCAAGCATGGTCTAGTTAATAGGAGAAAGAAAATCCACTTACTTGCTTTTTTCTTTACATTTAAATTGCAACATGTAGAGGCAAACAAGTTCTAAAGAAAATAGTTCCTTCCTGCTGAGAATAAGTAATCATAAATTTTATGAGTGTAACCTTATATTGTATAAAAGATATAGCATTTGTCAACACGTCCTGTCCAATAAGTATAGCCTGATTTCTTCTGTCAATACCAATGTTGGGCAGAAATATTTATCAATTGGATATCCAGAATGAATTTGCTGATTCTGCTTATCATACTACCAGGTTGTGTTAACTGATACTTTCTTCAACTTATCAGTTAATTTGGAGCTTGGCTGCCTGGAATGAATGCCATACATTGGAAAACAGACCAAGAAAAGGAAAATCAATTCAGTGCAGCAACATGATCAGATTGCTTTTCCCAAATAAAGTCAGAAAACAGATTCAGTGGAGAATGGTCTAACTAAGGTGATTGCTGATAACCAGTGCTTTTCAGTGGGCAACATTTCTTCTTTATAAATGGATTGCCTCCACTCTGCTCTGCTGAATAATAGGAAGATTATTACTTGCATGATTCAATGCAAGGTCTGTTCATCAATATACGTCATATAATTTAACTGGTTTTTGCCTTTGCAGAAGATCTATGTATAAGTTCAAGATCAAAATCTAAACTGTCGGCCGTGAGTATAAGCCAAGGAAAATGCATTTATTATCAATAAACTAAAACCTAAAATATCAAGATCTCAAACAATCGCCTCCATATGAAATGGGTATACAAAGAATTTTGCTGCCAGTAAAAAACAAGATTGGAAAAGAAATCTGCCCTGGGTGGGGATCTAGCCTGACAGGATTTATAGACCTTTTGACTGCAGAACATGCAATTGAGGATAATTGGGTGATAGTGATTGAAGTCAATTTTTAGTGAATATAAAAAAGCTTGTATGCAACAATCTGAAAGACCAGTTCCAGTATTTTTGTTGGATTCCATCTGATCCTTTGCGGCTTTGGTTATTTTTATTTTTAAATTTATTGACATACAGCGCTGAATAGCCCCTCCTACAGGCCCTTTGAGCCATGTTGCCTAGCAACAGCCCCTGCCCCCGCCCAATTTAATCCTAGCCTAATCACAAGAAAAGTTACAATGGCTAATTAACCTACTAACCAGTACACCTTGGGATTGTGGGAGGGAATGGAACACCAGGAAGAAACCCACACAGTTACAAGGAGAATGTACAAACTCCTTACAGGCAGCAGAAGGAATTGAACCCAGGTCACCTGTACTGTAAAGCATTGTGCTAACCACTAACCTACCATTCCACCCCTATATCTTAAGCAGTTCCAACATTTTTGACTCACTGCATTATCTATAAATATTTGAAAATATTAATCAGCATTGTATGATGAAGTTAACTCACCTTTTGGATTGTGATCTGGTGAATGCTGCTAATGAAACCACACAAGTATTATTGGTCACATAATAAATGAAGTAAGGGATATGGAATTAATCTTGAAAAATGATTCAGAGATGAAAGATTAGCAAAATCTTGTGTAATAGAAAAGGACTGAGGGGCCAAAATTTAGCTTCTCCAATTAATATTTATGTTCATATGTAAATGTTCCAGAATGAGCTTATTCACATCTTCAATGCAATCTAATAATCCCCAATAAGAAGAACACACAAGAAACGCTGGAGAAACTCAGCAGGTCAAGCAGCATCTATGGAAATGAAGAAACAGTCACCTTTTCAGGCCGAGACCCTTCATCAGCACTTCTCTTATAATTGATTGCTCTAGGCCTGAACTCGCAGGAGTTCAGAGGTATGAAGAGGGATCTTATTGAAACCTGCTGAATATTGAGTGAACATGCAGAAGCTATTTATAATAGTGGCAGAGTCTAACACCAGAGGGCACAGACTCAGAATAAAACAGAGACAAGGAGTAATTTCATTAGACCAGAATCAGAATCAGGTTTAATATCACCAGTGTATGTTGTAAAATTTGCTAAATTAGCAGCAGCAGTAAAATACTTGATAATATAGAGAAAATAGATTATATCAATTAAGTATATGTTTATTAAATAGTTAAATAAAAATCATGCCAAAACAGAAATAATATATTAAAAAAAGTGAGGTAATGTTCATCATTTCAAAGTCCATTTAGGAATCAGATATCAGGGGGAAAAAGCTGTTCCTGAATCACTGACTGTGTGCCTTCAGATAACAACGAGAAGAAGGCATGTCCAGGATGATGAGGGAACTTAATAATGGACACCACCTTTCTGAGGCACAGCTCCTTGAAGATGTCTTGAATACTACAGAGGCTAGTACCCAGGATGGAGCTGACTAATGTTACAACTTTCTGTAGCTTCTTTCAATTCTGCGCAGTAGCCCCCAACCACCATTCCAGACAGTGATGCAGCCTGTCAAAATGCTCTCCATGGTACATCTGTAGACATTTTTGAGTGTTTTAGGTGTCAAACCAAATCTCCTCAATCTCTTAATGAAATATAGCCAATGTCTAGCCTTCTTTATAGCTGCATCAATATATTTGGACCAGGTTAGATTCTCAGAGATCTTGACACCGAGGAACTTGAAGCTGCTCACTCTTTCCACTTCTGATCCCTCTATGAGGATAGGTTCATGTTCCTTTGTCTTACCCTTCCTGAAGTCCACAATCAGCTCTTTGGTCTCACTGACGTTGAGTGCAAGGTCGTTGCTGCTACATCACTAGCTGGTATAACTTGCTCCTGTACACCTTCTCGTTTCCACCTGAGATTCTACCAACAATAGTTGTATCACTAGCAAACATATAGATGGTATTTGAGTTATGCCTAGCCACACAGTCATGCGTATGGACAGAGTAGAGCAGTGAACTAAGCAACAGGCGTGCCAATGTTGGTTGTCAGCGAGGAGGAGATATTATCACCACACCACACAGATTGTGATCTTCCAATTAGGAAATCAAGGATCCAATTGCAGAGGCAGGTATTGTCCAGGTGAACTAAGGGCATGTGAAGAGCCATTGAGATTGCCATAGATCTACTATGGGTGTGGCAAATTGCAATGGGTCCATGTCCTTGCTGTCACAGGAGTTCATTCTAGCCATGACCAACTTCTCAAAGCATTTCATCACTGTAGATGAGCACTACCAAATGATAGACAATACGGCAGCTCACACTACTCTTCTTAGGCATTGGTATAATTGTTGCCTTTTTGTACCACGTGGGAATTTCCAACCATCGCAGTGAGAGGTTGAAAATGCCCTTGTATACTCCTGCAAGGTGGTTATCACAAGTTTTCAGAGCCTTACCAAGTACTCTGTTAGGGCCTGCTGCCTTGCAAAGGTTCGCCCTCCTGAAAGACAGTTGAAATTGTCCTCCGAGATGTCACCTCCAGCCTCACTTGGAATTGTTTCTTCACTCATAATATAGCACCCTGCAAGTCATACCTAGTTTTCTTGTACAGACTTGGGTTCTAGGCTTAAATGCCACAGATCTAGCCCTCAGCAGATGACAAACCTCCGGTTTCATCCTCAGCTTTTGGTCTGGGAATGTACAGCAAGTTTTTGTAGGCACACACTCATCCACACAGGGTTTAATGAATTCAGTAAAAAGATTTGAAGATGAATCCCTGAATACAATCCAGTCCACCGATCCAAAGCAGTCCTGTAAACACTCCTGTGATTCCCTTGTCCAAACTCTCTTGTTCCTCACTACTGGTTCTGCAGTCTTCAGTCTTTGCCTATACACAGGGAGTAGAATTACAACCAGGTGATCGGACTTTCTGAAGCGTGGGCATGGGATAACACGGTAAGCGCTCTTGTTCGTGGTGAATCTGTGGAATTTATTGTGCCTGACAACTGTGGAGGCCAAGTCATTGAGCATATTTAAAGAGGATGGCGATAGGTACTTATTTAGTAAGGGTTTTAAACTTTATGACAAGGTGGAAGGAGGATAGGGTTGATGGGGAGAATAAATCTGTCAGGATCGAATGGCAGAGCCTACTTGATGGGCCAAATGGCCTAATTCTGCTCTTATGTCTTATAGTCTCATGGACACAGGAAATCTTCCAAGTCATCTTACTTATAACAAGGAAATGAATCTAAATTTTAAAAATATACCTCTCTGGCCATATCACAGAAATAAATCTATGTTTATTTTCATTCTTCCATTTCATGATACATTCTTGATAAAGAAATCAGCTTCAAAGTGGTAAAAGCTATGAGAACATTATCCCAGAAAATTATTTAAATTAGATAAAACTTTGCAGAAACACGCAGGCATTTTTCAGTAATAAAAAAGACAGAAGGTTGGAACTTATACAATCAAATTGCTTAGATTTCTACAGTAACTTGCCACATGATTTCAAAAAAAAGATGACCTCATGTAATCATTGTTCAAGGCTGCTGGGGAACTTTGCAATGTCACAAACAACTCATTATGTTCATACAATATACTGAAAGACTGCACAAATTGTCTGTTTAACCACAATGCCTGATGGCTTTGAACTCACAGAGATCTATAAAAATGGGAAAATAAACCAGTTACACTGCAGCTGAGCTGTTGAAGAAAGCCCATAACAAAATTGAAGATAGTTATTGTATGATTGAAAACTACTAAATGGAGCATAAAATAATAATAATTATAATTTATAGAGCACATTTCAAACAAATGATGTAGTTTAAATGTTTTACAATGGGACAAAAGTACAAACAAGATAATAAAATTAAAAATAAAAATAAACGTTAACATTTTAAAAAAGGACAGAAAGATGTTAGTTAAAAGCAAGTGTAAATAATTAGGTTTTGAGCTGCTGTTTAAAAGTGTCTACTGAGTCTGCATCTCCTATAGCTTTTAAGTATTGAATTCTACAGTTTATGAGTGTAGTTCAAAAATCTAACATGTCAATTATCTTTTGAGAGGGATTGTTTAAATTTGAAATACCGGTGGACGAAGACCTGATTATAAAACAAAAATGATGAAAACTAGATAAAAACAAGAGAAAACAGTCATTGAAAAGGATAGACCCGAACCACAACCAAGTATCACTTAGATCAAAGGGTTATTTAATGCCTTTGACCCTCTGTGCATCTGATCATATTCATGATGTCAAGTGAAGATGTACTCAATTATAACATACTTCATGAGCTATGAGCAGCGCTGTTACATGAGTATTACAGGCTATCAAAAAAGAAAGTTAATATTAAACTATTCCAGTTTACAAGGTTAAATTCTGTAATACTCATATTTTGATGAAGATTTTTTCATCTCAAAATAAATTTAATAAATTGTTAAAATTGTGATGGGGCACTGCTAAGAAGGTTAAATATTGAACAAATCTAATTATCTAATAAAACGACGTCAGGGAAAATTTAGTTTTGCTTTGAACACCAATTCTATTTTACATCTGAAGGACAATGTGTGGAAATCATGGCTTGCCTATTATGTCAATGTCTTCAGCATAAATACCCGGAAAATCTTTCATCCATGGTCTCATAACTGGTCTTCTATCTTTGTGGAGGTCAATGTCATGTTGACTCTGAATGTCCACGCCGCAAGACCATTCCAAGCATTCTCAGAATTTTTCCACCACTGTTCCTACTGTGCTGCGTGCTCCTTTTAAGTGATTGTGGTCATTGACTGAATGTATGCCCATGAAGATGAAAGCTTTTCACTACCTCAGTGTGGACACCATTTTGGATCTTCAAAATAAATTCCTTTCAGGGAATGCTACTCTTCAAGGAAAATAGTATCATGCTTCACACTGAGAGAGTCTGCATAACTAGATATTTTCAGAGGCACCACCACAATGAGAAATGGATTAACACCAGATTCTTAAGATATCTGATCTGAATTAGACTATTCAGCCTATCAAGTCTGATCCACTATTCAACCAAGATTCATCTTCTTTCTCTCAACTCCTGGTGAGCAGAGGAGGCAGACAATGGCTGTAAAAGATGTAAGGGATTTCCTAACATGTCCCCAATACAAAACCTGTGAACTTTTCCATACTCTAGTCATTATAACTAGAACAGTACATTAATTAGCAGCTGGGCTTACCAAGATGGCACATTATTATTCTTCACTTCCTGCTTTTTAAGCTGACCTGCTATGACTATTAAATATTGCTGGATGAATTGCTAACCTGATCACATAAATGGTTTGCTATAACATAGCTCCAATTCCTGATGAATGACTAATTGTTATAAGAAATTTGACATTTGCACAAAATGCACCCTCCTGCGAAGATCTTCGTCCTCTAGATTAGTGATCACCAACTTTTTTAATCCCAAGATCCCCCACCTCAGCCTTAGTGAAAGGGAAGATCGACTCCAAATCTATTAGTTACACGCATGTGCACCGGGTCTAAAAAGATCGGAAGTAAAACCCCACAACCCGGAAGTAGAAATAACGTATAAACACCAGGGGTCACCACCCTTTTTTTTGCACTGCAGACCTGTTTATTATTGACAATATTCTTGCAGACCGGCCAATGAGGGATGGGGGGGGGTGTGTGGGTGTTAAACGCGACGGGAATACAGCAATACTCGAAACAGGTTCCTTATGTCCAGTCTATTCCACAATTTAGTTGACGTGGCTCTCAGCTGCTGTCCTGCTTGCTCACATTTTCTCTGCTGGAAAAAACTCACTGGGTTTGTCTTTCATTGTGGGGTGCTTGGACTCAGGGCACCGAAGCAGTTTTGAGGGCTTCACTGCCTCATTAGACAGCGTCCAGGCCCGAGCTCCAGCCTCCCGCCCGCCAGCCCACCGCCTTGGCCAGGTGATTCTGTTCCCTTACCGGGGCTGTGGCGGTCGCAGTTCACAGAGAGAGCGACTGAGCGAGCTAGGAGTGCATTAGGACGCGCGCCTGCCCTCCTCTATCGGCTGACAAAAGTTTGTTTCAGTAGATCGCAGCGAGGTAGCTGCTCTGATACTTATTAAACCCTGAGCCTGAATGAGGTCTGTGAATATTTTAGTACCGGGTTCCCCTTGAACATTCGGAGTGCTAAACAGGTTCAGAGGCGGAGCCCGTCTGTCCACGCTCTGGGCCGGTAGCATCGGCACTTCCCATCAGCCAGTTACCCGAGGCCAACCAGTGATCCCTGGTGCGCTTGGGTGCGTGTATTCAAGTTCAACAGTGGACATGACAGGGAATGAAGAAAGGTGCAGCTGACTCATATTGTTTCCTCTGGCCTGGTGGTTGAGGACCACTGAATTACACTGTGTAGTGTGGGGGAGCTACACGCATGCGCACTGGGCAGAAAGAACGGAACTAAAACCCCGTAACCCGGAAACAATACCTCAACAGTATTTGTGTATTTCTTTTTCTTTTTTTTTGGTATCTACTGGGAAAGTCTCCAAGATCAACTAGTTGATCGTGATCAACTGGTTGACGACCACTACTCTAGATGAATGTAGCAGATGTCTGATAGTATGGCTGTGAGTCCACTGGACTGTTCAATTCTATTGCATGGTTCCCAATGCATGGCCTCGAAATTCTCAATACTAACTTGAATACTCCCCCACTTCGTAGTGTGACAGGAATCAATGGGCATTATGTGTTGTTTTTCAAGGAGGCTTTAAGGACATTCTTGAATTCTTTCCTCTACCAGATGGCAATCTTTTCCAGTAATATAACAACATATTATCAGATCAGTTCCAAAGTTCAAAGTAAAACTTGTTATCAGAGTACATGCATGTCACCACATACAACTCTGAGGTTCTTTTTCTGTGGATATACTTAGCAGATCTATAGAACACTAATTGTAAACAGGATCTGTAAACTGTGCAAATGCAGATAATAAATAAACAACAATAAATATCAGGCATGAACTAACAACATAAAAGAGTCCTTAAACGAATGTAGTTATCCCCTTTTGTTCAATAGACAGGAAATAGATTATGTCACACTTATTCATCATTGAGAAATCCTTTATGGAAGCTAAATTGAGGTTTCTTTTAAATCCTGAAAGCAATGGACCACTTTATGACACACAGTGGGGAAGAACTGGTGAAGCCTCAGCTGAAGGAGTGCCATGTTTCATTCCGTTCATAACTAAATGCCTTTACAGACATGCTACAGCAATCTCTGTTTGAAAATATTCCCTCATGTAATCTCTTTGCATTCAATTCCATGTATTGAGAAAGGCCCAAAGAGAATGTGTAAAATAGAGCAGAGATGTGACCTCAACATGTACGGGGACCTTGTTCATCTGCTACAAGCTCATATCGGTAGCCCATCTCTCAGAGGCTGGCATTATACATGCAATGACCACATGCTCATTAAAGCAAGTATCTAATCAGCCAATCATGTGGCAGTTACTCAATATATAAAAGCATGCGGGCTTGGTCGCGAGGTTCAGTTGTTGTTCAGACCAAAGATCAGAATGGGGAAGAAACGCGATTCAAGTGACTCTGACTGATGATGGAATGATTATTGCTGCAAGACAGAAGTGGCTTGAGTACCTCAGAAGCTGCTGATCTCTTGGGATTTTCACACACAACAGTCACCAGAGTTTTCAAAGAAAAGCAAAAGTTCCAAGTAAATTTATTATCAAAGTACATATATGTCACCATATACACGCCTGTGATTCATTTTCTTTTGCTTCTATCACAATAGAATCAATAAAATATCACACTTAGCAGAGCAGACCAACAACCAATGTGCAAGAGACAATAAACTGCAAAAACAAAAGAGGAAAAATGAAATAATAATAATAATAATAACAACAAAACACACGATTGAAGAAATGTGAATACATGAAGTTACAATGGATGTACTGAAAGAGGTTATAAAAACTACCCACGAATGGAAAAGTACTGGATGATAATATTCATGATTATTGATATAAAAAATTGAATTGCTTTCATCCCTACCTATTAATGGACATCAAAAAGGTCTTAAAAATCCTGAATAAGTGCCTGAATTTTGACAGAAGTCAAAACATTTTTATCTAAAGGGGAAATCACAAAAGATTAATCAAAATACCATCTTATTATCTGTTTACAAACTATATATAGAAGTATAAGACTATAAGACATAGCACCAGAATTAAGCCATTCTGCCCATCGAGTCTACTCCGCCATTCTAACCTGGCTAATCCCTGATCCTACTCAACCTCACACACCTGCCTGCTCGCCATATCCTTTGATGCCCTGACCGTTCAAGAAACGATCAACTTCCACCTTAAATATATACATGGACTTTGCCTGCATTTCAGTCTGTGGCAGAGAACTCCATAGCTTTATTACTCCCTGGCTAAAAAATTTCCTCCTTACCTCTGTTCTAAAGGAGATCCCTCAATTTTGAGGCTGTGCCATTTATTTCTGGATACCCACACAATAGGAAACATCCTCTCCACCTCCACCCATCTAGTCCTTTTGGTATTTAGTAGGTTTCAATGAGGTTCCCCCACATTCTTCTAAATTCCAGTGAGTACAGGCCCAAAGCTGCCGAACTCTCCTCATATGTTAACCCATTCATTCCCAAACCATCTTTGTGAACCTCCTCTGAACTCTCTCCAAAGACAACACATCCCAAAACTGTTGACAATACTCCAACTGCAGTCTGACTAGTGTCTCTTAAAGGCTCAGCATTAACCCCTTGCTTTTATATTCTATTCTCCTTGAAATAAATGCCAACATTGCATTTGCCTTCTTTACCACACACTCAACCTATAAATTAACCTTTTGGGTGTGTTGTATGAGGTCTCCTAAGTCCCTCTGATATTCGAAGCTTCTCCCCACTTAGAAACTAGTCCACAGGATTGTTCCTTTTACCAAAATACATCATCATACATTTCCCAACACTGTATTCCATCTTCTACTTTTTTGCCCATTCTTCCAATTTGTCTAAGTCCTGCTGCAATCACCTTGCTTCCTCAGCACTACCTACCCCTCCACTTATCTTCATATCATCCACAAACTTTCCAACAAAGCCATCAATTCCATTAACTAGATCATTGACAAACATTGTAAAAATTAGAGGTCCCAATACTGACTCCTGAGGAACACCACTGGTCACTGGCAGCCAACAAGAAACAGCTCACTTTATTCCATAAGACCATAAGTCAAAGGAGCAAATTTTGGCCATTCAGCCCATTGAGTCTGCTCCACCATTTCATCATGAGCTGATCCAATCTCCCTTTTAGTCCCATTCCTTCTCACCATAACCTTTGATGCCTTGACTACTCAGATACCTATCAATCTTTGCCTTAAATACACCCAATGACTTGGCCTCCACTGCCGCCCGTGGCAACAAATTCCTAGATTCACTATCCTCTAGCTAAAAAATTTTTTCGCATCTCTGTTCTGAATGGGAGCCCTGCAATCTTCAAATCAAGTCCTCTAATACTAGACTCCCCCACCATGGGAAACAACTTTGCCACATCCACTCTGTCCATGCCTTTCAACATTCAAAATGTTTCTATGAGGTCCCCCCTCATCCTTCTAAACTCCAAGGAGTACAGTCCAAGAGCGGTCAAACGTTCCTCATATGTTAACCCTCTCATTCCCGGAATCATTCTACTGAATCTTCTCTGAACCCTCTCCAATGTCAGCACATCCTTTCTTAAAAAGGAGCCCAAAACTGCACAGAGTATTCCAAGTGAGGTCCTCCCAGTGCCTTATAGAGCCTCTCCTTTGTCTAGCCTACTTGTAATTTCTTCAAAAAATTGTGCTAGGTTTGTCAGGCAGGATTTTCCTTTAAGGAAACCATACTGAGTTCTGCCTATCTTGTCATTTGCCTCCAGGTACTCCATAACCTCATCCTTGACAATAGAATCCAACAACTTCCCAACCACCGATGTCAAGCTAACAGGTCTATAATTTCCTTGTCCCCTTCTTACATAGCTAAGTGACATTTGCAATCTTCCAGTCCTCCGGAACCAGGCCAGAATCTATCAACTTTTGAAAGATCATTGCTAATGCCTCTGCAGTCTCCACTGCTACTTCCTTCAGAACACGAGGGTGCATTCCATCTGGTCCGGGAGATTTATCTACCCTTAGACTATTCAGCTTCCTGAGTACCTTCTCTGCCGTAATTCTGACTGAGCGTACTTCTCTTCCCTGACACCCTTGAATGTCCGGTATATTGCTGATGTCTTCTTCAGTGAAGACTGATGCAAAGTACTCATTCAGTTTCTCCGCCATCTCCTTATCTCCCATTACTATTTCTACAGCATTATTTTCTGTCGGTCCTATATCTACTCTCACCTGTCTTTTACTCTTTATATACTTGAAAAAGATTTTAGTATCCTCTTTGATATTATTTGCTAGTTTCCTTTCATAGTTCATCTTTTCCCTCTTAATGACCTTCTTAGTTTCCTTTTGTAAGCTTTTAAAAACTTCCCAATCCTCTGTTTTCCCACTAATTTTTGCTTCCTTGTATGCCCTCTGCTTTGCTTTTACTTTGGCTTTGACTTCTCTTGTCAGCCACAGTTGCATCCTTTTTCCATTCGAAAATTTCTTCTTCTTTCAAATATATCTGTCTTGCACCTTCCTCACTTCTCGCATAAACTCCAGCCTCTGCTGCTCTGCCGTCCTTCCCGCTAGTGTCCCTTTCCAGTTAACCTTGGCCAGTTCCTCTCTCATGTCACTGTAATTTCCTGTACTCCACTGAAATACCGACACATCGGATTTCGGCTTCTCTTTCTCAAATTTCACTGTGAACTCAATCATGTTGTGATCACTGCCTGCTAAGGGTTCCTTCACTTCCATCTCTCTAATCACCTCTGGTTCATTACACAATACACAATCCGGTACAGCCGAACCCCTAGTGGGCTCAACAAAAAGCTGTTCTAAAAAGCCATCTCAGAGACATTCTACAAAGTCTCTCTCTTGAGATCCAGTGCCGACCTGATTTTCCCAATCCACTCGCATGTTAAAATCCCCCACAATTATCATAACACTGCCCTTCTGGCAAGCCTTTTCTATTTCCTGGTGTAATTTGTAGTCCACATCACTGCAGCTGCTTGGAGGCCTGTAGATAAATGCCATCAGGGTCCTTTTACCCTTGCGATCTCTTAGCTCAACCCATAAAGATTCTGTACCTTCCGATCCTATATCAACTCTTTCTAATGATTTAATATCATTTCTTACCATTAAAGCCATGCCACCCCCTCTACCTACCTGCCTATCCTTCCGATACACTGTGTATCCTTGGGCGTTCAGCTCCCAGAGACATGTATCCCTTAGCCACGTCTCAGTGATGGCCACAATATCATACCTGCCAATCTCTAACTGTACAACAAGATCATCCACCTTATTCCTTATGCTGCGTGCATTTAAGTATAACACCTTAAGTCCAGTATTTGGTACTTTTTGCTTTGATTGCACTGCAATTTTATTGCACTGAAACTCATCCCAATGGCTGCAAGTTTGCTTCATCACCTGCCTGTCCTTCCTGACATCCTTACTGCTCACTACCTTACATTTATTTCTGTTTGCCTTCTCCTCCACTCTATCATTCCAGTTCCCATCCCCCTGCCAAATTAGTTTAAACCCTCCCTAACAGCTCTATTAAACGTTCCCGCCAGGATATTAACCCGGGTCACACCTGCCCCAAGAGAGGTCCCAATGATCCAGAAACTTGAATCTCTGCTCCCTGCTCCAATCCCTCAGCTACGCATTTATCCTCCACCTCATTCCGTTCCTACTCTCACTGTCGCGTGGCATAGACAGTAATCCCGGTCCTTCTTCTCAACTGCTTTCCTAACACCCTATATTCTCCTTTCAGGACCTCTTCCCTTTTCCTACCTATATCATTGGTACCTATATGTACCACGACCTCTGGCTCCTCACCCTCCCACTTCAGGCTATCTTGGACGCGATCAGAAACATCCTGGACCCTGGCATCTGGGAGGCAAACTACCATCTGGGTCTCCTGACTGCGTCCACAGAATCACCTATCTGACCCCCTAACTATCGAGTCCTCTATTACTACTGCTTTCCTCTTCCTTTCCCTACCCTTCTGAGCTACAGGTTCAGACTCTGTGACGGAGGCACGGCCACTGTTGCTTCCCCCAGGTAGGCTGTCCACCCCAACAGTACTCAAACAGGAGTACTTATTGTCAAGGGGTAGAGCCACTGGGGTACTGTCTAGTATCTGACTCTTTCCCTTCCCCCTCCTAACTGTGACCCACCTGTCTGCCTTCTGTGGCCCCGGTGTGACCACCTGCCTGTAACTCCTCTCTGTCAACTCCTCACTCTCCCTGACCAGATGAAGGTCATCGAGCTGCAGCTCCAGTTCCCTAACACGGTTCCTTAGGAGCTGCAGCTCGGGGCACCTGGTGTAGATGTAGACTTCCGGGAGGCTAGGAGACTCCTGGACCTCCGACATCCGACACTGAGAACAACAAGCTGCCCTCACACTCATATATTCCCTTTCCTCAAAGAACAGGAAAAACTGAAACCTGAACCTACCTTGCCTTGCCCGCTTGAGCCCAAGCCCTTAAGCCTACACTCTGCTCCCGGCTCACTCCGCTGCCCGCACAACGACATGGCCCACTGTATAAGGCTGTGTTCCTTTTAAATCTTCGCGCTTCACTGCCCAACATCACACGCCTGCGCAGTCCCTCCTCTCTTAACTCCAATGAGAATAAGAAAAAACCCTAATGCTCCCGCCGTACTCCCGTTCCGATTCTCAGACTTCCTTCTCCAAATGAATCATTCTCCAAATTCCCACTCATTGCATCCTGCCTGTCAGCCATTCTGCTATCCATGCCAGTATCTTTCCTGATATGCCATAGGATTTTATCTTGTTAAGTAGCCTCATGTGTGGCACCTTATTAAACTCCATCTGAAAATCCAAGTAAATTACATCCACTGCCTCTTATTTGTCCACCCTACTTGTTACTTCCTCGAAGAACTCTAACCGATCCATCAGGCAAGATTTCCCTTTACAGAAACCATGCTGACTTTGACTCCAAGTATCTCGAAACCTCATCCTTTCCCAAACACTGAGGTTGAGCTAACCAGCCTGTAGCTTCCTTTCTTTTGCCTTCGTCCCTTCTTAAAGAGCGGACTGACATTTGCAATCCTCCAGGGACATGCCAGAATCAAGTGATTCTTGAAAGATCATGACCAATGCATCCGTTATCTCTTCAGCAACCTCTCTCAGGACTCTAGGATGTAGTCAATCTGACCCAGGTGACTTTTCCACCTTAAAACCTTTGAGTTTGTCTAGCTCTTTTTCCTTTGTAATAGCAATGGCACTTACTCCTGCTCCCTGACACTCACAGACCTCTGATACACAGCTAATGGCTTCCACAGTAAAGCCAGATGCAAAGTACCGTTAAGTTCATCTGCCATTCTTTGTCCCCCATTACTACCTCACCAGCATCATTTTCCAGTGGTCCAATATCAACTCTCACCTCCCTTCATATAACTGAAAAAACTTTTCTGGGATACTGATACATGTGACTTACGCTTCTCCCTCTCAAATTGCAATATGGATTTAATCAAATTATGATCACTGCCTCCTAAGGGTTCCTTTACATTAAGCTCTCTAATAAGATCTAAAATAGCCTTTCCCCAAGTAGCCTCAAGCACAAACTGCTGTAAAAACCCATCTCATAGGCATTCAACAAATAGAGCTAAATACCTCTATCAAGTCCGCCCTCAACCTTCTATGCTCCAAGGAATAAAGACCTAACTTCTTCAACCTTTCCCTGTAACTTAGGTGCTGAAACCTAGGTAACATTCTAGTAAATCTTCTCTGTACTCTCTTTTGTTGACATCTTTCCTATAATTCGGTGACCAGAACTGTACACAATACTCTCTTGTGATCTGACACCAACCTGATTTTCCCAATCCCCTTGCATGTTGAATTTCCCCATTATAATTGTGTCATTACCCTTATTACATACCTTTTCCAGGTCCCTTTGCAATCTTAGCACCACATCTTGGCTGCTGTTTGGATTCCCTTAATGTTCCCTTTTTATCCTTTCAATTTCTTAACTCGACCCACAAAGAATCAGCATTCTCTGACCCTATGCCACCTCTTTCTAAAGATGTAATTCCATCTCTTACCAACAAAGCCACTTCACCACCTATGCCTTCCTGTCTGTCCTTTTGATACAAAGTATATCCTTTGATGTTAAGCTCACAACAATGGCCTTCTTTCAGCCACGACTCAGTGATGCCCACAATGTCATATTGACCAATCTCTAACTGCACCATGAGTTTGTCCACCTTATTCTGAATGATATGACGATTTAAATACAGAACCTTCAGTCCTGTAGTCTTCACCCTTTTGAATTTTGCCTCTGTAATACAATTTAACTCCTTGCTCTGTCTGCATTTGTACCCAGTCACTGGTTTGTCTTTCCTTACATTCACATTATATCAATCATCTACTTGTAAACCTGCTGGCTCATCCTCAGCTCTGGTTCCCAACCTAATTCCATATAATTTTAAACAACCCCCAATAGCTCCAGTCAATCTGTCTGCAAGAATTTTGTTCCACCTCAGGTTTAAGTGCAAACCGTCCCTTTTTTACAGGTCACACTTGCCCCAGAAGAGGTCCCAATGATCCAGAAATCTGAATCCCTCCACCCCGCTCCAACTCTTCAGCCACACATTTATCTTCCACTTCTTTCTATTCCTATACTCATTGTCACGTGGCACAGGCAGCAATCCGAGATTACTACCTTTGAGGTCCTACTTCTCAGCTTCCTTCCTAACTCTCTGTATACTTTTTACTGGACCTCCTCTCTTTTTCTTCCTATGTCATTGGTACCAATATGCACCACAACTTCTGGTTGCTCACCCTCCCCTTCCACAATATTGAGGACGCATCAGAAACATATCAGACCCTGGCACCTGGGAGGCAAACTACCATCTGTATTTCCTTTTCATGTCCACAGAATGACCTGTCTGTACCCCTGACCATAGAGATCCCTGTTATTGCTTCCATCCTCTTCAGTTCCCTACCCTTCTGAACCACAGGTTGAGACTCAGTGCCAGAGGCATGGCTGCTGTTACTTCCCCAGGTAGGTCGTCACTCCCAGCAGTACTCAAAATGGAGTACTTATTGTTTAGGGGGATGGCCACAGGGGTTCTCTCCATATCTGATGTTCTCTCTTCCGTCTCCTGACAGTTACCCATTTATCTGTCTCCTGTGGCCCCAGGGTGACTGCCTCCCTTTAGCTCCTCTCTATCACTGCTTCACTTTCCCAAACAAGCTGAAGGTCATCGAGCTACAACTCTATTTCCTTAACACAGTCTCTAAAGAGTTGCATCTCGATGCAACTGGTGCAGATGTGACCATTGGGGAGGTTGGGAGTCACCCGGAAATCCCACATCTGACACCCAGAACAGAATGCTGGCTCTGTACACGCACCCCCAATTCTCTCAAGATTTAAATAAGAAATAAGGAATGAACTTCCTTACTTACCTTAACTCTGGCTGTTCTTGCCAAAGCCCTACTACTCTGTGCAACACTGTGTGTCAGACAGAGTGGTCAGCAGCACTGGGGCTCCACAGGGGACTGTCCTGTCTCCCTCTCTCTTCACCATCTACACCTTGGACTTCAACTACAACACAGAGTCTTGCCATCTTCAGAAGTTTTCTGATGACTCTGCCATTGTTGGATGCATCAGCAAGGGAGATGAGGCTGAGTACAGGGCTACAGTGGGAAACTTCGTCACATGGTGGGAGCAGAATCATCTGCAGCTTAATGTGAAAAAGACTAAGGAGCTGGTGGTGGACCTGAGGAGGGCTAAGGCACCGGCGACCCCTGTTTCCATCCAAGGGGTCAGTGGGGACATGGTGGAGGATTACAAGTACCTGGGATATGAATTGACAATAAACTGGACTGGTCAAAGAATACTGAGGCTGTCTACAAGAAGGGTCAGAGCCTCTCTATTCCCTGAGGAGACTGAGGTCCTTTAACATCTGCTGGACAATGCTGAGGTTGTTCTACTAGTCTGTGGTGGCCAGTGCTATCATGTTTGCTGTTGTGTGCTGGGGCAGCAGGCTGAGGGAGCAGACACCAACAGAATCAACAAACTCATTCGCAAGGCCAGTGATGTTGTGGGGGTGGAACTGGACTCTCTGTCAGTGGTGTCTGAAAAGAGTTGCATGCCATCTTGGACAATGTTTCCCATCCACTCCATAAGGTACTGGTTAGGCACAGGAGTACATTCAACCAGAGACTCATTCTACCGAGTGTCATAGGAAGTCATTCCTACCTGTGGCCATCAAACTTCACAACTCCTCCCTCGGAGTGTCAGACACCCTGAGCAAATAGGCTGATCCTGGACTTATTTCCACTTGGCATAATTTACTTATTATTATTTAATTATTTCTGTTTTTATTTTGCTATATTTCTACTCTATTATTGGTTGGTGCAACTGTAACAAAACCCAATTTTCCTTGGGATCAATAAAGTATGTCTGTCTGTCTGTCTGCCTCAGACTGCTCTGATGACAACTGCTCCCAGGATGTCCGCTCTTCCAGGCGGTACCTGTCTTTTATAGAGACTGGATTTCCTGTTGAAAATCCTTGTCAGACCTGTGCGGGAATGCTCCGGTTGCCTCTGTACAGTATTCCAATCAACAGCATGTATCTTGTAACTAATCCCCACTCACTGAGATAACCACAATATACTTACAGAAGAGCAGAAAGGATACCGTAAGGGTATGAAAGGATGTAAAGAACAATTGATATTAGATTCCTGTGGTGAACTATATATGCCTGTCTGGACACGCCCCCTTGCTGTCTGCTCCTGTGGCTCGTCCCACTGACCCCTGTATAAAGGCGGTTGGGGGCACTGCTCCTCCCTCAGTCTCCAGGATGTTGTGTGATGGTCTCTTGCTGCTGACAATGCTCTCTTCCAGCTAATAAAAGCCTATCTCTCACCTCACGTCTCCGAGAGTTATTGACGGTGCATCAATTCCATAATTCTAGATCAAGCCTGGTGGAAAAGTTGTTATATTGACTTCCTACTAAAAGGCCGTTGACTCAGCCCCACACTCAAGGTTAATAGAAGTTCTTAATATATATAAACTACACCCAATACTAGTGAAATTTCTGCAACATCTGGTTGTACACATTGGCATACTGTAAGCACCCTATGTATCAACATCCAAAGAAGAGCAACCAACATTATCAAAATAAAATAAGGCATTTTTCAAGGCAACTCTCTAAGTCCTCTATGGTTCTGTCTAGCTTTAAACATCCTCTCTAATTTACAGAGTTGAATGAGAATTAGGTATCAAAACAGAAAAATAATTGAGTTCCACCTTATTGCACTTCTATACATGGATGATTTGAAATTATATGCTCCTTCATCAGGAAAGCTAAAGCAACTAATTCAAATAGCAGAGCTATTTTCAAAAGATATAAACATGAACTTTGGACTGGATAAATGCAGAACATTAAACATGAAGAAATGTGCATTAGAACTAATAGAATACAAAACAGAGCAGCAGGATATAATATAAGCAATGGATGAATATGAAATATATATGTATCTGGGATAGCAACATGGAAAGAAAATATATCATAATGCTATAAAGGAAAAGCTTTTGACAGAACTTACTCCAAAGCTTAATAAAATCTGCCAAGCAGAGCTCAACAGTAAATATATAACAAAGGCAATAAACACTTTCATTATACCTACATTAATGTATTTTTTTGGCATAATATGTTGATCTGAAATTGATCTGGAAAATTTACAATGAAAAATAAGAATTGAAGTGATAAGTTTCAAGAAACATTATATACATTTGAATACGCTTAGATTAACACTACCTATGACAGAAGGGGGAGGGGAGGAATAAAAGACATGAAGGATCTACACAACAGTCAGATAAAACTTCTAAGGATATAGTTTCATCAATGAAAACAGGAATCAGCACACCACTAAACTTAAGTGAGAGCACAAGCCAGAACAATGAAGTCATTATCACTATTGAAGAAAAGGTAAGCCAATGGAAGAGCATGACCCTCCATGGAAGACATCCCCACAATCTGAGCAGACTGGATGTCAACAAAGAAATGTCAAGTGCTTGGCTCAGCGTTGGAGACCTCTTCCCAGAAACTGAGGGTTCCTTGTGGCAATCCAGGACCAGGTGGTTAACACAAAAAGTTATCAAGAATATATCATAAAAGACCAACAAATTCATGATGATAAATATAGAAAATGCTGAGAAAAAACAGACACAATCCAACATATTATAGAATCCTGTAGCAGTTTAACTTTATCTGATTGTTTACACAGGCACAATCAAATGGCAAATATAATTTATCAGGATCTGGCTGGATGTAATAATACAGGATAAACGAGTAAGAACAACTTACTTAATAGATATAGTCATTCCAAACAGACATAACTTACAGAAATCAGTAAGTGAAAAACACCAGAAATATGCTGAATTAAAGGAGGAAATTGAAAGCCTTTGGAACATGAACAAGGTATACATTGTCCTGAAAGTAATATCTGCAGCTTGTGTCATCCGAAAGGAACTACACAATAGCATTAAACAATTAGAGCTACACAACAATATCTATGTAAATCTTCAGAAAGCTACAATACAAAAACATCACTAGAATAGTCTGAAAGTTCCTAGCAAATGAGATGACCTTGCTTGGATATCCATTCCTCAGGTTTCACCAACTTGAGCTGAGAAAAAATAAATTGCAGTAAGTAATATGTAATCAATTAATATCCAGAACATGAGACAAAGGGTCCCTGAAAGTGAGTCAGCTCAGTGATGGGACGAGTGACATGGAGTGAAATTATCCCCTCTGGTTTAAGAGCTTGATGGTTGAGGGGTAATAACTGCTCTTGAACCTGGTGGCATAGTTCCTGATGCTTCTGTGTCTTCTTCCTGATGGCAACAGTGAGGAGAGAGCATGGCTTGGATGGTGAGGCTCCTTGATCATGGATGCTGCTTTTCTGTGACAGTGCTCAATGGTAGGGAGGGCTTTACCTGTGATGGATTAGGCCATATACACTACAGAAAATGCAACCCGTCAATATACTCTCCACCACACATCTATCAACCTTCACAAACCTCTGAGAAAGTAGAGACGCTGCCATGCTTTCTACCTAATGGCACTTACATGCTGGACTCAGGATAAATCCTCTGGAATGATAACACTGAGGAACTTAAAGTTGCTGACCCTCTCCAACTCTGATACCCCCAAAGAGGACTGGCTCAAGGACCTCTAGTTTCCTCCTCCTAAATCAACAATTAGATCCTGAGACTTTCTGATATTGAGTGAGAGGTTGTTGCTGTGGGCACCACTCAGCAAGATTTTTAGTCTCTCCCCTACACAATGATACGTCACCACCTCTGATTCAGCCAACAACGGTGGTTTTGTCAGCAAACTTAAACATGACATTGGAGCTGTGCTTAACAAGTAGAAAGTGAGCAAAGCAACAGACTAAGCACTCAGCCCTGTGGTGAACCTGCGCTGGTGGAGATTTTGGAGGAAATGTTGTTGGCAATCTGAAAGAACTGGAGTCTTCAAGGGAGGAAACCAAAGGTTCAATTGCACAAGGAGGTATTAAGGCTGAGGGCTTGAAGCTTCTTAATTAGTTTTGAGGAGATGAAAATACTAGATGCCAAACTGTAGTCAATACTTTATTGATCCCAAAGGAAATTACAGCATCACACTAGCATTACAAGTGCACGGATATACAAATATTAGAAGAGAAGTAAGAATATATTTTTTTAAAAGTTACTCTAACAGGCGGGGGCAGGGTCACCACTTCCCCATCATTGACTCATTAAAGAGTTTAATGGCCAAGGGTAAGAATTAGCTCATATAGTACTCTTTGGATTAACACAGTTGTCTTAGTCTGTTGCTAAATGTGCTCCTTTATTTAGCCAAGTTGGCATGCAGGGTTGAGAAATATTGTCCAGAATTGCCTGGATTTTCTGTAAGGCCCTTTGTTCTACCACAGCCTCCAGTGTGTCCAGTTTAACTCCTATAACAGAGTCTGCCTTTCTGATCAGTTCATTGAGCTTGTTGGCATCACCCATTTTGATGCCATTTTCCCAGCACGCCAGTACATAGAAAGTCAAACTGGCGATAACAAACTGGTAGAACGTGTGAAGGAGAGGCTTGCATACTCCAAAGGACCTCAGTCTCCTCAGGAAGTACAGGTGACTCTGGACCTTCTTGTACACAGCCCTGTGTTGTGCTTCACTCAAGTCTGTCATCCAGGTGCATCCCCAGGTACTTGTAGGTCCTCACCACATCCACGTCCTCACCATCAATAGTAATAGGGAGCAATGCAGGTTTAGTCTTCCTAAAGTCCGTCACCACCTCCTTTGTCTTACTGATGTTGCGCTGCAGATGATACAATGAAGTGTGTACTCATGTATGGATCTTCACTATCCAGATGTTCCATGATTAAGTAAAGAGCCAATGAAATGGCATCTGCTGTTGATCTGTTGTGATGGTAGATCCAAGTCACTTTTCAGGTAGGAGTTAATATGCTTCATCACCAACCTCTCAAAACACTTCATCACAGTGGATGTAAGTGCTACTGGACTCTAGTCATTGAGGCAGGTTACCGTGCTCTACTTAGGCACTGATATAATTAAAGCCTTTTTGAAGTAGGTGAGTACCTGAGATAACTGAAACAAAAGATTAAGGGTGTTGGTGAACACTCAAGCCAGTTGATCAACACAGGCCTCTAGTACTCAGTTAAGTACCCTGCCTGGGTCGGATGCTTTCTGCGGATTCACCCTTACGAAAGATGCTCTTATGCTTGCCTCAGAGATGGAAATCACAGGGCCACCGGGACTGTGGGAGTTTGTGATGCTTCTTCCATGGTTTGACAGTCAAAGGGAGCATAGAAGGCATTGAGCCTTGTTGTCACCTATTCCAGCCAGCTTTACTTGGCAAGAGCTAATAGAATTCAAATGCTGCCACAACTGTGGGGCATCCTGCAATGATTCAAGTATGGTCCAGAATTGCCACTTTGCATGTGAGATGGTTTTCCGGAGATTGTTCCTGGACCTCTTGTATTTTACCTGTTTACCAGACCTGAATACCACTGATCTGGCAGATTGTAGATCTCATCCAGGGCTTCTGGTTGGGGAAGACTCTGAATGTTTTCACGGGGCCACACTCATTGAAAACTATTTTTTATAAAGGCTGTGACCACTGTGTGTATTCATTCAGATCCTCCAATGAGTCCTTGAATACTTGAAGCAATCCTACAGCAGCACCTCTGCCTCCTGCGACCATCTGTTTGTTGTCCTGATCACTGGAGCCTTTCTCTTTAGCCTCTAAGAGGAAGAGAGCCAAGTGATCAGATTTCCTGAAAAGCAGTCTAGGCATGGAACAGTAGGCATTACCAATCATGGTATAGCAGTGATAGAGTGTGTTGGGTCCCCTGGTGCTGCAGGTGATAAGTTGATGATAACTAGGCAGAAATTTCTTCAAACAAGCCTAACTGAAGTCCCTGACAATGATTTGAAAGGCATCGGACAGGCTGTTTCAAAACTTCAAGTGCTTGCTCAACATTGGCCTTTGGTGGTATGTAACTCACTGTCAGGATCACAGAGGAGAACTGTCTTGGTAAGTAGAATGGTCAGCATTTAACCATTAGATGTTCCATGTCGGGAGAACAAGAGCGCAACAAGTTCTCTTGAATCATAGGCTTTAAGATGTGTATCAAGAAGCCTTTGGGTCTTACTGACATATCCAGCATGGCTGGAGTGAGCCCTGTCTCTGTGAAACACAGAACATAGGAATTCCTCATTTCCCTCTGATACAACAATTTTGTCCTCAATCTTATTCTCCAGCAACTGTACATTTTCTAACAATCTGCTGGGTAGAGAGAGATTTCTTAGTCCTTGGACTTTCAGTCTGGCTTGGAGTCTTCCCTCCTCCTGCTTTTTCAGTCATGCCGATATATGTTCGTCTACTTAAAAGTTTGCTTCGTACCTGCATGCTTGAGATTTAAGACGGCCAAGTCCTTCAGAAGATTGCAAAATCAGTAACTTGTTAAGACATTTCAAAAGTGCATTACTTAAAGGGGAATTACAGGCTGCAGATTGCAGTGAATGTAATTCAGAAGAAGTATATCTAGAAGTTTTGTAAGCTGCCTGCAACATATCCCTGTGGTTCACCAAGCACAGTCTTGGCCACCTTGAATCATCTGCTGAGTTAAAGTTCTGTGGGCAAAAATATTAATGACAGAGGTCAGAGGAGAATGACCAGGCTGGTTCATGCTGACAGGGTGGTGACAACAACTCAAACAACCACACGTTACAACAGAGATGTGCAGAAGGACACGACATGTTGAACCTTGAAGTAGATGGGCTATGGCAGCAGAAGATCTCACTTGGATCCTGTCCCCAAAAAAATGTGTGTAAATTATAACTGAACAGACAAAGCAGACAATACTGTTCTTCAGATGACAGCCAATTTAATCTTATGGATGCTATTCAGTAATTGCCAGATTAATATGGCAGTATTGGCATTATGCAAATTACTTCACAATCATGAAGTGCGGCAATCAGCGTCAATGGAAAAGGTCTACCTACTGTCCAGCATAAATGAAGAACTCCTCCAAAAACCTGACATAAAATGAAGGAGATTAGCAACTCTACCAGCTGCATAGACTGAACAGGATTCTGCTCACAATGAACAGTAAAGAGGAGCATAACTCTGCTCTCCAGGAGAGAGATGAGCTTACGTATACCATACCTCATCTCAAGTATGACAGTGATCTGCCATGCATGGCATTTCTCTGCACACAGCATAGCAATCAGCTTATGTGCAGCATCTACCAATTTGAGGTGTATTGTTAGCTCTAGCATCTTTCTGCTCCTATAGAACTGCAATCAGCCCCATGAGTTGCATCACTTTATCCACTGTGAGCAGTAATCAATTTACAATTGACATTTCACTATACAATGAAAAGAGTGATTTGTTCTCTAAGGCATCACTGTTCTCAGTGAGGACATCAAGCTGTTCCCTGGTGCTCCTTTAGAGCAAGGGTTTCCAACTTTTTGTATGCCGTGGACCCCTACTGTTAACTGAGGTGTCTGTGGAGCCCGGGCTTTAGAGCTTCAAGTTACTCTTATGTAGCAGAAAACAGACTGCTAGTTGAACAGAACAAGGCTGCATGAAAGCAAAGTATTGTGTTTGGCCTTCACCTGTGTATTCATGGAAAATGCCACTTAAATATGTATTGCTTCCGAGATCTTGCAAAGAAATGCTTACTAGAGACAAAGTGAGAGTCAAGGTCTCCTGGTGCTGTATCACCTCACGTGTGAAAAAGAAAATGGGCAGAGCAGACCATGTGTAAACTTTTGCTCCAAGCATCATATGATGCAGGAGACGATTTGGCCCATTGTATCTCTGCTGTTAAAAGAACTATCTAGGCAAATCCCACTGTCCAGAATTAGCTATACAAATCTTTGAAGCATAACTTTTTAAGTAAAGTGTACATTTGTTTTCATTTAGAAATTGTCTTTGTCCATGAGTCTGTGCCATCCAATTATGTTATTTCGCCAATTAACCTACTAACTAGTAACCTGTCTGTCTTTGGAATATGGGATCAAACCAGAGGATTCAGAGGAAACCCACATGGTCACATTTGGAATGTACGAACTCCTTACCAGACAAAGATAGGGGAACACCTAAGTTGCTGGTGCTGTAAAGCATTAAGCTAATTACTACACCACAAGAAGTAAACATTTCTGGCAGTAACTTCCTGGAACCTTCCATGTTGGGGATTAAAACATTTACCCTGATATCCCCTTTAGTCCTTCTAAATTGCACTGGACTTGTTAGTTACTCTTGCTATAGAAGAAATAACTATCTCTCATTATTTTATAAAACTCAGTTAAATATTTCTCTTTTGCATTATTTATTTATTTTCTGTAACGTAATATTTTATGCTTTTCTCTGTACTGCTTCAGCAAAACAATGAGTATATGTATATTTCACAGTATATGTCAGTGAAGACATATGCTGCAACATTCTGAATTAGCTGACTGTTCTCTGCTCCAAGGTAACAAAACACAGCATATCCAAGCATGGCTATAACAGTCTCATTCCTGCAACATTTTTGTAAGCATCCTCTCTGTACTACCCCATCCCCACCCGTGCAGTCATTATTCTCCTGGTAACCAAAACTGTATGCAAACAACAAACTGCTGGAAGAATTCAGTGGGTCAGGCAGAAAGCAGAAAGATATTTGATGTTTTGGGTTAATGTCCTTCATCAGGACTGAGGGGGTACACATACAGTACTTTTGCACAGTACTGTTTTTGTCAATGTGGAGCAGAGAACAAGTTTTTAAATCTGGCAGGAACAAAGGTTCTTGGCAATGATGCGAATGAAGAGTCACAGGAGGGTGGGGGGAACAGGTGGCCAGGAAAGAGTGCTGGGGCAGGGGGTGGCAGGGAGTGCAGGCACACTCAGCCCTGAGACACCAGGCAATTTCAAACAATTGGCTTGTTGCTCATTACAGAATGTCTCTCTGGTGCTTCCTGCTCCCTCCCCTCCACCTTCCCCTTTTTCACACCCTCTCTCTGCCCTCTTCCCACTCTCAGTCCACAACAGAGACCTGTATCAGAATCAGGTTTATCATCACTCTCATATGCCATGAAATTTGGGGGTTTTTTGTTGCAGAAATACAGTGCAATACATAAAATTATTGCACAGTCGAAAGTTTTGCACAACACTGTAGATGGAGCAGCAGCTGGGTGCTAAGTGGAACCAGGTGAGGAGGTGGAGGATAGCAGATTGGGCCAGGTAAAGTAGGTGTAAAGGAGGGTTTCTTCTTTTTCTTTGTTACTGCACATGTTAATCAAAATGGCTTCTTTGTTTTGTTAAAAGTAGGAATGCTTCTTTGTTGCGAGAGAGTGCTGGAAGCTTGTTTGGGTTAAAAATGACTGATAACGAGAGTTGTATTCCTTTGTAAACCAATTGGGATTAATGTTTTTCTTTCTTCTGAGTCTGTAAGCTATTGTTGGCGGGCTTTTGGGGAGATCAGCGCAAGGGGGTGAGAGAGAGAGGACGCAATGCTGTAAGCTGGGCGAGGAACGGACCTCAAGTGGGGGTCCGAGGCCAAAGAGGTACCCCGAGGAGAGAAGACGAAGATAGATGTGCTTGGTTGACCACTTCCAGTGGTCCTGAGCTGCGAGTCGAGGAGTTCGGAGGGGATCGAATGGTGGCCAGAAGACTTCAGTAATTGAGCTCCAACGGTTGTGCACAAAGTGGTTTGGACTTTGATAAGTTTGGCACCTTTTCTTTATTTTATTTTCCTTCATGTATACTGTATAATTATTAATTACTGAGTTACGGTAATCTTTATAAATTGTAATCATTTAATCGCATATGGTGTCCTGTCTGTTCTTTGGCAAGGTTGGGGGACACAGCATCCACACCAGCTGATTACCCAGTTTGGCGGGGCCAAAGGCTGCTCCCCCTAGACGAGAACGAGCTGAGCGAGCCTGAGGCGACCCCGGGGGTTACATAGGCAAGTGTGGAAGTCGAGAAGTAGGCCGGACGGATATATGGAGACAATAAATAATTGCCAATTCTGGAAGTAAAGAAGGTGTTAAGTGTGCTGCTTAAGGCAGATGGAGCCAGTGTGGGAGAGATTAGGAAACCCAGTGGGTAAAGTGTGTGTAACAGGCAAGTGGAACCAGGAGCCGGAAGGGAAAGAAACGTTGCAAAAGGGAGTCTGGGGAGCAAACTTTGGACTGAAAATGTATTGAGCGAACCTGGATAGAAAAAGGAGAGAGAAAGGGGATTGGAGTTCAGGCTGACTGAAATTGGAAATCTCAAAGGTCAGAACATTGGCTTGGCTTTCTGGAGCAGTCTATGTTCCAAATTTGCTCCAGCACCACTCCCAGCTCCTTCTCTGCTATATCCATGAGTGAATTGGTACTGCTTCCTGCACCTAAGGTAGCTCACCAATTTCATCAGCCCCTACGCTCACCCTGTACTCTAATTCACATAGTCCATTTCTGATGCACTCTCCCCCTTCTTAACCTCTCTGTCTCCCTCTCAGGTGACAGAAAATCCACCAGCAATGACTACAAATCCATTGACTCCCACAGCTACCCAGACTATAGCAGCTCCCAATCACACCTTTTGCACGGATGCCAGTCCTTCTTCTCAGATTCTCAGCTGCATCTGTTCATGACATGAGGCCTTCCATTCCGGGATATCTGAGATATCCTCCTTGTTCAGAAATTGGGGCTTCCCATTTATTGTGGTTGATGGAACCCTCACCCACATGCCCTCTGTTTTCCAAACCTACCCTTATTACATCTGCTCACCCCCCAACAGAACAGTTTTCCTGCTTCTCACCATTTACTACACCTGTCTATGCATCCAGTACATCGTTCTTCAAAACTTCTGTCAGCTACAACATGGTCCCATCACTAAACCTATCTCCACCTCCAAAGCCCTTTCAGCTTTCTAAGTGACCACTCTCTTTCTGAATCCTTGCTTCCTAATCCTTTACGCAGTATGTTATCATACATCTTTTGGAAATCCAGCTGTTCACCTTTGTGCACTGTGCTCCTTATATCCTCAAAGAATTCCAACAGGTTGTGCCAAAAAGGGCTTGCCCTTCCTCAAATCCATGCTGTGTCTGCCTCGCTATTTCTTCCTTAATGAATTCCTCCATTTATATCCAAAACTTTTGATGTCTATAACATATTGGAAGGGTCCTAATGATATCTATTAAACAACAAAGTGATTACAATTAATCCATGGCTGCTTAGAAATTACAAATGTCTTAGAATGTTTTTCCTCATGCTTCTCATAATCACATGTTATTTGATTTCAATTTCACGTGTATCACTTTCTTATTGTAACTATATGTTTTCTAATCACAGAATGGGGAAGGTTTGAAATTCAGACAAGAAGCCAAACAGTCTTGATTAAATGAAAATGAAGGCACCTGAAAAAGATGGCATTATCTTTTCTAAGTGGAATACCCAAGAATCATTGTCATATTGACTTCAGATCTCTTTGAGTCGGAAAAATGAAAGTGACAGCTAATGAGAAACAGTGGAACCAGTGATAGAAGGCTGAAGCAAAAGTCACGGAGAGATACATGAAACATGTGAAACAGGAATGGAACAATAAACACAAGCAAGTCTGCAGATGATGGAAATCCAAATCAACACACACAAAATCCTGGAGGAACTCAGCAGGTCGGGCAGCAGCTCGAGAAATGAGCAAACTGTCGAAAAGAAGTGGCGGGGGGGGGGCACAGAGGTACCAGAATAGAAAGTGGGGGGGGGGGGGAGAGACAGGACACACGGAGAGTGGTGGGAGTGTGGAATGAGCTGCCAGATGAAGTGGTAAATGTGGGCTCATTTTTAACATTTAAGAAAAACTTGGACAGGTACATGGATGAGAGGCATATGAAGGAATATGGTCCAGGTGCAGGTCAGAGGGACTAGGAAGAAAAATGGTTTGGCACAGCCAAGAAGGGACAAAAGGTCTGTTTTTGTGCTGTAATGTTCTATGGTTCTATGATAGCTGGAAGGGGACAGGTGAAGCCAGGTGAATTGGAAAGATAAAGGGCTGGAGAAAAAGGAATCTGATAGGACAGGAGGGAGGACCATAGGAGAAAGGGAAGGGGTGAGGGCCCATGGAGAGGTGATAGGGAAGTGAGAAGAGGTAAGAGACCAGAGTGGGGAATAGAAGAGGGGAAGAGAAGTGACATATGTTTTTTTTACCAGAAGGAGAATTCAATATTCATGCCATCAGGTTAGAAGCTAAGCAAATGGAATAGAGGGTGTTTCTCCTCCATCCTGAGTGTGGCCTCATCTTGGCACAAGAGAAGGCCATAGACTGACATGAGAGAACAGGAATGGGAATTGGAATTAAAGTGTTTGGCCACTGGGAAGTACTGCTTTAGGCAGATGGAGTGGAATTGCTCGACAAAGTGGTCCCCAATTTACGACAGGTCTCAACAATGTAGCGGAGTGCATTGCGAGTGCCATATACAATAGACAACCTTAGCAGACAGGCAGGTCCCTCACCTGGAAGGACTGATTGTGGCCCTGAAAGGAGCTGAGGGAGGAGACGAATGGGCAGATGTAATACTTTGGCCTCTTGCAGGGATAAGTGCTGGAATGGAGATTAATGGAGAGGGGCAAATGGACGCAGGAATCACAGAGGGAATAAACCTTGCAGAAAGTGGAAAGAGAGGAAGGTAAGAGTACGTTTGGCAAAAGGATCCCTTTGGAGATGACAGAGGTTGCAGAGGATCATGTTGAATGTGGAGGCTCATGGGCTGGTAGGTAAGGATAAAAGGAACTATCACTGTTTAAGTGGCGGGAAGATGGGGTGAGCACAGATACTTGGGAAATGGAGGAGATGCTGGAAAGGGCAGTATCAATAGTGGAGGAAGAGAAACCTGTTTGTTTGTAGAAAGAGGACATTTCTGATGTCCTAGAAAGGAAAGGCACATCCTGGGTTTTGACGTGGTGGAGGCAAAGGACATAAGGAAAGGGATTGGCGTGTTTACAGGAGATGGGGTGGGAAGAGATGTAGTCACGGTAACTGTGGGAAGCGGTAGGTTATAAAAAATGTTGGTTTACAGTTTGTCACCAGAGATGGAAGCAGAGAGACTGAGAAAGGGGAGGGAAATGTCAGAAATGGCCCAAATTAATTTAAGGGCAGGGTGGAAGCTGATGAAATTGATCAGCTCAGCACAGATGCATGAAGCAGCACCTCTGTAGACGTCAGTGTAGCAGGGGAAGAGTTGGGAGTATTACCAAAGAAGGCTCGGAACATGGACTGTTCTACAAAGCCAACAAAAGGCAAGTGTTGCTGGGGTCCATAACAGGTGCTCATTGCTACCCCTCGAGTTTGGAGAAAGTGGGAAGAGCCAAGGGAAAAATTGTTGAGGGTTGAGGACTAGTTTTGCCAGATGAAGGTGGATGATGGTGGAAGAGAACTGATTAGTTCTTTTATTGAGGAAGAAGTGGAGAGCATTAAAGCCTTCTTAGGGACTGGAGATTAATAGTGAAAATGAAGCAGTCAAGGCCAAGGAATTGAAAGTTACTGAGGAAGTTGAGAGCATGAGAAATGTCACAGGTATAGGTGGGAAGAGACTGAACTAAGGAGGATTGTGGTGAACTACATATGCCTGTCTGGACACACCCCCCTACTGACTGCTCCTGTGGCTCCTCCCACTGACTGTGGCTCTTCCCACAGATCCCGGTATAAAGGCAATTGAGGCCTGAGTCCTATCCTCAGTCTCCAGGATATAGTATGGTGGTCAATTACTGCTTGTTCTTTCTTCCAGTCAATAAAAGCCAATATCTCACCTCACGTCTCGGAGAGTTATTGATGGTGCATCAAGGATAGAATGGAATCAAGGTATAAGGAGACGGGTTCAGTGGGGCAGGAACAGGCAGAGACAATAGGCTGACCCGGACAGCCAGGTTTGTGGATCTTGGGTAGGCGGTAGATGTGAGCAGTGCCGGAAAAGGGAACTATGAGTTTGGTGGCAGTGGATGGGAGCTCCAGAGTTCATGAGGTCAGTGATGGTGTTGGAGTCAGGTTTCTGGTGGTCTGGAGGTGCCGAACAAATATGGTAGATTAAGGATGAGACACTTTGAGACAGGCTGCTGACAAGTACCAAAAGCAAAAGTTATGAGTTGGGGGGAAAGAAAGCAGAGGAAAGGTCTTAGGTATTTGTCCAGATTATACATCTGAAAAAAATTGTAACAGCTTGTTAAATTTCATTATAATGTGCACTTGATTTTAAAACTGAAATTGTCAAGCAGTTCCTTGTATGTTGTGGATAATTGCCTGAAAATTTAATTGCAGAGCACCCTCCAGAGGACACTTGATCCTCTGACCCCAGCCACGTTATCCAAACTTCTTCCCCAAGAGTTTTAAACCAATTGTTGACCTCCGCCCAAACCTCAACTCCTACTGACTGCATTTCCCCCTCCTCTCCAATCTCATCACCTGTCCACAAATGTGAGTTTCTCAGACTCCAGAAGTGCCATTAATGAGAACATGCATGGCTCATTCAGGTCACAACCCATTCTGTGATAGAATTCCTGAGGCCAGACTTGGTAGGAAATTGTGCCATATCTGGCAAGTTCCAATGAAGCCTTGCTGCTTAGTTGCAAGTGAATTTTGATATGGTGAGACAACGAACAAACCTACTGTGCAAAAGTCTAGATTTTTTGTATGGTTTCAGATGGAATAGCCTCCACAGAACTCCGATCTCAACATCATCGAGGCTGTCTGAGATTACCTAGAGAGACAGAAGTGAGAAAGACAGCCAAAGTCTGCAGAAGAGCTGTGGCAAGTTCTCCAAGATAATTTGAACAATCTAGCAGCCAATTTTTTAATAAAGATGCACAACAGTGTACCTAAGAGAATTTATGCATTTTTAAAGGCAATGAGTGGTCACACCAAATATTATTTGGTTTATTTTTTTATTGTTTACTGCTCTTCAATTTGTTTTTAATATTTAGAAACTTTTCATTTCATTATTTTGAAAGTATCTTCATTTCCAGAACTTTATTTATATGTGCCGAAGATTTTTGCATGGTACTGCAATACTGTATCATTTCCATTGCACTCTGATGGAGTGCACAGGAACTTGGCTTTTCAAACTATTAATGCTACTGCCATGAAATAACCAATAATCAAGTGATCACAAAACCGTTGCATCATTTTACTTAAAATGTACAAAAAGACTAAGGTATGTCTACATACAATTGTGAATGTGGGCATCAAAATTACTGTGATTAATTTTTTCATAGTAATCAGAAATGCAGTCAGCCACATCTGTAAAGTCAAGTCAAGATCTCTTCTCCCTCCTGCCTCCTGGGAAAAGGCTGTGAATCATTCAGGCTCTCACAAACAGACTATGTAACAGTTTCTTCCCCCAAGCTATCAGACTCCTCAATACCCGAAGCCTGGACTGACACTTTGCCTTACTGTCCTGTTTATTATTTATTGTAATGCCTGCACTGTTTTTGTGAACTTTATGCAGTCCAGTGTAGGCCTGTAGTCTAGTGTAGCTTTCTCTGTGTTTTTTTTTATTACGTAGTTCAGTCTAGCTTTCTGTACTGTGTTATGTAACACCATTATCCTGAAAAACGTTGTCTCGTTTTTACTATGCACTGTACCAGCAGTTATGGTCAAAATGACAATAAAAGTTGACTTGACTTGACTTGAAGTGTTTTGTCATTAAACTAAATACATATATGTATTCTGTTAAACAAGATGTTTCTCCTGACCAGGGTGTAAATTACATTAGTGCACCTAACACACATGTAACGCACAATGACTTAGGAAGGTAAGAATAAAATCTACAAATGAATTACGTATAAATTAACAAAGTAAAGGCCATAATATAAATATTGCCATGAACAAAATAGATTAGTCAGTGACAAGAAGGCAATGAGGCAAGAAGTTCAGAGGTCTAAAAGCCTAGGCAAGAAACTGTTTCCCATCCTGACTATTCTTGTCTTTATGCATCAGAGTCTCTTGCCTAATGTTAGAAAGTCAAAGAGGATGCTAGATGGATGGGTGGGATCCTTCATTATACTAAGAGCCCTGAGTATGCAGCACTCCTGATAAATGTCCTCAGTGGATAGTAGGGAGACCCCCATGATCTGGATTGTCATTTAAGCACGACTATGGGTAGATTGAAGGTGCAGACACATTTATTGTTTTGCACAACAGGTACAAAACACTTGTCTGGAACAAACTGCCTGGTAATACCTCTTAGTATCTAATCTCTTCTTTAATTAAAAAGTGATTGTACTGTGGAAGCATTTCATGCTGCCACGGACTGCTCATAACTATTTTTTCTCTGTATATGCTATGTCCTACTGGTGTTGACTATCCAGTTAATGGCTTTATCTAAAGAACTTTTAATTAAAGCAAATTATAGAGAAACATCCATTTCATTGCAAACAAAAATATATCTGAAAGCTGGCTGCAGTGATTTACAAGAGGATTCTGGTAGAGACTTATTTATGTGGATTATATCAGTTGAGATAAACTGAACAAAAGCTACCAACTAAGCAATTTATTATTGCCTTGGAAGAATGCATGTATTCCCTGTAAATATGCGGTTACTCAGATGCAGTAGTGTGCCATGTCAAGAAAAATATGTGCTATTCTTGCATAGTACAAAAACCATAATTGAAGAAGAAATCAGCCTATAGTTCTTTAAAGGTTTGAAGCCGTTCCATTCTGCCAGCACAATTATTTTTTTGAGTAGGAGAATACTCAAATAGAAAATCTGATTGCAATTCCTTTTGAAGGTTTCTTCATTTACCAGTTTATGGAAATCATGTATACATGTAAATTTATTAACTGAGCACAGTATCTGATTCATGTTCTCTCAAAAAGAAAGAAAACAAATTCCTATATAGAGTTGGTTCAAAGTTATATTTTGTTTTGCTTATCTTACTGGTTCTGTGTTTTTGATTTTGATTTTAATTGCTAACTAAGTAAAAATGTCAACATATTTAAATGCAATAGCCATGAAAAAGCTAATTTTCTGCTCTGCTCTCCAACTCATTCTGTGCTTATTACATGGTTGACACAGCAGCTAATATTTTGCCTTTTTTCTTGTTGGGAAATTCAATCTCACCATATTCAATCCTCCCCAACACCATCACCCCCCACCCCAAAACTGAATACTGCTGTCTGTTGTTACCATCCAATGGGGTATCAATTAGCAACAATGAGGAGAAGAACAGCAACAGCAATAAAATATATTTTAAAATTCTGAAGACCGCATGTCTGCACAAGCACACAGATCCAGCTCCACAGTACACAAATCATTGAAAGTGGCAGGGCAGCTTGAGAAAGCAGTGATTAGGCTATATACCATGCTGAGCTTGATCAATACAGACATACACTACAAACACAGGGAGGTTTTGAGAAACATTGGCCTGCCCTCATCTGGGGTATTGTGTTCAATTCTAGTCTCCGTATTAAAGGAATGATGTGAAAGTAATGAAGATGGTCCAGCAAAGATTTATGAGGATATTTCCTTTATTGAGGCACAATAGCTGTGGTTAGAGAGGTGAGGATTGATGATGACATATGGGAAAGGAACCTGCAGCTGATGCTAGTTGCATGAGCCTGTGGTTCTTCTTGATCAGTATCAGAATCAGATTTATTATCACCGGTGAAATTTGTTAACTTAAAAGCAACAGTGCAATACATGGTAATATAAAAGGAAAAAATGTAAATCAAGTATAATAAATGTATGTATATATGTATATTAAATAGTTAAATTTAAAATAGTGCAAAAACAGAAGTAATATATATTAAAAAAAGTGAAAAGTGAGTTAGTGTTCATGCATCCATTGTCCATTTAGGAATAGTATAGCAGAGGGAAGAGGCAGTTCCAGAATTACTGAGTGTGTGACTTCAGGCTTCTGTTCCTTCTTCCTGATGATAGCAATGAGAAGAGGACACGCTCTCGGTGATGGGGGTCCTTAAAAATGGACTCCGCCTTTCTGAGGCACCACTCCTTGAAGATATCATGGTTAATATGGAGGCTAGTACCCAAGATAGAGAGGAGTAATTTTCCAATTTTCTATAGATTCTTTTGGTCCTGTAAAGTAGCCTGCCATAACAGACAGTGATGCAGACTGTCAGAATGCTCTCCATAGTACATGAATAGAAGATTTTGAGTGTTTTTGGTGACAAACCAATCTCTTCAAACTCCTAATGAAATTAAGCCGCCGTCTTGCCTTCTTTACAGCTACATCAATATGTTGGGACCTCTGAGATCTTAATACCCACAAACTTGAATTTGCTCACTCTCGACATTTCAGATCCCCTTATGAGGATTGGTTTGTGTCAACTCGTCTTGCCCTTCCTGAAGTCCACAATCAGCTCTTTTGTCTTACTGACATTGAGTGCAAGGTTCTTGGCTGTGATACCACTCAACTAGCTGGTATATCTCACTCCTGTACACCTTTTCATCTCCATCTGAGATTTTACCAGTAGTGGTTGTATCATCAGCAAATTGGTCAATGGTGTTTCAGCTTTACCAAGACACACAGTCATACATATAGGAAGAGTAGAGCAGTGAGCTAAGCACTCACCCTGAAGAGCTCAGTGTTGCTTATCAAAAAGGAGGAGATTAAGGTCTTCCAATTTGAAAGTCCAGGATTCAATTGCAGAGGGAGGTACAGAGGTCCAGGTTCTATAGCTTATTGATCAGGACTGTGGGAATGATGAGCTATAGTGAACAAACAGCATCCTGACAAAAGTGCTTGTATTATCCAGGTGATCTAAGGGCGTGAGAAGAGCCATTGAGATTGTAAGTCATAGAGGTGTACAGCTCAGAACAGGCTCTTCAGTCCACATGCCCATGTTCAAACCTTTCTCCCTATCTACATTAATCCTAACAGGCTATGGGACAACTTCTTTCTACAAGCCATTAAACTTTTAAATTTACATGTCTGTACATAGCAAAAGAGTCACAACATAAAAATTTTTACTCCCTTACGTTGTGGGATTGATTTAAGATGTAAATAAATTCTCCAAAAGAACTGTAGCCTTCTATGCATTGCTTATGGAAGTAGCTCTCTAAATTCCTGATAAATATAGCGATTGTATTTTGTCACCTCCTTAAGCAGTGTGTTTCAGAGATCACTGTATGTGTAAAAAGCACACTTCTAAGATCCTCACTAAATCTCCTACATCTCTCTTTATTTATTTTGGACATGCCTACAATGGAAAGAATATCTAACAATCATCTATAAGTTATTTCTGGTATTGAAGGTTGTGAGTTACAGAGGTATTGTTGTGTAACCATGGTGCATTTTGTTGATAGTAAACTATTGCTGGAGGAAGCGATGTTTAAATGCTATATAAGGTGCCAAATCAATTGGGCTGCTTTGTCTTGGATGGTTTTAGGCTTCCTGAATGTTGTAAAAGCCTATTTCCACCTCAGATTTCCACCACACTCTTGATATGGATAAAGAGCTTTGTTGATGATGAAAAAGATTTGACCATAAGACCATTAAAACATGGGAAAAGAATTAGGCCATTTGGCCTACTGATTCTGCTGTGCCATTCCTTCATGGATAGTTTATTATCCCTTTCAAACTCATTCTCCTCCATTCTTCCCGTAACTTTTGACACCTTTACTAATACAGAACCAATCAACTTCCATTTTCAATATCCCCAATGACTTGGCCTCTACGGCTGTCTGTGGCAATGAATTACACAGATTCACCATCCTCTGGCTAAATAAATACCTCCTCATTTCTGTTCTAAAGGGGTGTCCTGGTATTCTGAGGCTGTGATTTGGGGAGTGAAGAGGTGAGTCACTGAATGCAGGATTCAAAATTTCTGTAGCCACTCTGTGCAGTTTTGGTGACTTCCAGGATATTAAATGATAAGGTACATGAAGTTGGTGAAGCCACTAACTGCCCTAAAATAACCAGTCAGAGTTTTTTTTGGAGATGGTTACTTGGCATTTCAGAGGCATAAAAATTAATTGTCCCTTAGAATGCCTTACTTGAATGCTAAGTCTTTATGCATGTTTCCGTTGTCTGAAAACCTATGAATGGAACTGAACATCCCACAGCCACCAGCAAGCTTTACCACTTTTGACCTATGATGGAAGGTCATTGATGAAGCAGTGAAAGGTGGTTGGCATGTGGAAACTCCCTTGTTGGAATACACTAAAGTGACATCCTAGACCTGGATAATTATCCTCAGCAAAAGCAACTTTTCTTTCTTTTGTGTGAAATACAAGCCTATATACTGTGAATTTTCAGGAATTTACCAGCATTCATTGATGACACACTTGGTTAACGCTGCCTTGTTGTCAAGGGCAATCATGCTCACCTCATTTCATTCTCAGCTATTAAACTACAGCAAATACCCAGCAACAGACAATCCTTATTAAACTAACAAGATAAACATCTCCTTGCCTTTGACATGCAAAGCGTGCATATGCACCTATTCACTGGAATTAATTGAACATTGCCTGCAGTTTCATGGAATAATTTATGTTCCTGAGTTCGATGTTTTATGATTTATGTAGATGCTGATAAATGGGAATGAGAAACTGCATACATCTTGCATTGTTCCTTACTGGCCTTGTCAGACATGACAATGAACTGAAGTACAAACTACTGCAACATTCAGAAAATGGTCGTATCACATGTTGTACAAGGATTATAACTAATTTATTTTAGTTTCATGCATGACATTCTGAATGCTAATTGTTCAAAAGTTGTTTTGATAAGTTACTGCAGAAGTACCCAGGCTTTTGAATAAGTTTTGTAGACATCCAAGAAGAAGGAGGCTAACAAAACTAGTGCATCGATAATTGCTGAAGAGATCTGTCTCGCATATCACAGTATGCTTTGTTGTAAAGTAACCACCAGAGATGATGACAAAAACTACCAGTAGTTTGAGAAACCCAAAAGAATCACATTGACATGCGTCATTTTAATAATTTTAAAAGCGTATGTAAAATGTTTATGCGAAAAATTAGAAAAATGCAAACTCATAAGAAAAGAGGCAATTTAGTCCTCTGAGCCTTCTCCACAATTCATCAAGATCAACCTCAAGCTCCATTTTCCTGTACTCTCCCTATATACATTGATTCCTATGTATTGCTATGTTTGAGACTGATAAAGCACAGAGTGATCCTCTGATGCCAATTGTCCTTGGAAACTTCCACCCAGGTATCAATGTGGGCATTCACGTAATCTTCCAGATTGTCAGATGAAATACGTTGAATTGTTAATAGATCAATTATTTTATTTATGTCTAATTGTTAACTGATGATGAGAAATATCCTGGTTTTTATAAAAAGTTTCAAGGACATGAATGTTTTCTTTCACTGCATGATGAAATTGCTGACAAATATGGTGTCATCGACAAAGGCAATTGCAGTATTGCTCATGGTAGTGTTACCTGATTATAGCATCGTCCTCATGCATGATACTGCTAATGAGTGGCTAAGACAATCCATGGCAATGTTGAACATGACAGGGAAAGCAAGTCAATTGGCCTGATGCTTTTTCTCAGAAGAACTAACTTCTAACCATCTCATGGCTTTCTCTTGTTTGTGATTGGACTACCACACTGTGAAGTCTCTTCCAGAGAGGCTTGCCCTGAAGAACTTTAAACCTTTGCATTGATAGGGAATTCAGTGAAACCCTCTCTCACTGCTCCCCCTCAGATACCTCTGCTGCCCTCTGATTCTTTGACCCTTCGCCAATCGACCTTCCAGCTCTTTACTTCACCATTTTCCTCCCCTCCTCCTGGTTTCACCTACTGCCTTGTGTTTCTTCCTCTCTTACCCCACCTTTTTATCTTGACTCCTCACATTTCTTTCTCCAGTCCTACTGAAGGGCCTCGGCTCAAAACGCTGACTGTACTCTTGTCCATAGATGCTGCCTGGCCTGCTGAGTTCCTCCAGCATTTTGTGTGTGTGTGACTTTCTCATGGTTATGTTATTCAGACCATAGTCATCAATGGCTGTAAAGGTTTCCTGCCAATATCATCTTTGGCACTGAGTCTGTATCCAGTCGAGTCAAATCTTTGGAGAGCTCAATGATGATTACTGCTTGAGCTGCATTTGGCCTCTCATTGTTCTAATCTCATGCTGATGTGGATGCAATGAAGCCTTTCTGTCTGAGGGTGATGTTTACCATTTCATTCAGTATTTTGATTCATGATCTTCCTGTAAAATCCATAGCAATGTTGACCTAATGGTTATAGATATTTATTTGTTAATACTTATTAATAATTCTTCATTCTCAGTCTGTAGAGATTAGATGTGACCTGGTTTTCTTCATCACTTCAGTGATGGCTGCAGACGTAGGCCAAAAATTGAACACAGAACATAGAACAGTGCAGCCCAGTATAGGACTTTAGGCCCATAATATTCTGCTGACCTTTTAACCTACTCCAAGATCTATCTAACCCTTCCCACCCAGATAGCCTCCCCTTTTTTCTTTCATCCAAGAGGACATTTTAAGAAATTCATATATGTCTCTAATGTATCTGCCTCTACCACCAATCACTCTCTGTGTAAACAAAAAACTACCTCTAATATTCTTCCTATACTTTTATTCTAATTACCTTCAAATTATGTCCTCCCACATTAACCAATTCAACCCTGAGAAAATGGTGCTGGCTGGCCACTCTATCAATGTCTCTTATGATGTTGTACACCTCTATCAAGTCACCTCTCATCCTCTTTCGGTCCAAAGAGAAAAGCCCTGGCTCGCTCACAAAGAGTCTGGGAAGTGGTTTCTGATCAACTGCATCTATTCCATCTAGGCCTGCGGTGCTTGTTGGCTTAATGTCTCAGAGAACATCTTCAACCTCTCTCTGTACATTCTGTTCAACATTGTCTGTCCGACTAACTTTATGACATGTTCTGCCTGTCACTCACCATTGAAGAGGTGATTTGTGGGCCATGGAAGCTTTGTAATTTTACAAGTAGCTTTTTCCTGTCTATCTTGTAGGAGGCCGATTTAATTCATTGGTGGCATTCTTTGACGGTTTTGCTTTTTGTATCCAAGTTAATGCCTGAGTCTTTCAGCCTCATATTGAGAATCCGGCCTCTCTTTCTAAAGGAAGAATTTTCCTCAAAACCTAAAATAAAGCTGAGGGCAAAGGGGGGGCAGGGACTCCAAATTCTGAAGTTTCTGCATCACTGGATCAGACCATGGGTGACATTGTCAGGTGAGACTAGCTGACACTACTGTACGGTAGCAGTGAGGTCCTCTTAGAGTGTTAAACCTCAGAGGATGATGTATGTTACTCTCACTGCTCTGGCCTAAACGTGAACACAGATCCACCCATGTCGGTGTTTCTTAACTGCCTCCTGAAACAGCAAGATTCTCAATTCAAGGGCAATTACTTATGCGAAGTAAATGCTGACTGCCTATAATTTCGATAATACAATAATAAGTGTACTTTGAACACCTTTCTCTTTGATTCTGAGATTTGCTGTCATTGTCCTTGATCACCTTTTAAGTGAACTGCTTGACCAATTTGATACTTGGAGATCTGCATTTTTAGCATGGAGATTTCCTCTGCTTGCTTCAGATGATTCCTGCGAATACTGACAACTTAGTTATTCATTTTCTAGTACTCTGTATATCACCACGGCCCGTCAGTGTACTCTGTTCAATGTAACTGCTGTCACCTTTGGATGCTCACGACAATGAGTGTTCCCTCAAAATGTACCTGCAAATCTTCTTCAGAGAGAAGACTCTGAGCAGACAGTTCGTATGTACTGCCCATCTGTAATCGCCCTTGAATTGAGTATCTTGCTGTTTCAGAAGGTGTTTAAGAAATGGCTACATGGGTGGATCTGTGTTCACGTTTAGGCCAGAGCAGTGAGAGCAACAGGCATCATCCCTTGAGGCTTAACACTCTAAGTGGGCCCTACTATTGCCATTCAGCAATGTCAGCTAGTCTCACCTGACAGTACTCACTGATGATCTGATCCAGTGATGCAAGAACTTCTGTATTTGGAGTCCCTGCCCTGCTTTTCCCCAGTTTTATTTGGGCCGAGAGGAGGATTTTCCCTTTAGGTAGAGCGGCTGGATTCTCAATATGCGGCTGAAAACTGATGATTTGTGGTCTTGCAATAATTTGCAAACCTGTGGACATATCTCTTCCAAATCTATGTCAAGAGTACTCTGGAAGGGCCAGCGATTTATTGTCCTGTAACGCCTTGAATTGGAAAATTTCCACATTCAGTTAGGCATTATACATTTCATGTGCTTCATTTTAGAAACGAGTATCCTAAGCTTAAATTTTCATACCCTCTCGTGATCAAGATTTTGAAGAAATTCACTCTTTGTTATATGAGCTGAAATAAATTGTACATTGCATTCTGCTTCTGATATTGATTATCACTCATACTTTCTTAAGTGTGCACCCAGTGACATTGTGAATTTCATGCACACAACAAAGAACAAATCTCTTAATTCCATTATATTTTATTCTTCCTGAAGTGTAATGTCTGTATCGCAAATCTAAAGATTAAGTTGAATCATCTCATAACCTATCAATAGTTTTATCTTTCTGATGTCAGGTCATCAGCCTGAAATATGAACTCTATCTCTCCCATACTTTAGTGATGCTTGACCTGCTAATTTATTTTGGTTAAGATTTCCAGTATAAGGACCAGTTTAATTGTGAATTATTTTACACAAAAAGTTTACAGATCCTAATCACTTTGGATCAACTCTAAACACTGTGGATACCAGCCTGGTAAAGCATCATTACCAAACTAATTTTGTTTTATTGTTTTCCTTCTGTATTTACAGAGCATTTAATGCCATCTGCTTTGCAAAATATGTTCCTATATTTTAACTTGGAAATGTTACTCCTATTTGGAATCTTCTGAGTCATAAATGATATACTGCAATATTTATGTTAGTTTCAATGGATGAATTCAGCTGAATTGCCAGACCAGGGTGTGAGAAGAATAATGACCCTATTAAGTCCAGCAGCAAAATGTTAAATATGCCATTCAATACTGTTCATGCAAAAATTTAATCACAACATTTTTGAGTAAGGATTATGAAATTCCTGTACTTTCAACATTGAGATGGTCATTATTTATATATAGCTTCAGAAAAGCTAAAGCTTTATTTGAGGCAAAACTGAAATCATAATGTCTACATAGGCTTATGTATTCCCTTTGTTCTGAATGTAGATGAGGACTACGCATGAATTTACAGTCTGGTGCAGCAACTGTTATCTTACCAGTGGATAAATTTAGTTCAGACATGAAAATATTACAAATGTTTTGAATGAAGATATTATCTACTATTAAAAAATATTTAAAATTATCCTATGGTCAGCTAAGATGAAAATGAAAATGTTGTAATCAAGTTCAGGGCTGAGTTGAAAAGTAGAAGGCAAAGGGCTATGAAAACAATAGATGCATCAGTTGTTTTCTTCAAGAATTCCTTGGATTAAGAATGGTCCCAAGAGACAGCGAAGTAGTAAAGAACACGGATCAATTGAAAAAGAATGGAGAAAGAAAGCAGGAAAATATAGGCCCGTTAGCAGTGGCAAGGAAATCGCTAGAAACTGATAGTAAGGATATTATGACACGATGCATGTAAAATAATATCAAGATTGGGCAAAGTCAGTATGGAATTATGAAATACTGTAAAGACAGGGCATTAGGATTGGAGATGAGAGCCGATTTTGTTTGCTTCCTGCATTGTTCACTCCTCTCTCCATGGTGATGACGATATGAAGGCTGCTCTGGCTGCTGTGCTCCGTGCCTGTTAATATGATGAGCTGATAAGTGAGGCTTTGGGCCTACTCTAGGCTGCTCTGGGGTTCGGATCTAAGGACTAATTTTGGTTCGCAATGTTGTTGTTTGCTTCTATCGTTTGCATGATTTGTGTTTTTTTTTCTTCCCTTTCGCTACACAACAAGTGTTGGTCTTTATGTTCATTTTTTTTTAATTGGGTTGTTTTGGGTTTCTTGCTTTGTGGTGGCCTGTAAGCAGACAAATCTCAAGGTTGTATAATTTGTATGTTCTTTGAAATTAAATGTACTTTGAATTTTGAAAGGGACCTCTGATGTTAGTTCAGCCAGTAGGATATATTTGAATCATCTGAAGGTCTTAGACAAGATGTCAAACAAACTTTGGCACTTTTTATTTAATGATCTCTTATATGGCTTCTGCAATGCTGTGAGCATGTCTCATCTCACTACATAAGAAAAGGTATGTATGCAGCAAAGATTCAGCAGATTCCTCGAATAGCAAGTTTAGGGGAATAAAGCAGATTGGACCTATTCTCTCTTGATTTAAGAAGAATAATCTCAACTTCATTTAGATGGAAGTGTATCTTTGGAATTCCCCACACATGAGAAGTGTGAATGCTATATCACTTCATATATGTACTTTGTAAAACAAAAATGGAAAGTCTTTTAAGACATCAATAACTATGGGGCTAGTGCCAGGCCTGCACAGGCAGGCACCTCTTAGTCTCCATCCAGCTAACAAGAGTCATATACCACTCATTTCAAAGAACAAACAACAATACAGCACAGTACAGGCCCCAGTAGTCCATTTAAACTCAGCTCTCATCCGCAATCCTTGTTCACTTATTTGAAGAAGCAGGCCTCACCGCAGTTATTCCTAGCCTTCAGTAATCTTGTCGCCTTGTTGTGTTAGGTATCTGTTCCATCTTATCTCGTGGCCCCTTGTGGCCTGTTATTTTACAGCTTATTTGTAAAATAGTTCCTTGAGGTTCTCATAGCTGGGGGAGTTAGTGGGAATAACTTCCCAGAACCTAGTAAATACTCCCAGTGGCATGCATCTCAAATAGCTTCAGACAACCAAGTCCAGGAGAAGGTGAAAAGGAGAGTTACTGTCACCTTAAAACCCATTGCTTCAGGTAGATAGGGCTAGTCAGTCATATTTGGCAGCTCATCTAGGAGAAGGAAAATTTTAATCTCAAACCTCCTCTGACTTGTGGCAATACCCACTCATGGAGAAGGCTTCAAGAGCAAACCCTAAGGAAAAATCTGGAGATGTCTCTAAGGCAGTCCTACATTGAGTTCAACATTGACTGTCAACTTCTGCAATGCCACCGGTGCCAAAGTGCATTGGTCTCTGCTGTTCTTTTGGATTCAACAGCTGCATGGGCAAGAACTAGCACTCCAAATCATATTGCCCTAGCTTGTGTGTTGGCTTGTGTATCACATAGACAGCTAGGACATAACATCCATGGTCAACCCCAACCAATGGAGGATCTCTTTAGTAAAATATTGCTTACTGCTAAAGCACCTTTTCTGCTCTGCTTTTGGGTAAACCTCCTCTGTACTTCCTGAAAGAGAGTACAAGACAGAGACTTTGCAGTAAGCAAAATATTGTTCTGAATAGAAAGAAAATAGAGGAAAACCGGGCAGATCTTAACAAGGGAATGGAATAGAAATCTGATAAGAAGATATCTTTAGATAATCTTCATGGTTATAGAGTCATAGAGTCGATTCAAGATTGTTTAATGTCATTTCTAGTATATGTGTAAAGGTGAACAAAGGGAGTGGGACAAACAGCTCATGAGCAGAATGAGTGGAATCCTTTATGCTGTTACTAGCTGTTGTCGGCACCTTCCCTATCTATGTCCATGATGGCTGTTAGGCTGGTGCCGGTAATGCATTGGGCAGTTTTGACTACTCATTCTAGAGCCTTCCTGTTCGCTGTAGTGCAATTTCTGTACAGTGAGGTGATGCAGCACGTAAGAATGCTCTCTACTGAGATATTGTAAAAGGACATGAGTATGGATGTGCATAGTCCGGCTCTCTTCAGCCTCCTCCGAAAGTAGAGGCATTGCTGAGGTTTCCCAATTTTGAAGAATATGTTCTGGGACCATGAGAGTTTGTGTGAGATGTGCGTTCCCAGGAGTTTGAATCTGCTTGTAGTTTCCACTGCTGTGCTGCCAATGTAAGGAGAAGTGTGAGTTGCGCAAGTTCTCAGGAAATCTATAACCATCTCCTCTGACTGGTTGACATTGAGGAAGAGGTTGATTGTCTGACACCAGGCCTAAAGCTCTTCCACCTCCTCTCTGAAGGCTGCCTCATCATTTTTGGTGATGAGCCCTACCACAGTCCTCTCATTGGCGAAACTGAAAATCTGATGGTCATAGAGCACTACAGCACAGTAACAGGCCCTTTGGCCCATCTAGACCATGATGAACTATTATTCTCCCTATTCCTTTCATTCTGGACCATAGCTCTCATTACCTTTCCAACCATTTGCTTATCAAAACTTCTCTTAATGTTGAAATCGAACATGCATCCACCACTTCCGTTGCCAGCTCATTCCACACTCTCACCAGCTCTGAGCAAAGAAGTTCTGTCTCATGTTCGCCTTAAGTATTTCCCCTTTCACCCTTAACCCATGACTCAAGTTCTAGTTTCACCCAACCTCTGTGGAAAAAGCCTGTTTGCAATTACCGTACCTTTGCCACTCATAATTTTATATATCTCTGTCCAAATCTTCACTCATTCCCCTATGCTCCAGGGATTAAAAATCCTGATCTCCAAGTTCAATATAAGTTTGTTGTCAAAGTATACATATGTCACCATATACTACCCTGAGATTTATTTTCTTGCAGGCATACGACACAACAGAGCACAACAAAGATGGACAAATACAACCAATTTGCAAAAGACAACAAATTGTGCAAATTTAAAATAATTGTAATAATAACAACAAACAAATAAATAAATAGGTAATAAATATTAAGAAAGTGAATTGTTGAGTCCTGAATGTTGAAGTGAGTGAAGCTATCCCCTCTGGTTCAAGAACCTGATGGTTGAGGGCTAACAGCTGTTCCTGAACCTGGTGGTCTAGGAATTGAGGCTCCTGTACCTCCTTCCTGATGGCAACATTAAGAAGAGAGCATGGCCTGGAAGGTTGGTTTCCTTGATGATCGATGTTGTAACAACACTCCATGTAGATGTGTTCAATGGTGGGGAGGGCTTCACCTGAGATGAACTGAGCTGTATCCAGCACTTTTTGTAGGTTATTCCACTCAAGGGCATTGATACAAGGCCATGATGCAACCAGTCAGCATAGTCTCCACTGCGATTCTACAGAGGTGTATCAAAGTCTTAGATGACATGCCGAATCTTCACAAACTTCTAAGAATGTAGAGGCATTGTCGCGCTCTCTTTGTAATGACACTTATGTGCTGGACGCTGGACAGATCCTCTGAAATTACATCACCAGGTAATTTGAAGTTGTTGATTCTCTCCACCTCTGATCCCTGAAGAGCATGGACCTCCTGATTTCTCTCCCAAAACTCAATAAGAAGACTTAAAATCTATTCAACCTTTCTCTGTAGCTCTGTAGCTCTGTAGCTCAAGTCCAGATTGCTGTAAATTTCGCTGCACTCCTTCAATCTTATTGATGTCTTTCCAGTAGGTAGGTGACCAGAACTGCACACAGTATTCTAAATAAGGCCTCACCAACATCTTATACAACTTCAACATAACATCCCAACTCCTGTACTCAATGCATTGATTTATGAAGACCAATGTGCCAAAATCTCTCTTTACAACCCTCTCTACTTGCGACAATACTTTCAAGGAATTATAGATCTGCGTTCATAGATCACTCTGTTCCACCACACTTCTAGTTGCATTCAATTCCATCTGCCAAATAGATCCGCTGCATTTTTTTTTAAATTTTGCATAAGAGTATATTATCTTGTTTTCAATTTGCTAATTAGAAGTAGACTCCAATTTGTTCCACCATTTAGAGAGATAATGACTAATCCAATCGCAGCCTCAACTCTGCATTACTATCTGCAATGGAATAGACATGGAAAATATACGTATTCAGGGAAGAAATATTAGAACAGTAGACAACAGTAACTGGACCACAGACATAAGAGATTCTGTAATTGGAAATGTATTTCAGTAACATCTGTGGAGGGACTCTTTCTGATGAAGAATCTTGGCCTGAAACATTGACTGTGCATTTTCCTCCATAGATACTGCTTATCTGCACAGGATTGAAATAACCTGCAGAAAGTTGTTAACTCAGTCATCACCATCATGGGCACTAACCTCCCCAGCATCCAGGACATCTTCAAGAAGCTTTTGTCGATTTTGTCACTTAAAAAAAATTGGATAGGTATATGGACAGGAAAGGAATGGAGGGTTATGGGCTGAATGCAGGTAGGTGGGACTAGGTGAGAGTAAGTGTTCAGCACGGACTAGAGGGGCCGAGATGGCCTGTTTCTGTGCTGTAATTGTTATATGGTTATACATGGTTTTAAGCGATGCCTCAAAAAGGCCACATCCATTATTAAGGACCCCATCACCCAGCACATGCCCTCTTATCATTGTAACCGTCAGGGAGGAGGTACAGGAGCAACAATTCAGGAACAGCTTCTTCCCCTCTGCCATCAGTTTTCTGAATGGACGCTCAAAGTTCAAAAGTTCAAAGTAAAATTTATTATCGCAGTACATACGTGTCACCATATACAACACTGAGATCCTTTTTCTGTGGGCATACATAGCAACAGTAACTATAAACAGGATTAATGAACACAAACTGTGCAAATGCAAATATAAATAAATAGCAATAAATAACAAGAGCATGAAATAACAAGATAAAGAGTCTTTAAAGTGAGACCATCAACTGTGGAAACACCAGAAGTACAATGAGTGTAGTTACCTCCTTTTGTGATTGAGGGGTAGTAACTGTTTTATAACCTGATGGTGCGAGTTCTGATGCACTTGTACCTTTTATTTGCTGACAACAGCGAGAAAAGAGCATTGTCTGTGTGGTGAGGTTCTTTGATGATAAATGCTGCTTTTCTACAATATTTCATGCAGATATGCAAAATAGTTGTGAGGGTTCTCCCTGTGATGTAGAAGGCCAAATCCACTACCTTTTGTAGGATTTTCCACTCAAAGGCATTGGTGTTCCCATACCAGGCCATAATGAGCCCATGAACACTACCACACCACCTATTTTGGACTACATATATGTAGTGTGTGTATGTATATATGTATATATACCAGAACAGAGAGGTCATAGACTGCAGGACAGAGTGGATGTGGAATGGGGCTGGGAGTCAACAACGCTTGAAGGAGAACTAACGGATGGGAAAACCATGAGCTCTAACGTGGACATTAGACTGTTTGATTAAAATGGGCCCTTTTTCTTTTTGTGTTTTTTTTTACTAACCCTATAGTCAAATTAAGAATTATAAAGCTCAATCATTTAATTGCATGTGGTGCACTGTCTGATATTCCACGGTCCTGATTTGTAGCAGGATAACACATCATACAGCATCCACACAAATGAGATTTCACAAGTTTGGCAGGGCCAGGGACTGTCCTCCCCTAGACTAACACCACCAGCTGAACCCAAGGGCTACAATTGTGTGTGCGCCGTTCTGGGATTGATGTCGTTGGATGCTGAGTGATTGACCTGAGCTTTGAACCAGTGGGTTGGGTGTTTAAGTCTGTGCAGCTATGGATGCTGCTGGGTAGATCGGTGGTGTTCATCCACGGGGTTATCGGCATGCGTGTTGAGTGGGGTAGATATTCGTACTCCGGATGAATTGTTAATTTGCCCGTTAAGTACTGTCAAAGTTGTCAGCAAAGATATGATTGCGGAGCAGAACTCTGGCGGGTACAGACCTCGTTTTACTGCAGACTAGCGCTGATGTAACGGCAGTGGAGCTGCCTGGTACTATCAGTGCCCAGGAGAGGTGGGGCAATGGACTGTCCATATTTTCACAGGGGAGGAGAGTGTAATACAGCAGACCAAATCACATCAAATTTCCCATAGCTGGGGGCAGAGACTTCAGAAACAGGGTTCTCTCATTTCTGAGGAGTGAGGAGAAGGAGTGGTTGGATTTGAAATGTTTAATTAGACCCCATCCCACAGGGAAGAGTGAGAATTCTGAGTTAGTATCTGCCCTTACCTCTCTGGTGAATAAATGGAAAAATGCCCAGGTCCAATGTCCCAGCTCTGCCTTTCCTCCGGAATAACGCCCACCCCTAAAGGGGAGGAGGAGTATGAGACTTGAGCAGAGCAGACCTCTCAGTTATTAGATGAGTTGCAGTGTTCTGATGGTGTGAAATGACAGAGATGGGTTGAAAGTTTGAATGGGCGGACTGCTGATGTTGTGAGTGCCATGAAGTCCCGGTACCCCCAGCTAAAGCAGTTGATTACATGAAAGCACTGAAAAATACATTTAGCATGACAGGAAGCCCAGTGGAGCTCGTGACAGTGTTTCAGAACATGCGTCAGGAGAAGCAGGAGAAGGTTTCTGCCGACACCTTTCAGCCAGAGAGGCAGCTAAATTGCTTACAGCACAAAGGGCCTTTCAGTCGGCTGAGGTGGGTCAGTTAAGAATGGAACAGATAGCCAAGGGCACCCAGTCCCAGGACCTGATGGCTTGGGGTCTCTGACTGTCTCGTAAGATGCGCCCCTCTCCCTCATTTGTTGAGCTGATCAGAGAGGTATGAGAGGAGGAGAATGTGTCGCAGGTGAGGGAGGCCTCTTTCAGCAGGGTAGGGACAGACTATGTGGAGGGCTGCAAGCAGCTGGTGACACGCTGGAAAGGGAGTGGCCGGTATTGCCCGTTATAACTGTGGTGAAAAGGGGACACTTCAGGTGAGAAACCACTCGGAGAGTGAGCCCCCGGATTCCTAAGCAGATAGGGTCGCGGGGCAAACTTAAAGGAGACCCTGTGAGGGAATGGCCTGGTGTATCGGCGGGGGGGAGCACATTTCCAACAATGTATCAAGGAAAACCCTAAAGCAAAGAAACATATTCCTGAAGGCTTAGTGGGGCCAAGCTCCAGTGTATCGCTGTAGATAGAGGATATTTATGCTAGAGCCATACTTGACAGAGGGTCCCAGATCACTTTGCTGTATTGTTCATTTTACAATCATTTGCCATTGATGACACATAGTGCACTAGAGATCTGGTGTCTCAGTGCAGGCGATTATCTGTATGATGATTATTTGCCAGTGAAGCTGGAGCTTTCAGAGGCTGATATGCGAGTGGCTGAGGCCCTTGATACATTAGCGCTTGTTTGTCCAGACCCCATTGAGAAGGGCGGCCCAGGTTGGAGTTGAGGAACCAGATCCTGTATCAGGTCACATCACCTGCGGACCGACCTCGGCGTACCCAGCTGGTTCTGTCTGAGAAGTATCAGAGGATTATGTTGAAGTCACTTCATGATGATTCTGGACATTTGGGATTTGAAAAGATCTATAGATTGCTCAGGTTTATTAGACCCAAATGAAACTGCTGGTGGAAAAATACTGCAAGTTGTGCATTTAGTGCATACAGAGGAAGACACTGCCGATGAGGGCATCACCCTTGTCCCACTTGCAGAACGTGGGACCCCTGGACCTGGTGTGTATGGATTTCCTGTCAATAGAGCCAGATGCCAGTAACATGGTATATGTCAGTCAACATAAGAACATAAGAAATAGGAGCAGGATTAGGCCATCCAGCCTGTCGAGCCTGCCCCGCCATTCAATAAGATCATGGCTGATCTGTCCATAAACTCAGCTCCATCTACCTGCCTTTTCCCCATAACGCTTAATTCCTCTACTATGTAAAAATCTATCTAACTGTACCTTAAATATATTTAGTGAAGAAGTCTCAACTTCCACAGATTCACCACTCTCCGGGAGAACGAGTTTCTCCTCATCTCCATCCTAAATCTTCTCCCCTGAATCTTGAGGCAATGTCCCCTAGTTCTAGTCTCACTTACCAATTGAAATAACTTTCCTACTTCGATCGCTTTCAAAATTCTGTATGTTTCTATAAAATTCCCCTTCATTCTTCTGAGCTCCAGAGAGTATAATCCCAGGCGACTCAATCGCTCCTCATAGGTTAACTCCTTCATCCCTGGAACCAACCTGATGAAATTCCTCTGCACTGCCTCCAAAGCCAGTATATCCTTCCTCAAGTAAGGAGACCAGAACTGCACACAGTACTCCAGGTGCAGCCTCACCAGTGTCCTGTATAGTTGCAGCATGACCTCCCTGCTCTTGAATTCAGTTCCTCTAGCAATGAAGGCCAACATTCTGTTTGTCTTCTTAATAACGTGTTGAACCTGCAAGCTAACTTTTTGCAATTCATGAACAAGCACTCGCAAGTCCCTCTGCACAACAGCATGCTGCAATCTTTCACTATTTAAATAATAATCTGCTCTTCTATTATTCCTTCCAAAGTGCATAATCTCGCATTTACCAATGCTGTATTCCATCTGCCAGAACTTGGCCCACTCACTTAACCTATCTATATCCCACTGCAGACACTCTACATCTTCTGTACAATTTGCTTTTCCACTCAGTTTCGTATCATCAACAAATTTTGCTACACTACACTCAGTCCCCTCTTCCAAATCATCAACGTAAATGGTAAACAACTGCAGGCCCAGCACCGACCCCTGCGGCACCCTACTCACCACAGACTGCCAACCAGAGAAACACCCATTTATACCAACTCTCTGCCTTCTATCAGTTAACCAATCCACTATCCATGCCAGTATAATTCCTCTGACTTCATGCATTTGTATCTTATTTATAAGTTTTTCATTCATCAGGGATCACTACTCCAGATATGCACAGGCTTTCCCCACCAAGGACCAGAGGGCACCCACGGTGGCCAAAGTGTTATGGGAGAAGTATTTAATTTATTATGGCTCTCTCAGGAGGATACATAGTGATCAGGGATGGGATTTCGAGAGTAGGTTCATCCATAAGTTACTGAGTATGCTCGGAGTCGAGAGGTCAAGGACTATTCCTTATCACCCTTGGGGTGATTCCCAGCCCGAGAGGTTTAATTGGACCTAGTTAGACATATTCAGAACCTTGGAGATCAGCAAGAAGAGCAGGTGGAGTCAACATATTGGACATCTGGTCCACTGTTACAACTGTACCTGAAATGAAGCTATCGGCTATTCACCATACTGATGTTTGGACACAAGGCGAGGGTTCCCATCGACCTTTGTTTTGGGACTGACAAGGAAGACCTACAACCAAAGACTTATCTGAAGTATGAATCTGGTATGAGAAGGGAGCTGACAAAGGCTTATGAATTAGATGAGGTCGTGGCTGCCAAGCAGAATCAAGGAAATAAGAGGAGGTATGATCAAAAGGTTAGGTTCTCCCAGCTCATGCTGGAACTTGGGGCTACCTGGGAAGCATAAGTTGGCTGACCACTGGGCAGCTATGCCCTATGTAGTGGAGTGTTAGGTGCCAAACGTACCAGTTTTCTGGGTGAAACCAGAGGATGAGAATAAGCCTGTCAAAATTCTCCATTGGAACCACCTTCTGCCTCTGGGGCAAGAGGTATAGGTTGACACAAAAACCGACCTGGAGCCTACACCTAGTAAGAGGACTCTGCAGTGACACTGCCTTTTGCTAACTGCCCACTGACTGAAGAAGAGATTCCCAACCCTTCTCACACTGTCAGGTGAAATCGGGGGGAGGGGGGGGGCGCCATCTGTGGACAGCTGGGAGTTCAGCAGGACCCAGCAAAGGATGAAGAAAAGCTCAGCCAAGGGACAGAGGGGTCCGACTTGAAGGAAGGCCGGGGGAGGCCTTGCCAGGTAGGCCCGAGGTATCCTCATTATTGTGAGAACATGAAGAAGTAGATGAGGGGATACGGAGGTCTCACAGAATCAGAAGACCATCAGATAAGCTGGCCTATGTAGCACTGGAGAACAGAATGTGGCCCCTAGTGCTTTGAGGAGCTACGTCACTGCCTTCTACATCTGGGTTGGACTTTGTGTTTTGCAGGAAGGGTTGGCAAATTATTTCAAACTCATGAGGACATGACTAAATTTGGTGGGGTGAGAGTGTAACACCCTGGCAAAGATTTCACTGCTAATGTAATGCTTGTTCTGTAGCCACATTGTGTGGGTTATGACTAGAGATAACGGGGGCTTCACAATGTTCTGCTGTTCAATGAAGGGAGTATTTTTTTTCTTGTTGTGTGCCTAAGAGCGAGTTTTTCGAGCTCTTTTGTTTGGCAGAAGATGCCAGAACGGAGAGGTCACAAACTGCAGGACTGAGTGGATGTGGAATGGGGTCAAGAGTCGACGACACCCAGGGGAAATCGATGGAAAATGAACAGACAGGAAAACCGTGAGCTCCAAAGTGCATATTAGACTGTTTCATTAAAATGGGCCCTTTTCTTGTTTTCTTTACTAACCCTATAGTCAGATTAAGAATTGTAAAGCTCAATTGTTTATTGAATATGGTGCACTGTCTGATATTCCATGGTAGTGATTTGTGACAGGGTAACACATCACACAACATCCACGCAAATGAGATTTCACAAGTTTGGCCGGGCCAGAGTGTCTTCCCCAACACTAACACCATCAGCCGAAACCTCAGGTGGGAGGGGTGTGTGTGTGTGTTTTATATATACACACACACAATATACTTACTGAAATTCGCAGTTATTACTTTTATGTTTTGCAATGTACTGCTGCCGCACAACATACGCCAGTTATGTTAGACCTGATTCTGAATCTAATTTCCTGTGTGTTGCACTAATTCAAACTCAAACACCTGATCGCCACATGAAAGGCATGATATGTTTGCATTCATGAGGGGAATTATGGAGATAAAAGCAGAAAATGCTGCAAATATTCAGAAGATCAGACAGTGCCTGCAGGAAGAGAATAGAGTTAATTTTACAGATTCAAGGCACCTGAACAGAATTGAGAAATTCAAAAAATGTTAGTTTTACACTGAAGATAGAGTGTGCATTTGGGATGGGGATAGGTAAGGTGAGAGTCTGGTTATCAAAGTGAACCAAATCTGAGGAGGAACCTTTCATCCAGAAGGTAGTGAATGTCTGGAATGCACTATGTGAGACAAACTCAGTGACAATGTTTAAGAAATGTCTAAATGAGCCGATGAATTGCCTCAGCATAGAAGATGGCCACCAAGTAATGAAAGATAGGATTAATATTTTTGGATGGCTATTGGTTGGTTTGAATGTGGTGGGCTGAATGGCTTGTTTCCATTCCGTGTTACTCTATATATCTATGATGAAGGATTTTATTTCATGAAGATTTCAAAAAAAGCCAAACCAGAGATAGCATTGATATGCATAATTTATAATGAAATAGTAATGCAAAAATAATCTGATCTGTGAAAATGCCTCATTTAGAAAATGGGTGATTTTTTAAGTAGCTTACATTCATTTTATTTTTAATTTAATACTGCTTCAGAAATATTCATGGCCATGGCAAGGTTTTTGCTTTTGGAATTATCTTAATTCACTCTGTTTCTGCACACAACATATTATAATGTTAGTTACGGATTAATTGGATTCCCATCCTCTTAAGACTGAAAATACTAAAATAAAATTATGTTGCTATAGCTTTATTCCACAAGTTCATTACAAGTACATTTTAGAAGAAATATACATGCTTTGATGCTGCATCTTAACCCCCTAGGATGTAGTATTACACTAAGTCCTGTTTGAGACTCATAACCATTCCACTGACCTCCTTAAAATACATTTCCTGCATGGGCCAGTGGTAAATTGTGCGTATTATATCAGATTTATCTGAATATTCGGTTCAAATAGTATGTTCCCAAGAGCAATCCTTGTAGTTAATAACATCTGATCATGTTCTCTCAGTTCACTTTCATTACCCAGCCTGATATGGGGGCAATGAAACCCATGTAATGAGTCATCCCTTAAATTCCAAAATGACCTCAGTTCAGAACAATTAAATTGATCTAGCGACACTTAAGGACTCCACTCTTGATACTAAACCTAATGAATTCAATGCCTTAAGATGTACCACTAAAACTATTTGAGATTTGACATTTTCCAACTAATTTACCAAATACAGATATTTACTAATGGGAGCTAAAAAGAATTCTAAGAAGGATTATAATATTTTCATAACAGAATGATATGATAGCATCATCATCACAGCCATTTTATGAAAACATCTCAATATAGGAACTTCAATGATAGTTTTTAATATATTCATACATCAAATACCTACATATATTGAGAGAGCTACAATAAATGTGTGGTGTGGTGTCTTTCTAGGCATTGAGATTATGTTTAGAAAATGTGAAATAATATCATTCTGTTAGACTGATTTGTGAAACTTCTGAACTTGTGGAGAAAACTTTCTTAAAAAAGAAAATATTTTAAAAAAAAGTGTAAAAATAGTCCTGACGAAGGGTCTCGGCCCGAAACGTCGACAGCGCTTCTCCTTATAGATGCTGCCTGGCCTGCTGTGATCCACCAGCATTTTGTGTGTGTTGTTGTTTGAATTTCCAGCATCTGCAGATTTCCTTGCATTTGTAAAAATAGTGTTAGTGATAGATGAAATTTTAATTAATTGCCAGCTAAAACACAAAAAAATCTTTTTACTCACCAATGTATTCATAGTGGTGTTAATTTTGTTGGTTAAAACAATGTATGTTATGACAGCCTTACAAAAAGCAAATGGAGATATTGGAAAAGTAAAAACGATAATGTACTTACGTATATTAGACTATGTCTGAATGAGTAAAAAAATTATGTGGCTCAACCTAAGTATACATTTTGCACTTGTTATACTGTATAATTCTTGGTGCATTATATTCTACACAATAAATATATATTGTATAATTCAGCCAGCACATGGCATGAAGACTGAAGAGTCATTGATCTTAGCCAGTAAGTATAATTAGTGAACATTTGTCACTAGAAACCAAACAGCGGATAACATGGTAATAATGGTTAAGTAAGTTAGATTAAAAATATGTACCTGTATATCATAAATGCAGTAGTGTCGAAATTGAAACAAAAACAAAATTGCAGTGATTGTGTTTGTGTGAAAAATTGCTACAATTATAGCACATTCATCTCCCAAAATGGAATGATAAGTCAATGATATTGTAGGGACTGATAAGCCAATGATATCGTAGAAGTATTCAGAAAGTTTAAACAATATAAACTAACATTTAAAGAAGATCACTGTAATCTTTTGGTGAGAGTTTAGATCTTTTCCACTGTTTGAAGAAGAAATTAAAATCCTGATCTTTGCAAGGTATCATCAAATTTTTAATGCATCACTATCACCATAGGTATAAGTTCTGACACCTGAGAAAAAGACTTGATATTATCTTAGAAATGGAGCTAATAAAGGCAAATTTAAGGAAATGAAGGTTATGAACCAAATCATTAGGGCTCAATACATTCAGACAATCAGAATACTTGGATTAGGAAGGTAGAACTTACTATATTATAAACTGTGCAAACTTCCAGGGAATGGGAGGTATGAAGTAGACACGTGAAAAAACAGATCATGCAAACGGCTATTCCGTTGAGCAAATCTGGGAAATGAACCAGGTTGATGCAGTTAGACGACAGAGATTAAAGAATGAAAACGTGAAATGAGGAAAGGTGTGCAAAAGATGTGGCTATCTCACCTTGTTCCAGCACAACCCACAGAGAGGGAAATGTACACTCCATACAATAAATCATCGGATAAAGATTTGCAATTTGAAACTGAAAACAAGCAACAACAAATGGAGTAGTAGGAATGAAAAGACCAATGTGAAAGAACTGAAGCCATTAACTTCTGTACCATGAAAGATGATAGAAAATCAACAGATACACTTGTTACTAACCTCATGCACTCATAAGGAGTTATAGATTATAAGACCATAAGATATAGGAGCAGAAGTAAGCCATTTGGCCCTTTGAGTCTTCTGTGCCATGTAATCATGGGCTGATCCAATTCTTCCAGTCATACCTGTTCCCTTGCTTTCACCCTATACCCCTTGATGCCCTGGCTAATCAAAAACCTATCTATCTCTGCCTTAAATACATCCAATGACTTGGCCTCCACAGCCACTCATGGCAACAAACTCCATAGATTTACCACCCTCTGACTAAAGTAATTTCTCTGCATCTCACTTCGATAAGGACATCCTTCAATCCTGAAGTCATGTTGTCTTGTCCTAGAATCCCCTACCATGGGAAATAATTTTGCAATATCTAATCTGTTCATGCCTTCTAACATTCTGAGTGTTTCTATGAGATCCTCCCTCATTCTCCTGAACTCCAGGGAATACAGCCCAAGAGCTGCCAGGTATTCCTAATCCAGTAACCTTTTCATTCCTGGAATCATTCTCGTGAATCTTCTCTGAACTCGCTCCAATGTCAGTATATCCTCTCTAAAATAAGGAGCCCAAACTGTACACAATACTCCAAGCGTGGTCTCACGAGTGCCTTATAGAGCCTCAACATCACATCCCTGCTCTTATATTCGATACCTCTAGAAATGAATGTCAATATTGCATTCGCCTTCTTCACAACTGACTCAACCTGGAGGTTAACCTTTAGGGTATCTTCCCAAGGACTCCCAAGTCTCTTTGCATCTCAGCATTTTGAATTCTCTCCCCATCTATATAATAGTCTGCCCATTTATTTCTTCCATCAAACTGCATGACCATACACTTTCCAACATTTTATTTCATTTTCCACTTCTTTGCCCATTCCCTAAACTATCTAAGTCTCTCTGCAGGCTCTCTGATTCCTCAGCACTACCTGCTCCTCCACCTATCTTTGTATCATCAGCCAATTTAGCTACAAATCTATTAATACCATAATCCAAATCATTGACATACATTGTAAAGCGGTCCCAACACCGACCCCTGTGGAACTCCACTGGTAACCAGCAGCCAGTCAGAATAGGATCCCTTTATTCCCACTCTCTATTTTCTGCCAACCAGCTAATGCTCCACCCACACCAGTAACTTCCCTGTAATTCCATGGGATCTTATCTTGCTAAGCAGCCTCATGTGCGACACCTTGACAAAGGCCTTCTGAAAATCCAAATACACCATGTCTACTGCATCTCCTTTGTCTACCACGCTTGTAATTTCCTCATTGCAGTAGGTTTGTCAGGCAGGATTTTCCTTTCAGGAAACCATGCTGGCTTTGGCCTATCTTGTCATGTGCCTCCAGGTACTCTGTAATCTCATCCTTAGCAATCAATTCCAGCAACTTCCTAACCACTGAACAGGTCTATAGTTTCCTTTCTGCTGCCTCCTACCCTTCTTAAATAGCAGAGTAGCATTTGCAATTTTCCAGTCATTCGGTACAATGCCAGAATCTATTGATTCTTTCAAGATCTTTGTTAATGCCTTCACAATCTCTCCAGCTACCTCCTTCAGAATCTGAGGGTGCATTCCATCAGGTCCAGGAGATTTATCCACCCTCGGACCATTCAGCTTCCTGAGCACCTACTCAGTCGTAATTTTCCCTGACACTCTTGAAAATCCGATATACTGCAGATGTCTTCTGCTCTGAAGACTGATGCAAAATACACATTCAGTTCCTCTGCCACCTCTGCATCACTCATTGCAATATCCCCAGTGTCATTTTGTATTGGTCCTATATCGACCCTCAACTCTTTTCTACTGCTTATATACTGAAAAATGCTTTTAGTATCTTCTTTGATATTAGTCAGCAGCTTCCTCTCATAATTTATCTTTTCCATCTGAATGACCTTCTTAGTTTCCTTCTGCAAGTTTTTAAAAGTTCCCCAATTCTTTATCTTCCCACTATATCTGGCGTCATTGTATGCCCTCTCTTTTGTTTTTACTTTGGCTCTGATTTCACTTGTCATCCACAGTAGTGTCCTTCTTCCCTTTGAAAATTTCTTCTTATTTGGAATATATCTGTCTTGTACTTCCCTTATTTTTCACAGAAACTCCAGCTATTGCTGCTTTGCTGTTTTTCTTGCAGATGTCCCGTTACAGTCAACTTTGGCCAGTTCCGGTCTCAGGTCAATGTAATTTCCTTCGTTCCACTGACAAAATGGATTTTATTTTTTCCCTCTCAGGTTTCAATGTGAACTCAATCATATTATGATCACTGTTCCCTAAAGGTTCCTTAACCACCAGCATTCTTATAACCTCCAGATCATTGCACAAACACAAGCTGTTCTAAAAAGCCATCCCTTAGGCATTCTACAAATTTAGACACCAACAGAATCAACAAAATCATTCGTAAGGCCAGTGATATTGTGGGGGTGGAACTGGACTCTTTGATGGTAGTGTCTGAAAAGAGGATGCTGTCCAAGTTGCAAGCCATCTTGGACAATGTCTCCCATCCACTCCATAATGTACTGATTAGGCACAGGAGTACATTCAGCCAGAGACTCATTCCACCGAGATGCAACACTGAGCATCATAGGAAGTCATTCCTACCTGTGGCCATCAAACTTTACAACTCCTCCCTCAGAGTGTCAGACACCCTGAGCCAATAGGCTGGTCCTGGACTTGGTATAATTTACTTATCATTACTTAATTATTTATGGTTTATATTGCCATATTTCTACACTAACATTGGTTGGCGTGACTTAAACGAAACCCAATTTCCCTCAGGATCAATAAAACATGTCTGTCTGTCTGTCTGTCTGTCTGTCAGTACTGACCTGGTTTTCCCAATCCACTTTCATGTTAAAATCCCCAATGATTATCATGACATTGCCTTTCTGGCACGCCTTTTGTATCTCCTGTTGTAATTTGTAATCCACATCCCGGCTGCTGTTTGGAGGCCTGTATACAACTGCCATTAAGGTTCTTTTACCCTTGCCATTTCTTAACTCAACTCATAGAGACTCCACACCTTCCAATCCTATGTCATTTCTTTCCAATGATTTAATATTATTTCTTATACACAAAGCCACACCATCCTGTCTGCCTACTAACTTATCTTTCTGATATACCGTATATCCTTGGATGTTCAGCTCCCAATGGCAGCCATCCTTTAGCCAAGTTTCAGAGATGGCCACAATGTTATATTTGCCAATCTGTAGCTAAATTTCAAGATCCTCCACTTTATTCCTTATGCTGCGTGTATTTTCTTTCAGTCCTGTATTTGTTTCTTTCTGTTTCAACTGCACCATGCCTCTATTGCCCTGTAACTCATGCCATTGGCTTTGATTAAGCCTCATCTCCTGCTTGTTGATTCTATAATCTCTGCTGCACACTATCTTTGATTTATTTCTGTTTTCCCCTTCCTCAGCCCTATCAATCTGATTCCCATCCCCTTGCCAAAGTAGTTTAAACCCTCCCTAAAAGCTCTATCAAATGTGCCCAATAGGATATTGGACCCCTTTGGGTTCAGGGGTAGCCCATCCTTTTTCTACTGTTACGGGTTCAGGCAACAATAAATATATGAGTTAGGCAGGGGTTTTTATAACAAATAACACGGTTATTAAACACTGAAAACAAACCATTCACGTAACTGGAAAGCAGCTGCTGTGTGGCATCATAAAAAGTTCTTAAAGCAATGAAGCTTAAACAGTTCTTAAAGCGATGTTGCAAAAACAGTTCTTCAAAGTAGTATTGCAAAAGTTCAAATTGCTCACAGTCCATTTAAGGGAGAGACTTTTTAAGACGATTTAAGTTCTCTTTCACATCATGATGTTTCGGTTCCCAAATCGAATTTTTCCCACAAAGAATTTTACGTAAATGGACAAATGAAATGGCTTAAAGGCACTGACCTTTCCTTTACAACGCTGTTCCCAATCCTTTCTGCTATTCACAGGGATTAACATGAGAACAGTCAACGAATTCCTTCCGAATAAGGATCAAACAAGGTCGAACCTGTTTCACCGTCGAAATCAATTCTCCTCGATCTTTTATCTCCCAAACTCCGATCTTCACTCTCCACTGATTCTCAACTAGCAGCATTATAAAGAAACTGCTGGCAATGACCTTTTAAACTTTAGGCATTAAATAAAACCTCATCTTCCAACTAAACTGCATCATAACATTAAATCACGCAGTGGCATGGTCAACATGGCAAATCCAGCCATGAACTGCCCCTCCTCACAGGGAGGGGTCCTCCTTTTATACCCTGTAAAAAAAAACCTGTCCTCTGCTGGTGGGAAATGACATCACTCCACCATCACAAGACCATTACCTCAAGTCCAGTATAGCTTCAACCCCAGTCACGTGACGAGTACACCACTGTCACGTCTCACGAGTACGTAACACCTCCCTCCAAAAAAAACATTTTTGGTCTGACAGGAACAAAAATTTTAACAATTATTTACAAGAAAAACAAATGTATAAATTTTATAACATACATAATATACAATACAGTATCATCATATAACATCTTACAATACAGTAGGAGTGTTACAATTATAAAAAAAACACTCCATAAAAAAATTACATTGTACATTCAACATCAAGATAGACAATCTGCAACCACATTATCTTTACCTTCAATATGAGTTATCACAATATTGTACTCTTGTAACATCAAACTCCAATTTAATAATCTTCTGTTTTTGTTTTTCATCTTACTCAGAAAAACTAATGGATTATGATCAGTGTAGACAATAAGTGGTTTTTGAGTTGTGCCAACATATAACTCAAAATATTTTAAAGCTAAAACAAGAGATTACAATTCCTTCTCTATTGTCGAACAGTTTTTTTGATGCTTATTAAATTTCTTAGAAAAGTAAGCTACTGGATGATCAATCTCATCACCCTCATTCTTTTGCATTAATACTGCTCCTGCAGCCTCATCACTAGCATCTACAGCTAATGAAAAAGGTTTTTCAAAGTCAGGTGCCTTGAGCACAGGTTGTTGACATATCATTGTTTTCAATTTTTCAAAAGCTTCTTGACAAGGCACTGTCCACACAAACTTCACATTCTTCTGCAAAAGGTTAGTTAATGGAAGGGCAACATTAGCAAAATTCTTTACAAAATTTTCAATAATATCCTACCATTCCCAAGAATCTTCTGAGAGTTTTTTTCCCCGTTGGAGTGGGAATCTCTAAAATTGCCCGAACTTTTGCCTGAACAGGAGCTACCTTACCTTGACCCACAACATAACCAAGGTAAGTCACAGTGGCATGTCCAAATTCACTCTTAGCTAAATTAATAGTTAAGTTAGCTTTTGAAAGCCTTTCAAACAATTTCTCCACCGCAATAATGTGTGCTTCCCAAGTATCATTCCCTGTCAGCAAATCATCAATATAAGCATCAGTATCTTTCAATCCCTTAACCACAGAGTTAATCATCCTCTGGAAAGTACCTGGGGCATTCTTCATCCCAAATGGAAGAACATTATATTCATATAACCCAGACTGAGTTACAAATGCAGAAATCTCTCGACCTCTGTCCGTTAATGGAACACACCAATACCCTTTCAATAAATCAATCTTTGTAAGGAACTTTGCTTTTCCAACTTTATCTACATAATCATCTACTCTAGGAATTGGATATGCATCTGTTTTCATTACAGCATTCACCTTCCTATAGTCCATACAAAACCATCTGGTTTTGGCACCATAACACAGGATGAGCTCCAATTCGAGTTAGAATGCCTAATAATATTATTCTCTAACATATATTTAATTTCTTTCTCAGCAAGTTCACATTTTTCTATGTTCATCCTATATGGGTGTTGTTTAATAGGTCTGGCATCCCCAACATCTACATCATGTGAAGCTATAGTAGTCCTTCTCGGAACATCTGGAAACAAATCCATATATTTAACAATTAATTCCTTCATCTGTTGTTTCTGCTCTAGCTGTAAATGTGCTAATTTCTCATCAATATTTTCCAGAATGGTTGAATTTGGTAACCTAACAGAAACAATGTTGGATTTAGAATGAAATTCAGATGAATCATCTATCATGTTCCTCATTAAATCAAACTCATTCTCACTAACCACAACAGTCACAGTACCAGATTGTTTCCCAAAATATGGTTTTATCATATTTATATGGCAAAATTGTGTTGACCTTCTATGATCTGGAGTTTTTATCATGTAATCCACATCATTGATTTTAGACACAATTTCATAAGGACCATGAAATCTAGCTTGTAAAGGATTTGTTTGCACTGGGAAAAGAACCAGCACCTTATCTCCAGGCTTAAAAATCCTCATCCTAGCTTCTTTATCATACCAAGTTTTCATTTTCTCCTGAGCCAATTTTAAATTTTCCTTGGCTAAGCCACAAGTTTTATGTAACCTGTCCTTAAATTTCAAAACATAGTCCAACAAATTAGTGTGTGCTTCCTTACTAATCCACTGTTCTTTTAATAAAGCTAAAAGTCCTCTAACTCTATGCCCAAATACAAGTTCAAATGGACTGAAACCTAAAGATTCTTGTACCGATTCACTTGCTGCAAATAAAAGTAAGTTTATACCCTCATCACAATCACTTTCATTTTCCACACAATATGTCCTAATTATATTCTTAAGGGTAGAATGAAACCTCTCCAAGGCACCTTGCGATTCTGGATGGTATGCAGATGAAGTGATTTGCTTAGCTCCCGATTTATAAACTATCTGTTGAAACAATCCAGACATAAAATTACTGCCTTGATCAGTTTGTATTTCCTTAGGTAATCCAAAATAAGTAAAGAATTTTATAAGAGCCTTTGTCACAGTTTTAGCTTTTATATTCCTAAGTGGTACTGCCTCTGGAAACCTAGACAAAGTACACATGATAGTCAACAAGTACTGATAACCAGTTTTTGTCTTTGGTAATGGACCAACACAATCTACAATAACTTTAGAAAACGGTTCACCAAATGCTGGAATAGGTTGTAATGGAGCCACTGGTGTAACTTGTTTTGGTTTACCCACAATTTGACAAGTATGGCACGTTTTACAAAACATCGCCACATCTTTTCTTAGACCAGGCCAGTAAAAATGTTTTAAAATCTTGTCCACAGTTTTCCTTACCCTTTGATGTCCACCTAAAGGCACACTATGAGCTAAAGTCAAAATCTTATTTCGATAAACTTTAGGGACAGCTACCTGGTAAACAATATTCCATTCCTCACTTGCAGGAATTGTAGGTGATCTCCACTTCCTCATCAGCACTCCTTTTTCCAAGTAATATCCTACTGGCAGCTTCTCAATTTCACTATCTAGTAGAGCTTGTTCTCTTAATTTTATAATCTCAGGGTCTCTATTCTGCTCTGATATCATCTCCTTCCAAAACAGAGATAAATCTTCATGGTCAGACTTACTCCAAGAATCTTGTCAAACAATGAAGGTAAGAAAGTCTCTGACACATCCTCAAAACTCAAATCCTGAGTTGAAAAGTCATGAGTAACAACCTCATTCTGCGCATCAATCTTTTTAGCCATAGCTCTAGTCACAACACAGGAAAAATCTGTGTTAGAATTCAACTCTGGTTCCTCTGACTCCATTGTCAAATGCACTTCAGGAAAAACTTGTCCACCTGCCAAGTCATTACCTAACAATAAAGAAATACCCTTCACAGGTAAGCTATGCTGTAATCCTACTTTAACAAATCCTGTAACTAACCCTGACTTTAAATTTACTTTATGTAAATATACAGGCATAAGATCACTCCCAACACCTCTTATATAATTTACCTCACCAGTATCAGACTCTTCATTAAACTTCAATACACTGTCTAACATCAGTGATTGAGAAGCTCCAGCATCCCTAAGGATTTTTATTGGCACCAGAGTAGATCCATCTTTCAAGGATACAAACCCTTCAGTTATAAAAGGATCATATCCATTTTTAACTTGGTCAGACTCTAACAAAACCTCATTTGTATTTATCGAACCCTGTAAATTTACAGGTGCTTCAGTATGTTGCACACAAGCATTTGGAACTGCTTCCTTCTCTTTCTTTTTCAATCTGAAACAGTTAGCTATTACATGGCGAGGTTTCCTACAATAGTTACAAATAAGACCAAACAGTCTTTCCTTCACAGGTTTTCCTTCCTCCTTACCTTTCTCATTAACTTCTGATTTAATTTCTGATTTACCTTGAGTCTCTGTGTTATTTTTCCTCTTAAAAATTCTGCCCTGAGGAAATTTATTCTTATGGATTAAAACATACTCATCAGCTAATCTAGCAGAGTCCTGCAATGTATCAGTATCCCTCTCATTTAAGTAGGTCCTTACTTCAACAGGGATGCTTCTTTTAAATTCCTCCATTAAAATAAGCTCTTTCAATGTATCATAGTCCCCATTTACATTTTTAGAAGAAACCCATTTCTCAAAACACACAGCTTTATCACAGGCAAATTCCACATAAGTTTTTTCCACAGACTTCTTCAAACTTCTGAATCTTTCTCTATAAGCTTCTGGGACTAATTCGTATGATTTTAAAATATGCATTTTCACAATATCATAATCAAGTGCTTGCACAGCAGTTAAAGCTGTATAAACTTGTTGTGCTTTGCCTTTAATTACACTCTGTAACAACACTGACTATTTATTTTTTGGCCACTCTGAAATCTGAGCAATCGTTTCAAAATGTTGGACATATCTTTCCACTTCTGTTTCACTAAATGGAGGGACCAATTTAATTTCTTGACTAGCAACAAATGGTTTTCTAGAACCAGAAGACTGATTCCCTGACCTTGATTCCGTCATCGCTTTTTCAAATTCCCTTTTTTATTATCAGCTTCTAACCTACAACGCTCCAATTCTGCTTTACTTTGTTCCAACTTCATGTGTTCGATTTGCAACTGCATCTCCAGATTACTTATTGGAAATGACTCTAAAATCGATTAATCAAAATCACCCGAATCCACATAGTGTGACGTGATTTTTCTCCGTATTACAGCCTTTGATGTAAAGTTACAATCTACTAGCTATCTCAGATACCTCAGTTTTTTTCGCCTTAGCTGATAACTCCGTGTCTGGCGAAGCCAGAAACTCATCAATATTCATTGTTGCCGAATACCACTCAAAAGCCAATCAAACAAAAGAATTGCATATTCCCCTTTTCCAAAACACCGATTCAAAATTTAACAAGCATTTAAACTCTAATGATCCAATCCAGACGCAGCCCCCATATTGATGTTACGGATTCAGGCAACAATAAATATATGAGTTAGGCAGGGGTTTTTATAACAAATAACACGTTTATTAAACACTGAAAACAAACCCCCCAAAAGTAAACAAACCACTCACGTAACTGGAAAGCAGCTGCTGTGTGGCAGCATAAACAGTTCTTAAATCAATGAAGCTTAAACAGTTCTTAAAGCGATGTTGCAAAAACAGTTCTTCAAAGTAGTATTGCAAAAGTTCAAATTGCTCACAGTCCATTTAAGGGAGAGACTTTTTAAGATGATTTAGGTTCTCTTTCACATCATGATGTTTCGGTTCCCAAATCGAACTTTTCCCACGAAGAATTTTACGTAGATGGACAAATGAAATGGCTTAAAGGCACTGACCTTTCCTTTACAACGCTGTTCCCAATCCTTTCTGCTATTCACAGGGATTAACACGAGAACAGTAACGAATTCCTTCCGAATAAGGATCAAACAAGGTCGAACCTGTTTCACCGTCGAAATCAATTCTCCTCGATCTTTTATCTCCCAAACTCCGATCTTCACTCTCCACTGATTCTCAACTAGCAGCGTTATAAAGAAACTGCTGGCAATGACCTTTTAAACTTTAGGCATTAAATAAAACCTCATCTTCCAACTAAACTGCATCATAACATTAAATCACACAGTGGCATGAAGTCAACATGGCATATCCAGCCATGAACTGCCCCTTCTCACAGGGAGGGGTCTTCCTTTTATACCCTGTAAAAAATAACCTGTCACATAACCTCTGCTGGTGGGAAATGACATCACTCCACCATCACAAGACCATTACCTCAAGTCCAGTATAGCTTCAACCCCAGTCACATGACGAGTACACCACTGTCACGTCTCACGGGTACGTAACAGTACATGTCGTACTTCCCACAGAAGAGGCCCCAATGATCCAAGAATCTGAATCCCTGCCCCCTACACCACTTGCTCAGCCACATATTAATACACCGGATCATGCTATTCTTGCACTCGCTAGCACGCGGCACAGGCAGCAATCTTGAGATTACTACCCTGGAGGTCCTGCCTTTCAACTTCCTACCTAACTCCCTGAATCCTCTCTTCAGAACCCCCTCCCTTTTTCTACCTATATCATTGGTACCAACGTGTACCAAAAAAATGTGGTAGTTTTCAGATACATTAAGTCCATATCATCAAAGAAAAAGTAACAGTGACCAGTAATGAGCCAAAGGTAAAGCTGAACACAGGAACACAAATTACATTATACCACTCAATTATACTGAGTCCTGAAGAAGGCTCTTGACCTGAAATGTCGACTGTTTATTCATTTCCATAGATGCTGCATATGAAGTAATTTCCATAACTTGAAACCATCCAAATCAGAGGGATGCAAAAATGGTAGAATTAAGTTGCATCTTCTATGTAATGAAGATGGACATATCTGCTACTTTGCTGTGAAATATTAAAACAGGTTGTGGTGCAACATAATATGGGGGAAACACCAGAAAAATATATATTGAGAACAGCACATGAATTGAGAAGAACTGGTAGACATAGTGTGCCCTCCATCCCCTAAATGGAGACGCTAAGCCTTAAGGGTAAAAGAGACGATGGAAGAAAATAGTCTGCAAGCTTATTGAAATAGAAAGTTGGCTTAAGGAGGCAAATATTCTCCTGCTTCTGTTTCCTGGTTTTCTCACGATTGTACCAAAAATAACTAAAGAAACATACAGTATTTCCATTGATTAAAACACTGCTTGTTTCCCACCAAGACATGCACTGTCCTGACTTTGAAGTATATTGAAGTTCCTTCATCATCACTAAAGTTAGTTCCAGGAACTCCCTTTCCAACTGCATTGTGGGAGTACCTTTAGCAAAAGGGTTGCAGTGCACTGAAATGATGGTACATCTCAGACTTGTCAAGAGAAAACAGAATTCTTTTTCTTTCTTTTTAATGTGTATGTACTCTATTGGTGCAGTTTTACTAGAGTGAGACTTCACCATGTTAGGTATCTCTGGCGCTTTTCCAAACATCTTATCTTTGAGCCAGGGCTGATCCCTTGGTTTGACGGTACTAGATAAGTGAGAAATATCCTAGACTATGAGTTTATAATATTATGGTGGCATAGAATTCTGCTGCTGATATTGACTCCCTATTAGCTCCTGAATATGCAGAGCAACATACACACAATTTTGGGTGATCTCAGCCAGTTAGGCAGCATCTATGGAGGGAAATTAAGAGTTTAGGGGTTGAGAACCTTCTTTAGGGCTGGAAAGGAAGAGGGGAGAAGCCAGCAATAGTTTCCGGTATCTGCATAATCTCTCATGTCTCATGAATATCTTGTATGGAATTTTCAGATCTGTTCTGAGTCTATCTTGTTTTGCACAATTGTAGTGCCAGACAACACAAAGACTGTGCAGTGATCAATATTATAGTCTGATGTACCTGCCTCAGGTAGGTCAGAAAAGGTCACGATAAAGAAAGTTATTCTGTATTTTAGTTAACTCAGTACCTGCTGCATACTGAATCTGGCAGTTCTGTCCTTCTGGACTTGGCCAACAGTCAGTGTTGGTACTACTAAGCCATTTATGGTGATGGACATTTAACTCCCTCCTAAACTGTGACCCTACTATTCATCATAGAACAGAACTATTTCAGTAGCTAGGAGCAAAGCAAATGATTATCAGAAAGAACTTTTCTTGCCCCTTGATTTAATGCCAGAAGACATCATAAAATATGGAGGTCATGTTGAAGACTCCAAGTGCTACTCTTTCCTGCCTATATATTGCCCTGGTACCACTGTCCTGCGAGACAGACAATTTGTGAAGATCACGAGAAGAGGAATGTATGGTATGAATTTGTGAGTACAACTGATGGTAGTCCTTTTGCCAGAATGCCATCTAAATGACAGAAAACCTAATTTCAGTTGCAGGTTCAATAACAATCAAAACAGGAACTTGAACAATTACTTATGAGACCAAGAGATTGGAAATAGACAACGCCTTTCTAAGGGAAATCAAGCAATCTAGGTTGAATATTCTCGCAGTCAGATAATTAAGATTCAATATTATCCTTCTGAAGAAGGTTCACCATCCACTAATTCAACTCACTGTTCAGTCTGAGCAGAAGCATGGCCAATTTTTTCAGCCTTCACTATTTTTATCCCTGAATTAGGCTGAATTATTTGGATTTTAACAAACCATGAAATCCAGTTTACAGGCAGGGGTACCAGGTGGAGGGTTTGCTGGGGGAAGTGTTCCAGTGGGAAAGGGTACTGATACAAGGTAGCTGGAAAGCAATAGTGTCCGGCAAAATGAGCGTATAAGTCCTGTGATGTACTCAGGAAATATTTATCATTGTTTAACAGGCAATCCAGCAAAGATAGGTAATACCTTCATATGAAAGAAATGGCTTGTCCTATACTGTAATTCAAATGATCATATTAAGGTAAGGAAAAGGATTTGGTGTAGATTGATTCAACTGAAAAGTTAACACTTAAATAGATGTGACCCTGTTAATCTTTATTGTGCTATAGATTTGCTAAGTATGCCCACAGAAAAGAATCTCAGGGCTGTATATGGTAACGTGTGTGTAATCTGAACTTTGAACTTTGACTTGCTCAGCAGTTGCTTTCTATGTTGCAGTTCAGTGGTTCCATATCATAGTGAAATATTTTTCCACAATCACATTCTAAAGGTACCTGGCTGCTGAGTAAGAATGGTCCTTGCTCCAAGTTATGAGAAAGTTGTCATGGAAGGAGACAATTTGTGGAAATAGTTCATTGATAGAATTATATCCTCAGATATAACTAAACGGATTTTTGATTTAACATAAGAAATAACTTTTGGAAATGGCAAAAGAATGCCTTCAAATCCTGGATTGGTGTTTTCAATATGCCACCCAGATGTAAACACCAATGCCTTGAGCGTCAGTGGAAATTGGACAAAGTCCTCAGTAGGTTATCAAGCTTCAGTGACAGTTTTATGCCAGGGCATAGAATTCCAACTAATTCAATTAGACTTCACGTGCTTTTTGAATCAATTGAATCAGCCTTTCAAAATATAAACAGATCAGATTACAGTAAAGTTTTTCAAAGTTGTCAATTATTTCTTATTTTTTTTTAGAATTCCAGATTTTGTCATTTTGCTTTTAATGCACTCGGTAACATCATACAAAATCTTGTCGTCTGGTTGGAAGTGTTGATGCTTCTGAATGTTTGGTGCAGTGTTTCCTAAAGTATTTATCTTCTTCTCATGATGTCCCTGCAATCCCAATTTAAGACACAGCGGAATCCTTTGCATGAAATCCCGGAAGTGGGATGGTCATTGCATGCCATTTGCCTCAAGGAGCAGAGAGAGTGAAAATGCAGTCTAATAGCAAACAGCTTGATTGAAGACCTGACTCAAATGGGATAGTGAGAGGATAACAGGAAAAGTGTAGGTGAGTGCTAGAATTAATGTGAATGCAATGCGCCAAGGGGGCTATTTCTGTTCTTTTGATTGGTCTCCGACACACTGATGCTCGTAGAGATTGCGATGTGTAAATTGGCTGTCATGTTGCCAACATTATAATTGCAGACACGTACGCATGCTTTATTCTTCCTCCATTTCACTCATGCCCTACTTACCCTCCACACCACACCCCAAGGACAACCACTTCAGACTTCTTGTCTCATCCTCTCTCTCTGTTCACATTCTTAAGAGTTGTGTATGCAAAGTGCACTGTGTGTGCAAAAGATCAGAGAGTCTTGGTTGAAGCAAAAAAAATTGCAGGTGCTGGAAATCTAAAACAAAACAAAACACGCCACAAAAACTCAATAGATTAGGCCACATCAGTGGTGAGAGGAACCGAGACAATGTTTCTGACCAATGGACATACAGTTATGTAACAGCTGTCATGAGTTCAGGATGTCCCAAAATATGTGACCCTCCAGGGGCTTGGTCAACAGTTTGGCCCCAGCATTCCTAGTGGCCAGAGCTGCTTATTGTTCTTGCTATAAAATGCATTTGCGGTGTGTGTTCGGTGAAATATGGTAAGATGTTCAAGTTCAGTTATTTTAGCTCGGATTGTACAGTTGCTCATTTATGTATTTGTGTACCACCCTGAATATAACCAGGGTGTGTGATGACCACCTCCCCTGTCGGTATGTGACTGAGCCCTGGATGTAACCAGGGTGTGTGATGACCACCTCCCCTGTCGCTATGTGACTGAGCCCTGGATGTAACCAGGGTGTGTGATGACCACCTCCCCTGTCGCTATGTGACTGAACCCTGGATATAACCAGGGTGTGTGATGACCCTGTCGCTATGTGACTGAGCCCCGGATGTAACCAGGGTGTGTGATGACCCTGTCGCTCTGTGACTGAGCCCTGGATGTAACCAGGGTGTGTGATGACCCTGTTGCTCTGTGACTGAGCCCTGGATGTAACCAGGGTGTGTGATGACCCTGTCGCTATCTGACTGAGCCCTGGATGTAACCAGGGTGTGTGATGACCCTGTTGCTCTGTGACTGAGCCCTGGATGTAACCAGGGTGTGTGATGACCCTGTCGCTCTGTGACTGAGCCCTGGATGTAACCAGGGTGTGTGATGACCCTGTTGCTCTGTGACTGAGCCCTGGATGTAACCAGGGTGTGTGATGACCCTGTCGCTATGTGACTGAGCCCTGGATGTAACCAGGGTGTGTGATGACCCTGTTGCTCTGTGACTGAGCCCTGGATGTAACCAGGGTGTGTGATGACCCTGTTGCTCTGTGACTGAGCCCTGGATGTAACCAGGGTGTGTGATGACCCTGTTGCTCTGTGACTGAACCCTGGATGTAACCAGGGTGTGTGATGACCCTGTCGCTATGTGACTGACCCCTGGATGTAACCAGGGTGTGTGATGACCCTGTCGCTATGTGACTGAGCTGGTTCTCATTGAGCTGTTGTGCTCTGTCTGTTAACGTGCTTGGTGCAATAAAACGGCAGTTGAGATAAATGAGCTCTTCTTGCCTGTCATCATGGATCAAAGGCTTGCCACAATGCTTTATAATTAGAATTGTGATTTTAATGTTGGAAACTTGACAGACAATTTACACATAGCAGTCTCTACAAGAATCAATATGTCGCTGACCAATTAAAAACACTGAAAAAGGTTCTTCGACCCACAGCATTCACATGAATCAACCTCTCACCTACACTTTTTTCTGTTTTCCTCTCACAGCTGCATCAACTTCCCTCCTTTGACATTGTTTTTAGCCACTTACACCAGGAGTACCTTAGAGTAACCAATTGACCTACCAACTAGTAACTGTTTGGAAACAAAGCAAATGACGGACGCCCACAGTGTGATAGAACACATGCAACTCAACAAAGTCAGCACCAGAGCTCAGTATCAAACCTGACATGCTCCACCTGAACTCCAGGGGGACCAATATCCTTGCAGGCACGCTTTCTGGAGCCGTTGTGGAGAGTTTAAACTAATTTGCCAAGGGTGTGGGTACTGGAATAATAGGACTGAGGATGGTGCAGTTGTTACACAAGTGGATGTGGAGTGTAGTGAGACTGTGAGGAAGGACAGACATGTAATAGGGCAAATAGGTGGATGAGCTGAAGTATACCATCAGGGCAAAATTGAGAAGGGTGTTAAATACCAGACTAAAAGTGTTTATATTTGAAAGCACACTGTAACCGAAACAAGGTAGATGACATTGTAGCGCAGTTAGAGATTGGCAGGTATGACACAGAATCATGGCTGAAAGAAGATCATAGTTGGGAGCTTAACATCCAAGGATACTCTTTGTATTGAAGTGACAGGCAACCAGTCAAAGTTGGCTTTGCTGGTAAAATATTAATTCAAATCCTTAGAAAGAGTTGACACAGGATCAGAAGATGTAGGATCCTTGTCAGCAGAGTTAAGGAAGTGGGAGGGAAAAAAAGATCCTGATACATACCAGCCTCCAAACAGGAGCCAGGGTGTGGGGTACAAATCATGGTGGGAGATGGAAAAGGCATGCAAACAGAGCAATGTTATGATGGTCATGGGGGATTTCAATATTGAGCTACACTGAGAAAATCACATTTGTGATGGATCCCAAGAGTGGAAATTTGTAGAATACCTATTGGATGGCTTTTTCGAGCTGTTTGTGGTTGAGCTCACTAGGGGAGAGGCAATTCTGGATTGGTTGTTGTGTAATAAACCAGATTTGATTAGGGAGTTTAAGGTAAAGGAATCCTCTGGGGCCAGTGGTCCTAATATGATAGAATACATCCTGCAGTTTGAGACAGAGAAGCTAAAATCAGATGTATCAGTAAAGGGAATTACAGAGGCATGGGAGAGGAACTGGCCAAAGTTGATTGTAAGGGGACACTAGCAGGAATGACAGTAGCAGCAATGTCTGAAGGGGAGGAGCTTAGGAGAGTCAGTGGGTCCTAACGGCGACTCCTTTGCTTGCATCTTCAGAAACAGCTCTATTGCTATCTTTAGTATCTCTATTTTTCCCTTTCAGGGTTCTTTTGAAGACCCTGACCTGGAATTACATGTTGACTTCGGTTCTTTGTAGAAATGGGAACCGCTCTCAGGATTTCATGTCCGGCCGTTATTCAACATGCCAAGGGCACGGCACAAGAGCTTTGCTCACCTTCGGAGGTCCGAGATTTCATGGCTCTAGAGCTGGGCTGATCAAAGGTTGGTGCCACGGCAGGAGATTGATGTGTCGTGAAAGTCAGAAGATCAATGGCTGTGTGCCCGGAGACCTGAGATCTTTGGGCACAGAGCTCAGAAAAAGTGACAAAATGGGCTTTTAACATTGTAAACCAGCAAGTTGTTTGGTATGTCTCCCCTCTTGCTGTGAAATGGAGACACCTCTTTCTCTTTTATCAGGGAGAGAGAGAGAGAGAGAGAGAGCCTGTGGTATGTTGAATACCGGGTGAACGGGTAGACTTTGGGGTACTGCAAGGCTGTGTCTTTGCTGTTGCTTTGCTGCACACTTGAGTGTTCGGTGTTGGGTCCCAAGACCTTTATTTTGCTGGTGGGGGGAGAGAGGATTGTTGCTTGCTGCTGCTGCTTTTACTGCTTTTGGAAGGAGGAGAGCTGGTGGGGGGGATTTTGGGGTTCTAACATTTAACTGTCATTCATTCTTTGGGGGCACTTTTCTGCTTTCGTGGATGGTTGCAAAGAAAAAGCACTTCAGGATACATATTATATACATTTCTCTGGCATTAAATGTACTTTTGAAACCTTTGAGTTTCTAGGAGCAATTTGGAATGCACAGGATAGATAAGTCCCAAAGATGAAGAGGTTTTCTAATGGTAGGCTGAGGCGACCAAGGCTGATAAGGGAATTCAAAGACAGCACAACAGGAAAGGAGATGGCATATAATATAACAAAAATTATTGGGAAGTTAGAGGATTGGGAAGCTTTTAAAAATGCACAAAAGGCAACAAAAAGCACTAAGAAGAGGCAAGATGTGATATGAAAGTAAGCTAACCACTAATATAAAAGAAGATACAACATTTTTTCAGATATATAAAGATTAAAAGAGATATATTCAAGACATCAGTTTAGATTTCACCCAAAAGATTTACAGCACTCTCTCTACATTTTAATGGAGTGTCAACCTGAACCCTGGCAGGGATATTTAAATACACAATCATAATGACTCAAAGCAAGAGTACCACCCCTAATTCATAGACCATTGTTACCATAGTTAGTATATATTACTAAACTTCTATTGAAGTTAGACAATCCACACCAATGGCATGTGAAAAGAGCTACTTTTTAATTAGGGTGGCAATTGCAACTTTGAAGGCAGAGTTTCATTGCAGTTTTTCTGAGTTGAGGAGTGACCAATCAGCAAGAGCATTGAGATCTCCTATGGGGTATGTTGTCACCTGTACAAAAGAGATGGGTGATACTTGAACTTGAGGGGGCCCAATATCCTTGCGGGCAGGTTGGCTAGAGTTGTTTGGATGGGTTAAAACTAATTTGGCAGGGGGGTGGGAACCAGGGTGATAGGGCTGAAGATGAGGTTTATAACAGGGGCAATGTTTTGTGAGACTCCTAGCAAGGGGAGGCTGAAAGTATGGTGAAATTGCAATTAACAGGATAAGTTGCAATGTAAAAGGCAGACAAAATCAAAAAAGGTGACTACAGGACTGAAGATGTATGCACTGTATATGGAATAAGACCAATGAACTTGTAAGACAGTTCCAGATTGGTGTGTATGATGTTGCAGGCATCACTGAATGATGGCTGAAAGAAGATTATAGCTGGGAGTTTAATGCCCAAGGATACACATTGTATCAAAAGGACAGGGAGAATGCAAAGAGGGTGGCATGGCTCTGTTGGTAAAAAATGAAATTAGATCATTAGAAAGAGGTGGCATAGGGTCGGAAGGTGTCAAATCATTGTAGAAAGAGCCAAGGAACTGCAAGGGTAAGAAGACCCTGACAGGAGTTATATACAGACTCCCCAAACAGTAGTAAAGATGTGATTTACAAATTACAACGGGAGATAGAAAATGGATGCCAAAGAGCAATGTTACAATAGTCATGGAGGATTTCAGTATGCGGGTAGACTGAGAAAATCAGGTTGCTGTGGGATTCCAAGAGGAGGTATTCCTAGATTGCCTTTGAGATGGCTTTCCAGAGTAGTTTGTGATTGAGCTTACTATTAGTTTGCTATTCTGGATTAGGTGCTGTGCAATCAACCAGAATTGATTAGAGAGCTTAAGGTAAAAGAACCATTAGGGGAAAGAGATCATAGTATGATTGAATTTGCCCTGAAATTTGAGAAAGAGAAGCCGAAGTCAGATGTATCAGTATTACAGTGGAGTAAAGAAAATTACAGAGGCATGAGAGAGGAGTTGGCCAGAATTTATTGGAAAAGAACATTGGTAGAGATGTCAGCAGAGCAGCAATGGCTGAAATTTCTGGAAGCAATTTTGGAAGTCACAGGATATATAAACATCCCAAAGAAGAAGAAGTATTCCAAAGGGAAAATGCAACAATCATAGCTAACAGGAGAAGTCAAAGCCAACAAAGATGGAATACAAAAGTAAGCTAGCCAATAATATTAAAGAGGAAACCAAAAGTTTCTTCAGATACGTGAAGGGTAAAATAGAGATGAGAGTGGATATCAGACTGCTGGGAAATGATGTAGGAGAGGTCGTACTGGAGGACAAGGAAAAGGCGGACAAACTGATTAAGTATTTTGCATTAGTCTTCACTGTCGAAGACATAGGCAATATGGTAAAAGTACCACGTGTCAAGAGCCATGAAGTGTGAGAAGCTACCATTACTAGAGATGAAGTCCTTGGGAAACTGAAAGGTCCGAAGGTAGATAAGTCATCTGGGCCAGATGGTGTACATTCCAGAGTTCTGAAAGAGGTGCCTGAAGATATTGTATTAGTAATGACCTTTCAAGAGTCACTAAATTTTGGAATGGATCCAGAGGACTGGAGATGTGTCACTCCACTCTTCAAGAAGGGAGAGAGACAGAAGAAAGGAAATTATAGGCCAGTTAGTTTGACATCAGTGGTTGGCAAGATGTTGGAGAAAATTGTTGAGGATGTGGTTTCAGCATATATGGAAGCACATGATAAAGTAGACCATAGTCAGCATGGTTTCCACAAGGGAAAATCTTGCCTAACAAATCTGTTGGAATTCTTTGATGAAATAACAAGCAGAATAGAAAAAGGAAAACTGTTTGATGTTGAATACAAGCCTTTTAATACTGGAATCATTTTTGTAAACCTTGTTCAAACCCTCTTCAGTTTCAGCACATCCTTTCTCAGATAAGGGACCCAAAACTTCTCAAAATACTCCAAGTGACACTTTACTAGTGCTTTCTAAAGTCCCAACATTACATCCTTGCTTTTATTTTCCAGTCCTCTTGAAATGAATGCTAATGTCGCATTTGTCTTCCTCACCACAGTTTAAAACCTGCAAATTTACCTTTAAGGAATTCTACGTAAGGACTCCCTTTGTGCCTCAATATTTTTTTTGTATTTTCTCTCCATTTAAAAAATGGTCAACCCTTTCATTTCTTCCACCAAAGTGCATGACCATTCACTTCCTGACACTGTATTTCATCTGCCACTTCTTTGACCATTCTCCTAATCACTCTAGGACCTTCTGTAGTCGCTCTACTTCCTCAAAACTGCCTGGTGCTCCACATATCTTCATATCCTCTGCAAACTTTGTAAAAAAGCCATCAATTTCATCACCCAAATTATTAACATTTAAAGTTTAAAAAAATTGATCTGAACACAGAACCCTGTGGAATACCACTAGACACCAACAGCCAAATAGAAAAGGCTCCCTTTATTCGAACTATTTGCTTCCTGGCAATCAGCCACTGCTTTATACATGTTAGAATCCCAGCTCATAGCTTATTAAGCAGCCTAATGTGTGGGACCTTGTCAAAGGCCTTCTGAAAATCCAAGTACATATCAATTCGTTGCCACCGGCAGCTGTGGAGGTTAAGTCTTTATGTACCATATACTTAATGCAGAGGTTGAGAGATTCTTAATTGGTCATTGCATGAAGGGATATGGGGAGAAGGCAGGAGACTGGGTCTGAGAGTTCAAATGGATTGACCATGATGAAATATGGAGGAGACTCAATGGGTCAAATGGCCTAATTTTGCTCCTATATTTTATGGACTCGTGTAGATGTAACTAATCAATGATTTCAACTGAAGAATTTAATATGGTAGAGTGGTAGTTAAATACTTGGATTTCAATCAATGTTTTGGACAACTGAGCCTATCGCATAAGTTCAATGCCAGCATGGCAGCTGGAACATTTAAAATGTTTTTCTTATAACAAGCATATAGGAGCTTGGTGAGACCATACCTGGAGTATTGTATAAAACTGTGATCTCCTTAATTAGTAAATGATATGCTTGCTGCAGAGAGAGTGCAGCAAAGATTTGTTGAATTGGTTCCTGGCTTGATAGGTCTATCACCTTAGGGGTAACTGGGTAGGTTCAGCCTCTATTAGACTCATGGGACAAGATACCTTCTTCATTGAAGCATAAAGAATCCATAAGATATGTGACTGATGGAGCAGCTACAGGATGGATGTTTCCCCTGACTGATGAAAATGGAACTAGAAGTCACAGTCTCAAAATTATTTGGTACTAAATTGAGAAGAGCCTTCTTCAATCAGAGAATGGTATATCCTTGGAATTATGTTCTCAGTTTACCTTGTAAGATCAGTCATTAAATTAAAATCTGAGATTGCTACATTTTGGGATATTAGGGAAAATCACAGGATGTGGGTATAAGGCATGAAAATAATGTTAAGAGGTCAAATAGTCTACTCTTTTCATATTTTGTTAATTTCTAATGCTGTATTTAGCCTCCAGTAGGTTCAGAGATGCAGAGAGTAGGTTTTACCCTCAGAACTGGAAAGGGAGGGGACAGAAGCTAGAATAAGAAAGTACAGGGAGATAGCTAACTTTTCCTTTCCAGTCCTTGGCCTAAGCATTGACTATTTTTCCCCCCTCCATTGATGCTGCCTGACTTCACACACAAAATGCTGGTGGAACACAGCAGGCCAGGCAGCATCTACAAACGGTATAAGGAGAAGCACTGTCAAAGTTTCGGGCCGAGACCCTTCGTCAGGACTAACTGAAGAGACAGATACTAAGAGATTTGAAAGTAGTGGGGGGAGGGGGAAATGCGAAATGTTAGGAGAAGACCAGAGGGGGTGGGATGAAGCTAAGAGCTGGAAAGGTGATTGGCGAAAGTGATACAGAGCTGCAGAAGGGAAAGGATCATGGGACAGGAGGCCTCAGGAGAAAGAAAGGGGGAGTGGGGAGCACCAGAGGGAGATGGAGAACAGGCAGAGTGATGGGCAGAGACAGAGAAAAAAAACAAACAACTAAATATGTCAGGAATGGGGTAAGAAGGGGAGGAGGGGCATTAACGGAAGTTAGAGAATTCAATGTTCATGCCATCAGGTTGGAGGCTACCCAGCCGGTATATAAGGTGTTGTTCCTCCAACCTGAGTTTGGATTCATCTTGACAGTAGAGGAGGCCATGGATAGACATATCAGAATGGGAACGGGACGTGGAATTAAAATGTGTGGCCACTGGGAGATCCTGCTTTCTCTGGCGGACAGAGCATAGGTGTTCAGCGAAATGGTCTCCCAGTCTGCGTCGGGTCTCACCAATATATAAAAGGCCACACCGGGAGCACCGGATGCAGTATACCACACCAGCCGACTCACAGGTGAAGTGTCGCCTCACCTGGAAGGACTGTCTGGGGCCCTGAATGGTGGTGAGGGAGGAAGTGTAAGGGCAGGTGTAGCACTTGTTCAACTTACAAGGATAAGTGCCAGGAGGGAGATCAGTGGGAAGGGATGGGGGGGACGAATGGACAAAGGAGTCACGTAGGGAGCGATCCCTGCGGAAAGCAGAAAGAAGGGGGAGGGAAAGATGTGCTTGGTAGTGGGATCCCGTTGGAGGTGGCAGAAGTTACGGAGAATTATACGTTGGACCTGGAGGCTGGTGCGGTGGTAGGTGAGGACAAGGGGAACGCTATCCCAAGTGGGGTGGCGGGCAGATGGGGTGAGGGCATTTGTGTGGGAAATGGGAGAGATGCGTTTGAGAAAAAGTTGATGGTGGAAGAAGGGAAGCCTCTTTGTTTAAAAAATGAAGACATTTCCTTCGTCCTGAAATGAAAAGTCTCATCCTGAGAGCAGATGTGGCGGAGATGGAGGAATTGTGAGAAGGGGATAGCCTTTTTGCAAGAGACAGGTTTGGAAGAGGAATAGTCCAGTTAGCTGTGAGAGTCTGTAGGCTTATAGTAGATATCAGTAGATAAGCCGTCTCCAGAGATGGAGACAGAAAGATCAAGAAAGGGAAGGGAGGTGTCAGAAACGGACCAGGTAAATTTGAGGGCAGGGTGAAAGATGGAGGCAAAGTTAATGAAGTCAATGAGCTCAGCATGTGTGCAGGAGGCAGCGCCAATGCAGTCGTTGATGTAGCGAAGGAAAAGAGGGGGACGAATACCAGTATAGAGTTGGAACATGGACTGTTCCACAAAGCCAACAAAAAGGCAGGCATAACTGGGACCCAGTTTGGAGGAAGTGGGAGGAGCCAAAGGAGAAATTATGAGAGTAAGAACTAATTCCGCTAGACGGAGGAGAGTGATGGTAGAGGGGAATTGGTTAGGTCTGGAATTCAAAAAGAAGCAAAGAGCTTTGAGATCGTCTGGGTGGGGGATGGAGGTATATAGGAACTGGACGTCCATGGTGAAAACAAGGTGGTGGGGGCCAGGGAATTTAAAATCATTGAAAAAATTCAAAGCATAAGAGGTGTCACGAACATAGATGGGAAGAGATTGAACAAGGGGGGGATAAGACATTGTCAAGGTATGCAGAAATGAGTTCAGTTGGGCAGGAACAAGCTGAGACAATAGGTCTACCTGGACAGGCAGGTTTGTGGATCTTGGGTAGAAGGTAGAAACGGGAAGTACGGGGTGTGGGACCTATGAGTTTGGTGGCAATGGATGGGAGATCACCAAAGCTGATTAAGGTTGGTGATGGTATAGGAGACAATGGCCTTGTGCTCCTCAGTGGGGTCATGATCGAGCGGTAAATAAGAGGAGGTATCAGAGAGTTGTCGCTGTGCTTCAGGGAGGTAGAGGTCAGTACGCCAGACAACAGCTCCCCCCTTATCAGTGGGTTTTATAGTGAGGTTGGGATTAGTGCGGAGGGAGCAGAGAGCAGAGCATTCGGAAGGAGTGAGGTGGAATTGGAACAAGGTGTGGTGAAGTCAAGACGGTTGATGTCCCATCGGCAATTAGCAATAAAGAGATCCAGAGCAGGCAGAAGACCAGAGCGGGGTGTCCATGAAGAGGAGGAGGTTGAAGATGGGAGAAGGAGTCATCGCTTGCGGTAGGAGAGTCTTTGTCAAAGAAGTAAGCTTGAAGATGGAGCTGGTGGAAGAAGAGTTCAGCGTCATGGCATAGGCGGAACTTGCTGATGTGTGCGTGAAGGGGGACAAAGGTGAGGCCCTTACTGAGGACAGAGCGCTCTGCCTCAGAGAGTTGAAGGTCGGAGGGAATGGTAAAGACCCGGCATGGATGAGAGATGGGATCAGAGGGGGGAGGGAGGCTGGTAGTGTCAGTGGAGAAGGAAGTGTTGGGGTGAGAGGAAGATGGAGCCTCTGAGGGCCCAGGAGCTGACGATGGGATCTGAGGGAGATGGGATTGCATTGTGGTGGTGTGGGAAGGGGAGACAGGAGTCACAATGACAGCATGTGAAGACCCGGCCTAGAGTTCAAGGCTGGTGTCGCAGTCAGTGGTTGTGCAATCACTTTGAAGCTGTCCATGGTCGTTGGAACCCGTGTTGATGGTGCTGGAGTCTGGGTTTTGACTTGCCTGACTTGCTAAGTTTCTCTAGCATTTTGTATGTATTGCTCAATAGTTCCAACATCTGTAGCATATCTTGTGCATTTACTGTTGTTTGGGTCTCCTTATTTACAGAGATTTAGATTTTGATTGAAGTCAATTCAGAGGAGATTCCTAGGATTCTTGTGATAAAGCCTTTGACTTGTGAGGAGAAACTGAAGGGGCTGGGTTGATGTTCCTTGGAGTTCAGAACAATGAGAAGTAACTTTAACGAAATGTATGAAATTCTGAATGACACTGAGACAGTATTTTCCCTCATGGTGGAGACATAATTTTAAATTGATGAGTTCACCTTATAAGATGGAGATGAAGATAAATATATTCAAGCAGCAGAGTGTTGGAATTCTCTACCCCAGACAACTGTAGAGACTGAATAACTGCACACATCCATGGTTAACATGAACAATATTTTATTCAATGTGACACTTGTTTTAGAATTGGAACAACTTTCTATTGCTATTGTCTCACTCTTGGATAAAGTACAGAGGTTCTGTTATGAATTGTCAAATGTTATGGAGAACGGGCATAAAATTGGAGCTGTGGAAAAGATTAGATCAGCTATATGGAACTAACGTGAGAGGAATGTTTATCAAGGGCATAAATTTGTAGAAAGAGCCCATGAAATAATCTTACCTGATTTAATCTGGTTCACACAGCATGAAACTTCTAATCTTCTTCCAAACATTCCAGTCTTTAACTCCCAGAAAACCGTATGTCATTTTATCTTGCCCACTAAAGGCTCCAAATCTCCCATAAAGGATGTATAAAGATCTTTCTCAAGTGGAATCAATCAAATAGCTGAAGGACTCTGAACAAAATTTTCATGAACTCATGTGAGCTCACAGATAATGTACCTATTGAAATGCCAGAAATGTGTTGTAGTTGCATTGATCATATAAGGGAAAGCCTCTGCTCTTGTACAGGACCATTGCAAAGCTGTAGTTGCATGCAATTACATTCTTGGGACTTCAGTGCCAACACATTCAATCTTCAGACCTGGAAAGCCAGCATTATAGTTAATTCAGTTCCAGTTTTGATGTATCTACTCAAATTGATATTCAGAATGTGTGTAGCTCTGAGGTGATATAATTAATCATGGAACAGCATTTCTAGTAATTGCTGAAATGACAAGTAACATAAATACACTAGAGGGAAAGATGCACTTCCTTGTTAGTGCATAATAAATGGCCACTTACGTCACCCATGCTGGCTATGCACCCAGAGCATGACCTCTGTGCTTTCTAGCAGGAGAACAAAATAAAACTATAAAAGCAGCACTTGTCAGAGTACATTGATAAATAGATCCCCAGGAAAATGTGTTGTCTGTCACAAGTGCGATTGGTAAATTTTAATTAAAGGAACTGCACTCTAAGTATATTCATGGTTGACCTGAAAAATGATTTTTTTAATCCATAGATTTTTCTTGTATCCATCTCAGTAACACTGTTGACATTGTAACTATAATAAAGGTCAGTTTTATTGTTATTTTGCAGACTAAGATACTTCCTTTTTGGTTTTTGAGTAGTGCTGGTGTATTTGTTCACACTAATTCTGTGAGCAGAGATACTCTGTTATGATGACTCTTGTTGCTGTGGAAGGCGACAGCAAACCATAACAAACATACTTTCTTGTTACATAAACAGTAAAATAGAATTGCACAATGGGCCTGATGCTTTTTTGGAAATAGGATAGATCTGCAATTACTTTGCGTGTAGATCTTTTGCTGACTCAGGTTTACGTGTTCTTTCCATGAACTGAAATTGCTTTCTTTAATTTCGTAGGTGATACACTAGGAATCCTTATTCAAAATGAGGAAACCAGTATTCTCTCTTTCTGATTTTACTCTGCCAGTTTGAATTGTGTAATGTTTCCATGGTGATACTAGACTTCCTTAGTCAATAGTACTGGTTTTGTATCTGCCACCTATCTCTATCACTGTTGAACCTAGAAAAAAAAGTGAGTATTTTGTCACTACAGTGAAAAAGAGAACTACAGAAATAATTATACCAGCTGTTTTTATATATCCAGTTACAATGCCAGCTATAACACAATCTCACCACCAGCCACAATTGTGCCCCACCACCATATTTCTAATTTCTGCAAAAACCCCTCTCTCCCTGACTCTATGACTCATTCCTCCCCCGTGCATTCTTTGTCTCCCCAGGTAGGTTCTCCCTGAAGGAGAAGTAACAACTGTGGTATTATGTGTGTACATAACAAAGAACTTCATTTCCTAGTGTGCGATGTGGGTGGTTCACCGGGAACTGGAAGTGACATTAGGGTGAACTGGGAGCACACACTAAAGTGTGGAATAGAAGCCATGATTTTCAATAAATGTGCTAGCGTTAAAAACTCACACAAGGTTTGTCTTTTATCAAGACCAAACATAACATGGTGTCAGAAGTTGGCGGGAAGTCTAAATACAAAGCATAACTGAATACCGCGAGCAACTATGAAAGAGACGTTGGGTTCCAATGGCAAGAAGGTGCCAGAAAGAAAGTACACTCTCTCAAAGTTCACCAAGAGATTCAGGTGAAAGAAGCCTGAATAATTCTGAAATGGATAACCAAAATCCTCCCACAGCTATTCAGTTTACCAGCATCCTAGCTAGTAAGTGGAAATGCTTCCAACAGGGATTCTATATATACTGTATATAGCAGTGAGTAGAGCCAGAGGTGCAGATAAAAAAAATAGAAAGCATCTATCTTTCTACACATAATTGCTGAAGATGCTTTGAACATCTATAGCAGCTTTTAAATTGATGAGACAGCTTTGACATTGGATACTCTGATGACAAAATTTGAGGACTATTTTGTCCCAAGTAAAAACTTCACGTTTGAAAGATATAAATTCCTTACCTGCAAACTGAAACAAGGTGTCAACTTTGACCAAACCTTACTTGGCTTCCGCACAGTGAGTAAGCTCTGTCAGATTGGAGACTTGAGAGACTCACTAGTCAGAGACAAAATAGTTGGTGGAATCCCCAGATAATGTTCTCAGAGAAAGATTGCTCTGGGAAAAAGATTTAATGCTAGAAAAGACAGTGAACATATGACGGGCAGTGGTGGCCACAAGAACTGTGAGTATAACAATAATAAGTATTTTATTGATACTGAGTGGGAAATTATTTCATTACAGCATTTAAATACACAGTTAAGTAAAATAATAATATTAACTAATGATAAAGTACAGAATAATAATATACACAATAATAATTTACCAATGTGTAATACTGTGCAATAATAATGTATAAAATAACAAAACAGAGACTATTGTACTATGATGTGTGTTTTCCTGTCACACAGAGATGAACTGTTGTATATGTTTATTGCATTTGTTAAGGAAGATTTTCTGCAACAATCCTTGTGACAGTGGAGCAGTGTTGTCCTGCTGCTTATTCAGTAGGTCATGGAAAGGATGTGCCTCATGTGGGAGTTGATGATGCCATCACCTACCTATTGCAGAGAGCTCACTCCCACCATGAGCTTATTTAGTCTTTTTGCACTACCAGCACCAATGTTGCTCCCCCAGCATAAAGCTACAAACAAAACTGCACTCTGTACAACAGACTACTGAAAGTTCTCCAACATCCTGCTGCATACAGTGAAGGATCTCAGCTTCCTTAGAAAATTAAGCCTACTCATCCCCTTCTTGTAAACAGTTTGGGTTTTAGTTTTCCAGTCAATATGAATCCTTTGCCCATGGGGTTTAACCATCCATCAACCTCACTGTCAGGAGTGGGCTTCTTAATTTTGAGAAAGAAAGATGGCAAGTTCCGTCCCTGTATCGATTATCGGCCCCTGAACAACGTCACTGTGAAGAACTGCGACCCTCTTCCCCTGTTGCCATCTGCATTCAAACATTTCCAGGGAGCAACATGTTTTCCAAAAATGATCTGCACAATCTCGTTCGCATGATAGAAGGGGATGAGTGGAAGACAGCATTCAACACCTCTAATGGCCACTATGAGTACCCGGTGATGCCTTTTGGTCTGGCTAATGTCCTTGCTGTATTCCAGGTGCTTAGGGACATGTTGAACCAGTTTGTGTTAAATGATATCCTTGTTTATTCCTGCTCTCACCAGGAACATGTCCAGCATGTCCAGAGAGTTCCAAGACGGTTCCTTGAAAATAACCTGTATGCCAAGCTCGAAAAATATGAGTTCCATAAGGACCAGGTGTCATTTTTGGGTGGTATGCTCACCTCATCCAGTATTCAAATGGACCCTAGTAATGTTCAGGAAGTTGCAGTGTGGCCCAAACCATCTAAGTCAAACCGGTACTTTATGGGGTTTGCGAACTTTTAATCACCACTTCATCTGGAATTTAGGCTCTCTCACGGCTCCCATAAGTTGCACTCACCAGGAAGACTCAGCAAGATTCCAGTGGACAGATGGTGCAAACCAAGCATTTTCCGATCTAAAGTGACATTTCACCACTGCCCCAGTGCTGCAACACACAGACCCATCACAGCCATTCATTGTTGAGGGGGACGCACCTGATGTTAGCATTGGAGCTGTTCTCTCTCAGCGCTCATCAGCGGATAGCCAGCTGCACCCCTGTGCCTTTCTTTCCCGTCGCTTGACTCTGCCTGAAAGGAATTAAGATGTTGTGAACCCGGAGCTTCTGGCTGTCAAGGAGGCCCTGGAGGAATGGCGACACTGGCTGGAGGGGGCAGAGCAACCTTCTTTGGTCTGGACAGATCACAAGAACTTCTCCAACATTCAGGATGCAAAGAGACTCAATTCTCGTCAATCCCGATGGGCTCTCTTCTTCACACAGCTCAATTTCATCCTCACCCATTGTCCAGGCAGCAAGAATGCCAAGGCTGGCAAGCTTTCCTGGCAGTTCGATGGACCTGAGGCCTATGCTGATCCAAACAACACACACAAAATGCTGGAATCCAGCAAGCCAGGCAGCATTTAAGGAAAATAGTAAAGTCGACAATTCTGGCCAAACAGTCAAAGCCCGAAACGTCGACTGTGCTTTCTTCTATGGGTGTTGCCTGGCCTGCTGAGTTCCTCCAGCATTTTGTGTGTGTTACTCGAATTTCAGGCATCTGCAGATTTTCTCTTGTTTGTAATAGAAACATAGAAAACCTACAGCACAATACAGGCCCTTCAGCCCACAAGGTTGTGCCAAACATGTCCCTATCTTAGAAATTAATAGGCTTACCTATAGCCTTCTATTTTACTAATCTCCATGTACCTATCTAAAAGTCTCTTAAAAGACACTATCGTATCCACCTCCACCACCTTTGCTGGCAGCCCATTCCATGCACTTACCACTCTCTGAGTAAAAAAACTTACCCCTGACATCTCCTCTGTACCTACTCCCCAGCACCTTAAACCTGTGAAATCTTGTGGCAAACATTTCAGCCCTGGGAAAAAGCCTCTGACTATCCACACGATCAACGACTCTCAACATCTATCAGGTCATCTCTGATCCTTCATTGCTCCAAGGAGAAAAGGCCGAGTTCACTCAACCTATCCTCATAGGACATTCTCCCCAATCCAGGCAATTGGTAATGCCGATTGAGACCCCAGTCTTCCTCGCTGCTCCAGTGATCTGGGGAATAGAGCCAGAAGTGAGGGCTGGCCAACAGTCGGACCCAGGCCCGGGTGGGGGCTTCCCAACCGGCTGTTTGTCCCTGTGCAGTATGTTCCAAAGTGTTGGAATGGGGTCACTCCTCCCATCTGGCTGGAATCTGGGAATTCAACAGACACAGGAGTTTATAGAAAGACCATTTTGGTGGCCACCTATGTCCCAGGATGCCCACAACTTTATATCTTCCAGTCCCACCTGTGCTCAGAACGAGACATCACACCATCACCCACACTGTGGGTCTGCTATGTCCACTGCCTATGCCCCACTGCCCCTGATCCCACCTCTCTAGATTTGTTGATGGAATGTTGACGAGGATAAGGCAGTTGATGTAGTCTATATGGACTTCAGCAAAGCCTTTGACAAAGTTCCACATGGAAGGTTAGTTAAGAAGGTTCAGTCATTAGGTATTAATGCTGAAGTAATAAAATGGATTCAACAGTGGCTAGATGGGAGATGCCAGAGAGTAGTGGTGGATAATTGTTTATCGGGATGGAGGCCGGTGACTAACGGGGTGCCTCAGGGATCTGTTTTGGGCCCAATGTTGTTTGTAATATACATAAATGATCTGGATGATGGGGTGGTAAATTGGATTAGTAAGTATGCCGATGATACTAAGGTAGGAGGTGTTGTGGATAATGAGGTGGGTTTTCAAAGCTTGCAGGGAGATTTATGCCGGTTAGAAGGATGGGCTGAACATTGGCAGATGGAGTTTAATGATGAGAAGTGTGAGGTTCTACATTTTGGCAGGAATAATCCAAATAGAACATACAGGGTAAATGGTAGGGCATTGAGGAATGCAGAGGAACAGAGAGATCTAGGAATAACAGTGCATAGTTCCCTGAAGGTGGAGTCTCATGTAGATAGGGTGGTGAAGAAGGCTTTTGGAACGCTGGCCTTTATAAATCAAAGCATTGAGTACAGAAGTTGGGATGTAATGTTAAAATTGTACAAGGCATTGGTAAGGCCAAATTTGGAATATTGTGTACAGTTCTGGTCACCGAATTATAGGAAGGATGTCAATAAATTAGAGAGATTACAGAGACGATTTACTAGGATGTTACCTGGGTTTCGGCACCTAAGTTACAGAGAAAGGTTGAACAAGTTAGGTCTCTATTCATTGGAGCGTAGAAGGTTGGGGGGGATTTGATCGAGTTATTTAAAATTTTGAGAGGGATAGATAGAGTTGACGTGAATAGGCTGTTTCCATTGAGAGTAGGGGAGATTCGAACGAGAGGACATGATTTGAGAGTTAGGGGGCAGAAGTTTAAGGGAAACATGAGGGGGTAGTTCTTTACTCAGAGAGTGATAGCTGTGTGGAATGAGCTTCCTGTAGAAGTAGTAGAGGCCAGTTCAGTTGTGTCATTTAAGGTAAAATTGGATAAGTATATGGATAGGAAAGGAGTGGAGGGTTATGGGCTGAGTGCGGGTAGGTGGGACTAGGTGAGATTAAGAGTTTGGCACAGACTAGGAGGGCCGAGATGGCCTGTTTCTGTGCTGTGATTGTTATATGGTTATATGTTATATGGTTATTTCATCACTAGGCTGCCCCATCTAATGGAAGTACCACCATTTTGGTCATTGTGGATCAATTTTCCAGGGCTGCTCACCTCACTACCTTTCCTAAGCTCCCTTCGGCTTTCCTCATGACATAGTGTCTGATCATGGACCACAGATCACTTCCTGCCTTTGGAAGGTTTTCTGCTCGTAAATGCCACAGCCAGCCTCTCATCTGGTTTCCACCCCCAATGCAATTTCCAGACTGAGAGTCAACCAGAAGTTGGAGACAACCCGAGGATGTCTTGCCCCTTCCAACCCCATGTCCTGGAGCTCCTAATTGGTTTGGACAGAGATCACACGCAATAACCTCCAGTTGTATGTCTCCTTTTGAGTGCCAGATGGGATTCCAGACCCCGCTCTTCCCTGATCAGGAGATTGATGTAGCAGTCCCTGCTGCTGAACAGCTGATCCAGCACTACAATCACACGTGGAGATTAGCCAGGGCTTCTCTGCTGCACCCCCAAAAACAACATGCCTGATAGGTCGATGGGCTCCATCGACAGGTAAGGCCATTCAAGCCAGGAGGGGAGGTCTGGTTGGCATCAAGGGATCTGCCCCTGAAAGTTGAGAGAACAAATTAGCACCGTGCTATGTGGGACCATTTGTAATGAAAAAGGTTTCAATAAGTTTCAACAGGTACATTTAATGTCAGAGAAATGTATACAATATACATCCTGAAATTCTTTTTCTTCACAAACATCCATGAGAACAGAGCAGTGCCCCAAAGAATGAATGACAGTTAAATGTTAAAACCCCAAAGCCCCCCCCCAGCTCCCCCATCCCACACATAAACAGCAGCAAAGCAATGACCTCCCCCAGGAAAAAAGCAACGTACACCCCACCAAGCACTCAAGCGTGTAGCAAAGCATCAGTAAGACACAGACTTGCAGTACCCCAAAGACTACTCGTTCACCTAGTATTCGACATGCCACAGGCTGTCTCTCTGCAGATAACAGAAAAAGAGGTGCCCTCATTTCACAGCAAGAGGAGAGTCATAGCAAAGCAACTCGCTGATTTATAGCGTTAAAAGTCTGTTGCATTGCTTTTTCCAAGCTCTGTGCCCAACTGGCAAGGTGACAATTCTCACTGATTGCAAGAATGTGGAGACTGAGCTGAGTTACCTTAGTTGAAGTAGTAATACTCTGTTGTTGAGCTAGTAAAGAGTTAATAGATTGTTAAAAATTAAGCATAAAGTGAAGAATGGGTTACAATAACAAATATAACAAGTAGGAAGAAATTGGTAGCTGTAATTAACACCAAGGTTAACTTGGCTGGACTGACTCACAGGAAAGGTGTCACATTCTCGCTTGAGAGGCGAATGGTATGCTTGTTATCTCCTCATTATAGAAATATTCTAGTTAGGAGGTCAGGTATTTCCTGTACTAGATAACTCCAATTGTCAATCAATTTATGTAAAGGGTGTTGGGTTAATCCTTAGACATGTTACACATTAGATAATGGTGTTTAGTTGTCAGCTGGTGACCGGCTTGAACAAACTATGGAATGACGGCCACCTCTAGTATCATCTGGGTTTGAGTTGGGGAGGTGGGTGGATCTTATGCATTTATAGGGAATTGTGTGTGCAATTGCAATTGTCTCCAATCCTTTAGAACAATTATTCCTATTAGTGGTGCATCATTTTCAAATGTTGCATGTGAAGTGAGAACTTAAACTGTGCAATGTCCACCACAACAGTAGTTCGAAAAATGCCCTTTTCACCAGAGTCTGATGCTGGAGGTAATGAGGAGACACTGGAAAAATGTTAGAAGTGCAGGACTCTATTTCTTTGGATGTGAGAAGATCAGAGCAATAAGGAACACATACCAATAAACATATAAGGCCTAGCATGAGTAATGTTGGAAAATCTGGTCCAGTATCAATTCCAAGCAGAATCATCATTCTCCTTTGGAAGCAGACACACCAGTAATGGTGAATGTAAGAACTGTCCATTTAAGGAGCACTTGAATGGCCTGCTGAGACTTACTTTTCTGATTGAAGCCTACAACATTTTCTCATTGCACTGCCCTAATCCAACTTTGCAGCAACAACATGAAATGTTGAACAGCATGGCCTCACTGCTCTGTTTCCAGCAGCATCCATACAGCACACACACAGAGACTCAACTGTCAAAGGCATCTAATATCAATCTGAAACAGGAAGCGCCAATCACTGTTAACAATTTTTGGCCTCAATTCAACTGTATAGTACCAAAAATCACTGCTGTATGATTGAATGTTTGGGATACAATTCCTGAACTTGTATAAAAGATAAATGGATATCTATGAGTACTGTGTATGGATTGCAACCTATAGTTATCTTTCTAATCTATGCAGAATTATTTTTAATTCTTGCTATAATCAAAATTGACTAATGGTTTTGTAGTTTTCATGTGTAACCCTAAGAACTCCCTTTGCAAACAATAATTGAGGTCATCTTCACACTCTTCTATAGTGGGGACGTCATCCTGTCCAGAAGTTAATACTTCTTAATAAGTCTGATCACCTCCCACTAGAAATGAACATTAAAGATGAAACAAGTTTTAGAATGCACAGAAAAAGGAGAATTTAAAAATGGGGTCGTAAAACACGTGAAAAGGAGAAAAACATTAAATATAAAGTTAAATGTGAAGGATGGATGGATGGGGTTGCAACACAAAAGAAAGTGGTAGTAAGAATAGAAATAAATTGAGATTAAAATGGGAGATAGAGAAATATTATCTGAATTTGCTGAACTCCTTTGCTGCAATGTGCCAACGCAAAATGAGTTACATTCCTCAAATTATGTTAAGCATTATTGAAGTAGTATAGAATCCAGGACCAGAGAGGACAGAAGAGGAATCAGAAGGGTAACGCACCAAAAGGTGACTCGAAGCCATTATTTCAGATTAAGAAAAAAGTTGTTTTGACCTTCTAGAGGCAAAGACAATAGCGAATATAGCAGACTGGTCCAAAGTTTCTTGCCGGTAGATAATTACCTATGCTCACAAATGATCAACACACACAATATGCTGAGGAACTCAGCAGGCCAGGCACATCTATGGAAAAGAGCAAGCAGTCAACATTTCAGACCGAGACCCTTCATTCGGACTGGAATCAAAGGGTGGGGGGGGGGGAATCAGAGTAAGAAAATGGGGGGAAGGGCAGAAGAAGTACGAGGTGGCAGGTGATAAGTGAAACCAACAGAGAGGGAGTGTGTGAAGTAAAGAGCAGGGAAGTTGATTTGTGAAAGAAGTAAAGGGCTGGAGAAGGAGGAATCTGGCAACAGAGGACAGAAAACCATGGAAGAAAGGAAATGGGGAGCATTTCTGGAATTAACCGCTGTACCACCATTGCACCCTAGTTTACCTTGATAACAAAATAGTTAATGTGGCTGATGTTGAGAAAGAAAGTTTTAGACTGCAAGAAGGTATTGTTGGACTTGTTAGGTGAGGAGAAAAAAATAGCAAAGGAAATTTAATTCAGTGAGGTGTTTTATGTTTAACGAAACCCCAACACATTTTATTGAACTTCAAAACTTACAAACTATAGCAAGCTAAAGACTCTTTACATAAAAATATCATCACATCAGGCCGGTCTCTTAAAATGAAACCCTAACTCAAAGTCTGTGGTTGTGAGTTATGTACATTTCTCCCATTATGTTACCCTACACAGCCCCTGCACCCCCAGAATTCATTAAAACCGGCATTGGGGAGCTTGGATGAGCCAGCTGGCTCGGGTCCTGTGTTCCATAGGTGGACTCACCCAGAAGGGTGTTGATGAGCTCATGGTCATGTTGTGACACCAGAAGCATGGCGGCAGAACACTCCTAATCTTGGTGGGCTGGTTTAAGGCAATCTACTGAAAAATGTTCAGGTCTACCTCTCTTATCCATGATAAAGTCTTTTCTCCCCATTCCAAAATGTGGAATGGGCCTTTGTAAGGTGCATCATGGCAACAAAAGCAAACAAGACATTATGTAGGTCAACAGGAATCCAAGAGTGCTATAGGCCATGTTGGGAGGTAGGAATAGGTGAAAAGGAATTGAATTTACTGAGGAGGGTGGAATGCTGTTTAGAAGCTGACCAGCGATCGTGGCATCAGAAATGATATCACCAACCACTTGTGGCCTTATGTTGAGGGCTTATTGAGGTAGAGTGCATTGGATGTAGGCTATCAGCCATTTTAATAAGCTCCCTGCAGTCTTTCATGGCTGCATTGGCGAGGGCTATGCAAACTTTATCAGGCATTTGCTGCATGAAGAGTTCTTCAAAAATAAAGCAAGGATGACGATTTCCCAGGAGAGACAGCATGTGGTCCATTAGTTCCAAAAGCCTAGCATCGCTAAGGCTGGTTAAGTAGAAAAACTGCTTGGCGCGCTCAGTCAATCAGTGTGCAAAAGATGAGTTTTCAGCAATCAGTATTTATTATGTTCAGGCAGATATTCACACAGACTCACCACTATCACAGCCATAGAAATGCTGAGCAACGCTATCACGTTGTAGAATTTGGTGTCATTGGTGGAGATTTCTCACAGTGCAAATTGGGCCTCAGCTTGTATGAGCCAAACAATGGCATTTTGCTCCCAAAACTCCAGCAGTTTCAAAGCAACTGAAATAGCTAACACGTTCAATAGCTCTGGAATCGTCCTGGTGCATTGGGGTTACCAATGTAGGTTTTCGCAAATAAAATGGAGTGAGCCATTTTATGTTTAATGAAATCCTTAACACATTTTATGAGCTCCAAAACCTACACACAAAAGCCTGTTAAAAACTCTTTAATGTAAAAACATCATCTTGTCAGACCAGACCAGCAAAACCCTAACTCAATGTTGGCAGTTGTGAATTATGTACGTTTCTCCCAATTACATTACCATACAGTCCTGTCAGCACATTCCCACCCCACTCCTAATTATTGCACACTCTTCCATGTACAAAGACCAATTTTAAAGTGGCTGTTTAATTTATAAATATCTCAGGCATATGTAAGGAAAACAGAGAAACAATGCCATCACAAACAGACGTGCAGAATCTGTATGTTCCACACAAACACAGGATCAGACTGCAGGATTGAATGTATATCACTGGAACTCAGTGACATCAGCATCACGCGCTGCATCACGCTGCAGCCTTTGAAGAAGAGAATTCTATAAGATTGACCAAATAACAACAAAAGAATTGTCCAAATAAATTTTCACCAAGATTGATTGGTATAGTAATTTAAGGAGCTGTCTTTCTCATAATGCTGCTGATGTTATGAACTAACACCATTATTAAATTCTATTCATTGCCAAAATAACACACTATTAGAAAGTGAATTAGGAAACTCTCTCTCTCTCTCTAGAGCAGGGGCTCACAACTTTTTTAATGCCATGGACCAGTACCATTATGCACCGGGTCTGTGGACCCCAGGTTGGGAACGCTCCTGCTCTAGTGGGTGGTGAAAGAAATGGGCTTACACTGTGGAGATACTCAGAAAGTGAGCAACATCTATGTAGAGAGGGATGAGATGGGTTAAAAGGGGTCAGTTAAGATTTCAGATAGATGACTGTCAATGATTCTGTCAATGATTAAACGGCAGAATATTTCTTATACCTTCTTTGTCCTGTTGCATGCATCTTTGGTTAATTCACAGGAGTTAGCCCAAGTTCCTGCATCTTTGCTGAATTTCATGAGAAAGCAAGCATCAATTCACAGCCTTGCAGTTTGTTGCAAAATGCAGTCACTTCTCGATTTCTGTCCTTAAGTATGATTACTCAGAAACCCTAAAATTGCTGTTACTTGGGCTACAGTTGTCAAAGATTTAAAGTTTCACCTTTCATAGTTTGCAATGTTCAGGCCAATTATTCTGTTTGTCTCCCTAAAGAATAGATGCTTCCTGATCTACAGTGTATTACAAGTAAGTCCCACTTAATGTACAGTGTCTATTAAAAATATTTACCTCCCCCTTGGAAGTTTCCATGTTTTACAACATTGAATTACAGTGGATTTAATTTGGCATTTTTGACACTGATCAACAGAAAAGGCTCTTTCATGTCAAAGTGAAGTCAAATTGATCTAAATTTATTATAATTATTAAACACAAAATAATCAATTGTATAATTACTCACACCTTTCAAGTCAGTAGGTGCACCTTTGACAGCAATTGCACTCTTGAGTCTTTGTGGATGGGTCTTTAACAACTTTGTACATCTGGACACTGTAATTTCTGCCATTCTTCTTTACAAAACTGCTCAAGCTCCGTCAGATTGCATCAGGATCATGAGTGAACTGGCCTTATCAAGCCCAGCCACAAATTCTCAATTGGGTTTGGGATCTGGTCTCTGACTAGGCCATTTCTGGACATTATATTTATTGTTTTTAAGCTATCCCTATGTAGTTTTGGCTTTACGCTTGGGGCCATTGTCTTGCTGGAAAACAAATCACCCAAGTTGCAGTTCTCTTGAAGACTGCAAGAGGTGTTCCTCCAGGATTTCCCTGTATTTTGCTGCATTCATTCTATCCTCTACCTTCACAAGCTTTCCAGGGCTTGCTGCAGTGCGGCATCACAGCACGATGCAGCCACCACCATGTTTCAGTGTAGGGATAGTGTGTTTTTGATGATGTACAGTGGCTGAGTTGTCATAGATCTCTTGGTGGCCTCATTCACTAATCCCCTTCTTGCACAGTCACTCAATTTTTGAGGATAGCCTGCTCTATGCAGATTTACAGGTGTGCCATTTTCATTTCACTCTTTCCATTTCTTGATTACTGACTTAACTGTACTACAAGGGATGTTCTTGTATCCATCTCCTGAGCTGTACTTTTCAATAACCTTTAGACAAAGTTGCTTGGAGTGTTCTTTTGTCTTCATGGTGTAGTATTTGCCAGGATACTGACTCATCAGTAGTTGGACCTTCCAGATACAGGTGTATTTTTACTACAATCAATTGAAACACCCTTGACTGCACACAGGTCTCCAAAAACAAGTCTCCATTTAACTAATTATGTGACTTCTGAAACTAATTGGCTGTACCAGTGATGATTTGGTGTGTCATATTAAGGGGATCAATTGATCGCGAATACGTAGGTGATCAATTATTTTATGTCTTATAATTGTAATTAATTTAGATAACTTTGTAGAGATGGGTTTTCACTTACAAAAAAGAGTCTCTTTCTGTTGATTAATGTAAAAAAACAAATTAAATCCACTGTGATTCAATGTTGTAAAACAATAAAACATGAAAACTTCTAAGGGAGGTAAATACTTTATATAGGCATTGTGTACCACTGCATGAAAACTGTGCAGAAGTTGGCACAGGTTGGCTCTCTGTTGATGTGGACTCTAAAACATTTCCTCAGACCACAGGTGGCTTGACCAGCAAGCTCCCCAGAAACAGTAAATGATATTTTGAGAGGTGATGGAAATTAGAAGATGATGACTGATTAGATAAATCTGCCTTCTGTCATGCATTGCTAAGGTTGGGATGACGTATTGTAACATGACAATACTCAGAAGCATTGAATGTACTGGTTATTCAAACATTTCCTTAGTTTTTTTAGAAAACTACCAATTTTGCCACTCTAGCTTTATTTCACAGCATGCAATTAGTTCTTGTCCCCTTTTCCTGTTGTTGTATACAGAATATCACTCATGCATCTTGATTGACTGTGGACGAAAGTTATAAGGTTAAGATTAATTTTGATTTGAATGGCGTTGTCAAGCTTGACTAGCTAGATATTGCTTAGGACCTGGCTCATGAGAGTGACGGGATAAGAGGCGGACACTGCCTTGCTTGTGTGAGCTAACAGTAGCCAAACTTAGATCATGTCAGCAATGAGACATGGTTAACCTTTTTCCAAGATTGTCTAGCAAGTAGCAAATAGAGGAACTAACTGTAGACATATATCTCTAATTTTGGACATCACATGGAAATATTAGTAAACTTGCTGATAACTAACAAGTGCTTTAGAAATTGCTGACCAATTATGTTTAGCTGTTGGCTATTGCCCAGAATCTATTGTATAATCTTAAGATGTAACCTAATATTGTCAGAGTTGTTCGACACTGGCTCCCCGTGATCACGTAATAATCACTGTATACTGAGGTCTGTGTCTTTATCTCTGTTCCCTAACAGAGTAATGTCTCCCATAGTGATTGGTGACAAAATTACAGTAAATCGGAGTAAATTCTTCAACATTGATCTATGTGACGTTACTTTGAAACTGTTTTTCGAATATGTCAAATAAGAGTTTCCGATTGGTGCCAGTAATATACTTGGCCAAATGTCAAATGAGAACATTTGGTTCAAGGATAGAAACAAATTCAGAAATTGATCCAAAAACCAGAGGCTTGACCTTCCAGCCTTGAGTCTGTACAACTTTAGCTACCATTGTTGATTGCATGGCAACGGAGGGTTATTCTCTACACGTTACAGCTAGCATACTACAATTTTAAAATAGCATGCAGATATTCCTGCCCTATTCACTCAGAGTCTAAAACATCTTACAGTGCTCTTTCTAATACATATTGTTTTGAAAACTACAGGTAGGATTTTATACCAGATTTGGCCTTCCATGTACAAGTTGTATAATACTTGCAGCATTGGTCAAGTAAAATACACCAGTCTAGACTTTTTGTGCATGCAGACACATGCTGTCGTATCCTTTCAGCTGTGTACTTGTACAGATAATATTGCAGTGTTCGAAGACTGATTCCACATCTTGGCAACATTAAGCATGCTGCTGTTCACTAGGAGATATTGACACACAAGCTCAGTGTAAGAAAGAGACACATGAAACATGGAACTAGAGCCCACGTCAAATGGTCACACCACTAGTCTGCTCTTTCTGAGGTCAGGGATCTTAAGATGTGTTCTAAATCCTGGTTGGTTCACTCCATCTGGTCATTGGACTGCGCGTGAGACCCAGAGGAAAGGCTTGCCCTTATCAGCTTACAGAACACCCTCCAGAAATGTAACGTGAATTGTGGACCACAATCTGAGACAATATCCGTGGATCCTGAAGACCCAATCTAGGACAATCTCAGCTATCTCTACCGAAGATGCTAAGTTCTCCAAGTTAGTGAACTTGCAGGCTTCCAAAAGCCGATTGACAATTACCATGATGACCAACTTCCCCTTGGATGGTGGGATACCGTGACAAGGTCTGTGGAGATGTGTGCTTAAGGTCTGTCTGGAATAGCTAGAGAGTGGAGGAGCCCTTGATGTTGGGTACCGGTTTCCTTGTTCTGGGCACACATCTCTCATGCCTGCACACACCACTGAACCCCTTTCATTGTTCTGGGCTATTAGTAACTCCTCTTGATAAAATCAAGAGTCCTGACAATCCCTGGCTGTGCGGTCATCCTCAACAAATGTCCCCTATTGGAGCACCTGGAACCGGATATAACTTGGGACAAACAGCCTAACCGGAGGACCATTCCTAGAAACCTTGCGCTTGGGCCTTGTGAGCGAGAGTATCAATGTCCCAACAAATTTACACTACCCTCCTGACCTGCGGTAAAATTGTGGTGGGCTGCTCCTTTCATTCCGGTTCATCCAACTGTCCCTGATGTGAGCGACGTGCTCATCCATGGACTTCAAGAAGATTAGGATATCATACAGGTAGACAAAGGCTTACTTATTGAAAGTATCCTGGAGCACGTCGTTTATAAAGGCTTGGAAAATGGCTGGAGCATTCTCAAGGCTGAAGGGTATAACCAGGTACTCATAATGCTCTGTTGGTGTATTGACTTCCACTCATCGCCTTCCCTTATACGGACCGATTGCATGTACTCCGTAGGTCTAATTTTGTAAATACTCTCGCTCCTTGGAGCATCTAGAAAGTCGTATTCATGAGTGGAACGTGTTAGTGATTCCTGGCTGTAATGTGGTTTAATCCCCCTATGACCAATGTAGGGCCGCAGGCTCCCATCTTTCTTTGGTACGAAGCAGAAGCCTACGCTGGTGGATGAGGTGGCAAGAGCTTCCTTTATATACTCCTCCATTGTGCTTCTCTCTGGGCCTGAGAGGATGTACAATCAACCTTGTGGATGACGAGTACCAGGCAGCAGGTCTGTAGCTTAGTCTTAGGGTCAGTGCGGTGGAAGAGTTGAAGCTTTTCCCTTGCTGTAGATGGAAGGGTTTTGACCAGTTTGGGTGATGCTATCTCCTCCGGACTTTCCTTCTAGGACGATTCCTAAGGCCTCTTAGATGTCAGGGATGATACGACAGACCTGTGGGTCCTCTCCCTATGCTCACAAAATTCCTTCATAGAAACAGTGGCCAAATCTCCATCTGCATCCTAGGCAAAGGTAGCCAGGCATCACTGAGGGTTCTTGCCCTCCCCCTGGGAATAGGCTTCAAGGATCGGCCTACAGGAGTTTCTCCCTTCCTTGAGACTAGGTGGCTGCAAGCCTTAAGCTTAAAGGCAAGTTTCCCAGATTGCTCAGGCTTCTCTTTGCACCTTTCCTGAACTAGAGATTCCCTCTCTAGTTCCAATAGGATCCTGACTAGACAGTGTCATGACTCACATAGTAACATTGGCCAGAATGAGCTGTTCACTCTAAAGGACAGGACTAGGTCTCCAGAAGGTCCTAGGTTCCTTCACACTGACAGCTGTCCCCTTTTTTGGTCATTAGTCACAGGAGAGTCTGGGTGCTGGAAAACCATGTCGCAAACAAACCCTCTTACAATGACTCCATTAAACAATGATTTTCCCCTCAATCCAATTCATGGATGGTTATGCTGGGACAGCCAAGGCTACCTGAGGATCAGGGGTATGAGTGGAGAGTCAATGTAGAAACTAATGTCCTCCGTATGTTCTTCAATCCTCATCTGCAACCCCACATCTGCCCAGAACCTAGAGGGCAGCCATCCAAGACTGCTGAAGGTATAGTCTGGCTCAACTCTTGCAGCGGTATGTTGAACCAACAGACGGTTCCCAAATCTGGAAAATTACACATTGCTCCAGAATCAACGAAAGCCTTCACCTGCCTCAGGTTCTTACCCCAAGTGAACTCCATGGAACTTAACCCATGGAACTAGAATCTGTGGGATTGGAAGTAGTGGCCACTACCATCACAGTCCTTCTGATACTGGATTGGCGTAGAAGTTTCCTGAAGGCCACAGCCTGCCACATTCAGCCTGCTGGTGACCTGCTTCCCCTGTCTCTGATGGCAGGACTCACACTGGTGGAGAGGCTAGTGCAACTGACCAGTGGGTTCAACTTGATCTTGAACAGGTGGTGCATGGGTCCTGGTCTGAGGTTGGGGAATAGAACTGTGATACGTAGGGACTTAGCTTCGAACGACTCTCTTTGACCTCCTGAAGTGGTCCTACTTCCACTCTGCCAGATGATCATCGAGACAGATGGACTGGTCAATTAAGACCTCTAAATTCTCCTTCAGTTCATCTTGGAGCTTGTGGCTGTATAACGTGGCTGAGGCCTTTCTGCTTCAACCATCCCCCTGGGTCAAGGTCCGAATTCCGATTGCGTAGTCGGCCACTGACCATTGCCCTTGTCAAATCTCCATTGAGCAGTCTGTGGCTCAGCTGGCTTTGGTGGGGTGATGAAACACCTTCCTCATGGTGGCCATGAATTCCTTCAAATCCGAGCAAATCTTATTCCTATTGCGCAGTGGCCCAGGCGAGGGCTCTTCCAGTGAGGAGAGGGATAATGAAGACCACCTTTCAGTGCTCTGAAGGAAATCAGGATGCTGGAGTTCAAACAGCAAAGAGCATTGACTGAATCCGGGTCAGTGTCAAATCCCTCTGGATGTAAGGTGTAGAACACCCAGCGGACTCTCCCAAGCGACCCCGGGTTCCTCCTTGCAGAAGTTGATGAACAGCTACCTGGAGGCTATGAATCTCCAGGTGTTGTCTCGAAATCCTTCTACTCTGCCTGGCCACAGCAGACAAAAGATTCTGATATCCTGATGGGTCCATGCTGGCTCAATTGTGCTGTGATGAGAGTCGTTGAGGAGGCTGAATTGGACCCAAATGCAGGGACATCCGAATCAAGGTTCGAGACACGGATCTGAGCTCAAAACAAACACTAGACAATATCAAAAACAGGCTTATGATTGGACACCGAACCACAGTTCAGGTGTATAAATACTCAATTCTATGTGCTTAAAAAATAATTACCAACTAGTGGGACCATCCTGAACCCTTAAAGGGCCATGTCAGCTGTCTGTACTCCGGGGAGTTTGTGCCTAAATCCCGGAAGCTGGCACAGTTGGGGGCATCCCATAGCACTGTCACCTTCCTGTCAGCAAGAACCAGTCTGGCCATTCTCCTCTGACCTCTCTCTTTAACAAGGAATTTTCACTCACTGAACCGTCACTTACTGTATTCTATTTTGTTTTTCACACCATTCTCTGTAAACTCTAGAGTCTGTTATGTGTGCAAGTCCCAGATCCGCAGTTTCTGAGATATTCAAACCACCCTGTCTGGCACCAGTAATCATTCCATGGTCAAAGTCACGTAGATGACACTTCTCTCCCATTTTGATTTTTGGTCTGAATAATAACTGAACCTCTTGAACATGTCTTCTTGCTTTTATACATTAAGTTATTGCCACTTGATTGGATGATTAGGTATTTTCATTAATGAGCATCTGTACCTAATAACATGGCCATAAAGTGTAGAGTGACTTTGTGTATTTTGATGAATGTCTGTTGAAACAGAACCCGTTCTCAACTCAATGATAGTGTATTTGGCACACACAGAATCTAAATACTTCCATGTGTCAATACATGAGATTCTGTAGATTGTGGAAATCCAGAGCAAGACATACAAAATGATGGAGGTACTCAGCAGATCAGGCAGCATCTATGGAAAAGGCTGAGACACTTTACCAGGACTGGAAAGAAAGGACAAAGATGCTGGAATAAAATGGTGGAGTGAGGGGAAGGAAGATTGGTTAGGTGATAGAAAAATGTGGTGGAGTGGAGGAAGGGAGATGAAGTAAAAATATGGGAGGTGATTGGTGGAAAAGGTAAAGGGCTTGAGAAGAAGGAACCTGATAGGAAAGGAAAATGCACCTTGGCAGAAAGTGGAAGAGGAGGTGTACCAGAGAGAGATGATAGACATGTGAGAAGAAGAAGTAAGAGGCCAGAGTGGGGGATAGAGGAAGAAGGAAGGGAAAGGGAGAGGGGGAAATAAATTACCAGAAGTTGGAGAAATTGATGTTGATTTACTGCAGCTTTTCCAGGTCACAGACATTCTAAAGAAATTTAGTCACATTTATTGTAATGAAATTTGTTTGGCATTTGCATGATCAAAAAATCTTACTTCTCTCCAGACAAGAAAGCAACATTCAAATGTTGAAGATAATTAGAGATAGATGGGAAGCAGACATTGGATGTATAAAAGAATGAGACAATTTTATTAAGATATTGCAAGTATTTGCTTACAAATCAACACTTCATGACAGCTTCAGAAATGCTATTATCTTCCAGCACCTCATTTGAAGAGCCAGTTCAGGATTTCAAATTTTTGTCATTCAATGCCCAGAGCTTTCCAACAAAAGAACACAAAAGAATTTCTGTAAATGTTGACGATGAGATAAAGAAATCCTTATTAGCAAAGAGATCTTTAATTCAAAATAGACTTATTCCTTTTACAATGGATAATCAACTTTTATATAATTGGTTTCAAAAAGGGATTAGATATATAGGTGATTCTTTTGAAGGAGGTATATTAATGTCATTTGATCAATTAAAGAATAAATATAAAGTATCAAACAACACCCTTTTTTGTTACTTTCAACTAAGGGCTTATTTAAGAGAACAATTAGGTCAAGCAATGTTATTGCTGAAATCTAATGAAATAGAGACTTTAATTCAAAAAGGAAAGATTAAAAAATTCATTTCTTGTATGTATAATTTGATTCAAAAACAGGCAATTAAACAAGGAGTCCATAAGTCAAGATAAAAATGGGAAAGTGACTTGAATATTAAAATTGAAGAAAAAAATTGGTCAAGACTATGTCTTGAGAGTATGACAAATACAATAAATGTCCAGTTAAGATTAGTGCTATATAACTTTTTACATCAATTATATATTACACCACAAAAAATAAATAAATTAAACCCAAATTTATCCGATCAATGTTTCCGATGTAACCAAGAAATTGGTACTTTTTTACATTCTACTTGGTCTTGTTCTAAAATTCAACCTTTTTGGACAAATTTAAGAGTTTTATTGGAACAAATTATTTGAATACAACTTCCACATAATCCAATATTATTTTTACTAGGTGATCTTGAAGGGATAAAACTGATACCCAAATTGAATAAATATCAGAAAGAATTTATAAAAATTGCATTGGCAGTAGCCAAAAAGGCTATTGCAGTTACTTGGAAATCGGATTCATATTTAAGTATAGATCGTTGGAAGAAAGAAATTTATAGCTGTATTCCACTTGAAAAAATTACTTATAATTTAAGAGATAAATATGAAACATTTTTGAAAATTTGGCGCCCTTATTTACAAAAGACAGGATTAACTATATAGGTGCTCCGAAGATGAAATAATTGGTTATTTGGGGAAAGAAATAAATATATATACCAAAGTTATTACGAACTCCATGGAGCATGTGGGGATCTTCCAATATCCAGGCACTCTTTCTTTTTTTTTCTTTCTTTCTCTTTTTTTTCTATAGGGATGCTAGGGGGGAGGGGTAATATAATTTTTTTTCATACTTTTATTTTGTAACTACTGGAAATACAATAAAAAAAGTAAAAAAAAATTCTGGTATTCTTAATATAAAACAAAAATAAAGCTGAGTAATGGCAATCTAGCAGAAAGTCCTGAGAGTGAAAAATGCATTGAGAGCTGACATATCCTGTGAAATAATATGCATTCAGATTAAATCAAGGGGACACAGACCTTGCTGGGATGCTGCAACATATGATGGAGTACCAAGAAGTTCCATGTGTCAAGAATAAAGGGGAGAGTGTCTTTTTGTTGCTGTGACCTTCACAATTGCCATTAAGATCCTTACAGTGCAGAAATAGCTCATGGACATTCACTACAAATGTGAAAATTAATAATCCATTGAGGTTCCACTTAAGGCAGGTTCATTCAATCAACTCAAAGATTACAACCACAACATTTACTTTGGGGGAGGGGTAGTGTTTACAAGTGGTTGCATTTGACACAGAATTTGACACAGAATTTGAAAGAATTTGACACAGAATTTGACACAGAATTTGAAAGAATATCCATCATGAAGCTTAGAATGAAGCCAAGCCCAATATATTCCCTTTAAATAAAGGAGCATAGTCTCCACAAAATCCAGTATATATTTACTTGGAAGCTCAAAAACATTAAGAGCTCTTTGACATGATAGGTCAAATCTAGTTGAGACTTAGAACAACAGAATAAGCAATATAACACATGAAAGTAGGAAACAAAGTTTTAATAATTGTTCAAATGTGAAATTCACTCTTGATCATATCAGAATTGATTCGCTGCCAAAGCACTTTTATGTTAGCCACTGCAATCTTGTTCATAAATCTAGTCTCATGCCCAAAGAAGTCCATTTGGTAAACAAAGTAACCCATATCAGCCTCACTGCAGAAAGTACATAGTGAACATTTAGCTACAAACAAGAGTTTCACTACTTGTCTATTATATGAGCCACAATTGACTCTTCAACCTTTGCCCACTCTGCAGGTTCTCTGGTATTATGTAAGTATATTTGTGGTGACAGAATGTTTACCTGGAGATAACATTGTGGCTCATACAAAGATATACTTTACTTTCCGAGAAACAGTAAAACAAAATATTGGGCAAACACATCTCCCTACAACTTCAATTTCAACTTAAAACAATGAAATTCATATTTTTGCACGGCAGAATTCACTGAAAAAAATTGACTATGTTTATGCATTATTCAACTGTAGAAATATTAACTCAGATACTGAACTAAGCCAAGAACTGATATTAACATAAATTGAAAATTATTTGTTTCTCTGTGATAGATATGCTCTATGCTGTTCAATATTCGCTACAACTTTTGTACCAACATATCCAGCTTTTTTTTTTCTTTCAGAGTATTTCTTAATATGATCCTACATCTCTACCAGTATTAGAGACCAAATTAAAAATATCTTATGAAGTCCCAAAGCACAAATTGTTTGTGTGTATTTTTAGGAATGTTAAAATCCCGCTTGGTCCCCCTCAGTATACACATTTCTTTTCCCGTCAAGAGACAAACTTGATTGTTGTAAGTCTAGTCAAGCCTATCAAGAGAGACCCAAGGCTACTTTGCTAGCAACTTTGAGGAACATCAGCACATATTTTGGCAGGTTTACAGCAGGAAAAGCCTATGACCCATTCAGGATTGATTAGTCACACTCATGTCCTCTGAATTCAATTGTAATTGCTCCAAAATATTCTTAAGCCACTTGTTGCTACAAAAGCAGTTTTATTTTGTACGAGCTTTGTTATGTCCGATTAAAATTAATCCCCCCTCTAGTGCTTGGATGAATACACTATGAATTTGTGCTAGCAAAATATAAAGAAAATTCCAACACTTTAACAAATTATTGTTTCCTGGCATTTCAAGAAGTAATTTTTGGTACAGTTTATTAATACGTAGAATTGATTAGTATTTATTCCTTAAGTTCATCATCTCTTATTTAGACCAGACTTTGTTAAAACTTAAATCTCACTTTAAAAGCTGGTGAAATTAGAGTAACTAATTAAATCAATTTGTCATAAAACAAGAGCATTCCAAATAATAATGGGTGCTGGATCAAAGGCATCAGCGCCAGACTCCAGAGCGAAGGCTCCCGAGTTCAAATCCAAGTCGGGCCACCCCGAGCATGCTTTCCATCCTCGCTGGGTTGAGTGTCGAGGTTAAGTCAGGAAAGGGGTTAAGTCAGGATCAGAATACGGAACTGTGCCAGACTGTCAGGATCAGAATACGGACACTGTGCCACACTGTCAGGATCAGAATACGGACACTGTGCCACACTGTCAGGTTCAGAATACGGACACTGTGCCACACTGTCAGGATCAGAATACGGACACTGTGCCAGACTGTCAGGATCAGAATACGGACACTGTGCCAGACTGTCAGGATCAGAATACGGACACTGTGCCAGACTGTCAGGATCAGAATACGGACACTGTGCCACACTGTCAGGATCAGAATACGGACACTGTGCCACACTGTCAGGTTCAGAATATGGAAACAGTGCCGGACTGTCAGGATCAAAATAGGGAAACTGTGCCAGACTGTCAGGATCAGAATACGGACACTGTGCCAGACTGTCAAGATCAAAAAAAGGGGTTAAGTCAGGAACGTTCATATTGTGACTTGGTTAATCCAAAAGGAGACCAATCCTGACACCACGTGTCAGACAAGAATGGCTGACTGGTGTGACATGCCAAAAAAATGGGTGTGAAGTCCACCTGCTTTATTGATACTCTCTAGGGATTAAAAAAACCTTATGGACATAAGAACCAGAGCATAGCTGATGGACATACAGTATGTAAGAGTCTACCTTGTGGGATCACAAGAGTATACAGAAGGAGAGAGGGACTAATTACATTAGTGTTAGAGTGACTTTTGTGTTTAGCACATTTACATTTAACAATTGACTCCGGCCACCAGTCTTGTGATCCAAGTATAAATTGTCAATTTTTTTTTGGTCTTGTTTTGTCTGGTGGAATTGGTGTTCCTTTCCAAAAAATGTACTAAGATGGTAGCGCAATATCAATACGCAGCAGCCTCTCCGGACTCTGGATTGGGGATTGCCAAACATTATGTGGATTTTCTAGTGTAGTCTGTTTTGTCATGTGCTTTTGTGATACCATTCTGGAGGAACGTTGTCTCATTTTTTAACTGTATTGCTTTTGTGGTTTTGAAATGACAATAAACTGAATCTGAATCTGAATCATACAGCAACAATTGCTTTGCTGCAAGTTGGTGCGGACCTCATAGGCTAAATAGTATCTTACTATTCTGCTATTAAAAAAATTACCTGTTCTGACCTTAAACAATTCCAGACGCACAGAAAATCCAGTTAACTCTTGGCTCTCCTGTGCAGTGATCTAGTAACATAGAGTTATGAAGTCATTTATTATGGAAAGAAACCCTTCAGCCGATTATTCTGTGCTGACCAGAATTCCTAAAGAAATGGTCCTTTTTGCTGGCATTGGGTCCGTATCCCTCTGAACCAAGGGTTCCCAACCTTTTTTATGCCATGGACCCGACCAGGTCCAGGTTGGGAAATTCTGCTCTAGGCTTCTCCTATTCCATTTATCTGTCCAGGGTCTTTTAAATCTTGACTCCTGGCCTGAGATTTAAGTTTTAAATGATTCCTGGCCTGAATCATTTCCTTTGGCAGGTTATTCCACACACGGACCACCCTCTGGGTGATAAACTTCTCCCTCAGATTCTTATTACATCTCTTGCTTCTCACCTTCAACCTATGCCCTCCGGTTCTTGATTCCCCAATCTTGAGAAAATTACTTCAGTTTAGAGGGATATGGACCCAATGCTGACAAAAAGGACCAGCTTCAATGGGAATCCTGGTCAACACAGAACAATTGGCTGAAGGGTTTCTTTCCATAATGATTGGCTCTCTGGCAGGAGGCAAGGAAAGGGAATAAAGTGGGCCTATTCTGTTTGGCTGGCAGTGACTAGTAGTCTTCTGCAGGGGTCAGTATTGGGACGACTTTTTTTAACAGCATATGCTAATGATTTGGATGCAGAATTGATGGCTTTGTGGCCAAGTTTGCAGACAATATGAAGATAAGTGGAGGGGCAGGTAGTGTTGAGGAAACAGGGAGCCTGCAAAAGGACTGAGACAGATTAGGAGAATGGCAAAGAAGTCACAGGTGGAATATAATGTAGGGCAGTGTTGGTCATGCAAAGAAGGAATAAATGTGTAGATAATTTTCTAAATGGGGAGGAAATTCAGAAGTCAGAAATGCAAAGGGACTTTAGAATCCTTGTGCAGGATTTCCTAAAGGCGAACTTGCAGGTCGAGTCAGTGGTAAGAAAAGCAAATGCAATGTTAGTATTCATTCAAAAGGACTAGAATATAAAAGTAAGGATGTGATGCTGAGGCTTTGCAATGCACCGGTCAGACCACATTTGAAGATTTGTGACTAGTTTGAGCCCCTTATCTACAAATAAATGTGCTAGCAATGGAGAGGGTCAAGAGGAGGTTTGTGAGAATGATTTTTGGAATGAAAGAGGAGTGTTTGAATGGTCTGGGCCTGTACTTGCTGAAGTTTAGAAGAATGAGTGATATCTCATTGAAAATGATTGAATATTGAAATGTCTGGATGGAATGGATTAAATGAGGATTTTTCTATAGTGGGTTAGACTAGGATAGGGTGCAGCCTTAGAGGGACATCTGTTTAGAACAGTGATAAGAAAGATTATCTTTAGTCAGAGAATGGTAAATCTGTGGAATTCATTGCTGTGGAGGCCAAGTCATTGAGTACATGTAAAGCTGAAGTTGTTAGTCAGTGCATGGAAGATTACAAGGAAAAGGCAGGAGAATGAGGTTGAGAGGGATAGTAAATCAAACATGATGGAATGGCGGAGCAGATTCAATGGGCTGATGACCAAATTCTGCCCCTATGTCTTATGGTCCTATTGTCAAAATCTGTGAGGCATAATTTCTCATGCACAACACTGTGCTGACTATTCCCATCAACTGACTTTAAAATGCAAGTATTTTTATCTCTGAGAATCCCTTTCAATAGCATACCTGCCACCCACTGATGTTAAGGTTAATAACATGCCAATACGCATGATACTGAGCAGTTCAACAGGGCAGCTCACAGTTCCCTCTCAAAGAAACATGTTCTCTTCACTGTCAATTTCAACCTAAGTCCAAGTTTGTGGATGATATAAAGATGGGTGGAAGGGAACGAAGTGCTGAGGAAGCAGAGAGCTTACAGAAGAATTTGAACAGTTCAGGAGTACGGGCAAAGTAGTGGCAGATGGAATACCTCATAAGGAATCAGTATCTCATTTATTATCACTGCTATATGTAGCCTGGGGAAAAGTCACGCTCAGGACAACAAATACTTTTTTGGGTTTTAATTCCTTTATCTGTTTTAGATGTTTAAGTGCTAGAAGAGGGTCTTAAAACAAAATGAATGACTTTACAATCAGGTCCTGCCATTACAATCTCCGTTTAACCTTCAATCCACACACTTGTGTATCGACCAATTGCGTATGCTGTATAAAAATACATAGAAAACCGCACAAAACTATACAGTACTAATACGGCAGTGGCAATTCTAAAGGAACACAATACAAACAACAGTAGAACCCCCCCCCCCCAACCCTGTATCTTATACAAAGCAGCAGAAATGTAAGCAAATATATCTCATTGAAGATGTTGACTACTTTTTAGTACACACGTGCTGAACCCCTGAACAGAGACTACACATTCACGTTACCCTGTTACATGCACAATCAGTCATGATACAACAAAGTTAGACAAAAGGTACACTTTGTCACAACTTTTACAAGATATTGCCAGGACCTACTTGACCGGTGAGGAACTTTACAAGCCACACTATCCATAATGGAGTTCTTTACTTATGAAAATCTAAAGTACCCACATGTAAAACATGTCAAATTATCAATATTCTCAATTCACCAACAAGCATAAATGAACTCACATGGATATTGTAAATTAATGCTCACCTTTCCTCACCAAGCCCAGTACCTCTGGGTGGGGGACCTGGTGGGGGAACCCCACCAGCTTCTGCAGCAGAAAACAAAATGGTCTCCCCACTATCCGACGTGTGTCTGATGATGTCACCATCTCTACTTAAAGGCACAGACAACTATTCTCGCATTACCCAGATGGATGCCTGAGTACACTTTTTAACGATAATGAATAGCATTGGATGGTCACCTGGTTACATATATGTCATGAAATTTGTTTTTTTTGTGGCAGTATTAAGTGCAATACATAAAATATACTTTAAATTACACACCCATACACTATTTATGCTACATACATAGTACATACTATTTATTATAAATTACTATAAACTTCAGATTGCACATATAGATGGAGATGTAAGGTAAAGATTTTTACTCCTCATGTATATGAAGAATGTAAGTAATAAAGTCAATTCAATTCATACACGTGCACACACACAAATACATACACACACACACACACACACACACACACACACACATATACACACACATATCGCATGTATATAGTGCAAAAAGAAAACAAAAATAGTGACATAGTGTTCATGGATACATAGACCATTCAGAGGGGTTAACTCTTTTCTTAAAATGTTACATTTGTATCTTCAGGCTCCTGCACTTCATCCCTGATGGTAGTATGAGAAGAGGATATGTCCTGGGTGGTGGGGATACTTAATATCATTTTTGCATGACCATGCCTAGCGTATGGTTATGCAGTTTGGTAGAAGGAATAAAGGCATAGGATATTTTCTAAATAGGGATACAATTCTGAAATCAGAGGTTCCATGAACTTGGGAATCATGGCTCATCTATGGTGGCCTCAACTCCTCTTCTGTGCCAGTCTTCATAAAAAGAACCAACTCTTCTCACTATCTGCTGGAATGATATTTATTGTGATTTCAGAAATGTAGATCACTAAAGAATGCTAATCTAAAATTTCAAAAACTTCAAGTAACAAATTGGTCCACCAAGACAGCTCCAATATTGTCAATAAAACCCCGCAGAATGGGGGAGCTCTCAGCCAAACTGGCATCATGCTTTGGCAGTTCATCTATTTTGCTGTCCAAACAGGAAGTGTTTGAATATTTGCGAATGTCTTTAATATTCAAAAGCATGAAAATGCTATCAGAACACATTAGACTATTAAATACTTTAAAAATAAATCACAGCATTCAAGGAATTTGGAACAGTTAAAAACACTAAATTAAATTCAGTTAATGAAGGAAACGCATATTTCCTGAAATTTGCCTCTCTCCTATAGAGCTGGTCTCAATGGGAAGAATGAAGTTGGTGAAAGTCAGTTCAGTTGGCAGATTTCCCAGCAAAGATGTTAGGAAAGCACAGGAGGGTGGAAATCCATCAGGAATTTACTTGTAGTCATCTGTGAGAAAGGTTGGTATATCCGTGGTCAATTCCAGAGAGTTCTGGATTACAGTGTCAATTGTTTCACATGCTTATGCTTCTCAGGAAAATGCTTTCCAGCAAATTTTGATAGTTTGTTCCCCTTGAACATTTCTCAAATTTCCTTCGTGTTGTTAATTTTGAAGACTTTTTCAAGCATTTGACCTTGAAGGAACACACACAAAATGCTGGAGGAACTCAGCAGGTCAGGCAGCGTCTATGAAAATGAATGACTGGTGGACGTTTTGGGCTGAGATCCTGCTTCAGGATACTTGATCTTTAAATATCATTTACAAAATGGAAATTTTAATTGTTGCATGATGAAGAATTCTTGATATAAAACAAATAAGCAATATTAGCAAAATAACTATTTTCATCTTCCAGAATCAGCATTCCCAAGACACATGGATATCAGGTGTTACTTTGACTAGTGCAAGTTAGAGAAAAGGGAAGAGTAATCATAAAGCTGCAAAAACACACACGGTTTGTGTAATATGTACTATCATGCGCAGAAGAACCCAATGAAAAATGCTAACATTTATATAATTTCACCAAGCTAAGCTTTCATGAAAGTAATTTTCATCCAGTTTATTACTTTCTTGGCTGTTGTTAACTATACCTGCAATGCAGCCATGATAGTCTGCAAGGTTCTGAATCTTGGACATCTCAAAGAGCCTAAGTGGCTTCACCAGCTCTGCAATTTCAGCCAAAAAGAGAACTATAGAATCATTGGGTAGAAACAAGATCACTGTACAACTGTAGTTTCTGCAAACTGGACAGAGTTATTGCTACTATTCGAAAAAACAAAATAAAATGCTGCTAGTGGGTTTGAAACAAAACAGCCTTTTCCACCTATCACTCACCAGCTTCTCACAATGTTCCATTTCACTCTTTGATTAAAGAAAATTAAATACAGATTTATATATTGAAATTTTATTTCATAATTATTTAATTCTGTTATAAAATGTCCCAGAAATATTGACTAAAGACCTATACGTGATTTGCCTGTTTTAATGTATAGTTTACTTTGTATTTACGTGCTTTAAGTGGAAGAATGTCTTATCTAATATAAATCATTTAGACTTACACTTGGATGGAATTTTATATAATGTGAATACTAGAATATGCCAATGCTGTGTTTCTCAAGCCTCAATCGAACCAACTGCATCTATCACTGCATCAGAATATGCATGTTCCTTGAAAGTGATTACAGAAATTAGATCAAGTATTATCTGCACTGGTTTGCATTATATGTAATCTGAGAAAATGAACGATAGAGTTAATATGAGAAGACACCATGGACAGAGATTACTATCAATCTCTCCTTCACTGTCACTTTAAAAACTAATTTTTAAAAATTAATTATTTGTCATAGCATGAAAATTAATTGCTGTTTTGAACAGTACTGAATTTTGAGTATATATGTTGCTGTGAGTTTTTTAATGTATCAATTCCAAAGTGTCATAACATCAATCTATTAACAAAATGCAATTAAATCGAAATCCTAAAAAAGTGGGGGTGGGTAATTTTATTTTCTGACTAAGATACAAATTAAATATGTGAATAATATGTTTTGAAATTTTCTAATTCAAATGATAAAGGTTATTTTGTTGACTTTTCAGTCACTTCAGTTAATTTTACATTGTTAATCAGCAGTGTTGATGATGTGACTTAGAAATCTATGTAAGATGACTAATACAATAGAGCATGAACTTTACTTCTCTTATGTTACACACACAAATTTCTGGAGGAAATCAGTGGGCCAGGCTGCATCATTGGGGGTGGCCTGGGAGCATAGTGGTTAGCATAATGCTATCACTGTATCAGCAACCTGGGTTCCATTCCCACCGCTGTCTGTAAGCAGGTTGTATATCCATGCTTTTTTCCTCCAGGTGCTCCAGTTTCCCCCCATATTCCAAAGGCATTCAGGTTAGTATACCTTAATTTTTCTCAAGGCAGCAAGCACCTTCTCTTGTACAACCTATCTACAATCCATGACCTCACTGCTGTTTTGCCTCTCTTCTACAGACTCTGAGTTCATCTCTTGAGTAAATATAGATGCAAAAAACCTACTTCAGATTCACAGAAGAAGGCACTGGTAAACCACTTCTGTAGAAAAATTTGTCAAGAACCATCGTGGTCACAGGACCATGATCGCCTTCATCATATGACACAGCAAACAATGATAATAATTATTATTAGAGGCCATACTTTGAACTGCCAGTGTTTGAAGATATAGAATTCACTCCCCAACCTTTGCCTCTTTAATTCTCTTTTCTCCTTAAAACATATTTCTTTGATCAAAGTGTTGATCATGCGCCTTAATTTCTTCAGCTCAAATTTTTTATCATGAAAATTTTCTACAGCAATGACTTGATAAAAGTATGAGTTATTGTTATGGTCATGATATGGCAAAACATCTCTGTTGTTTTGAAACAGTGAAGATACCGTAAGACTGTATGTGTTAGGCTGTGCTGTTTGAGGAATAATTGTTGGTTGTGATAGTTAGCTATTGGAACATGGAATTTTGAAGTCCATACAACAGGGTGCCTCTCCATTGCCTCATTCAGGTAGGTTGTGAGGCTGTCTCTGTTGTTCTTCTCTTCTTAAATATATAAACTGCATGACTTAGCCAATGCTTGATAGACAAAGTGGTCAATTAAAGCTGAAAATCTTCTGCCTGCAGCAAATTCATTTGATCAAAAAAGCTGTATGAAATATTATTTAGATGAATTTAGCATGGGTCTAAGGATGATAATTAAGATACTAGGTTACAATTTCAGATTTCATAATTTCAAAGAATTACTTTGTGAAAAATAATTTAAGAATAACTGATTTTTAAATCAGAGATATTGCAGGTACTGGAATCTGGAGCATAAAATCAATCTGTTAGTGGAACTCAGTGGGCCAGGCAGGAGGGAAATGGACAGTCAAAACTATAGGTCAATACCTTTCATCTAAACTGAAAGAGAAGAGGAGTGGAGCAACATCTGGAAAATGATGGATGGGTCCAAGTGAAGAGCAGTGATAGGCAGATGCAGAGGAGGGAAGAGTGGAAAACACAACAGAGGCTGGGAGGTGATAGGTGGAGGTAATAAAAGGGCTGTGAATGATTGGATTTGACAAGAAGTGAAGGTGGAGCATGGACTCAAATAAGTCAGCTGGGTTGGTTAGATGGGAAAAGTACACGAGGAAACCTGGTAGGAGAAATGTGTAGGTGATGGGCAGGAGAAGTAGGTAAAGAAAGGGAAGAAAAATGTGGATATGAGTTAAGCAGAGGCATGTTAGGTGTGTGTAGTAGGAACTGGGTAAAGCAATGGAAAGAGAGAGCAGGTCACCTGAAATTAAAGAATTCAATACTTATTCCATCTGGTTGAAGACTACCCAGGCAGAAGATGAGATGCTGTCACTTCATGTTGTGTTTGGCTTCATCCTGCATGTAGATATGGTGAGGTAATTAAAATGGACTGCAACTGGATGTTTCAGATGGCTTTATCATGGTGCCCAGCAAAGTGGTTGCCTGATCTGCTCTTAGTTTTACCAATGTCAAGGAAGCCACACGAAGAGCAGTCACTGCAATAAGAAAGGTGCATGTAAAGCTCACCATCACTTGGAAGTGTAATGACAGGTACTATGATGAGTTGGAGTACAGAGAGGAAGTGGAGTGGCTGGTGGACTGGTCTGAGAAGAAAAACCTAAGTCTGAATGTGGAGAAGACCAAGGAAATTATTTTGGACTTCAGGAAGGTGCAGATGAACTATCCCCCTCTGTGAATATCTAACTCCTCTGTAGAGAGAGTTAATTGCACCAAGTTCCTGGGAGTTCACATCACGGATAACCTCACCTAGTCCCTTAATATCACCTCCCTGAACAAAAAGACACAGCAACGTTTCCACTTCCTAAGCAGATTGAGGAAATTGAAGCTATCTGCCTCCCACTCCCATCTTAACTGCATTAGATAAGAGCACCTTTGAGAGTGTCCTGACAAATTGCATCTCCATCTGATATGGGAGCAGGCAAGCATCAGAAGAGAAGTTCCTACAAAAGATTGTGAGAACAGCTGAGAGGATCATAGGGATCTTCTTACCATCAATTGGGGACATTTATCAGGAGCACTGCATACGCAGGATCCTTAGTATTATCAAGGATCACATGCATCCATCGAGCATCCTCTTTGATTTTTTAACATCAGACAGAAGACGCTGATGCATAAAACAAAAATGGTCAGGATGAGAAACAGTTTCTTCCCTCAGACCATTGGGCTTCTGAACTCCCTGCCACATCATCTTCAAAGTGTCACAGTTCTGCACCTTACAATATTTAGTTAATGCAGTCTGGTTTGTTTATTTATGTGTAATCCATCTGTTGATTTCATTGTTGCTTTCTTAAGTTATGATGTGTTATGTGTGTTATGTATACTACAGTGCTTTACACCCTGGTTTGGAGAAACACCTCATGTAATGGTTAAATGACAGTAAACTTGACTTGACTTCAGATCCCTGGATGGTGATGGAATTGCAGGGAAAGTGTTGTCTTGTTTGTTCTTGATAAAAGACAAACTTTACATGGGTTTTAAAATGCTAGCACATTTAGTAACAATCATGGCTTTTGGCTCCACATGTTAGTGCATGCTTCCAGTTCACCCCAATGTCATTCCAGTTCCTGGTGAACCACCCACAGTGCACACTGGAAACTGAAGTTCTATATTATGTACACATAAAATAGCATATCTTCCCCCTTTAAAAGAACAAACACAATACTATGTCCCCCTAAACCTGCAAGAGACAAACACTGCTTTCCAACAAAGATACTTATATTAATATCAATTATAATGAGATTTACAATGCAGATATTTACATTAACTTCAATTGTAATGAGCAAATACAGTCCCTTGTTCACTCAACAACTTTCAATCAGTCTCTAAGATAGTTTAATGCTCCTGCTACATGTTTCCACAGGTGTATTGCTTGTATTTGGTGCATTATTATTTGTGTCTTTCTGAGAATTATAATCTACAAGTTTATTCCTTACATTTGCTTGACCCCTTTGGTGTACTGATGTATCACAGCTATGGGTTGGAGCTTGTGGTCATAGATACCCATGGTTCCTTCTCAGAAGTGTTCCTCATTCCATCTGCATCTGTTAGGAATGTGCAGCAACTTCCTCTTGCACATATCCTTGCATGGAGCAGTCCCAGAATCGTGATCACAGATTCGCACCTGATCTCCCGGCTTTGGGACTCGTAGGCTTTTTGCAGCCTTATCATGATACTGTTTCTGTTTCTTCTTCCCTTTTACTTTATCTAATTTGAACCTGTATGCTCCTTTAGGTGTCAACAGATTTTTGTGGACTGGAAGGTTGACCCATCAGCATTTGGACTTGTAAACAATCATTGTGCAGTGGCACATCTCTATAAAACATCAGACTTCTGTGGAAATCCTCTCATCTAGTGTTTTATTCATGAGATTTTTTACTATCTTCACTGAAATCTTTGCTAGGCCATTAGATTTTGAGCTTCCAGTTATATGTCAAAACCCTTCAAAGGGTTGATTCTTGATGTATTCCTCCATGGCCACTGTTTCAGGACGAGAGACGAGGACTAGTACCAGGCAGGAGGTCAGTGGCTTTGTCATACGGCTGGTGTGGGGGCAAGGACGTGGTCTTTCTTTTACTGAAGACCTCAAGAAGATCTGCATATTCAGCCAGCGTGTCAGACAAGCCCACATCCTCAGCTGACACAGGAGGGGATTCCTGGGGTGGAGCTTGAGCTGGACCCAGACAGGTAGACAGGCATGCCGGTCCCCTCTCTTGGAGTGCTTTAAGAGTCCAATCAATCCGTGGGTTATGTCAGGATAACAAGCACTAGCAGCAGTTCGAGCAAATCAGCCAGATAGAAGGAGAATTCTTCACTATGGTTGCCTCCGAGCACAAGTTGGAGGGGTTCAGTATAAAGGTGGATTTGGCTGGAAGCCAGAGGTAGACCAGAGGTGCCTTGACATTGACCTTTTCTCTTAATTCCTGAGTTGGAACTCTCCATCTTTGAGCAGGAGAGATGTCCATGAGATTCGCGGCTGCACTGTAGTCGATAAACATTTAAGTTTATGAGTCTGAGGCCCCCACGACGGGGAAGCTGCTAGCATTACCCAATTAGGGGGAGCTGACTGCAGAGAGAACTGACCCGTCAGGGCTCCCCTCCCTGCTGACAGCTATCCTCTTTTACAGTTGCCTGGGACATGCTGCTGAAAAATGCCCTGAATTGCCACCATAGACACACGGACCCATTCTCCTGTTCCTCCTGAGACAGGCGCATGTGCCCCACTTGCATAGACTCCTCTGTGGACTGGGTGCTGGGTGGTGAGGGAGAGGTTAAGAAAAGATGGTGATCAGGGAGTTTGAAACACTCTTCCCTTACACCACTCAGTTACCTAGTTGTCAACTCGAATAGCCAGGTTAATCAGGTCATCCCAGACAGTGATCTCGTGCCAGACCCCCGTGTTCAAAAAAAAAAGCGGCCAGTGAGTGAGTGGGCCAGTGAAGGAGTGGATATTTGAGGCTTCGACGAGAAGAGGCTGAGGACGAGCTTCACTCCAAGTGAGGTAAGGCCGGGTAAGTTCCTTTCAAAGGAGAAAGTTTCAAAAGCTGAGGCAAATATTGGGTAAGTCATGGCAGCTGAGATCGGCTCCGTGGTTTGTTCATCCTGCAGCATGTGGGAAATCAGGGATACTTCCAGTGTCCCTGATAACTATGTGTGCAAGAAGTGTGTCCAACTGCACCTTCTGGCAGACCACATTGAGCGTCTGGAGCTGCGATTGGATTCATACTGGAGCATCCGCAATGCTGAGAAAGTCGTGAATAGCACGTTCAGTGAGTTGGCCACACCGCAGGTAAAGGCTACACAGGCAGAAAGGGAAGGGGTGGCCACTAGACAGCGTAGCAGTAGGCAAGTAGTGCAGGAGTCCCCTGGGGTCATCTCCCTCCTGAACAGATATACTGTTTTGGATACTATTGGGGAGATGTCTCATCAGGGGAAGGCAGCAGCAGCCGAGTTCATTGCACCATGGGTAGCTCTGCAGCACAGGAGGGAAGGAAAAGGAGTGGGAGGGCTATAGTGATAGGGGATTCGATTGTAAGGGGAATAGATAGGTGTTTCTGCAGCCGCAAAAGAGACTCCAGGATGGTATGTTGCCTCCCTGGTGCAAGGGTCAAGGATGTCTCTGAGCAGCTGCAGGACATTCTGGAATGGGAGGGTGAATAGCCAGTGGTCATGGTGCACATAGGTACCAACGATATAGGTAAAAAACGGGATGAGGTCCTACAAGGTGAATTTAGGGAGTTAGGAGATAAACTAAAAAGTAGAACCACAAAGGTAATAATCTCTGGATTACGACCAGTGCCACGTGCTAGTCAGAGTAGAGATAGGAGGATTATTCAGGTGAATACGTGGCTTGAAAAATGGTGCAAGGGGGAGGGATTCAAATTTCTGGGGCATTGGAACCAGTTCTGGGGGAGGTAAGACAGGTATATACAGGATGGTCTGCATCTGGGCTGGACTGGAACCAATGTCCTAGGGGGAGCGTTTGCTACTGCTGTTCAGGAGGCTTTAAACTAATGTGGCAGGAGGATGGGAACAAGTGCAGAGAGACAGAGGGGTGAGGAAGAGGATTTCTTGGAATGTATGCGGGATGGTTTTCTGAACCAACATGTCGAAGAACCAACTAGAAAGCAGGCCATTCTAGATTGGGTATTGAGCAATGAGGAAGGGTTAGTTAGCAATCTTGTCGTGCGAGGCCCCTTGGGTAAGAGTGACCATAATATGGTGGAATTCTTCATTAAGATGGAGAGTGACATAGTTAATTCAGAAGCAAAGGTTCTAACCTTAAAGAAGGGTAATTTGAAGGTATGAGACGTGAATTAGCTAAGAGACTGGCAAATGATACTTAAAGGTTTGACAGTGGATATGCAATGGCAAGCATTTAAAGATCACATGGATGAACTACAACAATTGTTCATCCCAGTTTGGCAAATGAATAAACCAGGGAAGGTAGTGCACCCGTGGCTGACAAGGGAAATTAGGGATAGTATCAAGTCCAAAGAAGAAACATATAAATTAGCAAAAAAAGCGACACACCTGAGGACGGGGAGAAATTCAGAGACCAGCAGAGGAGGACAAAGGGCTTAATTAGGAAAGGGAAGTAAGATTATGAGAGAAAGCTGGCAGGGAACATAAAAACTGACTGCAAAAGCTTTTATAGATACGTGAAAAGAAAAAGATTGGTCAAGACAAATGTAGGTCCTTTACGGTCAGATACAGGTGTTATGAATGTGCAGCAACTCTGAGGGGCCGAAGGGTACAGAGTCGCCCCCTCCTTTGTGAGAATCGCAAGATCGCTATTAATTCAGGTCTAGGACCCAGGAAATGAGAGAGAGACATCCAGAATACACAGGGGTTGAAATGTGCTCTGGCCTCAGCAAGATGGAACCATTGATTACGGCTATTATCTCTTGGAGACGGAATTGTGTATTGAGTACTGTACTATTCATTGAAGACCCTCAGGGGACGACCAGAGTGGGCTGGTTGAGGGATTGCATCATCCCAACCTGATTGACATCTGAGACCCCGTGCGTAAGGATAAAAGAGGGTCTGGGGAACAACCCCTTTAGACGCACCAGGAGAAACGCTAGAAATCCCGTGACAGCGTTTAATAGTGACAGCCGGTGGGGCTCGTGTGCGTCCTTTTCCCTTGCCTGGGAATTGGCGGGCTCGCCACGGAAAAACGGCTTTAGCTAAAGGAAAGGCCACACCAACGGAACTCTCGAAGGATCGAAATCATGAAAAGGAAAAGCTGGCAAGTTTCTAAAATCTCTCTTGACTCCAACCAAAAGGCTGCAGCCTAAATGAACTGAGTGACTTTTATATTTCCATCGGACAATACATTATCCCCTAGACAACGATAGAGCTTATTTCTTATTGATTATTATTATACCCGCACTTTTAGATTTAGTATTGACAACGTATATTATCTGTATGTTTGCATTGATATTATTTTTGTGTATTTTTACTAATAAATACTGTTAAAAATAGTACCATCAGACTTCAACGGACCTCTCTATCTTTGCTGGTAAGTGACCCAGTTACGGGGTTTGTAACACAGGTGAAATGATCATAGGGAACAAAGACATGGCAGACCAATTGAATAACTACTTTGGTTCTGTCTTCACTAAGGAGGACATAAATAATCTTCCGGAAATAGTAAGGGACCGAGGGTCTAGTGAGATGAAGGAATTGAGGGAAATACATGTTAGTAGGGAAGTGATGTTAGGTAAATTGAAGGGATTAAAGGCAGATAAATCCCCAGGGCCAGATGGTCTGCATCCCAGAGTACTTAAGGAAGTAGCCCAAGAAATGGTGGATGCATTAGTGATAATTTTTCAAAACTCCTTAGATTCTGGATTAGTTCCTGAGGATTGGAGGGTGGCTAATGTAACACCACTTTTTAAAAAAGGAGGGAGAGAAAAACTGGGGAATTATAGACCAGTTAGTCTGACATCGGTGGTGGGGAAAAGGCTAGAGTCAGTTATCAAAGATGTGATAACAGCACATCTGGAAAGAGGTGAAATCATCGGACAAAGTCACCATGGATTTGTGAAAGGAAAATCATGTCGGACGAATCTTATAGAATTTTTAAAGATGTAACTAGTAGAGTGGATAGGGGAGAGCCAGTGGATGTGGTATATTTAGATTTTCAAAAGGCTTTTGGCAAGGTCCCACACAGAAGATTAGTGTGCAAACTTAAAACACACGGTATTGGGTGTATGGTATTGATGTGGATAGAGAATTGGTTGGCAGACAAGAAGCAAAGAGTGGGAGTAAACAGGACCTTTTCAGAATGGCAGGCAGTGACTAGTGGGGTACTGCAAGGCTCAGTGCTGGGACCCCAGTTGTTTACAATATATATTAATGATTTAGACGAGGGAATTAAATGCAGCATCTCCAAGTTTGCAGATGACACAAAGCTGGGTGGCCATGTTAGCTGTGAGGAGGATGCTAAGAGGATGCAGGGTGACTTGGATAGGTTAGGTGAGTGGGCAAGTTCATGGCAGATGCAATTTAATGTGGATAAATGTGAGGTTATCCACTTTGGTTGCAAGAACAGGAAAATAGATTTGTTATCTGAACGATGGCCAATTAGGAAAAGGGGAGATGCAACGAGACCTGTGTGTCATTGTACACTAGTAATTGAAAGTAGGCATGCAGGTACAGCAGGCAGTGAAAAAGGCAAATGGTATGTTGGCATTCATAGCTAAAGGATTTGAGTACAGGAGCAGGGAGGTTCTACTGCAGTTGTACAAGGCCTTGGTGAGACCGCACCTAGTGTACTATGTGCAGTTTTGGTTCCCTAATCTGAGGAAAGACATTCTTGCTATAGAGGGAGTACAGAGAAGGTTCACCAGATTGAATCCTGGGATGGCAGGACTTTCATATGAAGAAAGACTGGATCAACTAGGCTTATACTCACTGGAATTTAGAAAATTGGGGGGGGGGGGATCTTATTGAAACGTATAAAATTCTAAAGGGATTGGACAGGCTAGATGCAGGAAAATTGCTTCCGATGTTGGGGAAGTCCAGAATGAGGGGTCACAGTTTAAGGATAAAGGGGAAGCCTTTTAGGAACGAGATGAGGAAAAACTTCTTCACACAGAGAGTGGTAGATCTGTGGAATTCTCTGCCACAGGGAACAGTTGAGGCCGGTTCATTGGCTATATTTAAGAGGAAGTTAGATAAGGCCCTTGTGGCTAAAGGGATCAGGGGGTATGGAGAGAAAGCAGGTACAGGGTTCTGAGTTGGATGATCGGCCATGATCATACTGAATGGCGGTGCAGGCTCGAGGGGCCGAATGGCCTACTCCTGCATCTATTTTCTATGTTTCTATGTTCAGTCCACGCTGGAAGGCCGTGATGAGGGATCTCTTATTCCAACCTGTCTATACTGCAGGTGTGCGGAATTTGACTGCATAGGCTCTCACCGTTCCTCTGCATTGGCGTAGGTCCAAGAGTCAGTGGGCAGCCTCCTGACCTTGTACTGGAAAATCAAAAACTTTCCTTAATTCTGCCACAAAATGTTGGAACAACTGGGCTGCGGTGTATCCTTGCTCCCATAATGTGTTGAACAGGCTGACTGAAGGTCCATCTAGGAGATTGACCATGAATGTCAGTTTTCACACATCATCACTAAAATGACCAGGCTGGGCTAGGAATGTCAGCTCGCATTGTGTAATTAAATTCCTGCAGCCATCGGGATCACCAGAATATCTGCCTGGTGGTGGAATACTCAATTCCTGTACAGACGTGGGAGTCAGGTCTAGTCCAGGCACAGTAGTGGAAGCATTAGTAGCAGAAATTGCTGGGGCAGCAGAAAAGGAGGACCTGCGAGATGCAGAGAGTGGGACTGAGGCGGCCAGAGGCTGCCAAATTGCTTTGGCGAGCACACTTATGGCTGTCAGCAGATGTTGGCCGTCCACAGCAAGCTCGTTGACAGCGGCTGTGAGAGCCAAAATCGCAGACACCCGAATCCAATTATCTGTGGTGAGCTGTTCAACCATTGTTCCTCCAGATGAGACAAGGGTTGTCGACATGAGATTATCTGCCTCATTGCTTCTATAACTTCACTCAGATGCAGTTGCCTATAACTTGTCCCCTAACTGACCAATGAATCTCAGGGCGAAGGTCAGCTGCTCTCTCTCTACTGGGTCAATCTTTGAGTGTTCGAGACTTGCTGTCACTACATTTGGATATGGCCTAAGTGCAGAGCAAATGACACTGAAGCAGGTCAGTAGTTCACAGACATTAACGCAAACAATAGAGGGAAAAGAAATGTGCCAGGCCAATCAGGGCCATTAACTAAAACTCTTAAATGGAAAGTGAAGCCAATAGTAAAAGGAATAACTCAATATAAAATGAATACCACTAGTCTTCAAAGTCAGTTGACTCGACAGTCCAATCTCTCAGGCAAGGCTGAATGCAAGCAGGGGGTGAAATGTTGTTGTGCTTTGCTCGTCCCGACGTGCATTACAATGAAAAGAATGGAATTATATACCATTATAATGAAATAATAATCAGCTGACACTTGCATATTCGCGAGTGCTATTGCCGAATCTGCTGTGCTGCCAAATCCATGGTTGTGACAACCGGAGGGAGAGGTAGAGCAAAGGACCCGACAGAAAATCCTGGCAATTCTGGACAATGTTTATCACGCTCTGCATGCTGCCTTGACTAAACAGAGGAGACTAAGATGATTGCAATCTCCCAAGAGTGCTATATGAGGTCACTCTTACCCTCGGCTATTAGGGTCTATAATGAGTCAACCTATAGCTGCAGAAATGATGATATACTCCTGTTGGACAGTTTGTGGTAACATAGTTTATTCTTTCTACTTCTCTTCTAATATTTATATTTGTGTGCGTGTAACGCTACTGTGACTGTGATTTCATTTGACATCAATAAAGTATCTATCTATCTATCTATTCCATCAGGCCCTGGGGACTGATCAACTTAATGTTCTTCAACAGACCAACAATGCCTCCACCTTTAGTTCCTAGTATAGTAATACCATCAGCACCTATCTCCCTATCCTCCTTGTCCTTCATAAATACTGATGTAAGAACAGACCCATGTCCTTTGCATACCCTTTATCCCTAAGTGGAACTACCCTGTTTTTAGTTATCCTCTTGCTCCTGAAGTACTGTATGTATAGAATTCCTTCAGTTTTTCTTTAATCCTACTTGCCAAGGACTTTTCATGCCCCTCCCGGCTTTCCTAATTCACTCCTTGAGTTCTTTTCTGGCTTCTTTATAACACTTCTGGGCTCTGTTTGAGTCCAGCTTCCTAAGCTTTACATATTGCTCATTTTTCTCCTTGAGAAAATCCATCACCTCCCTCGACGGTCAAGGTTTTCTTGTCTTGCCGTCCTTGTCCTTCCTTCTAACTAGAACATACCTGTCTTGTACTCTGTACAGTTGTTCTTCAGTCATACTCCATATGTCAATGCAGACTTGTCCAAAAACAGCTATTCCTAAATAACTCGCCCTAGTTCCAGTCTATTGCTGTCATAATTTGCCCAGTTGAAATTCAGTAGTCTTCTTCATGGTCAATACTTATCATTATCTATAGCTATGGTAAAACTGAACAAGCTTGGGTTAGTGTTCCCTAACTGCTCACCCACTGAGAGATCAGGCATCTGTCCAGGCTCATTACCCAACACCAGTTCCAGTACAGCCCTGGACTCTATATATTGATTTAAGAAACTCTCCTGCATGCACCGAACAAATTCAGCACCACCTAGACACTTGAACTTAGAAGTTCCCAATTTTTTTTAAGGAAGCTGAAGTCTTCCATGACATCAATTCTATTCTTATGCACCTTTCTTTAATCTGCCTGCATGTCTGTTCCTCAAAGTCCCGGTAGTAGTTTGGGGGTGGGGGGGCATCTGTAGTACAGTCCTATCAGAGTGATTGCACCTTTCCTCTGTCCCACTTGCTACTTCAAATAATCCTTATCACAAGGAGGAAATTCCAACTACTAGACAACATATATTTTAGGTGAGAGGGGTAAATTCCTGTTTTAACACAGAGTAGTAGGTGTGTGAACAGTTTTTTGGGAGAATGGTGAAAGCAGTGGTGTTTAAGAGGCATTAAATAGATGCATTTATGTGAAAGGATATGGATCATGGGAACTGGTTTGATTCAGCATTGCGTCTGGTGCAGATATTGCTGGCTGAAGGACTTATTCTCCAGGTTCTATGCTCAAAAACCAAGCTACTGCTGGAATGCAATGAGCTGAATAGCATTTGTGGAGGGATAGAAATGCCCAACATTCTGGATTGAGACCCTGCATCAGGATACTGCTCAACCCATTGAGTTTCTCCAGCAATTTGTTTTTGAGAATAGAACAGTGCATAACGTCATATAAAATGCTTTGCGATTTTTATTAATCTCACTAATGTCCTTTTTTATGTCCCCCTAATTCCCAGCTTAAGTTCCCTCCAGCTGCCTTTATATGCTTCAAAAGGTCCGTCCAAATTCATCTTCCTTATTCTTATCTTTCCTTTCCTTTATCTCCTTGACTAAATTTGCAGCATTTTCACATTCCAACTTCCTGAGCTTCACCTTCCTTGTCTTTCTTCTTCAAATGGCATTTTGTCCTGAATTCTGACCAACTGTTTTTTAAGTTACTTCCCATGTTAGATGTGGACTTGCCCAATAACAGTACATATATATAGATAGGGTGCCTAAGACTTTTGCACATTACTGTAGTAATTTTATGTTTTCCACTGTACAGCTGCCACAAAAAATAAATTTTATGGCATAATATGAATAATGATAAACCTGATATGGGTCTCTTTTGTGGACTGAAAGTGGGTAGGAAACAGGGAGAGGGGAATCATGGTTGGAAAAGGGGGAAAGAAAAGGTGAGGGGGTAGGAAGCACTAGAGAGTATTCGGTATTGATCAATAAGCCAATTGTTTGGGATCACATGATCTTGCCTCGTATCTCGGGGCTGGGTGTGCCTGCACCCACAGTACCCCATGCACCTGGCAGTCCTTCTCTTCCACCTGTCCCACACCCCTCCCATGGCTCTCAACCCTTGCTATTTCCAATACCCCTCGCTCCTGCCAGATTTGCAAACTTGCTTTCCTCTCCATAATGACAAATACTGTATAGTATTTTTTGTTTAAATTACGTTTTTATTTGTAAACAGAGTGCATCACTGGTGTTTCACTTGTGTTTTTATTTGTTAATGTTACTGTGTCCATTATGCCACTGAGGGTCATTGCACCTGGAGCATACATGTAATGGTGCCTAGAACAACAAATTTGATTTTGACTTCCAATTAACTATCTGAAAACTTATGGAGTTGAGATCACTGTTATAAAATACTCTCCCACTGAAACTGGTCACTTGACAAGGCTCCTTTCTCAATACAAAGTCTGGTAAGGCCCCTTCCCTTGTTGGACTACCTATAAATTATGTCAATTAGCCCTCCTGGTTGCATCCAGCAAATTCTGTTTGAATTATGGAGATCTGTAATATAACCCCTCCTTAGAATTTGCCCTTTTCTTGTTTACAGATAGTTAAAATATACCACTATTTTTCTTTCAGTAAAATCTACTAGAGAGATAAGAAGTGCAATCTGAGTGCCCCTCCCCAGTTCAGCACCCTTACAAACGGGTGAGCCTTTTCATTCATGTGCCCAACAAAAGATGCCCAAAACAGATTCTCTACTTTAAGATCCATTATAGAAGAAGATTACCTGCCAAAAAAGGGAAGATTCAATAATATGCTTAAGGCTTCCTTGAGATGAGCCTAACATCCCCTTTAAATTTTGGGAATCCCTAGCCCTTGGCAAGTCAGACTGGAACAATGACATTCAGAATAGGATTGAGATGCTGAAGCCTATGCTTAACTAAGATTAACATGCCAAAATGCTGGAGGAACTCAATAGCACTTCAGAAGGGGAATTAATAGTTGACAATTTGGGCCAAGACCCTTCATCAAGACTGGAAAAAGGGGGCAGCAGCCAGAATAAAAATGTCAGGGAAGTGAAAGGAATAGAAGCTGGCAGGTGATAGGTGAAGGGGGAAGTAGGTGGGTGTGGGAGGGGTTGAAGTAAGAAGCTGGGAGGGGGATTGGTGGAAGAGGTAAAAAGCTGAAGGAGAAGGAATCTAACAGGAAAGGACAGTGGACTAAGGAGAAAGTGAAGGGGGGGATTAAAAATGATTTCTCCCTCCTGTACATGTAGTTCACTCAAATTGATCTCCTAAGGGCATGATGTCTCGTTGTGGCTCACTCCGTTTAAAGTAGAGATGAAAAGAAAGGAAAGACAATGAAACACACACAATTGTATTTTATTTTTATAGTTTATTCAAAGTGAATATAGTACTGAATTGGGAAATTTTAAGCCCTGAGATCAAATTGGATCCTAAATTAATAAACATGGCTAACTGTAAAAGGGCATCAAAAATGATAGCAATGAAAGTGATTATAAATCCAACTGGGTCACCAAAGCCCAATACAGTTGATGCTTAATTATCTCTCAGTTAACTTGTTTGTAAAAGGTATTGTAGTGTCAGCTCTGAGAAAGGAGATTTCATAATGAATTATGAACTCTTACAGCAGGAAAGGGGTGCACTCAGCCCCTCATTTTCATGCCATTCAGATTAACACACATCTCTGCAATCCCTTTCTTTTTAAATTTGCATCCAGTTTTGGAAGTCCCTATTAAACCTACTCCCTTTACCTTTACAAGCAGTATATGTATTTCTGAACACAGCAGTCTAAGTGCCTCCAAATTTCTTCATTCTTGTAAAAATTTTAAATCTATGTTCTTAGGTTCTGAATCTCTGCCAATGAATCCTGTATCATGTTAACAATGTAACTATGTGTGGTCACTTCCAGTAGATGTGTTATGTGGTCATGTCAGCAGGACTTTGTCACTCAAAGCCTTTCGGCTGAAGCCAGCACATTTAGCACCTCTGCTAGAAGCAATTATTTCTATCTTGCTTGCAAAATAAAATTTTGCCGATGTTGGAAATCTGAAATAAAGGTTTCAACAGAATATTTTCAACACTTGTGTTTCTCTTAAGACAAGGAAGATTTTTTTAAAAAAGCCAGAAATGTAATGAGGCTACTGTGTACATCACCGATAATAATGATGTTTGGTTACTCTTGTATCTGAAACAGAAAACTTGCCTTTATTATCTGTAGCTTATAAAATATGTTTGCAGAGGTAATATTTTCAAATGCATAAAATATATTGTTTCTAAACAGCATATAACATTTTTTAAGAAATCTGTTTACAACTTATTAGTTAACCATGTATTCCTTTAAATTGCCAATGAGAAAAGGGGTGCTTGAATTGTAATTTTGCTTAAATTGCTTCTCCATGAGTTTTCAGATGTTAATCAGTCAGACCACAATTTAGCCTTCGGCACCACGTAGAATTCAGGAAATGGATAATGTAGGGTTCATAAACCTCTGCTGAAAAATGCCTTTAGCGGTCTTCACAGTTATAATGCAAAATGTCATAATTTCCATGTCACAAATCAAATGAATTTCATTTAACATCAAAATGCTATTTAATAGAGTGGGTAGTGCGAAGGTTATTTGTAACCACAGCTGAGTAAATAAAATGGTTTTCTCCTCTGATGGACTTTGAAATATGTGAGGCATCTCAAATCCCTGAAACATAGATTGTGCAAAAAGATCGATCTTACCTTTACTAAACAAGGTGCACAGTGAAAATTATTGATGGACAAGTTGTCAACACTTGGCATTCGACCCATTTACTGAGGATGCTGTTACCTCTCCAGATACTTCTTTGCTAGCAAGCCATCATCTAGACCATTTTCTTTCTCAGTGCTACAGCACAGAACCAAATATAAACCTGTATAGATTTTGCTTTTAAACAGTGCCTCGGCACATCATTCCCGAGATTGCATTGAACTTCATCTTAATGAAATAATAAAACGCATCCATCCAGAGATTCCTGACATTTGCATCACTAACACTAAGGCTGTGGTTTCACTGAAACCATCAGTTTAAGGCCTGTGTCTCAGAAATGTGAGATAAAAAATTGGCATTTTATTGTCCACTGCACTTCATTGCAATGAAATGTTATGACAAAACTCTTTACTTCCATTTACATGCATGCACATAGTTTTGCTACTCAGATGGCTAATTTTGAATGTCGAGAAAGAGAGCATGGAGACACCACTGTTGAACAATAATAAACATATTGAAAATTGACACGTACAATTAATGTTATTTTGGTATAGAATAACTCACAGAGCTGTAGTTCAAAGAAATGTGAGGGGGTCTGGAGAACTGTTGCATAGGTTAGCTTTGGAGTGCCTTGAATCCAAATTGGGATGTGTTATCAGGATGTAACAATCACGGAACAAAATTCACTTTGTATTGACACAAAATTGATGTGTGACTGCGTCCTAATATATTGAATCTTATTTTATGTCTTGAATAATGCTTTAGCATTTTCCAAGATTGCAAATTAATATCAGCCATATGTTATTTTGACCTAATAGCTTTAAACAGAATTAATGCTAATTATAAAATATCAAAGATGATAAAGTTATGAGTATTTTCTCATTATTTATTTATTTTGCAGACATTGTTCATATTGGATTGGAAGCTTGAGTTGAGCAGCCCACTCTAAGGCCGGAAGTTATAGCAGCCAGCCCATTATAATTCCCATCTTCATTAAAATTTAGGGACATGTATGATCATGCACAAGTGATTCTGCGGATGCTGGAAATCCAGAATAATACACACAAAATGCCGGAGGAACTTAGCAGGTCAGGCAGCACCTATGGAAGTCAGTAAACAGTTGACGTTTTGGGGCAAGACTCTTCATCAGGATTGGAAAGGCAGAGGAAAGATGCCAGAATAAGGAGGTCGGGGAAGGGGAAGAAGGACAAGCTAAAAGGGGATAGGTGAAGCCATGTGTGGGTGGGGTTGAAGTAAAAAGCTGAGAGGTGATAGGTGGAAAATGTAAAGGGCTAGAGAAGGAGGAATCTGATTGGATAGGAGAGTGGACCATGGCAGAAAGGGAGGGAGGAGGAGCATCAGAGGAATACGATAAACCGGTGAGGAAAAGTAAGGGGGTGTCCAGAATGGGAAATTGAAGAAGGAAGGGTGAAGAAGACCTAATTACTGAAAGCTGGAGAAATAGAAGCTAATTGCATCAGGTTGGAGGCTACCTAGCTGGAATATAAGATGGTGATTCCTGCAACCTGAGAGTTGGAAGAAGAGGAGGCCATGGACCGACTTGTCGAAATTAGAAAGGGGATGAGAATTTAAATGGTTGGCACAGGGAAATCCTGCTTTTTTCGAGTCAATTTATATCTTTTATTTTGATTTTCAGAAGACCTTTGACAAGGTGCTGCTTAACAAGGCTAAGAGCCCATGAAAAAATACCATGGCTGTATTGATGGCTTTGTGGATGATATGAAATTAGCTGGAAGGTCAGGCCATGTTGAAGAAGCAGGGATCCTGCAAAAGGATTTAGACAGATTAGAAAAATGGAAAAGAAGTGACAGATGGAATATAGTCTATCGTTATGAATTTTGGTAGAAGGAAAAAAGGATCAGGTTATTTTCTATACAGGGAGAAAATTCAAATATCAGAGATGCAAAGAGACTTGGGAGTCCTTGTGCAAGATTCTTTCATTGCTGACTTCCAGTAGAGTTGGTGGTAATGTTAACATTCATTTCAATAGTACCAGAATATAAAAGCAGGGATGTAATGTTGTGGCTTTATCAGGCACTGGTCAGACCACACTTGGAGTATTGTGAGTAGTTTTAGGCTCCTTAACTAAGAAAGGATGTTCTGGTATTGCAAAGGGCCCAGATGAGGTTCAAGAGAATGATTTCAGAAAGGAAAGAGTTGACATATGAGGAGCATTTGATGTACTTGCTGGAATTTAGAAGAATCTCATTAAAGCCTATTGAACATTGAAAGGCCAAGATAGGGCAGATATAGAGAGGATGTTTCATATAGAAGGGGAGTCTAGAACCAGGGGACACAGCCTCAGAAAAGAAGGGCGTCCCTTTAGAATAGAGATAAGGATTGTTTTTAGCCAGAGATTGTGAACTTGTGGAATTCATTTCCATAGATGGTTGTGGAGGCCAAGTCATTGAGTAAATTTAAAGCAGAGGTTCATAAGTTCTTGATTGGTAAGGGTATCAAATCTTATGGGGATTAAGCTGGAGAATAATTTTGAGAGGGATTATAAGTCAACCCTGATGGAGTGGTGGAGTAGACTCAGTGGGCCGATTGGGCTCATTCTACTCCTATGCCTTATTGTCTATACTTGTGTGCTAAGGGTCACTGCCTCTGCATTTGTTGAAGGTTTGCTATTAGCATGCCTTGTTTATTTTGCAACACTGAATCACATAATCGATGGATACCTGATGCTGCTACTTGGAAGTTTTTCTTTGCACCTCTAAAGCCTTAAGACCAGACTTGCTCCTTACTAAGTGAAGATGACTTAACTGCTTGTACTATGTATCCTTCCCTAAATAAAGTGATCTACATCTGCGGCAATCTGCATCATTAATAACTTAAATTCCGTCTGTGAACTTAAAGAACTGCTATCTCACACAAGTTCCTCGTAGCATAAATATTATGAATATTTTTGTGTTTCTGCAGTATATAATATTTTGCTTCTGGTGACATGAGAAACTTGTTCTCTCTATTCTGATGTTGCATTCAAGACTAGATGTTTGACTTGTATTTCAACTCTATCATGATACTGTTATCTGTCTTCAGCTGTGTTCTCTTCTCTTGTAAAGAACATTTGAATGGTAATGATTACTGGTACATCCATAAGAATGACTTGTGCCACTTGTGATCACATGTTAATGTCAACATTTAAGGGGCTTTCCTTAGATTGTAACTTATTGTTATAGTTTTTGATTAGCACAAGATGGAACTCCATGGTACATTTGGTTGTTGTCTCCATGATGCTTGAATTCTATACACAAAACCAAATGAGAACCATTTTATTGCCTGCCAGCTACAACTGCATGTTTTTCTCTCTCAGATCAGGTATGAACATGTTTCTGAGTACGACAACCAAAAGCTGTTAATATAAAAAGCTCTGAATGGTCTTGAGCATTGCAATATGTCGTGGTTAGTGTGACGTTATTATAGTGCCTGCTGTAAGATTAGGATTCAATTTGGGCAGTTGTCAATAAGGAGTTTCTAAGTTCTCCCTGTGATCATACAGGTTTCCTCTGGGTGCCTTGGTCTTTTCCCACAATCCAAAGACATACATTCAGGGTTAGTGAGTTGTGGGCATACTCTGTTGGTGGTTGACGCTTGGTAATACTTGCCCAGCAGAACCCTCACTAATTTGGTTTGATGCCAATGATTAATTTTACTGCACGTTTCGATGGGCATGGGACAAATAAAGCTACTCTAATTCTTCTCCAAGCTTTTATGCTTCCCTAATTTACAGCTCTCTGCAAACAAAGGGTGATGTATTCAGCCAGCCATCTCTGCAAACACGATATTGTGGCGAGCATGCAGCCCATGATGACAGATGAGAAAAAGCTCATTTATCTCAACTGCCATTTTTATTGCGACAAGCACAATAAAAGACAGAGCGTGAACGCCTGGTGAGAACTAACTGTCACATGCAGATGGGGGAGGTGAATCGTTTGCGTTCAGGGTGGCGCACAAATACATAAACAAGCAAATGTAGAACCCAAGTGAAAATAAATGAACTCGAACATCTCACCATAGTTCTACTGAAACCGCACAACGCAAATGTGTTTTGAAACAGGAACAGTAGATAGTGTTGGCTGCTGGGAATGCTGGGGAAAGCTATTGACCACGCACTCGGAGTATCACACTGCTTCCCCCCCCCCCCCCCCCCCGCGGGGTCAAGTGGTCCCCGGCAACCCCAAAGTCCACAACAAAGTCCAAAATTCCTGGTGGTAGTCAGCACCAGCAGCAGGGGCATTGAGAGGTGTCCGTAGTCTCCACCCTCCCCAAGGAGAGGCACTATTTGGTGAGGCAAGAGGCAGGACACCATGTGTATCACCTCCTTCCCTCAGACGTAGCCTCACTGGGTTGCTGGTGGCCAAGGGCTGACACGATGCCAGCCGGTCCCAACACAACACAGCTGCCTCCCGCCACTCAGGCAACTGCACCCGATATACCTCATTGGAGATGTGGTCAAGCACCTCCCCCAGCCCCTTCCAGCAGCTTCCCAGAGTGGCTGACAGTCCCTTCTTCCGGGAGGGGAAGTAGACCCATACTTAGTTCCCCCCCCGTAAGGTTCTAACCCAGCTGCAGACATCATAAGCCCACTAGCTGCGTTTTGGTTGCACTGAGCTGCACTCTGCTGGGTGCCCCCTGAGGTGCTGCTGGTACTCCAACCCGGCCTCCCCAGGAACCTCAGGCTCGGGAGAGAGACCAGACAGCAGATCCACTGGTGTGCACAGCTCCCGCCCGAGCATGAGTACAGCCGGTGTACGCCTGGTGCTCTCCTGAACACCTGTCTGCTCTGCCCACTGCACTAGGGGTAGTGGCAATGCCAATCGCGCTGGTGGTGGCCGACGAGGGTAGCAAGCTGCGTAGCCAGGGTGTGGCTAAAACACTCTACAAGGCCATCACTTTGCAGGTGAAGGGGGATGGTCCATGTTTTGGTGATCCCCAGCCACCTACAGACCTCACCAAAGCCTCGGGGTGCTGAAATGGCAGAGGCACTCCTCCACAAGTTTCTCAGCGGTGGTGGTGGTGCCTGGTCAGGGACCGAGTATGTCTCTGGCCACTTTGAAAAGTAATCCATGGCCATTGGAACGTATCATTTCCCAATGTCAGTGTGGGAGTAGGGGCTCATGATGTGTACCCCTACACACTCCATTGGGGCCCCCACTAGGTATTGCAGTCCAGACCGGCAGCCCGGCCCGCTCTGGGAAGTGCAGGCATCACAGCAATGCACGAATAGCTCCACATCCTGCCCGCACCCAGGCCAGCAGAAGCGTTCATGCAGCCTGCCCAACATCTTTGCAACCTTGGAATGGCCGGCGGACCGCAGCACTGTGGCGGGGAGCCCCCCCCCCCCCCCCCGGGGACCAGCAGCTGCAGGAGGTGTCTGTCATCATCGGGAAACTGCCACCGCCGGAACAGCGACCCGTCGTGTTCCTCCAATGTGCCCCACTGAGAGTATCGGGCTTTGGTCTCACACGGACCGTCGTCCCACACTCGGCCATCCCCTCACCCGAGCCAGCAGGGGTTCACACTCCTGCTCACTGCACAGACGCTGGTGGGGTGGTCCACCTCGCCGCCACCGCTCGACCCTGGCTCTGCTGCTCAAGGCTGCGACAGTAGTGACACTCGGCGGTCTCACAGGGACAACGACAGTGCTCTACCTCAGAATCATAAACCTGGGGAGGCCGCAGCCAGCTGCTCCTGCGACAGCTCTAGGCCGAGCCCCCCATTGCTGGCGTCTGTGTCAACACTGAAGTGGTGTGCTGGATCAGGGTATGCCAGCACCAGGGCCTGGGGAGCACAGCTCGGAGCTGGTCAAAAGCAGCAGCACGGGTGTCCGTCCGGGCAAAGGGCCTCCCCTTCTCGGTCAGCAAGGAACTGGCGATGCTGGTGGTCCTTAAAAAACCGATGGTAGCATGATGCCAGCCCCAGGAGGCCGTGAAACTCAGAGGTATCTTGGGACATGGGTCGTTCCCTGGCCATCGCCACTCCTTCTGCCCTCACCACGTGCCCCAGGAACTTGGTCTAGCAGCATTTTGCAGGGTTGAGGTGCAGGTTTGCATGGTGGATGGCCGCAAAGACCTCTTCCAGGATCAGCAGAGCATTATCAAGAACAACCACGGCGCCGGGAGATCATCCAAGTAGATGACACGGTGACTCCGCAGGATGTGAGCCAGACTTCAGGCAGTCCTGGGCCGGGCCTTCAGGGCCAGTTCGGCTCCCAGTAGCCGCTGCGGAGATCCAGAAAGCTGTATCAAACCCGCGATACAGTCCAGGGAATGTTCAATTCGGGGCAGCGGGTAGGAGTCCTCCTGGGTCACAGCATTGCAATGGCAGACATCTGCACAGAACCTCCACCACTGGTCTTTCTTCCTCACCAGTATCGCTCGGGCTGACAGAGGGCTCGATGACGCCAGCGGCTGCCATCTCTTTGGCCTGCTTCTTCGCTGCCTGGTGCTTGGGGAAGGCCAGGCGATGGGCCGAGCGTCCCCAGTGTTACTGTGGTGTTGGACTAGCCCCATGCAGCTTCAGTCCTCCTGCCTGGTTGAGGTGCTGGCCCAGGAGGTCTTTCAGCCACCGCTGGCCCTCACTGAGCCGCTGACAGAGCTCCCACACCGCCCGGGCCGTCTGACCGGAGGCTGCTGCAGTCACGTTGACAACGTTGTCGCACTGCACTGTTGCAGTTGCTGATGAGTGGAGCACGGTGAGCTCTGCTGGGGTGGCTGGTGATGGTGTGCATCGCCCCACCACTGCAAGTGTGCTGCACCATGGTGGGCTGGTGTTGGACCAGTGCTGGCTGTTGCTGAACTCACCTGATCTGCTTCCTGGAGAACAATGCTGAGGAAGAGTGTTGCCCCTGACACATCCACACAGGCCACCCATCGGGACAGCAGGCCCAGGCCAATGTTGCAGGACTCCTGGAGGTCGGAGAGCCACACTTCGTACTCCACTATGTTCTTCCCCACTGTAATGCGTAACCACCTCTTCCCTCCCATCGCCACACAGTCGCCGCTGACTGCAGCTGGGCCACTGTCATTCTCCACCCAGATGGAGATGCTGGTCCGCGTTGGGGAGGACAGCAGGACAGATGATAGTGATGGTTGACCCCGTGTCCACCAACGCACTGCATCTGATGCCCCCCACCACGCAGTCCACAGATAGGCCTTGCTCTTCACCCAAACAGCCCACCCGGAGGGGTGACAATGGAGGGATTCTGCTGAAGGGGTTCTCAGGCAGTGCCGACGGCTGTGCTAGGCTGTGGCGTGGTGCTGGGGAGGGACAGTCCCAGGCCACATGGCCTGTCTTGCCACACCGGTAGCAGAGATCACTCTGTGGCATGCAGTGAGGCCGGCGCAAAGCTGGTCGGACCTATCTCACGGGTTCCTCTGCCTTGGTGATGCTCTCTGCCATGTAACCTGGGTTGGGGGGGGCCTGGCTACGCTCGCCGCATCGGGGTTCCCTGGGAATTTCTAATCACACCCCTGACACCAACGTTGCAGGCGTATATTGACAGACGAGTAAAGTTCATTTATGTCAACTGCTGTTTTTATTGCAACAGGCACAATAATAGAGAGAGCATAATAGCTTGTTAAGAACTAACTCCGTCACGTAGACGGGGAAAGTAATTATTACACACCTCAGTTACATTTAGGGTGGTACACAAATGCACAAACAAGCAACTGTATAACCTGAACTAATATGAATGAACTTGAACATCTACTGCTCGTGTACACCATGAACACATTTTAAAACAAGGACAATAAGTAGTTCTGGCCACTAGGAATGCTGGGGCGAACTGTCGAGCATGCCCCCAGAGCACCACAATATTCTTGGCTTTCTACAGCTCTAAGTTAGCAAGTGAACAGTACACATTCAAGCTGATTTCCATGATCCAGTGTTACCTCATGTTAGCTCTCTCCTGCGATCAAAGCCTGGACTGGTCTGGTACTGTTTTTCATCTTACGAATGTTATCAGGCATGACATGAATATGAATGATTGTTAATCAGTCACACACTGGATGATACAACACATGACTTACTGAAGTCTTTTCATACACGATTCACTATTTTCATTAGTTTACTGCCAAAAATAATCTCACATCCTATTTGTTCCCAATCTTATTCTCAGTTTGTTTCACTGGAGATTACAAAAGCTTTACATGCTTCCTTCAAAAGTGTATATAATTCCAAATCAGTTCATTTGATTCATGCAAAACAGAATTATTGAGGGGGTTTAATATCAGGACACATTTCTGCCCTTTTAAAAGAACTTTTTGCCGACAATCCCAAAATTTTCACAGAATCAACCAGTTAATATTTGGAGGATGGTGCTAAATGGCAACTGCTTTGCTTGCATCTTTGGAAACAGCTGTATTTCTGTCTCTGATATCCTTTTTTGAAGTACTTTGGAAGACCCTGACCTTACTTTGGTTCTTTGTGGGAATGGGACCCGCTCTCAGGGCCTCACGACTGGCCGTTTTTTCACATCCCAAAGACGTGGCCTGGAATACTACTGCGCCTTCAGGGCGGCTGATTTTTGTGGCTCTGGAGATGGGCTGATTCTAGGCCGGTGCCGCTGACTGAAGCATTGCGGGAGAACACGGAACATCAGGAGCAGCGGGTTAGCTGTCTGGATTGTGCGTCCAGAGACCTGAGCCTTTCTGGGGCCATTTCTCTGGGCACAGAGCTCAGAAAAAACGATGCAGCAGACTTTTAACATCATAAATCAGTGAGCTGTTTGTTATGTCTCCCCTCTCGCTGTGAAACGAGGACACCTCTTTTTCCCTTATTAAGGAGAGAGAGAGTCTGTGGTATGTCGAATTACCGGGTGAACAAATAGTCTTTGGGGTACTGCAAGTCTGTGTCTTTATTGATGCTTCGCTGCACGTGAGAGTGCTCGGTGGAGGGTGCTGATGCTCTTTGCTGGTGGGTGGGGGGGGTCTTTGCTTTGCTGCTGCTTGTGCATGGGGGGGTTGCTGGGGGGGCTTTGGGGTTCTAACATTTAACTGTCATTCATTCTTTGGGGCACTCCTCTGTTTTCATGGATGTTTGCGAAGGAAAAAAATTTCAAGGCATGTATTGTATACATTTCTCTAACATTAAATGTCCCTATTAATAACACACAGTTGCTGATCCTTGTTTCTAATTGTAATTTATCCTAAGTTGGACATTGAATAGGGTCGGAGTGCTGGTAAGCTGAGCATACAAAATTAATTACAGGCTGCAGGATCTTCAAGCTAGGATGTTCACTTTATTTTAATAAGAGGAATGAATACACTCCTTTGTGAGCAAACAGAATATACACCTTCCATAGTAAGGTACCGGAGCATTTTTTGAAACCATAACTCAGTAAGATTGTGGGCCTCTGTTAGTTGGATGTGGCATCCCAGCTGGCTATGCAATACGCAAACTGGGGTAGTACAAAATGGAGGGCAAGTTGTTGCCCTCGTAGAAGGCTCCTCTTCTATACGCATCTGGTGAGCCGAGAGGTTGATACAGTTTGGCACCAGAGGTATCGCAGGAGTTCCCACTCAGCACTGAACTCAACATAGCCCTGCTTAAGAGACTCCAGCTCCAGATATTTCCGTGGGGTTTATTCCCAAAGCCTTCCCCATGAAAGGGTATAGCCACAAGGCAGCAGAGCTTTGAGGTCAGGGATTCCCTTCTCATAGGTCAGACATCAACCACAACTAACAAGCCCCATCTGCCCAAAGCAACAGGTTTTAAGGCACCACTAACCCGCCTTTGCCCCTTCTCCTGTCAGTAGAAATGATTCAGCCGGGCTTTGAAGCTAAGCCACACATGAAGGCCAGGATATATATATATATATATCTACAATCTGTGCGGATTGAAAATAACTTCTCCACTTCGCTGACAATCAACACTGGCACACCTCAGGGATGTGTGCTTCGCCCACTGCTCTACTCTCTTTACACCCGTGACTGTATGGCTAGGCATAGATCAAAAGCCATCTAGAAATTTGCTGATGATACAACCATTGTTGGCAGAAATTCAGATGCTGACAAAGGGTGTACAGGAGTGAGATATACCAGTTATTTGAGCGGTGTCACAGCAACAACCTTGCATTCAACGTCAGCAAGATTACAGAGCTGATTATGGACTTCAGAAAGGTTAAGAGGAGGGAACACAAAACAATCCTCATAAAGGGATCAGAAGTGGTGAGAGTAAGAAATTTCAAGTTCCTCAGAGTCAATATCTCTGAAGACCTAACCTGGATTCAATATATGGATGCAGTTATAAGGAGTACAAGACAGCAGCTATATCTCATTTGGAGTTTGAGGAGATTTGCTTTGTCAACTAAAACAGATGAAAACTTCTACAAATGTACGGTGGAGAACATTCTGACTGGCTGCATCACCGTTTGGTATGCAGGGTCAGGGTGGTGGGGGGGGAGGCTACTGCACAAGATCAAAGTAAGTTGCAGAAACTTGTAAAATTAGTCAGCTCCATCGTGGGTCCTAGCCTCTGAAGTATCCAAGACATCTTCAAGGAGCAGTGCCTTAGGAAGACGGCATCCACCATTAAGGTTCCCCCACCACACAGGGCATGCGCTCTTCTCATAGTTACCAATGGGAATCAGGTACAGATGCCTGAAGGCCCACACTCAGTGATTCCGGACAGCTTCTCCCCCTCTGTCATCCAATTTCCAAATGGACACTGAGCCCTTGAACACTACCTCAGTACATTTTTAATTTCTGGGTTTTTTTGCTGCACTTATTCTAAATTAACTATTTAGTAGACATATATATACTTACAGTAATTCAGTTTTTTCCTCTATATTTATTTATCATGTTCTGTATTCCATTGCACTGCTGCCGTAAAATTAACCAATTTCACGATATATGCCGATGATATTAAACCTGATCCTGAAATTGAGATACATATAGCTAGTGTGCCAAAAGTGTTTTGCACAGTACTGCCTTTGTCAGCATGGAGCAGAGAGTGAGTTTGTAAGTCTGACAGGAACAAAGGATGTTGGGAATGGCGAGGGTGGAACTCCACAGGAAGATTGTGGCACAGGCAGCAGAGAAGTGCCAGGGGCACAGGATAGTGTTGGTGCAGACACACCAGACATGGTCATTTGATTCCAAACAATTTGTTTATGATCATTACTGAATGTCTCTCTGGTGCTCCCCACTCCCTCCCCTCTCCCTTCCCCTCTTCCAAATCATGATTCCCCTCTTTCTGCCCTCTTCCTGCTCTCAGTCCACAATAGAAACCCATATCAGAATCAGATTTATCATCACACACATGTCAGGAAATTCGTTTTTGTTCTGCTGCAACAGTACAGTGAAATACATACTAATACTACAATACCGCACAAAGGGCTTAGGCACCCTCGCTAGATATACTGTAAATGCCTAAGACTTGTGCACAGTACTGTGTAACAACCTTAAGGAGCCTCAGTAAAATATAACTATGATTGCATCACTCTCTTCTCTCAAATTGTTATTGAAACAGGGTGACTTCAAAGTTTGCCTTCAGTATACTTATGATTACCTGGCATACTGTAACTTGCAGAATAAGTTTAAAGTCTTATGTTCCTGTTACTTGCTCTTGAACTTGACAGAGTTATTCTTTGTACATAAATGGAATTGTAGGACTTCCATTTTGGACAACAAATTTTGCGATTTAAAAACGAAAAGAAAATATCTGGTTAAATTATATTGTAGTATAAAAAGGATGATTTCTGTGAAGGTCACCCCATTTTATACTTCAATTTTAAATCACTGCATGATAGCTAACATAATGTATCCATTCTAACTCTTGTGGTTAGTGGAAACCTAACTTTAAATGCTTTACTGAACTTGTTTTCTTCTGCCTTGTTTCTCATCTGCTTTGGAGATGAAAAGAGCATTTTAAATAGCTGGTCTTCAGGTAATTCCTCACTGGCTTGAGTAATCATATGAAAAATCCACAGACTAAATGTTGACCAGGTCACATTGTATATTTGAATGGTTAAAAAATGCATGTGGAAGTATTTCAAACTGCAAAGAGCTGAAGATTGGCAATCACAAACCAATGAGAACAATGACGATGCGTTAGGCAGAGGGCAAGATGAGTCGGCACATATCATTTCAAATGGAACCCATCTGAGGTCTCAATGATTCCATTCTGTATGCATATTGTATATCAGTGTTTTGGATCAAGGGCAGTACACTTTCCTCTGAGTTGAAAAGGTGTGAGTCTTTAAGTCCCACTTTAGCAAAATGTTATATAATGGTAGCTTATATTTTACTGCAGAATGAGTCCTGGGCAGCTTGATTGCTGAGTTTATTGCAGAATATTTAAAAAAGGATTTTTCTTGTGATTGTGAATTATCTCATGGCATGATTTTAGAGAAGATTGCAGGGATTTACCCTGTAATCTGGACAAAGCCAAGAATATTGTTTGACCATCACTAAAATTATGTATTATCTGATGATTAATCATGTGGGGATTTTTTCTGCATCATGGTTGTAAGTATATTTCAAAAATAATTTATTCCTAAATTGTTGTGGATCAGAGGTTGTAAAAGGTGCTTTATTTAAACAATTTTTTTTCATTTTATTATGCAAAGCTTCCCATCAAACTACGGCCACTTTTTTATAAAGTCTGCAGTGCTGAATTTGTATACTGCTATTTTTTTTATTCTAGTTAGATGGAATTGTTGCACTTCCTGTTTATATTTACTTCAGTGGGTCTGTTAAATCTTCAGATTAATTTCAGTCCAGAGGGGAAAATAAACACAATGTTTTGTTTGAGTTCCAATTAAAATCCAATTAGGTCTTATTAATGGAATGAGTCTAACTTACATTAGTTTGTGTAACCACCATTTGAATTAGGTGCTGCGCAACTATCTCCCGTAATGTTACAATTAACTGAGACTAATACAAGTCAACCACAGGCCCATTCAGGCATTGTTGACATATTTCTTACCCTGATGGATAACTAGTGAAATAGATTCACTTTTATGACAGTTTGGTTGTTTCATCATTATATTACCATGACTAGTTGCTTCTGAAGTTTCGTTTTTGAATACTACTAGAATTTAAGCCATCAGATCACCATGGCAGAATTCAAATTGATATCTCTTGATATACAAAGCAACACACACAAAATATTGCAAGAACTCAGCAGATCAGGCAGCATCTATGAAAATGAATAAACACTTAATATTTTGGGCCAAGACCCTTCTTCACGACTGGAAAGGAATGGGGAAAGTACCAGAATGAAAAGGTGGAGGGAGGTCAAGGAGGATAGCTTGGTGGTGATAGGTGAAGCCAGGTGGATAGGAAAGGTAAAGGGCTGGAGAGGAAGGAATATGATTAGAGAGGGAATAAATCCTAACCTATTCAGCTTTTCCCTATAACTCATGTCCTTAAGACCCGGAAACATCTTGTAAATTTTCTCTGCTTTCTTTCAATCTTATTTACATACTTCCTGTAAGTAGGTGACCAAAATTGAACACAATACTCCAAATTAGACCTCAGCAGCAACTTATACAATTTCAATATAATATCCAACTTGTCAGCTGATGGTGGAGACACACAATGGGCTGAGTGGCCTACTCCTGGGCCTATGTCTTATGGTCTTGTGATAGAATTGAAAGAGCTACTTCAGTGTCCATCAGTCATTGATATATTTCCTGGATTCCTGCATCATCTTTAAATCTCTGAAGCAATATTTTCATCTGATTCTTCACTCCATACGTGGTTTGAAGACCTACAAATTTAAATACATCAAGATGTCCAATTAGCAGGGCAGAATAAAGGTGATAATTAATTTGAAAATGGTGAATGTACTCAGATATTGAACAAGGTATCACCATTCTTCAGTTAATTAAGGCACAGTCCCTGGAGTGCTGGAATCAACAGTATTTTTTAAGACACGATTTGTATGCATTTTCATCCTAAAACAAGTTTAAGCCCCTTTATCATTTGTTCATATGTTCAATCGGCAGACTAAAACTTCTCTGATTTGATTATTTACTCATTTTTCAAGAGCCAGGCATTCCTGACAAGGCCAGCATTTAGAACATAGGGCATAGAACAATACAGCACAGGAACAGGCCCTTCCAGCCCATGACATTGTGACAAACTATTTAACTTAATGATGCCTAAATAAACGTATCCCTTCTGCATGCATGTGGACCACGTCTCTCCATTCTCTACATATTCATGCATCTGTCTCAGAGCCTATTAAAAGCTTCTATTATATTTGTATCCGATGCCACACCTTGCAGCCCACTCCAGGTACACAACAAATCTCTGTATTTAAAGAAAATACCCTGCTGTACACATCTCCTTTGAATTTGCTCCCTCTCACATGAAAGGTCTGTTCTATATTTATCAACATTTTGATCCTGGGGTAAAAATGCTAGCTACCTACTATATCTGAGCTTAATTTTATAAACAGCAATCAGGTCTCCACTCAGTCTCTACCACTCCAGTGGAAACAACACTAGCATGTCCAACCTCTCCTTATAGCACATACCTCTAATCCAGGCAGCGTCCTTGAAAACCTCTTCAGGACACTCTGAAAGCCTCCACATCCTCTCTACAATGTGGCAATCAGAATTGATTGGAATACTCCAGATGCAGCTGAGCTAGATTTTTATAAAGCTGCAGAATAAGTTCCTGACTGGGGAACTCAGTCTCAGCTAATAAAAGCAAGTACACTTAGCCCTCTGTCAACCTGTACGGTAATTCCTCATTGTTCAAGGGATGGTGGTGCTGAGGTGGTAGTGATGACAGTGGTGGTGTGGCGCTGCTTGTGAAAGCACTCTTAGTTCCAGAAAATAGACCCATGGCCACTGTAGCCCTTGTCCACCTTGATAGTCAGGTTTGCACGCTCAGTGCTACTGCCAGAGTAGTCTAGTTCAGCAACTAAAGGGCTTTTCATGGACCGTACACTAGCATGCACATTTATACTCCAGGGAATGAAGCTTAGTGTTCTGGGTAGTTCCTTAGGCTTTACAGTGTCCAGTGTTCTTGGACAACTTGATAATACAGGGATCAAATTGGCTGAAGATTGGTTCCTATGACGGAAGATCATACGAAGAAGCTGAGATAGATTATCTATTCAGAATGCCTGGCTTGACAACGCAGTGAAATTTTCAGTTTTATCTTCAACACTCAAAAGCTGGGCTAGGAGGGGTCCGTGTGTGTTTCTTTGCTATTTAGCAAGTATATCCTCCTGCTCTGCAGCTTCACCAGGTGGGCAGATTCTTTATTTGATATGCCCAGTGCTGCTCTCAACATCACTTCTGATCAGGCTAGCTTTTCTGGCTGGATGAGGCATACAGACCTGATATTACAAACTATACCGGTGTACATTTCCCACCTGCTGAAGGCCTGCTGCAACTCCTGAATGCTCCAGTTTTATGCTGCCACATAAAGAATGATGGAAAACATCCTCAATTCAAAAATACAAGTTTTTCTCCCTTTGGAGTCAAAGTCATCATGGGCATCTGTCTCAGCCATAAGTTCACGATGAGGAGTTTAAAAAGGTTTATCCACTCCATTAGTTTCTTTACTGCCTAGAGACATAATCTGGCATTTCTGTCCAGAACTTGTCTGAGTCATCAACTAACAAGCCACTCTTGGTGATGAACATACACATAGTCTGCACTTTCATTATCATATATACAATGCAGAGGAAAATGAGGATCATTTGTGAGGATTGCTTCCTTAAAGTTAGATTGTATTCCATTAAATTCAAAGGATGAAGTGGAGGTATAAAGAGTAAAAGAGCATTTGTTGGATCACTAGAAAATGATACTGGAGAGGTATTAATGGGGGGACAAAGAAATAGCAGATGAACTTAATAAATTTAATAAGTATTTTGCATCAGTCTTCACAGTGGGAGAAACTAGCAGTATGCCAGAAAATTCAAGGGTGTCAAGGAACAGAAGTGAGCGTAGTTACTATAATGAAGGAGAAGATGCTTGGGAAGCCGAAAGATCTGAAGGTAGTTAAGTCACCTGGACCAGATGAACTACACCCGAGGGTTCTGAAAGAAGCGGCTGAAGAGATTGTGGAGGCATTGATAATGATCTTTCAAGAATCACTAGATTCCAGAATGGCACTGGAGGATTGTAAAATTACAAATGCCCAATCTCCCCAATGCCTTATAAAGATGCAGTGGCATTCTTGCTTTTATATTCTAGTCCTCTGAAAATAAATGCTAACATTACATTTGCTTTCCTTACCACCAACTCAATTTGCAAGTTAACCATTAGAGTTAATGGTTAGAGTCCTGCACAAGGACTCCCAAAAACCTCTGATTTTTGAATTTTCTACCCACTTAGAAAATAGCTTACACCTTTTTTCATTCTATCAAAGTGCAATCCATTAATGGAATGAGTCTAGCTTACATTGATTTTTGTAACTACTATCTGAATTAGGTGCTGAGTATCTATCTCTGGTAGTGTTATAATTAACTGAGACACGTATGAGTCAACTATAGGCCAGTTCAGGCATTGTTGACATATTTCTTACCCTGAAGGATAACTAGTGAAATAAATAGGCTTTTATGACAACTTGGTTGTTTCATCATTATATTACCACGACTAGCTACTCTTGGTTTTAAATACCCTAGAATTTAAGCGGTCCAATCACCATAATGGAATTCAGATTGACTGCTTCTGAATTCTGGCTGCTTGTCCAATAATATAGAACAGAGATGAAGAGGAATTTCTTTAGCCAGAGGGTGGTGAACCAATGGAATTCAATGCCACAGATGGGTGTGGAGGCAAAGTCGTTGGGTATATTTAAAGCAGAGGTTGATAGGTTCTTGATTAGTCTGGATGTCAAGGATTATGGTGAGGAGGCAGGAGAATGGAGTTAAAAGGGATAATGAGTCAGTAGTCATGGAATACTGGAGCAGATGAGCCCAATGGCCTAATTCTGCTCCTATATCTCAGGGTCTAATCAAGGAATTCTTAAATGGCATAAGAATTTGGTTCACAAAATATAATAAATCACATTTTTGCTTCATCTCCATTGTAAGAATCTTCCTTGATCAGCTTGGTGCCACATTTTGTACCCTGCCTAAATTTGATTTGCTTAAGATTCAAGATTGTTTAATGTCATTTCCAGTCCACAGAGGTAAATGAAAACGAAATAATTGTTACAACGACACACACAAAATGCTGGTGGAACACAGCAGGCCAGGCAGCATCTATAGGGAGAAGCGCTGTCGACGTTTTGGGCCGAGACCCTTCATCAGGAAATAATTGTTACTCTGGATTCAAAACAGCTCAGGTAAATAACACATTTTGATAAAGAACACTATAATAAAAAAAACAATAAATGCTAATACATAAGATAGCTTTTTGACAAATGTTGATTGTATGTCCATAAAGTGATGCTGTGCATCTGACTGTACATAAGGTGATTGATAGGAAATAAAGTAGTAGTATTCGGGGTGTGGAGTGGTGAGTTAGTGGGTAGAAGTGTTAATCATTATTGAGCCTTCATATCAACTGAAGTGCAGTTTCTCTACTATGCAGTGATGCCTCTTGTTAGAATCCTCTCTACTGTGCTTCCGCAGAATGACATGAGTATAGATGTGCATTGTGGAGCTCTCTTCAGCCTCCTCAAAAGTAGAGGCACTGGTGAAATCTTGTTTGGGTGAGAGCTGCGTGATGTGTTTCCCTGTTACAAATCAGTACAAAGAAATATCAAACAGTACACTATATGCATCTAAATAATTTAGCTTTATAATTCTCAATCAGACTACAGGGTTTCTAAAGAAAACAAAAAGAAAAGGGTCCATTTTAATGAAACATTCTAATGTGCATGTTGGAGCTCACGATTTTCCTGTCTGTTCGTTTTCCATCGATTTCCCCCGGGTGTCGTTAACCCCTGACCCCATTCGACGTCCATTCAGTCCTGCAGTCTGCAACCTCTCAGTTCTGGCAACTTCTCTCTCCAACTTACACTGAACAAAAGCCAGTGAATCTCTCGCTCTCAGGCACACAAGAAAAATAAACCTCCCCTCACTGGACACCGCACCTCCAACACCCCCATTGACCCAAACACCACTGCTACAGTGAAACCATTACATCAGCATTGAAACCTTTCCCAGGGTGTTACACTCTCCCCCCACCAAATTTAGTCATGTCCTCATGACTTTGAGATAGTTTGCCAGCCCTTCCTGCAGAACACAAACTCCAACCCAGGTGTAAAAGGCAGTGACATAACTTCCCGTGATAGTTGCCACACTCTGTTCCCCCAGTGCTACATAGTCTCCTGATTCTTTAGAAACATAGAAAGCCTATGTAAAGGGGTTTTTTTTTTCTTTGTTACTGTTGGGAAAGGGTTTCCTTTTGTTAACTAGCAGGAATGCTAATTTACTGATAACGAGAATGGTATTCCTTTGTAAACCAAATGGTGATTAATGTTCTTTCTTCTGAGTCTGTAAGCTTTTGTTGACGGGCTTTTGGGGAGATCGGCGCGAGGGGGTCGAGAGAGAGGACGCAATGCTCTAAGCTGGGCGAGGATCGGACCCCAAAGGGGGGTCCGAGGCCGGGAGATTCTCCGAGGAGGGGGGGGATGAAGCTAGATGTGCTTGGTTGACCACTCGGAGGGTCCTGAGCTGTTTGGAGAGTCGAGGAGTTCGGAGGGTCCTGAGCTGCGAGTCGAGGAGTTCAGAGGGGATCGAATGGTGGCCAGAAGACTTCAGTAATTGAGCTCCAATGGTTGTGCACGAAGTGGTTTGGACTTTGATAAGTTTGGCGCCTTTTCTTTAATTTTCTCTTCATATATACTGTATCGTTATTAATCACTTAGTTATAGTAACCTTTATAAATTGTACTCATTTAATCGCATATGGTGTGCTGTCTGTTTTTGGGCGAGGCGGGGACATCACACAGCATCCACACCAGCTGATTACCCAGTTTGGCGGGGCCGAAGGCTGCTCCCCCTAGACGAGAACGAGCTGAGCGAGCCTGAGGGGACACAAGGGGTTACACCTACAGCACAATAGAGGCCCTTCAGCCCACTCAGGGCTAATTTCTCCTGCTGTTGGTCCTTCAGTTGCCCTGCATCACGGAAGAGTCCTCCTACTAGGTATAGGCTCCAGGTCAGGTTCTGGGTCAACCTGCACCTCTTGCCCTAGAGGTAGAAGGTGGTTCCAACGGAGAATCTTGACAGGCCCATTCCCATCCTTGGCTTTCACCAGGAAAACTGCAGTCAGATAACTTATGCTTCCCAGGTATCCCCAAATTTCTTATGAGGACTCGGTCGCCGGCATGAGGTGGGAGAACCTAACCTTTTGATCATACCTCCTCTTATTTCCTTGACCTCAGCAAATTCATAAGCCTTTTTCAGCTCCCTTCTCATATCAGACATATACTTCAGATGAGTCTTCGGTGGTGGGCCATCCTTGTCAGTCCCAAAACAAAGGTCAATGGGCAACCTCGCCTTGCACCCAAACATCAGATAATATGGCAAATACCCAGTAGCTTCATTTCGGGTACAGTTGTAACAGTGGACCAGACATCCAATATGTTGACTCCACCTGCTCTTCTTGCTGATCTCCAAGGTTCAAGAATGCCTAGCTAGGTCCGATTAAATGTCTCAGGCTGGGGATAACCCTGCGAGTTTTAAGGCATAGTCCTCGACTTCTCGACTCTGAACATGCTAGGTAACTCCTACTCTCGAAATCCCGTCCCTGATCATTATGTATCCACCTGGGGAGGCCATAATAAATAAAATACTTCACCCATAACACTTTGGCCACTGTGGACGCCCTCTGGTCCTTGGTGGGGAAAGCCTGTGCATATCTGGTGTAGTGATCCCTGATGACTAAGACATTCGTCATACACACCAGGTCCAGGGGCCCCACACACTCCAAATGGGACAAAAGAGCTGCCCTCGTAGGCAGCATCTTCCTCTGTATCCATTAAATGTACAACTTGCAGTACTTTTCAACCTCCAGCTTTATTTGGGGCCAGTAAAATTGAGCAATCCATAGGTCTCTTCATCTCCCAAATGTCCAGAATCATCACAAAATGACTCCAACATAATCCTTCTACATTTCACAGGCAGAACCAGCTGGGAACGTTGAGGTCAGTCCGGAGGTAATGTGACCCGATATAGGATCTGGTTCCTCAACTCCAACCTGGGCCATTCTCTCAGAGGCACCGCAGCGTGCTTCATCTTCTCCACCTGAGCCATGTCTCCCTTTTCGACCGCTGACCAAATGGTATGCATGTCCAGATCATCTCACTGAGCAGCTGCCACTTCCCCAGAACTGAATCCAGTAACTGGTTCGTCTTCAGAGCAGTCAGGTTACAGTAAATGTGGAATGGTGTCATCTGAAGCTCCCAATTGATGTACTGCTCAATCCCACCCCTTCTTTCCCTCTGCCTTCACCGTGATGGGAAATTGACAAATGACTTTCATCCTCAGGGCAGGACCACTCTCCCACTCTTCATCCGTGTCCAGTCCTTGGTGTACACGTCAGCATGATGCTAATATCAGCATCAATGTTCCTACTTCCTGGCTCGTACTTCAGACAACCACCAAAGGTCTGTGGCATCAAATTTCGCTGAGGTCTGTTTATAAGTTAGGGGACTGTTGTCCGTTCTCACCTCAAATTTGGCACCATAGAGGTAGACACTCACCTTATCCACCACAGCCCATTTCAGCACCAGAAACTCTAACTTGTGCATGGGATAGTTTTTTTCAGACGGCAGTAGACTCCAACTGACAAATGCAACAGGTCTCAACCCGGTGCCCTGATCCTGATGCAGGACACTCCCTAAGCCCTCTCTGATGGCATCTGTATGCAGTACATATGGCAATCGAGGGTCTGCAAAAGCCAGCAAGTCACCCGGGTCAGCATCTCCTTCAGTGACTGAAAGGCCTCTTCACACCGCATCCTTACTGGGTGTTTTTTATAGGCCACCCAATAGTAAAAGGGATATTGAGGAGCAGATAGGGAAACAGATCCTGGAAAGGTGTAATAATACCAGAGCTGTCGTGATGGGAGACTTTAATTTCCCAAATATCGATTGGCATCTCCCTAGAGCAAGGGGTAGAGATGGGGTGGAGTTTATTAGGTGTGTTCAAGGTTTCTTGACACAATATGTAGATAAGCCTACAAGAGGAGAGGCTGTACTTGATTTGGTATTGGGAAATGAGCCTGGTCAGGTGTCAGATCTCTCAGTAGAAGAGCATTTTAGAGATAGTGATCATAATTCTGTCTCCTTTACAATAGCATTGGAGAGAGACAGGAGGCGAGGGAGGAGATTGTTGAGCCTCTGGCGATGATCTTTGCATAATCAATGGGAATGGGAGAGGTTCCGGAGAATTGGATAATTACATATGTTGTTCCTTTATTCAAGAAAGGGAGTAGAGACTGCCCAGAAAATTATAGACCCGTGAGTCTTATCTCAGTGGTTGGTAAGTTGATGGAGAAGATCCTGAGAGGCAGGATTTATGAACATTTGGAGAGGTATAATATGATTAAGAGTAGTCAGCATGGCTTTGTCAAGGGCAGGTCATGCCTTACGAGCCTGATTGGATTTTTTGAAGATGTGACTAAACACATTGATGAAGGAAGAGCAGTAGATGTAGTGTATATGGATTTCAGCACGGCATTTGATAAAGTACCTTGTGCAAGGCTTATTGAGAAACTAAGGAGGCATGGGATCCAAGAGGACATTGCTTTGTGGATCCAGAACTGGCTTGCCCACAGAAGGCAAAGAGTGGTTGTAGATGGGACATATTCTGAATGGAGTTTGGTCACTAGTGGGGTGTCTCAGGGATCTGTTCTGGGACCCCTACTCTTTGTGATATTTATAAATGAGGAAGTGGGGGGATGGGTTAGTAAGTTTGCTGATGACACAAAGGTTGGAGGTGTTATGGATAGTGTGGAGGGCTGTCAGAGGTTACAACGGGACATTGATAGGATGCAAAACTGGGCTGAGAAATGGCAGATGGAGTTCAACCCAGATAAGTGTGAATTAGTTCATTTTGGTAGGTCAAATATGAAGGCAGAATATAGTATTAATGGTAAGTCTCTTGGGAGTTGGTAGATCAGAAGGATCTTGGGGTCCAAGTCCATAGGACACTCAAAGCAGCTGTGCAGGTTGACTCAGTGGTTAAGAAGGCATGCGGTGTATTGTCCTTCATCAATCATGGAATTGAATTTAGGAATCGAGAGGTAATGTTGCAGCTATATAGGATCCTGGTCAGACCCCATTTGGAGTACTGTGCTCAGTTCTGGTTGCCTCACTACAGGAAGGATGAGGAAACCATAGAAAGGGTGCAGAGGAGGTTTACAAGGACCTGGATTGGGGAGCAGGCCTTATGAGGATAGGTTGAGTGAACTCGGTCTTTTCTCCTTGGAGTGATGGAGGATGAGAGGTGACTTGATTGAGGTGTATTAGATGATGAGAGGCATTTAGGTATGGATAGTCAGAGGCTTTATCCCAGGGCTGAAATGGTTGCCACAAGAGGACACAGGTTTAAGGTGCTGGGGAGTAGGTACAGAAGAGATATCAGTGGTAAGTTTTTTACGCAGAGAGCGGTGAGTGCGTGGAATGGGCTGCCAGCAATGGTGGTGGAGACAGATACAATAGGGTCTTTTAAGAGATTTTTGGATAGGTACATGGAGTTTAGAAAAATAGAGGACTATAGGTAAGCCTAGTGATTTCTAAGGTAGGGACATGTCACAACTTTGTGGGCTGAAGGGCCTGTATTGTGCTGTAGGTTTTCTATGTTTCTATGTTTCTACTCACAGTTTGAACTACAGTGCCACCAATGTATAGAGGGTTGTGGGCAGTGTGAGCTCTCCTGAAGTAGATAACCATCTCCTTTGATTTGTTCACATTGAGGATAAGGTAATTCGTGCAGCATCAGGCCTTGAGTTCTTAAACCTCTCTGTCAGCTGTCTCCTCATTATCTGTGATGGGCCCCACCACTGGCGTGTCATTGACGATCTTGGCTATGCGATTACCTAGAAGTTTGGTCGTGCAGTAATGTGTGAGCAGAGCACACAGCAATTGACTCAGCACCCAGCCTGGGGTTGCACTTGTGCTGGGGATGATGGGAAGGGAGGATCAGTTGTGCATACAGACTACTTGAAGTCTGTTAATTAGGAAGTCCAGCATTCAGGTACACAATAGTATACTAGTCTGACGAGTAGGAGTTAGTTCACCAGTGTCTATGGGACAATCATATTGAGTGCCAAACTGAAATCCAGAAACAGCATTCTGACATAAGTGTCCCTGTTTTCTAGGTGCATCAAGGCTAGATACTACAGCGTCAGGCATAGAGCTGTTTTGTCAGTAAGCATTTTAGTGAGTGTCCAATGTGGTAACAACTGAGTTTTTGATGTGTGCCACCACCTTATATTCAAAGCAGTTCATAATGATTGGTGTCAGTGCCACATGTAGTCATTTAGTTCTGAAAGTCTAGAGTACGGGGCTGATGGTGGCTGATTTGAAGCACGTGGGGACAGTGGCCCGGATGGGTGAAGTGTTGAGGATGTCCACGAAGGCGCCAGTGGGCTGGTGAGCACACCTTGAGCACTTGGCCTGGGATGTTGTCTTGCCCACCTGTCATATGGGGTTCACTCTGCAGAGTCCTTCTCATGTCTACTGCTCTTACAGATGGAAGATATGAGAAGTCAGTACAATTCTGCTTCTTGGCCTGCAGATTCATTCCAAAATTTCCACAGAGAAATCCTCTGATGAAAGGGGCAAATATTAGTTAAATTTAACTTAATATAATCATATTTTTAATAATCTGATAGATAAATTAGAAATAAACTTTAACACTGGAGCCACACAGTTCCAAACCAAATTAAAATACATATATTTACAGAACACTTGGTGGAAATTTTGAAAGCGAAATGGCATAGCTGAAATTCTCAAAGCCAAGTGTAATACCTGGGTCACATCTTTACTGTTATGCTGTAGGTATTTCACTTTGCAGTTCTGTAACAACAGTCTGTTCTGCTTTCAGCCTGTTTGGGTTATTGTTAAAGATTAGGGATGATGCGGAATGGGTGCCATCCAATTAGGGGAAGGTTTTCTCTGTGAGGGACACTAAAGTTGATCATGGGTTTTTTTTTGGTTTGGCGGGGATGAAAAGAGAAGACACTGGGGAGAACCAGTCGTAGATTATGATCTGGTGGGAGACCCGTTTGTTTGAGATGGATTGCGAGCGACATTGGGAAGGTGGTGTGTGCTTTCACTGGCCGAGGTCCCAGTGCATGAGTGACAGAGAAGTTGAAGGTGAGCTCCAACTGCTGGACATTTGACTGTTTAATTAAAATGCGCCCTTTTCTTTTGGTTTTTTCTTTATTAACCCTTACGTTAAGATTCATAAATACAATTCCTGTAATCGTATGCAGTGTACTGTCTGTTATTTTGTGGCTGTAATTTGTGACAGGGTAGCAAATGAAACAGAATCCACACAAACTGGGGTTTGGGGGTGAAAGAGTCACATAAGTCTCATGAGTTTGGTGGGACCAGAGAGTGTTTTCCCTAGACATATGCAGCCAAGGAAAGGGAGGGGGTCACAAGGTTGGAATATTTTTATTAACAGAGATTATCAAGGAGAAAGGGAGTTGAGAAACAGACCAGCCATGATCTATAGAAAATGTTAGAAACCCTCAGATTATGCAGCATCTGCAGAAAGAAGTAGAGTTAACAGAGTTTTAACAGAATTAGGGAAATGTTGACACTGTTTCTCATTAGACTGATGCTGCATGTTCTGCTGACAATTTCCAGCATTCGGGTTTCCAATACCTGAAGCTTTAGTTATTTTAATTTCCAAACTTGATCTAGTTACTCTTTGAATCTGGCTGGAGGGTTTGAATAGCTGATTTATTTTTCTCAGCATAATTGGTGCTTGGAAATAGGTACAAGGGGAATGTCAGAGGTAAGTTTTTCACACAGAGAGTGGTGATTGCATGAAATACACTGCCAGTGAAGATGGTAGAGGCGGATACGACAGGGACTTTTAAGAGATTCTTAGATAGGTACATGGAGCTTAGAAAAATAGAGGGCTATGTGGTAGGGAAATTCTAGGCAGTTTCTAGAGTAGGTTACATGGTTGGCACAACATTGTGGGCCACAGGGCCTGTAATGTGTTGCAGATTTCTATATTTTCTATGTTAATATTATATTCAAAGTCCATGTGGTTTATATTGTACTCTTCAGTTGGTTACTTGCTTGAAGTGAAAGTACAGCATTTTGCCAGTGCATTACCTTTAAAACCAGGTTACCTCGTGTACTAGGGTTAATACAATTATTTCCCAGTTCCAATGGAGAAAGTGTGCTCAAAAGAGTTCAAATAAGTCAGCTGAAACTCTCCAGGGGGCACAAGGCACAAAACACTGAATAATAGAATTAAACTGATTATTCTCGGGAGCAACTTGGCCTTCAGTTGTAGTGTTTTCATGTAGGCTCGTATTTGCCTACTCCCGAAAGGATAAAGTGTGATATCTGTGAGCTTATTTAATACAGTACAGTATAGAATGGTAAAGACAGCATTATACACTGAAGTTATATCCAATGAAACATAGGTGCTTGATTAGATTTGTATGTGAAACCCATTAAACAGCCTCTTGTCACTTCATAATAAAAACGTCTTCTCCACTACTAATTGAATTTCTCAGTATGCTGCAGACAAGATCTTTCTATGTCAATTAAAATAGAAACCAATCAGATATTCATATTTCTCTTTATTTGTTACACATACAAGCATTATGCAAAAATATTGTAAATAAATGTAATCACAAGAGCCACAGCTATTGCTGGGTGGCATATGTGTTTTGAGGTATGTGTGTTATTTCTATTGATGGCATTCCCTCCGTGCTTGAATTTCTGGTTTTTAAGGATTTTGAAGGACAAGGAATGGAAAATATTTCCCCCAGATTAGGATGGAGTGCCAGTTGGATGGGAACTAATAGTTGGTAGCATTCCAGTGCTCCCACAGAGCTTATCTTCCAGGTAGAGAAAATGAGTTTGAAACACAGAACAGTACAACACAATATGGACCCTATGACCTAGCTTTTGTGCCAACCTATATAAATCTACCCAACACTCTAGCTAACCCTTCCCTCTTGAAAAGCACTTCACACCTATGTACCTATCTAAGTCTCTTAAATGTCCCTATTGTATCAGCCTGTACCATTGCTTCCGTCAGTGTGTTCAAGTCAAATACTACTCTCCTCTGCTCATCTTACATGCATGCCCTTTGGTACTGGCCATCGTTGTCCTGGGAAAAAGACGCTGGCTTCTCCACTTGATCTATGGCTCTTGTACTGTACACCTCTATCAATCACCTCTCATCTTCCTTCACTCCAAAGAGAAAATCCTTAGCTTGTTTAAGCTTTCCACATAAACCATGCTCTCTAATCCAGGCAGCATCTTTCCTAAAGCTTCTGTATCCTTCCTAGAATGAGGTGACCAGAACCAAACACAACACTCCAGGTGTACTGTAGCCAGAGATTTATAAAGATGCAATATAACCTCATAGCTCTTGAATCAATCCCCGAAGAAATGAAGGCAAACATACTATACGAGTGTGTTAGAAGGTGCTTTCAAAGTAGCCATGCCAAGTAACTGCAATGTGGAGCTTCATGTTCATTATTTATGCCTCATAAACGACACAGATTTTGAAGAGTCAAAAGTGGATGATACGTTCTTGTGCAACAGGAGACATGGAGTTTTATACTGCAAGTCAGAGTCTACCAAATGGAACAAACAAAGACCACATACAATGATCAAAATTCAAAGTCAATTTATTATCAAAAATCATATGTCACCATATATACTACAACCCTGAGATTCGTTTTATTGCAGGCATACTGAGTAAATCCAAGGAGTACATTAGAATCAAAGAAAGACCACAGCCAACAGGATGGACAAACAATCAATGTACAAAAGACACTGTTCAAATACAAAAGAGGAAAAAAATAATTATTATAATAAATAAAGAAGCAGTACATATCAAGAACATGAGATGCAAAGTCCTTGAAAGTGAGTCCAAAGGTTGTGGGAACATTTCAGTGATGGGATGAGTGAAATTATCCCCTCTGGTTCAAGAGCCTGATGGATGAGGTGTAGTAACTGCTCCTGAACTTAGCGCTGTGGCCCTGAGGCTCTTGCACCTTCCTCCAGAGGGCAGCAGTGAGATGTGAGCATGGTCTGAATTGTGGAGTACCTGATGATGCATTGCTTTCCTGTGACAGTGTTCTGTGTCCATGTGCTCAATGATTAGGGGGTGGGGAGGGGCGGGGGCTTCACCTGTGATGGACTGAGCCCTAGTCACTGTTTTTTGTAGGTTATTCCAGACTAACTTCCAGACAAACGGCCTTCCTAAAGAAAGGAGATATAGTAAGAAAACTACTTGCGTAGCTGGCAATGCAAAATCAATCTGAAAAGGCAAAATTAAGAATGTTATATTTCACTGAGCAGAGAATTTTATCATATTGTAAAGCCTTTTAGAGAGACCCTGTAGAATGCATTTCAAACAGATTGCAATTCAAGTGCCAATAAAATAGTTGGCTTTTGTAAGCGCAATAGGAGCAGGGAAAATATGGTTAAGACTTGTTTAATGAAGTTAAGTATATAATTGCAAACTTGAAGGACTCTTTACACACGGAAGAGATTACTTGTGGAATCAAGGAATCCAAATGGAAAGAATGGCTACTTCATTAGAGTTAACACCAGAAAAGTAAGCCAACCTGTCAAAAGTCACACAAAAGATATTGGACACTAAAGAAAATGCATGGAGTGGAGCATGAGTCAGGAGAGAAACTAGGGAAAGTGTAACCGAAGCAGCTTAGGTATTGCATGCATTGTGAGTTGTGAAATAAATGCCTTTCTTATGGAAAAGCATGCACACTGTGGCTTTACAATATTTTCTACAAATACAGCGAGTTAAAGAGAATTTTGAATTTTGTTGGAGTGGATGAGACGCAAGAGGCAGACATGTTCAGATTTAGAGAGTGCTAGAGCATTTTCCTACAGAAGGAACATCTACTGGATGCAATGTAAACAAGAAAAAGCATTGGGGATACTCATTAGGTCAGGCAGCATCCGTGAAGAGCAGAATGAAGTAGTATTTTAGATCTGTGTGTGTCCTTTCATTGGTTCTGATGAAACACTAATTGTTTTTCTCTCTCTGCAGATACTTCCACATTTACTGTTTTTATTTCGGGTTTATAATATTTCCTATACTGCTTACAGTACACCCACTAGCTGTATCCACTGTATGACTATCAGCCAGGACATAAGAATTTCAATTTGACTTGAAATTTTTCTGACAAGGCCAGTTTGATCAGTGGTGCTTTCTGTGATGGAGGTCAATGTCCCTACCCACACTGCACTCTGTCTCATCTCCTTGCTTCCCTCAGTGTCTGGATCTGGAATCGGTTTATCATTGTCACATGTACCAAGATACAGTGAAAAGCTCGTACACAGCATACTTGGAACTGTACAGCACAGGTACACACCAGTTGGCCCACAATACTGTGCCAAATCAACTAAGAAGCAAATCATAAACACTCAAACACTTATTCCTATTACCTACACCATGTCTATATACCCCATCTTCTTTACATCCATGTGCCTATCCAAATGTTTATTGAATGCCTCTAAGATATTTGCCTCTACCATCACACCAACAGCAAATTCCAGGCATCCGTGATTCTGAGTAAAAAACTTACCCCTCACATCCTCTTTGAACCTACCCCCCCCCCCCCGCCTCACCTTCAATGCATGCCTCTGTTATTAGACATTTCAACCCTGGGAAACAGATACTCTCTGCCCACCCTATCAATGCCTCTTACAATCTTGTAAACCTCTTGATGCACCATCAATAACTCACACTGAGATGTAAGGCGAGATATCGGCTTTTATTGACTGGAAGAAGGAACCAGGAGTGAGTGTCTATCATACTTTGTCCTGGAGACTGAGGCCGAGCGTCAGGCCTCAGATCGCCTTTATACAGGGGCCTGTGGGAGGAGCCACAGGAGCAGTCAGCAGGGGGCGTGTCCAGACAGGCACATAGTTCACCACACCTCTATCAGATCTCCCCTCAGCTTCTGGCACTCCAGAGAAAACAACCCAAGTTCCTGCAGCCTCTTGTGACAACACATGCCTTCTAAACCAGGCAGCATCCTGATAAACCTCTTCTACACTCTCTCCAAAGTGTCAACATCCATCCTATAATGGGGTGACCAGAAATGTATACAGTACTCCAGATGTGGCCGAACGAGAGTCCTATAAACTTGCAACATAACCTCCAGACTTTTGAACTCAGTGCCTCAGCTATAAAAGCAAGCATTCTTTAAGCCTTCTTAACCAACTTATGGACCTGTGTAGCCACTTGCAAGGAAATATGAACTTGGATCCCAAGATCTTTCTGCTCAAGATGCATCGTCTTGCATTCTGTTCAAAGGCATCCATTAATCTTGAGAGACCATGGATTTGCACCTTGGAAAGTTCCCAGGGCGCAGGCCTGGGCAGGGTTGTATGGGAGACCGGCAGTTGCCCATGCTGCAAGTCTCCCCTCTCCACCCCACCGATGTTGTCCAAGGGAAGGGCAAGGGCCGATATAACTTGGCACAGTGTCATCTCAGAGCAATGTGTGGACAAATCATTTAATTTTGCAGTGCATTGAGGTATTACATGGTAATACAATAACAAAATACAAAATAAAATGTAATAACAACAGAGAAGTTAGAAATTAAGGTGCAAAATCATACTGAGGTAGATTGTAACATCAAGAGTCCACCTTATTATACTGGGGAACGATTCAGAAACTCTTAAACAGTTGTCCTTGAGCCTGGTGGTATATGCTTTCAGAGTTTTGATGGGAGAAGAGAGAATGTCCAGGGTGGGTGGGGTCTTTGACTATGCTGGCTGCTTTACCGAGACAGGGGAAAATTAGGGACAGTTACATTAAGTGTTATTCAATATGATTGTGCTCTAATCAAGCAGCTGAGGGAGATCAACAATTTATTTATTGCTTCTCTCTAAATAATAAAGCCTTTAAAATGCAACTTCAGAAATCTTTTGTTTTCCTGAAAAGGAATTTTCAAAGAAATGCCTGATTACTGTCTTTTGATTTCTTTCCCCTTTGACACTGGTTGCAGCTGCATTTTTAAGATAAGGTAGATTACTGTTATTTGATATAAATACATTAACTAGATTTATCTGTAAAATCCCATCATTCTGATTGTAGAATTGGCAATATTTGGGGAAAACTACGGAGTGAAATTGGTGTGTAATGTAGCCACTTAATTAAAAAAAAAGTTGAAGATTCCAACTCACAACAAAATATGCCAAGGAATGCATTAAAGTGTCCTTATGGAAAACATTTTGTGTCTTTAATGCTCTCATTCTTAATTCTCATTAGAAATATTGTGTGCAAATTTGCTCCCCTTACCTAAGCAAAAAGGATATACTTGCTTTGGAGTGAGTTTGGTGAAGATTGGTGACACTGGTCGGTTATATGTGGAGAGACCGAGCAAATTTGGCCTCTTCTCTATAGAGTTTAGAAGAAACATATAAAATTATCAGGGCTTGAAAGCATAGATGCAGGTAGGACATTTCTGCTGGCTAGTCAGTCTAAAGTGAAGGCTCACTGTGTCATTTACTGAAAGGAAAATTTCTACCTTGGTTTCTTTGGAATTCCCTTCCAAAGGACTACAGTTCTTTTTAGAACTGGGATTAATGGATAGCAATGCATTAAAGAAATCAAAAGATGAGGCAGTACTGGTGAGCTGAGTCAGAGGAAGTCCAAGTGTTGTGTTGACTGAGGAATTGACTGAATACTTCTCTTTGAATAGTAAGACAGTATCCTTCACATTCACCTGATCATACTGACAATTCATCCAGTTCACAAACATTGCACTGAAGCATCAACCAGGATCGGGTCTTGACCTCAAACTTGTCGGATTGTGTTGCAAGTACTATCACTGAGGCAAACTAATAACCCATTATTTTTGATCCAAGTGTAACCCTTGACAAAACATATAATACTATATGGAAAAGAATAATCAAATGAACTGCATTTAATTCACAGCCTAATAGACTAAAAGAGACAGTTTCAAAATACATTAAGAACTAAAATTGATAAGAATCTCGAGAATACTTTCTAAAGTTGCATACCACCACATATACAGCTTATAATGAGGGATTAGTGAAACTGCTTTTATGGTGAATGACTGACTTTCTAAATTCCCACCGGTTGTCCACCATTTTCTGGCTTTGGAGAAAGCATTGCTTTTGGCTCTGAAATACCTTTTGGAGGAGAAGAGAGGGATGGTCTAAAACTGAATCCCTTGTTGGGTTCTGCCTGCATTGTTGACAATGGATTTCTGAGCGAAACAGCTTTAGGATTTTTTCATTTCATGTGAATGTGGCCGAAGGAATACAAACTTCGTTCAAACCTCACGCAAGTCACTGGAAGAGTGCAACAAGAAGTTTCACATTGCCTACTATTGATCAACTGAAAACGCTAACTACATCTCAGGTAGCAAGATCATTTATTAAAGTTCTCCTAGCATTGCTATATAAATGAAAACAACGATGGCACTTCAATTTAAAATAATTTATAATTCAAATTATTTTTAGTTGCCTTTTACTACTCATTTGAGTGCATTTAAAATTTGAGTAATATTGTGAATATATTGTTTGAGTAAGCATTCTTTGTTTTGTTAGATAATACATGTTACATGTATGTGAATGGCATAAGTCATCATGCAGGGCCCCAGCTCCCTTGTTTTCCTTCCAGTTAGATTTTTTTTGTGTTTTGGAGTTACAGAACATAACAGTGGTGATGGGGGAGTTTTAAATGAACCCTAGATGACTACCTACCTGTTGAAGCACAGCGAGATGCCTGAGCTTCAGAAAAGTGCAGTAAGAAACAGTCGAGTGAAAAAAAAAACAGTGTAACACATTCTCTCCAGAAAAGGAGATAGACCTGATCAAGTTTTAAAAATAAAGCAAGAACTGGAAGAATTCAGGGTGGATACCAGATAATAATAATCTCTGACTTATTTTTCATAAATTTCCAACATCCACAGTTTTTTCCCAGCAACAGAATTCATTCAAATGTCTCATAATAATGAGTTGAGAAAGTATGATGACTGAAATAATGTTACACGTGTTGAATTCAACAATTTGGTACTAAGCTTATTTTTTGCTGCATGCATTATCCTACATATGAACTGAAACTTTCAAAATTTAAATTTGAACATTTTTGTCATCTTTATCCAAAAGTTCAAAGGTTCAAATGTTCATTTATTATTAAAGCATGTATCTGAAATTTGTCTTCTCCAGTTAGCTGTGAAACACAGAAAGAATAAAGTTGTCCAGAGAGAAACATCAAACCCATCTCTCCCCATGCATAAAGAATGGCACCCCACAAATCAACCCCCCAAAAACCCCTCCTCCACACAAAAAGATCTAACAGAACACCACATCCTTCAAGCACCCTCCCCTCCCCTCATACAACTAAGTGGAAAAGGAATGGGTGATGAAAAAAAACACATATAGAAGCATAAGACCATAAATCTGAAAAAGTCCATAGTCCATAAAGACAATAGTCCAATCCATAAATGCAGAACCATGATGCCATTCTACGATATCATTGACATTAATCGAAAGAGAGGGACACCACACGTGGCAGGGAGGCCTACCCAACTGCCTCAGTGAGCCACACAGCGATAGGGTGATCAGATTCCCTCTCCAACAGCGATCAAAAGAAAGGCAGTTGGCACTGAACTCTCATGTGCCTTCTGCCTTCACCTCAACGTCTCAATCTTCGTCGATGCTTTACTCGCTGATAATGGATGCTTTAACCAGTGAAATGGTGTAGAACGTTGGCCTGTGCCCCGTCTTGAAGTTTCTTCATATCGAGACTGTCCAAGTAGGGACTCACTTCCTGGAATCTTCCTCGAGGCACCAAAGTGTTGGATCACTCAATTGATCCCCAAACTGTAAATCTCAGGCTGTAACTGTCCCAGAACACATTTAAGGTGAAAAACAGATGTATTAAGAAGTAAAAAAAACGTTTTTGAGAGCTATTTGGAAGATAACAACTAAGGGAGTGTTGTATGCTGGTGCCATCTTGAGTAATCATAAAAAAGATGAGCTTGCTCTACCCTACCCAGTGGAATACTAAGATATCAGAAACTTTATTTATTTATTTATTTATTTAGAGATACTGCATACAGCAGGCCCTTCTGGTCCATCAAGCCTCACCATCCAGCAACCCCCAACAAGCCTGAAATAACCCTAACTTCATGAAGGGACAATTTACAATTATCCTACTAACCGGTATGTATTTGGATTGTGGGAGGAAACTGGAGAACGGGAAGAAATCACACACATTACACAGGAGGCCATGCAGACTCCTTACAGACGCCAGGATTGAACTCTGAACTCTGATGCTTTGACCTGTAGTAGTGTCACACTAACCACTTTCATGGCACCCCATATACTTTTTAATGGCATGAGTTCATTAGTAAAATATGAAAGTAAAGGATCTGTTTTAAATGTCTACTTGATACTAATAAGAAAAACCTATTAAATACCTTTGCCTAAGAAACAAATATTGTTTTGTGATGTACGATGCATGTTGACTTGATAGACAATAGACAATAGAGAATAGGTGCAGAAGTAGACCATTCGGCCCCTCGAGTCTGCACTGCCATTCTGAGATCATGGCTGATCATTCACTATCAATACCCAGTCCCTGCCTTGTCCCCATATCCCTTGGTTCCCCTATCCATCAGATATCTATCTAGCTCCTTCTTGAAAGCATCCAGAGAATTGGCCTCCACCGTCATCCGAGGCAGTGCATTCCACACCTCCACAACTCTCTGGGAGAAGAAGCTCTTCCTCAACTCTGTTTTAAATAACTGACCTCTTATTCTCAATCCATGCCCTCTGGTACTGGACTCTCCCAACATCTGGAACATATTTCCTGCCTCAATCCTATCAAATCCTTTAATTATCTTAAACGTTTCAATCAGATCCCCTCTCAATCTCCTCAATTCCAGCGTGTACAAGCCCAATCTCTCCAATCTCTCTGCGTAAGACAACCCTGCCATCCCAGGAATCAACCTAGTGAATCTACGCTGCACTTCCTCAATTGCCAGAATGTCCTTCCTTAAACCTGGAGACCAAAACTGTACACAATATTCCAGGTGTGGTCTCACCAGGGCCCTGTACAAATGCAAAAGGACATCCTTGCTCTTGTACTCAATTCCCCTTGTAACAAAGGCCAACATTCCATTTGCCCTCTTCACTGCCTGTTGCACTTGCTCATTCACCTTCATTGACTGGTGAACTAGGACTCCTAGGTCTCTTTGCATTTCTCCCTTACCTAACTGTACACCGTTCAGACAATACTTTGCCCTCTTGTTCCTACTTCCAAAGTGGATAACTTCACATTTATTCACATTGAATGACATCTGCCAAGTATCTGCCCACTCACCCAGCCTATCCAAGTCTCCCTGTATTCTCCTAACGTCCTCTTCGCATGTCACACTGCCACCCAGTTTAGTATCATCTGCAAACTTGCTGAAATAGTTTTCAATGCCCTCATCTAAATCATTGACATAAATCGTAAAGAGCTGTGGTCCCAATACAGAGCCCTGTGATACCCCACTAGTCACCTCCAGCCAGTCCGAGAAACACCCATTCACTGCTACCCTTTGCTTTCTATCTGCCAACCAGTTTTCTATCCATGTTGAAACCCTACCCCCAATGCCATGAGCTCTGATTTTACTCACCAATCTCCTATGTGGCACCTTATCGAATGCCTTCTGAAAATCTAGGTACACTACATCCACTGGCTTACCCTCGTCTAACATCCTCGTTACACCCTCAAAAAACTCCAACAGATTAGTCAAGCATGATTTGCCCTTGGTAAATCCATGCTGGCTCGGCCTAATCCTATTACTGCCATCAAGATGTGCCACTATTTCGTCCTTAATAATGGACTCAAGCATCTTCCCCATGACTGACGTTAGGCTAACAGGGCGATAGTTCTCCGTTTTCTCCTTCCCTTCCTTCTTGAAAAGTGGGATAACATTAGCCACTCTCCAATCTTCAGGAACTGATCCTGAATCTAAGGAACATTGGAAAATGATTACCAATGCATCCGCAATTTCCTGAGCCACCTCTTTTAGAACCGTCGGATGCAGACCATCTGGACCCAGGGATTTATTAGCCTTCAGTCCTACCAGTCTACTCATCACAGTTTCTTTCCTAATGTCAGTCTGTCTCAATTCCTCTGATATCTTATGACCCTGGCCCATCCATACATCTGGGAGATTGCTTGTGTCCTCCCTGGTGAAGACAGATCTAAAGTACGCATTAAATTCTGTTGCCATATGATGTGGAATAAATCAAGTTTCCCTCCATCTGTGACCAGTCATACTACTGGTGAACCAGGCAAAACACTTCATGTTGGATCGCTTTTCTGATTCGCATTCTACTTTGGTGCCAGAAGCCAAAGTTCCTGTTGGTAGCAATTCTGCAGTACCTATCTGGAACACCTGCTGGTCAGTAAAGAGAATTACATCCCAAGCCACCTGATCTTTGAACAGGAAACAAGGATTGGGAATACTGTAAATGGTTTATTTCCAGTTTAGCAGGCTGTGACTCGTGGGGTACCACATAGATTAGTGCTTGAGTCCCATTTTTTCCACAATCTACATTATCGATTTGGCCAAAAGGACCAAATGTCACATTTGCAATGTATCCATGGTAATAAACTGGGTTGGGTTATGAGTGTGTAAAGGTACTTCAAGGAGATATGGGCAAGCTAAATGACTGGCAAGTACAAGGCAGGTGGAATTTTATCCAAAACATTTGACTTTGCCCACTTATAACGTAAACAGTAAAGCAAAGTATTTGCTAAACAGTGAGAGATTAGATAGCATTGGTGCTGTAAAGGACCTAGATGTAGTTGTACTGAAGTCAAACATGCAGGAGAAGTAAGCATTTCAGTGGGCATATGGTGTGTTTAGTCTTTATTAGAAGGAAACATGCAAAATAGAACTGCATTCTCTAAATTTTAAGAGAACAAGAGGATATTGAGAGAAGGATTTTAAAGGCCTCGACAGACTAGGCACAAGAAGAATGTTTTCCTTGATTGAAGTGTCACCACAACGGGTCACAGGTTCATAGCTAAGGGGTTTAAGATAGAACTGAGGAGTGATATTTTTACAGGGATGATAGTAATTCTCCTGCAATACAAATAGCCTCCTTCCCACAAACACACACCATGGGTATCTGGTCATTCCCAGGCCATTAATTTTTCCTGTTCCCTCACCACCTTCTCAATCCCAATGCACATTCCAAGCCTAGTTCCAATACATCAGGCAGAATATGCAATTCTGAACTCTGTTCTTGTTCCTACCAAATATCTTCCCCCAACTCCTTCCTTTTCTTGGGGAGCAATATCTCTGGCTCTTCTCCAGGCTGAAGATCTATAGATCTTTTCCCATTTTCCTCTCCAGTTGTCATGGAGATAATTCAGTCCCAACACCAGATGCAATTCCAAACCCTTTCCTTCTTCCAATCCAACCCTAATCCATCAGGGGCATCGCCAGGTCTTTTAACCTCCTCCCCCCTAAAATTATCCCACTCCACTCAACAGATATCCAATGACATCACCCACCCAGCCCATCTTACCCAGCATTATTTACAGGTTTTCTCCTCCTACCTACACCACTAGAAATATCTTCAGGCCCTGTGGTCCTACCTTGTCCACCCCACACAAATGTCTGATTAATGAGGTGGTGCGGCATGGCAGCAGCGGCCTTTCAGACCTGGTGTTACTTTAATTTAATTTTCTATTTTGAGTCTGATACACAATTTTCGATTAGGGCACATGGATAACCGAGCGGCTATTTACCATCGCCAGATACTATTATAATACAGAGATCGCCCAAAAACAAACCTCCACAAAGATCTGCTGGCTGAATTATGCGATCTCGGCTTGCTGAGGGGAACGGGCCTACATTCCTCAGACTCACCTGATGCTGGGAGCCGGAATAGGAGACGTCGAAAGCGATGTGCAAGGAAGCAGAAGCGAGGCAAACGGGCAGGGGTCCGTGCCAGGCTAAAAGCAAACCCCAGCCGGCCGGCTCTCCCGTCCATTCTGCTCTCCGATGTCCGCTCCCTGGACAATAAAATGGACAACATCCGACTCCAACGTAATACTCGGTGGGAGTACAGAGTTTGCTCCGCGTATGTCTTCACGGAGACATGGCTCACTGATGGGATTTCGGACGCTGCCATCCAGCCAGACGGGCTAGTTTTGTTTTGTTCGGACAGAGATGCAGCTGTCTCCGGTAAGGTCCGCGGTGGTGGTGTCTGTGTTTACATCGACACGGAATGGTGTAAGAACTCTGTGCTGGTTTCCAGGCACTGCTCATCGCTAGTGGAATATGTGGCAGTTCGATGCAGACCATTTTATTTGCCACAGGAATTCACCTCTGTTCTTATATTCAGTGTCTACAATCCCCTCAGCGCTAATGCTAAGGAGGCGCTCTGTGAACTGTACAGGGCTATTAACGAACTGCAGAACGCAGACTCTAATGGTCTGTTTATTGTCGCCCGTGATTTTAACCACGCGAACCTTAAGTCAGTGCTCCCCAAATTCCATTTGTATGTGGACTTTGCGATGAGGGGGGAGAATGTGTTGGACCTGGTTTACACAAACATCCCCGACACGTACCGGGCAGAGCCCTGCTCCCACCTTGGATACTGAGACCACATCTCTGTTATGTTAATCCCAGCATACAGACCGCTCATCAGGCGCTCCAGACCAGTTCAGAAACAGGTGAATACCTGGCCAGCGGGAGCCATCTCTGCTCTTCAAGACTGCTTTGAGCACACTGACTGGCACATGTTCAGGGAGGCTGCAACCGATGGCGACTCTATCAACTTAGTACACAGCATCAGTGACCAGCTACATCAGCAAGTGCATTGATGATGTTACTCTGTCCAAGACCATCACTATACGTGCCAACCAGAGGTGCATGCGCTGCTGAGGTCCCGCGACTCTGCCTTCAGAGCAGGTGACAAGGCACCTTTAACAACAGCAAGGGCCAAACTGTCCCGAGCCATCAGAGGGGCAAAGTGTTCATATGCCCAGCTAATCCACAGCCACTTCCAGGACAGCGGCGACACGCGGCGCATGTGGAAGGGCATCCAGGACATCACCAATTACAGGACAACATCACCTGACTGTGCAGGTGGTGCCTCCCTCCCAAATGCGCTGAATAACTTCTACGCCCGGTTTGAGGTGGAAAATGACGTGGGGGCGAGGAAGTCCACCCCTCCTCCAAATGACCAGGTGCTGTGTCTCTCCATGGCTGACGTGAGAAGAACCCGGTGCAGGGTCAACCCACAGAAGGCTGCTGGACCAGACAACATTCCTGGTAGAGTGCTCAGAGGATGTGCAGACCAGCTAGCAGATGTCCTCACTGACATCTTCAACATCTCCCTGAGCAGCGCCACCATTCCAACGTGCTTCAAGGCCGCCACCATCGTCCCCGTGCCGAAGAAGACTTCTGTGTCCTGCCTAGATGACTACCATCCCATTGCACTTACATCCATCATCATAAAGTGTTTCGAGAGGCTCATCATGAGGCAAATCAAGACCCTACTGCCCCCCTCACTGGACCCCCTGCAGTTTGCATACCGTCCCAACCGCTCAACAGATGACACCATTGCCACCACCCTCCACCTGGCCCTAACCCACCCGGACAAAAAAGACACATACGTTCGGATGCTGTTCACAGACTTCAGTTCAGCATTTAACACAATCATCCCTCAGAAACTGATTGGAAAGCCTATTGGGCCTGAACACCTCCCTCTGCAACTGGATCCTAGACTTCCTGACTGGGAGAGCTGAGTCAGTCCAGATCAGGAGCAGCATCTCCAACACCATCACACTGAGCAGGGGGGCTCCCCAGGGTTGCATGCTCAGTCCACTTCTGTTCACTCTGCTGACCCATGACTGTGCTGCAACACACAGCTCGAACCACATCATCAAGTTCGCCAATGACACCACTGTGGTGGGTCTCATCAGCAAGAACGACAAATCAGCTTACAGAGAGGAGGTGCAGCGGCTAATGGACTGATGCAGAGCCAACAACCTGTCTCTGAATGTGAACAAAACAAAAGAGATGGTTGTTGACATCAGGAGGGCACGGAGCGACCACTCCCCGCTGAACATTAATGGCTCCTCGGTAGAGATCGTAAACAGCACCAAATTTCTTGGTGTTCACCTGATGGAGAATCTCACCTGGTCCCTCAACACCAGCTCCATAGCAAAGAAAGCCCAGCAACGTCTCTAATTTCTGCGAAGGCTGAGGAAAGTTCATCTCCCACACCTCATCCTCATCACATTCTACAGGGGTTGTATTGAGAGCATCCTGAGCAGCTGCATCACTGCCTGGTTTGGAAATTCCACCATCTCGGATCGCAAGACCCTGCAGCGGATAGTGAAGTCAGCTGAGAAGATCATCAGGGTCTCTCTTCCCGCCATCATGGACATTTACACTACACACTGCATCCGCAAAGGAAACAGCATTATGAAAGACCCTAAGCACCCCTCATACAATCTCTTCTCCCTCCTGCCGTCTGGGAAAAGGCTCTGATGCATTCGGGCTCTCACGACCAGACTATGTAACAGTTTCTTTCCCCAAGCTATCAGACTCCTCAATACCCGAAGCCTGGACTGACTCCTTGCCCTACTGTCCTGTTTATTATTTATTGTAATGCCTGCACTGTTTTTGTGCACTTTATGCACTCCAGTGTAGGTCTGTAGTTTAGTGTAGCTTTCTCTGTGTTTTTTGTATTACATAGTTCAGTCTAGTTTTTGTACTGTGTTATGTAAACCATGGTCCTGAAAAACGTTGTCTCATTTTTACTATGCATTGTACCAGCAGTTATGGTCGAAGTGACAATAAAAGTTGACTTGACTTGACTTGACTTGATTACTCCTTACTCAACAGAAGCAACAACCTTTACTTGCACGCTTTGCAAGACAATGCACAAGAACAGATTCAAAGTTGCCCACTGGCTACCACACCAGCGTGGCCTGTGGGTGAATGCTCAGGCCTACTCAGGGTAGGAAGACCAGGGAACAATTTAGATCACAAGAATTTGTAATGCCCCAAGCCTCCACTGTGGTGTTACAGTGACCAAAGTGGTCAATATTCTACCACATTCATTATGCAGCAGTACACCCAGCAGTGTTATAGAGTCATAGAAAAGTTCAGCATAGAAACAGGCCCTTCAGCCTCTCTAGTCCATGCCGAACCATTTAAACCACCTAATCTCATCAACCTGCACCGGGACCATAGAGCTCCATATCCTTATCATCGATGTACCTGTTCAAACTTCTCTTAAACATGGAAACTGAGTTTGTATGCACCACTTCTGCTGGCAGCTCATTCCACACTCTGACTGAAGAAGTTTCCCCTTAAACTTTTCAGCCCTCACTCTTAACCCATGACTTCTGTTGGTAGTCCCACTCAACCTCAGTGCAAAGAGCCTGCTTGCATTTATCCCATCTATACCCCTCATAATTTTGTACACCTCTATCAATTCTCTCCTCAATCTTCTATGTTCCAAGGAATAAAGTCCTTACCTATTCAATCTTTCCTTATAACACAGGTCTCCCAGAGCTGGCAAAATCCATGTTAATTTTCTCTGTACTCCTTCAACCTTATTTACATTTGTAGGTAGGTGTCCAAAACTGCACACAATACTCCAAATTAGTCCTCACTAATGTCTTATACAACTTCAACATAATATCCCATTTCCTGTAATTAATACTCTGATTTATGAAGATCAATGGGCCAATAGCTTTCTTTATGGCCCTTTCTAACCCTGATGCCACTTTCCATAAGACCATAAAACATAGGAGTAGAATTAGGCCATCTTGCCTATCGAGTCTGCTCCGCCATTCAATCATTGCTCATCCTTTTTTCCCTCCTCCTCAACCCCAGTTCCCACCCCTCTCCCTGTAACCTTTGATGCCATGCCCAATCAAGAACCTATCAACCTCTGCCTTAACTACACCCAATGACCTGTCCTCCACATCTGCATGAGGCAACAAATTCCACAAATTCACCACCCTTTGGATAAAGAAGTTGCTCTGCATCTCTGTTTGAAAGGCCCCCCACCATCCTGAGGTTGAGCCCTCTTCTCCTAGACTCTCCAACCATGGAAAACATCCTTTCCACATCTACTCTGTCTAGGCCTTTCAACATTCAAAAGGTTTCAATGAGATCCTACCCCCCTCATCCTTCTGAATTCCAGCAAGTACAGACCCAGAGACATCAAATATTCCTCGTATGATAACCCGCTCATTCCTGGAATCATCGTTGTGAACGTCCTCTGGACCCGCTCCAATGCCAGCACATCTTTTATAAAATGAAGGGCCCAAAACTGTTCACAATACTTCACGTGAGGCCTCACCAGTGCTTTATAGAGCCTTAGTATCGCATCCTTGCTCTTGTATTCTAGACCTCTTGAAATGAATGCTAACATGGAATTTGCCTTCCTCACCACCAACTCACCTTTAGGGGGCTCTGCACAAGAACTCCCAAGACACTTTGCATCTCAAATAGTTGGATTTTCTCCCTGCTTAGAAAATAGTCCACACATTTATTTCTACTACCAAAGTGCATGAACATGCATTTTCCAACATTGTATTTCATTTGCCACTTTCTTGCCCATTCTCCTAATCTATCTAAGTCCTTCTGCATCCTACCTATTTCCTGAACACTACCTGCCCCTCTACCAATCTTCCTATCATCTGCAAACCTGGCAACAAAGTCATCTATTCCATCATCTATATCATTTATATACAGCATAAAAAGAAGTGGTCCCATCACCGAACCCCACAGGTCACCACTAGTCATTGGCAGCCAACCAGAAAAGGATCCTTTTATTCCCACTTGCTGCCTCCTACCAATCAACCAATGCTCTAACTATATTAGCAACTTTCCTGTAATACCATGGCCTTTTAACATGGTAAGCAGCCTCATGTGTGGCACCTTGTCGAAGTTCAAATATACAACATCCACTGCATTCCCTTTATCTATCCTACTTGCATTCTCCTCAAAGAATTCCAATATGTTCATCAAGCAGAATTTTCCCTGAAGGAAACCATGCTGACTTTGTACTATCTTGTCCTGTATCACCAAGTACGCCATCACCTCATCCTTAACAACTGACTCTAACATCTTCCTAACCACCAAGGTCAGGCTAATTTCCTTTCTGCTGCCTTCCTCCTTTCTTAAAGAGTGGAGTGACATCTGCAATTTTCCAGTCCTTTGGCACCATGCCAAAGCCAATGATTTTTGAACAATCATTTTTAATGCCACTAAAATCTCTAATGCTACCTCTTTCAGAACCCTGTGGTGCAGTTCATCTGGTCCAGGCGACTTATGTACCTTTAGGTCTTCCAGCTTTTTGAGCACCTTCTCTCTTGTGCAGCAACTGCACCCACTTCTCTTCCTTCACACATTACATCAGGCATATTGCTGATGTCTTCCACAGTGAAGACTGATGCAAAATACTCATTTAGTTCATCAGCCAAATCCTTGTCCCCCGTTATTTCTTCTGCCTCATTTTATAGTGGTCCTATACCCACTCTCATTTCTCTATCATTTTTAACATACTTGAAAAAAAAACTTTTACTATCCACTTTAATGATTTATGGGCATGTAATCCCAGATCCCTTTGTTCTACCGCACTCCTCACTGCCCTACTGTTCACTGTTTTTAGACCTACCCTGGTTGGTCCTACCAAAATGGAACACCTTGGACTTCTCTGCATTAAATTCCATTTCCCATTTTTCAACCCACTTTTCCATCTGATCCAGATCCCACTACAAGTAGGTTTTCAAAGTTTGCAGAGAGAATTAGAAGAGTGGGCTGAACGATGTCAGATGGGAGTTTAATGCTGATAAGTGTGAAGTGCTACATTTTTGTAGGAATAATCCAAATAGGACATACATGGTAAATGGTAGGGCATTGAAGAATGCGGTAGAACAGAGTGATCTAGGAATAATGGTGCATAGTTCCCTGAAGGTGGAATCTCATGTGGATAGGGTGGTGAAGAAAGCTTTTGGTATGTTGGCCTTTATAAATCAGAGCATTGAGTATAGGAGTTGGGATGTAATGTTAAAATTGTACAAGGCTCTGGTATGGCCAAATTTGGAGTATTGTGTACAGTTCTGGTCACTGAATTATAGGAAAGATGTCAACAAAATAGAGAAAGTCCAGAGAAAATTTACTAGAATGTTACCTAGGTTTCAGCACCTAAGTTACAGGGAAAGATTGAACAAGTTAGGTCTTTATTCTTTTTAGCATAGAAGGTTGAGGGGGGACTTGATAGAGGTATTTAAAATTATGAGGGGGATAGATAGAGGTGACATGGATAGACTTTTTCCATTGAGAGTAGGGGAGATTCAAACAAGAGGACATGAGTTGAGAGTTAGGGGGCAAAAGTTTAAGTGTAACACGAGGGGGAATTTCTTTACTCAGAAAATGGTAGCTGTGTGGAACGAGCTTCCAGTAGAAGTGGTAGAAGCAGGTTCAGCATTGTCACTTAAAGTAAAATTGGATAGGTATATGGACAGGAAAGGAATGGAGGGTTATGGTGGGTCTAGGTGAGAGTAAGCGTTCAGCATGGACTAGAAGGGCCAAGATGGCCGAGATGGCCTGTTTCCCTGCTGTAATTGTTATATGGTTATATGGTTATAAGCTATGATAGCCTTCCTTACTGTCTATTACAATCCCAATCTTGGTGTCATCCACAAACTCGCTGACCCAGTTAACCGCATTATCATCCAGACTGATAATATAGATGACAAGCAACAACAGACCCAGTATCGATCCTTGCAGTACACTACTAGTCATGGCCTCCAGTCAGAGAGCTAACTATTTATTACCTCTCTCTGGTTTCTCCCACTAAGCCAATGTCGAATTCAATTTACAATCTCATCTTGAATGCCAAGCAACTGAACCTTCTTGAGCAACCTCCTAAGTGGGATCTTGTCAAGTCGGCTATATGCCAGAATTTTTCTCAAAAAACTCTATAAGATTGGTTAGACATGACCTACCATGCACAAAGCCATGCTGACTATCCTTAATCAGTCCATGTCTATCCAAATACTTACTGTATATATCTGGTCCCTGAGACACCTTCTGAAAACTTCCCCACGACTGATGTCAGACTCACTTCAGAACTATAAACCTGGTTTATTTTTAGAGCCTTTCTTAAACAGTGTAACAACATTGACTATCCTCCAATCCTTTGATACCTCACCTGTCACTAAGGATGATTTAAATATCTCTGCTAGGCAAATAAACTCTTCTTGGGCTTCCAGCCCGTTACAGGTCTCAATTTTAACCAACGTTTCAATGAGAAACTCTGCCACTTTCATCAGGGTTGATTACTGGGCATGTCCAGTCCAGTGCTATTTATAACCCCACCATCCATCCTTCTTGATTGGCTAGTCCTCATCCAATCAGTTTTCTGCTGTTCCACTTGGATCAATCAGGTAAGTAATCATGGACTGAATCAGTGAAGTAGCTAATGAAGGAAGTGCCCTTGTTTTGGCCACAAACTACAGGGTGAGATATACAGTATGATTCTTGATTGGTCAGGGCATGAAGGGATACGGGGAGAAAGGCAGGAGTTTGGGGCTGAGAGGAAAATTGAATCAGCCATGATGAAATGGCAGAGCAGACTTGATGGGCCAAATGGCCGATATCTGCTCCTATATCATGGTCTTATATGAGCTGGTTTAATCCCTGGTTCCAAAGAAATGAAATTGCTCATACTATATTTTTGTCATTGAAAATGCAAGAGAAAGGGCAATGATTCATTGCTTGAGGCAGTATGTATGTACAGGTCGAAATCTCTTATAATTCATAAGCAGCTAGTGAAAGCAGTCATGTACAATCAAAATCCATGTTTTCTTTGGCCAGACAGCTAAAGATCTACAGATTTTAATCTACAAACACACTCAAAATAAATGTAACTCAACACACAGTGCTGATGAAAGTTGTGTTTGCTGACCCTGAGGGTCACAGTTTCAGCAAAGCATAACCCCACCATAAGCTTGGAAAGAAAGAATTTGCATTAACTGTGAAGATGCGACTTGCTTTGGGGCATGTTCATATTCTACCAGAATCCATTGCCATGATAGGTTTGTGTTCTGAAATATAGGATATTAAAAGCCAAAGACATTAGACTTAATATTGGACCATCACTGTATGTGACTTTAACCAAGATCAGCTGAGGGGTCAAAAAGGAACAAAAATTAATTTACAACTGAGGTTAAACTTCTCATTTTTCTCTTGTCTCCATGTGCTCGACATTAGAAATAACATCCTTTAAGTATCTACGGCCATAAATATTTTGAGAACTGCAGCTTTACCCTTGAGGCAGGAAGTCAAATTTAGAAATATTTTGTGTTTTGAGACACCAGACTGAAACAGTTCATTTTCAGGACCATTGGGAAGTTTGGTTATCTGGAGAAGAGCTAATTCAGAGAAGGGTGAAGTGACACAGTTTGGAAGGTCAAACTTGTAGGCAGAATACAGGATTAATGACAGGATTCTTAGAAATGTGGAAGAACAGAGAGATCTTGGGACCCACATCAATAGATCCCTCAGAGTTGCCATGCAAGATGATAGGGTGGTTATGAAGGCATAACGTATGTTGGCAATCATTAGTCATGGGATTACATTCAGAGCTATGAGATAATGTTGGTTAGACCATACTTGGAATATTGTGTTCCATTCCGGTCACCTCTATAGGAAGGGTGAGGAAGCTTTAGAGAGGGTGCAGAGGAGGTTTACCAGGATGCTGCATGCATGACCTGTGCGAATCCCTGAAAATCTGAAACACTGTGATCTTTGACTCCAAGGCTGCCATCAGAACATCTTTCCAGATGATGACTCCTCTCAAGACTTTAGGCCCTGATGATGTACCTGATAGGGCATTGAAAACCTGTGCCAACCAACTGGTGAGAGTTTTCAAGGACATCTTCAATCTCACTGCTACAGTTGGAGGTTTCCACCTGTTTCAAAAGGTGACAATTATGCCAGAGTTCATGAAGAGCAGAGAGTTGTGTCAATGAGTATTTTCCAGCTGCACTCACATCAACTGTGATGAAGTGTTTGAGACGTTTATCATGGCCAAAATCAACCCTTGCCTAAGCAAAAACTTGGATCCACTGCAAATTGCCTATCGTGACAATGGGTGTACAGATGATATCCTACTGCAGGTCCTTCACTCAGCCTTGGATCACCTAGACAATAGCTATACCTATGTCAGGCTGCTGTTTATTGATAACAGCTCAAAGTTCAACACATTCATACCCTCATTTCTAATCAATAGGCTCCAAAACTTGGGCTCCTGTACCTTCCTCTGCAACTGGTCCACTTCCTCACTGGGAGACAGATCGGAAATAACATCTCCTTCTGGCTGATAATCCACACTGGTAAATCTCATGGATGCATGCTTAGCCCACTGTTCTACTCTCTGTACACCTATGACTGCCTGGCTACGCATCCTTGAGGTGCACCAGTGTTGCTCAAAAGCCATCTATGAATTTGCCAATGACACAACTATTGTTGACAAAATTTCAGATGGTGTTGAGGAGGCGCACAGAAGCAATATAGACTAACAGGGTGAGTGGTGTCACAACAACGACCTTGCACTCAGTGTCAGTCAGACCAAGGAATTGATCGTGGATGTCTCGAAGCGGAAGTCAGGGGAACACGCAGCAGTCCTCATTGAGGGATCAGCAGTGGAAATGGTGAGCAGTTTCAAGATCCTGGGAGTCAACATCTCTGAAGATGTATCCTGGGCCCAACTTATTGATGCAATTACAAAAAGGCATGACAGAAACTATTTCATTAGGAGTCTGAGCAGACTTGGTATGTCACCAAAGGCTCTGGTAAATTTCTACGGGAGCACCGTGGAGAGCATCCTAACTGTTTACATCACCGTTTGGTACGCAGGGGCCATTGTACAGACAGTGACAAGTATATCAAATCCACAGAGGGGAGGTTGGTACCTGTGATGTGCTGAGCTGTGTTCACGACTCCCTGCAGCTTCTTGCAGAGCAGCTGCCATACCAAGCTGTAAATAAGATCTAAAATTTATGATCCTCCTATCAAACTGGAAGTAGACTGCTGTCATCTAGCTCAGAAGGAAACATTTAAAAGTGATCAGAATGAGAACGTGCATTCATCCATTCGTGATTTGATGATTACCTTGACTGGACCTGAAGAAGCAAGCACCTGTTGCTATGCTCCATATTGCCAACAGGTGGAAACAACCTTTCAATGAACAATGATCACTGTACGCATTTACTTAGCAGGATAGTGAAAGTACAATTACGCTGCTCATACAGATCATGTTGCTTAGACAGAGCTCAAGATATCCACTGTTTCCATCTAAAGAATGTTCAAACTCACTATTTTCTTGATAGCCAAAATTAATGACTTTCATATATCATCAAAGATACGCACCATCTGGGCACCTTGTGCATCTAACTTCAGACAGGAGGTACAGAGGCCTGAAGTCTCACACCACCAGGATCAAATTCCTGGGATGTCCGGACTGTCTTACGCAGAGAGGTTAGAGAGACTGGGCTTGTACATGCTGGAATTAAGGAGATTGAGAGGGGATCTGATTGTAACATATAAGATTATTAAGGGATTGGACAAGATAGAGGCAGGAAATATGTTCCAGATGCTGGGAGAGTCCAGTAACAGAGGGCATGGTTTGAGAATAAGGGGTTGGTCATTTAGGACAGAGTTAAGGAAAAACTTCTTCTCCCAGAGAGTTGTGGGGGTCTGGAATGCACTGCCTCGGAAGGCAGTGGAGGCCAATTCTCTGGATGCTTTCAAGAAGGAGCTAGATAGGTATCTTATTGATAGGGGAATCAAGGGATATGGGGACAAGGCAGGAACCGGGTATTGATAGTAGATGATCAGCCATGATCTCAAAATGGCAGTGCAGGCTCGAAGGGCCGAATGTTCTACTTCTGCACCTTTTGTCTATTGTCTATTGTCTAAAACCAGCTACTTCCTTCCCTTCAGCCATTCAGTTCTTGAAACAACAAGCAAAACCCTAATCACTGCATTTTAGCAACACCATAACTACTCTGCATTATGTTTTTCATTTTGTTAATTTAGAGATACAACACAGTAACAGGCCATTCTGGCCCAGTGAGCCCACAACATCCAGATACAAACATGTGACAATTTAACTGTTACGAATGTGCCACCACTCTGAGGGGCCAAAGGGTACAAAGTCGCCCCCTCCTTTTTGAGAATCGCAAGATCGCTATTAATTCAGGTCTGGGACTCAGGAAATGAGAGAGATACACATCATGGCAATAATGAGAGAGAGCGAGACACCGGATCACAGCCCCGGCAGTTGCCATAGCCAACGCAGAATACACAAGGTAGGGCGAATGCCTCCTAACAAAAGCGGGATGGAACCATTGATTACTGCCATCATCTCTTGGAGACGGAATTGTGTATTGAGTACTGTACTATTCATTGAAACCCTCAAGGGACGACCAGAGTGGGCTGGTTGAGGGATTGCATCATCCCAACCTGATTGACATCTGAGACCCTGTGAGTAAGGATAAAAGAGGGTCTGGGGAACAACCCCTTCAGACACACCAGGAGAAACGCTAGAGATCCCGTGACAGCATTTAATAGCAAAAGCCGGTGGGGGCTCGTTGCCTGGGATTGGCGGGTTCACCACGGAAGAACGGCTTAGCTAAAGGAGAGGCCACAAGTGAACAGCCACACCAACTAGACTCCGACGGATCGAAATCATAAAAGAAAGCCGGCAAGGTTCTTTTCTCAAAATCTCTCTCTCTCTCCAACCATTGCAAACCCAGCGGTCCCCAAAGACTGAAGCCTGTATGAACTGAATGAACTTTATATTTCCCTCGGACAATTCATTATCCCCTAGACAATGATAGAGCTTATTTCTTATTGATTATTGTTATACCCGCACTTTTAGATTTAGTATTGATGATGTATATTATCTGTATTTTGCATTGATATTATTTTTGTGCATTTTTACTAATAAATACTGTTAAAAATAGTATCATCAGACTTCAACGGACCTCTCTATCTTTGCTGGTAAGTGACCCAGTTACGGGGTTCGTAACAACGTGGGGCCTCGTCTCGAGATTTGATACCAAATTGGAGGGCCAGTGAATCGAACTTTTAAGTCCAAACGTGGATCTGGTTGTGCGGGTAACCAGACTGGAAACCAGCAAAGATGTACATAGACGAATTTATAGAAAACCCGACTCTGGAGGCGCTAGAGCCAGCCACAAAGTCGAACTTGATAAATATTGCGAAAGGACTAAACCTCGCAGAGATGAGGTTGTCAATGAAAAAGCGGGAGGTGCGGAGAGCCATAACTCAGTATTATATTGTGAAGAATGTGTTTTCAGCTGAGATATTGGAAAATATCCCTGAAAAGGTACCAGCTAGTGGGATGGCTCAGTTAGAGTTGGAGAAATTAAAGTTGGAACATGAAATTAAGTTAAAGCAGCTGGAAGCAGCCGAAAAGGAAAAAGAAAGTGCTGAAAAACAAAAAGAGCTGTAAAGTGCTGAGAAGCAGCGGGAGCATGAAATTAAGTTAAAACAGCTGGAAGCAGCTGAAAAAGAGGAGAGACCCAAGAAGGAGAGGGAGTATGAGGAGAAGGAGAAACAGAGGCAACATGACTTAGACATTGAGAAGTTAAGGCATGAGCAAAGAGCTTAAGGGCCAGACCGAGAGGAGCGGTTTAATGTTAGTCGGGAGTTTAGGTTAGTACCTCCGTTCGAGGAGACGGATGTTGATAGTTATTTCTTGCATTTTGAAAAGGTGGCAGTGAGTCAGAAGTGGCCCAGAGATCAGTGGGTGGCGTTGTTACAAAGTGTGTTAAAAGGGAAGGCACAACGGGCATATGCGGCGTTGTCTGTGGAGGAGGAAAAGTCTGAGAATTATGAGAAAGTAAAGGAGGTCATTCTTCGGGCCTACGAATTGGTACCTGAGGCCTATAGACAAAAGTTCAGAAATTTAAAGAAAGGGTGGAATCAGACGTATGCAGAGTTTGCCTATGAGAAGGGTGTGCTCTTGGATCATTGGTGTGCAGCAGAAATGGTGGAAGAAGATTTTTGGCGTCTCAGGGAGTTAATTCTGATTGAGGAATTTAAAGGTTGTGTTTCGGATGATATCCGGATGTATTGGAATGAGAAGCCGAGTAAGTCCATTTCCGAATTTGCTAGGTTCGCAGATGAATATGCCCTAACCCACAAGACAAAGTTTTCCTCGAATAAAAGTTACCAGAGAGACCGTGGGAATGGTAGAGAAAGCCCGCTGGCTGAGGCAGAGATCCTGATGGGAGCTAGTGGTAAAATTAAGGAGGAGGAAAGGCAAGACGGCAGGAGAGGTCCTGGCTTGACCTGTTTTAATTGTGGAAAGGTGGGTCATATTGCATCTATGTGCCTTGCTCCGAGGAAGGAGACAGGAAAATGGAAAGCAGCAGTCCCTACAGGATGTGTTGTGGTGATCAGTAAATCGACGAGAAAGCCCCAGGTAGACCGAGTAAGAGAGGGATTTGAGAAATGTATTTCAGAAGGAACTATGTCTGTGAAGGAGGGAGACCCCCCCCAGTTCCAGTGCGGATCTGGAGAGACACGGGAGCTGAACTGTCATTGATTCGCAGTAAGATACTAGGTTTTGGTTGCAAGACTGGAGAGGTAGCTTTGAGAGGCATAGGAAAAGGGACAGAAGCGGTGCCCTTGCATAGGATCATTATAAATTGTGAGCTGGTATCTGGACCAGTTGAAATAGGGGTGCAATCAGAATTTCTGAGAACGGACGTAGACATCCTTCTGGGTAACGATTTAGCTGGTGGTGACGTTTGGCTGGCCATGGAGCTGCCGAGCCAGCCTGTAAGTGTGGAGGCCCCGCCCCTAGATTCCAAGATCTACCCCGCATGCGCGACCACTCGCAGCAAGTCGAGAAAGGCAGCTGAGAACGAGACCGATTTAAATCCGGCCTGTATCGATTTGGCCGAGACGTTTTTACCAACCCTGTACCAAGAGGAGTTAGAGGGTGGTAAAACAGAGAATAGGAAAGTGAAAGAGAGTAAGGGAGAGGAGGTAGACCTGCCCTTAGCCAGGAGGAAATTTATAGAGGCAAGGAGTAAAGATGAGAAACAGATAAGGCTGTTAAAAGGTCCAGGGTTGGACATGGATGATCTGTCTGGTTTGGCAGAACTGTTTGAAGAAGTTGAAAATTCTAAATGTGTTCCCGATAATGAAATGAGGGCAGTCCTAGATGAAAAGGATGCCATTACCTTGAAGAAGTCTGCTGGGTTGGCAGATGAGGTTGTTTCAGCCCGCGGGGTTGAGTTGACTCCGGAAGGGAGTTGCCCAGAGAGTAACTGGGAGGATCAGGGGAATTTAGAATTTGAAAAGGGTACGGGTATTGAAAGCCTGGAAGAGGCAAATGTCCTGTTTGAGTATGTTCAAGATGTGGATGCACGTGGTACTGAACCTAGTAATGGAGCTCAGAAAAAGTCTGAGGTATTTGATTCAGTTGAAAAGGAATGCAGTCTTTGTGGGTCAGATGGACTTGGTTCAGTGAAGAAAGGGTTAACCTTGGTAATAGTGGGAAGTGAGAATTCCCAGTTGTTTGTGTTCGAAGGTGTGTTAAAAGTTAGTGAGGAGATAAAAGGTAGTGATGTGAATATTATTATTGAAGGAAAAGGGAAAAGTGTAGTTCCTAAATTGAATGAAGAAAATTTCAAGTCTGGATTTATGCCAAAAGCAACAACCAGGCTACAGAGACAATAGCTTGGTAACACGGTGCCTGCGAATCAATTACAGGTTGATTTGGAATGTAAAGGTGCCCCACACGCTATTGTTATTCAAGGGTGTGCTGTGAAGAGGCAAAATTTGAAATGTTGTTTGGACAAAGAAGGATCGCTTGCAGATTTTAAACTGAAAACTAATAGCATGAAGGGTCCTGAAGATAAAGCCAACAACTTGCTTAAAATTAAAGAAGTGTGTGGAAATTCAGAAAATGGTCCAAGTTTGGAACACATTGTTGATAAAATAACTCCTATGGAAGGAGCATGCAAAAGCCTATTCCACACTAGTATACAAGTTAACCACGTGGGAGTTAACTGGAAAAGGGGCGAGGGTTGACGGGATGCCACTTTAAATACCAGGATCCGGTTTTAAGGGATTTCGACAAAGCATGTAACTAATAAAGACAACACCATGGAAGATTGACTGTTAAGTTTGAAAGTAAAATAAAGATTAGTATTTGCATGAACTTTTGTAATATACACGTAAGCTAAGATCACAACTCTTTAGTTTTTGTTTGCTGAAGAAAAGGAATAAAAATAGGTGGTTATTAAATTGGAGTCTGATGCTACAAGAATTTATTAATGTACAAGATGTTAAGATACTAAAGGAAGTGACAATGTAATCGCTAACTGTTTAGATACTGAATTGAATGTATAACTGTATTACTCTGTAGTGAAAATAAAACTCTTTCGTACTGTGTTAGATTCTGACATCCTGTAAGACACTGTATTAATTCATTTTTACTGGTGGTAAAGATCCTAGAAGGAAGGGGGTGTTATGAATATGCCACCACTCTGAGGGGCCAAAGGGTACAAAGTTGCCCCCTCCTTTTTGAGAATCGCAAGATCGCTATTAATTCAGGTCTGGGATTCAGGAAATGAGAGAGATACACATCATGGCAATAATGAGAGAGAGCAAGACGCTGGATCACAGCCCCGGCAGTTGCCATAGCCAACGCAGAATACACAAGGTAGGGGGAATGCCTCCTAACAAAAACGGGATGGAACCATTGATTACTGCCATTATCTCTTGGAGACAGAATTGTGTATTGAGTACTGTACTATTCATTGAAACCCTCAGGGGACGACCAGAGTGGGCTGGTTGAGAGATTGCATCATCCCAACCTGATTGGCATCTGAGACCCTGTGAGTAAGGATAAAAGAGGGTCTGGGGAACAACCCCTTCAGACGCACCAGGAGAAACGCTAGAGATCCTGTGACAGCGTTTAATAGTGACAGCCGGTGGGGGCTCGTGAGTACGTCCTTCCCTTGCCTGGGATTGGCCGGCTGTCCACGGTAGAATGGCTTAGCTAAAGAAGAGGCCACAAGTGAACGGCCACACCAATGAGACTCCGGTGGATCGAGATCATAAAAGGAAAGCCGGCAAGTTTCTTTTCTCAAAATCTCTCTCTCTCTCCAACAATTGCAAACCCAGTGGTCCCCAAAGGCTGAAGCCTGTATGAACTGAACAAACTTTATATTTCCCTCGGACAAGTCATTATCCCCTAAACAACGATAGAGCTTATTTCTTATTGATTATTTTTATACCCGCACTTTTATGTTTAGTATTGATGACGTATATTATCTGTATATTTGCATTGATATTTTTGTGTATTTTTACTAATAAATACTGTTAAAAATAGTACCATCAGACTTTAACGGACGTCCCTATCTTTGCTGGTAAGTGACCCAGTTATGGGGTTCGTAACATAACCAACTAACCTGTATGTCTTTGGAATGTGAGAAGAAACCAGAGCACGCAGAGGAAACCCTTGCGGTCATGGGAGAACATGCAGTCAACAGCAGAACTGAACCCAGATTGCCAGCTTGTTTAGTGTTATGCTGACTGATACACTACCATGTCATACTAAAATGGATATTATTTTTATTTTTTCTTGTTTCCTTATCAAAAATGTTTTATAACCTATGTTCACATTTTTGTTGTGAATGGCATTTACATGATGCTCTGTGTCTGAGATGCTGCTTCAGGTAAATTTCTCCTTGCACCGGTGCAGAGACGTACTTGGGCTCATAACAATAAACTTGATTTTCACTTTAACTTTCGTATAATCTGCTGCCTTTGAGGTCATGTCAATCCACAGTAAGAAATGGAGAAAAGTTCAGAAGGAAGTTTATCTGCTCTGATAGACTCCAAAGAGATAGTTATAGTAAGCAAATCTTTCAGTTTGATTAATAAAACGTTGTGCTACTCTTGTTCCTGAAGGCTGTAAGGTTTCCCATTCAGTCTATACAGCACTAAAAGTCAATCATCTAAATCAGTGGATCCCAACCATTTTTATGCCATGAAGCAATACCGTTAAACAAGGGGTCTGTGGACCCCAGGTTGGAAACCCCTGATCTAAATGGTAGAATGCTTTTGGGAAGATAGTGTGTCAAATAAATTAGAAATATTTAGGTCATTAATTACCATTGTTATTTGTGACAAAGTTTTGCCCATTGTTAAATAGACACTTGAATCTGGGTAATATATAACAATGGAGAAATATTACACAAACTGAAGCATTTTGAGTGAGTGCATCATTCATCAATTGCCTTATTTTGAAGTCTTTCAAACACCATAACATAGCAGGATTTACGTTTGGATTACTATGAGTTTTGCCATTGTTGGTCTATTAATAAAATGCTTCTCACATTAGAAAAACTATTCTTCACAGTAATTTGCAAATGTCGAAGTTCAGCCAGCTCCATTATTTAATGTATTCCATTGTCCTATTTTGTCTTTAGCATTGAGCTGAATTAAGATGACAAGCTGCCAGCAATCTACCTTTATTAGAAAGACTAAGGCAATTCGAAACAGTGTTTCACCACCAAGAGTAATTAAGCAATAAATATTGACCTTACTAAAAATAAACATTAAGGAAGCATACTCTTTAGAGGAAAGCCAGTTCGATTCAATATACACCCAGCACTGAATCTAGAGGCTTGTCATAATGAACTGAGCTGAGGATGCAGAAACAGCTTTGAATCTTAGCTTTACAGGAGCTGTGCCTGGCACAGTTAGTGCAGCCCCATTCATTTGAATGACATTGAAGACCTTTAATAAAGTGGAAAAGGAAAGCGTTATTTTTAACTTCATTTTAGTTATTATTGATGTTTTGGTTAATTCATGTGGTTACTATGGTTTCAGGTGAAGTCGCTTCCTTAAAATTGGTGTGGTCTTCTGCTGCTGCAGCTCATCCACTTCAGCGGTCGATGCGTTGTGCATTCAGAGATGTTCTTCTGCACACCATGGTTGTAATGTGTGGTTATCTGAGTTACCATTGCCTTCCTGTCAGCTTGATCCAGTCTGGCCATTCTTCTCTGACCGCTCTCATTAACGAGGCACTTTCACCCACAGAACTGCCGCTCACTGGATGTTTTATATTTTTGCACCATTCTCTGTAAATCCCAAGGAATCCACTATTTTGAGCTATTCAAACCACCCTGTCTGGCACCAACAATCATTTCATGGTCAAAGTCACTTAGATCACATTTTTTCCCAATCTGATGCTTGGGCTGAACAACTGAAACTCTTGACCACGTTTGCATGTGCTTAAGCACTGAGTTGTTGCCACATGATTGGCTGATTAGATATTTGCATTAATGAGCAGGTGTACTTAATAATGTGGCCCCTGAAAGTACATTGACATGTATGAGGAATTTGAGATGCTGTGTTGGTCAGGGCAGGCCGTGCAATAATAAACAACTATAAAGAATTATATTAAAAATAAAGTTAGAGCTTAAAATACAGATATGGAATAAAGTGTGCATAAATACACACATATCAGAATTAGGTTTAATATTACCGGTATATGTCACGATGTTCATTGTTTTGAAGCTGCAGTACATAATACTTGAAAAATAAATTACAGTAAAAAAAAATATATATATATACACACACACACACACAATTAAATTAAGTAAGTAGTTGAAAAAGAAAGAGGGAAAAACAGTGAGGTAGTGTTCATGTGTTCATTGTCCATACAGAAATCTGATGTCAGAAGGGTGAGTGTGTGTCTTCAGGATCCTGTACCACCTCCTTGATGGAAGCAATGAGAAATGTGCATGTCCTGGGTGATGGAGATCCTTCAAGATGAACGCTGCCTTCCTGAGCCATGGCTTTTTGAAGTGCTGGAGAAGCTAGTGCTCATGATGGAGCTGGTGGAGTTTCCAACTTCCAGCAGATTTTCCCGATCCTGTGCGGTGACCCCCTCCATACCAGACAGTGATGCAACTAGTTAGAATGTTCTCCATGTAGAAATTAGCAAGAGTCTTTGGTGACGTTCTAAGTCTCCTCAAGCTCCTCATGAATTCCTTTTACACCTTTAGTTGCACATCAGAGTTTATTCCAATATTAGTAGATTTTTACTCTACTGAGAATGGCTAAATGACAAATGAGTAACTCTGTCTTTCAAATGTAACAAGTAAACAAGATTTTATAATACTGTCAATAGACAATAGACAGTAGGTGCAGGAGTAGGCCATTCGGCCCTTCTAGCCAGCACCACCATTCACTGTGATCATGGCTGATCATACACAATCAGTACCCCGTTCCTGACCTCTCCCCATATCCCTTGACCCTGCTATCTATAAGAGCTCTATCTAACTCTCTCTTGAATGCATCCAGAGACTTGGCCTCCACTGCCTTCTGGGGCAGAGCATTCCACATATTCACCACTCTCTGGGTGAAAAGGTTTTTCCGCATCTCTGTTCTAAATGGCCTACCCCTTATTCTTAAGCTGTGGCCTCTAGTTCTGGACTTACCCATCAGCGGGAACATGCTTCCTGCCTCCAGCGTGTCCAATCCCTTAATAACCTTATATGTTTCAATCAGATTTCAATCTGTCTTCAAAGTCAGATACATTACTGGGCAATAGCACAACCTGTGTGCATTATAACTGCGATGATTTGAAAATTAGAATGATATTTAGCTATACTAACATGACAGCAGACAAATCTACTCATTCAATGGATATTATGGAGTAATATAGCATTTGAATGAAAGCGATCCCAAACCATTGAGTGACTTCATCACTGTAGCATAGCAACTGTGGAGGAACTGAATAACATTTTAACAATAGTTTGCCAAATACAAGTAGGCACAAATTAATTAACTCTTGTAGAATAGAGATGCAATCATCTTTGTTTTGCTTCTGTTTACTAATTCTCTGTCCCATGTACTCTCTATGCATGCGTGTTTTATTTTGTTCATAGTACAATAATGAAGAATTAGGGTGATATTCTTAAGACACCGATCTGTAATATGCTATAATACTGTATGTTACAAGGAAATTGTCACATTTTAAATTTAACTAGAACAAAGCATGATTATGATAATAAAAAAAATGTTGGAAGAACTCAGTGAGACAGGCAGGAAGGAAATAGATGGCTGAAAGTTTGCAATAATGCCCTCCAGATGTAGGCTTTTAACCAGAAATGTCAATTGTCCATTTTCCTCTGCAAATTCTGCCTGCTCTCCATTGCTTTTTTCCAGCTGCTTGTTTTTTGCTCCAGATTCAATCATTATTAGTCCTTTGTGCCTCAAAGATGATTATGTTTGTTGGATGCCAATGATTTAATTTTTAAGATTTCGTTCTTGATGTTCCTAATAATAGTGTCCCAGTTTCAATCAATTTCAGCTCTTTCATCAATGACCATCTCTTCATTCAAATGATAGAAGGGGGAAGTATTCCTGTTGACTGCAGAATTCAACTGGATTCACAATGGTTCTGATAATGAGGTATTTTGTAGCCTCAGGGAGAAAGACCTGGACAACAAGCAGGCTTGCATTAACAAGTGTAGCGACATCCATGCTATGTAAAGGTCAAACAATGACTACCTCTTTCTGATACTCAGTAGTACTACAATACCCATCAACAAACCTTTGGATTCTCCATTGAACTACAACAAAGTTTGGGGTAGTTTTATAGCATAGCAGTTAGCAAAATGCTTCTACAGTGCCAGCAACTCAAGTTCAATTCCTGCCATTCTCCATCAGGAGTTTGTACCTTCTTCCTGTGACTGCATGGATGCTTCAGTTTCCTACCAAATTCCAACAATGTATGGGTTGGTAGGATAATTGGTCACATGGATGTAATTGGGTGGTGCGGTCTTCTTGGGCTAGAAGTGCCTGTTATTGTGTTGTATCTTGAAATAACATACAAGTTGTAACTGCCAGAGCAAGTTATCAATTGTGCAACAAGTCACTTATTTGCTCTCCATCCAACGTTATTCTACACTGATAAAGTTCATAGATGGTGGAAAACTTTGTTTGTCTTGTTGATTTCAATTCAAAGAGCACTTAAGAAACTTAATACCAGACATGGCAAATCAGCTACTAGATCAGCAAGCCATCTGCCATCTTAACTATACATGCTATCCACTAACAGTCATTGCAGTTTTGCAATGTTCACTATGTAGAAAATGCAATGCAACAACTTGTAACAGGTTCTTTGATAAAACTACCAAGGCCACAAGCTTTACCACAGAACAGGAGCAGCAAGTTCATGGCAGTATGTAATCTCCAATTTCCTTCAAAATTCCACACTGTCCAAACTTGGAGGCATCATCATTCATGGGTTAGAGCCCAAGTATTCTCTGCAGAACAAAACCAGGTCCCATCTATGCAGGGCACGATCTTGTTGGAGTGATATCAAAATGACTATTATTCATAATTTATCAATGAACCTGCACAGTGATAATTGTGTGTATAAGCTTCATGTACTTAAGGAATTTGAACTAATAATCAGGAAGTACAGTGCAGCAGTGTTGTCTGGCTTCGTGTCTGTGGACTCACTTTTGTAATCTTCAGTTCTGAATGCAAATTACTTACTTTTATTGTTTGTGTGATTTGTTTTTTTTTCTCTGCTCATTGGGGATTTGACGGTTTTCTTTATTTTGATGGGTTCTATTGGGTTTCTTTATTTTGTGATTGCCAGTAAGGAGACAGATCTCAAGCTTGTTTTGAAAACACATATGTACTTTGATCATGAATGTACTTTGAACTTTGTTATACAAAGCCCTATTTTCACTTGTTATCAATTTTTTACACACATGTTCCTTTGTGTAGCAATTGACATCACATTATTTGATAAAGTATGGAAATGACTGTCTTATTTTAGGGCAGTATTATACTGAAATTAATATATCAATGAGCAGTCTTGTACGGCACTTCTCCAAACAGCTAAACTGCTGAGGATGTTCACCCTAGTAGGCATCATTTTATCAGAGTGACAGGATTTCAGAGTAGTCCCTGCCTCATCTGCAGACACCAGCCTGTGACATGCTGTATCGAATAGCATAAATCGACTGGCTCGTAATGTCTTATTCAGATTCTTTTCAACAAAAAGTAAGGTTGTCTCCAGATTTCTTTCAGTTGGTGACAGCACATCAAGTGTTGCTCCCAAGGTTAATTAGAAAAATTATCTCATCTATACATAACAAAAAAGGGAGCTTTCTGCATTCTGATACACTAACCTACACCAGTCCTATTCTGCGCGCACCTGTGATCAATCAAAGTCATTCCCCTGACAGTCCCAATAGATGTTAGGTTGTTCAGCCAAGCGTGACTGCACTGGCATGCTAACCGTACGCATGAAATAGGGTGATCTAAATGGCTTGTCGGTTTTAATCTCAAGTATATTTTATAGAGAATTTTCTTGTCTCATGCTTGGGGTTTGTGAGGGAGTAAGTGGAAGCTGTTGGTTTAGCAGCAGGCATAATTGGCAACAATGTGAAAAACCATGGGCCAAATGTCAATCAGGAAGTGGACCTTCATTGCTATCTCTCAGAGAACTAATGACAAGTTACAGATAGGCTAGTGTTGGAACAGCAAATGTTCTTTTCTTAGCACAAATATTAATGATGTTGTTATAAATGGTTATCCTAATTGGAACAGAGATATTTATTACAATATGTTTACAATGAACAGGTATTTACTTACACAATAGATTAATAAAATAAGATCATAATCATAGAGTATAGTCAAAAATCTCAGTTTGATCTGACTTCTTGATGAAATATCAAAATGCTTTGCTATCTTTTTTGTAGCAATGGTACTTAAAATGGTATTAGATTCTCTGTATTTTTTCAGTACTAAAAAAATACGAAACCGAGACAAAGCTTTGTTACCCAGTAAATATTAATAAAAATGTTCATCATTTAAATGTAGTCTTTTCTTGCAAACTACTTGCACTCTGCATGCAACTTCTCACACTCTCATTTTTCAATCACATATTGTCTATATTTCTTTTACTATCTCACTCTCTCTATTACAGCATTTCAGAATGCCATCTTTCAAAAAGGGAAACATTATCAAGTCCCCAATGAGTTTATAGTTGAAAGGGAGCAATTATGTACTTTATTGATTTAGCCACATAAATTGTATAACTATGAACAAAGATGGATATCCTTCTGTGAGTAATTTGATTCCTAACTCACCTACACCTTCCTGACAGCCACAAGTCACATCAGAAGTATAATTAAATGTTCTCCACTACCCTGAAAGAATCCAGCTCCATTGCTTGAAGCTTAATGCCATCCATCATAAATTGGTTGCTTAACTGACATTCTGCCCATCTACCTGATCCTAACTGCAGTATGTCATTTACTAAATCCACTAAAAGTACTATATCAATTGGCGAAACCATCTATTATATGTCTGCCAAACGTATAATCTGTACCAACTCCATCTATAAGATATTCCTTCTTCATCAGCCCTTTTACCTCTTCCACCCATCTCCTCCCAAGTTCTCACTTCATCCCCTCCTTCCCCACTCACCCACCTTCCTCCTCACCTGGTTTTACCTATAACCTGCCAGCTTATACTTGTTTTCCCTCCACTTCTTATTCTGGCTTCATCCCCCTTACTTTCCAAGCCTGATGAAGGGCCTCAGCCCAATATGTCAACTGATTATTCTAAACACTAGAAAGGCTGCTGAGGCTGGAAATCCAGTGCAACACGTGCAAAATGCTGGAGGAACTCAGCAGGTCAGGCAGCATCTATAGAAATGAACATTTTAGGCCAAGACCCTTTTTCAGGACTGAGAAGGAAGGAGGGAAATGCCAGAGTAAAAAGGTGAGGTGGGGGTAAGGGAAGGAGGCTAGTTAGAAGGAGATTGATGACTGAAGGGCTGGAATAGAAAGAATCTGATAGCGAGAATAGAGTGGACCATTGGAAAAAGGGAAGGAGGAGGGGGCCCAGGAGGAAGTAAAGTGAGAGCAGGCAGGTGAGAAGAGGTAAAAGGTCAGATTGAGGAATAGAGGATTAACTGGAAGGAGAAATCGATATTCATGCCATCAGATTGGAGGCGACCCAGATGGAATATAAGGTGTTGCTCCTCCACCCTGGGGCCATGGACCAACATGTCAGAACTGGACTGGGAATTGGAATTAAAATGTTTGGCCACTGGGAAGTTCTTCTGTTTATTCTCCTACCTCAACACCACCTGACCTGCTAATTTCCTCCAGCTTTTGTGAGTTGCTTAAGATTTCCAGCATCTGCAGGATCTCATGTTTAAAACACAGGAAGAGCATCAAACAAGTTCTTTACCATATTGCCCATTACCCGATTTAAACATTTGTCACTATCTTTTTAATGTCTCTAGCTCTAATATATAACTCCTTATCTATCAGCACTTTAAGAGTAAATTCATCTATGATGACACTGTAGTCATTCTTTCTTTATCACACATTTGGTTAAAAAATGATGGGCAGTGAATACTGGCCTTTTCCAGTAGCTCCCACATCCCGTAAAGATATAAGTAATGTCAGAAGAGGACTGGCTCACTCCATTGAGGCAATAGTCTGAAATGGCAGAGTGAGAGGTATCTGCCTATCTCATTAACTGTAAAATCTAATGAAAAAGTGGCAGGAGCAAGAAGTGAAAGACAGGAAAATGGATTGAAAATGAGAACCTTGTCAGCATCTATAGCTTCTGTCTTGGATGATAACCATGGTCTCTGCAATGGCCCTTTCAGTTCTGACAAGCATTATAAGCATTATCCTCCCTTGAGGGTAAGGTCATACAGCCTGGTCTGTTTTCTGCCTGTTATCAGCTGCTACCTGCAATTATGCATCACTATGTCCTGCAAGAAAGACAGTGGTATGACAGTGTTGTGATGAACTGCAATTGGAGCTCATGCCTGTCATTACTGAATAGCAGACAGCAGGTACACTGGCAAAGCAGCACACACAAACTGCTTGAGGAACTCAGCAGGTCAGGTAGCATCTTTGGAAATAAATAAATAATCAACATTTCGAACTGGGACCCGTCTTCAGGACTGAAAATGAAGGGGGAAGATACCAGAATAAAAAGATGGGATGAGGAGAAGAAGGCTAGCTGGAAGCTGACTGGTGATGCCAAGTGGTTGGGAAAGGTAAAGGGCTGGAGAAGAAGGAACCTAATTGGAGAGGAGTGTGGACCATAGGAGAAAGGGAAGGAGGAGGTGACCCATGGGGAAGTTATAGGTAGTTGAGAAGAGGTAAAGGACCAGAGTGAGAAATAGAAGAAGAGAGTAGAGTGAGTGAAATAACTCTTGCTAGAACTGTATAAAAGACTAATTATGGTATAGCTGTAGCAGCACCATTTCCATCCTGACCTACTGAGCTTCTGCACCATTTTGTGTGTGTTGCAGCTTCTGCAGACTTTTTTGTGTTCATGTATACTTGCAGTAGTGTGGACAGTGAAATGAAGCTGTGAATGTTTGTGTTGTGGCTGATGGAGTGAATAGGTGAGTGATGGGGCTGTGATCAATTAAAGTATCTAATTAAGCAAATCGATTATATACATCATTCCCGTGATCAGCCACTAGCCAACAATCTTCACAGAACTTCCCAGGAAGGCCCTATGTCAATAGAGCATGTTTCTCCTCTCCACTTCCCTCATCGAAGCATCTGGCATATTGCCATGCTATCATTCACTCCTGTTCTGAACCATTCTAAAAGCTCCCAGGTCAGGAAATTTTTGGATGCCATCTACAAGCACAGTGCAATCTCCATCAAGAAACAGCTAGTTTGATCTAAATATTGTAGGATATCTAGTTGAGACCACAAAGCCTGTTGGCCTCTGCTGGTTAGTGAGAATTAAATGTAAGTGGTGTGACTGACACCTGCATGATTTTGCATTCCATCTATATTAGTGAAGTCTTAAGTTGGTTATTTTTGTACCATGACCTCACTCCCACTCTACTTAAGGATATCCACTTTAGATCCTCATAATATTAGAAGTTCTTTGTTCTCATACATTTAAATTGATCTGCAGTAACTAACTTGCTTCCTTTTGGCCTTGAATCCAAGACCTTCCAAGTATATAGGTATCCAGAGGCTCTGGAGCAGCATATTGCTGAAAGAACAAGTCACATATTGATTTCAGATTAAGGACTTGCAGAAAATAAATGTGCTTGTTGCTTTGACGACATTTCAAGGAGAATAGTAAAGGTTATAATTGTTCTAAATATACTGCTTGAGCACAGCCTTTTTGATTTAACCTGCTTGATGTTAAAAATATTTCCTGAAACCTATCCAGTAAAAGCACACAACGTACATAAAGCTTCCTGACCTCCTGTTGGAAGGTAAGATTAAGCATGGTAGTATAGTATGCCATCACTTGAGTTGAGTACGATGTTCTAAGAGGTTATCTGTTGGTGGGTTCTCCAGTGGCTATAGAGGCCAATCTGGGGTCCACATATTCTGGTGCAGTGTGAGCACAAGTAAATGGTGGCTGTGGTCAGTGGTTGTGTCTCTTGGTTATTCAGTCTCTCCTTCCGCAGCTGCTGCGTGCGCTCTGCTGCACAGCGGAGACCATTCTCATATAGTACAGCTGCCCCTCGAGCAGATTTCCTCCAGGTGTATCTATTGAGTGCAATGTCTTCCCAGTTTTCAGATAGAATGTTGAATGTTTTCAGGCAGATTTTGATGTTATCTTTGAAACATGTCCTTTGCCCACCAGGGGGCTCACTGATATCACATCAATGGGAAGTCAAGGATCTACTTGAGGAGACACAAGTCAGGCATCCGAATGCCGTAACCTATCCATCGGAGCTGGTTTTGCTTCATGCTGGTGGAGATTAGGGACTGTAGCTCTTTCTTAACTGAGATTGTTTTGATGGATCGAATGCCCTTCTGTATTATAAATTCTCTGTGAATCTGATGTTTTCCAACTTCTGAGGTTGGGAATATGACAGAGTCCACTGAGCAAAAAATAGCATGTTTTTTGTTAGACCTTTCAGCTAGTGAGTAGACATAGAACCATAGAACATTACAGCACAGAAACAGGCCTTTTGGCCCTTCTTGGCTGTGCCGAACCATTTCTCTGCCTAGTCCCACTGACCTGCACCTGGGCCATATCCCTCCATACACCTCTCATCCATATACCTGTCCAAGTTTTTCTCAAATGTTAAAAGTGAGCCGCATTCACCGCTTCATCTGGCAGCTCATTCCACACTCCCACCACTCTCTGTGTGAAGAAGCCCCCCCTCCCCAATGTTCCCTTTAAATTTTTCCCCCTTCACCCTTAACCCATGTCCTGTTTTTTTTCTCCCCTGGCCTCAGTGTAAAAAAGCTTGCTTGCATTCACTCTATCTATCCCCATCATAAATTTATATACCTCTATCAAATCAACCCTCATTCTCCTATGCTCCAGCGAATGAACTCCTAACCTATTCAACCTTTCTCTGTAACTCAGATTCTCAAGTCCCGGCAACATTCTTGAAAACCTTCTCTGCACTCTTTCAACCCTATTAATATCCTTCCTGTAATTTGGTGACGAAAACTGCACACAATACTCCAAATTCGGCCTCACCAAAGCCTTATACAACCTCACCATAACATTCCAACTCTTATATTCAATACTTTGACTTATAAAGGCCAATGTACCAAAAGCTCTCTTCACTACTCTATCTACCTGTGACGCCACTTTTAGGGAATTTTGTATCTGTATTCCCAGATCCCTCTGTTCTATTGCACTCCTCAGTGCCCTACCATTTACCTTGTATGTTCTACCTTGGTTTGTCCTTCCAAAGTGCAATACCTCAAACTCAATCTGCCATTTTTCAGCTCACTTTTCCAGTTGGTCCAGATCCCTCTGCAAGCTTTGAAAACCTTCCTCACTGTCCACTACACCTCCAATCTTTGTATCATCAGCAAATTTGCTGATCCAATTTACCATATTATCATCCAGATCATTGATATAGATGGCAAATAACAATGGACCCAGCACTTGTCCCTGTGGCACACCGCAGTTAACAGGCCTCCACTCAGAGAAGCAATCCTCCACTACCACTCTCTGGCTTTTCCCATTGAGCCAATATCTAATCCAATTTACTACCTCACCATGTATACCTAGTAACTGAATCTTCCTAACTAACCACCCATGCGGGACCTTGTCAAAGGCCTTATTGAAGTTCATGTAGACAACATCCAGTGCCTTCCCTTCATCTACTTTCCTGGTAACCTCCTTGAAAACTCTACTAGATTTGTTAAACATGACCTACCACGCACAAAGCCGTGTTGACTCTCCCTAATAAGTCCCCGTCTATCTAAATACTTGCAGATCCTATCTCTTAGTACTCCTTCCAGTAATTTACCTACTACCGACATCAAATTTACCAGCTTATAATTTCCCGGATTACTTTTAGAGCCTTTTTTAAACAACAGAACAACATCAGCTATCCTCCAATCCTCCGGCACCTCACCCGTAGATACCGACATTTTAAATATATCTTCCAGGGCCCCTGCAATTTCAACACTAGTCTACTTGAAAGGAATTCTGGCTCAGCATTATTGAACGTTTTGATTTGCAAGTAGTCTGAAGGTGCAATACAGTTTCCCTTTGCTTTCCAATTCTCACCATCTCCTTTGTATCAGATAGATTTGAATTTGCCTACTCACTTTGAGGTTTTAATTAATCCCATGGATAAGAAGTTGTCAGGAGTATAATGGAGTATACTGATAATGAATGGAACAAGGGGATGACTTCTAGTGAGAATTGGAATTCAGAGCAGAGATGAAGGACATGGCATCTCTAAGTAATATGCTCTTAACAATAATTTATCTAAAGCTCTCTAAAAGCTATTCACCTTTCTCATAATAAGTTGACCAGAACTGAACACAGTTCTATAGCAATGGCATAATTAGACTTTTAGATAGGTCTAGCAGGAGTTCCAGTTAATTCATTTCCCATCCCTCAACAAGAGAAAAGGAAAGTATCAAATCATTTCTCTTAACTATCTTTGTGTTGGCCCTACTTTATCTTCAGGGATCTCTGGAAAAACATTCCCAAGTCTTGCAAAAGTGTCAGAGTCCATTATTGAAGCATAGCTTCCATTTTCTCCTAAAGTTCTGAGTTCCTTCCCATTTTTCTGAATTCCTGCTTTGACAGCCTGTCTTCCAAGCACCTTTGTCAAGTCTATAACAATCATGCTACATTCTTCATTTTGCCTAAAGCAACATTCCCTCTATTTTTTTTACAGCTGCACAAGCTATCGCTTCTCTGAGCAGGAACTGCTTACACGGCCTGAGAACTGTGTGGTTCTTTGTATTAACATCATATAAAAGAAAATTGCAGCTGCACAGCAACGAAAGCTGTGTGCATGGGAGCATTGCAGTTAATGTATAGCTGCACACCCTTGCAGCTTCAAGGAATCAGTGGCTTAGAGCCAAAGGTTATTGTATTGGAAAAGGTAACAATTGTCTCTGAAGATCCTTTTGGTCCCAGCAGGTGTGTTACCACAACTGTAACAGCAATGTTGTAATTGCCAGCGACAGAGCACAAGTAATGCCATCCTGAGTTAAGGCAACAGTGTCTTGTTTGACTGACCATGCTGCAGGCCTAGGCCTGAAACATCAGATGGCTGTGAATTGTTGAGCTTCACCCAGAGCATGCCCTGTTCTCACTGTTACTATCATGTAGGGGGTACAGAAGCCCGAAGGCACACACTCTGCAATTCAAGAACAGCTTCTTCCCCTCTGCTATCTGATTCCTAAATGGACACTGAATCTTTGGATACTACCTCACTTTTTTTTAAATATACAGTCGACCCTCCTTATCCACGGATTCCACATGCGCGGATTCAACCAACCACGGACCTGGAAAACCTGGAAGTTCTCTCTCTAGCACTCGTTGTTTGAGCATGTACAGACTATGTTTTCTTGTCATTATTCCCTGAACAGTACAGTATAACAACTATTTACGTAACATTTACATTGTATTAGGTATTATAAGTAATCTAGAAATGAGTTAAAAGTACAGGCAGTCCTCGGGTTATGAACAAGTTCCATTCCTGATTCTGTCTTTAAGTTGGACTTGAAGTCAGAACAAAACAGGTAGTGTCAGTTAGTCAAACGGTTTTCTTAGTATATAGTACATATTTTACTTTTATAAAACACTTAAGAAACATATGTATTTCAACAATTAAACCACTGTGTTGCTTAGTAATAATTGTAGCTTTCATCAGGGCAGGCCTTTCATGCGCTCCATTAAAATTGTTCTGATCGTTGACCGACTGTAGCCTAATGCTTTTCCAATGACCGATAGCGTTTCACCTCTTTCTAATCACTTTATTACTTCCAACTTATTTTCAATCGTGATCATGATTATTTTCATGAACAGAAACACCGCAGATTCAGAGCTGCACTGCCAGGTCCTAATGTCCACCACACCGAACATGTTAAATAAAGTCCGGGGTTCTGCTGGGTCCTAAAGACCACTGCACTGAGCCAGGTTAAATAAGGAACTTGAGCATTCGTGTTTTTTGGTATCCCCGGGGGGTCCCGGAACCGCTCCCCTGTGGATAAGGAGGGCCGACTGTACAGTATTTCTGTTTTTGCATGTTTTTTTTTCATCTATACAATATACGTAACTGATTTACTTGTTTATTTATTTGTTTTTTAATTTTATTTATTTTTTTCTCCCTGCTAGACATTGAACTGCTGCTGTTAAGTTAACAAAGTTCATGTCACATGCTGGTGATAATAAACCTGATTCTGATTCTGATATTATCACAGCTTCATGTGAACAGTCAAATTCAGCTTACGCCTGACTGGAAACAAGTTAAGTCTGGTAAGCAAGGCAATAACATGGCCTTCCTTTGAGAAACTGTGTGACCTGTATCTGCACTGCAGTGCATGCTGAAAGCTCAGTCATCACCTGCTACACAATGGTTCGTAGCTGTACACTGTCAAGGAGATGCCTATCATCAGTCCTTCCACTCCATTGGCAATGACAGATTCAAACTCCATTCAAACACCTAGGAAGAAATGGAGAATGACTTTTTTATACTTATGACCCTCTTTCAGGTTTTCTAGCAGGATAGACAATGCCCAAAGCATACATGTTTATGCATTTACATCGGACTTTTATCGCGAGACTACCTGGTCTTGATCTTTCTCTGAACCCTCGGCAGCTGAACTAATGAACAAGCTTTACCCTCCGGGGAATTGGCATGACTATTACCCTAGACTCCAGTATAGGCCACTCCACTTGGGTATAAAAACTCACTTGCTTCTACATGCTAAGAACAGTTGGAATCTGGTGTGGTAAATGACTGGCGTCCCGTTGCACTCACATCCATCATCATGAAGTGTTTCGAGAGGCTCATCATGAAGCATATCAAGACCCTGCTGCCCCCCTCACTGGACCCCCTGCTGTTTGCATACTATCCCAACCGCTCAACAGATGATGCCATTGTCATCACCCTCCACCTGACCCTAAGCCACCTGGACAAAAAAGACACGTACGTTCAAATGCTGTTCATAGACTTCAGTTCAGCATTCAACACAATCATCCCTCAAAAAATGACTGGAAAGCTGAGCCTACTGGGACTGAACACCTCCCTCTGCAACTGGATACTAGACTTCCTGACTGGGAGACCTCAGTCAGTCCGGATCAGGAGCACCATCTCCAAAACCATCACACTGAGCACGGGGGCTCACCAGGGCTGTGTGCTCAGTCCACTGCTGTTCGTTCTGCTGTTCCACGACTGCGCGGCAACACACAGCTCGAACCACATCATCAAGTTCGCCAATGACATGACCATGGTGGGTCTCATCAGCAAGAACAACGAATCAGCTTACAGAGAGGAGGTGCAGCAGCTAACGGACTGGTGCAGAGCCAACAACCTGTCTCTTAATGTGAACAAACCAAAAGGGATGGATGTTGACTTCACGAGTGCACGGAACAACCACTCCCCACTGAACATCAACTGGTTCTTGGTAGAGATCATTAAGAGCATCAAATTTCTTGGTGTTCACCTGGCGGAGAACCTCATCTGGTCCCTCAACACCAGCTCCATAGCAAAGAAAACCCAGCAGCGTCTCTACTTTCTGCAAAGGCTGAAGAAAGTCCATCACCCACCCCCCATCCTCATCACATTCTACAGGGGTTGTATTGAGAGTATCCTGAGCAATTGCATCATCGCCTGGTTCAGAAATTGCACCATCTCAGATCGTAAGACCCTGCAGCAGATAGTGAGGTCAGTTGAGAAGATCATCAGTGTCCCTCTTCCATCCATTACAGACATTTACGCTACATGCTGCATCCGCAAAGCAAACAGCATTATGAAGGACCCCACGCACCCCTCATACAAACTCTTCTCCCTCCTGCCATCTGAAAAAAGGCACCGAAGCATTCGGGCTCTCACAACCAGACTATGTAACAGTTTCTGCCCCAAAGCTATTAGACTGCTCAATATCCAGAGCCTGGACTGACACCTTACTGCCCTATTGTCTTGTTTATTATTTATTGTAATGCCTGCACTGTTTTGTGAACTTTATACAGTCCTGGGTAGGTCTGTAGTCACGTAGTTTTTTTTCTGCGTTGTTTTTTACATAGTTCAGTCTAGTTTTTGTACTGTAACATCATGGTCCTGAGAAAACATTGTTTCATTTTTACTATATAACGTACCAGCAGTTATGGTCAAAATGACAATAAAAGTGACTTGACTTGACTTGGTGGACGGAATATGACTGTGCACTCCCTTCCTGGTTGGAAGTGCCCCGCCAGCAGATGAAGAGGGTGCAGTGGAAGCAGGAGTGGTGCAGCTGACCGGATAGGACCTCCTGCAATTCTGCAATGAAAAAGGAAAAAGACATGATATGATGTGAGCTGAGGGTTGTCGGGCACAAGTAGTAAATAAGATACGTTAACCAAATAAAATATGGTGGATTGAGGGGAAGTTTGATATTACTGTCCCATATTCAAAATGATTTCAGAGCTGTTACAGGTCATTGACTCCATGGTTAAAGGCACCTTCTTTGTCCTCCTGATAGCTCAGCCGTTGGGATTGGAAATATTCTTCAGCAGTTTGATCGGGGCATGACTGCACAAGCACGTGGATGTCAGCCAGTTTGAAAGGAGATGGTTATTTCTTCAATGGTTTGATCAGGGTACGACTGCGCAAGCGCATGGACGCCAGCTAAGGAGAACGGTGAGAAGAGTTTAAAAGTAAGAAGAGTTTAAAAGGAGATGGATATTTCTTCAGCGGTTTGATCGGGGCACGACTACACAAGCCCGTGGACGTCAGCCAGTGAGAACAGCGAGAAGAGTTTACAAGGAGACAGCTTTATAGAGCGGGCAGCAGAGTAGAGGGAGACAGAATAGGAAACTTTGGCTCAACGGGCCTTCAGCGATAACGGGTTGAGGCGAGGTAGGTTACCTAAGTAGAATACAGCCAGGAAGTCTGTGTGCGAGGCCGGTGTTTTGTGCTCCGTTTCAGATGTGGGAAGTCCAGGAGACTCCCAGCCTACCGGATGGCCACATCTGTGTGAGATGCATCGAGCTGCAGCTCAACAGGACCATGTTAGGGAACGTGAGGAAGTGATGGAGAGGAACTATAGTCAGGTAGTCACACAGAGGCCTCAGGAAACAGTTAAGTGGGTAACAATCAGGAGAGGGAAGGGCAGGAGTCAGAGGCTAGAGAGCACCCTTGTGGCTGTACCTCTTGACGGTAAGTACTCCTGCTTGAGTACTGTTGGGGGAACAGCCTACCTGGGGGAAGCAACAGTGGTCGCACCTCTGTCACAGAGTCTGGCCCTGTGGCTCAGCAAATTAAGGAAAGGAAGAGGATGGCAGCAGTGATAGGGGACTCTATAGTTAGGGGGTCAGACATGCGATTCCATGTATGCAGGAAAGAAAGACGGATGGTAGGTTGCCACCCAGGTGCCAGGGTCCGGGATGGTTCTGATCATATCCATGATATCCTGAAATGGGAAGAACAGCCAGAGGTCATGATACATATAGGTACCAACAACATAGGCAGGAAAAGGGAGGAGGTCCTGAAAGCAGACTACAGGGAGTTAGGAAGGAAGTTGAGAAGCAGGACCTCAAAGGCAGTAATCTCGGAATTACTGCCTATGCCACGTGACAGTGAGTATAGGAATAGAGTGAGGTGGAGGATAAATGTATGGCTGAGGGATTGGAGCAGGAGGCAGGGATTCGGATTTATAACCATATAACAATCACAGCATGGAAACAGGCCATCTCGGCACTCCTAGTCCATGCCGAACTCTTAATCTCACCTAGTCCCACCTACCCGCACTCAGCCCATAACCCTCCACTCCTTTCCTGTCCATATACCTATCCAATTTTACCTTAAATGACACAACTGAACTGGCCTTTACTACTTCTACAGGAAGCTCATTCCACACAGCTATCACTCTCTGAGTAAAGAAATACCCCCTCATGTTTCCCTTAAACTTCTGCCCCCTAACTGTCAAATCATGTCCTCTCATTTGAATCTCCCCTACTCTCAATGGAAACAGCCTATTCACGTCAACTCTATCTATCCCTCTCAAAATTTTTAATACCTTGATCAAATCCCCCCCTCAACCTTCTACGCTCCAAAGAATAGAGACCTAACTTGTTCAACCTTTCTCTGTAACTTAAGTGCTGAAACCCAGGTAACATCCTAGTAAATCTTCTCTGCACTCTCTCTAATTTATTGATATCTTTCCTATAATTCTGTGACCAGAACTGTACACAATATTCTAAATTTGGCCTTACCAATGCCTTGTACAATTTTAACATTACATCCCAACTTCTGTACTCAATGCTTTGATTTATAAAGGCCAGCGTTCCAAAAGCCTTCTTCACCACCCTATCTACATGAGACTCCACCTTCAGGGAACTATGCACTGTTATTCCTAGATCTCTCTGTTCCTCTGCATTCCTCAATGCCCTACCATTTACCCTGTATGTTCTATTTGAATTATTCTGGATCATTGGGTCCTCTTTTGGGGTAGGAGTAACCTATACAAAAAGGATGGGCTGTACTTGATTCCCAAGAGGACCAATATCCTGGTGGGGTGGTTTGCTAAGGCTATTGGGGTGAGTTTAAACTAGAACTGTTGGAGGTGGGAACGAAACTGAAGAGACTGGGGAAGAGAAGGTTAGGTCACAAACAGAGAAAGCTTGTAGACAGTGTGAGAGGGAGGATAAGCAGGTGATAGAGAAGGGAGGCACTCAGACCGATGGTTCGAGATGTGTCTGTTTTAGTGCAAGGAGTATTTGGAACAAAGCAGATAAGCTTAGAGCGTGGATCAGTTCTTGGAGCTATAATGTTGTGGCCATTACAGAGATTGGATGGCTTAGGGGCAGAAATCGTTAATTCAAGTGCCAGGCTTTAGATGTTTCAGAAAGAACAAGGAAGGAGGCAAAAGAGGTGGGGGTGTGACACTGTTGATCAGAGATCATGCCACAGCTGCAGAAAAGGAGGAAGACATGGAGGGATTGTCCACAGAGTCTCTGTGGGTGGAGGTTAGGAACAGGAAGGGGTCAATAACTCTACTGGGTGTTTTTATAGATCACCCAATAGTAACAGGGGCATCGAGGAGCAGATAGGGAGATAGATTCTGGAAAGGTGTAATAATAACAGGGTTGTCGTGGTGGGAGATTTTAATTTCCCAAATATCGATTGGCATGTCCCTAGAGTGAGGGGTTTAGATGGGGTGGAGTTTGTTAGGTGTGTTCAAGAACATTTCTTGACACAATATGTAGATAAGCCCACAGGAGATGCTATACTTGATCTGCTATTGGGTATGAACCTAGTCAGGCATCAGGTCTCTCAGTGGGAGAGCATTTTGGAGATAGTGAGCACAATTCTATCTCCTTTACCATAGCATTGGAGTGGGATGGGAACAGACAAATTAAGAAAGCGTTTAGTTAGAGTAAGGGGAAATTTGAGGCTATCAGTTAGGAACTTGGAACCATTAATTGGGAACAGATGTTCTCAGGGAAATGTACGGAAGAAATGTGGCAAATGTTCAGGGGATATTAGTGTGGGGTTCTGCATAGGTACATTCCAATGAGGTGGAAAGGATGGTAGGGACAGGAACCATGGTGTACAAAGTAGAAAGAAAGAGCTTACGAAAGGTAAAAAAACTAGGTAATGATAGAGGTCTAGAAGATTATAAAGTTAGCAGGAAGGAGCTTAAGAAAGAAATTAGGAGAGCAGAAGGGCCCATGAGAAGGCCTTGGCAGACAGAATTAAGAACAACCCCAAGGCATTCTACAAGCATGTGAAGAGCAAGAGGATAAGACGTAAAAGAATAAGACCAATCAAGGGTCAGTGGAAAAGTGTGTATGGAACTGGAGGAGATAGCAGAGGTACTTAATGAGTACTCTGTTTCAGTATTCACTACAGAAAAGGCTCGGTGACTGTAGAGATGACTTACAGTAGATTGAAAAGTTTGAGCATTTAGACATTAAGAAAGAGATGTGCTGGAGCTTTTGGAGAGCATCAAGTTGGATAAGTCACCGGGACCAGATGAGATGTACCCAAGGCTACTGTGGGAGGTGAGGGAGGAAATTGCTGTGGCAATGATCTTTGCATCATCAATGGGGACGGGAGAGGTTCCAGAGGATTGGAGTGTTGCGGATGCTTTTCCATTATTCAAGAAAGGGAGTAGAGATAGCCCAGGAAACTATAGACCAGTGAGTCTTACTTCAAAGGTTGGTAAGTTGATGGAGAAGATCCTGAGAGGTAGGATTTATGAACATTTGGAGAGGCATAGTATGATTAGGAATAGTTAGCATGACTTTATGAAAGGTATGTCGTGCCTTACTAGCCTGAATGAATTTCTTGAGGATGTGACTAAACATATTGATGAAGATAAAGCAGTAGATGTAGTGTATAATGATTTCAGCAAGGCATTTGACAAAGTACCCCATGCAAGGCTTGTTGAGAAAGTAAGGAGATGGGGGATCAAAGGGGACATTGCTTTGTGAATCCAGAACTGGCTCGCCCACAGAAGGCAAAGAGTGGTTGTAAATGGGTCATATTCTTCATGGAGGTCAGTGACTAGTGGTGTGCCTCAGGAATCTGTTCTGGGACCCCTACTCTTTGTGATTTTTATAAATGACCTGGATGACGAAGTGGACAGATGAGTTAGTAAATTTGCTGATGACACAAAGGTTGGAGGGTGTTGTGGATATTGTAGAGGGCTGTCAGAGGTTACAACGGGACATTGATAGGATGCAAAACTGGGCTGAGAAGTGGCAGATGGAGTTCAACCCAGATAAATGTGAGGTGGTTCATTTTGGTAGGTCAAATATGATGGCAAAATATAGTATTAATGGTAAGACTCTTGGCAGTGTGGAGGATCAGAGGGAACTTGAGGTCCAAGCCCATAGGACACTCAAAAGCTGCTACAAAGGTTGACTCTGTGGTTAAGAAACATACGGTATATTGGCCTTCATGAAATATGGGATTGAGTTTAAGAGCCAAGAGGTAATGTTGCAGCTACATAGGAAGCTGGTCAGACCCTACTTGGAGTACTGTGTTCAGCTCTGGTCACCTCACTACAGGAAAGATGTAGAAACCGTAGAAAATGTGCTGAGGAGATTTTCAAGGATGTTGCCTGGATTGGGGAGCATGCCTTATGAGAATAGGTTGTGAGAACTCGGCCTTTTTTCCTTGGAACGACGGCCCATACTGATTGTGCAGCCTTTCTTTGCTTTGTTTCCTTTTTCAACCAGGGAGATCCTTCAAATTTCAAATTTCCTGCACTATATTAGATAATTTTATGCCTGCTGCTCCAGCCTAATTTCCAGAGGAGATGTGTGAGGGGAAAAAAAGTGAGTAGTATTTCAGTCACACAAAGCCTCTGCTTTGGCTCACGGTTGAAATAAACAAAAAGACTTGAATTTATATAGAGCCATGTATCTGTGCAAAAGACAAATGCTCCACCTTCCCATTCACCACTGTTCTCACCTCTATTCAGGGCCCCAAACAGTCCTTCCGGTTGCGGCAGTGTTATGTTTTGTAATTCCACAATACAAAACTAATTGAAAGGAAAAAAATGGAGCTGAAAATAATATTCTTACTTTAGTGAGGAGCGCAGTTATAACATGGTGGTATAATGACGTGTGCCATTCATGCACTTCTTACATATTACTGGAAATGAATTATTTAAGCAAGGAAGGAATGCTTATTCAGAAAATATATTTACAATAATGTATTTCTGAAAAGGGGAGGGTAGGGGTCACTCTACTTTGCAGGAGAGACTTGTGGCTGTGAAACAATCTCGGGTTCTGGAGCCTCCTCCATGGTGGTGGTAGGAGTTGAATCTGGGACTGCAGGAAGAGGTTATGATAGCTCTGGACACCTTTCTTCGGGACATGTTGGCATCCTGAACAGTGCCATGCAAAGGGCCCAATCTGCTGATCTACGCCAGGCCATCTGACAAACCTTTGAACTAACACTTTCAATTTCACCATCCCTAGATGACTGGCAGGTAGCTCCTCCAACACTTTAATACTCAGTTCAGATGGTACAACTATTCTCAATCCTCATATAAGGCAATACCATATAACAATTACAGCACAGAAACAGGCCATCTTGGCCCTTCTAGTCCATACCGAATGCTTACTCTCACCTACCCCCACCGACCTGCACTCAGCCCATGACCCTCCATTCCTTTCCTGTCCATATACCTATCCAACTTTTTTTTTTAAGTGACAATATCGAACCTGTCTCTACCACTTCTACTGGAAGCTCATTCCACACAGCTATCACTCTCTGAGTAAAGAACTTCCCCCTCGTGTTACCCCTAAACTTTTGCCGCCTAACTCTCAACTCATGTCCTCTTGTTTGAATCTCCCCTACTCTCAATGGAAAAAGCCTAAGATTCCACAGGAGATTGCACCTCAGGGAACTATGTACCATTATTCCTAGATCACTCTGCACTACTGCATTCCTCAATGCCCTACCATTTACCATGTATGTCCTATTTCGATTAGTCCTACCAAAATGTAGCACCTCACACTTATCATCATTAAACTCCATCTGCCTTCTTTCAGCCCACTCTTCTAACTGTCCTAAATCTCTCTGCAAGCTTTGAAAACCTACTTCATTATCCACAACGCCACCTATCTTAGTATCATCTGCATGCTTACTAATCCAATTTACCACCCATCATCCAGATCATTAATGTATATGACAAACAACATTGGACTCAGTACAGACCCCTGAGGCACACCACTAGTCACTGGCTTCCAACCTGACAAACAGTTATCCACCACTACTCTCTGGCATCTCCCATCCAGCCACTGTTGAATCCATTTTACTACTTCAATATTAATACCTAACGATTGAACCTTCCTAACTAACCTTCCATGTGGAACCTTGCCAAAGGCCTTACTGAAGTCCATATAGACAACATCACTGCTTTATCTGTTGTAATGTGAGTATTATTAAAAGTAAGTTAATACTAATCGGGGAGTTGTTGGTAGCAAGAGGCGGGATCCGGGGTTGGCGGGGTTTTTACTTCCGCTCTTTTTACTCCCAGTGTGCATTATATATCGTTCCTCCACCCATGCCGCACGAGGTACCTGGAAGCCTCTATACTGTAAATATCATTTGTCATCCCACATAAAGGTGTTCTTTTGGCCATCAAATTGTCGAGTGGTCTTTTTGTAAATTAAAAGTTACCACATTACCCTTGTCAACTTTCCTAGTAACCTCTTCAAAAAATTCAATAAGATTTGTCAAACATGACCTTCCACGCACAAATCCATGTTGACTATTCCTAATCAGACCCTGTCTATCCAGATAATTATATATACCATCTCTAAGAATACTTTCCATTAATTTACCCATCACTGACATCAAACTTACAGGCCGATAATTGCTAAGTTTACTCTTAGAACCCATTTTAAACAATGGAACGACATCAGCAATAAACCAATCCTCCGACACCATTCCCATTTCTAATGACATTTGAAAGATTTCTGTCAGAGCACCTGCTATTTCTACACTAACTTCACTCAAGGTCCTAGGGCACATCCAGTCAGGATCTGGAGACTTATCCACTTTTATATTCTTTAAAAACACCAGTACTTCCTCTTCTTTAATCGTCATAGCTTCTATAACTACCCTACTTGTTTTCCTTATCGTACACAATTCAATTTCCTTTTCCTTAGTGAATACCGAAGAAAAGAAATTGTTCAAAATCTCCCCCATCTCTTTTGGATCCACACATAGCTGTCCACTCTGATTTTCTAAGGGACCAATTTTATCCCTCGTTATCCTTTTGCTATTACTATAACCGTAGAAACCCTTTGGATTTATTTTCACCTTACTTGCCAAAGTAACTTCATACCTTTTTTTTAGCTTTTCTAATTTATTTCTTAAGATTCTTTTTACATTCTTTATATTTCTCGAGCACCTCATTTACTCTATGCTGCCTATATTTATAGTAGATCTCTCTCTTTTTCCGAATCAGGTTTCCAATATCCCTTGAAATCCATGGTTCTCTCAAACTTTTAACCTTTCCTTTCAACCTAACAGGAACATAAAGATTCTGTACCCTCAAAATTTCACCTTTAAATGACTTCCACGTCTCTATTGCATCCTTCCCATAAAACAAATTGTCCCAATCCACTCCATCTAAATACTTTCGCACCTCCTCAAAGTTAGCCTTTCTCCAATCAAAAATCGCAACTCTGGGTTCAGACCTACTCTTTTCCATAATTATATTGAAACTAATAGCATTGTGATCACTGGACCCGAAGTGCTCCCCAACACATACCTCCATCACCTGACCTAACTCATTCCCTAATAGGATTTATAACACTGCCCCTTCTCTAGTTGGTACCTCTATGTTTTGCTGCAAAACTATCCTGCACACATTTTACAAACTCCAAACCATCTAGCCCTTTTACAGAATGGGATTCCCAGTCTATGTGTGGAAAATTAAAGTCTCTCACAATCACAACCTTGTGCTTACTACAAATATCTGCTACCTCCTTACAAATTTTCTCCTCCAATTCTCGCTCCCCATTAGGTGGTCTATAATACACCCCTATAAGTGTTACTACACCTTTCCCATTCCTCAATTCCACCCAAATAGTCCCCCTAGACGAGCCCTCTAATCGATCCTGCCAATGCACCGTTGTAATATTTTCTCTGACAAGCAATGCACCACCTCCCCCTCTTGTCCCTCTGATTCTATCACACCTGAAGCAACGAAATCCAGGAATAATTAGTTGCTAATTACACCCCTCCTGCAACCATGTTTCACTAATAGTTACAACATCATTTTTCCAGGTATCAATCCATGCTCTAAGCTCATCCACCTTTCTTACAATACTCCGAGCATTAAAATAAATGCATTTAAGAAATTCTCTGCCTTTTACTCTCTGTTTATCCCTAATGGTGCAAACAACTTTACTGTCTTCTTTTTTCTTCCTTCTCCCCTACAGCTTCGGTCTGAGCACTCCCCTTCTCTATCACCTGCCTATCCTCCTTCACACACTGTCTACAAGCTTTCTCTGTTTGTGAACTAACCTCCTCTCTCCAAGTTGATTCCTAACCCCCCCCCCAACCATTCTAGTTTAAAGTCTCCCCAGTAGCCTTTGCAAATCTCCCCGCTAGGATATTGGTCCCCCTAGGATTCAAGTGCAACCCGTCATTCTTGTACAGGTCAAACCTGCCCCAAAAGAGGTCCCAATGATCCAGAAACTTGAATCCCTGCCTCGTACTCCAATCCCTCAGCCACACATTTATCCCCCACCTCATTCCATTCCTACTCTCACTGTCGCATGGCACAGGCAGTAATCCCAAGATTACTACCTTTGCGGTCCTTCTTCTCAACTACCTTCCTAACTCCATATATTCTCCTTTCAGCACCTCTTCCTTTTTCCTACCTATGTCATTGGTACCATGACCTCTGGCTCCTCACCCTCCCAGTTCAAGGTATCGTGGACATAATCAGAAACATTCCAGACCCTGGCACCAGGGAGGCAAACTACCATCCAGGTCTCCTGACTGCATCCACAGAATTGCCTATCTGATCCCCTGACTATCGAGTCTCCTATTACTACTGCTTTCCTCTTCCTTTCCCTACCCTTCTGAGCTACAGGATCGGGCTCTGTGCTGGAGGCACGGCCACTGTCGCTTCCCCCAGGTAGGCCGTTTCCCCCTCCCCCAACAGTACTCAAACAGGAGTACTTATTGTCAAGGGGTACAGCCACTGGGGTACTCTCTAGTACCTGACTCTCCCCCTTCCCCCTCCTAACCGTGACCCACCTGTCTGCCTTCTGTGGCCCCGGTGTGACCACCTGCCTGTAACTCCTCTCTATCAACTCCTCACTCTCCCTGACCAGACGAAGGTCATCGAGCTGCAGCTCCAGTTCCCGAACACGGTCCCTTAGGAGCTGCAGCTCAGTGCACCTGGTGCAGATGTGGACTTCCAGGAGGTGAGAAAGACTCTAGGACCTCCCACAACCGACACCGAGAACAACAAGCTGTCCTCACACTCATAATCCCCCCTTTCCTCAAATAACAGGAAAAATTGAAAACTAAACCTACCTACCTACCTGTTGAGCCAAAGCCCTTAAGTCTTCACTCTGCTCCGCTGTCCACAAATGACACTGCCCGCTGTATAAAACTGTGTTCCTTTTCAATCTTCCACGCTTCACTGCCTGACATCACATGCCCTCTCGTAGCCCCAATGAGAAGAAAAAATCAAAATGGCTCCCACAACACTCCTGTTCTGATTCTTAGATTCCAAATTAAACCGAAATCAGAATACCTGCCCTTTTAAATCTTCCGTGTTTCACTGCCCGACGTCACACACCTGCACAATGCCACCTCTTTTAACCCCGATGAGAAGATCAAAATGGCTCCCGCAGCACTCCCATTCTGATTCTCAGACTTCCTTCTCCAAATTCTTTAAGAACAATTTCATCTCAGCTTTGGCTAAAATGAGGGAATTGTGCTTTCTGCTGCACATTCCAGCCATTTTGAGTGGCCATGTAGACCTGAGACAGTGTGGGGTCTTTTCTGGTTTCCCTTTGGATCACCTCTTCCTTAATAGAGAGACTTTAGATTTGTGTTAGGGAGAATACGTCAAGATGAGCACACTCTTCAGGTATTTCTTTTCCAAGGGTAAACAGAGCGATCCAACAGCATTTCCAAAATTAGTTGCCTTCTTGAATTTGATCTTGTAAGAGTGTCCTCCAAGAAACAGAGCTCATCTCTGCATTCATACTGCTGCAGCTGGTGGACCACACTTCAGTAGATTCTAGTGGTTGTTTTGACCAACTTTCCAATAAATTTAAATTACCTAAATCTAATTTTTTCAGATATTTACAAATCAGAAATTTTTTACATAAAGTTCTACCATCTTTTCCCAATTCAACTTCAATGGATTTCTCAGATTTGATTTTTACCTTAAATCCTTGTCAGAAGGGATTAGTAGCTTTTATTTATAATATGATTATGAAGATACAACCAGAAATATCTGATAGAATTAAACAACAATGGGAAAAAGAACTTCGATACAATATATCAACAGATAAATGGGAAAAAATTTTACAAATGGTTAATTCTTCTTCTATATGTGCTAAACATGCTTTAATACAATTTAAAATTGTACATAGAGCTTATATGCCTAAAGATAAGCTTGCTCGATTTTATTCTCATATTAACCCTCAATGTGACAGATGTCATTCAGAAGTGGCTTCATTGACCCACATGTTTTGGTCATGTCCCACTTTATATAACTATTGGAAGGACATATTTGTTACCATTTCCTCAATTTGGAATATCGATTTACAACCTCATTTTATTACTGCAATTTTTGGTATACCAAATGAGGATGGTAATCAGTTTTCTCCTTCAATCAGATGAATGATTGCTTTTGTAACATTAATGGCCAGAAGGTCTGTATTACAAAATTGGAAAGAAGTAAATCCTCCTACCACGTCTCAGTGGCTTTTTCAAACTATTTCTTATCTGAGTTTGGAAAAAATTAGAAGCACTATTTTTGACTCATCAATTAAATTTGAAGAAACTTGGGGACCGTTCATTCGACATTTTCATATGAATTAATTTGGCCTTTTCCAGACCTTCTCTCTGTTTATTCTTGTTCAGGTTGGAGTTCCGGAGTTCTTTGACACTATCATATACTTATAAACTGTTATTATTGCCCATGTTAGTTTAGTTTAGTGTTTTTTTTCATATATATTCTCTTTTATATATTTTTAAATTTTTTTTCTTTTTCTTTTGATGATTATTTTTGTTTTTTTTTCATATATAATTATATAGACTTGATTGATTAATGTACTTTTTTTTATTGATGTTCAATAGGATATTATTATCTTATTATTAAGGTAATTTCAAGTCTATTGTATTCATAACCTATTCATTATTATGTTATGTTTTTTTTATATTTATATGAAACACAATAAAAAGATTGAAAAAGATTCTAGTGGTTGATGATTAATATGAGGATAAACACTCCCCATACAGGTACTGGCTGAACCATTTTCCACTCCTAGCCAGGCTCAAGGCCTCTCTGTCAATCTGTGCAAAGCTTTTCTCTATGGTGGTAAGGGAACATGATATAAATTCCATGTGGCATTCCTTTCCATCACTCATAACATCTGACATGACTGCACCTATACCATAATTTGAGGCATCACAGGCAAGCTACACTGAATGATGTGAATCATACTATATGAGAATAGTGTCTGACATCATCATTTCCTTTGCCTTTTGGAAAGCCACCTCACACTGCTTTGTCCATTGCCATTTCTTCTTGATCTGTAGTAATAAGTTCAAAGGGTCGCCAAAGTAACCAGGTTTGGCAGGAAGCTGTTATAGGAATTGACAAATCCTGAAAAGCACAGTAACTGTGACACATCCTTCAGCCTTGGGACATCCACCAGTGGTTGAATTTTCTAAGCATCCTTGTGTAATCCTTGTGCATCAGTGTCATGCTTGGTTTAAAGAATTCACACTTGCTGCGACGTGCTCTGAGCTCACAATCTTCTAATCATTTTAACATTTTTAATCACTTTGAGATTTTGAAGATGTTCCTTGTCATCCTCACCTGTAACCATGATATCATCCAGGTAACAATGATTGACTGGGCAACTTTGCAGCACCAGGTCCATACACAGCCTTCTGCCAGAGTCCAGATGCAGGTATAGATGTTACTCCAAAAATAAGCATACTATAGCAATAAAGCCCTTTCTGAGTGTTTATGGTGAGAAACACTTTGGTTTCTTCTTCCATCTCCATCTGTAGGTAGACCTCAGCTAAGTCCACATTGCTGAAGTATTTTCCTCCAGAAAAGTTTGCAAAAATATCCTCTATCCTCGGCAAATGGTATTGATCTCTTTTCAGTACTGGGATGACTGTGGCCTTAAAGTCACCACAGATCCTAACAGATTTAATTCTTCTTGACTACTGGGACCATTGGTGTTGCCCATGGGCTCCACTCAATCTTGGAAAAAATTCCTTCAGCCTCCATATGATCTAGCTTACTAGCAAGTTTGTTACAGATTGCATAAGGAACTGGACAGGCTGTGTAAAACTTGGGTGTGGCATTTTCATTTAACACTATTTTACCCTTGATATGTTTTGAGTTTTCCAATGCCATCCTTGAACACTGCTGTGGCATCATCCAGTATCTTTCCTAATCAACTTTCAGTTGACTCTGTTGCAGGGGATATGGCATGCAAATGGTGGATGTATTTCTAACCAAATTTTAGTTGTCTCACTTCCCCACAATATGGCCCTCATGTTTTTATCACACACAAGCCCACTGTGGCTTCTTGGTTGTTGTATTTCACTGTTAAGAATATCATTATCCACATTTTCTTTTCTCCAATATACAGTAAGTTCTCTGTTGGATGTCTGCAGGCTTCAGTTCAGTATCTGAAACAGCCAACCCAGACACCAATGCCAGTTATTAGTTGTGATTTGGAATGTGTCTGTCTCTCCATTTATATTTTCTTAATTTATTATCATCAGCCTTTCATAAGCCCATGAGTTTTGCCACTTTCTGCCTTTTTTTAACTTGACCATCGTGCTGTGTTTCCGAAGGAAAAAAATGTGCTGCACTTTGTTTTATTTGAACATCTATCTCTCCCCCTTCTGAAGAAAGAACACTTCAGCTGGTAGGGTTTGTTTTAAAACGTACTCATCATCACTGCTGTGTTTTGTAACTCTAAAACATAAAACTAATTGAAAGATAAACATGGAGTCAGGAATAACATAACTATTTCATTCTTATTTTAGTGAGGCTCACACTAATGACATGTTGGCAGCATATAAATGCCATTCATGTACTTTTACATATAACACATAATAAATTATTTAAACAAAGAATGCTTAATGAAACAATATATTTACAATTTTTCTCAAATATTACTGAAATACTACATATGCACCAGGCAACACTTCATCTGTGAATCTGTTGGGGTTACCTATTGTATTTGGTACTCCTGATGTGGCCTCCTCTACATTCATAAGACCCCACGTAGCTTGAGGGACTGCTTTGTTGAGCACCTCTGCTCCATCCACCGAAAGTGGAATTTCCTGGTGGCTATCCATTTTAATTCCTATCCCCACTCCTGTTCTGACATGTCTGTCCATGGTCTCCTCTTCTGCCTCAATGAGGACATTATCAGAGTGGTGGAGAAACACCTGATATTCAATCTAGATAGCCTCCAACCTGACAGCATGAACATCAATTTCTCATTTAGGTAATTAATTTTTTCCTTTTCCCATCCTTCCCTTCTCTTCTATTCCCCACTCTGTTCCATTCCCTCTTCTCCTCACCTGCCCATCACCAACTCCCTTTGGTGCCCCTCCTTCTTCCCTTTCTCCATTTGTTCTCTCTCCTCTTCTATCACATTCTGTCCTCTCCAGCCCTTTACCTTCCCACCCGCATGGCTTCATTATCACCTTCTAGCTAGTTCTCTTTCCCCTGCCCCACCCTTTTATACTAGCACCTTCTCCCTTCTTTTCCACCCCTGAAGGAGGGTCTTGGCCTGAAACGTTGACCGTTTACCCTTTTTCCATTGTTGCTGACTGACCTGCTGAGCTCCTCTACCATTCTGAGGCTGTTGCTCAGAAATTTCAGCTTGGTTATTGTTTCCTTCAACCTGGCTTTGGGATAATTTGAATAATTTTAAATCCAAAGCTAATGAAATCAATTTCATCATTGAGCTAATGAGATCATTATGATCCTGCACCATCTGAACTATTGGCTTGGCCATTTGATCTCTAAGCTGAAACCTACCAAAGTCACAAACTGTCCCATGTTTTCAGCTGTTTCAAAGGTCAACAGAGACTCGAGTCTGAGCTTTCAAGAAAATTCTCCCCTGCTTTACAGGAAGAAATGAATGCCATACATAATCTGGGAAGAGGCAGCAGATAACATGCTAATATCAAACACAGGAAGAGAAGAATAAAAATGGAAATGCTCAACTGGTCACATGACAACTATGGAGTGAGAAACAGAATTCACACTGCAGGTCAATCACCCTTATCAGCACTGGAAAAGCAAGCACACTTTAAAATTCATGGAAGGAGCGAGGTGAACTACCCAACAGAAAAGCCTGGGGAGGATGATGCAAAAGCTATTAGTGTCACCTAAGTAACAGTCATGGCACTATGTTAATCATTACTGCTCTTTGGAGAAGTGTCTCCAGCGGAAGATGAACGAGGGCAATTAGAAACACAAATATGCAGAACGCAGCAAGTTTCTGGAAATTTTGTGTAAAAGAGAATATTGGAAATAGCAGACGAGGTAGCATCTGTGGAGAGAAAAATAACTGACTTCCTGTTAAGGGGCCATGACCTTCCATCAGAAGTTGTCAGTTTAGTTAGATTTCTTTACAATGGTATAGGAGGCCAAAGACTGAGAGACTAGTGGGATGGAAAGTTAATATGACAGATCACACCCTTGTGAACTGAAAACCATGTTCCACAAAGTGGTTACTCAAACAACCAGCAATTTTATGCACCATTCTCCCAGTTAAAGGCACTGGTTTGAGTGTCACAATGGGCTTGCCTCTATCTTGGTGAAACAAGTTGCATTTTGGATGGCCACTTCACAGAAAACGTCCATTCAGTCTGCAAGGATATCCCTGAGTTTCTAGTGGCCTAGTGATTTTAATTCTTCTTCTCATTCCCACTATGGCCACTTTTCTTTCATATCCTATACAGTTCTAACAAAGCCCAGTGTTATGTTGAACAACATGACCTCACTTTCCATCTTGGCATGTTGCAGTCTCAGGATTCAATATTAAATTCGACAAATTCAGGTAGGCCAGTTTTTCATTTAAAGTCACCCATTTGTGACATTAACCTTAATATCAATTACTTCTCTCTTTTCTCAGCCTGACCTGCTTTTTATGAAAATATCTTGAATATTTTTTACTTCAACACCATTACTTGATAATTTTGCTTTACTTTTGGTGAAAAGAATTGACCCAGCCTCATTCCTTGTAATAATCCTGGAATAAATTATCTCAGTCTGTTTAAGAAGCAATTACAGTTTCAGCTCAATTAGCAGGTGAAGAAAGGAGACAACAACTTTAATAAGTATTTTGCATCAGTCTTCACTGTGTGCCAAAAATTTGAGTTGTCAGGGGCAGAAGTGAGTGGAGTTGCTATTATTTATGAAGCTGACAGGTCTGAAGTTAGATAAGTCACCTAGACCAGAAGGACTACATCCCAGGGTTCTGGAAGAGGTGGATGAAGGGAGTGTGGAGGCACTAGTAATGATTGTTCAAGAATCACAAAATTCTAGAATAGTTCTAGAGGACTGGTAAATTGAAAATATCACTCCACTCTTTAGGAAGGGAGGGAAACAGAAGTAAAGCAATTATATTCCAGTTAACCTGACTTTGGTGGTTGGGAAGATGTTGGAGTCCATTATTAAGGTTGAAGTTTCAGCATACTTGGAGAAGTATGATAAAATTGACCAGAGTCAGCATGGTTTCCTTATGGGGAAAACTTGTCTGACAAGTCTGTTGGAATTATTTGAGGCAATAGCAAGCAGGATAGACAAAGGAGAATAGTGGATGTCATTTACTTAGATTTTCAGAAGGCCTTTTACAAGGTGCTGCATGTGAGATTGCTTAACAAGATAAAGAGTCCATGGTATTACAGTAAAGATACTAGCATGTATAGAAGATTAGCTGGTTGGCAGGAAGCAAAGTGCCGGAATAAAATGGGCAATTTCTGGTTGGTTGCTGGTGTTTCACAATTTGGATGGCTTCTTTTCACATTATACAGTATGTCAATGATATGGATGACAGAAATTATGGCTTTCTGGCCAGGTTTTCAGAACATCCAAAGACAGGTGGAAGGGCCACAGTGCTGAGGAAGCAGGGAGTCTGCAGGTGGACTTGGACAGACTGGGAAAATGAGCAACGTAGTGGAGTCTCGACGTAAGGTGTTAGCCCTCCTATGTTGGGCCATCCGTTTGTGAAGTGGGAGTTTTGCCTTGCCAATATACACATCTGTGCAGTTCATCAGCTACTTACAATGTAGTCCAAACAGCTCTAGCCCAATGACTCCACAACACTTCACACCTTCATTCATGCAAAGCCTAATGACCCTCTCATTACCTCTGTAACTCTTAATGACCCTCATGTGAATGCTATACCTTTAAAAGACTCACAGAGTTTATAAGCCAGAAAACTACCCACCATGGATCAGACCTGAAGAAGCCTCTTGGATGAGTGGTGAAATGTCTACTAGACAACACAATAAGTCCAGTTGCCTTGATTTACTACTGCTTGATATACAATGACCTAGATGACTGAGAACCTTTATAGCCAAAAGTAAAAGAAAGTAATTTCTGAACAGAGATGAGTGTAGTGAACCTCTATTCCATCATGCACGTATGTGCAATATTGATTGTTTCTCCAAAATAAAATGTCCATAATTTATGTGAGCCATGAAATATTTTACAATTCTGTGCTGGTGGAAAAATGCATATCCTTTCTATCTTTCATTTTATTGTATGAGATTAATTATTAAGTTCTTTGCACTGGACTTGCTTGGGTAAGTTACTCTTGACTGCAGCATTCCATTTTTATCTGGAAATTGGTTGGGATATGCCTGTTTTCTCTGGCTTTAACAGTTCAGTTTAGCTGAAGTGGTCATGCAATGCCCTCGGAAGTTTACCCTGCCATGGCATAGGGCCATAACCTAGCATAAGCTTTCAGTTTACAATTGATGCTGTATCACTTTGCGAGAGATGTCACACTGCCTTCTCAGTTCTGATTCATATTTTATCTAACTTAAACTGCCCCCTCCCCCCCATTCACTTCATTTCCTCACTGATGGCACTATATAATTTATTCTCCTGAACCTTATTCCAAAATCAGGAGCCACAAAGACCAGAAGAAGATCAAAATCTATTCTGACGATATGCTAATATTCTTTCCCAAATGGCCACTCCAGTGCAACTTGATATACAGTGCACAGTTATGTCCTCTCCCATGCACATGCACTCAGGCTCAGAAATGGATCTTCATTCCTCTATCATGTTTGGGTCAGTGTCTGGAATTCCCTTGAAACACAATGGGAATGCCTTCATCACAAGCACTGCAACAATTTCTGAATACAGTTCATTATCAGCTTGCTACCAACAATTAAACATGCAATGAACGGTGTCCTTCCTCTCTACATCCACATGTCAGAACTGACTTTAAAAAGATACCTGTAAACCCAACAGGAAAACAAATAGAAATTTTTTAGTGTTTGAGGCAAATAACATAGAACATAGAAAATAGAAAACCTACAGCACAATACAGGCCCTTTGGCCCACAATGCTGTGCCGAACATGTCCTTACCTTATGTAAGGGTTTTTTTCTTTATGTTATTGCGTATGTTAATCAAAATTGCTTCTTTGTTATGGAAACTGGTGAGAGAGTGCTTTCTCTCGCAGATTGTTTTGGGTTATAATTACTGATAACGAGAATTGTATTCATTTGTTAACCAATTGGGATAGACGTTATTCTTTCTTGTGGATCTGTAAGCTAGTGTTGCATGGGCTTTTGGGGAGTTGGAGGGGAGATAGTGAGGAAGGAGGACGTGCTAGATGCGCTCTGGTCGACCACCGAGGCTGGTCCCAAGCGACGGGTCGAGGATGTCGGAAAAGATCGAATAGTGGACCGAAGACTTTGATAGTTGAGCTCCAACGGTTGTGCATGAATTGACTGAACTCTGATAAGTTTTGGTGCCTTTTCTATCTTTTCCTTTCTTTCACATATATTGTATCGCTATTAATTACCTAGTTCTAGTAGGATTTATAAAGTGTAATTTGTAAAATGTACATTGTGTGCTGGCTAATGATTGATGTTTGAGGCCATATCAGGTGACATTGCACAGCAACCAACGCAACCGTGAGACAGGGTTGGGCGGGGGACGGGATCTCCCCTAGATACGTACGAGCCAATATAGCTGAACGTTACACGCAGAGCTACCTAGGCTCACCCATAGCCTTCTATTTTTCTAAGCTCCATGTACCTTTTCAGGAGTTTCTTAAAATATCCTATTGTTTCTGCCTCTACCGCTGCCGGTGGCAGCCCATTCCACGCACTCACCACTCTCTGTGTTTTTAAAAAAAAAACAACAAACTTACCCCTGACATCTCCTCTGTACCTACTTCCGAGCACCTTAAAACTGTGTCCTCTTGTGCTAGCCATAACTCTGGTGTTTTCATGTTTTAACTAGAAGTGAGTACACAAGAAATAAGTATATATGAAATACCTGAAAATGTGAGATGCAGTTAAATAATCTCTGTCTAAGCTGGGAGAAAACTAATTTGGAAGGTAAACCTATGGGCCAATGATATTCCTGTAAACTAGATTTCCATTGCAACTTTTACCTCATCTTGCATGCACATGATAACCTTAAACTGAGCGCCAGGACAGACCAGTTGAATTGAATAAGTGACTATCTGCAGTATTTTCAATGTAAGCAATATCTATAAACCCCATAGACTGATATTATTTCTGAAGCAAACATCTAAAAAATGAGATCTGTTCCTGAATTCCCCTCCTAGGGATGCCTAAGAGAGCTCACTGCAGAAATTAATTGGTATCTTGATTATTATACTTTGGGACATGGCTTCCCACCATGGCAACTGTGAAATAAAAATACCTTTTAAAAGAAAGTTATCTGAAATACGTTCAAAAGGATGCCCTATATCGACAAGGAGCTCCCATAATTTGTCCCAGTGGAAATGTAACATCAAAAAGGAAAATGTAATGGTTTATTCTCTCAAGGCATCAAGGAAATGATAAGCCTGAACAATATTGGTATTTGAAACATAATGGTAGCATGGAAAGTGAGTGCAGTCGTCTTTTTCACCAGCATCAGCAGAATATCTTTTATTATTGCATGACCTTCCAACTCTACTGCTAACACCTCAGACAGAACATATATAGCTGCAATAATTGTTTAAGTTCAAGTCAGCCATAAGAATAAGTGTTAAATCAATCTGTGAAACTAATTTTCTACTTTTGCAAATGTACTTTTGTGTCTTGTTGTAAAGCAGAATATATACTTTATACTCTGCATTTAAAATATACTTATGTCTTTGGTAATAGTTTAGGGTAATGCAATGGGTGACAGATGACACACATTGTTCATAATAAAATTTGTTCTACATAATTCACAAACACTATCATTAATTTGTTGTGTTCACTTTAAGAATCATCTGACGTCAGTGCAAGGAGACTGCTTTTTGGTTTTCTTCATAATAGAAGTAAAGGGCTGCGGCTTTTGTTAAGTGCAAAATTCTACATTGATGACCCTGACGTGATGGGACAATCCCAGAATTACTTAACGACATGTTGACCAATTCAGTGTCGGAGTTTTGGGAGCAGCACGCCACTGCACGGTTTGCACAGCTTCAGTTCATGCTGCGGGAAATCGCCATGGATAATGCCAAATTTTACTACATCAGAGCTTTGCTAAGTAGCTCCTCTGCAGCCAGAGTGGTGAGTCTATTAGAAGACCCACCTGTACATGATAAATATGTTACTCTGAAAACTCCACTGTTGCAGACTTTTGGACTGTCTGAGTTTGAGGGTGCCAAACAGTTGTTCTTGAGCGGCCTGGGTGATACTAGGCCTTCAGAACTAATGGAGCACATGCTATCTCTTGGGCTTTACACTATAATTACAAAGCATGGGGTTGAGCAGCACACTCCCACAACTGATTCACCGGTACACGCCCATGCACATAGACTGGTCTCAGGAAAGCCGGCCAGCACAAAGGCTGAGTTTGCTAACATGGAAACGTGTGGCAGGTCGAATAGCCCTTAGGTTTCACCCTTCCACTAAGACTGATGGAGGTTGCTGTCAGTGCACAATTACCACCACCTAATGAACCATCACTCCCGATTCTTACATTGACTTTTCAGCACCTTTAACCAGAAAGATCATTTTTTCTGACATTGACATCAGGTTCCTGTGTGTGCTGAGGATGTTCCCAAATCTGCTATTATAACACGGTTTGGCCTTTTTTTTGCACATGCTACTTGGGCTAAAAACTGCCACACAGACTTCCCAGCAACTCACGGACACAGTGTTAAACAAAATTAGATTTTCTTTTTGTTTACCTGGACGATATACTTGTTGCCAGTGCATCCAAAACCTGAACACATCACATCTCCACACACTTTTCAAGTGCTTAAGCTAGTGGTCGCCAACCCGTCGATCGCGATCGACTAGTCGATCTTTGAGACTTTCCCAATAGATTCCCAAAAAAAAGATGAAAAAGAAATACGCAAATACTGTTGAGAGATTGTTTCCGGGTTGCGGGTTTCAGTTTGGTTCTTTCTGCCCAGTGCGCATGCGTGTAGCTCCCCCACACTACACAGTGTAATTCAGTGGTCCCCAACCACATGGCCAGAGGAAACAATATGAGTCAGCTGCACCTTTCCTCATTCCCTGTCAGCCCACTGTTGAACTTGAACCCACGCGAGGTCATCAGTCACCTAAACACAGTGATACCCTCGCGCCAGGGATCACTGGTTGGCCTCGGGCGGCCAGCGGGAAGTACCGTCGCTATTGGCCTGGAGCGCTGCCTCTAAACCTGTTTAGCACACCGAACGTTCGCGGGGATCCCGGTGCTAAAATATTCGCAGACCTCATTCGGGCTCAGCGTTTCGTAAGTAGCAGAGCAGCTACCTCGCTGCGATCTACTGAAACAAACTTCTGTCGGCCGATAGATCCTACCGGGGTGGGGTGGGCCCACTCCCTGTTACACTCCCTACTCGCTCTCTTCGGACTGTGACCGCCGCCCCCCAGTTAGGGAACCTCTGGCCCTGACCTTGCCTCTCACCCGACCCTGTCCTCTCACCCGACCCACGATCAACCGCACCTGGCCAAGGCGGCGGGCGAGTGGGAGGCTGGAGTTCGGGCCAGGAGTATGTCCGTGGCAATGAAGCCCTCAAAACGGCTTCGGTACCTTGAGTCTAAGTGCCCCGCACTTAAAGACAAACGTGTTGAGTTTTGTGTGCAAGCAGGACAGAAACTAAGTGCTGAGAGCTGCGAAAGCTGCGGAATAGACTGGACATAAGGAACCTGCTTCGAGTATCGCTGTATTCCTGTCGTGTTTAACAGCCCCCTTCCCCTCCCCCCCCCCCCCGCCCATTGGCTGGTCAGCAAGAATATTGTCAATATTAAACCGGTCCTCAGTGTATAAAAGGGTGGGGACCCCTGGTGTTCATATATTATCTCTACTTCCGGGTTGTGGGGTTTTACTTCCGGTCTTTACTGCTCTGGTGCGCATGCGTGTAACTAATTGCTCTGGGGTCGATCTCGCCTTGAACTAAGGCCGAGGTAGGGGATCTTGGGCTTAAAAAGTTTGGTGACCACTAGCTTAAGCCAACATGGGCTGATTATTAACCCTGCTAAATGCCAGTTCACTATTGACTTCCTCATCCACCGCATTTCTGCCAAAGGTTTGATATCTCAGCCACCAAAAGTTATCACTGCCCCCCCCCCACCCCACTACCAAAGCACTGCAAGAGTTTTCAGGTATGGTGAATTTCCTTTGCCATTTCATTCTGTGATCTGCTGAAATTATACTCCCCTTGCAAGCTTGAGTGGTCAGCGGGCATGACCGGAGCATTTGATGACACCAAACAGGCTCTTTTGAACACAACCCTACTAGCATGCCCCCTCTCCAATGCACCTATAGAGAGCACCACTACCAACACTTCAGACTGTGGTCTAGCTGAGGTGCATGAACAGCTGGTCGGAGACATATGGCGGCCACTCAACTTCTTCAACCAGCAGCTCCATGCTCCCCACTCCAAACAGGAGGAAGTGCAGCATGTTGGCCACGAATTCTCAATCTCTGTCTGGCCAACCACCATTTTCATTTTCTGCTGGAGGGTCAGCATTTCCCAGCATTTGTTGACCACGACCCTTTGTGCATGTGATGACTGAAGCATCAGACCCTTGGTCTGCACAGCAATGCCATCTGACTTCTATTTTGGAATTTGCGACTGACATACAACACATCGAAGGGAACTGTAGCCTCTCACAGCCAGTTATTGAGGCCGTATGCACTATAGCGGCGTGGCAGCCGAATGACCTACAAAGGTCTAGGCTTACAGGACAGCAGTCACGGGCCTGTGGCTGGCTGATGTCAAGTTCGGGGATGCAGGAGTTTCCCTCCTATGCAATGTCTTAACTAGTCGCCTGCATCCCATGTTGCCTGCATACTAGAGATGTACTGTTTTTAATTCCATCCATGGCCTTAGAGGGAAGGCTTCACAGAAACTGGTTGCTTTAAATTTTGTGTGGCACTGCCTTAGCAAGGATGTGTGAGCCTGGAGAGCAGCCTGTGTTGTGACTCAGCGGGCGAAAATTAACCCTCACTTTCGGGCATCTGTGAGGTTCCTGAGTGGCAGTTTGACCATGTCAATGTGGACCTGGTTGGCCATCTTCCACACCCACCCCCCCCCCCATGGTTTCATGTATCTGCTTACCAGTGTGGACTGTACCAGTGGTTGTGCCTCTAGTGTTGACATTGGCTAAAGATGTGACTCAGGCATTCCTCAACACTTGAGTCACTCGATTCATCAACCCATACCCCGCATGATATTTCTTCTAACCGCAGTCCTTAAATTGCGTTAGACCTCTGGACTGCAATGGCCCAAAACCTTGTGATAAATTGCATATCACATGGGGTCCAATGTGAGCAGTTACATCATTCCTTAAAGCTGCCCTGATGGACGAGTGTTGGCACGATAGTCTCCTGTGGGTCCTGAGGGGGTTCATGAGAGGACCTGCAGACCTTGCAGCTGAGTTGATGCACAGGTAGTTGCTACGGATACCGGGGGATGTTATTTCCCATCCCACGACCACCTAGTCGGCATCTCAGCAGTTTCTTTAACACTTATTGCCACCTCCGATCATTGGGTACAGCACTCTTGGATTCCAACTGACCTCTATTCTGCCTCTTTCATTTTTCTACAGCACAATACACATCAAGCACTCTTAAAATTCCCCATTCTGCATTTTGGAATGGGGTAAAAACACTCTTAGTGTAGATAGGAAGACTCACAATGCCAGCTTTGGTGAAATTTGGCTGGGGAAGGGGGTGGTTTCTGTGTAGTGTAGTGTAATGGGGGACAGATGACACACATTGTTTATTATAGAGACTGTCCTACATAACTCACAAACACTACCCTTAAGCTGTTCTGTTCGCTTTAAGAGATGGGTCTGACATAATGACATCAATGTAAGGGTGACTGCTTTTGGTTTTGTTCATAATGGAAGTAAAACACTGTGACTTTTATTAAACACAAAATCCTACGATATAATGTACTGTGCTGCCATGCTCTTGGTTTTTAAGAATTAGTAGTTGTTAAATTTGGATCTGTATTGAGCATCAGCAGACACTACAGATGTCAAATTGGTTCCAGCATAGTATCTGATTTGTATACCAGTACGCATTTGTGCTGAAGGTCATGCCTGTTGCCATATTAAGAGTGTTAAGATGTGTGACACTCCACTGTTCAATATAAATCTGTAGAACAGGCAGATTATAATGCAAATCAGTGAGTAAAGCTAATTAAGACCATAAGACATAGGAGCAGAATTAGGCCATCTGGCCCAACGAGTCTGCTCCACCATTCAATCATGGCTGATTCTTTTTTTCTATCTCCTCCTCACCCCAGTTCCCGGCCTTCTTCCTGTAACTTTTGATGCCATGTCCAATCAAGAACCTATCAATCTCTGCCTTAAATATACCCAATGACCTGGCCTCCATAGCTGCATGTGGCAACAAATTCCGTAAATTCATCAACCTTTGACTAACAAAATTTCTCTGCATCTCTGTTTTGAAAGGGTGTCCCTCTATCCTCAGGCTGTGCCCTCTTGTCCTGGACTCTTCCACCATGGGAAACTTCCTTTCCACATCTACTCTGTCTAGGGTTTTCAACATTCAAATGGTTTCAATGAGATCCCCCCTCATCCTTCTGAATTCCAATGAATACAAACCCAGAGCTATCAAACATTCTTCATATGATAACCCTTTCATTCCTGGAATCATCCTTGTGAACCTCCTCTGGACCCTCTCCAGGGCCAACACATCTTTAGTAAGATGAGGGCCCCAAAACTGTTCACAATACTCAAGGTGAGGCCTCATCAGTGCCTTTAAAGCCATAGCATCACATACCTACTCTTGTATTCTGGACCTCTTGAAATGAATGCTAACATGGCATTTGACTTCCTCACCACCGACTCAACTTGCCAGTTAACCTTTAAGGTGCTCTGCACAAGGACTCCCAAGTCCCTTACATTTCAGATTTTTGGAATTTCTTCCTGTTTAGAAAATTGTCTGCACATTTATTTCTGCTACCAAAGTGCATGGCTATGCATTTTCCAACATTGTATTTCATTTGCCACTTTCTTACGCATTCTCTTACTTTGTCTAAGTCCCTCTGCATCCTACCTGTTTCCTCAACACTACCTGCCCCTCCACCAATCTTCATATCATCTGCAAACTTGGCAACAAAGCCATCTATTCCATCATCTGAATTATTTATATAGAGCATAAAAAGAAGTGATCCCAACACTGACCCCTTTGGAACACCACTATTCATTGGCAGCCAACCAGAAAAGGATCCTTTTATTTTCACTCACTGCCTCCTATCAGACAATACTCTAACCATGTTAGTAACTTTCCTATAATACCAAGGACACTTAACTTGGTAAGCAGCCTCATGTGTGGCACCTTGTCAAAGGCCTTCTGAAAGTCCAAATACACAACATCCACTGCATCTCCTTTATATATCCTGCTTGTAATCTCCTCAAAGAATTACAACAGATTCATCAGGCAGCATTTTCCTTGAAGGAAACCATGCTGACTTTGTACTATATTGTCCTGTGTCACCAGGTACTCTATCACCTCATCCATAACAACTGACTCCAACATCTTCCCAACCACTGAGGTCAGGCTGACTGGTCTATAATTTCTTTTCTGCTACCTTCCTTTTTTCTTAAAGAAATTATCTTTCAAAAAACATTGGATTCTGGCATGGTACCAGAGTCCAATGTTTTTTGAAAGATAATTTCTAATACTGCTACAATCTCTAATGCTACTTCTTTCACAATCCTGGGGTGCAATTTATCTGGTCCGGGTCACTTGGGTACCTTTAGGTCTTTCAGCTCTTTGAGCACCCTCTCTCTTGTAATAGTAACTGCACCAGATTTTCTTCCTTCACACACTACAACATCTGGCATACTGCTAATGTCTTCCACGGTGAAGACTAATGCAGAATACTCATTTAGTTCATCAGCCATCTCCTTGTCCCCTGTTATTATTTCTACTGCCTCATTTTCTAGTGATCTTATATCCAATCTCATTTCTCTTTTATTTTTAACATACTTGAAAAAACTTTTACTATCCACTTAGATATTATTTGCTAGCTTGCTTTCATATTTCATCTTTTCTCTTCTAGTGATTTTTTTAGTTCCTCTTTTTTAAAAAACTTCCCAGTCCTCTATCTTCCCACTAATTTTTGCTGTTGTGTGCCCTTTCTTTTGCTTTTACAATAGCTTTGACTTCACTTGTCAGCCACAGTTGTACTATTTTACCATTTAAGTATTTCTTCATTTTTGGAACACATCTGTCCTGCACCTTCCTCATTTTTCCCAGAAATGTACGCCATTGCTGCTCTGCTGACATCCCTACCAGTAGTTTTTTCCAATTTACTTTAGCCAACTCCTCTCTCATACCACTGTAATTTCCCTTACTCCACTGAAATACTGCTACGTCATACTTGACTTTCTCCCTATCAGATTTCAAGTTGAACTCAATCATATTGTGATTACTGGTTCTTAAGGGTTCTTTTACCTTAAGCTCTCTAACTGCCTCAAGTTCATTACATAACACCCAATCCAATATAGCTGATCCCCCAGTAGGCTCAATGACAAACTGCTCCAAAAAGCCATCTCTTCAACAAACTCACTCTCTTGAGATCCATTACCAATCTGATTTCCCAATCATGCTGCATGTTAAAATCTCCCATTGCCCTTTTGACATGCATTTTCTATTTCCTGTTGGAATCTGTGTTCCATTTCCCTGCCACTGTTGGGAGGCCTGTATGTAACTGTCACCAATGTCTTTTTACCCTTGCAGTTTCTTAACTCAACCCACAAGAATTCAACATCCTCCAATCCATTGTTACATCTTTCTACTGATTTGATGCCATTCTTTACCAGTAGAGCCACACCTCCCCCTTTGCCTGCCTTAATAAAATCCCTCCAATATAGCCTAGTTAGAACTCAACACTCCACCTTTTCTCTTATATCATATATGACTGAACTTGTGTTCAGTAACAGAGAATGTTACCTATCAGTAATATTTAAAGTTTCTAAGATCTGCAAAGAACAGCATCTCATAATTCCATCTGGGTAGTTTCCAACCTGATGGCATGAATATCAATTTCTTTAACTTCCGATAATTTCTTCCCCCTTCCCCTTCTATCTTTTCCCATTCCTCATTCTGGCTCCTCTCTTACTCTTCTCTTCTCTTCACCTTTCACCTTCCTCTGGTGCCATTCCTTCTTTCCTTTCTCCCATAGTCCCTAGTCCTCTCCTATCAGATTGCTTCTTCTTCAGCCTTTATCTCTTTCATCTATCACCTCCCAGCTTCTTACTTCAACCACCTCCCCCAACCAACCCATCCATCTAATCCCTTACATAATTTCACCTATTACCTGCTAGCTTCTACTCCTTCCCCTCTCCCCCATTTTCTTATTCTGACTTCTTTCCCATTCTTTGCCAGTCCGGATGAAGGGTCTTGGCCCGAAACATCGACTGTTTGTTCCTCTCCAAAGATGCTATCTGACATGTTGAGTTCCTCCAGCATTTTGTTTGCATTGCTCTGGACTTCCAGCATCTGCAGAATCTCAGGCTTTTGTCTGTTACAACTTCATGGAGAATAATATAATGGACAAAGTGAGTTCAGCTTGTAAACAAGGGCTGAAGATATGGTTTATACCAATTTCCACAAAATTGGTATAATAGTCAGCTCTCTCAAGGTAGTTTTTGGCCTCAACCATGAACAAATCCATACTAACATTCCCCAAGAATTTCCTGTTACATTGCGTATCCACAACATTTTTATATGAAGATTTTCATGCTTGTATGTTTCTGCCTTGTACAATGTTCTGCAAATGCTCCTCAAACTGCCATTCTTCCCCAGTTGAGAGCAATGTATAAAATCTAACCTTCTCTCTCCATAGCTATTAGGACTACCCCTCTTACTCCCCTGGAAAGCTCATCTTAAACATAGGAGCAAGAGGTCAGACTGTTTGGGAGTTTTGCCTCTTCTCTGGCCATTCTCTTAAAACATTTGAGTGAAATTCTTGATGTCGTTTTATTATTGGCTATACTATAGCCAGAGACTTCAGCAGATTCATCTAGTCTTATTCTCTACAACAGCGATCTACCCTTCCTGCAGGAATGAATGCATGTCAACAAATGTACACTTTAACACATGTCCATAAATGCAGATTCAGTCCATATCATCTCTTGGGGGCTTTGTGAAAATACTTCCCAACCACTTCAAGAGGTTTCTTCTTAGAATGTCTATGTGTACATCTCCTATTTGTCTTATGATGGAAGATCTCAAGCTCAAATGCCACCATCAACAGTTCAATTTAAATCTAATCACTTCTGATCACGTGCACCTCACCTGACCTCCAACGAGTCAGAGTAAATCAAACTCACTGCCAGAGTTTCATGCTCACTTTTTACTCTCTCTTTGACAATCATTTAATGTATTTTGGAGAATGTACTACCAGATGTTTATTCCCACCTAGCTTTAAAATGTGCTTACTTCTCAATGCCTATATTTTTTTCAACAACATCTGCAAATTAATCATTTTTGCTTGTTGAGATAGTATCAAACTGTACTCTAACCAGATTTTTTGAGTCTATACTGTTACCAATAATAGGCACACCGTTATCTCCAAATGAAGCAAACTCTGCTATATACTGCAAAGTTACCCAGTGCTTTTGCCTAGTGTTACTACGGTCGCATAATTATATTTTCTTAACACTTATTTTATCCATTCAGCAGCTTTGCAAATATTTTAGGAACAATATAACTTGTGGAATATATGAACTGCACTATTTTTTTGAAACAGTTGGATACACTTGGATATGTCTGTCTGCTAGTTCCACTTCCTCCCTGCCAGAGTTGGAATTGCTTTATTATTGTCATATCTGCAGAGATATAGTACAAAGCTTGTCTTGTGTACAGACAGAAGTTATTACACATGCATTCAGGTAGTACAAGGTAAAGTGCAACAGCTCAGAGAAAGTGCAGTGCAGGTAGACAATAATGAGCAAGATCATAATGAGGTAGATTGTGAAGTCAAGAGATCATCTTATTGTATGAGGGAACTTTGAAATCATCTTACTCCCTGTTAAACAGTCCCACTCTTACCACTGGAAATTTAGTACCTGTGATTTTGTAATCTATCTTTGATCCTTCTCTACTTTCTAATACTTTTCCATCTATTCCAGTGGTATGAAAAGAATTATTTTTCTTTATCTGCATTCCTTTCCACAAGATGATAATTTTTCTTTCTGTCATTCATGCTATTTGGCACAGTATTTGAATACTTTAAAACGTTACTCTTTCTTTCCCCTTTTGTTCTGCTGTTGGACAGATTTGTGTTGTCTGCTCTCCAGCTCATCAGCTTTTGTCAATGCTCTGAGCGCAACAAGATTTGATATGTTTTTGCCAGATCTGCTTCTCTCAACAGATGCTCCCTCAATCCTGCATCTTGACTCCAAATAAAATCCCACCATTGATCAACAAGTTGTTGAATTCTCGAAGTTACAATTTGAAGCCAAAAATTTCAATTCAGTCAAGGACATATTGGATATCGCCTTGTTTTCTGGCTTCCCTAAGAAAGCTTAAATCTAACCAGCATATCATTTGTGTAAATGTAAGACTCAGGCACCTGGAGAAACTCTTATAGTATTGCATTGGTCAGTCTGATTGCGTGACAGAGCTCTTTGGCTCGGTAACTAATCAGAAACAACAGCATTTTCACTTCTCTTCTTTTTAAAATGGAGTTACTTCTATCTTATATTCAATCGCAATTCACCTGGTACCACCAAATCATTCCAAAATTTGTCTTTTTTATAAAAAATCATCATACAACCTCTTTCTTCAACAGTAATCTGTGCCACATATAGAAAAACGTAAAGAAACATAGAAAAGCTACAGCACAGTACAGGCCCTTCGACCCACAAAGTTGTGCCAAACATGTCCCTACCTTAGAAATTACTAGGCTTACCTATAGCCCTCTATATTTCTGAGCTCCATGTACCTATCCAAAAGTCTCTTAAAAGATCCTGTCGTATCCGCCTCCACCACCATTGCCAACAGCCCATTCCACGCACTCACCAATCTTTGAGTAAAAAAAAAACTTATCCCTGACACCTCCTCTGTACCTACTTTCCAGCACCTTAAACCTGTGTCCTCTTGTGGGAACCATTTCAGCCCTGGGAGAAAGCCTCTGACTATCTACACGGTCAATGCCTCTCATCATCTTATACACCTCTATCAGGTCACCTCTCATCCTCCGTCACTCCAAGGAGAAAAGCTGAGTTCACTCAACCTAATCTCGTAAGGCATGCTCCTCAATGGACTCAGACCCCAAGATCCCTCTGATCCTCTACACTTCCAAGAGTCTTACCATTAATACTATATTCTGCCATCATATTTGACCTACCAAAATGAACCACTTTACACTTATTTGGGTTGAACTCCATCTGCCACTTCTCAGCCTAGTTTTGCATCCTATCAATGTCCCGCTGTAACCTCCATACTATCCACAACACCTCCAACCTTTGTGTCATCAACAAACTTACTAACCCATCCTTCCACTTCCTCATCCAGGTCATTTATAAATATCATGAAGAGTAGGGTTCCCAGAACAGATCCCTGAGACACCCCACTGGTGACCAAACTCCATTCAGAATATGTCCCATCTACAACCACTCTTTGCCTTCTGTGGGTCAGCCAGTCCTGGATCCACAAAAGCAATGTCCCCTTGGATTCTACCTTCTCAATAAGCCTTGCACAGATACCTTATCAAATGCCTTGCTGAAATCCATATACACTACATCTACTGCTCTTCCTTCATCAATGTGTTAAGTCACATCCTCAAAAATTCAATCAGGCTTGTAAGGCATGCTGACTATTCCTAATCATATTATACCTCTCCAAATGTTCATAAATCCTGTCTCTCAGGATCTTCTGCATCAACTTACCAACCACTGAAGTAAGACTCACTGGTTTATAATTTCCTGGGCTATCTCTGCTCCCTTTCTTGAATAAGGGAACAACATCTGCAATTGCCCAAACCTCTCTTCTCCCCACTGATGATGCAAAGATCATCACCAGAGGCTCAGGAATCTCCACCCTCACCACTGTAGACTAGAATACATTTCATCTGGTCCTGGCGACTTATCCAACTTGATGTTTTTCAAAAGCTCCATCACATCCTCTTTCTTAATGCTCAAGCTTTTCAGTCTGCTGCAAGTCACCAAGATCCTTTTCCATAGTGAATACTGAAGTACAGTATTCATCAAATACCTCTGCTATTTCCTTCAATTCCATACACACTTTCCCACTGTCATACTTGATCGGTCCTAATCTTTCACGTCTTATCCTCTTGCTTTTCACATACTTGTAGAATGCCTTGGGGTTTTCCTTAATCCTGCCCGCCAAGGCCTTCTTATGGCCCCTTCTGGCTCTCCTAATTTCTTTCTTAAGCTCCTTCCTACTAATTTTATAATCTTCTAGATCTCTAACATTACCTAGCTCTCTGAACCTTTTGTAAGTTTTTCTTTTCTTCTTGACTAGATTTATTACAGCCTTTGTACACCATGGTTCCTGTACCCTACCATAACTTCCCTGTCTCATTGGAATGCACCTATGCAGAACTCCACACAGATATACCCCGAACATTTGCCACATTTCTTCCGTACTTTTCCCTGAGAACAACTGTTTCCAATTTAAGCTTCCAATTTCCTGCCTGATAGCCTTATAATTCCCCTTACTCCAATTAAGCACTTTTCTATCTTGTCTGTTCTTATCTCTTTCCAATGCTATTGTAAAGGAGATTATCAGTACTATTTCTCAATAGTATTCCAATCAAATGTATAGTCACAGGCAAATGTAAAAAGTGCATTAGAAAAATAGCCAGCAGAGTTTAAAGGAACAAAAACTGCACGTGCTACAAATTCCAAATATTGAAAATAATCAGCAGGCCAGGCAGCATCTGTAGAGAGGAGTACAGCTAATTTATTTGGATTGAATTCACAAGAGACTGCAGATGCCGAAATATGAAACAAAAAATGAGTTGCTAGAAAACTCAGCAAGTCATGCAGCATCCATGGAATGAAATAGTCAACGTTTCTTTGAACTGAAAGAGTCAAGAGGACATAGCCAGTAGAAACAGATGTGCAGTTGGGTGGTGCAAGAACTGGCAAGTGATAGGTGGATCCAGACGAGGAGGCGTTTGATCAAACTGGTGATTTTTCATTTGAACTCAGAAAATATTCTTCAGTTTGTAGTTGTAGAGAAGATTGAAGGGTGGTGTGTGGGCAGAACAAATGGAATCTCTGCTACTGGATTGTAACCAACGGGAGGGGGGTGCTAAATGACATGAAGCGATAACACCAGTTGAAAGTTGGCAGTGATGGTTTGCTACCAGCAGATTCTTTGTATGGAAAGAACTGTTCAGAGATAAAAGCAAACAAAAACAGAATATTAAAATAAAAGCAAAAATTGGAAAAAAGGGAAACTGCTGAAACCACAGGAGACAAATAAAGCAGTGTGTGAAGGACATTAAGGGAAGCTGCAAGAAGATGTACATACAGTGCCTTGAAAAAGTATTCAGCCCCAAGCCTTTTGCTCACGTAAACAAGTATTACAACCAGGGCTTTTGATCCATTTAACAGAGAATCTTTATTTGTCAAAGCACATGCTCCTTTTTCACAGTAAAGCACAAAAAAGGAAAAATTGAAAAGCATAAAAAAACAAAATTTCAAAAAAAGAAATTCTCATTCCTCCTTGCAAAATTGCTCAAGCTGTACCACATTAGCTGGAGCAGTGGTGGATAGCAGCCTTGAGGTCTTCCTAGAAATGTTCAACTGGGTTAAGGTCAGGACTCTGACAGGGCCACTCAAGAACATCAATTTTCTTCATTTGAAGCCTTTCCATGGTTGCTCAAGCAGTGTACATTGGGTCATTGTCTTGCTGAAAGACAAACTTCCTCCCCAGTGTAAGCTTTCTAACAGAGGCTGGTAGGTTTTTAATCCAGGATCTCTCTGTATTTATCAGTATTCATCTTTCCATCAATTTTGAACAGATTTCCAATCCCTGAAACAACTGCAGAAAAGCATCCCGTATCATAATGCTACCTCCGCCATACTTTACAGTAGGAATGGTGTTACCTAACTGAAGCACAGTATTACGTTTATGCCATATGTACCATTTAGGGTTGAGGCCAAAAAGTTTCACTTTAGTCTTATCTGACCAAAAGACCTTCTTCCACGTCTTCACAATATCTTCTAAATGATGTTTTGCAAAGTCTTTACAGGCAAGGAGATCCTTCTTTTTAGCATGGGCTGCTTCTTTGCCACTCTTCCATAAATACCCATTTGTGCAAGGCTTTAGAGATTGTGGAGCCATGAACTTCATCTCCAGTTGCAGCCACTGAACTCCGCAGCTCAGTCAGAGTGACTGTTGACATCACAGTGGCCTCCTACAAGTGATACTCTTCTCTGACAACTGAGTTTAGAGGGGCAGCCTGACCTAGGCAGTGTGGCTGCGATTTCATATTGTGGTGAGCACTTGGTCCATAATGAGAGTTGAGGAAGCTCTTTTACTCAATAACAGGTTTATTGTGACAAACACAAACAGACCAGGTACCACCAACCAGAGAGTGAACCCAACCAGTCTCAAACCGACGGGTGGGTGGACCCCGGTTACAGTTTGGGTGATCCACAAATACACAAGCAAATAATCGTATAACCCAAGTTAGAATGTAACAATAAACAAACTGGAACTTTCCACCATAATCCCATAGTAGCATTTTAACACAAGAACAATAAACAATACTGGTCATTAGGAATGCAGGGGCAGGCTGTCAACCACACCCTCACCCAGAATGTCACACTGCCCCCACCCAAGGGGTCCCTGATTTTGTGATGCAAGAGGCAGGGCACCTTAAGTGTCACTTCCTTCCTTCGGCCTCGCTGGGTTAGTGGTGGCTGTGGTGATATGAAGTGTAAGAACATGATTGGAGAGAGTTCTGAGCATGCGCAGGGATGATAGAAAGATTGAGAAACAAGGCATTGTAAACATGTTGTGGTTGTTGTTAAATAAATGTTCTACTTCTTCCAGAACATGGTTCTTTATTAGTAACCCATGGTACGTACAAGTATGAAGAACACAACATGGTGTCAGAAGTCGGTCTGAAAGAATAATACGTTTCCTAATACAGGAGAATCGAAGATAATTTTCTGAAAAAAGCTCAAACTGTTTTGGTGTTTGTTAACAGTTTTACAAATGGAAGGTTTGCAACCTCCAGCGACACTTCAATTGTCTGGGAACGTAGTTGAGAACTGGAGAAAATTTAAGCAATGTTTTGAATTGTATTTATCGGCAATCAATGCAGATTGGAAACCAGAAAAAACGAAAGCTGCGCTTCTACTCCACGTAATAGGTGACGATGCAATTGAGGTATATAATCATTTTATTTTTGAAAGTGGAGATAATTTAAAGTTAAAATCGATAATGGACATGTGATGCATCTCTAGCAGGCTTAGGGGCAGTATTACTCCAGAAACATGATAAGAAATGGCTACCAGTGGCATATCTTGTTCATTATCTGATCCAGAAACAAGGTATGCCCAAATTGAAAAAGAATTGCTCAGCATTATGTTTGTTTGCGAGAGATTTCATCAGTTTGTGTCGGGGCAATCTATTGATGTTGAAACTGATCATAAGCCTCTGATTGCATTGTTTTGCAAACCTTTAAGTGTCTGTCCTTTGCAAAATCAGCAAGTGATGATCAAACTGCCAAGATATGGATTGAATATGTCATACACACCTGGAAAATTCATGTACATGGCTGACACACTTCCCAGAGCTGTGGATCCAACAACAAAAGACAATCACAGGGACGCTGTTGATATTCAGGCACTCATTGATATGATCATACAGACTGTACCTGTTGCTCCCAAAAAGTTGGAACTGCTGTGTCTTAAGACAGAGAAGGACAAAATTCTCAGTCAGGTATGCAAGTGGTGATGGATGGATGGCCAAATAATAAGCATGACTGTACCTCAGAAGTACAAGAATATTGGAACCACAGATCAGAACTGTCTGTTGTGGATGGGATATCGTACAAAGGTAGCAGAATTGTGATTCCTAAAAGTCTCCAAAAAGAAATGCTCGGGGAAATTCATGAAGGCCACCTGGGTATTGAAAAGTGTAAGAGATGGGCACGGGAAGTGATGTTTTGGCCCAGGATAAATCAAGAAATTGCAGGATTGGTGGCTTCTTATCAAATATGCCTTAAATACCAACCTAGCAACCCTATGGAGCCACGGCATCCAGATCCTAGTCCTCAAAGACCTGATCAGAAGGTAGGCATTGAACTGTTTGTAACTGACAATAAAGATTATTTATTAATAACAGATTACTACTCATTGTATCCTGAAGAGTGTGGTCTGAGCAGAACAACAGCAAAGAATGTAATTGCATGAATGAAATCAGTTTTTTCCAAACATGGTGTACCTGATGAAGTTTTCACAGACAATGGTCCACAATTCAATGGTGAATGCATGAAACATTTTGCTCAGGAATGAGGCTTTGTTCATACAACATCTAGTCCATTTTCCCCTCAGTCCAATGGATTAGTTGAGAAGTCGGTAGGAATTATCAAGAAACTGATGCACAAAGCAAAGCAGAAAACATACTTTGACAGATGTTCTCATCCATTACCTAAACTGCACCAAGGAGATGAAGTGAGGATACAAGACAAAATGAACACATGGACACAGAGAGCTACAGTACTTGAAGAAGTACAACCCAGATTATACATGGTCCAAACAGAAGAAGGAGCAGTATTAAGAAGAAATCAGCAAGACCTCAAAAGAAAGAGCCAACTTCAAAGTTTCCATTCACTGATACAGACCAGACAAAACATGGAAATAACAACGAAACACAAGAACTGTGTGAACCACTTAGAAGGTCTACCCGTGTTCATAAACCCCCAGAGAGACCGATAGAGACATGTTAAATATGCATTAATTGTTTTTCTTTTTAAGGAAAGGAAGATGTGGTGAAATGACGTGTAAGAACTTGAAGAGTTCTGAACATGCGCAGGGATGGTCAAGAAACATGGCATTGTAAACACCTAGTGACCGTTGTTAAATAAATTTCTACTTCTTCCAGAGCATGGTTCTTTATTAGTAACCTACGGTACGTATGGATATAAAGAACACAAGTGGCCAAGGGTCGGCACGATGCCAGCTGGTCCCAGTGCAGCAGGACTGCCTTCCGCCACTCAGGAAACCGAACCCGATATACCACATCGGAGATGTGGCCAAGCACCTCTCCGGGTCCCTTCCAGTGGCTTCCAAGCCTGGGGGATAGTCCCTTCTTCCAGGAGGGGCTGTAGGACACTTACTGGGACCCCCACCATGCATTGTCACATTGGCACCCTAGGCTGGTGGCCCAATCCCTTTTGGTACGTGCAACGGTTACATCGGTGCACGAATAGTTCCACGTCCTGCCTGTACCCAGGCCAGTAGAAGCGTTCACACACAGTCTGCCCAACATCTTTGCAGCTCCAAGATGTCCGACCCCCCACCAATCCATGCACCGACCGCAGCACCATGGCGCGGAGCCCCCGGGGGTTCACCAGCTGCAGGGAGTGTCTGTCACCATCGGACAAATGCCACCGCTCTAACAGCAACCCGTCGCCACCTCCAGCGTTCCCCACTGCGAGTACAGGGCTTTGGTCTCCGGGTCCAGGGCGGAGACCTCTGCCCACTCCGGCCGTCGTCCCACACTCAGCCATTCCCTCTCCCGGGCCAACACGGGATCGCTCACCTGTTCTCTGCTCAGCTGCTGCTCCATGGTGGGGAGGTGGTCGCCGGCTGACACCCGAAGGGCCGTCATCGTCGCTTGCCTGTGGTTCAGCTGTGTTGCGCTGGGCCGCTGCCGGGTGTGCTGCACTGCCCCAGGCCGCTGTGAAACCGGTGGTGTTGGCTGCCCCCGCCGGGACCGCTTCCTGGAGCTGCCCTGCCGGAGAGCCATGGCTTCGGCGCCGAGGTAGAGTGTTGCCCCCGACACATCCACACGGGCCCTCCGGCGGGGCAGCGGGTCCAGGCCGAGGATGCAGGACTCTCGGATATCGGCCAGACACACCTCCTGCTCCACCGTGTTTCCCCACTGCGATGCGCAGCCTCCTCTTCCCCCACATCGCCGCACAGTCACCGGTGACCGTCGCCAGCTGGACCGCAGTCGTTGTCCACCCAGGCGGGGATGCTGGTCTGTGTTGGGGAGGACACCGGGACGGATGATAGTGATGGTTGACCCCGCGTCCACCAACACCCGGCATCTGATGCCCCCCACCACGCAGATCACGTGTAAGCCTCGCTCTTCCTCCAAACTGCCCACCGGAGGGGCAAGACTGGACGGATTCTGTTGGAGGATTCGGGCGGTGCTGCCCGCTCGGCGTTTCCTGATGACTGCGAAGGGCCGTGGCGTGGTGCCAGTGTGGGGCAGTCCCGGGTCAAATGGCCTGCCTCACCACACCGGTAACAGAGATTGTTTCGTGGCCGGCGGCAGGTTGGCTGGTTGGACCCGTCTCAATGGTCAGTTTACTTGGTGACACAAGGCCGGACTCGCAGTGTGCGGGGCGACGCTGAAACACCTTGAGGGGCTAAAATTGCTTCTCCCCTCTCCGCTTCGGCCAGCGGTGATGTCAGGCGGACATGCTGCCGAAAGCTCTCTGGCGTCTGCGCCTTTACAAAGGTGTGGAGGGCAAGCTCTTCCTGGGCCGCGGGAGGGAACTCGGGGTGGCCATGCTGAGTACAATGGCGGAGATCTGCAAGCGTCCCCAGGCTTTCTTCCCATGGGGGGGTGTCTGCTGCACAGTTCTTCCCTCATAGCTTCAGCCCATGTGCTCTGCTCGAAACACTGCTCCAGTACAATTATGAGCACCTTGTAGTCACGTTGCTCCGCTGGCATTAGGTCAAGGAGGGCCCGTAGGGCATCTCGTTCCAGTGCAAGGGCAAGCTGCATCGCCGTCTCGGTGGGGCTCCACCCGTTGTCCCATGGGGCAAGTTTGGTGCACCCGGTAAGGCTCCAGGCAGCTGGTCTCGTTGTATCTGGGGAGCTTCAGGGTGGACCCTGAGGCGCAAATCATCGAAGCCCTGTGATTTTCCTGTTGCTCCGGCGGCATCTGCCATGGTTACCATCCTCTCATGACTACGGCATCTTGGGTTCCCCAGTGCAGGCCGCGATGGAGGTGAGTGATGCGCTCCTCTCTCCCGCGTTGGGGAGCCTGGGTACACTCACTCCATCAGGGCTCCCTGGGACGGCATGATGCTCGGTTCCCAGGTCCACCCTCCGGGTCCTGTCTTCACGAGCCCTGCCTGTGGGTGCGGCGGAGACATACTGCTCGGTCCCCCGTCTATTCCCTGGGTCTTAAGGCACTCTATCTGACGTTGTAGCTCTTCAATCTCCTCGTCCAACTCGCATCCCACCCCGACACCAATGTGGCGAGCATTTGGTCCATAATGACAGACAAGGAAGCTCTTTAATTCAACAACAGTTTTATTGCAATAGACACAAACAGACCAGGTACCACGACCCAGAGTGTGAACCCAACCAGTCTCACACAGACGGGGGAGATGACCATCACACACCCCGGTTACGTCAGGGTGACCCACAAATACACAAGCAAATAACTGTATAACCCAAGCTAGAATGTAACAATAAACAAACTGAATTCTGAGGGTGAAGATCTACCATCACTTGGATGGTCAAGGCCTGGTCAGGAATAGTCAGGATGGTTTTGTGCATGGGATGTCACTTGGGCTTCAACTATCACCCTCTGCAGAGATCTGAGAGAGACCTGGGTGACTTGGTGAATGGTTTGTAAAAGTTGGTATGCAGATACAGTAAGTTATTTGAAAATTTTACAAAGTTCTGATAGAATATTCAACTTGAATCAGAGCTGTGTTTCTTTTCTCACAAATCTGCCTGACCTGCTGAGTATTACTAGCACTTTTTGTTCTTATTACAGAAAGTAATTTGGAAAGTTAACACAATGTTATCAATTATTGCTTGGGGATACAAAAGAAATGGTTATGTTTCAGCTACATATGACATTTGTGCATTGACAACTGAACTACTATGTACTGTATAATCCTCTTCATTTAAGGAAGAATGTTAATATGTTGAAGACAGTTATGGTAAGGTTTACTGGACTGATGCCTGAAATAGGTGGATTGTCTTCAGAGAAAATGTTGAACAGGCCAGTTATGCATACGCTGGAATTTCAAAGAACGTTAAGCAATTTGATTGTAACGTTTAACATTGGGGTTTGACAGAGTGAATATGGACAGAATATCTTCCCTTGAGCAAGGACCTTAAAAAAGGGTCTACTGGTTAAAGTGCAGATTCATCCTTTTAAAGGAGAATTTAGAAGAAATGAGGTGACTATTATGAATCTTCAGAATTCTCTTCTTAAAAGTAGAATGGAAGCAGGGTCTTTGAACTTTTTAACGATGAAGTTAAGTAGATGGATGATAACCAAAGAGGTTATAACCAAAGTTATGAAGGATCAATGAAAACATAGAAATGAGTTTGTATAATCATATTAAATGATGAACCAGACGCTGCTGCTGGCTGTCACTTCTATATTTGCATAATTGTTAGAAGACAATTATGTAAGTATACAAGTGAGGCTATTTGAAGATGGAGAGAATGAGGAGCTTTAAGAAATTAAAATGAGTTAAGATAGATTTAGAAAATATTAATGGAACTGAAAGCTTCCAAAACCCTTGAATCTGAAGGATTTGAAAGATACAATTAAGGAGTGAGTGAGTGTGCTGGTTGTCAGCTTCCAAATACCTGAGTTAGGAACTATCTTTAAAATCTATTATTAAAGAATTATTTAGAAAATAATAACAGGAATAACAGAGTCAATGTGGATGTATGAATGGAAAATTATGCTTGACAAAACATCAAGGTTTTTTGAGGCTAAAACTATTAGACTAGATATAGATATGAACTTTCAGAAGACTTTCCATAAAGTGCCATGCTACAAGTTGTTAAATCAAATTAGAGCATCTGCAATTGGGGTTAATAAACTGGCATGGATTGACTGAGGATTGACAATTGGATAGGAAACAATAGAAATAAATAAGTTATTGTTTGATTGGGATGTTGTAACTAGTTGGGTGTTACAACTAAGGAAATGGAATTTAATATGCAATAATGTGGTCTTTCTCCTTGAAAGGAGAATTAAGTATTTTTTTAATAGTGAGGAATTGAAAAGGCAAATGATATGTTGGTGGCCTTCACTGGAAGATCTTACTGTATTATTTTGAGGCCATACTTAAAATAATTGTACGGAAGTTTTCTCCCCCACCATGATGTATTTCAGATAAAGGGAGTGTAAAATGATTACCAGACTATTTCTGGAATGGAAGCTTTCCCTTAGAGAAGAAACTACAACAGGTCAATAGGTACATTTAATGTCAGAGAAATGTATACAATATACCTCCTTTCTTCACAAACATCCACAAAAACAGTGGAGTGCCCCAAAAAATGAATGACAGTTAAAAGTTAGAACCCCAAAGCCCCCCCCCAGCTCCCCCTCCTACACATAAGCAGCAGCAAAGCATGATCCGCCCCCCCCCACTTCCACCAGCAAAAACGCATTTGCACCCTCCACCGAGCACTCTCACGTGCAGCAAAGCGTCAGTAAAGACACAGACTTGCAGAGCCCCAAAAACTACTTGTTCACCCAGTAATTCAACATACCACATCACAGGCTCTCTCTCTCTCCCTAATAACAGAAAAAGATGTGTCCCTGTTTCACAGTGAGAGAGGAGATATAACAAAACAACTCTCTGATTTATGGTGTTAAAAGTCGGTTGCATCACTTTTTTCGAGTTCTGTGCCCTAAGAACTCAGGTCTCTGGGCACACAGCCAGCAGCCAGTTCACTGGTTTCAATCTTCCGTATACTCTCACGACACATCAGGCGGTGGCACCGGCCTTGTCTCCAGAGCCACGACAATCCAGTACGAGTCTTCTAGGCTGCATCCTTGGCATTTCGAAAAGCAGCCAGTCGTGAGACCCTGACAGCGGGCCCCATTCCCTCAAAGAACCGAAGTCAGCGTGTAACTCCAGGTCAACGTCTTCAAAAGAACCGTGGAAAGGAAAAAAAGGAGATATTAAAGATAGAACCTTTGGATGCAAGCAAAGGAGTCGCCGTCCTAGGCTCTGCCCCTCTGCTCCCACAGCCTTGGCTCGGGATCTAAGGTTCAGAAGAATGAGACGGGATCTCCTTGAAGTCAACAAAAATCTTGCAGGACTTGATAGGAATTGATGCTTCCTGGTTGAGGTGTTAAGAGCTAGGACCATTGACTCCAAATAAGAGTTCAGGAAATCAGCACTGAGGTACAAAGAAATTTCTTCACCTGGATGTTGGTAAATCATTGTAATCCTCTGCTCAGGAAGTGAGTGAATACCCTGAAACTGAGAATCAACAGCTTTTTAGATATTACAGATATCAGGGGATATGGAGGTAATACAGGAAAGTGACAAAGAGGTAAAAGGACAAATAAATGACTTTCTTTGAATGGTCCACTCCTGATTATCACCTTGTGTATATGCTAATTAACTTATGCTCCTGTTCAGCCATACAAACACATAAAAGTGAAGCTGGTATTCCAACTTTCATGCATGTTACCAATAGGCACAAATTTAGAGCCATAGAGTCATAGAATACTACAACACAGAAACAGACCCTTTGCCCCATCTAGTCTGAGCAAAACCATTAATCTGCCCATTCCCATCAATCTGTACACAGACCATAGCCCTCCATACCTCTCTCAAACATGTACCTATCTCAATTAAATATTGAAATCAATCCTGCATCCTCCATTTGTACAGAATCTGCTCTACACTCTGTCACCCAACCTCAAAGGAAAAGGCTTGCATTTACCCTATCTATACCCCTGATAATTTTGTATACCTCTATCAAATCTTCCCTCAATCTTTTACATTCTAGGAATTGAAATCCTAACCTATTCCACCTTTCCCCATAACTCAGGTCCTCAAATACTGGCAAAATCCTTGTAAATTTTCTCTGCACTGTTTCAATCTTGTTTAAATCTTTCCTGTAGGTTGGTGACCAAAACTGCATACCATACTCCGAATTAGGCCTCACCAACATCTTATACAACTTCAACGTAACATCTCAACTCCTGTACTCAATACATCGATTTATGAAGGACAATGTGCCAAAAGCTTTCTCTATGACATTATCTACCTGGCATGCCACTTTCAAAGAAATATGGATCTGTATTCACAGACCCTCCATTCTACTCCCTCAATACCCTATCACTCAGCGTATAAAACTTATCCTGCTTTGTCCTCCCATAGTGCAACACATCACACTTATTTGAATTAAGTACCTACTGTCTTTTTTCAGCCCATTTTCCAGCTGGTTCAGATCCCACTGCAAACTTTGATAGTCTTCCTCACTGTCCACTACACCCCCCAATCTTGGAGTCATCCGCAAATTTTGTTGATCCAGTTTACCACATTATCATACAGATCATTGATATTTGTAGACGACAAACCACAGCAGACCTAGCACCAATGACTATAGCACACAAACAGTCACTGGTCTCCAATCAGAGAGGTGACCATCTACAACCACATTCTAACTTCTTCTGTGAAGCCATGTCTAATCCAATTTATTACCTCATCATGAATGCCAAGAGCTAAACACCCTTCACCAAACTCCCATGCAGGACCTTGTTAAATGCCTTGTTGAAGTCCATGTAGACAACATCCACTGCCTTGCCTTCATCCACTTTGCTCGTAACTTCTTCGAAAAAATCTATAGGTTGGCTAGATGTGACTTCCCACGCTCAGAACCATGCTGACTACCCCTAATCAATTCCTGTCTATCCAAATACATATATATGCAGTCCCTTAGAATACCTTCCAATAACGTTCCCAATATTGATGTTAGGCTCACCAGCTTATAATCTCCTCGCTTATTCTTAGAGAATTTCTTAAAAACAGAACGATACTAGCTATCCTCCAATCCTTTGGCACCTCCCCTTTGACTAAGGATATTTTAAATATCTTTGATAGGACCCCTGCAAATTCTGCACTAACATCCCACAGAGTCTGAGGGACCACCTTGTCAGGTCCTGGGGATTTATTCACCCTAATTTGCCTCAAGGGAGCAAACACCTCCTTCTCTGTAACCTGTATAGCGTCTGTGAACTTGTTGCTGCATTGCCTCACATCTATAGACTCTGAGTCTATCTCCCACGTAAATAGAGATGCAAAATATCCATTTGAGATCACTGCATAGATGACCACTCTAACTTTACCTGCAGACACCATTAGGATTCTCCCTCATCTTGTCTGCTAGGGCAACTTCCTGCCTTCTTTAAACCCTCCGATTTATTTCTTAAGTGTCCTTTGAATTTCTTCTACTCCATAAGCACCTCATTTGTTCCTACCCGCCTGGACCTGCTGTGCACCTCCTTTTTCTTGATCAGGGCCTCAATATCTCTCAAAGAACAAGTTTTCATAAACCTGTTATCCTTGCTTTTTATTCTGAAAAGAACATAAATCTCTGTACCCTCAAAATTTCACTTACCAAGTACTCTTTTGACAGAAAACAACATATCCCAACCTACACTTGCCAGACCCTTTCCGATATCATCACAACTGGCCTGTCTCTAATTCAGAACCTCAGCTCGAGGACCAGACCTATCATTTTCCATAGTGATCTAAAAGCTAATGGCATAATGATCACTAGATGCAAAGTGTTCCCCTGCACAAAACTTTGTCACCAGCCTCGTCTTATTCCCTAATAGGAGATTCAGTATCACACTCTTTCTAGTTGAGACTTCTATGGACTGATTAAGGAAACTTTCCTGAACACACTTGATAAACTCCTTTTCATCTAGCCCTAACTATGGGCGTCCCAGTCAATATGTAGAACGTTAAAAATCAGCTACTATCACAGCCTTAGGTTTTACACAACAGTCTGTGATCTCTCTACAAATTTGCTCCTCTAAATCCAATGGACTGTGGTGTAGTCTATAATATAATCCCATTAATATGGTCATGCCTTTCTTATTTGTCAGTTCTACTCATAAAGCCTCACTAGATAACTCTCCAGTCTGTCCTGACTGAGCACTGCCGTGATATTTTCCCTGACAATAAATACCAACCCTTCTCCTTTGATCCCTCCGCCTCTTATCATGTCTAAAACAACAGAACCCTAGAACATTGATCTGCCAGCCCTGCCCCTCAAAAATGGCTAAAGTGCCATAATTCCACATGCTGATCCATTCCCTAAGCTCATCTGTCTTTCCTCCTAGTACCTCGATGCTAGACCTTTCAATTCCTGATTTTGTACTGTACGTAGAGTTAACATCCTTCTCCACAACCTTCTCTACCATTTATTCTGGTGCTCTGATTCCCATTGCCCTGCAAATCTAGTTTAACCAACACTCCCCCCCCCCCCCACCCCCATGCAGCACTAGCAGACCTCCTCTCTAGGATATTAGTCCCCCTCCAGTTCGGGTAACATACCATCTGGGAATCTCGTTCTCATCCACAGAACCTCCTTTCTGTTCCCCTCACCAATGAATCCCCTATCACCACAGCTCACCTCTTCTCCCCCCTTCCCTGTTGAACCACAGTGCCAGACCCAAGTGCCATTGATCTGTCCACTGTGGCTACCTTCTGCTAGATCATCACCACCCCCCACCTCCTACCCAACGTTATCCAAAGCTGTTGAGGAGGATGGCCACAGGGGTACTCTGCACTGGCTGCCTGTCCTCTTTCCCCCTCCTGACAGTCACCCAGTTACCTGCGTCCTGCACTTTGGGTGTAACCACTTCCCTGCATATCCTGTCTATTAACCCCTCTGCTTCCCAAGAGGTCCGGAATTCACCAAGTTTCAGCTTCAGCTCCTTAACACAATAGACAATAGACAATAGGTGCAGAAGTAGACCATTCGGCCCTTTGAGCCTGCACCGCCATTTTGAGATCATGGCAGATCAACTACTATCAGTACCCGGTTCCTGCCTTGTCCCCATGTCCCTTGATTCCCCTATCCATAAGATACCTATCTAGCTCCTTCTTGAAAGCATCCAGAGAATTGGCCTCCACTACCTTCCGAGGCAGTGCATTCCAGACCCCCACAACTCTCTGGGAGAAGAAGTTTTCCTTAACTCTATCCTAAATGACCTACCCCTCATTCTCAAACTATGCCCTCTGGTACTGGACTCTCCCAGCATCTGGAACATATTTCCTGCCTCTATCTTGTACAATCCCTTAATAATCTTATATGTTTCAATCAGATCCCCTCTCAATCTCCTTAACTCCAGCATATACAAGCCCAGTCTCTCTAACCTCTCTGCGTAAGACAGTCCAGACATCCCAGGAATTAACCTCATGAATCTAAGCTGCACTTCCTCTACAGCCAGGATGTCCTTCCTTAACCCTGGAGACCAAAACTGTACACAATACTCCAGGTGTGGTCTCTCCAGGGTTCTGTACAAATGCAAGAGGATTTCCTTGCTCTTGTACTCAATTCCCTTTGTAATAAAGGCCAACATTCCATTAGCCTTCTTCACTGCCTGCTGCACTTGCTCATTCACCTTCAGTGACTGATGAACAAGGACTCCTAGATCTCTTTGTATTTCTCCCTTACCTAACTCCACACCGTTCAGATAATAATCTGCCTTCCTGTTCTTACTCCCAAAGTGGATAACCTCACACTTATTCACATTAAACGTCATCTGCCAAGTATCTGCCCACTCACCCAGCCTATCCAAGTCACCCTGAATTCTCCTAACATCCTCATCACATGTCACACTGCCACCCAGCTTAGTATCATCAGCAAATTTGCTGATGTTATTTTCTATGCCTTCATCTAAATCATTGACGTAAATTGTAAACAGCTGTGGTCCCAATACCGAGCCCTGTGGCACCTCACTAGTCACCACCTGCCATTCCGAGAAACACCCATTCACCGCTACCCTTTGCTTTCTATCTGCCAACCAGTTTTTTATCCATGTCAATATCTTCCCCCCAATGCCGTGAGCTTTAATTTTACCCACCAATCTCCTATGTGGGACCTTATCAAATGCCTTCTGAAAATCGAGATACACTACATCCACTGGATCTCCCCTGTCTAACTTCCTGGTTACATCCTCGAAAGACTCCAACAGATTAGTCAAGCATGATTTACCCTTGGTAAATCCATGCTGGCTCGGCCCAATCCTGTCACTGCTATCTAGATATGCCACTATTTCATCATTAATAATGGACTCTAGCATCTTCCCCACCACGATCTGTTAGAAGCTGCAGCTGGATGTACCTCTTACAGGTGTAGTCATCTCGGGCACCAGAGGTCTCCCTGCCTTCCCATATTCCACAAGAGGAGAATTTCACTATCCTGTCTGGCATTCCCACTCTAAATGTGCAATAATAACGAAAGAATAATTAACCAAAAAAATCTACCTATGGCCTATACCTCTCCTTGCTGAAGCTTCGATGGGCCTAAGCCTCAACTTGCAACTCAACATTAGCCCTCTCACACAATAGCCACTCCCACAATGGCTGCACTGCTTAAACATAACTTCCTTTTATTGATTCATGCCAGGTGCCTAATTATGTGCAATCCAATGTCTCCTCGGGACTTTAGCACACAAAATGAGTTGTTTACCCTCCTCGCTTCTCTTAAACTCTCTCTCCCTCTATGCAATCCAACATCTCCTCGGAAGCTGTAACATGCAAAATGTGTTGACTGTCCCAGTTCACTTCTTTTAAACTAATGTCTCCTTGGGACTGTGAGATGCAAAATTCCTGATTGTGTTAAAGGTGTCAGGTTTGTTATGCATTGCAATCACTGGGCCCATTTTATGGAGCTATCAAATTTAACCCCTGGTCTATTTTAGAATGTCAGCTTAATTTCACATTTTTTTGAACAATCACAGTTTACTTGCCATACCTGACAGTTTTCCAAAGATTAGGCCTAGAGTATTCTGGTACGGAGTTGGCTGTTTAGCAACCCAGGCAAAGGAGCAGTGCTGTAAATCTTTCCTGCCCTCTGCTATCTTCCGGGAAAAATAAGCTGGCTCTTTCTACGATGGTTCTTGTTTGCAAACAGATCTCCTAATTTACATTCTTATCCTGTCTGAAAATTATAAACCAACACTGACAACTTGCCATCTTTGTTTAATCATCCTCAATGTTTTAAGTGTCTCTGTCACACCAGACAAAGCACATTTAATTTAAAAATAGGTAACTTTTTTTGCTTTTGCACAGTACAGATTTAATCACAAGAAGCAATAGAAACCATCCAAATTACAATGTCGGTACATGATAGACAGTATTATACGAAGGTTTGTTTTACCCAAGACTATTAACAACTGACTATTTTGAATGCCTCTGACAGCTTCCTGCCACCAGTATAGGTCAGGGAATAAAAGTACCACTGCTACTGAGACGCAAATGCTGACCAGTGAAAGGGGCAAAATGACCTTTTAGTGGACCTGGGTGACACACAGTAAGTACAATGATGTACTTTTTCCCTTTTAATTGTCTTTATTCTTGTTACTTGGTGAGCACCAGGCAAATTAGAATGTTCCTATCATGAAAAGGTTTTGGGATTGTTATAAATTGACTTAGTAGTCTAATCTGCATATTTGAACAAAAGTTGATTTAAGATGTCCTGAAGAAAGCTCTTCAAAGATACCCTCCACCTGGTTGTTTCAGGACACAATTCTATTGTATGCAACTGGCAATCATACCCCTTGTCTGACCATTTCATGTCCTTGCATACATTCTATCATATGCACCTCACAAGTAAAATTTTCTTTGAGAGCAACCTGAGCACCCTGGAAGTCTTAATACTTCTTTTATCTATTGTAAGTCTATTTTTTTTTGGTTTAATGGGAGCAGATGCCATTGGCAAGATCAGCTCTTAATGAACGTTCCTGATTCCCCTTGCACTACATAGTTTGCTGAACCACACAGAAGGCTGTTAATGTTAAATTTTATAATGCTGGACTCACGGTCACGTATGGGCCAGACTGGGTGAGCATGGCAAATTCTCTTTCCTCAGGGACTTAACTAAATCAGATGTTTATTCTTATGACAACTGGATAGTTAAATTCATAGATGTTGTGGTGTGATTATTACATTATTAGTTTGGGCCTAATTATTATTATTATTGTATATTGATAATAATATATGCAAATTTATAGTACTATAGTTACTGGCTAAAGCAGAACTGGTGAATGGGATTACTATAAATGGAAGTTTAAAGACCAAATAATTATCAGAATAGTCTGCAATGCCAAAGAAAGTAAGGTGAATTTTCAGAGCTTACAAGGTTATCTCAAATATTCTGAGTAGATATGCATTGTTTTATGGTTTAAAAAAAATAATGGCAGCAAAGTGTGCTGTAGGCTGGAAGGAATTACATTTCAAACCAGTGAGCCATGTAACATGGCTTAGCTTTGTATTTATATGGATGAGTGAACCATTTTTGGTTCAATAGAATGGAAATTATTAGATCATCTAATTTAAGGACATGCCTTCAAAGGCAAATTAAATTCAAATGAACTTGTGCAGAAACACATTTATTTTTCTGAGTTTGTGCCAGTGAATTATGGCTTTGCAACTGGTCATTGGTATCTTGTTCCTTGTCCATACAATTAAATACAAATAAAGTCCCAGTTAAGAGAATTTAGATATGGTTACATGTGTTGATCAGGGCATTCCATCAAGGCCAAAATATAGATCGATTATTTTGTTAAAAGTTAATTTTTAAATATTATGTGGGTTCCAAGAATCATTGTGTGAAATCAAGGGTTCCATCTCAAGATATTCTGGAATCTCCTAGTGAATTAAAGAGTCACCCTCCAATTTCATAGCTTTACCATCTATATTTATAACAAAAAGGAACTGTGCAATTGAAAGTAAAATGATAATTAAAATAAAATTACAGACTGAATAAGTTGATTCTCAGACAAACTTTTCAAGAAAATGAAAATATATGACTGGCAAAGTATATCCTGCTGCTGTTAGTGGTTGTGCAGACTTTTAAATTTGATCAAAAACTGCAGAGAATGTAAAACTAATTTTAATCCATAATTTCATTGGTATCCGAGAACTGTAGGGGCATTCTTGAAAATTAATTGTGTTCAATTCAAATAAATTTGCTTGTATTTGTCCTATAACATTATAATGTTTCTTGATTTTTTTTCAGCTTAATAGTCAGTTGTTCAAATGGATATTGTCACCACACTAAAAATAATCAAATAGCTTTGATGTAAAGACCACAGAGTGTCTAGGGAAATTTAAGATGCCAGTTTAATTTACTCTGAATTCAGTTTTAATATGGATTAAAGCTTGTGTGATGAGGGATTAGACTCAGATGTGAACCCTTGGCACATTGCATTCCAGGAGGGAGTAAACCCAATAGCTGCAGCACCTGTCATTAACTAATTGCTTCAATCTATCTCTGTGGTAAAGACCACTGCGACAATCTTAGATGTGGATGCTTATTTTATTGTATGAATCCTTATTTTGCTGCATAGCAATCTGAATAATACTAAGAACTTTTCTCAAAAACAAAAATCAATTAAATTAAGTCAAATTCTCAAATACACCAAATTGCCACTTTAGTAGGTACAGCTGTACACCTGCTCATTAATGCAAATATCTAATCAGCCAATCACGTGACAGCAACTCAACGCATAAAAGCATGCAGACGTGGTCAAGAGGTTCAGTTGTTGTTCAGATCAAACATCAGAATGGGGAAAAAATTTGAACATGAAATGATTTTTGTTTCCAGCTGGGGTGGTTTGAGTATCTCAGAAACTGCTGATCTCCTGCGATTTTCATGCACTACAGTCTCTAGAGTTTACAGACAATAGTGCTAAAACAAATGTCCAGCAAGCAGCTGTACTGTGGGCAAAAATGCCTTGTTAATGAGGGAGGTCAGAGGAGAATGGCGAGACTGATTCCAGCTGACAGGAAGGCAACAATAATTCAACTAACCACATGTTAGAACAGGGATTTGCAGAAGAGTATTTCTGAATATACAAAATGTCATATCTTGAAGTGTTACACATGGCTACAGCAGCAAAAGACCACACAGGGGTTCGGCTCCTGTGACTCATTTATTAAGTACACTCCTGTACCTAATAAAGTGGCCATTGACTGTTTATTATAGGTTCTTCAGCAGTGATGATGGAAAATCTTTGCTCTGTTATGGTTTTCTTATGTACATCATATGGTGCTGTATGTCCTGAAATTTTTAACAGTAAGTAACTATATGAAATAAAGTAAAATTATTATTAATGGTATAGACTACTTTTGATTCGTGTGGTGAGACAGTGTCTAAAATATTAGATAAAGCACTGTACTGTTGGTGCAAAACATCAAAATTCACATCAGTTATAATAAACCTGATTCTGGTTGTTTCTTAACAGATTATGGTTTGAAATCTATTGCGCAGTGACCAACACATAGTTAAAGTAACCACTTCCAAATTCAAAATCTTATGGTAATCTTATTGTGATATTTTATGAATTTAAAATTCTTACCTTTCTTGAGAAAGTGGATTTAGAAAAAGTAATAAATTATTATATTTAGAAGTGGAAAGCCTTTGTACTGCAGCAGGAGGGGTTAAAACATTAATTCCATCTTTTTAAGAATTTGAATCTCAAGGTTGTATATGGTAAAATGTATAGACTTTGATAATAAATTTACTTTAAACTTTGTACTTCAAGAATTAGAATTTTGGCAGTTTCACTAGATCCCTCTTTTCCATGGACTCACTTTACGCTGCCTCAGTAAAATGGCCGACATAATCAAAGACTTCTCTCACCCCAAACATTCTCTGATCTCCCCCTTCCCGTCAGGCAGAAGATCTAACCCAATGTTATAAGATTATTGAATGGACCTAATGTACAATAGGATAAATTATTGGCTTCACATTCTTCCTCAACATGGCTGTGCATCTTATTGTTTGCCTGCACTGCACTTCATCTGTAACTGTAACATTAACGTATAATCCGTATTCTTTGGGGAGTGAAGCCTCAAACAGGAGACATCTGTCATGAAGGATCCTCATCATTCAGGATACTATAGCATGATAAACAGTGTTCTAAACTTCTACAATAATCATAGCTGAAGTCATAGAGCAATACAGCATGGATACAGGCTCTTAGGACCAGTGAGTCCATGCTGACTGCAGTACCCATCCAGCTAGTCCCAATTTCCTGTGTTCAAAGTTCAAAGTGAATTTATTGTCTAAGTACGTATAGGTCATCCAATACTACCTTGAGATTCATTTCCTTGCAGACAAGGAAAAATAAAGAAACATAATAAAATTTATGAAATACTATAAATAACAAAGACTGAGAAGGCAAACCATGCAAATAATAAAAGCAGTAAGTAAATCTTACAGAGCTGTAGAAGTCCCTGAAAACAAGCCTTTAGGTTGGGGAATCAGTTCAGCATTGAGGTGAGTGAAGTTCTCTGTGCTGGTTCAGCTGCTTTCCTTGCCCCTGCAGGGTTAAAATGTCTAATACCAGAGGGTATGGATTTAAGGTACGTTCAGTAGAGATGAGCAGGTATGTTTTTAACACTGAGGGGGGGGTGGGTGCCTGGAATACATTGCCTGGGGTGGTGGAAGAGGCAAATACAATGGAGGCATTCAAGGGTTCTCCAACAGGCTCAAGAAAGTGCAGGAAATAGAAGGATATGGACAGTACGTAGGAGAAGAGATTCGTTTAGTTGGCCGTTTCATTACTAATTTAATCTTTAGGCAGAATGTTGGTGGCCAAAAAGTTTGTTCCTGTGCTGTTCCCCTCCATATAAACTTACTCTTTTTTTTCCAATAAACCATTTCACATTCATCTTATTTGATGATCCATTCGACAATTTGGAAATAATAAATAATGACTTGACCACACAATTACTGTATAACATATAGGATTGTAAACGTTGTGAGTGAATCAGATAGGCACATGGAAGATCGATTCTAACATTTTTCTATTGCAAGTTGTCAAGGAGAGTCACTCTCATTGACTTTGACATGTAAAGGAATTATCCTCAATTGGTTATCGACAAATAGGGTCAACCTGCAAGTATATTGTCTGGCAAATCTTATGAAACTGCAAGTGAGACATTATTTCTGCTTACTGGTTTTTGATTCTGAACTTCAGTAACAATTTGAATTATTTAGAAGAGTATGTTTAATTCAAAAGTAATTTTTCCATGTAAAAGTAACTTCCATCCTTCACAAATGAAGAAATGGCAATGCCCTTAGATTCAGCTAAAAGACTGCGCTCCTTGGAGAGGAATAAACAGTCAATATTCTGGGCCCTGATCCTTCATCAGGACTAACGAAAGGCCATGGTCCAAAACGACAACTATTTATTCCTCCATAGATCATGCCTTACCTGCTGAGTTTCTTCAGAATTTTGTCTGTGTTGCTCTGGATTTCCAACATTTGCAGTATCTCTTGTGTTTTCAACAAAGTTCCTTTATTCTTCCATCAAAATAAAGTAATAGTTCAGTGGAAATTGTAAACTCATAGCAACATTCACCATCATGAGAACTAGTTCAAGGGTATCATACGCTGTTGCTCCAGAGCCCAAAAGACTGGAATATGTCTTAGTAGAAAACCTGAAGTGTAATAAATATTCATCAAAGTGATTTTAAGGTCATTCATCCATGATGATCATGGCACCTCAGGGCAATCAGGCTATCAACCTCCAAAATCATCTGTGTTCTTCCTCTTTCCAATCTAGTTCTGTTGGATTCCTGCCTTTGAGGAGATCGATGTGTACAGTACCTGCAAAGACTGCAAGCTGTTTGATTGCATTTGATAGGAAAAAACTCATGATTTTCCTTAATACAGGGTTCAGAACCCATGAGGCTCACAAAAGAAAGTCCCCTCTTTTCACTTCAACACATAAATGATATTTTGTGTGTCTCCAGTGAAACAAATTCAGTTTAAGCTTCCTTATTCTGAATATCTGATCCCATGTAAACTTTCTAGAAATTTGCAATCCAATTTAATTCTTCTAACTTTACCTTTTCAAATGTCCTCTTTAGGCTGATGGCAGTGAGAACATTCTTTTTCATTCTTTTGGGGTTCTTCAGCCAAGTTATGACCCTACACTCAAAGCAACCTTCATCAACATGACTGTCATGATTCTCAATCTTCCATCAACGATATTCATAGGCAATCACCAATGCCCTTTGCCAAGTGATCCTGTTTTCTTAAACTTATGTTGCATTGCTTTGAATTGAGTTCAGTATTTGTTTATCTATCGAAGTGATCCAAGTGCAATAATAGATGCTTCAGATTCTGTGGATAAAACCCAGCCCATTATGGGTAAATCCATCCCAAACATTGAGCACATTTACCTGAAGCATTGGCACAGGAAGGCAGGGACCCCCACCACCCAGGACATGTTCTCTTCTCACTATTGCCTTCGGGAAAAAGGTACAGGAGCCTCGGGACTCACACCACTATGTTCAAGAATAGTTACAACCTCTCAACCATCAGGCTGTTGAACCAAAGGGATAACTTCATACAACTTCATTTGCCATATCACTGAACTGTTCCCACAACTTATTGACTCACCTTCCAAGACTCTTCATCTCATGATCTTGATATGTAATGCTTATTATTTATTATTATTACTTCTTTCTTTTTGAATTTGCAGTTTGTTGTCTTTTTCACACTGGTTGAATGTCCATTTGGTGTGGCCTTTCACTAATTCTATTATGAGTATTATCTTATTATGCATTTATTGAGCATACCTGCAAGAAAATGAATGTTTGCATTGTATAAGGTGACAGATACCGTATGTACTTTGATTATAAATTTACTTTGAACTTAAGATATTATAATCTATTTTGTATCAATTTGATGAGCATACAGTTGGCCGAGAGAGTAGTGATCTTGTTTTAAAGCCAAGATATCATGTGCCTTTGACAAGTTACAAATGTCATTTAAACAGGCTATGAAGTAGCCTTGGACAACTGTGAACCTATAAAATTCAAAGTTCCAGTGATAGTCTTGAATTATTGCTGAACAAACAATATTAAGAAATCTACTTTTAACTTCAATCATACTCCAATGTGTATACTAACATTAATAAAATGACAGAGAAATTTCGGAGAAAATGCGAAGAAGATTCTTTAGCCAAAGAGTGGTGAATTTGTGGAATTTGTTGCCACATGCAGCTGTGGGTGTATTTAAGGCAGAGATTGATAGGTTCTTGATTGGACATGGCATCAAAGGTTACAGGGAGAAGGCCAGGAACTGAGGTTGAGGAGGAGAGAAAAAAAAAGATCAGCCATAACTGAATAGTGGAGCAGACTCAATGGGCCAGATGACCTAATTCTGCTCCTATGTCATATGATTATATTGTCTTATGGAAGCATTTCAAATCGTTAAAGATGCAATAAAAATAGTCTTTGGCTCAGTTTGGTCCATTATAAGTAATTTCAGGCCACTTTAATATCTGCTGATTAGTCCAGTAGCTTGGCAATCTGTGGGCCAATGGGACCAGGTGCTGAGGATAATGACATTGTTATCAACTATCACAATACCCATCTAGCACTGCAGCCACATCCTGCAAGATCACTGCAATCAGATGTCTTTGTACTCACTGACCAATAAACTATTGCTATTGTGGTAAATGACAATATGTGATTCAGTATGAATTTCCTCATAATCTTTCTCCTGCTCCTAACTCTTGTGCATATGACTTCATTTACAGTATTTGGTTTGTCCTTTGCTGTATCTGTTACTCCACAGCAGCAATGCACACCCTTTTTGCTTTATTTCTACTGCACTGTGCAAATGTCTTATGCATATATATATAAAGTGCCTATAGAAATTATTCACCCTCCCCCATTGGAAGTTTTCATGTTTTATTGTTAGATAACATTGAATCACAACGGATTTAATTTGGCTTTTTTTTACAATCAACAAAAAAAGACTCTTTCGTGTCAAAGTGAAAACTGATCTCTACAAACTGACCTAAATTAATTACAAATATAAAAAACAAAATAATTGATTGCATAAGAGTTCACCCCTCCTTTAATATGACCGACCAATTCATTACTGGTACAGCCAATTTATTTTAGAAGTCACATAATTAGTCAAGAAGTCCTAGCTATATATAAACCTGTGTGCAGGCAAGGTGCTCCAATTGACTGTAGTATCTGGAAGGTCCGACTGCTGGTGAGTCATTATCCTGGCAAGAGTTGCACAGTGAAGACAAAGGAACACTCCAAGCAGCTCTGCGAAAAGATTATTGGAAAATGCAAGTCTGGAGATAGATATAAGAAAATGGCCAAATCACTGAATATCCCTTAGTCAATCATCAAGAAATGAAAAGAAATTGGTACAAATGTAAACCTGCCAATGGCAGGCTGTCCTTAAATACTGAATGACTGTACAAGAGGGGGACTAGTGAGGGAGGCCACCAGGAAACCCAGGACAACTCTGGAGAAGTTACAAGCTTTGATGGGAGTGACAGTACATACAACAGCTGTTGCCCGGGTGCTTCACCAGTCACAGCTTCATGGGAGAGTTGCAAAAAGAAAGCCACTGTTGGAAAAAAACTCGCATGTAATCTCAGCTAGAGTTTGTCAGAAGGCATGTGGGAGACTCTGAAGTCAGCTGGAAGAAGGTTCTATGGTCTAATGAAAAGAAAATTGAGCTTTTTGGCCATCAGACTAAACACTATGTTCGGTGTAAGGCAATCACCTCACATCATCAAAAACACACCAACCCTACTGTGAGGCATGGTGGTGGCTGTATCATGCTGTGGGGATGCTTCACTGCTACAAGTCCTGGAAGTCTTGTGAAGGTAGGGGTAAATTGAATGAAGCAAAATACAGAAAAATCCTGGAGGAAAACCTGGTGCAGTCTGCAAGAGAACTGCGACTTGGGAGAAGATTTCTTTTCCAGCAAGACAATGACCTCAAGCGTAAAACCAAAGCAACACAGGAATGGCTTAAAAACAACAAAGTTAATGTTCTGGGGTGGCTAAGTCAGAGTCCAGACCTCAATCCAATTGAGAGTATGTGGCTGGACTTGAAAAGCGCTGTTCATTCATGATCCCCAAGCAATCTGACAGAGCTTGAGCAGTTACATAAAGAAGAATGGGGGGAAATTGTAATGTCCAAATGTGCAAAGCTGATAGAGACCTATCCACACAGACTCAGGCTGTAATTGTGTGTAATCCACACAGGCTGTAATTGCTGCCAAAGATGCATCTACTAAATACTGACTTGAAGGGGGTGAGTAATTATGCAATCAATTACTTTGTGTTTCATACTTGGAATAAATTTAGACCAATTTGTAGAAATGTGTTTTCACTTTGACACAAAAGAACAAAAGAGTCTTTTGCCTGTTGATCAGTGTCAAAAAAGCCAAAATGAATTAATTGTGATTCAGTGTTGTAAAACAGTAAAACAAGAGGAGTGAATCCTTTTTATAGACACTGTACAGCTATGATGCCTAAGACTTTTGCACTGTACTGTATTTGTCAACATGGAGCAGAAACCAAGTTTGTAAATCTGGTGGGAGCAATGGATGTTGGGAATGGTGAGGGTGGAGCGCTGGGGGAGGTGAGTGGGACAGGTGGCCAAGAAGGAATGCCAGGGGCAGGGGGTGATGAAGGTGCAGACACGCCCAGCCCTGAGATATGAGGCAAGGTCATTTAATTCCAAACAAATGGTTTATTGATCATTACAGTGTCTCTCTGGAGCTTCCGTCTCCCTTCCCCCTTTCCATCCATGATTCCCTTTCCATGCCCCCTTCCCAACCTCAGTCCACAATAGACACCCATATCAAAATCAGGTTTATCATCATTTACATATGAAATGATTATTTTTGTCTGGCAGTACATAAATTTACTACAGAATTGTGCAAAAGTCTTAGACACTTTAGCTATATATACTGTATGTGCCTAAGGCTTTTGCACAGTACATTAATTCATATATTTTTGAGTAACTGTAATCACAACATACTGTTGTTCTATTCCAGTATAATAATAATAATATTAAATAGTTAGTCTATCAATTTTAATCAAGGTCAAAACTACAGCCCAATTGAATTGAAAAATAGAAAACGTTGGACGTGTGCAGGTCTGCCAACATGATTTAAAAAAAAGACTTTACACTCTAATTTTAGCCTTGCTGAATTATTTTTCTCCACTTTCACTCACTCTTCTGCAGAAGCTGAGGAAGGAAACCAGGTAGTTTTAGAAGATTAACAGTGATCCTACATAAAAGGGTAGCCTTTCTTCTTCATAAACAATAGGTGCAAGTGCACTACAGTATTTTGAACAGTTCTGGCTGCTCCTGTGTATAAAGGACATCTTAACTTTTGGAAGGGTGCAGAAGACCACAATCAGAATGATGAAAGAGCAACTAGATTGTAAAAGGTGATTATGTAAATTCTTACTTGAAAAGAGATAATTGGTGATAAGATTGCCATTTTTCATTTTCTGGTGGCAAGCTGCTTCATTTTGCACAATGCAAATTCTTTTATAGCTGGAAGACCTTTATTAATTTAAATTTCCAGCCATCTTCTGGTTTCTTAGTAAATACAGAGAGCATTTGATGAGACATAAATATGTGAACAGTGTACAATGACTGAAGGTCAGTTTGGACTCAATAGCTAACAAACCTGTTGTCACCCTGCATCAGGTCTACGAGTCATCTGTGACTCTATGACAGTGGTTCCCAACCTGGGGTCCACAGACCTTTTGCTTAAAGTGTTACGAAATCCTGTAACTGGATCACTTATCAGCAAAGATAGAGAGGTCCGTCAAAGTCTGATGGTACTATTTTTAAAATTCTTTATTTATAAAGGGGCACAAAAATAAGATTAATACAAACATTCAGATAATATACGTCGTCACTACTCAATCTAAAAGCGTGGGTCTAATAATAACCATCAATAAGAAACAGCTCGATCGTTTGTCTAAGGGATAATATATTGTCGGATGGAAATATAAAAGTCACTCAGTTCCTGCAGGCTTCAGCCTTTTGGGGACCGTTGTGTTTTCACTTGTTGGAGAGAGAGAGAGAGATTGGTGAGAAAAGAAACTTGCCTGGGTCTTTTATGAAGCAAATCCATTGAATCAGGGGAGCGGGCTTCACCGTTGTTAGCTAAAAGCTGGTTTCCAGTCACCGATTCCAGCCGCGGAATCGAACGCACGTGATTTCCTTCAAATGGCTTCCTGCTACTATGGGATCGTTAGCGTTTTTTCTGGTGCGTCTGAAGGGGTTGTTCCGCCAGACCGTCTTTTATACTTCTTCACGGGGTCTCAGATGTCAATCAGGTTGGGATGATGCAATCTCTCTCTCAACCAGCCCACTTTGCCCGAGGGCTTGCACGTAGCATAGTCCCCAATCCACAAACGTGGTCTCCAGGAGACAATGGTCAATGTCGCATTATTTTGCATCGCGGTGGAACAAGGTATTTGGCACATCTCTCTCTCCCATTTCCTGGGTCAACTGTCCCCCATTCAACTCGTGCTCTTGCGATTCTCACAAAGGAGGGGTCTGCGGACATAACAAAAGGTATTGGTCCTTGGCATAAAAAAGGTTGGGAACCTTTGCTCTATTATGATGTCAGAACTGCTGGTTAGGAAAACTCAAATTGAAAGGGTGGGTTAGATTGGATCTAGAGGCCTAGAAGACAAGAGCGGGGATGTGATGCTAAGGCTTTATAAGGCACTGGCGAGGTCTCACCTAGAGGATTGTGAACAGTTTTGAGCTCCTCATTTAAGAAAATATGTGCTGGCATTGCCGAGGGTTCAGAGAAAGTTCACAAGGATGATTCCGGGAATGAAAGGGTTATCATACGAGGAATTTAGAAGGATGAGGGAGGATCTAATAGAAACCTTTCGAATGTTGAAAGGCCTAGACAGAGTAGATGTGGAAAGGGAGCTTCCCATGGTGGGGGGAGTCTAGGATAAGAGGGCACACCTCAGGATAGAGGGGTGTCCATCTAAAACAGGGATGCGGAGAAATTTCTTCAGCCAGAGGGTGGTGAATTTGTGGAATTTATCACCACGGGCAGCTGTGGAGCCCAGGTCATTAGGTCTATTTAAGGCAGAACTTGATAGGTTCTTGATTTGACATGACATCAAAGATTACTAGGAGAAGGCCGGGGAGTGGGGCTAAGAAGGGGAAGAAAAGATCAGCCATCATTGAATGGTGTGGCAGACACAATGGGCCAAGTGGCCTAATTCTGCTCCTATGTCTTACGGTCTTTTGGCCTAACAGCAAGTAATGAAAATTAATTCTCCCATTTATGCTCAGGCATAGACATCATGCTGACTTGGAAATGTTGTTATATCATCAAAATCCATGAATGCCCTTTGCCTGATAGTATTCTGGATATATCCACACCATAAGGGCTGTATCAGTTTGAAATAGGCAGCTCACAACCACCCTTCTCAAGGGAGAGTAGTGCTGGCTCAGCCTACAAAGCCCATATCCCTTGAATGGATATAAAATGAGCAAGCTGTATGATTAATCTGAAAGAGGTTAAGATGGAACAATGAGATAAATTAACATTTTTAGTTTCTGAATGTTGTGTGAACTGTTAGATTCACGGGTTTGTAATAGTTGGATAAATGGGGAAAGGGAGGAGTACTTATGTCATGAAATGAATTTTCTGAAATGGGCAAACAAGTGCAGAAGAAATTTAAAATGTTAATTTTCCTCATCGGTCATAAAAGCAGAGAATTAAACCATATTTATAGCCCTCAAATGAAACATTGGAGAATGCATTAGATTTATTAAAGTTTTGGGGGGGTTTATCAAAGCAAGTTGCTCCCCCATCTCTGTAAAAATGTTAAGTCTGTCAGACAGCTGATTATGAAAGCTGTGTGGTGCTACTGTTATTATAAGATGATGTCATTACAGACAAGCACTGCAGGAAGGATTGGTGCAATGATTTTGCAGAAGAGCCTGTTGATTGCACTCAATGGGAGAGATCTGATAGATATAGAAGCACATAATGCACAAGTTGAGAAGATAATACTGGACAATAAACCCGTAGCAGAACTGTATACGGGTGGAAGTAAATGAAGTTTAGTACTAGTGGTATTCCGCAAGGATCTGTTCTGGGCCACCTGTTCTTGGTGATTTTTATAAATGACAGATGAGGAAGAGTGGATTAATAAGTTTGCAGTTGACACACGGATTGGAGGTGTTAATGGTTGTCAAAGGTTATAGCTGGATATAGACAGGAGGCAGAGAAGTGGCAGATGAGTTCAATCCAGAAGACTATGAGTCGAGATACTTAAAGGCAGAGCAGAACTTTAATGATAGCATTCTAAGAAAGGTGATGGAACGGCAGGATCTTGGGGTTGAAGTCCACAGATCCCTCAAAGTTTTAAGATGATAGAGTGGATCATGTGTGGTGTTCTGGCTTTCATTAGTCAGGAGACTGGTGTGAGGTAATACTGCAAAGAAACCTAACTAGGCCATGGCTCTGTCTTAATTTCTCCTTCCCTGCTGAGCCTCAGAGCCAGCCACACCACCACTGGCCTGGCTGCTGCTACAGTGTGACTGAGTCTGAAGCTGCACTCAGATGCACTTCCTGCAGATGTAGTCATTAGGGAAATCCCACACCTTACAGGAGGAGCAATCACCTATCATCCTGCTTACACTGAATTAAAGACTAAGGATATACAGAGAACAAAAAAAGGTTACCCTTTCTTACCTGTGTCTTCTCTCTGAAACCCTTGAGTTTCACACTCTCTGACTGTAAGTCGTCATTCAGCACCTTAAGCCTCCCCTGTTCTGGCAAAGCCTGTTGAGCCAAAGCTCCCCCTCTAACATTGGTCCATTCCAACAATTTCCACTCCCAAAATGACTGTTCTGCTTACGCATTGCTTCCATTCATCGCCCTTGCTAAGTTATTAATAACGCAAGTACTCTCCTGCTCTGCAGCCAAGTCCCAACGGACCACTCTCTCTTTTTAAAACTGGCACGTAATGCCCATCAAGAACTGTCTCCAAGTCTCTCCATTCTCTCCTGCTCTACAGACATGCAGGCAGGTTTGCTGGTTTTAATCATTTTGATGTATTTTAATCATTGTTGATATTCAGAAGAATGACCCCTTTGACACCTTTAGCAATCTGCTAAATCATGCAACATAATTTAATCATGCTGTATTTAGCAAGTGGGGCCTGATGCAGGGCCTCAAATCAAAACATCAACTATCTCATTGCAATGGCATGGAGATATTGTTGTGTGGGGTCTTATTTTAAGGATCAGGCAGACTTTGGGAACCTAATCTGAAATGAGATTATCTGCTTATGCTAAATCAAATTTTATCCATTGGAAAATGGATTGGTTTCAAATATTGGGCAATTAAATTTCAAAGTGATATTCAAGTTTAAAGTTGAAAGTAAATTTATTACCAAAGTCACCATATACTACATTGAGACTTATTTTCCTGTGGACATTCACAGTAAGTACAAAGAAACACTCAAGACTACATCCACAGCAAGTGAATAATTCTGGGCCCCATATCGTAAAGAACAGGACAGTACAGGAACAGGCCCTTCCGTCCACACTGTGGTGCCAAAAGAAAGCAATTAAACAGCCAATTAAACTAGTCCATTGTACCTACATAATATGTATCACTCCATTTTCATGTGTCTGTCTGAATGTCCCTTAAAATTTCCTAATGTATCTGCCCCTACCTCCACCACAAAAAGTGCATTTCAGTCACCCACCACTCTCCATGTAAAAACCTTGCCTCTTGCAACTCCTTTAAAATTGCCTCTTCTCACGTTAAGTGCAACCTCTCTGGTATTAGACATTTCATTCCTGGGAAAAAGGTGCTGTATGTTTATACCCCTCATAATCTTATAAACTTCTTTCAGATCTCTCATCTGATACTGCTCCACTGCTCCAGAGAAAGCAGACCAGGTTACAGCATGTGCCCTCTAATCCAGGCAGCATCCTGGTAAAACAAGTCAGAGCTCTCTCCAAAGCCTTGACCACGTATGATTTGTGCAGAGCTACTTCAAGGGCAAAGAGACCATTTTGAATGAGTTTGGAGGCGACATTGGATGTCTGGCAGGGTTTCCAAGACATTACTTCCTACAAGGCAAAACCCAATAGCATGAATGGCAACGATGCTTCACTACCTTCTATGCCTGCTTCGAAAGGGAGAACACAACTACAGCTGTGAAGATCCCTGCTGCACCTGGTGACCCTGTGATCTCTGTCTCAGAGGCTGATGTTAGACTTTCTTTAAAAAGGGTGAACTCTCACAAGGCAGAAGTTCCTGACGGAGTATCTAGTAAGGCTCTGAAAACTTGTGCCAACCAACTGGCGGGAGTATTCAAGGACATTTTCAACCTCTCACTACTATGGGTGGACTTGCTTCAAAAAGGTAACAATTATACCAGTGCCTAAGGAGAATAATGTGAACTGCATAAATGACTATCGCCCGGTAGCACTCACATCGAGAGTGATGAAATGCTTTGAGAGTTTGGTCATGACCAGACTGAACTCCTGCCTCAGTAAGGACCTGGATCCACTGCAAGTTGCCTATTGCCACAGTAAGTCAACGGCAGAAGCAATCTTAATGGCTCTTCACATGGCCTTAGACCACGTGAACAACACAAACACTTACGTCAGGATGCTGTTCATCAACTATAGCTCAGCATTTAAAACCATTATTCCCACAATCCTGATTGAGAAGTTACAGAACCTGAGCCTCTGTACCTCCCTCTGCAAATGGATCCTCAACTTCCTAACCAGAAGATCTGTGCGGATTGGTGATAATATCTCTTTCTTAGTGACAATCAAAACGGATGCACCTCAAGGTGCACCACTGCTTAGCCCACTGCTCTACTCTCTATATACCCATGACTGTGTGGCTAGGCATTGCTCAAATACCATCTATAAATTTGCTGATGATACAAGCATTGTTGGTAGAATCTCAGATGGTGACGAGAGGGCATACAGGAGTGAGATATGCCAATTGGTGGCGTGGTGACACAGCAACAACCTTGCACTCAGCATCAGTAAGATGAAAGAGCTGATTGTGGACTGCAGGAAGGGTAAGATGAAGGAACGTGTACCAATCCTCATAGAGGGATCAGAAGTGGAGAGAGTGAGCAGTTTCAAGTCCCTGGGTGTCAAGATCTCTGAGGACCTAACCTGGTCCCAACATATTGATGCAGATATAAAGAAGGCAAGACAGCTGCTATACTTCATTAGGAGTTTAAAGAGATTTGGTATGTCAACAAATACACTCAAAAACTTCTACAGATGTACTCTGGAGAGTATTCTGATAGCCTGCACTGTCACTGTCTGGTATGGGGGGTGGTGGGGGGGGGCTACTGCACAGGACCGAAAGAAGCTGCAGAGGGTTGTAAATTTAGTCGGCTCCATTTTGCACACTAACCTACAAAGTACCCAGAACATCTTCAAGGAGCGGTGTCTCAGAAAGGCAACATCCATTATTAAGGACCTCCAGCACCCAGGGCATGCCCTTTTCTCACTGTTACTATCAGGTAGGAGGGACAGAAGCCTGAAGGCACACACTCAGCAATTCAGGAACACCTTCTTCCCCTCTGCCATTCAATTCCTAAATGGACATTGAGCCCATGAATGCTGTCTCATTTTTTAAATATATATTATTTCTGCTTTATGCACAATTTTTAATCTATTCAATATACGTATACTGTAATTTACTTATTTATTATTATATTTATTTTTTTCTATATCTTGTATTGCATTGAACTACTGCTGTTAAGTTTACAAATCCTTCCTATAATGGGTGACCAGAACTGTACACAATACCGTGATGCATGCTAACTAGAGTTTTATAAATCTGCAACATAACTTTCTGACTGTTGAACTCGATTGCTCAACTAATAAAAGCAAGCATGCCGTATGCCTTCCTCACTACCCTATCAAAATGTGTAGCCACTTTCAGGAAGCTGTGAACTTGGGCCCCAAGATCCCTCTGCTGTGAAGGATCTTGCCCTTAACAATGTTCAATGATGATCAATGTGCAAAAATTCACATTTGTCTGGGTTAACTCCATCAACTATTTCTCTGTCCATATTTGCAAATGATCTATAACCTATTGTATTCTGTACCAGTCATCTATGCTATCCACGACAGCACTGATCTTCATATCATCTGCAAACTTACCAACCCACCCATCTACATTTTCATCCAGGTAATTTATATACATCACAAACAGCAGAAGTCCCAGTACAGATCCCTGTGGAACACCACTGATCACAGACCTATAGCTAGAATAAATCCCTTTGACCTGCTCCAGTCTTTTATGAGCAAGCCAGTTCTGAATCCAAATGGCTAGTTAGTCATGCATCTTCATCTGCTGGATGAGCTTCCCATGAGAGACCTTGTCAAATGCCTTACTAAAATCCATGTAGACAACATCCTCAGCTCTACCTTCATCAATCACCCTCATCACCCTCAACTTGCCCCACATAAAGCCATGCCGGTTCTCCATAATTAGGCCATGGTTTTCTAAATGTTCATAAATCCTATCGCTAAGAATTCTCTCCAGTTCCTTTCCTACTGCATGAGACTCACCAGTCTGCATTTTCCAGGATTATCCCTGGTTCCCTTCTTAAAGGACAGAATAGTATTTACTACTTACTAGTCTTCTCGGATCTTGCCTGTATCTAGGGAGAACACAGAAATATTGGACAAGCCTCCACCTGTCTTTTCACTTGCTTCTCCCACTAATCTGGGGTATTTCCAATCAGGCCTTGGGGACTTATTCACATAAAGCTCTTTAAGCATACAACAGCATCTTCCCCCTTTACTTCAAATGCCCTAGCATATTAATACAAATGCTTTCTCGATCCTCCACATCCTTCTCCCTGGTAAATACTGATATAAAGAATTCATTAAGGACCTCACCCACAACTGCCGCATACAAGCAAATGTTCTTCCCTTTATCCTTGAGTGGTCCCTCCCTCTCCATAGTTATTTTCTTGCTCCCAATATATGTATTGAATGCTTTGGGATTCTCTTTAATCCTATTTGCCAAGGCCCCTGCTGGCTTCCCTAATTCCCTCCTTGAGTTTTTTATCCTCTGGCTTCTTATAACCTACAAGTGCACCATTTGATTCTAGCTCCCTAAGTTTTACATATCTTTCCTTTTTCTTCTTGACTAAGTTCATCACCTGCCTCGACATCCAAGGTTCTCTTCCTTCTGACTGGAACATACCTGTCCTGTAGTCTGTGCAGTTAAACTATAAACACCCTCCACATGTCAGAAGTGGAGTTACCCAAAAACAGCTGTTCCCAATTAACTCACCCTAGTTCCTGCTTAATTCTCTCATAATTTGCTCTGCTCCAAGTTAATACTCTCCTGCAAGATCCATACTCATCTATATCTTCCTTAAAACATGAGAAGTTGTGATCACTGTTCCCTAACTGTTCACCCACTGAAAGATCAGTCACCTGACCAGGCTCATTACACAACACAAGGTCCTGTACAGCCTCTTCTCTACATATTGAAACCCTCCTGGGTGCACATTACAAATTCTGCCACATCTAAACCACTTGCACCAAGAAGAATGCAGTTTATATTAGGGATGTTGAAGACCCCGTGACAACAATCCAAATAGTTTTTTCATCTTTCCTTAATCTGCCTGCATATCTGTTCCTCAGTGTCCCAGTGGCTATTGGAAAAATGTAGTACAATTCCAGCAGAATGATTGCACTCTTCCTATTTTTGAGTTCTACCCATAAAGGCTCAGTGAATGAGCCCTCCATTATGTCCCTTCTGAGTGCAGCTATGATATTGTCCTTGAGTAGTGCAACTCCCCCACCTCTTTAACCCCCCTCTCTACCTGTTCTGAATCGTCTAAACCTTGAATCATCTGAACTATAGTTTAAGTCATCTTAAGCACCAATTCCTATCCTTCTCTCAACCAAGTCTCTGTAATGGCCACAACATGATAGTTCATCACCCTTACCTAAGTTAAGTATTAAATTACACACATTTCAAATTATCTACTCTATTGTATCTATTTCTTTGCTCCTGCCTTCCTCTCCATCCTTCCTCATTCTGACTGATTCCCACCCCCCCTGCCAATCTAATTTAAACCTCCCAAAGAGCACTAGTGTATCTCCTGGCCAGGATATTAATTCCCCTCCAGTTTAGGTGCAACCAGTCCCTCTGGTACAGGTCACCATTGCCCCAGCAGAGAAGTCCAATGATCTAAGAATCTGAAACCTTGGCCCCTGCACCAGTTCCTCAGCACTCACTCATCTGTTCCATCGTCCCATTCCTGTCCTGACTAGCATGTGGCACCAGGCGTAATCCAGAGATTACTACCTTGGAGGTCCTTTTCATCAGCCTTTTTCCTAACTCTCTATACACTCTGTGCTGGTCCACTTCCTCCTTTCTACCATGTTGTCAGTGCCAATATATACCACCATCTCTGGCTGCTCCCCTTCCCTCCTGAGTATATCGTACAATCACTCTGAGACCTCCTTGACCCTAGCACCAGGGAGGCAATACACTATTCTGAGGTCTCTTTCTCAGCCACAGAATCTCCTCTCCATACCATAACCACTCTGCCTGACTGTACCCTTCCCTGCTGAGCCTCGAAGCCGGCCACAGTGCCACTGGCTTAATTGTGTCCTGATAGGCCACCCTCCCCAGCAGTATCCAAAGATGGACTTGTTGCAGGTGGGAGTGACCACAAGGAACCCTGCTCTGGTTGTTCACTCCCATTACTTCACCTGGTGGTCACTCACTTACTGTCTGAAGCCTGCATTCTGGGTGTGACCATCTCAGGAAATTTAATCTACGAAGTTTTCAGCAACCCCCACCCCCAGTGGTCCTGAGTGTGTCCAGCTCCAGCTCCAGCTATTCAGCTTCTGAAGTTGGGTGCACTTCCTACAGATGTGCTCATCAGGGAGGCTGTCAGGTACCCTGAAATCCAACGTGCCACAGGAGGAGCATTCCACCACATTAACCATCATAAGAAGGATAATTTGCTTTTGAAGTGAATTCAGTGAAGATTTACCAAATTGACTCCAGGATCTCTGTGGTTCAATTACAAGGTGAGTGTACTGATACAATGATTGCATTTTTTGGCATTTAAGAAGTTACAAGATGATTTGCATGAGATTCTTCAAGGAAATGTCAAAGGAAATGAAGGCATACTGTGTCTGTTGGCTTTTGGGTGTGAAGTAAGAAAACACCTTTTTTTGAAACTGTGAATGAACTGTAGAACCAGGTTTGTAAACAAGGGTTGATGCTTGGTCATTAATTAATTTAAAATCTGGGACGGGATTGGTGTTAATCAAATCAAAGCTAGGGAGAAGTTTTGTCCTCACCCTCCCCTCTTTCTCTACTCCTCACACAGGCCTTTTACCTCATCTCATTTGCCTTTCACTTTCTCCAGGACCCCTGTCTCTTTCCCTTTCTCCTATGGTCCACTCTCCTCTCCTATCAGTTTCCTTCCACTCCAGCTCTTTACCTTTCCCACCTGCGTGGCTTCACCTCCCACTTTCCACGTAGCCTCCTTCACTTCCTTTCATTTTTGTTCTCTGGCATCTTTTCCCCTTCCTTCTCAGTCCTGAAAGAGGGTCTCAGCCCAGAATGTTGACTGCTTACTCATTTCCACAGATGCTGCCTGACATGCTGAGTTCCTCCAGTATTCTCTGTGTGTTGCTAATGAGAAAAAGCACTTGTATGGAGTTAGATTGTCAACCAGTCATGAACAATGCTAACAAACATGAGACTGAATAACCCAATGCTGTGCTTCATCCAGGGTTTGATACATATTTAGTATAATCAATTCTTAACCTCAGGAAAAGTACCCTGAAGCTTTTTTCTTTTTATAGTCTTTTTCATCTGTATATTTTTGCTTGCAGATCCACTTACATGAATGCTCCATTCATCCTGCTTATAATTCTTCAAGTAACGCATGACCTCATTTTTATTCTTACCAAAGCATAATATCTCCAGCCTATCAGTTTGTAAACTTTATTTCTTTGTGTTATTTCTGGTCTTTTTTGTATGCTCATTGATTGTGATTGCTAGCCATGACAAGTCAATAACTCTATCATTATATCATCTGACTACCAAGGTGGCCATCTAGATTAACCTTGGCCTTTTCTCATCAACCAATTCCCATTTGGCGCAAGGTTTTAAAATCTCTTGGGTTCGAAAGGCAAGAATCAATCAAGGCTGAAACAATTCTTAATTTTATTGACATTAAAACACATCAGTTTTTCCAGATAAAAATTCCATTCTTTCTTATCTGAGGAGTGCAACTTGAAATTCAGTTTGTCTGAGTAGGTCAGGGGTTAAATTGTCATTGGCAACTTCTTCTGTATTTATTGTTCTTTGCAAACTTAAAATATCTTCTGAGTTTTGCAGAGCAGGAAAAGCTGATGTTTCTACTTGGTTCCCTCAGTCCTGCAAAGAATTGTCTTGTTCCTAATCTTGTTTGTTGGTTTATTAATTCTGTGTCCTTGAGAGCAAAAAAGTAGATCATCTTCCCTAAGGTATTCTGAAGAGTAAGCAAAGGCCATCCTGCACTCCAACTTTACCATCCTTCACTTTTGTGTTCTTTCCTGTATTGCTTTTACCAAGTTCTCCTTTTACTGCGACCGCCTTAATGCAGAATGTCAAGTCAAGTTCTCTGCATATTGCCCAGGTCACACCCTGGCAACTAGAAATCCAAATGTAATTGAGCAAGGCAATAGGTGTTTGTATTACTTGTCCTTCAAGAAATTTTGGACTTCTGTACATGCACAGACGAAGATTCAAAGCTTCAAAGATTAAAGAATGTATATACATCTTGAAATTTGTCTGCTTGCAGGCAGCCACAAAGCAAGAAACCCAAATAACCCAATTTTTAAAAATACCAGAAACAGCTGCGTAGAGAGAGAAAGAAAAAACACACACATCATGCAAACACTAGAAGCAAGCCAACGTCATCCCGAACCAGACTGAGTCCCAAATCCACTCCCAGAGCAGGCAGAGTAGGCCCAAGCCTTGGTCCCCTGTTCATCACACCAGCAGGCAAGAACACACAGCAACTGGATCAGTTCGCAGCCTCGGCGCTGTGGAGAAAGGAATAACCATTCACAAGACAGTGAGCAAGATCAGCCCGACCCTCGCTCCGTTCACGACTCTCGGGCTTCCTGGTCTATCTGGGCCAACGTGTAAGTTGTCCAAGCACCGGGTAGTGCCATGTTCTAGGACCCGAATCTCAGTGCCCCGGTACGCTTGGATTGCCCAGTCCGAAGCCGTTCTCAGTCTCACCAAATCAACTCAGCACTTGGAGCGATCTAACCTCAGACCCAGCTTAGGTGGCCAGGCATCGAAACTCCTCCACATCAACTCCTCTCCAAATCGCTCACTTCATCTCCAACAGCGATACAAACTCCGTCTGCAACCCTATGTCGAACATGTTGCATCTTGCAATGCCTCAGCTTGGCTCATCTCCTGAACCAGCCTCACCTCAGCTTGCCTCCTCGTTGTCTACAGCGATAGTTCACTTCAATTTGCTTCAGAAAAGATGGTATAAATAATGTTTTCAGTCAAACCTCTCACCTTATAACTTATCAGTAAGCTGCCGCACATCTTTGGTAGCATTGTCTTAAACCAGCAAAGACTTCCTAAAGACTCTCTCCAGTACACTTGATTGTCTGTAATATTGCTCAACCTGTGGCCAGTGAGTTCCTAAAGGGTATCCATGGACACTTTGTCACCAGCTTTACTGCTGGGAGAATTGGTATAATGTATTTTAATCTTTAAATTATTTATTAGTATTTTAATAGGCCTTCAGTTAATCTACTAAAAAATTATTCAAATTTAGTTTGATAAACTGAAATCCCTATGTGCATTGGGGACATTTTAAAACTGTTCAAAAGCCTTTTACAGATTTTGATGGCCAATTATTTTTTTTGCTGTTTGCCTGGCAGAGATTCAAGTTACCAAATGTCGAGCTTCAGTGCTCAGAACTTCAATTTTATTATCATGAGCTTACAATCCAATAGTATAAATGTCATATAAATGAGTTTTTTGCAGCAGTGGCCTAGTACATTGCAAATATAACAAACATAAATTAACATATACTTAAATTAACTTGTTCAGACTCACTGGATACCAGGGAAAAGAAGGACAGATGGACAACTGGGGACTGCAGACAGTGGGGTGGCAGGTCCAAAATGATCTAGACTTCACATCCTGTTAGCTCAAGCAAATTCTCTTCTGATGGTCATAATATTTACATTAGCTTCAGCCATATCTTCAATTATCTCCCTCATTCTATTATTTCACAGAGACAATTTCTCCTCCAAGAATTTCATTTATTGTGGTTAATATCTGTGAACAAGACATACTCCTTGTGACCCTGTGAATTTGTTCTGGGTACTCCATCTTATTCCCAAGTCTCAAAGGCTTGCAGGTTATTTAGCTTGTGAAAAATGGTGAGCTGTAACATTTGGGAGAGTAGCTTACAGGGACGATTAGTGAGAGGATTGGGAGCTGGCACAGTCTTTTTTCTGCCTTATATTGTCTGGAAGTATGTAAGTAAAACGGCTCTGTCAATTTGAATTGCTCTTACTATTTTGCAGTCGCTCCAGAACATTTGTTGCAGTACCAGCGACAGCCACAAGATGACAATACCACTCTCTTTGATATTTGCAGGTGGGCCATGGCATAGTCCAATGCCTTTATGCAGTAAACCACAATGTTTTATAGTAATTTGATTGCAGATTGCAGCAGGATCTTCCTTCAATATGATGCAGAGTAGACTGGGTTATTTATTGTTTCTATAAAAATTAAGGAGCTAGTCCTTATATTGGTAAATGCAAGATCTGAGCTGTTCATTTTGTGGCATTTAACTTTTCATTATCTGTGACTGATTTTTTTTAAAGATTTAAAGATTAGCTTTATTTGCCACATCAAAACATACAGAGAAATCTGTGGTTTGGGTCAACTACCATTACTATCCGCGGATGCGTTGGGAGCAGTCTGCGAGTGTAACCGTGCTACTGGTGCCAAGGTAGCATGCCCACAACTATCTAACCCTATACCATGTTGGAGGAAACCGGAGCACCCAGGGGAAACCCATGTGGTCATAGGGAGAATGCGGGAGTTGAATCCTGATTCCTGTTGATATTAGGCATTACACTAGCTGCCACAATATCTTACCATCCATACTCCCACTATTCTATTCTCCCTGCAAAAAGAACTGTAGTTTTTAAATTAATTTTCTGGGATTATCATTGCTGGCTAAATCAGCATTTATTCAATGTCCTGGATTGCCCATAATCTTGAGTTGCAACCTATAGACAGTAACAATGGTGATGTATCTTCAGTATTCTTCCTATTAGGAAGGGGAAGTTACAAACACAGATTTTCCAAACAGCTGCTGCCCTTGTCCTTACTGGTGACAGAGAGGCCATGGATTTGGGAGATCTGTAAAGGGAATTGTCTCTCACTTCACTTCTGCAATCCAGTTCTTTGAGGTCTGGAGCCAAGTGGCCTTTGTGATCCAAAACCCAGCTTCCCTAACTCAGTTTTAGTGAAGAAGTGCCAGCTGATGGTACTGTCGATGACTCCTCCAGCTATTTCTTTTGCTGTTAACCGAAGATAATTAGATGGATTGAATTTGAAATGCTGTTTGTGAGCATCCACTCTCGGGATTAGATGCCAGCTCAAAGGTATTCCAGTATAGTGTTGTAACTGTACTGGAAAACCTTGGCTGGAGGCAGAGCTAGTGAGGAGCTCAAAAGCTGGGTTGTTGTCTGGTCTCAAAGTATTAGATATTTCAAGTGCATTTGAGCCACTTTTTGATATCAAATTGGCTGTAGTCTGATTATGATGGTGGGAATCTCAAGAAAATATTGATATTGCCCATCTTTTTGAGCACCTTCACTCCATCTGCAAGAGGCAGAATTGGAATTGGATTAATGCCAATCTGCATTCCCATTCTATCATGTTGGTCCATGGCCTCCTCTGCTGCCATGATGAGGAAGCTCTTAAGTTGAAGGAGCAACACCTCATGCTCTGCCTGGAGAGCCTCCAACCTGACAGCATGACCATCCATTTCTCTAACTTCTGATAATTTTTCCTTCTCCCCTTCCATCTTCTTCCATTCCCCACACTGGCTCCCTTCTTACCTCTCCTCTTCGCCTCATCTGTCTACCACCTTCCCCCCCCCCCAGTGCTCCGGTGCTCCTCCTTCTCCTTCTCCTACAGTCCACTCAAATCACTCAAATTCCTTCCTCTCCAGCCCTTTACCTTTTCCACCTATCACCTCCTTGCTTCTTACTTCATTCCCCCTGCCTCACTCACCTAGCTTCACCTATCATCTTCAATCTTGCAGTACCCCTCCCCCCACCACCTTATTCTGATTTCTTCCCTCTTCCTTTCCAGTCCTGTTGAGCCCAAAATGTTGACTGTGTATTCACTTCCAGGGATGGTGCCTGACCTGCAAAGTTCCTCCAGCATCTTGTGGTTGTTGACGTGAACCATCCATTCAGCATTTCAGGCTGTACTTGGGTGTAACCCATGGTCAACTCTTTTTTAAATATGCCTGCTGCTGTCCTCTCTATACCACTCCACGTTAAAGCAGTGTTAATCTCGTGGCTCGATAATGAAGGTAGTTTGAAGGAAATCTCAGGCTAAGAGGTTCAGGTTGTGACGATGTGCATTTCTGGTGCTGATGATGATGATCTATACTAACTCATCTTGAGAGGCCAGGTAGCAGATAGCACAATCACTTGACAGCATCAGCAGAAAGATCAGAGTTGGATTCCCACTGCTGCCTGTGAGCAGTTTGTACTTTCTCACTGTGCCCACGTGGGTTTCTGGTTTACTCCTACATTCCAAGCACCGGCAGTCAGGGTTAGTAAGTTGTGCGCACCAGGAGCATGGCGGCACCCGGAGCACAATCAGATCAGCATAGGTTGTGCTGGGGGAAGCCGCTGGTATCTCTGTGCTTCAGGCGCCAATGTAACATGCTCACAATCTACTCACCCTAATCTATCCCACTTTAGCTACAGCTAGTCCAGACCAGATGAGGATAGCAGGAAATCAGATCTCCTCCTCTGATGGACATTAGTTAACCAAATCATTGGATTTTCCCAACAATCCAAGTTTTCAATCATTGTTACTAATCTTCTTTCACTACTACAGATTATTACCTGATGTTAAATTCCACAGCTGCCATGAAGTGAACTTAATCTTTTTTGATTGTTTATCCAGAGCACTGTTTATCCAGTGATTTAATATTGTACCATCATCTTGTATGCTATTTGCCAATAACCTCCCTTTTTTCTCCTTTACCATTCCCCAAATTTTCCCATTCTCCTTCTACCCCTCCACTCAAATTTACCTCATTACAATCCCCAAACTTGTTCACCTTCCCAATATCCTAGATTATTTTACACCGCAAATTAAATCCCACTCTCCTCCCACCCAACTTATTTCTAAGAATCATTTTATAACAACTATCCATCTCAATACACTGCATTAAATTGTCTGTTGTAGAGGGCGAATACTAGTCATGAAGAGGTAGGCTCTGGGCCCCTGATAAATATGGGACTTCTGCTGACATACTGTATACAGCTGATGGTAGTAGAGGACTGGGTGGTGCTTGCCAAGAGACTTGAAAAGTTTCTTGTTGGCCAGACTCTCAAGCCAGCTGCTACTGGCCCTTGGGTAAAGTATTGGATGGCTGCCCTTCTCCAGAACGAAAAAAAACATTGTTGTGGAAATTGCTTTTTCTCAGTTTAGAAGAACATAATATCAGGGATCAACCTTGTCAGTCTTCTGAGGAAGGGAGGGCAGTAAAGTGGCCAAATGTGGCTTTGCCTACTATCCATCCCAGGTTAAAACAACATGATTTCATTAATAGAATAGTGACCTTCACATATGACAGCACACAACTCGCATTGTTGATAGAATGTAGGCTGCATATTTTCAGTGACTAATTTCTATTTTATTATATTTTTAGTTATGGAGAAAACAAATTAATTGGCACAATTTCAGCCATCTCTTCAGAATTTTGAACATGACGTGCCCATTACCCTTGAAAAATTAAAAGAAGCTTGCTATTAGTAATTAGGTTAATAAATTATACTTATAAATGTCCCTCCATAAATAGTGAAGATAATTTAATTCCATATTTTGAATGAGTAGCTATGCTTAAGTAAAAATATAAATGAATACCTAAGAGAATAACACACTCACCAGAGCCTCCATTTTCAGTTGCAAAGGGCTGAGCTTTTTGTAGTCACAGCCATCATTGCCTACCTGTTAGATGACCCAGTTTTAGCAGCTACCCATGTTGCACAGGCAGGCATAATGGGCTCACAACTACATTTGTCACTCGAGTTGACCTGGAGAGAGAGGGAGGGATGGAGGGAGAGGGAGGGAGAGAGGGAGGGAGAGAGAGAGAGAGAGAGAGAGAGAGAGAGAGAGAGAGAGAGAGAGAGAGAGAGAGAGAGAAGCAATAGGGTTAGATGTTTGCTAATGGCTGCAGCAACAATAAATAAATTGGATTCCTTTTAAAAAGCACTTTCCATATGGATGTGCATTGCTTTATATAAAAACAGGCAAATGAAAGGCAGAATGTATCTTTTCTATACATGGCATTTGGGGGGGTAGTTCAAACTTATCCAGAAGTTGTAAATTAAGGTCACTCACCCAATGTTTTACAAAGGGTACAATTGATTCCTAAGTATTTTCTTGTCACTTTGGAAGTATACATTCTAGAAACAAAATCATAGAGCGGGACATGAATAAATGCTGCCCATAAACTTTGAATTATATACTGCAAGCTTAGAATATGTCTTTAGTTTTTGTACTGGAGCTATTTAGAATTCAACAACATGAATTAACATAGCACCTTTAAAATGCAGAAGAATTTTTGTTACGATGGAGCTGAGATGAGGTCTCTGTCGATGTCACAAATCCGACTCAGTAGGTTTTTTTAGGTTTGTACAGATGGTTTTGAGGACAGAGAAGGGTGTTATGTGTCAGCTCAGGGTTTAGGGACAGGGACGTGGGGGAATTAGAGGACAGACCAGAGTCTAAGAAAGATAGTTTACCATAATCAAAGCTGTGCAAAATGTCATTTGTGATATGAAAAGGTCTGTTTAGTTGGGTGGTACAGTGAAAGCCTAACTAGAGGGTTTTGAAACACTGCCCTTTTTATATATTATCTGAAAAATATTATGTTCATGAAAATACCAAAAAAATTACAGGAGTCATTATTTGATAGGAATTTAATTCCTATCTATTATAGTTGACCACATACAAACAAATTCATTCTTTCTGTTGTCCATTCTGAAAATATGCTTTAATGCAGTATCCATTTGTACTTACTTTTAACTTCACAATTTTTAATGAAAGGTCACATCAGCCTTGCTTTAATAAATTTTAACAAAACTTAAGGGAGCACGTCTGTTTTGCTCGTGACACAATTTATGGAGCATTGAATTAAAAATTATCCCGGTAGTATTTTGAAGACATTTTAATTTATTTTTGACATTAAGCTTTTCTTGCTTTTGGGCATTTGATCGGCAAGTAAATAGAAAAGCATTGTGTTCACTTGTTGCCTTCTAAATGCCCTTCATGTTCCACTTAAATAATCCAATCAAAAACAAAGATCAAGACCATTGTAAACCACGTCAAGCATAAAACTTGTGTCTAAGTGTCCTCCTTAAATTCAAACCCATTTGCTTGAGGTACATGCATCTGATAAATGCAAAGCTTACACTCTGTACAATAGTGTAACACGGTAAATTGACTGTACTAAATGTCACCATTTTTTAGCAACGTGACTACAAAATAAATCAAGTTAATGGAAAAAAAATGCTGCTCAACTCATTTTAGGATGTGAAGATCATTCTGTCTGGACTTGTGCTGAGCAGATGGATCAAGACGGGCTGTTCATTACATTTATAGATGTGTAACCATGCAAACTGAGTTTTTTTTATTCAATAGTCTCTAATTAATAGAATTTATTCCTCAAGTTACTTTTATTATAACTCCTAAAGCATTTGATTATAATAAATTCCCACAAATTATATATAAACTTACATTTGTGTAAGATTCTGAGGACAAAAGTATCCATAATTAACCTTAACTCTGAAGCTGCGTGAAAATAATGAGTGGCTTTCATACAGTCCTGAGTTTACAAGTTAGTATAATCTAAGTCTGTGTGAATGCAGAAATGTTGCCAGATCTCTCTTTGGATAATTTTACTTTGTGTAGTTTTTTTCTTCTCAGTCTTTCAAATCACAAAAGCAAATCTCAAGGCTGGAAGTACAGGGAAAGAGGAAGAATTAATCAATCAATCAATCAATTAGCTTGTGAAGCAATCCTTGGGCAAATGGAGGAGCCAATTTACAGAAAGCCACAGACCACAAAATAAATCAATCAGGTATTTTCATGGGAAATGATACAAAGCCAGACTTTCATGTTTCTGTCACTCAAGTGAGAAATATCCCCAAAGAGATGCAGAAATCAGAAACTCGGCCAAGCCAGGTTAATGCTGTTAATCATTTGGCAAATAGGAAAAGTCAAAGATCCTGCTTAGTTAAATATCATGAAAGGTAAAACACTGCAGATGCTGGAAATCTGAAATGAAATGGAAAATGTTAGTGATGCGCAGAAGGTTTGGCAACATGTGTAAGGAGAAAAGTAATTAATGCTTTGGGTCAATAACTCATCAGAACTGAAAATGTGAGAAAACAGGTTTGTTTTAATGTCAAAAGAGGGCAAAGGATGGGGAGAAAAGGAAGACTACTTATGATGGGAAGGAGACCAAGGTTGTTCAGGTGACACTGATACTTCCAGAGCTGACAAGGAAAAGGGGAATGTATGCTAAATAATCAGAAATGGTAGAGAGTACCCAATAGTTACACATCTAATCAGGAAGGGACTGGATCAGGTGAAAAAATAGATCAGAAGAAATATTAGCTAGGAAAAATATCCTTGGTGGCCTAAAGTGAGGAGGAATAATTTTGTCAATAATAAGAGTTTGCAATGAAAAGATCTCGAGAGAGAAAGAGGAGTGAAGGATTTTTCCAATTGTCTTTAGGAATTGGGGAAAAGGGTACTGAGTCTGGTATGAATACCCCTGGGAACTGAAATAAGAGACAATGGAAGAGGAGTTTAACATCTTGTTGGGCTTGGAATTCATTGAAATGGGGCGGGTGAATCTGAAAGGCTGAGTCATAGCTCAATTTATTTTCTCACTGGTGCCAACAGATCTGTCCTCTCAGCAAATTCTGTATTCAGCACCTCACACTTTCAGCATTTTTTCCTTTCACTGCCTCATTCATCTTCTCCTATTTGCACTTCTCCTGACAGATCAGCCAAGAATAACGGGCATGCATTAAATGGCACTGGAAGCAACAGTGTCACTGGAATATGATCTTCACCTTATCATAATCACTCTTTCTCTTCTACATCTTCCTCTCACTGCACCTTCAAACATGCTTATTTTCTCTCTTTTCTGACTATGAATCATTGTTCTGAGATGCTAACAATGAAACTTTGTTCAACCTTTGGAAAAAGAGATAAAGTGGAGAGAATTTGTCAGGAGTTAGAGAACACCTCTTCCTCCTTCTCTCTTTTACTATTCCCCATATATTCAACCTACATCATGCAAATTCAGGTTTACTTTTCAGGGTGGGTAAAGGAAAGGCTTTCGTTCTGGCATCTTCACTCTTTCTTTTCAGTCCTGAAGAAGGGTCTCAGCCAAAAAGTTGACTGTTCATTCATCCTCATAGATGCTGCCTGATCTGCTGAATTCCTCCAGCATTTTGTGTGTGTTGCTCGGGATTTCCAGCATCTGCAGAATCTCTTGTGTTTATGATTTGCTGTTCCACTGCAAAGTCTCTTCGAGGGATGCTTAAGAAGTTTAAATCTTCTCTTCAAGGGGAATTTGGCGAGACCTGTTCTATGACTCTCTTAGAAGATTCCTTCTTCTCCAGCCACTTACTTTGCCCAGGAAAAGATAAGGTTTTTATTCTAGCATCTTCTTCCTTTCTTTCCAGTCCTGAAGGAGGGTTGTGACCTGAAGTGTTGACTGTTTATTCATTTTCATAAATGCTGCCTGACCTGCTGAGTTCTTCCAGCATTTTGTGTGTATTGTTCTTTTCACGGCTTATATTGATCCTTTATGAAATGCCTTTGTATTGATGGTAATTTCAAGGCTATGGCAGAAGTTAGCTATGAGGAATGGAGAACTCTCCCTGCTGCAGAAGAAAGTGTTTTTTATTGTAAGTTGTTCTATCTATACTGCTGTACAATTGCTGGCTAGGAGGGCCAAGCTAATACCAATACACAATATCTGAATTTTTTTAAAATCACTTTTCCATCACTAATCTTCAGTGAGTACAAAACCATACAACGTATGGGGTGGCAGGAGGAGGAGGGGGAGGGATGGTGGGGTAAGAGAGGTAAATGGACATTTTGTGATTCAGTAATCATTTTGCATAATTTAATCATGTACAGACTAGATTGTATTTCCAACTCATTTATTTCCGGAACTGCTTGAGTTAGTGTTCTCAGAAAAGGTAGGGTTTCTCCAGGGACTGAGAGATGCTCTCCACCGCTGCAGCCAAGCAGAAAATTGGATTTCATATAGAAATCTGGGTTTTAGCTGATTATTTGCCAGTCTGGTTTTTCCACTGTGACTTCCAACAATATTGAATTCCTGCATTTTCTGGCTGCCGGCAGAGAATTGTTTAAATTTTTGAATATTCAGGAATTTAGACTATAGTCACAAAGAATTTAAATCCTAACACAGTCGCATAATTGGGTGTATTATCTTCCCTAAACTGCCAACATTCAGCATGCTGATTATTACTGGGACCAGCATCAGAAGCAAACTTCAACACCTGAATCAGTTAAGCATCAGATACCCATAATATTTTAATGTAATTCTGATTAGATGTTTAATACTTCTCTGTGTGATCAATCATCACCATTCTTTTTCTGGGATCTAAGTCTATTACAATGCTATGCAACTTGTACTGAGTGGTATATGTCCTATGTACCCAAATTCATAGTGATGTTCTCAAAAGTGCAGCATTTAACTTAAATAATTTAAGTTCAGAAGAGTCAGGGGGCTATTAAGGCACAAAAACATGAAGTGCTAAAGATGTTCAGTGAGTCAGGCAGCATCAATGGAAAGAGAAGCAGCTAACATTTCAAACGCTAGATGTTTCCTTTCCACAGATGTTGCTTGATCTGCTGAGTTCCTCCTGCATTTTGTGTGTGTTACTCTTATTTCCCCCCCCCCCTCTTTTTTTCTCTCTCTCTTTCTGCCCATGACTCTGCCTGTTCTCCATCTCCCTCTGGTGTTCCCCTCCCCCTTTCATTCTCCCTAGGCCTCCTGTCCCATGTTCCTTTCCCTTCTCCAGCTCTGTATCCCTTTTGCCTATCACCTTTCCAGCTCTCAGCTTCAACCCACCCTCTCTGGTCTTCTCCTATCATTTCGTATTTTCCCCTCCCCCTCCTACATCCAAATCTCTTACTGCAGTTCCTTTCAGTTAGTCCTGACGAAGGGTCTCAGCCCAAAACGTCGACAGTGCTTGTCCTTATAGATGCTGCCTGACCTGCTGTGTTCCACAAGCATTTGTGTGTGTGACTACATTTATATTCTTAACTTTAAGTGATTGCTTGGCAAGAATGTCTGCCACTTCATTTACTTCAACCCCAACATGTACAGTAACCCATATGAAATATACATACAGGCCTATAAACCATAGTGGCCTAATCAACCTCAAGTCTGTCAAATCCACAGTGAAGCTACCTAGGGAGAGGCCAATCAATATTGGGGAAATTAAAATCTCCCATCACAACCCTGTTATTATTGCACCGTTCCAGAATCTGTCTCCCTATCTGCTCCTCAATATCCCTCTTACTATTGGGTGGTCTACAAAAAACACCCAGTAGAGTTATCGAGCTCTTCCTGTTTCTAACTTCCACCCACAGAGACTCAGTAGACAATCCCTCCATGGCTTCCTCCTTTTCTGCAGCAGTGACACTATTTCTGATCAACGGCGCCATGCCCCCACCTCTTTTGCCTCCCTCCCTGCCCTTTCTGAAACATTTGAAGCCTGGCACTCGAAGTAGCCATTCCTGCCCCTGAGCCATTCCAGTATCTGTAATGGCCACAACATCATAGCTCCAAGAACTGATCCACGGTCTAAGCTCATCCACTTTGTTCACTTGCATTAAAATAGACACATCTCAAACCATCAGTCTGCGTGCAATCCCTTCTCTATCACCTGTCTATCCTCCCTTCCCTTGCCCTTCCCTCTCCTGACTGTTCCCCACATATCTGTCTCCCAATGCTCTTGTGTGGCTACTTGCCTGGTGCTCCTTCCTATCTATCACATTCTCACTTTCCCTGACCAGAAAAAGGTCACCAAGCTGCATCTCCAGTTCCCTAAGGAGCTGTAGCTTGATGCACCTGGCACAGATGTGCATGTCCGGGAGGCTGGCAGTCTCCTGGACATCCCACATCTGACACCTAGTACAGAACACCGGCCTCACAGACATACTTTCTATTCCTTTTCTTCACAAGTAACGTACTTCACCTCAACACATTATCGCCGAAGCACCTTTGAGCCAAAGTCCTCCTGCTCTGACTACCTCTACGCCGACACCTGCTCTTCCGATGCCCGCTCAATAAAGTGTGTTCAGCACAGTGTATAGAGATAAAAACCAGCGGCAAGGGGGGAACTGTGATCACAGTGTAGGTCCAACATTAGTGTGTTCAGCACAGTGTATAGAGATAAAAACCAGCGGCAAGGGGAGAACGGTGATCACAGTGTAGGTCCAACATTAGTGTGTTCAGCACAGTGTATAGAGATAAAAACCAGCGGCAAGGGGAGAACGGTGATCACAGTGTAGGTCCAACATTAGTGTGTTCAGGACAGTGTATAGAGATAAAAACCAGCGGCAAGGGGAGAACTGCAAGTATGATGGATTTTAAACACATTTACACCCAGGAATTCCAGACACCATAAGTGGGGCAGTGACATTAAAAGACTGCTTTGCTTTCCATCAGAAACAATTTCTCTGATGCTTAGTTTCCTGAAGAAGGGTCTCTGCCCAACATATTGGCTGCTTATTCATTTCCATAAATGCTACCTGACCTGCTGAGTTCCTCTGACATTTTGTGTGCTCTGCTCTGGATTTCCGTCATCTGCAGACTTGGTGATGTTTATCATTTAGTTTTTGGCTTGGTTGGGTCATCAGTAGCCGAGCTACCCAAGGCACCTTGCAACAACATGGTGCAACAATGAGGGAATCTTATGGACATGAAGAGGAAGATCCCTTTAAGATCATGGCATAAACCATACAGTGAAAGAAGGAACACCCTTGGTTAGCAGAATGTAACCTATTAATAATGAAATGCAAGGAAAACTGAGTCAGAATCAATTGGCAAGAGTCTCTCTTTGCCAACAATTAAATATTGAATGGTTTCCGAGTACAATAAGATGGTCTCTTAACCTTACAGTCCACCTTGTTATGATCTTGCATCTTGTTGTCTACCTACACTGCAAATTCTCTGTAGCTGTTGCATTTTATTCTGCATTTTGTTATTGTCTTGCCTTGTAGACTGCAATGCAGAGTTTTATGAATTGACACTATGTAAGTCAGCTTCTCATCCTACCTCAGTGGGCAACAGTTCCAGTTCCTGTAGTCAAGAGCTCCCACAGCTCTCAGAGAACTAGTTGCTTATCTTGGAATTGATTTAAGAGACTAGGAATAACAGAAAACCCTCAATGGTACCTGTGCTGTCTTTACGACAGTTATTTAGTTTATAATATTTTCGCTTAGTAATTCATTCAATAGTATTTTCTAGTTAGAATTAGAAGTGTTTAAAGTGTATTCATTGCATGTAAAATATATCGGCATGCGATGACGTCACATCCGGTTTCGCCGCGTCTTGTGGGAAAACACCGGTTTGAAATTAGCGCGAGGGTGGGGGCTTTCCACGAGGCTCACCTGAGCACAAGCAGTTTTGCAGGCATGAGAAATCACAGTGAGAGCAACGCTGTAAGTTAATAGATAATCGATATATTGAACTAAGATATTAATGCTGATCCTGTTAGAGGTAACGACGGTAGATAATGTTTATGCTTTCGTTAGTTAAAGAGTCGCGGATAGTTTGCATGGAAGTGTATTTAAAGTAGTCAATGGAGCAGGTAAACTCTCCCTGTATACTGCACCTTAGTGTAATGTAGTTATAGTCACCTTTGCAAGTATTTACACTTGAAATGTGATATTAAGGAAGGAACAAATACTGTATCAATCTTGTATTGTTTTATCAACAGTTTTCACCATATGTTAATGTGAAGAGTGAACAGTAAATGGTTAATCTTACTGCGATCTGGTTCTTATTAACTGTGGTTTATCCGGACGTTAAATTCGGCGTTTCGTTACACCCGAAGGAGAACGTGACAGTGAAAAAGCGGCATTATCAGGTGTTTCAAGTGCTGCAATGTCAGCTCAATCCAGCATCAAGTCGACGCCGCCCAGCGACAAGGGCAGTAAACCGACATCAAGTAAGCCCACCCAGGCGTTATCAGGTGTTCCAAGTGCTGCAATGTCAGCTCGATCCGGGATCAAGTCGATGGCGCCCAGCGACAAGGGCAGTAGAACGACATCAAGTAAGTCCACACAGGCAAGAGCCAAGGCAGAAGCCGCCAAGGTGCGACTGCATTACGCCAAACAAGAGGCAGTTTTGAAAATGAAACTGGCCACCAAAGAAGCCGAAAGGGCCGCCAGACAAAGAGAAGAGGCTGCCAGAGAAGCCGAAATCCAGAAAGAAAGGGCCGCCAAAGAAGCCGAAATCCAGAAAGAAAGGGCTGCCAGAGAAGCCGAAACCCAGTTGGAAATGGCAAAAATATCGACAGAGTTGCAAGTGCTGCAGCTAGAAAGAGAAGAAGAAGCTGCCATGGCGGAAGCAAAGTACATAGAAGAAGCTGAGGGGTCGCGTGATCTGATCGAAACAAGCTCTGCTTTGGAAAGGACCAGACTGGAACGCACGAGCGACTATGTACAATACCAAGCAGACAGGCAGGCTCGTCTCCCCTCTCCATACCTATTCGATAACTTCCCCAGCTACGAGGAACCTCAGAGAGTCACGATTGCATCACATCCATACGAGGAAGGAAATTTACCCTCACGGCTCCGTGATGAAGTCAAGAATGAAAGAACCGACAACGCTCCTTCACCCCCACAACAGGACGGCGGGGAGGGAGAGGTTCACTCCAGGACAACAATTGTCAGCTCGAACTGTACAGAAGTTTGCGGTCAAACTCAGTCAAGCCGTTCTTGTTCCGAGATCTGCCTCACTGAGGTGTACCCTAAAGAAGCACAACAAGACATTACCAAGCGTAAAGTAACCGACGAGACGCTAGGTCAGTCAGTTTTCGTTCAAACCGAGCACGGAAACAAACTTGCACAATCAGCTCAAGATACCATTTCTTTAAAACCCAAAGACACCAAGGTCTTCAGAGATGAAGCAAATAATGGGGTTGCCCCATTGCCAATCAGAGAACCACGCCAGCGCTCACCAGATAACAAAGAGCAGGCAGTCAAACGGTTCACGTCCTTACGGAAAACCTGGAAAAGGAAACCTGAGATACAGCAACGCACCCGATTGGCCCACGAGGTACTGTGCACCCTAATGGCAGAGGTCACAGCCATTATAAACGCACAATCATTCCTACCTGTGTCTTCTGACCCAGAAAACCCCTTTATACTTTCGCCATCAACGCTCCTTACGCAGAAGGCAGGAGCACCTCCTCCACCAGGAGACTTCTCAGACAAGGATTTGTACACAAAGCAATGGAGACAAGTCCAGGCTCTGGCAAATCAGTTCTGGTCCCGCTGGAGACAAAAATATCTACCTTTGTTGCAACAGAGACAAAAGTGGACAGAACCCCGAAGGAATCTTCAAGTTGGAGACTTAGTCCTGCTCAGGGACAAGCAAGTCGCTCGCAACAGCTGGCCAACGGCCAGAATCACTGCTACATTCCCTAGCGAGGATGGACATGTCAGGAAGATCGAATTGAAGACTACCGACCAAGGCGATGTGAAAATTTACCAAGGGCCAGTTACAGAAGTTATTCTACTTCTACCCAATGACTGATTAAGAGACTAAGTTTTGTACTCTGCTCATTGTGACCTTACGAAGGTCAAGCGGGGAGTGTGCTGTCTTTACGACAGTTATTTAGTTTATAATATTTTCGCTTAGTAATTCATTCAATAGTATTTTCTAGTTAGAATTAGAAGTGTTTAAAGTGTATTCTTTGCATGTAAAATATATCGGCATGCGATGACGTCACATCCGGTTTCGCCGCGTCTTGTGGGAAAACACCGGTTTGAAATTAGCGCGAGGGTGGGGGCTTTCCACGAGGCTCACCTGAGCACAAGCAGTTTTGCAGGCATGAGAAATCACAGTGAGAGCAATGCTGTAAGTTAATAGATAATCGATATATTGAACTAAGATATTAATGCTGATCCTGTTAGAGGTAACGACGGTAGATAATGTTTATGCTTTCGTTAGTTAAAGAGTCGCGGATAGTTTGCATGGAAGTGTATTTAAAGTAGTCAATGGAGCAGGTAAACTCTCCCTGTATACTGCACCTTAGTGTAATGTAGTTATAGTCACCTTTGCAAGTATTTACACTTGAAATGTGATATTAAGGAAGGAACAAATACTGTATCAATCTTGTATTGTTTTATCAACAGTTTTCACCATATGTTAATGTGAAGAGTGAACAGTAAATGGTTAATCTTACTGCGATCTGGTTCTTATTAACTGTGGTTTATCCGGACGTTAAATTCGGCGTTTCGTTACACCCGAAGGAGAACGTGACAGTACCTGACGTACTGCAGGATGGTCATGTTCTGGAAGAAATAGCAGAGCAAGCAGGAAAGAGGGAGATGGAAGGAAAGGCACAGGAGTTGAAACCTCAACCTCTCCCACTCAGACTGTGATATGAAGGAACCACTTTACGGAACTGCCTACGGAAAATGAGACGCAGCACGAACCATCACAGCAGTCTCTCGGGCTTCAATCAATGCTGAAATTTCTTGTACTGTTCACCCTTTCTATGATTGAAAAACATTGCTAATCATAAAGAAAACTAAAATCTGCAAGTCTTCCTTGCTAGCGAGCGGGATAACAAAGGATGGAGCGAGCCCTCATTCTGTGCCGCGGCCTGCTACTGCTACTCGTGAAAGCGATATTCAGAAGCGTGGTAAACATGCTGATATTCTAGCAAGATACAAAGAGGATCCATGCTGGCTGGTGCTCCCACTCCAGACTAGCCATCCAGCTAGAAGTTCTAATCTCCTTTCAGGTGGACAGAAACTAGGCAAACTCCAGCAAGACTTCCAGAGGAGGTCTATGATACCTCTTCATTAAGAAATGATGAGTAGACACCGCAGACAGAGATTTTAATGGTGAAGTGCAGGCTGTTCTACCTACTGAGGGAGTTCATTGCCATTCTGATTATTGTTGCTTGCATCCCCCCCCCCCCCCCCCGTGAAGCACTGCAGGAGCTCTGCGGCACAATCTGCAACCTCAAAGTCACTCAGCTCGGTAGCGTCTTCATTTTTGCTGGTGACTTCAGTCCTGGCAAACTTGTACCAACTTCGCAAGGTTGATGCACAAATTTATCTGAAGTCAGCCATCACTGTTACAGGGAAATGAAATGCTGGCCACATTAGCTGCTCAGCGAATTTACTGTTGTGTTCATCACCATTGTCTACATCCTCCCAAGTGCAAAAGCTACATTGGGAAAGCTTTACAGAGTCATCAGATGTCTACAAAACAAGCATCCGGATGCTCTCTTCATAATTGCAGGAGACTTCAATCATGTTAGCCTGCAGGACATTCAACTCAAATTCCTCCAACACATCACCAAGATCACAAGGGGAACTAATGGACGAGATACTTACAAAACTGTCCCACACCCTCACCTTGGCTTCTCTGACCACATCTCTAGGATATTAATCCAAGCATACTGATTGCTACTGAGAACAGAGAAACCAGTCAGGATGACCATCTCTGTTTTGTCTAATGAGGCAATCTCTATGCTTCAGGACTGCTTTGAACGGACCAGCTGGCAGATGATTAAGGAGGTGGCCACAAATGGAGTAGACACAGATCTAGAGGAATATGACTCATCTGTCATCAGCTATATCAGTAAGTGTGCAGACAATGTTGGTACTACAAGAATGGTCATCTGTTGGCCATGGCTTAAGCCTGGGACGCTGCCTTCGAGAACAGCCAGGAGAAATCTATCTTAGGCATCAAGAGGGCAAAGGCAGACTACACAGAATAAATTCAGGAACACCTGTTTGATTATGATCCCTGACGATGTGACTGTTACTGATTATGCAAAGAAAAACAGAGTTGACTACTGTACATCAGTGACACTTCCCACCTTGATGCTCTATACAACTCCTATGCTGGCTTTGAGGCATAAACATAATGGTGGCCATGACAGCTACACCCCTCCAGGTGTAACAGTAGCAGATGTGAGAAGGAATTTGCAGAGAGCCAAACCTGACAACACTGCCAGACCAGACAACATTCCAGGTGGAGTGTGCACGACTGATACCTTTACAGATTTCTTTAACACTTCACTTTTGCAGGCTACCGTCCCCACATTCTTCAAATCAACCACCATCATAACTGTACAAAAGAACTCTAGACCATCAGAATTAAATGATTACCACCCAGTGTCACTGACTCCTATCATCATGAAATGCTTTGAACAGCTGATAATGGCTCATAATCAAAACTTTATTCTTGCCACATTAGATACTCAACAATATGCCTACCAACAGAACATTGCTATGACAGACCATAAGACCATAAGACACAGGAGCAGAATTAGGCCATTTGGCCCATCGAGTCTGCTCCACCATTCAGTCATGGCTAATCCTTTTTTCCTCTCCTCAACCTCATTCTCCAGCTTTCTCCTTGAAACCTTTGATGCCATGTCCAATCAAGAAACTAACGAGCTCTGCCTTAAATACATCCAACAACCTGGCCTCCACAGCTGCCTGTGGTAACAAATTCCACAAATTCACCACCCTTTGGCTAAAAAAATTTCACTGTATCTCTGTTTTGAAAGAGCTCCCCTCTGTCCTGAGGCTGTGCCCTCTTGTCCTAGACTCTCCCACCATGGGAAACATCCTTTCCACATCTACTCATTCAAAAGGTTTCATTGAGATACCCCTCATCCTTCTGAATTCCAGCGAGTACAGACCCAGAGCTATCAAATGTTCTTCGTATGATAACCCTTTCATTCCTGGAATCATCCTTGTGAACTGCCTCTCCAATGCCAGCACATGTTTTCTTAGATACTCAAGGTGAGGCCTAACCAGTGCCTTATAAAGCCTCAGCATCACATCCCTGCTCTTGCAATCTGGACATCTTGAAATGAATGCTAACATTGCATTTGCCTTCCTCATTACCAACTCCACCTACAAATTAACCTTTTAGGGTGTTCTGCACAGGATCTCCACGTTCCCTTGCATTTCATATTTTTTGGATGTTTTCCCCGTTTAGAAAATAGTCTACAGAGTTTATTTCTACTATTGAAGTGCATGATCATGCATTTTCCAACGCTGTATTTCATTTGCCACTTTCTGTCCATTCTGTCTAAGTCTTTCTGCAGCCTACCTGTTTCCGCAACACTTCCTGTCCCTCCACCAATTCTTGTATCATCCGCAAACTTGGCAACAAAGCCATCTATTCCATCATCTAAATCATTGATATACAGGAGGTGGTCCCAACACCACTGGTCACTGGCAGCCAACCAGACAAGGATTCTTTTATTCCCATTCATTGCCTCCTACCAATCAGCCAATGCTCTAACCATAGCAACACACACAAAATGCTGGAGGAACTCAGCAGGCTAGGCAACCTCTATGGAAAATGTATAGCATTTTGTGTCTGTTGCTCAGATTTCCAGCATCTGCAGATTGGTAATTCTCTAAACATGTTAGTAACTTTCCTGTAATACCATGGGGTCTTAACCTGGTAAGTAGCCCCATGTGTGACACTGTGTCAAAGGCCTTCTGAAAATCCAAATATACAACATCCACTACATCCACTTTATCTATCCTATTTGTAATCTCCTCAAAGAATTCCAACAGATTTGTCAGGCAAGATTTTTTCTTAAGAAAACCATCCTGACTTTGTGCTATCTTATCCTGTGTCATCAAGTACACCATATCCTCAACCTTAACAATTGATTCCCACATCTTCCCAACCACTGAGGCCAGGCTAACTGGTCTATATGCCATAGCATCTGTCTTGTACCTGACTCTGACACATCGAGAAAACAAAGATACTTATGTCATAATTCTGTTTCTGGATTTCAGTTTGGCATTCAACATTACTGTCCCACAGACCTCAGTGAACAAGCTCCTACTCCTCAGTCTAACTACACCACCATGCAACTGGGTGTTGGATTTCCTAACCAACGTGTCACCAGGTCTGGATATGGCCCAAGTGCAGAGTGAGAGACACAGAAACAGTGTCACAGGGAAAAGAAAACAATAAACGCTAGGCCAAACAGGGTCGTTAACTAAAACTCCCAAATGGAAAGCAAAGCCTACACTGCGGCTGAAAAGAACAATTAAGAATAAAACAAATACCACTTGTCTTCAGAGTCAGTTGACTTGACAGTCCAATTTCTCAGGCAAGGCAGAATGCAAGCAGGCAGCAAAGCATTGCTGTGTCCAAGTCTTGACAAGAGCTACAATGACAAGTTCAATACTATCACAAAGAAATAATAATTAGCTGACATCTGCATATTCACGAGTGCAATTACCATATCTACTGCAATACCAAATCCATGGTTGAGATACAACAGACTTCATGTAATCAGGGTGCACAACCACTCCTCCCTCCCCAACCTCATCAACACAGGTACCTTCCGGGCCTGTGTTGATGTACACTCTGCCGACACATGACTATACAGCCTGACACTCGAGTAATCACATCGTCATGTTCGTTAATGACACAACAGTGGTGGGCCTTATCACCACTGAGACGGCCTACAGAGAGGAGATGAAAGAGGTCAAAGCCTGGTGCCACTCACTAACTCACACCACTCACCTCCCCCCTGCACAGCAGACTCCTGGGGTGCATATCACACACAACCTCTCATGGTCCAAGAACAGATCCTATGCAGTCTTCAGCCTCTATTTTCTGAGGAGGCTGAAGAGAACTGGGCTTTGCATATTTATACTTTTATTATTCTACAAATGTGCAGTAGAGAGCATCTGAACAAGCTGCATCACTGCTCGGTACAGAAACTGCACTGTTGTAGGCTGGAATGCTGCAGAATGGGTAATCTAAACTGCCCAATGCATTCCTGGCACCAGCCTACCTGCCATCAAGGACATGTGCACAGAAAGGGGCCAGTACCATCAAGAAAGATCCCGCACACCCTGTTTGTCCCACTCCAATCAGGAAAGGGGCTGTGTAACATCCACAGCAAGACCACCAGGCTCAAAGGCAATTTCTTTCCCCAAGTAGTAAGGCTGATCAACACCTCCACTCACTAACTCCACCACTATATTAATTCCCATCGGTCACCTAACGTAGAGTCTAGTGTCACTTTATGACGTACAATCAATCTATGTATAAAGTTATATTATGTATGTCTATCTCGTGTGTGTGTGTGTGTGTGTGTGTGTATTAATACTATTGTGTCCTTTATCTTTTGTGTTATTTTTGTGCTGCATCAGATCTGGAGAAACAATTATTTCATTCTCCATACACTTTTATACAGGAAATGACATTAAACAATCATGAATCTTGAATCTTAACGAGAGGAGAGAACTTGTTTATACCAACATTTGTGGAGCCTACAGAGCAGTCCCTGCCCACACCCTTCCCCAAATCCTCACCTTGGATTCTCAGACTACGGAGCCATTTTGCTAATCCCTGCAGTCAGGTCACTGGTGAAATGTGTCAAACCAGTTCACAGGGAGATGAGGACCTGGTCACAATTTGCCACCTCAGTGCTACAGGACTGTTTCTAAAGCACAGACTGGAGCGTATTCAGGGAGGCAGCTACCTACGAACATCACATCAACATTGATGAATATGGGGGATCGGTGACTGGCTACGTAGGAAAGAGCATTGAGCACATTACCGTGATTAAACACTACACAGCCAGGACAAACCAGAAATCATTTCTGAAACCAAAGGCTTTTGCATTGCTTAGGGATCCGACTGGGGAGGGACAACATACCTGGTCAGGTGCTGAGGGACTGTGCAGTTGAGCTAACAGAGGTCTTAAGAAATCTCTTTCAAACAGTCCACTGTCTGTGCAGGCTTCAAGGCAGCCACCATCATTCTGGTATTCAAGACAGCGATAGTTACTGGCCTAAACGATTGTGAAGTGTTCTGAGGGACTGGATCATATGAAATCACACATTCCAGCTACATCAGACTCTTTCCAGTTCGCTTACTACTCAAACAGTTACACTGAAGATGCCACAGCCTTGACCCTCCACTCCGTCCTCCTCCACCTAGAAACTGGTGCCTCCCTCATATGTTCATCAACCTCAGCTCGGCTTCCTTCAGAGGCTGGTGGGTAAACTGTTCTCATTGGGACCCAATACCCCCTCTGTAACTGGATCTTGGATTTACTGTCAGAAAGACCCCAGTCAGTCCTAATTGGCAGCAACATCTCAGGCTCCATCACCCTGAGCACTGGTCCCACCAGGGCCGTGTGCTCAGCCACTGCTACTTTGCTGACTCACAACTACACTGCCAGATTCAGCTCAGATTTTATCATCATTTGCCGATGATACACGGTGGTTGGCTTCATCTGCAATAATGATGAGTTGGCCTACAGAGAAGGAGGCCTTATCAAGTGGTGTGAGAGTAACAACCTGAGTATCAACATGAATAAGCCAAAAGAAATGATTGAACTTCAGGAAGAAACAGGTTGACCATTCTTCATTGCACATCAATGGCTCTGCTGTGGAGAGAGTAAAGAGCACAACGTTCCTTGGTGTGCACATAACGGACAATCTAGCTTGGACCCACAATGCCTCCTCACTATTCAAGAACAGCTGCATTTACACTTCCTGAGGAAATTGAGGTGTGCAAGGCTCCCTCCCCCATTCTAACACCTTTCTAGAGGAGCACCATCGAGAGTGTCCTATCTGGTAGCAACATTGTGTGGGAAAGAAGCTGCAAGGCATTGAACCCCAAGACCCTACAGAAGACAGTAAGAACCTTCAAGAGGATCACTGGGGTCTCCCTCTCCTCTATTTGCCACATTTACAGGGAGTGTTGTATATGTAACACTTACCCAACAGGCTGGTATATGTCTAGGGGAAAAGGAGATCCAGCCACTCACCAACCCACCTCCCGTACACGCAGGTGCTGTGTGAATCGAGTTAATGCCTCGCGCCCGCCAACAGTATCAAACCCACAACAAATACCGTTATGAAATACACTTTAAAGAGTTTACTAAAATTTAAAAAAATAGTAGGCAATACAATATATATATATATATATATATATATATATATATATATATATATATATATATTTATATATACATACAAGGAAAAAAAACAAAAGGCGCCAACTTATCAAAGTTCAGTCTGTTTAGTGCACTCATTGGAGCTCAATCAACGAACCAATCGACCCATCCGGCCGTCGCACCTGGGACCACCCCGGTGATCTTACGAGCAGTCCAGTCCACGTCCACCTTCCTCAGCGTCTTCCTTGGCCTCCTCCTCACACCCCAAAACCTGCGAAAACCCCTCCCCCAAGTTCCCAACATCACAAGACACAATAACATTCCCCATTGATTAACAAATGAATACAATTACCATATCAGCCATTCTAAAGCAAAACAACGGCGAGGGAAACACTTATCCGACAAAGAAGCATTCCTACTTGTAACAAACCAAAGAGGCCATTTTGAATAACATACACAGGACATTGTACATTCTCTCCCCACCAGCAAATGTCATGCCCTCATGGTATTACTAGAGTTCCCTAAAGCTTCTTGCAACACACAAAACCCAATCCAGGTGCAGAAAGCAGTGACATAACTACCCAGAGCAGTAGAAATCACACTTGGTTCTCCCAGTACCACATATGTCAACCGCTCCGGGGGGGCGCCTAATCCTCTGAGATCTCCATACCCCTTCTGCCCCACTGGGCTCCCTCGTCACCTGCGAACCCACTGTCTCGGACACCCCAGGTCTACCTGCCAGACCCCCACCCCCTTCCTCACGGGGGGGTCCTCCCTCACCTGAGATCTCTCCGGCTCACGCTCAGGTTCCACCCTCTCTCCCACCAATGTAGGCTGCCTCTCCATCTGACCCTCAAGACCTTCCCTCCTCTCACCCAATTCAGTATGGGAAGGGCCAGGAGCCTCCTCTCCTGGTACTGGAGCACCAGCGAATGGGAACAGGACCCACTCATCTGAGTCGTCCTCTTCTAAATCGGTAGCCATTCCCGGGTGAGGGACCCGTCCCCGCTCTTCAGCAGCGGGCTCTTCCCGTTCTCTGCGCCCTCGCAGAGTCCTTGTACTGGGCGTAACCTCCCACTCGGGCTCCTTATCCACCTGCACCGCTTGACCCAGTGGCAGCAGGTGATTCCTATGGAGTACCTTGATAGGCCCTTTCCCATCCTCAGGTTTCACCCGGTAAACTGGCAGGTTCGGCATCTGGCTCTCTATTACATAGGGGCGGGCCGCCCATCTATCTGCCAACTTGTGCTTACCAGGGAGTCCCAAATTCCGTAAAAGGACCCGGTCGCCCTGTAACAATTGCACAAACTTCACCTTTCGATCATACCGCATCTTATTCCTCTGATTTTGTTTGGTAGCCACCGCCTCGGCCAACTCGTACGCCCGCTGTAACTCCCTCTTCATGTCGGACACGTACTTTAGATGGGACTTCCCGGGTAATTCACCCACTCCACCTCCAAAACACACGTCAATGGGCAACCTCGCTTCCTGCCTGAACATCAGATAATAGGGCGAATACCCTGTAGCATCATTGCGAGTACAATTGTAACAGTGAACCAATTGTCCAATATGACGACTCCACCTGCTTTTCTGCCCAATCTCCAGCATCCCGAGCATATCCAACAGGGTCCTGTTGAATCTCTCTGGCTGAGGATCTCCCTAGGGGTGATAAGGGGTAGTCCTGGATTTCTCAACCCCAAGCTTAGTCAGTAATTCCTGGATAAAGCGGCTCTCAAAGTCCAGCCCCTGATCACTATGGATTCGCCTGGGAAGGCCGTAATGCACAAAATACTTCTCCCATAACACCTTCGCCACTGTCGTCGCCTTCTGATCCTTGGTGGGAAATGCCTGAGCATAGCGAGTGTAATGATAGCCACACCACAGCTGAGTCAATGGGTGACACACTTTGGCGTATCCTTTCACAAATCGCCGGTAATACCCACAGAACCCCAAAAATTAGCGCAGAGCGCCCACTTTCTGGGGTCTCGGCCAGGTGGTCACAGCCTCTATCTTGGTTGGATCAGTAGCCACTCCCTCTCGCGAAATGATATGGCCAATGTAGTTAACCGGCGACTTGCAGAACTGGCATTTGTCCAGGGAAAGCTTCAACCCTTCTTCATTAAGCCGGCCCAACACCTTCGACAGCCTCTCCTCATGTTCCTCCAAAGTTGATCCAAACACTATCAAATCGTCCAGGTACACCAGCACCTCTAACAGATTCATATCCCCCACAGTTCTCTCCATGGGCCTCTGGAAGGTGGCTGGGGCTCCGGATATGCCTTGGGGCATTCGTTCGAACTGAAAGAACCCCAGCGGGTGTCCTCCGTCACCTGGATTGTGTGGTGAGTGCTTTTGGCGCAGCCAACATCAAACTCGCCCCGAGAAAAAACAGCTTCCATCTTCAGCATCTTCTCCACTAGCTGGTGTTTCCACTCCGGCGACACAGGGGAATCCCCGAAGTTAAAGGCTTCAGCGGTCAGCTCCCTTCGATGCTCCGATCCCTCCCCGTTAGGGGTCCTCACTGGTGCGCTAGACATTACCGTCACCGGGAACAGATGTGCCAGTGGCATTCCCCTCTTAAAGGTGATTTCTCTTGCCATAGTGTTCCTGACACTTATAGCTATACGTCTCGCATGTACCACCCCTGGTCTCCGCACTTCGGGCCTCACCAGCGCCCCCGCCGGAAATCGTGTCTCCCCTTCAAGATCGTCTGGGGCGTCTACCAACAGGGCTTCGCCCGTCGGCACTCCTGGGAATCTGGGGGTCCCCATCACTAGTGCTACCTCCCCTGGTCGGATCACCTTGGGCCTCGCCTGCGTACACCACACCGTCCCTCGTTTACACTCTGGATCCAGCCCTTGGGAGGCAACCCCTTTTGCGAACACTGCTCGAAACACTGGATGCACCGAGAAGGTCTCCAGAAAGTCTTCCTCCCCTTTCTCCTTACAAGCTCCCAGGAGCCGTCGCACAACTGGGGAGTTAGTCCCCACCAGGAGGGCAGCACCACCGGTTTCCACCGGGTAAGGACACACCAACACCAACGTCTCAATAGCTTCCGACACTCCCACATCGCCTTCCAAGAACTCCAATCTCACCGATAGGTACCCATTGTATGGGTAGTCACCCTCGCTCACACCCCAATCTGCAGGGCGTCAAATGGTGTTACGGGCAAATGCTTTAGATATTGATTGTAGAAAGACCGGTACAATAAGGTCACCTGCGATCCCGTATCAAGAACGGCTTTTGCGTAAACTCCCTCTATCTGTAGACCCACACTGGCACGGGGTCCTACCAGCCCATCCGGAATAGAGGTGTGGGCACCCGGTGGTCACCTGGCTGATCTCTGGGAACGTGTTCCTCCAGAGGCTCCAGTCCGTTCCCTCACTGAGCCTCTCCTAAGTTTCCCGACACCTCTCCCTTTTTAGTCATAGGGGGGCTTGTCCTCCGCGGGACTCCTTGTCTCTCACAATCCCACCTAAAGTGTCCCTCCTCTCCACAGCTATAGCACACCCTCGGCCTTCCACAGTCCTGCCTGAAATGCCCCTCTTTCCCACAGTTAAAGCACACACTGCCTGCCGCCCCTCCTCTCCCAGGACGGCTCCTGCTCCCAATCCACTGCACTGATCGCCCCTGAGAGTAGGTACTTTCCCTGTCCCTCCCCTCCAAAGGGGGTTCCCTACTCCCTGGGGGGTTGTCATTCCTCCACCCAGCCACCACTTCCTGTATCGCTGAGGATCGCTCCCGTAGGCCTGCGCCCCTTTTCCGCCCCAAGGCTCTCTCTTCCTCTCGCACCTCTCTAATCAGTTGCCCGAAGGATGGAGGGGGACCTTTCCGATAAGCCTGCCGGATAGTCCACGCCACCTTGTCCTCCTCCAGAGAGCCACTGAATAGCTGACTCATCCTCACGCTAGCCACTTCAGTCGCCTTCACTACCCCCTGGCACCGCAGCCCCGAGAGCATCCCCTCCATCCTAAATATGTACTCAGAGAGTTTTTCCCCTCACCGTTGTTCCAGGCATTGGAACTCTGCTAAAAGCAGCCAGGGTTCCCCTGACAACCCAAACGCTCCCTCCAAAACTTCTATACAGTCCTCCACTGAGGCCCCAGGCTTCTCAGCTTTCAACTCCCGGATGGTTTTGGCTGCTAAACCCCTCAAACTGTCCACCAATCGCTGCCTCTTCTCCTCCTCCGAGCCTGGCCACTCCTCTAACATCAAAGACGTATGCTCGATCCAGGTCTCATAGTCCACCTCCCCATCCGGAGTAGGCTTGGCTCCGAAGAACACCCCCAGCTTCATCCGTGGCCTCTCGGCCACTCCCACCAGGGAATTAAGTGCGGCTGCCAGCTCCGAGGCTTCCACCCTACCTGGGGGGGCGGGGCTTAGTCACGACTCCCTCCTCCTACCTCCCTTTACTAGTGCCAGGCACCTCTCTGGGGTCCAACTCTAGCTCTAGCTCCTCCCCCGATCTCCTCAGCCTCATCCTTGTAGAAGTGGAGCCCCCACAGCCCCTCCTCCCCCGGTACACTGACCGTCGCTGGCAGTTCCAACGTACTGACTTCAGCACTCGTACGAACCAACACCCAGCTAGACTCTACCTCTCTACCACACCGTCTAGCTACCAATTCTACCTGCCCAATACCCTTCACCGAACTTAAACCCTGCACTATCGCGTCTCCCGAACCTCGAAAATCCACTCTGCTCACTACGCATGCGTACTGTACTGGTACACCTTCAAACTGGCACCAACAAACAAACTTATCTCTGTCCATCTCCGCTCTGCTGCCTGCGCGATTCCACAGCCCCTGACAATCCAATCCGGGACGAGCACCCCACAAATGTAACACTTACCCAACAGGCTGGTACATGTCTAGGGGAAAAGGAGATCCAGCCACTCACCAACCCACCTCCCGTACACGCAGATGCTGTGAGAATCGAGTTAATGCCTCGCGCCCGCCAACAGTATCAAACCCACAACAAATACCGTTATGAAATACACTTTAAAGAGTTTACTAAAATTAGAAGAGTAGTAGGCAATACTATATATATACATATATATATATATATATATATATATATATATATATACAAGGGAAAAAAAAACAAAAGGTGCCAACTTATCAAAGTTCAGTCTGTTTAGTGCACTCGTTGGAGCTCAATCAACGAACCAATCGACCCATCCGGCCGTCGCACCTGGGACCACCCCGGTGGTCTTACGAGCAGCCCAGCCCACGTCCACCTTCCTCGGCATCTTCCTCGGCCTCCTCCTCACACCCCAAAACCTGTGAAAACCCCTCCCCCAAGTTCCCAGCATCACAAGACTCAATAACATTCCCCATTGGTTAACAAATGAATACAATTACCATATCAGCCATTCTAAAGCAAAACAAGGGTGAGAGAAATACTTATCCGACAAAGAAGCATTCCTACTCGTAACAAACCAAAGAGGCCATTTTGATTAACATACACAGGACCTTGTAATATACAAAGGGCCCACCAATCCCACAATCTCTTTGAACTACTACCATCAGGAAGGAGGTACAGAAGCATCAGGACCAGGACTGCCAGACTGAGTAACAGCTTCTTCCCTCAGGCTGTGAGACTAATGAATAGCCTGCCACCACCAAGGTCTCGTCAATGGGGCAGTGAGCTATTTACTATTTACCTATACTGCATGCTATGTGCATTTTGAATTATATTTATTAACTTTTTTATGGTAACATTTTGCTTTATGTGTTGTGTGTGATATATATTTTGTGGGTGCACCTTGGTCTGGTGGAGTGTTGTTTTCTTTGATTGCATATATGTACAATAAACTTGAACTTGAATTTGAACTTCAAAATCAAGTGCAGGTAACTAAACTGGCTGGGTTGGCAGGGAGTGCTATAATTAGCTTTATGATTGAAAAGTTCTGTGTGCCAAGAAATAATGAATCATGATGAAAAAATCCTGGAGGTTGTGGGTCTCAAGGTCTATTAGTTCATCTGGCCCATGTCATGGAGATATTAGTCAGCCAAGCTGGAGGTAGATTCTTCATGGTTTTGCCTCACAAGTCTCATCTGAGCTTTCAGAATGTGCAAAGGCAAAATGATGAAGGTAGCAGTGTGGGTGTTGTGTATATGGATATCAACAAGGTCTCCCATGGTATACTCATCTAGAAAGTCAGGAGGCATGTGATCATGGAGGCCTGGTGGCATTGTCTCATAAGAGGAAGCATTAGATGGAATGTATTCTGCTTGGAGGTTAGTGACTAGTGGTGCTCCATAGGCATCAGTTAGGGGGGCACAGCTCTATCAGATCTTTTTTTTTGTAAATGACTTGGATAAGGAAGTGGAGGGGATAGGATAGTGAGTTTGCAGATGACCTAAAGGCTGGTGATGTTAAGGATAGTGTAGAGATCTGTCATAGGTTGCACTAGGATATAGACAGGATGCAGACCTTGGGTGGAAAAGTGGCGGATAGAGTTCAATCCAGAAAATTATGAAATGATACATGTTGGAAGATCGAATTGGAGTACAAGGTTAATGGCAGGATTCTTAGCAGTCTGAAGGAACAGAGGGATCTTGGGATCCACGTCCATAGATCTTCAGAGCTGCCATGCAAGTTGCTAGGGTTGTTAAGAAGACAATGTTGTGGTGGCCTTCTTTAGTCAGGGGATTGAGTTCAAGATCAATGAGGCATTATTGCAGCTCTGTAAACTCCAGCTTAGTCCACACTTGGAATGTTGTGTTCATGTCTGGTCGCCTCATTGAAGGAAGTATGTGGAAGCTTTTGAGAGGATGCAGAGGATTTACCATGATACTACCTGGATTAGTGGCATGTCTTATGGGAAAAGCTTTGAGTGAGCTAGGTGTCTTCGGTTCGGAGTGATGGAGGATGAGAAGCAACTAGATAGAGTTGTGTAAGATTATGAGAGGCATGGAGAGAGTAAACACCCAGCCCTTTTTTTCCAGGGCAAGAATGGCCAATACCAGAAGATGTGCATTTAGGTGATTAGAGGAAAATTTAAGAGAAGTGTCAGAGGATGATCTTATTTTACAGAATTTAAAGAGAATGGTGGATGCTTGGGAGTCACTGCCATTGTTTTGGCAGAGGCTGATGCAATGGGGACATTTAAGTAACTCTGAGATAGGCAAACGGATATAAGAACAAAGTGGAGGATTATGGGCTGTGTAGGAAGGAAGAGTTAGCTTGATCATGGAATATGTTTATATAGGTTGACACAACATCATGCGCCAGTGCTGTACTCTTGTGTGATCTATTTTCTTCTGATTTGGGGAATTGGACAATTATCCTTGCTCTTGGAGTTTCAAGAGTAGTAAGAGAGGGACAGAGAAACTGAGGGAACTCAGGAATGTCAGTAGAACATTTGCTTTTTAGGAAATTGTTGGAGTCAATTATTATGTGCAGATTGGTTGAACATGTTGAACATTTCAACAGATCAGGGCAAGCATGGAATTTTAAAATTCTTAACATGCTGAGAAATCTAATTGAATTTTTTTGAAGAGTTGACTTAAGCATTATTTCAAGGAAAGTATATGTTATTTAAAAGGACTTCTAGAATGCATTTGATGAAGTTCCCCAAAAGCAAATGCTAACTAAAGCTTCAGCTTTAGAAGTCAAGAAGTGAATTCTTGACCGAGTTAAGAACTTAATGAGTGTCAGGAGATAGTAGGGTTAATGGATAAGAAAAATAGACGATTATAGGCCGTGTAGAAGCGAAGTAATCTTCGAGGAGGTTTACAAAGGTTGGCATAACATCATATGCCAACATCATATAACACTGGCATAACACATTTTGCTGAACAGTTCCATGTTCTGTACAGCACATATTTAGCACACAGATCTGGGGTTTGGATCTGAGCTCTCAATTCGGTTCAGAATATGGTTACTCATTTCAATTGTTTGCATCATTTCTGTTTTTTTTCTTTCTTTTGCACAACAGGTGTTGGTCTTTTCATTTTTTCTTTAATTGGGTTCTTTCAGGTTTCCTGCTTTGTGCATAACTGTAAGCAAACACATCTCAAGGTTATATAATTTATACATTCTTTGATAATAAGTGTAGGTACTTTGAATCTTGAATCTTACTGAAGATGAATCTTACTAAGATCAGGCAGTTCTTTCCAAGAAATAGAACCGGTACATCAAAAGATGTGCCAGTGGCAAAAATTCATTAAATTTTAGTTGTCACATTTCATCTTTTTTATCTCACTGTGACTAATTGTTTTTCAGAAAGAGCAATTGCTTTCTTCCAACATTGTTTGTACTTCCATCTGCTTTATATTTTCAGATGAAAAGAAATGTAAATATTTTAATGTAAATATTGCCAGAATTAATTTTTGTACAGTTCTTGGGATTCTAGGCAAAATCTGCTATTTAAATGCTATTATGTAAAAATGTTACAGTACAATAAGGTGAAATAAATATGAAATGCAAGTTCACTGAAGATTTATGAGTATTTGCAAAGAAAAAGGACAATTAATGAACTTAATATGACTGACAAAATTAAACATTGTTCTCCTCCAAAACATCCTCAGTTAGATGAATTGGGACAGGAGGGGAGATAGATCCTGGAGATGGTGAGAGGTTGGTGTGGGTGAATACAACTGAAAGAGCTTAAATTCAAATTTTAGGGAGACGATGGACTGATGGAGCCAACTAGGGTGGAGGAGGGGAAGGTGGAAGTAGAGATAAATAAAGAAAGTGATACGTGAAAACAGAAAATTGTGCAAAGATGGGCAAATGTATGGTCAAGGGCAAAGCAGAACCAGAAGATGTCATGTGAGGGTGATAGTCAGAAGGAACCAAGTGGAGGGAAATAAAACAAAATAACAGGAGATCCAGAAAGAGAGAGAAAGGAGCACAGGGAGTGTGGACTACCTGAAATTGGAAAGATCACTATTCATATAATTTGGTTGTGGATACCCAGGAGGAACATGTGTGTTATTTAGCAACAGACACAAAATGCAGGAGGAACTTAACAGCTCAGACAGCATCTATAGAGGGGAATAAACAGTTGATGTCTCAGGCGGAGACCCTTTATCAGGACTGGAGTTGGTTTATCTAGTTTGTGTCTGGCCTTACCCTTGCAGTGGAGAAGGTCAAAGACTGAGAGGTAGTGTGGGAATGGAAAGGATGTAACTGGGAGGTCAGGATTGCCACTGCAGACAGAATGTAGATACTCTTCAAGACTACTAATCTGTGATTGCTCTTGCCAGTGTGGAGGAGACCGCAATGGAGCACCAAGTACATCAGAAGAGTTTGGAGAAGGTGCATGTGGATCCTTAACTGAAATGGAATGAATGTTTGATTCTCTAGAAGATGTAGGGAGAAGTGTTGTGATTGCTTACCATTCCAGCAGAAAGTACCAGGGAATGGTAAGTGGTGGGTGGGGAGGAATGACTGAACCAGGGAGTCACTGAGAAGCAACACACACAAAATGCTGGTGGAACACAGCAGGCCAGGCAGCATCTATAAGGAGAAGCACTGTCAATGTTTCGGGCCGAGACTCTTCATTAGGTCGACAGTGCTTCTCCTCATAGATGCTGCCTGGCCTGCTGTGTTCCACCAGCATTTTGAGTGTGTTGCTTGAATTTCCAGCATTTGCAGATTTCCTCGTGTTTACTTTTGAAAGTCACTAAGAAAATGGTTTCAATGGAAAACACAGAGGAAAAGAGAGGAAGATATGATTGGTTGCAGGTTCTGGAAATCTGAGGCTAAAACAGAAAATACCAGAAAATCAAGCGAGAAGGAATGGAGAAAAAGTAATTGATGTGTTCTGAGCTGCTGACTGTTTCCAGCAAGTTCTGTTTTTGAAGAACATGGCCCTCATTCATAGATACACATCTTTTGCTCCCAGTTTAACTATTTCTGTCATGGTTCCAGTTGGCCGTTCCCCTTCAACACTTCTTTCTCCCTATTTATGCCCCAATTTCAGTCAATTGCTGCTAATTACCCAATTACTGTACATCTGGCTCTGTTCAGAGACTGGGAAATAAATACGATGGTGACTCTATCACAGGTTGCCAGTTTGTTGGTCAAGTCTCATGTGATACTTCATTCTCTGTTCCGATTAGAACCGGTAGTTCTAAGTTCCACTTTAGTTTCTAGAAAGTCCCTGTGAATCCCGTCTCCTTGTCAAGATCCCTCTGGTTTCCTGCTCTACGTTCAGGTCTACGCCAGCCTCCCCAACTGAGTCGACGTGCCAGTGTCCTGCACTTGGGTTCTCCTCTGTCGCCCCCGTGTAACAATTTCAAGTTTAGTGATTGTTGAATAACCTGCTCTGGAAAGGAAAGATTTTAATGATTACTTTACATTGGGTTTCCTGCAGCAATTGTGGAAACCATTGTGAGTTTAGTCTCCATGTACAAGCAGCAAATATAACTTTACTTCTTCACTGATTATAAACTATGATGGTTTTCCTTGCAGCTCCCCCCCCCCCCAGTCATCCTAATCCCATTACCCAGCCCTTTCCCTTTATTAAATAGAATTATATTCTTTCAAAGCAGTTATAAATTAAAGTAAAGCTAAAACTAAGAGTCTTGTTTCCCTGAAACCTGCCTCATTGAATGACTGCTGCTCTCTGATCTGCCTTTGATTGTGTTCCCAAATTTTGTTGGCGAGCAGGTTAAAATGCAGTGAGGTTACACTCTGTGGGCAAACAAATTTTCAAGTGGAACACTTTTATCTTTCCTTCGTCGAATTGCAGTTGCAGCGAAGAGATTATTATTGCAGTATTTAGGGAGATGTTAAACAGCTGGGGAAGCTTCCATACTGAACCAATAACACAGCTACTGTATGTGAGGTGTGGCATTATCATTACACTGTACAACATTCAAAACAAATTAACAACCCAATGGGCCAATTTTCTCTGTGACCTATACTGATTGTGCAGCCTTTCTTCGCTTTGTTTCCTTTTTCAACTAGGGAGATCCTTCAAATTTCAAATTTCCTGCACTATATTAGATAATTTCATGCCTGCTGCTCCATCCTAATTTCCAGAAGAGATGTGTGAAGAGAAAAATAATGAATAGTAATTCAGTCACACAAGCCTCAGCTTTGGGTCACAGTTGAAATAAACAAAAAGACTTGAATTTATATAGAGCCATGTATGACCTCAGGATGTACCAAAGTGTTTTTCAGCCAATTAAGAGCAGCTTGTTTTGAGGTATGGCTGTAATGCATGAATTTGGTCTTCAGAGCACTCCAAGTCGTGACTGGCATTAGCACTCAGGCTGATGTGAGGAACACAATAAAAGCCTAGCCTGTTATTTCTGCCATTTGCACTTTACCACACTTTTGAGCTCAATGATTTGATTGAAGGTGGCAAATCAGGCAGAGCTGTGGAAAATGAAACATGCTTAGAATGAGGAATCAGCAGTAGAAAAGAAATTAACAAGAAGCAATGAAATTTTGTTAACTGATAATGACATTTTTAAAATTAACTTATTTTCAATCCATTTACTATTGCCTTGTGAATATATTTGCAGATGCCAAAAAGTCCTTAGTTAAAATTAATACCTGAAACATAATGTAAGACTTGTAGCAAAGATATATTTTGTGCCTTTGAAACCAGACATACTATTTTCTAGCAAAATAACACAGACCATACATAATATTTCTCCCTGTCTATCGATTGCATTCTGAGTTTTAATTAGATCATCTGTTGTAAACCATTGGTTTATTATCAGCGGTTCGATGTTCATGTACATGCATATTTAGAATGTTTTTTTTTGCTGTTCTAATTGAAAGACCTAGATTGTTTTGATCATGATGGGACTTACATTATTTTTTCTTGAATATAATTTTTTTGGGGGGACATGAAAAGAAATGAAAGATTCTACAGTAACTTTGGAAACTTTATCAGCATTTTGCATTGATCTACGTAAGAGCATAAGGACCTTAGAATTAGGATCAGAAATGAGCTGTTTGGTCCCTCATGGCTGATCTTTCTCCTCAGTGCCTTTCTTCTCTACTGTCCCCATACCCTTTGATTCCATTATTATCCAGAAAACTAACAATTTGAACACAGTGGCTGAGCCTCCAGAGCATACTGGGTGGAGAATTCCAAAGATTCATCACCATCCCCGCCTCAGTCCCAAAAATACTTCTCCTTGTTGACTCCTCGGCCAAGAGAAATATCCTCCCTGCATCTATACTGATGAGCCCTCTAAGATTGTTTTTAAGTTTCAAACTTCTCACCCTATCTAAACTCTTGAAATGTAGCCAATGCAACCTTTTCTCATTTGAAGTCTGCTCTCCAAATTCAGATTGCTGGAGAGACTCAGCAAGTTCGACAGGAGCTGTAGAGGGAAATAAACATTTGACTTTTCAGGCTGAGACCATTCCAGCATCTCCAGTCTCTTTTCGAATTGAACTGAATTGAATGATCTTTATTGTCATTGTACATAGGTACAATGAAACTCTGTTTGGCTTCCTCTCAGGCAATCAAACAAAGCAGTAGATTAAAACAAGACAGTAATAGAAAAACAGTATTAAATAGATAAGTAGCAGAAAATAAGTTACAGCAGCACCAGAATATCACAGTAATGCACAAAATGCCATTAGTGCAAGTATTTGAGTCCTTGTGTGTGCTCACAGTTTCAGTCATTGTCCTGTGGGAGTGGTGTGACGGAGGCCACAGCTCCGGGGTAGAAGCTGTTCCTCAGTCTATTTGTTCTGGTTTTTAGTGTCCTGAACCTTTTGCTGGATGGAAGCGGGTCAGACAGGGAGTGGCCGGGGTGTGTGGTGGCTCTGGTTATGCTGATTGCTTTCCTCCTGAGTCTGCTGGACTAGATGGTGTCCAGTCCTGGGAGCTCCATCCTATCAATTTGCTGGGCCGCCTTCACCACACGATGCAGATCTTGTCGCTCAGCAGTTGTGCAGCTAGCATATCACACTGTGGCACTGTTGGTCAGGGTGTTCCAATTGTGCTTCTGTAGAAGTTAAGCAACAGTTTTTGTGGGAGTTCGGCCTGTTTCAGCTTTCTGAGAAAGAAGAGTCTTTGTTCTGCATTTTTTACAAGCAGCAAAGTATTGATGGTCCATGTCAGCGAGGTGTTGGTGGTTCATGTCAGCGAGGTGTTGGTGGTCCATGTCAGCGAGGTGTTGGTGATCCATGTTAGCGAGGTGTTGGTGGTCCACGTCAGCGAGGTGTTGGTGGTCCATGTCAGTGAGGTGTTGGTGGTCCATGTCAGCGAGGTGTTGATGGTCCATGTCAGCGAGGTGTTGGTGATCCATGTCAGTGAGGTGTTGGTGATCCATGTCAGCGAGGTGTTGGTGGTCCATGTCAGCGAGGTGTTGGTGGTCCACGTCAGCGAGGTGTTGGTGGTCCACGTCAGCGAGGTGTTGGTGGTCCATGTCAGCGAGGTGTTGGTGGTCCATGTCAGCGAGGTGTTGGTGGTCCATGTCAGTGAGGTGTTGGTGATCCATGTCAGCGAGGTGTTGGTGGTCCATGTCAGCGAGGTGTTGGTGGTCCATGTCAGCGAGGTGTTGGTGGTCCACGTCAGCGAGGTGTTGGTGGTCCACGTCAGCGAGGTGTTGGTGGTCCATGTCAGCGAGGTGTTGGTGGTCCATGTCAGCGAGGTGTTGGTGGTCCATGTCAACGAGGTGTTGGTGGTCCATGTCAGCGAGGTGTTGGTGGTCCATGTCAGCGAGGTGTTGGTGGTCCATGTCAGCTGCTTTGACAACATAACTCCAAGGAACTTTAGGTGTTCCACACTTTCCACTACCTCTCCATTTATATGGAGGGGGGTGTGTACTCTGTCCTTTGATCTCCTGAAGTCAATGATCATCTCTTTTGTTTTAGAAGTGTTAAGGACCAGGTCGTTGTCCTTACACCACTCTGTCAGATGATCTACTTCGAGCCTGTAGGCTGTTTCATCCTTGTCCTAGATCAGGCCAATCACTGTGGTATCGTCCGCAAATTTAATTATGGAATTGGAGGTGTAGATTGGGGTGCAGTCACGTGTGAAGAGTGTGTAGAGCATACGGCTCAGCACACAGTCCTGCTGTGCCTGTTTTTAAGATGAGGAATCTTAAAATCTGTTTTTAAGATTCATGAATCTACTGAATCTTAATTCTATTTCACCTAAGTATCTCCTGTTTTTAAGATCTGAGACCAACTTGGTATACAATATTCTTCAAACAGAACCACCAAAGCCCTGTGTAATTGCATCATGACACTCCTATTCCTGCGCTAAAATCCGCTCACAATTAAAGTCTGTGTATCACTTGTCCTCCAAATTTCTCTGTACACCTACATATTACCTTTTAAGACACTCGGGTGCTTCAAACATCAATGTTTCCGAGTCTATCACTCTTTTTAAAAATCTGCATTGAAGCAGTTAACATCCAAATGCAGCAAGGCCTGGACAACATCCAAGCCCAGGCTGATAGGTGGCAAGTAATATTCATGCTGCATGTGTAGAAGAAAACTTCTTGTTATCACCCCCTGCCATTCAGTGGCATTAACATCACTGAATCCCTCACTGTTAACATTCTGGAGGTTACTATTGATCAGAAACTGAATTTGGTTAGTCATATCCACAATGTGGACATAAATATTGGTCAGAGGATAGGAATCTTGCAGCAAGTAACTTGCCTCCTAAATCCCCAAAGCTTTCTCAAATTTCAGGGTGAATTAGATCATATTATCACTGTTACGCCCGCAGCCCCCTCCTTTATGAGAATTGCAAAAGCATTATCGGGTTGGGTCAGAGGACCCAGGAAATGAGAGAGAGACATGGCCGTTGTCTCCTGGAGACAACGTTTGTGGATTGGGGACTATGCTACGTGCAAGCCCTCGGGCAAAGTGGGCTGGTTGAGAGAGAGATTGCATCATCCCAACCTGATTGACATCTACTACCCTGCGAGTTAAAATAAAAGAGGGGACAGCCCCTCAGACGCACCAGAAGAAACGCTAGCAATCCTGTAATAGCGAGAAGCCATTTGAAGGAAGCCACGTGCATTCAGTTCCCTTGCCTGGGGGCTGGTGGCTGGTACCACAGAAAACGACTTGGAACTAACAACTCCCCCAACTCAACGGATTGGCCTCATAAAAGACCCAGGCAAGTTTAAAACCGTCTCTCTTAAACCCAAAGAGCTGCAGCTTGAAAGGACAGTGACTTTTATCTTTCCATCGGACAATACAATATCCCCTAGACCAGGGGTCAGCAACCTTTACCACTGAAAGAGCCATATGGACCTGTTTTCCACAGAAAAGAAAACACTGGGAGCCACAAAACCCGTTTGACATTTAAAATGAAATAACACTGCATACAACGTTTCTTTTTTGCCTTTATGCTATGTATAAACAAACTATAATGTTTTGCATTTATGAAATCGATGAACTCCTGCAGAGCAAACAAAATTACATTTCTGCATGCAACAAAAACATTTTGAACTCCGAAAAAAAGACGTTGGGTTGAAGGTTACTACATCGTTAGCCTACCTTGGATCGAAAAATTAAAAGAAATCACGCACTGGTGGGTGTCAGGCATTGGCAGCGGTGACGTATATTAATAGTGATAAAAACACGTTGTAGCAGTGTGCTACACACAGCGCTAAAATAACGACACGGAATGGGTAAACTGCAGTCAAAGATAACTTTATTCGAACTACACAGTCTTGCTTTTAAGCCTCTCTCAACCTGCCCCCCTATGGGCGGGAATGCTCCAAAAGACACGTACTCACAAACTCCCGTAGGCTATCACCCTTAGCCGGAACGCTGGCAAATTGTGAGCCGGTTCGGATGTGCCAGGAAATGGGTCGCCACAACGTTTTATTTAGATTGTACAGGATCACCATAATCTTCAAATTCAGAATTACATTTCAAAAACTAACAAACTAACATAAAATACATTTTAATTAAATACATCATTTATTTTCCAAAGCCACAGGGAGCCGCAGCACAGAGTTGAAAGAGTCGCATGCGGCTCCAGAGCCACGGGTTGTCGACCCCTGTCCTAGACAAACGATAGAGCTATTGCTTAATTGATGATTATTATTATACCCGCATTTTTAGATTGAGCATTGACGACGTATATTATCTGAATGTCTGTATTAATCTTATTTTTGTGCCCCTTTATAAATAAAGACCTTTAAAAATAGTACCATCAGACTTCAACGGACCTCTCGACCTTTGCTGGTAAGTGACCCACAGAGTTCGTAACATCACAAACATGAGGAAATCTGCAGATGCTGGAAATTCTAACAACACACACAAAACGCTGGTGGAACACAGCAGGCCAGGCAGCATCAATAGGAAGAAGTACAATTGATGTTTCGGGTCGGGGCCCTTCGTCAAAAGGTCTCGGCCTGAAACGTCAACTGTACTTCTTCCTATAGGTGCTGCCAGGTCTGCTGTGTTCCACCAGTGTTTTGTGTGTGTTGCTAGATCATATTATGATCACTTTCCCCAAAGGGTTCTTTTACCTTAAGCTCTCTGATCAATTCTGGTTCATTGCACAACACCCAATCGAGAATAACTGAATCCTCTAGTAGGCTCAACCACAAGCTGCTATAAAAAGCCATCTCATAGGCACTCAAAACAACTCCCCCTCCTATAACCCAGCACCAACTTGATTTTTCCAATGTACCTGCATATTGAAGTCCCCTGTGACTATTGTAACATTGCCCTTTTGACATGCATTTTCTATCTGCTGTTGTAATTTGTAGGTCACATCCTTACTACTGTATAGGGGTCTGTATGCAACTCCTATCAAGATCTTTTTAGACTTGCAGTTCCTTAGCTCTATGCAAAATTATTCAACCCCTTCTGACTCTATGTCACCTCTTTCTAATGATTTGATTTCATTTTTTACCATCAGACCAAATCCACCCCCTCTGACTTCCTGACTATCCTTTCGATACAATGTGTATCCTTGAACATTAATCTCGCAGCTATAATCTTTAAGCCATGATTCAGTGATGTCTACAACATCATCCCTGCCAGTCTGCAACTGTGCTGCAAGTTCATCTACCTTATTCCATATACTGCATGCATTCAGATACACCTTCAGTCCCATATTCACCAATTTTGACTTTGTTGCACCATGCTCAACCTTTTGAATCCTAATTTTGTCTGAGGTCTTACTAGCATCTGTCTTGACAACTTCTCTACCGACTGTCTAGGCACATGGTTTCCCATCTCCCTACAGCTACAGTTTAAACCCAACCATGCAGCACTAACAAACCTTCTCACTTGGATATTAGTTCTCCTCCAGTTCAGATGCAAACTATCCCCTCTATGCAGGTCCCTCCCCCCCTTTGAAGAGAGCCCAATGTTCCAAAGTTGTTATGCCCTTCCTCCTACACCAACTCCTTAGCCACTATATAAACTGTATAATCTGTATTAACTGTATCAAACAGTATAATCTTCCTAGTTCTAGCCTCACTAGCAGGTGGCATGAGTAGCAATCCTGAGATCACAACCCTGGAGGTCCAGCCCTTTAACGTAGCACCTAACTCCCTGATCACCCAATGCAGAACCTCATCACTCATCCGTCCCATGTCTTTGGTACCTGCATGGATTACAACTTCTGGGTATTCACCCTCCCACTTAAGAATGCTGAGGACTCGATCTGAGACACCCCAAACCCTGGCACCCGGGAGGCAACATTCCATTCGAGAATCTTGTTTTTGCCCACAGAACCTCCTGTCTATTCCCCTAACTAATGAATCCCGTATCACTACAGCATGCCTCTTCTTCCCCCTTCCCTTCTGACTCCAGAGACCTGAACACCGTGATTTTCCTCTGTTAGGTCATCCCCCTCCAACAATATCCAAAGTGATATGAGAGAGATGACCACTGGGATCACCACTGGGACCACTGAGATGACCACATTGAACTTCTCTTTGCTGTGTCAGATTTAATCTGGTAAAGGTCCACGGACGGGTTCCTCAGAGTTAGCACAGGCTAAATCAGGCATGGGCAAACTACGGCCCGCGGGCCATATGCGGCCCGTTAAGCTTTTTAATCCGGCCCGCAGAACTTGATGAAATTATATTAATAAACCTTGTTAACGTTTTTTCCCCGCAATTCTGGCGTTTTCCCAATAGATGACGCACTCTATATACATTGACCTTTGTTGAGGTGCAGCGTATTACTCCACATTTGCGCTTTACTTTGTGACCTTGTGGCGACCCATTTCCTGGCACATCCGAACCGGCTCACAATTAGCCAGCGTTCCGGCTAAGGGAGATAGCCTACGGGGATTTGTGAGCACAGAGCTCCGCGTATTGGCGCGCTCTCACTGTTCTGTCATTGTGCGGGTCATTGTTGAGTTTTGGCACAGGGGACAATTGAATAAGAAGGAGCAGGACAAGTAGACCTGCATCTCCTACCGTTTTTGAAATAAAGACAGTCAGGAGGAGAGTGATGATGATAATATCTTGAAGGATAACAGAATTTTCAGTGCTTTAAAATAATGTTACTATTAAAAAAAGCTGTATTTTATTCATTTAATTATCAGTGTTTTAAAAGACATTTCAATAAATAGCTAAATACCATGGGACTTCAAAGACAGATATTTTGTTGTAATGCATTTGTTCAGTTTCAATTGAAATTAAAGCACATGTTTTCTACATATCCCATGATATTTTATTTTCTCTTATGAGGTGTATTACCAAAACACTCTGTCCATCTGCTCCTGGTCCGGCCCCCCAGTCAAATTTTAGAACCCTTTGTGGCCCTCAAGTCAAAAAGTTTGCCCACCCCTGGGCTAAATGATGTACACCTATGTTCCTTCCCTGAAATTGAATCCACAGGTGACATCACAGTACAAGAAACTACCAATGGAAAATGGTCTAAAAGTTTGGATCTTCCAAATTCACATGGAAGTCAACACAGTTGGTGCAACTTGCACAGAAAAACGCCAGCAGTTCAGCTACAACTACTACTACTGTCTCCTGCAATACTGTCTCCTGTAATACTGTCTCCTGCAATACTGTCTCCTGTAATACTACTGTCTCCTGCAATACTGTCTCCTGTAATACTACTGTCTCCTGTGAATGTGAAGGGCTTATTCCAAGAATTTACAAGTTTTGTTAAGATTTGTAGATGTCAATACAAAAAGCATTGCCATGTGAATGACTAAAACTTTAACTGATAGGCTGAGTATGTAAAGCATTTTGAAAATATTGTCACAGCGACTCATTTTACAAGTAAGTTATATTTATTACATTTGTCTGTACTTAAGTCAGGAGGGATAGCAAACTTCAACAATCCACTGTTCAGCTCTAAACCTTTAATTACATCTGAAATTGAGCTTATAAATGTTTAATTAAGTAGCCTATTTGTAAAACATTTAACTGGATCATACTGAATTGGTCTGGATAATCCTTTGTTATGTAACAAGCTTAATCAATAAGATATTGAATTTGGAAAAGTCCTAATTTTTTAAAATATTTTGCATAGATGATCTAAGATTATCCTGTGTCTTTGAGGCATTATACAGCATTAGTCTAACATTTAAGGAAAATAATGATTTATTTGATATATCACTATTCAACAAATGAAGATTGATGTTAATCATTTATGCTGTTGTGACCAATTCAGCAATACATCTGGAACAAGGTAGAGTTTAAGATCACTGAAAATACTTTCCCAAACAAAGAGCCATGGATACATTCCCAAACCCAGGATGAACCAGGAGGTACGTCGTCTGCTGAAGGCTAGATCTGTGGCATTCAAGTCTGGCGTCCCAGGCCTGTACCAGAAAACCAGGTATGATTTGCAGAGGACAAAGGGACAATTTTGAATGAGGTTGAAGGTAACATCGGATGCACAGCAACTCTGGCAGGGTCTGCAAGACATTACTTCCTACAAAGCAAAACCCATTAGCATGAATGGCAGCGATGCTTCACTACCAGATCAACTCAACGCCTTCTATGCTCGCTTTGAAAGGGAGAATACAACTACAGCTGTGAAGCACCTGATGACCCTGTGACCTCTATCTCAGAGGCCAATGTTAGGCTGTCTTTCAAGAGAGTGAACCCTCACAAGGCGGAAGGTCCAGGTGGAGTACCTAGTAAGGCTCTGAAAACCTGTTCCAACTGACTAACGGGAGTATTCAAGGACATTTTCAACCTCTCAGTGCTACAGGGGGAAGTTCCCACTTGCTTCAAAATGGCAACAATTATACCAGTGCCTAAGAAGAATAATGTGAGCTGCCTAAGTGACTATTGCCTGGTAGCACTCACATCAACAGTGATGAAATGCTTTGAGAGATTGGTCATGATTAAACTGAACTCCTGCCTCAGCAAGAACCTGGACCCATTGCAATTTGCCTATCACCACAATAGGTCAACGGCAGATGCAATCTCAATGGCTCTTCACATGGCTTTAGGCCACCTAGACAACACAAAAACCTATGCTGTTCATCAACTACTGCTCAGCATTTAATACCATCATTCCCACAATCCTGTTTGAGAAGTTGAAGAATCTGGGCCTCTGTACCTCCCTCTGCAATTGGAGCACAGTCTGTGCTGATTGGTGATAACATTTCCTCCTTGCTGACAATCAACATTGGCACATCTCAGCAGTGGGTGCTTAGCCCACTGCTCTACTCTCTACATACACATGACTGTGTGGCTAGGCATATCTCAAATACCATCTATAAATTTGCTGATGATACATCCATTGTTGGTAGAATCTGAAGTGGTGAAAAGAGGGCGTACAGGAGTGAGATATGCCAACTAGTGAACTGGTGCCGCAGCAACAACCTGGCACTCAACGTCAATAAAACAAAAGAGCTGACTGTGGACTTCAGGAAGGGTAAGACGAAGGAACACAAACCAATCCTCATAGAGGGATCAGAAGTGGAGAGAGTGAGCAGTTTCAAGTTGTTGGGTGTCAAGATCTCCAAGAATCTAACCTGTTTCCAACATATCGATGTAGTTATAAAAAAAGCAAGACAGCAGCTATACTTCATTAGGAGTTTGAAGAGATCAGTCATGTCAACAAGTACACTTAAAAACCATGGAGAGCATTCTGACAGGCTGCATTGATGTCTGGTAGGTGGGGGGGGGGGGTGGTGGTGGTGGGTGGCTACTGCACAGGACTGAAAGAAGCTGCAGAGGATTGTAAGTCTAGTCAGCTCCATCTTGGGTACCAGCCTAAAAAGTACCCAGTTCATCTTCAGGGAGCAGTGTCTCAGAAAGGCAGCGTCCATTATCAAGGACCTCCAGCACCCAGGGCATGCCCTTTTCTCACTGTTACCATCAGGTAGAAGGTACAGAAACCTGAAGGCACACACTCAGTGATTCAGGAACAGCTTCTTCCCCTCTGCCATCTGATTCCTAAATGGACATTGAACCCTTGGACAATACCTCACTTTTTTAAAGATATACAGTATTTCTGATTTTTGCACTTCTAATTTATTCAATATACGTATACTGTAATTGATTTACTTACTCATTTTTTATATTTTTATTCATATTTTATATATTGAACTGCTGCTGCTAAGTTAACAAATTTCACGGCACATGCCAGTGATAATAAACCTGATTCTTTTCTTCCAAAGTAGGACCTCAGTAATTTCTATTATGACATGCACCTGACTGCACCGGCCTCTGGGATTTAGATGCTCCAACTCTTCGAAATTTAGATAACAGGTGTAGCGCCTTTAAAAAATTAGACACTGCCCACTAATTGGCACCATGTTTTGGCACTAAGATTTTAATATCTAAAGAGCACCTGAACTGAGGTTTGCTACTCAATCATCAGCTCAACATTGGATTCTCATCTGGCATCTAGTTTAGAAGTCTGTCTTCATTTCATTCTCATATTGTGTCTCTATTCCAGTCTCCAATACTCCAACAGTTGGGTCCTAATCAGCCTCGCCTAGGTCTCTCGTCGCAATTTTAAAAAAAAACAAAAATTGCTTGCAATAAGTATTAGTCAGTTGATTGAATCAGTAATTTTTGCCATTTTCTTAAAATGTAAATAATTAAGAGACAAAGGGTTCCATTACCCATCACAATGCATTATGCTTCTTATTGTCAATAAATGGTCTTCCTTTTATTGTTTGAAACCTATACTGGTTCCAACAACAGATCAGATTTTTAGTTAAAGTACCAGTGACTGTGAAGTCATGGTTATTTGTAAGACATACTTCACATCACAAAGCAATTTTCCGGTAGTAATGTTATGTCAATATTCTTTGACAGAAGACAAATGTAGTTATTATTTTGCAATTGTATGTTTGGTCAAGTTTAGGATTTACAAAGAGAAGCAATTTCATATATTTTGAAAGAGCTACAAAATATAAAAAGCTAAATATTTTCTTGGCTCTGTGATTTATCCTAGTTTTTCTAATCTGTGCTTATCACTAATCTATGAACCAAGAATGCTCTTAACTATTCTTTGCCTGACAGTTTGCATTCATTGGACAAAGCACATGGTCCCCAAGCATCAACAGTGAGAGCACCACGTTGGACATCTTGGGCCCAACCCATGAAACAGCTAAGAATGTTGTCGTTAGCTGGCAAAACCATCTTCCAAGCTCAACTATTTGTTAAGCACATCAAAAGTTTTTGAAATTATTTTGAATGCCATACAGAATCACAAGAATCTGCTAGAAATTTCCTCAAATTCCAAATCATGCAGTAACATGAAAAGAAATCACTAGAAGAAATTAATGTTTTAATGTGTACCATCTTTTTTATGCATCCATTCAGGGTATATAGATCCAGGTATATAATCACAGAATGCTGCTGCAGTGTGGACTGCAGATATTTGACCTATTAAATCCATGCCAGCTCAATGCAAGAGCAATCTAAATAATTACAATTATTCATATTCAAAGGCTCATTTATTATCAAACAATACAACTCTGAAATTCTTCTTTTTCAGATAGCCACAAAACCAAGAAAGAAAAGAATGGCAGCACAACCATCAAATCCAAAATCTCTCCTCCCTGCACAAAAAATATGTACATAAATGGAACAGGCACATCGACCTCCAAATCCTCCTCTCCCATGCACAAGAACTACAAAAAGATCAGACGAAAAACACTTTATAAAAAACTATAGGACTGAAAACAAAGTCTATAGTTCAAGTCCATATCCAAGCCGCAGAAAACCTGGGTAACATTCCCTAGGCATAGTAGCAAACCTTTCCCACTCCAGCAGCGATCCCCCAGTGATCAAAAGGCAGTTTCCACAGCAGAGCGATCCCACCAGCAATAAAAATGTAGTCTTCCCTCTCGAATATTCTCCCCAGAGTGCCACAGTTCTCGTCAAGTACTTATTTATTTCTCTATTGGAAACATTGTTTGAATCTGCCTCCTTTAATCCCTTGACAAAGTTGAGCAAGTTAACGCGTTTGTCTTTGGAACAAAGGAGGATGAGAGATGATCTGAAGATGTGTATAAGATTATGAGATGCCCCAGCATTTTTCCCAGCATGGCATTGGCTAATATCAGAGCAGATCTTTTCAAGTTTGGGGGCAATGCCAAAGGTAGGATTTTTATTTCAGGATACAAAGTGTTCAGGAAAGATGTGGAAAGTAGAAAAGGAGCTGAGGGGGTTGGAGTAGGTACATTCATTATTATAGAGCTGGACAGAGAGGATATCCAGGAGCAATGAAGGATAAAACCCATATAGTTAGAGTCAGGAAACAAATATAGTGTTATTTTTACTGGTGGGATAACTCTGTGTATAGTCAACCAATGGGAAAGATAATGTGGAGTAAATTTGCATGAAATGATAGCGATGTGTGAAGTTCATAAAGCAGCATAATAGGAAGAGCCACTGCTTTTGTAGAACTTGGCATAGTAACAAGCCTTCTGTAGCCTTCCATTCTTTAAGATGATGGTTTGCTCCTTCACAGCTTAAAGTTGTCTTCTATGGGCAGGTATCAAGCCAGCAAAAGAAATACAGCATAGACAGACCCACTTTCAGGTCCCACCTCTCTGCACACTGTGGGTTCATGGAGAAGGTGAGGTGAGGTGGAGGATGGAAGGGACAGTGTCTGCGTAACAGAGGACTCATGATCTATGGGCTGTTCCTGGGGATGCACACAGAGACCAAAATCCGGTGCTGCTGGCAGATCATCAACTCGGTGAAAGACGCTCTTTTGTCGGCCCAAAACTTGATGGTCTACCAGCACATGGAGGTGTCTGAGGGAGAATGCCGCTGACTGGCACATTCTCAGCTGCAGGAGTACGTGCTGAGGGACGCACTCAAACTTGATGCAGCCACTGAAAAGGCCGGGTGGGGAAGGACCACGGCTTAGAGTTCTTCTCCCACAGGAGTTGAGGGGTAGGGTGGCAGGGAGCATACCCCTCAACAATGGAACGTAAAGAGGAAACAACAGATTGCCATGTGGGTGGCTAAAAGTGTGGAAATGTAAAGACCTTAATGGAAACATTTGTAAAGGATTGAGAGACATTGAATGGTTTATTTTACATAATTTTATTTTTCAACACAGTATATTTTGTTTTTAAAAATATATTTTGGCCTTGCAAGTACAGAACCCCGCTCCCACTTACGCTAAGCCTATAATCTTTGCCTATCCTGTACACTCCATCCACCATTTGCTTGACCAGGTGCGGGTAAACATAGATTACTTAATCTCTCTACACTCCAATCATCTACCCTTCCACTAGCACCAGTGCATCCACCATCCATCCTGCCAGCAACAATCAGCACACACAGGCTTTCCCTACCCAATCCGCATTACCAAACTCTTGCAGTCCATTTTCATTCCAAACTCCTCTGCTGGTCTGTACTGGTGCTGCAGTCAAAGGAAAGTCTATCCCTTCTGTAAGGCCTTATTTTCTACTTAGTTTTCTTTTGAGTTCCATCCTCATACAACCTTTTGTTCTCCAATTTTCCACTGGTGTTAAGGCACGCTGGTGAACAATGTTCTGAAGGCCTCCTGGACACAGTTATTTACATTGTTGTGCACTCTCCCGAGCTCTGTGCTATTCTGAAATTGTAATGCTATCAGAGGGCTTTGCATTATGTAATTCAGTATAATAGATAAACAAACTGGAGTATCGCTCTTCCGTTGCTTGTAGGTATTTTACTACTATCAATAGTTTTCAGTGATAATCAATTACATTTAAGTACCAAATTAATTAAATCATTTTTGATTGAAATTGATTTTCTCCATTTGCTCGTTACAGTCAATTAACACTGTCACTTCCAATCACTAGTGGTGTGTAGATCGTGGTCATTTCCTATTATAATCACATTAAATTAAAGATTAACAAGTATTCCTAGTCATAGAGAAAATTTTAATGTGAGTACAAAGCATTTATTGAAAGATATCAAACTCTGTAGTTCACAAAATGCAGTTCATTCTGCACATTAATCAGTATTATGGCAATTATTCTGATGTAGTTTTGTTCTCGGGTGGTATAACAACAGGGGAGCATTCAGAGGTGATTATAATGGAGACTGATGTCACGCGTTTGCAACAATGAGCTTGACCAATTTTCTTCGTCTGAATTAATGAGAAGTTTGCAGCTTCCTTCTCAAAAGGAACAGTAGCTGGCAAGAATAATCTAAAGGGATGGCCCAAGGGAGCAGCGCAGCTCCCAGATAGTGCTTTTAAATTCAGATTTCTCTCCCAATAGAAAACTTCAAGCATAATTAGTTGATTCTGAAATATGTTCTTTATAATTAGAAATGTTCTTTCTAAAGCAATCCTTAAGGTATGGATAAACATTTAAGAAAATAAGAAATAGGAGCAGTAATAGGCCACCTGACCCATCGAGCCTTCTCCTCCATTTAATAAGATCATGACTCAGTTGTCACTAGGGCAGTATAGATAGCAAAACCAAGTTGCCAAACATTTAGGTTAAGTTGTCAACACTTAAAACGTAGGTGTTTTAAATTGTGGTATTCCCTAGTCTCAAATCTTGTACCTATCATTGATATGTAATGTCTCCATGCTTCAAATATTTAAAACAATAGACATTTCTGGCCCTCAGTATGACTCAAAATAGAGCACAAACAATAAGGCCTGTGGATATTTCAAAGGAAACAGCCTCAGAATACACGGACATCCCTTTAGAAAGGGGATGAGAAGGAATTTCTTTAGCCAGAGGATGGTGAATTTGTGGGATTCATTGCCACGGAGGCTGTGGAGCCCAGGTCATGTGTATATTTAAAGCAGAAGCTGACAGGTTCTTGATTAATAAGAGTATCATAGGTCATCGGGGAAGGCAAACGACTGGAATTGAGGGGGAAAATAAATTGGCCATGTTGGAATGACAGAGCAGACTCAATGGGCCGAATAGCCTAATGAGGCTATATATGGTCAAGTTTATTGTCATTTAACTATATTGTATATAGTTATATATGTATGTAACATATATAATCATATAATTTGTATAGAAATTAGACCATGTTTCTGTGAACCAGGGTGGAAAGCACAGTAATACACATAACACACATATGAAGGTAAAGATAAAATTTACATATGAATCTCACGTAAATACCAAACTAAAACATATTAATCTTCAATATTGTAAGGTATGGAACTTTGAATACGATCCAGCAGGGAGTTCAGAAGCCTGAGGGAAGAACCATTCTCCATACTGACCATCCCTGTCTAATTGCCTAATGGTAGAACATCAAAGTGGATGTTGGATGGATGGGTGGGATCCTTAATAACACTAAAGGCCCTGCATATGCAGTGATCCTGATAAATATCCCCAATGGATGGTAGGGAGACCCTTATGATCTTCTCAGTTGTTCTCACAGTCCTTTGTAGGAATTTCTGGACCGATGGTCGACTGCTCCCATACCAGATGTAGATGCAGCTTGTCAGGATGCTCTCAATGGTGCTCCTATAAAATTAATTTAAAATAGGGGGTGGGAGCCTCAGTTGCCTCAATCACCTTAGAAAGTGGAGGTATTGCTGTGCCTTCTTGTTCCAGGAGGTGATATTAAGGGACCAGGTAAGGTCACCTGTGATGTGCACTCCCAGGAACCTGGTGTAATTAACTCTCTCTAAGGAGGAGTCATGTGGCAACACTGTGAAGAGCAGCAGGTTGAGTGAACGGCCTCGGGGATCACCAGTGCTCAGCATAATGGGATAAGAGACGTTGCTGCCCACGTGGATTGCAATTACAGAGTGTGGTGCTGAGACCCAATAAGGACAGTTTCCCCAGCAGTTTCTGGGGTATGATGGTGTTGAACACCAAACTGAATTCTATATACAGCAGTCTAGCCTATGAAACCCAATTTTCCAGATGGGACAGGCAGAGAGGAAGGCAGAGGCTATTGCATCATCAGTGGATTGATCTGAGCAATGAATGAACTGGAAAGGGTCCAGTGTAGCTGGGAGAAAGGCTTTAGTGTACTCCATGAACAGCCACTCAAAGCATTTCATAATGGATGATGTTAATGCCACTGGACAATAGTCTGGTTACTGTTGTCTTCTTTGGCACTGGAATGATGGCTGCCACCTCGAAAACCAAGCGGACAATGGATTGTTCCAGAGGGATGTTGAATAGATCGTTCAGTACCTCGGCTAGCTGGGCTGCACTGTCTGTCAGAACCTGACCTGGTATATTACTGGGCCCCGCAGCCTTGCATAGATTGACTCTGCCCAGGGTCTTCCTCATCTCACTCTTCAGCCAGACGGAGTTTTTGCTCCCCTGGGGGAGGGGTGCCTTCCTCACCAGCACTTGGATCTGCACATCAAGCCAGGTGGAGAAGACCTTCAGCCTCTCAAGGACTGAAGCATCCTGGTCTCTGGCATGCACAGTAGACTTGTGTGTCTTTTACCTTATGGTCTTTTGGTCTCCCCAATCCCAACACATCTTTTCTTGGATAAAGATCCCAACACTGTTCACACTGCTCAAAACGAGCTTTGACCGATGCCTCAGCATTATATCCTTGCTTTTATATTCTAGTTCTTTTGAAATGAATGCTAACTTTGCTTTTGTCTTCCTTACTACTGACTCATTCTGAAACTTAACCTTTAGGGAATCCTATGCAAGGACTCCTTTGCACCTCAAATTTCTGAATTTACACCCCGTTTAGAAAATAGTCTGGACCTTTATTCCTTCCTCCAAAGTGCAGGACCATACACTTCCTCCACACTGTATTCCATGCACCACTTCTTTGCTCATTCTCTAATCTATCTGAGTCCTTCTGCTTCCTCAACACTGCCTGCCTCTCCACATATCTTTGTATCATTAGCAAAGTTGGCCACATAGCCCTTAATTCCATCATCTGTATCACTGCAGAGGGATGTTATCTAGAATACAGAAGTCAAAAAGAGGGGTAAAGCAGGGGCCAGGAGTTAATATGTGGAATACCTTGCATCATCTGCTTATCATTCTCCTCCTCTCTTGTTTCCACCTATCATCAGCCAGCCCCTGCCTCAACCCTCCCACCCCTTCACACTTGTTACCTCCCCACACTCAAGCCTAATGCAGGGTCTCAACCCAAAATGTTGATAACCACTTAGCTTATTGGCCCCCAGAGCAGAGTTGAGATGTTGTTTGGTCCCATGTTTTACTGTATCCAGTGCTCTCAACCATTATTGTTGATAATCTGGAGTGAATTAAATTGGCTGACAGTGGAGGCTGAAGCTAATCACCAACATGGCATTTCTAGGTGGATATGGCATTCATGTGCCGGGCCTTGCTATTGTTGAGGATGGGGATATTCTTGGAGTCTCCTCCTTCCAGTAAATTGTGTAAGTGCCCACCAGCATAAATTAGAATCAGAATTAGGTTTAACATCACTGGCATATATCATGATTTTTTTTGTAATGCAGCAACAGTACATATATACAGTGTATATGAAGTTAAGTTAAATAAATAGTGCACAAACAAATAGTGAGATAGTGTTCATGGCTTCAATGTCCATTCTGAAATTGAATGGCAGAAGCTGTTCCTGAATCACTGAGTGTATGCCTTCAGGCTCCTGTACCTACTCCTTGATGGCAGCAGTGAGAAAATATGTTAGAACTGCAGAGCATTGATCTAGTCAACTGCTTGTGAGGATGCTTGGTTCTGTCAATTGCATGCTGGCTTTATTGTTTAGTGGGGTTGGTACCTCATCTCTAGGTATGACTGAAAGTGTCATCAGCTACTTCTTTTGAGAAGTATCTGGATCGCCTAACATTCCTGACTGAGTGGAAACGGATAAATGGTGCAAGAAAACATCACAGAAACTGGCAGTCATACAGGCATCCCCCCCATTATCTGCACATGATGATCGAGTGGGTTTTAGCTGGTAAAATTGACAGAATCTTTTGGTCTGTCTTTTGAAGCACTCACATAGCAAGTAAAGTCAAAGGTTACTCTAGTAAACAATAAAGATAAATCAACAGCTGCTTTATATATTAATAGGCTTTAGGATAGTCTGATATACTTCTACATGAAGGAAAACTGACACCCCGATGAGGAGGGTAAATCTGATAAACATTAGAGGATAATCTCCAAATTCAGAATGTTTCGCTGATTTGAGTGTCTAATGATCACAGTCCATTAAAACATTGATTCCAGTCATGCCCAAAGCCAATCTCACAAGGTTTTAATCAGCAGGTAGACGTCATTTATGAGGCTCTTGCTTGTTACTCCTGGGTGCTTCTCAGGCATTTTTCCCTGGGCCGGTTAAAATGACAGTGGTTTTCTGGTGGGAAAGGGGCACTAGGTCAATTTTAAATGTTTTAATCCATCACCCACCTTGTTTCTGCCTGGCAGGTTTGGTTAAATTAGGATCTTAAAAATCACCATGTAAGTTTAGAGTTCCTGAATGCTGTCTACAAGTAATTGATGAGTCAAACTGAGCAGCAATTACACATTTTTAAACAGAACAATTTCAGACTGCATGCTGTCTTTTACAATCAATCATCTAGGAATCCCACTTGGCATTTCTCTTCAGTGCTCCAGATGACTAATTTACTCAATTATAAAATGACTTATATTCAGTTTTATTCTTACAATCAAGGCAAAGCACATAAAGATTAGGGATAATGTGTGAAAATGCCTCGAAGCATATGAAGAATGCTTCAAGGTTTAATGTCATTTTGCCTCACAGGTGCGTTAAAGCAATGAAATAGAACAGATTACCTGTGGTTAAACCTCCACTGTTTTCAGATTTTAAACTAGTTTTGGCACGTAATAGCAGATCTTGTGAACCCCTCGGCAAGGATTTTGTACAAGCAGACAGGAGATGGGAAGCAATCTATGTATCCTTCTTGAGTGTCTTTATCAGCATCCTCTTTTGCCATTGAATCTTAAGGGCCAGAGTCATAATTGTTCAACTCCTCTTCTGCCCTTGTTATTCACATGTGACTTTGAGTGGTCACTCTACTTATCAGTGAGTTCTTCCCTGAAGCAATCCCATACATTAACTGCTTCAAAAAGGCACTTGTGTAGAAGGTCAAGTAGTTTCTACGTGGTAATTCTTCTGTTTGAAGATGAATATGAAACAGATGCAAAGTGAGTCTGCCAAGAACCACGCAACAGCTGCAATGTCCTTTGGGAGATGAGCTTACCCCATACCCCGCACCGTGTACCATATTGTCACTCACTATTGAGTTCCTGCTGCAGGTATGACAGACGTGGTTGATGGAAGCAGAGTTGACATCTATTTGATATATGACTTCCTCAAAGTGAGTCTCGTTATTTTGCAAAACAACTAGATTGTTCAGTTTGCAGACCTTGTATCATCATTGGTGTCACAATTACAATGTATTACCTATTACTTTTCTGTCAGGTGCGCAGTCATAAAATACGTACAGCTTCATGCTGTCTGAGCAATCTTTTATCATCTGCTTCGGACCTTCTGCTTAATATAATGCTGCCTCATCATTCATTATTCTGTACAAATTGTTATAAAGTGCTTTGCATTTGGCAAAATAGTTTAAGACATAGCACCTTGTCATGCAAAATTGATGGTATATGGATTTCTAGGCCCGAAACACCTATTTTCAGGTGTAAACAATGCATTCAATTCCCAGGTGGGCTATGTACATAAGTGGTGCACTGGAAGTGGCTGCCTGCAGAATCAGTATTAGAATCAGAATCAGGTTGATATCATAATATCATTGGCATATATCATGGAATTTGTTGATTTGTGGCAACAGTATATTGTAATACATAATAAAAAAGGTAAATTACATTAAGAATCACCAGGGGATTGTGATATATATGCGACGACTGACACCAGGCAATCTCTGACGAGGATTGATAATGACTGGGGTCACCCATCTTGTAAAGGCGCTGCCCAGAAGAAGGCAATGGCAAACGCTTTTGTAGAAAAATGTGCCAAAAGCAATCATGGTCCTGGCAACACCAAGAACACTCACATCATTCACCACAGCACATAACAAACAAATGATATATAAAAAAAGAAAATTGAATTAAATAAGTGGAGCAAAAAGAGGAAAAAGTCCTGAGGTAGTGCTCCTGGGTTCATTGCTCCAACCATTGTCCCTTGACAATCGATGGCATCGCAATCACTGAAACCCCTACTATCAACAGCCTGGGGATTACTATTGACAGGAAACTGAACCGGTCTAACTATATAAACACTGTGGCTACCAGAGTAGGTCAAAGGCTAGGAATCCTGCAATGAGTAACTCACCTTCTGACTCCCCAAAGCCTGTCCACCATCTACAAGGCTCAGGTCAGGAGTGTAATGGAATACTCGCCATTCGCCTGATGAGTGCAGCTCCATCAACACTCAAGAAGCTTGACACCATCCAGTATAAGGCAGTCCACTTGATTGGTACTCCTTCCACAAGCATCCAGTCCCTCCACCATTGATGAACGGTGTGTACTATCTACAAGATGCACTGCAACAACATACCAAAGTTCCTAAGGCAGCACCTTCCAGACCCACAACCACTACCATCTAGAAGAACAGCAGATACCTGGGAACACCACCACTTGGAAATCCCCCTTCCAAGTCACTCACCATTCTGTCTTGGAAACATATTGCCGTTCCTTCAGTGTCACTGGGTCAAAACCATGGAATTCCCTCCCTAACAGCACTGTGGGTGAACCTACACCTCAGGGACTGCAGCGGTTCAAGGCAGCAGCTCATCAACACCTTCTGAAGACCAGCTAGGGATGGGCAATAAATGCTGGCTTAGCTGGTGATGCCCACACCCCGTAAATGAATTTAAAAAATTGTCCATTCAGAAATCTGATGGTGGAGGGGAAGAATTTGTTCCTGGAAATATTAAGTGTGTGGCTTCAGCCTTCTGTGCCTCCTCCCTGATGGAAGCAATGAGAAGAGGGCATGTCCTGGGTGTTGGGGTCCTTAATGATGGATGCTGCCTTTTTGAGGCATCACCATTTGAAGGTGTTCTTGGTACTGGGGAGGCTAGTGCCAATGCACTCTGTTAAATTCTGTTAAATTAGGAGCTCTACAACCAAGCCTTTCTTATTACTTTACCTTATATGATTTGCCATGAGCAGCTAGGGCGGCAGGTATTTGCCCTTAAGAAGGAGTTTCTGAGCAATTTTTGAAACACTACAGCCAATATTTCTAGAATTTCGACAAAGAAAGGATGGGAAAATACATTGAAGATCTGTAGCTGTCGTTCTCTGTGTCAAAGATGATTGGCCTCCTCAAATCATGATTATCATTCACTAATTAAGGTATGACTTCTCACTGAATTCAGTTTTACTACTATTACCTGAGGCCACTTTTGAAGTCAAGGGAAGGAAATCGTATCTTGTCTCCATAAGATACAGGAGCAGAATTAGACCATTTGGCCCATCGAGTCTGCTCCATTTTTCCACGATGGCTTTTATTTATTTATTTAGCAATACAGCATGGAATATGCTCTTCTGGTCCTTCAAGACTCGACACCCCAGCAAGCCTCAACAAACGTGATTAAACCTAACCTAATCACGGCACTATTTACAATGGCTGATTGTCTACCTGGTACGTCTTTGGACTGTGGGAGGAAACCAGAGCACCCAGGGAGAACCCCGAGCTGCATTAGTGTTAGATTAATTATGGAGCCAAGTGATACCTGCAGTGCAAATTTGTGGATCTAAGTTCAGGTCATTGGAAAGACCAGATTGATAGCCCCATTTATTATAGCCACAGCACCTTTGCTGATAATTGTAATTAGTACAATCAGATCATAATTAGATGCTAAATTAGACTGTCCAACTTTTTCCTGACAAGAGCACATGGGCCCAATCTTTCAGATGTCAGTGTTGTAACTTGGCTGAAGGACTTGGGTTAAGCATTACAACAAGACTTTGATCTCACAGCCTTTGCTGTACCCAGCATGTTCTGCAATTTTCGTTATGTTCTGCAGATTGAACTGTAATAGCTGATGACTGGCTTCTATCATTGTGGACGAACTTGAAACTCCTCTTGAAACTCAAGAGGAGTTTCGACTTTTGCTGAAGCTGACTGTAAACAGTTAAGCTATATTTTCTTCACCATTATGTTTGGTTCTACATTCACTGTGGATACAGATATTCTTAAACGCCTACCACACCCCAATAGTTGTTCAATTGCCCACCACTGGGAAGAGCAAGAAAAGTTTATCTCACATAATGGTTGTGGGATTCAGGGCCTCATATATGTTAAAGCAAAGCCAAGTATGGAGGTGTATATGGTTCTGAGAAGTACTTTTATGGTATCAGTTTTAGTTTTGCCTCCTCATTTTCCTCACATGTTGTTCCACAATCTCCTCTGAAATAGAGTTGGTAATCTGGTTCAATGGTAATGTGCGATTGAGACAGATGCCAGGCTATGAGATTACAATTGTGTTGGAAAGCAAATCAGAGGCTGCTGAAGGGCTCATAGATGTCTACAATTGATCTTTCTTAATCTGCACTGAGTCCATCCCATGTAGCAGGGTGGCAGTATCATACTTCATGATGGAGCCTATCTTTAGTGGGAATATCAGACTACAGCTCTGTAAAGTCACAACCAGAAATTTCTGTCATCTGCTTCAAGTGAAAGTGTGAAGATGGGGCCAAATAGGTTTACTGCTCCTCCTTCCACTTGTTACAGGCTCAGTATAGCAGTTTTGTCCTTCAGGCTCAACTAGCTCGGGCTGTGGTAGCATTACCTTGTTCCTTTCTGTAATGGACTTTGAAATTCTCCATCCAGAGGCTATTTCTGTTTTTCTCTATGGTTTTTCTAAGTATTGTCGTGGTTTTTCGTGCCCCACAAATGACCAGGAGACGCAGAGGATTCTTCAAGAAGTATTGAACTTTAATTTGCAAATCAAAGCTGAGACAGTCATTGAGCTAGTTGCTGATTGCCCACCGATCCTTGTACATAGCACTTTTTATAGCAATCTCCCGGTTTAGTTGCATTAGCATATCCAATCTGTCTCTAGTTGCGTATCACAAGTACATCCGCTACTATTGTTTCTACCTATTGACTTAATCATGTTCTAATCTACATCTCTTAGCTACCTCTCATTAACACACCATTGTCTTCTACATTCAATTGGATACATGCATAGCAAACAGCAAACTCAGACTACATAATCCACATCTCTTAGCTACCTCTCATTAACACACCATTGTCTTCTACATTCGTAAGATTTCATTCTCCTACTGAATTTGATACATGCATAGCAAATAGCAAACTCAGACTACATAGTTTTGGTTACACAGCAAACAATGCAACTTTTATACTCCAATAGTATCTACTCAACAAGACAGAGTCTCAGCTAATATTATCAGCTAAGGACCAAAGTAAGAGTAGGAGGGGTAGTGCACACTCATTTTTGAGCAGGTGACATATCACATCATGATGGAATCTGGAGTCAGTGAACTGGGCTCTGGAGTGAACTCATCTGACTGTATAGTGGAGGGCGGGGGTTGGTGGGTTCCTGCCAATGGGACATTGATGAAGGGGACAGGGACATTGACTGAAAGGTACAAGTTATTCTTGTTAGAGTGTATTCTGGAGTTATGACATCTGGCAAATACTAATTTCAACAGCAGTCTTCAGACCTGAACATGGATTTAAAATGCAGCTCTGAACAAGCTGCAATTTGGAGTTGATTACAGTCAAAAAAAACATTCTATTTGATTCTATTTGACCTCAGATTCCAACATATGCATGAATGCGGCCCAGAGTCAGTGGGAATTAACATTCATTTTGTTTGTCTGGAGTGAGGGTGTGAAGATGGAGGTGCTGAAAATTATATGTAGTTCAAAAGGAAGAATTGTAGATACGTTGTAAGTATAGAAATGCCCTGCCGTTCCCTTTGATCTTTAGCAAATAAAAATGTCATGTAATAGTGGGTCAAATGGGTCTCTTCCAAGAGTGTCTCAAATATGATGCCTGCTGCTTGTTTTGCTGAATAAAGACTTCTATATCCACCAGCCTCAGTGTCTCTGGTAACTTTGTTCACAGTTCCAACATTTCCTATACAGCTATGTATTTACATGCTGTTCCCACTTTTCCCCTTAGGTCTCTTTATTCTCTCACAATACAGTCATTCATTCTATTCTTCTATTCATTGTTTTGTATCTGATCTTCTACTTTTCTTTTATTGCTCGTTAATCAATCTCACTGGGAATAAACTGTTGACCCAGTTATTCATCAAGTTTCTCACATCACAAGTAACACTCAAAGTTGTTTTGTCAAATGGAGTCAAGGCTAAATTTACCAGCCCACAAATATGAATTGATTAAACTCCATTGAATTGAGTTTAGTTACAAAGGAGCATCCTGGAAATAACTTAAGTTCAAAATAAATTTTATTATGGAAGTACATATATGTCACGATGACAACCCTGAAATTCATTTTCTTTCTGGCAGGCAGAATAACTCTATAGAATATTAACCATGACAGAAACAATGAAAGACCACCCAACTAAGGTGTTCAAGCAGAGTGCAATACAAACTGAGCAAGTAATAATAATAAATAAATAAGCAATAAATGTCAAGAACATGATTATGAAGAGAAAATGAGTTTATTGATTGTGGGAACATTTCAATGATGAGGCAAATGAAGTTAAGTGAAGTTATCCCCTTTGGTTCAAGAGACTGGTGGTTAAGGGGCAGTAACTGTTTCTGGACCTGTGGTGTGGGTCCTGTGGCTCCTGTACCTTCTTCCTGATAGCAGCAGTGAGAAGAGAGCACGTCCTGGGTGTTGGGGGACCCTGATGATGGATGCAGCTTACCTGTGTCAGCGTTTAATGTAGATATGCTGAATGATAAGATAGGAGTATAAGGAACAGAAGTGACCACTTAGCCATTGATCAACAACTGCCAAATTTCTACCTCAATGCCATTTTCCTGCACCATTTCCATAACATTTGATCCTTTGAATCTCTTAATATCCAGAGGTCTGTGGATATCTGTTTTCCAGGAACTCATTAATTGAGTCTTTGTAATTGAGTTTTCGTCGTTGAGTATTTAAAAGATTCACTACATTTGTAAAGAAATTTCTACTCGGTACTAAATACCACAGTAAAAAGCTTCCTGCATTCCGTCTGCTGAACCATGAAAAAATGTTGCAATCTTTAATCTGATCTGCCCTCATTCTATAAATGCTATATAGTGTGAACCAATAAGATCAATTATGAAAAGAAGACACATTATCTACATTCCAAATGGTTCCATCATTTTTAACATAGGAAATAAGAAATTAATATTAAATTAAGCAATTTCAAAGCATGCTTTATATGAGCAAGGTGTCTCCTAACACATCATAGTCAATATTAATTTGAAGTCACAGAATATTTAGATTTCAAGAGTTTCCAACAGATATGTATTACATATTTGAAAGGAGGTACACAAAGCCAGCTAATTAATAATAATTCTCTGCTGATTAAAAGACTAAAAGATGAACTATTCTCTGTGGAGCAGCTTCTCCTCTAGCTGTTCACCTTTTTTACGTGAGCTAAAAAAATCCAAGTTGAGATACACTACTGAAAAGAATTTAATTTGGAGTTTTCAATGTCTTTAAACAAAAAAGTCATGTTTACTGTTTCTTATTTCAAACTGTCATTGCCCTATAACTTGCTATATTATGAATCTGTAGGAAATATATTTTGATTACCCATGCCACAAGATGGCACTCGACAAGAATAAAATCCACTGGGGTGCAATTTCCATTTTACTGTCATCTGCCTTCATTTGAATATTTATAAAATATGCATTGAGATTGAGATATTATCATATATTTAGAAAACTTTCAACATGAATGTTGAAATGATGAGAAAATGACATATTGCTGGTCTTCAATTTTATTACTAACTCTGCTTTCATGATAAATCTAACTTTAAAGGCATTACTCTCTGAGTGAACAATGCATGTTATTCATAATCGGATTTCACCACCCAAATTGATGGCAGAAATATTTATCATTAAATTGTGGTATTCCATGGACGCATGTGCAAAAAAAAAATCTGAAGCAATTCTTAAAAATGCTAAATGCTTCTGATCTCACTTGTATAAGTAACAAAGGTACTGCCCAAGAAATTCTTTCATGGAGCACATTTTTTATTTAGTAGCTGCGGACAAGTCTTGTGAGGAAAACAGAGCCTCTGGAGGAAATCCATGTGGTCGTGGAGAGAATGGGCAAACTCTACATGTACTCATTGCCTGAGAGTAGGTTTGAAAAGCCAGTGGGGAGGCAATACTAACTACTTCCCACTTGTAAAGGCAGGAAACTGCTCTTGTCTGCTTCACAGTTATGGCATGCTTTTCTGACATGGATCTTTTTTTACGTTGTTTGCACAATCTATTTGTGCATGTATATTTCTTGAAAGGCATTGGCCATTCATACTGAAGCAGGTCTTCACAAAACAGTTTGAGGTTCTCTCATGTATTACTTAAGGGAGCCCAACCTGTCTTCATACAAAGTGCTGAGGAACTCAGTAGGTCAGGAAAAGTGACAATCACTTTTGGGTTGAGACCCTTCATCTAGGGGTCACCAGATTCCAGTATCTTCAGTCTCTTGTGTGTCCAACCTGCCTTGTTCTGTGTCATCGATAACAATTCACAAATCCTCCTGCAAGGGTTTCCTTTAGAAGTCAATTAGTTGCGACCTCCTCTGAGTATGCTCCTTCTTCACACTAAATCCCAGCTCTAAAGTATCCTTTTCCACCAATTCCATACCCTCCAACCGATCTCCAGCCTCATTTCCCTGACCCTCCACTGAGAGTGGAATTGCTTCACTCTGATTTCCCCAACCTAGTTCTGTGATAGATATTCACTTCTATCTATCACTTCTGTTTGCTGAGCTTGCTTTCTAAATAGCACTGCCATTTGAAAGGTTACCAACAGTTGTAAATAAGCTTTTGACGATCTTGCTTTGTTTAACTTCTGGCTGCAAATGGAAGTCAGCTTTCAGTTCTTAAAATGCAAGTTGAAAGCAACTTGAAGTTAAAAGGCACTCTTTATAGAATGCCTTTGCAAACAGGCTCTGTATTTTGAAGACACTCTGTCTGTAAAGATTCACTGCACCTGCTTTATTATTGCTCAAGAACAGAGTATAAGGCAATGGGTTGTTTCAAACCGACAAGCTAACTCTTAAATTGCTTGCAGAAACAGATAGATAATCTCATTTAGCATATCTATAACTGATGTGTTTATAGTTGGAAGGGTTTTATGTACTCTAAGTTTGCTTTAGAGCATTAATAGTAGCTAGCAAAGATCTATGTCTCCAAATAAAATGTTTAGACCATTTGTGTTAAAACAGTAACTGAGGAAATATCACATGCATGTGAGCTCACTCAAGTGGGAGGACAGGGTACGTTCTAAATATATAGAGAGCAGTTCAGGCTTATTAGGAATGGGATAAAGAACATCAAGAGGCCATGAAAGAAACAAAGGGTGAACAAGAATCTATTCCTCCAGTTTCATTTTCTGTAACAGATAACTTGTTTATCTACACCTTTGTTGTGTCTTTTTAGTTTATAGAAATGTATCTATCTTTTAGAAACCCTTTGTGCTTGATAAATGCTTTATGCCTTAAGATTGGAATTGAATTGAATTGACTTTAATACTTACATCCTTCATATACATGAGGAGTAAAAATCTTTAAGTTACATCTCGGTCTAAATGAGCAATGCGTGAATTGCATCAATTGTATCAGCATGAATTAATTATTCTGATGGCCCGATGGAGGAAACTGTCCCGGAGCCAGTCGGGGTCTTGGCTTTTATGCTGTGGTACTGTTTCCCGGATGGTAGCAGCTGGAACAGTTTGTGGTTGGGGTGACTTGGGTCCCCAGTGATCCTTTGGGCCCTTTTTACTCACCCATTTTTGTAAATGTCCTGAATAGTGGGAAGTTCACATCTACAGATCCGCTGGGCTGTCCGCACCACTCTCTGCAGAGTCCTGCAATTAAGGGAGGTACAGTTCCCATACCAACCAGTCAGGAGGCTCTCATTTGTGCCCCTGTAGAAAGTTCTTCGGATTTGGGAGCCCATACCAAACTTTCTCAACCATCTGAGGTGAAAGAGATGCTTTTTCACCACACGACCAGTAAGTAGACACTCTCGATGATGTGTACCTTTGGAAACGGTTTGTGCTTTAGAAATGGTTTGTAATTGGCGAATGTTTAAGATAGAACTCCCCTGTAAGTTTTAAATGTGATGGGTGGACATGTATCATTGAGAATAAATGAACTGTTTTAAACTACGTCTTAGCTGGAATTGCCTTCTTCTTGGTAGGGAGAGGGTACTCACCACTCAAATCATGGTTATTGACAGCTAAGCTCGCCATGGAGAATAAGCTAGTCTTTGGAGATCGGATAGGTACAGTATAATATCCCTTTGGTGAGAGTACTTGTATCCGATATACCTTGAAGTTTTTGCTTTATAGAATTTTGTGATCTCCAAACCCAGTACCAATACAGTCCTTATGTTTCCAAGTTCTCACTAGTTCTGACTGTCCCTAGCTTATTAGGCTTTCACAAGTCAATCACCCCACTTCACAATCAGCAATCAGCAAACTGCATTGTCCACCACCAGAAGATAGATCATTTCATGTGCATTTAGACTGACAAAGTGATTCCATTCCACATAATGCCTGTATGCCATGTGTAATGCCCTAGTAAAGATTTTACTGCTAATGTTGTAGAGTATTTCATGTAATAGTTTTTTTCTGTAGAAACAATGTGTTTTGCTGGCAGTGTTTAGGTTACTGTTAAAGATAAGGGATGCTTAGGAATGTTGTGTCATCCACTCAGGAGGGATACAGAGGTGGATTGCGCAGGAGATGGAGAGAGAAGAAGCTTGAGAGAACTGGCCGAAGGATTTGATCGACAGGAATGCACAATCCGATGGAGCCCAATAGGAGAAATTCTGCTGGGGGTCAGTGAATATGAGTTGGTACAATCAGTACATCGGACACATTGGCTTTTGGAAGATTTGAGCTCCACTTGTGGACATTTGACTGTTTACTTATAATGGGCCCATTTTGCTTGTTTCTTTTCTTTAATAACTCTGAAGTTATCATTCATAAACATACTTTCTTTATCATGGTAAGCAGTGTACAATCTGTAATTTCTTGCGATGGGCAACTGCATGGGGCAGTAAATCTTACAGTATTCACACAAACTGGGGTTTGGGTGGGCAAGGCATCCCAACCTCACGGGTTTGGCAAGAACAAAATCGTATATACTGTAGACGTGTGGAGTCTAAGAAAGGGGGTTTTGTGGCGACCCACTTCCTAGCGCACTCGAACCGGCTGACAAGTGGCCAGCGCACCGGCACAAAGGCCAGTCCCAAAAGGGCGCCAGGTCTGCTTCACTAACAAAGGGAAAAGCCTGCGGGGGATTGTGAGTACGTGCCCCCTACAGCATCCACGCCAGGGAGGGTGGGATCAGGGAGGCTTTAAAGCAAGGCTGTGAAGTTCGAATAAAATCTTCTTTAACTGCAGTTTACCGACTCCATGTCATTACTTTAGCGCTGCATGTAGTACACTGCTACAATTGGTGACCCCGACGGTCCAAACGATTTTTGGACCGGAGATGACCGACGCCACATCTGTTCATGCAGTTTCGTTGAAACTGCCAAGCTTTTGGATGCTGCAACCTCACCTATGGTTCCAGCGAGCAGAAGCCCAATTCCACATTCAGCAGATAACCTCAGAGGACACACGTTACTACTATGTGGTGAGCTCCCTCGACCAGGACACAGAAGCCCAGGTTGAGGAGTTCGTACAGTCTCCCCCAGCGGACGGCAAGTACACGGAATTCAAAGCCCTACTCACAAGGACTTTCAGACTCTCACAGCGCGAGCGGGCTGCCCATTTACTGCATCTGGATGGCTTGGGCGACAGACCTCCATCGGCTTTAATGAATGAGATGTTGTCTCTGGCCGGCGGACACAAACCCTGCCTCATGTTTGAGCAGGCATTCCTGGAGCAGCTGCCCGAGGACATACGCCCTGCTGCTGTCCCACGCGGATTTCAGCGACCCCCGGAAGGCGGCAGCACAGGCGGACTTGCTGTGGAACGCCAAGAAGGTGAGTGGGGCGTCCATTGCACAGATCACCAGGCCACGCTCCCAGCAGCAAACCAGACCAGGACCGGCCACAGAGCCCGCTGACCCCAGAGGCAGGGGTGAGGAGCCCAACGAACAATGGTGTTTCTACCACCAGCGGTGGGGCGCAGAAGCCCACCACGGTAGCCCGCCCTCCAAGTTCCCGGGAAACGCCAGGGCCAGCCGCCACTGATGGCTACAGCGGCTGGCCATCGGGATAGCCTCCTGTATGTGTGGGACAAGAGGTCAGGATGCCATTTTTTGGTCGACACCGGTGCCGAGATCAGCATCTTACCTCTGACAAGTTACAACACCAGAAACAGGGCACCGGGTCTCCCCCTGAGGGCTGTGAACGACAGCATGGTAACCCATACGGTGCAGCTACAGTTCGGCTCCAGCCAGTTCACGTGGGACTTTACACTGGCCACCGTAGCCCAACCGCTTCTGGGTGCGGATTTTTTGTGGGCTCACAGCCTACTGGTCGATCTGCCCAGGAAGAGACTGGTACACGCTGAGACCTTTCAGACGTTCTCCCTGGGTGCAGCCCAGTTGCCAGCCCCTCACCTCGGCTCCATCACGCTGTCCAACAACGACTTCACCAGAGTCCTGGCAGATTTCCCATCGGTTCTGGCACCGCAGTTCAAGGCACCCATGCCCCGACACGGCGTACATCCCGACCCAGGGACCACCCCTCCACGCCCGTGCTTGGCGGCTTCTCCCGGACAAGCTCCAACTGGCGAAGGAGGAGTTCAAGAGGATGGAGGAATTGGGGATCATCCGGCGGTCCGACAGCCCATGGGCCTTCCCCCTGCACATGGTACCCAAAGCGACAGGGGGCTGGAGACCATGCAGCGACTACTGCAGGCTGAACGAGGCTACAACACCGGACCGCTACCCTGTGCCACACATTCAGGACTTTGTAGCAAATCTGCACAGCGCACGGATCTTCTCCAAGGTAGACCTCGTCCGGGGATACCATCAAATCCCAATGCATCTGGACGACATCCACAAAACAGCACTCATCACCCCTTTCGGCCTTTTCGAGTTCCTCCACATGCCGTTCAGCCTGAAGAATGCCGCACAGACGTGCCAGCGGTTAATGGATGCGGTGGGACGCGACCTGGACTTCGCATTCATCTATTTGGATGACATCCTCATTGCCAACAGCAGTCATCAGGAGCATCTGTCCCACCTCCGTCAACTCTGCGCCCGACTGAGTGAGTACGGTCTAACAATCAACCCGGCCAAATGCCAGTTCGGGCTCGACACCATCGACTTCCTGGGCCACAGGATTACTAAAGACGGGGCAACCCCTCTGCCCGCTAAGGTAGATGCAGTCCGCCACTTCCCCCGACCCACCACGATCAAAGGCCTTCAGGAATTCGTAGGTATGGTCAATTTCTACCACCGCTTCCTCCCTTCAGCTGCCCGAATCATGCGCCCCGTGTTTGCCCTGATGTTGGGTCCGGGCAAGGACGTTACCTGGGACGAGGAGTCCACCGCCACTTTCATTACAATGAAAGAAGCCTTGGCAAACGCTGTGATGCTAGTGTACCCCAGAATGGACGTCCCTACCGCCCTCACAGTGGACGCATCTAACACGGCAGTCGGTGGGGTGCTGGAGCAACTCATTGCAGGTCACTGGCAACCCCTGGCGTTTTTCAGCAAACACCTGCGGCCACCTGAGCTCAAATACAGTGCTTTCGACTGGGAACTGTTGGCGCTATACCTGGAAATTCGGCATTTCAGGTATTTCTTAGAAGGTAGGCCCTTCACCGCATTCATGGACCACAAGCCACTTACCTTTACGTTCACGAAGGTGTCCGATCCCTGGTCGTCCCGCCAGCAGCGCCATCTGTCCTACATCTCTGAATAAACGACAGATGTCTGGCACGTCTCGGGTAAGGACAATGTCATGGCTGATGTGCTCTCTCGCCCTAACATTCATGCCCTTTCCCAAGGGGTAAACTTTGAGGTGCTGGCAGAGGCGCAGCAGACAGGCGAGGAGATCCTGAGTTACAGAACTGCAGTCTCTGGTTTGCAGCTCCAGGGCCTCCCCATAGGCCCAGGTGAGAGGACCCTACTCTGTGACGTCACCACCGGCCAACCCCGTCCCGTCGTCCCGGCACCTTGGCGGCGACGCTTTTTTGACTCCATTCATAACTTAGCGTACTCCTGCATCAGGATAACCGTCCGGATGGTCTCCAGCAGGTTCGGTTGGCACGGTCTCCGCAAGCAGGTCAGTGCATGGGCCAGAACGTGCATGCACTGCCAGACGGCCAAGGTGCAGCGGCACACCAAAGCCCCACTGGAGCAGTTCCACCCCGCCCACCGGCATTTCGACCACATTCATGTGGATATCGTGGGCCCCCTGCCAGTGTCGCATGGAGCGCGGCACCTCCTGACTATCGTGGACCGGTTCACAAGATGGCCAGAGGCAGTCCCACTCACCGACACCACCTTTGAATCCCGCGCCCGGGCACTGATCGCCACCTGGGTGTCCCGCTTTGGTGTACCGGCCCACATTACCTCCGACAGAGGCGCCCAGTTCACCTCCAGCCTGTGGTCAGCTGTGGCCAGCCTTTTGGGGACTCAGCTGCACCACACCACTGCCTACCACCCGCAGTCGAACGGCCTGGTGGAGCGTTTCCACCGTCACCTAAAATCGGCTCTCATGGCCCGCCTGAGAGGAGCTAACTGGGTAGCATCCGCAGGCGCCCAAAGATGATCTGCACGCCTCGTCGGCCGAGTTGGTGTACGGCACACCCCTGGTCGTCCCCGGGGAGTTCATACCAGCCCCAATGGGGCAAGAGGAAGAACCCGCAGCTGTCCTGGGCAGACTACGCGAGAGGCTCGGTGACCTGGCCCCCATACCCACTTCACAGCATGGGCAGAACCCAACCTGCGTACCCAAAGACCTGCAGAACTGTAAGTTTGTGTTTGTACGAAGGGGCGGGCATCGGCCACTGCTGCAACTGCCCTACGAGGGGCCGTTTACGGTGATCAGGAACAACGGGTCCACGTTCGTGCTGGATGTTGGGGGAGAGAGGAGGTTTTCACGGTGAACCGACTCAAACCGGCCCATGTGGACCTGGCGCAATCGGTCAAGTTTCCGGCACCGCAGCGCAGAGGTCAACCTCCCAAACAGGGTCCGGCCCAGACTGTGGACATTGGGGGGGGGGGGGTGTATCGCCAGTTCTGGGGGGGAGTTATGTGGCGACCCACTTCCTAGCGCACTCGAACCAGCTCACAAATAGCCAGCGCGCCGGCACAAAGTCCAGTCCCAAAAGGGCGCCAGGTCTGCTTTGCGCGGGATTGTGAGTACGTGCCCCCTACAGCATCCGTGCCCGGGGAGGGCAGGATCAGGGAGGCTTTAAAGCAAGGCTGTGAAGTTCAAATAAAATCTTCTTTAACTTCAGTTTACCAACTCCGTGTCGTTATTTTAGCGCTGCGTGTAGCACACCGATACAGTTTCCTCGCTGTAGAGTCCAGTGGTTGTTAGCAAGGGGCTAACGAGTCGCATTTCTAGAGATGCCCTATAAAAAAAAGAGTTTTATTGTGGGGACAATGTCCTAGATTGAATTTATTGAATACCATGTGATTGCTCTAAGAATTGATTCAGTAGTTTGTGTTTAGTTCTGTGGGGAAGTAGCCACTGCTCAGTAAGATGACCCCTGTATAGGCACCATTTGGTCAGCGGTTGCGAATGAGGATATGGCACAAGGTCAAAAGATGAAACACCCTGCCATACCTCTACTACTAAGAGAATGGAGCAAACTGGAGTTGAGGAACCAGGTTCTACACTTGGTCAGTGTCCTCCAGACAGGCCTTGCTGTTCCCAGTTGGTTTTGCCTGAGGAGCATCGAGGATTGTGTTGAAGTCACTTTATGATGATTCAGGTCCCTTGGGGTTTGACAAGACCTATGGACTGGTCAGAGATCAATTCTACTGGTCAGAATGAGGCCTGAAGTCGAAGAGTACTCTAAGTCGTGCATTCAATGTATTCCAAGGAAGCCCCTGCCTATGAGGGCCTTTCCTTTGTCCCATTTGCAGAGTGTGGGGCCACTTGATTGGGTGTGTATGGATTTCCTCTCTATAGAGCCTGATTCCAGAAACACAGCGAAAGTCTTAGTTATTACTGATCACTAACCAGATATGCTCAAGCCTTTCCTACAAAGGCTCAGAGGGCATCCACCGAGGCCAAAGTGTTATGGGAAATGTATTTTGTTCATTATAGCCTTCCCAGATGGATACAAAGCAATCAGGGAAGGGATTTTGAGAGTAGGCTCATACATGAGTTACTGGGCATGCTTGGAGTCAAGATGTCAAGGACTACACCTCATCACCCTTTGGGTGAATCCCAGCTCGAGAGATTCAACTGGACATGCTCAGAATGCTGGAGATCAGTAAGAAGAACAAGTGGAGTCAGCATACTGGGCATTTGTTCACTGTTACATCTGTACACAGAATGAAGCTACTGGATGCTCATAATATTATTTGATGTTTGTGCACAAAGCAAACAGGCAAAGGCCTGTAGACCTCTGCTTTTGGACAGATGGGGAAGACTTGCCACTGAACACCAGTGCTAAGTATGTGTCTGACCTGAGGAAGCAACTGCAAATGGCTTATGAACTAGTAGAGGTCTCTGCTACCAAGCAGAATCAAGGAAACAAGGGGAGGGATGGTCAAATGATTAGGTTCTCCCAGATGATGCCTGAAGGCAGAGATCTCATAAGAAATTTCTGGCTACCAGGGGAGTATAAGTTAGCTGACCATTGGGTGGCTGTATCTAAGTGGAGAATCAGATGCCAATTGAGCCAGTTTTACTGGTGAAGCCAGAAGATGGGAATGGACTTTACAAAATTCTCCATTGGAACCACCGCTTACCTCTAAGATAAGAGGTATGCATTGACCCTGCGCCTGACATGGACCCTACACCTAATAGGAGGACTCTTTGGCCACATGGGAGAACAGGACAGTCAGTGGGGAGACCTGAAGGGGACCTAACTACCAAATGTTGTATGGACTCAGAGGATGAGGGAAGGGGGTGTGGTTTATGTTACCTTATGCAAACTCCCCAAGTATTGATGAAGAGAATCTGAAACCACCTGATGCAGATTTAGATAGGAGTACTGTGGACAGGCAGGCTTGTGACTGGACATTGAAGAACAACTGAACCCCGAAGTAATTGGGGATACAGCTGAGTTGCTGGAAGGCACAAGTAATGCACAGGGAGAAGCCTCTCCAAGTAGACAGGAAAGATCCCAAGGAGAGCCTGAGACTGAAGAAGCAGACGATGGGACAAAGAAGTCTCAAAGAATCAGGAAAATCCCAGGTGGGCTGGCCTATGTTGTACCAGGGGAACAGAGTGTTGCGTCTATACCCCTAGTGAGATATGTCACTACCATTTACAAATAGACTGGAGGTCCTGACATCGCGAAATTCCTTTGAAAACTGTGTTATTAATGGTAGGTTGATAAATTTCTAAGTCATGAGGGCATGACTAATTTTGATAGGGGGAGACTGTGACGCCCTGGTAAAGTTTTACTGCTAATGTTGTTAGGTTTTTCACATGATGGTCTTTCTTTAGAAGCAATCCGTTCTGCTGCCAGTGTTTGGGTTACCGTTAAAGATAAGGGATACTTAGGAATGTTGTGACATCCGGTTAGGAGGGTGGAACTGGGAGAAGGTTCTAGAGAATGTTGGGGGCAAGGTTTTTGTGATGGACACTGAGGTGGGTTGAGATCTTTTCCAGCGGGAGATGGAGAGAGAAGAAGCTTGAGAGAACCGGCCATAGGATTCGATCCTGCAGGAAGTGGGATCTGATGGAGCCCAGGAGGGGAAATTCTTCTGGGGATCAGTGAATATGAGTTGGTGCTATGAGTACATGGGACACATTAGCTTTTGGAAGATTTGAGCTCCAACTGGTGTACATTTGACTGTTAATTTATAACAGGCCTTTTTGGTTTTTTCTTTCTTTTCCTTAATAACTCGGGTTAAGTTAACATTCATAAATATACTTCTTTATAATTGTAAGCATTTTGTAAGCAATATAATTCTTTATAATTTATAATTCCATGGGGCAGTAAATAGCACAATATTCACACAAGTCAGGGTTCGGGTGGGTGAGGCATTCCAACCTCATGGGTACACCCCAGATGTATGGTCTGAGAAAGGTGATGCTTCACTGCAGAATGCAGAGGTTATCAGTGAGGGGTTAACGAGACACATTTCTAGAGACAACTGGTTAAAAGGGGGTTTACATGTTTAACAGAATCTTGCCTTTCAGAGCACAACCCGAAGTATTTTACCTTGCGCATTTTGATGAAATGAACAGTTATTACGACAAAGATATTCTACATATGGGGGAGTGGAAAATCAGAGGATAAGTTAAAATACATAATTGTTAATAGATTCCCCCTTGTGATTAGTTAAATGATTACCTTAGAAATTTTAAGGGAGCAAACTGGTAATCTGTGTTGTGATTGGTGAAAAAAAATTAGCTATTTAAAAACAGAAAGGTAGACATCAGAACTCAATTGTTTACATAAATAAAACTTTGGTCATGTCAAGAAGTTATTTAATATTATGAATATGATTGGATAGAAGCTATGCATAAGTGATGTCACTGTTGAATCAAAGTCAAGATTATTGTTGTACAAGTACATGTCATAGAATCATAGAACACTACGGAACAGAAACAGGCCCTTTGGCCCATCTAGTCCATGCCAAACTGCTAATCTGCCTAGTCCCATTGACCTGCATCCGGTCCATAGTCCTCCATAGCCCCCCCATCCATGTACCTATCCAAATTCTCTTAAATGTTGAAATTGTATCATATCCACCACTTCCGCTGGCAGCTCGTTCCACACTCTCACCAAGCTCTGTGAAAAGTTTCACTTCATGTTCCCCCTTAAACAATTCACCTTTCACACTGAACCAATTATCTCTAGTTCCTGTCTCACTCAACCTTAGTGGAAAATGCTTACTTGCATTTATCCTATCTATACCCCTCATAATTTTGTATACCTCTATCAATTCTCCCCTCACTCACCTACAGTCTGGGGAATAAAGTACCAAGCTATTCAACCTTTCCCTGTAACTAAGGTCTTCAAGTCCTGGCAACATCCTTGCAAATTTTCTCTGCCATTGTTCAAACTCTTTTCTTTAGGGAGGTGTTCAACATCTTATACAACTTCAACATAACTTCGCATCTCCTGTACTCAGTACTTTGATCTATGAAGGCCAATGTGCCAGAAGCTCTCTTTACGACTCTCTATTCCTGTGATGCCACTTTCATGGGATTATGGATCTGTAATCCCAGATCCCTCTGTTCTACCACACTCCTCAGTGCCCTACCGTTCACAGTGTAAGTTCTATCCTAAGTTGTCCTCCCAAAGTGCAACACCTCACACTTGCCTGCATTAACTTCCATCTGTCAGTTTTTAGCCCATTTTTCCAGCTGGCCCAGATCCCACTGCAAGCTTTGATAGTCTTCCTCTCTGTCCACCGTATCCCCAAACTTAGTGTCATCTGCAAAGTTGTTGATCCTGTTTACCACATCATCAACCAGATCATTGATATAGATGACAAACAATAATGGATCCCAGCAGCAATCCCTGCAGCACATCACTAGTCACAGGCCACTAGTCAGAGAGGTAGCCACCTACTAACACTCTCTGGCTTCTCCCGCAAAGCAAATATCTAATCCAATATACTACATCATCCTGAAAGTCAAAGGTCTTGCTAAAGTCCACGTAGACAACATCCACTGCTGTTATTTCATAAAATTTACTGGTAACTTCCTTGAAAACTCTTGAAGATAGGTAGACATATGACTTACTATGCACAAAGCCACATTGACTATCCTAATTCAGTCCCTGTCTATCCAAATACTTATAGATCTGGTCCCTTCTACAATTAAAAACTTACCTGCAGCAGCATCAGACACATCGCTTCATCTGAGCAGCATTCACAAGATCTTTTTCCACTATGAATGAAACACCATTGGAGAATTCATATAATTTTTCTTGCATCCTTTATTTAACTGTGTACTTGCTTTTATTTTAAATCATTATTTATATCACTGTAAAACAAGATCAAAAAATTTCACCCCAGTCTTGGTGATATTGCAGTAAATAAGTTCAATTGTGTTTGCAAATTGTGGGCAAAATTCACATTAAAAGTTGATGGAGGGTATTCTGAGGCTCAGGATCTATCGGATTAGGAAAAGGATTGAGTGGAGGTGTTCACTATGGCTTTATGCATGGGAAATCCGATAACAGAATTTTTTGGTCTTAGCAGTAAGTATGGTCTACATGGACTTAAGCAAAGTTGCTAGTCTTGTCTAGAAGGTTGTGTAGTAGGATGTATGGAGTCCAAGTTTAGCTAGCCAATTGGAGACAAAATTTGGCTTGGTGGAAGTGGGCAGTAGGTGGAAGAGGGGCATTGTTTATCAGATTAGAGAGCTGGGGTAAGTGCTCTGCTGTAGAGATCAGTGGTGGGTCCACTGTTGTTGGCTATCTGTGGATGATAGTGATGTCAACACTGTTAGTAAGTTTGTGAATGACATCAAAACTAGTGGTTGAGTAGACAGTGAAGAGGGTTATGTAAGTTTACAAGAAGATCTAGACCAACTTGGGAAGTGGACAAGAGAGTGACAAAAGTTCTTTAATTCAGACAGCTTTCAGGTGTTGTACTTTGTTAAGTTAAACAAAGGCAGCATTGCACAGTAAATGGCAGGACCCTGGAAAGTGTTGAGGGATTTAGGTACAGGGACATGGTTCCTTTAAAGTGGAGGCACTGGTAGTTGTTGTGTAACAAAGGTGTTTGATCCCCATACCTTCATCGGGCAAGGTAGTCAGGACAACAGTAAGGACAGCTGTACAGGATATTGGTGAGACTACACCTCAAATACCGTGTGAGCGTCTGGTCACATAGCTCTAAGAAGGACGTCACTGAGCTGGAAAAGGTACCAAAGAGTTTCATAATGATGTTACTGGGACTGGAGGGCTTGAAGGCGAGGCTGAGATTTTTTCCCTGGAGCATAAGGTGACCTTACAGAGGTATGTAAAATCATCTGTACATTAGAGGTATATAGAGAGCACACTTAAAATACTGTGTGAAGTACTGGTCATTTAACTATAGGAAGTGTGCAATTAAGCTGGAAAAGGTACCAACAAGTTTCACAATTATGTTACTGGGACTAGAGGGATTGAATTATAATGAGAGGTTGGATAGGTTGAGATTTTGTTCCTTGAAGCATAGGGTGACCTTACACAGGTATATAAAATCACAAGAGGCATAGATAAAGTGAAGGGTCATAATCTTTTCCTATGGTAATTTTAAAGCTAAAGTTTTATAATTAAATGACTGTGCTGGCAAGAGTAGCATATGATTACTTGCACAAATAAAAATCCTTATTACAATCTTCTAATGCCTTACCATTTTTATTTTGAATCTCACTGTGAAGTATTGACAAAAGAAGTAGAGAGATGCCCAAGTAGGTAATTAATTTGAGAGCCGGTTTGTTTTGATCTGAAAAGGGTTTTGGACTCACACAGCGTGGAAACAGTTCCTTTGATCTATTGAATCTAAACTGAACCAAGCACCTGCTTGCATCTATACTATGTTAACCCTATTTTGTTCTTCTTACTTTCTCTAACACTCAAAGCAATTTGCAATGGACGAATAACTTGTCAACATCGTGTGAACATGCATAGCTTTGGTATGTGGGTGGAAACTGGATCATTTGGAGGAAATCCACATAATTACAGGAAAAAATAAGAGGTCAAGAGGGAATACAGGCTTCTGGAAACGTATGACAGCATCATGTGTTGTCAGGTTGTAGAAATAGATTAACATTAATATTTAAGGACACTTGCAACTGAAAAAAGACAACAGTACTGCAGAGATATCATGCACTGTGAGAATAACTTCAAAGTTTGACCAGAAGCAGCGAAACCCAATACAGTGACTATGTGCAAAACAAAAGTATATTATGTTGCAGTTTTGGAAAACACACTTAGGATTTGCACTAACAGACTTATAAAAGAATTGAGACAAGCAGTAATTAATCTGGTTTTAGTACTGAGCACCTGAGAAATGATTCTGCTCTTTTCCTGTCCAAGGGAGGCGATGTTGTGGAAAACAAGCAAGCGCGTTGGACAATGATCAGATAGAACGAAACTGTTGGTGATCAAGCTCATAAGCTTTCCCTTCAAATTTGCAGTGGACTGAATCTGGCTTTGTACAGGTAAGCCTTTGCAAAGTTAATTTTAATAGCATGCAAGCATGATGAAATTTGCTGCTATGTTTATACAAAATCAGAGCAGTGAACACGCCTAACAGGATCACACAACCATTCCATATACCATCAAAGTTCTAAGTAAATGTATTACCTAAGTACATATATGTCACCATATACAACCCCGAGATTCACTTTCTTGTGACCATGCTCAGTAAGCCCAATAACCCATGACAGGATCATTGAAAGACTGTGCCAACTTGGGTGTTCAACGAGCTTGCAAAAGACAACAAACTGTGGAAATACAAAAAGAAAGAAATAATAATAATAGATACATAACAACAAATATTGAACATGAGATGAAGAGTCCTTGAAAGTGAGTCCATAAGTTGTGGGAACATCTCAATGATGGGGCAAGTGAAGTTGAGTGAAGTTATCCCCTTTGGATCAAGAACCTAATGGTTGAGGGATAATAACTCGGGACTGAAGGGTAATCCATAATGAATGGTAATTGGGACCTGAAAATTATGGATGTACATTGTTCCTCCATTAATTCACTCCTTTCGATCCCATATCAATACGAATTAATTTTGGAACATTTATTTATGGCAAAAATAGATAAGAATTCTCTGTATTGATGTAAGAACTGACAACAGTTATTTTCCTTTCTCTTATAGCATAACATGATAAAGCATGCTTCAGTGAAACATCATTATGAGTTTGATTCAAGTTGATCAAGCCTGAAGAACTCATGGGAGCATTATTATTGCCTTGGGTTTATAACTGTTCACAGATGTGAATTGAGGAAATTAGTTTTATCTTGCAATGCAGAATTAATCCATTAGATGTCTCAGTTTTCTCTCTCTCTCTCTCTCTCTCTCTCTCTCTCTCTCTCTCTCTCTCTCTCTCAGACACACACAGATACAGTATATACTATATCGTGTACTATATATACAATATGTATGTATGTATGTATTAATATACAGGCAAAATGATAGCTGGAACTTGTCAGCACTCAAACAAGTCAGCACATCTGTGAGTACTCAGTCTGTTCCCAAGAAGGGTATCGTTTTTTTAATGTGTATTATGGATTTACAGAGCAATATACCATTTCAAGTAAGACTGGTCTCCTACTTATCCAATCCAATGAAGCCCAGGCTCTCATAGGGCTGTGTTCTTCCACCCTTCCTGTTCTCACTATTTACAAATGACAGTGTCTCCATAAGATATAGGAGCAGAATTAGGCCATCTGGCCCATTGAGTCTGCTCCACTATTCAATCATGATTGATCCTTTTTCCCTCCTCAACCCCACTCCCCGGTCTTCTCCCCATAACCTTTGATACCGCGTCCAATTAAGAACCTATCAATCTCTGCCTTAAATACACCCAACAATCTGGCCTCCATGACTGCCTGTGATAATAAATTCCATAAATTCACCACCCACTGGCTAAAGATATTTCTCCGCAACTCTTTTAAATGGACACCTCTCTTTCCTGAGGCTGTGCCCTCTTATCCTAGATTCCCCCACCAAAGAAAACATCCTTTCCATATCTACTCTGTCTAGCCCTTTCAACATTCAAAAGGTTTCATTGAGATCCCCTTCATCCTTCCAAATTCCAGAGAGTACAGATCCAGATCAATCAAACGTTCCTTGTATGATAACCCTTTCATTCCCAGAATCATCCTTGTGAACCTCCATTGGAAACTCTCCAAGGCCAGCACATCTTTTATTAGATGAGGTACCCAAATCTGTTCACAGTACTCAAGGTGAGGCTGTGGTGAACTACATGCACCTGTCTGGACACGCTCCCCCCTGCTGACTGCTCCTGTGGCTCCTCCCACAGACCCCGGTATAAAGGTGATTGGAGGCACTGCTCCTCCCTCAGTCTCCAGGATGTGTGATGGTCTCTTGCTGCTGACAGTGCTCTCTTCCAGCTAATAAAAGCCTATCTCTCGCCTCACGTCTCCAAGAGTTATTGATGATGCATCAGAGGCCTCACCAGTGCCTTATGAAGCCTCAGCATCATATCCCTGTTGTATTCTAGACCTCTTGAAATGAATGCTGACATGGCATTTGCCTTCCTCACCCTGACTCAACCTGCAAGCTATCCTTTAGGGTGTTCTACACAAGACTCCCAAGTCCTTTTGTAGCTCAGATTTCTGGATTTTCTCCCCATTTAGAAAATAGTCTACACATTTATTTCCAATACCATACCAAAGAGCATGACCATGCATTTTCAAACAATGTATTTCTTTTGCCACTTTCTTGCCCATTCACCTAATCTGATTATGTCCTTCTGCAGCCTACCTTTTTTCCTCAACACTACCTGCCCCTGCACCAGTCTTTGTATCACCTGCAAACTTGACAACAAAGCCATCTATTCCATCATGTAAATCATTGATGTATAGCATAAAATGAAGTGATCCCAAAACCCACCCTTGTGGAACACCACTAGTCACTGACAGCCAAATAGAAAAGGATCCTTTTATTCCCACTCACTGCCTCCTACTAATCAGCCAATGCTCAAAGAATTCCAATGGTTTGTCAGTCAATATTTTTCTTTCCGGCACAATAAGGCTAGAAAATCGCAACTGTCATTCCACTCTTTAAGAAAGGAGAAATGCAGCAGAAAGGAAATTATAAATGATTTTTGATGGATCATTGCTAATGCCTCCACAATCTCTAACACTACCTCTAGTTAACAAATTTCACAACACATGCCGGTGATAATAAACCTGATTCTGATTCAGAACCCTAGGGTGCAGTTCATCTGGCCTGGGTGACTTACGTACCCATGGGTTTTTTCAAGATTTTTAAACACCTTCTTCTTGTAATAACTGCACTCACTTCTCTTCCTCCACACACTACAACATCTGGCATACTGCTAGTATCTTCCACAGTGAAGATTGATGCAAAATACTCAATAGTTCATCTGCCATCTCCTTGTCCCCCATTATTATTTTTCTGCCTCATTTTCAAGCGGTTCTATATCCACTCTCACCTCTCTTTTATTTTTTACATACTTGAACAAGCTTATACTATCCATTTTATTTGCTAGCTTGTTTTCATACTTCATCTTTTCCCTTTTAATGATTCTTGTAGTTGCTCTCGGTAAGTTTTTAAAAGATTCCCAATCCTCTATCTTCCCTCTAATTTTTCTTTTGTTGTATGCCCTCTTTTGTTTTTACATTAGTTTTGACTTCCCTTGTCAACCATGGTTGTACTATTTTACCATTTGAGTATTTCTTTGTTTTTGGAATACATCTGTCCTGCACCTTTCTCATTTTCCCCAGAAACTCACACCATTGCTGTTTTCCTGTCATCCCTGACAGCATTTCCTTCCATTTTACTTTGGCCAGCTCCTCTCTCATACCACTATAATTTCCTTTAGTCCATTATGTCAGACTTTACTTTCTCCTTAACAAATTCCAAGTTGAACTCAATCACACTGATCACTGCCTCCTGAGGGTTCTTCTACCTTAAGCTCCCTAATTACCTCCGGTTCATTACATAACACCCAATCCAGTGTAGCTGATACCCTGGTAGGCACAAGGACAAACTACGCTAGAAAGCAATCTCATTGGCATTCAACAAACTCAGTTTCTTGAGATCCTTAACCAACCTGATTTTCTCAATTGACCTCGGTGTTGAAATCTCCCATGACTATTATAACATTGCCCTTTTGATATGCCTTTTCTATTTCCTGTTGTAATCTGTGGTTCACATTCCAGCTACTGTTGGGAGGCCTGTATGTAACTGCCATCAGGGTCCTTTTACCCTTCCAGTTTCTTAATTCAACCCACAAGAATTCAGCATCTTCCAATCTTGTCACATATTTCTACTGATTTGGTGCCACAGACAAATCCATTAAAATCCTAAAGTTTGCCGATGACATGTCTGTAGTTGGTCTCATCTCTAACAATGATGTGACCTGCTATTGAAGAAAGGTAGACCATCTTGCAGCATGGTATGTTCGTAACAACTTGGAGCTTAATACTATCAAGACAGTAGAAATGAAGATTGACTTCCACCAACAGTCCCCTCCTGAATCACCCTTGGAAATTAATGGTCAGGTTGTGTTTGTGGTCAAGTCATTCAAATTCCTAGGGACCACTATTACCAATACATTGAAGAGGGACAAGCATGTTACATCACTAGGAAAGCCCAGTAGAAATTGTTCTTCTGACAGCAGCTTAGGAAACTTAACATCTCAGGGTGTATCCTGATGAATGTTTACTCAGCCATCATTGACAGCATTGTGGCCACCTCTATGAACATTTGGTTTCCCACTGCCTCCTCCTTCTCCAAGTCCAGGTTGCAGCAAGTGGTCCTCTCAGGGATGGAGATCATTGGCTGTCATTACCGACATTAAAAGACATGTTCAACACCAGAGTGAAGAGAACAGCTGTAAAATTTACTGCTGACTCTTCCCACCCTGTCAGTCAGTTATTCACTAATTTGTTGTCAGGGAGATGCTGCAGTTCCATCAGCACCAGGATTACATGTCATCTCCAAAGCTTCTTTCCTGATGCTAACAGAAGTCACTCAGGTGTAACATCCTAACTGCCTGTACAACATCCATTAATGGTCGTTTCTGCTCTCCGAGGTCTGTTGACAATTATTTAGTCTATTCGAATGTTCACATTTACTTAAGTTTGATTATTGATGTGTCCGTTGATTGCTGATTACTTATGGGTGTTTGCACTATTATCCTGTAAATTGTTGGTTGCTTTTGTGCTGTCTGTTATGGTATTGTCTTGTGTTTTATGCTTGGCACCGAACCACAATCAATTCTAGTTATGTTTCACATACTGGCAATAAAGTGATTCTGATCCTAATTCATAACCCAGGTCCATAGTACAACAAGTGAACATTCTAATTATTGTAGTTCACAAATTACATTTTTATGTAGCTTCTAATTTGTTTCAAATTCAATAACCCAATAATATGACATCCCTTACTATTTTTGAATTTCTAGCACTGTAACCACAAAAAAGTGGAAAAAACTGCTGCTTCTCAAAACATAAAATAAAAATTGCAAGGGAAGGAAATAACCTCCAGATCTGTCATTATTTGCAATCCATCCAAAAACTCCATGTGCAAGGCATTAACCTGACTTTAATCTATACCGATGCTGATAGATCTGTTACATTTCAAGGATTCATTAACCTGACTTTAATCTATACCGATGCTGATAGATCTGTTACATTTCAAGGATTTTCTCTCCTTTTATAAGTGTCAATGTTAATTGCTATGATATCGACTCTACTTACTGGCCATTTGGGCTACACAATAATATCAAATCTGTATGCCTCGATGAGGGCATTCCAGACTGGCATTTTCTGCCGAAGCCTCTTCCTAAGCAGTGATGGAAATCCTGTCAAACATAACATGACATTGTTACGTACCCGTGACCCGTGACAGTGGTGTACTTGTCACGTGACAAGTGTTGAAGCTATACTGGACTTGAGGTAATGGTCTTGTGATGGTGGAGTGACGTCATTTTCCCGCCAGTAGAGGTCATATGACAGGTTTTTTTTCAGGGTATAAAAGGAGGACCCCTCCCTGTGAGGGGGGGGGGGGGCAGTTCATGGCTGGATTTGCCATGTTGACTTCATGCCACTACGTGATTTAATGTTATGACGCAGTGTGGTTGAAAGTTGGACTTTTATTTAATGCCTAAAGTTTAAAAGGTCATTGCCAGCAGTTTCTTTATAATACTGCTAGTTAAGAATTAGTGGAGAGTGAAGATCGGAGTTTGGAAGCTGAAAGATCGAGGAAAGTCGATTTCGACGGTGAAACAGGTTCGACCTTGTTTGATCTTCATTCGGAAGGAATTCGTTGACTGTCCCCGTGAATAGCAGAAAGGATTGGGAACAGTTTTGTAAAGGAAAGGTCAGTGCCTTTAAGCCGTTTCGTTTTCCATCTTCGTAAATTCTCTGTGGGAAAAGTATAGTTCAACTGGGAATCGCAACAACACGACGTGAAAGAGAATTTAAATCGTCTTAAAAAGTCTCTCCCTTAAATGGACTGTAAACATTTTGAACTTTTGCAATACTACTTTGAAGAACTGTTTTTGCAACATCGCTTTAAGAACTGTTTAAGCTGCCGCACAGCAGCTGATTTCCGGTTACGTTAGTGATTTGTTTACTTTTGGGGGTTTGTTTTCAGTGTTTTAATAAGCATTTTATTTGTTATCAAAACCCTGCCTCATTCATATATTTATTGTTGCTGAATCCGTAACAGCATATAGTCCAAGTCTACAACTTGGAAAACTCTCAGTCCAGTGCCTGATGAAGCGCAGAGACAAACTAGGATGACAGGAAAACTGAGAACTGCGATAGTTTACTGCAAACATCTGACAGTGGATTCAAACTCATAAATCATTTTTATGCAAAATGTCAGATGGGAACTTACTGTAGTATCCTTTTAACTTAATTCATTCATCCATAAGTTGTGAGGTAGAACTGTATCCCAGGAGTTTAAACTGTTTCACTTTAACACATATTAATCCAAATTCTAGGTAAGCAAGAATTTTCATGAGCAAGCATAAAAAAATTAATCCTGGAAGTAGGCCATTCAGCCTCCCAGGCCTACTCCATTGTCAAATAATAACCTGGATGATCTCCTGCCTCAGCTGTGCTCTTCTGTATTAACTCCATATGTTATGCAAATGACACAAATAACATAATTGAGCTCATCATATCAATACCGGTCAAAGGAAACTAATTGCACCAGTCACATTCCCTGCTCCCTGCTCTCCTGTGCTCTTTCTCACACATGCCTGAGGGGTAATGTACAGGGGTCAATTAGCCTACCAGTACAATTTATCTGTAGCCCAATGTGATTTGGTGATTCATGGCTGACTAGTTTATACAGTTCTAACATATTTTTCATACTTTTGTTCTTAACATCTATATTAATGGAATTTGCAGAACGGTCTCTGAAACTCCCTTACTATGTGCCCTTTGGACCCTTAAGCATCTCTGGATATGGACTTCGAAATCTTTTTGTCCCTCCTCTCCCTTTCTCCTCTACAGCTCCCTGCCCATTATCACGTTTCTACCTGATGCGTTGTTTCTCCCCGATCATCAGCAGAAGCATTTTCTGATTAAATTTCTTTTGTCTTTTCCTTGTCCAACTGACAAGGCTATCTTTTTAGCTGCCAGCACAAGAGACTGCTGATGCTGGAATATGGAGCAAAAATGCAAAATGCTGGAGGAACTAGAACACGGACTATCCATCTTCTACTAATGCTGCCAGACCCACTGAGTACCTCCAGCATTTTTGATAACGTTTTCCCACTTATTACTACAAGTACTCAAGACCGTATTCAAGATTTTTTAATGTCTTTTCAGTAGACAAATGAAAAGGAAAATGAATTAATTGTTACTCCAGAACCAATGCAACACAAAAATGCACATTAAGAAAAAGAATACAGTAACAATAAAAAACACAATAAATAAAAATACATATGCTAGCTTATGTAAGTAGATTGATTGCACGTTCAAAAAGTGACACTAGTCATGAGAGTCTGTACATAAGGTAACTGATCAAGTAGAGATGGTGCAGTAAGAATCTTAAAATTTCAGCTACTGAGCACAAGGTACCATTGCTGGGATCAAACGTGTGATCCCACGGGAAGGGTGACCAGGGTGCTAGGTGACCAAGTTATTGTCTCTGCAGACCTGAGCCTGTAGTGTCCAAGGCAATGGTCACATGATGGGTTGACCTGGACAAAGGATCAACCCAGGTAGCGGTGAGGAGAAGTGACCAGGGTCTAAAAGGATGAGCAATACTGCTGGTGAGTCTCTTGGATTTGGGCTTTCCACAGGTTAGGTCACAACTGACACTGTGGACTGATTGGAACGGGGTGCTGCAGTTAAACAGGTTCTGGTGCACTTCACAGTGCAGATAAAAAGTATTCACCCCACCTTGGCAGTTCGCATGTTTTATTGCTTTACAACATTGAATCACAGTGGATTTAATTTGGCTTTTTTGACACAGATCAACAGAAAAAGAGTCTTTCATGTCAAAGTAAAAACAGATCTCTACAAAGTAATCTAAATCAATTACAAATATAAAACACAAAATAATTGATTGTATAAGTATTCATCCCCTTCGGGCCAGTATATAGTAGGTGCACCTTTGGCAACAGTAACAGCCTTGAGTCTGTGTGGACAGGTCTCTACCAGCTTTGCACATCTGGACACTGCCATTTTCCCCATTCTTCTTTACAAAACTGCTCAGGCTCTGTCAGATTGCATGGGGATCATGAATGAACAGCCCTTTGCAAGTCCGGCCACACATTCCCAATTGGATTGAGGTCTGGACTCTAATTTGACCACTCCAGGACATTAATTTTGTTGTTTTTAAGCCATTCCTCTGTAGCTTTGGTTTTATGCTTGGAGTCGTTGTCTTGCTGGAAAAGAAATCTTCTCCCAAGTCACAGATATCTTGCAGACTGCATCAAGTTTTCTTTAATGAAAAAGTCTTCATCTGTTGATCAATGTCAAAAAAGCCAAATGCAATCCACTGTGATTCAATGTTGTAAGATAATAAAACATGAAAACTTCCGGGGCAGGGGTGGTGAATACTTTTTGTAGGCACTGTAAGTTCCACTTGTTGTAACATAACAATAAAGTGTGTTGGGTGCAGCATTGCATGTGCAAGACTGACTTCTACCGGATCTGCAAACAGTCCTTAAGTTTAGGCACAACAGATGGTTAAGGGTGTGGAGGGATGGGCTAGTGGGTGGAGGTGTAGATCAACCTTACTACTTGGGGGAGGTAACTGTTTTTGAGTCTGGTGGTCCTGGCCTGGATGCTACATAGCCTCCTCTCTGATGGGAATGGCATCCTTCATGATGTTACTGGCCCATTTTCAGCACCTCTCTGTATATAGGTCCTTGATAGCAGGTAGGTTGGTTCCAAATATAGAGTTAATTTTTTTTATCATCTACAACTTTTTTCGTTATGTTCTTTATATTTGGGTCTAAATCGTTAATGTATTTTACATAAAGAAAGGAACTGAATGCCGACTCTCATTGACATCTCTATTGCCAAACCTCCTTGGGCACTGCAGCAGCACAATGCTATTACAGCTCAGCATCAGACTTCGGAGTTTAACCTGGGCATCCTCTGTAAGGAGTCCCATAGAATCCATGAGTTTTCTGACTGCTCCAGTTTCCTCACACAGTCCAAAGACGTCCGTGTGTTAATTGGTCATTGTAAATTGTCCTATGACAGGTTTGGGTTAAATCAGGCTTGCTAGGTGGTACAGTTCGAAGGGACAGAAGGGCTTAATTTGTGTTATATCTCTAAATAAAAAAATAAGTGTTACATTTGTGTCGTTGGCAGCACACTTGCTTAACTTCAATTCAACTCCTTTATTCGTGTTTGGGCCAAAGCTATAGCAATGTTTAAAGTGATGCTGGCAGACCCAAAATGGACACCACAGAGCATTTTCTTGTTGAAATGTCATAATGCCTCTTTCCAGAACTCTCTTTATTGATGTTGCTAATTTTATATAGGCTGATAGTTCCATTTTTAGTTGCATTGTATCTATTCTGTACTTTATGGATAATTTTCCACATTAATGGGGTACTTACCAACGTTCCAACTGTACTTCAATATATCAGCTGCTGCAATGAGTTTTGGACTCCATGTTATTTGCAACTCATTTGAAATGCTGTTGGAGCTCGTGGTGTTTACTGCATCATATACATTCCCCTTCCCCACATTTTTATTCTGGCATCTTCCCCCTCTTCGGTCCTAAAGAAGGGTCTGGGCCCAAAAAGTCAACTGATTCAGTTCTGGTCTCCTAACTACAGGAAGGAGGTGGATATATAGAGAGCGTGCAGAGGAGATTTACAAGGATGTTGTCTGGATTGGAGGGTGTACGTTACGAGAATAGGTTGAGTGAACTTTTCTCCTCGCAGTGACGGAGGATGAGAGTTGACCTGATAGAGGTGTAAAAGATGATGAGGGGCTATCGTGTGGATAGCCAGAGGCTTTTTCCCAGGGCTGAAAATGGCTAACACGAGGGGGCATAGTTTTAGTGTGTTTGGAAATAGGTACTGAGGGGATATCAAGTTTTTCACACAGAGACTGGTGGGTGAGTGGAATGCACTGCCAGCGACGGTGGTGGAAGCAGATACATTAAGGTCTTTTAAGAGCCTCTTAGATAGGTACTTGGAGCTTAGAAAAATAGAGGGCTATGCACTAGGGAAATTCTGGACTGTTTCTAGAGTAGATTATATGGTCAACACAATGTTGTGGGCCAAATGGCCTGTAATCTGCTGTAATGTTCTATATTCTATGTTCTATGATTGTTCATTTCCATAGATGCTGCCTGACCTGCTGAGTTCCTCCAGCATTTTGAGTGTCTTACCTTATATATTCAGCTACTTGTTGAATATGATGTGGAGTAAATAAAATTGACTGAAAACTGCTTTGTGTAATGGCAGAAAATTTTTACTGGACCACACCAGAAAAATGGAACACATATCCCACTGTACGCAACCCCATAAAATGAGAATTACTGACTAAAAGATGTTGATGGAATGACCAGATGTTCTAGTGAATCTGGAAGTATTCTAGCGTGAAAGATGAAAGGTTCATTTGATGCCAGGCTATTCTCCATGGTTAATGATAAGATGCAACATCTCTTGTCGTTAAGGTGCTGTACATGGGTGAAAAGGTAGGTCTTCCACTTACCTGAACCTTTTGGATCTGTTGTTTGTCTTTGCTGAACTTCACTATTCAGATGAGACTAAAAATAAAAAGTTTAGTGAGGCCAAAGTATCGATGTCATTCAAAAACACCAGAGATCAATAGTTTTTTCTGTTTCATTTTTGAGATTTCATTATCAATGCCAAAGCCAGCATCCATTGGCTACCCCTAATTATTTTTTGAGAAGATTGTGGTGAATAGCTTCTTTGAACTGCTACAGGCTTGATGATGAATGTGCTCCTACAGAAATGTTGTTTAAGGAAGTCCAGGTTGAGACCTATATTGCAATTGGAAGTTTGGGCAATTTGCTTCCAAGACAAGATGATATGAGACTTGAAGGAGAAAATGAACATGAAATGAGTTGAGAGCAGTATGAACTGTTACAATACAATTCACATTGATCCCAATCCTTTTCAACACTGGTATCACAGGGTTAAGTCAAGCCCTCTGATAGCCAGCCATTGAGTAGGGGTTGATGTCCAGCTTGCTTCAGACTCCCATGCATAATCAGGAAAATAAAGAAGTCCAAGTTGAGGGTCAGCTGACCTCCTGCTCAACTCCTCGAGTTATTGAGCTCAGTTGAAGAAAAGGAGGGACCCCATTTATCTCACACCAGATCCCTAAGCTTTATGCAGGATGGCTGCTGAATGAATATGTCATTTCCAGGATTGCTGACCTTGTGGAAAAAAAAGTCAAGCGCTCAAGATTTACATTATTTTGATGCTTTTAATTATTTGTGTAAAACTATCAAAATATTTTTGCAGAGATTTAAGTGTGTATGTTCTCAAAGTGTTATGATAATGCCAAAAATGGTAGCCCATTTGCCTTTCGTGCCTGCTCCACCATTGAAGAAGGGAGCATTATTTATGTCAGTCCTGTGGTGACCCACATTCTGCACAGGCGAACCGGCTCACAAATAGCTAGCACACGGGGAGAGAATTTGGTAATGTACCTCTGACATAATTTCCACCCGGAGAGGGCAGGTGTTAGGGATTAAATGCCAGCGCCGCGAAGTTTGAATAAACTAGCCTCGAAACAACTTACCGACTGCGTGTCATTACTTCAGCGCTGTGTGTAGCACATCGCTACAGTCCCACAATTTTGGACTAATCTCATATGCCTTTGTTCTCTTAATGTCTATAAACCTCTCAAGTTTTGCCTTAAAAATACATCCAGTGGCCATTTTATTAAGTACTTCCTGTACCTCAGAAAGTGGTCACTTAGTGTATGTTCATAGTTTTATGCTGCTGTAGGCCATCCACTTCAAGGTTCAATGTGTTGTGTATTTAGGGTTGCTCTTCTGCACATCACTGATGTAACGCAAGGTTGAGTTCCTATCAGCTTTTACCAGTCTGGCCATTCTCCCCTGACCTTTCTGATATTTTCACCCACAGAACTGTCACCACTGTTCTTTTGTTTTTCAATCATAAAGCCAGAGATTATTGAGTGTGAAAATCCCAGGAGACCAGCAATTTCTGAGGTCACGTAGATAATATTTCTTACCCAGTCTTCTTCCCCAGTTTGGTCTCAAAAGCAAATGAACCTCTTGACCATGTTTGCCTTGGGTTTGAACTGAGTTGCTACCACATGATTGGCTCATTAGATATTTGCATTAATGAGCAGGTGTACAGGTCTACCTAATAAATTGACCACTGAGTGTATGTTGCAGCTGAATATTCATCACTTTTCAGTTTGGGCAAAGAGATTTCTTCTTGATTCTATCCTGAATAGCCAACCCCTTATTTTGAGACTATGCACCTTAAGAATTATAAATATATTCATTAATTGCTTACATCTGTTTGAGTAGATCTCTATTTGTCTGTTAGCAGAGACATTCAAAAAAGTTCAAAAGCCTTTCGTACTGTACAAAAGCTGTGTCTAAGGATATCCAGTTTGAAGCCAACACACTGCCTCACCATTTGTGATGACTGCCCGAGTAGTGGTTGGAAAAAGCCAGACAAAAATATGAAGGCACAGTGGGAGTTGAGCATAGTCAGTCGGCTGGGTCCAAGTACTTCCCCCTAGCTACCACATTAAATAATACGAATACAACTTCAGCTTCAGTGTTTGTTATTATTTCAATACTTTTTATTAAAACTGTTGCATTGTAAAGTTTTAATTTCCAACTGGGTTCTTATGAATCAGTTCCCAACTCTCGGTACTGTTACGAATGAGGAGCAAATCTGATGGACAGAAGGGTCCAGAATCGCCAATGCCCCCCCCCCTTTTGAGAATCGCAAGATCGCTATTATTTCAGGTCTGAGACCCAGGAAATGAGAGAGATACACAGCATGTCAGTAATGAGAGAGACAAAGGAACAGCAAAGGCAGTTGTTATAGATACTGCAGAATACACAAGGTTTGGAATGTCTCCTAACAAATGTGGAATGGAACCATTGATTACTGCTATTGTCTCTTGGAGAAGGAATTGTGTATTGAGTACTGTACTATTCATTGAAACCCCTCGGGACAACCAGAGTGATCTGGTTGAGGGATTGCATCATCCCAACCTGATTGACATCTGAGACCCCGAGAGTGAGGATAAAAGACGGGTCTGGGGAACACCCCTTAGACACACCAGGAGAAACGCGAGAAATCCAGTGACAGCGTTTTAAAGCGAAGCTGGTGAGAGCTCGTGTGTGTCCTCCCTTGCCTGGGTGGCGGGCTCATCACGGAAGAACGGTTTAGCTAAAGGAGAGGTCACACTTGAACGGCCACAACAATGAGACACCGACAGATCGAAATCATAAAGGAAGGTTGGCAAAGCACTTAGCGGTAACTGTTCCCATTCTTCTATCTCTCTCTCTCTCCAACAATTGCAACACAGCGACAAATAAACAACAGCAGCCTGTGTGAACTGAAACAAACTTTATATTTCCATCAGACAATTCACTATCCCCTAGACCAGGGGTCAGCAACCTTTACCACTGAAAGAGCCACTTGGACCCGTTTCCCACAGAAAAGAAAACACTGGGAGCCACAAAACCCGTTTGACATTTAAAATGAAATAACACTGCATACAACGTTTTGTTTTGCCTTTATGCTATGTATAAACAAACTATAATGTGTTGCATTTATGAAATTGATGAACTCCTGCAGAGAAAACGAAATTACATTTCTGCATACAACAATAACATTTTGAACTCCGAAAAAAAGACGTTGGGTTGAAGGTTACTTTTAAGTAAAATACTCAACGTCTATTTGAGTCCTTCTTGTATTTATGAAAAACGCCGAACTTAAATTTGCCGCCAGCAGCAAACCAAAAATAATGTCAACCAGCTGTCAACCTGAAAAATAAAAGGACTATTTCACTGAACAATGAAAAAATATGAATATACGTAAAATAATAGGCAATTAAAATATTTATCATACTTGGTCAGGTTGACTCACACCTGACAATGCAGTTGTATTCAGTAGGGATGGATCGATGCTTAGGGGAGTGACCAGGAAGGATAATGTGTTTTTTTCCTCTCTGAACTCACAGAAGCATTTCCCAAACGATGTTTGCATTGCGATGTTTGCAGAATGTAAATACTCCGAATTTATCATGTCGTGAGCTTGTTTGAACTCTCTCAAATTGGGGAAGTGAGACAATGTGCCTTTCTGTAAATCTCTGGCAAGCACTGTCAACTTGCACTCGAATGCCAAATTATCCTCCAACATGTGCAGGGCTGTGGGTCCTTTCCCCTGAAGAGCTGTGTTCAGAGAGATCAGGTGCGCTGTCATGTCTACCATGAAGTGTAGCTTTTCCAGCCACTGTGGCTGTTCCAGCTCAGGAAAGGTGAGCCCTTTGCTGCCCAGGAAAGTTTTCACTTCTTCCAGACACGCGACAAAGCGTTTCAGCACCTCCCCTCTGGACAGCCAGCGATAAAAACACGTTGTAGCGGTGTGCTACACGCAGTCAGTAAACTGCAGTCAAAGATAGCTTTATTCGAACTAAACAGCCTTGCTTTTAAGCCTCCCTCAACCCGCCCCCCCATGGGCGCGGATGCTGCAAAATACACGTACTCACAAACCCCCGTAGGCTATCTCCCTTAGCCTGAACGCTGGCTAATTGTGAGCCGGTTCCAATGTGCCAGGAAATGGGTCGCCACAACATCTTATTTAGATTGTACAAGATCACCATAATCTTCAAATTTAGAAATACATTTCAAAAACTAACAAACTAACATAAAATACATTTTAATTAAATACTCACCATTTATTTTCCAAAGCCACAGGGAGCCGCAGCACAGAGATGAAAGAGCCGCATGTGGCTCCGGAGCCGCGGGTTGCCGACCCCCGCCCTAGACAATGATAGAGTTTATTTCTTATTGATTATTATTATACCCGCACTTTTAGGTTTAGTATTGACGATATATATTATCTGTATATTTGCATTGATATTATTTTTGCATATTTTTGCCAATAAATACTGTTAAAAATAGTATCACCAGACTCCAATGGTAAGTAACCCAGTTACGGGGTTCGTAACAACTTGGGGGTTCGTCCGGGATTTGATACCAAATTAGAGGGCCAGCAAATCGGGCTTTTGAGTCCAAACTTGGATCTGGTTGTGCAGGTAACCAGAAGGGAAACCATCAAAGATGGATGTAGATGAATTTATAGAAAACCCGACTCCGGAGGCGCTAGAGGCTGCCACAAAGTCGGACTTGATAAATATAGCAAAAGGACAAAATCTCGCAGAGGTGAGGTTGTCAATGAAACAGTGGGAGGTGTGGAGGGCCATAACTCAGTATTATATTGAGAAGAATGTGTTTTCAGCTGAGGTATTGGAAAATATCCCTGAAAAGGTACCAGCTAGGGGGACGGCTCAGTTAGAGTTGGAGAAATTGAGGCTGGACACGGAACAGAGGAAGAGGGAGCATGAAATTAGGTTAAAAGAGCTGGAAGCAGCTGAAAAGGAGAAGGAAAGAGCTGAAAAGCAGAGGGAGTATGAGGAGAAGGAAAAACAGAGGAAACATGAGCAGGACATGGAGAAGTTAAGGCAAGAGTGAAGAGCTCAAGGGCCAGACTGAGAGCAAAGGTTTAACATTAGTCGGGAGTTTAGGTTTGTACCTCCGTTCGAGGAGACGGATGTTGATAGTTATTTCTTGCATTTTGAAAAGGTGGCAGTTAGTCAGAAGTGGCCCAGAGATCAGTGGGTGGCATTGTTACAAAGTGTGTTAAAAAGGAAGGCACAACGAGCATATGCGGCGTTGTCCATGGAGGAGGAGGAGTCTGAGAATTATGAGGGCGTAAAAGAGGCCATTCTTCGGGCCTACGAATTGGTACCTGAGGCCTATAGACAAAAGTTCAGAAATTTAAAGGAAGTGTGGAATCAGACGTATGCAGAGTTTGCCTATGAGAAGGGTGTGCTCTTGGATCGTTGGTGTGCAGCAGAAATGGTGGAAGAAGATTTTCGGCATCTCAGGGAGTTAATTGTGATTGAGGAATTTAAAGGTTGTGTTTTGGATGATATCCGGATGTATTTGAACGAGAAGCCAAATAAGTCCATATCTGAATTTGCCAGGTTTGCAGATGAATATGCCCTAACCCACAAGACAAAGTTTTCCTCAAATATGAGTTACCAGAAAGACCGTAGGAACGGTACAGAAAGCCTGCCGGCTGAGGCAGAAATTCAGCCGGGAGATAGTGATAGAAATAAGTAGGAAGAAAGGCAAGATGGCAGGTGGGGTCCTGGCTTGACCTGTTTTAATTGTGGAAAGGTGGGTCATATTGCATCTAAGTGCTTTGCTCTGAGGAAGGAGACAGGAAAAGGGAAAGCAGCAGTCCCTACAGGGTGTATTGTGTTGATCAGTACGAGAAAGCCCCAGGTAGGTAGAATACAAGAGGGGCCTGAGAAATTTATTGCAGAAGGGACTGTGTCTGTGAAAGAGGGAGAAACACCAGTTCCAGTGCGGATCTGGAGAGACACTGGAGCTGAGCAGTCATTGATTCTCAGTAAGGTACTAGATTTTGGTCCTGAGATGGGAGAGGTAGCTTTGAGAGGCATTGGACAAGGGACAGAAGCTGTGCCTTTGCATAGGATCATTATAAATTGTGAGCTGCTATCTGGACTAGTTGAAATAGGGGTGCGATCAGAATTTCCAAAAACTGACGTGGATGTCCTTCGGGGTAACGATTTAGCCAGGGGTGAGGTTTGGTCGGCAATGAAGCTGACGAGCCAGCCCGTAAGTGTTGAGGACCCGCCCCTAGATTCCAAGATCTATCCCGCATGCGCGATCACTCGCAGCATGTCGAGAAAGACAGCTGAGAAAGAGACCAGCTTAAATCAGGCCAGTATCGATTTGGCTGAGATATTTTTACCGACCCTATACCAAGAGGAGTTGGGGAATGGTAAAACGGAGACTAGGGAGTTGAAAGTGAGTAAGGGAGAGGAGGTAGACCTACCCTTAGCCAGGAGGAAATTTATAGAGGCATGGAGTAAAAATGAGAAACCGATAAGGCTGTTAGAAGGTCCAGGGTTGGACCTGGATGATCTGTTTAGCTTGACGAACTGTTCGAAGAAGTTGAAAATTTTAAAGGTGTTCCCGATAATGAAATGAGGGCAGTCCTAGATGAAAAGGATGCCATTACCTTGAAGGAGCCTGCTGGGTTGGCAGATGAGGTTGTTTCAGCCCACAGGGTTGAGTTTACTCCAGAAGGGAGTTGTCCAGAGAGTAACTGGGAGGATCAGGGGAGTTTAGAATTTGAAAAGGGGATGGGTATTGAAAGCCTGGAAGAGGCAGATGTCCTGTTTGAGCGTGTTCAAGATGTGGATGCACGTGGTACTGAACCTAGTAATGGAACTCAGGAAAAGTCTGAGGTATATGATTCAGTTAAAAAGGAATGTAGTCCTTGTGGGTCAGATGGACTTGGTTCGGTGAAGAAAGGGTTAACCTTGGTACTAGTGGAAAGTGAGAATTCCCAGTTGTTTGTGTTTGAAGGTGTGTTAAAAGATAGTGAGGAGATAAAAGGTGGTGATGTGGATATTATTATTGAAGGGAAAGGGAAAAGTGTAGTTCCTAAATTGAATGAAGAAAATTTAAAGTCTGGATTGGTGTCAGAAGCAGTAACCAGGCTGAAGGAACAATGGCTTGTTACCAAGGCGCCTGCGAATCAATTACAGTTTGATTTGGAATGTAAAGGTGCCCCACCCGCTAATGTTATTCAAGGGTGTGCTGTGAAGAGGCAGAATTTGAAATGTTGTTTGGACAAAGAGGGATCGCTTGCAGATATTAAACTGAAAACTAATAGCATGAAGGGTCCTGAAGATAAAACTAACGACTTGCTTAAAAATAAAGAATTGTGTGGAAGTTCAGAAGATGGGCTAAGTTTGGAAAACATTGTTGATAAAATAACTCCTATGAAAGGAGCATGCAAAAGCTTATCCCACACCGGTAAGCAAGCTAACCACGTGGGAGTTAACTGGAAAAGGGGCGAGGGTTGACAGGATGCCACTTTAAATAACAGGATCCGGTTTTAAGGGATTTCGACAAAGCATGTGAATAATAAAGACAACACCATGGAAGATTGACCGTTAAGTTTGAAAGTAAAATAAAGATTAATATTTGCATAAACTCTTTAGTTTCACAGCTCTTTAGTTTTGTTTTGCTGAAGAAAAGGAATAAAACTAGGTGGTTATTAAATTGGAGTCTGATGCTACAGGAATTTATTAAGGTACAAGATATTAAGATATTAAAGGAAGTGACAATGTAATTGCTAACTGTTTAGATGCTGAATTGAATGTATAACTGTATTACTCTGTAGTGAAAAAAAAACCTCTTTTGTATTGTGTTAGATTCTGAAATTCTGTAAGACTCTGAATTAGTTAATTTTTACCTGTGGCAAAAATCCTTAGAAGGATGGGGGTTATGAATGTGGAGCAACTCTGATGGACAGAAGGGTCCAGAATCGCCAATGCCCGCCCCCCCCCTTTTGAGAATCGCAAGATCGCTATTATTTCTGGTCTGAGACCTAGGAAATGAGAGAGATACACAGCATGTCAGTAATGAGAGAGACACAGAAACAGCAAAGGCAGTTGTTATAGACACCGCAGAATACACAGGTTTGGAATGTCTCCTGACATAAGTGGAACAGAACCATTGATTACTGCCATTGTCTCATGGAGAAGGAATTGTGTATTGAGTACTGTACTATTCATTGAAACCCCTCGGGACAGCCAGAGTGATCTGGTTGAGGGATTGCATCATCCCAACCTGATTGACATCTGAGACCCCGTGAGTGAGGATAAAAGACGGGTCTGGGGAACACCCCTTAGACACACTAGGAGAAACATGAGAAATCCAGTGACAGCGTTTTATAGCAAAGCCGGTGAGAGCTCGTGTGTGTCCTCCCTTGCCTGGGTGGCGGGCTCATCACCGAAGAACGGTTTAGCTAAAGGAGAGGTCACACTTGAACGGACACATCAATGAGACACCGACTGATCGAAATCATAAAGGAAGGATGGCAAAACACTTAGCGGTAACTGTTCCCATTCTCCTATCTCTCTCTCTCTCTCTCTCCAACAATTGCAACACAGCGACAAACAAACAACAGCAGCCTGTGTGAACTGAAACAAACTTTATATTTCCATCGGACAATTCATTATCCCCTAGACAACGATAGAGCTTATTTCTTATTGATTATTATTATACCCGCACTTTTAGGTTTAGTATTGACGACATATATCATCTGTATATTTGCATTGATATTATTTTTGTGTATTTTTGCTAATAAATACTGTTAAAAATAGTATCACCAGATTCCAACGGACATCTCTATCTTTGCTGGTAAGTAACCCAGTTACAGGGTTTGTAACAGTACTTTGCTAGGTTATGTACCTGATTGGCCAGTGTGAGGCCAGCGTGAACCTGGAATAGGAAAATAACATGCATATTTCATGCTAGATTAGAACTACAGATGACAAATGTATTCCAATCACAAACAAAAGAAAATCTGCAGGTGTTGAAACACACAAAATGCTGGAGGAACTCAGCAGGCCAGGCAATATCTATGGAAAAGAGTAGAGTTGATGCTTTCTCTTGAGTAGCCTGCAACCTGATGGGATGAACATTGATTTCTTGAACATCCATTAATTGTCCCCCCCACTAATCCTTGACGATTCCCCATTCTCATTTCCCTCTCTCACCTTATCACCTTACCTGCTAATCACCTCCTTCTTGTGCTCCTCCCCTTCCCTTTCTTCCATGACCTTCTGTCCTTTCCTTCAGACTCCCCCTTCTCCAGCTCTGTATCTCTTTCACCAATCAACTTCCCAGCTCTTTACTTCACCCCTCCCACTCTCCTGGTTTCATCCATCACCTACTGCCTTGTATTTCTTCCTCCTCCCTCCCACCTTCTTATTCTGACTTCTCATCCTTTTTTCTCCAGTCTCGGCCTGAAATGTCAACCATTTACTCTTCTATAGATGCTGTCTGGCTTGCTGAGTTCCTCCAGGTTTTTGTGTGTGTTGTGATGAAAACTATATGATGCATCTGTCACATTCAGGTTTTCTGAAATATATTTCTCAATCCTGCTTCTATAATCCTTTCATGCAATAGGTTACACATCTCTGTATCTCTGTGTTAAAGTAGTTCCTCTTTGACCATAAGACAACAGAAGAGAATTAGGCCATTCGGCCCACTGAGTCTGCTTCACCATTCTATCATGATTGTTTTATTATCCCTCTCAATCACTTTCCCCTGCCCTCTCCCAGTTACCCATGACACCTGTCCTGTGGGGATGTGCCTTATTCTGATTGTCGAAGGTCGTTCCTGTTGTTTGTTGAATGTACATATGATTGTTGAATATTCAGCTTTGTAGTGCCTGTAACTTGGGGAACATGAATGTTTGGTCATTTTTTTTACTGTTTGTAAATAAATGATTAATACACCTATTTGCAGAGAGTGCTTTCTGTATCACTTGTCAGACCCACGAACCTGATTCAACATTACATTTGGCACTACGAGCAGGGTCTGGCTTCTTGAGCAGAAATGCATTTCTTTAACAGGTTATCTAAAAGAGAGGACCCGCAGTATGAGAGATGCAGAGTCCCAGGACATCCCAGGACAGGATATCTTGCTAACTTACTGATGAGTTAGATTTCGCTGGCATTGAAATGGTACATCACATGATTTCTATAGCTACATCATTGGGTCTTCCCAGAAGCAAAGATAGCTGGCAGGACGCTTTCTGGCTGTTTGTAGTGATTGTAAGGGATCAGTATAAAACGATAGCGAGTCTTAAGAGTGAATTGGAGGATCTCAGTCAGCACTGTGTGTTTCTGAGTGAATCACTATTGAGGGCTCCAAATAGGGCTACGAAGTTAGAAGATACAAATATACAGATAGCCTGGTGGTTAATGAATGTAGAGCCAGAATTTAGAGATGGCTTGAAGGGCCAATTGAAAACCTAATCCCATTAAGGTTCAATCAATGTTGAGATGGGATGATGGAGGTATCTGGCTGGATGATGAAAATGAGGGAGAATGAGTAGTGTGGACCCCTCGGTTTAATCCTTTATATGATCACCCTCTCCCTTGTGTGTCCGAAACAGTATGGGCCAGGCCAATAATTATGCATTCCCAAACCCACCGTGGGGGCCATCGATCCACAGCTTCTTCCTCTCAGGAGAGGGAGGAGGTGGCGGCTCAGAGCTGTGTGGGGGATGGTGCAATGGACACCTTCACAACAACAGAGCTCAGAGAATTCTCCACTAAGGAATTAGTGAGTTTAGGTGTAAGGTAGAGCCGAAAGTGAGACTTCAGCCACATGGTTATTGAGGTCATGGGCTGAGGGGCGCTATCAGTGTGAGCCTATCTAACAGAGAGATTGGTGCTCTAGGGAGCCTGTCATCCCAACACGTGATCAATAATGCCCTGAGAACGCTGCTTGCTTCCTCTGAACATATGAATCACTATGGGCTCGGGTAACAGCAACAGTACAGTAAAACCTCAGTATCCAACTCTTACTGAATGGAATTTAAAACCCAGGCGGAATGGAGCACAGTTGAGGAGGGTACTAAATCTCTACGCAAGTGGCCTCTGATCACAGAAATATACCGTGATAGTAAATCCCACCAGGCGATATTGAATTAACTTCTGAATTGATGGAACACACGGTTAAAGAGGCAGTTTTCCGCATAAAAGGTGTTAATGCTGTATTTAATAACACCAGCTGTTGGTCATCCTATAAGCACAGTGATTCAATTGTTACAAGTTTTAGAGTGTGTTGAAGAGAGTGCTCGTAACTAAGTACAGAAGTTAGATAAACAGACGGGGAACGGGGGACCCTGCATATCCCGTAAAGAAATGTTGCTTAAAGCTGGGTCCTGGAGGAGCAGGTAAATGGGCTTCCTACCCTCACCCTCTATGCAATTTGGAGGAAGTTCTGTAAGGGGAAGCAAAAGAAAGAGACTGTTGAGAGGGAAGGGTCTTCCTTCAAGTCCTCTGCAGGTAAGAGTTCCTTTTGTCCTCTGCCTGATCCCTTGTATTCCATTCAGGGTTCCTTGCAAAAGATATCGGCCAACGTTTGCCCCAGCAGTGGGAATCAGGGTGGTTAGTACATTGGCACATCATTGTTGTAGGGTTCAATCAACCTGCAATCCTTTTCCCTGTAAACAGCGCTCGATCTGAATGCGGAGAAATGAGGTGTGGCCACGTGCGTCAGTTTGCGTGTGCGTGCAGGTGAGGACATAACCTTTCAGATTCTGTGAGTGTGTTAGGCCCTGCCCAGTTGCTTTTTCCTTATCAATTGTTCTTTGATAAATGCTGTTTTACTGTGAGAAATTAACTGTTTGAATTTTTTTGCAGTTCCAAATAAAGTTTTAAAAGAGCGATAGAGCCTGGGCTTTGTGATTTGTGTTCCAATCTGTTACTTTGTTTCTTGTGTTTGTTTAGTTAGTTAATTTGTTTCTTACTTTTTTAAAATTTGTTTATTTTGTCTTAATCAGTTCCCTGCATTACAGAATGTCAAAATGGTGGATGCTAATTTGTGGTGCGAGATCCTGTTAGACCTTCCTGTAGATTTTGCACACTGGACCAACGGGTCAGATTGCTGAATTTGTATGAAGATTCCTTACTACACCACAGAAGGGACGCCACTGATATCAATGCCTTTGACAAAAGAAAAGACTGTTGCGGGGAAATTATCTGGCTTCTCAGGTCTTGGCTTTCTGTTTTGGGGGGAACTGGAAGGGTGTAGTCTATTTCAGCCAACTCAACCTTAAAGTAACAGCCTTTAGGGACATGAGCCTTAGTAGTCCTGCTGGAGTAAGTGCTTTAAGGCTGGTATTTCTCTACATACCTTTTATATAATTGGAAAGTCCTAATTCTTAGTGATTTCCCCACCTGACAGTGTTGGTATAAGTGGTTTGCTGAGTACAGGTAGAAGGTGCAAGGTGGTTGGCCACAGTATCCTGGGATGGCCACATCTGTGCCAAATGGTGTTCAGAGGCTGGGCAGTTGTTGGAAGCTGAATGGCACTTGCTGGATGTGCAGTTCCTAGGGCTACCTGTGGTTTCCACAGGGTGGTGGGGTTGATATGCAGTATCGTATGTATGCCAACCCAGTGACATGTTGGTGGGTAAAACGGCTGTTATAAAGGAAGGATGTTTTGAATGATGGTCTTTCTCAGCACAGTATGCCCAGACTTACCTGGGAACTGATTTCAAAGGGCTTGGATTACCTACTCACAAAGGAAGGTGGCACTGGTGCTGTTATTGGTCAAGAATGCTGCACCTTTATTCCTGATAGGTCACGGAACATCACTCACTTGGCTGATCACATCAGTGCATCAGTGTGTAAGATTAAGTAGGTGGACCAGCTCATTAGTTATTACACTCTAGGGTAGGGCTGGTGGCCTTTTGGGGCACAGGGAGGCTATACTATACTACTATAGTATACTGGCAGGAGACTACTGGGTTTACTATACCGGGTATTGTACTCTTCATTGGGAGTTTATGAGAGTCATACTTGTCTGAATGTTGGATTATCCCAGTCACAACTCTCAAGGGGTGGAGTGTCTTGTGGGGGTGTGACCTATTCCGATTGTCAAAAGTTGCTTCCGTTGTGAATGATTAGCTTAGAAACTGAAACTGCTTTTCCCATTGGATAGATGCCTGGTGTCCAGTTTCAAATATCCTGGGTATATAGAGAACACGTGGAGGGGGCTTGCCCTCTTCTTCTTTTGTTTAAGGTAAGGATGCACGTAACCATTGAGAAGATATTGTCTACATGTACTGCTACCGAAGTATATTTGTTGAATATTCGGCTTTGTAGGGTCTGTAACTTGGGGAACATGAATGGTCGTATTTGTACTGTTTGTAAACATACCTATTCTCAGAGAGTGCTTTCTCTATCACTTGGCAGACCCATGAGCCTGACTGAACGTTACAACACCCTGACTAATCAAGAAATTATCAACCTCTGCTTTAAATATATCCAGTGAGTTGACCTCCACAGTCACCTGTGACAATGAACTCCACAGAGTTGCTACCTTCTGGCTAAAGAAATTCCTTGTAATCTCTGTTCTAAATGGATTCCCCTACATTCTCAGGCTGTTCCCTCTTCTCCTAGACTCTGCCCACTATAGGAAGCATCTTCTCCACATCCAATCTCTCTAGGCCTTTCATTATTTGATAAGTTTCAATGAGAACCCACCCTCATTCTTCCTAAATCCAGTGAGTGCAGGACCAGATGTACATTAACCCTCTCATTCCAGGAATCATTCTCATGAACCTGTTCTGGACCCTCTCCAACACCAGCATATATTTTCTTAGATAAGGGGCCCAAAATTGCTCAAAATACTCCATGTGGTCCAACTGATGCCATATAAAGCCTCGGCATCTCTTCCTTGCTCTTATATTCTAGTGCTCTCGAAATGAATGCTAAGATTGCATTTGCCATACCATCAACTCAACCTGCAAGTCCCTTTGCACTTCTGATTATTGAATTTTCTCCCTGCTCAGAAAATAGTCGATGCCTTTATTCCTTCTACTGAGGTTGAGAAACATACTCTTACATCTCCCACTTCTTTGCACATTCTCTCAGTGTGTCTAACCCTTCTACAGACTCCCTGCTTCTTCAAAACTATCTGTCTCTCCACCTATCTCTGTATCATCTGCAAACTCTTCTCTCCCCTGTCCTTTCTTTCTCTGGTGGAGACAGTGGATTGAATTCATAATTGGCTCAGTGTTAGGATGGATGTTTGAGGGGTGTTTTGAAGACTGAAGGCCCGTGTCTAGTGGCGTGCCACAGGGGTTAGTACTGGGACCTTTGCTGTTTGTCATTTATATAAATAATTTGGATGTGAATGCTCAAGGGCAAAGAGAGCTTGTCCCACTGACTTTCTGTGAGGTGCTTCGACTGTGTGGGTTTCCTCCGGATGGTCGGGTTTCCTCTGTTATATATCCCTAGGGTTCTTTTTTTTCTCTGTGGACTGTTACTTTGGAACGCCGAGATAATTGAGACTGACTTTCGCTCTGTTGGATTTCTACTGACTACAGAATTGCTGAGTTGCCATGGTGAAAGAGAGGTGGAATTATTTGATGGACAATGGGTGTTTACACAAGTTCGAAGCACGTTTATATTAAGCAAGGTCAGATGATTCTCTCACAGACACATGGTCAGAGTCGACATGGTTTCGATCATGGAAAGACACCAGTGAGTGGGGTCGCTGGTTTAAACTTTCAGTAGCCCAAAGGGTTGAGTTGAGATCGATCCATAGAACTGATAAATGACTCTCACAAGTGCCGCAACTAGAAGAAGTTTGCAGAGAGGAGTGAAGAGAAAAGGTTTGAAACAGAAAGAACATAGTGACAAAGAGATCACTATTTGGACTCTCTCTCCAAGTAGCCCATAAGGGTAAGTTTGATTCCATTTAAATACAAAAGTGTTGTTGTCACATAGTTAATCCACAGCAGTGGGTTCTCTGGTGAGGGAAAACCTTTGTGAATACCACGTGTGTGTTACCCTTTGTCTGGGTGTGGTAGTTTACTAAAGAAGGCACCCCTGTGGCAAATCACTGTTGGAGTTACTTCGTATGTCATGGAACTGGATACGTGGCTATCACGTTGTGTGATTGGGGTAACCGTGTGGAATCTACCGGTGTGTCAACCCTTGCCTGGGTGGTAGTTTTCCCTTGATGATGGTCCCCTTTGTGGTGAGCTGCTGTCAGTGATACTTTGTGTGTGGATTCAGAGCCAACGGCGGAAGACCAACGGCACCTGTTTACTTGTTTTTCTCCTATCATGGATTTTGCCTTTGGATTACAAATATCTTTCTCATACCAACAACAACAACTCCATGCATTGAACTGAACTTTGTTACATTACCATTGTAAGACTTTAAATCTTGCCACTCGAGCTTGAACATGTTTGGGAAATATATTTACACACACACACACACACACACACACACACACACACACACACACACACACACACACACACACACACACACACACACACACACACACACACACACACACACACACACACACACACACACATAACACAGCTAACTTTTGATTTACCTGGTTTAAGTTACTATATTAAGTAGTTACTAAAATAAATAGTGGTTTTAACATCAAAACCAGACTTGGGTGTTCAATTGCTGCTGATACTTTCATAGGGTTGCATGTACTTAACACCTCCCACTGGGGAGAGATGTACCAGTTGGTAGGTTAATTGGTCATTGTAAATTGTCCCATGATTAGGCTAGAGGGGTTGCTGGGCTCAAAGGGCCGGAAGGATATGTTCTGCTCTGCATCACAATAAATTTTAAAACAATTTTTCCCTAGGTACATGGGCTGAGGAATGGCTAATGGCCTTCAAACCAGGTAAGTGTGAGGTATCTTGCTCTGGGAGATCAAACCAGGGGAGGACTTGAACATAAATGACAAGACCCTGGGGACTGTTATGGAAAAGTAGGAGCTGATAGTTCACTGTACATCATGTCACAGGGAGGTAGGTTGGTGAAGAAGGCGTTTGTCATGCCAGCCTTCATCAGTCAGGTCACTGAGTTCAGGAGTCGGTAAATTATGTTGCTGTTATACAAGAAATTGGTGGGGCCACACTTGGAGTATTATGGACTGTTTGGGTGACAGTTACAACTATAATGTTATTAAACTAGCAAGAGTGCAGGGAAGATTTACCATGATGCTGCCTGGACTTGGCAGACTGAGTTACAAGTTAAGTTTATGTAGACTTAGGCACCTAAATTACAAGTAGTAGTTTTGCAGGGTGAAAGCACGTGGTCATTTTCTCCAGGGAGAGCTTGCTATAAATAATAGAACAGAGGCAAGATATTTAAAAGGGACATCAGGTGCAGCAGCTTCAGAAAAAGAGTGTATATATTTGGAATGGACTGCCAGAAACAATAGATGAGATAAGGACAATAGCAACATTTAAAAGCCATTTTTATAACTACCTGGATTGGAGAGATTCAGATGGCTAAGGACCAAAGACAGACAGATACATTTAGCTTGCTGGACAACGTAGCATGGAGAAACTGGGCCAATGAGTCTGTGCCTCTCCTGTATGACCATGATTTTATGACAATGAATTTCAGCATCATCCTGTACCAGGTGAAATATCAAATGCAAGTAAAGGATTTGACCCACAAGGTGGTCTCTTTGTTTGTCTGGAGAAGCAAAGTCCAGACACTATATTCTCAAAAAGGCTCATCTTTCTTCTGAATTTATGAGATCATGAAAATCAACCTAGATTGGAGAAATACCTAATCATACATCCTCAACGTCTTAGTGCTCAGTGTTTTCCAGGCCTAAATTCGCTCTGTGCAGAATATTCATTCAGGATTAATAAATTAAGATAGGAATTGCTTCTTTCTTTCCTCACATAATTTGTAATGTTAGCCAATTACATCTTTCATTTCATTTTCCAGCACAAAATATAACAAATCAATTTGCTGTAAAAATGACAAGAGGTATCATAAATGAATAAAATCACAATGTTTTGTGATGGGAAAGCAAAAAAGAAAAACTGTGTGCAGCAAATTGTAACAAAATTGTGCTGCTCTGCCATTATCCTCAAAAATTGGAGTTCTCCATCAATTCACCATGCGTGTGCCAATAAATTGCTGCATTAGCTCTGTAAAAACAAATTAAATGCTGTGGAAAGTTAGGGTTACTGCCTTGACCCTGTTAATGGGGTAAATCATGTTTCATTGACCTTCTACTTTGAAACCAGTTAGTGATTATTGATAAACGTACTAAGCTTGTTAAATAAAACATGCCACCAGAGTACATGTTAAACTGAGGAAATTAAAAAGGAAAGTAGAAAAACATAAATGTATTAGGAAATAAAATCAAACGATGATACGGAAAGTAAACAGAGTGTGAACGAGGGTAAGTAAGAATTCATAGGCTCGTAACTGTCTTACAGAGTAAGAAATGTTTATGACCAATATTGAGGAAGACAATTAAATTTGATTTATTGTGTTTTGCCATAAAACAGCTTTCTCTTACAGACAACAGCTGCCATCTGTTCCTTAATATAATGAATTAAAAAACAATCTGAACCTTGGTCAGGAGGCTCTCTTACTCATAATTTTATGCCTCAAGCTCCATAAAGCAAAATTAGAAAAACATCCTTTCCAGTACGTCATTCAATGTTATTTAAATAAACTTCATTGAAACAAACCAATCTTCAAGATTCCACTGCAAAGCTATGGTAAAGTTTTAATCTTTACATTCTGTTCCTGGAGATATACAACTGGTTCCATTTTTGGAACACTGTCTTCACTTCAACGTTATTAACTCACACTTAAGGAATTTGTTAAAGCTAATTGATTGAAGAAAAAATTCAAATGGGGAGATTGCTTACTAAAAATGCTTTGCATCAATGGGTTTGTGCAAAAGTAAAGTAACAACTATTATATTTAAAATCAGTATACCATGCCACAACCTATTGACTCACTTTCAAAGACTCTTCATCTCATACTCCCAATATATATTGCTTATTCATTTACCATTATATATTCTTCTCAGCTCAAGCTGGTAAAACCTGAAGTACAGAAATAGCCACGTACATTCATTGCTCATTTGCTAGGGACTTTTGAACTATTCTAGTGGCTTTTAGTACTGTGGCTTATTAGAGATTTACATAAATATTGCTATGTCAGTCTAATTGTTTTATGCTTTTATGTGGTGACTTTGGGTGATAACAGTTGCAGATATTACTACTGGGACAATTTATGCCTTGTTCATGTTCCATAGATTGTCAATTTCCTCTTTTAATTCATCATATTTCTAGTGTTTTTCATTTATTGATTTCTATATGCTATGTAAATATGGAATTACTATCTTTATTAAATCATTCTTGCTTTCTTATCCTGTATTATTGCATCCAGATGGTTATTATGGACGGTCCTATCTGTAATAAAGGGTTGGTTATAATATAATTTGTCAGACTGGAACTCTAAAACTGGATCAGGCTTGTATTGTGTCTTTTATGAGTTCGTATCTTAAAACAAAGTTTTGGTGAATGATATTTGCCACTTGACTGTGCATGCTTATGTAATCAGATTGAGTTAAACTGTTGCAGGATCCTCTAATGTGTTGGATTGTTTCAGGTTTCTCTTGGTATTTTCTGCATTTATTATCTTGAATTTGTCAGTCTTTTATTACGTATATGCCCTTCCCCCACTTGGCAGAGCTGATCACAACCTGGTCCTGCTAACGCCCAGGTACGTGCTCCTTGTCCAGCAGCAGCTTGTCTCAACATGGATTATAAGGAGGTGGACACAGGATGTTAACGAGGCACTGCAGGAATGCTTTGAGAGGACAGACTGGGATGTGTTATGTGAGCCACATAGGGAGGACATTAGCAAAATGACTGACTGTACCACTGACTATATCAAGCTCTGTGAGAATGCCATCTTGCCAGCCAGGATTGTACGCTGCTTCCCCAACAATAGTGACTTTTGAATATGAGAAGAAAGACTGAGGCGAGTACAGAGTGAACTGAGGGAGTGTAAACAATCCTCCAGGAGGAAGCTGGAGTACACGGTCCAGCAGAATAGCATAAGAGGCATGTGTTTGGGTATGAAGCAGATTGCTGGCTTCAAGGTTAAGGGAAGGAAGATCGAGGGCTGCCTGGACAGGGCTAATGAATTGAACTTGTTTTTCAACTGGTTCAGCATGGGACCTCCTACTGTTCCCACTCCCCCCACCCTTACCCAAACTACACACCCTCCCTGCCCCTGAAGCCTTCTCCCTCCATACCTCCCTCCCCTCTGGTGAGTGCATGTGTTCCAAATCCCCACCTTTGGAGTATCCTGCCTCCATGGGTATGACCACCCGGCACTGCCTGACTGCGACTGCAGGTCAGGTTAAGAGACAGCTGGAGAGACCACATCAAGGCAAGGCTGCTGGACGGGATGGTATCAGCCCCAGGGTACTGAAGGTCAGTGTGAGCAGCTGTCCAATATTTTGCAGCACCTTTACAATCTGGATGTGAGTCAGGAAAAGATACCGGTGCTGTGGAAGACTTGCTTGGTTCCTGTACCCAAGAAGCCAACTCCATTTGAACTTAATTACTACAGACCAATTGCCCTCACATCTCATGTAACGAAGGTGCTGGAGAGGCTGGTCCTGACTTAATTTGGACCACATGTGAGATCTTCATTGGACCCTCTACAGTCTGCTTACCAACCTCACGCGGGAGTGGATGATGCCATCATCTACTTGTTGCAGAGAGCTCACTACCACCTGGATGTCACTGGTAGCATTGTGAGAATCACACTTTTTGATTTCTCTAGTACTTTCAATACAATCCAGCCACTTCTTCTGAGCAAGAAGCTGTAAAGGATGGACGTAGAGAGATCCACTATCTCCTGGATTACTGACAACCTGACAGATAGACACCAGTTTGTACATCTGGGTAGTTCTCTTTCGGAAATGGGGATGAGTGGCACTGGAGCATGACAAGGTGCTGTCCTGTTCCCATTTCTGTACACACTTAACACCTCAGACTTTCAGTACAAATCTGACTCTTGTCACTTGCAGAAGTTCTTGATGACTCTACGGTAGTTGGGTGGATCAGAGATGGGCAGGAGTTGATGGACAAGTTTGTGGAGTGGTGCGGGAGGAATCACCTGCTCCAGGGTGTGGCTAAAACCAGGGAGATAGTGATTGATTTTAGGAGGAAGAGGTCTGTGACAAGTCCTGCATACATTCTGGGAGAAGTTCTGGAGGAGTGCAAATACTCGGGTGTTCACCTCATCAACAGACTTGACTTGAACACCAACACCAAGGCTGTTTAGAAGAAAGGGATGGGTAGACTCTATTTTCTAAGAAAGCTGAGATCCTTCAATGTGTGCAGCAAGATGTTGGAAATCTTTTTGCCAGTCTGATGTAGTGAGTGCAGTCTTCTTTGCCGCTTTATGTTGGGGGAGCAGCATCAGTGCTGGTAATGCAAAAAAGCTAAGAAAACTCCTCAAAAAGGCTGGATCCGTCCTTGGCTACAACCCGGACACTTTTGAGTTACTGGTGGAGAGCAGGTCACCAAACAAACGGTTATCCAGTATGTACAATCTGGCACATCCTCTCCATGTCCTACTGAATAAGCAGCGGAGCACCTTTTCAGACAGATTCATGTAGCTCCACTGTCACAAGGATCGTTACAGAAAATCTTTCCTACCAAAGAATATACAACAGTTCATCTCTGTGTGACAGGAGAACACACATCATAGTACAATAGTCTCTACTTTATTATTTTGTACATCATTATTGCACAGTATTACATGTTGGTCAATTATTATTGTGTATATTGTTATTCTGTACTTTATTATTAGTTGCTATTATTGTAGCGTTCTCGCTCGGGTGTAATGAAACGCCGAATTAAACGCCGAGATAAACCACAGTCAATGAAACAAGGTCGCAGTAAGATTAACCATTTACTGTTCACTCTTCACATTAACATATGGTGAAAAAGCGTTGCTCTCACTGTGATTTCTAATGCTTGCAAAACAACTTCTGCTCGGGTCTGCCTCGTGGTGAGCCCCCGCCTTCGTGTCGATCTCAAACCGGTATTTTCCCACAAGACGCGGCGAAACCGGGTGTGACGTCATCGCATGCCAATTTATTTTACAGGCAATGAATATACTTTAAACACTTCTAATTCTAACTAGAAAATACTAACAAATGAATTACTAAGCAAAAATATTATAAACTAAATAACTGCCATAAGGGCAATACAATTATATTTATTATTATTGCTAAGCTGAAACAAAAGATTTTCCCACGCCGGATCAATAAAGTACCTATTATTATTATTAATCATTTTTGTGTTAACCACCTGGTCCTATATTGCAGCCAGAAACACCTCTGTTTCTGGAAAGAAGTCTCCGACTATGAGCCAGGCATTCATTTGACAGTTCCTTATCAGCATCTAGTGTGCTCAGGTTGTGGGGATGTCTTCCATGGAGAGTCATGCTCTTCAATTGGTTGAATTTTTCTTCTATAGTGATAATTTTTTCATTTTCTTGGATTGTGATTTAAGTTTAGTGATGTGAACTTCTTATCAGACTTGCATATACTCGCATGGAGTGCTGAATCCTGTTTTTTAATTGATGAAAATATATACTTGGAAGGTTTACCTGACTGTTGTGTAATTTTTTTTGTCTGTTATTCCTCTTCCTCCTCCGGTCCTAGGTAGTGTTAATCTGAGTGCATTTGAGTGTAAAACTAAAATGTGTCATTTCAGTTCTTATTTTTCTTTGTAGAATTTCCAGAGCTCTGTTTGGCAGATCTAAGTAATTTCTGTAAAGTTTGCTTTAATGCGCTATGATCTATTTTTCTTTTCTTGTTGATATCCCAAGTACTTAAATGTTGCATATTTATCCATCAGTGCTATTGTTTCCTGCTGCCCTGTATTCTATTATCTCTATTGAACCTTTCTTTATGTTTAATGTTCTGCACTTATCCAGTCCAAAGCTCACGTTTGTATCCTTCAAAAGTAGTTCTACTATCTGAATTAATTGCTTTAGCTTTACTGATGGAGTGTATAATTTCAGACTGTCCATGTGTAGAAGGTGTGTCAAGGTATAATTTGTTCAGTTGTTTCTGATTTGATAGCGTATTTTTGCCTGATGCAGTAAATTAGAGAGTGGGTTTAAAGCTAGACAAACCCAGCGTGAGCTTAAAGAATTACCCTAAAAGAATGCCTCGGTATATTTTGATAATGGTGGTTGATTTTTTTGTTGGTTGTTAATAGATAGTGATTACAGTATACCTATTTTTTTTCTTTATGTATGTATACAGCTTGTTGTCTTTTGCACACTGCTTGTTCACCCTGTTGGCTCAGTCATACTTTGATTTTATTATGACTATTGTATTGGATTTATTGAGTACACCCACAAGAAAATGAATCTCAGGTTGTCCAGTATAGGGTGACACTTCAGAATCAGAATCAGGTGTACAATTCAATACATGATAATAGCAAAAGAAAAAAATAAATAAATAACCAAGTAAATCAATTAGAGTAAATATATATATATATATGTAATAGATTAAAATAGTGCAAAAACAGAAATAATATATATATTTTTTAAAACATGAGGTAGTGTTGATGGATTCAATGTTCAATTAGGAACCATATGGCAGATGGGAAGAAACTGTTCCTGAATCACTGAGTGTTTTTTTCTGGCTTCTGTACCTCCTTCCTGATGGTAATAATGAGATCATGCCCTGGGTGATGGCGTTCTTAATTATGGATGTCACCTTTCTGAGACACTGATCCTTGAAGATGACTTTCCCTAGCTACTTTTGGTCCTGTGCAGTAGCCCCCTGAACCCCACCCCCTTCCCCATATAGAAGTTTTTGAGTGTTTTAGTTGACAAACCAAATCTCTTCAAACTCCTAATCAAATTCCATAACTATGATTTCTCTTGTGTGACATTTTGAGATTAGAATAATTATAATCTTTCCTTGGCCTCTCACTGTCCCTTTGATATATATGTTTCATTTTCCAGTTTGTGTCCTCCTCTTAAGGTAGGTAACACCTGAAGTGATTCAGGTTCATGACCACTGGCAGTTTTCCCATTACAATCATTGTCATCCTGGTCAAAATAGAGGTCTTTTTAATGTTAAGCTTCTAAGTGGACATTAATATAGAGAAATTATTATTATTCCATTAACCATTTCAAATGTGGTTCAATAAATAAAACAGACAATTTTGGAAAATCTCAGCACAATTGGCAGAGATAGTGGGGAAAGACACAGAGATAATACTTCAGTTCAATAATCTGTCTTTGGACCATCAACGTGAAGCATTGTCCCTCTCTCTGGCTCTGCACCTGCTGCTTGACATACTGATTATTTCCAGCAAAACTGCTTTTTTTGTGAGATTCCCAGCATTCGTGATATATTTTTGTAATATTAACACATATTAACACACAAAAGCTACTAAAGCCATTATCCCTCTTGTTAAGAATCACATTAAAATAAACCATAAGTTATCCACCCCTCCCCTAAATAGTTAAATATTAAAGGAGAATCAAGATAAGCAGTCCAAATCAAAAAGACAAGAAAGATCTCTTTGAAGGGCAATTTGCAATTTACATGGTAACAGTAACCAGAGAAACCTTGTTATCTAATACAAACTGTTTACCTTGGAAATAATACAGACTAATGGAGTAAGATAAAACAGAATGCAGGTGGGTCAATCATTGAAAAATCTTTTAACTAAAGCTGCCTCCAAAGTGGTACGGCAATAGGTAGAGCAACAAATAGAAGGCTGCCATTCAAGTCCACAGCCAGTCACATCATCAATCCAATGAGTTAATTCAAGAAACTTTTACGGTGTTTTTAAATCAAAATTCAGAAATGCTCTCCATGAATCTATTGGGAAGCATAACAGGACTGAAACCATGCACCAACTTAATCTACACAGCAGTGATTATGATGCAAGGATGGGTTCTGGTCAGCAACAGTTCTTGACAAAGTCTTAAAAAACACAAAACAACCAGGAGATATGTCATTATAATCTTTGTTCTTAGCAATATAGTGGTGGCAATTTGAGGTTAGGAGGGCAAAGGTTTAAAAATGAAATCATTGCAAACAAAATAGTGTTAAATTGACTCTACAATGGCAAGTGTGAAGAGCAAAATGGCAAGAATAAGAATGCAGGTAGTATTATATCACAAAATATTTAAGCATTGAAAATCATGACTAGAAAATGTTACAAAACAGTCAATATTGGAAATTTGACTGTAAATTAGGTGAACTGTAAAGTCCATTAACCCATGCATGTTTATAATTAAGCAAGATAAATGTACACCTTACCTTCATTGGCAAAGTGTAGGAGCATTTACTCAAATAAAAAGTTTGAAATTTCTTGAAATATAGGCAATGAAGGTGCATGTGGATAACTTTTGAATAAATAAATCCTCCAAATGTTTAAATAGACAAAAACATGAAACAAGCTGAAAAATACAACTTTGTAAGACCATCAGACCTCCCTGAAGAACAACTCATGAGGTAAGAGCAGTCTGATAAACCATGTAATCAAGTTTACAAGGGAAACAATTAGCCTGGCCCATGTGACAACTATTGAGATCTGCTGTAATCAGAATCGGGTGACCTGCAAACATCAGAGTCAATCTCAGAGAGTGTGCTTGACAGTGACTATCACACACACTCCAACTTAATTTTAGATTTGAAAGTGGAATTGTCTGTGATATGTAATATTGATGAATAGTGGTAATGTTCATAAATGTATAACATGCAATGTCAATAAAATATTGAGAGATACTAGATGTCAGTCTTGCTGTAAGTCATAAAATCAGATTACTTTACAGGACAGAGGATTACTAAGATAGTTCCTCCAAAGCATGTATACTAGCATCAATTTACCTTTAAATCAACATGCACTATAAAGCAACATCCATTATCAAAAACCCCCACCATCCAGGCAATGCATTCTTCTTGCTACTATCTTCAGACAGAAGGTATAGAAGCTTTAGGTCCCACATCACCAGGTTCAGGAATAGTTATTACCCTACAAACATCAGGCTCCTGAACTGACATAAATAACTTCATTCACCACTACTCTGAACTGATTCTATGAACTACAGTATCACTTACAAGGACTCTTTACAACTCACATTTGAACATATAATTAAACATAAAACACTGCATCACTGTGCTGGAGAGACTGTCAAATGTTCAGTGCAGAGATAAACAGCAAGTCCAGCTTCACATAGCCACTCTCTATGTCTTGCAGCATAAGGACATTAGAATAATGCTTTCAGTGCCCTCAAGCACCTCATCTGCAGTCTGGGTCACTTGGTTTCATAGACTTCACCCGACTGAGTGTTACAGTTTACAATGGAAAGCTATGATCTTCACAATGGTGGAATGAAGAAACAACAGAACTTGGACGAAGAGGGAACAGAGGGTGTAATGCACACATTGCCTTGTTGTCCGAGCTCCAAAGGATAAAAACATTGCTTTAAGTCTGTTCCACCATCCAATATGATCATGGCTGTTCACCCAATATGAGCCTGAGTCTGCATTTGCCCTTACATCCCTTGATCCCTTTCAATATGTTTAATCATTTGGCTTCAAGTGCCTTCTGAGGCAGAGAATTCCACAAGTTCACCCCCTGAGGTAAGAAATGTTTCTTTCTCTCAGAAAATAATCTGCTTTCCCACTATTCATACCAAAGTGTCCACTACCTTACACTTGTCCACTATCTCAATCTGTCCAAATCACAGTGCAGCTTCTCCGTGCCCTTCTCATGGCATTCCCCTCAGTTTTCTATTATCTGCAAGCTTAGAGATGCTACATTTAATTCCCTCAACTGAATTTTTAATATACTGCTTACTTTGAATAGTTGGATTCCACAGCACTGATCCCTATGCTACCTCGCTAGCTACTGCCTGCTGTTTAATAAAAGACCCATTTATTTTAAGACTCTTTGTTCCAGCTCTCTAACATGTTAGTTCTTTACTCTTAATCCTATTGCATTAACTTTTCATACAAATCTCTAATGTGAGATATTATCAAAAGCCTACTGGAAGTTCAAATACTTCACTTCTACTAATCTTCTTCCTTGTACTCTGCTGCTACAAAAAAAAAATTGAAGTAGATTTATCAACCCTTTTGGCTTTGATAATGACTTTGTCTGATTCTGTCATTCTTCACTGCTCTTAAACCTTTTATAAATTCCCCTTCTTCCAACTTAAGGAACCTACCTTTGTCTTCACTGATCTTTTTCTCTTCACACATCTGCAGAAGCTTATATGGACAGTCTTGATTGTTTCTGCAAGTTTACTCTCACAATCTACTTTCCCCTTGTTAACCAAAACCTTTGTCCACCACCTAATTCTAAACTGCTCTGAAGCTTCAGGTTTACAGGTTTTTGTCACCCATTTTATACATCTCCTCCTTGTATCTAATACTCTCCCCAACTGATGAATTGCTTTCCTTCTTTTACTTGTGTACCAGACACAAAGGATCAAATGTAATTCATTTACATGTTCTTTACACGCTTGCTACTGTCACTCCTGAGTGGCGAAGTGGAGATAAGTCTCTACCAAAGGAGATGCAAGGTGCTCCTTCTCTCCACTAGCCTGCAGGTCACCCTTGGGCAAGGTGTAACACCTGCTTAGCCTTCTAATCAGGGTCATGTGAAGCCACGGGAGCAGGTGGTGGATGGTCACATGAGCATCTACTGGTCATCACAGGTCCTGGTTATGTGACCACTGACGACCAGGCAGACAATCTCTGAAGAGTATTGATAATGGCTGGGGTCACCCGTCTTGTACAGACACTGCCCAGAAGAAGGCAATGGCAAGCCACTTCTGTAGAAAAATCTGCCAAGAACAATCATAGTCATGGAAAGCCCATGATCACCCATGTCATACGACATGGCACAAAATGATGATGGTGATAATGGTCAATCCGCTAGTAAATCTTTAAGGAATATTCCCCAATTTATCATGGCTGTTTCATGCTTCCTTATTTCACAATTTCCTTTATTAAAATTCTGGAGTCTTATCTCAAAATTACTCTCACACTCTTCATCTCAACAAAGAGCTTTATCATGATGCAATTATTCTTCTGCAAGGGACAACAAGGCTGTTTCTAAATCATAGCTTGTTATTCAACACCCAGTTCAAGTAGCCGATGAATAATACCAGTAATAAGTTTACCACAGTGCCACATTGCTTGTTTTCAATGACAATTTTGCACAATCCATTTTTTCAGGTAACAATGAGAATATATTCAGTGACAACTTTATAAATTCAGTCACTTGCAATAACAGCGACAGAATTCAGCTTCACCCCACATGCATTGCCTTGCAGCCTTTGCCCATCCTGAGCTCCCAAAAGACACTTGCAAGCAGCTAAATTATGACTTGGTTGTCTCTTTTGTAAAATTAGACCACCTACTGATGATTACTATAGGAAACTGTAAAATAGTTACAATCCTTGCATGTGGTGGAACATATTGTGAGCTGTGCAAAGGAACTTAATGTAAAATCCAGTCTTTGAAAGTATGTAGTGTACATACAGAGCTTGTCCTGTGTACAGCCCTCAACAGTCTCTCCCTTCATGTTTCTTCTTCCAATTCTTCCCTCCGTGGTGCTGCTTTCTTTGGTGGCCAGCACCAACTACACCATTCCTCAAGACAAGGACAGAACCTCCATACCTGCCCACCACTCCCGCATTCCACAAGGACATCTCTTAACTTCCCAATCCCATTATCCATTCCCTACCTGATTTCATCCACCATGTCTACCATCGTCTTCATGCACATTTCTACATGCAAGGTTTGGTCCTGCCCTAGCTTTTAACTCATAACAATAGAATATTTTTACTAGGAGATGACACATTAACTATGCCCATATAAAGATATTGACTATGATTCTGTAAAGAGTAATGGAATTTTAGACCATTAAATAGAATTTTAATCATAGAAGGCACATTATTTGTGTGTCAGTTGGTTGAAGTGCAGCTTAGATGCTCAATGAGCTTAGTTTCCCCTCCATATACCGTAGAATGCAATGGGAAATTTAGACAGACAGTGCCATGCAATATCATGGCTGCTGCCGTATTGAAGCATGAAAATGGATTTTGGGAAACCTCATCCAACAAACTAGAACTTAATGAAGGAAGACATCCAGTTTGAGTGCTCATAAATGGATGGTCCTGAAGAGGCACTTCTTAAATGAGCTATTGTATTTACTACCTTCTATGTGAGTGAGTTCTTGGCCACTTACTGACAGAGAAGGTAGTAAATCTCATCTGCATATGATGCCTACCCATGTCTGAACTGCCGCTCCCAGCATTAAGAGGCTCAAATCTACTCATTCTGACCAGTAGTACTCTCTATTGGGATATGCAAGCTGAAAATTTTGAGAAACATATTCACCTGAGAAAGATTGGGAAAATTAAATCCCTTACAAGAATTTTCTAGCATATTGTGTATCGTATCCACCCTTCCCACTTACAGAGTGGAACAGCAATACATAATTGCATTAGATAGTCTGACCCATTTAATAAATATTACATTTTCATACAAAGCCCATATAAAATTATTAGAACTGCATATTGGTGGCAAACACTACATGTTCACTCTGTTCATGTCCTGACGAGGGTTTACATTGTTTATTAATTACTGAATTCTTGATTATTTAAAAATGATTACAATTGGATGTGGACAATTTTTCTTCCTGATCTGATGAATAAATAAAACATACATCTTTATGCTGAGAGCCAGCTGTGCCTTAATCATTTACAGGAGCTAACTGTTCCAAAAGTTACAAAATCATAAAAGTATAACTTTAATATGTAATTACTTTGTGATGTCACAAAATCATAATGCACGTTTAAAGAATATGTTTTGTTATCCATACATGGATCAAGTCCACCATCCCGAAAGCAACTTGTGTTCTGCTTTTTCAAAGAGACAGTAAGTCCTTAAAATGCATTATAAATCTAAATTTTAAAATACATCAGTCTTTTAAATCTGATTTTAGCTGTACAGTTTGTACAACTCAAGATGCTATCATTTGTTTTGTTATGCTCTGGTGGTAATATGCTATTGGGTGGCACCAGTGTTTTATAGAAGCTTTACTGCAAAATGGTTACTTACTCTTACAAAAACAGGCTATAATTCAAATCTCAAACAACTTAATTGAAACAGCTAAAATAATCATTCAAGCAGAATCAAAAATAACACTGTCTGTGAAGCTTAACAAGAAAAGATTAAGCAAATTCAGCAGTTAGATTTATATTTTTAATGTAATACATTTGATGTAGGATTTGCTGGCAAGCTCACCTATCCTATATTGCCTTTGGGAAGGTTGTGTCTATTTGAAAAAATTACCTTAAATCTATATAGCCTCTTCCACCATCTCTGGATGTCTTGAAGTGCTTCATAATCAATGAAATATTTTGAAAAGCATTCATTGTTGTAATGTTAGAAACACAGCAACAAATCTTCATATACACAGCTCCCATATACAGCAATGCCAGATATCTATAATCTGATTTAAAAGATGTTGGCTGAGGGATAGGTATTGGCCAGGATACCAGTTATCATCTCTGCAATTCTTTGAAATATTTCTTCTATCCTTGCCTGAGACAGAGAAAAAAAAATAGGCTTGATTTTAACATTTATGCAAAAGATAATATCTCCAACAGGCCTTTAAAATTGAACTGGGATATGAAAGAAATACTATATCAAACTACAGTAGATAGTTTCAGAATTAATTAAACTGGAAAAAATAAACATGTAGACTTTCAGGGGTTTTTGAATTTTGAGAAGCCCAGTTTGCACCCTTCCTTTTACATACACACACACACATACCCTCTCTCTCCCTTGCTTATGATGTTTCTCAGCTGACCAGCTATCACAGCATGTCACATGCCCTGGAGGGAGGCAAGGTAGAGTAGTGGCCAGCACAGAGCCAGCACTAAGCTTACTGAAGCTTTGAACATTCTCCCCACAATTGCACTGGTTTCCTACAGGTGCTCTGGCTTCCTCCCACATTCCAAAAATGTACAGTTCGGGTTAGTGAATCGCAGGCATGTGAGGTCAGCACCAGAAATGCGGCGACATGTTCAGGCTGTCCAGCACAAACCTCATTGATTTGCTTTGATACAAGTGATGCACCATCAATAACTCTCTCTGAGACGTAAAGGCGAGATATCGGCTTTTATTGACTGGAAGAAGGAACAAGCAGTGAGTGACCACCATACTACATCCTGGAGACTGAGAGCCCGGGCTCAGGCCTCAATCGCCTTTATACCGGGGTCTGTGGGAGGAGCCACAGGAGCAGTCAGCAGGGGGCGTGTCCAGACAGGCACACGCAGTTCACCACAACAAGTGATACATTTCACTGTAGGTTTAAATGTATGTGTGAAAAATAAAGCTAATATTTAATCTCTATCTTTACGATATAGTTTAAATTCTTTATAAACATTGTCAGGGAACTCAGGATTTTAAATATTCTTCAGTTTGATAAGGGGTGGCAGGTCCTGCCTCTGAGAACCATTTATTCAGGTTGCCAACACCCAAGAATTAATCAGCTGCTTGAACAAAAAGTGTTTGAGGCCAGGTTTTCACCATCTTGCTACCTGTTTTGATACAATTGGATGACTGAGTTAAGGAATGTAAGTGACTAATTTGGAGATATTTCCCAGTCTCTAATTAAAAACAGAAAAAAACAGGCATCACAGAGCAGAAAGAGTGAGACAGAAGAATAATTTGTGGACCACGTGAGCCTTGGTCAGCTTGAGAATTTAAACAAAGAAAGCCTACCTCCACACAATGATGAAACTGAGCTACCCACTCCTCATTAACAATTTCATGTCATCTGTTGGAATTGTACATGTTATTTTACATAATAATATCCTTATCTTCTCTTTTACAGTCACTTTTACCTATGAGCCAATTAATTACATAATTCAGCAGACCTATTGATGTAACCCTTATCAAGATAGCATCAATACTTTACATACAGCAACTAAACTGTTCAAGTCTCTGAAGTGGGACTTGTTCCCACACATTTATTCCCATTTGCAAGGGTAGTGATGCCCAGCATTTGTAATCGATGTGTCAAAGTTACTCTACTGGATATTGTCCCAACATCAATAAAGTGATATGTATCAAACACAGAAGAGTATGTGAATGAAATTTTGTGTATTCCTCTCTCCCTGTTGTTCTTGGCATTCAAGTGGAAGTGGTAGTGTGGGAAAGGACTTTGGTGTGAAGGTAGTGAACATCTCAGGCGAGGAATGAGATACCCGTCAAGCTTCAGCCTTCTTCAATATTGATCTTCTGTCGTGCATTTTAATGTCAGTGTAAAAGTTACACTGTCAGCAGAAACTAAGTAAATGAAATTGCTGGAAATAAATCTAATAAAATATTTTAAGATTTATAAGACTTGCTGCTAACATTCTTAGATGTATGCACTTTTTCACTGCGAACATTTAATTACAATTCTGCTATCGGCCTCTGCAGTTTTGCAGCCATATCAAATCAGCTACAATTTATTTATATGGAATTGTGGATCAAGGACACTGTTTCCTGGGTAATCATATGAAAATGCAAAAAGTAAAACAATATCCATTTTCATTTTTAATCTAGGGAAAGTATACAACATACAACCTGAAATTCATGATTTTCACAGATATCCACATTTCCTCCCACAGTCCAAAGACGTCCAATTAAATTAATTGGTCATTGTAAATTATCCCGTGATTAGACTAGAGTTAAATCAGTGAGCTTCTGGATGGTGAAGCTCAAAGGACTGGAGGGGCCTAATTCCATGCTGTATCTCCAAAATAAAAAAAATACAAAATCTCCACATGGGCCAAGTCATCTTCTCACAGCTACCATTGGACAGGAGGTGCAGAGACCTGAAGTCTCACAACACTAGGTTGAAGAACACTTACTTCCCTTCAACCATTCAGTTCTTCAACCAGCCAACCAAAACCTGAATCACTACAGTTCAGCTACACCTAACCACTCTGATCACTTCATACTAAACTAGACTGATTTTTTAATTTTTCTGTTCTTTCTTGTAAAAAAAAGTGTATAATTTATGTTTATGGTATTCTTGTGAACGCTGCACTGACCCTCAAATTTAATTTAATTTCATTTTTCAACATTCACATTGCTATTAAAAGGAGTTTTTTTCCAAAAAAAACATTTGGTTGGCCAGCTGTATAAAATTATGTTGTTGTAACTTTGTTGTTGGATCAAATGGTCCTCAGCATTTTCAATATATGTAATGATGGATGAAAGACTTTTTCATGTGTAATCATATGATACCATCATGCACATGAAGTACTGTAGATTTGTTTATAAATTTGCATATAAAATTTGTATATAAATAACATTCCTCCAAAAGCTGAATATGAGGGAAATTAATAAGGTTTGAGCGAATAAAACTTCAATATCTGATAAGCTACATTCAAGAAGCTGGCTGCAGAGAGTTGGGCTCTCAGCTGTGAAAACCATCCTCCCCCCATGAATTCTGCCTACACTTTTGCATTAAAGCAGCCAACATAATCAATGACCTCTCCCACACCGCACTTTCTTTTACCCGCCTCCCATTGGACATACTGTATACTAAAGCCTGAAAACTCATTATACCATGCTCACTTCTATCTTCTCTAACAGCTTCTATCCCGTTACAAGAATATTGAACAATTTCCTAGTTTAATCTACCTATTTAAAACCTTGCTCCTTATTGTCTCCCTGCACTGCATTTTCTCTAACATTTTATTCTGTTTTCTGTTATTGTGTTCCTTTGCACCACCTCAATGCACTGTTGGAATGAAATGGCTCAAGAGTCTTCGGCGAGGAGGCTGAAGGAGGAGACTGCGCCACAACTGGAGAGGGTGAAGACATGACCGCTAAGCTGATTCAGTGTGCTACGTGCATGATGTGGGAGGTCAGGGACACTGATGGTGACCCCGGCTGCTACAGCTGTGGAAAGTGTGTCCAGATTCAGCTTCTGAAGGAGCATGTTGCAGCACTGAAGAAAGAACTGGATGACCTCAGGTTTATCCGCGAAAACCAAGAGTTTTCTGGACAGGACCTACAGTGAGGTCGTTACACCGAGGATACCAGAAGAGAGAAAGGGGGCGACGATGAGGAAGGAAAGGATGCTTGAAGTACAGGAGACCCCAGTGGATGTACCTCTCGTAAACAGGTTCACCCTCTTGGAAGCTGTCAGGACAGAAGATACCGCCAGTCTGAGAGGCGGACAGGTCTTCGAGCCGAAAATTGGTGCAGAAGCAGAGCCGAGGAGTCAGACATCAGGAAGAGCCGTGGTAGTAGGGGACTCCATAGTAAGAGGTACAGAAAGGGGTTTCTGCGGAAACAGGTGAGATTTAAGGATGGTGTATTGCCTCCCTGGTGCGAGGATCTCGGACACCACGGACCAATTGCAGGGAATCCTCAAAGGTGAAAGTGAACAGCCAAAAGTGGTAGTGCATATCGGCACAAATGACATCGGGAAGAAGAGGAAGGACATTCTGCAGCAGGACTTCAGAGAGCTTGGAAGAAGGCTGAAAAGCAGGACTTCCAGGTTGGTTATCTCTGGTTTGCTTCCAGTTCCTTGTGCTGCAGAGAGCAGGAACAGGGAGATAATGGATCTGAATGTGTGGCTAAGGAACTGGTGCAGGAAGCAAGGATTTACATTCTTGGACCACTGGGATCTGTTTTGGGGTAGGGATGAATTGTACAAAAGGGACCGGTTGCACTTTAATAGATGGGGGACCAGCATTCTGACAGACAACATGGATGTGTTCAAGCTAAGTAGTGGGGGGGGGGGGGGGGATGGGATGAACTGGAAATATAAGGATGGAGTTAAAGGGAAAGTGAAAATAAGAAAAGTTAAAAAGGACAACAGAATCAATGGAGCAGTGTGGTGAACTATGTGCCTGTCTGGACATGCCCCCTGCTGACTGTTCCTGTGGCTCCTCCCACAGGCCCCTGTATAAAGGCGATCTGAGGCCTGACGCTCGGCCTCAGTCTCCAGGACAAAGTATGATAGACACTCACTCCTGGTTCCTTCTTCCAGTCAATAAAAGCCGATATCTCGCCTTACGTCTCAGTGTGAGTTATTGATGGTGCATCAAGCAGAAAGCTCAAGAAGAGATTATACAGTATGGCCAAGTGAAACAGGAATTGATATGAAAGGAGAGGGGAGTAACAAATTAAAAGTATTATATATGAATGCACGAAGTATAAGGAATAAAGTAGATGAGCTTGAGGTTCAGTTGGAAATTGCCAAGTACGATGTTGTGGGAATAACAGAGACATGGCTTCAAGCAGACAGGGCCTGAGAAATGAATATTCAAAAATATACATCTTATCAAAAGGACAGACTGACTGGCAGAGGGGGTGGGGTGGCTCTGTTGGTGAGGAATGATATTCAGTCCCTTGCGAGTGGGGGACATAGAAACAGGGGATGTAGAGTCAGTATGGATAGAACTAAGAAATTCTAAGGGTAGAAAGACCCTAATGGGAGTTATCTACAGGCTCCCAAACAGCAGTCTGGATGTATGGTGTAAGTTGAATGAAGAGTTAAAATTGGGATGTCGCAAAGGTAATGATACAGTTGCCATGGGGGATTTCAACATGCAGGTAGACTGGGAGAATCAGAATGGTACTGGACCCCAAGAAAGGGAGTTTGTGGAGTGCCTCCGAGATGGATTCTTAGAACAGCTTGTACTGGAGCCTACCAGGGAGAAGGCAATCCTAGATTTAGTGTTGTTCAATGAACCGGATTTGATCAGGGACCTCGAGGTAAAGGAACCATTAGGAGGTAGTGACCATAATATGATATGTTTTAACCTACATTTTGAGGAGGAGAAGGGAAAATCGGATGTGTCAGTATTACAGTTGAACAAAGGGAACTATGGATCTATGAGGGAGGGGCTGGCCAAAGTTCAATGGAACAATACCCTAGCAGGGAAGACAGTGGAACAACAATGGCAGGTATTTCTGGGAATAATGCAGAAGGTGCAGGATCGGTTCATTCCAAAGAGGAAGAAAGATCCTAAGGGGAGTAAGGGGTGGCCTTGGCAGACAAGGGAAGTAAAGGGCAGTATAAATATAAAAGAGAAGAAGTATAACATAGCAAAGATGAGCGGGAAACCGGAAGACTGGGAAGCTTGTAAAGAGCAACAGAAGATAACAAAAAAGGCAATACGCCAAGAAAAAATGAGGTACGAAGATAAACTAGCCAAGAATATAAAGGAGGATAGTAAAAGCTTCTTTAGGTATGTGAATAGCAAAAAAAATAGTTAAGACCAAAATTGGGCCATTGAAGACAGAAACGGGTGAATTTATTACGGGTGAGAGAAATGATTAAATTAAAGACGGTTCTTAAGGAGTCCATTTAGAATGTGCTGACACAGAAAGAACGTGCAGAGCAACTTGCAGGGCAACGTATAAACCAATTTGCAAAATCAGGATGAAACAATAGCTTGCTGATTAAAGAAGCGATACGGGTAACGGGAAGACATGCTTAACGGTTGAACAATAACGGTGTTAATGCGCTGAGGCTGATAAGTGGGCCAAAGGGTAATCACATTTGTAATTTTGTAATGAGATTAAGGAAGAATGTCTGCACCTCACATGGGTGCAACTCACAAAGTCGTAAACAAGTAGGGTATAAAAAACTGTGCAAAGTGTAATTCGGCACTCAATCTAGCAGGAGCTGGTTGGGTCCGACTCTGCAGACTCGAAAAATAAAGTTTACCATTCTGCAAATTGCTGAGACTCAGTGTGCTTCTGACAACGTGGGGGCTCGTCCGGGATCCACACTCCGGCCGCGGTGGACACGAGGAAGGACATCGGAGACGGTGCACCCCGCCAAGTTTGGCGGTCCCTGACTCCTTGCTCGTCGCTCCAGCGCGGCTTGAGCGAGTGATATCCGGACAGCGCAGAGTGGTAAACGGGGAGAAGGGGACAGTACCTGGTACTGGAAGTCCCCAGGACGCACCGGGTAAGTGCCTACTATTATAGTAGAAGGGTGCGGGAATAAGTAAGGACGGAGAAGACCGGGATCGCTACCCGGGGGTCCTCCTGATAAAAGTCCTTGGGACGCACCGGGTAAAGTGCCTACTGTTGCAGTAGAAGGGTGCGGGATTAAGTAAGAGCGGAATAAGATGGGAGGGGGTGGCTCTAAAAAGAAAGAGGAAACGGAAAGACCGGGACCATACCCGGGGGTTCCTCCTGATAGCCCCCTCGGTAGAATGTTTGAGAATCGGGGATGTGGAAGACTAAAAGGGAAACAAAAAAAAAAATGATACAGTACTGTTTAATTTGGTCGAAACAGCCGATAGAAAAACCTGCGGTCTGGTGGCCGCGGCTTGGGTCTGAGGAGGATTGGGTACGACAAGCCTTAAACATTTACGTTAATTCAAAACCAAATGTAAAACCGGAAGAAATTGCTTATGCTTTTTGTTGGGCTCCCTGGCCAGGAGTAACAACAAAGAGTTTTAAATTGGGCATTAAAGGGGAGCGGAAGTGGGACCCACTCGATCATTTACCCCCTCCCTATGTCCAGCCTTCTGCGCCCCTTGCGGGAGCAGAGGGAGGACGTGAAGAAAGTGAAAAAACAGAAGAAATAGACCCGGAGAGGGAAGTGAGGGATGTTAGGGAAAAAGCAAAGGCAAGGATCGAAACAAGGAGTGTGACAGGAGCAGATAAGAAAAAGAAAGACGAATTAAAAAAGGAAGAGGTACAGCTGTGTCCCCTTCGAGAGGTTCCAATGGGAGGAGCACGAGGAGGAACAGGATTTGTAAACGTCCCTCTGACAAGTACCGAAGTACGAGGATTTAAGAAAGATATGAAAACTTTATTAGAAGATCCAATGGGACTGGTAGAACAGTTGGATCAATTCTTAGGACCTAATGTTTACACTTGGGAAGAAATGCATGCGATTATGGGAACGCTATTTTCTGCACAAGAGAGGCAAATGATACGACAAGCTGCAATATCAATTTGGGGAAGGGAACAGCCGAATGAGTTACCGGGGGACCAGAAATTTCCAGTAAACGACCCACAGTGGGACAAACAAGCAGAAGAGAGAAGACGGCAATATCCCATTGCCATGGAAGGGAGGAGGGGATTACAACCTGTAATTGAGACATTAGTATCAGATGGACTCCTGGAAGAATGTATGTCACCCTTTAATACCCCCATCCTACCGGTCCGAAAGCCCGACGGCACGTATCGAATGGTTCAAGATCTGAGAGGCTTAAATGCGGTAGTCCAAACACGATACCCGGTAGTGCCTAACCCCTATACATTAATGAGCAAAATACCTCCTGAACATGAATGGTTCAGTGTGATAGATCTAAAAGATGCCTTTTGGAGTTGCCCGTTGGAGGAAGGTAGCCGAGATATGTTCGCATTTGAATGGGAAAATCCCTTCACTGGGCAGAAGAAGCAACTCCGGTGGACCATCTTGCCCCAAGGGTTCACGGAGTCCCCAAACCTATTCGAACAGGTACTGGAGCAAGTATTGGCTGGATTCCATTGTACCGAAAAGAACCAACTATTACAGTATGTCGATGACCTACTACTATCGGGACCAGCAGAGGAGGTAGTGCGAGACGATACTATAAGACTCCTGAATTACCTAGGAGAAAAAGGATTGCGGGTGCCCAAGAAGAAACTGCAATTTGTCGAGAAGGAAATAACATATCTCGGACACAGAGTCAGTAAAGGGCACCGCCAAATAACCCCAGAAAGAATAGCGGGAATAACTAAAATACTGCTTCCCAGGACAAAGAAGGAAATAAGACAATTTCTGGGCTTAGTGGGCTATTGCCGGATTTGGATAGAGAATTATACCTCCCTGGTGAAGTTTATGTACGACAAATTGGCAAAGGAAGACCGGGGAATAATCAGCTGGACCGAAGAAGAAGAACAGAAGTTCAGGAAAATAAAAGGGCAACTAATTCGGGCCCCGGTATTAACACTGCCAGCACTGGAAAAGCCCTTTCAGCTGTATGCAACAAACAATGAAGGAACTGCGTTAGGAGTACTAACCCAAGAAAAAGGAGGAAAGCGGCAACCTGTGGCCTTTTTATCAAAAATGTTAGACCTGGTATCCCGGGGATGGCCGACGTGCATACAAGCCGTAGCGGCAGCAGCCGTACTAGTAGAAGAAGCACGGAAATTAACCTTTGGGGGAAGAATGACGGTGTATACCCCGCACTCCGTTAGCACCCTCTTAGCCCAAAAAGACTCTCGCATACTGAAATACGAAACCATTCTGATGGTCGGGGATGATTTAAGCTTTGAAAAGAACAATAGTTGTAACCCGGCACAGTTCTTATACGGGGAATCAACAGGGGAGGAAACCGAGCATAACTGCGTGGAGCTAACAGACCTTCAGACAAAAAGTAGGGAAGATCTACAAGAAGTTCCCCTAATTGAAGGCAAGGAACTATATATCGACGGCTCCTCCAGATGCATCAATGGGGTACGACACAGTGGATATGCTATTATAAACGGGAGGACTAGGGAGACGGTGGAGTCCGGCCGGCTCCCGGGTAATTGGTCAGCCCAGTCTTGTGAACTATATGCCTTGCAGAGGGGACTGCAACTGTTAAGAAACAAAATAGGCACTATATACACCGATTCTAAGTATGCCTATGGAGTGGTACACACCTTCGGAAAGATTTGGAAAGAACGGGGGTTGATAACAGCCAGGGGAAGGGAATTAGCTCACGAACAAATGATAAGCATGACTCTGGAAGCCCTAACATTACCTCAAGAAATTGCAGTGGTTCACGTTCCAGGACATCAACGAGGAACAGCCCCGGAAGCAATAGGAAACCGGCTCGCAGATGAAGAAGCCAAATGGGCAGCAATGGAAAAAACGGTCCGACTTCTAACCCTGATACCAATAAGGGAAGGGCTTAACAAACTACCAGTCTTCACCCAAGTAGAAATAGACGCTATGAGCCAGCTGGGAGCCCGACAAACATCAGAAGGCGAGTGGAAGACCCCCGATGGACGGCAAGTACTGAATAAGGAAGTAACTCGTCATATACTGCAACAACTACACCAACAAAGCCATTGGGGAGTGCAAGCTATGTGCGACACTGTCCTAAGGGACTATGTTTGTAAAGGGATATTCACACTAGCTCAACAGGAGGTGTGGGGCTGTTACACCTGCCAAAAGATAAACAAGAAAATGATGCGTGCCACCCATAAGGGGGGACAAACACTAGCCGTCCGACCGTTCCATCGGATCCAAATAGACTTTACGGAACTACCACAAGTTCAGAGATGGAAGTACCTGTTAGTAATTGTGGATCACTTCACTCGGTGGGTGGAAGCATTCCCAACCACTAAAGCGGATGCCCCTACAGTGGCACGGATCCTATTAGAAAATATAGTCCCGAGATATGGAATAATGGGGTCTATTGATTCAGATAGGGGAACACACTTTGCCTCAAAAACACACCAGCTAATCTGTGACGCCTTAGGAATCCAGTGGAAGCTGCACACCCCCTGGCACCCTCAGAGCTCAGGAAGAGTTGAGAGGATGAACAGTACTTTGAAGACGCAATTGACAAAACTAATGATGGAAACCAAGCTACCCTGGACCAAGTGTCTACCCCTGACCCTACTAAGAATCCGCACGGCTCCTCGAAAAGATATAGGAGTATCCCCTTATGAAATGTTGTTTGGCCTTCCATATTGGAACAAGGTGGAGGGCTATCCTTCCCTGCAAGGGGGAGATGTCTTTGTAAGGGACTATTTACAGGCACTGTCTCGTTCTTTTGCAGAATTGCGCAGGAAGGGGTTACTCGCACAAACCCCACCTCTGGACTTCGCACTCCACCGAACTCAGCCCGGTGACTGGGTCCTGATTAAGACTTGGAAGCCAGAGAAGTTACAGCCGCAGTGGGAAGGCCCATTCCAGGTGCTACTGACCACCGAAGCCGCAGTAAGGACAAAAGAAAAAGGGTGGACCCACGCCGCGAGAATCAAGGGACCCGTAAAGCCCGAAGAAGGTGCAGAATGGACTTGCGTCCAGGGAGAAGACCCGATGGTGCTAAAGCTCAAAAGACGGACAGAATGAACTTTGGGACTGTAATGTATATACTGCTATTGTTGAGAAGCGCTGAAGGGGGATGTGATAAGTGCAGGACGACGGTAAGGGTGGGCATGACTATTTTTCCAGGGTCCTTTGTATCACACTCGCATGTAAACGAGAAATGTTATGACTACAACAAAAAGGAGGAGTATGTGGAAAGTTTAATCTAACCAACTGCTGCTTAAAGATAGATGACAACGGAAAGGTGGTTCAAAAAATATCAGATAAAATAAGGAAACTGGCCCACGTGCCGGTACAGACCTGGAAGCCGCTGGGGTATTGGGACTGGCTGGACGGATGGTTGAAAGGAGGCTGGTGGCGAACTGCTTTAGGGGTTATAGGAGGGGGATTGATGGTCCTCCTTCTGTTACCATGTCTGATCCCCTTCTTGCGGGAGCTAGTAGCTCGGGTGGCAAGACAAGTCATGCAACCAGGGGCCCCAGCTGATCCTGTTCAGGTACTCCTACAAAGGGAAATAGAGCTAGAGGAAGAAGCCTATGTAAACCCGTGGCAAAAGCCCAACTGATAGCACATTCTAAAAAGAAAAAGGGTGGATTGAGAGAAATGATTAAATTAAAGACGGTTCTTAAGGAGTCCATTTAGAATGTGCTGACACAGAAAGAACGTGCAAAGCAACTTGCAGGGCAACGTATAAACCAATTTGCAAAATCAGGATGAAACAATAGCTTGCTGATTAAAGAAGCGATACGGATAACGGGAAGACATGCTTAACGGTTGAACAATAACGGTGTTAATGCGCTGAGGCTGATAAGTGGGCCAAAGGGTAATCACATTTGTAATTTTGTAATGAGATTAAGGAAGAATGTCTGCACCTCACATGGGTGCAACTCACAAAGTCGTAAACAAGTAGGGTATAAAAAACTGTGCAAAGTGTAATTCGGCACTCAATCTAGCAGGAGCTGGTTGGGTCCGACTCTGCAGACTCGAAAAATAAAGTTTACCGTTCTGCAAATTGCTGAGACTCAGTGTGTTTCTGACAACGGGGAACAAGGAAATGGCAGATGAGTTGAACAGGTACTTTGGATCTGTCTTCACTAGGAAAGACACAAACAATCTCCCAGATGTAATAGTCATCAAAGGAACTGGGGTAAAGGATAAACTGAAGGAAATTTATATTAGGCAAGAAAAGGTGTTGGATAGACTGTTGAGTCTGAAGACTGATAAATCCCAGGGACCTGATGGTCTGCATCCCAGGGTACTTAAAGAGGTGGCTCTAGAAATTGGGGACACATTGGTAATCATTTTCCAATGTTCTATAGATTCGGGAACAGTTCCTGCTGATTGGAGGGTGGCTAATGTTGTCCCACTTTTCAAGAAAGGAGGGAGAGAGAAAACAGGGAATTATAAACTGGTTAGCCTGACGTCAGTGGTGGGAAAGATGCTGGAGTCAATTATAAAAGAGGAAATTACGACACATTTGGATAGCAGTAGAAGGATCAGTCTGAGTCAGCATGGATTTATGAAGGGAAAATCGTGCTTGACTAATCTTCTGGAGTTTTTTGAGGATGTAACTATGAAAATGGACAAGGGAGAGCCAGTGGATGTAGTGTACCTGGACTTTCAGAAAGCTTTTGATAAAGTCCCACATAGGAGATTAGTGGGCAAAATTAGGGCATATGGTATTGGGGGCAGAGTACTGACATGGATTGAAAATTGGCTGGCTGACAGGAAACAAAGAGTAGTGATTAACGGGTCCCTTTCAGAATGGCAGGCTATGACCAGTGGGGTACCGCAACTGTTTACAATATACATTAATGATTTAGATGAAGGGATTAAAAGTAACATTAGCAAATTTGCTAAAGCTGGGTGGCAGTGTGAAATGTCAGGAGGATGTTAGGAGAATGGACAGGTTGGGTGAATGGGCAAGTGTATGGCAGATGCAGTTTAATGCAGATAAATGCAAGGTTATCCACTTTGGTGACAAGAACAGGAAGGCAGATTACTATCTAAATGGAGTCAAGTTAGGAAAAGGGGAAGTACAACGAGATCTAGGTGTTGTTGTACATCAGCCAATGAAAGCAAGCATGCAGGTACAGCAGGCAATGAAGAAAGCTAACGGCATGCTGGCCTTTATAACAAGAGGAATTGAGTATAGGAGTAAAGAGGTCTTTCTGCAGCTGTACAGGGCCCTGGTGAGACCCCACCTGGAGTATTGTGTGCAATTTTGGTCTCGAAATTTGAGGAAGGACATTCTTGCTATTGAGGGAATGCAGCGTAGGTTCACAAGGTTAATTCCCAGAATGACGGAACTGTCATATGTTGAAAGATTGGAGCGACTGGGCTTGTATACACTGGAATTTAGAAGGATGAGAGGGGATCTGATTGAAACATATAAGATTATTAAGGGATTGGATACACAGGAGGCAGGAAGCATGTTCCCGCTGATGGGTGAGTCCAGAACTAGAGGCCACAGTTTAAGAATAAGGGGTAGGCCATTTAGAACAGAGATGCAGAAAAACTTTTTCACCCAGAGAGTGGTGAATATGTGGAATGCTCTGCCCCAGAAGGCAGTGGAGGCCAAGTCTCTGGATGCATTCAAGAGAGAGTTAGATAGAGCTCTTATAGATAATGGGGTCAAGGGATATGGGGAGAGGGCAGGAATGGGGTACTGATTGTGTATGATCAGCCATGATCACAGTGAATGGCGGTGCTGGCTAGAAGGGCCAAAGGGCCTACTCCTGCACCTATTGTCTATTGTATTGATTGCATGCAAAACAAACCTTTTCACTATACCACAGTGCACATCACAATAAAACAATTCTAATTCCTATAAAATAAATAACTGAAATAGTAGATACGTTAGTGGTAATCTTCCAAGATTCTTTAATGGTTCTTCTGATTTTCTTTGGTGCCTTATTTTAAAAACATTGGACTGTACTCAGCGCCATCTACAAAACTTGCTAGAAAGGAGATTAGTTACTTTCAGCTCTTCTTGCTGATTTTCAGACCAAAAGGCGGCTTCATAATATTAGCTAGATCTTTTGGTCACAGAAATATTAGTAAACAAACTTGGAAAGATTTTGGATGTATTTTGTGTAATTGCTAAGCAACTTAATCCTGCATCCTGATCTAATCTGAAAATACTTCTGTATATATTTGTTAAATCTAACCTTCTGTATAGTTAAAGTTTGGTTTCTCCTGACAGGTGAACTGATACTACATTAAAGATATATCGATTCATGATGAAATTTGGCAAAATGCAAATGAATGTACAGGTGTTTGAGAGAATATGGGAAAAGATTAGCACCTTTATCATCTGAATAGGTGTCAGAACCATTGAAACTACTAAAATCAGCATTTCAATGGCATCATCTCTTCACAGTCTGGATTTCATTTAGATGTATACAAGAGTTGATGGGAGTGGGAGACAGTCTTCCTTAAACATCAGTGGATTGTTCTTTTTTTATGTGAATACAATAAAAAGCCAATTATTCACAATAGGTATGTAGTTCACTTCACTTCACTACAACTGATACGATTTCACTATTTGAAAGGCAACAAGAGAAGATTTGATATACACTGCCAATGAAGTTATTTTAAAGGGCATTCCACTACTGAATGACCGCTTCCTACTGCTTTGAATCACACCCAGTTTCTTTCAATGTCAGCAACACAGCTGTTCAGCTATCAGACTGCCATTCAAAGCCTGCACCGGCTTGGAAATTGCTCTTCATCTCACGAGTGCCTTTTGTGGAAGATCTATAGCCTGAAGACAGCTACTAGTGGGCTGTTTTCACCTGCTCCATGGCAGGTTTGTGTGGCATACTGATCAAACAGATGTCAAAATGCTTCTTTTACTTTTGAATCTAATTTCAATTAAATTCACAACAATCAAAAATTAAGGAATTACTGCAGCTAAATTGCAGTGAAAGTAGGTCAAAAATGTACAGTATACCTACACCTTTATTTTAATATTTATTCCAAGTAATCAAGAATCCATAGGTAGTCTGGAATATCATGATTAGAAAGGAGACATGGCATTTCTGTTTAGTTTGGTCTGCCTATCTGTAAAAGTTCAAGATTAGTTTAACTTTAAATAATATAATCTGGAATTGATTTGCAAGATTGAAGGATGTGTGGTTAGCTAAATGTCAAACATTTGAATGATGGCTCCAGAGGAAGTGTTTAAAGCATTTGTTCAGGAAGTGGTCCGTGAAAAATTAACCTAATGAAGTAACATTCATTTAATTCCTCTGCTTTTCCTAATACAGCACACTGGGGAAATGGTCAATTGCAGTAGTATTAATGCAAAAAGATTAATTTCAGTGGAATTAAGGGTTTATTTTGCATGGATTCTTTTTCCCAGATAGCACAATATTGCAATGTAAAGCAAGAAAATTAAATCGAATGGTATGATGAAAATATTTCAAAGATCAAATATTAGAATGAAGATGTTACACCCTTGCAATTTAATTTTTAAACTGTACTGGTCAGCAACAGCCCAATTCACAGACCAATGCACTTAATTGTGATTAAAATTAGAAACTCAGAACTGTGGATAGCCAGAGTGATAACGGGATTAAACTACAACAAGCATTAAAAGGTAGCTGTCCAGGCTCAAAGTGAAATAGTCAACATTTATAAATTGAAATCATTGTCTCAAGAAGGATGGAGATTATGATTCTAGCTTTGAAGAAACAGTTAGATTCTAGTCTGGGGTACTAAGTTCAATCCGTTGGCGCCCGCACCTCAGGAAGGATAATGTTGTCCTTTGAAGGGATGCAGTCCGGCTACCCAAATGATATGAAGGCCAAAAGGATTAAAATATGAATGCAGGTTCCAAACATCAGACGTGAATTCTCTTAAATGGAGTAGACTGAGAGACAACCAAAGGATCTGCTTAATCTAAACAAGGACACAAACTAGTTTTTAAATCAGTTAATTCCTTGTTGAGGGGAAAGACTATAATATTATTAGGGCTGTTGATCAGGAGCAATTCCAGGAAGCACATTTTCAGACAACATAGAGACATAGAACACTACAGCACAGAAACAGGCCTTTTGGCCCATCTGGACAGTGCTGAACTGTTATTCTGCCTCATCCCATCTGGACTATAGCCCTCCATAACCCTCCCATCCACATATTTATTTAAACCTCTCTTAAACCTGCATCCTCTGGCAGCTTGTTCCACACTGAGGTGTCCCCTCAGGCTCCACCTAAATTTTTCCTTTCACTCTTAACCTATGACCTATAGTTCTAGTCTCACCCAACCTCAGTGGATAAAGCCTGCTTGCATTAATTCTATCTGTACCCCCCTAATTTTATACACCTTGATCAAATCTTCCTTCATCCTTCTGTGTTCTAGGAATAAAGTCTTAACCTGGTCAACCTTTCCCTATAACTCAGTCCCAACTACACCCTTGTAAATTGTCATAGGAATCACCATTGCTCACCACCAAGCAGATATGAACTTTGAATTGATTACTACTTTCAAAACTAAGATTGATAGATGCATGTAATGAAAAGTTTTAAATAATGTGTGGCCAAGACAGCTAAAAGAAATTGAGATACAGATTATTTGATTATCTGAATGAAGAAACAAGCTCCTCGTCCAAGAGACTGCAGGTGCAGAAATATGAAGCAACAATAGATCTGCTGGAAAATCCCAGTGGACTGAGCAACATCTGTGGAAGGAAAGGAATTATTGATGTTTTTGCATCAGGGCTTGTGCAGGATTTCAAACTAAAATGCAAGCGATTCAGTTCTCCCACTGATGCTGCTGAAACGTTGAATTCATCAAGCAGATTGTTTGGTTCTCCTCGCCGCTGGTAAAGGGGCTTGTCGCGTCCATTCTGGGGCAGCTAACTCACCTTTGGTCTCCACTGGATTCTCAGTTCCCACCTGTGACTCCAAGTAGCTGCTTGCACACGACAATGACCACACCGGGGTACACTGCTTCGACAAGCAGCTCAAACCACGTGAGGGTAGCCCGCAGCCTCGTACCCTGGTGAGAGAGGGACATGTCTGTCCCAGCGTGTGAAGTTAGCTCTGAATGAGATCCACACTGAGATCCAACACCCAGGAGTGTGGTTCTGCAACATTCCATGGAGAGGGAAGGGCATGACAAGGAACAGAAGACGTCATGGTCATCCACTGCAATCAAGGAAGACCACAGTTTGTGATGCTTGTTCATACCACTGGACCTGGACTTCTGAGGTCGAGAGAGCGGAAATGCCTCAGTGCAACGGCTTTGAGAACTCTCCTGGGTAGGTTTCCTGTTATCGTCAGACACGATGGACAAATGCCGTGTTCACTTTAAATTTGTTCACTCTGCGTTTACTGCCCTGTCCATTTTATTCACATTTTATTGGCCATTAAAAAGTAGCCGATGAAGGTGAACTTTACCTTTTTTTCAGATCTCTTTGACATGTTGACCGATTACACTTTGTGACTGCTTTGTTCTTCCTGGTTATTGATTGAAGGCTCCCAGTAAAATAATGTTGCCATTCTTACACATCATATTTCATCACAGAGCAAAGTAAACTCTTTTCTCACAAGAAACGGGAGCAGATCCATCAAGTCTGCTTTGCCAATCAGTGGAAATATGACTATTCTGTATCAGTTTCTCAGCTACACCTTCCTGATTATTTATCAGAAACCTTGATTTCTCTACAAACAAATATCCAACTACCTCAAGGGTGAAAATATTCAAGCACTCAGCTTCTGCCGTACTCTAGGCAACGGACTCCCAAGATGTACAATCCTCTGACAGAAGAGATTACTGCATCCTAAATGCCTGGACATTTCTTCTGATATTATATCCCCATTGCTCTATATTCCTGCAGGAGAGGAAACATCTCAGAATTAGGTTTATTATCTCCGGCATCTGATGTGAAATTTGTTAACTAAGCAGCAGCAGTTCAATGTAATACATAATGTAGCAGAGAGAGAGAAAAATAATCATAATAAATAAAACAAAATATAATAATAAACAAGTAAATCAATTATATATATTGAATAGATTATTAAAAATATGCAAAAACAGAAATACTGTATATTTTAAAAAGTGAGGTAGTGCCCAAAGCTTCGAAGTCCATTTAGGAATCGGATGGCAGACAGGAAGGAGCTGTCCCTGAATTGCTGAGTGTGTGCCTTCAGGCTTCTGTACCTCCTACTTGATGGTAACAGTGAGAAAAGGGCATGCCCTGGGTGCTGGAGGTCCTTAATAATGGACGCTGTCTTTCTGAGACACCGCTCCCGAAAGATGCCCTGGGTACTATGTAGGCTAGTACCCATGATGGAGCTGACTAGATTTACAACCTTCTGCAGCTTTGTTGGGTCCTGTGCAGTAGTTCCTCTATACTGGACAGTGATGCAGCCTGTCAGAATGCTCTCCACGGGACAACTGTAGAAGTATTTATTGAGCATATTTATTGACATGCCAAGTCTCTTCAAACTGTTAATGAAGTAACATCTCAGCAGAATCCTGTCAGAACTCCTGCTCTTCCTCATAAGAAAATCCCTTCATGGTCATGCGAAACACTCCCCAAACACTCCCGATGTCAGATTGAACAGGGAGAGTAAAACTTTGTGCCATACTCCAGATATGATTGCACCAATGTTCTACACTCTGAAAGCTTCCCTACTTTTATCATTCATTCCAACTTTCCTTTTGGTTTTATAATTATTGTTGTGCTAATTTTCTGTGCTTCATAATTGATTTTAAAATCAATTGTGGGATAATTACTGCACAAAAGGAAACTGTTTGTCCCAGTAAGCCTGCATGGCTCTCGAAGAAAAGGTAATTCTTCTCCTCCAACTGTAGATATGAACACCACAATAAAACCTGCCTTTGCTCTATTTTTATTCAGTCCCTTTCAGAGCCTATTGATTGTTCTATAAAAAAAGGTTTTATCCTGAGCCCATTTTTTCATATCATATACACAATCACTCTGCAACATCTCTTCATTAAAAAAAATTGTACTCTGCTTTCCCATTTCATGTAGTTCATTTGGCAAATATGATAAACTGGAAGTTGGATGCACTTTTGAAAAGGTCTGATAATTAAACATTAAACCAAATAAAACCAGCAGATAAACAGTGCAGTAAAATAGAGTCACTAACCTAACCCTTATCAATGAGGCGTTCCTTAAAGAAAATAAAACTGATTTGGTGAAAAGATGTGCCACTGAGAATGGGTGCTTAAGGACTGTAAACAAATTATTCCCAGAATTCTAAGGTTTTAATGACCTGGTATACTTTTGCTGCATGGCCGTTTTGTACAAAAGAGTCATGTAACAGATAAAAGCACATCAAGCATTAAAGTACATCAAAGTATGTCAAGAATGTCTTTTATAGACAACATCACAGTAAAAAAAATTACATTCATGGAAAGTCATCAATATAGTCTATAAAGACCGTAAGATACAGGAGAGAATTAGGCCATTCAGCCCATCGAGTGTGCTCTGACATACCATCTTGACTGATTTATTTTCTTTTCCACCCCATTTTCCTGCCATTACAGTGTATACAGCATATCACTCCTTAGCTTTTATTAATTTTTTGATATAATAGAATGAGAAAGGGGCAAATCAGTGATTGCCTTCTGAGGTATTGAATTGAATTGACTTTATTTCTTACATCCTTCACATACATGAGGAGTAAAAATCTTTACACCTCCATCTAAATGTGCAATCATAGTATTATATAATAATTTATAATAAATAGAACAGTCAATGTAATACAGAGTGCACTTAAATCAACATGAGTTCATCAGTCTGATGGTCTGGTGGAAGAAGCTGTCCCAGAGCTTGTTGGTCCTGGCTTTTATGCTGTGGTACCGTTTCCCAGATGGTAGCAGCTGGAATAGATTGCGGTTGGGATGGCTTGGATTGCCAATGATCCTACGGGCCCTTCTTACACACCTGTCTTTGTAAGTGTCCTGTATAGTGGGAAGTTCACAACTACAGATGTGCTGGGCTGTCCGCACCACTCTCTGCAGAGTCCTGTGATTGAGGGAAGTACAGTTCCCATACCAGGCAGTGATGCAGCCAGTCAGGATGCTCTCAATTGTACCCCTGTAGAAAGTTCTTAGGATTTGGGGGCCCACACCAAACTTCAACCATCTGAAGTGAAAGAGTCACTGTTGTGCCTTTTTCACCACACTGCTGGTGTGTACAGACCATGTGAGGTCCTCGGTGATGTGGATACCAAGGAACTTGAAGCTGTTCACCCTCTCAACCCCAGATCCATTGCTGTCAATAAGGGTTAGCCTGTCTCCATTCCTCTTGTAGTCCACAACCAGCTCCTTGGTTTTGCACCATTGAGGGAGAGGCACTTAAAGACACCTTATGAAATAAATCAGAATAACCAAAACCACCTATCAAATGTAGTTGTCATCTGCAAACCTCAATGTTATAAATGATCTTATTTGCAGATTTTTAAAATAGGCTCTTACTTGACAGGGGTCTTGACCTTGGAGAAACCCACTTGGTGGAGCAATAAGATCAGTGCCGGACTCCGGAGTGAAGGTTCCCGAGTTCGAATCCAAGTCCAGTTGAGCGTTGATCTAGCAACTTGGCCTCGTAAAAACAAGAATAGCTTGCTACTGTAACACCATCATGATGGTGCCCTGATAACTCCACTGCCGAGTTAAAGGCTGTTCTTCTTCTTTGACCTTGGAGCTGGAGCTTCAGTTGCATTCGCAAATGTGTTGTTTTATACTAGTTTTCCACACTCGTGTGTATTCATTCCTGTTTATTTTTCTTATATTATATGATTGATTTAGGCACAGTGTTAAATTAAAAAATGCTGTAAAGTATTGATTGAACAAATGTACATACAATCCAGTTTTAGCTTTCCAACATACACTTAGTCAGCTAAATTGATTTTCAAATGTTTTCATTATTTCCTCGGTCATCGTCATTGTAATACTTTTGTTGTTTCTCACAAAGAGGCATTTTTACTTTATTTTGTGATTATTGCCCTAGTCAGCTCCTCTTCCCTAATAAAGTCATAGTGATATAACAGATGAGCAGCCTCATTGGCCCACCATGTCCCTGCTGACCATTAAATAACAATCTATACCAACTAATACCATTTAATCCTTGGCTTCCTATGTGTTGGCTTACCAAAACACTACTTGTTGTGAGGGTATCAGCCTCGTCCAACTACTCGTGCCTGCTTCTAATTATATATTGAGTAAATAGAAGTTCTTCCTTGCATCTCTTTTAAACCTACAATCCTTTTCCACAAATCTAAAAGAAAATCTATTTTCAGAAAACTCCACTAAGAGAAAAAAGCTTCTTTTTAGTTATCCCATCTTCGGCCCTCAAATTTTGTCGATCTGCATCAAGTCCCCCAGTGGCACTAAATTAAGGCCCTCTGTTGACTGCATCCCAGCTATCCACATGATACACAAACCGGGGCAGTACAATATGGAGAGCAAGCGGCTGCCCATGCAGCAGGCTCCCCTCTCCACACAGCTGATGAATCCAAAGGAACAGCAGAGACTGATACAGTTTGGCACCAGCAGCATCATAGGAGTTGCCATTTAGCATTAAACTCTATGTTGGACTGCTTAGGGATTCTAGCTCTGGAATTTTTCTTGGGGTTTACTCCCGAATCCTTCCCAATGAGTGGGTATAGCAGCGGTTTGTGATCAGTGTTTTCCTTCTCCCAAGCACAGATACTGAGCCCAATTTGACCGAAGCAACTGGTTTTCTGGTAACTGTAACCTGCCTTTGCCCCTTCTGTCAGTAGAAACGGTTCTGCCAGGCTCAGCAGCCAAGTCACATGCGAAGGTCTGGTGATGAACTTGATCATCAGAGGCTATTTGAGACATATGCCGTTGGGAGCACTTAATAGGAGGTGGGAGTCTACCCCAACTACCAGGCGCCAGCCATAACAAACTTAAGGGCATGACGATAGGACTAAATTTTGGATACAGTTTCATACTTTGGACCTTTCCCGCACAAATAATGGCGGCTGAGTGGTGCAAACATAAACTGTAAAATCATAGAGCATGCATACATGCTCCTCAGTCCAATCACCTAGCCACTCCAGTTCCCTGCATTCAGCTCGCACCCCGCTAGGCCCTGACGCTCCATGTACCTCTACATTCTTCTGTGTGTAGATGTGTGCCTGGACTGGGGGGTGGGGGTGGCTAGTGGAAACTAGCAGAACAAGGTCTCAAATTTTGAATTTGGGTTTCATTACAACAGAGTAGCAAACTTCAGGAGTAGATTGCTTGCTAGTGAAGATGAATGAAAGCCTGGCTACTGTGACAGCAACAGGAGTCCACAACTGGGTAAGGAATGTAAAAAGGAACTATCCAAACCTGGAGGGAAGGTGGGTTGAGGTGGAGAGGAGCAACCGGCCTGTCAAATCATTTAATTCTTTGCCTTAGTGTTGATGGATTAGTTAATCAAAGTTATTCCCAAGAACTGAAAGAAGATGAGAAGCATGTCTTTCAGAATCAGGCATCAGGACAATATAGAAAATTGTGCAGACTAGGAGTTATGCTTTTTAATTCCAAAACATTAAACTAATTCAAAGGCAAGACACAAGAGTCCAGGAATACAAGCCTAGTTTGAGATCACTTTAAGCAAGGCACAACATTATATCAAGTGGTAATGTAATGCCATAGGCAATTAAAAGGCAACACGAGTGAATCTGCAGATGCTGGAAATAAATTAAAACACAAAATGCTGGCAGAACTCAGCAGGCCAGACAGCATCTATGGGGTGCTGTCTGGCCTGCTGAGTTCTGCCTGCATTTTGTGTTTTTAGACATAGGCAATTAACATATTTTTACATATAACCCAATATTAATTATTAAAAAAACAAGAATTCTTAAACAACATATTTACAAGATTACTCAAATACTATTGAAGTGTTAAATACACAAAACTAGGTTTAGTATCAGATATGGCTAATACATATCATCGAAGAAGACAATTATAAAAAATGCAGATAAGGAAGGACTAATGGGCGAGAAGTCAACTTTGAACTAAGTGATACATTACATATAGTGTTTTTAGATCTAAAAATAATGACATAAGTTACACCGATAAGGAATTTGCATGAAAATAAAACAAGAAAGCAAATGAATATCTGTGAGTGGCAATATATACTCAGTGGAGGGCTGCAAAGACCAATGCTTGACCAAATCCTCCACCGTGAGGAAGAAATCACCAAGCTTTATAGTGTGAGCTTCAAACAGAAATGTTTGTTACAGGTTTAGAAGTGGGAGTAAAGGCCAAAATTCTCTTTCTCATTTCAATGTGGAATGAAGACTTCCTTCAGTTCTATTAGCTAAGATCGACCAAAAAACACTTAAGGAATCCTGTATTTATTTGGTTTGTCCGCTTCAGTTATAGGTCAGCATGAAGCTGCACAACAGTCAACTTAATTTCCCTTTGCACTTCCTCCTCTTGAGAAAAGAACCATATCTGACAGTTTTGCTGCCCGAAGGAAGGGGGACATTGGAACCTTCATGTGGGGTAGTTTTTAGATTAAGTTATATTAAGAATCAAATTCCAAAGCAAAATCAAGTTTATTATTACTGACAAATGTCATAAAATTTGTTTTGTTGCAGTAGTACAGTGCGATACATAAAAATAACAACAAAAATAAAGAAAGAAATAGATAAATAGTGCAAAAAAGACAACAAAATAGGAAAGTAGTGTGTCACGTACCTCGTGACTGGGTTACCAAACCAGCAGAAATGGAATGATACGTTGGAGTCTGATGGTACTGTAACTAAAAGTGTTTATTAGTAAACTAAGTAATACAGTACAATAAAATGCAGATATACATATAAAACATGTTAGCAATGATATATACAGAAGTGTAGAAATAAGAATCAAATCCAAGCTCTATCAAAGTCTAGGGGTAAATGAATAGTCTTAAGATGACGCAGAGTTCAGTTCAGTTTGGGTTGAGGTAGTTGCTGTGGTACCATTGGAGGGGGGAGGGAGGGAGGGGAGGGGGAGGGGGAAGGGGAGGAGAGAGAGGGAGAGAGAGAGGGAGGGGGAGGGGAGAGGGAGGGAGAGGGGAGAGGGAGGGAGAGAGGGAGGGGGAGAGGGAGAGGGAGAGGGAGAGAGGGAGGGAGGGAGGGAGAGAGAGAGAGGGGGGGAAACCTTCCATTGTCTTCTTGTTCCATTGTGGTCACCGACTACGACCCCTCCATTCCAGGCCAGACCGTTCTTCAGTGATGAACTTGTCACCCAGGCGAGGGTGGACACACACACAAGCCCTCACTGGCCTGCCTTCACACACTGTGAGCCTCTGACCGATTCCCCCGAATCGATCCTCCAAGCCCCCACCTTCCTGTGGGTGCACAACACTCTTTCAGTGTCCAGTGGCATGTCTGCCTGTGTCTGAGCAAACTCGTCTTTTATCTCCCCTGCCGGGGTACCAGCCATCCATCAACTGTCCATGTCCATCTCCATCAAACTGGGCCCCTCCTTGCTGTCTCAGCAAGAATGTTAATGAGCAAAAAGAAGAGTGTCCTTGTTGTAAAGGTGAATAATCCATGAAGAAGCCATAATACTAAATCATCCATGGGGCCATAACCTTAAATCTTTGTCTCTCTCTCTCTCTCTCGCGCTCATTAGCAGCATAGTTCACAGGGGGGTTAACTCTGGACCCCATCTCCATCTGGTTTTCTCATTACACATAACAAGTGTTAGTGGACCTTTCAGATTTGATGGTGGAAGGGCAAAGCTATTTCTGAAACATTGAGTGTGCCTTGTCAGGCTCCCTGGTCCCTTAAGGTTGTTATAACTGGGAGTGGTAGTGGAGATAAGCTCCTACTATCTATTAAAAGCTCCCAATGGCACGTCTCAAAAAGCTTCTGATAACCAAGTCCAGCTTTTCGCCTTCACATGTGGCTCAGCTACCAAGCACTGCGGAACCGTTTCTACTGACAAAAGGGGAAAAGGCAAGTTGTTAGTGCCTTAAAACCAGTCCCTTTAGGCAGATGGGGCTTGTAAGCCGTGGGTGGCAGTTCATCTGGGAGAAGGAAAACTCTGATCTCAAACCACCACTGCCTTGTGGCTCTACCCACTCATGGGGAAGGCTTTTGGAGTGAACCACAAGGGAAAAGTCTGGAGCTGGAGTCCCCAAGACAGTCCTATTTTGAGTTCAATGCTGACTAGCTACTACTGCAACACTGCTGGTACCAAACTATATCGGTCTCTGCCGTTCCTTTGGATTCATCAGATGCATGGAGAGAGGGAGCTTACTGCATGGGCAACAGCTTACTCTCTGCATCTTATGGACCTGAATTGCACTTCTAGCAACTAGGATGCAGCATCCATAGTTGACCCTGATCGATGGAGGCCTACTTTACAACCTACCTCCTCCCTAATAGTAGCAATGAGAAGAGGTCATCACCCACGAAGTGAATATCCACCTTCCTGCTGCACCACCTCTTGAAGATGATCTCAATGGTGGGAAGGATTGTGCCCGTAATTGAGCTGGCGGAGTCTACAACCCTCCGCTTCCTCCTTCAGTTCTGTGCATTGAGCCTCCAGTGATGCAACCTCTCCAAAGTATATTTGTAAAAATTTGCCATATACTTTTGTGACAAACAAGATCTCCTCAAAATCATGCTAAAATATGGCCACCGGCGTGCCTCCTTTGTAATTTCATCAATACGTTCAGCCCAGGACAGATGCACTGAGATGCTGATACTCAGGAACTCAAAGCAGTACACCCTTTCTACTGCTGATCCCTCAACAAGGACTGTTGTGTGTTCTCCCAACTTCCCCTTCCTAACATAATCACAACAGGTTGTGATTTAACATATCTTCTGAAAAGTTAGTGGAAGTCATTTCAGTAGTAATCAGCAGAAAAGAATTAAACAAATGCCCGAAGGGTAGAAGTTACAAGGCCATGAAGAAAGGTCAAGAACAGCTCTGTACCATTTCCAGGAGGCTTTTACAATTATCTGACCTAGACCTTCCACTGACTGGTGAGCTACCAGCCCTCATCAGTCAACTGCTTTCGAAATCTCCTGTCACTTGCACTCAGTTTCATCATCAGAATCGTCCATTAATATTTTCCAGCTGATTGACAAGGTACAGCACAATGGAGCAACTTAATCACTGAAACTGATAGATTCTTTCACTGAATTACTTGACAGCTGATGAATTTTGTCCCCAGGCTTAGTGGATACCAAAGGTATCAAATGGCACTGACATTTGCAAATTTTCAAAAGCTGTTAAAAATGCAAAATACAGTTACAATTGTCTTAGATTGTCATAAAACTGAAATACCCCAAAAGTTAAACATTTACAACAGTTAAATATAATTGAATCAATTCAAATAAATAAAAGGGAAATTTTGTGTTTATTTTGCTCCTGCCATCCTCCCTTCCAAGCCAAGTTGATAGATGCACTCATTTTCTGGCAAGTTAACCCAACACAAGTTCAGAAGGCAGATTTCCAAAACTAAGAGCTCAGAAATCTGTGGAATGCTAGATTCCCAGCTGGACATAAACAAGTGTCTAACACCGAAGTGCAGCTTTCCCAAACCAAAGTTTAGCATTTCTGCTTTTCTTAGCAACTCTGAAATCTCTACCCAGTTATCTACAAAAAAAATGTCAGCAGTTCCAATTAGAACTTCTGGCTTTTACTTGGGAGACCCAGGCTGTTAAAATTAAAATTTATGTTATTGAGGTATCTGTATCATTTACTGACATTTTGGATGAGCACCTAGATCTATTGCAATATGTCTTTTGAAAATATTATAGAAACTTATAATATTAAGAGATTACTTCTAATTTTCATTGTCCTTTTGAGAGTTTTCTTTCCTTTTCCGGCTAAATGACATTTTGAAATATGAGAAGAATTCCCCAAGTTTATTTTTATGGACAGAAATAGAACTAAAGCTCTGCCAAGTAGGTCAATCTAAAACCAGTGACAGACTGCAACCCACCTCCTACTGTCTTCCTACTTACACTTACTGATGGAGGATTTTCCACCTAACAAAGACCATATGAATTAATGACACAGATTGCAGGACAGCAGACATGAAACATGGAGCTTTGCCATCTGTCTTGAGAAAAGCTCCAGGTTTTGTGAACATTGGAGTTGTCCCTACTGGTGGCCTTAATGGTCCGCTGCTCTTCCAAGTGCCCTTACTCCTCCAGCTTTCAAACATGTTGCATTGTTATTAGATGGCACGTGTGCCTTTGTAAGGACAGGAATCTCAGACATTACCAGTACCTTTCTGCTTCATAATTACCAGCATCGCTTGACTATAAACATTTTTCCTGGATCCAAAATTATTGTACCATCACCATGATTTACCCCACATTCCAGAGATATAATGGTTAAGTTTGGTAAATTGTGCTTCCAGTGACAACATGGCATGACCACAGCGACATTAACTGTCCGTCCCTAGAACATCCTCAGACTGTGTTGTTCCTTGACACACAAGGCACATTTCATCTTAGTATGTTTTGATGTACATCTGACAAAAAGATCTTAATCTTAATCCATGATTAACCCAAGAAATAGAAGGAGTAGGCTATACTGGCTGTGGTGAACTACATATACCTGTCTGGACACGCCCCCTGCTGACTGCTCCTGTGGCTCCTCCCACAGACCCAGGTATAAAGGCGATTGAGGCCTGAGCCCAGCCTCTCTGTCTCCAGGATGTAGTATGGTAGTCAACTACTGCTTGTCCTTTCTTCTAGTCAATAAAAGCCGATATCTCGCCTTTACGTCTCAGAGTGAGTTATTGATGGTGCATCACTGGCTATGAAGCTGCTGCACTAGATCTGGTAACAAATCCACTTTTCTTGTATGACGCATAATTATTTATTCCCATGTATTCTAGGCATCCTGACTCTCCAACTTTTGCAAATTTAACACAGGTAATAAATACTTCAGCACCTGTTGTAGAAACTATATCACTTGTAAACTGGTGGAACGCAAAAGGCCAGGCAGCATCTATAGGAAGATACACAGTCGACACTTCAGGCCAAGACCCTTCGTCAGGACACTTCAGGCCAAGACCCTTCGTCAGGACACTTCAGGCCTGATGAAGGGTCTCAGCCCGAAATGTCGACTGTACTTCTTCCTATAGATGCTGCTCGGCCTGCTGAGTTCCACCAGTATTTTGTGTGTGTTGCTTGAATTTCCAGCATCTGCAGATTTCCTCATGTTCACTTGTAAACCCTTAGCTTTAAAAACAATCATCATCCTCATAAGCAGATGAAGGACAGCTCACATGTTTTTTCATCGTGGCTATTGGCCATAGATTTCATTAGCATAGCACCCAAGAAAACAGGATGTTTGGTCTGATCTGTGCAGTAATTGCAGTACATCTGCAAACATTGTAGATCTTTTCTCAAAAAAAGACTTTTATCGAAAAATAAGTTATTTCCAAAAAAAAAATACTTTGGAGAAGTGAATCAATTTCAGAATCAGAATTAGGTTTAATATCAATGGGATATGTCATAAAATTTGTTGTTCTGCAGCTGAAGTACATTGCAATACATAATAAAACTAAATTACAGTAAGCATATACTATATATAGGGTAGGCAGAGCGGATGGGGGTTCTATTAGTAGAAAATGATTTCTTATCAGATAGCCAGCAGGTTGTAAGAGTGGGCTCCTTCACCTCCAACCCTCTGACTCTCAATACCGGAGCTGCACACTGAGTATTGAGTCCCTTCCTTTACCCCCTGTACACCTATTACTGTATTGCCACCCACTGCTCCAATCTGCCAATTAAATTTGTCGATGATGCTACATTGATTGGCCTTATCTCAAACAAAAACGAGGTGGCCTACAGGAAAGAAGTCATCTCTGACACAGAGGTGTCAAGAAAACAACCTCTCCCTCAATGTCACAAAAACAAAGGAGCTGGTTGTGGTTTACAGGAGGAATGGAGGCAGGCTAAAGCCTATTGACATCAATGGATCTGTGGTTGAGAGGGTGAACAGCTTCAAGTTCCTTGGCATCCACATCTCACGTGAGGTCATTCCATGGACCTCACGTGGTTTGTACACACCAGCTGTGTGGTGAAAAATGCACAACAACACTTCTTTCACCTCAGATGGTTGAGGAAGTTTGGTATGGGTGCCCAAATCCTAACAATTTTCTACAGGGGCACAATTGAGAGCATCCTGACTGGCTGCATCACTGCCTGGTATGGGAACTGTACTTCCCTCAATCACAGGACTCTGCAGAGAGTGGTACGGACTGCCCAGCACATCTGTAAACGTGAACTTCCCATGATTCAGGACATTTATAAGGACAGGTGTGTAAAAAGGGCCCATAGGATGATTGTGGACCCGAGCCATCCCAACCACAATCTACTCCAGCTGCTGCCATCCAGGAAACAGTACCGCAGCATAAAAGCCAGGAGCAACAGGCTCCAGGACAGCTTCTTCCACCAGGTCATCAGACTGATTAACTCAGGCTGATCTGAGTGTATTTCTATGCTACATTGACTGTTCTATTTATTATAAATTACTATGATTGCACATTTAGATGGAGATGTAATGTAAAGATTTTTACTCCTCATGTATGTGAAGGCTGTAAGAAATAAATTTAATTCAATTCAATTCACATGAAATAAATCCTTAGAAAGAGGTGACATAGGATCAAAGGATGTCAAATCCTTGTGGGTAGAGTTAAGAAACTGCAGGGGTAAAAAGTCCCTGACGGGAGTTATATACAGACCTCCAAACAGTAGCCAGGATCTGGGCTACAAGTTACAATGAGTGACAGAAAAGGATTGCAAAAAAAGGCAATGTTGCAATAATCGTAGGGATTTCAATATGCAGGTAGATTGGGAAATTCCAGGTAGACAGGGAATTTGGAGACTGCCTGTGAGATGGCTTTTTACAACAGCTTGTGGTTGAGCCCACTCGTGAAATGGAAATTCTGGATTGGGTATTATGTAATGACCCAGACTTGATTAGGAAGCTTAGGGTAAAATAACTCTTAGGAGGCAGGGATCATATGATAAAATTCACCCTGCATCTTGAGAAGGAGAAGCTAATACTGGGTGTATCAGTATTTTAGTGGGGTAAGATCAATTACAAAGGCATGAGAAAGGAGAAGCTACAGTTGACTGGATGACAGCAGAACAGCAATGGCTGGTTCTTCTGGGGAAAATTCAGAAGATGCTGGAACAATACATCACAGAGGTGAAGTATTCTAGAGGGAGTATGAGGCAACTGTGGCTGATAAGGCACTGCAAGTCAATGATAGCATAACTGCAAAGAGAGCATATAATATAGCAAAAATTAGTGGTAAGTTTGAACATTAGGAAGTTTTTAAAATCCAAGTGAAGGCAACAAAAAAATCTGTAAAGAGAGGAAAGGGGAAATATGAAGGGAACCTAGCCAATAATATAAAAAATGTTACAGTTCTTTTTTCAGATATTTAAAGGGTAAAAGAGACAAATGTGGATATCAAACTGCTGGAAAATAACTCTGTAGAGGTAGTACTGGGAGGACAGAAAAATTGTGTATGAACTTATTTTGCATCAGCCATCACTCTGAAAGAAAATAGAAGAATGCAAGAAATACAAGAGTGCAAGTGGACAGAAGTGTGTGCAGTTGCTATTGCTAAGGAAAAGTTGCTTGGGAGGCCGAAAAGCCTGAAGCAGAATGTCACCTGGACCAGATAGACCACGCCCCAGGGTTCTGAAACAGGTAGTTGAAGAGATTGTGGAGGCACAAGTAATGATCTTTCAGAATCACTACATTCTGGAATGGTTCCTGAGGAGTCGAAAATTTCAAATGTTACTCCCCTCTTCAAGAAGGGAGCGAGGCAGAAGAAAGGAAATTATAGGCCAGTTACCCCGACTTCTGTGGTTGGAAAAATTATTCAGAAAGAGGTTTCAGGGTACTTGGAGGCACAGGATAAAATAAGTCAAATTCTGCATGATTTTCTATAGAGGAAATCTTGCCTGACAAATCTGTTGGAATTATTTGAGATAATAAAATGGAGGATATACAAGGGAAAGTTAGTGTATGTTAATTTGGATTTGCAGAAGGGATTGACAAGTTGCTGCAGATGAGGCTGCTTAACAAAACAAGAACAATTGGTGTAACGTTCTCCTTCGGGTGTAACGAACGCCGAATTTAACGTCCGGATAAACCACAGCCAATGCAAACCAGATCGCAGTAAGATTAACCATTTACTGTTCACTCTTCACATTAACATATGGTGAAAACTGTTGATAAAACAATACAAGATTGATACAGTATTTGTTCCTTCCTTAATATCACATTTCAAGTGTAAATACTTGCAAAGGTGACTATAACTACATTACACTAAGGTGCAGTATACAGGGAGAGTTTACCTGCTCCATTGACTACTTTAAATACACTTCCATGCAAACTATCCGCGACTCTTTAACTAACGAAAGCATAAACATTATCTACCGTCGTTACTTCTAACAGGATCGGCATTAACATCTTAGTTCAATATATCGATTATCTATTAACTTACAGCGTTGCTCTCACTGTGATTTCTCATGCCTGCAAACAACTTCTGCTCAGGTGTGCCTCATGGTGAGCCCCCACCCTCGCGCTAATTTCAAACCGGTGTTTTCCCACAAGACGCGGCGAAACCGGATGTGACGTCATCGCATGCCGATATATTTTACATGCAATGAATATACTTTAAACACTTCTAATTCTAACTAGAAAATACTATTGAATGAATTACTAAGTGAAAATATTATAAACTAAATAACTGTCGTAAAGACAGCACAATTGGTATTACAGAAGAGGTACTAGCATGGATAGAAGATTGGCTGACTGGCAGGAGGCAAAGAGTGGGAATACAAAAGGCCTTTTCTGGTGAGCTGTCAGTGGCTAGTGGTGTGCCACAGGGGTCGGTGTTGGGACCACTTCTTAGCATGTTGTATGTCAATGATTTGGATGAAAGAATTGATGACTTTCTGGCCAAGTTTTCAGACAACAGGAAGATAGGTGGATGGGCAGACATCGTTGAGGAAACAGGTTTGTGAAGAAGGATTTGGATAGATTGGGAGAAGTGGCAGATGGAATAAAATGTAGAGAAATGTGTGGTCATGCGCTTTGGCACATGCAATAAAGACATGGGATATTTTCTAAATGAGGAGAAAATTCAAAAATCAGATGCCAAAGGATTTAGGAATCCTCATCCAGGATTCCCTAAGGGTCGACTTGCAGGAGGTAAGGTTGGCAAATGTAATGTTAGCATTGATCTTGGGAAGACTAGATTACAAAAACAAGGAAATAATACTTACAACACACACAAAATGCTGGTGGAACACAGCAGGCCAGGCAGCATCTATAAGGGGAGGCACTGTTGACGTTTCAGGCCGAGACCCTTCCTCAGGACGCTGTCTGCCCATCCACCTATCTTCATATTTTCTGCAAAATTGGCCAGAAAGTCATCAATTCTTTCATCCAAATCATTGACATACAATACGAAAAAAAGTGGTCCCAACACCGACCCTTGACGAAACGTCGACAGCGCTTCTCCCTATAGATGCTGCCTGGCCTGCTGTGTTCCACCAGCATTTTGAGTGTGTTGTTTGAATTTCCAGCATCTGCAGATTTCCTCGTGTTTGCGAAATAAAACTTAGGCTTTATAAAGCATTAATCAGAATACACTTGGAATACTGTGAGCAGTTTGGGGCCTATTATCTAGGAAAATATGTGGTGGAAGTGGAGAGGGTCCAGAGGACATTCACAAGAATGATTCTCCGAAAAACATATGAGAAGCAGTTGATGGCTCTGAGCCTGTACTCACTGGATTTTAGAAGAATAGGAGGGGATTTCATTGAAACCTGTCAAATATTGAAAGGTCTGGATAGGGTAGATCTGGAGAGGATGTTTCCTGTAGTGGGGGAGTCTAGAACCAAAGGATACAGCATCAGAATTGAGAGACATCCATTTAGAACAGAGATGAGGAAGATCTTCTTTGGCCAGAGGGTGGTGAATCTGTGGAATTCATTGCCACAAGTAGCTGTGCAGGTGAAGTAAATCAGTAGATTTAAGGTGGAGTTTGATAGGTTCTTGATTAATCAGGGTGTCAAAGGTCACAGAGAAAAGGCATTTTTATTTACATTTTTGTATCAAAAAAAGAAATGTATAAAAGAATTATCAAAATGAGAAAAAAAAATGCTGAGTTTGTGTTCATTGTCCATTCCAAAATCTGACTGCAGAGGGGCAGAAGCCGGTCCTGATGAAGCTGAAGATTTCACCACTACCTGCATCATCTCTGATTGAGGCTCGTGATGGAATCAGATGCACACCAGCTCTGGCAGGGTCTGAAGGCCATTACCTCCTACAAAGTAAAACCTAACAACATGAAAGGTCGTGATACTTCTCCTTCACATGAGCTCAATGCCACTTATGCAATTTTGAAAGGGAGAATAAAACCAGGACTGCAAACCCCTGCAGCATCTGGTAACCCTGTGATCTTTGTCTTGGCGGCTGACTTCAGTACCTCTTTAAAGAGGGTGAACCCTCGCAAGGCAACAGGCCCTGATGGTGTACCTGGTAGGGCTTTAAAAACCTTGGCTGATCAACTGGCAGGAGTGTTCAAGAACATCTTCAATTTTGCAGCAACAAGGAAGCATCGCCATTAACAAACTAGCACAAAACAAAACATATCAGAACCAGTAAATTTTAAATACATGTGAAAGATGCTTTTAAATACATCTTCAAATAGATCTGTCAAGTGGCACTTTTCTAATCACTATCTTCAACTAAACCATTTGAAATAATGCATTTTAGATTAAGTGGCTGTTCTTTGCAGACACCACAGCACAACTCATTTCACATTACTTTGATTAGCTTTCCTTTCTTCTACAAAGCTTATGATGTCTATCTTCAGGAAGTTTCAACATGCCTGCTCTAAGAGATTTGTTCCCCATCTGTTTTCTGGGCAACATGATGTACTTAGTGAACAACTGGGTCTATTGCTTTGATTAAAACTAACATTTGTTTAAACTGGGAGCACCAAAGCTTTTGTGCAGCTTTATGTCAAAACATACAATATGACATTATTTTTCTCCAGTAATTGCTTAACCACGAATCATTCAGTACTTATGACTTACAAATCTGGCTCAATTGTGTCTCCAGAAATTATTTTTTGTTATTAAGAGGAAACAATTCAGCTCAAGCTCCCTTCAGTGTAGTGCATTCTAATCATAATGGATGAGAATAAGCAGTACTATAACATTAATTAAAACAGAGTAAAATGCTGCTTAAAAGAGAGCACAAGACATAGGAGCAGAATTAGGCCACTTGACCCTTCAGTCTTTCCATCATGGCAAATTTATTATCCCTCTCAAGCTCTTTTAGATCAAAGCAGATCTACTGCACATTAAGATTTTGTGGGTTAGCTGTAACCAAACAATTAGTAGGACTAATCTTGTGCTAAAAATACAGCATGCCATTTATGCTCAACGATAAAATATAATAGAAAACATAGAAACATGGAAAACTTACAGCACAATACAGGCCCTTCAGCCCACAAAGTTCTGCCAAACATGTCCCTACCTTAGAAATTACTAGGCTTATCCAGAGCCCTCTATTTTTCTAAGCTCCATGTATCTATCCAAAAGTCTCTTAAAAGATCCTATCATATCCGCCTCCACCACCGTTGCCGGCAGCCCATTCTACGCACTCACCACTCTCTGAATAAAAAGCTTACCCCTGACATCACCTCTGTACCTACTCCCCAGCACCGTAAACCTGTGCTCTCCTGTGACAGCCATTTCGGCCCTGAAAAAAAGCCTCTGACTATCCACGATCAATTCCTCTCATCAGCTTATACACCTCTACCAGGTCACCTCTCATCCTCTGTTGCTCCAAGGAGAAACTCAACCTATTTTCATAAGGCATGCCCCCAACTTAGGCAACATCTTTGTAAATCTCCTCTACACCCTTTCTATGGCTTCCACATCCTTCCTATAGTGAGGTGACCAGAACTGAGCACAGTACTCCAAGTGGGATCTGACCAGGGTCCTATATAGCTGCAACATTACCTCTTGGCTCCTAAATTCAACTCCATGACTAATGAAGGCCAAATCACTGTATGCCTTCTTAACCACAGCATCAACCTGCACAGCTGCTTTGAGTGTTCTATGGACTCGGACCCCAAGATCCCTCTGATCCTCCACGCTGCCAAGAGTCTTACCATTAATACGATATTCTAATACTATAATGCTATATGAAACTATATACATTTGACAGTAACTTCTAACCCAAAAAGAAAAAACACAAATCCAGAAGTCACTGTGATCTTCTCAGAACTTCGAGTTCAGAGACTCTGCGTTGTAACTTCTGAGAAGTTATTAAACTCAGAAAATATGAAAAGACAAAGTGCAATAAAAGGCAGAGCTTGGTTACTTCTTATGTTAGAGCAAGGGAACTTTTAAACAGTGTGATAAGACTTACATTTATCCAAGTAATGTGTAAAGTGTCCTAATCAAAGCTGGAGGTTGAGAGCAGGGAAGAGGGATTAAGATGCACAATTCTTTATTTGCATTATGACTTGAATGACCTCATTCTGTAGAATAATTTCTGTGATTATATGATTCCACATTTTGCAAATGTGCAGAGGCTGGTGTAATTATCAACACAGCGCAATAGGCTCTTTCCCTAATGGTGACTGTGAATTGACACCAAAGTTAAGTTCAATCTCATAAATAAATAACTTCGAATATTTGAATCTACTGTTCTTTGTTTTCTCTGGTGCACTGCCAAAAGGTTGCAGCAAAGGCCATTGTTTTCATATGAACAGGCTAACAAAACTGTCATTTAATCCAGATCGTCAGTATCAATGACAATGAAAGAGCTAAATAGCAAACATTTTACTTCAGTTTCTCCAAGATGATGAAACAATTCATACTGTACAGTGACAGATGCAAGGTTATACTCATGATTGTTGGAACAGAGGATAATATTCTGCAAGTTGGGAATGAAATCTGCAGAGAAATTCTTTCCCATTTCCTTCTCCTCATTCAACTATTATTGCCACTATTAATATTAGTTTGGAAAGTTGTTGCTAAACTTTGGTTCTATAGAGTGTCTGCATTTCAAATCTGGCTTTCACACAGAGATCATACTATTTTCCTGTTTACTCTCCTGGTCACCAGTGACTGTTTCTCCGGTGATCTGCCAGTTAAACTGATAGTTTGCAAATGACATCATTGTCATAGGACTAGTTACTTAAGGTGATGAATCCAAGTACCAACAGCAAGTATACAAGCTAGTCACCTGGTGCAATCACAACAACTTGGAGCATCAAAACCCTGAAGATGAACCCACTCTTCATTAACAACACTATTGTTGGCACCTTTGCAATATTCATGCTCCTGGGCATCATCATTTTGCAGGACTTCGGCTAGGAGAATCATTTGCGATTCAATAAAAAAAACTCCCAGCAGAGGATGTACTTCTTGTAGCAGATGGTAAAATTCCATCTTCCCCAGAACACACTGGTGCAGTGCTACACTATCATCATAGAGAGCACCCGCACTTCAGCTCTTACTGTCTGGTTTGGTGCACGATCCTCTCATAATGGAGCCCAGTTAACTGGGCATTCAGTTTGTCAGGGCAGCTGCTAATTTGGGACAACTCTTAGAGCAAAAGTAAATCAAGAAAATACCCAGGAATCCCTTTGTTGATTTGGGACACAATCAATGTTCCCTCTAATTTTTAGTAGTCAGTGTGCAAAAAAATTTATGTTGTGCATTTTTTTTCCCTGTGACAGAAGTATGTGCACACTGAATGCACACATGGCACAGTTTATGCAGGTTTGCAAAATATCTGACATAAAACTACACAGAATAACAACAAAATAACATACATATTTAAGTCACTCAGTTATTTTTTTGCTCTCTCCTGTCTTTGGCATTTACCCGTTCTTTGTAAATTCTACCTGGAATAATAGAACTTCCATCCAATTGATAGCTTTTGATTCTCATTAACATATCTTAATGACCTTCACCTAAATGGTTTCTCAGCTTGTTTTTGATTCATTAGGCTAAAACCTCGCTCACAGTCTGCACTAGAAGCAAGAAAAGTTCCCCCAATGTCCATCAACTGTGCAAAGTCACAAAACTGTTCATTTTTGAAGTACAAATGCCACCATTTGAGCAAAGTTTGAAATCAGTTTAGATTCAATTTTTTCTTGCATGGAAGATTTGACATCATTAAGCTGTCTAACTATTACAGTATTTTCAGCTAGAAAATCATGATATTTTAGACATAAGGCATGAACTTGTTCATTGTCAAATGTGAAGTTTACGATAAACTGTCCGCCAAAGATGGCTGCTGCCGTGACGCAGCTGTACAAACCGGAACAGGAAAGGTGAGGTGACGTAAATTGGTGACGTCCATTGTGGTATTTGAAAAACCGACTAACTAATTAACAGAAGCATTTAGCTAAAAGATTATTTTCAATCAGTATAATTATTAATTACTACATTATTTTAGGTAACTAACCTTTTGTGCGCACATTCATTTCCTTTGTGCACTGGTTGAAAAACGTGTGAGTGTGCACACACATGCACAGCTTAGAGGGAGCATAGGACACAATGTCACATAACTGGGGTGAAAGGCTGTTGCCAAACAGTTTCTAACTAGCATCAGATGCACGCACTTTTGTGGCCGTTGGCCACTACACGATGCTTACAGTGAACAGTTTTTAAATAGCACCAGTTGCGTGTGTTAGTATTTTTTAAAAAGACGATTCTTGTTACTGATATTTAGTCAGAAATAACCAGCAAGACAATTCAGAATTGCTTTTCTCTGTGTTTTCAAGCATTTAAGTTTAGAGATGCCAGAAATAGTCAGGAGTGTAAATGAAATGATTTGATTACTTCAACAAGTTAGGAACTACAAATAATTTAAAGGTATTGACAATCTTATTGAATGTTACATTGAAAATGAAGATCTAGAGTATGCAATTGTCAAAAATTGTTTGAAGGTTGTCCATTATTTACAGTAGGTGTCAGCACTGATTTTGCCCATTTATAGTCAAAAGAATTCCTCCGTCAAGGACTATTGGGAACTAATACACAATTTTATAGTACTGCATTGATAGTGTTCTAATTTGTTCTGCATTTCAGTTAAATACATTATGCATTACTCAGATAACAGTAGTTGTTTTTTTTACACCTTTCAACTATTTCCATGAAATTTCATCTAACTGGGCAACTGCTTATGCATCCTAATTAACTGGAATCCACTGTATACGTAAATAACAGTGAACTGTCAGGACAGCAGAAAAGGACATTGGCTCCAATCTTCCATTACCTCAGCACTTTCCAAAAAGAAAACTTCCTTCTGGAAAAAGTAAAAAGATATTAAAGTAAAAATTTTGCCATCTTAAAGGTTCTTTCTCCAGACAGTTAATCATTCTAGCTAGCCCCCACCAGTCCCCCACCATCTATTACCTCAGTCACTGCATTCTAAAATCTTCAACCACTTTTTATAATACTGTTACCATTGTAAATACTTGCTAGTATTCATGTATTTATGTACATTTCATTCTACATCTGTACTATTTTTATATAGTTCTTTATTCTGTATAATTGTTAATGCTGTAACTTTATTGCATGGAGTGCCAAAGCACCACAGCAACTTCCTAATACGTGTAAATGTATATGGCTAATAAAGCTGATCCTTGATCTCCTTGAGCACCATCTGCCATATTATTTGAAACACTGGCAGTTACAAAATTCACAACTGTTGAAAGAATATAGAGTAAGGTATCAATTTTACATCCCCTCTGCAATATTGCACCTCTAGACTGCAGCTGACTTCACACATTTATTTAACAGAAGATTCACCAATCATTGTTTAAATGGATTATTCACTGTAAAAGGTCAGATTTATTTTTACAGGCCATTGCAATGATTGTACAAGTGTTTTTAGTTTTATTTTGTTACTTTAAGTTACTGCAAATACAAAGCAGATGATACAGGATTTTGTCTTCATACAATCGTGTAGCTGGCTTTCCATAAAACATGAGTAGGCATTCCTCTTGCAAAACAGAACACCAGAAAAAGGCTGATCTTTGAAAAGGGGAGTAGAATGGGGGGGGGGTGGGGGAGGATGGCAGAAGGGGAAAAGGCTCCCATAATGTGGAGAACACTGGCTGGTTTGTTCAGAAAACAATTTTCCTTGAATTCCAGCATAAAACAAAATGTGATGGGTCCATACTTCAGCAAGAACATCATTCAAGGAAATCACTCAGTTCAGATATGACATCATCCCACAGCAGAACAACAAATTGTGAGTGGCTACAGTGGTCACAATGGCCATTATCACTTATGCAGCAGGGTTTCCAGAATATGGCTGGAGACAGTTACAACAAATATTGCAAAGTTCTATCTATGCTGCTCTGTTCATTTCCCTGCAGCACAATTATTCCTTTTATCATTTAACTTTTCCTCTTCCACCAGCTTCAATTCGGTTCCTGTTGATGTAGGGTTCTGACCCGAAACATCAACAACTTCTTTCCTCCCACAGATGCGACATGACCTGATAAGTTCTTCCAGTGGATTGGTTGTTGCTCCAGCTTCCAGCATCTGCAGTCATTTGCATTTCCTTCTCTTGTTCTGACACCTTACTTTATTGGAACTGGAACTGGAATTTTTTTTTTAATTGACAAATGCACTGCGATAGTGAAAAGCATGTCTGGTATATTGTTCATACAAACCAATCTATTACAAAAGTTCATTGAGGTTGTACATGGAAAACAGTATCAGAATACAGATAAAGTACAAACGTTTGTATAATGGCAACAGAGAAATTGCAGTGTAGATAGAAAATAAAGTGCTAGATCATAATGAGGTAGATGGTGAGGTCAAGCGTTCATCTTATTGTACCAGGGAAACATTCAATTGTCTTATAATATCAGTGTAGAAGCTTTCCTTGAAGCTGGTGATATGTTCTTTCAGGCTTTTGTATCTTCTGATAAAGTAACTATTCACTATGTGGATGAAAGATTATCAGACTGTTGCATGGAGGCACTATCGCTCCACAGGTGCTGCTTAACCTACTGTGCACTTGCTTTTATAAATTTAGCTTTCCAGCATCTATAACACTTCACCTTTGCAGTACAAGGACACAGCCCTTGCCATTATTTATAACAATGTGCAGTTAAACAGAATGAACACCCATTCAAAAGCAGGTTAAATTGTCATGAAACCTTACAACTTGCTGCAGAGCACTGAACTTCCGGGATTTATGAACACTCAAATTTACTAATCAAGGTCTTGATTGAAATGGTTAAGCCCTTGTGTTTTCATTTAATCTAGTCAAGTTGACTGAGGTGGTCAGAGGTTTCCAGTGTTTTGTGATTATTTAAAGAGGATGCTCAGTCAGTGCTGGAGGTCAGTCACTATGTCAAAGAATGATGGTGTCACTCTTCGGGGCTCTGTTGGTATGCTCACTGTGGTCAGAGAGAGCGAGTTACCTCATGGTGTCACTGAGACCGATTCCTACATTTAACCCTTCCTGGTGATCCTGCGGCTCCTCCACACCTGGGTCCAGTCTTTCAAGAGTGCATCATGACAAATTGCAAAGAAGTGAATCACCTGTGTGTATTACCTCTTAGTACCTGTTTTAATGTAACTTCAAACTATGAAATAATATTAAAGTGCAATGGCATAGCTGATGCAAATGTACTGAGTTTGTGGGGGAATACTGCAGATGGCCTTGGTTTATGACCTCCTGTAGCTTTGGGCCTGCTGACACTAACTTTGGACTGCAACTTCACAGTTCTCCTTTAACATCTTTGTGAATATATATAGGCAGCCCCACTCATTCCTGTCACAGCACAGAAATAAAGCTGCACTCCAATGATTCCACATCCTCCAAGAAAAAGGTCTCAACTCAAAGTACTTTGACACAGGAAAGCTATATATTTTGCAGAAGAAAAGGTATGAAATCTCTGAAATGTAATACAATTTTTAAAATGTTGCAATGTTGAATTGCCTTGAACCATCCCAGTCAATGCCCATTATTCCCATTTCTTGCACAATATAATAGTTTGTTAGCAAACTTTTGCAAAGTTTTGGCAACTTCTCTCAAAATTCACTTGATTGGCAAGTCAATGATTTATGCTTACACCATTTCCAGAGCTAAAATGTCACTTTAATGTCTCACTGAAAGCTATACCAGATTCAAGAAACAACCTTCCCAGATCTCCTTTCAATAGATTAGATTAGATTCAACTTTATTGTGATCATGCCGAATACAGACACAAAGCCAAATGAAATGCAGTTAGCATTAAACCAGAAATACAAATAGTAAACACGAGGAAATCTGCAGATGCTGGAAATTCAAGCAACACACACAAAATGCTGGTGGAACACAGCAGGTCAGGCAGCATCTATGAGGACAAGCACTGTCAATGTTTCAGACCGAGACCCTTCATCAGCAAAGAATAGTGTCATTTACAAAATAACTGTGAATATAAAGTGCTACAGCACACAAATATTAAAGTACTGAGACAGTACAATATGCTTAGCGCTGTGATGTGAGGTTCAGCAGGGTCACAGCCTCAGGGAAGAAGCTCTTCCTGAGCCTGCTGGTGTGGGGGCGGAGGCTCCTGTAGTGCCGACCGGATGGGAGGAGAGTGAAAAGTCCATGGTTAGGGTGAGATGCATCCCTGATAATGCTTTTCGCTCAGCCCAGGCAGCGTTTATGGTAGAAGTTCTCAATAGCACTTTGTCACTGGAGCTGATAGTTTATATAGTTAAGTACAGCAATTGAGTCCTGATGAAGGGTCTCAGCTCAAAACATTGACTATGTATTCATTTCCATCGGTGCTGCCTGACTTGCTGATTTCCTCCACCATTTTTTGCTAAAGATTTGCAGCATCTGCAGAACCTCAAGTGTTTATGATTGTGCTTACCTGCAACTTTGCAGTAACTGGGGCAGTCCCACTCACCCCTCTAGATCTGTTTCAAAATCTCTCCCTCAGCTACTGAAGTCACATACTGGAGTATATTTGTCATTCGTTTTCTTCCAAATCTGCACCGTTTCTTTTGTTCTTATTGTTCAGTTAGCTTCTTTACATATATTGATATTTGTGAAATGTAATAATAAGTTAAGGTAGTGGGATGGAGACTCATCTCTACTAGAGGTGTAAGGTGCTCCTTCCCTCCAGTAGCCTGCAGGTCACTCACGGGAAAGGTGTAGTAACTGCTTAGTCCCCTGATGAGGGTCACATGAAGCCATGGGATGGTTGCATGAGCAGCTGGTTGATATCACAAGTCCTGATTATACAGCCTTTAATGACAGGCAGACAATCTCTGAAGAGTATCGATAACGGCTGGAGTCATCCATCTTGTAGAGACACTGCCCAGAAGGCAGCAGTGTGTAACCCAGGTTAATTAAACCCAAAGAAGCAAAGTCAGAAAGTTTCACCTGCGAAGGAATGAAAAGGGTTACCGATTCTTTTTTTAAAAAGAGAGAATTTTGAAAAAAAATCGTTATGCGAGGGCAGGGCTTGGCCAACACAGGAGAGGAATGCAGCAACGATTAGAAGCTGAAGACCTGAACTGTTAAGAGTGGAATTAGTAGTATCTTCATCCTACTAACTTGAAAACCTCAGAGTGAAACCCCTGGAGGAGAGACAATAGCAGTAACAGATTTATTGAAGCTATAGCTATAACACTCAGCAGCTTAGCAGAGACCAGTGTCCAAATTCCTTATGGTGTAGTTGGGAATTAGTTCTGCAAAATCATACCAAGGGACTTGGTCAAGGTTTGGTACAAGTTTGTGAACTGACTTTCTGTGGATTATTTCTGCGGACTATTTCATTCCAATGAGCCAAGAAACAAGATGACGAGCCACCCAAGATGAAGAACCAGCGCAGGAACGGAATGTGTAATGACGCAAAGGGTTTAATATGATTGGATGTACAAGTTTATTTTCATTTGAAGAAGTGGAATTTGATTTTCTTCAAGAACTGATTATTTTTGCAAAGACTTTGATAAGTTACTGAATGAGATTTACTTTGTTTAAGAGTTGTGATGTTGGAGAATTGTTGTGAAAGGAGTTAATCTGTGTATATATAATTATTGAATTTGAATTTAAACTTGTAGATATACTGCCTGCAATTGAACCTGAAGTTAACTATAATTATATTTGGTTTTCTAACTAATTGGGGATAAATAAAAAGGGAAGTTTAGTCTGTAAACTTTTAAATAGGGAATTACACTAGATCTAATTAGGGAGATTAGAGTAATAAAGGAATCTCACTGATTATAATTAAAAAGGAATTTGTAGTGGTTTGATATCTAAGTTTTGGAACTTAAACAGAATGTTTGAATTTTGAATTTGTCTTGTCAATATTTTGTAAATACTGTTTTTCATTCTTATAAACAAAACCCTACCCACAGAAGTGTGTGGTTTCTATTCACCGCCTCCTTCCCATACCTAGAACCTTCTGATGGCCTATTAGCACCTAGTGTAATTTGATTTTCTCAGAAGAGTGTGGTGACTGGTCAATTCACACACGAAAAGGCGGATGCTACACAGGTGTTACAAGTGGCAAGCCACTTCTGCAGAAGAATTCACCAGGAATAATGTGAATAAGAGCAGTGTGAAGGCGGGCCTTAAAATGATTGCCCACCTCAAAATGACACGGCCTGTAATGATAATCATGAGGACTGAATTGTAAGCTTAACCAATGTAAGCCTAAAGCATGCCAAAAATGTCAATCAGATGAGTTGAGTCTCTGATATTTTTACATTATTACTTTTGGAGGTGCGGAAAGTAGCTTTGGATGAAAAACCTGGTAGTAAATGTTTGCTGGGCAACATGAGGTCATTATGGCAAAACCTTCCAAGTGTTTCTGCAGCTAAGATTAGCCCATTGACACTTCATAGGTCTGTACTATGCTGTGAAGAGGAATCAAATTCTTTGTCGCCAGAGGTGAGGATTACAGATTTCAGGCTCAGTGCAGAGGTATGTGGGAAAAGGGACGAGGATGGAAAGGAAATAATTCAATTTACTACCAATACTAGAAATGCTAGGAATCAAAATAAATGTAGAAATTATTTGCAGAGTAGTGTGAACGAGTACTTTGTGTTACCCTACCTCCTGAGAATCTCAAGCATGTTCTATTTTTACACCACAAAGTGCAATTTCTTGAAATTGTCATCTATTAAGTTGATTACTCAATGTGACAAAGAGGCATTATCTCAGTTACTTGGTTCACCTTTAATATTCAATATTGGCAAAGTAAACACCAAGGTCTTGGATGCAGAGACAGTCCTCAGAGTAAAAACAGTCTTGTAAATTTCAAACACATCTGAAATTAATTATGATAGAACATTTCATCATTATAAGATTACCACAGATATTGTAGTTGTTTTGATGATAATCTATTTAATAACTCCTGACAGCTACAGTTTTGTATAATTTGTGTGTGTTTGCTCAGAATTTGTGGTTCTGACGATAGTAAAATTTTATCAATTTGCTATTATTATTTCATGGAACAGCTATGCAGATGTGCAGTTAAGTACAGAGACCCTGAAGCATTCAGTAATTCTCTACTCTGCCAAAGCACAGCAGTATTAATGAAATTCTTTCAGATGAAAATCTTTTTGAAATCTATTTGAAGAGAACTTAGAGTTCTTACTGTTAACATAAGTCATGCTTGCAGTAAGAACTCAAGCACTGGATCTACGTATTGACTGAGATACAATTTAGCTAAGTACTAACTCATGAATACTGCTGAATATCTTCCTGTTCCAACAAAACAAATTGAATACCTGGCTGAAAATAGGATTACAAACCGCTAAGAGATCCAATTTCTTTGCAAAACCAAATGTGAAATAAAATCTATTTAGGCCTATTCATTCATTGGCTTCCATCAGGTTTTCCACCCCTCCTCCAATCATTGTAGTAGGCTCTAGCGTACGACCTTTTGCTCAGCACCCACTAAATTCAACACCCCCACTTACTCAACCATCTCAGTACTATGCAGCGCAATATGCCATTCAATCCCCTTCACTGCTGATCACCACCTCATCCACAATGACTTGACAGCTAGCACTTATTTTGATCCCTTAACCATCCTCTCCACTAGCTAAAATTCGCTTCACCTCCTCTTCTTGTGACCTGATCCTTGAGTTTCAATACAAAGTCGCCACAGATTTTTCTCTTCCTGTAATTCATCTACCTCACCAAATATGGCTCCAGCCAGTGACTTATCCTGGTTAATTTGCACACAGTGCCAATGGAGTATGTGTGGAAGAGGTCAGACCAATAGTTATGAGCCTTTACTGGCACAGTCAAACATCTGGGCTAGGGCTTACCCTTCCTGCATTGTGTGTGTTTTCATCAAGCTGGATACCATCATTGTATCCAAACATCAGGGCTTTCCAATGGCTGATATCAGAATGAAGGGAATGGAGAAGAGTATAGAGCCCAAATGATCTATTTTGGAAAATTTGTGCAGCTCATTGCAATATTCAATACCTCCAGCCTGATGACATGAACATCAATTTCTCTACCTTCCAGCAATTTCTCCTCACTCCCCTTCTCACTTTTTCCATTCCCCACTTTCTTCCTCTTACCCCTTCTCACCGGCCCATCACCTCTCAGATGCCCCTCTTTCCCTTTCTCCGTTGCTCCACTCTCTTTTCATGTCAGATTCCTGCTTCAGCCCTTTATTTCTTCCACCTATCATCTCCCAGGTCCCAACTTCATCCTCTCTCCCCTACCCACCTAAATTGCCCCTCACCTAACTTCACCTATCATTTTCAGGCTTGTCCTCCTTCCCCTGGCCCCAACTTCGTATTCGGGCTTTCACCTCCTTCCCCTCCAGGCCTGATGAAGTGTCTTGACCTGAAACATTGATCATTTATTCTTCTCCATAGATACTGCTTGACCTGCTGAGTACCTCCAGCACTGTGTGTTAGTCAATCCAATTGTCATTACCCAGTTTCAAATAAAATTTCAAGGGTTGTTCTTTAAAACAGTTCCTCTCAGTTAAATACAGAATTAAATATTATGCTTAATTTTCTTTTGGCATATTTATATATACTATCTCTTTTAATGCTAGCAGTTACAGATTTACAACTAATCATGGCACATAGGCAATGCTGAATTGCATGGAAGTTTTGAAAAACCAAAGGAAAAACTTCAGATGCTGAAAGCCGGAGAGAAAAGTATATAAGTACTTGGAAGACCTTTTACAGCTTCAGAGTTGTGTATTTTCCTTCTCTTCTCTGTCCTTACTCAGCTCTGTCTATTTCCTAAAGGCAAACTAAATGAGATTACCTTTCTGTCAACACCCTCTCACCTGCATCAGCGCCATCACTTTGGACTGTCCACCTTATCGCAGACATCCCCTTTGTTCTCTCCATCTTTCTGCAATTTAACAGGTGAATTTCTGACTTTTCCTTGCCCTAATGAAAAGCACAGACTAAAATGCCATCTGCTTGTCTGTTCAGTCACTAACAGACCTGCTGGGTATTTTCAGCATTTTCAGGTTTATGACATATTAATATCAACACTATTGATGACAGAATTTATAACTTCAGCACAATAGCACTGATGAAAATCTATTATAGATGGATTGCCTCTATTTTTGCTCCATTGGAATGAGGGTTAACAGAACAAGCTGGAGGGATCATTGTGAAGACATAGGTGTGAACTTAGTGGTTTCCATTCTTCTCTGTCTTGACCTAGAGGTGCATACAGATTGTAGCCTCTTTTAGGAACCCACCAAGACACATTTAAAAGATAACAGTTTTGAGGTGTTCATAATGAAAGCAAAGCCAAATAGTGAACAATTATTTTAATTGCATGTGAATCATAATGTGCAATTCATGTGGTAAAACAGTCTTTGCAAAAATATCTTGGAAATGAAAGTAGAAATTTTAGAGTCCTTCCAAATTTCTAAAGTTTGGAAGCTTCCACGATACCATTTGACAGAGAATGGAAAGGTGGCCTTGGTGAATCACGGGATTGTATATGGCGACATATGTACTTTGATAATAAATTTATTTCAAACTTTGGTGGAGATTAAGTGCCTCTTCTGCAAAATAGTCTTTTTAAAATTTGTGAGATCTGAAAATATGAGAATTGTCTCAGTTTCAGATACATAATGACCTCCTTTTACAGTAGTATTTTGTTTGTTGAAATTACAATCAGAAAACTAAAGTTTGCTTTGTGGCGACCCATTTCCTGGCACATCCGAACCAGCTCACAATTAGATAGCCTACGGGGGTTTGCGAGCACAGAGCTTTGGAGCCTCTGCGCCACGGGGGGGGGGGGGCAGGTTGAGGGAGGCTTAAAAGTGAGGCTGAGGATTTCGAATAAAGTTTTTTCCTTCGACTGCAGTTACCGACTCCGTGTCGTAATTTTAGTGCTGCATGTAGCACTCCGCTACAATTGGTGACCCCGACGGTCCAAACGATTTTTGGACCAGAAATGACCGACGCCGCCTCTGTTCATGCGGTTTCGTTGAAACTGCCGGGTTTCCGGACACAGCGACCGAACCTATGGTTCCAGCAAGCCGAAGCCCAATTCCACGTTTGCCAGATCACCTCAGAAGACACCCGCTACTACTACACGGTGAGCTCCCTCGACCAGGACACAGCGGCCCAGGTCGCGGAGTTCGTACAGTCGCCCCCGGCAGACGGCAAGTACACGGAATTCAAAGCCCTGCTCCTCAGGACTTTCGGACTCTCACGGCGCGAGCGGGCTGCCCGTTTACTGCACCTGGATGGCTTGGGCGACAGACCTCCTTCGGCTTTAATGAATGAGATGTTGTCTCTGGCCGACAGACACACACCCTGCCTCATGTTTGAGCAGGCATTCCTGGAGCAGCCGCCCGAGGACATACGCCTGCTGCTGTCTGACACGGATTTCAGTGATCCCCGGAAGGTGGCAGCCCGGGCGGACTTGCTGTGGAATGCCAAAAAGGTGAGCGGAGCGTCCATCGCACAGATCTCCCAGCCACGCTCCCAGCAGCAAACCAGTCCAGGCCCGGCCGCAGAGCCCGCCAACCCCCGGCCCAATGAACACTGGAGCTTCTACCACCAGCGGTGGGGCGCAGAAGCCCGCCGTTGTCGCCCGCCCTGCAAGTTCCCGGGAAATGCCAGGGCCAGCTGCCGCTGATGGCTACGGTGGCTGGCCATCGGGATAGCCTCCTGTATGTGTGGGATAGAAGGTCGGGACGCCGGTTTTTGGTCGACACTGGTGCCGAGATCAGCGTTTTACCTCCGATGAGTTACGACACCCGCAGCAGGGCACCGGGGCCCCCCCTGAGGGCCGTGAACGGCAGCACAGTAAGGACCTATGGCACCCGTCAGGTGCAGCTACAGTTCGGCTCCAGCCAGTTCACGTGGGACTTTACACTGGCCACCGTAGCCCAACCGCTTCTGGGTGCGGATTTTTTGCGGGCTCACAGCCTACTGGTCGACCTGCCCAGGAAGAGACTGGTACATGCCGAGACCTTTCAGACGTTCTCCCTGGGTGCAGCCCAGTTGCCAGCCCCTCACCTCGGCTCCATCACGCTATCCGACAACGACTTCACTAGGGTCCAGGCGGATTTCCCATCGGTTCTGGCACCGCAGTTCACAGCGGCCATGCCCCGACACGGCGTACAGCACCACATCCCGACCCAGGGACCACCCCTCCACGCCTGCGCTCGGCAGCTTCCCCCGGACAAGCTCCGACTGACGAAGGAGGAGTTCCAGAGGATGGAGGAATTGGGGATCATCCGGCGGTCCGACAACCCATGGGCCTCCCCCCTGCACAAGGTGCCCAAAGCGACGGGAGGCTGGAGACCGTGCGGCGACTACCGCAGGCTGAACGAGGCTTACACACCGGACCGCTACCCTGTGCCGCACATTCAGGACTTTGCAGCAAACCTGCACGGCGCACGGATCTTCTCCAAGGTAGACCTCGTCCGAGGGTACCATCAAATCCCGATGCATCCTGACGACGTCCCCAAAACGGCTCTCATCACCCCGTTTGGCCTTTTCGAGTTCCTCCGCATGCCGTTCGGCCTGAAGAATGCCGCACAGATGTTCCAGCGGTTAATGGACGCGGTGGGACGGGACCTGGACTTCGCGTTCATCTATTTGGACGACATCCTCATAGCCAGCAGCAGTCGTCAGGAGCATCTGTCCCACCTCCGTCAACTCTGCGCCCGACTGAGTGAGTACGGTCTTACAATCAACCCTGCCAAATGCCAGTTCGGACTCGATACCATTGACTTCCTGGGCCACAGGATTACTAAAGACAGGGCAACCCCTCTGCCCGCTAAGGTAGATGCGGTCCGCCACTTCCCCCGACCCACCACGATCAAAGGCCTTCAGGAATTCGTAGGTATGGTCAATTTCTACCACCGCTTCCTCCCTTCAGCTGCCCGGATCATGCGCCCCCTGTTCGCCCTGATGTCGGGTCCGAGCAAAGACATTACCTGGGACGAGAAGTCCGCCGCCACTTTCGTTCAAACGAAGGAAGCTTTGGCGAACGCCACAATGCTAGTACATCCCAGAATGGACGCCCCTACCGCCCTCACAGTGGACGCATCAAACACGGCAGTCAGTGGGGTGCTGGAGCAACTCATCGCAGGTCGCTGGCAACCCCTGGCGTTTTTCAGCAAACACCTGCGGCAACCCGAGCTCAAATACAGTGCTTTCGACCGGGAACTGTTGGCGCTCTACCTGGCAATCCGGCATTTCAGGTACTTCCTAGAAGGTCGGCCCTTCACCGCGTTCACGGACCACAAACCGCTTACCTTTGCGTTTACGAAAGCGTCCGACCCCTGGTCGTCCCGCCAGCAACGCCACCTGTCCTACATCTCTGAATACACGACGGATGTCCAGCACATCTCGGGTAAGGACAATGTCGTGGCGGATGCGCTCTCTCGCCCTACCATTCATGCCCTTTCCCGAGGGGTAGACTTTGAGGCACTGGCAGAGGCACAGCAGGCAGATGAGGAGATTCCGAGTTACAGAACCGCAGTCTCCGGTTTGCAGCTCCAGGACCTCCCCGTAGGCCCGGGTGAGAGGACCCTACTCTGTGACGTCGCTACCGGCCAGCCCCGTCCCGTCGACCTGACAGCCTGGCGGCGCCGCGTTTTCGACTCCATTCATAACTTGGCGCATCCCTCCATCCGGACGACTGTCTGGATGGTTTCCAGCAGGTTCGTTTGGCACGGACTCCGCAAACAGGTCAGTGAATGGGCCAAAACGTGCATGCACTGCCAGATGGCCAAGGTGCAGCGGCACACCAAAGCCCCACCGCAGCAGTTCCATCCCGCCCACCGGCGTTTCGACCACATTCATGTGGATATCGTGGGCCCCCTGCCAGTGTCGCGCAGAGCGCGGCACCTCCTGACTATCGTGGACCGGTTCACAAGATGGCCAGAGGCAGTCCCGCTCCCCGACACCACCTCCGAATCTTGCGCCCGAGCCCTGATCGCCACCTGGATATCTCGCTTTGGTGTGCCGGCCCATATTACCTCCGACAGAGGCGCCCAGTTCACCTCCAGCCTGTGGTCAGCTATGGCCAGCCTTTTGGGGACTCAGCTGCACCACACCACTGCCTACCACCCACAGTCGAACGGGCTAGTGGAGCGTTTCCACCGTCACCTGAAGTCGGCCCTCATGGCCCGCCTGCGAGGAGCCAACTGGGCGGACGAGCTTCCCTGAGTCCTACTCGGCATCCGCACAGCGCCCAAGGACGACCTGCACGCCTCGTCGGCCGAGTTGGTATACGGCGCTCCCCTGGTCATCCCCGGGGTGTTCCTACCAGCCCCAAGGGGGCAAGAGGAAGAACCCGCAGCAGTCCTGGGCAGACTACGCGAGAAGCTCGGTAACCTGGCCCCCATACCCACTTCACAGCACGGGCGGCACCTGACCTGCGTACCCAAAGACCTGCAGAACTGTAAGTTTGTGTTTGTACGAAGGGGCGGGCATCGGCCACCTCTACAGTGGCCATACGAGGGGCTGTTTATGGTGCTCCGGAACAACGGGTCCACGTTCGTGCTGGACGTTGGGGGGAAAGAGGAGGTTTTCACGGTGGACCGACTCAAATCGGCCCATGTGGACCTGGCGCAACCGGTCGAGTTTCCGGCACCGCGGCGCAGAGGCCGACCTCCCAAACAGGTTCCGGCCCAGACTGTGGACATTGGGGGGTGTATCGCTGACCAATGTGGCACATTGTTTGTTTTCAGTTTTGATCACGGTTGTCTGTTGATGTCTCTTGATTCTAGAAACATTAAGTTTGATCGATTTCATGCTGCTGCTGTCATGGACAAAATCTCTTTTATCTCGGCCTCAAATTTACTTTTAAGATCATGACAAAGCTAGTATGCTTGAGAATAAAGTAGGCTCTCAAATGCAAAAGTTCACAATACCCCCAATTTCCTATTTATTTTTTAAAAACTGAGTTCTTCCCTTCTAGAGCCTGCAGATCTCCTGCATAATTGATAGTGCTGTAACTACAGGTGTGTTTCATTGCAACAGGTGGAGAATGTGCTCCAGAAAGCCAGCCTGGCACTTTCATGAAGAGTGTAAAATTGTAATTACTTAAAACTTTAACTGCTACACCAGCAACAGCTCTATGAAGCAGATCACACAATGTATTAAATGTGTGAAGTATGCAAAATATACTGCATATATTGTATTAGCCCGAGGAAGTCCAAAAATATTTCGACAGTTAAAGAAAGCATCAAGCCCTCCTCCCCATTAAGCATCCTTTCTTGCCCCTACAAGGTAGGCTGCCCCAAGAAATTAGCATCCATCAAGGACCTTCACCACCCAGATCACGTTCTTTTTGCTGCTGCAATAGAGAAGTACAGGATCCTTGGGTTCCATATCTCCAGGTTCAGGAACAGAAAATGCCTTTCAACCATCAGACTCCTAAACATTGATGACTTCCTCGCCTCAACACTGAACTGATTCCACAACCTATGGACTCACTGTCAAGGACTCAAACATGTTCTCAGTATGCAACTGTAATATTGAGGACAGAATTAGGCCATTTGGTCCATCGAGACTGCTCCGCCATTTCAAATAGCTGATCCATTTTCCCTCAGTGCCAATCTCCTGCCTTCTTCCCGTATCCCTTCACGTCCTGACTAATCAAGAACTTACCAACCTCTGCCTTAAAGATACTCAATGAGTTGGTCTCAATATATAGTAATTATTATTTGTTTCCTTTTCGTATTTACAGTTTGTCTTCTGCACATCAGATGTTTGTCTGGCTTTGCTTGTTTGTCGTTTTTCATTGATTCTATTGTGTTTCTTTGTTCCACTGAATGTCTTTATGAATCTCAGCATAATACGTGGTGACATACATGCACTTGAATAATATGTACTTTAAACTTTAAAGGACAATTTAAAACTGCTGATATACATCCAAAATATCAAGCAGTAATTTGTGCTATTGAATTTCCAGCATGCCCTTGTACTGTGCTCCCCAAAATAATGGTGTTGTGAACGTTGTAATGTTAAAAAGCAGCGAAAGGAAATGGAACTGTCACTTCAATCTCTCACTGCATTTACAGCATGTAATTTCCCTTTAAACAATCTACTTTTAAATTGACTTAATGTTCTACAAATTTCACAATCTTATGAAGGACTTGACAAACGCAACTCGCAAGCAAGCAGGTAGCAGCACTTTTAAGCAAACAAAAGTTCATCACCATGGCCAGAAGCAAGGCAGAAGGGAAAGACTTCAAGCCAGCCTGAAACAGAGGGCTGAGGCCTCCTGAACCCAGTATCTGGTAGCAGATATGCAGTCACTGGAAAACAAAATCAAGGACCCGAGGGAAGACTGCTGTATCAGAGGGAAATGAAAGATTGTTGTATTCCGTGTTTGAGAGGTATGGCTTACACCCAGCACACCAGATGTGATCAGAACTGAAGGCTTTTTGATTCATCGGGCGGACCGAAATGCTGATTCGAAAAAGGCAAAAGGTGGAGTTGTGTGCTTCATGATAAACTCTTAGACTGCTCCAATATGGCAGTTTTGTCAAACTTGTCTCCCCAACTTTGAACATCAAATGGGCAAATGACATCTGCTCTACTTTTCCACAAAGTTCTCCATAATCCTGACTGCAGTTTACATACCACCAGCAGCCAACTATAATCAAGTACTTGAGATACTGCAAGAAGCCATTCAAGTTGGCTGATGACACCACTGTCATAGGCTGAATCAAAGGTGGTGATGAAACAGCATACAAGAGAGACTGAAAATCTGGCTGAATAGTGCCACAGCAGCAACCTCTTAACCAACGTCAGCAAGAGCTGATTATTGACCTTCAGGAAAGGGAAATCAGACGTCTGTGAGCCAATCCTCATTAGAGGATGAGAGCTGGAGAGGGTCAGCAACTTTATGCGCCTCAGTTTTTATCATTTTGTAAGACTTGTCCTGGGCCCAGCACTCAAATGCCATTACAATGAAAGCATGGCAGCCTGGTATGGAAACACCAAAGCCCTTGAACAGAAAACAAAAAAGCAGTGTGTATGGCATAGTCCTTCAGAAGTGAAGCCCTCCCACCACTGAGCACATCAAGATGAAATGTTGCCACTGGAAAGTAGCATCTATCATCAGGGACCCCCCCCCCCCCCCCCCCCACCAAGGTCATTCTCTTTTTTACTGCTGCCATCAGGAAGTGGTACAAGAGCCTCAGGACACACACCACCAGGTTCAGGAACAAGTACTACCCCTCAACCAGCAGATTCTTTAACCAAATGGGATAACTTCAATCAATTTTATTTGTCCCATCATTGAAATGTTCCCATAACCTGTGGACTCACTTTGAAGGACTCCATCTCATATTCTTGATATCTATTGTTTATTTATGATTATCATTTCTTTCTTTTTGTAGTTGCACACTTTTTCATCCTTTGCCAACTGGTTGAATGCCACAGTTGGTGCAGTCTTTTGTCAATTCAAATACGTCCATTATATAATTTTAAATTCATTGTGTATTCACAGAACAGAATAATCTCAGGGCTGTATATAGTGACATACCGGTGTTAATCCTTTCCATGCCTTGTGGGACATCATTTGGCAACCTTGCCATTTCTTAGCCTTTGGTCGTCTTTTCCGAGGCCGAGTTGCTAGCTCAACACTCAACTCAGCATGGATGGAAAGCACGCAAGGAGCCAGCTGATTTCGAACCGGGACCACTCACCTTGAGGTCCACAGCAGATGCCACTGCACCACCGGCCGCCAAAACATATACGGACTTTGACAATAAATTTACTTTGGACTCTGAACTTCACATTTTACATTTGGTCACTGCAGAATGGCACATGGACAGACTAAGAAAGGGGATAAATAACCAAAGTAGTCAGTCAGCAAATCAGAATATCTTCCAATGCAATTAATTTCAAAGCATTGTGTGGAAGCAGATGGACTTGTTCCATATCATCAGACTTTTGACTGCTTGGAGGGCTAAGGCTCCATTCATGTGTTCAAACAGCTTTTGCAATAGGCAGGAACAAAGAAACCTCCCTGACAACAAGCTGTCCACCACTTAGCTGCTTGACTGGATTTGTTACTCGCTCCATCATGAGTCAGATTCTGGCCAAAGGCAGTGCAAATTAGCCATCATTAAATTATCCTAATGTAGCAAGCTACCACCCATAGTGAAGAACATCTTTTTTTTTAAATATATTTTTATTGAAGGAATGACACAATACAGAATACATAATGGATTACATTTTCTAAAGTAGTTGAATGGATTTAACTCTGGCAAGGTTATGGGAGGGAAATCAAGACTGATGCAAACAGCTGCTATCAAAGAACTTTGCAATTTCAATGGACAAGACTTCCTTCGAGAGAGTATAATATCAATATAACTGTTAAACTTAACCACCTATGATTGTGGCTGAACAAATAGAGGAATTGGAATTGGTTTGTTATTGTTATATATACCAAGGAACAGTGATCATCTTGACTTCCATTCTACTTATGCAGATATATACAGATACTTACACAGTGCATTGAGGTAGTACAAGATGAAACAATAAAGGAGTACAGGATCAGCTGTAAAAGCGCTAGAGAATGTGCAGTGCAGGTGGACAATAAAGTGCAAGATTTTAATGAGGTAAGCTGTCCATAACAATCAGCGGTTTTACAGAGATTTGCTGAGAAAGAGTGAGATATTATTCTTCAGCTGAGATGAGGCAGTAAAAGGGAACATAGCAAGTTATTTATTTTTTACAGACACGATTCATCTTTCTACTTAGCACAATACTTCTGCCCAAAAAGCTTCTCTTCTGTATCATGGTCTGAATTAACTATGATTCACAAAGGCATAGTTTCAAAACCATGGTGCAACAGCAAAGTACATCACAAATATGATTTAACAGAGAAAAGAGGATTTAGCATGTGTGGTAGGGTGAAGCAGATTTGGTGATTTCCCTGTTGTAATAGCTATAAAATGGCCAAATACATTAACAAGATGGCTGGCTTAAGTTTTGTTTTTGGCTCTGGTTACACAGGGAGGCCTGTTAGAGGATTTACTGGAAATCATGTGGTGGCTTACGGTAAAGCACACATCGGTGACCTTGCCTTATATACAGTTGTTATTTATTTGTAGAAGCAATAAGGGAGATATCAATGTTAAAATAGTTAGGTATTTTCAAGGGATTTTTGGAGCTTTGCCATAAGCTCGATTACGACCAGTCCCTGGTGACCTTGATACCTGTTTCTCCTCAAACTATTGAGACTCCGTGATTAATAAAAACTGAGCATTTAAGATTAAGCAAGCAACACTGCTTATAGTGATTGCTGATAAGTACTATTATGAATTCCAGCAACCTTGAGCATGAGTCATGAGCGGAGGATCAAATAAGTATGTTTTGTTCATGTAATAAAACTACTAAATAAAGTTAGTTAAGCTTTGTCTTCCAGTTAAAGTTCAAATAGATTTGTAGTTAAGAGTTAAATAAAATTACTGAGTTTTTTTTGTTCTTTGATTAAATAACTATTTAATTAAAACTATTTGCGAAGTTTTGTTCTTTGCCTGGACTCAAGTGGAATTAAAAGAAACCCGAGCTCTTTTGAGACAGCATGTCTACCTTTTATGTAACCTTATTGACTGAGTGATGTCACAACAATAACCTTGCACTCATTGTCAGTAGGACTAAGGATTTGATTGTAGACTTCAAGAGGAAATCAGGAGCACACACAGTGGTTCTCATCGAGGGGTCAGCAGTTTGACGTTCCTGGCTGCCAACACCTCCTGAGGGCTCAACACATTAATGCAATTACAAAGAGGGCACATCAGTGGTTGTACTTCATAGGAGAGTGAGGAGAAGTCACCAAAGACTAGCAAATTTCTAAAGCTATACTATAGAGTGCATTCTGATTGGTTGCGTGGGTACCAGGCATGGAAGCTCCAATGATTGAGAACATTTGTAGACTCAGCCAGATCCATCATGACACTAGCTCCCCACCATCAAAGACATTCTAAAGGCCATGCCTCAGAAAGACAGAGCTCACAGGATGCCAAGCTCAGAGGGTAAAGATTGAAAGTCAAAGCCCTGAGGTCTGAGTCAAGTGGTCGAAGCTCGAGGTTGCCGAGTCCAGAGTCCATCTGTGTGTGTGGCTGGGGCGTGGAAAATGGCTTGTTTTGTGATTGTTACCTGTTGTTGACTGTGTTGTTCTACTGAAAATTGAGGACATGCTGTGTTTGTGCCTGAATGCGTGGTGACACATTCAGGCTGCCCCAGAACATCCTCAGATTCTGTTGTTCATGCATATGACATATTTCACTGTATGTTTTGATGTACATTTGATCAATAAACAAATCTAATTAGGTTTCAAGCACACTTATAGGTTTTTTCCCTCCTTTATCTCCATTTTCTTATACTGTACATCAAGGGTGGAGAAATGACAGACAGAGTTTAACCAAGCCAAATGTGAAGTGTTGCATCTTGATAGGTCAAAAGTATAGAGACTGTACACTGTTAAAAGCAAGATCCTTAAGAGAGATCTTGGGTTCCATGTTCATACCTCCTAAAAAGTAGCTAAACAGGTTGTTCGGGTGATTAAGGCACACAGCATGCTTGCCTGCTAGTCAAGGCTTTGAGTTGAAAGGGCGGCATGTTACAACATTAAAAAACTCTAGTTAGGCCACATTTGAAGTATTGCCTACAGTTCTGGTCACCCCACTATAGGAAGGATGTCCAGGCTTGGTGAGGGTGCAGAAGAGATTTACCAGGATGCTGCCCAGATTAAAGGGCATGTGCTATAATGAGAGGTTGGTCAATCTTGGATTGTAGCCTCTGGAGAACCAAAGGCTAAGGGGAGATCTGGTAAAGGTTTATAAGATTATGAGTGTCATAGATAAAGTAAACAGACAATATATTTTCCCCCAGAATTGAAATATCTAATATCAGATGGTATCTATTAAAAGTGAGGAGAGTGTAAATCGGCAAGTTTTTTCTAAATACACAGGGAGCAGTGGGTGCCTGGAGTGGTGGTAGAGTGGGGCTTTTAAGGGATGTTTAGATAGGCTAATGAATGTAAGGAAAATCAAAGGTTATGAACATTGGGAAGGCAGAAGAAATTAGTTTAGCTGGCCATTTGATTACAGGTTTAATTTGTTTGGCACAACATTGTGGGCAAAGGTCCTGTTCCATCACCAGCAGAGACAGCAGGATGTTTCTCTACATAAATGATGCAATATCAATGTTTTTTTGAACTACTATATAGTAGAAAGTGCTACATAATAAATGGGGATAAACACTACCTGAACTAATACTCAATTGTAAATGCCTCAGTGTTCAATTATTCACCAACTGAGATTTCCCATTAATTAGTTATTATGCCAAGTTCAATAACACTAACATTTCACACACATCTTCTATCCATTTATTGAATGAAATTTTCCTTAGCAGACAAAGGGTGTTATTCTTTCAAAATTGAGGGCATTATGATTCACACATAGCCAATTGCAGGCTTAGCAGCTAGACTGTGGCATGAACCTTTGGATAACATTTCAGAAAATAATGCACGCACATGCACATTTCCCAGTGTTTGCTGTGTTCGCTGCTCCTGCTGCCCTGCAGCACTCTTTGGAGTGTATAAAAATCAGGGGTGACTATATAGAAATGTTTAAAATCATGAGGGGCTTCAATAAGGTGGATGGTGGCAATGACTTCCCCATGGTAGGCAAGTCAAAAACTAGGGAGTATGGATTTAAGGATGAGAGCAGAAAGATTTAAATGGGAGCAAAGCAACATTTTCATGCAGATGCTGGTGATTTAGTGGAACAAGGTACCAGAGGAAGTGGTTAGGCAGGTACAATAGTATCATTTAAGAGCTTAGCTAAGTAAAGGGAGGAATATGGGGCAAGCACAGAGAATTGCGATGAACAAGGTGGGCAATATGGTTAGCATGGACTCAATGGGCAGAATGCCCTTTTTCAGTGCTGTATGACCCAAAGGCTCTAGTAGTCCTGAACACATAAAAGTGATTAGTTACATCAGACCCTGGGCAAATAAAGAATCAATTGAAACTAGGATGAACTGGAGGCCATAGCTGGTGAAGCACACATACCTCACACTGTTAAAGATTAGGAGATTATAGAGGCAAGGCTGATTAAATTATGGAGAGCTTTGAAAAAATACCAGTAGTTCTGGGAAGGCTTGTTGGAACGGATTGATTAAAGGCCAAAGGTATTGGAGGTAATAATACAAAACATAGAAGCTGCTCCTCGAGTCTACTCCACCATTCGCTTATGGCCGATTTATTTTCCCTCTCAGCCCCACCAACCTGCCCTCTCTCATAACCTTTAACACATTTACTAATAAAGAGCTTATCAACATGGGCACCACAGTAGCATAGCTATTGCAGTTTGAGCTGTTTTGGAATTTGGAGTTCAATTTTGGTTCTGCTCTGTAAGGAGTTCCCGGCGTGCTCCCGACAGAATCTATGCGTTTTCCCCGGGTTTCCATCCACAATCTAAAGACATACCAGTTGGTTAACTAGTCCTTGTAAATTTCCCTCCACTTAGGTTAGGGTTAATTGGATTTGCCGGTGTTGCTGTGGTGGCAGGAAGGACCTACCCTGCACTGTATTGTTAAAATAAACTATAAATATACCCAATGACTTGGTCTCCACAGCTGTCTGTCACAATGAATTCCACAGATTCACCACCCTCTGGCTACAGAAATACTTCTTTGTTTCAATTCTAACAGGACATCCCTCTATTCTGAGGCTGTGCCCTCTAGTGCACAGTCTTCCACTACCAGAAACAACCTCTGCAGGTCTACTCTGTCTGGGCTTTTCAATATTCGATAGGTTTCAATGAGATCCTGCCTCCACTTCATTCTTCTGGACTCCAGTGAGTCTATGCCCAGCGCTTCTCATACATTAACTCCTGCATTACCAGGATTATTCTTTTGGAACTTCTCTAGTTCAGAATTTTACAAAGATCCATAATAAGTTGTAGCCTATGCTTTTGACTGGAAGAAATGGATTCAAAAATAAGGCTTAATCTTTAGTTTTAAATTATTCATTTAACAAAATTAATTTTTCAAACATCTAGATTTAAATACAAAGGTGCAGTTAGGGGAAGCTGCTAATCTCAAGACAGCAGTCAAACTTACAAAATCATAACAGAAAGTTGCTAGTAGTCAAAACATACCTTCAGCAAGATCTCGCATAGTGGTGGCTCTTCCATGGTTAAGTGACTACAGAATATCAAGGAAATCCTTAACACACCCTTTCCTTAGCCAGCCTGACACAGTGGCATCAAGTAAACAACCTCTCCCTCAATGTCACAAAAACAAAAGAGCTGGTTGTGGACTACAGGCTGACCTTATTGGAGTATAAAAGTTGCATTGTTTGCTGTGTAACCAAAACTATGTAGTCAGCTTTGAGCTTGCTATTTGCTATGCATGTATCCAATTTAGTAGGAGAATGAAATCTTAAGAATGTAGAAGATAATGGGGTGTTAATGAGAGGTAGCTAAGAGATGTAGATTAGAACATGATTAAGTCAATGGGTAGAAACAATAGTGGCAGATGTACTTGTGATACGCAACTATAGACCGATTGGATAAGCTAAAGCAACTAAACCGGGAGATTGCTATAAAAATGCTATGTACAAGGATCGGTGGGCAATCGGCGACTAGCTCACTGACTGTCTCAGCTTTGATTTGCAAATTAAAGTTTAATACTTCTTGAAGAATCTGCTGCATCTCCTGGTCGTTTGTGGGGCACGAGAAACCATGACAATACCATCCAGGAAATTGTACCACAGCATAAAAGCCAGAACCAACAGGCTCCAGAACAGCTTCTTCCAACAGGCCAGACTGATTAATTCATGCTGATACAATTGTATTTCTATGTTGCATTGACTGTCCTGTTGTACATATTATTTATTATAAATTACTGTAATTTGCACATTTAGACAGAAAGTAATATAAAGATTTTTACTTATGTGTATGAAGGATGTAGGTAATAAATTCAATTCAATACTTAATTTGAATATTCTGGCTTTCACAAATATTCAAAAATACTGAAAGTTCCATCAAAAATGCAAAGCATTGTTGCATATAAACCAGAAAATACAAACAACTAAAAGTAATCAACCTTATTTAAAACACAAGTTAAAAAATTAACTCCTTGATGAACTTGCAGCTCAGTTACAGCTTAGCAAGTATGATGTTGTAGACATCACTGAGTCATGGTTGAAAGAAGATTATAGGTGGGAGCCTAATTTCCAAGGATACACATTGTATCAAGAGAGTCAGGAAGGCAGAGGGGGTGGTGTGGCTCTTTGTTATAAAAATGAAAATAAAAATTAAATCATTAGAAAGAGGTGACATAGGGCCAGAAGGTATTGAATCGTTGTGGAATTGCAAGGTTAAAAAGCCCCTGATAGAAGTTACATACAGAACAAAGAGTATGCTACAACTGGAGTTAGAAAGTGAATGTTACAATAGTCATGGGGGATTTCAAAATGTACGTAGGTAGACTGGTAAAATCCAGATTGGTGCACAATTCCAGGAGGGGGAATTTCTAGAATGTCTACAAGATGGCTTTTTAGAGCAGATCAAGTTTGAGCCCACGAAGGGAACAGTCTTCCGGATTGTACAATGCGCTGGTGTTGATTAGAGAGCTTAAGGTACAGAATCCTTAGGCGAAGTGATCATATGATCGACTTCACCCTGAAATTTGAGAAGAAACTAAAGACAGACATATCAGTGGAGTACAAAGGCATGGGAGAGGAGTTGGCCGGAAATAATTGGAAGAGAACACCAACAGGGATGACAGCACAGCAGCAATGTCTGGAATTTCTGGAAGCAATTCAGGAGGCACAGATATATACATCCCAAAGAGGAAGAAGTATTCCAAAGGCAAGTTGACAACAACCATGGCAAACAAGGGAAGTCAAAGCCAACAGAAAAGCCAAAGAGAAGGCATGTAATAGAGCAAAAACTAGTGGGAAGTTAGAGGATTGAGAAGTTTTTAAATACCAACAGATGGCAACTAAAGAAAGTCATAAAGGTATAGATGGAATATAAAAGTCAGCTAGCTAATAATATTAAACAGGATATCAAAAACTTCTTCAGATACATAAAGTGTAAAAGAAATGAGAGAGTGGATTTTGGACTGTTGGAAAACAATGCTGAAGAGGTAGTAATGGGGATAATGAAATGTTGGATGTATTAAATAAGTATTTTGCATCAGTCTTCAATGTGGAAGACAGTAGCAGTATGGTGGAAATTTCATGTTTCGGGGGTCATGAAGTGTGTAAAGTTACCATTACTAGAGAGATTCTTGGGAAACTGAAAGGTCTAAAGCAGGGTTTGGCAACCTTTACCACTGAAAGAGCCATTTGGACCCATTTCCCACAGAAAAGAAAACACTGGGAGCCACAAAACCCGTTTGACATTTAAAATGAAATAACACTGCATACAACGTTTTTTTTGCCTTTATGCTATGTATAAACAAACTATAATGTGTTGCATTTATGAAATCGATGAACTCCTGCAGAGAAAACAAAATTACATTTCTGCATGCAACAAAAACATTTTGGACTCCGAAAAAAAAGACATTGGGTTGAAGGTTACTTTTAATTAAAATACTCAATGTCTATTTGAGTCCTTCTTGTATTTATGAAAAATGCCGAACTTAAATTGTCCGCCAGCAGCAAACCAAAAATAACGTCAGCCAGCTGTCAACCTGAAAAATAAAAGGACTATTTCACTGAACAATGAAAAAATATGAATATACGTAAAATAATAGGCAAGTAAAATATTTATCATACTTGGTTAATGGGATTTCTGCTCCTGGACCTCATCGCACAGCGTCTGCACATCAGGGCTGTATGACGTCACCTTCATCTTTACACAGGATCGCAGGCTGTCATCTGTGAGGCGTGCGCGATGTTTGTTTTTAATAAAGTTCATGTTGGAGAACACCTGCTCACATACATATGTGGATCCAAAGATCGACAGGACTCCAAGCGCATACTTTTTAATGTTTACATAAATGTCAGGGATAGCATTCCATGTTTCGAACACAAGTTTGTCCGGTGAGAGGAGGTTTTCAATATCACTCCATTTGTGATTCTGAGCAAGAACGGCCTTCTGACGGGCAACATCTTCAAGGTCTGCTGTCAAGCGTCTAAACTTGGACACCCATATGTCTTTGTCGGCTATGTCGGCCAGTTCCATCTCAAGATCAGGTTGACTCACACCTGCCAATACAGTCGTATTCAGTAGGGATGGATCGATGCTTAGGGGAGTGACCGGGAAGGATAATGTGTTTTTTTTCCTCTCTGAACTCACAGAAGCGTTTCCCAAATGATGTTTGCATTGCGATGATTGCAGAATGTAAATACTCCGAATTTATCATGTCATGACCTTGTTTGAACTCTCTCAAATTGGGGAAGTGAGACAATGTGCCTTTCTGTAAATCTCTGGCAAGCACTGTCAACTTGCGCTCGAATGCCAAAATATCCTCCAACATGTGCAGGGCTGTGCGTCCTTTCCCCTGAAGAGCTGTGTTCAGCGTTTTCAGGTGCGCTGTCATGTCTACCATGAAGTGTAGCTTTTCCAGCCACTCTGGCTGTTCCAGCTCAGGAAAGGTGAGCCCTTTGCTGCCCAGGAAAGTATTCACTTCTTCCAGACACGCGACAAAGCGTTTCAGCACCTCCCCTCTGGACAGCCACCGGACTTTGTTGTGCAGCAGGAGATCAGAATATGCGCTTTCCAGCTCGTCCAGGAACAAACGGAATTGACGGTGATTTAAACTTTTTGCCATTATTTTATTGACAATCTGAATGACAACATCCATTACTTCAGTGCATTCTGGAGGAAATGTTTGAGTGCACAGTGCCTCTTGGTGCAAGATGCAGTGAAAAGTCAGCAGCTTTCTGTCCAGCGACTTCTGCAGTAAAGCCACAAATCCCTTGTGCGCTCCTGACATACTTGGTGCCCCATCAGTAGCTACTGACACCAGGTGGGTGGTCTTTATTCCTTTGGCTCTTAAACAATTCAAGACAGCCTCACAGATGTCCTCCCCCCGTGTTTGGCCTTTTAGAGGTATCAACTCAATCATTTCTTCCTGTGGCCCGGCAGAGTTTACATACCGTCAGAACTGCGCTATTTGTTCAATATCACCTTTGGCTTCAGACTCATCACAGGCAATCGAGTAGGCCACAGCTGAATTGATGTCTTTAATTTGCTGTCTTGTGATGTCTTCTGCCATTTTTATGGTTCTGTCTTTGACAAGTCTTTGCAGAGAGGGGCATATCCCTGATTATCTGCACAATTTCACTCTTGTTTTTAAAGTCCGTAAATAGATGTTCTGAAATCTTAATGAAAGATTCTTTTATATATTCACCATCTGTAAACTGCTTCCCATGCCTGACTATTTCCTGAGCGGCAACAAAACTAGCATATGTAGTTGATTTCCCAGACTTCATCCATTTCTTGAAATGATTTTTGCTCAGATCAACCTTCCGCATCAGTTCCGAAACGGCATTTTTTCTCTCATCTCCATCCGGATATTTTTGAGCAAAGGTTGTGTGTTTATTCTGGAAATGTCTTGCAACTTTTGACTTTTTGTTGTTTGCTAGTTTCTCATTGCATATTAAGCATATCGGTAAACCAGTCTCATCAGCAGTGAAAGCAAATGAATCTGCCCACGTATCATTAAACGTTCTGTTTTCTTCAGTCACTTTTCTTTTTTTAGAATTCTCCATAGTTAGCCTGCCTTGGATCAAAAAATTAAAGAAATCGCGCACTGGCGGATGTCAGGCGTTGGCAGTGGTGACGTATATTAATAGCAACAAAAAACACGTTTTATTTAGATTGTACAAGATCACCATAATCTTCAAATTTAGAATTACATTTCAAAAACTAACAAACTAACATAAAATACCATTTTAATTCAATACTCATCATTTATTTTCCAAAGCCACAGGGAGCCGCAGCACAGAGATGAAAGAGGCGCGGGTTGCCGACCCCCGGTCTAAAGGTAGATAAGTCGGAATCAGGTTTATTATCATCAGCATGTGACTTGAAATTTGTTAACATAGCAGCAACGGTTCAATGCAATACATAATATAGAGAAAAAGTAAAACAATAATAATAAATAAATAAATCTTATTCAGTATACTTCATACAGTATACATATATTGATTAGATGAAAGGTCATGCAACAAACAGAAATATTATATGTTAAAAAAAAGTGAAGTAGTGTCCAAGGATTCAAAGTCCATTTAGGAATCGGATGGCAGAGGGGAAGCTGTTCCTGAATTGCTGAGTGTTTGCCTTTGGGCTTCTGTACCTCCTACCTGATAGTAACAGTGAGAAAAGGGCATGCCCTGGGTGCTGGAGGTCCTTAATAATGGACACTGCCTTTCTGAGACACCGCTCCTTGAAGATGTCCTGGGTACTTCGTAGGCTACTACCCAAGATGGAGCTGACTAGATTTACAACCCTCTGCAGCTTCTGCAGCTCCTCCATACCAGACAGTGATGTAGCCTGTCAGAATGTTCTCCACTGTACATCTATAGAAGTTTTTGAGTGTATTTGTTGACATGCCAAATCTCTTCAAACTCCTAATGAAGTATAGCTGCTGTCTTGTCTTCTTTGTAACCACATCAATATGTTGGACCCAGGTTAGATCCTCAGAAATCTTGACACCCAGCAACTTGAAACTGCTCACTCTCTCCACTTCTGATCCCTCTATAAAGATTGGTATGTGTTCCTTCGTCTTACCCTTCTGGAAGTCCGTCATCAGCTCTTTTGTCTTACTTACGTTGAGTGTCAGGTTGTTGCTGCAGCACCATTCCACTAGTTGGCATATCTCACCCTCTCATCACCACCTGAGATTCTACCGACAGTGATTGTATCGTCAGCAAATGTATAGATGGTATTTGAGCTATGCCTAGCCACACAGTAGCAGCAGACAGGTCACCTGGACCAGATGGTGTACACCCCTGGGGTCTGAAAGAGGTGGTTGAAGAGATTGCAGAGGCATTAGCAATGATCTCTCAAGAATCACTAGATTTTGGAATGGTTCTAGAAGACTGGAAAATTGCAAATATCACTCCACTCTTCAAGAAGGGAGAGAGGCAGATGAAAGGAATTATATACCAGTTAGTCTGACCTCATTGGTTGGGAAGATATTGGAGTTGATTATTAAGGAGAAGGTCTCAGGGTACTTGGAGACGCATGATAAAATAGACCAAAGTCAGCATGGTTCCACAAGGGAAAAATCTTGCCTGACAAATCTATTGAAATTCTTTGAAGTAGGAGCAAGCAGGGTAGACAAAGGAGAATCGGAACTTGGATTTTCAGAAACCCTTCAACAAAGTGCCACACTGGGCTGCTTAACAAGCTATGAGCCCATGGAATTAAAGGAAAGATTCCAGCATGGATAAAACAGTAGCTGATTGCCAAGAGGCAAAGTGTGGGAATAAAGGGAGCCTTTTCTGGTTAGCTACCAGTTACTATTGATGTTCCATAAGCATCTGTGTTGGGACCAATTCTTTTTGTAACATGTCAATGATTTGGATGATGGAATTGATAGTTTTATTGCAATGTTTGAAGATGATACAAAGTGAGGGGCAGGTAGTCTTGGGGAAATAGAGAGGCCACAGAAGAACTTAGACAGATGAGGAAAATGAGCAAAGTGGCAGCTGGAATAGTGTTGGCCAGTATAAGGTCATAAACTTTGGTAGAAGAAAGAACAGGGTCGACGGTTTTCTAAATGGAGAGAAAATACAAAAAAAACTGAGGCACAAAGGTATTTTAGGAGTCCTTGTGCAGGATTCACCAAAGGTTAATTTCCAGGTTGAGCCTGAGGTAAGGAACACAAATACAATGTTAGCATTCATTTCAAATGGACGAGGTGATTTAAATTAATAAAAGTGATTTTGGAGTGATGTGAAGAAACTGTTCTGAAGAGTGATGAACATTTGAAATCAATATTCCAATCAAGGAGTGGAGCCAGGATTATTAATCACAAAGGCATATAAAGAAATCAGGACAGGGACCATAAACAACCATAGCAGTCACAGACTCACAGATACTGATTGTAAAGTTTTAACATTAAACCCAACCATCTTCCTCAGGTACAAGTTAGTCAAATGACAAGATCCACTAGAAGCACTTCCTTCTATTCTGCCTCAAGCAAGCAGGCATGGGCAGGGGCAGGGCTTAATGCTCAATTTTGATTAGCTGGATCTGATTTTCCTATGCCAGATTGGTTAGTTTGAATTGGCCTTATTCTGATTGGTCACTTTTTTAGGCTGAACCCTCTTAAGGATCTGCTATAGGCATTCTCTTCCTTGTCAAGGATGTTGTCCTCATCAGACCTTGGGCTACATGAGCATGATAAGTGTGTTCAGCAATCCCACTTCATTCTGATCTCAGTAGCCTTCCAGTCTCACCAATATATACTTTTTGGCATGATATTAGAAGTATATCCAACAAGCTTGGTTTTGTAGCCTGGGAAAAATACACACTCAGGACAAGAAATACTTTTTTGGGTCTTTAATTTCTTTATCAGTTTTAGGTGTTTTAATACATAAAGAGGGTATCAAATTAAAAAAATAAAAACAACTAAATTAATTAACAAAAAAAAATTTCTGCTATTACAATCTCAGCTTAATTTTGGTCCACACACCTGTGTTATACTAGTTATGTATGTAGTATGAAAATAAATAAAATAAAACATAGAGAACCAATGCAGTAGTATCAATCCCACAAACATTATAGTGTATACACAACATCAAAAATATTAATACATACAACTCACATTAACTAAGACTTTGGCACATATGTGCTTAACTTCCAAACACAAATAGGGTAGACTCTGAAACATTTTCCCTCACTATTCCTGAGGAAAGCAGCTCCTAGCACTTGTTGTTTGCTCTAGAACATTGTAACTCTCTTTTCTACTCTGCACATGCATAATAACATCACCATTTTCTCTTCAAGGTGCAAGCAGGTATTTTAGTATTACCAAAGTGCACTTTAACAACAAAAGGTAATAGTCAACAGGTTAACTTGGCAAGTAAAAGAATGCCTACAAGAGAAAGATTAGGGAATCACTAGACATGGAGCATGCAGGGACGTAAATGCAGGTTATAAAAGTGCAAAGATAGCTCCAGTCTGAGACCACACATCCCTAAAGAGGGTTCAGCCTTAAAAAAATCAAACAATCAGAATAAGTCCAATTCAAACTAACCAATCAGGAACAGGCAATTCAGATCAAGCTAATCAGGATTGTACATTAAGCCCTGCCTATGACCAGCTCACTCATGAGGTTATATAAGGATGTGTCTTTAAAAGGGCTTGTTATTGGACTAATTTGTGTGTCAGGAAGATAGTTGTGTTTACTGTTGCAATCAATATGTGTAAGTATGTGACTGTTAAGGCTTACGGATAGCATGTATAGATCTGATAAGCAGTCACAAAGCTTCTGTAGGCAGTCATAGAAGTATATCTCAATATCTTTTATCTAGTATGTTGTCTATTCAAAGGTATATTATGATTTGCAGCAAAATTGATGTATAATGAGGTATATCCTTTAATACATGACATAAACTGAGTGGAAGTTAAATGTGGGGATATAAAGGTTTTATTGCCTGCATATGTCCAGGGGAAGTGCTGAAAAGAATTCCAAATTAATGGTTGTGTTTATTGTTCATTCAGTGCCACAGTATTTTTTACAGTCTGCTGGCAAAGCAGATGGAGCATTAACTTAAGGTCCCATTTGGCAGTACAACTCAACCCCTCAGGGTCAGCCTCAGTTATGTCCTCAGGTCCTTTGGAATAGGGTTGAACGTATGACCTGCTGGATTAGGGGAAAAAGAGTCATTCCAGAGCCACAACTAACTAAGAAACAAGTTAGCTTCACATACTGTATCTTGGTAAAACTTTTACCCTAAGCAGCTATATTCTGATGCTGGCTACAGTTTGCTAAAATAGAAATTTAAAATCTTATCATAAGTAGACTTTCCTACAAGAGTATTTCAAAAGGTAGCATGTTGAAAGAAATTTCAAATTGATTGGCTGTCTGCCAAAAACAGCACGTAGCTTTTGGCCACCAATGCCCCGTCTGCTCACATGACATCTGAATTCAAAGAACAGATTTGAGCTCAGCAGGTTGAAGCAATGTGCTATCACAATCAGCTGCTGAGAGGTTGCTAACTACCTCTCACCAGCGATCAATGGTCATTTTCACAAGCTGGAAAGCTCTGCACTTTGAAATATGATTATGATCGATGTTTGGGATGAGACTGAACCTGGTTTGGTGATAAACTGCTTACAATTCCCTACATAAGTAGCAATGGGTGTAGTATTGATGTGACTCGGACACCACTGTAGATTGAACAACCACGTTTATTCAACAGACTTCCATTTTTCTTACCGCCCGTCCTGACGTCATACACACTCTGACCTACGAATACTCAATACATTACATCCCCCTTCTCAAGATATATATATTTTTTACAACACTGTGAATTACCAAAACAATGCCTCTATGTATGCCTTTCCTACATTGCAACAGCCATTGACATAAAATAAAAAAATCTTAACTTCTTGTACTGTATTCTACATTGTATCTCACAATACTAACAGCAGCGTATTTTCTTTTACTAACATAGACTAATGAACTTTTTATTTCACACCTTGAAACTTATAACATGTGTGACTTTGCCTCAAACTGTGTGAGACTGTAGGCAGATCTTGCTGGAAGTTTGACTTGTCTCCCAGACCGTGTGTAACACAGTTGTGACTGTGCTTGTCCTTCATCAGGGTCAGTCTCTCGAGTGACCTCTGTGTCTTTGTGGTCTGCATCACTCTTGGTGTCCTTTTTTTCCCTGTCTGTATATGTGGAAATGTCCTGTGCAACTGTACGTAGAAACTCCCTCTCGCCTGTCTTCAGCAGATGTTTCCTGTTCCTCCTGTAGACTGTTGCATCTGGCGTGCAAACTACAGAGGATCTTGGTTACTGATGCTTGTTCACAACCACAGCTGGTTGCCAAGTGTCTCCTCTCTGTATTCTGACATTTTCACCTATATGCAGATCTGGCAACTGTCTTGTATGTCTGTCATAATAGCTCTTTTGCTTTATTTGCTTGTACTTTAGCTTGTCATGTACTTGAGCATTACTTTCAGGAGTCAGTAGAGTTGTGGATGTTGGCAGTTTGGACTTCAGACAACATCCCATCAACAGTTGCAAAGGGGAGAACCTCAATTGGTGTGTTGCGGTATTCAAGCAGAGCAATATACTGGTCACTGTTGCTGCTTTGTGCCTTCTTGAGCATGTTCTTCACAGTTTGTAAAGTTCTCTCTGCTTGTCCATTAGACTGAGTGTGCCCTGGACTTGGAAGTAACATGTTGAAATTCCCAGCTTTCTGAAAACTCTCTAAACTCACCACTGGCATATTGTGGACCATTGTCACTGACGACAATATCTGGAATACCATGTCTTGCGAATGTCGACTTCATTGCAGTAATGACACCTTGACTGGACGTGTCACTTGACTTGGTGATCTCTGGATATTTTGAATAGTAGTCCACACAAAGCAGATATTCTGCACCATTGTAGAGAAAGAGATCTGTGCCAAGCTTCTCCCATGGTCTTCCTGGTAGTGGATGGGGAAGCAAAGGCTCTCTTGGATTGCTGTTTTTATTTTCATTACAGACAGCACACTGAGACACAATGTCCTCTATCTGAGTTGACATACCTGGCCAATAGAGAATGTCCCTTGCTCTTTCTTTACATTTCATTATCTCCAGGTGTGACTCATGAATTCTGTTGAGCATTTGGTTTGGTACAATGAGTTTTGCCGCTTTGAACATTAGTCCTGGTGCATAGCTGATTTCCTCTTTAAATGTCCAGTATTTCTGCATTTTCTTTGGAACATCTTTTCTTTCTGTTGGCCATCCATTCATTGTAATGTCTCTTAGCATTTGCATTTCAGGATCATCTGCAGTCGCTTTCCTGAACATGTTCAACTTCTCCTCAGAAATAGGTAGCTGAGGTGTAATCCAGTTGACTCCAGCTCTCTTCCTAGCAACTCTTCCTTTTGCTCTTTGAGGTAAGCACGGCTCAAAGCATCAGCGATGTGCAGTTCTTTTCCTGGCTTATAGGTGACTGTGAGAGTGTACCTCTGTAGCCTGAGAAGCATCCTTTGCAACTGCATAGGAGCTTGGTGAAGTAGCTTTTTGAAGATGCTCTCAAGTGGTTTGTGATCACTCTCAACCTGGATTTCTTTGCCATATACATACTGGTGGAACTTCTCACACCCATAAACTATGGCAAGTAATTCCTTCTCGATTTGACAGTCTGTAAGTGCTCATGATCCATACGCCACAGGCCTCCCATCCTGCAGTATAACAGCTCCTACTCCTTCCGAACTGGCACCCACAGATATTGTCACCAGTTTATTGACATCATAGAACTTGAGTGCTGGTGCATTAGTAACCAACTGCTTCAATGTGTCAAAACTTTTCTTTTGTTCATCTTCCCAATGCCATTCAGTGTTGCTCTCTAGTAGCTTTCAAAGTGGAGCGCTGACCTCTGATAAGTTGGGAATGAACTCGGCGAGATACTGTATCATGCCCATGAACCTCAAAGGTCCTTGCTTGTCTTCAGGTGGTGGTAGCTGTACCATAGCCCTGACCTTTTCATTATCTGGTTTTAGCCCAACAGTGCTGAGTACGTGACCTATGTATTTGATCTCTGTAGTTCTGATCCTACATTTACTTTTGTTCAGTTTTAGGTTGTACTCACGTGCTCTCTCCAGAAGCTTCCTCAATCTCTGATCATGTTCCTCAATGGTGTCACACCATATCAGCAAATCATCAATGATATTGACCACTCCATCCAGCCTTCAATCATTTGTGCCACTGACCTCTGGAATACCTCTGATGCAGAAGAATTCCCAAAGGGTAGTCGCAGGTAACGATATCTCCCTATGGGCGTGTTGAAAGTGCATAATTTGGAATTTTCCTCATCCCGCTTGATCTGCCAGAAACCTTGATTTGCGTCTAATACTGAAAAGTGTTCTGCATTAGGCATGCGGGAGACAACCTCTTCAACTGTGAACAACGGATGGCGCTCTCTTTTGATGACTGTTGAGATCTTGTAGATCCATGCAAATCCTCATCTTTTTTTCTGTGACCACTGTCACCATACCATTCACCCAGTCGATCGGTTCTATTTCTCTTGTTATGACTCCCATCTGTTCCATTCTGTGTAGCTCCTCCACTACTCGATCCCTGAGAGCTACTGGAACCTTCCTCGGAGCATGCATGACTGGTGAAACAGTTGGATCAATCTGGATATGGTGTTTCCCTGGTAAACATCCTAGTCCAGAAAACAAGTCAGCAAAGTCTTTGAGAATGTCATTTTCTTTCTCAACACCATAGATTTGCTTCACCAGGCCTAGCTTTGTGCATGTTGCTTTGCCCAGTATTGCTGGAACATGTTGCTGTACTATCTCAAACTCTATCTTGTGTTTTTGTCCTTTGTACACACAGGTGAGGGCTTTCTTTCCCAGTGGCACTGTCTTGTGGCGGAAATATGCAACAAGCTTGCAGGTGGATTTTCTCAGTCTTCCTCTGATGTCCAGTGAGCTGAATGTTTCTGCTGACATTACATTGCACGTCGCCCCAGTGTCAAGCTTAAATGTCACATTCCTCCTGTTTATTATCAGATCTTGAGTACAATCATCTTCATTCTCCATCTCTGCATTGTCAATATTCTTGATGCGTACCTTCTGTTCCACTTCAACTGTGCCAATGAACATGTCACTGTTGTCCTCATCCCATTCCACACCATGCATTTTCCTTGCGGGCTCCTACGATTTGCACATCCTTGCAAATTGATTTCTTTTCTGGCATAACTTGCATGTCTGACCAAAGGCTGGACGTCTTCTGTATCCATGTTTATAACCACATCTGTTGCAGTTAACTTCCTTTTGATCATCCTGTGGAGCTGGCTTTGTCCTACTCTTGTCCGTTTTCACAGTTTTTATTTTGTGCACTTCAGTCTCTTCATTGAGCACTTTAACCTGACTTGATGTGATCTCGCTGGCACAGCAAATATCAATTACCTTTTCTAATGTAAGATCCACCTCTCTGAATAGCCAGCCTCTCACTTGATCATCTCGTATGCCACATACAATCCTGTCACATATTAAAGAATCATGCAGTTGCCCAAACTCAGTTCTTTGCCTTGTTCTTCAAATCTGTCACATAGGCGTTTATGGTCTCTGTTGGTCCTTGAGTCCTCGTGAAAAACATGTGTCGGCTGTACAGTAAGTTTTTTCTCGGTTCGCAGTAATCTTGAAACTTTTTCTTCAACACTTCAATTTCATCTTGCTCATTATCTTGGAAGACAAACGTGATGCAAACCTTTATTGCCTCTTCCCCCACCACATGCTGAAATGCAACACATTGCACTTTCTCCGCCTTTTCAGCCACGCTGCTAGCGGTGCAAAACAGCTCAAACTTCTGGATCCATATTTTCCAGTTCTCAGCAAGATTGTAGGTTTGAACTTGATGGTGGCTGTAACTGTGACATCTTTTACATGTCTTCTCTTCCCTTTTTTTTCGCGATTTCTTCTGACACCATGTAGTATTGATGTGACTTGGACACCGCTGTAGATTGAACAACCACGTTTAATCAACAGACTTCCATTTTTCTTACCACCAATCCTGACATCATCTGCACTCTGACCTACGAATACTCACACAATACATTACAGTGGGTTCACTATTTCCTTGCAGGTGAAGGCAGAGGTCCTGAGCTTGCTGGCAGGGCTTCACTGTGCTTTGATGCTGGACTTGTGCATTCAGGCAGTGGAGCTCAAAATCGCAGCAATCCCCCTGCAGTTTGGAGATTCTGCTTGAACAACCTGTGTCAGATTGGACCTGATATGAAATGTTTGATCCGATTTGATCCCATTCAAAGGGAATGGCCAAAAGACATTAAGACCATAAGCAATGGGAGCAGGATTAGGCCACTTGACCCATCAAGTCTGCTCTGCCATTTCATCATGGCTGATCCATTATTGCTCTCAGACCCAATCTCCTGTCTTCTCCCACCAACAGCCCCCCCCCCCCCTCCGCCGTAACCTTCATGCCCTGACCAATCAAGAATCCATCAACCCCTGCCTTGAATATACAAAGACCTGGCCTCCACAGCTGCCTGTGGCAAATAATTCCACCGATTCATCACTCTCTGGCCAAAGAAATTTCTCCTCCTCTCCATCCTAAAAGGATGCCCCACTATGTTTAGACTCTCCCACCTTAGGAAACATACATTCTCGAAGGCCTTTCACCATTCAACAGGTTTCAATAAGGTTGCCCCTCATTCTTCTGAATTCCAGTGAATAGAGGCCCAGAGCCATCAAATGCTCTTCATATGACAGCCATTTAAATCTGGAATCATTTTTGTGAACCACCTTTGAACTTTCTCCAGTTTCAGCACATCCTTTCTAAGATAAGGGACCCAAAACTGTTCACAATACTGCAAGTGAGGCCTCACCAGTGCTTTATAAGGTCTCAACATTACATCCTTGCTTTTATATTCTCTTCTATACCTGTAGTGTACACACGTACCTGTATGTTATAATATTACATTTCTGATTTATCTTTTCTAAACTGAAAAGAAATAATTCCTTATGGCTCAAAATATTGAACTTTACGTTCAGAAATATTTCTCCCGATATTTCAAACTGGGAGACATGTTTTGAAGATCAACAAGACCAATACAATCTGTAGATTTATCAAAGTCCTTCAAGCATTGTATATCACACTGGGCCAAAGTCTTGGGCTATCACCTCTGATACTTCCGGTGTTGTTCAATAGTTCCTTACTTACAAAGCCAGAGGAATACAAAATTTACACGGGTATATGTCCATAAATGTTTGATGTTGGTAAGATACATGGATTGAGTGACAAATGAAACTGATAAATCCTGGGCTTTATAAACAGGAGCAAAGAGATTATCTTGAAAACCAAAACTATAGATGCTGGAAAAACTGAAATACAAAACAGAAAATTATGGAAGCAGTAAGCAGGTCAAACAGCATATATGTGGAAAGAGAAATGGTGAAACAGTTCTGACAAAGGGTCTTGAAACTGAAATACTAACTGTTTCTCTTTCCTTAGATGCAGGCTGGCCTGCTTGATATAGGCAGCATTTCTGTGCTATCTTGAACCTTTTCAAAGCACAACACTGACCACCTCAGTTTTACAAGGGAGCTGAGTATCCAGGAAGATGCAAAGTTCCAGCTTTGAAGGATTTCAGTCGAAAAAGCAGGCATTTTTCTCCTTGTAATGAAAAAGGTTGCCTGGAGATTAAATAGAAATGCAGGAAATCACCATGGGTTTAGATAAGGCAAGTAGGAGCAAGCAATTCCCATTAGCATGTGTTTCAAAGACAGACGGAGGACAAGCATTTATGTACAGAAACATTGCTGTACCCACTGGAACTCACCAAGAGTGGTTGAGCTATAGTTCCTATGGTTGAACTGTAGGGCTTACAAATGGAAATTAAATAAAAACTTAAGAGAAAATAATGTATCGAGCTAAAGGGATACAGCAAGGTAATGAGTCTAATTAGTTTGCTCTCAGCGAAACCCAATGCAACAAATAGTCTCCTCTTGTCCTCAGTATTTCAGCCTTGCATTTTGACAATGATCATTGTTTGCATTATTTTATAATGTGTATTGATACATATGACTATAAGGCTCTTAAATCTTTAAGTTTGATTATAATATATTTCAAAACTAAAAGGTGATACACATACTCCATGACCTCCTTTCTATGTGTGGTGCAAATGTAAGCATTAAATATGCCTTACTCCATCCCTAACATATTTAGTTGTTTGCCTGTTCTCCATCTCCCTCTGGTGCTCCCCCCTCCCCCTTTCTTTCTCCCGAGGCCTCCTGTCCCATGATCCTTTCCCTTCTCCAGCTCTGTACCACTTTCGCCAATCACCTTTCTAGCTCTTAGCTTCATCCCACCCCCTCTGGTCTTCTCCTATCATTTCGCATTTCCCCCTCCCCCCACTACTTTCAAATCTCTTACTATCTTTCCTTTCAGTTAGTCCTGACGAAGGGTCTCGGCCCGAAATGTCGATAGTGCTTCTCCTTATAGGTGCTGCCTGGCCAGCTGCGTTCCATGACCATTATGAATTGAGTTTGAGAGAAGGTAAATTTGAAATTATCATCTGAACACCGAAGTATTCTTGTCAGGAGATTACTCCCCCCCCCCACCCCCCCCAAACTCGGGCACAGCCTCCTGAATAAGCATTATTCATTCTTGATCTTTTGTTCCAAGTATGTAAAGTTGTAGCTGCTCATTGCAATTCACTTCCTTTGACTTCAATGGAGGAACGATAGAACGGCAAAAAAAAAACTGCTGATGCTGAAAATCTGCAATAGGAACATCAAAATACCGGAAATCCTCAAGAGGCTGGGCAGCATCCATGGAGAAACCTTTCATCAATTCTTGTTTCTTACTCCACCTTTACTGATTTCAAAATAGTCTGTTTCTCATTTCTTGAAATGATGGTAACTTTGCAACTACTGGTAAGTTGGTAGATTAATGTAAGGCAGGATAATTGCCATCCATTTTCATGGTGTACTTTTAATGGTCACACAGTCTACTTGTTGATGAAACTAAATTGTTTTTCCATTTGTTATCACTTTCCCACTGATGTAATATGGTTATATGGGTTGCATTAATGAGGTTCTGTGTATATTGGGAGATGTGCCAATTAACTTGGCATTCTTCATGTCCAGAAATATTTGTATAGGAAGCATTGCTTGTTCCAGTCCACTTAAAATGTTGGCAGTTCTCTATATAGCAGGCTTTTCTTTTGCAAGTCAATGGATGATATTAAGACAGTTGCACAAACAATATTCAAAATTTTAAGTTTACTTTCCAAAAAAGAAATTGATAAGTTTAAAGTAAAATGACAGCAGAACAGAAGGTCATTCAAAAAACCAACAACAATTATACAAATGCTAAAATATAACTATTTTATAATTTTCATTTTGTGGTGTTATTTAACTGTATCCAGAAGAATTCTAATCAGTCCAGAAAATTGGAGTAGATTTTATTTGGTATGACAGCAGAACTACAACAATGCTGGGAAATCTCACCATATCTGCGGCCTGTGTGAGTCGCCAGAGAGGGCTCTGAGGTTTTAAGAGCACCTGAATTGGTTAATTTTTGATTAATGGGATAGTTAATCATTTAAAGTTCCTTGCGTTTTTCTCAAGTGACTTGCTTTTTGTAACGTGGTCTCCTGGTGCTTTCTGTTTAAGATTATTTTGATTGGCACAGGGATTCCATCTTGTATTATTTAAGCAGATGCCTGATTTGCACTGATCACAGGATCCTAGTTTTGAGAATTTTACTTCTCGAGGTGTCACTTGGCCAAACCTCAATATTCTTTTGGAATTATCATGAATAAACTCTGGTTGCCATCTCTACATTGAAGTCTGTCTTTCCTCTGTAATAAGATTCTGACATTGCCAGCACACATCATGAAATATAGTAAAGTAGCACAGATCTGGCGAGTGACCAACAGGTTTTCAATTCCTGTTCGGCTCTGGCTCCATCCAGTTAGCATCAAGTAGATGTGTCCTAGTAGATATCTGAGTATCACCAGATGGTACATGATGAAAGTTTACAATGTGAAAAACTTTTCTTGCTACATTGCCCACAGCAACAAAATTTATAAATTTTACGAGAGTTGACCTGATAGAGGTGTACAAGATAATGAGAGGCAGATTGTGTGGATAGTCAGAGGCTTTACCCCAGGGCTGAAATGGCTAGCCAAGAGGGCATAGTTTTAAGGTGCTTGGAAGTAGTTACAGAGGAGATGTTGGGGTAAGTTTTTTACGCAGAGAGTGGTGGATACGTGGAATAGGCTGCTGGTGATGGTGGTGGAGGCAGATACGATAGGGTCTTTTAAGAGACTCCTGGATGCTTAGAAAAATAGAGGGCTATGGGTAAGCCTAGGTAGTTCTAAGGTAAGGATTTGTTCGGAACAGCTTTGTGGGCCTTAGGGCCTGTATTGTGCTGTAAGTTTTCCATGTTTCTATGTTTTGGAGGACAATGTATTTGACAAATTATATCATAATTAGCCTTTACTTTTCACCCAAAAAATGGATGAAATCAGGAACTCTGCCTGTGGGGGTGGGTGGAAGCAGGTAGACTCACAACATTTATATAATAGTTTGATAAGCCTTGAAACACAATGGCAGAAAAGGCTAAAGACCAAGTTTTGGAAAATGAGTTTAGCATACAGGTGCTCGATGGTTGGTCCCATATTTCCAGTCTTGTATTTGCATATTCCCCATGCCTGCATTTATAATGGAAAATGCCCATGTAAACATGTCAGAGTACATTTACATCATTGTGACACTAACAAATATTAATATTGGAGATTCCTTATCAAGCGTAAAATCTACAAATTTGAAATGTGATCTTATCAGAAGTTTTCATATGCTATGTGATTGATTTGAAATTGAAAATCGATCACAAAATACAAATACTGTGATGTTGAATCATGGGTTCCTGCGTAGAGGACACACCCGTGCACAGAGGGTGCAAAGTGTTCACGGTGACCAGAAACAGTACGCAACATGTATGTGAACTCACAATGGAGTGCCAATATTCTTAAGAAACCACCCTCAGAAAAATAGGACTTTATGGTGAGATCAAAGAGAAATTGTAAGGGTCCTGTCCTTCCATGACTGCTGCTGGAGAGTGAAATTCAGTGATAGAATTCTCACAACCCAAAAGCTCCACCCATTTGCTGGCATTCAACTAAAAAAAAATGGCAGGCTTTGCTGCTTCTGGGTGCTGAGCAATGAGGCCTTATTGGAGCGCGGCCAAGATATTTCTCTTAGAACTTCCCAGATGCCTGAACAGATGGCAGAGCTTCAAACCCTGGTAAAGGCAGAATCGTAATTTAAGAATTTATAAATCAATATTTCTGAGATTTATAATAGATGAAAAGATTAATGATGAAAACATAAGAAAAAATTAAAAGCAGGAAAATTAACAAAATTTAACAAAAAATAATAAAATAATTTTTTTGCCTTTTATTTCCTAGATTCAGAAACTCTTAAATAAATATTTTTCAATTTGCACAGGGCCTGCCTGGTAACGGAATGGGAAGAGATTATTTCTAGTTCTGGTATTTCCCTATATCCCTATAATGTCCACCTCCACTCCCACTACTGGCATGCATGTTCTGGTTTATGTACACATCTCAAAATGCCATTCTTTTTTTGATGAACCACCACTTTAAGGTCTCCCATCATGGCAATAGATGCTACTGATAAAACAGTCTGTCCAACACATCTCTGGAAATTGTCCAATGTTGTTTACTTAACTGCTCTGAAGGAGCTGGAATCTGCCAATTATAGTGCATATAAGAAAATCCCTGTCCTGTGGCTCAGCAAGAAACTGCTGCAGATCCAATACATAGCAACACTTCAGCATGTGTTTTGTACAATTTATAACCCCACTGGCCTTTACAACAGTCACAGCAGAAGACCTCAACAGTCTTTATCACTGGAGCACAGAATCATATCTGCATTTGTGCTCCTTACAATCTTCCTTCCAATCCCTTTTGCATATCAGCATACTTTACAACTTTATTCATTTAGCATATGCCTATATTTATTATTTCCCTGTATTAATCAGTTCTACACTCTGACACTCTGGCTAAAAAATACAAAGTTAGTCCTGTGTTCAAATAAGAGAATTTATCATATCTACAGACTCTATTCCTCACTTCAATATTTCTCACTATCAAACTGCCTATTTCAAATTCAGCTATTATCTTCAGCCAGCCAGATCAATCTAATTGACAAATACGCCTATGAGCACATCAGTGGATTCTTACGTGGCCTTGGAGTTCAGCTGTGTCCAATTGCCATTCTTCATACTTTATGTTGTACTTTCTCCCTCCTGGAAAAGAAATCAAATGCAAATCCAAGTTAAGACTACAATTCAAACAATTTCTTAATAGATATTGAAAATTGGTAGTATTAGTTGTTCATACAGATAGAGGAGAAAAAAAGTCCTTTTACTGTGAAGGTTTGAAGAGCTTTGCCTTTGGGCTGTCATAAAATCAACAAAGAATATGAATATATCGATATTTCTCAAATATCATTACTAAAGCAATATACTGCGCATGCTGAAAATCCAAGAGAACTAAAAATGCTGTAAAGTCACCACTGAACTGTCAGAAAATTGCTATTGTATCAGTGGAATTAATCATTAATAATTTGTTGTAAAAACCAAAAATAACTAAAATTCTTGCCAAAACAGGAACAGAAAAAGAAAGATGGGGGAGGGTTGATATATTACAGAAATCTGCTTTTTATAAAGCATCCTTCTCTTGGTACTAGAAAAAAACAATCAGATTGTCACCATTTTCAATGGATTCATGAATGCCCTATTCTGTGTCTGAGGGTTGCTGCAAGCACAAGGAAACTGGACAGACAAACTTATAAATGCGATCATCTATACTGAAGCCAATGACTCTCATCTAAACTCCTTTTTCTAAATAGAACAATGTACAGGCCAACCCTTGGGTTATCACCACCTTACGAATGACATTCGCTGGTAACATATGAACATGCTCCCATGAATTGTATTAACTTCAGAAGTCAGACATATCCACAAACATTTATTTCTAAGAACAACAGAAACAGTTCCTTTTCTGCCTCCACTTGTAATGACTCTTGCTCATCAATCTTATGTATTTATTGCCATACTGTGGAGGTTTAGTTGCCATATCAAGTGACCTAGACAATTATGGAATTTAATTCAGGTAAGTATGTTGCATGTTGGAAATTTAAATCAAAATAGGAGTTGCATTGTGAATGGCTCTGAGGAGTGCTTTAGAACAGAGGGACCTTGGAATACAAGCACATGTTTCCCAGAAGGGGGAGTGACAGGTAGTTAGCGTGGTGAAAAAGGGTACTGGCATGCTTGCCTTCAGCAGTCAGGGTACTAGAGTGAAAGTTGAGAGGTCCATATTACCAAAGGGTATAGAACCAGAATCAGGCCATTTGATCGTGGCTGACTTATTTTCCCTTTCAACCCCATTCTCCTGCCTTCTCCCATAACCATTGATGTCCTTACAAATCAAAAACCTATCACATTCTGCTTTAAGTTTACCCTGTGACTTGCCCTCCACAAGCTCAAGATGCTTGTGAGGCCATCCTTGGAGTATTGTTCAGTTTTGGTCCTCCTAAAGAAAGACTAATAAACCCTTCTTCACCACATTAACTACCTGTGACTCCACATTCAGGAAAACATATACTTGTATTCCAAGAGCAAACACGAGGAAATCTGCAGATGCTGGAAATTCAAACAACAACACACACAAAATGCTGGTGGAACACAGCAGGCCAGGCAGCATCTATAGGGAGAAACGCTGTCGACGTTTCCGGCCGAGACCCTTCGTCAGGACATGTATTCCAAGGTTCCTCTGCTCTAAAGCACTCCCCAGGGCTGTTTACTTTGAAAGTGCTGCTCTGATTTAAATTTCCAACATGCAAAATTTCGCACTTACCTAAGTACTAAACTGGAAAGAGTGTAGAAAAGATTTACAAGGATGTTGCCAGAACTTAAGGGGCTGAGGTAGGGAGAGATTGGACAGATTATTCCTTGGAGTGCAGGAAACTGAAAGGTGATGTTATGAAGCTGTATAAAATCATGAAGGCCATACGTATGGTGAATGCACTCAGTAAGGTAAGAGGGAAAAGATTTAATTGAGGGGTAATGTACTGTTACACAAAGGGAGTTATGTATGTGGATGGACTGCCAGTTGAGGCACTACACTAACAACTTTTAAATGACAGTAGGATAGGTAGGTACATGGATAGGAAAGGTTTAGAAGGTTATTGATCAAATTCTGCCTAATGGACTAGCTTGGATGGGCATCTTAGCATGGACTGGTTGAGCCGAAGGTCCTGTTTCTGTGCCAGGTCATTCTATAACTGTGGGTGCCTGAAGATGTACACTGTTGATCTTCTGCACCCTTTTATCTGGAGGTATGTTTCCACTTATCCCCAGAAGAAATTTCTTCAGTTTCAAATCGACCTAAGCAGCAGTTAGTTCAAGTGGGGCTAATACATCCTGAAAACCAGATCTCCTCAAAATCACACAAACCCTGAACCTAAATCACTCGGTAACTCAACTGCATCTACTCTGTGAATCACTGATGTTCTTAACCATGAGAGACATGGGAACCACCCAATACCCAAATGCCCCCTGCCCCAATAAACTAGGAACCCCCTCCTCTGGATAGACACAATATCGTTTGTTACATCTCAAGAGAAAATTCTGAGGGCACTTCACGATAAACATCTTCATCTTTGACAGGCCAGCCTGCTGCAGCTTGACAGGCCAACTTGTTGCAGTATTTGCAAACACAAGAAAATCTGCAGATGCTGTAAATCTAAAGCAACGCACACAAAATACTGGAGGAATTCAGCAGGTTAGGCAGCCTCAGTATAAATGAATAAACAGTTGATATTTCAGGCTGAGACCCTCCTCCGGGTCCTGACTTCCTCCAGCATTTTGTGTGCTACTCTACGGTATTTGTAGTTGCTTCCTCAATAAGTGGATTTGAAATGCAGTGTATCATTTGAAACACTGATCCTGTTCCATACAATTGACTGCCAGAGACCAAGCCCCATGGAGCCATCTTCTCTATTGACTTTGCCTTCAAGGGCTTGCAGTGTGCTCCATCCTATAATAATCATAGTACTGACCCATCTTCAACTAGCCTTGAGGTTTAGCTGCTCCTCAAACAACAATGGCAAAGGCCTTTTATACATGGCTTACAGAATTCCAATGTAATTACACTCCCATGGCCTAATGATCATTTGTCATTGACCCAGATGGCATAGGATCCTGTAATTGCTTGAATCTGGAACAACAAACAGCACTGTAATTGTGGAGGCAAACTGTATTAACCAATGCGTTGGGTCAGTGGTTATGTTGATGGAAAAGATCCTGAGGCATGATTTATGAACATTTGGAGAGGCATAATATGATTAGGAATAGTCAGCATGGCTTTGTAAAGGGCAGGTCGTGCCTTACGAGCCTGATTGAACTTTTTGAGGATGTGACTAAACACATTGATGAAGGTAGAGCCATAGATGTAGCATATATTAATTTCAGCAAGGCATTTGACAAGGTACCCCATGCAAGGCTTATTGAGAAAGTAAGGAGGCATGGGATCCAAGGGGACATTGCTTTGTAGATCCAGAACTGGCTTGCCCACAGAAGGTAAACAGTGGTTGTAGACGGGTCATATTCTGCATGGAGGTCAGTGACCAGTGGTGTGCCTCGGAGATCTCCTCTAGGACCCCTACTCTTCATGATTTTAATATATGACCTGGATGAGGAAGTGGAGGGATGAGTTAGTAAATTTGCTGACGACACAAAGGATGGGAGTGTTGTGGATAGTGTGGAGGACTATCAGAGTTTAAGGTGGAACATTGATAGGATGCAAAACTGGGCTGAGAAGGGGCAGATGGAGTTCAACCCAGATAACTGTGAGGTGGTTCATTTTGGTAGGTCAAGTATGATGGCAGAATATAGTATTAATGGCAAGACTCTTAGCAGTGTGGAGGATCAGAGGGATCTTGGGGTCCGAGTCCATAAGACACTCAAAGCTGCTGTGCAGGTTGACTCTGTGGTTAAGAAGGCATATGGTGCATTGGCCATCATCAATCATGGGATTGAGTTTAAGAGGCGAGAGGTAATGTTGCAGTTCTAAAGACCCTGGTCAGTCCCCACTTGGTACTGCGCTCAGTTCTGGTCACCTCACTACAGGAAGGATGTGGAAACCATAGAAAGAGTGCAGAGGAGATTTACAAGGATGTTGCCTGGATTGGAGAGCATGCCTTATGAGAACAGGTTGAGTGAACTCGGCCTTTTCTCCGTGGAACAACAGAGGATGAGAGGTGACCTGTGTTACGTACCCCGTAACTAGGTCACTTACCAGCAAAGATAGAGAGGTCCGTTGAAGTCTGATGGTACTATTTTTAAAAGTCTTTATTTATTAAGGGGCACAAAAGTAAGATTAATACAAACATTCAGATAATATACGTTGTCACTACTCAATCTAAAAGCGCGGGTCTAATAATAACCATCAATGAGAAACAGCTTGATCGTTTGTCTAGGGGTTAATATATTGTCTGATGGAAATATAAAAGTCACTCAGAAGCCTGCAGGATCCAGCCTTTGGGGACTGCTGGGTTTTCACTTGTTGGAGAGAGAGAGAGAGAGAGAGATTTGTGAGAAAATAAACTTGCCCGGGTCTTTTATGAAGCAAATCCGTTGAATCAGGGGAGCCGCTTCCCCGTTGTTAGCTAAAAGCAGTTTTCCGTGGTTCCAACCACCGATTCCAGCCACGGATTCCAACGCATGTGGCTTCCTTCAAATGGCTTCCCGCTACTACAGGATCGTTAGCGTTTCTTCTGGTGCGTCTGAAGGGGTTGTTCCCCCAGACCCTCTTTTATACTTCCTCACGGGGTCTCAGGTGTCAATCAGGTTGGGATGATGCAATCTCTCAACCAGCCCACTCTGGTCGTCGCCTGAGGGTTTCAATGAATAGTACAATTCACTGTTCTTACCATTGAGTTGTAGGCTACCCAAAGGGATTAGATGTTGTTATTCTTATTTGTATTTGGCTCTCAATAGCAATGGGAAGGCCAAAGACATAGTTCAGTGTTGTTCTGGGAAGGGGAGTTAAAATGGCATGAAAACTGAACTCTCCCTGGGACACTCAATGAAACTGTTTGTCTTCAGACACATTTGATTGAATGCAGGCCTCTTCCTTCTGAATCTGTTTCCTAGCAATCCATCAGCTTTCATCATCATGCCAGTACACAGAGAGTCCCATTTTCTATTTACCTCACAGTACATCCCAAACTCAAGCACCAGTATCTGTGAGCTACATTCTGTTGCTCTGAGCATAAACAAATAGACACAGGATCTGTACAGAGGGTATCCTGTCAAATTTCAAAAATCAACAATATATCCTGAATAACATGTGATACAAACCAGTTCTTAAGGACTCCCTATATGGTACCTTGCAGGAAAATGTTCAAAGTATATTATTAATGTATGTATACGGTATACAACCTTGAGATTTGACTCCTTACAGGCAGCCACAAAACAAAGAAACCCAACAAAACCCATTTAAATAAGACCATCAAACACCCAATGTGCAGGAATAGAACAAACAGAGGGATGAAAAGCAAGTAAGTACCTGCTGCCTTGATTCAGCCAGTACACGCCATGCCACGTCACACCACAATAGTCCTGATCCTTCAAGATTTCAGTTTTCACAATTGCAAAAATGCAAGGTCGAACAGACAGTTTGAAAGCTTAACTCCAAAAGGGATATTACAGGCTATTAATTATCGTGATCATTTTCAAGAAGTATAAGTAATAAAATAGTTAGCAGTTGTGTTTGCTGCCAGCAAGTCATCATTGTGGTTCACGGAGATCAAGTGTTCATCTTCTAGTGCATGGCAGGTGTGAGCACATTCCATCACATAAGGAACAATTTATTTACTAACCTTCTGGGATGTGGGAGAAAGCAACCACCCAGATCACGGAGAGAATGTTCAAGCTCCACAGGGACAGCAGTGGATGGAAAGATTCAACTCCTATAGCATCAGCCAGTCTACCTTCTGTATCGTTGGTGTCTGTTGTCCCTACTTACATGTGACTCCAAAACTATGCCAAGATGCATGATGCTTAAACAAAGTGGCTTGCTCTCCAACGTCAATGGGTAATTAAGGCAAATTTAGAATTGGCATCCCAAGAAAGAGTAAATAAAACTAAATATGTGAAGAACGCAGTTGGACACTGTTAAGGTGATAAGAACTTCCCTCCACAATCAAGTTAGTGTACGATTTGCATGCAGTGACCATGATGTTCTGATATTCAGGATAGAAACAAGGATTTGAAAGCATGTTTAAAAGCTAAACTTTAATCTAAACACCTCAGATAATGACAGTTTCCACCCAAGGGACATCTAACACATCGTTTAGTGTTTTATTATAAGAGACCTTTACATGCAACTATTATTTTTTCAAATGTAAGGACGGGACATTGCATCAACTGAGATTGTCTGTTTCTTCCTCAAACCTGAGGTTACTCACTGATCTGGGATGTTTTGAACATTTTGAATAGTGAGAAGGGTATACTGGTGTGGATATGGAACACATCGTGGTAGTAACTTCACGTGGCTACATGTCATAGGGAGCTGCAAATGAGAACCATGTAGGCAAGCAGTTTACAAGAACGATATTCCCATTGATCTGAATTTCAAGTGTTTGTCTATATAAACTTTCATGATAATCTCCTTGACTTTGTCACGTGGAGGAGGTAGGTAGATACTGATCTTTTGGAAAACAAGTACAAACAGTTTCTGCCACTGGCAGTGATCCTGTCATGAATTCAACATTGTTCTATATTCTGCAGCATTATGAAATGTGATGTTTTGTGGCAGCAGTATACTGCAATACATAATTAAAAACTACAAATTACAGTAAAAAATAAATGTAGACAAAATATTTTAATTAAATAAGTAGTCAAAAAAGAGAGGAAAAAGAATAGTAAGGAAGTGATTATGGTTCATTGTCCATTCAGAAATCTGATAGCAGAGGTTTGCCTTCAGGTTCCTGTACTACGTCCTTGATGGTAGCAATGAGAAGAGGGCCTGTCTTGGGTAATGGGTGGTCTTAATAATAGACACTGTATTTTGAGGCATAGCCTTTTGAAGATGTCCTAAATACTGGAGATACCAGTGCCATTGATGGAGTTAGATGGGTTTGCAACTTTCTGCAGCTTTTTCTGATTACATGCAGTGTCCCCCTCCGTACCAGACGGAGATGCAACCAGTTCAATGCTCTCCACGTTACATCTGTAGAAATTTGCATGTGCCTTTGTTGACAAACCAAGTCTCCTCAAACTCCTAACGAAATGTAGCTACTGTTGTGCCTTCTTTGTAAGTTGGGCCCAGGATAGATCTTCAGAGACAACTTAACACCCAGGAACTGCTCACTCTTTTCACTTCTGATCCCTTAATGATCAGCTGGTGTGTGTTCCCTCAACCTCCCCTTGAAGTCCATAATCAATTCCTTGGTCTTACCTATGTCGAGTACAAGGTTGTTGTTGCAACACCACAACTAGCTGATCAATCTCGCTCCTGTACGCCGCCTCACCACCATCTGAAATTCTGGCAACCACGGTCATGTTCTCAGCAAATTTATAGATTGTTCTCAAGTCCCGGCGACACCCTTTTAAATTTTTGCTGCATACATTCAATCTTATTTGCCTTTTTCTGGTAGGTAGGTGAACAAAACTGGACACAATACTACAAATTATGTCTCACCAATGTCGAATATGATTTCAACATCATTTCCCAACCCCTTTACTTAATATATTGATTTATGACCAGTCTAACAAAAGCTTTATTTATAACCCTATATAACTGTGATGCCACCTTCAAGGAATAGTGGATCAGTGCTCTCAGATCCCTCTGTTCTATCATTCTCGTCAATGCCCTACCACTCGCCGTGTAAGACTTGCCCTGGTTGATCTTCCCAAACTGCAACACCTCCCTCTTGCTTGCATTAGATTCCACCTGCCATTTTCAGCTCATTTTTCAAGGAGGTCCAGATCCCACTGCACTCTTTGATAGCTTTCCGCACTGTCCACTACATCCCCAATCTTGGTGTCATCATTGATATAGATGACAAACAGCAATGGACCCAACACTGATTCCCCACGTCAGAGGGGCAACCATCTACTTTCATCTAGCTTCTCTGATAAAACCAATGCCTAATCTATTTAACTACCTTATCTTGAATGCCTAATGACTGAACCTTCTTGACCAACCTCCCATGTGGGACCTTGTCAGAGACCTTGCTAAAGCCCATGTGGACAACATTCACTGCCTTGTCTTCATCAACTTTCCTGGTATCTTCCTCAAAAAACTCTATAAGATTGGTTAGAAAGCCATAATGGCTGTCTCTGATCAGTCCCGTCTATCCAATGCTTATATATCCAGTCTCTTAGAATAAATTCCAATAAGTTTCCTACTACTGGTGTCAGGCTCACCAGCCTATAATTTCCTGCCTTATTGTTAGAGTTGTTCTTAAACAACAGAACAATATTACCTCTCCTCCATTCCTCTGGTACCTCACCCTTGGCTAAGTATGTTATAAATACCTCTGATAGAGCTAGGTCCCCTTTGATATCTGGACTCACCATCCACAGCGTCTGAGGGAACACCTCAGGTCCTGGGGATTTATCCACCCTAATTTACCTCAAGACAGCAAACACCTCCTCTTACAGGGTCCGTGATTTCACTGCTGCATTGTCTCACACCTATAAATTCTGTGTTTATCTCCTGAGTAAATATAGCTGCAAAAAATCAATTTAAGATCTCTCCCCTCTCATTTGGATTACCTCTTTGATCTGCCAAAGGACCAATTTTGTCCCTTGATAACTTTTGCTCTTAATATATCTGTAGAAGCCTGTAGGATTCTCCTTTTCCTTTTCTGTTAGAGCAACCTCATGTCTTTTAGCCCTCCTGATTTCCTCCTTATGTGTTTTCTTGCATTTTTTATATTCCTTGAGAACCTCATTTGTGTCTGCCTACCTATACCTGCTCCGCACCTTCTTTTTCTTAACTGGGGATTCAGTATCTCTCGAAAACCAAGGTTCCCTCAAACTGTTATCCTTGCTTTTATTCTGACAGGAACATATACTCTGTTATCTCAATTTCACTTCTGAAGGCCTCCCACTTTTGCCAGAAAGCAACCTGTCCTAATCCACACTTAGCTGATCCTTTCTAAACCACCAAAACTGACCTATCTCCAGTTTAGCATCTCCATCTGAGGATCAGAACTATCCTTCTCCATAATCATATTGAAACTAATGGCACTGTGATCTCTAGGTTCAAAGTGTTCCCCTACATAAACTTCTGTCACCTGTCCTGTCTCATTCTCTATTAGATCAAGTATCACACTCTCTCCAGTTAGGATTTCTATGACCTGATTAAGGATAGTTTCCTGTGCACATTTGATAATTTTTTTCCCATCCAGCCCTTCTACAGTATTGGAGTCCCAGTTTTTATCATTATGTATGGCACTGTACTGCTCTCACATAAATTTCACGACATACAGTATGCCAATAATATTAAACCTGATTTTTATTCTTTCATGAAGTAGTGATAGGTGATTTTAAATTCTCATGTAATCAGAATAAAAATAAAATCACTGAGATCACAACCCTAGAGATCCTGTCCATAACTTTGCATCCTACTGCCTGAACTCACTTTGCAGGACATCACCACCTATTCTAAGTTACTGGTACTGATGTAGACCTTGACTTCCAGCTGCTCACACTCCCACTGAAGAATGCTGCGAACTAGATCCGAGATATCCCCTGAAGACAACAAACCATCCAGGAATCTCATTCTCGTCTACAGATCCTGCTTTCTGTTCCCGTTATCAATGAGTCCCTATCACAGCAGTTCATCCTTTCTCGTCACTTCCCTTCTGAGACTCGAGGCATACTCAGTGCCAGAGACCCGGCCACTGCGGCTTTCCTCTGCTAGGTCGTTCTCCCCCAGCAGTATCCAAAACATACCTGTTGTTGAGGGGAACAGTCGCTGGGGGACTCTGCACTAGCTGCTTATCCCCTTTTCCCCCAATGGTCACCCATTTACCTGTGCCCAGCACCTCAAGTATAACTACCTCCCTGTATGTCTGTTCTGTCAACCTCTCAGCCTCCTGAATAATCCAGAGTTCATCCAGTTCCAGCTCCAACTCCTTACACAGTCTGTTAGAAGCTGCTGCTGGATGCACTTTTTGTAGGGTGAACTGGAGTTCTCCCTGCCTTCCCACATCCTGCAAGAGGAGTATTCCAGTGTCCTGCCTGACATCCCTGTAATGTTCTTGTGCAGGTGTAGAAACTCTGAACTAAACACCGAGTTAAACTGTAGCCAATGAGGACAGGATCACAATAAGATTAACCATTTACTGTTCGCTCTTCCGCATTAACGTATGGTGAAAACTGTTGATAAAACAATACAAAATATATACAGTATTTGTTTCCTTCTTGGCGTCACATTCCTCCAGTCCTTGGGGTCACGTTGCCGATGGCCGTTGTCGGGGGGCGTCTTAATACGCTCAGCAGAGGATGGTGCTCAGAGAAGCTGTGTCGGAGGGGATGGTCGGAGGCTCGGAGGTTCGACGGACTCAGAGACGGCTGCGGTCAGGTCACTTTCGGTGTGTGCTGCATCTGCGAGGCTAGGTTTGATGGAGCTTTCATTGTGTGCTGCATCTGCGAGGCTGAGTCAGGCAGCGCTGTGGAAGTCCATAGCAGGGGTATTCCCTTCTGCTGTTAGCATGGGATGGCGACTTGTGGAAACTGGGTGGTGATTTCTTTTGAACTTATAGTCCTTTAACATCTTTGGACTATTTTTACTGTGCCCATGGTCTGTTTTTTTTTTATCAATTATGCTATTGTTTGCACTGTTGTAACTATATATTGTAACTATGTGGTTTTGTGCAGGTCTTGTAGCTTTAGTTTTTGGTCTTGTTTTGTCTGGTGGATTTGGAGCTCCTTTCTGAAGAACACGCTAAGACGGTAGCATGATATTAATACGCAGTAGCCTCTCCGGACTCTGAATTGGGGATTGCCAAACATTATGTGGATTTTCTGGTGTAGTCTGTTTTGTCATGTACATTTGTGACATCATTCCGGAGAACGTTGTCTCATTTTTTAACTGCATTGCATTTGTGGTTTCTAAATGACAATACACTGAATCTGAATTTACATCATAAGTACTTGTAAAACTACAACAAACTATATTTCATTAAAGTACAACATACAGTCAGAATCTACCTACGCCATCAACAGCTTTAAACACACTTCAACACAGACGTTCCAGCAACACTTTCAATAACACAAGAAAATAAACTTTATCAACCATCATTTCTTTTAACAGAAACAATGTTAACATTTTTACTTCAACATATTGACTATCATATGAACTTACGGCGTTGCTTCTATGATGTTTCTTGGTGCGTAGAAATGGAACTTTTCTCATGTTAATCCTACACACACAAGCCCCCGCCTTCCCGTTTCTCCAAACCGGTATTTACCCACAAGATGCAGCAAAACCGGGTGTGACGTCATCACATGCCGCGATACATCACAGATAATAAATTTACCTTCAACAACTGCAACGTAGTTATTAACCTTAACTTTAACTAGAAAATAATTACAAACGAAGTACTAAAGCGAAAATGTAATAAAGCTAAATAAATGCCTTAAGGGCAACACAATCTCTATTACTCTAAATGTGCAAAAAGAAAGAATAAGTAACAAAAAAAATCTACCTGTATCTTATGCCTCTCCTTGCTGAAGCCATCAGCAAGCTACAAATCTCCTGGTTCATCACAGTTTTTGGTTTGAGTATGTCTGGCATGTGCTCCCAGGTACACACTCATCCCCACAGGTCTCGATGAAGTCGGTGACAACTGTGGCATATTCAGTCAGACTCAAAATGGATCACTGAATACTGTCCACAATTAGGTTTTGGAATGGTAGATTGCACAGGTGTAGGCAGTTCCGTTATATAACATGAAATTTACTGTTATTGCTTATAATTGCAAACAAATGATCAGACATTTGATCTGCAAAAATCAATGCTTGTATCAATCACTTGTCAACTTTCCTTTTTTGAACATAGAGCACAGAATAATACAGCACAGACACGGGTCTTTCAGCACTCAACATTGTAGCAAATTAATTGTATTAATAATCAAATGCTTGAACAATCTAATCCCTTCTGTCTACAAAATGTCTATACGCTTCTCTTTCCTGCACCTTCATGTGCCTATATAACAGCCTTTTGTATGGTTCAGTCACTTGCCTCTGCCATCTTCCCAAGCAGCAATTTTCAGACACCCACTGTTCAGCTTTTTTTTTAAAAAAAAGCAACTTGCCCTGCTCACCTCTTTTAAATTTACTGCCCTCTCACTTAAATGCATGCTCTCTGGATTAGACATTTTAATCCTGGGAAAAATTACACTGGCTGTCTACTCAGTCTGCTTATAATCTTATAAACCTTAATCAGATTTGCCCTCAGTGTCCACTGCTCCAAAGAAAACTACCCAAGATTATCCAACCTCTCATTAATCACATGCCCTCTGATTCAGACAGCATCCTGCACCCTCGCCATTGACTCAACACCCTTCCTTTTATGGGGCAACTAGAACTGTATGCAATACTCCAGATGTTGCCTAAATAGAATTTTATAAAGCTGCCACATAACTTGCTAACTCTTGAAAAAATTCGTCAACTAATAACCATGCCATATACCTGTGTATTCACTTTCTGGGAGATCTGCAGGTTTGGTATCATGCTTGCTTGTCATCCTTAACACTTGTTCATTTTGCATTCAGCACTACAAACTTCTCTTGGAAAAACACATCTTCTCCTTTGACACAGTAACACTACTGCTGTGAGCAATAGCTGTAGTAAGTTCTGTTAGCTATTATGGGATACTGAAGTGATTATCTTCAGTAAATTCAGTGCAAATTTTGTGCAAATTGCAGTGCATGTGAAACATCACTGAGGGCTACATTGACATGATCTGTTTATACTTTTTGACAGATCGAGAACAGCATTAGACATCACTGCAGCACTGATAACATTTAGTGTCATTGTTTTATAATCTACCTTCATACTTGGAAAACTAATATGTATATTGTGACCTTTCTTACTAGGTAATGGTATCTGTTGACGCTACATAGGTAATATCAGTATTGTAAAGAGCTGACTCATGCTGAAGCTGAGAAAAATAACGATCATTTAAGATTACGCAGAATATTGTTTCAATATGCTTGGAATTTAACATGTGTAACAAAACACACAGGTTTTGAAAGTTTTAATCTAGAATTTGCTCATTAAATTGACAGTGAAATTTTTGGAAGTTAAATTAATGGAAGTATTTATTTCAACTAGTATATTGATGTGAATTAAACATGGTTTCTTCAACTCATGGCTGATTGCAAGGGGGAGAGCAGTTAATAATGCAGACACAGGGTTATCAGAATTGTAGACTTCAGAACACATTCCATTGTCATAGCCGTAGAGCAGGACAGAAGAGAAATATGCCCTTCAACCCTGCCTGGTTTTCTGCCCAGTTTTACCTACCTGCACCCGAACCATAGACCTCCATACCTATCTCATCATTTACTTGTCAAAACTTCTCTCAGTTGTTACCATTGTATCCAGTGACAGCTCATTTAGCACCTACACTACTCTCTGAGAGAAGTTCCCCCTCAGGTTTCCTTTAAGTATTTTATCTTTTACCTTAAACCTATGATTTCTGGTTCTAGTCTCACCCAACGAGGGGAAAAAGCCTGTAAACATCATCCTATTCATGCCCCTCATAATTTTGCATAGCTCTATCAAATCCCACTTCATTCTCCTACAATCCAGTGAATAAAATCCCAACTTTTTCAACCTTTCCCTATTACTCAGGTCCCCAAATCCTGGCAACATCCTTTTAAAATTTCTCTGCATTCTTTCAAGCTTACTGATAATGTTCCTGTAGGTGGGTGATCTGACTGCACACAATTTTCTAAATTTGGCCTCATCATTTGGTCTAATTTAGTTATTATGCAATGCCCCACATCAGCTATTCCACACACTGAAAATGACATTGATCTTACTAACATGAGCAATTTGGACAGTCTGATAACCTATAAACAGTCTTCCTATCAAAACTGCTATCAATGATTCGTATTTTTGATTCCTACTCAGGATCAGAAAGTACCATTTTGCAGCAACTTGTCTCAGATGCATGTCAAGTTGATTACTTATTTCTTAATTTGCTTCTTGCATTGTACAAGAAAGCACAATTCTCTTAAATATCATACTCTGCTGTGGAGTGTACCATGTTGTTAGCTGAGACGTAATTAGAAGTTGTAGGTGATGTTCTATAGATATCCTGTAACTAGTATTTTTACTGTATGTACATTTCATTATCTACAATTACAAATCCTGTCATTGCTAGTTCAATCCACTTTTCCCCAGAAGAAGTAGGAGCCAAGTTCAGCGTAAATTTATTATCAACACATGTATCTGTCACAATATACTACCCTGAGGTTAATTTGGCCCTAAAGCCTAGTCAGCTATTATCCAAGTCATTGCTGCTTTTCAACATGAGTGCTATTTTCCTGCACTAACCTCATTTCACTTGATCCCATTCATATCAGGAAACTCCACAGCCTTCCAGAGTAAAGACTGTCTAAAGAAAGCTTTATGCTGAGCAGAAACATTTCTCCTCAACCCAGTCTGAAACTTTTAACTCTTTTTTTCTGGCACTTGATTCTTGAGTCTTCAGCCAGGGAAAACAACCTCTCTGCACCCACCCTTCAAGTCATTTAAGGATTATATAAATTTCAATGCAATCTTCTCTCATTCTTCCAAATTCCAGAAGATACAAGCCTCAACAACACAATTTCTTCTTATTCAAGAAACCCACTGTCCTTAAAACCAGAGTCACTATAGATTCCAGCATTACCCCTACTACTTATGTCAGTGTTACAAGTTAATAGCTTTCTTTTTTTTCTGAAATAGTGTGATTATATTCGCTGACCTTCAATGTAAAGGAACCACTCCAATGAAATTTTGGAAGCTGATAACCAGCACATCCATTAACTTGAATAGCCACTTCTTTCAAAACTCTGAGATGTAGATCATTAGATCCTTAAGATTTATCAGCTATCGAGCACACCAACTTCCCCAGTTCTCGTTTTCTCATGTAGTTTCTTATTCTCCATTTCCTGCTATTCTCTGTAAGGAGTTAATATATTCTCCCTGTGACTGCGTGAGCTTACTCCAGGTACTCTGGTTTGCTCCCACACTCCAAAGACCTACCAAATGGTAGGTTAATTTGCTCATTGTAAATTACCCTGTGACTTTCAGATGTTGGCGAGCATGGCTCATAGGGCTTATTCCCTGCTGTATCATTTTTTTAAAAATCAAAAAAATTATAAAATAATCTGTTCTCTAATACTTACGTGTCTTTATTGCTGCCTGTTTCACAAAAGCAGGTACGAAGTAGTTTATTTCCAAAACCCTTTCTGAATTCCACGTTATAATTCTTCTGTACGTACATCTGCAAGGAACCCACAACTGTCTTTGATAGTTTTGCTTTACACTTCATGCCAACACTTGGAATGAAAATCAAATGCTTAGGCACAGCTCAGTGACCCCATCTTAGTACTTTGTGCACAGTATGCATCTTAACAATATGTTTATGGTGCACACTTAAAATACCGTTCACTCAACAATACTTCTGACAGAAATATTACAAATGTCATTAGAGACGGGGATGGTGCCAGAGGATTGGCATATTGCTCATGTGGTTCCATTGTTTAAAAAAGGTTCTAGGAGTAAACCTAGCAGTTATAGGCCTGTAAGTTTAACTTCAGTGGTGGGTAATTTAATGGGAAGTATTCTTGGAGATGTTATATATAATTATGTGGATAGACAGGGTCTGATTAGGAACAGTCAATATGGATTTGTGCATGGAAGGTCATGTTTGACAAATCTTATTGAATCTTATTGAATTGAGGTTACAAGGAAAGTTGACGAGGGTAAAGCCATGGATGTTGTCTATATGGACTTCAGTAAGGCCTTTGGCAAGGTTCCACATGGAAGGTTAGTTAAAAAGGTTCAATCGTTAGGTATGAATATTGAAGTAGTAAAATGGATTCAGCAGTGGCTGGATGGGAGATGCCAGAGAGTAATGGTGGATAACTGTCAGGTTGGAGGCCGGTGACTAGTGGTGTGCCTCAGGGATCTGTACTGGGTCCAATGTTGTTTGTCATATACATTAATGATCTGGATGATGGGGTGGTAAATTGAATTATGCAGATGATACTAAGATAGGTGGCTTTGTGGATAATGAAGTAGGTTTTCAAAGCTTACAGAGAGGTTTGAGCCAGTTAGAAGAGTGGGCTGAAAGATGGCAGATGGAGTTTAATGCTGATAAGTGTGAGGTGCTACATTTTGGTAGGACTAATCAAAATAGGACATTCATGGTAAAGGTACAGCATTCAGGAATGCAGTAGAACAGAGTGATCTAGGAATAATGGTGCGTAGTTCCCTGAAGGTGGAATCTCATGTGGATAGGGTGGTGAAGAAAGCTTTTGGTATGCTGGCCTTCATAAATCAGAGCATTGAGTATAGGAGTTGGGATGTAATGTTAAAATTGTATAAGTCATTGGTGATACCATATTTGGAGTATTGTGTACAGTTCTGGTCACTGAATTATAGGAAAGATGCCAACAAAATAGAGAGAGTACAGAGGAGATTTACTAGAATGTTACCTGGGTTTCAGCACCTATGTTACAGAGAAAGGTTGAACAAGTTAGGTCTTCATTCTTTGGAGTGTAGAAGGTTGAGGGGTATTTGATAGAGGTATTTAAAATTATGAGGGGGATAGATAGAGTTGATGTGGGTAGGCTTTTTCCATTGAGAGTAGGGGAGATTCAAACAAGAGGACATGAGTTGAGAGTTAAGGGGCAAAAGTTTAGGGGTAACATGAGGGAGAACTTCTTTACTCAGAGGGTGGTAGCTGTGTGGAACAAGCTTCCAGTAGAAGTGGTAGAGGCAGGTTCTATTTTGTCATTTAAAAAAAGTTGGATAGGTATATGGACAGGAAAGGAATGGAGAGTTATGGACTGATTGTAGGTCAGTGGGGTTAGCTGAGAGTAAGCGTTCGGCACGGACTAGAAGGGCCAAGATGGCCTGCTAACGTGCTGTAATTGTTATATGGTTATAACATATAACTTCAGTGTTAATTGGTTTATCATTCATTAGGTAAGGTACTAAAATTCTGTCCCATTTGAAACAGTATGGTCAAATGGTAGAGTATTCATTTACAGGTAATCTAAAGAATCTCATGCACTGGAATAAAAAAAAATATCAACAGCAAAGGTAGATGTAGTCTTAGCCAGAATGTGTTCAAAATTATTTCAAACTTGTTCATGCCACCGCAACTTTAAGCTGTCACAGGTAAGTCTTTGATACATGAAATTCCTTATACAAACACTCTGCAGCACCACGTGAAACAATGGTTGTTTCCTTACTTCCATGCCCAGGATTCTGAGTATGCTATACAGAGCCTTAAAGAGGAAATGAAAATACTCAGCAGATCATGCAGTGTTAATATTTGATATTGTTCAATAAAACGGGGCTGAAAGGTCAGCAAACTTAAACTTGAACTCTTGTATTTCTCTCAACAGATGCTGCCTGACCTGCTTAGAATGTCCAACATTTTCTGTTTTCTTTTCCAAATGCAAAAATCTTGTTAACTCTTAACTAGCAGCAGTATAACTGGAAGAACAAGACCAACATTGCATTCTGCAAAAACAATCTTCGACTCTACCTCAGTTTACCTATGATCAGCCAGAAGAGACCAGCTGGTGCACAACAATTTCTCATATCCTGATGTGAAAATCATATGTACTAAATAACATGCATGAGTGAATTGTTGCTCAGATTTAAAAAAAATATTCTAACTGCATCAGCAGTATTTCCCAGTGAGTGACACCTCACTTGGAGAAATCAGAGCTGTACATTGAAAACATCTTCTGTGGTGCTGTCACTGTTTAGGTGTGAACAGTGACTTGCGGATCACCCTGACACTTTCTGAGACCATGATACTTTTTTCAGCTGAGCATTGTTTCCCCTCCAGTTAGGGTTTTCTTATAATGCATGTGGCAAACTTCCAGCTATGTCTCCTAATATACAGAACCCATCCCTTGACACATTTCATTGACCAGTATTTGCTCGGTCATTTAAGTGAAGCCATCTTCCTTTTCTTTATTGCTTTTGTCTTCTCCATGACAACTCAAGTGTTGTTGCTGTGGCTGATGGGGAAATGTGCCTATAATGTCTGAAGGCCATTTCTGACTGCAGTAGTTAAACCACGCTAACCCCATTTCAAGCTAGATTTTGCCCAACGTCCTGAAAGTTCATGCATTGATTGGAATTGATGTCAAGGCTAAACATAGCCAGGTTTCAATCCATCTCTAAGCTCAGAAGGTTAGGAAAGATGAAGAAAAAAATCTCAATGTTTTTCAATCAGCAGGCAGGTTTTAGTAAAAGTATATTAAGAAGTGTTTAGCCAACCCATTCTCGGATATATGGGTATATAGTACAAAGCACTATATGTACTTTGATAATAAATTTACTTGAATTCAGAAGATGAATGATTCACGGAACACATTGCACCAAATATGTCCAGGTTGGCTGTCGATACCACATTAGAGGATCTGGTATCTTTAGGCTCCTGTAGCAACTCCCCAAAGATGGTTTTAATGATAGAAGTCACCTCTTGATGGATCACTTTTTGAAGAGTCTTTGATTGTAGGGAGGCTAATGTCCATGATGAAGCTAGATGAGTCTGTAAATCTTCCTTTTTCAATCCTGTGCATTTATAGTCTCCATGCCAAGCAGCAATGCAACCAGTCAGAATGCTTCCCACTAAACACCTGTAGAAATTTGCTTGCTTGACATTCCACATCTCCTCAACTTCCTAATGAAGTATAACCACTGGTGTGCATTTTCTTGTGATTACATCCAATATGTTGGACTTATGATAGATCCTCTGAAACGCTGATGCCCTGAAACCTGAAGCTTCTCATCTTTCCACTGCTGACCCCTCAGTAAGCTGTGTGTTCTCTTGACCTCTCCTTCCTGAAATCTACAATAACATCCTTTGTCTTACTGGCATTGAAGCACGGTTATTGTTTCCACAGGTAAATGTCAGTGTTTATCAAATTCAAATTGATTTTGATACTACAAACTGGTTGATAGAGAATTGATAATTTACCTTTTAAGGCAGCCACAGAATCAGAGGTAGATGTGGTCTATATAATAACGGAGAATGGACTGGAAGTTTGGCAGCCAGAGGAAGCTTGGGTAGCTTTAGCAGTCATTAACAGAATAATAGTAAGATTACAAAACAAAACTTTAGCAACTGGATCTCATGATATTTAAAAAGTAAACACTGTCCAAACTTCAGCAAGAATTATCACAAATAAATCCAGAGGGACTGTTTCCAATGTGCTGAATGCAGCAGGGATTTTCAAACCTCTATTAATGAGCTGGACTTCCACCATCTTGGGATGTCTTTACATAGGATCAAAACTTGTTAAATCCCATGTTAAAAAAAACAATGCTCATGTAACAACGGCAACAAAAGAATAATTGTACTGTATTTCAGGGGATGCATAGAAGAGCTAAACTGTTGATCTCTGGTTACTAAAGAGAATGAGTAAGTATTAAATAGTGTATTTTTTTTCTTGAAGAGGACTATGAGTGAGATATAATAAAATAACTAAATTCTAAACAATTTGAACCAACTAGATATAAATGATTTAGATCAACACAAAAAGTGCTGGAGGAACTCAGCAGGCCAGGCAGCATCGATGGGGAAAAAGTGCAGTTGATGTTTCGGGTCCTGCCGAAGGGTTTTGGGATTTTGTTTGTGTTAGTCAGATTTCCAGCATCTGCAGACTTTCTCTTGTTTCTAAATGATTTAACCATTTTCTGCAGTATTTGTAGAGAACAGTGATACTGACAGATAAAATTAACAAAGTGAAACAGGAAATGCAGGAAATGCTTTAGTGTGATGGTGGCAAGTGTGTGGAACAGATTGCCTGAATAGCTTTCCAGAAGATGGTTTTTGTCAACAAATGTGATTCTGGGTATTAGAATTTCATCAGTATTGATTGGTATTTGGACTAAAGGTCTTCTTTCTACAACTTTACTAAAAAAAAGATATTAACAATTAAATTAAATGTATTTCAATTTACTTTATCCAGAAGAAATACTCCAGGGTAGATTCACTAAATTGAATCTTTTGAGCACAAACCTTTCAGTGAAGTACTGTTTTTGAAAATAAATTAAAAATAGCACCTTTTGCCTCTTTTCCTAGTTCATTTACTGTTCTGGATAGAACAGCAAAAACAGACTTTCATCCTTACTTTCCAACAACTGCAACACTCAAGGAATATTTAGGATGGGCACTATATCAAAATGAAATTTGAAATGACCTTTCTCCTGATGGCCAATGTCATTATAAAATGAGAATAAATATTTTTGAAAGGTGGAAGATACGTTTGCAAATTTTGCAAAGATCTTTGCTGTGATACCCCAACCAATGCATTGCACATATTATATATACTATTTTTACAAGTTATTTAAATCATAAAAATGTCACCTTTATCAATAACATTTTATCAATTGTAACGTTCTCCTTCGCGTGTCACGAACGCCGAATTTAACGTCGAGATAAACCACAGTTAATAAGAACCAGATCGCAGCAAGATTAACCATTTACTGTTCACTCTTCACATTAACATATGGTGAAAACTGTTGATAAAACAATACAAGATTGATACAGTATTTGTTCCTTCCTTAATATCACATTTCAAGTGTAAATACTTGCAAAGGTGACTATAACTACATTACACTAAGGTGCAGTATACAGGGAGAGTTTACCTGCTCCATTGACTACTTTAAATACACTTCCATGCAAACTATCCGCGACTCTTTAACTAACGAAAGCATAAACATTATCTACCGTCGTTACTTCTAACAGGATCGGCATTAACATCTTAGTTCAATATATCGATTATCTATTAACTTACAGCGTTGCTCTCACTGTGATTTCTCATGCCTGCAAAACAACTTCTGCTCAGGTGAGCCTCGTGGTAAGCCCCCACCCTCGCGCTAATTTCAAACCGGTATTTTCCCACAAGACGCGGCGAAACCGGATGTGACGTCATCGCATGCCGATATATTTTACATGCAATGAATATACTTTAAACACTTCTAATTCTAACTAGAAAATACTATCGAATGAATTACTAAGCAAAAATATTATAAACTAAATAACTGTCGTAAAGACAGCACATCAATGCTAAATCATAATATAGAATTGTAAAAATATAAATGGTCTTAAAATATCATTATATGACTTTTTAAGAAAGTATTTCCTAAATATGTGTAGAAACTGTAAAATTTAGTGATATCTGAAACATGGGAAACAAATGTACAGTAATGAACTTGCATGTATAGATATAAAACCCAAGATATACTTAAATATATTTTCTTTATATACAGATGGTTATACTTAAATCATTTATCCTTTTACATTTACAAAATGACATTTAAATATATGACTAGATTTAGATCAATTAAGAACATTTTCAAATATAGAGCATTTGTTTTTCCAAATGGTATTACTGGATAATTTAACCTTTGTTTATTTTCAATTATTATTTAGGCTACGTAGTACTAAATAAAAGTGAGCTTTTTTGCAAAGTTACTTCGAGTTTATTTATGTAAGACAATGTTTAAAAGGTTGTTCTTTTAAAACTGACACAATAGCTACTTAAACCCAAACTCTTCAGCAAATTTCTAAAATATCTTATCAAGTACTAGCAATGTCAACATAGCAAACAATAGACTAAACAAGTGAACAAAAGGACATGTCGATTTAAACAAAGGCAGCTGAATATTTATTTTCCATTTGCCTTTATTAGGGAGAGAGTAGAAACAAAAAGCAGTCAAATAAATAGAAGCATTTATTTATGCATGTTATTTATGCAGTAAATAACATATTTCCACCTCAAACTGGAACTTCTTTACAATATAACAAGATCTATATATTTAAAAAAAAACTGCTGGAGGATCTCAGCAGATCAGGTAGCATCTCTGTAGTTAAATTATTGCTATTTCAGGTTGAGACACTGTGTTTGAACTTTGAGGGTAGAGGAAAATAGCTGGTTTTAAGAGCAAGAGGCTGAGGTGAGACAGGGCTGCTGGGTGATAATTAGAAACAGGTAAGCAAACAAAATGGGCAGATGGCACCAGGTAGGCATATGGAAGTGGTGTAGAGAGAGAAGCTGGAAAATGTCAATACTTCCCACTCTCTCTGCCCCACCTGATTCCAACTGCCCATCATTGTTCACCTCAACAGGTTCAACCTACCTGTTGCCCTTTGCCCTTTGCCCTCGCTGAACTGGCTCAATCTGCCTAATATTTACTTTCTGAATTCATTTCCATCTATCACTCACCAATTTCTGCCTCTAAGTGAGCCCCTCCCACTTTTTGACCTATCTCCATTTGTCAATCATCCCCCAACTCAATGATTCTACTAATCACCTGCTGGCCTCTACCTCACTCCTCCCTCTCTTTCCTCTTTTACACTGGCTGTCTTCCCTCTACACTGATACACAGTCCCATACCAAAATTAACCATCCCTTTGCCTCCATTGATGCTGCTTAAGACATTGACTTCTTCCAACAGTTATTTTTCTTGCACCAAAATCCAAGATTCTGCAGTATCTTGTGTCTCCAAAATAACAAGGTTGTTCTAATAGTCTGAGATGAATTTCTGCATATAAAATGGAACATCCAAAAATACTGATGAATTTTACAAAAAAATATGAATTAGCAAAGTTCACTGAATATGAGAGAATCTAATATTTAAATTATTATGATGAGATTAAAATGTACATTGCTGCCCAATTATGTATTTCTTCTTAGGTGAACCACTATGTAAGTCTGCATTGTTCAAATTGGTTTCTTAATGATATGTGAAATGAGCTATGAAGTATACTTTAAAAAAAATGCCAATGGGCAATCAAACATGGTAGCAGCTGCTTCAAAATTTTCTACTGTATAATCACAGACCTCATAAAATCATTAAAAAGAGTAAACAACACTGTTATGCTTTGGCATGCAGCTGCCTGCATTCAAGTATTTAAGACTGCAACATTTTATTTCAATATCTGGGGTGAGCTACTTAAGAGTTTTGATTTAGTTTCTTTGTTATTCTCAATTAGAAAGTTAACAATTGCAGACAATCTTTAGATATAACCAATTTGCTTCCAACCACCTAAAACATTGAGTTTTAAAAATATATTTGATGTAAAGGTTTTGAGAGATGTAAACATTCCCTCCAGTTGCTATACTTTAAAAAGAATAAATATTAGAAGATGCTCTCTATCTTTGTGTTGGATTTTGTACATATTGAAGAAAATATTTTCTCCAGAGTCTGTATGATATTATTTCTAAGAACTAGTCTGAAAATTCCCTCTGATCTTCTCCATCATACACATTATTTCAAGAAATCACTTCTGATGCTTATCCTTTTTGAGTTGATTACCAAAGGAAGGTTCTACCAGTAACGAGTGTAGTTTACTTACATTGGTTTTGAACAGAGATCATTACTTTAAAACAGCTGCTCCATTATGATTGTGTTTTATGAGTAACGGTTCTCTTGGTTGTAATAATCTTTTGTATGTCATTCCAAGTACAGCTGGTAAAAGGGTACTTGATAAAACTGCACACTTGTTTGAGATCTTCATATCTCTTGGGTACCAAGTCCTCACATCCTATAGAGGACTTCATCAAACATTACTAAACATAGCAGCAAATACTTTATACTCATAATGAAGAGAGTGAGGAATTATAATCAGCATAGTTATTGAGGATGGCTGCATTGGTAAGTGTCAGTGAAGCTCACAATACATCACAGCAAGTCTGAGGTGCAAATTTCAACATGAGGACCTGTAAAATTTGTTACAAGTTTAAAAGAAGCATGCTGACTTCTGACAAAATGGGATACTGTACTAATGTCAATCCAGTCACAGATCTGAAATCTTCATAGTTACACAATAAAATGGATCAATTTCATTCATGACTTTGGGGTGGATGACCCTGTTGAAACAGAGGGTGAGGATGAAAGTGCAGAAATGAAACCATGCATGATTCCATTAGCTGAAACTGAACTAGGTACCAACATTGTATTGGCAATGGGAGGAGGTATGAAAGATTCATAAATGAGGCTCATAAGCTTCACAAACAATGCTATTACAGCTTGGGGCATTCTGGAGTTCAGGGTTCACTTCCAGTGCCGTCCCGTCAGAAGTCTCTGTTCGTCCTCTCCGTGGAATGCCTGCGTTTTCTCTGGACGCACTGACTTCCTCCCACAGTCCAAACCGTTTTCTGGGAAGGTTAATTGGTCTTTGTAAATTGTCTGTGAGTAGGGTCAATCGGGGCTGAGGGGTTGCTGGGCCAGCATGGTTCTAAGGGCCGACTCCATGCTCCGTATAGCTAAACGAAATTCTGACCTATTTAGTGTAATCCCACACCAGTGCCTGACACAAAAATAAAAGCTCGGGTACAGAAGAGTTAACTGATCTTGAACAGCAACGTGAAAATGACAGGACTGGTAGGATGACAGCAGGCGCATGTAACCACAGATCGGTATGGTGAACTGCTAAGAAGTAACGTGATGCTTCAGGTTCACTGAACCCAACAGGAAATTTACACCAGCAAAGCAGTAAGCCCCTCTGGGCGAGAGCAAAGGTAGTGGCAGCTAAAGCTGATAAGGGCACCCAGCTATGCATAGAAGATAAATTGACTCTTTAACAGAGCAGTAGAAATCTCCATCTTCCTACACTTCAAGATTCATAAAACTAACTTGACAGGTGCAAAATACTTCATAAATCTGGGATTGTCTCATGCTTTATGCCAAGCCCAATGTTGATGATTACCGATGTTACTGATCCACATGGGTTTACAGTTCTATACCATGATACCAGATAGGATAAAATTATTGCAAATATACATATCTCACCCAAAATACTGCAAGCAAGAATGAATCAAATGCTATTATATATCGTATATTTTATCTATTTAGAATTAATTTTTAATAGCAACTTCTATAAAAGTTTGCTTATTTGAGGAAGTATTCAAAATATATAGAGTTAAAATTCAAGTATGCCGTTATGCAGATGGAAGTAGTTTATTTAGATCTATGAGTGGGTGAAAATGAGTCCAACAATATTACCTGTCATGCTTTTACACTCCAACCACTTTCCCAACCTGCTCTACTCCCCTTCATACCCTACTTCCTCAAGTCCCAAAACCACCCTCATTAATCCCCTCTACATTCTTTCCTGCTTAAGGGAAGCTTTCCTGGAGCTGATGACAAAAACTGAACACAATTTTCAAAGTATAGCCTTGCCATTTTGTCCAACTGGAACATCACATTTCAAATTCTATACACAATGCCCTGGAGCATTTCTATAAACCTTTCTTGTGAAGACTGTTTATATGACTGGAGGCCTGTGATGCCTTTGTAGTTAAGTTTATTTCATTGCACCTGTGCATACATAGAGTATTTTTCCCCATATGATGGAAAAGGACCAGTAACATCATGAAGGATCCCACCCACCCTGCTCCTGGACTGTTTGTCACACATCGCTCAGGGAGCAGGTTATGTGCCAGGACCACCAGACCCCAAAACAGTTACCTTCCCCAAGCAATAAGGTTGATCAACACCACCACTTTATCTTTTCCCATCAGAGTCACCTTATGTACAGACACTCCTGTGCCTCGCGTCACTTTATGGACATAAAATAGATAGCTTATAATAATTGAATGTATTTATATTGATTGTTGTTGTAATCATTGTATTCTTCCTTTTTCTTATGCTAAATTGTAACCAAAGTGATAATTATTTTGTTCTCCACTACACTTGTGTACTGAAAGGGACATTAAACAAACTTAAATTTTAAATCCTGAAACTTGACAATAAGCTTGACTTTGACTATGATGAAGGCCAGCATGCCCACATATACATTGAACCATCACAAAATGGTGCAATGTGTTACTGTGTCAATAAACAGCACAGTCTGAGGATGTGCTGGGGGCAGCTCACAAGCATGTAGACCTCAAGAAACCTCACTAATTCCTCTAATGCCTCAGGAAAAAAATAAATTAAGAAAGAAGTAGAGATTTGGCATGTTCCTGTTGACCCTTACCAATGCACCATAGAAAACATTTTATCCGCAAGCATCGCAACTTGGTAGGACAACTGCTCTGCTCCTGACTGCAAAAAAACTGCAGAGTTGTGGACCCATCTCAGTGCACCTTGGACACCAGCCTCCCCTCCATGTTAACATTTCTCGCTACCTCAGTAAAGCAGCCAGCATAATCCAAGAACCCATCCTCCACAGACATTCTCTCTTCTCACCTCTCCCGTTAGATGAAAGAATACAAATAGGGTCAAGGACAGCTTCTCCCCTGCTGTTATAAAACTATTGAATGGTTCCCCAGTACAATAACATGACCTCACAATCTATCTCGTTATGATCTTACACCTCATTGTCTACCTGCACTTCATCTTTCCTGCAGCTGTTACACTTTATTCTGCATTTTTATTGTTTTATTTTGTACTGCACAATACACTCTTGTATTGAATTGATCTGTATGAACAGTATGCAAGACAAGGTTTGCACTGTACCTTGGGGACAGCACAGTAGCATAGTTAGCACAAAGCTTTACAGTTCCAGCTGTAAGATCAAGATTCTATTCCTACCACTGTATGTTCTTCCTATTACCATGTGAGATTCCTCCGGGTGCTCTGGTTTCCTCCCACATTCCAAACAGGTATGATAACGGACATGCTACGTTGAATTTGGAAGCATTGTGATGCAGGCTGCCCAGCATAATCCTCAGATCCTGCTAGTCATTGACCCAAATGACAAGTATGACTGCACATTTTAATGTACATGTGAGAAATAACGCTAATCTTCTCTTTACATGTGACACTGATAAAACAAGCCCAATATCAATGTTCTGTAATGTTGTAATATTAATGTTAATGTTGTCAATATTAATGTTGTAAAACAAGATTACAACAAAATCACTATGCAAATCATGGAAATAATAAAAATGAAGGCAAGAACTAGAAGATCTCTTTTGTCAAGTCAAGTCAGCTTTTATTGTTATTTCGACCATAACTGCTGGTACAGTGCATAGTAAAAATGAGACGACATTTTTCAGGACCATGGTGTTACATGACACAGTACAAACAACTAGACTGAACTACTTAATAAAAAAAACACAGAGAAAGCTACACTAGACTACAGACCTACACTGGACTGTATAAAGTGCACAAAAACTGTGCAGGCATTACAATAAATAATAAACAGGACAGTAGGGCAAGGCTTCAGTCCAGGCTTCGGATATTGAGGAGTCTGATAGCTTGGGGGAAGAAACTGTTACATAGTCTGGTCGTGAGAGCCCGAATGCTTCGGAGCCTTTTCCCAGACGGCAGGAGGGAGAAGAGATTGTATGAGGGGTGCATGGGATCCTTCATAATGCTGTTTCCTTTGTGGATGCAGCGTATAGGGTAAATGTCCATGATGGCAGGAAGGGAGACCCCGATGATCTTCTCAGCTGACCTCACTATCCACTGCAGGGTCTTGAGATCCGAGATGGTGCAATTTCTGAACCAGTCAGTGATGCAGCTGCTCAGGATGCTCTCAATACAACCCTTGTAGAATGTGATGAGGATGGGGGGTGAGAGATGGGCTTTCCTCAGCCTTATCCTTGGCATAGACAAAAGTATAGAACACCTACGTTGTTGATGTAGAGTTTGTGAAGATTATAGAACACCTCTGCTTACAACACGACTTCAGTCTACATTACTATTGCATTGTCACTCTTGAAGAACAATGCGCAATCTTTCTCCCAAGCTGTAGGAACCTAACATTGGACTCCACAACCTGATTTATTGATATTGAAATTTTATTAGCTACAAGACATTGAGTGCACAAGTATTGTCTTTCCAGTTATGACATGCAACTAACTTTTCCATTGGTTATAACATCTTTTAAAGGAAGAGACAGTGTCTGAAGATGGCATAGATGAACTACATGCATTTTGAACTCTTCATATCTCATGGGCATACTGTATGTTGGCCACAATCTTACTGAACAGTAAAGCAGCTGAGTGGCCTGCTTCTGCTCATAATTCATATGCTCATACAAATGTATGTTCTGCAATAGATTGTTAGAACCAATTAATCACATATATAAATGTTTGAGATGTCTCAAGGATAATGTTGGTTTCATGTATTCTGTTTTCTTTGTAATATATTCTGAGCCATCAAATGATTGGAGTACAATCCCCTACATCCATAAAAATTCAACGTATAATTCACCGACCTGTATGACACTTAGCTATATCAACCAGGTGGGTCTCAGATTCAGTTGATTGCCTATGCTTCAATAAATTTCTGTCTTGCAGCCAATGCTTGAAAATAATTCATAGTTTCTCTCCTACTCAGAATAGGATTAATCTGTAGTCATAACAAAGGCACACCAGTATCTCTACTTCATGAGGAGTTTGAGGAGATTTGGTATGTCACCAAAGGCTCAAGCAAATTTCTACAGAGGTACCAAGGTCAGCATTCTGGCTGGTTGCATTAGCATCTGCTATGGAGATTCTAACTCACAGGAATCAAAAAACTGCAGAGGCTGTAGACTCAAGCAGATCCAGCAAGGACACAACCCTCCCCACAATCGACTTCAGCTTAAGCAGGTGACCTCCACCATTAAGGACGGACCCACACACCCTCATTGAGCGATCAGAAATGAAAAGAGTGAGCAGCATCAAGTTCGTGGTTGTCAACATCTCTGTGGATCTATCCTGGGCCCAACCTGTTGATGTAATTACAAAGAAAACAAGACACTGGATACAGTTCATTAGGAACTTGAGGAGAATAGGTATGTCACCAAAGACACTCGCAATTTTTTAAGATGTACCATGAGAACATTCTAACTTGTTGCATCATCATCTGGTTTGAAGCGGCCACTGCACAGGACTGGAAAAAGCTGCAGGAAGTTGTAAACCCTGCCAGTCCATGGGCACTAGCCTCCCTAGCATCCAAGTCTCTGTCAAACGATGATGCCTCAAAATGGCAGCATTCATCATTGGTGCCCCCCTTCTTCCAAGACATGCCCTCTTCTCATTGCTACCATCAGGGAAGAGGAACAGGAGCCTGATGACACACACTCAGCATTTCAGGAACAGCTTCTATCCCTTTACCATCAGATTTCTGAATGGACAACTTATGAACCTATGAGTACTACCTCAGAATGTTTCTTCCAAAATGTCGACTGTTTATTCCTTGCCATGATGCTACCTGCCCTGCTGAGTTCTGGCAGCATGTTGTGTGTGTTGTTCTGGTTTTCCAGCATCTACAGACTTTCTCAGATTGGTTTTTTACCCTCCCTTTTTGCACTACTTAATTTATTTTTTATTATGATTTATAGCTTTTTTAATACTATGTATTGAAATGTACTGCTGCTGCAAAGCAACCAATTACACAACATACAGCAGGTCTGTGATATTAAACCTGATTCTGATTCCGATTCCAGCTCTTCACTATCTAAGCTGTGCTCTCTTATTACTACCATGGAGGAGGTACAGGAGCCTGAGGAGCTACATTCAGTGTTCATCATCTTTGGCTCTGCTATCAGGTTTCTGAACGTTGCATAAACCTCAGTATTTTGTTCCTATCTTGCACTATTTATTTATCTCTATACATTTCTGAATACAATTCATAGTAAATGTTTGTGTTGCACTGTACTGCTGCTGCAAAACAACAAATTTCAAAACATATCTCAGTGATAATAAACATGATTCTAATTCTGTTATCGTTTTCATATAAAGATGGGGTCTTTCCTCCAACATGGAACATATTTTCACTATTGATGGAAGGTGTCTCCAGATATATCCCTACACTACAAAATCTCTTGTCTGGTATGAACTAATAAACCCCCTCTCAACCAATGGGGTGTATGTGGCTATTAAAGGTAAATTTGAACTAGTAAGAAAAATACATCAAAAGATAATCCTAACATGTAATCGATTTTCACAAACAGTATCCAAACAAAATGGCATAAATGATGCTAGGAAACATACAATGGAAGAGGACAGAAACAAAAAAAGACACCTGATGTGGAGATGTAGATACTGTATGTACAAAAATTGCAAATTAACATATAGTATTAAAGGAAGTTAGATAGATAAAAAATATAGAGAACAGGGAAAATAAGTGTGATTCTAAATCTGTGTATTGGTATATCACTCCAGTCAATACTGGAATTCTTTCCATCTTTTTATTTATAATTTGTTTAAACATAATACTGAAAAAATGAAATCAGCTTTTCTGAGACCAAATTCAAAGTTACTGTATTACAATCTGTGTGGAGGGCTACAAGATAGACAGGTTAATAAAGTGGGTAGATACGTGGCAGATACCAATCACTGTTGAGACTTGAGAGATAATATGTTTTGGGGAGCAGCTTAACCTAGACACTGAGTAGGATATTGATCTTTAAAAGGGGTTGAGAAGGCACAAAAGGTCATTAAAGGACGGATAAGATTCCGGATTGAACAAAGCAGACTGAATTTGACACTGAATTTGCAAAAAGATATTGCTTAGCTCATGGATAAACCATTACATGAAGTTCTGGCATGTCAATTTAAAAAAAAATTAAAGCCATTGAAAAGGGTCTATAAAAGACTGACTGGAATGATATGAGGAATGAAAAGATCATAGTTATGGTTTGAAAAATAAGGCTTTTTTCAGTAAAATGGAAAAGGTCTAGGATTTAATAGCATTTCTCAAAGTTATGAAAGGCTTTGAGAGGTAAACAATGAAAAATTGCTTCTACTGATTTGTGAACTCATAAAAAAGATAAATTGAAGAACTGCCTTCAAAGGAACAAAGAAGGAAGTTGTAAAAACCATATTCTGCACAGGGAACATGAAATCCTGCACCACAATGACTTGTCCTCCAAGATAGTACTGTATCATTATTTCAGAAGGAAGTGAATAAGAAATTGCAAAGGAACTGTGAATGAAATGAGTGTGATACATTGAGAGATGCTGCAGTTTCTGATTTTATAACTGAATTCATGTTACAATGTTGCCAACCCAGTTTTCCATTGTTCCTTTATCTTTCTCCACAGCAACTGAAAGTTTTAACAAAATCATCACCAATTAAAAAGCAAACTTAATATGGGAGCTGCAAAATGTCCAAACAATGCAGTTTAATGAAGATCTCAAGTGAGTCATATCTAAACAGTATTCAAAATATTTTCATCGTTTAGCTGGAATATAATTGTCAAACTTTAGTATGTGTCTGCAGCAGCTTAAGGGCCTATGTGTATTTATGTGCTGTTCCAGAAAAACATTACAAATGGTGAACATCTGCCAGGCCACGGCTTACTGAGCAAAGGCAATTAAAATCATCCACTGTCCTCATTTTCAGGAACATGACAGACAAGGCCCTAAAACTCTGTTCCTGATCCAACATTAGCTAATAGACTAATCAGAGCGGAACATTCCTCTTTCCTTTGACAGTTCAATGGCATCACTTTCTGCAGGTGGAAAGATACCATTTGAATAAAAAGGTGCTTTCTACCAATAAAATTGTTTATATCATGCTGTGTTTTAAAACCTTCATAGAACTGTAAGATGTTTGAGCATCAGAGTGTTTTTGTACATCACTGCATTTTCTAAGAAGAATTTAGCATTCTCAGTCAGAAGTGACCCTGTCTGCTATGGTGACATTGATAAGGCCGAATAGAAATCACTGACATTTCAAAATGAATGCAATCATTGCATTATTTTTATTAGTTTGTCAAATAACTAATTAAATATGATAACACACCTCAGAATTTTTGACTTATCATTAGCTTTGGAGATTTTGTAAATAATCATTTTGATGCATAGAGTCAATGTACATTATTGCAAAGGGTTAAACATTGTTTGGAAAGACAAGTTGAAACCAACTGCATCCGAACAATACCACTGAAGGACTAGATTAGCTCTTTGGAGAAGAGTTACATCAGTTTTAAGTGTATGTCTGTGTTTATCAATCAGTGCTTTCTAATACAATGCAGAAGTCAGTGAGATGTGAATTTGCTCTAAAGATAATGCTATACATAATTGATATTCTAACATTTGCATGTTAGTAGCGAAGACCAAAAATGCATTTTTTGTCAGTACTAACTTTATCAGTGACTTGAGAGTGAACAAATGTACACCCTCAGATAGCCATCATTAAAACGCATGACACTATACTCAAAAATAACTTTATGATCATAGATCTGTGTACGGTTTTAAAATCTATATGTCAATTCTTTTCTTTCCTAATTCTTATTAAATAGTATGAAATAGTGACAAGATTTAAAAGCTAGTGAACAGTCCATGTGGCTACAACAACAAAGTTTCTTCTTTCTATAAGCATCTTCGATTACCTGATCAACTGGCTTGTCCATAATGTCAGGAACATCAAAAAGAGTACCACTGCCTTTTCAATGAGGAAGATGGCTGAGATTACTACAGACTGTAATCTCAAATCTCATCTCAGACATAAATTCAAAATGGGGATTCTGATCTCCTTTCATCAGGAGAGTCCAAAGTGAAGATAGAGCCTTGCACCTTCCAGCGGCCGCAATCTTTAATTGCACATAACAATGTTCAATATTTTTAAGTGCCAAAAAAATCCATATCAAAGTACTAAAACATAAATTGCAGCAATTTTGCAGACAAAATACTAAATTTCATCATAATTAAACATAGTTCATTGCAAAGATATAGCCACTGATAATTTATTTTTTAATTAAAGTTCAAAGTAAATTTATAACCAAAGTACATATATGTCACCATATACAACCCTGAGATTCATTTTCTTGTGGGCCTACTCAATAACCACAATACAATCAGTGAAAGACCGTATGAACATGGTGGACTACTGTTGTGCAAAAGACAACAAACTGTGCAATATGGAAAAAAAGTTAAAAAATAAAATAATAATAATAATCAGAAATCAGATCAGAAATATCAAATGAGGTATGCCTTAACACCCCTTTTAGACAAGGAAGATTTGAAATTATATGCTCCTTCATCAGATAAGCTAAAGCAATTAATTCAAGTCATAGACCTATTTTCACAAATTACAAGCATGAACTTTGGACTGGACAAATACAGAACATTAAAGATAACGAAAGGTGCAATAGAACTGATAGGATACAAAACAGAGCAGCAGGATACAGCACAACCGATGGATAAGTATCTGGGCTATCAACAAAGAAAGAAATTAAATCATAGTGCAATAAAGGAAAAAAACTTTTGACAGAATTTACTTCAAGGCGTAAGAAAATCTGCCAAACAGAGCTCAACAGTAAAAATATAACGAAGGCAATAAATATCTTTGTTGTCCCCATATTAATGTATTCTTTTGGCATAATATGCTGGTCCAAATGCAATCTGGAAAATTTACAAAGAAAATAAGAACTAAAATGACAAATTTCAGAAAACATTATGTACATCTGAGTGAGCTTAGATTGAAACTACCTAGGACAGAAGGGGGAAGAGGAATAACAGACATTGAAAATCTATACAACAGTTAGATAAAACTTCTAAGGATATATTTTCATCAACAAAAACAGGAACCAGTACTCCACACAAGCATATGCAATTCTGATAAGAATATACACTACACGTAAGAGAACACAACCCAGAAAAATGAAGACATTATCACTTTTGAAGAAAAAGTTAACCAATGGAAGACATGGAAGACATTCTCATGATCTGAGCTGACTAGATATCGACAAGGAAGTGTCAAATGCCTGGCTCAGAGTTGGGGACCTCTTCCCAGAAACAAAAGGGTTCCTTCTAACAATACAGAACCAGATGGTGAACACAAAAAAAATATCAAAAATGCCCAATAAAAGACCAGCAAATTCAAGATAAATGTAGAAAATGTCAAAAAAAACCCCAAAACAATCCAACATATTACAGGATCCTGTGGCAGTTTAACTTTATCTGATTATTTACACAAGCACAGTCAAGTGGCAAACATCATTAAGATCTTACTTTAAAATACAAACTCATTAAAGAAATGACACATTGCTATAAATACAAGCCTGATCCAGTTTTAGAGTCAGAATACCACAAATTATGTTATGACCGATCAGTTATTACTGATAGAACAATGCGTAATAACTGTCCAGATATAATATTAGAGGATAAACAAGCAAGGACAACTTATTTAATAGATATAGCCATTCCAAACAGACATAAGTTACAGAAATCAATAAATGGAAAACACCAGAAATATACTGAATTAAAAGAGGACATTGAAAGACTTTGGAATGTGAATAGGAGTGCACATTGTCCTGATAATAATATCTACAACTGGGGTCATTCCAAAGTCTCTACACAATAGCATTACATAGCTCGGGCTACACAACAGTATCTGTGCAAATCTTCAGAATGCCACAACACTAAGCTTTACGTGTTTGGCTATGCCCTTACCTCAGGTTTTACCAGCTTGAGCTGAGAAAAAATGATTTTATAATAATAATAATAAATAAATAAGCAATATATATCAAAAACATGAGATGAAGAGTCCTTGAAAGTGAGTCCATAGCTTGTGGGCACATTTCAATGATGGGGCAAGTGATGTTGAGTGAAGTTATTCCCTCTGGTTCAAGAGCCTGATAGTTGAGGGGTAATAGCTGTTCCTGTGCTTGGTGGTGTGAGCCCTGAGGTTCCTGTACCTAATGGCAGCAACAAGAAGAGAGCATGTCCTAGATGGTTGGGGTCCCTGATCATTCATGCTACATTCTTCAACAATGCTTTGGGTAGATGTGATCAATGGTGGAGAGGGCTTTACCAAGATGGACTGAGCCATATCCACTACATTCTGTAGGATATTCCATTCAAGGGCTTTGGTGTTTCCGCACCTGGTTGTGCTGCAACCAGTCAATGTACTCTCTACCACGCATCTACAGAAGTTTATCAAAGTTTTAGATGAAATGCTGAATCTTTGCAGACTTCTAAGGAAGTAGAGGTCATGCTGTGCTTTTTTTGTAATTGCACTTATGTGCTTACGTGATAGAATAGATAGAACAATACAGCACAGTACAGGCCATTCAGCCCACAATGTTGTGCTAACCCTTAAACCCTGCCTCCCATATAACCCTCCACCTTAAATTCCTCCATATACCTGTCTAGTGTATACAAGGAAATAGGGAGGGTAAGTACAAAGATACTGTGAGTAGCTATGGGTATGCATGGAATGATAGTTAGAGGAAAATATTTTGATGGTTGAGTGATGAAGTGTTCCAGATGCTTGGTCCAGATAGTTTGAGGAAAGGGTGAAGCAGTAACCAGCGAAGATGGTAGCATGCTTCAGGTGGAGGGTGGTGAGGTAGGGAGAAGAGGCTAGAGACCGATTGATTTTCAGTCAAGGGGCTGCCCCAGGGTGAGGGAGGAACAACAGGCTGAGGGACCTTCCCCCAATATTGAATCAAGCTGTGTTGAAGTCATGATTCCATCCTGTCCATGCTCGGGAGTGAGTGCATCCATAAACTTTTAGCACCTTCAGTGGCTCCAAGTTACGCAGAGGCAAGAAGTGGCTAGCATACTGGTGCCAGCACAGAAGATTAAAGGTGTTAGGGGTGTAGACTCCAGTGGCTACTTTTGTGGCATTTGCATACCACAGTCACCTTTGTGGATTCAGTATTTACACAAGGGTTAATTTAAAAAAATTATTTATAATATTGTAAAGGTATTCCCTTTCCCACCAGGCTTATTGTACAATGTAACTCACGTTCTGTTGCTCCCTCTTTCTTTGGAAGTGTGATGAACATGGATTTACTTAAATCATCAGGTATCTCCCCATGATCATAGATTTCATTTGCTATTTCTGTTATTTTCTCAGTTCCAAAATCTTCTAAGGCCATTATCATTTCAACAACACACACAAAATGCTGGTGGAATGCAGCAGGCCAGGCAGCATCTATGGGGAGAAGTGCTATTGACGTTTTGGGCCGAGACCTTTCGTCAGGTCCTGATTAAGGGTCTTAGGCCCAAAACGTCAACAGTGCTTCTCCCTGTAGATGCTGCCTGGTCTGCTGCATTCCACCAGCATTTTGTATGTGTTGCTTGAATTTCCAGCATCTCCAGATTTCGTGTTTATCATTTCAACAGCGATGTTTTCTGGACCAGTTGCTCTGTTATGTTTTGTTTTATTTTATTTACAGCTGTTCAAATTTCTGATTTTAGAATGTTAGATCCTTCAAGATTCTTCTTTATGATCAGTTTTTCTTCTCTTTGTTCTACAAAAAGTTCTTTTATATATTCTGTCCATCTGTTTAGGATTTCCTCTTTGGTCATAATTAAGTTGCTGTCTTTTGCCTTGATGCATCCACTTGCTGAGCAAGGTAATTTCCCCATTAGTTTAATATTACTGTGCATCATCTTTGTTCCAGAGTTATGGGTTTGTAGCATTTCTGTCTCTGAGAATTTCTCATTTAGCCATCTGTCTTTAGCTTGTATTCTTCGCTGTCTCTTAGTTTGATGGTCTGTTTTTGTTGCATCAATTGTATTATATCTTCAGTTATCCATTTCTTCTTACTTTTCTGCTTTTTTTGTAGGATGATTTCTTTTGTAGCTTCAGCAATGATGAGAGTAAGACACTGTATAAAACCAGAGATCAGTGAAGAACAATGCAGCTTTGTGGAAAATGTTGGAACCAGAAATACAAATTTCATGCTACAGATGATCTGTGAATGAGCCATCCAGGTACAAAAAGACATCTGCCTAGGTTTCATTGACTATACAAAAGCTTTTGACACTGTCAGACACCAAGATCTCCTGGAAATGCTTCAAGATCTTAACATAAATGGGAAAGATACACATTTCTTAAGAATCTTAAACTGGGACCAGACAGCATGCATCAGAATAGAAGGAGAAGTGAGTGAGTATGTGAATATCATGAGAGGAGTCAGGCAAGGTTGTGTCTTTTCACCCAACTTATTTAGCCTGTGTAGTGAAAATATCTTGAGAAGTATCAAAGACATCAAAGGACTCACAATTGGAGGGCATAATATAAATAACATCAGATATGCTGATGAGAACGTACTGATAGCTGACTCAGAAACAAAACTTCAAGAACTTCTCACTATAGTGGCAGCAGAAAGTAAATGCAGAGGCCTCTCAATCCACAACAAGGAGACAGAAAGTATGGTCATCTCCAGAAAGACAAACATCCCACAATGTGTGATCAAGATCGGAAATACAAACTTCAAACAAGTCAACAAATTCAGATATCTTGGCAGCCAAATAACAAGTGATGGCAAGTGTGACATAGATATCAAATACAGAATAGCAATGGCGAAAGAAGCTTTCCAGAAAACGAAGACCAGACAGTAAGATGAGCATGTACACTAAAAACAGAATACTGCAGTGCTACATTTATTCTATCCTGACTTATGGAAGTGAATGCTGAACCATTTCCCCAGCAATAGAAAAGAGACTAGAAGCAGCTGAATTATGGTTCTACGCTAAAAATATGATGGTCTACACACACATCAAATGAAGAAGTTCTCAGAAGAGCCCAAGCAGTTAGATCACACTACCAACAATAAGAGAAAGACAACTCTGATTCCTAGGACACATCATTTGGAAAGATGAACTAGAAAAATTTATACTCCTTGGAAAGATCGAGGAGAGCAAACCCAAAGGAAGACCTCGGCTTATGTACATCAGAAGCCTAGCCAGGTGGCTATGCATCAAGGAAATGGAAGTCATCCAAAGAACGAGGGATAGATCTGTATGGAAAACCATGGTCACCTGTGTCCCCATTGGATATGGTATCTAGACAGACAGACAGATTCCCTTTCTTCTTGTGTGAGTTCACCTTGACAAGCAAAGGGAATACCTTCTTACTAGGAAATGGGTAATGAGAATGGTACACTGATGAGACAATCGAGTTCTTAGGCTGGAAGTTCAGGGTTATAAGAAGAGAATGCTCATGCTAGGACTTCTTTTCTTGCAGTGAGAAAGGAGACTATAACATCATGAGGGACATAGATATGGTGGGTGCTCATAGTCTTTTTCCCAGTGTAGGGGAGTTTAAAACTGAAGGGCAGAGGTTTACTCTGAGATGGGATAGATTTGAAACCTGAAAAGTAGTTTTTTCACACAGAGGATAGCGGGTATATGGAACAAGCTGCCAAAGGAAGTGGTAGAAATGGGTAGAATTGTAGCTTTAAAAAGACATTTGGACAGATTCATGGATAGAAAATGTTTAGAGGGATATGGGCCAAAAGTAGGCAAATGGGACTACATCAGGAAGGTACCTTGGTTATCATTGATATAATAGGCAGAAGGACATGTTTCAGTTCTGTATAATCTTTAAAACTCCCTGACTGAGGAGAACAAGAATAAAAAGAGAAAAATATACATTGTTATAGGTAAAATTCTTTGGAATACAAACAAGGGAAATAGACACTGGGAGGTGACAAGGTAACACACTTACTTAAAGAATCAATTCATTCCTTAAGAATATTCAGTGGGAAAATTACTTGGGTGGAAAGCTGGTGGAATATCTTACTTAGCACTTATCATTACCAAAATGGGTCTTCATTATCCAGACGGTACGGCAGTCACTCACTGGTGAACAGTGAATCTCTGTGGAAATCATATCCTTTTCATTGTCCAAGTGCGGATTGTAGGTTGTATTTGCCACGGGGCAAACCTCACCTCTTGTACATTGAGCCAGTGAGGAGCATGACCTTGAATCAAAACATTCATTTACTGATTAGTTGGCATGGTAACAAAATGTTGAGGGCTCATACCACTTACTGAACTTCAACAGACTTATTCACAAATTCTTCTTATCTTACACCAGGGTTTTGATAAAGTTAGTCATTCAAGGATAATATAGCTCAAGAGTTTGGAAAACAATCTTAGGAGACATAATAGATCTTGACGTTGACTGCCAAATTACTTCCACCTAAGTGACTTAAGTGAGAACAAGGGGCATCTGCCAGCTGTTGTCATGCTGTTGAGGATGTTACCCAATAGGATTTTATAGAACTGGTTATTGTTGTTCCTTGGTCCAAATGCAAGGAAGTGAAGATAATGGAGTTTGCAACCAGTAATACTAAAATATTCAGTCTGAGTTCTCAGGATTTTTTCATATTGCCTCATAACCTTGTAGCTCACCTTAGCAATCTTCTGAAAATGCTCACTCTCAAATCTGATGACAACATAAGCCAATGATCAGTCTCAGAAAGTGAGACCTGCACCAAGTAGCAGGATAGTTGAAGATAGTTTCTGTAAAAGTTAAATGGAGACAATGTAACTGATCCACATGGTGTAATCCAGGTAGGTCTGCTAATTAGACATAAATCTGCATAAAAATACAAATTAAGGACAATATTTATTGAAGGACCTGATTGCAAAGTTCAAAGCTGCAGAAACAGATGCCTGTGCTGTAAAAAAAAATGTAGAGAAGATCCCATGAGGAAATAAAAAGCTTAAATATAGAGTGCTAAGTATAGAGAGTTGTCAAACTTATTGATGCAATTCATTTCTAGAAACTTTGCCTTGAATGTCTAAAAAGTTCATAAGCTCTTGCCTGATTTACTTCAGCTTACAAAAAGTACTCAAATCAGCAGGAATAAAAAAATACGATTGCTTAAAGTGGTGCGAAAAAACTGCATATATTTCCAATCTCTCAGGATAATAGCCGTTCTATGATAAATAGTGTTTATAAAGCATGTGAAGTCTTTTAGTAAAGTTGGGTGGGGTGGTGGAAGTAGGTGGGGTAGAGAGAAGTAAATTTCAAAGTACATTTATTATCAAAGAACGCATGAAATTTGTTTGCTTACTGGCAGCCACAAAGCAAGAAACCAGAAAGAACCCAATTTAAAAAACTAAAGACCAACCCCCAGTACACGCAGAGAAAGAGGGGAAAAATATAGATCATATAAACAATCGAAGCAAGCAACAACAACAACAGCATTCCAAACCAAATTGAGTCCTTAAATCCAAATCCCCGGAGCAGCCTGGAGTAGGCTCATCACATTAGCGGAGCAAATCACAGCAAAATTTGCAAGACACATAACATAACAGCTCGGGGAGTCTCACAGCCATATCGCTGTGGAGAGAGGAGCCACCAGTCTACCAAGCCGGTGTCTAAATTGTCCAAACAGCAGATCGTACTTCGCATTAGGTCCCGGGCTCCTCCGCAGCAAATCACTTCAGGACACAATTTTGCTGCAAAGAAGCTATTCTCAACTTGTCCAAATCAGCTCGGCACCCAGAGATCCAACCTCAGCCAACTCTAGAAACCCTGCCTTTCCAGTCTATCATTTTTCTGCATGTTAAGTTAAAGGATTTTCTCCAATATCAGGCGGTGGGGGGGGGGGGGGGGGGTCATCCGTTCCAATAAATTTCCCTTTGAATATCAACACCTTGGATTTTTTCAATCAAATGTTTGATTGTGATATTCACCAGACACACATTCTGGGATTCTGAGTATATTGACCTTGCCAGGTGGGGTGTTGAAATTTGCAAACAAACCTGGTTTCTATTTCCATTTATAGTCAGTAGTGAGCTAGCCTGCCTTAATTGACACAATGATAGGGATACAATAAATGATATAGTTACCTTTAGGGTAAAGTACAAACCCCATTTCCAGAAAAGTTGGGATATTTTCCAAAATGCAGTAAAACAAAAATCTGGGATATGTTAATTCACGTGAACCCTTATTTAACTGACAAAAGTACAAAGAGAAGATTTTCAATAGTTTTACTGACCAACTTAATTGTATTTTTTAAATATACATAAATTTAGAATTTGATGGCTGTAACACACTCAACAAAAGTTGGGACAGAGTTAAAATAAGATTGAAAAGTGCACAGAATATTTAAGTACCACTGGTTTGGAAGACTCCACATTAAGCAGGCTAATTGGTAGCAGGTGAGGTATCATGACTGGGTATAAAAGTAGCATCCATCAAAGGCTCAGTCTTTGCAAGCAAGGATGGGTCGTGGTTCACCCTTTGTGCCAAAATTTGTGAGAGAATTGTTAGTCAGTTCAAAAGGAACATTTCCCAATGCAAGATTGCAGAGAATTTAGGTCTTTCAACATTTACAGTACATAATATTGTGAAAAGATTCAGAGAATTCAGAGACATCCCAGTACATAAAGGGCAAGGTTGGAAACCATTGTTGAATGCATGTGATCTTTGAGCCCTCAGGCAGCACTGCCTAAGAAACCATCATGCTACTGTGACAATCATAGCCACCTGGGCTCGGGAGTACTTTGGAAAACCATTGTCACTTAACACAGTCCAGAAATGCAACTTGAAACTCTTTTATGCAAGGAGGAAGCCATTCATCAACTCTATGCAGAAAAGCCAGCAAGTTCTCTGAGCCCAAGCTCATCTCAGACAGACCAAAAGACTGTGGAACTGTATGCTGTGGTCAGATGAGTCCACATTTCAGCTAGTTTTCGGAAAAAACGGGCGTCGAGTTCTCCATGCCAAAGATGAAAACAACCATCCTGATTGCTATCAACGAAAGGTGCAAAAGCCAGCATCTGTGATGCTATGGGATGCATCAGTGCCCACAGAATAGGTGAGTTGCATGTATGTGAAGGTACCATTGACTCTGAGGCGTATATTAGGATTTTAGAGAGACATATGTTGTTATCAAAGCAACGTCTCTTCCCGGGATATCCATGCTTATTTCAGCAGGACAATGCCAGACCACATTCTGCACGGGCTACATCAGTGTGGCTTTGTTGACACAGAGTGCGTGTGCTTGACTAGCCTGCTGCCAGTCCAGATCTATCTCCTATTGAAAATGTATGGCGCATCATAAAGAGGAGAATCAGACAACAGAGACCACTAGACTGTTGAGCAGCTGAAGTCTTACATCAAGCAAGAATGGACAAAACTTCCAATTGCAAATCTACTACAATTAGTATCCTCAGTTCCAAAACGATTAAAAAGTGTTATTAAAAGGAAAGGTGATGTAACACAATGGTAAACATGCCTCTGTCCCAACTTTTGTTGAGTGTGTTGCAGCCATCAAATTCTAAATTTGTGTATATTTACAAAATACAATTAAGTTGGTCAGGTAAACTATTGAAAATCTTTTCTTTGTACTTTTGTCAGTTAAGTAAAGTTTCATGTGAATTAACATATCACAGATTTTTGTTTTTATTGCATTTTGGAAAATATCCCAACTTTTCTGGAAATGGGGTTTGTAAATCAGCCAGACACTCTGCACAGAAAGCATGCAAGTGTGATGTTTTACTTGAATGTGACCCAATTTTTAGTCATGCAGGTTCCCTGAAGGGTCTTCTGGACCCAAGAAGAATACCTGAGCGTGAATCAAAAGTGGTTAGAAAAACAGCACAAGAAAATAGAAGGCTAGGTCAGCCACAACAGCATTATCTCACAAGTCATAAGACTTGGTTGAACTTGGGAAATGAGAAGTTGCTTTGCTTTCTCTGCCACAGAATGCTATTTCAAAACCTTTGGTTTCGTACTCAACACGCTGTGTAATCCCCTTGAAGCACAGCAAAATATCACAACTGGTAAACACTGAAATATGTAGATCATTCGATAGGAATGGTGCGATAATCTTCCAGCAAACAAAATTTCATGTATCTACTACAAATAACTGATGCGAGAACACATGGAAGAGCAACAGGCACAAAGATTCACTTGGTGTTACTAAGAGGCCTTCCATTCTCGGGACTCAGAAATGTTCTTTCTAGGAAATGTGTCTTCCCCTTAGTTGATGGAGCCCTCATTGCATTAGCTGCATTGTCTAAACATCTGTTTTTGCCTCTCATGACTCCGTTAGAACACTGACAAGATTCCCATGATCCTCATTTTTCACTGCGCCTACACATCAAGTATGTTGTCCTTTGTCACTTCTGCCCTTTGCAAAAGGATCCCAACACCTGGAGGCTAAAGACATTTGACATATCCCTATCAATCCTTATCAATTTTTATCGATACACCATAGAAAGCATCCTATCTTTGCATAACAGCTTGCTAAGGCAACTGCGCTGCATATGACTGCAACAAAACAAACTGCGGAAAGTTGTGGGCACAGCTCAGCACATTATAAGAACCAACCTCCCTCTATCACTACTTCAGTAATGCAGCCAGAATGAGCAAAGATTCAATTCTCATCTCGTCCATTGAGAAAAAGATACAAAAGCCTAAAAGAACATCCTGTACCACCAGGCTCAAGAACACTTACTACCCTGATGCTATAAGACTATTGAATTGTCCCCTAGTACTATAAAATGGACGCTTGGTTTCACTATCTCCCTTGTAATGATCTTGCACCTTATTGTCCACCTGGAGTGCATTTTCTCTGTAGAAGTTGCACTTTATTTTCCATTCTGTCAGTGTTTTACCTTGTACTTCCTCAGTGTGCTAGGTAATGAATTGATCTGCATGAATACAAGACACACTTTTGCATATGACAATAATAAACTAATTTCAATTCCAAAATAACCTTTTTAATTAATCAATGCCTTTTGGAAATCCAAATACACCACATCTACTGTACATGCTATACATACCCTCAAAGAATCCTCATAAGTTTTTCAAACATGAAATCTTTACATAAAACTATGCTGACTGCTTAATTGTAGTAAGATGTCCTGCTATTGCTTTCTTAATAATTGATTCCATCATTTTCCCAACAACAAATATGAGACCAATTAGCCAATAGTTCTTAGCTTATTGTCTCTGTGCTGAATAAGGATGGTTGATCTATGAATTTTCTACCTGATTTGACATTTCCAGAATCTAGAGAATTTTGGACAATCGAAAGCAAACCATTCATTATCATGTAGCCATTTCTAATAGGATGCTGGAAGGCAGACCAGCAAGTGATTTGTCAGTGTTAAAGGTGGCCAAAGTGAAAGCAATTTTGCAACAGTTAGACAAGCAATGATGCATCAGTAGGCAAGTTACAATATCACAGCTGGACACATAATATGTTGCAAAACGGAGAACTGATTCAGTATGTGGCACTTGACCATGTTCCACTTCTGGGACTTCTCTTATCTGCGCTGAGACAGTTTGACGTGGAATTGACAAGGTCATTACATACAGGGTTATTAATTTTGTTTGGGAACAGAGAACATGGTGCCTGGTTCACACCAGAGAAGACCTAAGATCTGCCTTTCAATTATACGTATGATATGAGAAATATCCTTTTAATATCTGGGTATGAATATGATGTACCATGCTGTGCAAAAGTACATAGCTAGGGTGCCTAAGACTTTTGCACAGTACTGTACAAACTTCAATAATAATTTTACTTTGAACTTTGAAGTTTGCTTTTAGTGTCTTTTGGTTTAATCTTATAATCTATTTTATCTCTCTTCTCTGTCCTCTGAAACATCTTGTGCAGCCTTTTGAAATGTCCCCTGTCTTCTGGGGACCACTGATCTTCTGAACATTATGTATTTTTGCCTTTAATGTGGACATGGTAGAAGTTCAGCTTTGATATTCCGTCTGCGGATGGGTCAAGGATCCTTTGGTATACTTCTCCTTTTATTTCATACTCGCTTATATTTTGAAAGGTCTAACTCTTTTCCAGTGAACAGTTTATTTTACTTCAGCTCTTTGCTAGTTTGAATACTCCAGCCCACATAAATATCTAGCTGAAAGCCACACTAAACTCATTTAATACAATATCATAATTAATGGATAACAAGTGTGATTTGCATAACCAGCAGTAAGAAACACAGATCTCTGTACCACTTCTTTCAAAGAAAATAGATTTATTTATTAGTCCATGTCAGCCATTAAGTATCCCTCCATACTTAGCTTTATAGCACTTGGCATTCCACATACTTCTTAAATCTTGCTGAGTTATCTGCCTCCACCACCTCTCAAAGATAATACTTTTCAACGCTTTTCAAACAAATTCAGCATAACTTATTTATGCCAAAATAAATTCCAACATTTATTTGCTGGCCAGCACAGCTTTTCTTAGAAAAGAGGCCCAAAACTGCTCACAATACACCTCAAGGATTCTAAACAATGCCTTACAAAGCCTCGGTATCACATCCTTGCTCTTTTATTCTTGAAAGGAATGTTGACTTTGCATTTGCCTTCCTCACCACTGACTCAATCTGCAAGTTAACCTTTAAGGAATCCTGCACAAGGAATCCCAAGTCCTTTTACACCATTTTTTGAATATTCTCTCATTTAGAAAATAATCCATTTCTTTACTCCTTCTACTAAACTGCATAACCTTACCCTTCTCAACAATAAGCTCCATCTGTCACTTCTTTGTCCATTCTCCCAATTTGTCCAAGTCCTTGTGTTGGCATGTGGCCAAGTGGTTAAGGCTTTGGGCTAGTGATCTGAAGGTACCCAAGGCAGCAGGTGTGTTCTTGAGCAAGGCACTTAACCACACACTGCTCCTGCACGTTTATAGCCCAGTGGCAGTGAGTGGTGCAGTATGGACAGGACAAGACTCCTCGGATTCTTAACACTACTTGCTTATCCACCTATTATTGTATCATCTGCAAACTTGACCACAAAGCCATCAATTCCATCTTCCAAATCATTGACATAAAACATGAAAAGAATCAGTCACAACACCGACCCCTGTGGAACACCACTAGTCACTGGCAGTCAACCAGAATAGGTCCTCATTATTTCCACTATTAGCCTCCTACCAATCAACCAATCTTCTATCCATGCCGGTATCTTTCCTGTAATACCATGGGCTCTTATCTTGTTCAGCAGCCTCATGTGCAGCAGCTAGTCAAAGGCCTTCTGAAAATCCAGCCGAACAACTTCCACTGACTCTCCTTTGTCTATCCAATTTGTTATTGCCTCAAAGAATTACAACAGATTTGTCGGGCAAGATTTCCCCTGAAGGAAACTGACATACTTTGTAACTTTAAAACATAAAATTAATTCAAAGTAAGACACGGGAGTTTGAAATAAGGGTGAAACTTTGAGTTTACTTTAAATGAGGCATCCACGTACCAAGTATGATGATGAATGTAATACATGTATTTGTACATATAACCCATAATGAATTATTTAAAGAACACTTAATCAACAAATATATATACATATATAATATATAAGGTTACTCAAATATAACAGAAATATTAAATTCACAATACTCCTCCCCATTTATCTATAAACTTCAACTCAACCCAGAATGCATCTCAACTATATACACAACATCTTAGATAACACAACTGCTATATATAAACATCCAAAGCATAGTAAACTTTAAACTGTCCCATTTAGGCCTGAAGTCTTAATCACCGTGGAAGCTTTCTTACCCTTGAGGAATAATGTTTTTCCTGACAAGGGGTGTCACTCTGCCTGACAGGTGAGACTTGTGGCTGTGAAACAATCTCAGGTTCTGGAGCCTCCTCCCTGGTGGTTGTAGGAGTTGACTCTGAGACTGTAGAAAGTGATTCTGACACCTCTGGACACCTTTATTCTCCTTTTATCTATCTGGATCTATTTCAATCTCTTTATTTTTCTTTCTCTCATTCCTTCTCTTTTTCACATCATTCTCTTTCATGAGCACATTCTCTCTTCATCCCCATTTGCAAGTAGACCTCAGCTAAGTCCACTTTGCTGAAGTGTTTTCCTCCAAAAAGGATTGCAAAGATATCCTCTATCCTGGGCAGAGTTTATTGATCTACTTTCAGTACATGGTTAATGGTAGCTTAGAATCACTACAGATCTTGACATATCTATTGGCTATTGGGATACTGGTATTGCCCATGGGCTCCACTCAACCTTGGAAAGAATTCATTCAGTCTCCAAGTGTGTTAGCTCACTGTCTACTTGATCACAGACAGTATAATGAACCAGATGGGCTTTGCAAAACTTGGGTGCAGCATATTCAGCTAACACTATTTTAACTTTGATATGTTTGAGTTTTCAAAAAGCATCCTTGAACACTGCTGTGGTATCATCCAGTATCTTTCTTAATTCACTTTCATATGGCTTCATTGCAGGGGATGTGGCATGGAAATTATGGATGGATCTCCAATCAAGTTGTAGTTGTCTCAGTTAATCATGTCCCCACAATGCTGGCCCTCCTGTTTTTATCACATATGTGATAAATGTGGCTTGTTGGTTGTTGTATTTCACTTCACAAATGTCATTCTCACAGGAGTCATCTTTCCTCCAGTATAAGTTCTTTGTTGAATATCTGTATGCTTTGGTTCAGTATCTTTGAAATGCATTTCAAACTCATTTTGTGGCTTGGCTGAAATAGCTGAACCAGTGTCCAATTCCATTTTAATTAATTTGCCGTTCACTGCTGACATATGCAATGTTGCTTGTCTATTGTTAATTTTCACATTGTAAGTATCAAGGGTACACAACCCCGTATCACTCTCATCATTATCTGATTTTTCATCAGATGAGCGCTCTTTTTGAAACTGTAACTTATCTTTTTTTCTCTTCCCTGGAAAGCCCACTTATTTTTGTCTGCCTGACATTTTCTTTGTATGTGCCCTATTTTGTTGCATTTTCTGCAGGTTTTCCCTATAAGTCTGCATTTGATTGGAGTATGTGAGTCCCTGCCACAATGGCAACACATTTTGTTTGGCCAGGCTGGTTTCTGTTCAGGCACTCCAATTTTGTTCACTCTCGCTTTCTTTCCTGACTGCAACTCAATTATGTCTCTGTGTGCAGTTTCCATTGATACAGTGATTTCTGCTGCACTTTTAAATATAAGTTGTGCCATTTTAGAATGCTTTCTTTCAAAATTCCACAAAGTAAACCATCATTTAGCGCATTATCAACCTGACAATGCCACATACACTGAAATGGACTCCTACTTTTTTTCAATCCACTTATGAAACCTAGAGAATTCTGCAATTAACAATGGCTTTGGTTCTAAGTTCCTGCATTACTTTTACAATAGTAGCAAAGCTAATTTCTGATAGTTGGGTTGGAGCAGTCAAACTTTGAAATAAATTGTATGACTTTAAATCTAATGAACTCAGCAAAATTGGCACTTGTTTCTCATTAGCTATTTAATTTGCTTCAAAATACTGTACATGTAGTTTAGTATGCATGAGTCGATTACCCATTGTGTAATCAAACTCATCAATCTTTCTGATGTAGCCAACCATTTCTGATGGTTTTTAATGATTATTATCACTCAGTACTCACTATTCATGATCCAGTGAATTCATCTGTTTTCTTACTTTTTTAATCGTTCAGGTCTTCCCTTCTAAAGAATATGGGCTGTACAGCTTCTTTTTTAAACTCAACCGTCTCACTGCCGTGTTAGACTGGGTATTTTACCTGATGTTCCTCACAGCATTTTTTTTAGTTCAAACATCTCACTGCACTTCAGTGGTTCGGTAGCTGTCTAAGGCTCGCTCTAAAAACACCTCGTCACCAATTTTATATTGTGTATCTTCAAAACATTAAATTAATTCCAAACAAAACACAGGGGTCCAAAATATGGGTGTAAATTTGTAAATTTGAGTTTACATTTAAGAGAGATGCCAACAAACAAGAATGCCTAATTAATCTAAACACACACACACTCTCTCTCTCTCTCTATATATTGCTCAAATAGAACTGAGCTATTAAATACACAAGAAACTATGCTGACTCTGGTCTGCTTTCTCACATGCCTCCAAGTACCCAAAACCACATCCTTAATAATGGATGCTGACATCTTCCCAACCACAAGGGTCAAGCTAACTAGCATGTAATTTTTTTTCTTCCACTTTCTCCCCTTTGTAAAGAATAGAGTGACATTTGCAACTTTTCAGTCCTCCAGTACTATTCCAGAATCAACTGGCTCTTCAAAGATTATTACTAATTCCTCCATGATCTCTGTACCCACCTCTGCACCTGTGGTGTACTCCATCTGGTTCGGGTGACTTCTCTACCTTCAGGTCTTTCAGTTTGACAAGCACCTCTCCTTAGCAATACTTGGTAGTGTCTTTCACAGTGAGAAGTCATGCAAAATACTTATCAAATTCTTCTGCCATCCCTTTATCCCCATTTACTACCTGGAGAGCATAATTTTCTAGCCCCACTTTTGCCTCTATTTTACTCTTCATATGTCAAAAAGAATTTGGTATCATCATTGATATTATTGGCTAGCTTACATTCATGTTTCATTTTTTGTCTCTTTATTGTTTTTAAAAGCTTCCCAATCCTCTAAATTCCCACTAATTTTTGCTATATTATGTGCCTACTCTTTTTTTATGGTGTCTTTGGCTTTTATTGTCAGCCATGATTGCTTTAACTGCCCCTTAGAATACCTCTTCATTTTTGGGATGTACTTATCCTGCGCCTTCTGAATTGTCCCCAGAAACTCCAGCCATTTCTGTTCTGCCATCATCCCTGCTAATATCCCCTTTCAATCAACTTTAGCCAGTTCCTCTCTCATGCTTCTTTACTCCACTGTAATACTGATACATCCAACTTTAGCTGCAGGTGAATTCTATTACATTATAATCATTGCCTCACAAGTGTTCCTTTACCTAAAGTTCCCTAACTAAATCTGGTTCATTACACAACACCCTATCCAGAATTGTCTTTATCCTAGTGGGCTCAACCACAGCTGCTCTAAAATCCGTCTCATAGGCATTTCACAAACACCCTCTCTTGGGATCCAGCACTGATCCGAATGTTCCAATCTACCTACATATTGAAATTCACCACGATTATCATAACATTGCCCTTAATACATGCCTTTTCTTTTTCCTGTTGAAATTTTTATATCCCACATCCTGGCTACAGTTCAGTGGCCTGTTTTTTAACTGCTGTCAGGGTCATTTTACGCTTGCAGTCTCTTTACTCTACCCACAAGGATTCTACATCTGCTAATCTTATGCCACCTCTTTCTAAGGATTTGATTTCATTTTTACCAACAGAGCCACCCCACCCTTCTTCCTACTTGTATGTCCTTTCAATGCAAGGTGCATCATTGGATGTTAAGCTCCCAACTATTATCTTCATCAGCTACAACTCAGTGATAGCTACACTGTTATACCTGCCAAACTCTGTGCATTACAAGACCATCCTCCTTATTCTACATACTGTGTGCATTCAAATATAACAACATTAGTCCTGTATTCATTACCCTTTTCCATTTTGTCCCCATGTTTCACTTCAGCTTATCTCACTGATTGATTTTGCCCTCTCATCTGCCTGTCCTTCCTCACAATCTCACTACATAATTCTTCGACTTATATACTTGCCCCATCCTCAGCCCTATCACTCCGGTTCCCATTCCCTTGTCCAATTAATTGGAACACTCCTTAACAGATCCAGCAAACCTGCCCACAAGGATTTGGCCCCGCTCAGGTTCAAGTGTAATGCATCCTTTTTATCGTTGCACTTTCCCCAGAAGAGATTCCAATATTCCAGAAATCAGAAAGCCTGCCCGCTACAACACTTCCTCAGACACTCATTCATTTGTACCATCACCCTATTCCTGCCCTGACAGACACGTAGTAGTGGGAGTAATCCAGAGGTTATTACCTTCGAGATCCTGCTCTTCAGCCTCTGCCCTAATCCCTGTATTCACCACATAGGACCTCCTCCCTTTCTCGACCTGTTACCAGTCACCTCTGGCTGCTCACCCTCCTCCTGAGAATCTTCTGCAGCCACTCTGAGACATCCTGGATCCAAGCATCTTTGTGGGGGGGGGGGGGGGAGGGTGGAGGGAGACACATCATGTGCTGTTGTTCTGTTGCTGTTCCCAACAAACATCAGAATGGGGAAGAAATGACTTTGACCATGGAATGATTGTTCCTGCCAGACAGGTTGATTTGAGCAATTCAGAAACTGCTGATCTTCTGAATTTTCACACACAACAGCCTCTAGAGTTTGCAGAGAGTGCTCTGATAAACAATAACATCCAGTGAGTGACATTTCTGTGGGCAAAAATGCCTTGTTACTGAGAGAAGTCAAAGGATAATAGATAGACTGGATCATTCTGACAGAAAGGTGATAGCAAATCAAATAACCATGTGCTACAACAGTGGTGTGCAGAAGAACATCTTTGAATGCACAAACACATTGAGCCTCGAAGTGGATAGCCTAGAGCAGCAGAAGACCAGAACCACTTTATTTGGTTCAGGAGGTATAAATTTTACATGGTAAAAACATTTGGGTCTCAAGTAGAGATGAGGAACACGGACAACAGGCACAGAAGAAGGTCTTAACATAACATTTGGGGTTTGTTTCAGCTGTAGTTCAAGTGGAAAAGCCTAATGTGCATGGCATAGTGCGCTGCAGATGGTGCAGCTCTCTCACATGTCCAGAAAACAATGTTTGATTCTGACCTCCATGCACTCTGTGCGGAGTTTGTACATTCTCTCTTTTTTATTCCTTCCCCCACTCCCATATACCAATGATGTGAACATTGCTAGACTTCTCTGAGGCCTCCATCGGTCAGAATTGACCATGGATATTGCGTCCTAGCTGTCTACATACACAAACCTGGGCAGTACTGTATGGAGAGCACATGTAACAAGCTTCCTCTTTCCATGCATCCGATGAACCCTAAGTTTTTAGACTACTTGACGACTGTAAGTGTTATTTGTTGGCAGAAGCAGCTCTCTACTTCCACTATCGTAGTTTACTGCTGCCTGGAAAAGAATGCTACAATAAAGGTGTAGTTCATTGTCCAAAGGTGTCCATTGAGACAACACTGCACCCACTCTGATGTCCAAGGCATCCACTTCCATGATGAAAGGAAAGTCCAAGTTAGGTGCAACCTAAGTGGGAACTCTGAACTGCTGTTTGAGCTCTGTTGAAAGCAGCCTCCACTTGGTAGTCCAAACAAAAAGCCCCTTGGATCTCTCAGTTAGTACCGCCACTGAGCTTAAGTTTCTGATAAACTTTTAATAGCAGCTGGCAAATCCCAGAAATCATTGGATGGTTCATAATGGATGGTTGTGGCCAATCTCCGGCAGCCTGTGTCCATTTTGAGATTACCTTTAGAGATGATAAAGCCCAAAAAAGAAAAAGTGGTTCTGTGAAATTTGGACTTCTCCAGCTTGATGTAAAGTCCATGATCAAGGAACCTCTTCAGGATATCTCTGATGCGAGCGATGTGCTTCTCCATTGACTTCGAGAAAATTATGATGTCATCCAAGTAACCTGATCTACACCCACACTTCCTCTGAGGTGTCCTCTATGCATACCTCCAACCACAGTTGGTGTTCTTTCCAACAGATAGTTCATTTAAAAACATTAAGACATCTTTGTTGATTGTACCGACCTTGGAAGCAGTTGTGCTTTTTAGCTGTACCAGGCTGAAATGGGAATATTTAATCGTATCCATTGAGAATACTGCTGCTACTCGAGTTGCGCCTAGGCTCCCCAGAATTACATCCACGTGACCAATTACCCTACTAAACCACACATCTTTGGAATGTGGGAGAAAACCAAAGCACCCAGAGGAAACACACTGAGTGAACATACAGACAGCAATGGGAATTAAACCCAGGTCGCAGGTGCTGTAATAGCATTATGCTAACTGCTTTGCTAGTGTGCCACTTTCCATCCTTCAAATGATCCCTCATTTTGTAATGAATTCTCCTACAACCCCTTCTCTTACCTGTCCAACGTGAAGAACTATACATTCTTAGTATGGGCAATCATGTCTTCATCCATGTCTTCCTAGTCCAAACTGAGTAAGAAGCAACACTTCTCTAACTCTGGGCCAAGAACCAGCTTCATTTTATTGAATAGCTTGTCAGGTTTATTCCATATTTGTAATACTAATCTTCATTTTGTCAGAAACATCAAGGTAACACTCCTTCCGACTTCTCACGTTTCCTTGATACTCAATGATGGTGATGGTTGGCTTTTATCATACAACTGAGTTTAAAAAGAACACATGAAAAAAATGAAATAAAACAAATGCTGGAAAACTGTAAATAATTATCAAATAGCGACTAAATATCTTGAGATTGTGAAACATACTGTGTTTCTGAAAAAGTGTTGTTTATCAAGAAAAGCCAATCAATCCTTGAAATGATAGGGATTGGACAAAATTGTTAATTTGAATTATTAAGGAGAATAGCTTCAAATATAGAAATACAGCTCAGGTTTAATCTTTAGTAAATTGGCACAAAGTACATTTCAGACATTATTTTCTCAACTGGAGTGCCAACATAAAGTAATATGTTTTGTATCATTTGGCTTGATATACCTGTTTTGGAGAGATTTACAATGTGGACTGCCAAGAATCAGCATGCATAATGTAAACTCTTGGTTTGAAACATCAACTCACCCAATAGGTGCTAGTTCTCTGTTTTAACATGTTCTAACTGATGACAAATGGTGTGATCACATAATCTACTGAAGAATTTAACATCATTTTCAAATAAAGCCCTTGAGGAAAAAGGAGATCATTAATCCCTTTGGATCCCATGAGCATGGAATTCATTTTAATTCTTTTGGAAAGATATTCTACCAAATATCACACAAGCAGAAGTATGATTCGCAATTTTCATTTCCAGCTATGTTCACAGCCAGAAAAAGGCAATGTATGTTGTTGATGATCGAAATGAATGGGTAACTATTTAAGTCTGCGGCTGGAATAAATGGTGTCCAGTGGCACAAGAAGTAGCCTTGGCCCTCATTTCATTGGAGGAATCCACCTCCTTATGTGAAATGTTGGTCCCTGTGGTTCCAGAGGTTAGGGATTTTTAAAGCATTGTTACCAAATAAACAAAGAGAACCCTGGCTATTTCTTTGATGAAGAAGAGGGCAGAGCTTAGTCATGAGGCGGTAAATGGTGACTCCTTTGCTTGCATCTTCCAAAACAGCTCTATTTCCATCTTTAATATCTCTATTTCTCCCTTTCAGGGTTCTTTTGAAGACCCTGACCTGGAGTTACACGTTGACTTCGGTTCTTTGCGGGAATGGGACCCGCTCTCAGGGTTTCACGACTGGCAGTTTTCCGACATGCCAAGGGCGTGGCATAAGAGCTTAGCTCGCCTTTGGAGGCCTAGGATCTCGGTGCTCTGGAGACGGGCAGAACGAATGTTGGTGTCTTGACAGACTGGTGAATTGGAAGATCTCTGGCTGTGTGTCCAGAATCCTGAGATCTTTGGGCACAGAGCTCGGAAAAGGCGACACAATGGACTTTTAACATTGTAAACCAATGAATTGTTTGTTACGTCTCCCCTGGTCAAAGAACACTGAGGCTGTCTACAAGAAGGGTCAGAGCCATCTCTACTTCCTGAGGAGACTGAGTGTGGTAAACTATATATACCTGTCTGGACATGCCCCACTGCTGACTGCTCCTGTGGCTCCTCTCACAGACCCCGGTATAAAGGCGATTGGAGGCACTGCTCACCCCTCAGTCTCCGAGATGCTGTGCTCCATTTTGCTGCTAATAAAAGCCTATCGTTTGCCTCCCGTCTCTGACAGTTATTGATGGTGTATCAATTTTATTAGCAGCAATTTTAAAACATGGAGAGCATTTTATGACCCGACAGATTGGATATTGACCCTCAATCTTTGGAAGCCGATATCGCTTTCGAACTCTGGTTAGCATGCTTCCAATCGTACCTGGAGGAGATTCGAGTGACTGAGTCTGCCACGATGCGCAGAGTTCTCCTCTCCAGGGTCAGTCCGCGGGTCTACTCCCTGATCAGGGACCTGCCGACCTACCAGGGGGCACTGGACACCCTCAAAAGACAATACCTGCGGCCGGTGAACACCGTCTATGCAAGACATCGCTTAGCGACACGGTGGCAGCGGGCCGGAGAGTTGAGCGCTGAGTTTGTCCGGGCCCTACAGACACTCGTGCAGGCCTGTGACTGCAGGGGACTGACGGTGGAACAGCATGTGGAGCTCCTGGTACAAGACACCTTCGTTACGGGGATCAGGTCAGTGTACGTTAGCCAGCGGCTGCTGGAACACGCTGATCTTACCTTATATTCGGCGATCGAGCTGGCCGACACGTTGGAGGCTGCTCTGCACAACGCTGACGCTGTCCAGACGTGCGATCTCCCGCCGTCCCCATGGACGCCGCAGATCCCACAACCCTCTGGCGAATCGACCTCGGCTGCTGCAGTGTTACTTCTGCGGACTCGAAAAGCACCCCCGAAAACGCTGCCCGGCCCGAGAAGCTACCTGCTCCAGCTGCAGAAAGAAGGGCCACTTCGCCAAGGCCCAAAAGTCCAAACCACGAGCAAGGTCGAGCAGCACCGCGTGCGAGGCATGGGAGCAGCCATCTTGCCTGTCCGCCGCATGCGAGGCATGGGGGCGGCCATCTTTGTCGGCGCCACCTCGCCCCACCTCCAACCCACAGGTGCTTACCGGGCACCAAGTCAGCGATGCAGCTCTGGCCTCCGTGACCCTTAACCAAAGCGCTCCACACCAGCCCGCAAGGTCAATGATGGACATCCTGGTGGAGGGGCACAGGACTAGCTGCCTGTTTGACACAGGCAGCACTGAGAGTTTTATTCACCCGGACACGGTGCAACGCTGCGGACTCGTGACACGGCCGGTAAGCCAGAAGGTCACCATGGCTTCTGGGTCGCATTCCACAGACATCCGGGTGGGTTGCGTAGCGACATTGGTGGTGCAGTGCTCAGAATATCGGAACTTTGTGCTACTGGTCATACCTCAACTGTGTGCACCTGTGCTATTGGGGCTCGACTTCCAGAGCCACCTGAAAAGTGTGACTATGGAGTATGACGGGCCCCTCCCACCAATCACTGTCAGGAATCCTCAGTTTTGTGGGACTTCGTCATATACCCCACTACTGACCACACACACACACACACCGACCCATACATCCCACCCAGCACCATGCCGACAGCTGCACTACTGACACCACTCGCAGCCTCTCCACCCTCAAGATCCCTCCCCCTCCACTGTTCGCCAACCTGACCCCCGACTGTAAACCTGTGGCAACTAAAAGCAGGAGGTACAGCGCGGGGGACAGGGCCTTCATTCAGTCAGAGGTGCAGCGGCTGCTCAGGGAGGGGGTCATTGAGCCAAGCACAAGTCCTTGGAGGGCCCAGGTGGTCGTTGTTCAGACCGGGTAGAAAAATAGGATGGTCATGGACTATAGCCAGACCATCAACAGGTTCACACAGCTTGACGTGCACCCCCCACCCCACATCGTGGATATGGTCAATCAGATAGTTCAGTACAAGGTGTACTCGACCATAGACCTGAAATCCGCTTACCATCAGCTCCCCATCCGCCCGGAGGACTTCCCCTACACCGCCTTCCTGCGCGTCCCTTTCGGTGTCACGAATGGTGTCTCTGTCTTCCAGAGGGAAATGGACCAGATGGTGGACCAGTGCCAATTGAAGGCCACGTTCCCATATTTGGATAACATCACCATCTGCGGACACGACTGGCAGGATCACGACTGGCAGGATCACGACATCAAACTCCAACAATTTTTCCAAGCGGCCAAAGCTCTTAATCTCACCTATAGCAGGGACAAGTGTGTGTTCAGAACCACCCAACTTGCTATTCTTGGGTATGTCATGGAGAACGGGGTCATTGGCACTGACCCCGACCGTATGTGCTCCCTGTTGGAACTCCCTCTTCCCACCACCCTCAGAGCCCTCAAACGGTGCCTGGGCTTCTTTTTCTATTACACCCAATGGGTCCCTCACTATGCAGACAAGGCCCGCCCCCTGGTCAAGTCCACCGCATTTCCCCTCTATTTCCCCTCTCAGCCGAGGCCCGCGCATCCTTCAGCCGCATTAAAGGGGACATTGCCAAAGCAACGATGCATGCAGTGGATGTGACCATTCCCTTCCAAGTAGAGAGTGATGCCTCCGACTTCGCGCTGGCTGCTACCCTCAATCAGGCAGGCAGGCCAGTAGCATTCTCCTCTCGTACCCTTCAGGGCCCTGAAATTTGGCACTCCGCGGTGGAGAAAGAAGCCCAGGCCATAGTGGAAGCTATTAGGCACTGGAGGCACTATTTCGCTGGCAAAAAGTTGACCTTGCTGACTGACCAGTGCTCAGTTGCGTTCATTTTCAGCAACCAACAGCGGGGCAAAATCAAAAATGATAGAATTTTGCAGTGGAGAATAGAACTCTCCACCTACAACTATGATATCCTGTACCGGCCTGGAAGGCTCAATGAGCCCCCTGATGCCCTATCATGGGGAGCATGTGTGAGCGTACAGCTCAACCGACTATACGCCCTCCATGCAGATTTTTGCCACCCGGGGGTCACCCGACTTCACCATTTCATGAAAGCCCAGAACCTGCCTTACTCCCTTGAGGACATCAGAACGATGACCAGGGACTGCCAAGTCTGCGCTGAGTGCAAAGCGCACTTCTACCATCCTGAAAAGGCACAACTTATCAAGGCCACCCGTCCCTTTGAGCAACTGAGTATCGACTTTAAGGGCCCCCTTCCCTCCACCGATCACAATGTCTACTTTCTCAACATAATCGACAAGTACTCGCAGTTCCCCTTTGCCATCCCCTGCCCCGATACCACTGCCACGTCCGTCATAAAAGCCCTGCGCCAGCTCTTCACTCTGTTTGGATATCCCTGCTATATCCACAGTGATAGAGGGTCCTCCTTTATGAGTGACGAGCTGCGCCAGTACCTGCTGGCTAGGGGCATTGCTACTAGTGGGACCATGAGCTATAATCCCCGGGGAAATGGACAGGTGGAGAGGGAGAATGCCACTGTGTGGAAGGCCACACTTTTAGCCCTTAGGTCAAAGGGATTGGCAGTCTCTCGCTGGCAGGATGTCCTCCCTGAGGCACTCCACTCTATCCGCTCCCTGTTATGCACGTCCACCAATGCCACCCCTCACGAGCACCTATTCTCTTTTCCCAGGAAGTCTGCCACTGGGACCACCCTACCAGCTTGGCTGTCGTACCCAGGCCAGTGCTGCTCCGGAAACATGCGAGGAGCAATAAATACTCCCCGATGGTCGAGAGGGTTCACCTACTTCACGTGAACCCCCAGTATGCCTACGTGGTCTTACCTGATGGGCGGGTGGACACGGTCTCCGTCCGCGACCTGGCACCCACAGGAGCAGCAGACCCCTACCCCAAACACTCCACGGTGACTATGAACCCCATACCCACCAATGTATACACCCATGAGACATCGCGCACACCAAGCCCTGCACAGACTCCTCACTACACTCCCATACCGGGCACCACGCTCACGCATGAGGGATCACTGACGCATAACGGGGTGGCATCTCAAGTCAGGCCAGAACCAGCACAACCACCGTCACCGGTGCTACGTAAATCGCAGAGACAGACTCGACCGCCTGATAGAGTTAACCTGTAAATGTAAGCAACTTTGCCCCATGGGGACTCTCTTTTAAAACAAAGGGGGGGGGGTGGTGAATGTGGTAAACTATGTATACCTGTCTGGACATGCCCCTCTGCTGACTGCTCCTGTGGCTCCTCCCACAGACGCCGGTATAAAGGCGATTGGAGGCACTGCTCTCCACTCAGTCTCCGAGATGCTGTGCTCCATTTTGCTGCTAATAAAAGCCTGTCATTCACCTCCCATCTCCGAAAGTTATTGATGCTGCATCACTGAGGTCCTTTAACATCTGCCGGACGATGCTGAGAATGTTCTACGAGTCTCTGGTGGCCAGTGTTATCATGTTTGCTGTTGTGTGCTGGGGTAGCAGGCTGAGGGTAGCAGACATCAACAGAATCAACAAACTCATTCGTAAGACCAGTGATGTTGTGGGGGTGAAACTGGACTCTCTGACGGTGGTGTCTGAAAAGAGGATGCCATCTTGGACAATGTTTCCCATCCACTCCATAATGTACTGGTTAGGCTCAGGAGTATATTCAGCCAGAGACTCATTCCACTGAGATGTAACACTGAGCGTCATAGGAAGTCATTCCTGCCTGTGGCCATTAAAACTTAACAACTCCTCCCTCAGAGTGTCAGACACCCTGAGCCAATAGGTTGATCCTGGACTTATTTCCACTTGGCATGATTAACTTAGTATTATATAATTATTTATGGTTTTAATTTGCTATATTTCTACACTATTCTTGGTTGACGCAGCTGTAACGAAACCCAGTTTGCCTCGGGATCAATAAAGTCTGTCTGTCTGTCTGTCTGTCTGTCTTTCTCTCGCTGTGAAACAGAGGTACCTCCTTCTCCCTTATTAGGGAGAGAGAGAGCCTGTGGTATGTTCAATACTGGGTGAATGAGCAGTCTTTGGGGTACTACAAGTCTGTCTCTTTGCTGCACATTTGAGTGCACGGTGGGTGCCAATGGTTTTCTTGTCAGTGGGGGGAGGAGGATTGTTCCTTGATGCCGCTTATGTGCGGGAGGGAGGGGAGCTGGGGGGAGGGATTTTGGGGTTCTAACATTTAACTGTCATTCATTCTTTGGCCCTCTCCTCTGTTTTCGTGGATGATTGGGAAGAAAAAGCATTTCAGGATATATATTGTATACATTTCTCTGACATTAAAAGTACCTTTGAAACCTTTGATCTGCTCTTGTTATTTAAGAATTGTCCCAAATAAGCTGCTTCCCTGATTAACCAATGGCCTAGTGGCAAGCAAGTGTACCTATTACTCAGAGGTACTGTACAGCATATCTAACTTGCCTAACTGTGAAATCAGTTTTATGAAATCTTTATGTTAGCATTCTAAAGGAAGAATGCCAATAGAAAGGTAGCTAATTTTAAATTGCATCTACTTTTTTAATATATTCATTCATGGGATGTGACCTTCATAGGCTGAGCCAACATTAAATTGTCTATTCCTAGTTGTCCTTAAGAAAAAGAAGGCGAGCTGCCTTCTGAGGTGTGGTTATACCTACAATGCCGTTAAGGGGAGGGAGTTCCATGGTTTTGAGGCAGTGATGGGAAAAGAACAGCAATATATTTATTGCTGTTGATATGTCAGGATGGCATGTAGTTTAGAGAACAGCTTCTATTTGGTGGTTTTCACATTGTTCTGCTGCACCTGTCCAACTAGCTGGTATAGGTTATGAGTTTGGAAGCTGATGTGGAAGGAGATTTGGGGAGCTGCTGCATTGTAGCCTGTAGATAATACAAACTGCTGCTACTGCTCATTGGCAGTGGAGTGAATGGTGAATTTACCAATGAAAAATAAAACCTGTGTGAAAGATTTGATAGGTTATTAGTAAAGATGGTCTCAAAATTCCATGGACTACTTGGTTAATCTCTCCAGATTGGAAGGTGACCATGTATATGAGTCATTGAACATTAATGTACTGCCCTCACTGAGATGTTGTAATTAGACAGTTAGCCAAACTCCATTCAAAATTGCCATGAGTGTCAGGGTATAGTGTCCAAGCTCCTCAGTTTTATTGCGGACTCAGTGCATGACGCGGTGAATAAGGAATGAAAAGCAATGACTCTGCTGGGGGAACAACAGGATATCTTTAGACAGAAGCTTCTTTTGCTCCTAACATAAAACTCTGGCCTCCTGCCAGCCAATGTGTTTTTCTATTATTAACTAACTGCACAGGAAGTGACCCAATACAGATTTGAAAGCACTCATCAAAATAAAAGCTGAATGTGCTTGATCGCAAAGAAGAACATGAATGAATTGCCTGAAGGGCGGAACAGTTAACATAGAGGTAAAGCAAGCAATTACAAAGGCAAATGGCATGTTGGGCTTTATTGCAAGATGACTTGCTTACATCAGTAAGGAAGTCTTACTGGAATTACACAGGGAGAGTGAGGATGAACTGAGGTTTGTTGCTCAGTCACAAGCCGAGTTGTGATTTCATCTAGTGTTCGTGCTCAGATTCTCGATCCAGCTTGAAGATGTGTCTCGATCCTAACCTTGGATACTCCAGCATTTGGGTCCAAACCATCCTCATCAAGGACTCTTATCACAGTACAATTGAGCCAGTATGGACCCAAGGAGGTATTAGAGTCTTTTGTCCACTGTGACTGGCTACAGAGAAGACATTTCCCGACAGAGCCTGGAAATACACGACCTCCAGTTAGCCATTGTTCAACTGCAGCAAGGAGGAGGCCAGAGTCACTTGGGAGAAGCAGTTGGCCCCGCTCCAGAGCCAATATATCTTCCAACCCCGGGGAGATTGATGGTGACCCAGGTTCTTGCCATGACTTTCTCATCCAGTGCGCGTTAGTTTTTGAACTCCAGCTGTCCCAGTTCCAGAGGAATTAATGGGCACCATGAGGGAGGTGTTTCATCAACCTGATGAAGCCAGTCGAACCTCATACTGCATGACAAAGATTTGACAGGGGATGGTCAGTGGCCAACTACGTGATCGAATTTCAGACCTTGGCCAAGGAGGATGGTTAGAACGGGGAGGTCTTTGCTATTCTATACCACCGTGGACTGAGATAAACTGAAGGATGCCCTACCCTTGGGAGAACCAGCAGAGAGCTTAGAGGTTCTTATCAACCAGTCCACCTATCTCAATAATCAACCGGCAGAGCGTAAGTGGGACTACATCATGAGGTCGAGGAGGACTAGCCCAAGCCTGGACTCAATGCGTCGTTGTTCCACTCTCCAACCTCGGACCGATCAACCCATCGCCTGCTCAAGATCCAGTGAACCCATGCAGGTCGTTTGCACTAGACTCTCCACCGATGAGAGTCAAGGTTGCTGCTTTTACTGCCGGGTAGCAGGTCACCTGTGGGCCAAATGTCTGAAGCTGCAGCACCTGGGGAACTGCTAATGCCATCCTTGGGTACCCTTGGCTGTCTCAGCATAACCCATCTATGTACTGGAGAGAGAGGAGAATCACATTTTGGTCCAGCCATTGTAAGAGGTTTTGCTATCAGCTTGGTGTTCCGAGCCCCCCCAAGACTTTCCAGAGACCAGCAGTCAGCAAGGGGGACAGACTTCTGCTCAGGGTAACCTGGAGCCTTCAGGAGACCCAGTCCTACCTCCAAGGAAAGACAAGCACGTTACAGTCAATAGGTCATGACCCAATCCTGTCAGGAGTGTGCTGGGTTGAGATCTCTTGTTCAGGAACAAAGCAAGGAGGTTCCCAACTAGTCTGGAACACTGGCAACTGAGCCAAAGGGCTCCAGTTGCCAGGTTCCATCTAAGGAGAAGGTTTCAGGACTGAGATCCTTGGAGCACAGTCCCAGGAACACAAGGATCATTTGTCACTCCTCTCTGTCAATGTCTGAGGAGATGGACAAGGAAATGTACCGTGATTTGGCTTATGTTTTCTCCAAAGACACTTGTAGACCTATGGGGGAGACTCTGGGGTCTGCCGAAGCACACCCACTATCGATGGAACCTCAGAAATCATCCTCAAAGGAAGGTTGGGGGTAATTGCAGCACCCAACCCGGTAGAAATCCCTTCTGTCTACAAGGATAGGAAGAGATATTCAGTTAGAGAAAGGCCTCAACTCTTCCACCGCATCGACCCTATGATGGTGCAATAGATCTACTGCTGGGCACACATCTTCCACAGGGTCAATCATACGCACGCTCAGGCCTGAAGAGAAGCGCATGGAGGAGTACATTAAGGGGGGGCTTGCCCTGGGATTCATTCGGACCTCCACCTCTCCAGCCAGCACTGGTTTCTCCTGCAGGGAGAAGAAAAATGGGAGTGTGTAGCCATGCATCGATTATAGAGGGCTGAATCACATAAGGAGCAAGAATTGTTACCACTTCCACACATGAACACTGCTTTCAAGATTCTCCAGGGGGCAAGAATATTCTCGAAGCTGGACTTGCAGAGTGGATACAGTCTGGTTCATATAAAGGAGAGTGACAGGTGGAAGCCAGAATTCAACACGGTGACAGGGCACTATGAGTACCTGGCCATGACCTTCGGCCTTGTGAATGTGCCATCAGTTTTCCAGGCCTTTATAAACAATGTTTTCCAGGATGCTCTTGCTGGTGAACGTGCAATCTCTGGTGAATAAAATCGATGATCTCAGAGCCAGGGTGCTGAATCAGACGGACATTAGGACCATGTGTGCCCTTTGTTTCACGGAATACTGGTTAACCCCTTCCGTACCAGATCAATGGGTTTACTCTGCACTGTCAGGATAAAGCAGAGGTGGAGGAGGTTGCCTCATGATCAACTCTTCTTGGTGCACAAACATATCAGTGCTGTTGCAATTCTGCTCACCAGACCTGAACATCTAGCAGTAAAGTGTCGTCCTTTTTACCTGCCATGGGAGTTCACTGGGTCATTTTGGTAACAATTCATCTCAGGCCAATGTCAAGCACACTTTAGATGATCTGAGTTATGGGATCAACATGCACGAAACAGCGCACCCCAACACCTTCACCATCATTTTGGGAGATTTTAACCAGGCCAATCTGAAAAAAATCACTAAGCAATTACCATCAACAGATCACTTGCAATAGCAGTGGAAGCAACACACTGGACCATTGCCACACCACCATCAAGTATGTCCACCATGCTACTCCACACCCTCACTTCGGAAAGTCTGATCACCTAGCTGTAGATCTACTCCCTGAGTATAGGCAGAGACTGATGTTGCAGATTCAGGCAACAATAAATATATGAGTTAGGCAAGGGTTTTTTATAACAAATAACACGTTTATTAAACACTGAAAGCAACCCCCCCCCAAAGTAAACAAATCACTAACGTAACCAGAAATCAGCTACAGTACAGCAGCTTAAACAGTTCTTAAAGCGATTATGCAAAAACAGTTCTGTAAAGTTCAATTGCCAAAAGTTCAAAATGCTCACAGTCCATTAAAGGGAGAGACTTTTTAAGATGATTTAAATTCTCTTTCACGTCATGTTGCTTCGGTTCCCAAATCGAACTTTTCCCACGAAGAATTTATGTAACGAAACGGCTTAAAGGCACTGACCTTTCCTTTATAATACTATCCTCAATCCTTTCTGCCATTTCGCAGGGATTAACACGAGAACAGTCAACGAATTCCTTCCGAATAAAGATCAAACAAGGTCGAACCTGTTTCACCATCGAGATCAATTTTCCTCGATCTTCTATCTCCCGAACTCCAATCTTCACTCTCCACTGATTCTTAACTAGCAGTATTGTAAAGAAACTGCTCGCAATGACCTTTTAAACTTTAGGCATTAAATAAAACTTCATCTTTCAACTAAACTGCGTCATCACATTAAATCACGCAGCGGCATGAAGTCAACATGGCAAATCCAGCCACGAACTGCCCCTCCTCACAGGGAGGGGTCCCCCTTTTATACCCTGTAAAAAAAACCTGTCACAGGACCTCTACTGGCAGGAAAATGACGTCATTCCACCATCACAAGACCATTACCTCAAGTCCAGTATAGCTACAACCCCAGTCACGTGACGAGTACACCACTGTCACGTCTCACGGGTACGTAACACTGAAGTCTGCAGCACCAGCAGTGAGGACCAAGAAGGTATGGACAAGGGAAGCACAGGAGCTGCTACAGGACTGCTTTGAATCAGTAAACTGGACTGTATTTTGGGATTCATCTTTGAACCTGAATGAGTATGCTGCAGTTGTTACTGACTTCATTAAAAACTCTGTGGTTGAGTGTGTGCCTACAAAGTCTTAATGTACATTTCAAAACCAAAAGCTGCGGATGAACCAAGAGGTACGTCGTCTGCTGAAGGCTAGATCTGTGGCATTCTTGTCTGGCAACCCAGGCCTGTGCCAGAAAACCAGGTATGATTTGCAGAGGGCTATTTCAAGGGCACAGAGACAATTTCAAATGAGATTGGAGGTGACTTTGGATGCACAGCGACTCTGGCAGGGTCTGCAAGACATTACTTACTACAAAACGAAACCCAATAGCGTGAATGGCAGCGATGCTTCACTACCAGGTGAGCTCAACGCCTTCCCTGCACGCTTTGAAAGGGAGAGCACAACTACAGCTGTGAAGATCCCTGCTGCATCTGATGACCCTGTGATCTCCATCTCAGAGGCCGATGTTAGGCTGTCTTTAAAGAGAGTGAACCCTCGCAAGGCGGAATGTCCTGACGGAGTACCTGGTAATGCTCTGAAAGCCTGTGCCAACCAACTAGCACAAGAGTATTCAAGGACATTTTCAACCTCTCACTGCGACGAGCGGAAGTTTGCACTTGTTTCAAAAAGGCAACAATTATACCTGTACTTAAGAAGAATAATGTGAGCTGCCTTAATGACTATCGCCCGTTAGCACTCACATTGACAGTGATGAAATGCTTTGAGAGGTTCGTCATGACTAGACTGAACTCCTGCCTCAGCCAGGACCTGGACCCATTGCAATTTGCCTATTGCCACAGTAGGTCGACAGCAGATGCAACCTCAATGGCTCTACACACGGCTTTAGACCAGCTGGACAACACAAACACCAATGTCAGGATGCTGTTCACTAACTATAGCTCAGCATTTAATACCATTATTCCCACAATCCTGATTGAGAAGTTCCAGAACCTGGGCCTCTGTACCTCCCTCTGCAATTGGATCCTCAACTTCCTAACTGGAAGACCACAATCTGTGCGGATTGCTGATAATATATTCTCCTTGCTGACAATCAATGCTGGGGCACCTTATAAGTGTGTGCTTAGCCCACTGCTCTACTCTCCATATACATTTGACTGTGTAGCTAGGTTAGCTCAAATACCATCTATAAATTTGCTGGTGATACAACCATTGTTGGTAGAATCTCAGGTGGTGACAAGAGGGCGTACAAGAGAAGTTAGATATTCCAACTAGTGGAGTAGTGCTGCAGCAACAACTTGGCGCTCAACATCAGTAAGACAAAAGAACTGATTGTGGATTCTAGGAAGGGTAAGATGAAGGAACACATACCAATCCTCATAGACGGATCAGAAGTGGAGAGAGTGAGCGGCTTCATTTTCCTGGGTGTCAAGATCTCTGGGGATCTAACCTGGTCCCAACATGTCGATGTAGTTATTAAGAAGGCAAGACGTCAGCTATTCTTTATTAGGAGTTTGAAGAGATTTGGCATGTCAACAAATACACTCAAAAGCCTCTATGGATGTACCGTGGTGAGCATTCTGACAGTCTGCATCACTGTCTGGTAGGGAAGGGCTACTGCACAGGACCGAAAGAAGCTGCAGAAGGTTGTAAATCTAGTCAGTTCCATCTTGAGTACTAGCCTACGAAGTACCCAGGACATCTTCAAGGAGTGGTGTCTCAGAAAGGCAGCGTCCATTATTAAGGACCTCCAGCACCCAGGGCATGCGCTTTTCTCACTGTTACCATCAGGCAGGAGGTACAGAAACCTAAAGGCACACACTCAGTGATTCAGGAACAGCTTCGTCCCTTCTGCCATCCGATACCTAAATGGACATTGAATCTTCAGACACGACCTCACTTTTTTAAAAAATATAGTATTTCTGTTTTGCACATTTTTGGTAATCTATTCAATATATAGGTAATTGATTTACTAGTTTATTTATTTTTTTTATTTTATTTAATATCATCATTTACTTTTCACTGCCAGATTATGTATTGCATTGAACTGCTGCTGCTAAGTTAACAAATTTCATGTCACATCCCAGGGATATTAAACATGATTTTGATTCTGATTCTGATTCTGAATTGGGCAGCGTTATCTCATTGGGCCAGGAGGGCCAGCTACTATATTGCGTCTCTCAATAAACTAAAAATAAAAGGTGAAAGCAAATGAAGACAGTTAATTCATTGATTCTTTCCAAAAAAGGTTCTGCAAAATAACCTTAGAAAATCAAAAACTTTTGGTATCTCAACTATGTGTGACACTAGCAAATATTTTGGATGATTACTCTTTCATCATACAGAATAAGCTTTATCAGTTATACCCAAAAATCAGGCTTTAGTTGTTTAAGCAAGCTAAACACAAAGTGCGGAAACTCATTCTCGAGCAGGAAAATGACATTTCTGCTGAGAAATTTAGAGGAAGGGATCAGAAATTCTGATCTGGAAGTTATACTTTTGACATGCATTTGCTTCCATGTCAGTGGAATATATTCTGAGATCTCTTCATCAATCACTGTGAAGTCCATTAACTTACCCTGGCATCGTCACTTCACCAAGATATATGCAGAGTCAAGTTTTCCCATTCCCCCTAAATTAGGTGGCGAGTGGAACGGTTATGGGGAGGGATAGAGGGACAGGTATGGTGTGCAAGGCCATTAATATATTAAGCTAGGCCAACCCCAAATATTACAAAGATTTAAGTTATCTTCCAAATTTCACTCCCAAGATTGATACGAGAGCGTAGAATGGAACGTGGCTGGAATGTTCTAGCAGGATTGTACTGCTGTCCGGAACCGGAACAACCTGTGCAGGTCAACTACCGGGACATTTCAATGTAGAAGTGAGGAATGAGTGTTGGCAAATCTGATTTTTTGCTCCTTTGTGGATAATGCCTGAGTTCAAGATTGGAATGCAATTATTCTGAGCTGGGGGTGGTAATGGTTGGGTGGATAGAGATGCTTTGCATCCAGACTCTGTACCAGGGATGGTTGATACATTGAGGCTTCAGGAAACCTAGGCAGAGGCCTAGATGCCATATACAGGCACTTCTACCAAATGGGATTGCACAGCAATGACCACTGGCCCAGTGTCATTTGCAACCATAAAAAGAAAATGGATTTGTAGGTAGAGTAAGCACCGATGGTCAACTACATTGAGTACAAATGGTTGATGATAAAAATCCAACAGATGAAAGTTATTCCTTTCTTTCTTTTTCAATCTTTTTATTATTATCATTAATATCAACAAAATAAAATTGATACATAGATAATGGGATTACAAACATACACATTTCAACTGAACATGAAAGAATACATAAGCAATAGTTACAGTATAAATGAGTATTCCCAAATCATGGACGATACAAGTAACAAATAAACAAGGCAAACCTAGGTATATCATAATATATATTTAAAAAAACAGAAAAAAGGAAAAGAAAAACAATTTATGCAAAAAAACTAGTCTAATAATCTAATAACTAATAAGGAAAAAAACAAAAAAGGAAAAAAGAGAAAAAGAGAAAATGAAAAAAAGGGCTGTTTATAATATCTCACAAAAATACAAAATCATCAGTGTCATCAACTCCGATCCTCTCAACATATATAAAATCAAAACTGGAAAAACAAATAGGCTCGGAACAGGGTCATATTACATCATATGAAAATATTGAATAAATGGTCTCCATATCTTTTCAAATTTAATAGAAGTATCAAATACAACACTTCTGATTTTTTCTAAATTTAGACATAACATAGTTTGAGAAAACCAATGAAATACGGTAGGAGGATTAATATCTTTCCAATTCAACAAAATAGATCTTCCAGCCATTAATGTAAGAAATGCAGTCATTCAACAAGCAGAAGAGGATAAATGGAGTGAGTCCATCATTGGTAAACCAAAAATTGCAGTAATAGGATGAGGTTGTAAATCAATGTTCCATACAGTAGAAATAATATCAAAAATGTCTTTCCAATTTTTTTTCAAAAGCAGACACGACCAGAACATATGAGTTAACGACACTATCTCAGAATGACATCCGTCACAAATAGGATTTATATAGGAATAAAAATGAGCCAATTTATCCTTGGACATATGAGCCCTATGCACAACCTTAAACTGTATTAATGAATATTTAGCACATGTAGATGATGTATTAACTAACTGAAGAATTTTATCCCAATTCTCAATAGCGATAGGGAAGGTTAAGTTCCCAATCATTTTTACTCTTATAGAAGGGCTCTGAATGTATCTTCATAATTATATTGTAAAGTTTTGATATTAGCCCTTTCTGAAAAGGGTTTAGTTCAAACAAATTCTCCAAAATACCTGAAGACACAAAATTTGGAAAAGTAGGAAGAAATTCCTAATCTGTAAATATCTAAAAAAATGAAATCTAGGCAAATTATATTTATTAGATAATTGTTCAAAAGACATAAAACAATTATCCAAAAATAAATTGGAAAATCGTAGTAATCCTTTAGTCTTCCAAGCTGAATAAGCTTGGTCTATAATAGAAGAATAAAAAAAGCAATTGGATACAATAGAAATATTTAAAACCCAAAAAAATTTCCGAAATTAAAACCATATATGTAAATTATGTTTAACTATCGGATTGTCAATTCGTTTCAGCAATTTAGAAAGAGCAAAGGGAAGAGAAGACCCTAAAATAGAACCCAGTGAAAATCCTTGTGCAGATTTAATTTCCAGGTTCACCCAATGAGGGCTAAAAGATAAATCCCAATCCTTTAACCAACTTATCAAATATCGGATATTAACTGCCCAATAATAAAATCTAAAATTAGGCAATGCCAATCCACCTTCCTTCCTTGCCTTCTGTAAATATATTTACCTAATCTAGGATTTTATTCTGCCATATATATGAGGAAATTTTTGAATCAACATTAGCAAACAAAGATTTCAGAATAAAAATTGGTACCGCTTGAAATATATACAAAAACTTGGGTAAAATAACCATCTTAATAGCACTAATCCGACCTAACAGAGATAAAGATACTGGTGACCATTTAGTAAACAAACATTTAATCTGATCAATTAGGGGTAAAAAAATTAACCTTAAATAAGTCCTTATAGTTTTTTGTGATTTTAATTCCTAAATAAAAGAGTCATTAACTAATTTAAAAGGTAAATTTCCATAAATTGGAACCTGTCTATTTAAAGGAAACAATTCACTCTTATTAAGATTTAACTTATACCCAGAAAAATTACTAAATTGAGCCAATAATGATATAACTGCAGGAATGGATTTCTCAGGATCAGAAATAAATAATAATAAATCAACTGCATATAATAATAGCTTATGTATATCCATCCCACAATTAATGCCAAAAATGTTCTGTGATTCTCTGATAGCAATTGTCAAGGGTTCTAAAGCAATATCAAATAATAATGGACTAAGATGACAGCCTTGTCTAGTACCCCAAAATAAACAAAAAAAGGGAGATCTTTGATTGTTAGTAAGCACCGAGGCTACTAGAGTATGATATATCAGTTTAATCCAGGAAATAAATGTCAGACTAAAATTAAACTTCTCAAGCACAGTAAATAAGTATGGCCATTCAACTCTATCAAATGCTTTCTCCGCATCTAGTGAAATGACACATTCTGAAGTGCTATATGAAGGAGTATAAACAATATTCAATAATCTCCTAACTTTGAAAAAAGAATTTTTAATAAAGATTTTTAATAAAGATTTTTAATAAAACCAATTTGATCTTCTGAAATAATTTGAGGTAATACCTTCTCCAGCCTGGATGCCAGTAACTTGGAAAAGATTTTGAAATCTACATTCAATAAAGATATTGGTCTATAGGATGCACAGTTAGTAGGGTATTTATCTTTCTTCAATATTAAAGAAATGGAAGCTCTATAAAAAGATTGTGGCAGATTACCCAATCTAATTGCTTCTTCAAAAACCCTGCATAGCCAAGGAGAAAGAGTAGCGGAAAAACATTTTAAAAAATTCTACTGTATACCCATCTGGACCTGGTGCTTTCCCAGAATTCATAGAGGAAATAACCCCTTTAATTTCTGCATCTGTAATAGGAGTTTCTAATATTGAAAGATCATCTGATGATAATTTTGGAAAATTCAATTTCCCAAGAAAATCACACATGGTATTATAATCATGAGGGAATTCAGAATGATACAGGGAGGTATAAAAATCTTGAAAAGATTTGTTTATCTCATCATGGCTAACTGTCAGATCCACATTCTGCTGATGAATCTTAGTAATTTGACGTTTAACCAAAGCATTCTTCAATTGACTAGCTAACAGTTTACCTGATTTATCACTATGTATATAAAAATCAGATCTGGTTTTCATTAATTGATTTTCAATCGAAGATGTAAGTAATAAATTATGTTCCATTTGAAGGTCAACCCTTTGTTTGTAAAACTCCTTACTAGGAGTAGTCAAATATTTCTTGTCAATCTCTTTAATTTTATCAACCAATAAAAGAGTTTCCTTCTTAATGCGTTTTCTCAGACCAACGGAGTAGGAGATAATCTGTCCACGTATATATGCTTTAAAAGTGTCCCAAAGAGTTCCGCAAGAAATATCATCCTTGGAGTTAGTTGAAAAGAAGAAATCGATCTGTTCCTTCATAAATTTAGTAAAATCCAGATCTTGCAGTAAGATAGAATCAAATCACCATTGTCTAGCACTAGAAGCTGTATCTGTAAATTTAATAGAAAGTTTTAATGGAGCTTGGTCAGAGATGGCTATAATATCATAATTACAACCAATTACCGATGGAATAAAACAAGAGTCAATAAAAAAAATAATCAATTCTCGAGGAGGAATGATAAACATGTGAGAAAAATGAAAACTCTTTGTCCTTAGAATGCCGAAATCTCCAAATATCAAAAATTCCATTATCAGTCAAAAAAGAGTTAATATAAGTGGCTGACTTATTAGGTAAAGTCTGAGTAGATATAGATCTGTCCAACAAAGGATTTAAACAACAATTAAAGTCTCTAACCATTATTAACATATTCATTTAGATTAGGTAGAGAAGTAAATAAGGACTTTAAAAAATCGGGATAATCCACATTTGGAGCATAAACATTAACCATAACAACCTTTTTGTTAAAAAGTAAGCCAGTAATTAACAAAAATCTACCATTCGAATCCGAAAAGATATGGTGTTGGACAAATGCAATAGAGGAGTCAATAAAAATTGAAACTCCCTTTACTTTAGCATTCAAATTCGAATGGTACTGTTGATTCTTCCAAAACCTAAAAAAGTGATAATTGTCTTTCCTTACATGAGTTTCTTGTACAAAAATAATATGTGCATTGAGTCTTTGGAATACTTTGAAAATCTTTTTCCATTTAATCGGATGGTTTAAGCCATTAGTATTCCAAGAGAAAAAATTAATGGTCTGAGCCATATTTCTGAAATCAACCCTTTGGTATATAAAGGGTTAACCAAATTATGAACTCATGCACCCGGAAGAGGAACAAAAATAAGTGGCGGACCCAGAAGTGATGACATGGTGGACACTTTAGTAGTTTAAAATCAACCCAAATGAAAAAACTAAAAAAAACTGGTGTAAAGAACATAAGATTTAGAAAAAGACGCCCCCCACTACCCAAGAGGAGAAAAGATCTCCACAGCCAGGAAAAGGCTGGGAAAAAAGAGAAATGAAACTAAATCTACTCCCATATCAGCAGAAATTAACTCCATATATAAAGGATAAAAAAGATCCACCCAAACTCTAAAGAAATAATAATCACTATACTAAAACCAAACTTCTTAATATAATTGCTAGTAAAAAAAAACAAAAAGAATATAATCACTAGTAACTTATAAATCGGGTTAAAACCCAAACAAACCAAAAATAAATTTAAACTGTGATAAGAAATGCATTATAGGAAGAAGACGAGAGAAAAAAAATGGCGAAATCAAAAAAAAGCCAAAAATATTTTAGAGAAGAAACCGCCATCGTAGTAAAAAAAAATTCACCTTCGAAGGATTAATAATAATGACCAAAGCTAAAGTACAGTGATTGAAGTAAGTAAAATAAAAAGATTAGTATATCAAAAAAAAACTTTAACTAGAGTATAAAATATAGAGTAAACCTACACCAACAGCCAGAAAGAAAATCTGGTTTTGGAAACAAAAGCCATCTTCCAACGATCAAAATCACTCATTTATTAGAGATGAGAATCCGCAGCAGTAGGGAAGTTCTCATTCAGAAAGCTTCTCGCTTCAGATGTAGAAAAGAAAACACGCCGTGGTGCATTTGGAGGTGATATTCTGAGCTTCGCAGGGTATAAGAGCGCAGGTTTTAGATTTTTTTCATAACATTCGGACATCAGAGGTATAAAAAGAAGCCTTGCCTTCATTACTTCTGGACTACAATCCTCCACTAATCGAAAATTAAATTCTTGAAACTTGACCATCCCTACACGCCGAGCCACATGAATAAGTTGCTCTTTAACATGCACATAATGAAATCGGACAATTACAACTGGTGGTTTAGCTGAAGCACTTGGTGATGGATGCATAATTCTGTGAGCGTGATCAAGTAACGGAGGACTGTCTGGGAATACAGAAGGGAACGCATCCTTTAAAAGTTGAGCAAAGTACTTCGAGCAGTCTCCTTGTTCAATACCTTCCGGGAGACCATGTATGCATAAATTCTGTCTTCTGGACCGATTCTCAAAGTCAACACTCTGGGCTTTCAATGTTTCCACCTGTTTAATCGTCGAAAATAATTTCTGCTCCAGTTTTTCGATTATCAAGTCTCGCTTCCGAGCATTCTCTTGCAAAGTTGCGATTAGAGCTTGCTGCTGGTTAACTACTGAATCCGTCTTATCCATATAATCTTGAAAGGCCTTTATATCTTGTTTGAAAATTTGTCATTGTTCTTCAAATTTTTCATTTAAAACTTACAATAACATTTCATAAGTCAATTCAGTGCACTTAGGATTGGGCTTTTTATCTTCCCGTTCCCGTTAGAATCTTTCCCAGGTTGTCATCCTTTAGATCTAAGAGCCATTTCTGTATTCATTTCTTCAAAATTCACAATAAACTCTTAAAGATAAGTCCAAAAAAGTAGCAAGAATCTTTTGGTGTAGGTTAAAGTAAGTTAAATAAGGGTGATCATAGGTTAAAAAAAGTAAAGGTTATGGAGCGAATCTGAAACAGTGCTCACTCCATGAACGTCTCCTTCTCGAATGAACTACGTTTTTAAATGGCAAACACGAGGGAATCTGCAGATGCTGGAAATTCAAGCAACACACACAAAATGCTGGTAGAACGCAGGAGGTCAGGCAGCATCTATAGGAAGACGTGCTGGTGACGTTTCAGGCCGAGACCCTTCCTGATGCTTCAGGACAACAGAAACTTTCTTCAAGTAAGTTGTGGTCCACGGGGTCACCAGGTTCTAAATACAGCTCCACTCCAAATAGGAACTTGTTGCAGCTTTTCTCTCAAATGAAGACTGCACAAGATAATAGGGAAGGCATTTGTGCCAATTGCTTTGGTATCTCTGCTTCCTCTGGGTCCTGCAAGGCGAGTTTAGGCCAAGCTGCTTAAGATTTCCACCTTGCCTAAACAACAGTATATCATTGATTCCTGCTTTCCACACACACCTGAGTGTCTGTCAGATTTGCTGTTGGTAGGAAGACGTTTCTTAGGTACCTCACGCTCATTCTACCTCAACTGTTCTCATAACCCTTTGATCCACTATTGCTCTCAAAAGCCTTTGAATTACTTTAAATGTCTCCAAAGGTCAGAAATATTTTAAAAGAATTCAGGTGGATTTAAATTGCTAATAAAATTAAAATAATTCACACAAGAACAGTGCAAGAAATTAAATAATAATAATAAGTCATATAAAAATAAAATAGAATTACCCAAACTTATTTTTCCAATCATGGTCAATAATTATTAATGACATCGTAAGCAATTTGTCAATGAAATTTAAATGCAGTTAAAATCATCTTATCCCAGATGGACAGAAATTTAACCAGCCTGCTTAGATTCTGGTAAAAATGCTGTCAATTAGAATCCACCTTTGACATCTGATATCTGCAACTTAATGCTGAAAATATTTCAGTTTTAGAGATTCTGTTGGATTTTTTTGAAAAGTTAATAATTTTGATGAGTCTTCTAAAACAAAGGAAAATATTTTTAATGCAATCAGTTGATTTGTGAGCACCTAACATAACATTAGCAAATGTTCCATGAAAGCCTTTGGAAATTCTGCCAAGAAATGATTTAAGCTTGTTTTAATAGGCCTCATGCTTGCAAGTTAAAAAATATTGTGTCTGACAATTGCTCCATTGCCACCCCTGGCCTTCCCCCACTGCTGCCTGTGAAAGCCATTAAAAAATTAGGTTAAAATGGCTGCTTTGATCTAATCTGTTCTTATGTTTTGAGACAAAATATTTAAACAGCAGCGTACTTATAAAACCACATCTGCCGCAAACACTGCTATTTGGTGACAAAATACTTAGGCAAACACGATTTTTATCCACAGGGCAATTTTCAGATTAAACTTCTCCAGCATTGAACTTTACTTACATTTTCGACTTTTACCTTGCCATAATAAATGGAATATGTCAACAAACCTCTTGAGCTTTTCCCACATCCAAATTGATTGCAGCTGAACCTTAGCCTCAATTCCACTTCCCTATATGATTCTCATGAACATACTCGATAAGTGAGCACTCACAGGCCTCCGGAGAATTCCAAAGAGCCAGGGCCACCCAAGTAGAGAAATTTCTTCTCATTTCATTACCAATGGCAGAACCATATTCTTGGTTCGAGGCTTTCCTGACAGAGGAAGCAGTTTCCCATAATCACCATTCTCAAACTGTTATTTCATAATGATATCTCCTAATGTCTCAGAATTCCACTGAGTAAATCCCCAACCTCTTTGATCAATTCTCGTTTTTCACTCTAATCAATGAATGGAATCTTAGGTGTATCACTGCCAAGGCTTATGTCCTTCTCTAGATAGGCAGACAAAAATGCATTCAGATATCCAGGAACGGTCTCTGTGAAATCTCATTTATCGATAACAAGCCATCCTTACTCTTGGAGTTCAAACTCTTGCAAGTAAGACTAACAGATCAATTGCTTTCCTGATTCTGTATCTGCAGGTTATTTTTAATTATTTTGTACACAAAATTCCAAAATTCCAGTTGGAAAACCAATATTTGCTTCTTTCTCACTGTCCAACAAATATTTATTCCTATCTCTCATCTCCAGTAGTTTCCCTTTTCAAAAACCTTGTATCCGAAGTACTACTTACTTTTCGCAATGCCTTGCACCGTTGGCAAATGCTGATATATTACACTTGGCCCTTGTGTCAATTCATTATTGACGTTCATAAATCGTTAAGGACCAAATGATCCTTTCAATGTTCTTTTACAAATAGCCTGCAACATTTGAAGTTCATCTTTTTAATTATTTGCTCTTCTTGATTAATATATTGTTTAACTGCAAATTTAGCTGTTCGGATCTCATTAATGAACTCACCACAGTGTTTTTGGTCCTTACTATTTCTTATCTCCTCCTTTACCGATTCTACTTAAGCCTTCATGCATTTCATTCTATTCTCACCTCTCATTCCACCCAGTTCCCCATTCACTCTTCAGCTCCTAAACTATACTTAGTCTCCAACATGTGTTAAGATCCCAGCCCCCTCCTTTGTGAGAATCGCAAGAGCACCCGTCAAGGGGAGGGGTAGGAGAGAGAGAGAGAGAGAGAGAAATGTGCCAAATTGCACGTCCCACCCGGGATGCAGAATAAGACGACAGCGACTATTGTCTCATGGAGACCACGTGAAAAGCCCTCGGGCAAGGTGGGCTGGTTGAGAGAGAGATTGCATCATCCCAACCTGATTGACACCTGCGACCCCGTGAAGAAGTATAAAGGAGAGTCTCAGGTGGACAGCCCCCTCAGACACACCAAGAAGACACGAGAGAGTGTTCCCGCAGCAGCTGAAAGCCATTCTGAAAGAAGCCACGTGCGTTAGATTCCGGGTTTGGAATTTGTGGCTGGAATCACAGAAAACCGCTTTTAACTAACATCGGGGAGAGGGAACCAATGCTCCCCCCCCCCCGATTTCACGGAAGATTCATCAAGACTCAGCAAGTTCTTTCTCTTCTCCCCAATCTCTCTCTCCCTCGGTTGCCCCACGTGAAACCCAGCGATTCTCAAAAGGCTGAGGCCTGCAGACTTCTGAGTGACTTTTATATTTCCAATGGACAATCTATTAACACCTAGGCAACAGTAGAGCTCACTTCTTAATGATGATTATTACTATACCCGCGCTTTAGATTGAGTGTTGATGATGTGCACTATCTGAATGTTTGCATTAACCTTACTTTTGTGTCCCTTTATAAATAAAAACTTTTGAAAATAGTGACATCAGACTTCTCTGTCTTTGCTGGTAAGTTATCCAGTTACGGGATACGTAACACATGAATTTCCATGCAACTGTACCTCATTGTCAATGAGATCAGAGTTACTTGTACTTTCAATTCAATGACTTAGTTATATTGCTTCAATGGATTTAATGTTAAATACTTTTGCATTTTTTTTATTTCGCATTCATTGATGTTACTATCAATATTAAAACATCCCTTCTTCTCATATTCAGAACATTATTTACTACATAACTACCCTATTTTACAGCCTTGACTTATTACTATAAAGGTTCCTTAAGCTTGTTATGGTGATAATGGAGACAAGCTCCCACTACCTATTAATGAGGTGCACCTCAAATAGCCTCTGACACTTCCAGAAAGATGGCAGTACGTACACACAGAGCGGCCTCTTGGGGGCCAACCAAAGGTGTTTTTTTCTTTGTTAAATGTATTTCTACACCAAGTAAGACTATTAATAACTCCAAAAATTACACGTATGCCAGGTCAACAGCATCAGTGAGCTGCTGGTTGTCCAGAATAGCCAGCTGGGATGTCGTAAGAGCCAGCCAGCGATTCAGAGAGGTGAATCAGCTCATTGGGTTGAGAGAGTCATGTGGGCCGTCCGGCCAAGGGATTGGAATCGGGCTGTCAGGCCTGGGGATTCGAGCTGAGCCATCAGGCTGCAGGAGAAACTGGACTGGGTTTGGAAGAGCTGAACTGGGTGAAGATCATGCTGCTGCCTATTACTCAGAGGCACCAGAATTGGTGCATTCAAGGTGGTGCAAAGACACCATGTATGAAACCACACAACTACCTCATTTTACAGCCTTGACTTAATGCTATAAAGGTTCCTTAAGTTTCTTAAAGCCTCCTTACCTCTGTTCTAAAAGGTCAGTCCTCAATTTTGAGGCTGTGTCCTCTACTTCTGGTTACCTCCAACATAGGAAGTATCCTTTCCACATCCCCCCTATCTTGACCTTTCAACATTCGGTAGGTTTCAATGAGATTTCCCCCCCCCCCCCAATTCTTCTAAATTCCAGTGAGTAGAGGCCCAAAGCAGCCAAATGCTCCTCATATCCTCTGGACTCTTTCCAATGACAACAAATGCTTTCTAAGATATGGGGTCCAAAACTGTTGACAGTGCTCCAAATGCATCCTGACTAGTGTCTTATAAAGTTTCAGCATTGTCTCCTTGCTTTTATGTTCTATTCCCCTTGAAATAAATGCCAACATTGTATTTGCCTTCTTTACCACAGACTCAACCTGGAAATTAACCTTCTGGGAGTCTTGCACGAGGACTCTTAAGTCTCTCTGCTCCTCTGATGTTTGAATCTTCTCCCATTCAGATAATAGTCCACACTTCTGCTCTATCCATTATCTCTTCAGCAACCTCTCTCAGGACTCTGGGATGTAGTCCATCTGGCCCAGGTGACTTGTCCACCCTAAGACCTTTCAGTTTGCCTGGCACTTTCTCCTTTGTAATAGCAATGGCACTCACCCCTGCTCCCTGACACGCATGGACCTCTGACACACTGCTAGTGTATTCCACAATGAAGACAAATGCAAAGTACTCATTAAGTTCATCTGATATTACTTTGTCCCCCATTACTACCTCACTAGCATCATTTTCCAGTTATCCAAAATCAACTCTCACCTCCCTTTTACTCTATATGTAATTGAACAAATTTTTGGTATCCTGCTTTAAGTTATTGGCTAGTTTGCCCTTTTATTTCACCTTTTCCATTCTTATAGCTTTTTAGTTGCCTTTTGTTGGATTTTAAATGCTTCCAATCATCCGACTTCCTCTTGCTTCCTTATATGCCCTTTCTTTGTCTTTTATGCATTCCTTAACTTCCCTTGTCAGCCATGGTTCCCTACCCCTGCCATTTGAGAGCAACTTCTTCTGTGGGACATATCTATCCTACGCCTTGTGAACTACTCCCAGAAACTTCAGCCACCTCTGTTCTGCTGTCATCCCCGCCAATATCCTCCTTCAATCCACCTAGGAAAGCTCCTCGCTCATGGCTCTGTAATTCCCTTTATTCCATTGCAATACTGATACATTGCTTCTCTCTCTCAAATTGCAGTATGAATTCAATCATATTATGATCACTGCCTCCTATGGGTTCCTTTATATTAAGCTCCCTAATAAGATCTGGGGTATTACACAACACCCAATCTAAGATAGCCGTTCCCCGAGTAGGATCAAGCACAAGTCACTTCAAAGAGCCATTTTGTAGCCATTCAACAAATTCCTTCTCTTGCAATCCGGCACCAACCTGATTTTCTCAATTCCCTTGCGTACTGAAGTTCCCCATTACAATTGTGTCATTACTGTTATTACATGCCTTTTCCAGCTCTCTTTGCAATCTCAACCCAACATCTTGGCTACTATTTGGAGGCCAATATATGATTCCCATAATGGCTTTCTTACACTTGCAGTTTCTTGACTCCACCCACAAAGAAACAACATTCTCTGACTCTATGTCACTTCTTTCTAAAGGTGTAATTCCATCTCTTACCAACAGAGCCATACCACTGCCTATGCTTTCCTACATGTCCTTTCAATTATCCTTTGATGTTAAGCTCCCAACTATGGCCTTCTTTCAGCCAGGACTCAGTGATGCCCACAAACTCATACCGGAGTTGGACTGGAGAAATTACAGGCTCAACTGCCGGTATCCATCAACCTGCGGAACTTGTCACTCAGGGATTTGGACTAGAAATATGTTTTCTTACATGACTATGTTCTTTTTTTCTTCTTCGTTATTTTGGAAGTGAGTATGTATAGTTTTGGACCGTGGCCCAAGAGAAATGTTGTCTCATTCAGCTGTATCCATATATGGTTTAAATGACAATTGAACTTGATTTGATTTGATTTCGCAATGCTGACTGGCAACTCCTGTGACACTGCAAGTACCAAACTGCATTGGTCTCTCCGTTCCTTTAGATTCATCAGATGCACGGAAAGGGAGAGCTTGCTACGTGGGCAACAGCTTACTCTCCAAAATATACTGCCCAGGATTGTGCATCTAGACAGCTCGGACGAAACATCCATGTTCAACCCTGACTGATGAAGGACTCACTCACTCATTGCTATAAAATTAAAGATATCCCCTCATGTGAACCTTTACCAAATGACCCCTTATCTATACCTTGCCCCAGTCCCATCTCAGTTGCTCAGCCATGTGTATAGCATTTTTCTGTTAAAACCATTTTCACCAATCTAATTATTCATTTACAGGACATTAGTTATCATCTTTAGCCAGAGCCGTTCCCGATGGAATAGCTGTCGAATTCCCTTTTACTCATGTCAGTGTCCCATGGATCAAAGTTCCTTTCTTCCTTAGTGATCTTTTCATTGCCCTCCTCCATCACACACACCCACACACACTTCACTCTGGCTGTTCTTTTTTCTTTTTCCTTTCTCTCAGTCTGCCTCCATGTATTATTTATTTGCCACAGTCTTCCACCCAAACTGCAACACTCCCATGCACCTCACTTACCTGGCACAAATGTCAGTCATCTTGCATCCCTCCTCCATCCACTAATCACCTCAATCTTTCTTTATCACTCCCTTCTCCTCGCTATGCTGGCCATAATGCTCCTCTGCTCTTATTGCTGATGCAGTGCTTTTCCCCGAATCACTGGCAGCTTCTTTCCTCCTACCAATGCTATCTGACCCGCTGAGTTCTAATTCTGTCGACTTGCCAAAAGCTCCTAGGCATCCCACGTACAGCCTCAGCCCTTCAGTAGAAGTTTGTACAGATGTGAGTATAAGTGAGTGGGGCTGTTCTGGAGAGCTGTCATACAGCATGCAGACAGCCCCTCAGCCCAATGAGCCATGCTGACCGTGCTGTCACCCAAGCTAGCCCCAATTTTGTGTGTTTGCCCTCATCCCTCCAGTCCTCTCCTCTCTTTGTACCTTCAAGTGTTTCTTAAATGATGCTCTTGTACCCACCTCAACCACTTCCTCTGGTAGGTCATTCCATGTAGTCCTGTGTGAAAACATTGCCCTTCAGGTCTCTTTTAAATCTTTGCCCTTTCACTCTAGATCTATGCCCCCTAGTTTTGGACTCCCTACCCTTGAGGAAATAAGTTTTACTATCCACTTTATCTCTGCTCTTCATAATTTTATACTCCTCTACAAGGTTGTCCTCATTGTCTTGCATTCCAAAGAATAAAGACCTATCTTGGCCAACTTCTCTGTATAACTCAGATACTCTAGTCCGAGCAACAAACTTATAAATGTGTATTCTACACTCTTTCCAGTTTAATCTCATCTTTCCTGTAACATGGTAGCCAAAACTGTACACAGTTCTCCAGGTGTGGCCTCACCAATGACCTATACAGCTGTAAAATAATGTCCCAATTCCTATAATCAACACCCAGACTGATGAAAAACAGCATGCTAGCATTTTTCAACAAACAATGCAATTTACTCCTTGGTCCTTCTGCTGCATATCACTCCCTGCTGGCTTACCAATCATAGTACATTGCGGATGGTCATATGAGCATCTGGCGTATATCACAAGTCCGGGTTATGCGACCGCTGACTCCAGGCAGACTATCTCTGAAGAATTTAATAATGGCTGGGGTCACCAGTCTTCTAAAGAGATTTCCCAGAAGAAGGCAATAGAAAACCACTCCTGTAGAAAAATTTGCTAAGAATAATCATGGTCATAGGCCATGATTGCCTACGTCATGCAACACAACAATTACTGATGATGATGATGTATGGTAACAATGAGAAAAGGGCACATCCTGGTGTTTGGAATCTTTAATGGACGGACACCATCTCGTCCAGCTACATTAATTCCATCCAGTGTATTTTTTGACATAAAGCTGAAGCTAATGATCTGGAAGAAAATCCTGGCTTGGTTTGTTCATCCCATCAATGGATCTGGTGGATTTTGTGGTGCACCTCATCAGTGCTCTGAGGTACCTACTGCAGAAATCAAAGCTCAATGGAACATGAGCTTTACAGCAGGTTGGAGATCTTGATCTTCCGTCTTTTTCTCATTTTCCATCCTGGTCCCCAAAGTCCACCCAATACCAGACCCAGAACCATACAAGGACTTGGAATCAGAAATCTGGGAATAAGATATTTGGGTGGCATGGTAATATAGTGGTCAGTGAATACTATCACAGCATCAGCAATCCGGGTTCAATTCCACTGCTTTTAGGAAACAGTTCATACATTCTCTCTGTGGTTTTCTCCAAGTGCTCTGCTTTCCTCTCACGTTCCAAAGACGTGCAATATTGGTTAGTAAGTTAATTTGTCACATGAGTGTAACTGAGCTGAATGGCCTGCAACTATGCTGTATCTTTAAATAAATAAAATAAATTTTAAAAATACTCATAGACCAGAACTTTGAGGACTCGTCCAAATCTAAAGCCGTGTTACTGTACTGGAGAGGGGAGTGCTATCATAGTACTATGAATAGTTTTAGGCATCCGTTAGTCTTGTGAGACCATGGATTTGCGCCTTGGAAGGTTTCCAGGGCGCAGGCCTGGGCAGGGTTGTATGGGAGACCGGCAGTTGCCCAAGCTGCAAGTCTTCCCCTCTCCACGCCACCAATGTTGTCCAAGGGAAGGGCACTAGGACCCAAGCAGCTTGACACTGGTGTTGTCGCAGAGCAATGTGTTGTTAAGTGTCTTGCTCAAGGACACAACACGCTGCCTCAGTTGAAGCTCAAACCAGTGACCTTCAGATCACTAGACCGATGCCTTATCCACTAGGCCACGTGCCAGCACCAAATAGTTTTAATTGGATAAAATATAGCTGGTACAGTTCTGACAGGCTGACTCCATATCTTTCTTCACAAAACTGCCTTATCATCTGAGTCTTTGTAGAAGATTTTGTCTTTTGTATGTCGCTGAGGTTGTTGTCAAGGTAGAATAGAATGCTTAGTATATAGCAAATGGAGCCGTAAGGAACAATGAGTGAGGCGTGAGGAGAAAACAGAGCAATGACAGGAAAAGTAACAAGATAGTGAATGAAGCCGTGAGTAGATGTTTTTACCTGTGATTACAATTAAGCACTTGTCTCATGAGTGAAATAAAATTTCACTGAAAAAAGTCCCTGTTTTTCAGTTATGGAGCATCATGGTTGGTAAGACATTGTAATTCTGAAGGTCGCTGGACTAGGCAAAAATTAGAAACTCCCTCAGCTCTGCAGCCCAGGTCTCTTATCCTGCCCTATTTGTAGATACATCCTCTCTCTGACCACTAGTCAAATTGAAACTTTTACATAACATAAGGCACATGACTTCCTGCTAGATGAAACTGCCAAGTAGCCTCAGCCATCTCTGCGTCTAAGGAAATGAATTTGCAGGCCCTCAAGAAACAATCCACAATTACCATGATGATGGTCTTCCCCTTGGAAGGTGGAAAACCCATGACAAAATCCATGGTCTTTCTGGAACAGGTAGAGGGAGAAGGAGCCCTTAAGGTTGGGTACAAAGCTCCTACTGGCACACACCTTACATACCTGAATGTACTGTTGGACTTCTCTTGACATTCCAGGCCACCAATAACTTCTCCTGATGAACTTGAGGGTCCTGGTAATCTCTAGGTAAGCAGTCATTCTCGATGCATGTTCCTATTGAAGTACCTGAGACTGGGCAGAATTGGGATGAACAGATGACAAGGAGGATCATTCTTGGGAATCTTGCCATGCACCTGGCCTGGCAAACAAGTCCATCAATTCCCCAATGAATTGGCACCATCACCTTCACTTGGGGTAAAATTGTGGTCAGTTGCTCCTCTTATTTGAGTTCATTGAACTGATGGGACAAGGTATACAGTTTCTGATTTTTTTTGAATCAGGTCAATAGATCAGAATGAAATTAAAGCAGTTAAAGAGAAGAAACCACCTGACTTGCCTGGAATTCAGTCTCTTGTTCTCCTGAATATAAGCCAGGTTCTTGTGGTCTGTCCATACAATAAACGGGCTCTTGGCCCCCTCAAGCCACTGATGCCACTTCTCCAGAACCAACTTGACTGCGAGCAGCTCTCTATTTCCAATGTTACGGTTCACTTTTGCCTGGGATAGCCATCTGGAAAGGAATGCCCACAGTGCAGTTTATTGTCTGAAGGTATCTGTTGAGACAACTCTGCACCCATTCTGACATCCAATGTGTCCACCTCCATGATGAAAAGAAGGTCCAGGTTAGGTGCAAACAAAAATGGGAGCTATCATGAACTAACTCTGCTTTGGTAGACCAAGCAACAGGGCTTGCGGATCTTTCGGTTAGTCTGTCAGCAGAGCCGCCACTGAGCTGAAGTTTCTGATAAACTTTTGGTAAATTTGGCAAATTCCAGGAATCATTGGACTTGTTTCTCACTGGATGGATGTGGCCAATTTCTAGCTACCTGGGTCTTAGTAGGGTCCATCGTGAGGTTGCTAAAATGAAATGGTAGATACGTAAAATTTGATTTTCTCCAGCTTGAGCAAAAAGCTTCTCTAGGATATCTCTGACATGAGTGATGTGCCCCTCCATGGACTTTGAGAAAATTAGGATGTCTCCTAAGCAGATGAAGGCGTACTTATGGAGAAGATACCGGAGCACATCATTTAGAAATGCCTGGCAAAACTGCTGGTGAGTTAGCGAGGCTGAATGGCATGACCAGGTACTTATAGTGCCCTGATGAATGCCATCTTTCAATCATCACCCTCCTTTTGGTGAACCAGGTTGTATGCACTCCATAAGTCTAGCTTCGAAAATACTCTTGCTCCTTGGAGAGTCTCGAAGGCAGTGTTCATGAGTGGAAAGGGTAATGATTCTTGGCCATTATATGGTTTAATCCTCTATAAACAATGCTTGGCCACAAGCTCCTACCCTTTTTCAGTACGAAGAGGAAGCCTGCCCCAGCTGCTGAGGTGAAGGGCTAAATGAGTCTCATGGAAAGAGCCTTCTCTCCAGGCCAGAGAGCAGGCATAATCGACCACATGGAGGACAAGTACCTGGCAGTAGACCTACAGCACAGTCGCAGGGTCAGTGCAGTGGAAGAGTCAAGGCCTTTCCCTTGCTGAAGACCTCTTTCAAATCCTTGTAGATGAAAGGATTTCAACCAGCCTGGGTGTTGCAGTTACCCTTGAACCTTCCTCTGAGGGTGACTCCTGAGACTCCTTAGATAGCACGGGTCTTCATAGGTTTTCAAAAGTCTTTAGTTGAAACAAAGACCAAATCAGATTCTAAATCCACATCTGTATTCTTAGACATTGACAGTGAGGTGCTACAAATGGTCCTTGTGCTCCTGGTACTAGTCTCCAAGGGTCTACATTTTGGAGCCTTTCGCTTGGATGGGACCTGGTGACCAGAACCCTTAGGCTGAGCTGCTAGAGTTCCAGATTGTTTGGGCATCTCCTTCCTCCTGAACTAGAGATCCTATCTCTTTAGTACCGGTGCAGCCCTGACTAGACAGGGTCAGGATTTGCACAGTCCTGTTGACATGGGTCAGCTTGACTACCCTTGAAGGCAAGACTGAATCTCCAGAAGATTCCAGTTTGCCTCAAATCAAAGTCTACCCCTTCATCAGTCGCTGATCTCAGAAGAGTCTAAGGGTTGGAACACCACTCTGAGAACATACCTTCTTGCAATGACTGGACCATGCCATGACCCTCCCTCCACTCCAGTTCATGGAAGGGTTATGCTGGGACAGCCAAGGATGCCCAAGGATCAGGTGTATGAGGAGTGAGTTGATGATAAAGAATCGACTGCCCTTCTCATGATCCTCTATCCTCATCTGCAAAACTACTGCCTACTGCAGGATCTGCCCGAAACCAAGCAGACAGCTGTCCAGGGCAGTTGTAGACATGGGCTGGTTCAAATCCTGAAGCAGTATATTGAGCTGTCGGACCGTCCCCAAGTTCCGGAAATTACCAGTTGCCCCAGAGTCCACAAACACACTCACTTCTCATTGGTTCTTACCTCAAGAGATCTTCACTTTTAGCGTGATGCCAGAGTCCATTGGGTTGGGAGTGGTGACTGCTGCCATCACAGTCCTCCCACCAGCAATTCTCCCGACAGCTGCAGCTTTAGACATTCACTGCTTCCCTGCAGTAATAGTAGCAACCTTGAATCCAAGACCGGAACCTCTCATCAATGGAGAGTTTTCTCACCAGACAGCTGCTCTGCAGGAGCATGTTTAACACTCACAGCACTTGAAGTCCTTAGCACCTAGATTCTGGTCATTTTCTTTGCAATTTCTTACTGCAACATAAGCTGCTCCATTTTCCTTCAAATCTGCTCTGCCTATTCTTCCTGATCACTTCAAAGTTGTTCCTGGCATCTTTGAAGCTTTAAATTATGATGTCCCTGGTCTTTTCAAAGCTGTCCCTTCTTTTCCTCCAAGGCATACTTATCCCTCAACCACTGTTGTCTTGCGTATAACTCAGCTAAATCAGCTTCCATTCTAATGCATACCGATGAGGTATCAGACACATGGGATGTCTAGCTAGTGGCTGCAGAACGTACTTCACGCAAGTTAGGCACTCTGTCTTCAACTTTATAAATAGTCACAACTTGTTCTTTGCAAATATCTTCAATTCCCCCAGGGAACTGACCTTCAATATCACATAAAAACCACAAAATGCTGGCAGAACACAGCCGGCCAGACAGCATCTATGGGAGGAGGTAGTGACGACGTTTCGGGCCGAAACCCTTCATCAGGAGGGGTCACTACCTCCTCCCATAGATGCTGTCTGGCCTGCTGAGTTCTGCCAGCATTTTGTGTTTTTATTTATTTCCAGCATCTGCAGATTTACTCGTGTTGCCTTCAATATCACATGTTTGTTTAATTTCTCTCGTAGCTTCAATGTCACTGCTTCTAGCTGAACTCATTTTGTTTTCTAAGCGTGCAAATGAGACAAAACAATGGCAGTTTCAAATCAGCTTTTCAGCAATAAAAATTCAATACTTCAATTCTTCAGCATTTCAACAGGATCAAGGGTCGAACACTTCAGGCAAACAACACTATAGAGCCTTCCAGTCCAACCCAAGTGGATATGGTAACGTTGACCACTTCAAAACTGTGTTTCAGATCCAAACACATAGTGTGAAACAACACAAGAGGTTGGTACTTACCTCAAGCTCTCCAGATTGGTGCTTCCAATTTCTCAGACACATTCAAGTGTGGTGTTCATTTGGTATAACTGTCGAAAATATTGCTGACAAAATGTAGTGGCAAAAAACTAATCCAAAATCAAAACAATTGCTGTTCGCCTGTGACCACTACAGAGTTCTTATACTTGTATGATGCATGCTCAGCTCCGATGAAATTATTGTTCCAAAGAGTCAGAGTCATTATTTCAATCCTTTATTAGCAATTAGCAAACATAAAATCTTGAAGTGATATTAAATAGTATTAAGTGGTCAGCAAAGATATGACCTCTGCTGGTTCCAAGGCATAAACTACCACAAAATAAGCAAGAATACGTAACTTATTCCCATCGTTTTTACCATGCCCCCACTGATGTGATTAGTTACCATAATAAATAAGGAACACAGAATAGAAAGCAAATAGAGAACACATATAAAGCTCCTACAGGCAGAAATAGGCCAAACTCCTTTTCTCCCCCTGCAAGTAGTACAACTGTCAAAAAGGTTTCTGGCAGGACTCATTCTTGGCTGGAAAAGAGATTATTTTCCATAATAGGGAAGCATCAGGTGAAGTGTTTAGAAATAAGCAACGGATTGTACATTCCTATTTGGATGTAATTCTATTGGCATGCATCCTAGAAGGAAAATCACAATCAACCATGAAGAGAATGCCAATGAAATAAAATAGGAAATTTGGTGTGACATGTTATCAAAAACTGTGCAGAACCAGTGAAAAGAAAAACACAATGATCCTGTATGGACTGCTTACACTAGTTTCCTCAGACATGTTTCTGCTGTTTTTACCATGGATCAATAGTAGCCCTGCAGGAAAAGAATTACTGTATTGATAAATAATCAAAATGGCCATGAATTTAGCCAATTAAAATACTTAATCCTTATAGAATAAATTTTTTGATTTCACTTTTATCAATATTGGCAAATTGAGGGAAAATTATATTATTACCTGAGCTGTAATATTTCATATGTTGGTATTAAGTTAGGAATGAATTTTATTGACATTTTATTAATTCAGTTTCACCAATAAGATGATAAATGCACAATTTTTGTTCCTGTAAAAATCAGGAGGAGGAAGTCTTAAAAACACATTCCTTATAGTAAAGAGATCAAAACTACCCTTTCTCGATTCACCCTCATTTAACAGTTATTGAATGATATAGATCATGGCAGCAGAACTCTATCAGCAATAGACATACACTCTGTTCCTCTTGTAAGAAAAGCACCTGTCATGTTAAGGAAAATGAGAGGGCCAACTTTATTCACGTAACCAAAAAGCTTACTTTGTTTTTACTTTTTGTTCTTTCGCAAACCTACAATGTACCTTTTTCAGAAGGACAAGCAACTTGGCATAACTGAAGGAATAAAATGGGATAATCTTTGGCAATCAAAGTAGCTCTGATAACATTAATGGGACAGGTAAGAGATCCATCTCCTCCCTCAAATGCAATTCCTTATCTTGTCTTCAATGAGAAAGCAATCGGAAGATCCAGATTCAGCCTAAATTTGAACGCTTTCTATTAATTATTCCTAAGATTGTCAAATTCAATGTTCTATTCTATGGCATCAACTGTATTGATGGAGCCATTCATTCCATTGCACTCTTGTTACCTTTTAATAATGATTTCCAATTAGCCCTGGTTCACCATGTCTCCACAATGAGCTGGAATGCTTCTTTATCAGACATATCCAACTACTGTTTGATGATGTACTCTAGATACTTCAGAAGTATTTCTTTTTTACAAATAGAAGAAATAAAGATCAAATTAATATCAACTGTCTCTGAGCTAATTTTGTTATTCATTGAAACCTGTTGAGAAGCAGACTAGCTAATACAAAGTGATCTTTAGCCAGATGTTTAAAACAATATTATAAGCAAGGCACCTGGTAAAATGTGCAAAATAAATGTATCTGAAATAAACTTTTCATGAATGGAATTAACAATTCAAAGGAATTCAAATTACTTATCACAGTATCTGCTGCTAGTTTTCTCTGATCTTGACTTCAACCAGGTTGATGTGGATAGAGTAGAATACAGTTTTACACTACAGAGTGACATGGATCTGGGCTGAGAAGTGGCAGATGGAGTCCAATCCAGGTAAGTGTGAGGTGATTCACTTTGGAAGGCAGAGTACAAGGTTAATAACAGGATTCTTAGAAGTGTGGGGTGAAACAGCTTAACAGGTGCCTCAAAGTTGCCGTGCAAGTTGATCGGGTTGTTAAGAAGGCATATAGTGTTTTGGCCTTCATTCGTCAGAGGATTTAGTTCAAGAGCAGCAAGGTAATGTTGCAGCTCTATAAAACTTTGGCATTGAGTGTAGTTCTCATCACCTCTTTTAGAAAGGATGTGGATGCTTTAGAGAGTGCAGAGGAGATTTAGCAGATCTAGCTTAAAGAACCTGTCTTATGAGGATAGGTTCGGTGAATTAGGGCTTCTGTCTTTGAAGTAAAGGAGGACGAGAGATGACTTGATACAACTGTATAAGATCATAAGAGACGTAGATAGAATGGACAGCCAATGTTTTTCCTAGGGCAGCGATGGCTAATATCAAAGGATATTTCAGGATATTTCTACCTGACTAGATATTACTTGAAGAGAATGACAAATTCAATAGAAACTAAAATGTACCATATATTGCCTGTATTCTGATCCAAACATAGATCAAAATGTCTTGATAATAATGTATATGATACATAGATTGAAGAGAGCACAAGGATCTACCCTGTTTAATGAGTTTAGAGATAAGCACCTGTGACTGCAGGATAATGACAGAAATGAATGGGGAGTATTTAGTCAAAAACATTGCTGTAATTTTACAACCTCAAGCAGCTGTACAAAATGTTAAACTAAGCAATGAAAGAGGGCATTAAATGTTAATTGTTGGTATAAGTCTGTGTATCCTTAAGATTGTGTCTAGTTTGCTAAATGTTCACACCTCACCGGCTGGTTTTGCTTTGCTTTATTTGAGTCAAGGTGCTCCATGCATTGAATTATTGGTTTGTCTTCCACTGGGAGATTGAAACAATAGGATTTCAGAGCGGAGGAGGAGAGGATGAAGCTAACTTACCAGATGACCACAGCATGGCTGGTTTCCTCTTACTTTAACTTCATTAAGAACCATTGAAAGAGATGTGTTTTCTTATTCGTCAATAGAATTCCTCACTCCACGTTTTCTAATGAGAATAGAGGCCTACTTGGCCATCAAGTTTATACTGGCTCAGAAAAACCCTTTCAGTGTCTTTCTGCCATTAATTTTGATGTAATATGTTCTCTTTTACATGTCAATCTCAACACAGACAGGATGAAACCTTAATCACGACCTGGCAGTACCACCTGCTGTGTTACCACAAACTGAAGAGACACACAACTGTCTTTGCAAGGGAAACTGAGGGTAGCAGTGTGCTCTGCTGATGGTGTTCAGCCAGTTAGGATGGTGGAATTAGGAGAAGGTTCTGGGGAATGCAGGAGGAGAGGTCTTGTGATGGACACTGGTGGGGGTCGATGTCTTTATCAGTGGGAGATGGAAAGAAAAGGAGATCAAGCAAACTGGCTGTAGAAATCAATCCAAATGGAATACACAATCTGATAGGGACCAAGATGGAAAGTTCTACTGGGGATCATTGAATAGACATGGAGGCCATGATAAAATGAGACATTCAGTTTTTGGTAGATATGAGCTCCAACCTTATGCACATTTGACAGGTTTAATTATATGTGCCTTTTATTATTTTTTCTTTCTCCTTTAATAACTGTTTGATTCATCTGACATTCATAAATACACCTTTATAACTGTATGCAGTGTACGATGTTATTTCTTGCTGACGGATAATTGCAAGTGGGCAGTATTTACACAGTATTCGCTCAGATTTGGGGTTTGGGTGGTCGAGGCATCTCAACTTCACAGTTGTTGTGACCCAAGTCATATATTGGCTGTTAGTGAGGATTTTATAGCCAGGTTTTTATAGCTGCCCAGTAAAATGGGGTTTCATTTGTGGGGGCTCGCCCGCGATTTGATTCACTGAAAGAATTGTATTTGCTGTATGAATTGATTAAGTGGTTTGTGTGTTTAAGCCTGTGTTTAAACTAGTGTCCAGGAAAGTGATTATGATACGTGATTATGGATGCATGGATTAAGTGTTGGTGCAAGTCAAAGAGATTACTTGTAACTAATGCTTGTGTTCTGAATGTGGTGAATATCTGCAGCCCATATGAATTGCTGATTAGCATTTTAAGTTCAGTTCCAGTATTATGGAAAGCTATGCTCATGGAATGGTGATATGACCAAACAATGGGTAAAGATGTCATTTTAGTTCAAACTAGCAGTGGTGTGATGGGAGTGGTATAATTGGGGCACATGGAGAGGTGGGGCCGTGGGCTGTCCATTCTTCTAGCAAAGAGGGGAGTGTAGCTGATCGTGAAGAATTGGAAGACAAGTTTCTTATAGCTGAAGGTGGAGACTTTAAAGACTCTAAAGATAAGTTGCTCTCATTTCTGGGAAGTGAGTGGAAGGAGTTGTCTGAAGTGAAAGGTTTAGTGAGTCCTTCAGTGGGTGGTGAAGGTACTGAACTGTACCGGCAATTACATATCAAAGTGCACCAGCAGAGAGTCAAACCTATTGTAGGCTGAGAATGTTCTCAGGAGTGAAGACCACTCCTAAGGGGGTGGGGAAGAAATATGAGACTTGGGTGAAGCAGACATCTAGTTGCTGGATGAGTGACAGTGCTCAGATTATATGAAAAGACAGCGACTTGCGGAAAGGCTAAAAGGTCTGGTTGCTGAGGTGGTTAAAGGCAGTGGGCTACGTGCAAGTATTAGAAGGCAATTTTGGCATGTTGGGCAGCACAACAGAGCTTATGATCAGGCTCAGGTGCATGCTCTGGAAAAAGGGGAGAAACTTCCTGCCTACATTTTTTGGACTAGAGAGACAGCTGCTTTGCTAATGCTGTAAAGAGGCTGTTCAACTAGCTGAGATAAATCAATTGAGGGTGGATCAAGTGGTGAAGGATGCACAGTCCCGTGACATAATTGCTTTAATCCTTCGAATGGCTCATAGGACGCTTTGCCCTCCCTTGTTTGTTGAGCTTTCAGAGATGTAAGAGAAGAGGAAAACGTGAAAGAGGAGCAGAAAGCCTCCATCAGCAGGGCAAAGTCCTCTCTTGCCAAAGTGCTTCCTGATGCTGCACAAGTTGGGATTTTGCAGGATGTTATGAAAGATCTGAGAGCCAGGGTATCCCAGTTGTTATCAGCAGATGCCTCCACCAAGCACGACAAGGCTGTAGGGAGCCGAGCTTACTGGTGGGACATCCTAGCCAAGGGGCTTCTGCTGAGCGGATTCATTAACCATGGGAGCAACTGGTATTTTCTGTTTCAACTGCGGTGAGGACGGACATTCCAAGCAGGAGTGTGAAGGATAGAAAAACCTTCAGAAAGTGAACCAACAGATATTTAAACAAAGGAGGAAGTCAGGAACCCAGAAAGACCCAATAAGGGAACAGCCTGGGTTCTCAGGGGAACATGTTCCAATCAATGTAGCAAGGAACTCATCAAAGTGCAAAACCCTATTCTTGAAGGCTTAGTGGGTCCAAGCTCCAGCGTATCCATATGCATTGAGGGTATTCATGCTAGAGCCATACTTGACACAGATTCTCAGGGTACTCTGGTGTACAGATCCTTCTCCAACCAGTATTTGATGCAATACCATTGATTGCACTCAATGCCCATGAGATTTGGGGCCATCATATGGGGACAAGTATGATGGTTACTTGTCGTTGAAGCTGGAGTTTTCGGAAGCAGATATTGGAGTAGCTGAGGGCCTTAATATGTTAATGTTTGTTTGCCCAGATGTGGTTGAGAAGGCCAAAGCTTCCATTCTTATAGGAACAAACACTTCACTTTTGAGAAGGCTAGTGGGAGCCTGCAAGGAGAGAATTAGAATTTTCTGAAAACCTTGTCCATTCACCCAGTGTTCAGATCTGCTTTTGAGGAAGTGCAAGACCATCCTAGGCCAAATGATGAGCACAGACGAGGAACTGTATGGTACATCCAGCCCAAAGCCATCATGTTATAGCCTGGGGAAGTAGCTAGAGTGGTGGGAAACCCCGGATTTCCTGGATTACCTGATGCCAAAGCACTCCTGCTAGATATTCTGGAAAACCACAGTCAAGCTTACCTGCTAGGGTGCTGGTGAGGCCTGAACTGCAGAAACCGTTGGCTCTACAAATAAACAAGATGACAGTGGTTGTCAGGAACACCTCAGAGAGGAGGTCATAATGTCTAGTTATCCTGTGAGAAAACCAGGAGAGAGACAATCTCCTGGATCAGAAAATTTGACAGCCACGTCATTCAAATTTGGTGACTCCGTGGTACCCAAGAGTTGAAAAAGGAGACTGATGGAGAAGATGCTAAAGTTGGAGGCTGTCTTTTCTGCTGACGAGTTTGATGTGGGTTGCTCCACACTATCCAAGTGACAGAAGACATACCTTCCCGAGGAAGATCTCGACAACTAGCAACAACATCTGCTGAAACTGAAGGAAGCTGGTACTCCCTATGTGTCACCCATCATGGAGGTGAGGAAGAAGAAGGCACAAATGTGTGTTGACTATTGGACACTGAACCAACATACGGTCCCTGATCAGAACACTGTTCCATGGATCGAGAATGCTCTGGCCTGCCTGAATGGAATAAAGTGGTTCAGTGTGCTGGAACTAAGGAGAGGGTATTATCAGATACCCATCAGTGAAGATGACATAGAGAAGACAGCATTCATATGTCCACTTGGATTCTTTCAGTTTGAAAGAATGCCCCAGGGCATATTACCAGCCCTGACTACTTTCCAACATGTTATGGAGAAGACTGTTAGAGACATTATCTTGCTTGAGGCTCTGGTGTACCTGGGTGATCTCTTAGTGTTTGGGTCCACCTTAGAAGAGCACAAGACGAGAAGACGAGGCTACTGAAGATGCTAGACTGCCCGAAAGCTGAAGGGTTAAAGCTGGCGCTGACAAGTGCCAGTTCTGCAAGACCTCTGTCAACTACGTTGGGCACACAGTCTCACAGAATGGAGTAGCTACAGATCCATCTGAGATAGAGGCACTGACCACATGACTAAGGTGCAAAAATGGATTCTGTGGGTACTAGTGGAGATTTGTGAAGGACGACTCCAAAATAAGCCACCCTTTGAATCAGCTTCTGTGCGGTTTGTAATGTATAGACCTATTTCTTGTAGAGCAAAGATCACCCAACCCTGCCACCACCCCAGCACTGTTGATCTGTTGTCGACACATGCACTGCTGTCTGCAGCTGAACATTGCTCTCTCTCTCTCTCTCTCTCTCTCTCTCTCTCCCCCCCCTCCCCCTCTCCCTCTCTCCCCCTCTCCGCCTCTCTCTCTCCATCTCCCTCCAACGCGGATACACCAGTTAAAGCCATCTCCCATGTGCGTGCTTTTATTTAATCAATATGTAGTTGATGAATATGAACCTGAATGTCAGAGAATATCACAAACTGCACTGACAATTGCAGGACAAAACAATGGGTTAAACAGCACGAAAAAGCCATCATGGTCACTAACAAAGGAACACTTGAGTAACAGTGAAAGGCACACGGAAATTTAAAGTGAAAATAACGTGGCAATGGGTTCGGTCAGGAAAGTTGACGAATTTGATAACTCTAAAGAAGGCTGGGGGTCGTGCATTGAAAGTATTGAACTGTATTGCAACACGAACAATGTGGAGGAGCAGAAGAAAGCCCCTACACTAATGGGCCCAAGATCGTACAGTCTCTTACACAACTTAGAAACCACTGAAAAGTCAGCAAGCAAGATGTTCAATACAATTGTTATAATGTTAAAAAATCACTTGAGCTCTAAACCATTGGTAATAGTTGAGAGATTTAGATTTTACAAAAGAAACCTGTTAAAGATGAAAGCCTTTCTGAATACATAGAACATAGAAACATAGAAAACCTACAGCACCATACATACCATAGAAATTACCTAGGGTTACCCATAGCCCTCTATTTTTCTGAGCTCCATGTACCTGTCTAGGAGTCTCTTAAAAGACCCTGTTGTAACAGCCTCCACCACCATCGCCAGCAACCCATTCCACACACTCACAACTCTCTGCGTAAAAAATCTTACCCCTGACACCTCCTCTGTACCTACTTCCATGCACCTTAAAACTGTGCCCTCTCATCCTCCAACATTCCAAAGAAAAAAGGCTATGTTCACTCAACTTGTTCTCATAAGGCATGCTCCCCAATCCAGGCAACATCCTTGTAAAATCTCCTCAGCACCCTTTCAATGGTTTCAACATCCATCCAGAAGTGACCAGAAATGAACATAGTACTCCAAGAGGGGTCTGACCAGGGTCATATATAGCTGCACCATTACCTCTTGGCTCCTAAACACAATCCCACAATAGATGAAGGCCAATGCACTGTATGCTTTCTTAACCACAGAGTCAACCTGTGCAACAGCTTTGAGGGTCCTATGGACTAGGACCCCAAGATCCCTCTGATTCTCCACATTGCCAAAAGTCTTACCATTAATACTGTATTCTGCCATCATATTTGACCTACCAAATTGAACCACCTCACACTTACCTGGGTTGAACTACATCTGCCGCTTCTCAGCCCAGTTTTGTATCCAATCAATGTTCCACTGTAACCTCTGACAGCCCTCCACACTATCCACAACACCTCCAACCTTTGTGTCATCAGCAAATTTACTAACCAATCCTTCCACTTCCTCATCCAGATCATTTATAAAACTCACGGAGAGCAGGGGTCCCAGAACAGATCCCTGAGGCACACCACTGGTCACCGGCCTCCACACAGAATATGACCCATCTACAACCACTCTTTGCCTTCTGTATGTAATGCATTGCAGAACTGTGCAAACCTTCCCAGTACAGTGATTTTAGAGATGGATTTTCTGACGCATTATTTTCTGATATCATGTTTGTATTTGGCACGCACAGACAGAGCACTCAAAAGAGGCTACCGTTTGAAAGGGACCTCACCTTAGAATAGGCGTTGACCATTGCAATATTGTTAGAGACACAAAATTAAGCAAACACAAAAGTAAGCAAATGCATAAAGTTACCAAATGTAAAGAGGATCAGACACCATAGAGTCTGACAATGGTGAACAAAGAGCCTGGAACTGCATTTTGTTACTGAAGCAGATCACAAAATCATTTGGATCACAATAGATGTGTCTGGTGTAAAACTGAAAATGGAAATGGACACGTCAGTTTTGTCTATAATTCCAGAGGCTGACTACAACACACTGTTTTCTAAGATACCATTAGAGAAGACCTCAGTGATGCTAAAGACTTACAGAGGCAAATAAAGTATCTCCCAAGGGCAAACTGTAAGTAAACGTGACATATGGAGACCAAACGCTGCAGTTAGGGATTTATTGTTAAAAAGTGGAGGGCCAGCACTTTCCAGATGTGAATGGCTGAAAAAAATCCAGCTAGATTGGCACTTAATCAAAGCTCTCAGTGTGACATCAACAGGCAATAGCCGCCCAGATGGCAGCTCTAATCAGAGACCGGCACAGCCACTTAATGCTAATGAGAAGGTGTTTAAGAAGGGGATTGGTCAACTCAAAGGCACGAAGGCCAGAATTGACAGGATGAAGCAGAACCACCAAGATTTCACAAAGTGCCCCCAATGTCTTACACCCTACGTCCTGAAGTGGATGCTGAACTTCAGAGCTTGGAGGCATCTGGAATTCTCTCCAAGGTTGAGTGGAGTGATTGGGCCATGTCCAATGTCCCAGTGAGCAAGAAAGGAAAGGCTGCTCGCATATGTCAGGATTTCAAGGTGAGCATCAACCCAGCGCCGCATACAGCGCAGTATCCCCTGCCATGAGTATAAGACATTTTTGCATCCTTGGCAGTTGGGAAGAGTTTTCAAAGATTGATTTTACATAAGCCTATCGGCAAATGGAAATTGAGAAGCCAAGCGGGAAGTTCCTTACAATCAACACTCACAAGGGACTGTTCCAGTATAATCGTCTCATCTTTGGTGTCACATCAGCTCCAGCAATTTGGCAAACAACAAAGGACATTTTGACTGGTAAAATGCCATTGTGACTGGTAAAAATGAGGAATAGCACTTCCAGACCCTTGGTAAAGTGCTACCTACCAGGCTGAGTACAAAGAGAGAGAAATGTGAGTATTTCAAGAATGAAATCTCATATTGTGGACATGTCATTGACAAGCATGGCTTACATAAGCCACAAGAGAAGATTGAAGCAGTGCATCAGGCATTCAAACTGGAAAATATGTCACAACTCAGGTCATACTTGGGCCTTGTAAACTACTACCACCGATTTCTCCCAAACATTGCTACAGTGCTGCGTCCATTGAATGTACTGTTGCAGACAGAAGCAAAGTGGGAATAGTCAGAAAGATGTGAAAAGCATTCAAGGAAAGGACGAATAACATTTGATGAACTGCTCACCCATTATGACCCATCCCTGCACATCAGACTGGCATGTGATGCATCCCTTTATGGCATTGGAGCATTCTTTCACACATGATGAAAGATGGATCTGAACGTCCAATAGCATTTTCTTCAAGATCACTAACAAACGCAGAATGCAATGACACACAGATTGACCGAGAGGCTCTGAGACTAGTACGTAGAATAACGAAGTTCCACCACTACCTCTACAGACAAAAGTTTACTCTAGTAACAGACCATCAGCCCATTTTCAATTCCAGAATGATTGGAATTCCAGTGATGACTGTTACCCAATTACAATGTTGGGCACTATTCCTAGGAGCCCACTCTTATGACATAGGGTTCAAGGGTATCAAAAAACACAGCAACTTTGATGGCTTATCATGTCTTCCAATATTAGCAGCTGAAGAAGAAAAGTCTTTCTACTGTGACCCAGTAGAAGTGTTCCACACTTTATTGGTGGACTAGTTGCCAGTAACAAATTCCGAAATACAAACAGAAACAGGAAATGACTCAACATTGTCAAAAGTCTATGAAATCACCATGCTAAGATGGGCAGCTCACAGTCACCCTATGCTTCCAGAGATCTCAGTGAGATGAGACTAACTGTCAGTATGTCAAAGAACCCTGATATGTGTATCTTGTGTTGTGGTTCCCTCTGAACTATGCACCAGAGTGTTAGAAAATCTGCAAGAAGGACCCCTGGGTCTGGACAAGATAAAGAATCTTCCCCAGAGCCACGTGTGGTGGCCCAAAATACATAAGCAGATTGAAAATTTGGCCGAAGGCTAATCAGGATGCCAAAAGTTCAAAATGCACCCCCACAGGCCGTGGGAGTAGCTGTCAAAGCCATGGTGAAGAGTACACATTAACTTTGCTGGGCCTTTTCTGAACTCCATGTTTCTGACTGCTGTGAATGCTTATTTGAAGTGGCTGGAGGTAACACCAATGAAATCAACCACCTCAGCAAAGACACTCTCTGCTCTGAGGACAATTTTCACCAGAAATGGCTTATCCAAGCAATTTGTGAGTGACAACAGGCCACAATACATGTCAGAAGAATTCTGACTGTTCGCGAAGTAAGATGGCATCAGACATTTCAAGTCACAAACAAGAGAAAATCTGCAGATGCTGGAACAACACAAACAAAATGCTGGAGGAACTCAGCAGGCCAGGCAGTATCTTTGGAAAAGAGTGCAGTCGACACGTCAGGCTGAGACCTTTCAGCAGGAATGGAGAAAAAAACATTGAGGAGTTGATTTGAAAGGTGGGGGGAGGGGAGAGAGAAATGCCAGGTGATAGGTGAAACTTGGAAGGAGAGGGATGAAGCAAAGAGCTGGGAATTTGATTGGTGAAAGAGACAGAAGGCCATGGAAGAATAAAGAAAAAGGGGGAGCACCAGACATGATGGGTGGGCAAGGAGATAACATGACAGAGGGATAAAGGGATGGGAAATGGTGAGGTTGGGTGGGGTGGAGGAATTAAAGGAAGTTTGAAAAATCAATGTTTATCCCATCAGGTTGGAGGCTACCCAAACAAAATATAAGGTGTTGTTCCTCCAAGGTAAGTGTGGCCTCATCATGACAGTTGAGGAGGCCATGGATGGATGTATTGGAATAGGAATGGAAGTGAAATTAAAATGTGTGGCCATTGGGAGATCCTGCTTGTTCTGGCAGATGGAGTGTAAATGCTCAGCGAAGCAGTCTCCTAATCTACGTCAGGTCTCAGCGATATACAAGAGGCCACAATGGGAGCACCAAACACAGTATATGTTCCCAACAGACTCACAGGTGAAGTGTTACCTCACCCGGAAGAACTGTTTGGGGCCCTGAATGGTAGTGAGGCAGGAGGTGTAGGAGCACGTGAAGTACTTGTTCCACTTGCAAAGATAAATGCCAAGAGGAAGATATGTGGGGAGGGATGAATGGACAAGGGAGTCACTTAGGAAGCAATCCCTGTGGAATGCAGAAAGTAAGTGGGGGTGGGGGGGAGGAAAGATGTGTTTGGTGGCGGGCTCCCGTTGGAGATAGTGAAAGTTTCGGAGAATTATGTGCTGGACTCGGAGACTAGTGGGGTGGTAGCTGAAGACAAGGAACCCTATCTCTGGTATGGTAGCAGGAGGATGGGGTGAGAGCCCATGTGCATTAAATGGAAGCAATGTGGTTAAGGGCAGCATTGGTGTGGAAAGGAAGCCTCTTTCTTTGAAAAAGGAGGACTTCTCCTTCATTCTGGAATGAAAAGCCTCATTCTGAGAGCCAATGCAGCAGAGACAGAGGAATTGCGAGAAGGGGATGGCGTTTTTACAAGTAGTAGGGTGGGATGAGGTATAGCCCAGGTAGCTGTGAGAGTCTGTTGGTTTATAATAGACATCGGTGGATAAGTTGTCTCCGGAGAAAGAGACAGTGAAATCGAGAAAGGGGAGGGAGGTGTCGGAAAAGGTCCTGGTGAATTTGAAGCCTGGGTGGAAGTTAAAGGCAAAGTGGATGAAATCAATGAGTTCAGCATGGGTGCAGGAAGCAGCACCAATGCAGTTGTCGATGTAGCGTAGAAAAAGTGTGGGATGGTCACCAGAGTACCCTTGGAACATAGAGTGTTTCACGTAGCCGACAAACAGGCAGGCGTAACTGGGACCCAAGAGAGTGCCCATGGCTACCCCTTTTGTTTGAAGGAAGTGGGAGGAAGCAAAGGAGAAATTATTTAGAGTGAGGACAAGTTCTACTAGACAGAGATTGGTGGCAGAGTGGAACTGGTTGGGTGTGGTGCCTAGAATGAAATGGAGAGCTTTGAGACATTCATACTAAAAATAAGATGACGAGGGCCAGGGAACCTGAAATCATTGAAAAGATCAAGACCATGTGAAGTGTCATGGATGTTGGTGGGAAGGGTGGCTAAAACAGAGTTGAGTTATGCAGATATGAGTTCAGTGGAACAAGCAGAAAGAATGGGTCTGCCTGGACAAGCAGGTTTGTGGATCTTGGGTAGCAGGTAGAAACAGGAGGTGTGGGGTGCGCCAACTAAGAGGTTGGTGGCAGTGGATGAAGAATCCCCAGAGTCAATAACGTTGGTGATGGTTTGGGAGACAACGGCCTGGTGTTTCTTCGTGGGGTCCTGTTCAAAGGGCAAGTACAAGGAGGTGTCTGAGAGTTGCCGCTACAGCACCCCCCCCTTATCTGCAAATTTGATGGTGAGGTTAGGGTTAGTGTGGAAGGAGTGGAGAGCAGAGTGTTCAGAAGGAGTGAGGCTGGAATAGGAGAGAGGAGTGTTAAAGTCGAGACGGTTGATGTCCCATCGGCAGTTAGCAATGAAAAGGTCCAGAGCAGGCAGAAGATGAGAGGGGGTGTTCAGGAGGAGGAAGAGTGTTGAAGATGGGACAAGGGGGTATTGGTGCGGGGTGGGGTCCTTGCCAAAGAAATAGGCTCAGAGACAGAGGCAGCGATAAAAGAGCTCAGCTTCGTAGAGGGCATAGAACTCACTGAGGTGTGGGCACAGCGGAACAAAAGCGAGGCCCTTACTGAGGACAGAGTGTTCTGTCTCAGAGAGCGGAAGGTCAGAGGGAATGGTTAAAGCCCAGCATGGATGAGAGCTGGGATCCGAGGGGGGAAGGTGGTTTCTGGAGAGAAGGGGGGTTTGGAGTGTTCAAGGATGGTGGGTGAGAGGAAGATGGAATCTCGAGGACCCCAGGAGCTGACGGTGGGACCTGAGAGAAACAGGATTGTAGAATGGTGGTGAGGGAAGGGGAGAACGGGGATCCAGTGGCAGCACATTAACTCTTGGTCTGGAAGTCAAGGCCAGAGTCGGAGTTAGAGGCTGTGCAATCAGCACTTTGGCAATGTCCAAGGTTATTGGAACCTGCATTGATGACAGAGGAGTCTGGGTTTTGAGTCTTCTCTGGATCATTAGAGCCATTGACATCAGCAGCAGGGATTTCAAGTCAGCTCCTCACCACCCAGCAATGAGTGGGATAGCTGAATTGGTTTATCCAAACCTTCAAGAAGTCCATTAAAGCAATAGACAAGGACATTTCCCTACAGCACAAGATGGATAGCTTCCTTTTTGTGTATCAGCATTCTGCTCATGCAGCGACAAATCAAACACCTGCAATGCTGTTTACGAGCAGGAATCTGAGATCTCGCAGAGACCTTCCGAAACCAGATCTACAGAGGGAAGTACAGAATAAACATTTCAGCCAGTTGCCAAGTGAAGCAGCAAGGAACTTTGAGGTTGGATAGAAAGTCATAGCACGCGAATACCCAGTAGGATAGTTACAAGAACTGGACCACTGACATACACAGTGGATGTTGGAGATCAGACATGGAGATGTCATGTGGACCAGATACTGGATGCTCAAATGAAGAACACACCTGGGTTGATTGCATCCAACAAGATGGACACAATACAGTCACTGGACTTACCTGTCACTGATGATCATGACAGCAACATGAAAATGGAAACCGAGAACATTGTCTTAGACAAGACACCTGCCAAACCCGATGCCACTCCACAGGTCCAGAGGTATGGCGAGAATGTTATTGTTGACAGGACACCTGCCAAACCCGATGCCACTCCACAGGTCCAGAGGTATGGCAAGAATGTTATTGTTGACAGGACACCTGCCAAACCCGATGCCACTCCACAGGTCCAGAGGTATGGCAAGAATGTTATTGTTGGCAAGACACCTGCCAAACCCAATGCCACTCCAGAGGTCCAGAGGCGATATCCTGAAAGAAACAGAGAGACACCCAAAAAACTTAACTTTCAGAACTGTGAAGTTCTTATGGACTAGCATGTTTATTTGGAATATGGGTTTGTGAAAGCAAAATTGAATGTTTAGTTCATATACAGTGTTATGGTGCATTAATCTAAGGGGGAGGAAGTGTAATGTATGGATCCATTTCTTTTAGAGGAATAACCCCTCCCCCCCACTTAGCGCTACATATTGATCTGTTGTCTGTGCATGCACTGTTGTCTACACACGCACCTCTCTCTCTCACTCACTGCAATGTGGATACACCAGTTAAAACCATCTCCCGCCTGTGTGCTTTTATTTAATTGATAAGTAGTTCTGCATAGACATAACATGGTTACCCTCCCTCAGGGAAGAAAGGGAGGAGAATGAAAGGAAAAGATGGTAACGTTTGTTTTAGCCCTTCAGAGCCTTTCAGAGCAAGATGGGATGCAAATGTGAAAAGGCCTTCCAGCTGCTGAAGGAGCCTCTGACTAAAGCACCTGTGTTGGCCTTTGCAAACCCCCAATTGCCATATTACAGCATACAGATGCCAGCTGAGAGGGTTTAGGGGCTGTTCTATATCAGGACTAGGGCACAGGGTTGGAACCTGTTGCTTTTGTCAGCTGGAGCCTGTCAACTTCCAAGTAAAACTAACCCATGCACAAACTGGAGATTCTGGCATTGAAATGGGCTATGGTGGGTAAATTCAGTGACTATCTATGTGGTGCCAAGTTCAAGGTGAGGACTGACAAGAATCCACTGACTTATATCCTGACCTTCGCAAATTTGGATACCACAGGCCATCATCGGTTGGTGGCATTGTCTGCCCATGATTTCAGCCTGGGAGTCAGAACGTTGATGCAGATCCGTTGTCCCAACGTTGGCACAAGGGGCTGGAAATGGACAGAGAGTGGAAGAGCGTTCCTGCCTCTGGAGCTAAAGCAATGTGCCAGGTTTTCGCCACGGAGAAATCAGAGGCAAAGCTATGGCAGGATAGAGCTGTGGATCATTTGGGAGCTTCTGGTTGTGCCATTCCACAAGCTTACTACAACCTGACCACTCTGAATATAAAGCAGTTGCCTGGGGAGTTGGCAGCAGCTCAGCGAGACAACACTGGTATCAGTACAGTCTGGTCAGCTGTTGCAGAAGGGGATATGGCCCAAGTTGAAAAGACAAAACACCCTACCATACCCCTACTGATGAGAGAGTGGAACAAACAGGACTTAAGGATCAGCATTCTAAACAAGGTCACGTCTCCTCCAGACAGGCCTTTATGTTCCTGGTTGGTTTTGCCTGAGAAGCATCAAAGGATTGTATTGAAGTCACTTTATGATGATTCAGGCCATTTGGGGTTTGACAAGACCTATGGATGAGTCTGAGCTCCGTTCTATTGGCCCCCAGTGAAGCCTGAGGTAGAAGAGTACTGTAAGTTGTGCACTCAATGTATCTGGAGGAAGACTCTGCCTCCAAGGGTTGTTCTATAATCCCATTTATAGAGTGCAGGGACATTTGATTGGGTGTGTATGGATTTCCTCTCCATAGAGCCAGATTCCAGCAACACTGCAAATGTCTTGGTCATTACTGACCACTGCACCAGATATACTCAAGCTTTCCCTTCAAAGGATCAGATGGCATCCACCATAGCCAAGGTGTTTTGGTAATAGTATTTCATTTATTATAGCCTTCCAAGATAGATCCACAGTGATCAGGGAAGGGATGTTGAGAGTAGGCTCATACACGAGTTACTCAGCATGCTTGGAGTCAAGAAGTCGAGGGCCATGCCCTTTCACGCTCAGGGTGATCCCCAGCCTGAGACATTGTTAGGCATGCTCAGGACCCTGAAGATCAGTAAGAAGAACAAATAGAGTCAGCATATTGGACATTTGGTCACTGCTACAACTGTACACAGAATGAAGCTCTGGATACTGGATACTCACCATACTATTTGATGTTGGGATTGAAGGGAGATTGCCTGTAGATCTCTATTTGGGGACTGGCAGGAAACACTTGCCACATAACACCTATGTCAAGTATGTGTCTGACATGAGGAAGGAACTGCAAATGGCTTATGAACTAGCAAGTCTCTGCTACCAGGCAGAATCAAGGAAACAAGAGGAGATATGATCAAAAGATTAGCTTCTCCCAAATTATGCCTGGAGACAGAGTTTTAATAAGGAAATTAGACTACCAGGGAAGCATAAGTTGGCAGACTGCTGGGTGGCTACACTTGCGTAGTGGAGAGTCAGACGCTAAGTAAGCCAGTTTTCTGGGTGAAGCCAGAAGATGGGAATGGGCCTGTTAAAATTCTCCATCAGAATCACCTTTTACCTCTAGGGCAGGAGGTACATGTTGATCCAAATCCTGGCATGGACTCTATACCTAGTAGAACGCTGCGCAAATGGGAGAGAACAGAAAGACAATCAGCAGAGAGACCTGACAGGGGCCAAACCACTGAATGTTGTATGGATTCAGAAGATGAGGAAATGGAGGTATGGTCTAAGTTACCTTATGTAAAGTCCCCAAGAATTGATGAAGAGATTCCTGAACCTCCCCACAATGACTCAGATGTAACAGGAGGTACTGGCAGTGGACAGGCAGACTGGATACTAGACAAAGAAGAGAGCTGAGCTCAGTCAAGTGACATAGTGTTTTGAGCTGCCACAGGGCACAAGTAATGGACGGGGTTGGGGGCATCACATGTAGAGAGGAAAGGCCTCAAGGAGGGCTTGAGGCTGAAGAAGCTGAAGATGTGATAAGGATGTCTCAAAGAGTAAGGAAACTCCCAGATAGGCTACACCAGGGAAATAGAGTGTTGCATCTATTTCCCCAGTGACATAAGTCACTACCATTTCCAAATAGATTGGACATCACAAAATTCCTTTAAAAACTGTGTTCTTAATGATGGTTTGATAAATTTCAAAATCAGAAAAATGAAAAATACTATTTTTGGTGGGGATGGGGGAAGGGTGGAGGAAGACTGTAAAGCCCTGGTTACGGTTTTACTGATAATGCTGAAGGGCATTTCATTTAATGGTTTTCTGTGGAAGCAATGTGCTCCACTGATAGTGTTTAGTGCGCAGTTAGAGATAAGGAGTTGTGATGTTCAACTGGGGAATGTTGTGTCAGCCAGTCAGGATGGTGAAATTAGGAGAAAGTTCTAGGGAATGCCAGAGGAGAAGTTTTGTGACGGACACTGGTGGGGGTGGAGGTCTTTCTTGGCGGAAGGTAGAGCGAGAAAGAGATTGAGAAGGCCATAGGATTTGATTCAACTGGAATACGCAATTCGATGGATTCCAGGATGGAAATTTCTCCTGGGAATAGGTGAATAGAAGTGGGCACCGTGAAAAAAAGGACACATCCAGCTTTTGGTCGATATGATCTTCAACCTTGTACACATTTAACTGATTTAATTATAATGGGCCCTTTTATTTTTTAATTTTTTTTCTTTCTTCTTTATTAACTGATTAATCCAACATTCATAAATACACCTTCTTTATAATTGTATGCCATGTACGATCTGCTATTTTAGCTGACAGATAATTGCACGTGGGCAGTAATTACACAGTATTCACTCAGATCAGGATCTGTGTGGTCAAAACATCTCAACTTCCTTTTTTGGTGGGACTCAAGTCATACCAACCCTTGACATACAGAGTTCAAAAAAGGTGGTTTACTCACTTCTGAATCCCATGGCTGATTGTGAGGGGTTAACGAGCCAGGCTTTTAGAGATGCCCAGTTAAAAGGGGTTTCAATTTTATACCTAGTCCTATATCATACAAATAGGATGTTCCTGAATCACTGAGAGTGTGCCTTCAAGCTTCTGAACCTCCTTCCAATGATGACAATGAGAAGAGGGCATGCCCTGGGTGATGGGAGGGTCCTTCTGAGGCACAACTCCTTGAAGATGTCTTGGATACTACAGAGGCTAATACCCATGATTGGAGCTGACTAATTTTACAACTTTCTGTAGCTTACCCCTGCAGTAGCACTCCCCCCGCACAACTCTCCTATCCACCCCCATCCCGGACAGTGATGTAGCCTGTCAAAATGCTCTCTGTGTTGCATCTGTAGAAGGTATTGAGTGTTTTAGTTGACAAACCAAATCTCTTCAAACTCCAAATGAAATATAGCTGTTGTCTTGCCTTCTACATAGCTGCATCAAATTGTTCGGATCAAGTTAGATCCCCAGAGATCTTGGCACCCAGGAACTTGAAACTACTTACTCTGTCCACTTCTGATGCATCTATGAGAATCGGTTTGTGTTCCCTCATCTTACCCTTCCTGAAGTCCACAATCAGCCTCACTGACGTTGAGTGCCAGTTTGTTGCTGTGGCACCACTCCACTAGTTGGTATATCCTGCTCCTGTACACTCTGTCATCTCCATCTGAGATTCTGACAACAATGGATGTATCATCAGCAAATTTATTATTGGTATTTGTCTAGCCACACAGTCATGGATATAGAGAGAGTAGTGCAGTGCGCTAAGCACACACCCCTGAGGTGTGCTAGTGTTGAACAATAGCTAGGAGGAGATATTATCACCAATCCACACAGACTGTGGTCTTCTGGCTGCGGATCTAATTGCAGAGGGTGGAAGAGAGGCTCAGGTTCTTTAACTTATCAATCAGGATTGTGGGAACGATGGTGTTAAATGTTGAGCTACGGTCAACAAACTGTACTTTGACATAGGTGCTTGTATTGTCCAGGTAATTTAAGGCCACGTGAAGAGCCATTCAGACTGCATCCGCTGCAGACCTATTGTAGCGACGGGCAAATTGCAGTAAGTCCAGGTCCTTGCTGAGGCAGGAGTTCATTCTAGCCATGACCAACCTCTTAAATTATTTCATCAACGTAGATGTGATTGCAACTGGGCAATAGTGATTAAGGCAGCTCACACTGCTCTTCTTTGGCATTGGCATAACCATTACATTTTTGAAACAGGTGAAAGCTTCCAACCATAGCAGTGAGAGATTGAAAGTATCCATGAATATTCCCGTCAGTTTGTTGGCACAGGTTTTCCGAGCCTTACCAGGTATTCCAAGGTATTTGAAGGCCTCTCCTTATAAAGTAGAAGACATCAAATTCCTTTCCTACATTACAAAAGTGACAACATTTTAAAGGATCCTATTGACACTTATGACATCCTGAGAGTGTGATAGACGCTTTATAAATGCAAATTATTCTGTTTTCCCTCTTGCTTGAATTGAGATTGAGGCTTTGAATAGATATCAGACTTCTCCTTGGTGCATGGTGCCATTAACTTCAGATATAAATGTAAGTTTGGCTTGAATCCTTCTTGGCTGAACTGAGTCTCTTCCATCATCCAAATGATTGCATTTCCAGACTCTGTAGCTTTTGTGTATTCACAGGCCAGTGAATACTCATTATCTTGGCAGCATCCATGAATCTTCTGGGTCATTTCCTCTGTTTTAACTATTTCAGTTTTACTTATTGTCATTAATTGTGGTTTCAGTTACCAAACTCCACTCTCTGAAATTCACTCAAGAAACTCCATTGCCACTGCAACTTCCTCCCTCCGTTAACTCTTCTTAAAAATCGCTTCTCTGCTCAAACTGAAATTGACCTTCTAAACGTCTCTGCCATCAGTTCAAAGTCAACTTTCTCTTCCTTATAATTCTGTAAAATCCCCTGCTGTAGCGGTGTGCTACACGCAGCGCTAAAATTACGACACGGAGTCGGTAACTGCAGTCGAAGGAAAAAACTTTATTCGAAAACTTCAGCCTCACTTTTAAGCCTCCCTCAACCTGCCCCCCGTGGCGCAGAGGCTCCAAAGCTCTGTGCTCGCAAACCCCCGTAGGCTATCTAATTGTGAGCCGGTTCGGATGTGCCAGGAAATGGGTCGCCACACTGCAACATTTTCTATTTTAAAGATAGGCTATTGTTATCTGTGATCCATCCATTTTTAAATAACATTAGTTGCGAGTGTTTGTATTTAAAAAAGTAGTGATTTTTGTCACTGATAGCTTGCAGGAAATAAGCATTGAGACAATTCAAGTCATTCAAGCTTGGACGGTTGAACTGAAAATGAAATGATTTCACTACCTCAACAATTTAGGAATTATGAAGAATTTGAAGGTATGATTATCATTTTGAATGTTTCAATGAACACAAAGATTTGGAGGATGAAATCATCAAAAGCATTGTATGAAGGCAGCCCACTATCTGCACGAGATGTCTGCACTAATTTTGTTTATTTGCTGTCAATCAAAAGAGCGTGGCAACTTACACTGGATGAAATCCTCTATCAATAACCATTAGGAACTAATTCTCAGTTTTACAATATTGGTAGTGTTCTAATTTGTTCTGTATTTCATTTAAGTACGTAATGTTTCCCTCAGTTAAATGGTTGTTTGACATTTTTTAATATCCTTTTAACTATTTCCATGAAACTTTGGATACTTGGGACAGCTGTATATTTGGGTCGAAATGTACTTTACCCAATGTGCCCCAAACCAATTGTACCATATACCATAAAGCTGTAAATTTGATTCAGTTTTTCAGTAGGTTAACAAACTTTTGTAGTTAATGTTACAATGTCTAATCTGTTCTCCAAGTCCATATTCAGAAGAAACAGTCTCACTTCTGAACATCTGAATCATCAACAGATTTTCCTCTGGAGATACTTTATCCTCTACTGTCAGAACAGATGTCACTGCAGGAATTGGGTTTGCTAGTAACTTTTCTGTTGTTACAGCTGATGTTGTTGAAAGCTCTGATGAACGTTAATGTGTCAAGACACTGCTGAGGATGGAACTCAAGTTGATTGTAATTTTGATTTTGTCAGCAAGCTGAATGAGGGACTATTTGGAATTACAAGGAGCATCACCAACTATAATTCCCTATTTTTAAAAATTTTCATGTCATTAAAGGGATTCAAAACTGAGCCTTAATCATTGATGCAAAATCTTCTTTCTTTTCTAAGAAACTTTTTCTAAGAAACTATTCCATTCTGTCAGTATGATTCTTTCGTATTAAGCTCAATCTTATTTACAACAATCATTTCCTGAGTACTGCAGGCATATATCCTGCAGTGTGGGTTGCAATAATCTGATATTTCAATCAGTGCTGCACATGAAAAGCATGAAATCCTTAAAAGACATGCTTTTACTAGTGTCTTTGACTATTATTTTGTATGCTAATTAATAGTGATAGTAAACAAGAGAAAATCTGCAGATATGGGAAATCCAAACGGCACACACAAAATGCTGGAGGATCTCAGTAGGTCAGGCAGCATCTATGGAGAAGAGTAAACAGTCAACGTTTCAGGCTGAGACACTTCTTCAGTCCTCAGTCCTGAAGAAGGATCTCGGACAAAGCGATGACTTCTCCATTGATGCTGTCTGACCTGCCGCATTCCTCCAGCATTTGTGTGCTATTGGTCATAATGCTGATTACAGCAACTTGCCTTATTCTTAATTTTCTTTCCTGCAGGTCTACCATTGCCACAAAAATCAAAACTTTTGCAGTTTAGTGTGTCTCTGAACATGATGGCTTTACCACTCTACAAAAGAAACATTGAGTGTTTTATGGGGGAGAGGGTTTTTGTTTGAGTGTTTCATATCTCTGGTTCAATTGCAGCTGAAAGAATCTCTTTTTTTGCTTCTACAGTTTTACCCTATTCTCCTAGCCTATTTGTCATGTGTTTCGTAGGTTATGTAATACTAACATAAATAGGTGAATACTTCCAGTAGGATGGTGACACGCTCAGGTGCAGTGCCCACTTGGGGTCCAATCAAAAGTGTGTTTGTTCACCTTGTAAATCCTTTTTAATAACCTCAAGTCTCTGCTGGATATGAAGAATATCAAGTACTGCAGGACTATTCCATCAGCAAGTTGTTAAATAGTGATGGAACTGACTATGTATGGTTGTTGTGTTGTCGTCTGGACTTGTGTACCATTGTGGTGAGATGATGAGCTTTTCAACAAATGGAGTGAGTGATTACAGTATCATTAACATTTTTATTGGGATCGCAAGACTCTGTTGGACAATTCTGCAAATCTGGTTCTCGGTTTCATTGATAAGACTGACGGCAGGGAAGCTGTGTTGTCTTGGTTGTGGCGAGAACTAGGCCATGGTTGTGGAGAGAGCAGGGGCCTCTGCTGTGTTTGCTGAAATCCTGCTGCATTGGGGACTGGCCCCTCCTGTCAGTGCTGCACTCCAGTGTTCGCTGGTGCTTCCTTACAGCATTCAATGGTGCAGCCCTCTAGTATTCAGTCAGTGGAAGAACAAGCTGGACCAGAGTGATCCACAGCAGGTGTTCACAACTTGTTTCATGCCATGGACCCCTAATGTTAACTGAGGGGTCTGTGGACCCCAAGTTGGGAATCCTTGATCTCTGACATGTCACTCAGGGACTTGGGCTATATTCTTTTCTTTTGTGAATGTATGGTTTTTTTCTAAAATCATAACCATGTATACTATTTATGCTATGTGCTTTGTGCAGTGTGCTGTTGACAATGTGTTGTGCACCTTGGCCCCAGAGGAATACTGTTTCAGTTAGCTATATTCATGTATGGCTGAATGATAATTAAACTTGAACTTGACCTTGAATACAATGATGTAAAAGAACGATACTGGTTGATTAGAAATCTGAATACTCAATACTTGAACTCTGTACAATACACTTTACTATTACAAGTTCTGAATCTATTGTTATTGTTCTGAAATAGAGATAGTACATTATTCTTTCATCCAGCTAAAATACATTAATTATTTTATTACCCTACATTTCTCACTACATGCTAAAAAATAAATATGCAGAAATACCCTGGAGAAAAAAAGTTTGGGATTTGCTTGTTTCCTCAAACTGTGTGCAGTTTGGTTGGAATAGTGTTGAAACTTATATCCATAAAATCAGTGGAGAGACAAGGGATTACAGGTACTGTAATCTGGAGCACAGACAACCTGCTGGAGGAACTCAGAGAGTTAAGCAACATCTGTTAGGGAGTGCGGAGGTGAGGGGGTGGTGGTTGTAAAGAAATTATCCACATTTTGGATTCACCCAAAACACTGACGGTTCTATTCTCACTATAGACACTACAGCATCTGTAGTCCCCTTTGTGATTTTATCGATTTGGATTTCAGAACAGATTCTGCCATGTGGAATTCTACAATGCAACAAGAATTGTAGACGGAAGGCAAAGCGAAGTTAAGATGGCACCAATAGGCGATTCCTTTGTTTGCATCTTCGGAAACAGAACTATTTTCATCTTTAATATTTTTATTTTTCCTTTTCAGGGTACTATTAAAGACCCTGAACTGGAGTTACATACATACAAGAGGGAGGGGAGCTTTTGGAGTTCTTATGCTTATCTATCGTTCATTCTTTGGAGCACTTCTCCGTTTTCAAGGACGTTTGCGAAGAAAAAGCATTTCAGGATCTATATTGTATACATTTCTCTGACATTAAATAGAACCTTTGAACCTTTGAATTTGCTGAGATACCCCAGCATCAACTTTGGCTAATCTTCTTTCAGATATCATGCCAGGTTTAAAATGGTGCAGAATCTGTGAACCCATTCATTCTATTGGAGATTGTGCTGCAGAGAAAAGTAAGATAATGTATGTCTTTTATTTTAAATTATTCTTTCTGTTTGCTATATTTTAAATTTCCTGGCTATATTTCATACAAATAATTTCAAATGTATTTTCATTAAATATAGTTTTTTGTTAGGTTTTGAATCTCATTAAATACTCATAACATTGATAAACAATAGTTTAGCTTTGGCAGATATGAAAGGCTTCCAGAGATGTTTCATGCGTGAAAGGTATTATAGGCCATAACAGCACCGGATTACATTACATAGTGCTTTGGCATCTGCTAGGATCATGGTGAGCTGGTTCACGATCATCCTGACAAGGAGGCCATAAGGCACAGGATCAGAATTAGGCCATTTAACCAATTTAGTCTGTTTCGCCATTCAATCATGGCTGATGCTTTTTTTTCTATCTCCTCCTCAACCCCAGTTCCTGGCTTCTCCCTGTAACCTTTGATGCCATGTCCAATCAAGAACCTATCAATCTCTGCCTTACTTACATCCAATGACCTGGCCTCCACAGCTATATGTGGCAACAAATACCACAAATTCACCACACTTTGGCTGAAGAAATTTCTGCACATCTCTGTTTTGAAAGAGCACTCATCTATCGTGAGGCTCTTGTCCTAGACACCAAGGGAAACATCCTTTCCACATCTACTCTGTCTAGGCCTTTCAACATTCAAAAGGTTTCAACAAGATCCTCCCTCATACTTCTGAATTCGAGCGAGTACAGACCCAGAGTCATCAAACGTTCCTCATATGATAATCCTTTCATTCCTGGAATCCTCTGGACCTTCTCCAATGCCAGTACATCCTGTCTAAGCTGAGGGGCCCAAAACTGTTCACAATGCTCAAGGTGAGGCCTCACCAGTGCCTTATATATCCTCAGCATCACATCCTTGCTCTTATATTCTAGGCCTCTTGAAATGAATGCTAACATGGCATTTGCCTTCCTCACCATCAACTCAACCTGCAAGGTAACCTTCGAGGCATTCTGCAAAAGGTCTCCCAAGACCTTCTGCATCTCAGATTCCTGGATTATCTCTCTGTTTAGAAAATATTCTGCACATTTATTTCTACTATGAAAGATAATAACCATGCATTTTCCAACATTGTAATGGCAAATTTCATTTGCCACTTTCTTGTCCATTCGCCTCATCTGTCTAAGTCCTTCTGCATCCTACCCGTTTCCTCAACACTATCTCCACCAATCTTCGTATCATCTGCAAACTTGGTAAAAAAGCCATCTGTTCCATCATCTAAATCATTTATATATAGCATAAAAAGAAGTGGTCCCAGCACCAACCCTTACGGAACACCACTAGTCACTGGCAGCCAACCAGAAAAGGATCCTTTTATTCCCACTGGCTGCCTCCTACCAATCACCTAATGTTCTAACTATGTTCATAACTTCCCTGTAACACCATGGGCTCTTAACTTGGTAAGCAGCCTTATGTGTGGCACCTTGTCAAAGGCCTTCTGAAAGTCTAAATATACAACATCAACTACATCCCCTTTATCTATCCTACTTGCAATCTCTCAAAGAATTCCAACAAGTTTGTCAGACAGGATTTTCACTGAAAGAAATCATGCTGACTTTGTACTATCTTGTCCTGTGTCACCAAGTACTCTGTCACCTCATCTTTAACAATGGATTCCAGCATCTTCCCAACCACTGAGGTTAGGCTAACTCGTCTATAATTCCCTTTCTATTGCCTTCCTTCTTTCTTAAAGAGTGGAGTAACATTTGCAATTTTCCAGTCCTCTGACACCATGCCAGAGTCCAAAGATTTTTGAAAGATCATTTCTAATGCCACCACAATCTCTAACACTACCACTTTCACAACCTAGGGTGCAGTTCATTTGGTGCAGGTGCCTTATGTACCTCTGAGACTTTCAACTTTTTGAGCACCTTCTCTCTTGTAATAGTGACTGCACCCACTTCTCTTCCTTCAGACACTACAACATCAGGCATACTGCAAATGTCTTCCACAGTGAAGACTGATCCAAAATACTCATTTAGTTCATCAGCTATCTTCTTGTGCCCTGTTATTATTTCACCTGCCTCATTTTCTAGCAGTCCTATATCCACTCTCCTTTCTCTTTTGTCTTTAACATACTTGGAAAAAACTTTTACTATCCACGTTGATATTACTTGCCAGCTTGCTTTCATATTTCATCTTTTCCTAATGATTTTTTTTAGTTGCTCTCTGTAGGTCTTTGAAAACTTCCCAATCCTCTATCTTCCCACTAATTTTTGTTTTGTTGCATGCCATTCTTTTGTTTTTACAATAGTTTTGGCTTCCCTTATCAACCATGGTTGTACTATTTTACCATTTGAGTATTTCTTCATTTTTGGAATGCACATGTCTGGCACCTTTCTCATTTCTCCCAGAAACACACGCCATTGCTGTTCTGCTGACATTCCTGCCAGCAGCTCCTTCCAAATTACTTTGGCCCACTCCTCTCTCATATGACTGCAATTTCCCTGACTCCACTGAAATGCTGCTGTGTCAGACTTTACTTTCTCCCTATCAAATTTCAAGTTGAACACTATCATATTGTGATTACTGGTTCTTAAGGGTTCTTTTACCTTAAGCTCTCTAATCACCTCTGGTTCATTACATAACACCCAATCCAATATAGCTGATCCCCCAGTAGGCTGAACGACAAACTGCTCTGAAAAGCTATCTCATAGGCATTCAACAAACTCACTCTCTTGAGATCCACTACCAACCTGATTTTCTCAGTCGACCTACATCTTAAAATCTTCCATGACTACCATAAAGTTGCCCTTTTGACTCACCTTTTCTATTTCCTGTTGTAACCTATGGTCCACCTCCCAGCCACTGTTCGAAGGCCTATATATAACTGCCATCAACGTCCTTTTACCCCTGCAGTTTCTTAACTCAACACACAAGGATTCAACATCTTCTGATCCTATGTCACATCTTTCTACTGATTTGATGCCATTCTTTACCAGTACAGCCACACCACCCCCTCTGCCTACCTTCCTATCGTTCTGATACAGTGTGTAACCTTGGACATTCAGCTCCCAGCTACAACCATCCTTTTGCCATGATTCCGTGATGGCCACAACATTACACCCGGTAGGTAATCTGTAATATTGCAACAAGAGCATCCACCTTATTTCTTATACTACGTTCACCTTGAGTACCATCTATACTGTCCTTTCTGACTCTGCATCCCCAATGATTTGAAACTCAGTCTGCTGGCTGCAACTAAGTCCCACCACCTGCCTGCCCATCCTGACAATCAGACTGCATGCTATCTTTACTTTTTTACCATTCGTTCTGTCCTGAGTACCTTCACTCCAGTTCTCAACCCCCTGCCAAATTAGTTTAAACTCTCCCCAAAGGCTCTAACAAACCTGCCCATAAGAAAATTGGTCCCCCTCATGTTCAGGTGCAATCCGTCACTTTTGAACAGGTCATACCTTCCCCAGAAGAGATCCCAATTATCCAAGAACCTGAAGCCCTGCCCCCTGCACCAGCTTCTCAGCCATGCATTTATCTGCCAAATCATCCTGTTTCTACCCTCACTGGCGCATGGCACAGGCAGCAATCCTGAAATTATTACCCGGGAGGTCCTACTTTCCAACTTTCTACCAAGCTATCTAAATTCTCTTTTCAGGACCTCATTGCTTTTCCTTCTTATGTCATCAGTACCAATATGTACCATGACATCTGGCTGCTCCCCCTTTCTCTCCAAAATTTTGTGGACCCGGTCTGAGACATCCCTGACCCTGACACCTAGGAGGCAACATACCATCTGGGTGTCCCGTTCAATTCCACAGAATGTCCTGTCTGTTCCCCTCACTATCGAATCCCCTGTCACTACCGCTCCCTTCTTCTCTCTCTCTTTCCCTTCTGCACCACGGACCCATGCTCGGTGCCTGTAACCCAGTCACCATGACATTCTCCCAGGAAGTCATCTTCCACAGAAGTTTCTTAAGCAGTTTCTGAGGGAATGGCCACAGGGAGCTCTGCTCGAACTGCCTATTTCCATTTCTCCTGACAGTCACCCAGCTACTCTCTTCCTGCAACTTTGGGGTGCCTACTTCCCTTAAACTTTGATCAATTATATCCTCGCTCTCCCGAACATCCAGTTGCTGCTCCAGATTCAAAGTAGTTTGGCTTTAGGGATCGGAACATCTAATTGATTAGTCAGTGCAGTCTCTAAGCTCCATTCTGAAAATCTTGGGCTCAGTATTCTTGGTCAAGGGGAGAAACCAACTCTTGGAATTCGACTGATGCATTTCCATTGCTTTTCAGTGCCACGCACTTGCAAAAATAAAAACAGCAGTATTCCAAAATCAAGGTGGTTGCTAGGCTGCTGGATACAGGGAACATCATCAACTCAAAAATATATTACTTCTTATCTCTAGATAGCTTTTGCATCTACCAATTATGGTTTCCCTTCAATATACACAAACCTTCTCACTCAGAGGTCTCGTGAACCTGCATCAGATCATTACTAATTTCAGAATCAGAACTGGCTTTAGTATCACTGACATATGATGTGCAATGTGTTGTTTTGCAGCAGCTGTACAGTGCAATTGATAAAATCATTATAAGTTATCGGAATTTTCTATATGTAATTAAATAAGTAATACAAAAGGAGAACTAAAATAATGAGGTGGTGTTCATGAGTTCATTGCCTTTTCAGAAATTGCCAAACTAGATAGATGGATACATCAGATGGATGAACAGAAATCGTTACAACAGGACTCCAGCAGTCTTGGAGAACTCTGATCTCATATAAGTGTAGTGGCTCTCAATTTGGAAGTTACTTTATCAATCAAACACAATTCAGGGGACAATGATTCATTTGACTACCATTGCCCCAAGTCAATTTTTTCCAGTCAGCCCACAATCTCCATTTCAAAATTTGAAACATTTTTTTTCACAGAAACCACTCTCCGTCCTTTTAAAGGTCATCAGAGAATTTAATACTCACCACACATTTTGTAAATCATCATGGAAACGGTTGTGTATGTGGCCTGGTCACACAACAATGCTATTAATAAAAGCGCTGGAGACGTGAGCTAAGTTTCATGGTTCTTTACCGGCCGAACTCGGCACACACGTACAGATCAATAGCACATGCTCAATACGTGCATAATAGCGCATGCAACGACGTGTTACTAAATAAAGTAGTCCCTTACTATACTTTAGGCTATACGGTACAGATACAAATTGGTGAAACAAAGAAAATAGATTGTGCTGCCCTTATCCATCTTACATGACAAAACTCCCTCCCAATTCAAAAAAAACCTGAGTCAAATGAAAATACTCTTTGCTCCTAGAACCTGTCTCATGGATGAACTACTGAAGATCTGTTGCTTTTAGATATTCATCGATGAAGTTGCGAAGGTTTTTGTTTTCATACACAAGGCACCAATTGTGCAATTGATATGTCAAGGTTCTAAAAATAGTTCCCCATTACTGACATTCACTGTGGTAGTCTAGAAGGAATCAGTAAAAAATCAATGCAATTTGGTGAGTACATGGACCTTCTTCCTTTATCTATTTTGTTGCTAAGAAAGTTAAATAGTATAAGCTTCTCAGAGGAATGGCCACAAAAGAAAAGGATGATTAACTTCTAACAAATTAATCCAAATATCACCAATATAAACCACATCTAAAAGGATCATAAGGTAATGACAAAGTTATTGTCTGGGATTTGTTGGACTAATCTTTCTTTGAAGGTTAACATTAAAACACACAATCACTTGCAAAATCAGATCTTTATCAAGACATTGCAACTCTACTGAATAAAATTCCTGCCAAAGTTTTACATCATTTTACCTTTGATTGCTGCATTCTAAACAAACCACTAATATATCACAATAAGATAAAAATGAACAAATCTGACTGTCAGTAATCTTTCTGATCTTCATCTAAATTACTATAATTGTTTTACTACTCCCCATATCCTATGGAGATACCTTGCTTTAAGCACTTTAAGGTAATACATGGCTTACATCCTCATGTTCACTTGAAAACTATTTTAACTTATCGTGTGCTAGTTCCTGATTGATATTGTGGTAACTTGGTAGAGCCGGATTCCTGTCCCCATTGTTGTCAAGGTTTTGGATTCTTTTATACTGGTTCAGAAAATCTGGCCTGGAACCTCTTGTCAGTGGCAAGCTCTCTATGTGCTGTATCTGTATTACACTGGGAGAACCTCAGGTGCCAGATGTATCGGTCTGATCTGAGCACTTCTCGATACAAAAGATGAACCAGACTGCTGATTTGGAGAGGGCAAAAGGTGGGAGTCTGTGCTTCATGTTAAATTTTTTGTGGTGCTCAGACATAGCAATCTTGTCACATTCTTGTTCAACCGACCTGGAAATCTAACGATTAAGTGCCAGATACAAAATGCTGGAGGAACTCAGCAGGCCAGAAAAGTACGGTGGATGTTTTGGGCTGAGACCCTTCAGCAAGACTGGGGGAATAAATATGAGGAGTCAGAGTTAGATTGGAGGGGAGGAAAAAACACAAGGTAATGGTAATAGGTGAAACTGGGAGGGGGAAGGGTGAAGTAAAGAGCTGGGAAGTTGATTGGTGAAAGAGATACAGGGCTGGAGAAGGGGAATTTAATAGGAGAGGACAGAAAACTATAGAAGAAAGAAAATGGGGGAGGAGCATCAGGGAGAAGCATTGGGCAGGCATGGAGATAAGGTGAAAGAGGAACAGGGGATGGGGAACAGAGAAAGGATGTGGGTGACCAGAATTTCGAGAAATCGATATTCATGCCACCAGGCTGGAGGCGACCTGGATGGAAAATATGATGTTGTTCCTCCAACCTGAGTGTGGGCTCATTGTGACAGTAGAGGAGGCCATGGATGGACATGTTGGAACGGGAAAGGGAAGTGGGATTAAAATGAGTGGCCACTGGAAGATCTCACTTCTTCTGGCAGACAGAGCGTAGGTGCTTGGTGAAGTGATCTCCCAATCAGCGTCAGGTCTCACCTATATACAAGAGGCTACCCCTGGAGCACCAGATACAATAGCTGACCCAAAAGATTCCAGATGTGTTACCTCACCTGGAAGGACCGTTTGGGGCCCTGAATGGTAGTGAGGGAGGAGGTGTATGGGCTGGTGAAGCACTTGTTCCACTTGTAAGGATAAGTGCCAGGAGGGAGATCAGGGGGGAGAGGGGAATGGACAAGGGAGTTGCGTAGGGAGTGATCTCTGCGGGAAGCTGAAGGTGCGGGGAAGGGGGTTGTAGGAAAGATGTGTTTGGTGGTTGGATCCTGCTGGAGATGGCAGAAGTTACGGAGGATTATGTGCTGGACATAGAGGCTTGTGGGGTGGTAGATGAGGGCAAGTGGAACCCTATCCCTGGTGGGGTGGCGATAAGATGGGGTGAGGGCAGACGTGTACAAAATGTAAGAGATGTGGTTGAGGATAGTGGAGGAAGGGAAGCTGCTTTCTTTGAAGAAGCCATTCTGAAATGAAAAGCTTCATCCTGAGAGCATATGCGACAGAAACGGAGGAATTCAGAGAAGGGTTGGCATTTTCACAAGTAACAGGGTGGGAAGAGGTATAGTCCAGGTAGCTGTAAGAGTTAGCGGGTTTGTAATAGACTTCAGTGGATAAGCTGTCACCAGATATAGAGACAGAGAGATCGAGAAAGGGGAGAGAGATGTCAGAAATGGAGCAGGTAACTTTGAGGGCAGGGTGGAAGATGGAGGCAAAGTTGATGAAGTGGATGAACTCCACATGCAGGAAGCAGCACCAATGCAGTTGTTGATGTAGCATTGAAAAAGTGGGCCTCTAGCTCTTGGGCCCTCAGAGTCTCCATCTTCCACTCACCCCACCTTTCCTGAATGTCCCAGCACTCCCCCGTCCTCTGACACTGCCAATCCCCTTCTCTCCTCCAATCCCAACTCTCATCCATGCTGGGTCTTCACCATCCCCTCCAACCTTCCCCTCTCTGAGGCAGAACGTTCTGTCCTCAGTACAGGCCTCACCTTTATCTTCCTGCACCCACACCTCAGTGAATTCCATGCCCGCCATGACGCTGAGCTCTTCTTCTGCTGCCTCCATCTCCGAGCCTATTTTTTCAGCAAGGACTCTCCACCCCACACCGATGATCCTTTTTCTTGTCTTCAACCCTCCTCCTCTTCCTGGATACCCTGCCCTGGTCTTCTGCCTGCTCTGGATCTCTTAATTGCCAACTGCTGACAGGACATCAACCATCTCAAATCACCAACCCTCCCCCCAATTCCAGCCTCACGCCTTCCAAACGCACAGTAGTTCCTCCCCCTCTTTGCTAACTCTGACTCCTCTTCTCTTTTTCTCCAGTCCTGCTGAAGAGTCTTGGCCCAAAACGTTGACTGTACTCTTATCCATGGATGCTACCTGGCCTGCTAAGTTCCTCTAGCATGTGTGCATTGCTTGGATTTCCAGCATCTGCCAATTTTCTGTTGGTAATGATGAAGTGCCGACTGTTTTACTTAAGAGGGTGGTTCTCCTCTGTGATCCAGACTGCAGTTCAAGTACCACCAAAGGCCAATGTTAAGCAAGTACTCGCAGTATTGAGTTCAGCTATCAGAAAACAAGAAACAGTCTACCACACCTTTCATTGTAGACTGTAGGGGATTATTGGGGACTTCAATGAGACTTTTTTTAAAGAAATCTCTGCCCAATTATTATCAATATGTCACTGAAGCTTCTAGGAAAGAACACGCATGCCTTCTTCAGGATTGAATTCTGCATTTAAACACCTAGGCTTGATTCACTCCCACCATACAAGCATAGAACATTGAACATAAAACAGTACATCTGGACCTGATGGTTGTAGGAAAGTAGCTGTTCCTAAACCTGGTGGTATGTGACTTCAGGCTTCTCTAACCCCTGTCTGATGATGGCATGGTGGGATCCTTGAGACAGTGCCTCCTGTAGATCTGTCAATAGTGGGGAAGGCTGTGCCCATGATGGTCCAGGCTGTGCTGACAACTGATAGTGGCTGCTTGCGTTCTTGCGCATTGGAATTGTTCTACCAGGCTGTGATGCAACTGTACAGGATACTTTCAACTGTGCTGGTACATCTTCTTCAGGAAGGCTTTATGCATTTAAGTATCTGGACCTGATTCACTCCTACCCCACAAGGACGGAATATAAAGTACAGTACAGAATGGTACAGTACAGCACAGGAACAGTAATTAATACCACAATTCTGTGTCAAACTAATTAAACTACTGACATCTAATTAAACTAATCCCTCCCACCTGCACATAGTCCATATTCCTCCATTGTTTGGATATTAAGAACCTTTTAAACACCTTTATTGCACTTGCTTTCTTTGCTATCATGGCAGCACGTTCCAGGCGTACACCTCTCTGTAAAGGTGTGCCCTGAAAAATTCTAAAATACTGAAAAATTCTTTGCAGATGTCTAAAACAACTATAACTACAATGGTAATGTCAACAACATTAACCAGTTGTTCAAAACTAACAAATGTTGAGAAATTTATAGATATCTTTGGATTCAGAAGAAGAGTTCATAATCACATATTCAAAAAAATATACGGGATCCTGCCACCAAGCATTTTTTTCCTTGCCCCCACCTTCTGCTTTCCACGGGGATCACTCCTTATGTAACTCCCTTGTCCATTCCTCTCTCCCCTCTGATCTCCTTCCTGGCACTTATCCTTGCAAGCGGAACAAGTGCTACACCTGTCCCTACAGCTCCTCCCTCATTACCATTCAGGGTCCTAAACAGTCCTTCCAGGTGAGGCGACGCTTCACTTGTGAGTCTGTTGGAATCAGTTACTGTGTTCCGTGCTGCCTGTTTGGCCTCCAGTATATCGGTGAGACCCGACGCAGTTTGGGAGACCACTTTGCGGATCACCTACGCTCCGTTTGCCAGAAGTGGGATTTCCCAGTGGTCACCCATTTTAATTCCACTTCCCATTCCCATTCTGTCGTGTCCATCCGTGGCCTCCTCCACTGTCATGATGAGGTCACGATTAGGTTAGAGGAACAACACTTTATATTCCGTTTGGGTAGCCTCCACTCTGATGACATGGACATCGATTTCTCGAAGTTCCATTAATGCATTCCATCCCCCCCCCCTTCACCGTTTCCCATCCCCTTTTCTCTCTTTCACCTTATCTCCTTGCTCACCCATCACCTCCCTTTGATGCTTCTCCCCCCTTTTCTTTTTTCCCTTCTGTCTCTTTCACCAATTTACTTCCCAGCCCTTTATTTCACACCCTCCCCCTTCAAGTTTCACTTCTCACCTTGTGTTTCTCTCTCGCCTCACCCCACCATTTAAATCTACTCCTTGGCTTTTTTCCCCAGTCATGCCGAAGGGTTTTGGCCCAAATGTTGACTGTATTCTTCTCCTAGATGCTGCCTGGCCTGCTGAGTTCCTCCAGCATTTTGAGCGTGTTGTAAAAATTAATTTATAACTTTTCAAATCCAAATGAATTAAAATGCTTAAAACAAGTAAAACTCAATTAGCACACACAAAATGCTGGATGAACTCAGCAAACCAGGCAGCATCAATGGAAAAGAGTAAACAGTCGACGTTTTGAGCCGAGACCCTTCATCAGGTTTGGGTTTGGGTTGGTTTGGGTAATCTTGAGAAGGTCATCAAAATTCAGGGTGCAATTAGCCCGATGGAAGTTCAAGGAGCTGGGTTAGGTACAGTAGACAGTCTTTTAAGCAAAGAGAGGAGGAATGGGCTAAGAATTCTATACTTGAATGCACGTAGTGTCAGAAATAAGGCAGATGAGCTTGAAGCTCAGATGAAAATGGGGAACTACGATATTGTTGGGATAACGGAGACATGGCTGCAAGGGGATCAGGCCTGGGAATTGAGTGTACCAGGGTATACGTGCTATCGTAGAGACAGAAATATGGGAAGAGGGGGTGGGGTGGCCCTGTTGGTAAGGAATGAGATTCAGACCTTAGCAAGAGGTGACTTGGGAACAGGGGAAGTAGAGTCTGTGTGGATTGAGCTGAGGAACAGCAAGGGTAAAAAGACCCTAATGGGTGTTGTGTACAGGCCCCCAAACAGTAGTGTGGATATTGGGTACAAGTTGATTAGGGAGTTAACATTGGCATGTGCTAAAGGTAATGTAGTCGTTATGGGAGATTTCAACATGCAGGTGAACTGGGAGAATCAGGTAGGTGCTGGACCCCAGGATAGGGAGTTTGTGGAGTGTCTAAGGCAGGGGTCAGCAACGTTTACCACTGAAAGAGCCACTTGGACCCGTTTCCCACAGAAAAGAAAACACTGGGAGCCGCAAAACCCATTTGACATTTAAAATGAAATAACACTGCATACAACGTTTTGTTTTGCCTTTATGCTATGTATAAACAAACTATAATGTGTTGCATTTATGAAATTGATGAACTCCTGCAGAGAAAACGAAATTACATTTCTGCATGCAACAAAAACATTTTGAACTCCGAAAAAAAGACGTTGGGTTGAAGGTTACTTTTAAGTAAAATACTCAACGTCTATTTGAGTCCTTCTTGTATTTATGAAAAACGCCAAACTTAAATTTGCCGTCAGCAGCAAACCAAAAATAACGTCAGCCAGCTGTCAACCTGAAAAATAAAAGGACTATTTCACTGAACAATGAAAACATATGAATATACGTAAAATAATAGGCAATTAAAATATTTATCATACTTGTTCAGGTTGACTCACACCTGACAATGCAGTCGTATTCAGTAGGGATGGATCGATGCTTAGGGGAGTGACCGGGAAGGATAATGTGTTTTTTTCCTCTCTGAACTCACAGAAGCGTTTCCCAAACGATGTTTGCATTGCGATGATTGCAGAATGTAAATACTCCGAATTTATCATGTCGTGACCTTGTTTGAACTCTCTCAAATTGGGGAAGTGAGACAATGGGCCTTTCTGTAAATCTCTGGCAAGCACTGTCAGCTTGCGCTCGAATGCCAAAACATCCTCAAACATGTGCAGGGCTGTGCGTCCTTTCCCCGAAGAGCTGTGTTCGGCGTGTTCAGGTGCGCTGTCATGTCTACCATGAAGTGTAGCTTTTCCAGCCACTCTGGCTGTTCCAGCTCAGGAAAGGTGAGCCCTTTGCTGCCCAGGAAAGTTTTCACTTCTTCCAGACAAGCGACAAAGCATTTCAGCACCTCCCCTCTGGACAGCCAGCGATAAAAACACGTTGTAGCGGTGTGCTACACGCAGTCAGTAAACTGCAGTCAAAGATAGCTTTATTCGAACTAAACAGCCTTGCTTTTAAGCCTCCCTCAACCCGCCCCCCCATGGGCGCGGATGCTGCAAAAGACACGTACTCACAAACCCCCGTAGGCTATCTCCCTTAGCCTGAACGCTGGCTAATTGTGAGCCGGTTCGGATGTGTCAGGAAATGGGTCGCCACAACGTCTTATTTAGATTGTACAAGATCACCATAATCTTCAAATTTAGATTTACATTTCAAAAACTAACAAACTAACATAAAATACATTTTAATTAAATACTGACCATGTAGCGGTGTGCTACACGCAGCGCTAAAATTATGACACGGAGTCGGTAACTGCAGTCGAAGGAAAAAACTTTATTCGAAATCTTCAGCCTCACTTTTAAGCCTCCCTCAACCTGCCCCCCCATGGCGCAGAGGCTCCAAAGCTCTGTGCTCGCAAACCCCCGTAGGCTATCTAATTGTGAGTCAGTTCGGATGTGCCAGGAAAAGGGTCGCCACAACCAATTATTTCCCAAAGCAACAGGGAGCCGCAGCACAGACGTAAAAGAGCCACATGTGGCTCCGGAGCCGCGGGTTGCCGACCCCCGGTCTAAGGGATGTATTTTTGGAACAGCTTGTGCTTGAGCCAACCAGGAACGAGGCTATTTTGGACTTGGTGATGTGTAATGAACAGGAATTGATAAGTGATCTTGAACTAAAGGAGCCATTAGGAAGTAGTGATCATAACATGATAAGTTTTTATCTACAATTTGAGAGGGATAAGGGCAGATCAGAGATGTCAGTGTTGCAATTAAATAAAGGAAACTACGGAGCCATGAGGGAAGAGCTGGCCAAAGTTAAATGGGTGGATGCCCTGGCAGGAAAGACAGTGGATCAGCAGTGGCAGATATTCTTGGGCATAATACAAAAGATGCAAAAGCAGTTCATTCCAATGAGAAGGAAGGATTCAAGGAGGGGGAAGGGGCCACAGTGGTTGACAAAGGAAGTCAGAGATTGTATAGCATTAAAGAAAAAGAAGTATGACAGGGCTAAGATGAGTGGGAATACAGATGATTGGGAAAGTTTTAAGGAGCAGCAGATCTTAACTAAAAAAGCAATACGGAGAGAAAAAATCAGGTATGAGCTCAGTCTAGCCAGGAATATAAAAGGGGATAGCAAAAGCTTTTTTAGCGATGTGAAGAGAAAGAAGATAGTTAAGAACAATGTTGCCCCCATGAAGAATGAATTGGGAGAAATTGTTATGGGAAACAGGGAAATGGCAACAGAATTTAATGCGTACTTTAGATCTGTCTTCACCAGGGAGGACACAAGCAATCTCCCAGATGTATGGATGGGCCAGGGTCATAAGATATCAGAGGAATTGAGACAGATTGACATTAGGAAAGAAACTGTGATGAGTAGACTGGTAGGACTGAAGGCTAATAAATCCCCGGGTCCAGATGGTCTGCATCCGAGGGTTCTAAAAGAGGTGGCTCAGGAAATTGCGGATGCATTGGTAATCATTTTCCAATGTTCCTTAGATTCAGGATCAGTTCCTGAAGATTGGAGAGTGGCTAATGTTATCCCACTTTTCAAGAAGGGAGGGAAGGAGAAAACGGAGAACTATCGCCCTGTTAGCCTAACGTCAGTCGTGGGGAACATGCTTGAGTCCATTATTAAGGACAAAATAGTGGCACATCTAGATGGCAGAAATAGGATTAGGCCGAGCCAGCATGGATTTACCAAGGGCAAATCATGCTTGACTAATCTGTTGGAGTTTTTTGAGGGTGTAACAAGGATGTTAGATGAGGGTAAGCCAGTAGATGTTGTGTACCTAGGTTTTCAGAAGGCATTCGATAAGGTGCCACATAGGAGATTGGTGAGTAAAATCAGAGCTCATGGCATTGGGGGCAGGGTTTCAACATGGATAGAAAACTGGTTGGCAGATAGAAAGCAAAGGGTAGCAGTGAATGGGTGTTTCTTGGACTGGCTGGAGGTGACTAGTGGGGTACCACAGGGCTCTGTATTGGGACCACAGCTCTTTACGATTTATGTCAATGATTTAGATGAGGGCATTGAAAACTATATCAGCAAGTTTGCTGACGATACTAAACTGGGTGGCAGTGTGACATGCGAAGAGGACGTTAGGAGAATACAGGGAGACTTGGATAGGCTGGGTGAGTGGGCAGATACTTGGCAGATGTCATTCAATGTGAATAAATGTGAAGTTATTGGAAGCAGGAACAAGAGGGCAGAGTATTGTCTGAACGGTGTAGAGTTAGGTAAGGGAGGAATGCAAAGAGACCTAGGAGTCCTAGTTCACCAGTCAATGAAGGTGAATGAGCAAGTGCAACAGGCAGTGAAGAGGGCAAATGGAATGTTGGCCTTTGTTACAAGGGGAATTGAATACAAGAGCAAGGATGTCCTTTTGCATTTGTACAGGGCCCTGGTGAGACCACACCTGGAATATTGTGTACAGTTTTGGTCTCCAGGTTTAAGGAAGGACATTCTGGCAGTTGAGGAAGTGCAGCGTAGATTCACTAGTTTGATTCCTGGGATGGCAGGGCTGTCTTACGCAGAGAGATTGGAGAGATTGGGCTTGTACACGCTGGAATTGAGGAGATTGAGAGGGGATCTGATTGAAACGTTTAAGATAATTAAAGGATTTGATAGGATTGAGGCAGGAAATATGTTCCAGATGTTGGGAGAGTCCAGTACCAGAGGGCATGGATTGAGAATAAGAGGTCAGTTATTTAAAACAGAGTTGAGGAAGAGCTTCTTCTCCCAGAGAGTTGTGCAGGTGTGGAATGCACTACCTCGGAAGACGGTGGAGGCCAATTCTCTGGATGCTTTCAAGAAGGAGCTAGATAGATATCTGATGGATAGGGGAATCAAGGGATATGGGGACAAGGCAGGGACTGGGTATTGATAGTGAATGATCAGCCATGATCTCAGAATGGCGGTGCAGACTCGAGGGGCCGAATGGTCTACTTCTGCACCTATTGTCTATTGTCTATTGTCTATTATCAGGACTTTGTTCCTTTCCACTTTACTCTTTTCCATAGATGCTGCCCGGCCTGCTGAGTTCCTCCAACATATTGTGCATGTTTGGATTTCCAGCATCTGCAGATTTTCTTGTGTTGGTAAAATTCAATTAATTTAAGAGAATGTAAATTACCTTTAACTTAGCTCTCTCATTCGCTGTCGTTCTTCCCCCATTGCATTGCATAGAATTATTGAATCTACCCCAAGTTTACCCCACAAAACCTGTGATTCAGGAAGCTGGAGTTCCATTGCTAGGTTCCATGAGCCCTACAAGATCTGTATCCAATCAGGAAATTGTCGGCAAGTACCTTCAGGAATTCAGAAATAAATGCATATGCGCTCACCGGAGCATGAGTTTTCTAAATTGGGTATCATCAGTATTTCCAAGCAGAACTGCTTGGATTTCACACTGAGTCATTGTCATATTCAGAGAACAACAGAATTGAAAAGTGTAAGTACACATGGAATCATGCTAAGTATTATCACTTTATTACTGTAAAATATAGAACACGCGTATAGAGTTACTACTTCCATTGTGCAATCAGTTTTCAGGTAAAACTGTCACAGAAACTGGATAAAATTTAGAGCCTCTGATCTCTGCAGGAATAGAATACAAAAACAATCATTGTGATCATTGTGAAATTGTGATAATTTTTCATGAAAAGATGCTTTAGGAGAAGATTTCGGTCCAACCATATGACATCACTCAAGATGAAGTCCAATGTATTCCACTCTGCAGTGGTTCCAAGAGAGGTTTTCCAAATGCATTCTATAAATCAATCTTCCAATACTCTTACATTTCCCTTTATATTAAATTATACCATTGCCTGACAATAACCTTTCTCATTTTGTCTGTTCTTTGCAAATGTCAAGATGCTTGGAATATTTATTTCCCTCCCTTGGTCACCATGTCTCAATAATGACAAATACATCAAATGAGTTTATCTAGATTTATGCCATTTATCTATCTTTGTATAAACACTTAAGGCATTTCTTTGATTTTAAACTTCACTACCATTTTTTGTTTAATTCAGCTTTGTTCACTTTGCACAAACAGCTGTAAACTCTTAACCATGTAAAGCTCTGCCCATTTTGAATGAAGATCAGGTAGCTGTTAGTTTGACTCTGGAACTGTAGACCTTTTTTTACTTGCAAATTCTGAAGTCAACCCAGAACAGAGCATTTAAGAACATTCAATTTTCATCACTGGTATGACCAGCACGTATTGTTCATTCCTTACTGGCTTTGAGAAGGACATGGTGGACTACTTTCTGCTCATATGCAAATAAGGACAACATTGCCTCTATGAGATGGGTGTTGTGATGTACTAAATTTTGTAAAATATTGCATGAAAATCTGAACAACTCCAAGTGACAATTTAGCACTTTGTGAGCTTGCAGCAAATAAGATGTCAAGGTGCCTGTACAAGTCAAAGAGTGTAGGTTTAATGTTTTACGTTTGCAGATAGTGGTTAGAGTCTTCATGAGGATTGGAGGGTGGCTAATGTAACCCCACTTTTTAAAAAAGGAGGGAGAGAGAAACTGGGGACTTATGGACCGGTTAGTCTGACATCGGTGGTGGGGAAAATGCCAGAGTCGATTATCAAAGATGTGATAACAGCACATTTGGAAAGAGGTGAAATGATTGGACAAAGTCAGCATGAATTTGTGAAAGGAAAATCATGTCTGATGAATCTTATAGAATTTTTTGAAGATGTAACTAGTAGAGTGGATAGGGGAGAGCCAGTGGATGTGGTATATTTAGTTTCAAAAGGCTTTTGACAAGGTCCCACACAGGAGATTAATGTGCAAACTTAAAGCACACGGTAATGGGGTTATGGTATTGATGTGGATAGAGAATTGGTTGGCAGACAGGAAGCAAAGAGTGGGTGTAAACGGGACCTTTTCAGAATGGTAGGCAGTGACGAGTGGGGTACCGCAAGGCTCAGTGCTGGGACCCCAGTTGCTTACAATATATATTAATGATTTAGACGAGGGAATTAAATGCAGCATCTCCAAGTTTGTGGATGACATGAAGCTGGGCAGCAGTGTTAGCTGTGAGGAGGATGCTAAGAAGATGCAGGGTGACTTGGATAGGTTAGGTGAGTGGGCAAATTCATGGCAGATGCAATTTAATGTGGATAAATCTGAGGTTATCCACTTTGGTTGCAAGAACAGGAAAACAGAATATTATCTGAATGGCGGCCGATTAGGAAAAGGGGAGGTGCAACGAGACCTGGGTGTCATTGTACACCAGTCATTGAAGGTGGGCATGCAGGTACAGCAGGCGGTGAAAAAGGCAAATGGTATGTTGGCATTCATAGGAAAAGGATTTGAGTACAGGAGCAGAGAGGTTCTACTGCAGTTGTACAAGGCCTTGGTGAGACCACACCTAGAATATTGTGTGCAGTTTTGGTCCCCTAATCTGAGGAAAAACAGTCTTGCCATAGAGGGAGTACAGAGAAGGTTCACCAGATTGATTCCTGGGATGGCAGGACTTTCATATGAAGAAAGACTGGATCAACTAGGCTTATACTGACTGGAATTTAGAAGATTAAGGGGGGACCTTATTGAAACGTATAAAATTCTAAAGGGATTGGACAGGCTAGATGCAGGAAGATTGTTTCCGATGTTGGGGAAGTCCAGAATGAGGGGTCACAGTTTAAGGATAAAGGAGAAGCCTTTTAGGACCTAGATGAGGAAAAACTTCTTCACACAGAGAGTGGCGAATCTGTGGAATTCTCTGCCACAGGAAACAGTTGAGGCCAGTTCATTACCTATATTTAAGAGGACGTTAGATATGGCCCTTGTGGCTAAAAGGATTAAGGGGTATGGAGAGAAAGCAGGTACAGGGTTTTGAGTTGGATGATCAGCCATGATCATACTGATTGGCGGTGCAGGCTCGAAGGGCCAAATGGTCTACTCCTGCACCTATTTTCTATGTTTCTATGTTTCATTGGCCTCAGGCACTAGTGGCATGAGAACAAAACAGCAAACAGTTTAACTGTCTTCAGATTCGTCTGGAGATCCAAGATGGAGCAGGTCATCATGCACAAGTCCCTGGACAACGGGGGCAAAAATGTCCCCAATGTCTCCCTCACCCTGATGGCCAGCTTCATGTGTAGCTGCATCAGGTCATGTGTGGATCCCAGGTACGTGGGCACCAAGTACCACTATGTACCCAGGTTCTACCTGTCGTCCTGGCTACGAAAGATGGGTCTGGCCCCTTTCCCGCGCAACACCCCTGTCAGCTGGTCATTGCTGCCATACCTGTCCTTCATAGAGAAGTTCTTTCAGGTCAACGCCTTTGACCACAGGGCCATCAGGCAGTGGTCAACACGTAAGGTCCTGCAGGCACTGCAGGAGAAGGACGTGATAGATACAGTGGGGTGGTTCCCTGAGCTGACCATCCAGTTCATCTGGCAAAATGCCTCATCGCCATACCTCACCAACAGGCACCAAGACCTTGCCTGGCTCGTGGTGAGAGGGGCCCTCCCAGTCCGATCCCTCCTGTACACCCAGAATGTCTCCACACCCCTCTGCCCACGGGAGGACTGCAGTGAGGAGGAGTCGGTGACCCACCTCTTTGCACACTGTGGGTTCACCGAGAAGGTGTAGAGGAGGATGGAAGGGACAGTGTCGAGGTTCATCCCCAGTAACTGCGTAACAGAGGACTCTCTGATCTATGGGCTGTTCCCAGGGACGCACACGGAGAACAACATCCGGTGCTGCTGGCAGATTATCAACTCGGTGAAAGACACTCTTTGGTCGGCCCGAAACTTGATGGTCTACCAGCACATGGAGATGTCTGAGGGAGAATGCCGCCAACTGGCACATTCTTGGCTGCAGGAGTACGTGCTGAGGGACGCACTCAAACTTGGTGCAGCCACAGCAAGGGCCCAGTGGGGAAGGACCACAGTCTAGGGTTCTTCTACCGTGGGAGTTGAGGGGTAGGGGGGCGGGGTGTATAACCCTGAACTAGTGTATGTAAATATGAAGTAACAGAGTGCCACCTGGGTGGCAAAACTGTGAAAATGTAAAGACTGTAATGGAAACATTTGTAAAGGATTGAGAGTCATTGAATGGTTTATTGTACATAATTTTATTTTTGAATAAAGTATATTTTGTTTAATAAAGAAAACTGTCTCTGCATGTCACTCAATGTTTGTGAAACTCCTAAAGGAACCATGGCACGAGAACAAAATATCAAATAGTTTGTCTACCTCTGTGTGTCTTGCTATCCTCTTGGATTGAACCCCTGTTTATTGAGGTACCTTTGGGACTTTACATAGGCTGAGGAATCCTAGACCTAGAATGGACCCAAAGTGATTTCATGAGTCAGAATTCAGAGCTCCTCTTACAATAGTAATAATCAAGTCCCCCGACAACAATCATGTGAAGACCAAGAATCATGAACCCTGAAACCTTTGTAACTTATTACTTTGTATTTTGTGTGGTTTATTTGTGTTTTCTATTTATAAGAAGAAATTAGGCTTAAGTTACCTTGACATTACTAGTACCTCCAGTTGAACTCTGTCTTTTTGTGTGTTTCCCCCTACCTGTCAGTCTGTGGTTTTGTATTGCCATGTGCTCCTGCTCTACTCTGGCCCCTGGATCACTGAGTACTCAGTCTCTCATCTGTTTCTCATTATTACCTGTATTGCTGCCACTTGTGTCTCATTGTGCTCCACCTATCATCTGCCTCTTTGTTTATTGCTCAGTGTATTTCAGCCCTGTGTTTTCACCTGTTTTTTTTTGCCAGATTGTGCCAGTGAATTTTCCTGAGCCTTTCCAGCATTTATATCTGTACTCTGTCTGTCTGACTATTGACTCTGCCTGTTGCCCAATTCTGGGTTTTGGATTTCTCTGGATGTTTTGATCTCTGCCTGAACTTTGTTGCCGACTTTGTTTGCACCTCAAGATTTGGTAGTCAATTAATATCTCTGTGTACACAGTACTGGGTCTGTGATTGATTCCTTGTTCCAGCATTCATGACAGTAGAATCTGGCCAGAATGGATCCAGCAGACCCTGAATGTCTGAGAGCTGCCCTGGAACAACAGAGATTGATGCTGGGGAGACACCAGATCCAGCTGAACTCTGTGTTCAGAGCAGTGGAGTCACTTTCTGCCAATGTAGATAATCTTGTGGCCCAGACTCAGTCACTCCAGCTGTCCCAGAGTGCCCATCAACATTTTGAAGCTGCATCTTCTGCCCTGCCTTTCGCATTCTCGCCCATTCCTCCCGTCCAAAAGCCCCGTCTGCCTCCTCCAGAAAAGTCCTCAGGTGAGCCTGGTACCTACCACTCTTTTCTTTCCCAGTGCACCCTCATTTTTGAATTACAACCAACAACATTTCTGACTGATCGAGCTAAGGTAGCCTACATCATCACCCAACTGTCTGGTTGAGCGAGAGAATGGGGAATAGCCATCTGGGAGGCAGGCTCCCCTTTCTGCATTAGTTTTTAGTTCATTTCTGAGGAGATGAGAAAAGAGCTTGATTGCTCCAAACATGGGAGAGAAACTGCCCGGGAAATGCTGCACATGCACCAGGGGCGCAGATCTGTGTCAGATTACGCCATCGAGTTCCGGACCCTAGGTACTTCCAGCGGCTTGGAAACTCGGAGACAAAGTACGACACCTTCTTGAATGGCCTCTCTGAAGACATCTAAGATGAGCTGGTCACCCAGGACCTTCCTGCCACCTTTGAAATCCTGGTGGATTAGGCCATTCATATTGACGTTTGCCTTCTGCAGTGCCGCAGAGGGAGGGGGTCCAGAAGATCCCTGGAGTACCAGGTGAGTTCTGAACTCCTTGTCAGTCTACATTGTCCTGCCGTTGCCTCCATCTACAATTCCCGTTCCAGAGCCCGAGGCTATGCATGTTGATTGTACCTGCCTGACACCGACTGAAAGACAAAAGAGAATCAGCACCCTTTCCTGTCTGTACTGTGGCTAACCAGGCCACTTCATCACCACTTGCCTAGTAAAAGCCAAGCGCTCACCATTAGGCTGAGGAGTACTGGGGATTGTGATTGTGACCCTCCTCAAAACCACTCACTTTCATACCTGTTTCTCTGGAGTGGGGTGTCCAACACCAAGCAGTCTCCGTCTTGTTCGAATCTGGTCCAGAGGGGTGTTTTATCGATTTCCAGCTTGGCTGCCTAGTGGGGATTACCCATGTCTGCTCTCTAGTCACCATTACTGGCCAACACATTGAGCAGTCAGAGACTGGCTAACATCACCCACATCACTGCTGGGCCCTGCTGGGTCTCAGTTTATCCAGAAACCACCATGAATAGTTAACCCTTTATGTTACTGACTCTCCTCAAGCTCCCATTGTCCTGGGCCGTCCCTGGTTAGTTAAACACAACACCCACATTGGCTGGCTCAGTGATAAGATTGTAAGCTGGAGCCCATTCTGTCACTCCCACTGCCTCTGCCATGCTCAGATCTGCTTGTCTCCAAGCCCGGATCTCTACCCCCCCCCCCCCCCCAAGGAATTTCCAGACCTTAGTGCCATCCCTACTGAATACATGGACCTTAAGGCTGTGTTCAGCATGTCCCGGGCCACTTCCCTGTTTCCTCATCCATTTCATTGTGCCATTGACCTCAGAAGTGGCACATCTCCCCCAAGGGGCTGCCAGTGTTCCCTGCCCATACCTGAAACAGGAGCCATGAATAAGCACATTCAAGACACTCTGGCTGCAGGCATCTTCCGGCCGTCTTCCTCCCGTGCTGTGATTTTCTTTGTTGAAAAGAAGGATGGCTCCTTGCGTCCATGCATTGATTACCGGGGACTGAATGAAGTCACTGTTGAGAACAGTTGCCCTCTTCCACTCATGACCTTGGCATTTGAACTATAAGGAGCCTCAGCTTTCACCAAGCTTGATCTCCGTAATACCTACCATCTTGTCTGCATCCCAAAGGGGACAAGTGGAAGACGGCCTTCAACACCACGTCAGACCATTATGAATATCTGCTCATGCTATTCCCTCTCACCAATGCCCCCACTGTCTTCCAAGCCCTGGTAAATGACATTCTCAGGGACATGCTGATCCAATTTGTTTTTGTGGATCTCGACAACATCTTCATTTTTTTTCTAAGTCCCTTGCTGAACACACAGGTCACAGCCGCAGAGTTCTCTGGCACCTTCTGGAGAACCAGCTCTTTGTGAAGTCTGAGAAATGTGAGTTTCATTGCAATACGGTCTCCGTCCTGGGGTATGTAATTTCAGGCTGTTCTATTCAGATAGACCAACAGAAGATCAAGGCGGTAGTCGAATGGCCCCAACCTTCGTCTCATTGGGAGTTGCAACACTTCGCTAAATTCTATCGCCACTTCATCAGGAATTACAGTACAATGGCGGCACTTCACATTGCTCTTACCTCATTGGCTGTCAGATTCTCCTGGTCCCCTGCTGCTGAAAAAGCATTCTCTGACCTGAAGGAACATTTCACCTCTGCCCCCATCCTGATTCGACCTGACACTGACCAGCAGTTCATTGTGGAGGTGGATGCGTCTGACATTGGTGTAGGAGCTGTTCTCTCTCAGCGCTAGGCCAAGGATGAGAAGGCACACCCCTGCGCCACCTTCTCTGACTGTCTCACTCCCACGGAGCAAAATTACGATGGTGGAAACCAGGAGCTGCTAGCTCTGGAGGAGTGGAGGCATTGGCCAGAGGGAGCAAATTCTTAGTCTGGACCGATCACAAGAATCTGGAATATATCCATACGGCCAAGCATCTCAACTCCTGTCAAGCTCATTGGTCCCTGTTTTTCCTCAAGATCCAATTTTACTCTGTCCTTCCACCCCAGTACAAAGAATGGAAAACCTGATGCCCTCTTCCAAAGATTTCCTTCCTCTGAGACCCCTGAGGTACCTGATGTCATCCTCCCTGCTCACTGTCCCGTGGGAGCAGCGCAATGGGACATTGAAGCCATGGTGCAAGCTGCTCAACAGAGTGTCACAGCCCCTAGTCAATGCCCCACTAACCATGTTGGTTCCAGCTCTGTCCACTCACGGGTATTGCAGTAGGGTCATTCTTCACGATTACCTGTCACCCTGGAACCAGGCATGCTCAGGCTTTCATCAGTCGGTGGTTCTGGTGGCCCTCCATGGGAGATGACGTCTGCAACTTTGTCTCAGCCTGCTCTGTCTGTGCTCAAGCAAGAACCCTTGCTGGTCTGTCACAACTCCTGTCTATCCCCAAGAGACTCTGGTCCCACATTGCCTTGGATTTTGTCTTCCTCCATCAGATGGTAACACTATCATTCTCACACTAGTTGATCATTTCTCCAAGTCTGTATATTCTTTCCTTTACCTAAACTCCCATCAGCCAATGAAACAACCAAATTATAGTACTGCATGTTTTTAAATTACCTGTACATGGTTTCCCTGTTGATGTTGTGCCAGACAGTGGTACTCAATTCACATCCAACTTCTGAAGGGCATTCTGTAATCTTCTGGGTGCCTCCGTGAGTTTGTCTGCAGGATTCCACCCATAGACCAATGGCCAGACTGAACGGGCCAACCAACAGCTAGAGACTGTATTGTGGTGTCTGATCTCCCAGGACCCCTCTGCATGGAGTCAGCAGCCACCCTGGGCCAAGTACACCATGAACTCTCATCCAGCCTCCTCCACTGGTCTGTCCCCCTTCAAGTGCTGCCTTGGCTACCAGCCTCCACTGTTTCCTGCCCAGGAGGAGGAAGCTGGCATTCCATCTGCTGAGGCATTCATTTGCCATTATCAGCGGACGTGGAGGTACACTCACTCTGCCCTTCTCTGTGCCTCTGCTAGGGTCAAGGGTCAAGCGTCAAGCTGATTGCCATTGCTCCAAGGCCCCATGTTACCACCAGGAACAGCGTGTGTGGCTTTCAACCTGAGACCTGCCCCTCAAGGTGGATTCCCACAAGCTCACCCCACTCTGCTTCATCAACCCCTTTCCCACTGCTAAAGTCATCAGCCCTGCTGCCATCCATCTCAAGTCCCCTTCCACTCTCCGCCACGTTTATCCCACCTTCCATGTGTCTCGCATCAAGCCTTTCATGTGTCAGCCCCTGTGCCCTGTCCCCAAACCCCACCCCCCATGGCTCTTTGATGGGTCAGAGGCCTTCATGGTGCATCGATTTCTGGACGTTTGTGACCAGGGCCGTGGCCTCCTGTACCTTGTGGACTGGAAGGGCTATGATCCTGAGGAGAGGTGCTGGGTCCCTGCCCGTAACATCCTCAACCCCTCTCTCTTCAGGGACTTTCATTGGCAGCACCCAGCTCTACCTGCTGTGACGCAATGAGACTTCCATAGAGGGGAGAGGTACTGTTAGTACCTCCAGTTGAACTGTCCTTTTGTGTGTTTCCCCCCTAGCTGTCAGTCTGTGGTTTTGTATTGCCATGTGCTCCTGTCTCCGTTCCTGCTCTACTCCGGCCCCTGTATCACTGAGTACTCCATCTCTCATCTGTTCCTCACTATAACCTGTATTGCTGCTACTTGTGTCTCATTGTGCCTCTCTGTTTATAGCTCAGTGTATTTCAGTCCTGTGTTTTCATCTGCTTGTTGCTAGATTGTGGCAGTAAACTTTCCAGAGCCTTTCCAGAATTCATATCTGAACTCTGTCCTGATATTGACTCTGCCTGGTTCCCGATTCTGGGTTTTGGATTTCTCTGGATGTTTTGATCTCTGCCTGAATTTTGACGCTGACTTTGTTTGCACCTCAGGATTTGTTACTCAATTAATATCATAGTGTGCACAGTACTGGGTCTGCGATTGGATTCCTGCTCCAGCGCTGTGACAGTCGTGCTTGTATGCCTATTTCCACATCTCCTGCCAGTCCAGTTAGTCTGGGTCTGATCAGCCCAGCCCATTACAGCTCTGCTTTCAGGAGGCTGACCATCCTCTCATCAATGCCCTGATGTCAAGATATCAATCCTGATGATGATGTCACCAGAGTGACCTGGAAGGACGGAGCATCCACAGTGTTCTGAAACTTAACACAAAATCACCAAAAAGGCCTTTTTAACCTTAGAGTACAGTATTTTCATTGATTGAAATTCTTACAGAATTTAAGTGTGATTAAGGTTAATGCAATGTTTATTAAATAGCAAAGTGGTTCTATAATTAAATTAATGGATAAATTATTAAGAAGCCTGGACAAAAGATCCAAAGGCATGAACTCAGGTGCCAGAGGGGCAACTGTGAGGTTTTTAAATTAACTTAATTAAATAATCTGGGATTAAAATATCAGTAATAAGGAATATGGAACTATCAGACTGTTGGAAAAACTCACATGGTTTACTAATCATTTTTGGGGGAAGGAAATCTGCAATACAGATGTGACTCCCTGTTCAATCAGCTGCCTTGTGAAATAACTATCGGTACAAATTATTCACAACATAGACTGCAAAAGTTTATATGGATTTACTGCAAATTCTTCGGAGCATTTGGGATAGGTATTAATATTTTAAAAATCCATTAAGATTGTACAAAGCTTCTTATCAATTCAGAGGCAATGCAATTCTGCCCTTAACTACCCATTGCATATTTTCACAAGTGACCAGAATATCTTTTACTTTGCAAAGTGGGAACTTATAACGTGTTTCAGATATTGAAAATAATTTTAAAACAGAAATGGCCATGTATGCGACATCTCTTTTAGATTGCTATCTGTAGGATCAGAGGCCCAAGAAAATTAAGGTTTAAATTATTTTTTGTGGGATCAAGAAGAACAGAAGCAGCCCATCATCAAACCAGATGTTCATAACTGCATCCACAACATACCTTCTCATAGCAAACAGCCAATAAGGTGCATCAGCCTCAGTCCAACAAAACACACTTTATGGAATAGTTAGCCTGATAGTTACAGCATATTTAAATGAGGCACAGTCCTCAAAATGGCTCCAATTTCTTCAGTGCCACAATACATAGGTTGATGATCTACCCAAAACATTTTAAAATTTGTTTTTGATAAATGAGTGTAGTTAGGATGTTGAGCTAAAGAAGTGCTGGTGATTTACTGAATTATATTCTGCTGACTGGAAGCAGGGAGGAACATACAACAGTACAGGCCCTTCACTACATGATGTTGTGCTGACCTTTTAACTTATTCCAATTTCAATCTGACTCTTTCCTCCCACATAGCTCTCCTTTTTACTTTTATCCATGTGCCAACCTAAGAGTCTCTTAAATGTCCTTAACGTATCAATCTCTACCACTGTGCCTGACAGCACATTCCACGCACCTACCGCACTATGTTTAAAAAAAAACCTACTACTGACACCAACAACCCCCCCCCCCCCCCATACTTGCCTCCAATCAACATAAAATTATGCTCTTTGCCATGCTGGCTATCCACCCTATTCCTCTTAGCATCTTGTGTTGGTTGTCCATCGATTCTGACAATGGCGTTTTATAGTGAAATAGCTGTTGTACTAGGGCAGTTCAACACCCTCTGGTCCAATGGTATGAAAAATCATCATGACCAGAAATTAATGCAATACTGCAAGTGATAGCTAAGCCATTTTATAGAGATGCAACAATACCTTACGGCTCTTGAACTTAATCTCCTGATTGATAAAAGACAACATACCATATGCCTATCACTTTGCATGGCTATTTTGAGGGATCTATAGACATGTACCTCAAGGTCTGCCACACTATTAGAATCCTGTCATTAACCTTGTACTCTGTCTTCAAGTTCCAAAGTGTATCACTTCACACTTTTACGAATTGAACTCTGTCTGCCCAATTCTCAGGACCACTCTTGCACCCTGTCACTGTCTCATTGCAACCACCAACAATCTTCTACACTATCTACAACACCACCAAACTTTTGTGTTATTTGCAAACATACAACTCCCCCTTTTACTACTACATCTACTGTATGTCATTTTAAAGGTTTCCTTGCTGTTTGAGTTATTGATGAGGAAGGTAAATGCAATGTTAGTATTCATTTCAACTGAATTAGAATCTAAAAGTAAGAATGCGTTACTAAGGCTTTAAAAGGCATTGGTCACTTGGAGTACTATGAGCAGTTTTCAAAGGTTTCCTTATCTAAGAAAAGATGTGCTAGCATTGGTCCAGAGGAGGATCAGGAGAATGGTTCTGGGAAAGAAGGGGTTAATGTATGAGGAGCTCTGGCTCTGGGTCTGCACTTGCTGGATTTTAGGAGAATGACGGGGTTCTCATTGAAACCTATCAAATTCTGAAAACTCCGAATAGAATGGAGTTAGGGAGGATATTTCCTATAGTGGATGAGTCTAGGACAGGGGGCACAGCCTCAGACTAGAGGGACATTCATTTAGAACAGAGCAGTAATTTCTTTAGCCAGAGAGTTGAGAATCTTTGTAATTCATTGTTGTAGGTGGCTGTGGAGGCCAAGTCATTGAGTATCTTTAAAGCAGAGGTTAATGGGTTCTTGATTAGTCAGAGCATCAAAGGTTATCGGAAGGAGGCAGGAGGATGAGTTCAAGACGAATAATCAATCAGTCATGATGGAATGGTGGTGCAGACCCAATGGCAGAGTAGCCAAAACCTGCTCCTATGTCTTATGATTTTACACCACGTCTTCTCAAACTAATGATGAAATTCAACTGCTATAATGCCTTTTCAGCAGTGAAATCTAAGATGCAATGTTGGGGCATTCATAATTTTTTCAATTCTTCTAACACCTCTACTTCTGAAGACTAATGCTTCTCAGATTTGTTGTGTTTACCATTTCTCCATACAAAGGAGTTAGGTAGAATGATCTTAAAAATGCAGAGATGGGTAATTTTACCAATGGATATTACATAACTATGGATCATTAGCGATAGCGATTCAAAAGATAGTTCTGCTTTCCTTCCCTTGTCATTTCCTTCAGAGTTAATTGTTTTGATGGTATAATTGGAGTTGGGTACAGATCTCATGCTTTTATAGTATTCTCTACAGAATGTCAAGTTGCTTGTCACCTCCCCCTCATATCATTAACATACAGAATTGTAACTGCCACACACTTGTGGATCTGCCATACATGTCACATAGCAGCAATGAGGCACATGAATCATCAACTCAGGCAGCAGCCATACGATGTTGTGGGTGAAAAAGCTTAGCATAAACAGATTAAATAAGATAAGATGCTGGCTATGAAAATGAGGTGAATATCAGCAACACTGTAAGTATGGTATTTTCCAACAGAATAAAGGATCAACTTCATTTTTGAATATAAAATGACACATTTTCGTTAAAGTTGCCTGAAATCTACAAACCACCAACCAGCCTAGCATCTATTCCCACATATTTCCACTCCTTAAACTTTTGTTTCTCCAAACAGTAAATATTTTTTCAGTACAGGGGGAAATTGAAGAAAAATGAATGTTCTTCAACTTATTTCTTAGATTTTCATAATCCCATCTCTCTGCAGAAAACTTTGAGTGGATAATTAAAAGTTTTCCTTCCTGTCGTAGACAGTCTGTTCCAGCATTGGTTCAACATATGAAGAATAGTAGTGACAGTGTGATCATGCGAATCCAGTATGATGCTCTCCCGAGGGGTTTTAATTGAGAATGTGTATGCGTGATTATGTTTAACATGGGGAGGCTGAGGTTTAGGCAGTCACTACACAGTCCTTTGTCAATTGGGGTTAGGATCCAGTTGCATAGCATCAAGATGACTAGGGCCCCCTCACTGTTCTAGTCTTCCTCTGCTTTCACCGTCATTGTGATCATCTTCTGCCGGTTCTACTGCTGAGCTCTTGGTTGGATCGTTCCTTGTTTGCAACCTCCCCTTGATCTTAGCACCATACTGTAAGTGCCTCTACCAGGAGCCAATCTACAGATGGCATCACTCTCAGGATCTAAGGAACTCACAGACCTCTCCTCCACGACAAGGTGACAATCCTCTGAGAAGAGTTGAAGAATAAAGGTCACTTCACTTTGCCCAAAACATTCCTCAGATGTTAATTTGATTTCTCATAATCACAGAATTAAATTGCTGGAGATTATGTGTTTGATCTGTCGTAACTTCTCAGTTTTACTTAGAGTTTATGTTGGTTATGGAAGCAGGACCTTACCTTTCCATTATCCTGCATTCTCTCTATCTCACTATTTCTACTTCTATTTGAGTTACGTGTATGGAAGAAGCAATTAGTTTCGGAGCTGTGTTGAATGACTTCATGCTCTCATGGCATCACTTAAAATGCCAGCCCACTTATGTCTGACTGCCACCTCCTCCACACATCATTAATATTCAGAATTACGTCACCCATTGGACCGAAACCCAAATTCAACTATTGAAAGAGGGTTATACAATCCATCGCATTGTCAATTTCTTCAAGAAAGAAACATTTGAAGTGTAGTTTTTTTTTCCAATTAATTACGTAGATGTTATTTTGGGTAAAGACTGAAAGCAGATGCTAAGTGTCTGCAGTGCTAATGGAATTATCTCTTTGGAAGTCTGGATCTCACAAATAATGTTGCTTACCATAACTTGTCTAGAGGTGTTAAGAGAACCAACTGTCAATCTAGTAGTAATGACGAGATGCAGTTTTCAGGGAGCAGTAAATACAGATGCATATCTACAGAAAGTGCAGGGGGTAGTGGAGGTGGTCGGAGGGGGTAAAGAGTGGAGAAGTGCTCTTGCTAAAACTTGGCAACATGCAGAAAAGTGGATCAGCGACCAAGAATGTAGATACCAAAGACTGCAGATGCTAGAATCATGACCAAGAATCAGGCCCAAGTTCACAAAACTGGTGTTTTACCCACCTATAAGAAGGACACCATCTCATACTTTTAATCAAAACCAACTCTGGAAAGGTGTCCGTGACTGTTTTTCATGAAGACTCTGAAAAACTGCTATTTGAACAATATTATGAAGATATCACTGACTTCTGCACTAAACGTTGACAAACTATACTTGAAAATCTCCTGATTGTTACGCAGAAATCGTCTGCCATATTTCACCAAAGTAAATATAAAATGTGGATATCCCTTTACATACCAGTTTGATTCAAAATAAATGCAGTGCATGCTTCCAAATAACTGTTTGTACTTAGGAAAGAATGTTTGGCCAAGCAGTAGCTACTAAAGTACTGTGCAAACTTTTAAAAATGGTTGCAAGCTGGCACGCCAATAGTTATTTAGGGCTTCTGCACATCTTCTCCAATGATTGTCACTTTGTTGTGGTTGAGAGGCTTGTTCAGTCAAACTATGTTTCAATTAGCTGTATACATGTGTATGGTCGAATGACAATAAACTTGAACTTGACTTGAGTTCCTATGATGCCAAGAGTAATGCCAGCTGGAGCTTAGCTCCTGGTAGCGTCACTCATTCTGGTAGGTTCCAAAGACTTCAGCAGTGGAGTTGGTGAAAGATGATTGCATTATAACAACAGCAGTGAAGGTGAAGAAAGGCTGCAGCAGTGAATGGTCTCCAGTCATTTTGTATTCAATGCTACATACAGGCATTCTCCATTAAGGGAATGCATCCCAACATCCTGGATAAAGTCCCATGGTGATCCCAGATTGGCCTCTACAGCCAACCGAAGACCCACTAATAGACATCTCTTAGGCCAACTTCACACTTGACTCGGGTGATTGCACGACTACTACTTTATGTATGATATGACCATTATGAGCCTTTAGCAGCCTTATCCAGTGTTGGCTTTGTTAGAGTGACTTTTGGGTTTAGGTCATTTACATTTAGCAAATGGCTTTGTTTACCAGTCTTCTGTTCCTTGAAAATGTATTGTGGATTTAATTTGGAACAATGCATTCCTAAAAGCTGCGAATCCCAATCCACATGCTTCTGGCGTCTGTGGGATGGATGCGAATCAGAAGGTGTGAAGTTTGTATGTAGCTTTAGAAGAAAGCATTGTCTATACTTTGTAAATATGGAATTGTCCTTTGTGTTTAGTAGGTAAATATCGGGCTCCACGTTGGGCCAGCAGAGCTTTCCATCAAAAGCGCCTCCGTATGATGCCTGCTGTACCTTGTTTTGTCAAATAAAGAAGCTGCTTTGTATCTACCAGTAATTCTCTCCAGCAATGTCATTCACGCGACAACAGGCTTCAACAGCAATACCAAGATTGCACATTTTGTTTATCAAACTATTCAGGTCAATTTGCCATTTGAATCATTGGTACTTGAAAAGACTACTGAATCACACTCTCTGAACACAAAATTCACCTGTAATAATAAAAACTTTTAGCATCTGATTGTAAAATTGGAAAATCACCCAGCAATTACAGAAACCCACTCAATTTATTTTAAAGTTAAATCTGAAAATTACCTACAGATAATCAATAGGCAGCAAGCTAAAAATCTACCCCCACTCTTCCTGTTTTAAAGTTTTTTCTTTTGGATGTGGGGCAACATTTATTACCCATATTGAATTATTCTTATGGAGGTGATACGTTGCCTTCCACAACCACTGTACTCCTTTGAGTGAGGACACTCCCACAGTACTGCTGAATAGGAAGTAACAGAATTTACAAACAGGCAAGGGAACAGCAGAAATACAAAATCAAATAAGTTTGCAATGTTGAATAATTGAAGGAGAATAGAGTTGAGGAGTTAAGGTTTTTGATGCTATTTTTATGTACTGCTGTAATTTATTTAAGGTTTAGGTACAACGGCAAGATCTTCACAATTAAGTTTGTTCTGAACCATTCAAGAAAACTCAAGATCATTGGCCTTTGATTTCCCGAACAGTTAAAAAGATTGGAATGATAATTTAAATACCTGTATATGTTTACATTAAAGGCAAAATTACCTATAAGCAATATAATTTTGCAAACAGTAAAAATGTATCTAATTGTATACTTTGATATTTATTGTAATGCAGAGACTCTCTTCATAAAAAGAAACTGATCTTGATTATTAACGTATTTTCATACTGCCTGAAATACTTCAAAATTGCTAACAAATAATAACTTGGTGGTATTTTCTGTATTACTGATCTCTCAATTGTTGCCTGGAGTAAAGTATTAATGATGGAAAGGTTCAGTAACTCCCTGTAGTTTTGCATAGATTGACAGAACAGAGTTTTGAAATTCACAGTGCCCTCGGGCCATTCAGTTTTCTCACATAGAGAAGTAAGTTACTTGATTCAGTTAGTTTATAACCCTGAGCATCAAGACTTTCATTGGACGTACAGTGCTGTTCTTACTACTTTAAAGTTAAGCATTAATAAATAAAAAAACATTTTTAGCACATAACATGTTCTGATCACAAATTGTGTGCCATATATATTATCCTGTGGTCCACATCTGTAATTCACTCAGCTGAGGAGACTATGGTGATTTGCTACCGCTGCCTCAATTTCTGTACCTAGCTATCAGTTTTTATGAAACAAATTAAAATGACAGTTCAGATTCATGAAGGAGTCAAACTGGACATAACGGAGGCTGTGGTAGGATAAAGAACCCTACAAAAAATTCCTGGGAATTCTGGACAATGTTTCTCACTCCCTACATGCCACCTTGGCTAAACAGAGAAGCTCTTTCAGTAATAGAGTAAGACAACTGCTCAGCTCCAAAGACTGCTGCATGAGGTCATTCTTACCCTTGGCCATTAGGCTCTATAATGAGTCAACCTATAGCCAGGGAAGAGATGAACCCCTCCTGTTAGACTGTTTGGGTTACTTATTTTTTATTCTTTCTTACTTTTCTTCTAATATTTGTATATCTGTGCACTTGTAATGTTACTGTGACACTTTAATTTCCTTTGGGATCAATGAGGCATCTATCTACCTACATGGAAAAAACAGATCATGATATACTCCAAATTGTCATACTTATTAGTGTCCAGCATGTGTGACATAAGTTGGTGAATTTTAAATATTGTGCATTGATAAGTCTACCAATCTGTAAATTGCTCCATTAGTAGCCAAATAAACACATTAACACGAAATACTATTTTATTATGTTCAAAATGTATTATTATTTGTTTCAATTTGTCACGTGGAAGCATCCACATTGATTTTCAAAATCATACCATCTTCTTGAACCTTGACAATTCTTAACAGTAGTTGGATACAACTTGGTGGCCTGCAGGTAATGACACAAAATACTGTACACTGGGGGAACTCAGTGGGTCTTGCAGCATCTACAGAGGGAAAAGGAGTTACTGTCCAGCCTCTGCAGTCTGTTGTGTCTCCAGCCTGCTTTCCAAATGCCTCAGGGTTAATAAAGAAGTTCAGTGCATTAACTTGTGAGCGGACATACAGATCAGATCAGATATAATTTGCAGGATTTCTCCTCTAAATAAGATAAGTAAACACTCAAGCTTTTCGTGACATTCATTACAACATGTTTTTGCTGAACTTTTAAAATTAATTTAAAATTGGACTTCAAATTCGCTGAAATACGAATCCACAATCAGCAATTAAAGCATTTATTTTTGTTTCCCATCTTTCTTTTCTGCAGTGATGGCAGACTGTTTTAGCAACGTGGCAATTTCTTAGCTCCTTGAGTTGCTGTCACATGATTGGTTGATTAGATATTTGCATTAACAGGCAGGTGTACATGTGTACCCTAATAAAGTGGTCACTGAGTGCAGATTTCTTCAACTATCATTTAGGAATGCAGGAACATACTGGACCCTTCAATGCAATGATATAGTCTTTTTAGTGCTAATGTTGAGACCTCAAATGTGTTGCTTGTAAATTACCTTGGCTTGAAATGTCAGAGAATGCCTTATGTATATTCCAATGAAATTTTCTTTTGAAATTTTGAGAAATCTGCTGGGATTAAAATGGAAAGAATCATGTTTTCTTTCTCTCATCGGAAATATTGTCATTTAAAATGATCCAAATAACAATTAAAATCCTCTTTTAATACCTTACTATTTTGGTACCAGCCCAATTGTTGGCAACTCATTGTTGTGCATTTTTGAAAAATGCAAATGTTTGATTGTAAAAACAAAATATTGCCAATGTAGTAACTATAATTACAATAAAGAGCAGGACAAAGGCATGTGCTAATTAGGATGTAACCATCTTTATTCCTTCTTTTCTGCCAGCCTCTATTGGTAAATTCGTACAAGCCAGCAATACTGCAACTCAAAGCCAGAGACCTATCCTTAAGGAAAGTCCATGATTTGTACACCCATCTGCAAAATAGCATCCTTTGTCCCATGTTAGAAAGCCAGTAAGTTTTCCTGTTTAAGAGTTCATCAGCACATCATTGCCGAATTAAAACATAACATACCAAAATACTCTGCTGTTGATGTAGCATCTGCGGAAGGAGAAAGAGGATTAATATTTTAAGATGGTTAATGCAATCATAGGCCATGTTCTGATGGAAGTGTAAAAATTAAGCATCCATGGTTTTGTCTTGTTTTTTAATCCTTATTTACAGCATTACTTTGCAGGTTAATTATAGGAAGGGCACCTGAGGCTGCAAGCTGCAGAAAAAAAAACCACGCAAAACATAACGCATCCTTGTTGGTGTAACAATATGAAAAAAAATCACTTGAACTTACTTCCTGTAACGCCTGAATTTGCTTCCAGGAAGGCTGGTTTATTTGATTGACAGCTCGCTCATAAACAGAGAGGCCGCGGCTTCCGGACAGGGCCGGAAATTACCGAGATGTGACGAAGGTAGCCGAACAGCGGCCGATCGCTCCAAACAGTTGAAAGCCTGAACTTGTGTGGCGGCCGCGGACATTAGGAGCCCTCGGTGCCTGTGTGGCTCCGGGCCGAGGACTGTAAGTAGCCTGTCGGGCTCTTCCCTTTTTACTTTGATTGATATTGGTTGATTTTGGAAAAGCAAATGATACTTAAGTATTTTAATTGGGCCGAAGCAGGCGTTCGCAACCCGGCGGTCCCTGAATAAATGGGAGTGGGGGAAACTTCACAAAGCAGCAGGTAATGATGGACACCGTGCTCCGGCCCTCCTGGGCTCATCTGAAACCAGCGACACACGCTTTTATTATCCTAAAATGATCCTTGCTCATTGGGAGGATGAACCTCTACCGGATTGGGAAAAAAGATAGCAAAACATTCGAGAATATTGACTGTTATTTGACTGACAGAAAATTAATATGTGGATCCTGTGATGAGGATGTGCCAGAGCTTGTGCTAGTCATTTGTGGCAGCCAAAACGCGCCGCGTATTCCCTCTCCTCGGTCGCATATGAACCTTTCAGTCGGGGCTTCCTGAGGCGATTGGTTAGCGACGAACAAAGAGATTGTCCCTTTCTTCCTCCACCACCCCGACTCCCACTCCCCTCCCCCTCCGTCCTCACCCTTTGGCCCAGCTGAGTTGTATAATCGAGCAGATGAAATAAGAATGTTGTCTTCGCTACCTAATTACTTCTCTCCCGCAGACACATAAAATCTTTTGGAAAGTTGCATCTCGTTAAACATATTTAAACTCTTGTTGTTTCTGACCCACGTAGGGGTTTGTTAATGACAGTTTGATATGGCATGACAAAAAGGTGTTAAAGCCTTTTACGTTATTTCATCGTCTGTTATTTATAAACCTACCTAATGGTAATTTAGATGACTAAACTAATATTGTACCTGATAGCTAACTTGTTGGGCTAGGTTTTAATTTACATCAGCAATTGAATAGTAAGGGCAAAAGTGCAGTTGGCTAATTGGATCTTTTGAATCTTTGAAGGTGGTTCTTTTACAGCAGGTAAAGCTGAAGTGGGGAGCATAGCTATGGGTGGCTGAAGAACTTGTTTTTTTTGTTCTCGGTTTCTCATTTGCATGTCATACTGCATACTCTAATCAATAGTAGATGTCAGTCTTTGTCATTAAAACACTTGTATTGTGCTAATTTGTTACTTGATGTTCTGAGAAATAAAGAACTGCAGCACCAAGTAAACTTTCTGGGCAAACAATTTTGTGCATACAAAGTTGCATAACATGAAAATCTGATGGATATCAAATAATCCATTACCTTTAGGAAAGAAAGCCCAGTCTAGTTTCATGTAATGTCAGTGTGAATAACTTTCAAATAACTCATTGGACTGCAGTTGTTTGTTTTCAATTGGTTTTGTTTTATAAACAACTAGATTACTTAAACATCTAAGCAACTAAAGATAGGTTCTAAGAACAGACCATGTGTCTAAACTAAAAGAAATATGATTGGTATGATAATGGTATTGAATTTGCATCCTGAGGCCTAGACTATTCAACTCTACTTAATGGTTTGGGGTTTTTAAATTTATCAAAATATGAAATCAGTTTTAATTATAGTTGCTAGATTGTTGTATAAGACCCATCCTTTACTAAGTTCCTTCAGGAAAGGAAATTTTCCTTTCTTATCTGATTGGCCGATATATACATCCAGATATATTATGGAGGTCTCTAAACTCTTCTGAAAATGGCAATGAGAATGAGTGTGAAATAACAATTGCTTATTTTACTTGTGAATTTTAAAAAAGTCTCCAGTGGGGAAAAACATTGACTTTGAGTGTTTTGAGATAAACAGCTGGGTTACTTAATTTAAATCCTATATTTTAAATCAGCTTTTAAATGTGGAGAAAGGTTGATTAATTATACAAAAGTTTATCCTCAGAATATCAGAATTAATGTATATTGCAAAGATGATTTTCAGATCTGTTGCTGGGTTTACCTACTTTCCCCTCCAAAGACATTGCAGTTTGAAATGTGTTGAATTTGGTTAAACAATGTAAATATCTTAATTGTAGCATGAGCTGGTGCCAGTCAATGAACAGTAACAGGTTACAGTTAATCCACCTCTGTAGTCTTGTGGGGCCTTGAATGTATGTACACAAACTTTAATACATTTCACGAACTAAATTACTTGAACACATGGTAGCATAGCGATTAGCGTAATGGTATTACAGCGCCAGTGACCGGGGTTCAATTCCTGCTGCTGTTTAAGTGTTTCACATTTTCCCCTTGACTGCCTGGGTTTTCTTTGAGTGCTCTGGCTTCTGTCCACATTCCAAAGATGTACTGGTTTAATAGGTTAATTGCTCACATGGGTGTAATTGGGCAGTGTGGGCTTGTTAGGCCAGAAGGGCCTTTTGCCATGCTGGATCTGTAAATAAAATTAAAATATTTTGTTCTTGTGATTCAGACTTAAGCAGTATCAGAAATTGGTATCTAGTGATGTGACAGAATCTGAAAATGTTTTGAAGTTGCTTTTGCTTGTTATGTTCTGTGAATTTCAGACCCCCAGATCAGCTTTTTCTATGTATTTAAAAATGGGTTACTTAAACCTTGCTGCACTGTTCTCTTTGTATATTATGGAATAGCTTATTTCCTTACCTCCATCTACCAGTGAAGAGACAAGGACACTGGGGTCACCACAGGGCTTCTAAGTAGATAGGCCTCTGTTCAAGCCTGCCTAATGTCATTGAAGGAAACAGAGGAAGATGCAGAAAGATAAGCACAGCCACCAACTATGAGAAGAATTGTTTTCTTTGATAAAGGGGAAATACTTAAATCAACAAAAATGTCTGCATGATTTTAGCAGCTGATTGATTTGATCCCTTTGGAATGGATATTGAAACCCACAAATTATGTTCCGGTAAAGACATGCTGAAGTGCCCAGGCAGTAATGTAACTGCCTTAGTAAATGTAGCTCCTTCAATAGGGTTCTTGGGATTTGAAAACTGTAGTATGATGTGGTGGAATTGTCCAGTGAATCTGCTGTTTGAGACTGCTTTGAGAAGGCTTTGGGTCATCCATCAATTATGTTTCACCTCTCCATTCGAAACAAAGTGCTACATATGCTGGGCCTCTGAAATAAAAGAAGAAAATGCTGGAAACGTTCAGCAGATCACAGTTTGTAAAGTGGGAGAAAAAAGGTCCATGAATGTTCATCAGGTCATCAGTGTGAATTGCTAATTGTTATATTCACAGTTACTTGACCCACTAAGCATTTTGTTTGCTTCCCATCAATTATAATTTTAACATTGAAGGTGTTCAAATCCAAATTTTCTGAATGTGCTTCCTCAAAAGTCCTGCAGGAATTTCTGTTCTTAGCTTTAACTTTTATAGCATATTTCACCAGCATATTTCATAAGACAAAGAAGCAGAATTAGGCCAATATCATCAATAGCATAACCTGTTCAACCATGTAGATTTTATGGCCAAGAACTGGATTTGTGCCTGTACTTCGTCAGGAGGCTCCTATCTAAATACAACACAGTTTGCTGTGGCAACTGCTCTGTCTGGGACTACAATAATCTAGAGTGTGCACATAGTTTAGCACATCATGGAAAAGAGCCTCGCCTCTATGGCCTTAATAAAGAGCCAGCATAATCAAAAACTCCACCCACCCCAGATGTTCTCTCTTCTTCCTTCTGTCAAGACAGACAGTGCAAAAATCTGAAAGTGTGTTCCACCAGTCTCCAGGGCTATTGACTGTCAAATCCCACTGTTATAAGTCTATTGAATGGTCCCCTTTTATAAGATAGAGTATTGACCTCATAAGCTACCTCATCATGACCTTGCATCTTATTGTCTATCTGCACTGCAGTTTTTCTGTAACTAGCATTTTATTCTGCATTTTGTTGTTGCCTTTTGTACTACCTCAGAGTACTGATGTGATAAAATGATTGTATGAATGGCATGTCAAGCAGCATTTCACTGTGGCTCAGTGCATGTGACAATAATAAACTAACTTGCCACACGATTGGAACTGTCTGAGATGGTTTAGACTTTTTAATCACTACTGATCTGTCTTTCATGAATCTTAAGTTGTGGGAGATGAGGAGAAGGAAATAAAATACTGGGTTTGAGAGATGCAGGTCACAGCAGTTGCTGGAAATCCGAAATAAAAACAAATGCTTAATACTTTGCCAGTCAAATTGGTTCAGTGGAGAGTGTGGGGGGGAGGGGGAGGGAGCAACATCTGACCTACAGGTTCATGTCCTTAGATCTGGCTAGTTCTGACACAAGCAGGAAAGGCAGACCTCTGACATATTGGTTTTAATATTATCCTGGTGCTGCAGCATAGTTAAACAAGATGAGGTACAATTAATGAACTTGAATTGGGCTTTGTGGAAGGTAAAATGCTAATTAGGTAACTGCTTTGCAGGACATTTCTGTATCTGCGAGGGTGCCTTTGATCTTCCAGTTGCCTATCACTTCAGTATTCATTTCATTCCCACTCTGAATTCTTTTTGATTTCCAATACAGTTCTATTCAAGGCCTGAATGCATTTGGAACAGAGATTATCTTTAGTCTAGGTACATTGCAATCGTAATACTCTAATGTTAGATAGCCTTCCTCTTTGGTTATCAAACTGCAACTCAAATTTTATTTTTTTCTACAGAAACCTGCAGAATATTTCCTGGATTCTTTTCTTTCTGATTTCTAGTATCTTCTAGGTTGTGCTTCTCACAGTTCCAGCAACACTCCCCCCCCCCCCCGCCCCATTTTTATGCCCGCATCTCCCTCCATTTACCACTCCACTTGACTGATTAACAATGATTAGCCTTCAACACCTTCCAGTGGCATTTCTCACATGGATTCTTTGTCTCCTCTTTCAGAGATTCTTTGCTCTCCCCATTCCTCCCTTGCTTCATCCCCACCCCTTCCCAGTGATTTAAAATATGCTTGTCCTCATTTTTGGTTTTGATGAGAGATGAGCAATCTAAAATTTGAACTTTTTTTCTGTCCATGATCAAAGTTTATTGCCATATGCACAAGTATGTGCATGAACCAATGGAATGAAAAACTTGCAGCAGGAATACAGGCATATAGCATCAGATAAGCAGCATTTCCAAGAAAAGTTGTACATTTTTTTGCCTAGAAAGAACCCAATTAGAACAAGAAAAATAAGTCCTTTGTAGTGCAAAGTGGTCTAAGTGTTGTCATACTAAGTTGGTAATTGGGGTTATGCAGATTGATTCAAGAACAGAATGGTTGAAGGGAAACAGCTTTTCTTGAATTTGCTGGTGTAGGGACTTCAGGCTGCTGTGCCCCCTCTCTGATGGTAGCTGTGAGAAAATGGCCAGGCCCACCTGGTGGGGATATTTGACAGATGTTTCTGTGAGGCAGTGCCACATGTAGAACATATTAATGATGGGAAGGGATAGAATTGGAGCAAGGAAAACGGCCTTTGGCCTAACTGGTCCATCCTGACCAAGATGTCCATCCAAGTTAGTCCCATTTCCCAGTATTTGTTTTTTAACCCCATAACACTTCATGGCAGCTGATTCCACATAGATACCATCCTTTGTGTAAAAGTGAAGTTCATTTTAAATTTTTTCCTTTTCCCCTTAAACCTATGCCTTGAGCAAGTTCTTTATCTAGTCCTTGGTATTCCAACTCTGGGGATAAAAAGACTGAATGTATTTACCCTAGCTATGCCTCTCATGATTTTATGGACCTCAGTAAGATCATGTTTGTCTCCTATAGTCTAAGGAATAAAGTCCTAGCTTGTTTAACTTTTCCCTATAACTGTATTCCTCAAGTCCTGGCAGCATCTTTGTAACTCTTTGCTGTACTCTTTTTCCAGTGTAATAAATGTTTTCCATAGCAGGGTAGCAGCATCTTGTACATCTGCACCATAACTTCCAACTTTTATGCTTAGTGCCCTGATTTATGAAGGCCAGTGTGCCAAAAACATATTTCACCATCACGTGTACTGGTGCCTCCACTTTCAGAAAACCATGGACTTGTACTCAAAGATCCCTTGTTCCTTCTTGAACATGACTCTCCAAAGTACAACACCTCTCACCCCTTTGTCGATAACCTACATTGTCCACTATATCACCAATTTTAGTATCATCTGCAAATTTACAAAACATGCCTTACGCAATCTTATCCAAATTTTGATATGGATAACAAACAATAATGGACCCAATACCAAGCCCTGAGGCACACCACCATTCACGGGACTCCATTCCGAGAAAGTCGCCTTCCATCACCGTGCGCTTTGTATTATTAGGCCAATTGTGTATGCAGTTAGCCAGTTCTTCCTGGATTCTATGTGATTCAACCTTCCAGAGCAGCCTATCCTGTGGAATAGCTTTACTGAAGTCCATGTAGACCACATCTACTACCATGCCCTCAACAGCATTCTTGGTCTCCTCAATAATTAAAAACCAGGTTTGTAAGATATGATCTCACGCACACAAAACCATGTTAACTACCTAATATATGTATATTTTAACTCTCAGAATAGAAAATAGAATTGGTCATTATAAATTGTCCTGTGGTTAAGTTAGGATTAAATAGGTGGGTTACTAGGTGGTGGGGCTTGATGGTTGGGGAAGGGGCCTGTTCAACATTATCTCTGAATTTAAAAACAAAAGAATCCTCTTAAGTAACTTGCCACAGATTTTGGAGTTATTGATCTATAGATCACAAGCTTTTCTCTGCCACCCTTCTTAAAAGCACAACATTAACTATGTTCCTCAATCTTGAGGTTAATAATGGTGCAAATATCTCAGCTGGTTGAGTGGTATCGCAACAACAACTCTGCACTCCTGTGGACTTCAGGAAGGGGAAGTTGAGGGAATACACACATCCTCATTGTGGGATCAGTAGTGGAAAGGGTGAGCTGTTTCAAGTTCTTGGGTGTCTACATCTCTGAAGATCTATTCTGGGCCCAACATATTGATGGAAATACAAAGAAGGGACGACAGTGGCTGTATTTCATTAGGAATTTGAGGAGATTTGGTAGGTCACTAAAGACACTTGCAAAATTCTATAGCGGTATGTGGAGAGCATTCTAACTGGTGGCATGATCTGGTATGGAGGGGCCAATGCACAGGATCAGAAAAAGCTGCAGAAAATTGTAAACATAGCCAACTCCCTCATGGGCTAACTAGCCTCCTCAGCATTCAGGACACTTTCAAAACATGATACCTCATAAAGATGACATCTATCATTAGGGACCACCATCACTCAAGACATGCCCTCTTCTCATTCCTGTCATCAAGTGGGAGGTACAGAAGCCTGAAGAGACACGCTTAATGTTTAAGGAACAGCTTCTTCCCCTTCACCATTGGATTTCTGAATGGACAAGGAACCCATGAAAACTACCTTATGACATTTTCCCCTTTCTTTTTGCACTAGATATACAATATATTTGTACTGTTGAAATTTAGTTTTCATTGTGTAATGCAAAGTACTGCTGCCATAAAACAATAAATTTCACGACATGTAGTGTAAGTGGTTAGTGCGATGCTATTAAAGCTAACGGCATCGGAGTTTGAAGTTCAATTCCAGCATCTTCTGTAAGGAATTGGAATGTCATCCCTGTGGGATGTGTTTTTTTTCCCTGGTGCTCTGGGTTTCCTCCCATATTCCAAAGACTTACTGATTCCTAGGTTGGTTGGTCATTGTAAATTGATTAGGTTAGGGTTAAATTGAGGGTTGTCTGGATTTGATAGGCGGTGTGGTTGGGCCTATTCTAAATAAGTAAATATACCAGTGATTTTAAAGACTCTGATTCATAGTGTGTCATGTTTACACATTCAGAGTGTCATTAGGTCTCATTGTTCTATTTGTAAACCCAGTGCTTCCTCATTATCTCTGAGCAGTATACCCTTCTAATATTTGCATTGTTGTTGCACAGACTCAGCCCCTCAGTGTCAACTTGCAGCAGGTCCTTGGACTGCAGTGCTCTTGCATAACGCCATTGCATTGACTGCATCAACTTTCAGTGCATCCTTCGGCACATATTTCTGCAGTGTGAAATGTGCCAGGTAGCATTCATTACTGGGCACCTTGTTCCATTGGAAGATCAAATGTTTTGGGCAGACCAAAATGTATCTTCCGTCATTTTCCACTAGCATGTTTGTTTTGATAAATGTTTCTGGGAACAACTTGCAGAACAGAATACTGTTACATGGCTGCTTGCATAGAAGCTTGTCAATGATTCTAGCATCTTATTTCAAACCTTTACAAATGCACAGTTCAGAGTGGATGATTATCTAATCCTCTTTGTAGTTGTCTCAAGGGCGATGAGCAAGAAAGTCCCTGCCTGTGAAAGAATAACCTGACATGGGGTGGCCTGTCTCACTGGCAGCCAAACAAGATTTTACCATTTATCAGAGAGTTCTGCCGATGAGGCATTTTGCCATATGTTTTGATACTAGCTTCGGAAACTGTCACTTAGAATTTATTATGTCGTTCTGCAGTGTCTGCAGACCACTGCCTGTGGTTTTGTGGTCTTAAGTAAAGTTTTGTATTCAGAAACTTTTCTGGGAGGAAAAGTAGTGTTGTAAAACCCAAATGAACAGAACCTAATACGGCAACAAGCCCAGGCCCGTCCTTTGCAACTATAACTTCCATTGTAATTGGTTTGTATTAATTGTTTAACAAAAGCTTGTGTTTTGCTGCCAGTTTATTGGAGGCTTGGCAGGTGTAAGTATTGGAATTGTCACATGTTCTGAGATACAGTGAAAGCTTGTCTTGCATACCATTCTTATAGATCAAGTCATTACAGTGCACTGATGGACAAGTAAAAACAATAACAATGCAGAATAATGTTAACAGCAGTGTAGGTAAACAATAAGATCACAAAGGTAGATTGTGAGATTGAGACCATTTTATCACACTAGGGAAACATCTAGTAATCTTTATAGGGGAGAATCTGTTCTTGAGTCTGGAGGTATGTGCTTGCAGATTACTGTATCCCGTGGAAGACGGGAGTATAGAGGATGTCTGGGATGGATTGGGTGTTTGATTATGCTGACTGCTTTAATGAGGTATGAGAAGTGTATTAAGAGGCCATGGAGGGGAAGCTGGTTTCAATTACGTGTTGACCTGAGTCCACAACACTTTGCAGTTTCCTGCGGTCATGTGCAGTTGCCATATCAAACCATCATGTATCCAGATGAGATACTTTTTATGGTGCAGCGATTTTTTTTTAATTGATAAAGGTCAGCAGGGATCTGCCTTTCAGCTCTTGTGGAAGTAGAGGCATTAGTGAGCTTTCTTGGTTGTGGATCAGTTTGGGCTATTGGTGTTAGTCAGTTCCAGGAACTTGAAACTCACCCTCAGCTATGTTGTCAATATCAGTTATGGAATATCATGGACTTGCAATTTTCATGCACCCCAACCCTTTGTCCATGGAAATGGTACTACAGCAAGTGTATTTTAATAAATTAAAAGATAGCAACACTAATTAAATCTAGTCAGAAACTCGGAACCAAGAAAATTAATAATGCATACAGTCCTATCTGATTCTTTTAAAGTCCAAATGATTGTCCAAAGAATCAGATGGGCATTCATAAAGAGTACCCTATATTTGTCTTTATGATGACCCTCTTCATTGAATTTTCAGAAATCTGATTAACGCAATTAATTTACATGTGTATATAACATTTCATGAATGGACTATTACAATGTTGGAGTGATACTTTATTTATGTTAAAATGTTAGCCAGGATGAGTTTGCACTCATTGTTTCTATCATTAGTAACAGGAGAGGTTTCACAACATTTTTGTGCTTCAAAACATTCTACAGTTAATGAATGTACCTTTTGTCTCATCATTTATGGCAACAGCTTTCACCAGCTTGAGGACACTATCAACAGAAGCATTGTTCAAGAAGATCAGTGTGGAAGCCCGCAAACATAGCTGTTTGGCAGTGCTTTCGGTCTCTACACTGCCCTACCGGAGGACCCAGTTTATTGGTTGCTCTGAAGTCCATCATAATTGGCACCTATGAATAGAAACTTAACTACCAGGAAGAACACAAAATTGAGGAGCTAATTAATCTCCAGGCTTTTCTGGTTTGGAAACTTCACTATCCCTCAAAGGGAGAGGGATAAAAAAGTCACCTGAAGGTAGAAGACCTGTGACCTATAGAACAGGTGATGGATGGAGAGAGAAGGATTCTTCAGTGCTGATACGGCTATCTGCAGCCCAAGCAAGCATCAGAGGCCCACGGACTTGTTGAACTTGCCACAAAAAGTAAATGTATGCAGAAAGGAACACTTTGTAGAATTCCATGGCCATGATCCTTGTCTTGACATGAGTACCCTCAACTTCATTGCACAGCAACCAATTTGGTCTGCTCCATCCCCAGTGTCAAGATATTAGAAAAGGCCTTATCCTAACTTGAAAACATTGTGAGAAGTACTAATGTCATAACTTTGTGCTGAAGACTTTCAGTTGTAAATCTGCAATTTCTTTTTATGTTATTAGATGCTGAAGTTAGAACTATCATCAAGAAGGTAACTGCAGGGGGTCCTAAGGGTCATACATGGTTGCCTTTCCCAATGTGGCTAGAGAGCTGCTCCTCAAATTCGAATCCATGCGTTCAGATGCACAGTGGGTGTGATCTTCATCACATGACTGTTACAAAAAAACCCATAAGGAGCCCTATTGAATATACATACTCAATTTAGCTGAATACAGAAATTGCTGGTATTTCATTTTTTGCTTCCTGATGACAAACAAATCATGATCCTAGCCAGTGGAGCTAAATCTGTCCTACATCCTTGGTGAAGCTGTGCACCAAACAAAGGTGTGATGTTGCCTAAGACTTTTGACAATCTTTCTCATTACTGTGTTGCATCAGTGCTCAAGTCACCTAAACATTTGTGGTTAAGCTGTAGTAAAAAGTTAACTTGGGTTGACTCTTGATGGAATACTGAGCTCCATGACATCTTTCACTATATGACTGAAATGTATGAGAGGATGAACTTAGCACTCAAAATCTGCAAGGCATATTTCCTCTCCCATACTCCCATGCATATTTTAGAGCAGCATTTCTCGACAAAGGTGGACATCAGTGTTAAAATTCACTAGTACTTTCAATGTTTCAGCAAAGCTGCTTTAAAGAAAATATGTTTGAACATCAAGAACTCAGGCCTGGCACAAGCATTTCTGCTGGATAGTAGTAATTGCTGTCCTCCAATATTCTTCTGAGATATGGGCAACCTATAGCAGGCAACTCAGTACATTTGATACCAGCAACCCTGTCTCTGCAAAATTGTTCCAACATGTTGGATGATCAGGCAAAATAATGTTGGATGTCCTCCCTGTGCTAATAGCCCCAGTGCTGAGGATATAATTGTACTTGTTTGGTCCCTTAAAGATATTATCAGTTGGAAAAGGAAGAATGTGCTTAAATATCCTTGTTGTGGGGAAACTGCACCTGCCCCCACACTTCTTCCCTCACCACCATCCTAGGCCCCACAGTCCTTTCAGGTGAGGCACCACTTCACCTGCAAGTCAACTGGGGTGATATACTGTATCTGGTGCTCTCGATGTGGCCATTTATACATTGGGGAGACCCGCCGCAGACTAGGAGACCGTTTCGCCGAACACCGGCGCTCAGTCCTCTAGCAGTGGCAGGATCTCCCTTTGGCCACACACTTCAATTCCACAGACCACTCCCACTCCGACATGTCTGTCCATGGCCTCCTCTACCGTCAAGATGAGGCCACACGCATGTTGATGGAGCAATACCTTATCTCCCACCTAGGTAGCCTCCTTCCTGCTGGCATGAACATTCAACTCACAGACCTCCATTGATACCCCTGCACCCCCCCCCCCCCTTACCCCCATCCCTGTCTATTATTTTAGTCTGGTTCTCTTTCTCTCTTTTTTTTTCCCCCTCACTATAATCTCCCCCCAGCCCTACCTGTCTTTCTCTTTTATTTCCGATAATACTCCACCTTCCTCCCCTTGCCCATTTTCCTCCAGCCTATCACTTCCTAGCTCTCTACTTTATCCCTCCCCCCCACTTCTTATCCCCCCCCTGGACCATCCCATGTTATTTCACTCCTGATGAAGGGTTTTGGCCCGAAACGTCGTCATTACCTCCTCCCATAGATGCTGTCTGGCCGGCTGAGTACTGCCAGCATTTTGTGTTTTTATTCATCCCTAAGAATGTTTGGGAGTTCCTTGCCTATGTTTGCACAGTGAAGAAATGTGTTGGACATTGAGAACTTTGAATTCAGAGCACACAACAGCTTCACATAAATAACAAAATGAGGGCATCAGCTGCAACCTCACAAAATACCTACTTGTCCTCTCCTTCAAGCACTACTAGCCCTTTCTGTAGAAGAGTTTGTGTTCTCACATCAATCACCTCTTAACAACAAAACCATAGTGCAAGCAAGTCATTTTAATCTTGTAGATCTGCCAAAGGAGGATAGATGTAATATATGAAATGGTGGCAGATAATTTGCATGCAGCACTGGGCACCTGTGTGTTTGCTTTTGGTTTGTGTGCATTGGGTTATTGAGTGAGGAGCATGAAACTTCACTCTTTAATGGAGAATACAGGCAAGTGCAAAATTATTTTTTTTCTTGTGGTGTTCTTGTTTGAAATTTACCTCCCTGGGATGGTGAGCACAAGGATTATGTGGAAGGGATATGTTGTGTTTTTAAGATGCCGTTTACACCTTCAGAACAGCACGACCATCTCAAGCTCCTAGGTTGCATACCATTTCAACTACCTTCCTCATTGTCACACCAACCTGCCCATCTCTGCTTTCTCCACTGCCAGCCTGAGGTCCAATGTAAACTTGAGGAATAGCCCTCGTATTTTGCTGTGGTAGGATTAGGGTAACAACTCAGTGAAATAAACATTGAATTTTCCAGTTTTGGGTAACCCATTCCTAGTTTTTTTCCCCCTCTCTTTATATATACATGCATTCATATGCAAACACTCGCCCTTCCCTGGTGTGCTCTTTCTAAGCCATCTCTGGTTCTCCCATTTTGATTTATCTGCCCAAACCACTCCACCCACCTGTCCCCCCCACAAATTCAGTCAACCTATCACATCATACATTATCCACATCTTCCCCCACCCCCTCTATCTGGTTCTATCTATGTATTTGTCTACCTCTCCCTGATGGTGTCTTCATTTTTGCCTTCCTCACTTAAGATTCCAGTCCTGGCGTACTTCCTATCACCACGTGGCTATCTTATTTTGCGTGTCATCACTTATTATGGGCTTAAGGGAACGTGGGCTGCAGGCAGGAAATAGGGAACACATACAACACGCTAGAGGAACTCAGCAGGTCGGACAGCATCCGTGGAAATGAGCAGTCAACGTTTCAGGCCGAGATCTTCCGTCGGGACTAGTCAGGAAACAGGGACTAGCTGGGTGGACACTGGTTGGCATTGACTATTTAGTCCAAAGGGTCTGTATCCATGTTATAATACTCTGACTCTACTCTCCACTTCCAGCTCCACCCCTCCACCTCCCCTGCCTGGTTTCACCAACACTTGAACCATGGTCCTCTAATCTGCTACTGGCTTCTGTCTCGCCACTCCCCCTTCTATTTTCTCTCTCCATTCTCAGTCCTGATGTGGGGTTTCAATTTAAATCCTTCCTTCCTCCCCAATAGATTAAACATAAATTGAGTTCCTCCAGCGTATCATTTGCTGCTCCGCATTTCAGCATCTGGAATTTCTCGACTCTTCATAATGAATGTTTTATTGGGATGTAAATGCAGGAAATTTACTTGTGTATTATTGTGGAATGAACTGTATTGAAAGCAGGCCATTTAATTTCACTGGTCGATACTGTTTGTGAGTTTTTTCACTCCCCTTCATTTGAGCCTGTCTTTATAAACTTCTAGAGCAAACACGAGGAAATCTGCAGATGCTCGAAATTCAAACAAAACACACAAAATGCTGGTGAAACACAGCAGGCCAAGCAGCATCTATAGGAAGAAGCACTGTCAACATTTTGGGCCAAGACAGTGATTCTTCCTATAGATGCTGCCTGGCCTGCTGTGTTCCACCAGCATTTTGTGTGTGTTGTTGTATAAACTTCTGTTCCCTTCCCTGTATATTTATCCTTATAAATTTTCTCCTTAAATATGTCTTTATTATTTACTGCAATTACTCCTGTGTCAAAGCACAAGTTCAAGATTAAATGGTAACTAGCATTGTTAATTTTGCAGATAATTAAGGAATAGGAGTACAGAGTTTTATTATCTATTCTAAACTAAAGTTATGAAGATTGATGTTCAGAGTATGAAATTTTGACCCTTGTTGCCTTTGTTTGCGCTGAAATGAAGATGTATTATTAAATATTCACTGATGTATCATTCATGATGCTAATAATTAAACGAGGCAAATGATTGTAGATTAGAAATTGGCAATAAAATGCTGAAACTCTATACGCTTGATATTGGGAAGAAAAATATTGATTATTTAAATTTATGCACAATAGCATGCCTAAGATATTATGCTAAATCTTAGAACCATTCTGTTTTCCAGGAAATTCTCTAGACTGGGTAATTGAATGGCTGTTGTCAACAAATTACTAGAGGCAATAAGTAAAGATAACATGACTGGACACCTTGGAAATTTGCAGCAGATCAGGAAAAGCTAGTGTGGATTTCCAGAGGTAGGTCAAGTTTTAAGAAGTGACTGATTTGGAATGTTTTTTTTCTTGAGTAATGGGCAAGTGTTTGTTCGTGGATATTACTGATATGAGTGTCTGCAACATATTTACTACACTAAACTAGGATTAATGCTTCTGGGGTTTAACAAAAAACTAAATTCTATCAGAGTTAAGATATCTGCTGAGATAGTGGCAATAAAGCTGTGATTATAGAGTGGGTGTGGGATCTGATGTGTAACATTCAATAAGTACTTAAAAATACTGAAAATGCTAAATATACTCAGCAGGTCAGGCAGGGATGTGTGTGTGTGCCAGACAGACTCAATGACCTTCCATCAGGATGGGATCTGGCAGACAGACTCAATGACCTTTTCATCATGATGGGATCTGTGTGATATTATTTAGTGTTTTTAACAACACAGAGAAAGAGCAGGAGAAGGAGCCATGTAACAAGTTTATCACTCACATAATATTGTTAAAAATGTAGATGGGTGAATGAAATTCCAAATAAATTTACCGAAGAAACAATCTGGAGCCTGAGTTCAGATCACACCCTGACAGCTGAGAATTTAAAGTAAAATCATTTAAATTCTGTTATAAAATGCTATTACCAGTACACAACCTCTCCCTATAACTCAAGTCCTGGAGTTCTGACAGCATCCTTCTTCTCTTGCTTTGCACTTGTGTGATTGTAGGAGTTGCAACACCTATTTATTTACTTCCCAAATATTCTGGAGATTTGTAAAGTAAGAAGAGAATGCTCAAGATGGAGCTGAATCTTTGGAAAAATAAATAAAATTTTCATTGACTTTGACAGAGCTGTGGAAGAATATTTTCCCTTTTCCAGTTTTGATGAGGTGTCTTTGACTTGGAATATTAATTCTGTTTCTCTTCACACAAATGCTGCCTGTTGTCTATTTCCGCTGTTTTTCTAAATTAACCCAAAACATTCTTGTTGAGCGAGAACAAGTTAATTTATCTCAGGCTGGGATATTGCATTTAAGTCTTACTCTCCAAATTTTTTAACAGCACAGGATTTGTTCTATGATGTACAAATGTCATCTAGGGGGACTGTATTATGGCTCATGCTTGTTCACCATAATCTTGATGGCCGCGGCCTTGTGAAGCTAAACTTGATCAGCGGCAGGCTATTTTTCTCTAAGGAGTTTACAGTGCTGTGGCATTGATTTTAAATAACTTACTTTCTCTCCATGGACGTCATTGGTGTTGCAGTAGAATGCATTGGTGTTTCATGTTGTTGTGTATGGAAGGGAAAGGATGTGACAGCAATGTGTTTGGGTCCTCTCAACGCTGCTGCACTTTAGTAGTTCTTGCTAATTTTATCTCCCTTCTTTTCTCAGCTCCCCATGGTCTCCTGTTTGTTCTCTATATTTGTAGGGTTTCAATCCCTACATTAAAATTGAACTATCTTTTTTCCATTGAAGCACATCATAGTACATGGTATCTTGTTTCTCTTTCATTCTCTATTCTCTATAAATGCTTTTATTGATTTGTTATTTTTTCCTTTTTGAGGAATCTGAAGGGAGCTCCTTGTTCTCCTACTGATGGTGGAAAAGCCAAGAAAAGCTTCCAGTAATTATTTCTGACCTTTTTCTCTTTTAAATATGAATACATTAAAAATAAATGAAGTATAATGCAGTTAAACTCTGCAAATTTTTCACTCTTCCATTACACATATTTTATGTTTCATTGTCACAGACCATATACTTTCATGAATTTTACGGTTGTGAGGCCATTGAGGAGCATTTGTATGATTGTATTTAGACCTCTGAAAATTAATGTGCATACATACTGAGCAATTATGTGCATTAACATATTTTGCAAAAACATGATCTACAAAAGTAGAGATGTTTTTTGCCGGTTACATGGAACCCTGTTGAGACATCTGAAATACCGTGTATAGGTCTAATTTTCTTGCACATAGAGGGGAGTCCTTGTGATAAAGGAAGCATGGTAAAGATTCACCAGAGTGTGTTATATGAGCGGTTAAGTTGACTGGTTTTGCACTTAGAGTCCAGAAAAACGAGAGCTGATTTTATCTCATTGACAACATTCTTACAAATGTCTTGCATGAGGAAAATGAGTCTCATTGTAGAATCAGAGGTAACCCATTTAGGATGGAAATAAGAAGTTCGTTCACTTAAAATTCAGTTGTAGAGAGTATGCTTGAGAGGTTGATGGAGTTTTAGATGTTAAGGGAATTCAGGGATATAGGATTATTAGTGCAGGTGGTGGTGCTAGAGTAGAAGCTCACAGCACCATCAGTTTTTAGTTTCCTCTTCTCTCTCTTTCTACTCCCCTCCTCCACCAGGTTCTACATCATCCCTCTTCACACTGCCAGCTCCCCCTCCCTTCTCCATGAAACCTCTACCTCCATTACACAACCCTACCCTATTCCTTGTTCTTCCCTCCACACCCTCAGAAGCTGGTGCACAACCCCCAAATCACAGCATTCATTCCTATAATATAACCCCTCCAACACTAAGCATGAGCAGCAGCCCCACTGCCTTAGCACACTAGTAACAAACTTTAAAATGGATTTAACGAGGAAGAAGATCCCAATGAAGGCAAATGGAGGACCTGGATAATGAAGACGTGGGCCAAAATCAAAGTGGCAGGTTGAAGTGATAAATCTCCAGTATGATATCTGCAAACTCTTGAGGGATATTTTCCCACTGCCCACATAATCACATTAACCATAGTATTGAATGGTAGAAGAGACACAAATGGCTGCCTCCTATTATAGTTGTCTTCTTTCAGTGCTTTGGTTATAGGTCACATTTCTGCTTTTTTTGTTTTAGCCATTGTTTCTTCATTCTTATTGTTTTGAACTTGTTTTGTGGTAGTATAGTATTGCATAGTTTCTAAATTAAATGGTGCTATGTTGTTTTTTAGAATGCCCCTTAAAGTAGTCTTGTATGGATCATCCCTTTTTGTTTCTTTGGTACTCTGATTTTGTTTTATCATGCCCACTTGGAGACCTTGAAGTTTTACTGTGTAGAAGATATTATGCAGGTGTTACTATTGATATTTTTCATCTGTGCCAATGGTAGATTGAGACTCTTCCACTATGTGGAGCGCTTAAAAATATCAAAGATTTAGCATTTATGAATTTAATGTTTTATGTGAACAGTATTAACAGTAAATTGTAAGGAGTACCATTTAATGCTGGATTTCTGTTTTGTTTAATCAGATTGTGCTTCACATACTTACTAAAATCAAAGCAATACTTTTTGTGGCATTTCATTATAATTTTAAAGTGATTTAAAGTTTTTATTTCCATTTGAGAAAACAAAATGGTTATATGAATACTTTTTGAGCTGCAAGGGAAATCTAGGTTAGATTAAGCTGTGTAGTGAGCAGCACTTTAAAATCAAAATTAGGCCATGTTGAATATTTAATTTTTTTGAGTGTAAAATGCCCTTTGTGTTTTAAGCTATGATTTTCATCCCAAATTATTTCATCTATTTGAATTGAGTTCTGAAAGGCTAAGCCCTTGGAAATCTTAATTAGCATTGTTTTACATAAGGTTCAACAAGTCGTATATGACTTGTACATCTTATTATGAGGGCATAGGGTTAGGTGCCAAGTCAGTAGAAATCTTTAATTGTTTTTTTGTTCACTACTTGAATATTTTGATTTCTCACAGGGCTTTCCTGTTTTGCATTTTTTTTAAACTGAAAATATTTGAAGAGGGAGACTGCTGGGAGAGATACTAATGTAACTAACAATCTATCCGTTAATTGGAATAATCTGCAAAATGCCCATCTCAAACTTTGCTGTTTGTACAAATTTCTCCTTGCATTTGCTTCATGATAGTTTGCAAATCCATGGAATCAATGAGAGGAGAGCACCATTACACAGTTATCTGACGCCAATCCCATCAGGCCATGCCTGTTCCATGTATTGTCAAGTCTATAGATCCTTCATTTGTTCTGCAGACTGTGAGGTAACAGAAGGCAGAGTCAAGGCAAATTATTTCTAAACCTGAGAAATAAAAGAAGACTGTGTTTATCAGAATCGGGTTCTTATGATTCTCTTATGTGAAATTTGATTTGTGATAGTAGTACAGTGCAAAGGCATAAATTACTATAAATAATAAAAAAAAATTGTGCAAAAAGAAAGGAATAATGAGCTGGTCTTCATGGACCATTGAGGATCTGTGGGACAATAGCCTGGTTTTCCTTATGGGGTAAGACCATAGGATATAGGAGCAAAATTAGGCTTATCAAGTCTGCTCCATCATTTTATCATGGCTGACCCAATCTCCTGCCTTTTCCCTTTGTGCCGTGACAAATCAAGAATCTATATAGCTACCTCTGCCTTAAATATATTTAATACTTGGCCTCCACAACTGTCTGTGGCAAAGAATTCCATCAATTCACCATTCTCTGGCTGAAGAAATACCTCCTCATCTCCATTCTAAATGCACGCCCCTCGATTCTATAGGAAACATCCTCTCCATATTCACTATATCAAGGCCTTTCACCATTCCATAGATTTCAGTGAGGTTATTCCTCATTCTTCTGAATTCTAGTGAATACAGGCTGAGATCTGTGGAATACTCTGCCTCAGAAGGCAGTGGAGACCAATTCTCTGGATGCTTTCAAGAAAGAGTTAGATACTCTTAAAGATAGCAAAGTCGAGGGATATGGGGAGAAGGCAGAAATGGGGTACTGATTATGGATGATCAGCCATGATCACAGTGAATGGCGGTGCTGGCTCAAAGGGCCAAATGGCCTACCCCTGCACCTATTGTCTATAACCATCAAATGCTCTTTATATGAAAATCCATTCAATCCTGGAATCATTTTTGGGTGTTGCCTGTCCTGTGAGTTTCTTGTGAGCATGATGTAACTGTCTTGTGATATTGGTATGATGTAATTGTCCTCTGATAGTGAGGTGATGTGATGTCACGTGATGGCATGTCCCGCTGATATCAAAGGGGAGAGAATAATTTGTTGAGCATTGTTTTGTTGGGAGTCACAGTTGGTGTGAGAGAGAGTGAAGAAATACCAGCTTTGTGCGAACCCAAAGAATAGGGTAGGAATCAACTGTGTTCTGTGTGTATTGAAGTGATTGATGGGAAGTGTGCACGCACTTTTGGTTAACTCCTGCAAGATCTTGGGTGTGTGGTGACAACCTCTGGTGAAAGGTCAGTTACTTAGAGAAATCTTATTCTTTGGGATCTTGGGAAAGCACATTTATTGGCTTGGATCTGCGTCAGCATTTTCATCTTTGTTTCAAGGTTCGGCTCATCACTGGTTCGGGAAGTCTCTGTTCTCATTTATTTTATAAATCACTTGGACTTCTTAACCTACCACTTTAAGACTGCTTGAATAAGAATTGTTAAGAATTATCTTTAGGTTCGAATATTTGATAACTATAGACGCATAACACTGTTAACTTCCGTTTAAGTTAGTTGATTGTTTACTTTTCAAGGTTTTTGAGTAGAGGTTAATAAATTTTGTTGTTTATTTATAAATACCCGACTCAATTTCATATCTATCGCTGTTGGTTGCATAACATGTAAACCTTCTTTGAACTTTCTCCAGTTTTAGCACATCCTTCCTATAATAGGGGCCCAAAACTCCTGTCAGTACTCCAAGTGAGGCCTCAGTGCTTTATAAAGACTCAACATTACATTCTTGCTTTTATATAATTCAGATTCAATGTATTGTCATTTAGAAACCACAAATGCAATTCAGTTAAAAAATGAGACAACATTCCTCCAGAATGATATCACAAAAGCACATGACAAAACAGACTACACCAGAAAATCCACTTAACATTTGGCCGTCCCCATTCCACAGTCCGGAGAGGCTGCTGTGTATTAATGTTGTGCTACCAACTTAGCGCGTTCCCCGGAAAGGAGCTCCAAACCCACTAGACAAAACAAGACCAAAAACTAAAGCTACAAGACCTGCACAAAACCACATAGTTACAATATATAGTTACAACTGTGCAAACAATAGCATAATTGATAAAAAAAAAACCGAGGGCACAGTAAAAATAGTCCAAAGATGTTACAAGACTATAAGTTCAAAAGGAACCACCGCACAGTTTCCACAAGTCCCCAGGGTCCCGACAGACTCGCCATCCCATACCGGCGGCAGAAGGGAATACCCTTGCTATGGACTTACACGGCACCGCCCGACTCAGCCTTGCAGACACAGCACACAGTGAAAGCGCTCCGACCACAGCAGACTCCGAGTCTGTCGAACCTCTGAGCCTCTGACCATCCCCTCTGGTACAGCTTCTCCGAGCACCATCCTCTGCCAAGTGTATTAAGACGCCCCTACCAATGGTCATCGGCAACGCGACCCCGAGGACTGGGGGTCTGTTCTTCCCAGCAGAGACCCGGACCTCACAGCAGCAGCCCCAACGAAGAAGGACTTCCTGGAGATTTCAAGATGTTCCTTCATGCTCCCACATCGGTTTTTCATCCGATTATGATTGTGCACGGCACCCTGCTTCACAAATAACAGATAATCAGCTCCGGAGTAAAATAATGTAAAAGGAATTGATCCCAACAGACCCCTGTTGAACACCATAATCACTGGCAGCCAGCCAGAAAAGCCTCCCTTTATTCCCATACTTTGCCTCCTGCCAATCAGCAACTGCTTTGTCCATGCTAGAATCTTTCCTGTAATACCATGGGCTCCTGGCTTGTTAAGCAGCGTTTTGTGGCACCCTTCTGTAACTTGAAGTACACAACATTGACCGGATTCTCCTTTGTCTATCCTGCTTGTTATTTCTTCAAAGTATTCGAACAAATTTGTCTCTTTTACACTTTATGTATCTGAAGAAACTTTTGGTATCCTCTTTAACATTATTGGCTAGCTTACTTATGGATTCCATCTTTACCTTAATGACTTTCTTAGTTGCCGCCTTTTGTTTTTTTTCTAAAAAGTCTCCCAATCCTCTAACTTTCCACTAATTTTTGCTCTATTATATGCACTCTCTTTAGTTTATATGTTGGCTTTGACTTCTTTTGTTAGCCATGGTTGTGTCATCTTTCCCTTAGAATACTTCCTCCTATTTGCTATATATATCCTATACCTTCGAAATTGCATCCAGAAACTCCAGCCGTTATTGCTCTGCCATAATCTCTGCAAGTGTTCTTTTCCAATCAATTTTGCCCAACTCCTGTCTCATGCCTCTAATTCCCTTTACATCTGACTTCATCTTCTTAACTTTCAGGGTGGATTCGATCATATCGTGAATATTTGCCCCTAAAGGGGTAAATTGATACAATTAAAACTGTACAAGAGTTCTAGTATTGGCTTCTCACAGCAATTTAAAGACGAAAATTTCGCTGAAGTTTGCTCCAAAAGTGTTAATAATTGTTCACATTGGCAACTACCACATCCAAAGAAATGCAAATAATATTGGCAACTGTGCAGTACAAGTTGAAATGTTTTTCACAGCATGCAGAAAATGGAAATGATACTTGCTCATTCAATTTTTACCTGTTGGTATTTGATGACCTGTCAAGACTAATGTTAATTGATGGTTTCTACAGTAAGTTGTGAATTGTTTACATATGTGGTGATCAGGCCAAGCGTACAATGCATTATAAAATATACCAATGTTTTCTGGTTGTCCATTATGTACTGAATTTTTAAATGTTTAAAACATCGAATTAATGGAACAATGGATTTTTTAAAACAATAACAGTATTTTTAGAGAGGGAGAAGATAAAATCAGATGCATCATTATTACAGTTGAGTAAATATAATGACAGTGGCATGAGAAAGGAGCTGGCCAAAGCTGATTTGAAAGGGGACACTAGCAGGGGTGAAGATAGAGGCTAGAGTTTGAGGGATTGTGTCCAGAGATGCAGGATTGGTTTATCCTAAAGAATTAAAGCCATTCTAAAGGGAGGAAGGATGAGGTAACTATGGCTGACAAGGGAAGTCATACACAGTATAAAAGCAAAAGAGAGGGCATACAATATAGCAAATATACATGGTAAGCTTTTAAAAACCAATAGAAGGTAAGTAGAAAAGCAGTAAGGAGAGAAAAGATGAAATATGAACGCAAGGTACATCTCAGGGTTGTGTGAGGTATGCAGTGGCATGCAGAAGTTTGGGCACCCCGGTCAGAATTTCTGTTACTGTGAATAGTTAAGTGAGTAGAAGATGAACTGATCTCCAAAAGTCATAAAGTTAAAGACGAAACATTCTTTTCAACATTTTAAGCACGATTAGTGTATTATTTTTGTTTTGTACAATTTTAGAAAAAAAGGAAAGCACAATGCAAAAGTTTGGGCACCCCAAGAGATTTGAGCTCTCAGGTATCTTTTACCAAGGTCTCAGACTTTAAATAGCTTGTTAGGGCTATGACTTATTCACAGTCATCGTTAGGAAAGGCCAGGTGATGCATATTTCAAAGCTTTACAAATACCCTGACTCCTCAAACCTTGTCCCAACAATCAGCAGCCATGGGCTCCTCTAAGTAGCTGCCTAGCACTCTGGAAAAATTATAATAAATGATGCCCACAAAGGAGGAGAAGGCTATACGAAGATAGCAAAGCATTTTCAGGTAGCCGTTTCCTCAGTTTGTAATGTAATTAAGAAATGGCAGTTAACAAACAGGAACAGTGCTCAAGCTGAGGTTTGGAAGACCAAGAAAACTTTCCGAGAGAACTGCTCATAGGATTGCTAGAAAGGCAAATCAAAACCCCTGTTTGACTGCAAAAGACCTTCAGGAAGATTTAGCAGACTCTGGAGTGGTGGTGCACTGTTCTAATGTGCAGTGACACCTGCACAAATATGATCTTCATGGAAGAGTCATCAGAAGAAAACCTTTCCTGCTTCTTCACCACGAAATTCGGCATCAGAAGTTTGAAAAGGAGCATCCAAACAAGCCTGATGCATTTTGGAAACAAGTCCTGTGGACTGATGAAGTTAAAATAGAACTTTCTGGCCGCAATGAACAAACGTATGTTTGGAGAAAAAAGGGTGCAGAATTTGATGAAAAGAACACCATTCCAACTGTTAAGCATGGGGGTGGATTGATCATACTTTGGGCTTGTGTTGCAGCCAGTGACACGGGGAACGTTTCACTGGTAGAGGGAAGAATGAATTCAATTAAATACCAGCAAATTCTGGAAGCAAACATCACACTGTCTGTTATATAAAAAAAGAAGCTGAAGATGAAGAGAGGATGGCTTCTACAACAGGATAATGATCGTAAGCAGACCTCAAAATCCACAATGTACTACCTCAAGAGGCACAAGCTGAAGGTTTTGCCATGGCCCTCACAGTCCCCCAACCTAAACATTATCGAAAATCTGTGATTAGACCTCAAAAGAACAGTGCATGTAAGACGGCCCAAGAATCTCACAGAACTAGAAACCTTTTGCATGGAAGAATGGGTGAAAATCCCCTAAACAAGAATTGAAAGACTCTTCGCTGGCTACAGAAAGTGTTTATAAGCTGTGATACTTGACAGGGGGTGTTACTAAGTACTGACCATGCAGGATGCCCAAGCTTTTGCTTCGGGCCCTTTTCCTTTTTTGTTATTTTGAAACTGTAAAAGATGGAAATAAAATGCAATCTTGCTTAAAATATGAAAGAAATGTGGCATCTTGAACTTCATGCCTTTTGGAAATCAGGTCATCTTTTACTCACTTAGCCATTCACAGTAACAGAAATTTAGACCAGGGTGCCCAAACTTTTGCATGCCACTGTTCATACCTTGATTTTGAACTTTGTTAGCTAATAGCATGAAAGCATACCAAAATATTTTTTTAAAATATATAAAGAGTAAATGAAAGTTAATAATGTACTTTGGACCACTGGAGAGGTAGTAATGGGGAACAGATGACTGGAAGACAATGTATTTTGTGTCAGTTTTCACTGTGGATGATGCCAGCAGAATGCCAGAAATTCAAGAGTGTCAAGGGGTAGAAGTGAGTGTAGTCGCTATTACTAAGGACATGTTTGGGAAGCCGAAAGGTTTAAAGTAGTGATCTTTGAGACTTTCCCAGTAGATCCTGAAAAATAAAAATAAATACGCAAATACTGATGAGAGATTGTTTCTGGGTTGCGGGGTTTTAGTTCTGTTCTTTCTGCCCAGTGCTCATGCGTGTAGCTCCCCCCGCCACGCACTACAATGTACTTCAGTGATCCCCAACCACTGGGCTGCGAGGAAATGATAAGAGTCAGCTCTACCTTTCCTCATTCCCTGTCACACCCACTGTTGAACTTGAATACACTTGAGGTCATTACCCAAGCGAGTCAGCAATCACTGGTTGGCCTCGGGTAACCGGCTGCTTTGTGCAGCTGGCAAGAAGTGCTGTTGCTACTGGCCTGGAGCGTGGACAGATGGGCGCTGCCTCTAAGCCTGTTCACCACGCCGAATGTTTGTGGGGAACTCAGTGCTAAAATTTTCACAGACTATCTAATGCGGGCTCAGGGTTCCGTAAGTATAGAAAGTAGGTGCAGGAGTAGGCCATTCGGCCCATCGAGTCTGCACCGCCATTCAGTATGATCATGGCTGATCATCCAAATCAGAACCCTGTACCTGCTTTCTCTCTATACCCACTGATCCCTTTAGCCATAAGGGCCATATCTAACTTCCTCTTAAATATAGCCAATGAACCGGCCTCAACTGTTTCCTGTGACAGAGAATTCCACAGATTCACCACTCTCTGTGTGAAGAAGTTTTTCCTCATCTCAGTCCTAAAAGGCTTCCCCTTTATCCTTAAACTGTGACCCCTCGTTCCGGACTTCCCCAACATCGGAAACAATCTTCCTGCATCTAGCCTGTCCAATCCCTTTAGAATTTTATACTTTTCAATAAGATCCCCCCTCAATCTTCTAAATTCCAGTGAGTATAAGCCTAGTCGATCCAACTTTCTTCATATGAAAGTCATCCCAGGAATCAATCTGGTGAACCTTCTCTGTACTCCCTCTATGGCAAGAATGTCTTTCCTCAGATTAGGGGACCAAAACTGCACACAATATTCTAGGTGTGGCCTCACCAAGTATCAGAGCAGCTACCTCGCTGCGATTTACTGAGGTCATCCCTCGAGTCCAACTTTTGTTGGCCGATAGATCCTACGGGGGGGGGGGCACACCCTGTTGCACTTATTGCTCAGTCAGTTGCTGTGTCTGGACTGCGACCGCCGCAGCCCCAGTACGGGAACGGCTGCACCTGGCCAGGGCGGTTGGCGGCGGGCAAGCGGGATGCTGGGGTTTGGGCCCAGAGGCTGTCTAATGAGGCGATGAAGCCATCAGAACTGCTTCTGTACCTTGAGTCCAAGCACCCTGCACTGAATGACAAACCCATTGAGTTTTTTCCAGCCGAAAAAACCGTGAGCAAGTGGGACAGAAGCTAAGTGCCGAGAACCACGTAAACTAAATTGCGGAATAGCCTGGACATAAGGAACCTGCTTCGAGTATCACTGTATTCCGGTCATGTTTAACACCCCCTGTCTGCCGGTCCACAAGAATATTGTTAATATTAAATCTGTCCGTGGTGCAAAAAAAGGTTGGTGACCACTGGTGTTCATACATTATTTCTGCTTCTGGGTTGCGGGGTTTTACTTCTGGTCTTTCTGCCCCGGTGCGCATGTGTGTAACTAATCAATTTGGAGTCAGTCGCGGTCAATCTTGCCTTTCACTGAGGCCGAGGTAGAGGATCTTGGGCTTAAAAAGGTTGGTGACCACTAGTTTAAAGGTAGATGAGTCGCCTGGGCCAGGTGGACGAAACCTTTGGTTTCTGAAATTGTGGATGTCATCTTCAAGAGTTAATCGATTGTGGAATGGTTCTGAAGTGTTAGAAAATTGCAAGTATTACTCCACTCTTTAAGAAGAGAGAGATGGGCAGAAGAAAATAAATTATAGCCCAACACGAGGAAATCTGCAGATGCTGGAAATCCAAGCAACACACACAAAATGCTGGTGGAACGCAGCCGGTCAGGCAGCATCTATAGGAAGAAGTACAGTCGATGTTTCAAGCTGTGACCCTTCATCAGGATGGAAATTATAGGCCAGTTAGCCCGAATTCAGTGGTTAGCAAGATGTTAGTCCATTAAAGACCAGGTTTCAGGGTACTTTTGGGTACACATGATAAACTAAGTGGAGTTCATGGTTTCCTTAAGGGGAAATCTTGCTTAACAAATCTCTTGGAATTACAACATATGAGGAAATAACAGACAATATTAACTATGTTGTTCATGGGGTTTGGTGTTTGGTTTGCTATTTTTACATTATATGTTATTGATCTGGATGACAAAATTGTTTGCTTTGTGGCCAAGTTTGTGAGTGGTACAGAGATAGTTGGTATTGAGGAAGTAAGGCCTTAGACAGATTAGGAGAATGAACAGATGAAAATGGCAGATGAAATGTGGCATAGGTAAGTGCAGGGCATTCACTATGGTAGAAAGAATAAAGGTGTAGACAATTTTCTAAATGGTAATCAAGTTCAGAAATTAGAGATGCAAAGAAACTTTGGAGTTCTCATGCAAGATACCTTAAAGGTTAACTTTCAGGTCGAGTCAGTTTTAAGGTTGGCAAATGCAATGTTGGCATTCAGTTGAAGAAGACTAGAATATAAAAGCAAGGATGTAATTCTGATGCTTCATAAGGCATTGGTCAGACCACATTTGGAATATTGTGTGCAGTTTTGGGCCCCTTATCTAGAAAAAGATGTGCTGGCATTGGAGAGTGTCCAGAGGAGATATAAGGGAATGATCCTGGAAATAAAAATGTTAACATATGAGGAGTGTTTGATACCACTGGGCTCCACTCACTATAGTTCTATAGTTTAGAAGAATGAGGCGAGATCTCATTTAAACTATAGAATATGCAGAGTCTTGAGGGATATTGACTGTATACATCCATAGAGGGTGCTGAAGAAATATGTCATTAGCAGGGCATATAGAGGTCATGGTATGAATTTAAATGTTTGGTTAGGCCACAGCTGCGTGTATGCTGCTCCAGCCAACACACTATGGGAAGACAGTGAATGCACTGGAAAAAATGCAGAGGATATTACTAGGATGGAATGTTTTGACTATGGGGAAAGAGTGTAGGATATTGGGAAGGATTCTGATAAAACTGTACAAAACTGAGGGGCATAGATAGTGTGAATGGCAGGTTTCCCCTCACAATGGTCATATCTAAAACATTGGGAAATTATTGTGTACTAAGGTGGAGAAACTGTTATATGTTTCATTGCATAAAAAGAGGCACTGAGGTATGTTACAGTTGCAGAGAAAGTGGAGTGCGGGCAGACAGTAGGATTATGATTGTTAGAAAAACATTTTTTCCCACCAGAAAATGGTGGCAATCTAAATTACTGAAAGAAAAAGGGGTGAATGCTGATATTTTATATAATTTAAGTATATGGATTAATATTTGAATTACCAAGGCACAGTAAGCTTTGGACTAAGTGTTGGTAAATTGGATTGGAATAGAAGGGCTCTTGATGCCTACTGGACCTATTTTTGTGCTACAATTTTGGTTTTAGTGTGGTCTGTTCTGTAGGTGTAGTAAAAAGATAAAGCGTGCTAGTCTTTGAAGGAGAATGTTATTTATTCATTTACTTACTTAGCATAGTCGGATTTTATAGATGTCTTCCTCTGCCCTGACAGTTGGGGGTTGGTTAATAAACATTTTTTTTAAGAGAGAAGTAATTAATATTTAAACCACTGAAATGCATTCTTTTTTTATATACTCTATAGTTAAGTATACTGAAGATTGTGACTGCATTTACAATTCTGTTGGAAGGATCTGAAACATTAAATGGGAAAGCCTATTCACCTTACTTTGTTCGCGTCATGGAGGAAAATTTTTAATACTGTTTTTACTATAATGTTCAATTATTAATTTATTGCATTACTTGAATGCTATTATTCAGATGCCTCTGGAATCTGCTGAGTGAAGAAACATTTCTATTTTTACATGGATTTGTGTGTGGGATGGCTTGATGGTAGGGATATATAACTTGAGTAGGCCTCAATTTCAGAGACCTTGACCACAGGGAGACTGATCTGGGTGAAAAGTCCAAAGCTGGAAGGAAACTATACTGTACCTGCTTGGATCTTCTAAAGTTCTGCAGTTTTCCATTAAGGTTTAGTCCCTTTATCCCCCTGGGGTCTGTCTGCCTGGCTGGCTGTAGGATTCAAGGATTTTTTTTATTAGTGTTTCAGTTAGATGTACAGTTAAGTATACTGGTGAATTTTAGGGGTGGGAGGTGGGGATAAAATTTATTTTGGAATCCACCAGTAGCCATTGGCATGAATAAGCTGCTGAGGCTGAGTAGTACAAGGGTTAAATTGTATACCTTGCACAGACCTGAATTGTCTAGCTTGTGTTTTTTTTTTGTTAATTGTTATTTCATTTGTCTGCTTGGTTGTGAAATAGTTTTATTACATCTGTATACATGTTATTGATACTGTGACTCTCTGACCTTGAGGGTGATTGTAATGTACCATGGTGAAGTTTCTGATTTTTTGTAATTGAAGTTTTGGAAAGATGATGGTGGAACTTGAACCAGCAGAAATGAATGATGTGAGCTTGTGCTGAATATTAGCAAACCCCAAAAGCTATTGACACTGAAATTGTCATTACACTACATTTTTTTTACTGCAAAATTGGTTTTTGTCTTGTAATCATATTGGTGTTTTTGTGTGTGTAGAAGGGCACACAAAGGGCATCCATTAAGCATGGGAAATTGTTTGTTTATAAGGCCTACTCAGCTCCAAGAAAGTTTTTGAAAAGGACTGCAATGAAAATTTGTTTTAAAAATGCATAGTGAATCATCATAATTCAAAAAAAAGTTAGTTTAGAACTGAAAGATTGGCAAAAATTTGCAACTGAGTATATATTATTCAGATTTAAATTTAGCAATAATGATTTCAAATGTGCCTTTGTTTTCATGATCCAGGGTCATTCCTGAATAATCTGATTTGGAGCCATAGAATAGTTACTACACAGGAAGTGACCATTCAGTCTATCTTCACTGTGCTAACTACCTAGTTTTAACAATTGGTCCTTAATGATTTTGCAAATTTTTCTCTTCACTATGTAGGTTCTGTAGTAAATTATCAAGAGCAAATTGATTCCACTGCATCTGTTTTACTTTGTTGTTTGTTAATTTTTTTTATAGTTTATACCTGTGATCTCTAGTGTCTGACTTCAGTGCCAAAGTGAGCTATCCACTCTAACTAGTCCTCCCTTCATTTTAATATACTTCTATCAATTTTGCCTTCAGCCTCCTCTTCAAAGCAAATAATCCTGACTCCTGTAATGTCCTTACATTAGTCCTCCATTCTAGAAAATGTTATTTTGATTTTTTTTGTCCTCATTAAGGCATTCACATTGTAATGATATGGAGATTAGAATATACTAACACAAACACAAATGATGCATATTTTGTAAAGGGTTGGCATCATTTATCTTGCTGAAAAGGGTAGTCAGTGGCTCTGGATGAAGAGAAAGGATTCCATCTGGGCCCCCAAGTGAGTGAATGGCATCTAGCGGATGTGGCCGGGACGCCGGGATTCACTGCTGAACCCTCCAGAGGTATCGTGGGCCTATCAGCGAAACACTGAAGAAAGAAGACGCCCATTTGATAACCCAGAAGATGCCACCACTCACTTGTTACCCCGCAGAGTCTAGCAGCATGTCTCAGGAGTGCGAATAAGGGATGTTAACATCTAGTCCTACATAACATACCTTTTTTACTCTACCTCTGCCTGTATTGTCAATGCCAGAAATTGTACATGCATTATTGCCAGTAAAACTCTGATATTTGTTATCTAGCTCTTCTCAAATCCCAGTGATTCAGCATCTAACCAGTTTTGGCACTTCTTACCTGCTCACTAATTCACTAGGAACTTCTGTATATAACATTTTAAAATGAAATTCCCAAATGCGCTTGCTTACTTAACAGTTTTATTATAATTTTCTTGGCCTGTTGTGTGCTCCCATCGCCCCATTTATGCTCCTGCTCTCTCGTTCTATAATGACCTTCCTTGTTCTTCTTGCCAAAATGCATCATCTACCTTTTTTGTGCATTATATTTTGTCTGCCATCCATCTGTCCATTTATCAGTCGGGTTTATATCGTGCTAAAATTGTAACAACCCTTGCTGTTCATTATAATGCCATATTTTGCGTTTATAGCTATATTCTCATCTGTGCTAGCAATGTCTTTCTTGTATAATCTCTTGTAGCTTTACTTTTAAAACTTGTTATAGTACCTTTATCAAAAACCAACTGGAAGATTTGATATCACATCGACCCCAACACCCTCTGCAACTTTTTTTTGTTATTTTACTAAACAATTCTATCATATTGGTTGAACACTGTTTTCCCCTAATAAAACCCTGCTAGCTTGCCTTTATTGATTTTTAACCAGTTAATGCTTTTATCCTATCCTTAATCAATGGTGCTACTGCTAATTAAACTGGCTCTTGCTCTTCCTCTTCATTACCTTGTTTGAACACTTGCTACTCTGCATTTGTGTTGCATCACCCACATGTTCAAAGAACAGTGGAGGATTATGGTCTGTGTCCCGCGATTTCCTTGTACTTCCCTGAAAAATCATATCTGGTCTATGTGACTTATGTACCTTTAGGTTCAATCAAGTTTCTTAAACCCTCTCCAATACTATCAATTTTTAATGTGTCCGGTGTCTCATTTTCCTTCGTTTTTTAACATTTGGAAGCAGCCTCTCTCTGGTGAAGGAATGTTTGAAGTACTCATTTAGTACATTTATAATACCTTTTGCATTAATGTGAAAGTTTCACATACTTCCAGTTACCACCTTTTTAATATTTTAACGGTGATTGATTACTCCTGAATTCTATTTATGCTGACAGCATTTTTGCTTTATTTCCGTATTAGTATTTCCACCAGGAAGTTCTGGATTTTGTTCCTTTTGACCTTCATAAGAGTGCACCTCATCCATACCCAAACGTCTCATAAAGACAGTCCATTGTGCTGTTGCACCTTCTGTCGGTTTACGGTTAGGTATACCTAGTCCAGAATCACACCTATTCGTATTGAATTTAGTCCTAGTGAATCTTTAACTTGGATTGCTTCTCCTCCTTACGATCACTATCTCCCACATGTTTCCCTAACGTATCATTTCCTAAAATGAGATCCAGTAAAGTTTCTTCCTTGAACCAGAAGCATACAGATATAGAAATTTACCCTGGATATATTTCTGCAAAATTGCATACTCTGTACTTAACTATCTCAGTCTAAACTAGGATAATAATGGTCTTATGTCCTCCATTAGTGCTACCTTGTATTTTTTTTGATCCTATCAATAATTTCTCTCCATATTTACTTACTGATGAACTATTCACTCAATAGTGGATGGCCAGTCTTGTTTTTTTATTACGTTTGTGACATCTCCTTCACTTTTAACTTTTTGACATCCCCTTTCTCCTGTACTGTAATAATTATTTCTCATTATTCTTACCCTCTGTTCTTTCCTTGCTAATCTCTCTCTTCTGAACACTTTTCTGACTTTATCCCTTTTTTGGAGACAAGTTTATTTTATCATATTCCATCATGGCTGTTACTGTAGGTCACTGCCCTTACTTGGCATACGTTTTGCATTTGCATTCAGCTCTGGTCATTTGTTTGTTTCAGATGATGAAGTGTACAAAATTTACTCCTTTCTTCTGGGACTTTTGACATTAATCAATTTGTATCTTGTATTATTTTGAAGAGGCCAAAGTTAAATACATAATCTTTTTGTGGCATGATGAAACCACCACTTCAGTCCTGATTCCAGGTGGGATTAGTGGGATCCTTCACCTTTCAGAGTTCAGTGCTAATTCTTCGACTTCATCTGTTAAGTTATTCTCCAAAGAATCAAATGGGATATATAATAATTGGAAGGTTTGTATTCTCTGCTTGGTCTATGTTCTACTGAGATTGCAGAGTTAAAAATTCCATTGTTGTCCACTGTTAACAATTTTTTCTCCATCTTTAAACCTTCAGAATCAGGTTTATTGTCATTGCTATATACAGGTAGTCCCCAAGTTACGAATGTCTAACTTGCGGACAACTTGTACTTACAAACTGAGGAAGGAGAACGCCGTCTGCCATTTTAAGTTGGATCCCGATGCAGTCTGCCATTTTAAATTGTTGCCGTTGACACTGTGAGTGTTTAACTTTGTATTTGGTTAAAATTTTCTTAGTAAGATTCACCCTGACCCCGTCCCCCCCTCACGTTTTGGTCGGCTGGTGGCGCAATGAGATCAGCGCCAGGCTGGAGAACGGAGGTTTCCAAGTTCGATCCAGTGACAGACCGCTCCTGTGCCAGGTTGATGTCGATCCAGTGACTCCCGTATCATCTGTGCCAGGTTGATATCGAGCTTGCAACTCGACCTCGTTTTAAAAAAAACATTGCCACCTCCAGTTTAAATTCCCATGTGGAATATTGTGGATGATCAAATACCCAAACTCAGCACAGCCCCTACTTGTCCCATTCAGCCTGTCTCAGTGCAGTTGGGACCCAGCGGAGCTTGGGGGTGTGAAATGTCAGGAGGATGTTATGAGAATGCAGGGTGACTTGGACATGTTGGGTGTGTTATGTATCCCGTAACTGGATAACTTACCAGCAAAGATAGAGAGGTCTGTTGATGTCTGATGTCACTATTTTCAAACGTTTTTATTTATAAAGTGGCACAAAAGTAAGGTTAATACAAACATTCAGATAATGCACGTCATCAATACTCAATCTAAAGCGCAGGTATAGTAATGATCATCATTAAGAAGTAATCTCGACTGTTGTCTAGGGGATAATATATTGTCCGTTGGAAATATAAAAGTCACTCAGAAGTCTGCAGACTTTAGCCTTTTGGGGAATCGCTGGGTTTCACGTGTTTTAGAGGGATTGGTGAAAAACGGAAAAAAAACTTGCCCGGGTCTTTATGAAGCCACTCCGTTAAATCAGGGGAGCGTTGTTTCCCCATTGTTAGTTCGAAGTCCTTCTCGGTATTATCAGCCACCTGCTCCCCATGCAAAGGAGTTAGGAGCGCACGTGGCATTGAGTGGCTTCCAGCCACGGGAGCACTGAGCGAGGGTGTCCTTCTGGTGCGTCGCTGGGGTACTGCCTCCTGCAGTCCCCTTTTATCTTGACTTGCAGAGTTGTAGATGTCCATCAAAGTAGGGTGATGCAATCCCCACCCCCACATTGCCCGAGGGTGTCCATATCCATGGTAGCTGTCACGTAGCAGGGACATGCACGTCACACAGGTGCCTCTAAGAACAATGGCCAAAACAGTTGCATTGTCTCTCACTTCCTCGGTCCGAGACCCGAATTAATAGCGATCTTGCGATTCTCCAGAAGGAGGGGGCTGCTCCCGCCCCTTCAGCCCCTCAGAGCTGTGGTACATTCATAACAGGTGAGTGGGCAAATGTATGGCAGATGCAGTTTAATGTGGATAAATGTAAGTTTATCCACTTTGGTGGCAAGAACAGGAAGGCAGATTACTATCTAAATGGAGTCAAGTTGGGAAAAGGGGAAGTACAACGAGATCTAGGTGTTCTTATACATCAGTCAATGAAAGCAAGCAGGCAGTTAAGAAAGCTAATGGCATGCTGGCCTTTATAACAAGAAGAATTGAGTATAGGAGTAAAGAGGTCCTTCTGCAGCTGTACAGGGCCCTGGTGAGACCCCACCTGGTGTATTGTGTGCAGTTTTGGTCTCCAAATTTGAGGAAGGACATTCTTGCTATTGAGGGAGTGCAGCGTAGGTTCACGTTGATTCCCAGAATGGCGGAACTGTCATATGTTGAAAGATTGGAGCGACTGGGCTTGTATACACTGGAATTTAGAAGGATGAGAGGGGATCTGATTGAAACATATAAGATTATTAAGGGATTGGACACACTGGAGGCAGGAAGCATGTTCCAGCTGATGGGTGAGTCCAGAACTAGAGGCCACAGTTTAAGAATAAGGGGTCGGCCATTTAGAGCAGAGCTGCGGAAAAACTTTTTCACCCAGAGAGTGGTGGATATGTGGAATGCTCTGCCCCAGAAGGCAATGGAGGCCAAGTCTCTGGATGCATTCAAGAGAGAGTTAGATAGAGCTCTTATAGATAGCAGGGTCAGGGGATATGGGGAGAGAGCAGGAACGGGGTACTGATTGTTGTATGATCAGCCATGATCACAGTGAATGGCGGTGCTGGCTAGAAGGGCCGAATGGCCTACTCCTGCACCTACTGTCTATTGTCTGTTGACTTGCTGCCCGCAATGTTTCTGTTCCATTGACAGTGTGCGGTGGTCCTTAAGACCCAGCAGACCTCGGGAGCTGGCGGAGTTCGGGACCCAATGCCTGCAGTGTTTCTGTCTCGTTGACGGTGTGCGATGGTCCTTAAGACCCAGCGGACCTTGGGAACCGGCGGAGGTTGGGACCCGATGCCCGCAATGTTCTGTTCCATTGACTGGAAGCAATCGCGATTGAAAATAAAGTGGAAATAATAAAGCGTTTGGAAGATGTAATTAGAAAAGCATTAGGCTACAGTCGGTCAACGATTGGAACAATTTTAAAGGATAACGGATAAAGTGAGAATAATGGAGCATGTGAAAAGCCCTGCCCCAATGAAAGCTACAATTATTACTAAGCAACACAGTGGTTTAATTATTGGAATACATACGTTTCTTAAGTGTTTTATATGCATAGAAGGGTAAAATATATACTAAGACAAACGTTTGACTAACTGATGCTAAATAATAACGGATGTACTTGTTCTGACTTACCTACAAATCCGACTTAAATATGGACTCAGGAACGGAACTAGTACGTAACCTGGGGACTGTCTGTATTATGAAATTAGTTTTGTGGGAGCAGTACAGTGCAATACAAAACAAATCTTACTGTAAAGGTTACAATGAGAAATATAAAAATTAATAAATGAATAGTTCAACAAGAGGGTAAAATAATGAGATATGTTCATGCACCGTTCAGAAATCACATGGTGGAGGGGAAAAAACTGTTCTGAAAGTGTATGTGCATTTGTCATGGTCTGGTTTAATTAGACCCTAATCAATTCTAGTGTCCAGGAGAAGTGGTAATAAGTGTACAAGCACAACAAAGAAACTTAAGCTTAACTTATTATCATAAAATAGAAAGCCCAAATAAGCCACATTGCTACATTGCAAATCATAAAGACTTGCACAAAGATTTGAAGACTCACTGTTCTTGGTCACCACTTGATTATTGCTGTTGTCACAGGATCTCTGAATTCTGAATTGCTTGTGGAGCCATCCTTTTGGTCACGGGCACTGATCGTGCTCCGGTTCCACTTGAAGTCCAAAAAAACCAGGGAAAGGCAGCCCAATAAATAGAGTTTCACAAGCGCAAAGCAACCATAAGATAGACAAACTCTTTGTTCTTACATTAGCTCAGCCTGGTTGCTTTCATCCAAGCAATGTGTGTCCATCAACAGTGTTCAGCATGCTCTCATAAATCAATCAGACACTTTAATGGTCACTCCTCTTTATTTCATAGCACACAACATTCCTTTGGACTTGAAAAAGAACATTAATGTCTACACATAAACATTAAGCTTGAATGCAGACACTAAGAAGAATCCATCAACGTAGCTCTTAGTGACCAACAGACATTTAGTCATTAACAGATACTAACAGATCTATGCTGTTTACTTTATACAGATACTTCACCACATACATTACCCCCTAACAGACCCCACATGCTACTAGATCAGGAAGAGCTAAATAGTTTTCCCCCCCGCCCCTGTCCGTCATTCCTCTAATGTCTTACAAATTTAATAAAATTCAATATTCAAGCTCCTGTACCTCCTCCCTTATGGTAGTGACGAGAAGAGGGCATGTCCTGGATGGTGAGGGCTCTTAATGACTGAGGCACTGCTTTTTGAAAGTGTTCTTTAAGGTAGAAGGGCTAGTGCCCATTTTGTAGCTGGCTGAGTCTACAATCCTTTTTAGCTTTTTTCGATGCTGTGCATCGGAACTTCCATACCAGGTTCATGGTTTGAGACAAAATAATTAAACCAACAAAAACAAGTCAATTATGTAAAAGCTCAAAGTTTTGGCCATTAACAGAATATACTGAAAGTACAAATGAAGTTTGTCAAGTGTAACAAAGTTCTGAATGTAACCTTCATTAGAATTGAATATATGCTTCTGTTTCTTTGTATTAGATATGCATGAGTTGTTAGCTAAGAATTGAGAGAAAAATAATGAAGGAAATAGATTCAACTGAGCTTTGGACAAATGGTGGGCTAACTTTGCTTTTTGAAGTTGTGAATATTTTTCTCATCATTAATACCCCAGTATGAATGGTTTTGCTTCAAAAACTCCATCTGGACGAAGCCATTTTCTAATGGTAGAATTGTTCCATATACTTGTTTATATTATCAGAAGTTATAGATAACCTAATAACTGCATATTATGGTTTCAAACTCTTGTAGGTCTGGAACTTATTATAGTTGTTTTGAACACAAAATTATTTGATTTGCTTTATGATTAAATACCAGTTAGATAAGCTTAACCGCTTTCTGAAGTGCCTTTGCTCTGTCTGCATCAGGCAGGAATTCCTGGTGGACGACCATTTTAATTCCATTCCCCTTTCCCATTCTGACATGTCAATCAATGGTCTGCTCTGCTGCCATGATGAGGCCATTCTCAGGTTGGAGGAGCATTTTGTCTGGCATGATGGCATGAACATTGATTTCTTTAACTTCTGGTAATTTCTCATCCCCTCTCCCCTTCTCAAATTTTCCATTCCCTATTCTTGCACTTACCCCTTCTCATTTGGCTGTCACCTTCTGGTGCTCCTCTTTCTCTTTCTCTCATGTTCCACTCTTTATATTTCTCCTTCAGCCCTTTACCTTTTCCACCTATCCCCTCCCCTCGCACCTGGCTTCACCTGTTATCCTCCAGCATGCATTTCTTCCCCTCCCCCCCCCCCCCCACCTTTGCCTTTCCTTTTCAATGCTGATGAAGTCTCAACTGAAATGCCAACTTTTTATTCCTCTCTATTGATGCTGCCTGACCTGCTGAGTCCCTTCAGCATTCTGTGTCTGTTAATAAGACAGTGCAACAGATGTCTAGCTCTGTGTGACTAAAGGAAGTGAATATATTTGGGATCACACAAAATGCTGGATGAACTCAGCAGATCAGGCAGCGTCAATGGAAAATAGTATAGTTGATGTTATGGGCTGAGACTCTTCAGCAGGACTGCAGAAAAAAGATGAGTAGTTTTAAAAGGTGGGGAGAGGGGAGAGAGAAACCGGGTGAGGGAGGGATGAAGTTAAGGAGCTAGGATATTGACTGGTGAAAGAAATACAGGGCTGGAGAAGGGCGAATCATAGACAGAAGGCCATGGAAGAAAGAAAAGGGTGGGGGAAGGGGGAGGAGCACCAGAGGGACACCTCCATACCGCTGATTATGCAATCTCCAACTCTGACTCCAGTCTTGACCTCCAGGCTGGGTTTTCATGCATTACTGCTGGAACCCCTGTTTCCCCTTACCCCACCACCATTCTGCAATCCTGTCTCTTCAGCTCTTTACACTCTTGGGTCCTCGGAGGCTTCATCTTCTTCCCACTGCACCATCCCCGAACACCCAAAATCTTGCTTCCCCCCCCCCCCCCATGATCCCAGCTCTCATCTGTGCAGTATTTTCACCATTCCCTTTGAACTTCCCCTCTCTGAGGCAGTCATTTTGTCCTTTGTAAGGGCCTCACTTTTGTCCCCCTGCCTCAGTGACTTCCATGCCCGCCATGACCCTGAGCTTTTCTTCCACTGCCTCTGCCTCTAAACCTACTTCTTTCATTAGTACTCACCACCCTGCACTAATGACCCATTTTCAACCCTCCATCTCTTCCTGGACTCCCTTACCTGGTCTTCTGCCTGCTCTGGACCTTTTCATTGCCAATTGTCGATGGGACATCAACACTCCTCCCTTCAATTCCAACCTCATCCCTTCCAAATGCTCTGCCCTCCACTCCCTCCACACTAATCCTAACCTCATCAGTGAACCTACAGATAAGGGAGGTGCTGTAGTAGTCTGGTGGACTGACTTCTACCATGTTGAGGCCCAGAGATGACTCTCAGACACCTCTTCTTACTTACTCCTCGAACAGGATCTCTCTAAGGAGCATTAGGTCATTGTCTCCCACACCATCACTGACCTTATTAAGTGGGGATCTCCCATTCACTGCAACCAACCTTATAGTTCCCTCACCTTGCACATCCTGTTTCTACCTCCTACCCAAGATCCACAAACCCACGTCCAGGTAGACCCAGTATTTTAGCTTGTTCCTGCTCCACTGAACATGTATCTGCATACCTTGACTCTGTTTTATCCTGCCTATTTCAGTCTCTTCCTACCTACATTCGTGACACTTCACATGCTCTGGATCTTTTCAATTATTTCAATTTCCCTGGCCCACATCTTATTTTCTCTGGATGTCCAGTCCCTTTATACCCCCATCTCCCACCAGAAAGGCCTCAAAGCTCTCTGTTTCTTTTTTGACCCAACCAGTTCCCCTCCACCACCACTCTCCTCTGTATAGTGGAACTTGTCCTCGCTCTAAATAATTTCTGCTTTGGATCCCAGCTGTTCCTGCCTTTTGTTGGCTACATGGAACTATCTATGTTCCAAGCCTTCACTGATGTCTGTCCCCCACTTTTCTTGCACTGAATTGATGACTATATTGGTGCTGCTTCCTGCACTGATGTGGAGCTCATCACATTCATCAACTTTGCCTCCAACTTCCACCCTGCCCTCAAATTTCTGACACATCCTTCCTCTTTCTCAATCTGTCTGTGGAGGCAGCGTATCTACTGATATCTAAACCCATTGATTGTCACAACTACGGGACTTGTATCTCTTTCCACCCTGTTACATGTAAAAACTCCATTCCCTTTTGTCATTTCCGCTGTCTCCACCGCATCTGCTCTCAGGATTTTCATGCCAGAACAAAGGACATATCCTTCTTTTTCTAAGAAAGGGGCTTCCCTTCCTCCACCATCAATGCTGCCCTCAACCGCATCTCTTCCATTTCACGCATGACTGCTCTTACCCCATCCTCTCACCACCCTACCAGAGATAGGGTTCCTGTTGTCCTCATGTACCATCCCACTAGCCCCCGCATCCAGCTGGCAATTCTCCAGACCTTCAGCCATCTCCAACAGGATCTCATCACCAAGAGCATCGTTCCTTTCCCCCCACTTTCTGCTTTCCACAGGGATTGCTCCATTCTTGTCCATTTGCCCCTCCCCACTGATCTCCCTGCTGGCACTTATACTTGCAAGCAGAACAAGTGTTATACCTGCCCCTACACCTCCTCCCTCACTTACCATTCAGGGTCCCAAACAGTCCTTCCAGGTGAGGCAACACTTCACCTGTGAGTCTGTTGGGATCATATTTACTGTGTGTGGCTTCTGTAACATTGGTGAGACCCGACACAGATTGGCAGGCCTCTTTGCCGAGCGCCTATGCTCCATCCATCAGAAGAAATGGGATCTCTCAGTGGCCGCCCGATTTAATTCCACTTCCCACTCCTATTCTGATATGTCTGTCCGTGGTCTCCTCTACTGCTATGATGAGACCACACTAGGCTGGAGGAACAGCACCTTGTATTCCGTCTGGGTAGCCTCCAGTCTGATGGCATGAACATCGATTTCTCAAAATTATGATGAATCACCCCTTTCCTGACTGTTCCCCATCCTCCTTTTCCCCTCTCACCTTGTCTCCTTGCCTCCCGCTGGTGCACCTCAGGGGTGTGTGCTTAGTCCACTGCTCTACTCTCTCTATACCCATGACTGAGTGACAAGGCACAGCTCAATTACCATCTATAAATTTGCTGATGATTGTTGGTCGAATCTAAGATGGTGACATGTGGGCATACAGGAGTAAGATATGCCAACTAATGGAGTAGTGTCACATAAACAACCTGGCACTCAATGTCATTAAGACAAAAGAGCTGATTGTGGACTTCTGGAGAGTGAGACGAAGGAACACATACCAATCCTCATAGAGGGATCAGAAGTGGAGAGAGTGAGCAGTTTCAAGTTCCTGGGTGTCAAGCTCTGAGGATCTAACCTGGTCCCAACATATCGATGCAGTTATATACTTCGTTAGGAGTTTGAAGAGATTTAGTATGTCAACAAATACTCAAAAACTTATATGGATATACCGTGGAAAGCATTCTGACGGGCTGCATCACTGTCTGGTATTGATTTTGGGGGGGGGGGGGGGGGTGGGGGCACGGTTACTGTACAGGACTGAAAGAAGCTGCAGAGGGTTGTAAATTATCCAGTTCCATTTTGGGTACTACCCTACAAAGTACCCAGGACATCTTCAAGAAGCAGTGTCTCAGAAAGATACCATTCATTATCATGGGCTTCCAGCATCCAGGGCATGCCCTTTTTTCACTGTTGGAGGTATAGCAACCTGAGGGCACACACTCAGCAATTCAGAAACAGCTTCTTCCCCTCTGCCATCTGATTCCTAAATGGACATTGAACCCTTGAGCTCTACCTCACATTTTAAATATATTATTTTTGCTTTTTTGCATGATTTTTAATCTGTTCAATATACATATACAGGTTTCCCCTGCTATCTGAAGGTAGAGGGTTCCTATGAAACGGTTCGTAAGTCGGAATGTCGTAAAGTGAAGAAGCAATTACCATTTATTTATATGGGAAAAATTTGTGAGTGTTCGCAGACCCAAAAAATAACCTACCAAATCATAAAACCTAAAATAACAGTAACATATAGTAAAAGCAGGAATGATATGCTAAATACAGAGCGACATAAAGTAGAAATACTTTTCTGCAATCATTGCAGCACTGTCTAGTGTAGCGAAAATCTCACACAAACGCTCTCAGCAGAAACACACGGCGCAAGTGCTCTTGTCAGTAGCACTCTCTCCAGTAACCTTTAAGCTATGAAGCTGCCAAATCATACCAAATAACACATAAAAATACACAGCCTATATAAAGTAGAAATTATGCACACTAATGATGGTGTGTTAGGCTGAGTTGTCGGAGGTTGGGGGTGGTGGGAGGTAGAGGAGGCTGGGGTGTCATCTCATCGTCGTCTGTTTCCATCAGGGCAGGCAGGTCACCTTCTATGTCTGCCTGCCTTTGATGTCGAAGGTCGAGGTTCGTCATCTGCTGTGGCTGATGTGGAAGGCTTGAAAAACGACAGTGTGCTTGACTGCTTAGCCTCGCACATTTTTCTATCATACAGTTCTTTGTCAGCACTCAAACCATACTGAAAATAAGCCCTAAACCTTTCAAAATTAAAGTCATACTTTTCTGCAATCATTTCAGCGTTGTTAGTCGCAGCAAAAATCTCACGCAATTGCTTCACGTTCTGTTCCTGGATGACTTCGCTTTCGGTCCATTCACTACTGCAATCGGTTTTGATTGTTGTCCTTTCCTCTTGCAATTGCATCAGCTCTTTATCTGTCAGTTCTTGGTCATGGGATGCCAAAACCTCTTCAACATCATCTTCATCAACTTCCGCAAACCCACCCTCCTTAGCCAAACTCATTATGTCCTCACTTCGTTCACCACGGTCGAAACGCTTATGTCTAGTTTTACGCTGTGTAACACCCTTATGAGCTCTTTTAGGCTTTTCCAATACCTTAGAACTCATCTTGCTAACATATGCACAAAATAAATCAACATAAAGCACAGATGCTCACAGGCACGTATTTAAGCAATGGCGGCTAGAATGCAATTCCAGGAGAGGAGCTTGGCTGCTCGGGGCGCGCAGCCTTTTTTCGTAACAGTGAAAACACCTTCTTTTAGCGAAAACAGGTAATTAATGTAACAGCAAGGTGTAAAGCGAGCATTCGAAAATTGGGGATACCTGTACTGTAATCGATTTGTTATTATTTTTTCTTCTATATTATGTATTGAACTGCTAAGTTAACAAATTTCACGACACATGCTGGTGATAATAAACCTGATTCTGATTCCTCCCCCCTTTTCTATTCCCCCTTCTCCAGCCCTGTATCTCTTTTACCAATCAACTTCCTTGCTCGATACTTCATTCCTCCACTCTCCCCCCAGTTTCACCTATCACCTTCCCCCACCTTTTAAATTTGCTCCTCATCTTTTTTCCCCTCCAGTCCTGCTGAAGAGTCTTGGCCCGAAATGTCAACTGTATTCTTGCTGAGTTCCTTCAGTATTTTGATTGTGTTGTTTGGGTTACCAGCATCAGCAGCTTTTCTCTTGTTTGTGAATATATTTGCGATATTGAGTTTACATATCAATAGTTATATCTGTGCATTCAGTTGTGTATTTATGTTTGTTGCCATATTTGTTCAGTTAACGTCAGAGAATAAAACAAACAATTTATTTTCACTATGAATTGGTACAGTGTAATTCCTTTTTTTGGTTCCCTTTTCCCTTTTATCTTCATAATGTTATCAATATGAAATGTTTGCTAGCTAACTTGTGTATGGCTTTCAGAAAACCGCCTGTACTTTGTTTTTATTTTGGCTTTTGGTGATTTGACAAAATACAAATGGTTAATTTAACACACCACCTTCAAATTATTTGCATACCGAGTGTCAGAATATTACCAATCTTATTGCTGTAGATTTGTTTTAGCAGTGGACCTTTTTTCTTCTCTATTTACTCTCACCACTTCCAACCAGCAGCACTTCAAACACTATTTATTATCTAGATTGCTTTTTCCTTGTTTTCCTGCAGTGATTTAACATGAAGATTGGCTCAAGTAACAAGCTTTCACCTCCTGACTTAGAAGTTTAATAGTTTTAAGATCATTAGTACTTGGAGTATATTCTGGTTAATACTACTTGCAATCTTAATTTCACATAAGAATGTTAGAAACTAGAGCAAGACTCAGCTATTAGCTTCTTTTAGAGCTTTCTTTGTACTCAGTGAGACCATCTGAATTGATTCTTTAATTCCACATTCTTGGGCTGTCTCAATACTTTTTGGTTCTATTTAATGCTCAAAGCTCTCTCAGTTTGCTGAAATTATTTAATAACTGAGAACCTGCTTTATCACCATCAGAACACATTTCACCTCGTCTCTACAAGAAATGAGTAACCTTATTGTAATTCTTTTCAGTCATGGGAAATTTCCCTGCAGCTGTCTCATTTAAGCCTCCTATAAATTTAACATTTCTGAAGATTTCATTCTTCAGAACATGAGGGAATATTGACCTATTTAACAATATCTCTTGATAGGGAAAATCCCTTTTCATTGTCATTAGTCCAACCTACAACTGTAGCAAGAATTAAACTGCAGCTATGCTGATCCCTGCAGCACCCGGTGACCGTGTGATCTCTGTCTCAGAGGCAGACATCAGCTGTCTTTCAAGAGGGTGAACCCTCGCCAGGTGATGGGCCCTGATGGAGTAGCTGGCAGGGCTCTGGAAACCTGTGCCAACCATCTGGTGGGGGTGTTCAAAGACACTCTCAGTCTCTCATTGCTGCAGTCGGAAGTTCCCACCTGCTTCAAAAGGGCAACAATTATACCAGTACCCAAGAAGCAGGGTGAGCTGCCTCAATGACTGTCGTCCAGTAGCTCTTATACCTCCGGTGATGAAGTGCTTTGATAATGCCTAGAAATAACATGTCTCAGCAAGGATCTGGACCAACTGCAATTTGCTTATCGCCACAATAGGTCTGTGGTGGACGCAATCTCATTGGCTCTTTGTGCAGCTTTGGATCACTTGGACAATACAAATACCAATGTCAGGATGTTGTTTGTTGTTTATAGCAGTCATTCCTATAGTTCTGACGGAAAAGCTTCAGTATCTGGGCCTCTGTAACTCCCTCTGCAACTATATCCTTGACTTCCTTAATAGTAAACTACAGTTTGTGTGGATTGGAAATAGCATCTCCACTTCACGGACAGTCAACACTGGTGCACCTCAAGGATGTGTGCTTAGCCCACTGCTCTACTCTCTCTACACTTAGTCAGCTCCATCATGAGTACTAGCCTTCCAGGACATCTTCAACGAGCATTGCTTCAAAAAGGCAGACTCCATCATTAAGGACCCTCATCACTTTTGGTCATGCATTGTTCACATTGCTACCATCAGGAAGGAGGTATAGAAGTGTGAAGGCACACGGTCAATGATTCAGGAACAGCTTCTTCCTCTTACTGTCTGATTTCTGAATGGACATTGAACCCATGAACACTGCCTCACTACTTTTTTTATTTATATTTTTGCACCACTTATTTAACTTATCTATTTATATGTGTATGTATATATTCATATTATCTTTGGGGAAAGAATTATTTGAAATGAAGGCCCAATTGTGGTTTCATTAAGACTTAAACATTAAACTTGGATGCATAAATACTTGGTGATCTGTATCCAAGCCATCTGCTGGAGGAACTCAGCAGATTGAAGAACATTTTTAGGGTGGGCTGGTGTGAGGAGAAAGCATTGTTGACGTTGTTTAAGGCTGAAAACTGAAATAAGACGAACCAACTTATTGACAAAACTATGGAAGATGTAGATAAGGTGGATGCTAAGCCATTTCCCTCAGCTAGAGGAGACCAACTCTAAGGGGCATAGCTAAAGAGTGGGAAGAGGAAGATTTAAAAAGAAACCTTGGGGCCAATTTTTCATAAAGAGCGTGATGAATATATGCAATTTACTGCCATAGAAAGTCAATGAGGTAGGTACAATAATATTTAAGAAACATTTGGACAGGTATATGGAGGAGAGGGCTCAGAGAGAAAGTCTGAATGCAGGAACTTGGGACTAGCTGGGTGAGAGACATCATCAACATGGACTAGTTTAAGCCAAAGGGCCTGTATCCATGCTGATTTACTGTACAACTATGGCTAATGTCCTGATGCAAAGATTTTGACCAAAATGTCAACAGTTTCTTCTCCCCCATGTGTACTCTAAGTTCCTTCAGTTGATGTTTCTCCCCAGATTAGTCTCTGCAATCCCTTGTCTACATATGGCTCCATCTGATTAATGATTCTCATTATACTTATATTTCAAATAATATAATTCTGCATTTCTGTATTCTTTTACATTTCTCAGTATATCAAAAACATTGCTTTGCCCATCAGCTGAACCTGTCTATTTACTTCTGCAGTACTTTGCATGGCCTTTCATTTTGCAACCTCGTCGTAGGTTGTGTGAGTGCAAGCTCTAATAGTGTGATTTCCTGTTGGTACATTCTGCTGATGAAAATGACCCATCTTTTGTTCATTAAAATGGATTGATAATTGGATAATATATACTAATAATGTCATGTGTTTGATGAATTTGGTGCCACAATACTCTAATGTCAGAGGCATGAAGGCTAGAAAACCAATAGGATCTAAAGGACTGGCTTCAAAGAACCAGTGGCAGTTAGAATGGTCAATCTAAGCAGGCCATTAGTGCTCGAAGAGCTTTCATGGTAATATCCTTGAGCCATAATTTTGTCCATTAACAGCCAGTATAAAGCTTTGTTCGATTTTCTTGAAAATCCAGTATATACTAAATTCACTCACTGGCATCCTTTTATCTAGTCTGGGGGAAAAAAAATTATGATTTGCTTCTGACATTGTAAAATAGATTGCAAAATAATTTTCCCATTACCCCTACCTAGTCATTCTCATTTTTCTTGCATTTTCTTTCCTTTTGAATGAATTACATTTGAAGCGTAATACATAGGGAATATTTCTGAAGCCTTGACAGTTTGGAAAGTTTAAATGCAATTGATTTTATGTGCATCTATTTTTGTTTTAAGCATTATTATGCACACCTTTCCATAGAATGTTGGCATCTCCCATTAATTTATCCAGTACTATTTCTTTACCAATTTCTTCAGTGTTTTTTTTGCTGTTTCACCTCTGGTTACTCTCCTCTTCCTTAGGAGACTGTTAGGTACCAAAACATATATTCTCTCTCTGGCATTCACTTTTCATTGATTCCTCATATGGGAGAATTAATAATTTTCTAATTTTCTGTAATTGTGTTAATTTCTTGATCAGATTTTTATCCACATAGCTGAATTCTAAAGTGCTTTTTGTCTTTGTTTATATTGTCTAGCATCTTCATGTATTCGGACAGTTTGCTCGTTCATTTCTTAAAGAATGAAGACATTGACAAGAGTGTGGCTGTTTGCAGAGTTTGCTAAAATTCAAAGTGTGTCACTACTTAGAGGAGGTCTCAGAAATGAACACCTGTCTAACCTCTAAAACTCGAGTGAAGTTTGCCTGTATACATAAACAGCTATTTGCCACACTTTGGAATTGACTCACTGTCTCTGAAAAGTACTTTCAGAAGCTTCATTTGAGTCAAGGTGCCATACAAGAATAAATTAACTAAACATTTTGAACTATGCAAACATAATTGAATTTGAAACCGCTTTTAATTTTGCTTTGAACTATTGAAGAGTCTGAAATATTAGGTATTTTGAGACTGCGGTCTACTTGGGACTTATTTAAAGCAAGTACAAATCTGAAATTTGTACATTAAAGAATAAAATGAACAGAATGTGAACAAATTCTTCTGTTTCAGTTGCAATTTACGTAGCAAAGTGCTAATTCAGTTTATTAATAGTTTATTTCAATGATGGGTTTCGTGATGTTCATGAAGGATAATTAAATATGTAGTGGGAAGAGGAGACTCCAAAGTCATCCCAAAACTCAATCGAGCATGTAAATGTTAAAATAATGTTTGGCCAGAAATTCCAAATGAATTATATTTTGGTTTCGCAGAGATCCTTGGAGAAGGCAGACTTCAATCACTAGGCTTTATTCCATGATTTCAAGGAACAGATCATTGGATATCTTAAAGGCAGTGAGACCAGAGTACTGAAGAATTGTCTTTAAGAACTATCCTTCCAGCAGTACTAATCCAGTACAGTTACAAAACTAGTGTGTGCCTCACTGTGTAGAAAACTGTCTAGTTCAAAAATGGGAGAAATCCACTTTGATTTATGCCTGAACAACCTACATTCATTCATGAGCAAATTGATAGGTATTATTAGCAGAGCTGTCAAGTATGACAGTTATCTGTTCCTTGATAGTTCACTAAGGTTATCCTGGGATCACTTGACAATTTGGTCCACACACTGATCTAAGAGTTAAATCCAGGAGGTGAGTTGAGAATGACTGGCTTTGACATCAAGTCTGAGTTCTTCTCTTTTAAAAAAAACTTTTAATGTTGTTGTGAGATTTCTTGGTGTTCTGAACTAAATAATCTGGGTGCTCTGCTGTATAAAAACTGGAATATTGCATCAAAATCATACAGTGATTTGACTTTAAGTTCCCGCTGAATGTTGAATGTCCAGTTGCATAAATTCTATTTATTCTTCCCTTGTTCTATAATTTTTATTATTCCCTCATTTCATTCGACTCTCCCAGATTCTATCCCTTGTATATTAGGACAGTTTACACTTGCTTACCTGCACTTGCTTGAGACATTAGAGGAAACTGGAAGAAACACAAACATTAACGGAGAAGCTGCAAACTCGCCACAGACAGCAGTCTAGGTCAGGATTGAATCCGGTTCACCAGAGCCCTGAGGCAGCAGTGTTTCTAGCTATACCACTGTTATCTAGACAATATGTGAAGGTCATTGGGAGGTTGTACAAAAGACTTGCTAGAATAGTTCCAGGATAAATCATACCAGCTTAATTAAAGCGGCCAGATTTATTCTAATTGGAGCAAGGATTTGTTTGTGGGTCATGACTAATTTAAATAGGATAAATTTTAATGATAAGCAGGAGAAAATGTAAGAAAGCACTAGAATTAATAAAGTTTCCTCCAAAAATCTAAAAAAGAGGGTGGCATGGCTTTACCTAACTTTCGTTTATATTATTGGGCAGCCAATATACGTTGTGCTATCTTTTGGTCTTTTTTCCATGGCCAACCCGAGTGCCCTAATTTGGGTGGCAATGGAGTTGAGTTTCACTAAAGATTTATCTATTTCTGCACTTCTTGGCTCTGTACTCCCTAGTAGCTTGTCCAGATTAATTGTTAATCCTCTTGATAGACACACTTTGCGAATATGGGCTCAGTTTAGGAAATGTTATGGTTTCTATGGTCTTTCCTTTTCTAGTCCTATCTTACATAATCACTTTTTTTTTTACCTACTATGTATGATTCAACATTCCATGATTGGTATAGGAAGGGCATTAGACATTTTGAAGATCTTTTTATTGATAATCGCTTCGCATCTTTTCAACAGCTCTCTGCTAAGTTCAATCTGCCTAATGCTCATTTTATTAGATATCTCCAAATTAGACACTATTAATCCTTTAATTCCTAACTTCCCTGAAATGCCTGAGAAAAATGTTATGGATTTCTTTCTTTCTATTAATCCACTGGGTAAAGGTTTAATATTATTTATTCGTGATAAATTAGCATTCTTATGGCGTGCCCCTGTGGATAAAATTAGAGAGGCTTGGGAGCATGATTTAAATATCTCTTTATCTGATGAGACTTCAGGGACTCCATTCTCAAATCAGTTAATTCAACCTCTCTTTGTGCTCGCCATTGCCTTTTACAGTTTAAGATTGTTCATAGAGCCCATATGTCTAAATCTGAACTATCTCGATTTTACCCTAATATTAGTCCTCTTTGTGATAAATGCAAAAGGGGCGAGGCCTCTCTTATTCATATGTACTGGTTTTGTCCTAGCTTGGAGAAATTTTGGAAAGATGTCTTCATAACTTTATCTTATATTCTGAAACACCACTTAGAACCTAACTCTTTAACTGCTTTGTTTGGTTTTTTTGGGTGAGACAGATTTTCGTTTGAGTTCGACTAAGTGTCGAATATTATCTTTTGCTTCTCTCCTGGCTAGACGTTTAATCCTCCTTAGATGGAGAGATGTTGCCCCGCCCACGCATGCTCATCGGCTTAATGATATTATGTCCTGCTTAGACCTTGAAAAAATTCATTATTCAGTTCTTAATTCGGATATAAAGTTCTGGGGACCTTTTATTGAGTACTTTCATAACCTTACTCTTAACTAAGGTTTTTTCTTTCGGTCCCTTGCTTTCAGCTCTTTTTTGGTAGTAGGCATTATTATCTTCCGTTTTTAAGTGTATTTACAGTTTTGGGGGTTTGAATGTCCTGATTTATACTCTCTATGTTGTGTTGTGGTTGGTCTGGAGTTTTTTTTTGTTGCGGGGCTTGGGGAGGATACTAACTTTACATGACTTCAATTTGGGTGCTTTCTCAATTATCTTTTTTGTATTATAGTATTATTGTATGTCTATTTTTGCACTGTATTAATTTCATTTTGATTTGGGTTGTTTTTCTGTCAGTGATGTAGAAAATGCATAAAAAACTAATAAAAAAAGAAAGCAATTTATCTAACTTTGTGCTATAATCAAAAACTTGTTGCTTGAAGGGGTAGTGGAAACATTCAGAATATTGAGGGAAAAAGCTTGAGGCTGTGGGGAAAGAAACTTGACCAATAACATAATGAAGGATTCCACCACCCTGCTCGGATTGTTTGTCCTATTCTCATTGTGATGGTTTTGGGTTTGCTGACCACGAAGTTTTGAATTCAAAACCCTAGCTGATATAAGTAGCCATGGACATTCTCATTAAAGTGAGATTATACTGTAACTACCCAGTCTTCAAAGTCTAGTTTACATCTCTTTTAATTTTCCACAGTGAGTTTAGCTGCCAATACCCACTACTTAAGCAGTGGTCCCCTCTCCCTACCAATTTGAAGATGCTTCCAGATGACAAAGTAGTTTAAAACACAGTTCATTTATTTTCAGTGATACACTTTTAACTCCACTCAACACTCTTAAAGCAAATTTGAAGCTCAGAGGATTTCTACCTCAAATATTTCCAAATTACAAACCATTTCTAATAGACAAGCATTAAACACAAAGAATGAACCATTTCTAAAACACAAAGGATTTCTCATACTAAGGTTTTCTTAACAAATGGAGCATTTCTAAAATTCAAAGGATTTCCAAAGTGCAGGTCCAATTCCTGTGAACTAAAATGATGTAACAATGAGTGTAGACAAATGAATCATCTGTTGCAGAAACTGAAACTGGAGGTATGGATTCTCCTCCCCTCCCTCCATCCCTCCCTTCCTTCATGTTTCCCGATGTTCTTTACCCTAATAAACCTGAACTGCTTTCTACATTTATACTCTACTCTCATCTGGTGACATCACAAGCATATGAATCTGTAAGTTATAATGGATAAAGACCTCTCTTCTGCACAGATACTGTTGCTGTGTAGGTAGGACACTGTTGGATTCAAGCTTGGGACCATCTACCTTGAAGTCCAGTGCTGATGCTGTTACATCACCAGCCGGCCCAAGCATATGATTTTTCCCCAGATATCCCTTAATATGAAGAGTCCAAAAACAATTTTTTGAGATGTAGACCTGTTTAATGTTCGTAGTTCACAACTAATGCTATAAATCTTACATAAAACTCCCAATTATAAATGTTAGTTATTGATCTGCTGAATGATCTCTGTTTGTTCTGCAAGCTTCCTTGAACTAAGCAACTTAGGGTCAGTTTGTCTGTTTGAAACAACACGAATTGAGTAACCCTTTGTCTTATACCGTACTCATCAGCAGAATGTCAGGAGGTTGTGAGCTAACAACTGCTAACTCTGCAAAATACAGAGTTTGTTTACGAAGTTGTGTTTTAACTTGAAGTTGATTATTGCTTCCCATTTACTTTTTAAGAACTGAAGACTGACTTCCTTTTACAATCAGAGGTTAAATAAACTTAGTTGGAAGTTTACTACAATTGTTTGTGATCTTTTGAATGTAGTTGTGATTTAGAAACACGTTGTCAGGGAGGAATCTACAAAGACTACCATTCTCAAAAGCAATCACTTTTCACAAACAGCAAGGCTGATCAACACCTCCACCCAATAATCACCACTGCTTTATTATTTTCCATCAGTCACTTTGTATATAGCCTAGTGTCACTCTATGGACGTACAATTAATCTGTGTATATAAGCTATCTTATGTATTTATATTTATTGTTTTTAAAAATTACTGTCTTTATCTTTTATGTTATTTTTATGCTGCATAGGATCTGGAGTAACAAGTATTTTGTTGTCTGTTACACTTGTGTACAGGAAATGGCATTAAACAGTCTTGAATCTGAAGCCAGCAGAAGTGGTCTTTGCTGTAGCCACTCCGTGAATCAGTGATTTATCACAGTGCTTGAATGATATCTATACAAGATGAAGAAAAATTGCCTCTAAAATAATGGGAAGCCTGAAACAAGTATATTTGGTCAGTATTGCAAAGAAACTTCCTTTGTCTACTGACTCCATCCCTCTCCCTGGCAGCTGTGAAGCTGAACCAGATAATTTATGATAGTAGCATCATTCTGGCTGAACTTCTGACCCCAGAAGTTTAGCACCACAAGTGCTTATATTTGTCATTCATTTTCTGTCAAGTGGGAGGCTTTTGAAAGTAAGATGGGAAGAACTTTGGGTCTGCACTGGAAGGATTAAGGACCTTGGTTGATGACAAATATCGAGGGTCTGGTCAGAAAAGGGGCATATGTCAGGTATGGGCAACTAGGATCATTTGAGTCCCTTGAGTATAAGGGATGTAGGAATGAACTGAAGGGATTTTGAAGGGCAGGAGTGGACCATGAGATATCCCTGACAGAAAAGATAGGGGAGTGTGTGTGTGTTCATGTGTTCGTTCGATCTACAGTACAGTAGGTGGAGAGCTGTGGAAATACTGAGGTCTTAAATAATACTTCCTGCCTGTATTTACTGTATTGACGGACAAGTAAGCGAGTGAGTTCAATTGAAAGAACAGTGATATCCTGGTTCATATCAAAGGAGGTGGTCTAGGAAGTCTTGAAACAAAGGTAGGCAAAACTGGAGATTTGTCTACATATCCTCAGATATTTTGGGAAGCAAGGGAGGAGATTGCTGGGGACATGGCAGAAAAGGGCTACATCCCCAGATTCCATTTTCAGTTCTTTTACAGCCTCCATTTGTTGCCTCCCAGCTTCTTGTCAGCATTCCTAACCTTAAATCTTCTGTCTGACTCTGCCAATTAACTCATTTTGGATCCACCTATCACTTGCCACCTTCCCTTTACATTTTCAATCCAGATGAAGCATGTTGACTTGAATATGTATTTCCCTCCACTGATGCAACCTGGCCTGCTTCTGGTTTTTTTCATGTAAGAAAATTGATGATTTAAGCATGTAATTTTGGCTGATGATGCAGTCTTCAAGAATAATATTTGGCTAAAGATACACTCTTGGATGAAATGCTAATTGAAGATTTCACAGAATGTAAACAGCCAGTTGTCTGCAGCGAGCACATGTATAGAAAGTGGATAGTGTGCTGAAATGAGATTTTTGCATGCAAGATCCTGAAATAATTGTTATTTTGTTCTTGAAAATTTATGGCTTTTAAGAAATGTAATGGAATAATTATTAATCAATGTTTAACTGTTTAAAAACTGTAGGTTAAATAAAAGCAACTGGAGATAGAATTAAATTTCTTTACAGTATTATGTTTAGATCTAAAATGCTCTGCCCTAGTTGTACTTGTTTTCTGAGATTGGTACAGACAAATTTGCTTTTTGTTGACCCTCTTTGGAAGAAGACCATAAGACATTGGAGCAGAATTAGGCCATTTGGCCCATCGGGTCTGCTCTGCCATTCAATCAGGGCTGATGCTTTTTATTTTTAAAAAAAACCCTCCTCAGCCCCACTCGCCGGCCTTCTTCCCATAACTTTTGATGCCATGGCCTATCAATCCCTGCCTTAAATACACCCAGTGACCTGGCCTCCACAGCTGCCTGTGTTAACAAATTCACCACCCTCTGGCTAAAGAAATTTCTCCACATTTCTGTTTTAAAGCTGAGGCTGTGCCCTCTTGTCCTAGACTCCATCACCATGGGAAACATCCTTTCCACAGCTGCTCTGTCTGGGCCTTTCAACTTTCAAAAGGTTTCAATGAGACTGACCCCACCCACCCATCCTAAAGTGAAGCAAGTGCAGGCTCAGAGCCATCAAATGTTCCTCATATGATAACCCTTTTATTCCTGGAATCATCCTTATGAAGCTCCTCTGAAGCCTCTCCAATGCCAGCACATCCTTTCCTAGATAAGGAGCCCAAAACTGTTCACAATACTCAAGGTAAAGCCGCACCAGTGCCTTATAAACCCTCAGCATCACCTCCCTGTTCTTGTATTCTAGATCTTTGAAATGAATGCTGATATTGCATTTGCCTTCCTCACCACTGACTCAACCTGCAAGTTAACCTTTAGGGTGTTTGCACGAGGTCTGCCAAGTCCCTTTGCATCTCAAATTTTTGTATTTTCTGCCCATTTCAAAAATAGTCTACACATTTCTTTCTTCTATCGAAGTGAATGACCATGCATTTTCTAACAGTGTATTTCATTTGCCACTTTTTGCCCATTCTCCTAGTCTGTCTAAGTCCTTCAGTAGCTTACCTGTTTCCTCAACACTGCCCCTCCACTAATCTGCAAACTTGGCAACAAAACCATCTATTCCATCTAAAATATTGATAAAAAGCATAAAAAGAAGCAATCCCAACACCGACCCCTGCGGAAACCACTAGTCACTGGTAGCCAACCAGAAGGATCCTTTTATTCCCACTCACTGCCTCATACCAACCAGTCAATGCTCTAACCATAGAAACATAGCAAACCTACAGCACAATACAGGCCCTTTGGCCCACAAAGTTGTGCCGAACATGTTCTTATCTTAGAAATTACTAGGGTTACCCATAGCCCTCTGTTTTTCTAAACTCCATGTACCTATCCAAAAGTCTCTTAAAAGACCCTATCATATCTGCCGCCACCATCATTGCCAGAAGCCCATTCCACACACTCACCACTCTCTGAGTAAAAAAAAACTTACTCCTGACATCTCCTCTGTACCTACTCCCCAGCACCTTAAACCTGTACCCTCTTGTGGCAGCCATTTCAGCCCTGGGAAAAAGCCTCTGATTATCACGATCAATGCCTCTCATCATCTTTATCAGATCACCTCTCATCCTGGGTACTTTTTAGGCTAGTACTCAAGATGGAGCTAACTATTGCCAGTAACTTTCCTGTAATACCATGAGCTCTTAACTTGGTAAGCAGTTCATGAGTGGCACCTTGTCAAAGGCCTTCTGAAAATCCAAATGTACAACATCCACTGCATCCCCTTTATCTATCCTACTTATAATCTCCTCAAGGAATTCCAACAAGTTCGTTAGCCAAGATTTTCCCTTAAGGAAACAATGCTGACTTTGACCTATCTTATCTGGTTTCACCAAGCACTCCATAACCTTATCCTTAACAGCGGACTCCAGCATCTTCTCAACCACCGTGGTCAGGCTAATTGATCTATAATTTCCTTTCTGCTGCCTTCCTCCTTTCTTAAGGAGTGGAGTGACATTTGCAATTTTTATAGTCCTCCAGAAACATGCCAGAGTCCAATTTTCCTTAAAAGTTCATTACTAATGCCACCACCGTCTCTACCCTAGTGTGCAGTTCATCTGGCCTGGTGACCTGTGTAGCTTTAGGTCCTTCAGCTCCTTGAGCACCTTCTCCCTTGTAATAATATATGCACTCACTTTTCTTCACTCATACCCTTCAATACCTAGCACACTGCTAGTCTCTTCCACAACAGTGAAGGCTGATGCAAAATACTCAGTTCATTCATCTGCCATCTCCGTGTCCCCTGTAACTGTTTCTCCGGCCTAATTTTCTAGCAGTCCTATATCCACTCTCATTTCTTTTATTATTTTTTACTTGAAAAAGCTTTTTCTATCCACCTTGATGTTGATTGTTGCCTGCTTTCATATTTCATCTTTCCCCTCCTAATGATTCTTTTCGTTTTTTTTTATAGGTTTTTAAAAGCTTCTCAATCTTCTCTCTTCCTGCTAATTTTTGTTCTGTTGTCTGCCCTCTCTTTTGCTTTTACATTAACTTTGACTTCCTTTGTCAGCCACAGTTGTACTAATTTGTCATTTGAATATTTTTTTTCTGGAATACATCTAACCTGCACCTTCCTCATTTCTCCCAGACACTCAAGGCATTGTCACTTTTCTGTCATCCTTGTCGATATTGTCTTCTAATTTACTTCTGCCAACTCCTCACTCATACCACTGTAATTTCCATTACTCCACTGAAATACTGATACCTCAGATTTTAGTTTCTTCTTATCAGATTTCAAGTTGAACCCAATCATATTGTGATCACTCTGTCCTAAGGGTTCCTTTACTTTAAGCTCCCTGACCACCTCCGGTTCATTACATAACACCCAATCCAGTATACCTGATTCCCAAGCAGGCAACAACAAACTGCAATAAAAAGCCATCTCATAGGCGTTCAACAAATTCACTCTCTTGAGATCCATTACCAATTTGATTTTCCCAGTCTACCTGCATGTTAAAATCTCTCATGACTATCATAACATTGCCCTTTGGACATGCCTTTTCTAATTCCTGTTGTAATCTGTAGTTGACACCCCAGCTACTGTTTGGAGTCCTGTATATAACTGCCAGTAGAGTGTCCTTTTACCTTTGCAGTTTCTTAACTCAACTCACAAGTGTTCGACATCTTTGGATTCTATGTCATGTCTTTGTAATGATTTGATGCCATTCTTTACCAGGAGAGCCATGCCACCCCTCTGCCTACCTTCCTATCCCTCCTATATAGTGTATAACCTCAGATATTCAGCTTCCAACAACAACCTATTCTTCAGCCACGATTCAATGATTCAAGAGGGTTGAGGTTTTGGTGAACATCTTAGCAATCGGGGAAGAGGAGCCTTCTGTGTCTTTTATTTATGTGACCAATGTGTCCTTTCATATATTGAAGGTGGATATGATATCAATGCTAAGGTCAGATTTGCAGGATGTTGTGGGAATTGAAGCTGTGAATTTGTGCAGGGAAGTTAGGTGGCTTGAAAATTTGCCTGCCTAGTGTCCATGGATTTTTTTTTATTGCTTTTAGAGAATGCCTGCAGTTATTTGGGATGTTTCTTTTTAAATATTTACCCAATTTTAAACGTCACTGAGGAAATAAGAAGGATTTTAGATATAAGTATACCCTTTAAAACTAGTCATTTAATTTTAGGCAACCTCCCTCAATCTGCAATAGAGAAGAATAAACTATACATGTTGAGAGTCTTGATTCTGATCGCTCATAAAATGTTAACTGGCTTAAATCTCACCCACCCACTTTCGAACAATGGATACAGAGACTGAAAGAAGTGAACTATATAGAAAATATCACTTGCAAGTTTACAACTGAAAATGGACTCTTACTTGGAAAGATGGAACTCTGTTGTAGTGTACCTGGCACAGTGAAAGGCCCACACAGAGGCTTGGTAAACTGTAGGACTTGAGTTGATTTACTGAGGATTGTGATTTTATTTAAAATAGATGTAAATGTACATTGGGGGGTGATGTAAAGTATGTAAATTATGTGTATGTTTGTGTTTGTATGTAATTGCATGTATGTGCTGTTTGTTTCTTCTTTCTCTTGCTCCTACTCCCTTCTACCCCTGGTATTGTTAATATAGGTATTTACCATTGTGCAGTGGACTGTGGACTGATAGCGGATACTTGTTTGTAGATACGTGTTTGTTCAATAAAGTTCCAAAAAATTTGCAAAACTCAAGCAGAATTCATTGTGCAGAATTCAGATTTGCAGTTCCTCATAAGGTGTCACCTTGTGATTGTAGTGATATTTTTCTTTGGAGGAGTTAGTCTTCTAATCACTGAAGTAGATAACTATGTTGCAAAAATGGAGAGATGACCATGACATCTGTTTTTAAAAAAAATAACAAGTTGTTGGAGGAACACAGCAGAATCTGTGAAGGCAAAGGGATAATCAACATTTTGGGTTGAGATCCTTCATCAGAATTATGTTAATTGTCCAATTCTCCTTGTGCTGTCTTTACGACAGTTATTTAGTTTATAATATTTTCGCTTAGTAATTCATTCAATAGTATTTTCTAGTTAGAATTAGGAGTGTTTAAAATGTATTCATTGCATGTAAAATATATCGGCATGCGATGACGTCACATCCGGTTTCGCCGCGTCTTGTGGGAAAACACCGGTTTGAAATTAGCGCGAGGGTGGGGGCTTTCCACGAGGCTCACCTGAGCAGAAGCAGTTTTGCAGGCATGAGAAATCACAGTGAGAGCAACGCTGTAAGTTAATAGATAATCGATATATTGAACTAAGATGTTAATGCCGATCCTGTTAGAAGTAACGACGGTAGATAATGTTTATGCTTTCGTTAGTTAAAGAGTCGCGGATAGTTTGCATGGAAGTGTATTCAAAGTAGTCAATGGAGCAGGTAAACTCTCCCTGTATACTGCACCTTAGTGTAATGTAGTTATAGTCACCTTTGCAAGTATTTACGCTTGAAATGTGATATTAAGGAAGGAACAAATACTGTATCAATCTTGTATTGTTTTATCAACAGTTTTCACCATATGTTAATGTGAAGAGTGAACAGTAAATGGTTAATCTTACTGCGATCTGGTTTCATTGACTGTGGTTTATCTCGACGTTAAATTCGACGTTATCACTTACACGCGAAGGAGAACGTTACAGTGAAAAAGCGGCATTATCAGGTGTTTCAAGTGCTGCAATGTCAGCTCAATCCAGCATCAAGTCGACGCCGCCCAGCGACAGGGGCAGTAAACCGACATCAAGTAAGCCCTCCCGGGCGTTATCAGGTGTTCCAAGTGCTGCAATGTCAGCTCGATCCGGGATCAAGTCGATGGCGCCCAGCGACAAGGGCAGTAAACCGACATCAAGTAAGTCCACACAGGCAAGAGCCAAGGCAGAAGCCGCCAAGGTGCGACTGCATTACGCCAAACAAGAAGCAGTTTTGAAAATGAAACAGGCCACCAGAGAAGTCGAAATCCAGAAAGAAAGGGCCGCCAGAGAAGCCGAAAGGGCCGCCAGACAAAGAGAAGAGGCTGCCAGAGAAGTCGAAATCCAGAAAGAAAGGGCCGCCAGAGAAGCCGAAATCCAGAAAGAAAGGGCACCAGAGAAGCCGAAGAGGCTGCCAGACAAAGAGAAGCGGCCGCCCGAGAAGCCGAAACCCAGTTGGAAATGACAAAAATATCGACAGAGTTGCATGTGCTGCAGCTAGAAAGAGAAGGAGAAGCTGCCATGGTGGAAGCAAAGTACATAGAAGAAGCTGAAGGGTCGCGTGATCTGACCGAAGCAAGATCTACTTTAGAAAGGACCAGACTGGAACACACAAGTGACTATGTACAATATCAAACAGACAGGCAGGCTCGTCTCCCCTCTCCATACCTATTCGATAACTTCCCCAGCTACGAGGAAGAGAATTTACCCTCGCGGCCCCGCGATGAAGTCAAGAATGAAAGAGCTGACAACCGATATTCTTTGACACCAAAGTTACAAAGTTCGATGCGAAGAGACGCGGAGGTTGAATCCAGGATGGCAAATTCCATGAGAAACGTGCGTTCTCAGTCATATAGGCGCCAACGTACTTCTCCAGCCCGCATGCCGCTTGCAGCCGATCCCACGCTGCAGTATTTAGCACGACGGGATCTCGTCACTTCGGGACTGTACCAGTTTGACGATAAACCCGAAAATTACCGTGCTTGGCACTCCACATTCACCAACGTGATTGACGGGGTCCAGCTCAGTGCAACCCAAAGGTTGGACCTTATGGCGAAATGGCTGGGGAAAGAATCACGCGACCAGGTGAGACGCATGCGTTCAGTGTACATCAACAAACCCGAGCTAGCCTTAAGCGAAGCGTGGGAGAGACTTTGGGAGAGATATGGGGCCCCCGACATTATTGAAGCGGCGCTATATCGACGTCTGGAAAACTTTCCTAAGGTGTCAGCCAAAGATCACTTTAAGTTAAGAGAATTCGGAGATTTACTCATGGAGATCCAAGGCGCCAAAGAAGATGGCTATTCAGCTGGTCTAGTATACCTAGATACTCCATCCGGGATTAGACCAATTGTGGACAAACTTCCATTTGGGCTGCAGGACAAGTGGCTGACTGTTGCCTCAGAGTACAAGGAAGACCACGATGGTCGATTTCCTCCCTTTAAGCACCTCACTAGGTTTGTGTGCAAGGAGGCGAAGAGGCGAAACGACCCTAGCCTTGTAGGTCCAGGAAGCAGTTCGATTTACACCAAACCAGGCAGATCCGTTTCGAATGTTTTCAACATTGATAAACCCGTGTCAGTGCTCAAGACCGAAGCCCTTACAACTAACAACGACCCTGGCAAGTATTGTCCATTGCATAACAAACCTCACCCCCTGAAAGCATGCAGAATGTTTAGGGAAAAACCCCTTGAAGAGAGGACGGCTCTTCTCAAGGAGAAAAGAATATGTTTTAGATGCTGTTCCTCAACCTCTCACCTCGCCAGAGAGTGTACGATCGCCGTGAAGTGTCCGGAATGTGATAGCCCAGATCACGTCGAGGCCATGCATCCCGACCTGTCACCGCAAACCGAGAGCGCTCCTTCACCCCCACAACAGGACGGCGGGGAGGGAGAGGCTCACTCTAGGTTAACAGCTGTCAGCACGAACTGTACAGAAGTTTGTGGTCAAGCTCAGTCAAGTCGTTCTTGTTCCAAGATCTGCCTCACTAAGGTGTACCCTAAAGGAGCCAAAGACAAGGCCATCAAAGCCTATGTGATTCTGGATGATCAGAGCAATCGTTCACTAGTCAGTCCAGAGTTCTTTAAATTGTTCAACATTGAGAGTGAGCGGTTCCCATACTACCTCAAAACTTGCTCAGGCAACATGGAAACCCAAGGAAGGAAGGCAGAAGGCATCCAGATCGAGTCCCTGGATGGTAAAGTCGTCATCTGTCTCCCTCCGCTCTTAGAGTGCAATGAAATCATGAATAACCGCGCTGAGATCCCGACACCAAGTGCGGTGCTACACCAGCCGCATCTCCACCACATCGCCAAACACATCCCAGAACTGGATCCGAAAGCGGAAATACTCCTGCTATTAGGAAGAGATGTTATCCAGGTACACAAGGTTAGGCAGCAGATCAATGGACCACTCGACGCCCCCTTCGCGCAACGTCTGGATCTGGGTTGGGTGGTGATAGGAGAGGTGTGTCTCGGTGACGTACACAAACCGACGGTCGACACACTCAAGACCAATGTGCTAGAGAGTGGCCGCCATTCGATTTTTCAACCCTGCACAAGTTCCATGTATATCAAGGAAGCACAACAAGGCGTTAACAAGCGCGAGGCAAGCGACGAGTCGCTGGGCCAGTCAGTCTTCGCTCAAACGAAGTATGACAATAAACTTGCTCCATCAGCTCAAGACGTCTTCTTCTTAAAAATGATGGACACCAAAGTCTTCAGGGATGAAGCAAATAATTGGGTCGCCCCACTACCCTTCAGAGAACCACGCCAGCGGTTGCCAAATAACAGAGAGCAAGTGATCAAGCGGTTCACGTCCTTACAAAAAACCCTGAACCGGAAACCCGAGATGCAACAGCAATATATAGCATTTATGGGAAAGATCTTCGCTAACGGACATGCCGAAGTAGCACCACCACTGCCGGAAGGCGGGGAGTGCTGGTACCTCCCAACATTTGGAGTTTACCATCCACAAAAACCCAATCAGATCAGGATGGTCTTCGACTCCAGTGCCCAGTGTTCCGGCGTCTCCCTAAATGACGCGCTTCTCACAGGCCCCGACCTTAACAATACCCTACTCGGGGTCCTGCTGCGCTTCCAGAAGGAGAAGGTCGCAATCTTAGCGGACATCCAGTAGATGTTCCATTGCTTCTTGGTACAGGAGGACTATCGCGATTTCCTCCGTTTCTTATGGTATAAGGACAACGACATCAACAAAGAAGTTATCGAGTACCGGATGAAAGTCCACGTTTTCGGCAATAGCCCGTCACCTGCCGTGGCCATCTATGGGCTGCGAAGAGCCATCAGAGAGGGTGCACAGGAGCACGGTGACGACACCGTTAAGTTTGTAGAAAGGCACTTCTACGTCGACGATGGTTTGATATCACTACGGACAGAAGAGGAAGCAATCGATCTGCTCCGACGTACACAAGCCTCACTCGCGGAGTCAAACCTCCGCTTGCATAAGTTTGCATCAAACCGGCAGGCAGTAATGGAGGCCTTTCCACACGATGACTGTGCTCCAGCAATCAAAGACCTAGATTTAGATGGAGAAACCATACCTACACAAAGGAGCTTGGGTCTCCTCTGGGAGATAACGACCGACTCATTCACATTCTCTGTGCCGACCGTGATCAAACCATTTACCCGCCGTGGAGTCCTCTCCACTGTCAACAGTATTTTCGATCCCTTGGGCCTACTGGCACCAGTTACGATTCAAGGAAGAGCCCTTCTCAGAGAACTTACGTCTGAGCCCTCTGACTGGGATACTCTTCTGCCTGAAGACAAGCGAAGCAAGTGGGAGGCTTGGAGAGATTCACTCCCGGATTTAAAACAGCTTCATATCCAAAGCAGGTACACTGTGACCTCACCCACCGAGGCAGCGCTCACAGAATTGTGTGTTTTTTCGGATGCGTCCACCAAGGCCATCGGCGCTGTGGCTTACTTGAAAGTAGTCGGAAAGGACGGCCAAGTCGAAGTGGGATTTGTAACGGGTAAGGCGAAGCTCACTCCTCCGTCGGAGCCGACGATTCCAAGGCTCGAACTGTGCGCAGCCGTCCTGGCTGTGGAAATGGCAGATCTTATCCAGGACGAGCTGGACCTACGGTTCGACGATATCAAGTTCTACACGGACAGTAAAGTCGTGCTTGGTTATATTTACAACGAATCAAAACGCTTCTACGTGTACGTTCATAATAGAGTTCAACGCATCCGCCTGTCATCAAAGCCCGAACAATGGCATTATGTACGTACCGAGGATAACCCTGCAGACCATGCATCAAGATCCTTACCTGCATCCCGTCTGGCTCAGACAACCTGGCTTACCGGACCCCCCTTTCTTCATCAGCCACCATCGGAAAGGACTCAAACGAACGAGATATTTGAACTGATCGAACCCGAGAGAGACTCGGAAATTCGGCCGCAAATACAAACAGGAGCCACCAACCTCACGGAATCGATAGGTACCAACGAACGCTTTCGGCGGTTCTCCACTTTGAATTCTTTAGTGAGAGGACTTGCGTTCCTCATTCATATGGCCAGATCACACAAACATTCATCCCGAAACAGTAAATGTAGGGGATGGCACAAATGTACTTTGCCTCGCACCGCGGACGAATTAGCCCAGGCAAAGGATGTCATCTTCAAAGCAACGCAAAGAGTGGCTTTTGCAAGGGAGTTTTCAGCTATCCAAGTCAACAAACCAATACCAAAGGACAGCCCTTTGAGGAAGTTCAGCCTGATCCTGAAGAACAATATCATCTGCATTGGAGGCCGGTTAATACACTGCCAGTTTCCGGCCGCAGAAAAGAGTCCAGTACTCCTGCCCAAAGGCAGCCATGTATCCTTACTGCTCGCCCGCCATTATCATGAACAGGTAAAGCACCAGGGCCGCCACCTTACCGAAGGAGCAATAAGAGCAGCGGGACTGTGGATCTTGGGAGGTAAATCACTGATCAATTCGGTACTTCATAAATGTGTAACCTGCAGGAAACTACGAGGCAGATTAGAAGTTCAACGCATGGCGGACCTCCCACCTGAGCGCCTCGAAGCCTGCCCTCCCTTTACAAACGTAGGGCTCGATGTATTCGGCCCCTGGTCTATCACTGCAAGACGCACCAGAGGAGGACAAGCAGAGAGCAAGCGGTGGGCCATCATGTTTAGCTGCATGAGTTCAAGAGCGGTACACATTGAGGTCATCGAATCTTTGGATACCTCCAGCTGCATCAATGCTCTCAGGCGATTCTTTGCGATAAGAGGCCCTGCAAAACAGTTAAGATCTGATTGCGGAACGAACTTTGTAGGAGCATCAAAGGAGCTGGGGATGGACAGAGCAGTGCAAAGGTACCTCAGTCAACAGGGATGCAACTGGGAGTTCAACACACCACACGCCTCCCACATGGGAGGCGCATGGGAGCGGATGATTGGGATCGCCAGAAGAATTCTGGATTCAATGTTTCTGCAGCAATGCACCCGATTGGCCCACGAGGTACTGTGCACCCTAATGGCAGAGGTCACAGCCATTATGAACTCACGACCACTCCTGCCTGTGTCCTCTGACCCAGAAAACCCCTTCATCCTTTCGCCATCAATGCTCCTTACACAGAGGGCAGGAGCACCTCCTCCACCAGGAGACTTTTCAGACAAGGATTTGTACACAAAGCAATGGAGACAAGACCAGGCTCTGGCGAATCAGTTCTGGTCCCGCTGGAGACAGGAATATCTACCCTCGTTGCAACAGAGACGAAAGTGGACAGAACCCCGCAGGAGTCTTCAAGTTGGAGACCTAGTCCTGCTCAGGGACAAGCAGATCACCTGCAACAGCTGGCCAATGGCCAGAATCACTGCTACATTCCCTAGCGAGGATGGACATGTCAGGAAGATCGAATTGAAGACTACCGACCAAGGCGATGTGAAAATTTACCAAAGGCCAGTTACGGAAGTTATTCTACTTCTACCCAATGACTGATTAAGAGACTAAGTTTGTACTCTGCTCATTATGACCTTACGAAGGTCAAGCGGGGAGTGTGCTGTCTTTACGACAGTTATTTAGTTTATAATATTTTCGCTTAGTAATTCATTCAATAGTATTTTCTAGTTAGAATTAGGAGTGTTTAAAATGTATTCATTGCATGTAAAATATATCGGCATGCGATGACGTCACATCCGGTTTCGCCGCGTCTTGTGGGAAAACACCGGTTTGAAATTAGCGCGAGGGTGGGGGCTTTCCACGAGGCTCACCTGAGCAGAAGCAGTTTTGCAGGCATGAGAAATCACAGTGAGAGCAACGCTGTAAGTTAATAGATAATCGATATATTGAACTAAGATGTTAATGCCGATCCTGTTAGAAGTAACGACGGTAGATAATGTTTATGCTTTCGTTAGTTAAAGAGTCGCGGATAGTTTGCATGGAAGTGTATTCAAAGTAGTCAATGGAGCAGGTAAACTCTCCCTGTATACTGCACCTTAGTGTAATGTAGTTATAGTCACCTTTGCAAGTATTTACGCTTGAAATGTGATATTAAGGAAGGAACAAATACTGTATCAATCTTGTATTGTTTTATCAACAGTTTTCACCATATGTTAATGTGAAGAGTGAACAGTAAATGGTTAATCTTACTGCGATCTGGTTTCATTGACTGTGGTTTATCTCGACGTTAAATTCGACGTTATCACTTACACGCGAAGGAGAACGTTACACTCCTTTTATATTTGCTGTAGATTGTTTTGCATGCTGTTGATTGTATTGTGGATTATGTCTATGGAATATGTCTGAAGTCTTTGTTATCTGTCGAGGATGGGCAGATTTTGTGCAGGGACCATCTAGAAGTTAATACTAAGGCTCTCTCTTTTACAATCATTAGATGCCTGTCACATATCCCGTGACCGGGTTAAAGAACCAACAGAAATGGGAAACACATTGGAGTCTGGTATTGCTATAAACTAATAGTGTTTATTAGTAAACTTTGCAATACAGTACTGTAACTGCAAATATCTTAAACAGGTTAGCAATGATATATGCATATAAGTGTGGAAACATGAACAAAACTAGGCTCTTTCAAACCTAGGGGTGAATGGATACAGTCTTATTTAAGAAAGGTCAGTTCAATGCACGAGGTTGCTGCTGTTGGTAAGAGAGAGATATTTGTAATCTAAAGGCCTATGTTGTGAGAAGGCAATTATGTTGATGTTCCAAAATAACAATAGCAGTAGGTTTTATCTCCGAAGTTGTTCCACTCCACACACGAAGTATCACCGACAGTGATCTTCAACGAATATCTTTTCAACACAAGTGGTACCACACCCAAATTAGGCTACGGTTCATCCCAAAGTGGTGGCCACAGGATACTCAACAGAATCCACGTATGGATTATCACTAACAGTAGCTTAACACTGAGGTACCATCTTCAAGTGGTAAAACTACCAACCCAGGCAGGGATTATCACACACAGGTAGTTTCCACACAAGGTTACCCTAAACCAGGGGTCGGCAACGTTTACCACTGAAAGAGCCAATATGGACCCATTTCCCACAGAAAATAAAACACTGGGAGCCACAAAATGAAATAACACTGCATACAACGGGTTTTTTTTTGCCTTTATGCTATGTATAAACAAACTATAATGTGTTGTATTTATGAAATTGATGAACTCCTGCAGAGAAAATGAAATTACATTTCTGCATGCAACAAAAACATTTTGAACTCCGAAAAAAAGACGTTGGGTTGAAGGTTACTCCATAGTTAGCCTACCTTGGATCGAAGAATTAAAAGAAAGCGCGCACTGGCAGGTGTCAGGCATTGGCAGTTGTGATGTATATTAATAGCGATAAAAAAAACACGTTGTAGCGGTGTGCTACACGCAGCGCTAAAATAAAGACTGCAGTCAAAGGTAACTTTATTCGAACTAAACAGCCTTGCTTTAAAGCCTCCCTCAACCCGTCCCCGTGGGCGCGGATGCTCCAAAAGACACGTACTCACAAACCCCCGTAGGCTATCTCCCTTAGCCGGAACGGTGGCTAATTGTGAGCCGGTTTGGATGTGCCAGGAAATGGTGTCTCCACAAAGTTTTCAGATTGTACAAGATCACCATAATCTTCAAATTTCGAATTACATTTCAAAAGCTAACAAACCACGGGGAGCCGCATCACAGAGATGAAAGAGCCGCATGTGGCTCCGGAGCCGCAGGTTGCCGACCTCTGCCCTAAACACACATGATGGCCACTTATCCAGTTCCACGACATATGAAGTAACTCCTACAGTGATTTGCCACAGGGGTGCCTTTCTTCAGTGAACTACCACACCCAGACAAGGGTAACACAACAATGGTATTCACAAAGGTTTTCCCCTCAACAGAGAAACCACTCCTGTGGATTAACTACGTGATAGTCACACCTTCGTATTTGAATGGAACTCAAACTCACCCTTACGGGCTACAGAGGAGAGAGTCCAAACAGTGACCTCTTTGTCACTAGGTTTCTTCTGCTTCAAACCTTCCTCTCCCCTCTTCTCTTCCTTTAAAGTCACCGACTGTGACCATAACCGAGGTGACTGTTCTGTGGTAGAGTTATCAACCCAGGCCAGGGTTGGACACACAAATAACTCCCCACCAGTAACACCTTATCTGCACTGTGAGAGCCACTGATCGATTTCCCCGAATCGATCCTCCAAAACCCCCACCTTCCTGTGGGTACAACAAGCTCATCCAGTCACCAAAACCGTGTATGTCCGGGTCCAGCAGCTGACCTGGTATTTATTTCAGTATGTTGAACACCAGTTTTCCATCAACTTGCTCTGCCCTCCTCTCTCTGCAGGAACTTTGCTAGCAGGCAAGTGTCCTTGGAAAGGTAAACAAACTGCTGAGAAACCATAACATCAATCCTCTGAGCATTCTTCACCTCTCTCTTTCTTAACAACAGCTCAAACAGTGTCCAAAAGCTAGTCGCATTCTCCCAACATTTTAAAGTGATTGTCCATAGAAAATATGAACTGTAGGGGTACCTAACATATCGAAATAAACAGAATTGTGGCTTAAAATGTTTTAAAGCATTAATAAACTTTATTAAAATAATTGAAATGTTTGAATACCTGCAAAGAAATGATATTAACAAATTTGTTTTATTGAAGCGTTTAGTTGGAGTAAGGAGAATTTTGATGCTATCAGGCAAGAACTTGGAAGCTTAAATTGGGAACAGATGTTCTCAGTGAAAAGTACAGAAGAGATGTGGCAAATGTTCAGGGGATATTTGTGTGGAGTTCTGCGTAGGTATGTTCCAATGAGACAGGGAATTTATGGTAGGGTACATAATCCATGGTGTACAAAGGCTTTAGTAAATCTAGTCATGAAGAAAAGAAAAGTTTACGAAAGGTTCGGAGAGCTAAGTAATGTTAGAGATCGTGAAGTTTATCAGACTAACAGAAAGGAGCTTAAGAAGGAAGTTAGGAGAGCCAGAAGCGGCCATCAGAAGGCCTTGGCGGGCAGGATTAAGGAATACCCCAAGGCATTCTACAAGTATATGAAGAGCAAGAGGATAAGACGTCAAAGAATAGGACCCATCAAGTGTGACAGTGGGAAGTGTGTATGGAACCGGAGGAAATAGCAGAAGTACTTAATGAATACTTCAGTATTCACTATGCAAAAGGATCTTGGTGATTGTAGTGATGACTTGCAGCGGGCTGAAAAGCTTGAGCATGTAGATCTTAAGAAAGAGGATGTGCTAGAGCTTTTGGAAAGCATCAAGTTGGATAAGTCATAGGGACCAGATGGGATGTACAGCAGGGTATTGTGGGAATCAAGGGAAAAGATTGCTAAGCCTCTGGCGATGATCTTTGCATCATCAATGGGGACGGTAGAGGTTCCGGAGGATTGGAGGGTTGTGAATGTTGTTCCCTTATTCAAGAAAGGGAGCAGAGATAGCCTAGGAAATTATAGACTAGTGAGTCTTGGTCTTCAGTGGTTGGTAAGTTGATGGAGAAGATTCTGAGAGGCAGGATTTATGAACATTTGGAGAGGTATAATAGGAATAGTCAGCATGGCTTTGTCAAGGGCAAGTCGTGCCTTACGAGCCTGATTGAATTTTTTGAGAATGTGACTAAACACGTTGAAGGAAGAGCAGTAGATGTAGTGGATTTCAGCAAGGCATTTGATAAGGTACCCCATGCAAGGCTTATTGAGAAAGTAAGGAGGGAGGGGATCAAAGGGGACATTACTTTGTGGATCCAGAACTGGCTTGCCCACAGAGGGCAATGAGTGGTTGTAGAGGGGTCATATTCTGCATGGAGGTCAGTGACCAGTGGTGTGCCTCAGGGATCTGTTTTGGGACCTCCTTCTCTTCATGATTTTTATAAATGACCTGGATATGGAAATGGAGGGATGGGTTCGTAAGTTTGCTGATGACACAAAGATTGGGGGTGTTGTGCATAGTGTGTAGAGGGCGGTCAGAGGTTGTAGCGGGTCATTAACAGGATGAAAAACTGGGCTGAGAAGTGGCAGATGGAGTTCAATCCAGATAAATGTGAAGTGGTTAATTTTGGTAGGTCAAATATGATGACAGAATATAGTGTTAATAGTAAGACTCTTGGCAGTGTGGAGGATCAGAGGGGTCTTGGGGTCCAAGTCCACAGGACGCTCAAAGCAGCTGCGCAAGTTGACTCTGTGGTTAAGAAGGTATATGGTATATTGGCCTTCATCAATCATGGAATTGAATTTAGGAGTCAAGATTTAATGTTGTAGCTATAGAGGACCCTGGTCAGACCCCACTTGGAGTACTGTGCTCAGTTCTGGTCGTCTCACTACAAGAAGGATGTGGAAATCATAGAAAAGGTGCAGAGGAGATTTACAAGGATGTTGACTGCATTGGGGAGCATGCCTTATGAGAATAGATAAGAGTGAACTTGGTCTTTTCTCCTTGGAGTGACGGAAAATGAGAGGTGACCTGATGGAGGTGTATAAGATTATGAGAGACATTGATCGTGTGGATAGTCAGAGACTTTTTACGGGGGCTGAAATGGCTGCCACAAGAGGACACAGGTTTAAGGTGCTTGGGAGTAGGTACAGAGGAGATGTCAGGGGTAAGTTTTCTACTCAGAGAGTGGTGAGTGCGTGGATTGGGCTGCCGGCAATGGCGGTGGAGGCGGATACAATAGGGTCTTTTAAGAGACTTTTGGATAGGTACTTGGAGCTTAGAAAAATAGAGGGCTATGGGTAGCCCTAGTAGTTTCTAAGGTAAGGACATGTTCGGCACAACTTCGTGGGCCATAGGGCCTGTATTGTGCTGTAGGTTTCTCTGTTTCTTTGAAACCTTCAGGCAGTTATTGGTTTTGAAATGAAAGTAAAACTGTCTAAACAAAATCCCTACCTTATTGGAAATTGCATGGAAATAAACCTCTTGTTAGAAGTGGTCTGGACACAGATGACTGTCGTTATACGGATAGATGCGTCCGGAAACATTTGATTGGGTCTTGGGTCATCCTCTCAGGTGCACAGATCCATGAATAGCAAATTGGTTGATATGAAGGACTGAACAGTTTTTAAGAGATGTGTTCTGTTTCATGGGATTGAGAACATTTCTGGGCATGACAGGAGCTGCAGTGGAAACTGCTGGAAGCATATACCTGCAGGTTTAGCAAAAGTGCAATGTGTTTGCTGTTTAAGCAATTCCATTTGTGTTGTTTAGTTCTGTTTCCCTCGAGTGAAAGCTCTTTATTTTGTGGGGTGAGGGGAACACAATTGAGTCGTTTACAGCGTCTTTTTGTTATGTAAGCATAGGAAACAAGTCATTCCGCCCACCAAATCCATGTTGTTCATAAGGCACCTATTTTCAGATTTTCACACTTCCACATTAAAAACAATTTACAATGGCCAATTAAGCTATCATCTTTCACATCTTTTGAATTTGCAAGGAAACAGGTGTACTCAGAGAAAACAAAGGGTATGGTAACTGTGGGTATTGCTGGAACTCTCTGGTTCCGTCTGTGTACCCCCCTATTAGTGGGTGTTTTTTTATACACTACCTTTGCAGAGTTGCACCTGTATGGCTCAGCACAGCTGCAATGCCATATTCAAGTTGGCTGATGATACCACTGTGGTAGAGGCTGAATCAAAGGTGGTGATGAATCAGCCTATAGGAGGGAGATTGAAAGTCTGGAGGAACTTTACCATAAAAATAACCTCTTGTTCAATGTCACCAAGACCAAGGAGCAGATTATAGATTTCAGGAGGAGAGAACCAAACAATCAGAGGTGGAGAGGGTTAGCAAATTTAAATTCCTAGTTGTTATTATTTTGGAGGACCTGTCCTGGGCTCATCATGTAAGTGCGATTATGAAGAAAGCACAACAATGCCTCCACTTCCTTAGGAGGGTGCACAGATTCAACATGACATCTAAAACTTTGAAACACTTTATAGATGTGTAGTGGAGGGTGTAATGACTAGCCACATCACAGCCTGGTATAGAAACACCCATGCTTTGACTGGAAAATGCTACAAAAAGTAGTAGATGTGGCCCAGTCCATCATGGGTAAAGCCCTCCCAACAATTGAGCACATCTACATGAAGTGCTGTTGCAGGAAAGCAGCATCCATCATTAGGGACCCCACCACCTAGGACATGCTCTCTTCGCACTGCTGCTATCAGGAAGAAGGTGCAGGAGCCTCAGGACTCACACCACCAGGTTCAGAAATAGTTACTGCCCCTCAACCATTAACCATCAGGCTCTGAACCAAAGGGAATAATTTCACTCAACTTCATTTGCCTCATCATTGAAATGTTCCCACAACCAATGGACTCACTTTCAAGGACTCTTCATCTCATGTTCTTGTCATTTATTGCTTGTATTATTTTTATTATTATTATTAAGTCTTTTGTATTTACACGGTTTATTTTCTTCTGCACTCTATAGATTTATTGCATATGCCTACAAAAAATTGATCTGAGTTATGTATGGTGACATATATGTACTTTGATAATAAATTTACTTTGACTTTTGAGCTTTAAAATGAGTTAGCCGTACAGCATTGAAACATGCCCTTTTCATCCATGCCAAGCATGCTGTCCCATTTCCCTGTGTTTACCCCGTATCCCTCAATTTTTCCTGTCTATGGACCTGTGCAAATATCTTAAACGTTGTATTTGTACCTGCTTTTCCACTTCCTTTGGCAGATCATTATGTATACCTGCCATCCTGTGGAGGGGAAAAACTTGGTTTTCTGATACCCCTTAAGTTTTCATCCTCTTACTTTAAAATTATGCATTATAGTTTTAGACTTCACTACCCTGGCGTAAAAAAGATTGCAACAGTGCATCTTGTATATGTTGCTCCTGTTTTCATCTTCTGTCTGAGGTCATCCTTCGGACTTCTTTGTTTTGTCAAAAATAGTCCCAATCTAGTGAGTCTTCCTAATACTAAAATTCTCTTTTCCCAGTGTTATCCTTGTGAATCTTATCTCTGTACCTTCTAATGCTAAGTCATATCCATCCTTTAGTATGGTACCACATCAGCATTAACTGGTAAATGGTTGTAGAAAGCTAACAAGTTCTGTTTTTGTATCTGCTTTGGGTTGATGTACAAGGGCAGCAGATTAGATATTCTTACACCAAAGTAGCTTCATTAAAGCTGCTTTTTTATTACTAATTTAAACTAGGTAAAGTTAATCTTGAAGTGAGAATTATCAAAGAATTCAAGATTCAGATTTACTCTTGCATCAGAACATACAGTGAAGTGTCTCTTTTGTCCACAAGTGTCACCACATATTGCTTCTGAATTGGGATTTAGTCACAAAATGTATTGATTGATTTTTGTATAGTTGGTACTGAAAATTCTTGTTATTAAATATTCTGTTTTCAGGGAGTACTGGAGTAAATTGAATATTTATTATTTTCAACCATGATACTTTCCATATCTAATGATGTTCTTAATTGCTAGCTTTAGCATCTAAATATGCAAGTGCAATATTGGCTCACTTTGGCAGATTCTTCATCTCATACTCGCGATATTTATCGCTTTTTTATTATTATTTGATTTTTTTTAATTGTTTTTGTATTTGCACAGTTTGTTTTTGCACATTGGTTGTTTGTCTTGTGTGCAGTAGTTAATTATATTCTTTATATTTAATGTGAATGCCTGCAAGATAATAAATCTCAGGGTAGTATAAGGTGACGAGGCCCCATGTGCCACCTAGGCACTAAGGTTTCAGAGGATGAGTATAAGGTGACTTATAATTTACTTTGAGTACGGGAAATTCTTTTGAAGAGAATTTGATTTTTTTTGTCAGCGGTGTACATTATGTTAATTTGATAGTTTGAATTGTACTTAAATATTCAGTCTTCATTAGAAATATGGGACTTTTTAATATCCTTGCTTGCCAATTGTCTGCATTTTGAGAATCAGAAAAACTATTTTTAAAATGATAAAGTAAACACATTTGTTTAGTGTTGAGGAGTGTAAAGTATTTCAACATTTTAACCTCAGAACACCAAATTACTTCACAACCATCTGAAGCATTTGAAGGTGAAGATTGTTGTAAATGTGGCTGGCAATTGATACTGTCAGTTGGAGCATGACGGTTTGTGAACAGCAACATGGTAATGAGCATGCGCCAGATTTCAATGGTATTGGTCGGAAGAATAAATATTTGCAAGGACACATGATGAATTTTATTGGTCTCTCTTGAATTGTGTTCAGAGTCGGTTTGTTGAAGATGATGAGCATTAATGAAAAGATCACAAGGATTTGGCAGATGGTTAGAGAGGAATGAAGTGGGATTATTGATAAGATGAAAAGGATGGTTCAGAAGGGAGTGAGAAGTGATATGGGAGTGAGTCCTGGTGGAAAACTATAACAATGGGAAAAGTAGAGAAAGCGTGGCACTTGGTGAATATTTGGTTTCCTTTGGGGGTAACTGGGATTGGTTTATTACTGTCACATGTGCCAGGATACAATGAAAAGGTTTGTTTTGCATGCCATCCAGGCAGATTATTCCAAACGTGTATGTTGAAGTAGTTCAAGGGAAAAACAATAGCAATGCAGAATAGTGTTACAGTTCCTGAGAAAGTGCAGGCAGGTTGGTAGATATGGTTGAAAAACTATATTGAGGTAGACAGATTATAAAGATTCATTTTCATTGTACAAGAGTTCCATTCAAGAGTCTTACAATAGTGAGATGGAAGCTGTTTTTGAGTTAATGGTATGAATTTCAAGCTTTTCTATCTTCTGCCTTGTTGAGGGAGAATGGAGAATGACTAGAGTGGGAAGGATCTTTTATTATAGCCAGGTTTGACAGGAGAGTGAATAGTTGCCAGGTGTTGGTGAAAAGGCTGATGAGAACTTGAGGAGAGCTGACGGCCAGGGAGGTCAAAGACAGTTCAGTAACAGAGGCAGGGAGATAGAGGACTGAAAGGGATAAAACATGAAGGCATGATCTTGCGTTTGGCCCGAAAGTGTCAAAATGTTGCAAAACTTGGTTCAAATTTGTTTGAGACTTAGAGATTATGATTAAAAATGTTTATGCACAACACCTTTCAATTCTTAAAGCTAAAGAGGTGAAAGAATGTTATCCGTAATCCAAGCAATGCAGACAAAATGCTGGAGGAAGTTTGCAGGCCAGGCAGCATCTATGGAAAAAAGTACAGTCAGTTTCAGACCCCTTCAACAGGATTCACCCAAAACATTGACTGTACTTTCCCCCCCATAGATGCTGCCTGACCTGCTGAGTTCTTCCAGCATTTTGTGTATGTTGCTTGGATTTCCAGCATCTGCAGATCTTCTCTTGAGATTGGAACCTATCTAGGGCCGTTTGAAGTACATCTGGTAGTGTTAGTATGCGTTTTGGGCACCACGGAAGCATAGCATTTGGCATGGAGCTTTAACAGCTTGGGGCATTGGAGCCTGGAGTTCAATCCCGGAGTTTGTTTGTCCATCCCATGGAATGCGTGGGTTTTCTCTGGTTTCTTCTCACAGTCTGACGATGTATAGGTTAGTAGGTTAATTGTTCATTGTAAGTTGCCCTGTGAATAGGCTAGGGTTTAAATCGGGTGTTGCTGGGCGGCGTGTCTCGGCGTGCTGTATCTGTAAACAAGATAAATAAATTTTAGTTTGTTCATCACATTTTAATATGCCAATTGGTTATCTCTTAAATTAGATGTGGATTTAGACAGATTTTTGATACCTCTGTTAGGAGGAAAGACAGTGCCCTCCTCTTTCCACTCCAGAGATCATCCACAAAGTCTATGTTGACCTAGACCTTGCCAATGAGACTCTAGAATTCACTCCAGCTATTGTGCTGTGCAACTATCAATATTCACACCCATGGACAAGTTCACATGGTGTTCATGTTACCAAAATTACCCCATATCTCATTTATCTCACATGTCCACAGTACCCTTTGGCAGCTCTCAAGAAAGGTGGGAATGCCAGGTTTGAAGTCCCACAGACCAGTGCTCATAAGCAGCACAACTATTACTGTACAGCAGTTACTCTTATAACAATGTATTTAGCCCATTGTTCTTTTTTTGCTAATTCTGAGCCAATAAAATTGTTTCTTATAAACTACCTAGTCAAAGGCATAACTGCTCCATGCTCAAGATAGTCTTTTTGTAAAGACTGCAACGTTTGAGTGTTTTACATTTTTAATATTTTGTATTAACAAACAACAAGGCAGAAGATAGCAAAGTTATCCATGTATATCCACTAATTAGATGTTTATAATTTGTCCTGTCACTCAAAGCTCAATTTCAATCTTTTGTGGGTATTTTGCTGCTGACAATTGTGATATTGTGTCTAGCTCTTAAACTCACATATAAGCATTACATAATTTGATAAATACTTGGCAACTTGTAGCTTGACATAGAACAAACAGTCCTAGGAAATAAATTGTAATGGTGTGTGATTTTGGTCTGGGACGTCTTGTCTGTATTTAGGGCCAATATACTGATAAGCTCAGCTGCTAAACAGTACGAATGCCAGTTGATAAAAGATACACACCAAGGTTATAACAACAGTTTATAAGCACAGGTAGTTCCTCATTTTGAAGTTCAAGTTTAATAATCATTCAGCCATACATAAATACAGCTCAATGAAACAGTATTCCTCCATTTTGAACTGATGTGACATAATATATTTTGAAATGCCTATAAATGTTGATGGTCAAACATAATTAAGAGTAACCACCAACTTGGACACTTAATAAAGTGGATTTGTGCTTTGTTTTTTGTTTAAAAAATCAAGTTGGGACTATTACCTTTCACTATTATGGAGTATATTTGACAACAACTTCTGGCATCTGTATCTGCAGTTAAATGTGCAAATCTAAAAGTTGCTGTTTGAACTGATCTTGGCTGCTTGAACTTTGTGTTGTTCCAATCAGAGAGACTCCATTATTACATTAGTGGGGTGGAGTTAATCTATGTTATGTAGAAATTGTTATTTTTTCCCTGGAATGTGAGTAAATTTTAAATTTTGTCTGACCTTAAATGGAGCTGGAAAGTTGTATACATACTGTCTCATTTCAGGTATTACTTGCTGTCGGTGAATTATTTTTTAAAATTTCTTTTTAATGTCTCCAGTGTAAAACTATAATGCTACGGGGTCTTCTGGCAAGGAGACAGGATTTCTTAGTGTTGCATTGTCAGGGATTATGCGCGTATTTTGTAATTTGTGTTTAACTTGTAACTTTCGAATAGCAACGCTTGCGTCTGTTTGCACCTAACTGATGTTGCCTACTACAGCTTTTGTGTCCGCCAATCTTTTGAAGTGTTTATCAGTCTCATTATTACTTCTAGACTTGCCTTTTAATACATTCCAGGCTGGCCTTTTCCAGGATACCTCCAACTTGGGATCCATTCAGTAGTCCTGTAGTAGCAGGATAGAAGCTGTCCTTGAGCCTGGTAGAACATGCTCTCAGGGTTTGTACCTGCTGTCTGATATGAGGAGGAGAAAAGAGAATATTCAGGGTGGAAGGGGTTTTTGATTATGCTGCTTATTTTACTGAGGTGGTGAGAAATGTAAACAGTATTAAAGGGAGGTTGGTTTCTGTGATGTGATGTGCTGAGCTTAAGTTCTCAACTGCAGCTTTTTGCAGTCATAGGCAGAGCAGTTGCCATTCCAAGCTATGATGCATCCACTTGGGATGCTTTCAAGGGTCAAAGGGGGTATTTGCCAAAGCTTTGCAGCCTCCCGAGGAAGTAAAAATGCTAGTGTGCATTCTTGGCCAACTTGGTTGAACAGGCACAGGTTACTGATAATGTTCACTCCTGCAATTTGAAGCTCTGAACCCTCTTGACCTCAGCATTATTCATGTAAAAGGAGTATTTTTACCTCTTCTTGCCCCCCCCCCCCCCATTTCCCCTGAAGTCAATGACCAGTTGTTTGGTTTTGCTGACATTGAGGGAAAGGTAGTTGTCATGACACCATGTCACTAAATTCTATCATCTCGTACTGTGATTCATTGTTAACAGAGATAAGGTCCATTCCAATGGCGTCACCTACAAACATGTAGATGGAGTTAAAGCAGAATCTGGTCACGCAGGGTGTAGAATAGAGGGCTGAGGGCACAGCCTTGTGGGGTACCAGTATTGAAAATAATAGTGGGGGTATTCCAGTGAAGCTTTCCGGATTATGGTCTGTTGGTGAAGAAGTTTAGGATCCAGTTGCAAAAGGTGTTGTTGAGGCAGTTCCAGTCTAGGCACTGTAATCAATAAAAAAGGAATATTTTATTGTCCAAGTCCTCCAGAGATGAGTGTAGGGTCAGAAAGATGGTGGAGCCCTCTTTTGGCAGAAGATAGATTAGTGGGTCAGAGTTCTCTGGGACACGAGTTAATGTGTGCTATGACCAGCTGCTTGAAGCACTTCATGATTGTGGATGTTAGAGCCACTGGGCTGTAGTCATTACAACATATTACTTTGTTTATTGTGGTTATCAAGTTGAGCAGCTGGGAATCTCTGAAACAAGGAGAGGTTACAATGGTGTGCAAATACCCAGCCAGCTGACCTGTACAGGATGAAAGGGGTGGAGCGGAACACTATCTGGTTCAGATGTTTACCACAGGTTCATTTCCTGCACGACTGAACTTGTGCCTGTAGCAGTGACTTTAGGTTCAGGTGCTTTGGAGGCTGTTGGGAGGGTGGTGATATTCCAAACCCCTTTTTTTCAAAGTGCACATAGAATGCCTTAAGCTCGTTAGGAATGGACAGACTGAAGCTGGTAATGCTGCTTGATTTGATTTTGTAGCTCATTCATTCCATGTAAGCCATGCTACAACTGACAGACTGCACACAGTTTTGGACTGGAATGGTATTTTGCCATCCCCAATAGCTTTTAGAGAGATTGTATCTCATTTCTTGTATAGTTCAGGGTCACTTGATTTGAAAGCTGCGGCCTTGGACTTCAGAAGCAATTGGATCTCCTGGTTCATCTTATTTTTTGTGATTTGTGAACACACTGATTATCCTCATTGGGACAATCTTCTACACATGTGTTGCTAATATTCATGATGCTGGTGACGTGCTCTCTAGGCTAACGTGGGCCAGTCTACCGATTCAGAACAGTCTCTTAGAAGCTCATTTATTTCCTCAGACCCATACAGTATGACTCTGTGCATTAGATCTTCACATTTCAGCTTCTGTTTGTATGCAGGGAGAAGGAGTACAAACCTGTTGGTCTGATTTAGTAAACTGTGGCTGGGGATGGTGACTCAGTAAGCATCTACAGTTTTGCGGTAGTGTCAAGGTTGTTTGGGCTCCTGGTGGGATGTAGCATTCTGGCAACACATTCTTAGAGTTGGCCTGGTTGAAGTTTGTATTCCTGGATAAAGAAACTGTAAGTTCTGCCCAATTTGTGAGCACTTTACTTCTATACAGGCAAACAAACATCTCGGAGACCAGCAGGATGGATTTGCTGGCTGCTGGAGGGTTGCAGGCATCCCCTGTATGAGAAAAATTTGTGGCTGTACTTTCAAGTTATAAACTGTTTGGGTACAAGCAGTTCTCGGGAATGAAATGCTGTTAAGACAGGGTGAGGGCCTATACTCTGTAGACTTCAACTGTATTAATGTTTTGTATTATTGTTTTGAAGCAGGATTGGAAACCAATCGTTATTTAGATAGTTTTTAACTTGTTTCATTCAAGGTGCATAGACCAATACCCAAATATGTTTTAAATCATTAAATAAGTTCTAGTGAGTATAATTTTAATAGGTTTTATTGACTAAACCTATTATGTTAAGAAGGGAACTGAGATCACAGATATTTAACAAAGGGAGAGACAAGAAGCAGAAGTCAAAAGTGGGGGAAAATACTGTAAACTACTGTTGAGAATAATCTATTTAATTATTTTCCATATACCTTGCTATATAGAATCATTGAACACAACAGCACAGAAACAAAGCCCTTCAGCCCATTTAATATGTGCCTAACTGTTAAATTGCCTGGTTCCCATTGACCTGTACCTGGACTGTAGCCCTCCCACCTCCCATTTATGTACCTATCCAAATTTCTCTTAAATGTTGAAGTTGTCATTGCACTCATCACTTACACTGGTGACACACCCCACACTCTTAGCACCCTCTGAAGAAGGTTCCCCTTAAACATTTCACCTTTCATCCTTAACTCATGACCTCTAATTGTAGTCTTGCCCAACCTCAATGGAAGAAGCGTGATTGCATTTCCACTATCTATGCTTCTCATTATTTTGTATATCTCTATCAAATCTACCCCATTCTTCTACACTCTAGGCAGCTTTTCTGAACTTTTTTACCCTGGAGGAACCCTTGAAATAATAATCAGGTTTTGGAATCCCTGCATAAAAATTATGCCTACAACTCACAGTGTGTTAGTGTGATCAGTAAGTTGTGGATGTAATAATCTAAAAGTAATTGTCAATGTTCTTGAATAGAGAATGAATTTTTAGCCAACCTTTCTTGGAAAAAAACAGGTAGTTAAGCTTAGCTTGCCTTTCTTGAAATAAATGTCTGTCTTTTCCTTTCATAAATTTTAACAACCCATAAGGAAAACATAATACATTTCTGTTAAATAACTGGTTTAAGCTCAAGTGGAATTTAATTTTTCTAAAGGTAGGCTCGGTAGATTTAATTTAAATAAAGATTGAAAGTTGATTTTAATTAAAAGCTTTATTTGTTTTGAGGTTCTAATAGCTGTTTAAACTAATCAGGACTTTTACATGTCATATGGCTGTGATTTGTAGTTAAGTGTCTTTTCAATTTTGCTAGAGCCATTGCTGCATTTGTAAGTTGTTTGCCATAGACCAGGCACAATGGAATAGTTAAAACGTTTTAAAAAAGAACAGTGTAATAAATAACGAGACAAAAAACTGCAAAAAAAACGATTTACTTCTAACCTACACAATCCACCTTTTTCAATGTTTACAACAGCAAAGTGAGAGGCCAGCAGCTGAGTCGCAGCATGTAAAGACACAAGAAATTCTTTAGAATGAAAATTTCCCTCCCAATTTTCTACTACACCAGTAGAGTTTGTTTGCTGCCTTGAGTCAGTTGGCAGTGTGCAAGGGGAAGGTAATGGGGGAGGTAATTTGAGAGTGAGAGGCTGATGTTACAGACCTAGGTGGGTGATTCCATTGAATGCTCAGAAAATGGACTTCATGCTGCTCACCGGCCTAACGTGCTACCCTCTGTGCAATACAGCGTTCACCATCAGCCTGCTGTCCTCCCCTCCGTGCACTACAGTGCTCACCATCAGGCTACTGTCCTCTCCTCCCGTGCAATGCAGCGCTCATCAATTATCAATGGCCTCCCCTACCTCACATCAAAAACAGAATAAACATGGTTCTACCTGCCCAGTGCCATACTGGACTAAGAGATCCTTAACGAGACAGCAAACGGGGCTGCTCAGTCACTGCCCACCACTGCAAGTGCTAGCATTGCGCATTGAGTGAATTTCAAAAAAAGATCTTTTTTTTTCCAGTCACAATCTCTCACAGAGCCCCTAACGACTTCTCATAGAACCTCGGTTGAAAAACCATGCTCCAGGGAGTAAAGTCCTAACCTATTCAGCCTTTCCCTATAACTCAGGTCCTCAGGTCCTAGCAACATCCTTGTAAATTTTCTCTGCACTCTTTGGATCTTATTTACATCTTTCCTGTAGGGAGGTGACTAAAACTGCTCACACGACTCTGAATTAGACCTCACCAATGCCTCAACATCTCAACTTGATTTATGAAGGTTAATGTGCCAAAAGTTTCTTTACCACCCTCTCTATCTGTGATTTGGAGTTTTGACATAACTATTGGATTAAATTGTGTATTTGTTAATAAGGAGAGACTGGATTTGTATTCTCTGTGGAGTTGAAAAGGAGTTCTTGGGGCTTGGCAAGATAGATATGAAGCTGAAATAGGTATAATAGATGTGTTCCATTCAGGGAATCAACATTTCAAATCACCTATTCAAGAATGGCAAGGGGAATTTTGTCTTTTGAATGTTGCAATCTTGCAGAATTCTCTCCCTGTGAGAGCTATGGAGTCTTTGAGTATTTTCAAGATGGATCAACAAATGCTTAGATATTAAGGGAACTCAGGATAGGAGGTTAGTTTGAAGAAATGGCATTGGGGTGAAAGATCAACCATGTTTTATTGATTGGGTATTTGAATATTCTACCACGTTAATGACTCTGCTAGAAATTGTTGTGAATTCTCATCTAAAATACACAACAATTGATCTTCTGAAGTGCTAGCATAGCAGTTAGCGTGATGCTTCTACAGCTGGGAATGTTGGAGTTTGGAGTTCAATTCCGGTGTCCTCTGTAAGAAGTTCATATGCCTGTCCCGTGAGTGTGTGAGTTTTCTCCAGGTGCTCTGGTTTTCTTCCATAGTCCAAAGATGTACCAGTTGAAGGTTAATTGGCCATTGTAAATTGTCCTGCGATTTGGCTGGGGTTTGAAGGATTGCTGGGTGGTATTGCTCATTGGGCTGCAAGGGCCTGTTTAGTGCTGTATCTCTAAATAAAATGTCTGTGGAGGTATGTGCAAAAATAATTTTCATAGTGGTTCATTAGTTTCACCTGTAGTTGAAACGTTTGGTACTTTGCATTCAGTCTCCAGAGAGTTACCTTACTGCTTGTGGGCAGACACCATCAACACTGTATTGGCAAACATTTAAGGCAGTACTAAAATTTCTAATTGTCTTCTCTGACAAAATTAAAGAATAAATTGTCTCGAGAGTTTTGATTTATGATTTTGAGGACTATACCAGCAACCTGCAGCATATGATGCTGATACAGCAGGTGTGTTGACTAAATATATATTATGCTATAAGCAAATATTAACCTTGGTATTTTGCATAGTAATAAAGGAGACAGACAACTGAAGTTTTAAATAATATGATAATTTAGGTGGTCTTGTCATTATTGTAATTTCAGAGCCATTTAAATTGTTGGCTTGAATCCCATTTGTTGATGGTATTGTACCTTAAGGGAGCAGTTACCTTGCCTGTATTTGAAAGAGAACAGCTGCTAACACTTCTAGCCACAAACTGAAGCATAAACAGCTGGAAATAGTTGAACGTTTTCTGCTATAAACTAAAAGGAACTGAAATAGTTTGAAATTTGTTACTGATTTTATTACAGTGCTTGCTCTGCCCATGCTACACAAGCTTGGTGACATCTGGTTAAGGATCCACCAATTATAAGTTACCTTATCCAAAAAGTCTAATCTCAAAACATTTACTTTTTGAAATGCATATGGTATAGTTCTAGCATTGAGTTTCTGATCGGTGGATAGGTGGATCGTTTCTGCCTTGCAAGTTTGAGATGCCGCTGTGGTGACAGTATTGTAAAAATAGGTGTGTTGAGTTCTATTTCTGGTGCGTGTATAGGTGGGTATGAACATGTATAAGGGGCAGGAGCAGGCCATTTGACCCTTCCATCCTGCTTCATCATTTGCAAAAATCATTGCTCATTTTTTTACCTCACCACAGTATTCCCACTCTATTCCCATTTCTCTTGATTCTTCTATAATTCAAAAAAGAATCTCAAAATCAATGTCTTTACAGCCCTTAAGGATAGAGAAATATACAAAGATTCAACACCTTTTGAATGAAGAGCTTTCACTTTATTTTAGTACTAAATAGATTACCTCTTATTTTGAGACTGTAATACAGGTGTTTCCCCCCCCCCCCCCGCCACCTTTTACAAAGGTAGAGCATTCCTGTGAAACCTTTCTTAAGCCGAATGGCGTAAAACAAAGAACCATTAATTTATATGGGAAAAATTTTTGTAAAAGCGAAAATCCTCTTTGTAATGTGAAACCAGGTTACTAATGTAGGTCTTTTGTAAAAGCGAAGTGACATAAAGCGAACATTTGTGAAGCGGAGGACACCTGTATGTCCCAACCATCACTGACTTCAAGACCTGCGTGGCTGTGTGCCTCTGAGAATCTACTGCATTTTCCCAAAACAGTGGGGATGAGACCAGAACAAGAGGTCATAGGCTTCTGGTTAAAGATGAAATACTTAAGGGAACCTGAAGGGGAACTACTTCATTTGGAGGTTGTTGCATTATTGAACCGAGCTCCCAATGGAAGTGGCAAGTGTGGATTCAGTTGCAAAATTTAAAAGAAGTTTGGATAGGGATATGGATGGGGCTAGGAGTTCCCCCACTCCTAGGATGGTGTGGACTGCATGGGCTTAAGGGCCTGTTTTTGTGCTGTAGTTCTCTGTAATTTTTACTGAGGTCTGTGATTTCCATCTGTTTAAGAAGGGCAACGTTAATAGCAGTGCTCAGGAACAGCAGGGTGAGCTGCCCTCGGACTATTGCCTAATAGCAATCATGCCTACTGTAAAGAAGTGCTTAGAGAGGCTGGTTGGTTATGCCTAGAATTAACTCTTCCCTGAGCGAGGACCTGGATCCACTGCATTGGTTACAGTGATGATAGGTCCCCAGAGGACACAGTCTTAATGGCTCTCCACTCTGCTTTGGAGCACTTAAACAACAGCAGAACATGTCAAGCTGATGTTTATGGATTGTGGCTTGGTGTTCAATGCCATCACCCCTCAATATTAATCAAGCGTCAAAACATGGACCTCTGTAACTCCCACTGCGATTGGATTCTTGACTTCCCTATCAGGAGGCCACAGTCAGTACAGATTGGTAATAACATTTCCTCCCTACTCGCAGTCAGCACAGGAGCATCTTAAGAATATATGCTTTAGTCACTGCTCTAATATCTCTATGCTTATGACTGTGAGGCAAAGCACAGCTCAAACACCATGTATAAATTTGCAGATGTCACCAATCTCAGGAGTGAGGTATAGATCAGCTACTTCACAATAACCTCGCTCTCAACGTCAGCAAGATCAAGGAAGTGATTGTGGACTTCAGGAAAGGGAAGTCAGAACATGCACCCGTCCTTATTGAGGGGTCAGCAGTAGAAATGGTGAGGAGCTTTGTTCCTGGGTGTCAATTCACAGAGGATATTGACACCCTATGCATTTGTGCAATATCGAAGAAGGCACTTGGGTAGACTCTGCGTGGTATGTAACCAAAGACTTACAAATTTCCAGAGAACTGCAGTGTAGAACATTCTGACGAGTAGAATCACAGTCTACCATTGGTTTGCAAGAGGCTACAAAAGATCATACAAGGGGGCATATTTTTTAAGGTGATTGGAGGAAAGTAAACGGAGGATGTCAGAGTAATTTTTGTACACAGTGATAAGTGTATGGAACGCTCTGCCAGGGGTAGAGGCAGATCCATTATGGACATTTAAGAGACTCTGAGGTATATGGATCCAGAATTTTAAAAAATGGATGGCTATATGGGAGAGAAGGGTTATATCGATTTTAGAGTACGGTTGGCTCTCCTTATCTGCGAGGGATTAGTTCCAGGGCACCTCGCAGATACCAAAAAACGCGGATGCTCAAGTCCCTTAATTAACCTGTCTCAGTGACATGGATTTTAGGACCCAGTGGAACCCCGGACCTTATTTAACCGGTCTCAGTGCACTGGTTTTTAGGACCCGGCTGAGCTCTGAATCCGCAGTGTTTCTGTTCGCGAAAATAATCACGATCGTGATTGAAAATAAAGTGGTAATACTAAAGCAATCAGAACGAGGTGAAACACCATTGGTCTTTGGAAAAACGTTAGGCTATAGTCGGTCAACGATCGGAACAATTTTAAAGGATTAATTGAGAAAGGCCTTGCCCTGATGAAAGCTACAATTATTACTAAGCAACACAGTAGTTTAATTATTGAAATACATACGTTTCTTAAGTGTTTTATATGCATAGAAAGGTAAAATATATACTATATATATATATATTGACTAACTGACGCTAAATAATACTGGATGTACCTGTTCCGACTTACTTAGTAAGAGAACTTCTGGGTTTTTTTATCCTGATCCATGATAACCTACGCACATCCTCCCGTATACTTTAAATCATCTCTAGATTACTTACAATACCTAATACAATGTAAATGCTATGTAATAGTTGTTAAATAGTTTAGGGAATAATGACAACAGAAAAAAGACTATACACGCTCGAACAAGAAGTGCTGGAAGAGCACTTCTGGGTTTTCTCGATTTGCGGTTGGTTGAATTTGCACATGCGGAACTCATGGATATGGAAGGCCGACAGTATATTTAAAGGCCTGCAAAATATCATGAGCCAAAAGTCCTCTAAAACTCGTAATTTTTATGTTGTGGACTTGAGCATCTCCATCATGGGCACAACCTTCTCCACCATTGAAACATCTTCAAGAGGTGGTGCTTCAAGAAGGTGGCAGTCATCACTAGGGACCCCCACTGTCTGGGAGAGGCTGTCTTCTCATTTACTGCCATTCATCTATAATTTACAGTATCTTTGCACTGGACTGCTCTACAAAACCACAAATTTCACATCATATCAGTCAGTGATGATAAACTTGATTCTAATTGTAAAGCCTAGTTTAAGATAGAGGAAGCATCCTTCCACATGTACACTTTCAAGCCTTAGAAGAATCTTGTTATGTTTCAATGAGATTACCTGATATTCTTTTAAACTCTAAAGAGAATCAACCTATTTGATCTCTTCTCATGACAGAAATGCTTTCTCACAAGGGGGCCTGTTGAGCCTTTCTGGCACTCCTTCCAATATTCCTTTTTGGTAAAGGGTTCAATATTGTACAGAGTATTCCAGGTGAGGTCTAGCCTTGTATAGTCCTGCAGCAATAAGTTGTGTTCCTCATTGCTTGCTGTATTTGCATGTCTGCTTTTGGTGACATTTGTACAGGGATATACATTTTAACATCCTTCCCAGTCTTGTACCATATATATATATAAAAAAAAGGCATTTGTTTCCCCTATGACAGTGGATAGCTTTGTGTGTGTTTTTCAGATTGTGTTCCATTTGCCACATTGCTGCCCACTCACTCAGCTATTTGTATCAACTTGAAACTGTTTTTGTGTCTCCCATCACTGCTCTCATTTCTGCTTGGTTTTGTTTCATCAGCAGAATTGGGAGTGTTACATGGATCACAATTGATGTGAATTGAGAATAATTTGGGCCTGAATGCTAATCCTGTGGTGTCCCACCATCACAGTTTACTGAAATGCAAAGAATCTGTTTAGCCCTAATTCATTTTCTATCAGTAAACCAGCTCTGAAGGTACTGTTGTGAATTTACCCCAGTTATACAACCTTCAGTTTTGTTCAGCAACCTTCTTTGAGATCATATTTGTAAGCTTTCTGAATATCCAAATGTGCAGCAACCACTTGATGCCTGCTTTGGGAACTTGATTAGATTAATCAAATATGAATGCACAGTGCTGCTTAAAAGTTTGTGCACCCAGTAGAATTTTCTCTAGTTCTGCATAAATATGACCTAAAATGTGTTCAGATCTTCATGCAAATCCTAAACTAGATAAAGAGAACCAATTAAAAAAGAACACAGAACATTATACTTGTGCACCTATTATTTGAAAAAAATGATCCAATATTACATGCAAACACAAGGAAATCTGCAGATGCTGGAAATTAAAGCAACACACACAAAATGCTGGTGGAACGCAGCAGGCCAGGTAGCATCTATAGGAAGAAGCACTGTTGATGTTTCAGGCCGAAGGGTCTCAGCCCTAAATGTCAACTATACTTCCTCTAGATGCTGCCTGGCCTGCTACATTCCACCAGTATTTTGTGCCAATATTACATGTATATGTTAGAAAAAATATGTGAACCTCTGGGGTCATAATTTCTACAAAAGCTATTTGGAGTCAGGTTAGATTGGAGGGGTGTGATTGTAGAGTTGCCCTGCCCTGCTCTTCTCCACGTCTCGATCAAGACAACTTTCAAAGGACCATAGTAGAAGAAGAAGAGTTGTAGAGATGCATCAAGCTGGGAAAGGCTATGATGCTGCTTCCACCATGCCTCACAATTGAGATGAGGTTTTGGTGGTGTTGTGCATTGCCCCTTTTCATCCAAGCATAGCGGAATGCATTTCTGCCAGAAAGTTAAATTTTTGTCTCATCTGTCCACAGAACATTGTGGAACATCCAGGTGGTCTTTTGCAAACTTGAGATGTGCTGTGTAACCCCCTGGGTCACCTCAGGCTCGCTCAGCTCGTTCTCGTCTAGGGGGCCCCGCCAAACTGGGTAATCAGCTGGTGTGGATGCTGTGTGATGTCCCCGCTTCGCCCAAAAACAGTACACCATAAGCGATTAAATGAGTACAATTTATAAAGGTTACTATAACTAAGTGATTAATAACGATACAGTATATATGAAGAGAAAAAATAAAGAAAAGGAGCCAAACTTATCAAAGTCCAAACCACTTCGTGCACATCCGTTGGAGCTCAATTACTGAAGTCTTCTGGCCACCATTCGATCCCCTCCGAACTCCTCGACTCGCAGCTCAGGACCTTCCGAGTGGTCAACCAAGCACATCTAGCTTCATCCCCCCTCCTCGGAGTACCTCCTGGCCTCGGACCCCCGCTTGGGGTCCGTTCCTCGCCCAGCTTACAGCATTGCGTCCTCTCTCTCAACCCCCTCGCGCTGATCTGCCCAAAACCCCATCAACAAAAGCTTACAGACTCAGAAGAAAGAACATTAATCCCCATTTGGTTTACAAAGGAATACAATTCTCGTTATCAGTAAATTTTAACCCAAACAAGCTTCCAGCACGCTCTCCCAACAAAAAAACATTCCTGCTAGTTAACAAAACAAAGAAGCCCTTTTGATTACATACACAGTAACAAAGAAAAAAGAAGAAACCCCCTTTACAGCTGCAAATTTTTTTCGGAGAGCAGTGGTTTCCTCTGTGGTGTCTTCCCACTAATACCATTATTGTTCAGTTTCTCTTATAGTGGACACATGAACAGAGACGAGCAAGTTATAGAAATTTCTGCAGGTCTTTTGCTGTTTCCCTTGGGTTCTTTTTCACCTCTTGCAGCATTACATGTTGTGCTCAGTGTGATCTTTGCAAGATGCCCACTCCTACAGAACGTAGCAACAATATTGAGTTTCCTCCATTTGTAGGCAATTTCTTCTGCTGTGGACTGATGAACACTCAGGTCTTTAGAAGTGCTCTTGTAGCCTTTTCCAGCTTGATCTGTTGTGGTGCACATAAACAGATCTTTCTTGAGAAGAGCAGGGTCTGTCAGTAACCTGACTTTGTGTTCTTTTTACAGGGTAGGAGGATACATCTACAATCCATACCTCCAATCTCACCTGACTCCAAATAGCTTTTGTAGAAGGTATTGCCCACAGGCTCCCATACTTTTTCCAACATATACATCTAATATTCGATTATTTTTCCTCAAATGATAAATGAACAAGTATGTTTTTTGTTTTATTTAATTGGGTTGTCTTTATCTAGTTTTAGGACTTGCATGAAGATCTGGTCATATTTATGCAGAAATAGAGAAAATTCTACAGGGTTCACAAACTTTCTAGCACCACTGTATATACATTAAGTATCCACGCATTTTATTTCCTGGAGAGGTGTTTGAGGGTTGGGTGAGAGCAAGGGTGAAATTCAGTACTATTTCCTAAACGGCTGTGAGTCCTGTCGTGTACAGGAGACTGAAGACGTGCTCAATGTTTCCAGAACAGCTTCTACCCTTCTGCCATCAGATTTCTGAATGCACAGTGAGCCCATGAATACTTAGTATTTTTTTCCCTCTTTTTGCACTACTGATTAAATTTATATTTTTGATATACTTACTGTAATTTATAGCTTTTATGACTATGTATTACAATGTGTTGCTGCAAAACAACAAATTTCATGACATATGCCAGTGATATTAACTTGGTTCTGGTGTAAATTGTTGTAGATGTTCATTTTCTTCATTCCTTCCTTTAATTCTGCATAATTATCAATGACTGTATCTGGTCTTTGTTATCCTTGGCTCTTTCTCTTGGTAAGCAAGGGGTTGAAAAATTAAGCAGCTTGAAGGGAATGTTGAGGTGTGGTTGCAAATTGATTAGTCATGATTTTAAGTGCAGCTGCTGGTATCCCTGTCCAGCTTACAGCCTGTTGTTGTTCAACATCACTGATGTCCACATTCTTTAATGTTGTGATTCAACCATGGTTATAATTCATCCATGTCCTATCGGTAAAAATCATTAAAAAACATTAATTGTAGTTTTAGTTATTGTTCCCTTAATTCAGATAAGGTGACTGGGATGCATGCCTCATGCTGCTGAATTTTGATAATTGATTTTTATCTTCTGTGGGTGTTATTGATTTCATTTCCTCAAATGACTTTCTGATTTTTTGATATCAGGAAATCTCCTTGTGTGTGCAATTTTATTTTAAGATTGCATATTCTCATATGCAAGCTTCATTCTTTTTTATCTGAAATTTGAGTTGCTTCTAATTTGAAATAGGAGTTGCAGTAAATTAATCGATTTACTGGATAAGCTGCCAATGTTCTGGACCATTAATCCAAGTGCACAAGTTCAAATCCCACCATAATAACTGGGGAATTTAAACTATTCTACTATTTAACTAAATCTGGGAAAACTAAAGAAAAATCCAGTCAAAATAATGGTCACAATAACATTAACAGGATACTGTAAAAACCCATCTGTAAAAACTTCCCTTGAGGGAAGTGACTCTTAAATCAGTTTTGTTACAACAGTCAGCAGTGGAGGCCAGGCTGTTGAGTGTATTTTTAAGGCAGAGATTGATAGGTTCTTTTTGGACATGCCATCAAAGGTTACAGGAGAAAGTTGGGGAGTGGGAAAAAAGAATAGCCATGAATTGAATGGTGGAGCAGATTCGATGGGCCAAACAGCCTAATTCTGCTCCTATGTCTCATGGCCTTAGTTTTGGCTTTTTTTTGTAATTTAGACTCACTCTGTGGGTGACTTTTAACCATTTCCTGAGTCACAGGTAATTGAAAATTTCATGCATTGCCAGTAATCTCAATATCCTGTTTAAAAATTTAGTTGTTTAGGTATTTAAAAATGTAGTTGAGATCCCCTTGAATTGGAATTTGTGTGATATAATGGCAATGACCAATGCTGAGCAAGAGTTTTGGCTCTGCAGTTTCTAAAATAAAATCCAACATGTCCCCCACACCCCTTCACAATCATATGAATATCACATGCTCTGAAGGCCTTTAAAGATGCAAAGCCAGTTAAAATAACAAGCCATATGTACTAATGAACATTGTACAGTAATACTTTAAACAGAACAGTTGTGGTTCAAATAACATTTTCACCAGTGCTGTTCATAGTACAGAAGAAATGGGCTATTTGTGATTTTTGAAACTGCTTTTCCATTCATCAAAATCATGGCTGATTTTCTCCCCACTTTTTACAATTTTCCTGCACTGTGCCTAAAAGAAAGCCATTTTCTCCTTTAATCCATTGTTATACTGGAAGTTTGAAGCCCCGTTCCCTATCTACTGATTTTCTTCCCATCCTTGAACCTGGAGCTGTTAATTTATTATGCCTCAATTTTTGTGGTTAAACTTGTCACTGGATAACTTGTCTTGACCACTTCCATTGCATGCCCTCAATGGCAACTATATATATATTTATTTATTTTAGGTAACGCTATAAATCTGTGCACAGTACTCCCAAGTGTGGTTTTAACAAGGATCCATAATGTTGCACTAAGCTGTCTTTATTCCTGTGCTTGAATCAGTTTTTACCATTGTCTTCCTAACTGATTGCTGCATGTATATAATGGTTTTCAATGGTTTATGAATGAGGAAATTTAAGTCCTTTTGAGTATCAGCCCTGTGACTCATCATCTCTGATCTGCTTGAAACCTCTACATTATTTTCCCCCACTCTCAATCTATCTTAATTTGTATCACATAACATGCGCTGTTCTACATAGCCAACAAAAAGGCAGGCATAGTGGGGCCCATGCAGGTGCGCATGGCTACCCTGGAGAAGGTAGGAGGAGTGAAAGGAGAAATTGCTGAGGGTGAGGACCAGTTCTGCCAGATGGCGGAGGATGGTGGTGATGGAGTGGAACTGGTTCTGTCCTTTATTGAGAAAGAAGTATTGAACTTTTAAGGCTTCTTGATGGAAGTGAATTGGGTCTGAACATCTATAGTGAAAATGAGGCAGTCAGGGAATTGAACTTTGTTGAGGAGGTCAGGAGCATGAGCAGTGTTGTGGATGTAGGTAGGAAGTGGCTGAACTAAGGCAAATAGAATGAAGTCTCTGTATGTGGACTTAAGTTCAATGGGACAGGAGCAGGCAGAGATGATGGGTCTGCCTAGACCAGGGGTCAGCAACCTTTACCACTGAAAGAGCCACTTGGACCCGTTTCCCACAGAAAAGAAAACACTGGGAGCCGCAAAACCCGTTTGACATTTAAAATGAAATAACACTGCATACAACGTTTTGTTTTGCCTTTATGCTATGTATAAATAAACTATAATGTGTTGCATTTATGAAATTGATGAACTCCTGCAGAGAAAACGAAATTACATTTCTGCATGCAACAAAAACATTTTGAACTCCGAAAAAAAGACGTTGGGTTGAAGGTTACTTTTAAGTAAAATACTCAACGTCTATTTGAGTCCTTCTTGTATTTATGAAAAACGCCAAACTTAAATTTGCCGCCAGCAGCAAACCAAAAATAACGTCAGCCAGCTGTCAACCTGAAAAATAAAAGGACTATTTCACTGAACAATGAAAACATATGAATATACGTAAAATAATACGCAATTAAAATATTTATCATACTTCTTCAGGTTGACTCACACCTGACAATGCAGTCGTATTCAGTAGGGATGGATCGATGCTTAGGGGAGTGACCGGGAAGGATAATGTGTTTTTTTCCTCTCTGAACTCACAGAAGCGTTTCCCAAACGATGTTTGCATTGCGATGATTGCAGAATGTAAATACTCCGAATTTATCATGTCGTGACATTGTTTGAACTCTCTCAAATTGGGGAAGTGAGACAATGTGCCTTTCTGTAAATCTCTGGCAAGCAACGTCAACTTGCGCTCGAATGCAAAACATCCCCCAACATGTGCAGGGCTGTACGTCCTTACCCCGTTGAAGAGCTGTGTTCAGCGTGTTCAGGTGCGCTGTCATGTCTACCATGAAGTGTAGCTTTTCCAGCCACTCTGGCTGTTCCAGCTCAGGAAAGTTGAGCCCTTTGCTGCCCAGGAAAGTTTTCACTTCTTCCAGACGCGCGACAAAGCGTTTCAGCACCTCCCCTCTGGACAGCCAGCGATAAAAACACGTTGTAGCGGTTGCTACACGCAGTCAGTAAACTGCAGTCAAAGATAGCTTTATTCGAACTAAACAGCCTTGCTTTTAAGCCTCCCTCAACCCGCCCCCCATGGGCGCGGATGCTGCAAAAGACACGTACTCACAAACCCCCGTAGGCTATCTCCCTTAGCCTGAACGCTGGCTAATTGTGAGCCGGTTCGGATGTGTCAGGAAATGGGTCGCCCGCCACAACGTCTTATTTAGATTGTACAAGATCACCATAATCTTCAAATTTAGATTTACATTTCAAAAACTAACAAACTAACATAAAAAACATATTAATTAAATACTGACCATGTAGCGGTGTGCTACACGCAGCGCTAAAATTACGACACGGAGTCGGTAACTGCAGTCGAAGGAAAAAAACTTTATTCGAAATCTTCAGCCTCACTTTTAAGCCTCCCTCAACCTGCCCCCCCCCATGGCGCAGAGGCTCCAAAGCTCTGTGCTCGCAAACCCCCGTAGGCTATCTTATTGTGAGTCGGTTCGGATGTGCCAGGAAAAGGGTCGCCACAACCAATTATTTCCCAAAGCAACAGGGAGCCGCAGCACAGACCTAAAAGAGCCACATGTGGCTCCGGAGCCGCGGGTTGCCGACCCCCGGCCTAGACATTTGGATTTGTGGATCTTGGGTAGGAGGTAGAAACAAGCAGTATGGAGTTAGGGAACTGAGTTTGGTGGCTATGGATGGGAATTTTCCAGAGTTGAAGAAGTTTCGTTCCCTATCTACTGACTTCCTTCCATCCTTGAACCTGGAGCTGTTAATTTACTATGCTTCGAGTTCTGATGATCTGGAGTGGGGTCCTTTTCAAAGGGTAGCTAAGAGGAGGTGTTTGAGAGTTGCTGCTTGGCCTCCTCAAGGTGGAGGTAAGTCCACTACTCGGCAGCAGCACCCCTTATGTCTGTGGATTTGATAGTAAAGTTGGGATTGACGTGTAGGGCAGTGTGTTCAGAGGGGATAAAGTTCAAGGAGGAGTGCTGAAGTTTAGGCAGTTGAGATCTCCTGGCAATTAGAGATGAAAAAACCTGAGAACTAGAGTGGGGTGTATCAAGAACAGGAGGAGTGTTGGGGATGGAAGAAGGGGTCAGTGGTGTGTGCTAAGAAACTCTTGTCAAATAAGTAGCTTGGGAACCGAGGTGACGGAAGAAAGAATAACTTGATGTCATGGCGGGTGTGGAATTCACTAAGGTGTGGGCGAAGGCGGCCAAGGGTATGGCCCTTGCTGAGGATAGAAAGTTCCACCTCAGAGGGGAAGGTTGGAAGGAATGGTGAAAACATGGCAGGGATTAGAGCTGGGATCGGGGGTGGGGGATGGGGAGTGTTGGTAGTGTCAGGAGTGGACAGGGTTGGCGTGTTCAGGGAAGGTGGGATGGGGGGAAGATGGAGACTTGGAAGACCCAAGAGATGATGGTGGACCCTGAGAGTCCGCGTTTGGAGAGTGTTGGTAGGGGAGTGGGAGTCTACAGGTCCAGCAGCAGTGAGAAAAGTCTTGGCTTGGAGGTATTGGTGGCCGATGTTCAGGCTGGAGCCAGGGCTAGAGGCCACATAATTTGTGGTCTGAAGGCATCCAGGGTCATTGGGAACTGGAGTTGGTAATTATCAGTCCAGAAGCATCTGATCAAATTGCGGTCTGAGCAGGAAATGGCAAAGACTGCAAGCTGGGACGTTCAGGGCATCAAAATGGAGTTGAGGTTGGCAGGATCTGCTGTCTGAAAATGGGCAATCTTCCTGGATGTGAGAAAGGCAAAGAACTGACAGTTGAAGACTGGGTCTGATAGAGGATGAAATGCTGGAGGGGTCCATGGCAGGTGGAGGAGAGGTTGGCCTGGAGCTGAGGCAGAGAATGAGAGAGGGCCTGTAGGTATCTCCACATAGTGACACATAGTCTCCACAAGGAGATGGTGGTGGACTTTAGGAGACCTCGGCCTCATATGGAGCCAGAGATCATTAATGGAGAATGTGTGGAGCAGGTTAAGACATACAAGTATCTGGGAGTGCAGTTAGACGAAAAGCTAGACTGGACTGCCAACACAGATGCCCTGTGCAGGAAAGCACAGAGTCAACTGTACTTCCTCAGAAGGCTGGCGTCATTCAATGTTTGTAGTGAGATGCTGAAGATGTTCTATCGGTCAGTTGTGGAGAGCGCCCTCTTCTTTGTGGTGGCATGCTGGGGAGGCAGCATTAAGAAGAGGGACGCCTCACGTCTTAATAAGCTGGTAAGGAAGGCGGGCTCTGTCGTGGGCACAACTGGAGAGTATGACATCAGTGGCAGAGCGGAGGGCGCTGAGTAGGCTACGGTCAATCATGGAAAACCCTGAACATCCTCTGCACAGCACCATCCAGAGACAGAGAAGCAGTTTCAGTGGCAGGTTGCTGTCAGTGCAATGCTCCTCAGACAGGATGAAGAGATCATTACTCCCCAACGCCATTCGGCTCTACACTTCAACCACCAGGGGCAAGACATGTTAAAGTGCCGGGGTTAGGACTGAGCTTAAGTTACCACTCAATGCACTTTAGTAACTATTTAAGAACTTTTTAAAAGCTATTTATTAAAGCTTTTTGGGAAGGTGATTTTAGATGGATATCATATTTATATTGAGTTAAATACTTATGTAATTAGTTTTGCTGCAATAAATGTATGGGACACTGGAAAAATGTTGAATTTCCCCTTGGGGATGAATAAAGTATCTATCTATTTATCTAGTGGAGAGGGAGGGAGAAGCAGTTAATGGAATATAAGTATCTGGGATTCTTGGTGGGTCCAAACTGAGAGGTCTGAAAATGGAGCTGGAAGTCATGTGGAACAAGATAGTGGTGAAGACAATTTCCCAGGAAGGATATGTGGTAAGTCTGGATGAGTACATGAGCGAAGAGTTGCAGGGCAGCAAAGATCACTGAGGGGGAGTTGACTGGCTCTGTAGACAGCTTTTCACGAGCTAGAATGTAGATTGTGAGGTCTTTGGAATTTGTCAGCCTTGTGTCAAGTCAACTGTTGAGTACTATTTGTATTCTAATACTTATTATTTCAGTTCGTGTTATTAGACCCTTCACTTTCTTGTATCTTGAAGTAGATTTTATTGTGCTGCTTTGCTATGTTTTGGTCCAGAATCTAGTTTCCTTCGTTCCTATTCCATTCATGAGTTCTTAGAGAAATTGAGTTCAGAGGTTCATCTCCTGCTTCCTTTGAACAATGTTATTTTCTATTCAAGTTCTCTTCCAGGTCTTTGTGCTAGAGAGTAATATAAATAGATGTATTACTTCCTTAGCTTTGTGGGCAATTCAGACTCTTCACTGGTTTATGCTTTATGGAAATAAGCATATAAACAGTTGCAAGAAAAAGTTTTGTGAACCCTTTGCAATTATCTATTTTTATGTATTAATTATTCATAATATGTGCTCTGATCTTCATCTAAGTCACAATTATAGACAAACACAATCTGCCTAAACTTTGACACGCAAATATTTGTACTTTTCATTTACTTTTATTGAACACATTGTTTAACCATTCATGGTCCAGGCTGGAAAAAGAATGTGAACTCTTGTATTTATTAACTGGTAGAATCTTTAGCAACAATAACCTCCACTAAACATGCCCTGTTGCTACTGATCAGACTTGCACAACTGTGAGGAGGAATTTTAAACTATTCCTCCATATAAAACCTTTGGGCTACCTTGTAGCAACAGCCCTCTTCAGGTCATGGCACAGCATCTGAATTGGGTTAAGTCTGGACTCTGACTTAGCCATTCAAAAACACAGATTTTCTTCTTCTTAAACTATTCTGTTGCTGATTTACTCTTGTGTTTTGGATCATTGTTTTGTTGCATCATCCAGTTTCTATTAAGCTTCAGGTGATGGATCATTACCTTGACATTTCCTGTAAAATCTCTTGATACAATTTTGAATTCATTGTTCCCTCAACTATTGCAAGCTATCTAGGTGCTGGGGCAACAAAGCAGCCTCAAACCATGATGCTCCTTCCACTATGCTTCAGAGTTGGGATAAGGTTTTGATGTTGGAGTGCATTGCCCTTTTCCCTCCAAACATAGCGGAGTGCATTTCTGCCAAAAAGTTCGACTTTTGTCTCATCTGTGCATAGAACATTGTCACAGAAGCATTGTGGAACATCTAGGTGATCTTTTTCAAACTTGAAATGTGCAGCAGTGTTTTTTTTTGGAGAGCTGTGGTTTCCTCCGTGGTGTCCTTCCATGAACACCATTCTTGTTCAGTGTTTTTCTTATAGTGGACACATGAACAGAGACTATATAGTAAGTTTTAAAGGTTTCTGCAGGTCTTTTGCTGTTATCCTTGGGTTCTTTTTTTTACCTCCTTCAGCTTTGCACATTGTGCTCTTGGTGTGATCTTTCCAGGATGCCCACCCCTAGGGAGGGCAGCACCAATACTGAGTTTCCTCCATTTGTGGACAATGTCCCTTACTGTGGACTAATGAGCTTTCAGGTCTTTAGAAATGTTTTTGTAGCCTTTTCCAGCTTAATGCATCTTTACCAAGGTCCTCTAAAAGTTGCTTTGATCGAGGCATGAAGTACGTAAACAGATCTTTCTCGAAGATCAGGGTCTGTCAGTAACCTGACTTTGTGTGTCTTTTTTAAAATAGGGCAGTGCATCTCTACAGCCCACATCTCCGAGCTCATTTCATTGATTGGAACACCTGACTCCAAATAGCTTTTGTAGAAAGCATTACCTTAGAGGTTCACGTACTTTTTGAACCTAGACTGTGAATGTTTAAATGGTATACTCCATATTGATGAGAAGTAGTAACATTTGTTAATAGTTTTGGCAGATTGTGTTTGTTATTGTGATTTAGATGAAGGTCAGATCACATTTTATGAGTAATTAATGCAGAAACCAGGTATTTGCAAATGGTTCACAAGCTTTTTCTTGCAATTGTAGCTGTGTGTTTAAAAAAAAACTACAAAATTTGGTGTCAGGTGTTCAGAAATGTCAACATTAATTATGTATATTATGACATTTAGTGATGACTGTGAATGTGCACTGAAGTACCTTTCTCATTGCAACAAGTTTATGTAGTCTCTGCTTCTAGGTAAAAAGCTCACTTTGCAGGTAGTTGTGTTGTCAAGCTGTTGTCAAACTTGGTTTCTGAATTATTGTAAGTTTGCTGACAACACCACTGAAGCTGGCCAAATCAAAGGTCTTGATGAATCAGCTGCACCAGTGATGATTTGATGTGTCATATTAAAGAGGGTGAATACGCTTGCAATCAATTATTTTGTGTTTTATATTTGTAGTTAATTTAGATCACTTTGTAGTGATCTGTTTCCACATAGACACAAAGAGTCTCTTTCTGTTGATCAGTGTCAAAAGCGACCAAATTAAATCCACTGTGATTCAATGTTGTAAAACAATAAAACCTGTAAACTTCCAAGTGGGTGAATACCTTTGATAGCACTGTATGGTGGCATATATGTACCTTGATAATAAATTTACCTTGAACTTTACGTGATTGTCCCAATGTTACTAAAGGGGGGGGGGGGGGGGATTGACCTTACAAACTTCCCTGACTGTCGATCTCTTTCCCACAGTTAAAATAGTGTATTGACGTACTAAGAAGGCATCCATCTTTTTTTGCATTTCAGTTGAAATTACTATTTGGCAATGAATCCGTTTCAGAAAATGGATAGAAATGAGTCCTCATTTATTATAATGTTTGCAAAGTGGGTATGGTATGGTACGACTGTGATGAAGAGACATAGTATAGTTAGTAAACATTGCATAGTCAGTAAACTTAAATGCATTGTACCATCTGTTCTAGTGAGAAAGGTCACAGATGCACTGAATGTGTTTGAAGAGCGCATTGTGCATTACTTGTATACTGCACATGGGGCTAATACCAAATGAGAAGTCACAGATAATTATGAAATTAAAGCAAGGCTGACTTATGGAGATTTAGTCTCCTTAAGGTGTAAAGTCTTAACCTGAACAAATCAGAAGAAACTTTACCACAAGTACCTGCCACATAATCTACAATTTACTACTGGGAGAGGGACAGCAAGGGGAAGAATTATACCTAATGTTAGAACAAAACTTTGAAATCATAGGCAGTTCACTGCTTGTTTTGTAATGTGTTAATTAATAAGTGTCACAGGTTGAAACATGTAGATTTAATTTGTCATTAATTAAAATGAATCATGTACATCAATGACGTCAACACATGTAGGAAATTTAACCAGTAGATGTGTTAGCCCTCACTTGTGTCCAAATTTGTAGGTCTACTTCCCTAATAATAAAGGCTTCCACAGGAATTGAGCATGGAGACTTCAAAACAGGAGATTTTTAATATGAGGATTTTAGAAAATAGATTTGCTAATGGATTCAGTTTCAAGGCAATGATGTATACAAAAGGCATAAGGGCAAGTTAACTGAGTGGCCAGAAAGTAAAAGGTAGATGGTATTTGCTGAGAGGTCTGTGAGTTACCAATTTGATAACATGAAAAGAAAGCCAGTGCGTTGTTTAAATTGTGTGAACATATTTCCATTCACTATTTGCTAGAAAAGAAATTCATGATACCTTGCTCTCATCCTAAAGTGCGATCTACAAATTGAAGCTCATGCTGTAAACCTTCCTGCTGGGCATTAGAAGATTCACATCACAAGAGAAAACTGAAATGACATTAATATCAGAGCATTAAGGTTTAAATTATTATCATAGTTTAGTCAACTATGTACGTTAAGTTGTACATGATTGTCTATGTCTACACATGACCAAGGATCTCACATGGTCTTTACATACTGGCTGTGTGGTGAAAAAGCACAACAATGCCTCTTTCACCTCAGATGGTTGCAGAATTTTGGTATGGGTTCCCAAATCCTAAGGACTTTCTTTCTACAGGGGCACAATTGTGAGCATCCTGACGGGCTGCATCACTGCCTGGTATAGGAAACGTAATTCTGTCAATCACAGGGCTCTGCAGAGAGTGGTGCAGACAGCCTGGCACATTTGTAGATGTGAACTTGCCACTATTCAGGACCCTTATCAAGACAGATGCATAAAAAGGGCCCAAAGGATAATTGAAGGAACCCCAACCACAAAACTGTTCCAGCTGCTACCATTTGGGAAATGGTACTACAGCATAAAAGCCAGGACCGACAGGCTCTGGGACGGCTTCTTCCATCAGGCCATCAGACTGATTAATTCAAGCTGATTCAATAATATTTCCATGCTATATTGACTGTCCTGTTGTACATACTTTTTATTACAAATTACTATTAATTGCACATTGCACATTTAGATGGCGATGTAACATAAAGATTTTTACTCCTTATGTATGTGAATCTGTAAGTAATAAAGTCAATTCAATTCAATAGTTTAGCTTCATGAACACCAGGGTAGAAAATTGGCTACTTTGACTTGTGTTCTTCCAGTGATTTTGTTTTATTCCGTGGCTACGTGAATAAGACATATTAAAGTATTTTAGTCATGCATTTTTTAATTAATATCCACATTATTGCATTTCCTTTCTTAAACTTTTGGCCATTACTTGTCCACTAGGAAGTTGCTAAATGATAGCAAAATTGAATTTTTGCATCCCTTTAAGCTGGAGGGCATATAGCCAAACAAATACAGCTATGGTGGAGCTAGCAATCTTTTCTTTTATCTTCTTCATATTCTATCAATTTTATTTCCTGAGCCTGACATTTGAGGGCTCTCTGATATTTATGCTGGTAAATCCATTTTTCATAACAGGATGGCAGGTTGATATGTCACATATAAATTAACAGCATTACTGTTGATACCTACTCAATATTGTCAAGCTCAGACTCTTAACAGTAGTATAATCACTGCCAAGTTAATGACTAAGAGCAGGTGAAGTAAAACAGATGGATTTCAATAAAGTTTTTGAGTCAGTTAATGTCAATTGTTTAAAATTACATATAAACTGAATCTGTAATAATTTGACTTCATTTTTTAAATGGCATTGTGTGAAATTTTATTGGGTTAATTTTACAAATGTGCAAATATAATTTTACATTTCAGATCTTTAACTACTCATGCTTTCTCAGCTATCTGTATATATGATACTGGCCTTTTTAAGGAAAATAACATCAGGTTGGAAATACATTACATCATACTGGTTAATTAATAACTATCTACAGATAAATTTCTGGTTGTGGGGAGTGACAAAAGCATCTGCATCATAAGCAAATTTGGTTACAACCTGCACTATAAATGTTACAGCATAGCAACACACTAGTCAATCTTTCTGATTTGGACCATTAGTTGTCTCCATGTTATATGCTTAATGTAACCCAACCCGTTTGTTCACTCCCTTTTATTCAATTTTGAGGAATGATGAAACTTAATGATTTGCCAGACTTCAGTCTTTTGTATAAAACGTTTGATAATGTATGTCAGTTTTTACTTGGGGGGGGGGGCAGTGGGGAGGAATAGTATTTATCTTCAAATTCCAAGTCAGAGTCAGTGCTGTTAAGAACTAAATTATCTAGAGAAACTTTCCATAAGTTATTGCAACTGATGAGGATAATTATATACGTCCAGGAAGAGAACTTGTGGCAAGAACAAAATATTTCCTAGCAATTTCAGTCTCAGGTTGTGCATCTAAGCTGCTTTAACAGTTCTTTAATGGTCTGTTTATATCGTGGATAAGGGAAATATTGCTAACCATTTCCACTATTCCTTTATTATTGAAGTGGTGTACCAGCTTAATAAAACTTCCAGTAATAGGGCTCTTTCAATGTAATGAAATACTTTTGTAATGTCATTTTTTTTTTGCAGTGTAGGAAATGTATAATTGTGCTCTTTGATTCAGTCGCTACATATTGTTTGTAACCTGAACCATTTTATTGTCATAAATTCTTGTCAAGGGCTTAAGTGCTGTAATGTTGTTCCATTTAGCTCATAACAAAAATATCATGTTAGACAGTTTACTAATCTATGATAACAGTGATTACTTTGAAGATGTACAAGGGCTCATGATTTGCTGAAGCCTTATTGCTCTGCCAGCCTGGTGCTCAGTGTCTACAACTGTTATGCATTTGAGTTTTCTGTTTTAATCTGTATTTTCCACTGAGCAGGAGGAAGGATTTAAAGCACAAGCCTCAGTTGATAGATTCCTCTTAGGATGGAAATATATTCACAATGTTTAAATAATACTCTGCCTTTAATCAAATTGGGTCTCTCACAGACCCCTTCATTAAATTCCATCTACCATTATTTTTAATTGGTCTTTCATTTAACTTGCCCCTATCATTTTATAGACTTGAAATTGAATCCAATAGCACATCCTTTTCTGAAATTCATAGAGAAATCTCCTGTTTTCAAAAGTACAATTTAATGTCAGAGAACTGTATAGAATATACATCCTGAAATGCTTTTTCTTCACAACCATCCATGAAAACAGAGGAGTGCTCCAAAGAATGAACAACAGTTAAATTTAGAACCCCAAGGTCCCCCCCCAGCTCCTCCCTCCCGCGTGTAAGCGGCAGCGAGCAACAATCTTTCTCCCCCCCCCCCCCCCCCCCCCCACCGGCAAAAAAAGATCGGCACCCACCGAGCACTCAAGCATGAACAAAGCAATAGCAAAGACACAGACTTGCAGTTACCCCATAGACTTTGTGTTTCACCTGGTATTCAACATACCACAGGTTCTCTCTCTCTCTCCCTAATATGGGAGAAGCAGGTATCTCCGTTTTCCCAGTGATTGGGGAGACATAATAAACAACTCTCTAGTTTATGATGTTAAAAGTCCGCTACCTCACTTTTTTCGAGCACTGTGCCTGAAGTTCGCAAAGATCCCGGGTCTCGGCACACAGCTGTAGATATTTTGACTCCCCCGATGACACATGGGTTTCCTATTGTAATACCAATCCTTGATCCACCCATCTCCAGAGCCCCGAGATCCTAGGCTTCCAAATCGGAGCCGGACTCTACGGCCAGTTATGAAACCCTGAGAGCGGGTCCCATTCCCGCAACGAACCAAAGTCAGTGTGTAACTCCAGGTCAGGGTCTTCAAAAGAACCCTGAAAGGGAAAAATAGAGATAGTAAAGATGGAAATAGATCTGTTTCCGAAGATGCAAGCAAAGGAGTCAACGTTAGGTGCCATTATCCCTTCTCAGCTCCGCCTTCCTGAAGTATCTGTTATCATTTCCTGTGGAAGTCTTTCTCATTGGATAAGTGGGTTGACGAGTTGGGACATAATTAGGGCTAACACATTTACCATTTAAGTTTCCTATAGGTGATGATGACATTTATGTGAGTGATTCATTTTAATTAATGATGGAAATTGAATCTATAGGTTTCAAACTACGACACTTAATGATGAACACATTTTAAAATGACTAGTGCATCATGTAAAGTAGTTGAACTAGCTATCTGCCTTTTGAAAGTTTTTTCCATTAAATGTCTATCTTCCCTTGACTCCCTTCCCTATTTAACAATTATAAGTTTTTCCCTTTTTTAGTCTTTCTACTTGCCTGTCCCTCTCACATTAGTATGTTGTAGTGGGAGCTGCAGTGGCTTGTGCTGAAGTTGTCTCTGACTTGTGCAGGTATAGGTTAATGGAGAGTAAGCCTGCATAGCTGTCATCCTTGCTTTATTTTCTGTGACTACTTATTTGGCATTAGCCCTATGTGCAGTATCCATTTAATACATGAAACAAACACCCTTCAACTCCTTCAGGGCCTTTGTGGCCATCTCACAAAATCAGATAGTATAATGCATTCAAGTTTAGTAACTATGCAATTTATTCTCCTATGTCATCATAGTCATTAATATAAATTGTAATTTGCTGATATTTCTGCATTGATTGAAAATGCCCCAATTATTACAGCTTGAAACTGGCCTGCTTATCCCTATTTTACTTAGTTTCCCACATCACCAGGTTCAGGAATAGTTATTATCACTCAGCCATCAGGTTCTTAAACCAGAGGGCATAACTTCACTCACCCCAACATTGAAGTTCCGACAACTTTATACTTACCTTCAAGGACTTTTCATCTTGAAGTTCAAAGTAGATTTTTTATCAAAGCACATATACATCACCATATACAACCTGGGGATTTATTTTCTTGCAGGTATACTCAGTCGCTCCAGTAACCATAGTAGAGTTAATGAAAGACCGCACCAATAGAATGGACAACTAGTATGCAAAAGGTAACAAGCTGAAAATACAAAAGGGAAAAAACCAGTAATAAATGTGTAATAAATATCGAGAGCATGAGATGAAGAGTTCTTGAAAGAGAGTCCATAGGTTGTTTGAACAGTTCAGTAACAGTGAAGTTATCCTCTCAGGTTCAGTAGCAGTACTCTGATAGTTTAGGGGTAATAACTGTTCCTGAACCTGGTGATGTGAACCATGAGGCTCCTGTACTACCTTTCTGAGCGGTGAGAAGAGTGCATATCCTGTGTGGTGAGGATCCCTGATGATGAATGCTGCTTTCCTGTGACCATGCTCTGTGTCAATATGCTCAATGGTGATAGACTGGACCTTATCCACTAATCTTTGAAGGATTTTCTGTTTAAGGACGTTGCTGTTTCCATAGCAAACTGTGATATAGCTAGTCAATATACTCGCCACCACACATCTATATAAGTTAGTCTGAGTTATAGATGTCATGCGAAATCTTCACAAATTCCTAAGGAAGTATAGGCGTTGCCGTGCTTTCTTCGTAATTGCACTTGTGTTTTGAGTGCAGGACAAGTCCTCTGGAATGAAAACAGAGAAATTTAAAGTTGCTGACTCCCCCCCCCCCCTCTGATTCTCGGTGAGGACGTACCAGTTTCCTCCTCCTGGTCAATAATCATCTCTTCGGAACAGCACACACAAAATGTTGGAGGAACTCAGCAGGCCAGGCACCATCTATGGAAAAAAAGTACAGTTGACCTTCTGGGCTGAAATGTTGACTGTACTTTTTTCCTGTAGATGTTGCCAGGCCTACTGGGTTCCTCCAGCATTTTGTGTGATGCTCGGATTTCCAGCGTCTGCAGACTTTCTCACGTTTTTAATCATCTCCTCAGTCTTGCCTACACAGAGCAATAGATTGTTGTGGCACCATCCAGCCAGATTTTCACTTTCCCTCTTGTATGCTGATTCGTTACCCCCTTTGATTTCACATTTGACTGTGGTGTTGTCAAGCAAGTTTAAATATGGCATTGGAATTGTGCTTAGCCACACAGTCAGAAGTATGAAGTAAGTAGAGCTGGGGGTGGGGGAGGGTCCTAAGCACAGCCTTGTAGTGCACCTGTGCTAATGGAGATCGTGGAAGAGATGTTGCCAATCCAAACTGACTGGAGTCTGCAAAGCAGGAAATCAAAGATTCAATATCACAGGAAGTATTAAGCCCAAGGTCTTGATGCCTATTAATTAGCTTTGAGGGAATGATTTTATTAAATGCTGAGCTTTAGTCAATAAAGAGCATCCTTTGCTGCCCAGATGTTCCAGGATTCAGTGAAGAGCCAATGAAATGGCATCCGCTGTGGACCTGTTGTGCCACTAGACAAATTGGAGCAGATTCAAGTCACCTCTCAGGCAGGAGTTGGTATGTTTCACTAACCTCTCAAAACACTTCATCATGGTGGATGCAAGTGACACTGGATGGATAGTCATTGAGGCAGGTTACCACGTTTTTCTTGGGCACCGGAATAATTGAGGCCTGCTTAAAGCTGGTGTGCCTCAGACTGCCGAAGCAGGAGGTTAAAGACATCCGTGAACACTCTAGTCAGTTGATCATCACTCAGCATCTGGCCCAGAGGGGTACCTGGCAGAGTACTATGTCTGGTTTCACCCTCTTGGAAGATACTTGCACGTGGGTCTCAGATCTTGAAATCACAGGATCACTGGTGGCCATGGGAGTTTGTGATGGTCCATGTTTTGATGGTCAAAGTGAGCAGAGAAGGCATTGAGCTCATCTGGAAGTCAAAGCCTGTTGTTACCTATGTTGTTTGATTTCACTTTGTAAGAGGCAATGGTGTTCAAGCCCTGCTGCATCTGTCAAGCATCCTTCATTTAGTCTGGAATTGCCACTTCACTTTCCGGAGATCGTACCTGGACCTCTTGTAACTTTCTTGGTTACAGGACCTGAATGCCTCCGACATAACCCTCAGCAGGCTGCAGATACCATGGTTTGTCCGGGGCTTCTGGTTGGAGAAGACACTGAATAATTTTGTGTAGACACACTCATCTGCAACTGTTTTAATAAAGTCTGTGACAACCATCACAAATTCATTCAGATTCACAGTTAAGTCCTTGAGCCCAGTCCACTGACTTAAAGGAATCTCATAGCTGTTCCTTTGCCTACTGCAATCACTGCTTTTGTTGTCCCAATCTCTGGAGCTTTGCTCTTTAGCCTCTGCCTGTATGCAGGTAGTAGGAGGACAGCCAAGTGATCAGATTTACTGAAATGTGGTCTGGGCACAGAATGGTAGGCATTCCTTATAGTACAACAGTGGTCTAATGTGTTGGGATCTCTGGTGCTATGGGTTATATAATGATGGTAATTATGCAGGGTTTCTTCAAGCAAGCAGATTGAAATCCCTGACTATGATAGGAAATGCGACAGGATAGACAGTTCCATGTTTGGAGATGAGATTGTGCAGGATCTTAAACACTCAATTATAGTCGACCACTGATGGTATGTAAACTGCCGTCAGGATTATAGAGGAGAGCTCTCCTGGTAAATAAAGGTTGGCATTTGATTGTTAAGTGTTCAAGGTCAGAGGGAACAAATGTATGACAAAACCACAAATTGTAGCACCACACAGTTTACCATAAAACGCACACTTCTACTTTTTGCCTTTTTTGAGTCTACAGTTGGATACATCCTGTGTTTCAAGAAATTTTCAGATCTGATCGCCATATCTTTCGTACTCTGAATAAACCACATCTCGGTAAGACACAGGACGCAATAATTTCTCATTTTTCTTTGATACAGCACTCCTGCCTGTAGGAGTTCTCTAGCAATTACACATTTGCTAGCAAGGTTCTTGGTAGCCCTACCCCTTCTGCATTTCAGCAGTGCTTGGAGTTGTTTCCCACCCCTCCTGCCTCACATCTGACCATGGTGATGAGCCTTCATCCACTTAAGGTTCCATACCTACTTGAGAGTCAAGTTTGCTGAGTCCTTCAGAAGACCGTGAAATCTGTAGTTAATATTTAAAAGTACTTTGCTTAAAGGAAATTACTTGCTAAAGATTGCAGTGAGAGTAATTCAAAAGAGGTACATTTAGAAGTATTGTATGTGGCTGTGGAACGTCGCCATTGTTTATTGGTGCCATCTTAGCCATCTAATATTCCTGATAATTATTGGTTATTTATTATTTCCTTTGTATTTACACTGTTTGTTGTCTTTTGCACATGGATTGTTGTATGGGTTTTTGTATTTACTGTGAATGCCTGCAAGAAAATGAATCTCAGGATTGTATATGGTGACATATATGTACTTTGATAATTTACTTTGAGATTTGAGGTTTAATATAGTTTTGCTTAATCACATTAGGCATTTCTAAGTGCCATGTTATCACTTTCTTGATAATAAATTGCAAAAGTTTTGTGACAATTTATATAAACATATTGTTTTCTTCTTTCCATAGTGCTGTTTCTGTTCTCCAGTCTGCTGGGACTTTTTCAGAACCTAGAGCATTTTAAGAGACAACAAATGAACCTGCTAATGTTTAGGAGCTTTTGTTCTTAGACCTGTTAATTTACTTAATGATTATTTCTTGCTCTTTTGCTCTTACTTTACGTGTCTTATCTTCCGCTGTAACCTGTATAAACAACTAGAGCAATATTGGCATTGGTACAAGATTGAAATGAAATTTTCTTTCAACATTTTCTCTACCTCTACATTCTCAGATTAGACATTTGCAATTAACTTATTTTGCTAACTTAGTTCACATTGCATAATGAATACTCAGTTCAAACAAGTTGAGCTCATTGATATTAGCATCACATGCATGTTTTATGTTTCTGTCCTTCCCTTAAAAACAGGTTAAATTGACTCTGCCCTGTTATATTCCCTGTTTAAACTAAGCTACACATTTTGCTGTAGCATTCATAAATTTGATAATTATAACTCTAGATCATCAATTTCCTATTCATTGTGCATCAGCAGGTTAAAGCACTGCTTTGTAATTATCCTGAATAACTATTGTTTAAGATGCACTGTATTGTGAATATATTTTAATCTGTATAGCTTTTACTAGTTCATTATGGTTGTTATAGCCATGGTGGTAGTGGAGATTAGCTTGCAGTGTCTATTAAATGCTCCCAATAGTGTGTGCCTCAAATAACCTTTGACAACCAGTCAAGCTCCTGGCCTTCACACACAACTTAGCTACTGAACTTGGTGGAACAATTTCTACTGACAGGAGACAGAGCAAAGTTGGGTTACTGTCCCCTTAAAACCAGCTGTTTCAGGTGTTGGAGCTCATCGGCTGTGATTGGCAGCTCGCGTAGGAGAAGGAAAACTGATGTCATTTGGCTTGTAGCTATACCCACTCATGAGGAAGACTTCGGAAGTAAACACAAGGAAAAATTCAGAGCTGGAGTCCCTGAGACAGTCCTATATTGAGTTCAATGCTGACTGGGAACTCCTGTGACACCGTTGGTACCAAACTGTATCGGTTTCTGCCATTCTTTTCGATTCATCAACTGCATGCAGAGAAGGGGCCTGCAACATGGGCTTACAACAGCTTACTCTCCTTTTCGTACTGCCCTGCCGTTAGGTTCTGCAATGAGTCAACCTATTCTCAGGAAAGTGATGACCTCCTCCTATCAGACTGTTTGAGGTAACTGATTTTTTTTATCCTCTCTTTTCTAATATTTTGTATGGAGGAGGAGAACTGATTTTAAATCTCTGTTGCCTTGTGGCCATACCTACCCATGGGATAGGCTTTGGGAGTAAGCCCTGAGGAAGAAATCTGGAGCTGGGGTTCCTAAGGCAGCTTGATGTTGTTTACAGCTTCATTCCGGCAACCTCTGTGATGACACAGGTGCCAAGCTGTACCAGCGCTTGCCCTTCCCTTGGACTACATTAGTGACATGAGAGGGGGAGCCCGCTGCATGGGCAACAGCTGGTTCTTCAAATCTTCCCACCTAGTCTTGCACCCTGGAGAGGACACAATCCACCAGAGGCACAAACCCATGATCTCTTGGGATTGACAGTTGCCTACTACCTATATTTGTATATTTGTGCACTTGTAATGCTACTGTGACTCTGTAATTTCCTTTGGGATCATAAAATATCTATGTATCTGTCACAGACAGTTGGTATGCACCATCTGTGGTTAATTCCGATCAACAGAGGGCCTCAAAAGCAATGTCTTTACTGCTAGCTAAATTATGGATACTGCCTTTTGGAATAATGTTCCAAAGAAGCCAACTGCTTTCTGAGAAAAGTGAATTTTATTTAGTTTGCATGTAATGCTGATATAAAGAACATTAACATTACATAGTTCTGTAGTGTGGAAACGAGAACAGTGCACAGTGCTCTAAGTGCAGCTTAACTAATGTTTCGTATGACATATCATGGTTGGGCGCCATAGTAGCATTGGGGTTAGCTTGATGCTGTTACAGTTTGGGATGTCAGAGTTCAGAGTTCAATCCCAGCATCCTCTAAGGAGTCTCTGTATGTCCTACCCACAGAATGGTGGGTTTTCACCAGGTCCTCAAATTTTCTCCCACAGTCCAAAGATGTACCAGGTAGGTTGGTCATTGTAAACTGTCCTGTGATTAGATTAGGGCTAAATCGGGGTTGTTGGGTGGTGCAGCTTGAAGGGCCCATTCCATGCTTATGTCTAAATGTCCCAACTATTGTTCTCATTGCCTCAGCCTATGAAGGTAAATGTACTATGTTGTCTTTTTTGACCTGACTACCTGTGATGCCACTTTCAGGGTCTTGTGTGTTTGTACTCCTTGTTCACTGTTCAGCAACTTTTTCCAGAACCCTACCATTCATTCCTTCATCTGCTTTGCCCTGGTTTATCCAAAATTTCTGACTTCAATTCCATCTGCTTTTCTTTGCCCACTTTTCCAGTTAGTGTAATATCGGAGAACCTTCTTCAGTGCTCCCCCCCCCCCCCCACCACTTTTATTTAGCGATACTTTGTGGGACAGGCCCTTCTGCCCCAATGAGCTGTGCTACACAGCAGCCTTCCTATTTAATCCTGTTCTAATCACAGGACAACTTACAATGACCAATAATGTGCCAGCTGGTAGGTGTTTGGACTGCTATGCTACCCTGGCACCCCTAAAATTTGGTGTCTTCTGCAAGCTTGTCAATCACGCCAACTACATTCTCACCCAAATTATCTGACTGCAAACGTAGAAATATTTGTACCTCCTCTGATGGTCCCGAAGTTTCACATAGGGAAACAAATAAAATGTTCAGGTCAGCTGCTACAATAAAAGTAGGTTAAGAGTTGTAGCAGAGATCAAGGCTTGTTTCATGAGCTTAAATAAGAGGTAGAGATATATTCTGAATGATTTTAGTACAACGTTTTAAGCTTTCAGCCATTGCCTTAAAAAGTACAAAGCTATCTAACAAAGGTTGTGGAAGTGTGAATGACTGATTGTGGTCATGTTATGCTGCCACCAAGTGGCTAAATCCTAAAAATAACCTTTGTTTTCAACATTATTTTATGAATAACATGATTCAGATTCAGTTTATTGTCATTTAGAAACCACAAATGCAATGCAGTTAAAAAATGAGACAATGTTCTCCGGAATGATATCACAAAAAAGCACATGACAAAACAGATCACATAAGAAAAACCACAGAACATGCAGTACTGTAATCACGTTTGCAAATACTATGTATAAATACCAGCACATTTTTATAATGAATTTTGCAATAGAAATTGCAACATTTTAAAATTTATTCTTTATTCTTTCCTATACCTCTTTATACTTCAGAGTTGACAGTACCTGACAGATACTTTTTTTTTGCAAACAGGTTTTTCATTTCTTGCCTCTAAAGGTACTAATTTGATTTTATTTATTTTCTATTCCCAACTTCTACCCCGGGGGGAAAAAAAACGTAATTTAGTACATATAAATTTCCGCACTACTTCATTTTGTCCTTTTGATTAATGTTCCAGCTGCTAATATGAGGGGTGATTGATAAGTTCATGAAGGAGTAAATTTTAGAAAACCTAGCACATTTTTCAACATAGTCCCCTCCATTTAGTCCAGCGGTTGTGGAGCATGTGGGTCTCGGACCTCCAGAAAGTGTCCACAGCAGGGGTGATTGGTAAGTTTGTGGCCCAAGGTAGAAGGAGATGAGTTATACAACTCTCTTTACATGCACATGCAGTTCAACTCTGAGTGATTATGCAAAAAGTTTGAAGTACTTATCTCCTTCGACCTTAGGCCACAAATTTATCAATCACCCCATGCAGTGGAAACTTTCTGGAGGTCTGAGATCTGTTTGCTCCATGACTTCTGGACTAAGTGTGTAAGTGTAGGAGGGGACTATGTTGAAAAATAATGTGCTAGGTTTTCTAAAATTGACTCCTTCTACCTTAGGCCATGAACTTATCGATCACCCTCATATAGGGATTCAGATATAGTGTAGTTAATTGCATTTCTTAGCAAAAAAAATGTAGGTTTTTTTGAGCAGTTTGGGCACCCAATCCTGGTAATCTTATTCAAATAATATATGAATATCTCCTTGAACCTTGTTCATTAATGATTCAGAAAAGAAAACATTGTAATGTGTGGCTTTTGGTTGTCCTCAACTTCTGAGGTCACTGAGGTGATACTACTTTATATAAATGGGTTTGCTGTATTTGCTACTGAAATTATGCTAATACAGCTCCAAATATTTGGTCAACAATTACAGGACAATGCAGTTATAATATGTCATAATATTGAGATGATGTCACAATATCCTCTGCTCAAGGTAATTGTTCTGCTCAGAACGGTTATGATTTGAAAATACATTTTGTTAGTCAAGTTCAATTCACGTAAACAGTTGGTGAAAATCATAGAGGCAGTGAATCGTTACGTTCTCAATTAGTATCAATTTTTGGTTTTACTCTCAAATCATTGTCATTTCTAGGTTATGTTAACTGTCAAGATAAAGTATATTGTTTTATTTTGAGAGGACATCAACTATCTAAAGCCATTGCAAAGGAAGCTTTTACCTGCATAGCCTGGAGACAAGTTTCATGTTTCTATTTGATTACCATTTCTTTTGAAATTTTTGTAAGTATAGCGTGCTGTTTTGTATAAAGATTCATATTTAAATAGTCTTCAAAACTGTAAAGCTAGATTGAGATGGTGCAACTTTCAGCATTAGTACCGGTGGTATCTCTAGGTGCCCTTTCAGATACCTGCTTATAGCCTTGCTGTGGAGGACACCGGACAATGAAAATTACTGATAGTTCATGGATGCTGATGCTGAGTTATTGTCAGGGTTGTCTCTCACTTAAGCAACTTTAGTACAGATTAGGCAATAATGTTGATGTCTGCCTTTCCTGTGGGAAGTTGTCCACATTTATCACGCGCAGCTAACAGTTGGCTCAAGTGCATTATTTTCTATATATTATTGAAAGTTGTCAATGATTAGCTGGGACTTGGCCTTCAAAAAATGTGCTTCATTAGTGTCGTCTGTGTCATGCATTTGAAGTGACTCTGCTTCTGGTCTGGAGATGAAGGTTAAGCAGTTTTCTGTTGTCCTGTACATTAACTTTACTCTGGTTGGAAGCTCATTGGAAATAGCGTGTAGTATCTTAAGATAGACTGAGACACGAGTTAGAGCAATGAAGATGAAATTCTGTTTCATTGCAATGTAAATTTGAGAATTTCTAACTAGCTGCTATACTCTTGACGATTTATCATCTTAAATAAAACTGGTAATGATGCAGTGCCTACAGTGTATTATCAACATTGTATTGTAGACAACTTTTGAGTAAGTTGCTGCCATCACTCCAGATTTGCTTGGTGTCTAATTCTGCTGTTAATTGATACCGATGGTGTCAACCTGAAATTATTAACCTGCTCAGTGGAGGAAAAACACCAGAGACACGAAATTACCTCTGGAAACGGTTTTTATTCAGAGAGGAGTTCGCAGCCCCATGCACTTCGGGCGTAAGGTAGCCAACTCCCAAGTTGTCAGTTTACAAAGGTCATACTTATACCCAAAATCAGGGTACTACATTCGCAAATATGGTTACCGATTCAAATTCATCAATTGATTGGCTATTACATAGCTAAGCACACGGAATACTTGGAATAAGCATAGACACAAGCGTAATACCTGGAATGAGTATGGACACAAGCAAAATACTCGAAATAGGTATATAGCTCAAAATACTTTGCCGAACACATTGTCTTGTGGTCGCAAGGTTCCTCTTCTTTGTGGTTGCCACATGCTGTCTGGCATATTATTTTAGCTACCTCTTCCCTGTCCTCCTACACTTCCCCAATGATGTATCCTCTCCCTGGTCCTGTCTACATATTTTGCTACATTTACCCCTTGCCCACCCCTTCTACACGAACCCCTTACCCTCTTCACATTCTCAATGGTATTTGCAATCATAGATGCTGCTGGGCCTGCTGAGTTCCTCTAGCATTTTATGTGTGTTGCCTGGATTTCCAGCATCTGTAGATTTTCTTGTTTGCAGTTTTGACTTGTATTTGCTTTTTTGATGTTTTAAATGTCTGTACTTTTAAATGTCTGATCATAATTTTTTGCATACCATACAGAAAAGTTCTAAAATATCACTGGCTCTTCAAATTACTTGTTGGTTGGAAAATTTAATAGTTTGCCAAACCATTTCAAATATGTGGATAACTTAATTATAGCGGGGATTAACTTTGTAAGTAGGAATGTTAACATGTGGTCCATGGTGGTAAGCGTATAAAAACATATCAAAGTATATTGTGACTTTATTTTACAATATGAGACCATAAGACATTAGTCTGCTCCGCCATTCAATCATGGCTGATCCTTTTTCTCCTCCTCAACCCCATTCCCTGGCCTTCTGCCTGTAACATTTGATGCTATGGCCAATCAAGAGCCTGTCAGTTTGCCTTAAGTACACCCTCCACAGCTGCATGTAGTACTAAATTCCACAAATTCACCACCCTCTGGCTAAGTAAATTTCCCCGCATCTTTGTTTTACCTGGATGCCCCTCAATCCTGAGACTGTGCCCTCTTGTCGTAGGTTCCCCTCACCCCCATCGGAAACATTCAACATTCTATCAATATCTACTATGTCTAGACCTTTCAACATTTGAAAGGTTTCAATGAGCTCATCCTTTGTCTATCTAAATTCCAGTGAGTACAAACCCAGAGCCATCAAACGTTCCTCATATGATTCCATTCCCAGAATTATCATTGTGTACTGCCCCTGGACCCTCGCCAGTGCTAGTACATCTTTTCTTAGATGAGAAGCCCAAAACTATTCACAATACTCAAAGTGAGGCCTCATCAGTGCCTTAAAAAGCCTCAGCATCACATCTCTACTCTTGTATTCAAAGCCTCTTGAAATGATTGCTAATATTGCATTTGCCTTCCTCACCACCAACTCAACCTGCAAGTTGACCTTTAGGTTGTTCTGCACAAGGACTCACAAGTTCCTTTGCATCTCAGATTTTTGGTTTTCCACTGTTTAGAAAATAATCTGCACATTTATTTTTATTTCCAAAGTGCATGACCATGCATTTTCCAACTTTGAATTTAATTTGCCACTTTTTTTTGCTAATTCTAATCTGTCTAACTCCTTCTACAGTCTACCTGTTTCCTCAACACTACCTGCCCCTCCACCAATCTTCGTATTATCTGCAAACTTGGCAACAAATCCATCTATTCCATCACCTAAATTAGTGGTCGCCAACCCGTCAATCATGATCGACTGGTCGATCTTTGAAACTTTCCCAGTAGATCCCGAAAAAAAACGCAAATACTGTTGAGAGATTGTTTCCGGGTTGCAGGGTTTTAGTTCAGATCTCTCTGCCCAATGCGCATGCGTGTAGCTCCCCCGCACTATACAGTGTACTTCAGTGGTCCCCAACCACTAGGCCGTGAGGAAACGATATGAGTTACCTGTACCTTTCCTCATTCTCTTGTCAGGCCCACTGTTGAACTTGAATGCATGCAAGATCATCAGTCACCTAAACACGGTGATACTCTCACGCCAGGGATCACTGATTGGCCTCGTGCGGCCGGTGGTAAGTGCCATTGCTACTGGCCTTTAGCGCACACAGATGGGCGCTGCCTCTAAACCTGTTTAGCACACCAAATACTTGTGGGGAACCCAGTGCTAAAATATTCGCAGACAACATCATTCGGGCTCAGGGTTTCTTAAGTAGCAGAGCAGCTACTTCGCTGCAATCTACTGAAACAAACTTTTGTCAGCTGATTGGTCCTTCAAGGGGGGTGGGCGTGCTTCCTCCCGCACTCCTCGGTCGGTCGCTTCAGACTGCAATCGCCGCAGCCCCAGCACGGGAACAGCCGCATCTGGCCAAGGCATCTGGCGGTGGGCGGGCAGTAGGCTGTCTAATGAGGCAATGAAATGAAGCACTCAAAACTGTTTTGGCACCTTGAGTTCAAGCACCCTGCACTTAAAGACAAACCTGTTGAGTTTTTTCAGCGGAAAAATTGTGAGCAAGCGGGACAGAAGCTAAGTGCTGAGAGCCGCAAAAACTAAATTGTGGCATAGACTGGACATAAGGAACCTGCTTCGAGAATCGCTGTATTCCGGTCGTGTTTGGACCTCCCCCACCCCCAACCCCTGCCCATGTCGGCTGGTCCACAAGAATATTGTCAATATTAAACTGGTCCGCGGTGCAAAAAAGGATGGATACCGCTGGTGTTTATATATTATTCCTACTTCTGAGTTGTGGGGTTTTACTATTGGTCTTTTCTGCCCCGGTGCGCATGCGTGTAACTAATCGATTTGGAGTTGATCTTACCTTTCACTAAGGGTGAGGTAGGGGATCTTGGGCTTAAAAAAGTTGGTGACCACTAAATGGTGATCATTAATATATAGCATAAAAAGAAGTGGTCCCAACAACGACCCCAGTGGAACACCATTAGTCACTGGCAGCCAACCAGAAAAGGATATTTTTATTCCCACTCATTGCCTGCTACCAGGCAGACAAAGGAATAGAGGACCAAAGTCTCAACTGTACTTTTTTTTCCATAGATGCTGCCTGGCCTGTTGAATTCCACCAGCATTTTGTGTGTGTTGCTCAGATTTCCAGCATCTGCAGATTTTCTCTTGATAATGCTCTTACCGTGTTGGTAACTTTCCTGTAATGCCATGGGCTGTTAACTTGGTAAGCAACCTCAGGTGTGGCACCCTGTCAAAGGCCTGAAAATCAAAGGTACAACGTCCACTGCATCTACTTCATCTATCCTGCTTATAATCTCCCCAAAGAATTCCAACAGATTTGTTGGGCAAGATTTTCGTTTATGGAAACCATGCTGACTTTGTCCTATCTTGACCTGTGTCACCAAGTACTCCATAACCTCATCCTTAACAATTGACTCCAATATCTTCCCAACCACTGAGGTTAGGCTAACTGGTCTTTAATTTCCTTTCTTCTATCTTCCTCCTTTCTAAAAGAGTGACGTGACATTTGCAATTTTCTAGTCCTCTGGCATCAATGTTTTTTGAATGATCATTGCTAATACCTCCACAGCCTCTAACTCTACCTCTTTCAGAACTCTAGGGTGCAGTTCATCTGGTCCAAGTGACTTTCAGCTCTTTGAGCTCCTTCTTCCGCGTAATAGTAACTGCATTCACTTCTCTTCCTTCACACATTAACAACATCTGGCACACTGCTAGTGTCTTCCACAGTGAAGACTGATGCAAAATACTCATTTAGTTCATCTGCCATCTCCTTGTCCCCTGTTCTTATTCTTTCAGCCTCATTTTCTAGCTGACCAATATGCACTCTCATCTCTATTATTTTTACATACCTAAAAAAAAGCTTTTACAATCCACTTTGATTATGTTTGCCGGCTTGCTTTCAAATTTCATCTTTTCCATTCTAATGATTCTTTTAATTGCCCTCTGTAGGTTTTTAAAAGCTTCCCAGTCGTCTATCTTCCTGCTAATTTTTGCTTTGTTGTATGCACTCTCTTTTGTTTTGACATTAGCTTTGACTTTGTTTGTCAGCCACGGTTATACTATTTTGCCATTTGAGTACTGTATTTCTTTGTTTTTGGAATACATCTGTTCTGTACCTTCCTCATTTTTTCCAGAAACTCTTGCCATTGCTGCTCTGTTGGCAACCCTGCAGCAGCTCCTTGCAATTTCTTTCTTTATTTTGAATTGGATAGGTTACTTTGAGGTCAATGTAATTTTAAAGAGTCTGAACCAAGATCTCTATGGAATTACTGTACTGGATCACCATTGAATCTAGTATAAAAGTATAACTCTTAGTCTAGTAATTCTGAGTACTGTGCTAGCAATGCTTGTGTGCAGTTTTTTTTATTACTATCAGCAATTTATTTGATAGTGTTGAAAAGTTCATGTAGATGTGTTCTAAATTATACTGTCTTCAGTGCTTAAATTCCTGTTTTATAATGTGAATTTGTTAGGTTTTGCTATAGGGATACTACCTGGTCCAGGGAACTCGCTGTTTTTAGCTGGCATGTGTCCTTGGTTTTGCTATAGGGATACTACCTGGTCCAGGGAACTCACTGTTTTTAGCTGGCATGTGTCCTTGGCTGGATGTCAGGTGTGCTGGTTGAGCGAGACAGTTGGGGGGTGGAGTTCAGGGCATCCTGCTTGCACCCTAATTCAACAGGAACTGTGTATGTGAGATCTCAGCTACAATTTAACAAACCTTTCTGAAGTACATAATCAAATCATAATATGTTGTGAAATCAGTGTGATCTTTTTATTCCTAACTGGACAACCATAATTTTATAGCTGTAGCTCAAATTTGGATGTGGGACTTAAAAAAAAATCATTTTCTTACATGTATGTGTAAGAGCCTAAGAGCCTAGTAATTTCTAAGGTAGGTATATGTTCGGCACAACTTTGTGTTGTGAAGGGCCTGTATTGTGTTGTAGGTTTTTCTATGTTTCTTTGAAGAGCATGATGATAAGAAGTGAGAGAATAGGACCAATCAAGTGTGACAGTGGAAAGTGTGTATGGTCCGGAGGAGATAGCAGAGAAACTTAATGAGTACTTTGTTTCAGTATTCACTATAGAAAAGGATCTTGAGCGATTGTAGGGATGACTTACAGTGGACTGAAAAGCTTGAGCATGTAGATATTAAGAAAGAGGATGTGCTGGAGCTTTTGGAAAGTATCAAGTTCGATAAGTCACGGGACCAGATGAGATGTACCCCAGACTACTGTGGGAGGCGAGGGAGGAGATTGCTGAGACTCTGACAGTGATCTTTGCATCATCAATGGGGATGGGAGAGGTTCTGGAGGATTGGAGGGTTGCGGATGTTGTTCCCTTATTCAAGAAAGGGGAGTAGAGATAGCCCAAAAAATTATAGACCAGTGAGTCTTACTTCAGTCATTGGTAAGTTGATGGAGAAGATCCTGGGGGGCAGGATTTATGAACATTTGGAGAGGCATAATATGATTAGGAATAGTCAACATGGCTTTGTCAAAGGCAGGTCATGCATCATGAGCCTGATTGAATTTCTTGAGGATATGACTAAACACATTGATGAAGGTAGAGCCGTAAATGTGGCGTATATTGATCTCAGCAAGGCTTTTGACAAGGTACCCCATGCAAGGCTTATTGAGAAGTAAGGAGGCAGGGGATCCGAGGGGACATTGCTTTGTGGATCCAGAACTGGCTTGCCCATAAGACGGCAAAGAGTGGTTGTAGAGGGGTCATATTCTGCATGGAGGTTGGTGAGCAGTGGTGTGCCTCAGGGTTCTGTTCTGGGACCACTACTCTTTGTGATTTTTATAAATGACCTGGATGAAGAAGTGGACAGATGGGTTAGTAAATTTGCTGAGCACAGAAAGGTTGGGGTGTTGTGGGTAGTGTGGAGGGCTGTCAGAGGTTACAGTGAGACATTGATAGGATGCAAATCCGGGCTGAGAAGTGGCAGCTGGAGTTCAACCCAGATAACTGTGAGGTGGTTCACTTTGGTAGGTCAAATATGATGGCAGAATATAGTATTAATGGTGAGACCTTGACAGTATGGAGGATCAGAGGGATCTTGAGGTCCATGTCCATAGGACACTCAAAGCAGCTGCGCAGGTTGACTCTATGGTTAAGAAAGCATATGGTGCATTGGATATCATCAATCATGAGATTGAGTTTAAGAGCTAAGAGGTAATGTTGCAGCTATATAGGACCCTGGTCACACCCTACTTGGAATACTGTGTTCAGTTTTGGTTGCCTCACTGCAGGAAGGATGTGGAAGCCATAGAAAAGGTGCAGAGGAGATTTAAAAGGAAGTTGCCTGGATTGGGGAGCATGCCTTATGAGGACAAATAAGAGTGAACTCGGCCTTTTCTCCTTGGAGCGATGGAGGACGAGAGGTGACCTGATCGAGGTGTACAAGGTGATGAGAGGCATTGAACGTGTGGGTAGCCAGGCTTTTTCCCAGTGCTGAAATGGCTAGCATGAGAAGACAGTTTTAAAGTGCTTGGAAGTAGGTACATAGGAGATGTCAGGGGTAAGTTTTTTATTCAGAGAGTGTTGAGTGCGTGGAATGTGCTGCCAGCGACGGTGGTGGAGGCAGATAAGATAGGGTCTTTTAAGAGACTCCTGGACAGATACATGGAGCTCAGGAAAATAGAGGGCTATGGGTAACCGGAAGTAATTTCTAAGATAAGGAAATGTCGGCAGAGCTTTGTGGGCCGAAGAGCTTGTATTGTGCTGTAGCTTTTCTATGTTTCTAACTCAGCAAGTCAGACAGCGTCTATGGGGAAAGAAAGTACAGTTGGCATCTTGGCCTGACATGTCAGCTGTACATTTTTACCATAGATAGTGCCTGGCCTGCTGATTTCCTCCTGTATTTTGTATGTGTTGCTTGGATTTTCAGCATCTACGGATTTTCTCTTGTTTGTGATTATCAAAAAACCAGTTACTGTTAACACCTGCCATGTTCTGTTGAAATTCATCTTACCTTTCTTTAGGAACTTGCATGCTTCCTAAAGCCAAGTTGAGCTCAAAAAATGTTTAGGTTTATTCACATAGCATTTGGTGGCAGAGATTGCATTTGCTATTTTTCAGCTTCAGACCATTCTAGAGTAACACTCCAATAATTTGGCACCTTTGAGACTCAATGCTGGTTCGGCAAATTTTTGCCAACTTTCCAAAAACATTCCTAATTACATTGCAATATATTTGTATTGCAATTTTACCTATTATTACACAGTAAAATCATTAGTTTTCTAGTGAACCTGTTGTTTCTTAAAGTAGCAATAAGCATGCACTGCAAACTTACCCGTGCTTCTGACTGCTGGTGTTCTGAACTCCATTCACAGTTCTCCCTGCCCATCTGGTCTACAGTCCAGGCTCAGGCTGTATGCTCTTCGTACTCTGGTCACCTGGCCCAAACCTAATGGGTGAACAAGCTGTTAGAATTTCCAAGTAACGGATGTCAGATTATTGGAGTTTTACTCCATTTTGTATTGCAATGCACCATTATTATTTCCTCAACTTGTAAGTTAGAAATATCTCAAACATTTTTTTTTAATTTCAGATTTCTGGAATCCACAGTTTTTTGCATGTTACTGAATTAAAAGGTACATATTTTAATAAGAATGTGTGATATTAGTAATATCTCAAAAGATACTCATTCGAACAAAAGGGAACTACGCAATGCAAAATTCAATGTAATAGACCTTGTCTCAGGTAAAGGTCTATTCACTATTTTCCGTGACTCATGGAATGTTATGTCAGTGCTTCATGACTTCTTCACCTTGTGCTATGAAACTGAATTTTGAGATACTACTGGAGAAACAGACTTGGAAACATAAATGCTTGCTAATGCTTGTCTGCATGTGTATTGTGTATATTTTTAAATGTCTTTGTTAAGTGAAGTTGATAGAAATGTATGTAAGGCAGTGATGCACCATCAATAACTCTGAGACGTGGGTTAAGGTAGGCTTTTATTGTCTGGAAGAAAGCACAAGCAGCAAGTGACCATCACACGACATCCTGGAGACTGAGGAAGGGTCTGTGGCTCCAATCGCCTTTATACTGGGGTCTGTGGGAGGAGCCACAGGAGCAGTCAGTGGAGGGGCATGTGCAGACAGGTACATGTAGTTCACCACAGGCAGGATAACAGGGTTGTTTTCCCTGCTGTGAAATATTGAGTCAGCCTTCACAACACTACAATAGCTTATTTTGTTATAGTGGATGATTTGGAAGTAAAATTGTATAGCATAGTCATGTACTTGCTATGTATGGATTTTCATTGTCCTCAACCTCTGATATTGTTTAATTTTTTCTGAATTTGCTGTTGAAATACTAATACAGCTGCAATTATTTGGTCAACAATTACTAGACAATGCGGTTATACGTCATAATGTTGAAATGATGTCATAATATCCTCTGTGCTCATGTTCCTGCTCAGAACAGTTCATGATTTGAAAATTTTGTCAGTGAAGTTCAGTTGACATAAACAGTTGGTGAAAATCGTAGAGGCAGTGAATTATTACGTTCTCAATTAGTGTCAAAACTTTTGGTGTTAGTCACAAATCATTGTAATTTATGGGTTATATTAACTGACAAGATAAAGTGTATTGTTTTATTTTGAGAGGAAATCAACCACCTGAAGCCATTGCAAAGGAAGCTTTTACCTGCGTAGTCTGGAGGCAAGTTTAATGTTTCTTTCTGATTGCCATTTTTCTTTAATTTTGTGTATATCATGTAATCTTTTTGCATAATAGTCTACATTTGTGTAGTCTTCAAAACTGTAAAGCTAGATTGGTGCAATTTTCAGTATCACTACTGTTGGTATCTCTAGGTGCCCTTTCAGATACCTGATTATAGCCTTGCTGTGGAGGACACCGGACAATGAAAATGACTGATAGCTTGTAGATGCTGATGCTGAGTTATTTTCAGAGTTATCTCACTTAAGCAACTTTGCCTCCAACTGCTGAATGTCTTGTTAGTACAGATAAGGCAATAATGTTGATGCCTACCTTTCCTGTGGGATGTTGTCCACATTTATCATGGACTCAATATAAACCTTTATTATCAAAGGATGTTGTGCAGTTGAACAGTTGACTCAGAGGCATTATTTTCTATGTTTTATTGAATGTTGTCCACAATTACTTGGGGCTTGACCTCCAGATATATGCATCATTAGCATTGTAGGTATCCTGCAGTTGAAGTGACTGCTTCTGGTCTGGAGATGAAGGTTAAGTGGTTTCCTGTTGTCCTGTAGATTAACTTTACTCTGGCTGGAAGCTCATTGGAAATGAGATGCAGCGTCTTGCTAAGAAAGATTGAGACACAAGTTAGAGCAATGAAACTGCATGTGCACTGTGTATACTTTTAAATGTCTTGGTTAAGTGAAGCTGATAGAAATGCGGGATTACAAGGCAGGATTGTAATGCAGGATTACAAGGCTGTTTTCCCTTCTGTAAAGTATTGAGTCAGTTTTCATAACTCTAGAAATGAGTTTATTGAGTAATTGAATAAATGAGTAATTGAGTTTATTTTCTTATAGTTGCTGTTTTGTAAGTAAAATTTTACCACATAGTCAGTACTTGGCTAAAACCACCCTTGCTTTTCCATGTAACAGCTGTAGAGCATTCACTATTTGTAACAGATTGATTCTTTCATTTTATAAATAGGATAGAGGAACAAGATGTAATGTCTGATCCTGGAATATGAAATCCAAGAGCATTACATTGAAATTCCCTTATGTGCATTATAAGGTCTGTTTGCGAAGCTTAAATTTCAACAAAACTTTGCTGGGTACCAGTTCAATGCTAAACTCTTTATAGTGGTTAGGAGTAATTAAGAAGTAGGTTGGCATCTCATTTCTGCTTTCTTGGCAAGACAGAATTTTTGAAATTGATGTTTGTATAGGGGATCACTTTGCAACTAGATGGGGATCTTCATTGGATTTTTTACCTCTGTATTTTCTCAGGAGTTGGACACAGTCATTAGAAGTGAGGTAATGCAACAGCGACTGTGCAGGTTTCCCCCACTATCCAAAAGTAGAGCGTTCCTGTGAAACCTTTCATAAGCTGAAATGGTGTAAAGCAAAGAAGCAATTACCATTAATTTATATAGAGGCTGTTCGGGGTGCGCACTGCCTGTAACATATGGTAACCTTTTCATTCCTGGAGTTCAGGAGAATGAGGGGGGAATCACATAGAAACATTTCAAATGTTAAAAGGCTTGAACAGATTAGATATGGTAAAGATATTTCCCATGGTAGGGGATTCTAGGACAAAAGGGAACAATTTCAGGTCGATTATAGAGTACCACTCACAGGAGTTCCTGTTTTCTCCCCCTCCAACAAAAACAGTAACACAAGTAATCAGAGGAATAAAGGCATTAACATATTCAATCTTTCCTTCACATTCAGGTCCTTGAATCCTGGCAACATCCATGTAAATTTTCTCTGTACTCTTTCAATCGTATTTACATCTTTCCTGGACGTAGGTGACAAAAACGGGCCACAATGCTCCAGATTAGGCTTCACCAAAATCTTATAAAACTTCAACATAATGCCCTATCTTTGATCAATGAATTAGGAACTCCTACTCCGAGAACCTTCTGTTCTATCATACTTCTCAGTCCCTTAATGTTCAGGATGATGCTTGTTTATGAGAATAGGTCAAGTGAACTTGGCCTTTTCTCTTTGGAGCGATGGAGGATGAGAGGCGACCTGATAGAGGTGGATAAGATGAGGAGCAATGATCATGCGGAGAGGCAGAGACTCTATAATCAACCTTTTTGTGGTGGTTTCCTCTTGTTTTCTACAATTTCCTTTTCACTGATTGTTTTTTTTCTTCTTTTACTGTATAATGTTCTTTATGTATATCTTTTCTGAATCTGGGTCATTTACAAGGGAAGCTTCGGGCTATCTCCAGACGGTTGAAATTGCTTAAGGATATTTTACGGTAAAGCTACAATAAATGGAAGTGAATTATTTGGGCTACATCAGTCTAGGTTCTTGAAAATTAGAATCATAGTCAGGTGTATGACCACTGACGTACTCAGTGTAGTTGATGAGCATGAGTTATTCTTTGAGTAAGAGCTAAGTTTATCTGAATGTTTCCTTTATGCTACAGGTGTCCCCCGATTTTTCGAACATTCGCTTTATGACACCTCACTGTTACGAAAGACCTATATTAGTTACCTGTTTTCGCTAACATTAGGTGTTTTCACTGTTACTAAAAAAAGTAGCACACGAAAAAAGCCAGCGTGCGCGCGCCAAGCAGCTAAGTTCCTCCCCTGGAACTGCATTCTAGCCGGCATTGCTTAAACATGTACCTGTGAGCATCTGTGCTTTATGTCGATTTATTTTGTGCATCCATTAGCAAAATGGGATCTAAGGTATCAGAAAAGCCTAAAAGTGCGCGTAAGGGTGTTACACAGTGTAAAACTAGACATAATTAAGCGTTTCGATCGTGGTGAATGAAGTAAGGACATAGTGAGTTTGGCTAAGGGTTTGTGGAAGTTAACGAAAATGATGTTGAAGAGGTTTTGGCATCCCATGACCAAGAACTGACAGATGAAGAGCTGATGAAGAGAAAAGGATAACAATTGAAGCTAAACACAGTAGCGAACAGCCCAAAAATGAAGTTGTCCAGGAACTGAACGTGAAACAATTGCGTGAGATTTTCGCTGTGATTGACCACGCTGTAATGATTGCAGAAAAGTATGACTTTAATTTTGAAAAGGTACATAGATCTAAGGCATATTTGCAGGTTGGTTTGAGTGCTTACAAAGAAATGTACGATAGAAAAATGCGCGAGGCTAAGCAGTCAAGCATACTGTCATTTTACAAGCCTTCCACATCAGCCACAGCAGATGATGAACCTCAACCTTCAACATCGAGGCAGGCAGACATAGAAGTAGGTGTCCTGCCTGCCCTGATGGAAACAGGCGATGATGACTCCCCAGTCTCCTCTACCTCCCACCACCCCAACCTCTGACGACTCGGCCTAACACAACATCATCAGTGTGCTCACTGTCTTCCTGATTCCAGTAAATGAAACTACACTATAGATTATAGAACATAGAATAGTACAACACATTACAGGCCCTTCGGCCCATAATGTTGTGCCGACCCTCAAACCCTGCCTCACATATAACCCCCCCCCCCCCCCCACCTTAAATTCCTCCATATACCTGTCTGGTTGTCTCTTAAAATTCACTAGTGTATCTGCCTCCACCACTGACTCAGGCAGTGCATTCCACGCACCAACCACTGAGTACTTCCTCTAATATCCCCCTTGAACTTCCCTCCTCTTACCTTAAAGCCATTTCCTCTTGTACTGAGCAGTGGTGCCCTGGGGAAGAGGTGCTCGCTGTCCACTCTGTCTATTCCTCTTAAAATCTTATACACCTCTATCATGTCTCCTCATCCTTCTTCTCTCCAAAGAGCAAAGGCCTAGCTCCCTTAATCTCTGATCATAATCCATACTCTCTAAACCAGGCAGCATCCTGGTAAATCTCCTCTGTACCTTTTCCAGTGCTTTCACATCCTTCCTGTACTGAGGCAACCAGAACTGGACACAGTACTCCAAGTGTGGCCTTACCAGAGTTTTATAGAGCTGCATCATTACATCACGTCTCTTAAACTCTATCCCTCGACTTATGAAAGCTAACAACCCATAAGCTTTCTTAACTACTCTATCTACCTGTGAGGCAACTTTTAGGGATCTGTGGACATGTACCCCCAGATCACTCTGTTCCTCCAAACTACCAAGTATCCTGCCATTTACTTTGTACTCTGCCTTGGAGTTTGTCCTTCCAAAGCGTACCATCTCACACGTCTCCGGGTTGAACTCCATCTGCTACTTCTCAGCCCACTTCTGCATCCTATCAATGTCTCTCTGCAATCTTCGACAATCCTCTACTCTGTCTACAACACCACCAACCTTTGTGTCGTCTGCAAACTTGCCAACCCACCCTTCTACCCCCACATCCAGGTCATTAATGAAAATCACAAAAAAATAGAGGTCCCAGAACAGATCCTTGTAGGACACCACTAGTCACAACCCTCCAATCTGAATGTACTCCCTCCACCACGACCCTGTGCCTTCTACAGACAAGCCGTTTCTGAATCCACCTGGCCAAACTTCCCTGGATCCCATGCCTTCTAACTTTCTGAATAAGCCTACCGTGCGGAACTTCGTCAAATGCCTAAAATCCACGTAGATCACACCTGCAAGTTCTAGCCTTATAGCCTCATAATTTGCCCTTCCCCAATTAAAATTTTTCCTGTCCCCTCTGATTCTATCCTTTTCCATGATAATGCTAAAGGTCAGGGAGCAGTGATCACTGTCCCCCAGGTGCTCACCTACTGACAGATCTGTGACCTGACCCAGTTTGTTACCTAATACTAGATCTAGTATGGCATTTCCCCTAGTCGGCCTGTCAACATGCTGTGACAGGAATCCATCCTGGACACACTTAAACTCTGCCCTATCTAAACCGTTGGAACTAATCAAGATCCAATCAATATTAGGGAAGTTAAAGTCACCCATGATAACAACCCTGTTATTTTTGCACCTTTCCAAAATCTGCCTCCCAATCTACTCCTCGGTATCTCTGCTGCTACCAGGGGGCCTATAGAATACCCCCAGTAGAGTAACTGCTCCCTTCCTGTTCCTGACTTCCACCCATACTGACTCAAAAGAGGATCCTGCTACATTACCCACCCTTTCTGCAGCTATAATAGTATCCCTGACCAGTAATGCCACCTCTCCTCCCCTTTCTCCCCTCTCTATCCCTTTTAAAACACTGAAATCCAGGAATATTGAGAATCCATTCCTGCCCTGGTGCCAGCCAAGTCTCCGTAATGGCCACTACATCATAATTCCATGTATGTATCCAAGCTCTCAGTTCATCACCTTTGTTCCTGATGCTTCTTGCATTGAAGTACACACACACTTTACACACACTTTAGCCCTTCTAGCTTACTACCTTTATTCTGCTGCTCTTCCCTCAAAGCCTCTCTATATGTTAGATCTGGCATTATTCCATGCAGTTCTTTCACTACTGTATTGCTCCGGGTCCCGTCCCCCTTGCAAATTAGTTTGCTAGCAAACCTACCAGCAAGGATATTGCTCCCCCTCAAGTTCAGGTGCAACCCATCCAGTCTGTACAGGTCCCACCTTCCCCAGAAGAGATCCCAATGGTCCAAAAATCTAAAATCCTGCCCCTTGCACCAACTCCTCAGCCACACATTGAAATGCCATCTCCTCCAGTTCTTACCATCACTATCACGTAGTACTGGCAGCAATCTTGAGAACGCCACCCTAAAGGTCCTGTTCTTCAGCCTTCTGCCTAGTTCCCAAAACTCACGCTTCAGGACCTCATCCCTCTTCCTGCCTATGTCGTTGGTCCCAACATGTATCACAACTTCTGGTTGCTGTCCCTCTCATACCAGGATGTCATGCACCCGGTCTGAGACATCCCGGACCCTGGCATCCAGGAGGCAACAAACCATGCAGGTTTCCTTCTCACATCCACAAAATCTCCTGTTTGCCTCACCAACAGCATCCAGGACGGTAAACTTATTATTCAGGGGAATGGCTACAGGAGTGCTCTGGACTACCTGTCTACTCTCCTTCGCTTTCCCCCCTCGGACTGTCACCCAATGACCTGCTTTCAGCAGCCTAGGTGTGACTACCTCCCTGTAGCTCTCATCTATGACTGCCTCATTCTCCCTTATGAGTCGAAGGTCATCCAGTCACTGCTCCAGATTCCTCACACGGTCTTCCAGATCACCCAGCCGTATGCACTTCTGGCAGATCTGACTCTGCTGGAGAGGGGAGTTCACAGGAGAGGCACATCTCACAGGAGAGGCACATCACAGTCTCAGGAGGCATTGTAAAGATTAACTGGGAACAAGCTCATCCTCCGCCTCTTCTCGTCAAAGCCTCAAATCTCCACTCCTTCACTGGCCGCTTTCCACAGGCCACTCTGCTTGAGGTGACCCTCTATTTATTTGTTTGAGCTTTTCAAACTGCTTGGTCACCTGACCTTGATTGCCCAATCAGCTGCTTTCTGCTGAGTCTGAGCTATTCAAATTTTGATTGTCTAATCAACAGCTTTCTGCTGAGTGATTCAAATCTTGATTGACTTGATTGCACAGTCCAACTGCCAAAACTGCCAGAATCTCTCAAAGCCATATGAAATAGATTATTTCTACCTTATATAGGCTTTTATGTGTTATTTGGTAGCTTCATAGCTTAAAGGTTACTGGAAAGAGTGCTTCAGCCGCGAGTGCTAGCGCCATGTGTTTTTGCCGTGAGTGCTGCCAGGAGTGTTTGTGTGAGATTTTTACTGCGTTGGGACAGTGCTGCAATAATTGCAGAAAAGTATTCCTACATTATATAGGCTGTGTATTTATGAGATCATTCCTGCTTTTACTATATGTTACTGTTATTTTAGGTTTTATGTGTTATTTGGCATGATTTGATAGGTTAGTTTTTGGGTCTGTGAACGCTCACAAATTTTTTCCATATAAATGGTAATTGCTTCTTCTCTTTACGACATTCTGGCTTACGAACCGTTTCATAGGAACACTGTACTTTCGAATAGTGGGGGAAACCTGTATTCCAACTGGTTAGCTATTTTCAGTAACTACACGGTTCAGCAACATTAAACTAACTTCAAAATAATTCTAGTTTGAAAATAAAACACAAATCTGTGTTTTATTGTGGTTCTGGAGGGAAGTGAATTGCTTTTCAGCTTGCTCAGTACAGGAATTCCAAGATTTTCAAGTTTTCGTGATTGACTATTTTAGGCACACATTTTAAAATCTGCACATCTGTTGATTAACCACCAACTAATTACAAGGATGATGCATTTGCCCAGCCTTTTGGATTTACAAAATTACACTTATTTTCCAGGGGAGCATTTTTTTGTAAATCAAGTGGTTCTGAGGTATAACATGCTCTTTATATTATGGAGCTTTTTGATAAACCTTTAAAAAAAAAGTTGAAGTATTCTTGGAAAGTGTCAGTATTTAATTTAAATTTAACTGAGAGCCTTAATATTGTATTTTTATAACCAAATCTACACATCAGTTCCATTTATACAGTGCTTGCAGTAGAATATTGAAGATTATATTCTTGATCTTAACTGTAATTACATAGGAAACTTCAAAATAGGCTTTGTCATTAACAATATCCAATGTGGAAAATGCCAGAATAGAAAACAGTTCAGTTCATAACAAAAGGCTTTGACAAGTTTTGAATCAAAGTACCATTTTTAGTCTTTCTTGTTTGTTACATTATTAATGTACTGCTGTTAGGGGGAAAATGATGACATCTCTTGTCACCTGTGGATGAACTTGCCCAACCATACAACAAGTATAAACCTGTAAGTGACTTGCCCAGGCAGAATGAAAAGCAACTTCAGTTGTTGAACAAGAGATTTGTTTACTGTAGGGAGTTGATCTTGTTTTTGTTGTCTATGGAAACCAGACTAGAAAATGTTATTTTGCTGCTGTCTTCTAACAAAATGGTTCTGCTTGTACCTTCTGCTGAAGAACTCCAATGCAAGTGAGTGCGTACATTTTTAATTAATTATCTGTAACATGAAACAAAACCAAATTTTACTGGATTATTATTAAAGTAAGACACCATTCCTGAGATGGTTGTGTAAACGTTCTGATTGTTGTGTTTTTAAAAGATGCGTAATGTAGTCTTAAGGGCACATAGACAGTGTATTAGGTGGCAGCAACACACAAAATGCTGGTGGAACTTAGCAGGCCAGGCAGCATCTATGGAATAGAGTATAGTCGATGTTTCGGGTTGAGAGTCTTTGTGAGGACTGGATAAAATAAGAGGTGAATCAGAGTTGGGTGGGAGGAGAAGAGGAAGAAATGCAAGGTGTTAGAGGGTGGGGGGAGGAGTAAAGCAAAGAAGTTGATTGGTGAAAGAGATACAGGGCTCGAGAAGGGGGTGTCATAGGAGAGGACAGAAGGCCATGGAAGAAAGAAAAGGGGGAAGAGCACCAGAGGGAGGTGATGAGGCAGGTAAGGAGATGAGGTGAATGATAGAAAAGGAAATGGGGAATGGTGAATGGGGGGGGGGGGTGCGTTACCAGAAGTTCCAGAAATTGATGTTCATGCCATCAGTTTGGAGGTTACCCAAATGAAATATAAGGTGTTGCTCCTCCAACCCGAGTGTGGCTTCATTACAACAGTAGAGGAGGTCATGAACTGGCATGTTGGAATGGGATGTGGAGTTAAAGTGGCTGGCCACTTAGAGATCCTGCTTTTTCTGGAGGATGAAGCCCTGTCTACATTGGGTCTCACTGATACACAGGAGGCCACACCAGGAGCACCCCAACAGACTCGCAGGTGAAGTGCCACCTTGCCCGGAGGGTCTGTTTGGGGCCCTGAATGGTAGTGAGTGAGGAGGTTTAGGGGCAAGTTTGGAACTTGTTCTGCCTGCAAGGATAAATGCCAGAAGGGAAATCAGTGGGGGGAGATGAATGGGCATGGGAGTTTTTCCTGATTCTGCTGAGTTCTTCCAGAATTTTGTGTGTGTAACTCCACATCCCATTCCAACATGCCAGTTCATGGATTTCCAGTATCTGCTGATTTTCCCTTGCTTGATATCAAATGGAAGATTTCTTTCCTCACATCAAACTTGATTGAAAAGCAGAGAAAAATAACATATCATCTTATTTCATAATGCTAATTATTTCTTTACAACTGCTACCATATTATTTATATATTTTTATTTCTGCTTACACTTCAATACTTTGCTTGCACCTGAGCTTTCTTCAAAACCTCTTAAAATTTGACTTTCATTTTCCTCGATTTTACTCTTTTCTAATTCTAAATAATTTTGGCCTGAATAATTTTAAGAATTAGAAAATAATAAAATCAGGGGAAATGACAGAAGTAAAGGATATTAAATGGCAAAATTGAAGGTGGTAATGGTGAGGGAAGAAAAGTCTGGAGGAGTAGATGTATATTGAGGCTGCAGAATTAGTAGATGAGAAAACTGCTGGAATGAAAGTGTTTGAAATTCGGAGTACCTGAAATTTGTTAATTATTGAATCACTGAAATCATTGCATTGGATAGCAACAAGCATAATGCTATCTAAAGGACACAGATATTATGGTCTTTAAAACACTGAGTTTAACAGATTTCAAGTACTCTGCATCTCTAGCATTTTCGTTTCACATATGGATGAAGAACAGAATTGACATCTAATAATTTATCCATCTCAAAAGATTTCTGTTATACTTCATTGCAACATTCACCTGCTATTGAGTTTTTTTTTTGTATTTGCTGTATTTGTAAGTCCACTGATCATTCATTGTGAAGTATTTCTTTGCATCTGTAATTTATCTTTTTCAATGTTGCATTACCTTACCCATTCACTTCCTATCCCTTAACAATCTTGTTCCCTTCTAAGTTAATTTTGCGACATATTCATCTCTTATGACTCAGCAGTTAGATTTGGATCAGGCTCTGAATGTGTTCTGTCTGCAGCATTTTTCATTATTTGAATATGTCATGTGACCAGTCATTTGTTCAAGTCTCTCAACTAAATATTGTCTAAATCAGAATCAGGTTTAATATCAATGCAATACATAATGCAGAAGAAAAACGGAATTACATTAAATATATATTAATAATAGTTAAATAATTACTGCAAAAAATAGAAATAAAAATGTAGTAAGGAAGTGTTCTTCGGTTCAATGTCCATTCTGAAATCGGATGACGAAGCTGTTCCTGAATTGTTGAGTGTGTGCCTCTGGGTTCTGGTTCTGGAGCTTCTTGATCAGAAGTGTAGGAATATTGGTGTTTTAATGCTGAGCTATAGTCAGTAAGTAGCAGCCTGACAAAGGTATTTGTATTGCCCAGGTGATCCAAAACCATGTGGAGAGCCAATGAGATTGTGTTTATCATAGATTTATTGTGGCAATAAAGGAAATTGCAGTGGATCCAGGTCCTTGCTGAGGCAGGAGTTGACCCTCGCCATAACCAACCTCTCAAAGCATTTTATCACTGTAGATGTGAGTGCTACTAGATGATAGTCATTAAGGTAGCTCACCCTGCTCGTCTTGGGAACTGGTACAATTGTTGCCCTTTTGAAGCAGGTGGGGGACTTCCATCTGGCAGTGAGATTAAAAACGTCTTTGAACACTCCTGCCAGTTGGTTGGCACAAGTTTTCAGAGCCTTTCCAGGTACTCCAGTGGAACCTGTCGCCTTGCAAGGGTAGAAACTCTTGAAAAAACAACCTGACATCGGCCTCCAAGAAAGATAGAAACATAGAAAATAGGTGCAGGAGTAGGCCCTTCGAAGTGCAGCCCTTCGAGCCTGCACCGCCATTCAGTATGATCATGGCTGATCATCCAACTCAGAACCCTGTACCCGCTTTCTCTCCATACCCCCGATCCCTTTAGCCACAAGGGCCATATCTAATTTCCTCTTAAATAGAGCCAGTGAACCGGCCTCAACTGTTTCCTGTGACAGAGAATTCCACAGATTCACCACTCTCTGTGAGAAGTTGTTTTTCCTCATCTTGGTCCTAAAAGGCTTCCCCTTTATGCTTAAACTGTGACCCCTCGTTCTGGACTTCCCCAACATCAGAAGCAATCTTCCTGCATCTAGCCTGTCCAATCTCTTTAGAATTTTATACGTTTCAATAAGATCCCCCCCTCAATCTTTTAAATTCCAGTGAGTATAAGCCTAGTCGATCCAGTCTTTCTTCATATAAAAGTCCTGCCATCCCAGGAATCAATCTGGTGAAGCTTCTGTGTACTCCCTCTATAGCAAGACTATCTTTCCTCAGATTAGGGGACCAAAACGGCACACAATATTCTAGGTGTGGCCTCACCAAGGCCTTGTACAACTGCAGTAGAACCTCTCTGCTCCTGTACTCAAATCCTTTTCCTATGAATGCTAACATACCATTTGTCTTTTTCACCGCCTGCTGTACCTGCATGCCCACCTTCAATGACTGGTGTACAATGACACCCAGGTCTCATTGCATCTCCCCTTTTCCTAATCGACCACCATTCAGATAATAATCTGTTTTCCTGTTCTTGCAACCAAAGTGGATAACCTCACATTTATCCACACTAAATTGCATCTGCCATGAATTTGCCCACTCGCCTAACCTATCCAAGTCACCCTGCATCCTCTTAGCATCCTCCTCGCAGCTAACACCGCTGCCCAGCTTCGTGTCATCTGCAAACTTGGAGATGCTGCATTTAATTCCCTCGTCTAAATCATTAATATATATTGTAAACAACTGGGGTCCCAGCACTGAGCCTTGCGGTATCCCACTAGTCACTGCTTGCCATTCTGAAAAGGTCCCGTTTACTCCCACTCTTTGCCTCCTGTCTGCCAACCAAGTCTCTATCCACATCAATACCATACCCCCAATACCGTGTGCTTTCAGTTTGCACACTAATCTCCTGTGTGGGACCTTGTCAAAAGCTTTTTGAAAATCTAAATACACCACATCCACAGGCTCTCCCCTATCCACTCTACTAGTTACATCTTCAAAAAATTCTATAAGATTCGTCAGACATGATTTTCTTTTCACAAATCCATGCTGACTTTGTCCGATGATTTCACCTCTTTCCAAATGTACTGTTATCCCATCTTTGATAACCCACTCTAGCATTTTCCCCACTAGCCGACTGGCCGGTCTATAATTCCCTGGTTTCTCTCTCCCTTTTTTAAAAAGTGGGGTTTCATTAACCACCCTCCAATCCTCAGGAACTAAACCAGAGCCTAGGGAGTTTTGAAAAATTATCACTAATGCATCCACTATTGCTTGGGCTACTTCCTTAAGCACTTTGGCCCTGGGGATTTGTCACCAGATGCGGCAGGGATTCTCACCGCTATAGTTCTGTTCTCCCTTTCAAAGCGAGCTTAAAAAGTATTAAGCTTATCTGGGAGTAAAGCATCACTGCCATTCATGATGTGTGCTGTATGCTGTACAATTAATAAAAACCTGTGGTAGTGATATCCTTGTAGTATCCATGGAAGTGAATTACTGAGTAAAGTTGAGCAAGAGTCATGACTTAATATTCATTTGAATTAACAGAAGACTTCCTTTTGAAAAATTCTGCTATTTTTGTCAGTGGCAAATGTTGGCAAACACGAAGGTGAATCGTTAAGAATTGTACTAAAGTCAGAAGCTGGACATAAAATTAGAGACCAGGAAACCTAAATAAAGGAAAATGTGATGGAATATTTTTGGAGAAGGGTGGCTAAATATGCTATTTGTAATTCCCTAATAGTTTTGCATCATGCATCCTCCTGAATGACTTGTGGGCAAGATCCCATTAATCCATTTTGACTCATTAGGGCGATTTCAAAAATATTGTATAACTGTAACCTGTTAAAAAGATCTAAAATGTTTTGGAAATAAAGTGTACCATCCAATATACTGAAAACTCTGTAAGTCTAGACCAGGGGTCAGCAACCTTTACCACTGAAAGAGCCACTTGGACCCGTTTCCCACAGAAAAGAAAACACTGGGAGCCGCAAAACCCGTTTGACATTTAAAATGAAATAACACTGCATACAACGTTTTTTTTGCCTTTATGCTATGTATAAACAAACTATAATGTGTTGCATTTATGAAATTGATGAACTCCTGCAGAGAAAACGAAATTACATTTCTGCATGCAACAAAAACATTTTGAACTCCGAAAAAAAGACGTTGGGTTGAAAGTTACTTTTAAGTAAAATATTCAATGTCTATTTGAGTCCTTCTTGTATTTATGAAAAACGCCGAACTTAAATTTTCCGCCAGCAGCAAACCAAAAATAACGTCAGCCAGCTGTCATCCTGAAAAATGAAAGGACTATTTCACTGAACAATGAAAAAATATGAATATAAGTAAAATAATAGGCAATTAAAATATTTATCATACTTGGTTAATGGGATTTCTGCTCCTGGACCTCAGCGCACAGCGTCTGCACATCAGGGCTGTATGATGTCACCTTCATCCTTACACAGGATCGCAAGCTGTCATCTGTGAGGTTTTCAATATCACTCCATTTGTGTTTCTGAGCAAGAACGGCCTTCTGACGGGCAACATCTTCAAGGTCTGCTGTCAAGCGTCTAAACTTGGACACCCATATGTCTTTGTCGGCTATGTCGGCCAGTTCCATCTCAAGATCAGGTTGACTCACACCTGCCAATGCAGTCGTATTCAGTAGGGAAGGATCGATGCTTAAGGGAGTGACCGGGAAGGATAATGTGTTTTTTTCCTCTCTGAACTCACAGAAGCGTTTTCCAAACGATGTTTGCATTGCGATGATTGCAGAATGTAAATACTCCGAAATTATCATGTCGTGACCTTGTTTGAACTCTCTCAAATTGGGGAAGTGAGACAAAGTGCCTTTCTGTAAATCTCTGGCAAGCACTGTCAACTTGCGCTCGAATGCCAAAACATCCTCCAACATGTGCAGGGCTGTACGTCCTTTCCCCTGAAGAGCTGTGTTCAGCGTGTTCAGGTGCGCTGTCATGTCTACCATGAAGTGTAGCTTTTCCAGCCACTCTGGCTGTTCCAGCTCAGGAAAGGTGAGCCCTTTGCTGCCCAGGAAAGTTTTCACTTCTTCCAGACACGCGACAAAGCGTTTCAGCACCTTCCGTCTGGACAGCCAGCGATAAAAACACGTTGTAGCGGTGTCAGTAAACTGCAGTCAAAGATAGCTTTATTCGAACTAAACAGCCTTGCTTTTCAGCTTCCCTCAACCCAGCCCCCATGGACGCAGATGCTGCAAAAGACGCGTACTCACAAACCCCCGTAGGCTATCTCCCTTAGCCGGAATGCTGGCTAATTGGGAGCCGTTTTATGATGTGGCAGGAAATGTGTCGCTACACTTAGGTTGTACAAGATCACCATAATTACATTTCAAAAGCTAACAAACTAACATAAAATACATCTTAATTAAATACTGACCAATTATTTCCCAAAGCCACAGGGAGCCGCAGCACAGAGGTGAAAGAGCCACAAATGGCTCGGGAGCCGCAGGTTGCCGACCCCCGGTCTAGACTATCATACTCCTGAGTATCACATTGGAGTTTCACTGTAATGGGTGCCCTAGGATATGTCAGTGTTACTAACCCTATGATGACAAGACACTAGAATGTGGTCTGTTCCCACAGTCTCTTTCTGGCTGGAACAAGATTCAATGTGCCCATCATTCACTTTTAGATCATTCCTTGCACTGAAGGGACAACATATTTTGCCTGGGCTAAAAACAGCCTAACAGTCCATAGTCTGTGGTCTAAAGACTGTCCAAATGGAACAGTCCATAGTGCAGAGTTCTTGGAATGAACATCCTGTGGAACCAATGCCTTCAAAGTGGCAAATATGTTGAAATATATTATTCTGTGCAAAGCATTTGTTATTGACTTATGGATGGAGTAGTGTTCTATTTTATGGTTCATTAAATATGGTTAGAATTGATGGTTTTGTGGTAAACGCATCAATGAACAGCTCCCATTATATAAAGTGATAATAATAGTGGGTATTGCCCAAGCAGAACAATGTGTCCACCGCCTAAATATGCGTAGTGCAAGATCTTGGAGACAAGAACAAGGCTGATTGAAGTTCAGGGATAAGTGTTTTACAGACAGACAGACATACTTTATTGATCCCGAGGGAAATTGGGTTTCGTTACAGCCACACCAAACAAGAATAGTGAAGAAATATAGCAATATAAAACCATAAATAATTAAATTAAAATAAGTTAATCATGTCAGGTGGAAATAAGTCCAGGACCAGCCTATTGGCTCAGGGTGTCTGACACTCTGAGGGAGGAGTTGTAAAGTTTGATGGCCACAGGTAGGAATGACTTCCTATGACGCTCAGTGTTAAGTAGTCAATAGTGGGGATGTAAAAGGAATTTAAGCATTTGGATTCTTGGCTCACTAGTGACTATATGAAGCGCTTATCTCTGATGAATCTCAGTTAGTCTTGTATACCTGATCGTTTGCTGTGATTCATAGGAATGAAAGTGGGCCATTCACTTGTGGAGTTACAACTGATATTTGACTTTAAAGCATTGATTAAAACCACACTTAGATTATTGTGAGCCATTTTTGGCCCTTGATCTTTGAAAGGACGTGCTAGCATTGAAGAGGGTCCAGAGGAGATTCAGGTGAATGAACCCAGGAATGAAAGGGTTAACATATGAAGAGCGTTTAATAGCTTGCGCCTGTTCTTTCTGGAATTTAGAAGAATGGGGGTGGGGGAGAGGGGATCCAATTGAAACATCTTCTTCTTCAGCTGTCCATCGATTTTGATGTTGACTGTGCTGAGAGTTTAGTGTCTGCAGGCACGTTTATGGGCCACAAGACCAGCATTGGATCAGCACCGTCTCCCACATCGGTTGCTTTTATGATTTAACTGGTCCAGCACTGAATGTCTGTGTTCATGACCTGCTTCATATTTCTTCTGCCTTTTCTCCTCGATAGCTGGGATTGACTTCTTGACAATGCAGAGCCAACTTCTTCTGTCCAAAGCATCTTTCCCCCAGGTGTTGACATTCATGTCAGTGTTCTTGATATGGCGCTTGAGCACATCTTTGTAGCGCAGCTTATGACCACCATGCTTCCTCTTTCCTTCATGTAGCTGGCCATAGAAAACAGCTTTGTGTAAACGATCATCACTCATTCTTGTGACATAACCAGTCCAATACAGCTGAGAAGCTGTGATGAGCGAATCTGCACTGACAATCTCAGCATATTTTAACACCTCCACATCTGGTACCCTCTTGCCACTTGATGTGTAATATTTGGCATAAATTCTTGAGTTGTGTCTTGGTCAATTTCTGATGTGCTTCCAATACAATGTATTCGTTGCAGTTGAATAAAGCAGAGATGGTAAAACAGCTGTATTATACACTTTGGCCTTGGTTGCCATTTTATTGTTGTGGTGAGACCACAGTCGCTTCTGCAAAGCACCGAAGACTTTTGTAGCTGATTGAATTCTCCTCTCAACTTACAGATCTGATGAGTTGGTGTTGGTCACAGCGCTTCCTAAGTATGAGAAAGAGTCAGAACATTTCAGCGCTACCCCATTGACTGATATGACTGGTGGGTGGGTCTCACTGGGACTACATGGAGGAGGCTGGTACAAAAGTTTGGTTTTGGAGACATTCTTAGGCCAAAAAGAGTGGCAGCAACTAAGAAGCGGTCTACAATTTCTTGAATCACATTTACATCAGTAGCAACCAGGGCTGAGGTGTCTGTATACAGAAGCTCTCTGACACAATCTCTCTTGATTTGGTTGAGGCTTTGAGTTTTGACAGGTTGAACAGTTTTCCATCTGAGCGAGTCCTGATGTACACACTTTTGTCTAAGTTATGGTCCATTGTTTCCAAAATTGCAGCAAGGTATAATGTGAACAATGTTGGAACAAGAACGCATGCATCCCTGTTTTACCCGTGGTTGATGGTGAAGACTTCACTGACATCTCCTCCGATAGATATTTTGCCAGACATGTTCTCTTGAAACCTATTGAATAGTGAAAGGAAATAGTGATAGAGTGAACATAGAGAGGTTGTTTCCTGTAGTGGGGCAGTCTAGGACCAGAGGGCACAGCATCAGAATTGAGAAATGTCCATTTAGAACAGAGATGAGGAATTTCTTTGGCCAGAGGGTGGTGAATCTGTGGACTTCAATGCCACAGGTGGCTATGGAAGCCAAGTTGTTGGATATATTTAAAATGGAGATTATTAGTTCTTGATTAGTAAGGGGGAGAAGGCAGTAGAATAGGGTTCAGAGGGCGAATAAATAAAATGATGGAGTGGTGGAGCAGATTTTATGGGCCAAATGGCATAATTCTGCTCTTATGTCTTATGGAGAGTGAAAGAAGATCAAATTGTGCTTGATCCCAACTATCAGCAGATTTTCTAGATAGATAGATACTTTATTCATCCCCAAGGGGAAATTCAACATTTTTCCAGTGTCCCATACATTTATTGTAGCAAAACTAATTACATACAGTATTTCTGATTCATTTTATAGTTTAATTCCATCTTTGCAAGAGATCAGTCTGATATCTTGAATGGTCAAAGTAGTGTCTTGTGATTCTTCTGAAAATCTGGCTGTATAATGTTAGCTCTAATTTCTGATCCCTCTTGTTCAGGATTCTTGCAGTTGGAGGAAAATGTTTCTTTATTTCCCCAATTAAATTTGGGGTTAAATCTTAACTGTCTTTTGATCTCTTAAGCTGAAAGTATAAATCAAGTTTATGCAATTTGTTATCTCATTAAATGTGTAAGTCTTGGGATCATTCTGGTGAATCTGCACAATACGTTCAGGCCAATGTATCTTTCATGAGCTTCAGTGTTTGAAACCAAATGCAAGCTAATACTTTGTGATTAGCTAAAACATCTCTTCACTTTCCTATCCCAATCCTGTTGAGATAAGTAATTCAAAGTGTGTGTGTGTGTGTTTGTATATATAGAATATTTTTAACAATATGCACTAGCTTATTGGTGATTTTCAGCTAGAATACAGAAAAGTAGAGAGAATAGGTATTTAACCCTCAGTAATTGTAGAGGCTCCATTGTTGCACCTTTATAAAGTGCCGTGGTGTAACACTGGGGACATTTTCATATTGGCTCTAGCGAGTGAAGGAAGAAAGAATTGGAAGAGAGGGTCTGGAAGTATAGTTTATTTTGTTTAACATATTACTGTAGGCCTTTTGGGCAAAAAAGTCTGTTACAATTAATTTACAAACTCCGAAACATTCATTCTGCTCCAGATTCATTGGAATTTAGATGCAATTTATGATTACTATGTTTGGTATGTTGTGCAATCTACTAAGGTGAAGTTGGAGACATGTTGCAAATATTTCGCTGGTTTTCGTCTCATTTATTTTAAGTAATTGTTTTCACTCACTGATCATGTTTATAAATTATTTATTAGCCCTTTTATTGCTTTCTCTATTAAATGATAATGGCTGGCAGTTTTGTTCTCCAGAGACTCCTCTGAAACTTGAACTCTTAGCTTTTTGAATTACTAACACTTATCTCTTAACATTATAGAGGGCTCTTCGTCACAGTTATTGTAATGTGTGCCAGCTTTGTTAGAAAAATTTCTATTTGATCAAAGCATTTGAGGTAAACAGATCACAATGGAATTTAATGAGTGCAATAAATTACTTTGAATTAAGTAAGCAGGGTTTCAGGCACTTCTTATTAATACTGTTTACTTGCTGCATTTTGATATATGTTCATTTGTAATACTGGCATTAGGTAGTGATAGGTACATCCATGCAAATTCTGTTCGGCCAATGATTTTGTGATATTTCAACTTCTTTTTGAGTTTACCAAACAACTTCTATTGTAGCATCCAGTTTTGCATGAGTCTTTACACATGGGAAATAGTTTTACACATTCTCCACATAATCACTTTTCATTAAATGAACTTCAATTGCTTGATAAAATGGGCCTCATTGAGAACAGCATGTTTACATTTTTGGTAGTTCACAGCAACGAGCCATGCAATGATTTTTTAATATAAAAGTTAAAAGCTACTTTTTTTAAAAAAAGAAAATCTTTTCTTTTGTAGGCGTCAGTTTTCTGGCAATGACTCCATTCTAGCCAATATACAATATTCCTGAGTGAAGGTTGCATTCCCCAGATAATTGGGATTTGCAGATTGAAAAGGGCAACCACAGAGTTATTGCCATTAGGTGAGTATGCTGTATCTAAATTTTGGCTTTCAAGTTTAAGATGTGTATATGACAATGTCAGCGTTACCAGAGATTTTTTTAAAAGTCTTCCAACCTTTCGTATAGTCTTTCGATCTTCCTTCTATCTCATGAAGACATTGACATCATACTAATTGATTAATAGTTACAGGGTATGATTTCTCTATTCTTACTAATATCATTGTCATTTGTGTTTGTATTTTATTAAGTGTTCAGACTTTCATTGTGAAAGTGTAGTTAGGATTGGTTAAGCCTCAGCCATTGTCTCTATACTCTAGCAAGTGCCAATGACTGCAGTCAACAGAATTTTATTTTGGATGTACGTCAAATACGGCGTGAAAATAGCTTCATGCATAGGTTCTGATATGGAATTATTGTCCCGATAAAGATGTCCCCCTCTATGGATGCTGCCTGACTTTCCTCCAGCATTTTGTGTGTTGTTTAGAATTGCTTAACATTATCTTTGAAGGCTGTTCCTTTACAATAGCTGGCACAGAAAATCAGCATGTTGTTACTCTTAATATGAATAGAACACATTTAAAACAAAAGTACGTTTATTATCAAAGTATTTGTGCGATATACAACCCTGAGATTCATCTTCCCACAGCCTCAAAACAATGAAACCGTATGGAATCCATTCAAAGAAAACATGAAACACCCAACATGCAAAAAAAGAATAAATTGCGTAAGCGGCAAAAAAGAGCTAAAAAGACACAATATAAATCATCAAATCACAGAGTCATTAAAACAGTCTAGGAATGTTCAGTTTGGTTCAATTTAGCACTGTTGCATGTTGACTGCATAGCCGGTGGACCACAATCAAAATTTCACAAAGTAGGAATTTAAAAAAACACAGATCTACAAATTAAACCTTGTTCAAAACTCTGGCACCATCCACCAGCAGCACTGAGGAACTGGGAGAGAGTGGTCAAAAGTAGGCGCCTTCCTATCACAGCAAGGAACGAGAGATAGAGAGAGAGCAGTCAAACGCAGGCAGATGGCATTGGACAACCGCTTGCCTTCCACTCACGCCTTCGTTGATTTCAATCTTGAACGCCACTGAGATTGGCAAGAAATGGGCTTGTGCCCCACTTCCAGGCCACACACTCCACTCCAAATCTCACCTAACTCCCTCGGAGATGGCAAAATACCAGAACGCTCAATTGGCACGAAAACAGACCATCAAAATGTAAATTGGAAGTTCCATTTGCACACAGCGTAGTAGCTGAATCATATTTGAAAGAAGGTGTTTTAAAAAAAAAAGTTTTGCGAACTGTCTGAAGGATATCGTCATTGCTCATGTTGTTTGCTGGCGCCATTTCAGAGATTTAATATTATTCAATGCATTAAAACATTGTTTTGAGACAGTTATGAGCAAGGATAAGATTGGCTCTTGCAGAAAGGTAAATGCAAGCAATCCTGCAGATGCTGGAAATCTAGAACAACACACACAAAGTGCTGCTGGAAGTTAGCAGATCAAGTAGTATCTATGGAAATAAGATCATATGACATAGCAGAATTAAGCCATTCGGCCCGTCAACTCAGCTCCGCCATTCAATCATGGCTGGTCCTCCCTCTTTAGCCCCATTCCCTGACTTTCTCCCCGTAACCTTTGATGCCAATCTCTGCCTTAAATACACAGAACAATGTAGCCTCCACAGCTGCCTGGGGTAACAAATACCACAAATTCACCATCCTCTGCCTATAGCAATTTTTCCACATCTCTGTTTTAAATGGATGCCCCTCTTCTGCCTAAAGAAATTTCTCCACATCTCTCTGAAGTGGACACCCCTCTATCCTGAGGCTGTGGCCTTTTGTCCTGGAGTCCCCCACTGTGGGAAACATCCTTTCCACATCTGCTTTTTCTAGGCCTTTCAACATTTGAAAGGTTTCAGTGAGATTCCCCCCTCATGCTTCTAAATTCCAGCGACTGCAGGTCCAGAGCCATTAAATGTTCTTCATGTGATGGCCCTTTTATTCTTGGAATCATCCTTGTGAACCTCCTCTGAACCTCTCCAATGCCAGCACATCTTTTCTCAGATAAGGAGCCCAGAACTGTTCACAAATCTCAAGGTGAGGCCTCACCAGTATCTTAAAGCCTCAGCATCACATCCCTGCCTTGTATTCTAGACCTCTTCAAATAAATGCTAACATTGCATATGCCTTTCTCACCATTGGGTCAGTCTGCAAGTTAACCTTTAGGGTGTGTTGCACAATGTCTCCCAAGTCCCTTTGCATCTCAGATTTTTGGATTTTCTCCCTATTTAGAAAATAGTCTGCACATTTATTTCTACTACCAAAGTGCATGTTCCAATATATGCATGTTCCATGTACCATACATGTTCCAATATTGTATTTAATTTGCCACTTGCCCTTTTTCCTAATCTGTCTGCCTTTCTGCAACCTGCCTGTTTCCTCAACACCACCAATCTTCATATCATCTGCAAACTTGAAAACAAAGCCATCTGTTCCATCATCTAAGTTGTTAATACACAGCATAAAAAGAAGCAATCCCAACAACGACCCCTATGGAACATCACCTATCACTGGCAGCCAATCAGAAAAGGATCTTTTATTCCCACTCACTGCCTCCTATGAGCAGCCTATGGTCTAACCATGCTACTAACTTTCCTGTAATACCATGGAGTCTTAACTTGGTAAGCAGACTCATGTGTGGCACCTTGTCAAAGGCCTTCTGAAAATCCAAATATACAACATCCACTGCATCCCCATTATCTGTCTATCCTACTTGTAATCTCCTCAAAGAATTCCGCCAAGTTCGTCAGTCAAGATTTTCCCTTAAGGAAGCCATGCTGACTCTGTCCTATCTTATCCTCTTTCACCAAGCACTCCATAACTTCATCCTTAACAACTGACTCCAACATCTTCCCAACCACTGAGGTTAGGCTAATTGTTCTGTAATTTCCTTTCTGCCACCTCCCTTCTTTCTTAAAGAGTGGAGTGACATTTGCAATTTTCCATTCCTCCGGAGCCATGCCAGAGTCCAGTGTTTCTTGAAAGATCATTACTGATGCCTCCACAATCGCTACCACTATCTCTTTCAAAACCCTAGGGTGCAATTAATCTGATCTGGGTGACTTGTGTATCTTTTAGATCTTTCAACTTTTTGAGCACCTTCTCCCTTGTAATTGTAACTTCTCTTCCCTCACACCCTTCACCATCTGGCACACTACTAGTGTCTTCTAGTGAAGAGTGATGCAAAATACTCACTTAGTTCATCTGTCTTCTTGTACCCTGTTATTATCTCACAGGCCTCATTTACTAGCAGACCTGTTTCCACTCTCATCTCTCTTTTAATTTTTATATATTTGAAAATCCACCTTGGTATCGTTTGCTAGCTTGCTTTCATATGTCATCTATCCCATAATGATTCTTTTAGTTGCCTTCTGTAGGTTTTTAAAAACTTCCCAATCCTCTTTCTTCCTCCTAATTTTTTCTTTGTTATATGCCCTCGTTTGCTTTTACATTAGATTTGACTCCCCTTGTCAGCCAAAGTTGTACTGCTTTACCTCTAGAGTATTTCTTTGTTTTGGAATATATCTACCCTGCACCTTCCCCATTTTTCCCAGAAACTCAAGCCATTTCTGCCAGTATCTCCTTCCAACTTATTTTGGCCAGCTCCTCTCTCATACCACTTTAATTTCCTTTACTCCACTGAAATACAGTTAGTCCCCGAGGTACGAACGTCCAAATTACAGACAATTCATACTTACGAACCGAGGAAGGAGAACGTCGTCCACCATTTTAAGTCGTTGCCATTGACACTGTATTGAGTGTTTAACTTTGTATTTAGCTTAAATTTTTCTTAGTAAGATTCACCCTGACCCCCACCCCTGTTCCGGTCGGCTGGTGGCGCAATGAGATCAGCGCCGGGCTTGAGAATGGAGGTTGCTGAGTTCAATTTAGTGACAGATCGCTCCTGTGCTGGGTTGATAGCGATCCAGTTACTCCCATACCATCCGTGCCAGGTTGATGTCGAGCTCGCAACTTGACCTTGTAAAAAAAAAACACTGCCACCTCCAGTTTAAATTCCCATGCGGAATATTGTGGAGGATCAAATACCCAAACCCAGCACAGCCCCCACTTATCCCGTTTAACCTGTCTCAGTGCGGTGGAGTTTAGGACACGGGGAATTCAGTGCAGTGGTCCTTGGGACCTAGCGGATCTCAAGAGCCGGTGCAGGTTGGGACCTGTTGCCTGCAGTGTTTCTGTTCCATTGACGGGAAGCGATAATGATTGGAAAATAAAGTGCAAATAATAAAGGGTTTGGAAAGAGGTGAAACACCATCGGTCATTGGAAAAGCATTAGGCTACAATTGGTCAACGATCGGAACAGTTTTAAAGAATAACAGATAAAGTGAGAATAATGGAGCATGTGAAGGGCCCTGCCTCGATGGAAGCTACAATTATTACTAAGCAATGCAGTGGTTTAATTATTGGAATACATACGTTTCTTAAGTGTTTTATATGCATAGAAAGGTAAAATATATACTATATACTAAGACAAATGTTTGACTAACTGACACTAAATAATACCGGATGTACTTGTTCCGACTTGCGTAGAAATCCGACTTAAAGACGGATTCAGGAACGGAACTCATACGTAACCCGAGGACTGCCTGTACTACCGTGTCCGACCTTACTTTCTCCCTATCTAATTTCAAGTTGAACTCAATCATATTGTGATCACTATCTCCTAAGGGTTCCTTTACCTTAACCTTGTCTATCAACTCCTGTTCATTTCATAACACACAGTCTGGTGTAGCTGATCCCCTAGTAACTCAACGACAAACTGCTCTAAAATGCCATCTTGTAGGTATTCAAGATTCAACACTAAAAGTGCAACAAGATCATTCACCTTATTTCTTATATTTGCTACCCTTTTTGATTCTGCATCCCTAATGCACTGATACTCACTCTGCTGGCTGCAATTTTGTCCTATCACCCGCCTGCCTTTCCTGACAGTCTGACTGCATGCTGTCTTTGCTTTTTTTCACCATCCATCTGTCCTGAGTCCCTTCACTCTGTTTCCTGACCCCCTGCCAAATTAGTTTAAACCCATCCCCAACAGTTCTAACAAATCTGCCCACAAAAATATTGGACCCCATTGGGGACCAATGAAATGAATAAGCAGTCGATGTTTTGGGCTGAGGTCCTTCATTAGGACTAGAAGGGAAGTGAGAAGAAGCCAGAATAAGAAGAGGACAAGCTATGTGATAGGTGAAGTCAGATGGGTGGAGGAGGGGGATAAGTAAGAACCTGGTAAGTGATCAGTGGAAAAGGAGGAACTTTTTCTCCAGGGTAGAAGTGACAAACACCAGTGGACATGGTTTTATGGTTGGGGAGGAACTTAAAGCTGATGTGTGAGGCGAGTTTATTACATAGATAATGGTAGGTGCCTGGATTAGGTTTCTAGGAATTGTAGTGGAAGCAGGCAGTTTGGAGGCGTTTAAGAGGCTTTTAGGTGGATGCATGACTATGAAGGGAACGGTGTGATTATAAATAGATCACGTGAGGAGGACATCCAGTATAAATTGGCATCACAATCAGTGTATCGTAGTGGGCTTAATGGCGGAATGTGGGTACTTCTTTAAAATCTTGATTTGAATGGAAATGGTGCTTTGATACTCTGATCCATTTGGTGTTAATAACACTGCATGACATTACCCACAAGATTCAGTGTAGGCCTCTGTTTGTCATATATATTAATAATTTAGACAAGAATATAAAATGACTCCGCTGTTGTGGTAGAATCTCAGATGGTGATGAGCAAGAGTAGCTGGTTGAGTTATTTTTTTCTCTCTTTGCAATAGTAAACTCGCACACATCAGCACTACCAAGGAACTAATTATGGACTTTAAGAAGGGGATGTCAGGAAAACACACATCAGTTCTCTTTCAGAGGTCAACAGTGGAAATAGTGAGCAGCTTCATGTTCCTGGGTGTCAGCATCTCATGGATCTCTTCTGGGTTCATCACATTGATGCAATCCCAAAGAAGGCATGCCTGAATTGCAGCTTCATTAGGAGTTTATAAAGATATGGTCTGTCACCAAAGATTATTAGAAATTTCTCTAAATGTGCAGTGGAGAGCATTCTGGTTATATCACAGCTTGGTATGGAGCCTACAATATGAAGGGTTGCAGAAGGTTATAGACTCAGCCAATTCTATTGATTTAGTAGCAGCTTCTACCCGTCTGTCATCAGATTTATGAATGTCCTATGAATACTGCCTTATTATTAACATTATTTGCTCCATTTATTTTCTGTAATTTATAAATTTTTATGCCTTTGCACTGTGTTACTATTGCAAATCAGCACATTTAACATTTTGTATCAGTGATAATTCTGATTCTGGGGTGGCACGATTAGTAAATTGGCAAGGGACATCAATTTGTCGGTATAGTGGACAGTGTCTGTAGTTACAAAATATATACAGTATGTTGTCTAAAGTTACAAAAGGATCTATATTAACTAGGAAGTTGGGTAAAGGAAAGGTAGATGGAAATTGAGTAACAAGTGCAAAGTAAATACATCTGAAAAGGAAAGATAGTGAATGACAGGAAACTAGGGAGTGTTGTAGAACAGCTTCTTGGGGGTAAAGCAGTGAATGACTAAATGCTTCAAGGAATTTCACTATCACTTCAAGAAATGTCAGGAAAAAAAAGCTCCCAAAATGGGAAAAGGGGACAGCAGGCAAACAGAAAGCGTATTTGAAACCAATCAGTATAATGTGAGGAAAATGAGTAACAATTTTATATCTGAAGCTTGATGCTTTAACTTTGAACAGTTTATTGTGTGGTGAAACTGGTTTCTGAAACAGTTAGCTAATAATTTAATGTGATGACAAAACAAACGTGTGTGCTAATTTCTTATGTTTATAGAATTAATTTTAGATTGTCATTGAAGTAACACAAAGTCAATAACTTAAAAGAAGAATTCCCAAGATGAAGGTTTTACCTTGTTTTACTTTATTTATTGCTTGACAAACTCACTTGTGAGCATAGCAAACCCAGGCTCCATTTTTTTACTATATCTCTTGACAGCTTAATCAATAAACCACAGTTTTGGATAATTGTCATTAACTCTTAGATTTCCAATTGCTTTCTGATGAGCATTAAGAAGAATGAAGCTATTATGTTTAGCTATCATCAAAAATATTTTCTTATAATGCCATCAACATTTTCAACCTCTTAAGACTGAATGAAACCAGCTACTAGTAGGGAGTATGTTCTTAACCCACTAGGCAAAGACGTGTTTTGTTTTCTTGTGCCTCAGCACTATCTTCATTCCAATTATGGATGTGTTGTTAAAAACCTTGATTTAATCAGATGCAGTGTGCAACCACCCTGGTACACCCAGAAACTTGTTAACGACAGAGCAGCCAACATCTGATGTACTAAGCGTAATCCGATTATTGCTACCAGTCTCATTGACCTACGATGCCCAGTGCATTCCATTTAGATTTCTTGGTAACGTTAAATCTTTTGATTATCATGCATTTCTCTTCAAGTTCTCTTGCCTTCAGACACAAGATTTTTTTTTCAAGACTTAAATCTGACTCCTTGTGTCCATGTGTTTTCTGTGTGGGGAGCCTATCCTCTGCTTGTTATGGATCTATTTGCCACTGGTCCAAGAACCTGCTTTGTCAAATCTCTTTTGGCCAGATTGTAACAACTACCCATGGTAAAGAAATCAAATGTGGGTGTCTTCTACTCGGCATAATTGGCATGGAAACAAGTCACCGCTGTCTTCAAGAGCAATGTAAGAAGAAACGTCCAGCAACAGATTGTGCAGAATGTGGTGTAATGCCACACCGAAGAATCATGACGAAAACCTATTTTTATGCTTACAGAAATTTGCTCCCCACGCAATAGACTTCTGTTCATGCCTGGAGTTGCATATTAAGATGGCTTTAATCAATCACCTTCTTTCCTTCCTATTGCCAGTGAGGGTGTACTTCGGCAGCATGACCTAGCTGTCCAGATTGTACAATTTGCATAATTATATGCTTATTATGTACTGCACAATTTTATACTTGCCTTAATGCAGCTGACTCTATATTTGTTGGAGTTAGAGGACAAACAAATGAACAGAATAATGCTGCTTGAAGCTTCATATTAATTGTGATTATGCAACTAGCAATAGTTTTTGTCCAAATTTTCGTTGTTGGAATTCCTAAAAATTAGAAATATTTGGTAACGGATGGCAAGTCTTTTTCCACAGAGTGGATGAGACATACACTAAGAGGCATAGATTTAGATAAGATGGATAAGATTTAAAAGTGAGCTGAGGGGCAACTTTTACACACACAGGATGGTGAGTACATGGACTAAGCTGTCGGAAGAAGTGGTTGATGCAGGTACATTAGCATCGTTTAAGAACACATGGATAGGTACATGTAGTGGTGGAGCTTAGAGGCCGAATGCTGAGTGAGCACTGTGGTTGGCATACTCTTTGGGCTGAAAGGCCCATATCTATGACACTGACCATATATCTCACGACAATATCTAATTAAATATAGCTAGTTCAGAAATGAAACAAATGCAGGGTTTGACTAATGTATTCCTGAAACTCAAAGCCTGGATAATGAACAATGAAGTTTGAGAGTAGACTGTAAACAAATAATTACAAGCATTAAGCAACCTGATGATTAAATTTGCAACAGTAATTTTCCCTAACATTTACCTATGCTAATCAATTATTTACTGATATCTTAAACATCTCACTTTGGCAGTCAGGTACTCAACTACTTATATCAGGTTTCAATCATACCGGTAACGCAGAAGAACGTGGAACAATGCCTAAATAACTATTGTCCAGTAGCACATGCTGTACATCCATTGTAATGAGGTGCTTTGAGAGGTTGGTCATGAAATCCATCAACTCCTCCTGAGGAATGACTTGGATCCAATCCAGTTTGCTTACCTTCACAACAGGTCAACAGCAAATGCCACTTCATTGGCTCTCTACTCAAATTAGGAACATCTGGACAGTGAAAATGCATACCTCAGCAAACTCTTCATTGACTACAGCTCTGCATTGAACATGATCATCCCTCAAAACTAATCAGTAAGCTCCAGGACCTAGGCCTCGTGTATCTTGATCCTCTATTTCTTCACTTGCAAACCCCAGAAGGTACAGGTTGATAGCAACATCTCAACAATCACCATCACCACAGGTACACCACAAGGCTGTGTGCTTATCCTCCTATTTGCTGTACACTTATGACTCTGAGGTCAAGTGCAGCCCAAACACCATATTTAAGTTTACTGACAAAACCACTGATTTTGGCTGAATTATAGGTAGTGACAATTTGGCATATTGGAGGGAGATTGGAAATTTGGTTGAGTGGTGCCACCACAACTTCTCACTTGACGTCAACAAAACCAAGGAGCTGATTATTGACTTCAGGAGGAAGAAATTGGGGGTCCATGAGCCAGTGCTCATTAGTGCATCAGAGATGGAGAGGCTTAATAACTTTAAATTCCTTGGCATAATCATGTCAGAGCATCTGTCTTGGGACCAGGAGGTAAATGCCATTTCAAAGAAAGCTGTTAGAAGTTTGTCCAAGTTTGGCACCATCTGGAAGTTTGATAGACTTCTGTGGATGCACAGTGGAGAGTTTCCTGACTGATGTTGCATCACGGAAGGTTATGGAATCACCAGTGCCAAGGAACAGAAAAACCAACAAAAAGTAGTGGCTACAGCCTGGTTCATCACTAAGCACATCTACACAGAGTGCTGCCCCAAGAAAGCAGCATCAATCATCAAGGACTCTCATCATCCAGGACATTTTCCCTTCCTGCTGCTACTGTCAAGGTGGTGGTCTAGGAACCTTGGATTCCATTCCACCCAAGGAACAGATATTACCCTTCAACTGCCGGGCTCCTGATCCAGCATGGATTTCTTCCCTCACCAAAACACTGCACCGAACTTGGAATGCAACCTCTCACTCGCTTTCAAGGACTCTAAATCTCATGTTCTCAGTTATTTATTGTTTTTTTTTGTATTTACAGTTTGTCAGTCAGTGTAGTTTCTCATTGATTTTATTGTACTTTTTTGTTCTACTGTGAATGCTTATTGAAAAATGACAGATGGAATTTAATGCAGGTAAACGCCAAGTGTTGCACTTTAGGAGGAAACTGAGTAGTAGGGCACTGAAGAGTGGGGTAGATCAGAGGGATCTGGAAATACTGATCAATAATTCCTTGAAGGTGGTGTCACAGGTAGAGAGGGTTGTAAAGAAAGCTTTAGGCACACTGGTCTTCATTGGGGAAGGGGGTCAGTTTGGCATCACTTTTCACATTATACCAATGACTCAGATGACGGATTGATGGTTTTGTGGCTAAGTTTGTGGATGATAAGAAGGTAGGTGGAGGGGTAGGCAACATGAAAGAAGCAGGGAGTCTGCAGATGGACTTGGACAGATTAGAAGAATGGACAAAGAATTGGCAGATGGAATATAGTGTAGAGAAATGTAAGGTCATGCACTTGGTAGAAGGAATAAAAGCATTGACTATTTTCTAATTGGGGGAAAATTCAAAAATCAGAGGTGCAAGGTGCCTTGGTCCTCGTGCAGGATTCCCTGAAGGTTAACTTTTGGTTTGAATTGGTGGTAAGGAAGGCAAATGCAATGTTAGCGTTCATTTCGAGATGACTAGAATGTAAGAGCAAGGATGTGATGTTGAGGCTTTAAGGCATTGGTCAGGTCACACTGGGAGGATTGGGAGAGGTTTTGTATTCTTATCTAAGAAGTAATGTGCTGCCTTTGGAGAGAGTCCAGAGGAAGTTCAGGAGAAAGATTCTAGGAATGAAAGAGTTAATGTATGAGGAACGTTTAATGGCTGAGAGTTACACACGCTGGAGTTTAGAAGAATGGGGGGGGGGGGGGGAGAGGAGTCACATTGAAACTTATCAAATGCCAGACAGCCTAGATCAAGTGGATTTGGAGAGAATGTTTCCTATAGTGGGTGAGTTTAGAACTGGGGCCATACCCTCAGAATAGAGAGATGTCTTTAGAACAGAGATGAGGGAGAATTCCTTTAGGCAGAGTGTAGTGAATCTGTGGAATTCATTGCCAAGAATAGCCATGGGGGCTAAGTCATAGAGTATATAAAGTGGAGATTGATAGGTTTTTGGTTCGTCAGTGCATCCAAAAGTCATGGGGAGAAGGCAGGAGAATGGGATCAAGGGGATAATAAATCAGTCGTGCTGCAATGGCAGAGCAGATCCAATGGGCTGGAAGACCTAAGTACAGTCTTTTAAATGAAAGTAATGAGTGCAGGAGTTTGGATGTTATGTTGAATTTGTGTATGATATTAATGAGGCCTAATTTGGTGTAGATTGTGCAATTTTTGTCACCTACTTGCAGGAAAGACGTCAATACGATTGAAAAAGTACAGAAAAAAATTACAAGGATGTTGCCAGTGGGACTTGAGAACTGAGTTATAGAGAATGTTTGAATAGGTTTAGACTTTATTCCGTAGAGTTCTGGTGAATGAGGAGAGATTTGACAGAGGTATACAGAATTGAGATGTACAGATTGGGCAAATGCAAGCAGGCTTTCTCCACTGAGGTTGGATGAAACTAGACCTAGAGGTCATGGGATAGGATGAAAAATGAAATATTTAAGGGGATCATGAGGGGAAACTATTTCACTCAGAGGGTGGTGGCAGTGTGGGATGAGTTGCCAACGCAAGTGGAGGATGCAGGGTCACCTTCACCATTTAAGAGAAATTTTAGATGGGTAAATGGATAGGAAAGGTATGGAAGATCGATGGGACTTGACAAATTAATAGCTTGGTACAGACCAGATAGGCTGAAGGTCTAGTTTCTATGCTGCTGTGTTCTACAAGTTAACCTCAGTAGTATTTGGTGACATATATGTACTTCGATATTTTACTTTGAACTCTTGATAAAGTGCGGTCATAACTATGAAATATAGTGGATTCTGGCTAATAGGTCCAATGGTTAATCAGGGCAAGCACTTATTTTGGACAACTCAGAGCAAGTGCTAATGAGAATATAGTTCGGATTCCCTTTGTTTATTTGGGACACTAAACAACTTAATTGGGACAGGAGACTTTTGAAATAATTTCTAACATGCTGCAAGTGTGTGTACTTGTGTGCCCGTCAGACACTACAGCATGCTTATAGTGAACACATTTTAAATTGCATCAGCTGTGTGTGCTTTGTTCAAAAAGCAGTGATTTTTGCACTGATACGAAGTAAGACAGTCCAAAACTGTTTTACTCATCTCGAAGCATTCAAGCGTAGAGATGCCAAAAACGGCTGGGAGTGAAAATTAAATGATTTCACTACTTCACCAAGTTGGGAACTATGAAGAATTCGAAGATACCAGCATTCATCTGGATAGCATTGTATGAAAGCAATCCATTATCTGTACTAATTTTGTTCATTTATGATCAGTGAAAAGAAACATGGTGGTATATTTGTTGTCCACCCTATCCAAAGATGACAACAAAACCTGTGTGGAAAGATTTTAAAGTGGAAAAGCTGTGCACTGAAACAGTTTGCTCTCTCATTTTCAAGTCTGGGTCTTGTGTACAAGTAGCCTTCACAAACTGGGGTCTTCCTTGGTTGCAGCAGATAGCCATGACTACTGCTGTGCCTTGTCATGCCCTTTGCTCTCCATGAAGTGTTGTAGAATCACCCTCTTGTCCATTTGATCTCATTTTCGAAATCATCTGCTTAGTCCTCCAGAGCTGACTTCACATGCTACGACAGGCATGCCCTACGCTGAGAGCTGAGTGAACGGTGCAGAACAAACGTGAATGTGCTGCCCTAGAATGGACATGGCAAGTCCCTTCACTGGAGATGTTACCCTCCCAGAACACTCAATACATGGCAGCATTCACTGGATAAATTCCTCCCTCAATAACTGTTAGGAACTAATACAGTTCTATAGTACTGTAGTAGCATTGGTAATGTTCTAATTTGTTCAGTATTTCATTTAAATACATAATTTGTTACTCAGTTAAAGGCTGGTTTGTTATTTTTATATCTTTTTAATTATTCCCATGAAACTTCAATTAGTTGGGGACAGGCACTTAGTTGGGCCAAATGTTCTGGTCCCGTGTGTCCCAGTTGACCAGAATCCACTGAATTGTGTCACTGTAGAATAGAAAGCTATGTACATAATCCACTGTGTTGAGAAGCTATAGATCTAGTTAATCAGTTCTGTATTTTCCATATTCCTATCACAACATAGGGTCATTAATAGATTCCTTAACTCAGGATAGATGAAGAGAGGTAAGTCTGCCAGTCCAGTTAGCACTGCAAATCTAGAGAAAGGATACATAAAGATGATTCACCTTTGATTGAATTGAAAATGACAAAGCACTTTTAGATTAACTGACATGAAGGTATTACCATTGAAGTTTTGTCTTGCATCTTTTATTAGGTTTTTAGTTGTATTATCTAGCTTTGATTTATATGGGATCAAACTAATGTGTCAAGCTGAAGTGCGTTGTTTGCGTCAATGACCAACACAGTCTGAGGATATACTGTACTTGGAGCAGCCTGCAATTATCACCATGCTTTTGGTGACAGCATTTCTTTGCCACAGCTTACTAACCTGTTTACTTTTAGAAATCCTAACAGTCATGGGGAGAACATGCAAATTCCTAACAGACAGTGGCAAAAATTAAATCTGTGTGTCTGGCACTGTAAAAGGTTACATTAACTGCTACACTACCACGCCCCCTGCATGTTAAAATGGAATAATACTGCATGTTATTGAGAGCAAAATTAGGAGTGGAGAATTGGTTAACCAAGATGAAAGTTGAAAAACATAACCTAATTAAGTACTTGAGAATTTTTATATTGGCAGTCCAGAAATATCTGGCACATTTTTTAGCATCAAGAGGTTTTTTTTTTAGCAGTAACTGTGGTTTAGTGCACCCTTAAAATCTGTTTTATTGTCAACCATGAAGAAAGGTAGATTCAAATTCTGTTGAATGTAGACTGGAAGTGATTGTATTGATATAGAAAAAGATTCGAAGGGGAAATGATGGGTAGAAATTGAGGTATTTCCTATTGTGCATTCTCTACCTAAGTTTGTAGGAAATTGAGGCCTGGGGCAAATCAGCTATGATCATATTGAATATCAGAGGAGAATTGAGAGGGCTGATAATTTACTATGTCCTTGAGATTTCACCACAATATTTGGGAATGATGAAATTCCTGCCTTTAATTTGCTGAGGCTGAGCTTGATTTGCCAAGATATTCCAGTATTCTTGGTGCCTCTGTGAGAACCCTGATCCTGAATCTGGGTATGTATGGAACTTAGTTGTTGGATGGGAGAGGGAATAAAGTACATCTTCAAAATTTGCAGTAATGTTTGAATAATGACATAAATGTTCAGTAAATATAATCTGTTTCAAATTACAAGATAATTATGTGAGGAATAAGAGCATGGCAATATAACAAGTATACTTTTCTGAAATTGTTATAAACAAAACCTCATGTAATTGCCTGTATTTTTCAGCTATCAAAACAAAAATCTAAAGCAATATGTTGCAATATTTCTACTACAATTTTCCTTTTAATTTGTTTGGTTCTTTTTGTGCTGACTTGTTATTCAGATTACATACAGCCAAGTGAAACAAAATGCTGTGTTCAATATCCTGGTAGTTATAATAGAATATTTATTCAAAACATCTCAGATCATAATTTTTCCTTGGGCATTACCTTAGGGTTGAAGATGACTGACTCCTGCTTTGTTTATTGAGAGTTCTATGTGTTAATCAAATAGTGAACAATAGGATGGGTAGGTGAGTAGTTAGATGCTATGCTTCATTTCCACCTACACAGGGATTCTGAATGAATGGTCTTAGCTACTAAATGCTGTCCTAATTGTTCCTCCTCACATAACAGTGGACCAGAGATTCACTGGAGTTTGGGAATGTTGCATTCTCAGAGGTCCTGAGCACAATCTTATTTTTTTTCTCTGGTCCATCTGGTAATTTCTTCTAGGAACAGATACTCTTTTCTGAGCACATTTTCAGGATCATAGTGCCAGACAAGTGAACAACATGGACTACCCAATGCAGTTAACTAACTACAACTAGGGCCTCAATGCTGAAGATACTAGCCAAGGACAAAATGTTGGCATTGGTTTATTTGCCCGGCTGCTAGTGAATTTTGATTTTGCAGCTATGGCTTTGGGTACCTGTCTGTTATATGTGTGGATCTCGGAACATCTCAGCCATATGAACTACTGCCATCTGGAAGACCATGAAATTTGTGCTAGGGTGATGTCAGTGATCTTCAGGAACCCTTCTCAAGTGAGAGTAGCTCTTGTCTGGAATTGCTGTTGCAGATCAGCTGTCATAGGCATCGATCCAGTGGCAAATGGGCCTAAGCTAATTGGAGACCAATTCTGCTGCATAGCTGTTTGCACGGTCACAGCTGTGAACTTGTGTGTAAAGTGCTAACCAGTAGATGTATGTACACTGTGTGTGTGTGTGTGTGTGTGTGTGTCTCACATAAGATGAGAAAACTTTTGTCCGCTGCTTCCCGTCTAGATTCACGTCAATGTCTTTACTTGACCTGTTCCCAGCTCTTGCTCTGAGCTGCATACTGGATACCATTTCCCATCAAGGATTACAAACCACATAAGTAACAGTGCCTCCAGGCCCCACTGTGTTCTATGTTCCAGCCTCTGGCTTTTGCTGCACATCTAATGTCACACTGATCTCCTGACCAATCTGCACTTTCAACTAAGGTTCATACAAGAAGGGGGTTTTAGTTGCATCAATTTTTTTGAAGTTAGACTCCCTAGGTCACAAAATAGACCACAGTTAACTATGATAAAAGACTGCAGCACAATGGCTCCCATCTCTGCAAATTTATTAGAAGTCACAGCAGCAACTTGGGTGTGATGTCAACGTATAGTCAATACATTGTTGGCCTTTAAGTGAGAAAGAAGCCTAAAGGGCACTTTGTCAACACTAAGTTATGGGTGACTCTAAAACATGCAACACACACATTTTTTAAAATTATATCTAACTTTAAATGAAAGGCTGATTTTTAAAAAATTATTTTAGCTCCAGTCTATCTCCGTGTACTTAAAGTAATATGACAAAGAACCTGAAACATCAAATGAAATGTAGAAAAACTTAGAACACATTACAGGCCCTTAGGCCCACAATGGTCTGCCAAACATGTACTTACTTTAGAAATTACCTTGTGTTACCCATAGCCCTCTATTTTTCTAAACTTCATGTACCTATCCAGGAGTCTCATAAAAGACCCTATTGTATCCACCTCCACCACTGTCACTGTCTGCCCATTCCACATACTCACCACTGTCTGTGTTTTAAAAAAAACTTACCCCTGACATTTCTTCTGTACCAACTTCCAAGCACCTTAAAACTGTGCCCTCTCGTGCTAGTCATTTCAACCCTGGGAAAAAGCCTCTGACTACCCACACAATCAATGCCTCTCATCAGCGTATACACCTCTATCAGGTCACCTCTCATCCTTCATCACTCCAAGGAGAAAAGGTCAAGTTCACTCAACCTATTCTCATAAGGCATTCTCCCCAATCCAGGCAACATCCTTGTAAATCTCCTCTGCACTCTTTCTATAGTTTCCACATCCATGTAGTGAGGTGACCAGAACTGAGCATAGTACTCCAAGTGGGGTCTGACCAGGGTCCTATATAGCTGTAACATTACCTCTCGGCTCTTGAACTCAATCCCACGGTCCATGAAGGCCAATACACCATATGTCTTCCTAACCACACAGTCAACCTACACAGCAGCTTATACTTTTGTGGTATTAGCAAGTAATTCAAGTTCTGCATGTAATAATGTTACCAAATGTCAGTTGTTATTGCGTAATTAAGTCTCTGAATAAACCGCAATAATACATTGATTGGTAATTCAGCTCTTAATTTAAAACAATCAAATTTTCTAAAAATGGAATGAATTTTGTTATTATTATATAAAACATGCATCTGTCTGTATCTGGCTGTAAGTGGTAAAGGACGGAACGTTAAACTCTGCTAATCTTTCTCATATTGCGAGCAAATAAAGAGTAGCATTAAAAATTACAAGGTTTTGTTAATTGAGGTAGAGAATTTCCAAAGGTTTAAATAGAACTGTGGCAAGAAATTGCTCGACAGTTTTAAAAAATCCTTAATGTTAAATATTTTTTTTAATAATTTGGGTAATGTTGGTGATAAATGCCCACAAACTGATCTAGAGTGTTGGTAGTAATGCTTGTACTTACTACAGGCTGGTGCATTGAATTGTTGTGGGTGTTAGTTACCAGCAGACTGAGGTCAAATTGAAAAGCAATTTTGAAAGATGTATTTTTTTAATACTGATTTTTTTTTTAGAAGACCTAAAGACTATGACCTTTGTTATGAACCCCGTAACTGGGTAACTTACCAGCAAAAATAGAGAGGTCCGTTGAAGTCTGATGGTACTATTTTTAACAGTATTTATTGATAAAGGGGCACAAAAATAAGATCAATGCAAACATACAGATAATTTACGTCGTCAATACTAAATCTAAAAGCGCGGGTATAATAATAATCAATAAGAAATAGCTGTATTGTTGTCTAGGGGTTAATGTACTGTCCGATGGAAATATAAGAGTCACTGTTAGTTCGTTCAAGCTGCAGTATTTTGGGGTTGAGAGAGAGAGACGGGTTAAACTTGCCCAGTTCTTTGATGATGCCAAACCTTCGAGTCTTTTGGGAGTTGGTTTCCCCGTTGTTAGCGAAAAGCCAGTCTCCTGTGGTAAAAGCCACCGGTTCCGGGGCAAATGGAACCGAACGCACGTGGCCTTCTCCCTACTGGCTTCCGCTATTACGGGATCGCTAACGTTTCTTCTGATGCGTCTGAGGGGCTGTTTCCACAGACCCTCTTTTATCCTGACTCACAGGGTCTCAGATGTCAATCATGTTGGGGTGAGGCAATCCCTCCCTCAACCAGCCTACTTTGCCTGAGGGCTTCCACGTAGCACAGTATTGCAATACACGTTCGTTTCCAAGAGACAATGGCCGTTTCCCGTAGCTTTATATCGCCGGGGGGGGGGGGGGGGGAAAGCAAGACATTCCGCACGTCTCTCTCTCATTTCCTGGGTCTCCTGACCCAAGTCAATAGTGATCTTGCAATTCTCACAAAGGAGGGGGCTACCCCGCAACCTTCGGCCCCTCAGAGCTGTGGTACATTCATAACACCTTGTACATGAATACACATATATGCTCTGTAGATTGGGTAGTATAGTGGTTCCAGTTAACTGGGCCATTGATTAATCATTACAGCCACTTATTTGGGGCAACTATTTTTATAAAAAAAACACCAAAACAAATTGAGAAAATTGCTGGAAATCCCTGCATTTATTTGGGACACTATATGCTTAATTTTGGCAAGAGAATTGCCAAACAGATACTAACTACCATCAGTGTGTGCACTTCTGTGGCCATTAGACACTACATAATGCTTAAAGTGAACAGTTCTTAAATAACATCAGTTGCACACATTTGTGTTCAAAAAGCAGTGATTTTTGTTACTGATAGTTGGCGAGAAATAAGCTGTAAGACTATTCCAAACTTTTGCTCACTGGTGGTTTCAAGTATTCATTACTTCAAGTAAAGAACTATAAATTTGAAGCTATTGTTACGAACCCCGTAACTGGGTCACTTACCAGCAAAGATAGAGAGGTCCGTTGAAGTCTGATGATACTATTTTTAAAAGTATTTATTAGTAAAAATACACAAAAATAATATCAATGCAAATATACAGATAATATAAGTTGTCAATACTAAATCTAAAAGTGTGGGTATAATAATAATCAAAAAGAAATAAGCTCTATCGTTGTCTAGGGGATAATGTATTGTCTGATGGAAATATAAAGTTCACTCAGTTCATGCAGGCTGCAGCCTTTGGGGACCGCTGGGTTTGCAATGGTTGGAGAGAGAGAGAGTTTTGGGAGAAAAACTTGCCGGCTTTCCTTTTATGATCTCGATCCATCGAAGTCTCGTTGGTGTGGCCATTCACCTGTGGCCTCTTCTTTAGTTAAGCCGTTCTTCCGTGGTGAGCCTGCCAATCCCAGGCAAGGGAAGGACGCAAAAGAGCCCCCCACCAGCTGTCGCTATTAAACGCTGTCACGGGATTTCTAGCGTTTCTCCTGGTGCGTCTGAAGGGGTTGTTCCCCAGACCCTCTTTTATCCTTACTCAGATGTCAATCAGGTTGGGATGATGCAATCCCTCAACCAGCCCACTCTGGTTGTCCCTGAGGGGCTTCAATGAATAGTACAGTACTCAATACACAATTCCGTCTCCAAGAGACAATAGCCGTTATCAATGGTTTTGTTTCGCTGAGGCCAGGACACATTCCAAACCTTGTGGATTCTGCGTGTCTCTCTCTCATTTCCTGGGTCCCAGACCCGAATTAATAGCGATCCTCAAAAAGGAGGGGGCGACTTTGTACCCTTTGGCCCCTCAGAGTTGCGGCACATTCGTAACACTATCAACAGTCATCTTGAATATTACAATGAATGTGAAGATTTGGAGGATGCATTCCTTGGTAGCATTATATGAAGGCAGCCCATTATCTGCACTAGGTGTCAACACTGATTTTGCTCATTGTGTATACTGGATGAATTCCTCTGATAATTATTAGGGACTTGTACAGTTTTATAATACTATAGTACTATTGGTAGTGTTCAAGTTTGTTCTGTATTTCATTTAAATACATAATTTGTTACTCAATTTGTCCTTGTTATACCTATTTTTAGCTATTTCCTTGATATTTCGGCTAATTGGTGCAACCACTTAATTAGGCCAATACGCACTGGTCTCAATGTGTCCCGAATAATCAGAATCCACTGTATTTGTCGATGGAACAGTGCTAACATTTTGACTTCATCACCTTTTTATCTGGTCTCATCTTGAAATATTTTTTCTCTTCCTATAGAAGCTGACTGACTTTGTATATCTCTGGAATTACAGTGAATTTTTTTTGTAATTCTGTCAAGCATCTTCAGTCAAGGGCTTGTTGATTGATGAACATTGCAATTATTTTGTACAGGAAGCTACTGCACATTGGGTCATACTTTATTGCCTCAGGTTACTCCAGCGGTACAATGATGAACACTGTGCTGTTAGTGCACCAGCCGAATGCTGGCCAAAACCTTGCTATGCCAATTCAAGGAGGACATCAGTACAGCTTTCATTATCACTTGTAGAGAAGGTTTTCAAAATTATAATAGTGTTTTCTGGTGTGATTTTTCATGTGAGATTGAACAGTAATTGTTTCATCACCTTAATAAATAAGGCTTCCTTAATTTGCAGAGTTCAGCCTCTTTGCACTTGATTCTGTTACCACTTTGGTGCTGTGTACGCCGTGGTGAGAGAGATTGCAGTTTCTACTGTTAAATCTTATTTTTTTTAAATACATGGTTAATTAGTATTTCTCAAACACATAAACTTAAACATCTTAATGGTTTTAAGAGATGTGTCATTTTGCATTTGAGAAAGCAAACCAATGTGAAAAGCATTAAAGGATATCACTCTGGGAGCATCCTATGTGCAAGCAAAAAAGGCTTTCTTGCTATACAAGGACCTGAACAAAACTGAAGTATAGAAATGCTGTAAAAACTAGCCAGTCAAGCAGCATTTGTGAAAGAAGGAAACAGGCAATGTTTTAGGTGAGTTACCCCTTCCCCAGAATGGCAAAGAGTGGAGCATTTACCATTTTCAAAGCAGGACTGGTGGAAGGAATGAGTTGTCAAATAAAGTACTGAATTTGCTTCATGGAAGTTACTATAAATAGGTAGGTTAAGTTAGGTTATTTGTTTTGGTGTCATATCTGGTTACCAACTCCTTATTGGATTCTGCACCTCACATTCTGTCGTCGTAATAATTTTAGTTCTTTAATCAGTCTATTTTATCATCACTTTTTAATGCGGATGTGCAAATCAAAATGAACCTATGTTTTGGAAAGCCTTATTGTTTAGACTAAAACTACAGAAATGGGCATGTGCCAATGATTTTTTCGTCAGTCATTTGTATATTAAAGATACCATTGTTAACAAAATTGTTAGTTAACAATAAATCACTCTTTTATCAGACTACCCCCACCCCCATTAATCTGCGTGAAACCCACTAAATAACTTTACAATGCACAGGGGATGTGGGCCTGAGAGGATATATCAATGTGAAAATGCTTGACTCATTGTCCTGTATTCTATTTCTGCAGCACTGAACATTATGGATATTATAAGCGGAATTGAAAGAGCAGTATATTTTATGTAGTTGTCTATGTGCGTGAAAACTAATGCACATGATTTTTTTCAGTAAATGCAAATTCTAGCATTTGGAATTATCTAAGAGATTTAGTTGTTCAATTGCTTTTGATTTTATTTTACTTGATTTTGTACCACACAATAAGTGTATTTCGAGGTTAATAATTTAATTCTGTTTCATTGTAGGAGAAGGCCTGAAATTTGCTGTGGCGTAAAGGTTCAAAACGGTGGACAAGCTGGCAATGTCAAGGGTGCCAACACCCCCTCCGCCTGGAGAAATGTCTAGTGGACCTGTGGCAGAGAGTTGGTGTTACACCCAGGTACAGTACACCCCAGAAGTTCTGTGACTGATTATAAAGTCATGACAGTGGAACCGAGATTTTCGGTGGAAAAGAAGAACAGCAAATTTAAGTGTTGTGACATTCACCTGACTTTAAATTGGAACTGTTTTTCCTCATAGTTAGGCATGAACAGTGGACAACTTTGTGAACAAATGTATGCTCTACAGTGCAATCAAGGATTCCCAAATGGACACAAGTAAATATAGTTTGTTTGGTGGTTACATACTACTTGAGGCATACACTCCTGATTCATTGTAAATGTAGTGCATTATCTGTTGGAAAAGCAGGTGATCCCTACAGGCAAAATGCAGGACGAAAGTGAAAGAAATGATTAAGGACTGACTGGAGTTTGCTGAAGGAAGAACTGAGCTGTTTCACTTTTTAGTTTTCTATTCTGTCTTCAGGCAGCCTTTTATTTTGGCATTAATTCTTAACATAGAATAATACAGCACATTACAGGCCCTTCGGCCCACAATGTTGTGCCGTTCCTCAAACCCTGCCTCCCATATAACCCCCCACCTTAAATTCTTCCATATACCTGTCTAGTAGTCTCTTAAACTTCATTAGTGCCTCCACCACTGACTCAGGCAGTGCATTCCACGCACCAACCACTCTGAGTGAGAAACCTTCCTCTCATATCCCCCTTGAACTTCCCTCCCCTGTACTGAGCGGTGGTGCCCTGGCGAAGAGGCGCTGGCTGTCCGCTCTGTCTATTCCTCTTAAAATCTTGTACACCTCTATTACGTCTCCTCTCATCCTCCTTCTCTTCAAAGAGTAAAGCCCTAGCTCCCTTAATCTCTGATCATAATCCATACTCTCTAAACCAGGCAGCATCCTGATAAATCTCCACTGTACCCTTTTTAAAAGGGTATTTTTAAATTTTATTTTATTTTTATTATATTTTATTTTTATTTTTTAAACAATCCAAGATTGTTGTATTGATATTTCACATAATCTTGGTGCTTTTCATTTTTGTTTCTGATTATATCATTTCATATTGAATTTTCTGTTACTCAAGCTTTTCATTTTATTGAATTTTACATGCTTTATTACTGGGAATTTCATAAAGTTTAATCTCTGATTAATCAAACTAGGCAACAGAACTGAAATGAGTAATCTCTATCAGGTTGTTAAATCTTTTTTAAACTATCTATTTGAAGTCTGTAGGCTGGATTAGAAGAGCAGACAACATGGCTGTGCCAGATAGACATCGAAGGAGCAGAGTTATGATTGTAAAATAAGAGCAAATTATTGTTTTTGCAGAAGGGATTAATATAGTTCAGCATTTAATTACTTGTTCAATTAGATCAACATTATGTCTTGTCCAAAGGGCCTGTTATATATTCCAAAACGAACAGATGGTTCTGAACCCTCTTGCAGTCTAGGTACAAACGATCCCAGGACACTAGGTGGGAAAATAGCTGAGAGATTTATTGTCTGATCAATATTACTAAAGTAAATAATTTGGTCATTATTGAATTATCTGTGCCATTTCCTGTTTTATAATAGTGACACAGCTCAAAGCATTTTATTGATTCTAAAGTGCCCTGGGATGTCCTTGCATTTATACACTATGTTTTCTGAAATGTTATATTTTTTAAAAATCATGTTGAAGTTTATATTTAGCCAGGGAGTGTTACAGTGCCCATTTCCCCGTGAAGGATTTTGAATCGTGGCATTGGTTGAGCCCTAAATAAGCATTAGTGCTTGTAATTAATGAATAAGTGATACCAAAGCACCTATCAAGACAAGTGCAGCTAATTGGATGGTTTTGGTTTTACTTGGTTTGTCGAGATATGTTATTCTCAAGCAAATTTCACCCACAGTCAATGTCAGTGCTGGAATTTTACCGGGATAACTTGGTTAGAAGAGTAACTTCAATTCAATACTTTTAATAATGGATGACAGGTGATTTTGAAATAAGGGCCTGGGAAGGACTGAAACAATGAGCAGCAATTAGTGTACCCTCATGTAGGCACCCAAATGTGTTGGATCAGATGTATGACAGGTGGTTTCCTTAATCAGTTTGTTCAGAAACAATGAGGGAACAAGCAATTTTAGATCTAGTATTGTGTACTGAGAAAGCTTTTATGAATACACATATATAAAAAGACAAAGATGAATGTGCTTCCCCTGTAGACTGAGACAGGTGAAAGTATGTAGTGTAATAAAGAAATGGCATAGAAATTAAATAGATATTTTATTTTTGACTTGAAAAGAACACTAAACTCCCCTGTACTGAATTGTGTATCTAGAGTAAATGAGTTCAAATAAATTCACATTTGGGGAAAAGTGGAGAAAATTAATAGGTCTGAAAGAAACCCCTTAACCTACAGGCCGGCATCTTAAGATTTAAAGGAAATGATAATGAATATAGAACATAATACCAGATATTTTCAAAATTCCAGGTTCTGGAACTGATTTTGTAGTTTGGAAGCTAGAACGAAGGATGTTTTGGAGTATTTGGATAATAAATTAGTTGTAGGTGACTGGAAATATGAAAAGGAATGAGCATTTGATAAATCTGTTATTGAGAGCAAGTCATTTGAGTTATTTAGATTTCCGGGAGGCCTGAAAGGAGCAGAATTAGACCATTTCGCCCATCGAGTCTGCTCCACCATTCCATCATGGTTAATTTATTATCTCTCAACCCTAATCTCCCCATAACCTTTGACACCTTGACTAATCAAGAAACTGTCAACCTTTGCTTTACGTATGTTCAATGACTTGGTCTTCTCAGCCATTCGTGGCAAGGAATTCCACAGATTCACCTCCCTTGAGTGAAAGAAATTCCTCCTTATCTCTGTGCTAAATGATTGTTCCTCTATTCTGAGACTATGCCATATAATCTTAAGACTCCCCACCCCCATAGAAAACAACTTCTCCATATCCACTCTTCCATTCTATCTAGGCCTTTCAATATTTGATAGGTTTCAATGAGAACCCCTCCCATTTTTCTAATCTCCAGTGAGTACTACAGGCCCAGAGCCATCAAATTTTCTGCATACGTTAACCCTTTCATTCCTGGGATAATCTTAGACAATTGATAATAGGTGCAGCAGAAGGCCATTCGGCTGAGCCAGCACCACCATTCAATGTGATCATGGCTGATCATCCACAATCAGTAACCCATTCCTGCCTTCTCCCCATAGCCCTTGGCTCCGCTATCTTTAAGAGGTCTATCAAACTTTTTCTTGAAAGCATCTAGAGAATTGGCCTCCACTGCCTTCTGAGGCAGAGCATTCCATAGATCCACAACTCTCTGGGTGGAAAAAGTTTTTCCTCAACTTTGTTCTAAATGGCCTACCCCTTATTCTTAAACTGTGTCCTCTGTTTCTGGACTCCCCCAGCATCGGGAACATGATTCTTGCCTCTAACGTGTCCAATCCCTTAATAATCTTATATGTTTCAATCAGATCTTTTCTCATCCTTCTAAATTCCAGTGTTCAAGCTAAGTCGCTCCAATCTTTCAACATATGACAGTCCCGCCATCCCGGGAATCAACCTCATGAACCTACGCTGCACTCCCTCAATAGTAAGAATGTCCTTTCTCAAATTTAGAGACCAAAACTGAACACAATACTCCAGGGCCCTGTACAACTGCAGAAGGACCTTTTTGCTCCTATACTCAACTCCCCTTGTTATGAAGGCCAACATGCCATTAGCTTTCTTCACTGCCTGCTGTACCTGCATGCTTACTTTAAGTGACTGATGAACAAGGACACCTAGATCTCGTTGTACTTCCCCTTTTCCTAACTTGACACCATTCAGATAGTAATCTGCCTTCCTGTTCTTGCCACCGAAGTGGATAACCTCACATTTATCCACATTAAACTGCATCTGCCCATCCACCCAACCTGTCCAAGTTACCCTGCATTCTCCTAACATCCTCATATTTCGTACTGCCATCCAGCTTTGTGTCATCTGCAAATTTGCTAACGTTACTTTTAATCCCTTAAATTACCTTTAATCCCATTTTCATGAACCTCCTCTGGATTATCACCAATGACAACACATCTTGTATGAAGGGCCAAGAATTGATCAGAATACTCCAAGTGTGGTCTGATGAATGCCTTATAAAGGCTCAGCATTACATCTTCCCTTTAATATTCTAGACTTCTCAAAATGAATGCTAACATTACATTTGCTTTTCTTTCCATCGACTCAACCTGCAGGTTAACCTTCAGGAACTCTCAAATGCCTTCTACCTTTTTGATTTTTGAATTTTCTCCCTGTTTAGAACATAATCTACTGTATATTCCAGAGTATAAGCCAACCTCCGCCCCCCCTCCCTATTTTCAAGGTTAAAAAAGTGACTTTTTCTTTTTACCATTGTATAAGCTGACCCCTTTTCTAGAGGTTTTTGATTTAACCAGAAAAGATCACAAGATCTCACATGCTGGTACTCAGCTTTGCCGGATCCGGAACTGGGAAATTTTGTGAACCAGTACCTGCTAAGAAAACAGGCCTAGCCATTGTAGAGCGTTATAAGCAAATTCTTAATAAATAAATCAGGGAGGGAAATTTTGGATTAGGTCTCCAATGGCAAAGGATCCTCTGAAATGTAACCCCCGTGAAACCATTTAGCACCTATCATAATCTCGTTAAAACATAACATGGGGCGGCAGGATCAATACGTCTATTCAGTATTGAGTTTGTGACTGTCATGTGCAAAAGATTAAAATGAATGCGATATGATGCTGGCTTCAAGCTGAAGGTTGTTGATTTTGCTAAAGGAACAAATAATTCTGCAGCCGCTAAGAAGTTCAGTGTAAATGAGAAGCAAGTGAGAGAGTGGAGAAAGGCAGAGGACACGCTGAGAGAAATGCCAAAGATGAAATGTGCAAACTGTGGGAAAACATGCCAGTGGCCAGAACTAATTTAATATCTATTCCCCTTGAAATAAATGACAACATTGCGTTTGCCTTCTTTACCACAGACTCAACCTGCAAATTAACTTTCTGGGAGTCTTGCAGAAGGACTCTTTAGTCTCTCTGCACCTCTGATGTTTAAACCTTCTCCACATTTAGATAATAGCCTGCACAATAGTTTTCCAAAATGCTTTCTATTACACTTCGCAACACTTCCATCTGCCACTTTATTCACTGCCCTGGCAGTGTTACAGGTGTCCCCCTCTTTCCAAACGTATGATTTACGCAACTTTGCTTTTATGAAGGATTTAAATTAGTAGCTGTTTTCGCTAACCGGAAGAGGATTTTCGCTTTTACGGAAAAAAACGCCTGCTTTAAACTTGTGTTTACCACGAGAAAGAATAAAGGGGAATAGATACTAAATCAAAGGTATAATGCTGAGGTTTTAAAAGACAGTAGTTAAGCCACACTTGAAATATTGTCAACAGTTTTGGGTTCCATATCTCAGAAAGGATGTATTACCATTGGACAGAGTCCAGAAGAGGTTCACAAGGATAAATAGCATGGGAGGAGTGTTTGGCAGCTTTGGGCCACTGGAATTTGGAAGAATGCTGGGGGATCTCATTGAAACATAGCAAATGTTGAAAAGATTGGATAAGGTAGATGTGGAGAGGATGTTTCCTATGGTGAGAGTAACCAAAACTAGAGGGCACAGCTCAAAATTGAGGGGCAACCTTTTAGAACAGACGTAAGGAGGAATTTATTTAGCCAGAGTGTGGTTAATCTGTCAGAGACTGTATTGGAGGCCAAGTCCATGGGTATATTTAAGGCAGAAGTTGATAGTTTCTTGATCGGTCAGGGCATCAAAGGATATAGCGAGAAGGTAGGCATTTGGGGTTGAGTGGGATCTGTGATCAGCCTTGATGGCATGGCGGAGCAGACTCGATGGGCTGAAAGGCCTGATTCTGCACGTATGTCTTATGGTCTTCTACCACAGGTAGAAGAATTTAGAATTGGGGGTAGAAGTATTCTCATGCCTGCTCCACAATTTATCAAGGTGACAGTTGATGTACCCCATCCCATTTTTCCCATATTAACATTTTCCTTGATTTTCTTAATCTATAAAAATCTAACAATCTCTTCCTGAAATATCAGAATCAGTTGAGATTCTGCAGGCCTTTTGAGTAGAAAATTGTGAAGATTCAGAACTCTCTGAATAAAGTCTCTGAAGAAATTTCAGAAGGTGGCTGGTGATGAGAGATAATAGAGGCACTTGCAATTTTTGTATATTTCCATATTCTAGAGTGTTTCCCACTGATTGGAAGGTATCAAAAGTAATCCCAATATTTAGGAAAGGGAAGAGAAAAAATAAGAACTACATCTGTAAGAACTACATCAGCCTAACATCTGTAGCAGGGAAATCCTAGAACACATTTTCTCAACCTTTTTTACTCTGGCAGAACCCCTGAAATAATTTTCAGGTCTCGGGGAACCCCTGTGTAAAAATAATTTATTAAACCTACAGTTCACGATACGTTAACAATTTGCAGATATAATAACACAAAATTAATTGTCAATGCTCTTTTGAGTAGAGAATGAATTTTTAGCCGATCTTTCTAGAAAGAAGCAGGTAGTTAAGCTTAGCTTAACTTTCTTGAAGTTGATCTCTTTCTTTCCCTTTCATAAATTTTAAAAACTCATAAGGAAAATATAATAAATTTCTGTTAAATAACTGGCTTAAGCCAAATGGGACTTAATTTTTCTAAAGGTAAGTTCAGTAGATTTAATTTAAATATGTTACGTATTCAGGCAACAATAAATATGAGTTCGGCAAGGGTTTTTTTTATAACAAACAACACGTTTATTAAACACAGAAAACAAACCCCCCAAAAGTAAACAAACACTAACGCAACCGGAAACAGCTGGTGAGCGGCAGCCCAAACAGTTCTTAAAGTGATATTGCAAAAACAGTTCTTAAAAGTGGCATTGCCAAAAACAGTTCTTTAAAGTGATATTGCCAAAATCAGTTCTGTAAAGTGGTATTGCCAATTGTTCGATATGCTCACGGTCCATTTTAAAAGGAGAGACTTTATAGACGACTTAAATTCTCTTTCACGTCGCTTGCTTTCGATCCCTGACGTCGAACTTCCCACGAAGAATTCATGAAACAGAACGGCTTAAAGGCACAGACCTATCCTTCTCCACTACCTTCAATCCTTTCTAGTTAAACCTAGGGATTAACGCGAAGATAGTCAACGAAATCCTTCCAAATAAGGATCAAGCAAAAGTCGCCCCCGTTTCACCGTAGAAAGCGATTCTCCTGATCTTTAACTTCCGAACTTCCAATCTTCACTCTCCACTAATTTTCTCGAACTAGCAGAATCGTAAAGAACCTGCTGGCAATGACCTTTTAAACTTTAGGCATTAAATAAAAACTTCATCCTTCAACTAAACTGCGTCATCACTTAAAACATACAGTGGCATGAAGTCAACCTGGCAAATCCAGCCACGAACTGCCCCTCCTCACAGAGTGGGGTCTACCTTTTATAACCTATAAAAAAAACCGTCACATGATCTCTACTGGCGGGAAAATGACGTCATTCCACCATCACAAGACCATCACCTCATGTCCAGTACAGCTTCAACCCCAGTCACATGACAAGGGCTCCACTGTCATGTGACACGAGTACGTAACAAATAAAGGTTGCAAAATGATTTTAATGTTATTTACAACATGCAAATTAATTGACATGGTTGAACAGTAGTTATTAAAAACCTTAATCCAAAGCAATATGAATAAAAATATAAGCTAAGACACAATTTTAATCAAGGCTTTGAAAAAACGTTTTCTTACTAAGTGACATAAGGCTCAAATATAGGCCTATCATGTGAAACCTGTGCCTTTTTGCTGCACAAGTATTCAGCTCTGAGTTGAACTTAAGGTCAGCACACATGGGTTTCATCTTCAACTGAAATGAAATGCTCTTGGTGCTTGTTAAACAAGAAAAAGCTTGCTCCCACATGTAAGAAGTTAAAAACTGCAGCATCATGTGCAGGATACTCTTTCACAGAAATCCTGAACTTATCCACTGGCAGGGTTTGTAAATCTCATCTTAAGTGTACAATCTCAAAGTTGCTCTTCTTCTCTCAAAGTGAAGTTCTCAGGCTGAGCAGAAGATTCAGAGAAAGGGTCCCTCCCCAGTTATACATTTGTGTTAAAAGGGAGGAAAAATACTGTTCAATTTTGTTCTGCAGTTTTTTCAGGTGGTTTTGAAAACTTTATGATATCCTTTCTCACTCTCAAGCCCAAGCAGCAGTGCAAAAGTTTCAAGATTTCCTTTCTGCAACAAAATTTTTCCAAAGGTTCAGTTTCCCTTTAAATCTAAAAATCTTATCACTTAATTCAAAACATTTTCTGCAAAAACTTGTTCAACTGGTTCATATGATGAAAAATGTCTGTTAAGTAGGCTAGTTTTTGCAGCCATTCTTCATCTTCAAAGCACCCAGCAAAATCTGGCCTCCTATTTTTTTTGAAAGTACTCCTTCAATTCACCTTTCAGCTCAAACACCCTGTTGAGAACTCTTCCTCAGCTGAGCCCCTGGATTTCTGTATGTAGTAAGAGATTGGTATGCTCTTTGTCCAGGTGTTGACACAGTTTCTTTAAACATTCTCGAGTGAACTGGTCTTTGTTTAATAAAGTTAACCTTTTTTGTAGCATCATCCAAAACTTTTTTATTTCATCTCCAAGCGTTTTTGACATCACACCTCTGTGAAGAAAGCAGGGTGTTGTGACAATGTCAAGATTTTTTTATAACAAGACAAGCAGAATCTCTCATGGAGGCAATCATCGATAGGGCACCATCAGAACAGATGGCAACACAGTTCCTCCAAGACAGACCTTTTGTTTCCAGATACAAAGACAAACCATTAAATATAAGTTGGCCTTTGCTTGCTTTGGGCAGCTCATCGCAACAGAAAAAGTGTTCTTGTATTGTGTGTTTGTTGTTGCACCAGTGCAGTGAAATGACTCCAGCTGTAATTCTTCATCATTTACCTATCAGAATTGTTCGTAGGCCTAGGCCTAGAATCCTCCTCTTCCATCTCACATCTCCTCTTCAAAAATTGCCATATCGTGCTGACTTTAGACTGAAAATTTCCCTTCGATTTTCTACTGCACCTGTAGTTTGTTTGTTCCCATAACAAACAATGTGGTGCATAAGGGGAGGTTGAGGGAAGTTGTTTGGGGAGTAGAGGCTGACGTCAGCACAAGTTGGGCAAGTCCATTCAATGCTTGGAAAAAGCACTTCATGCTTCTCATCAGCTTACCATCCTCCGCTCCGAGCAATACAGTGATCACCTCCCCTATCTTACATCAAAAACTGAGAATGGACTCAACCAAATAAACCCGGTCCTGCTGTGCAGTGCCATGCTGGACTGAGACCTCTAACGAGATTGCTAACGAAGCTGCTCAGTCACTGCCCACTACTGCGAGCACTGGCATCGCACGTCATGCGAAATTCAGAAACTGTAGTTACACGGGAGGTTGGTGTGGTCACACCTATTGTGTAGGATTTCAGTCTCCTTTCATTAAAGCAAACTGATATTCTTGCACAGAGTGTAGGGAAGATTTACTAGACTGCTTTCAGTGATTGTGAGCTTGCCATTGAATAGACAAAGGAGTATTCTCCAGACTTCAGATCTCATTAAAGCGTAAGACCCAATAGACTGCATGTATGGAGGATGTTTCCCCAGGCTGAGTCGTCGCCATTACAGAATGAGTGGTAGGAAATTTAATGACTAGGCTGAGAAGTATCTTAACACAGAAGAGAGTTGAAATTTTGTACCCTGAAGTGCAGAGGGAGCATGGGAACAAAGGCTTTGACAAAAGGGAACACAGGGAACATCATCTCGGTCCCATACCAAACTACTGGGGTTTCTGAGTGGTTGGAGAGTGGATTATCAAAATGTTACTGAGGACAGTACGGAAAATGGTGTTGATGTATAAGGTCATGTTGATCTTGATATTGAGGAGCAGAGAGGATTTTACAGACCAAATGGTTCATGTCTCCTGTTTTTTTATGTTGAATGTAACTTGGAGGATTGCATTACTTAAAGAGTGTGACTATAGGAATAAGTGACTAATGAATGTTTGAAGTGCATTTTTTTCCCTTTCAATGTATATCACTTAATTCTTTAGCTGTTTGGCCTTTGACCTGAGCTACTTCTAGGATCTTCTGTTATCATTTAGGGTTTGCTGTTGCCATATCCCACCATAGTAAGTTGTGGGAATTGCCCAAATTTGTTTGTCCAGAGACCAGTAAATCTTCCACTAATCTGGAGGCAGTTCTAAGGACAGTAAATTTCCTTTCCCAAAGGGTGTTGAAGAGCCAAGTAGCTGCAGCTGATATTGTTATTTCTAACTGCTGTGTATTGATACTGTTATACATAATAGAAATATACAGTCACCAGAGTGCAGTACACAAAAGCATTGCAAAAGCTGTAAGGCTTTGCTCAAACAATTATAACTTCCAAGGGAAGAACAGATGTGCATTATAGTTGCCCAAACAAGAGAAAATCTGCAGATGCTGGAAATCTGAGCCACACACGCAAAATGCTGGAGGAACTCAGCAGGGCAGGCAGCATCTAAGATAGCATTCAGGCCGTAACGTCAGCTGTACTTTTTTTCATAGGCTGCCTGGCCTGCTGAGTTCCTCCAGCATTTTGTGTGTGTTGCTCTGATTCTGTGCCACCTGTGTACTTTGCACTGGCTTGCTGACCAGCCAGATCTACAATTATTATAAGACATAAATTGCAAAGAAATATAATCAATGTTTTTAGATTCTGTCTAGTTTTGTGAAGATTAAGCTATGAAATAAAAGCAGGATATTCCAATGTCTGGGATCCACAAATGCTGATTTCATTGTCTTCAGATGCTGCCCATTTATCTGTAACTAAGCTTCCTTTGATAGTGTGACACCTCAAAGAATTGCAAATTCATTGCCTGCTATGTGTAAAATAGCTACATCGAAAGCTTACTTTAGTAGTCATACATACATGGAACAACTTGTTATCCTGTTATGCACTAGAAAATGCAAAATATTTTCAGCAATATTTTTTAAACAAGAAGCACATTGAAGTGTTTTTGGATGATGCAAAATTTGACATTTTTTAATAAACAGTTCATTGACTGTGAGACACTGGGATACGTGTAAGAGTGAAAAACTTTTTAGGTTCTGACCAAATTCAACATATCGCATGCCTAGCCGCTATGTTGTATAGTGCTGTACAAATTTTTTTTTCAGTATTCATTCTGTGGAATGATGGGTTGTTGCAAAGCCCAGCATATTCTTCTTTTGAAGAAGATGTTGTGAGCTTTGAAGATATTACCACAATGTTGTAAGGTAGAGGAATCGGGCATTTGGACCAGTAATGAAGAGCAATCCTTGCAAGTTTCCCCTTTGTTGTTTTGCTGACTATGATGTCCTTCTATAACTTCTTGACCAAAGCTTAATAACGCCTTTTGTTTAATCCTGTTCCGCATCAGAGGAAGTTTTACTTAACGTAAATTCCGGACTATAAGCCGCTACTTTTCTCCCACGCTTTGAACACTGCAGCAACACTGCGGCCTATACTACGGTGCGGCTAATGCATGTTTTTTTTCATGCCGCCAAAAACATTTTGCCTCGTAACAGTAGACTGTTATGAATCCCGTAACTGGAGAACTTACCAGCAAAGATAGAGAGGTCCGTTGAAGTCTGATGTCACTATTTTCAAACGTTTTATTTATAAAGGGACACAAAAGTAGGGTTAATACATACATTCAGATAGTGCACCTCGTCAACACTCAATCTAAAGCGCGGGTATAGTAATACTCATCATTGAGCTCTGCTGTTGTCTAGGGGTTAATAGATTGTCCGTTGGAAATATAAAAGTCACTCAGAAAGTCTGCCGGCCTCAGCCCGTTGGAAATCGCTGGGTTTCACGTGGGGCGACCGAGAGAGAGAGATTGGGGGAGAAGAGGAAGAACTTGCCGAGTCTTGATGAATCTTCCGTGAAACCGGGGGAGCGTTGGTTTCCTCTCCCCGATGTTAGTTAAAAGAGGTTTCCTGTGATTCCAGCCACAAATTCCAATCCCGGAATCTAACGCACGTGGCTTCCTTCAGAATGGCTTCCCGCTGCTGCGGGACCACCCTCTCGTGTCTTCTTGGTGCATCTTGAGGGCTGTCCCCCTGAGACTCTCCTTTATACTTCCTCACGGGGTCGCAGGAGTCAATCAGGTTGGGATGATGCAGTCTCTCTCTCAACCAGCCCACCTTGCCCGAGGGCTTTTCCCGTGGTCTCCATGAGACAATAGTCTCTGTCGCCTTATTCTGTATCCCGGGTGGAACGTGCAATTTGTATTGTTATGATCCCAGCCCCCTCCTTTGTGAGAATCGCAAGAGCACCCGCCGAAAGGTGTGGGGGGGGGGTCAGTAGACCCAGTCGGGGAGAGAGAGAGAGAGAGAGAGAAATGTGTCAAATTGCAGGTCCCACCAGGGATACAGAATAACAACAGCGACTATTGTCTCTGAATGTTTGTATTAACCCTACTTTTGTGTCCCTTTATAAATAAAACGTTTGAAAATAGTGACATCAGACTTCAACGGACCTCTCTATCTTTGCTGGTAAGTTCTCCAGTTACGGGATTCGTAACAGCACGTTTCTCTCTCTCTCTCTCTCTGACTGGGTCTACTGACCTCCCCCCCCCCCCCTCGACAGGTGCTCTTGCGATTCTCACAAAGGAGGGGGCTGGGATCATAGCAAGACCAATAAAATTGATGAGTAGTTCACAGAGGTCCAATGAAATTGTACGATAAATCAAGCGCACTTTCACAATTAAATTATTGTAAATCAGTCATTTGTACTCGCCCCCATCAACATGGAAAACACTCGAAGAAAAGCATATGATGCAGCTTTTAAGTTAAAGGCGATCAATAACTTTTCCTGGTAGACTGCAGTATATATATTTTTTTACCAGTCGTTAGGAGATATTGGAATGTTGTTCGTGCACTGTTCAGTAAAAAAGTATATGCAACGTAATTTGTGTGTTACCGATACGTAGGTATATTTAAAAGTAGCTGTGTTACAGGCACTGTTCGAAAAAAAAGCATTTGCAATATGTATTTGTTTATGTTACCATACGGATTTAATTAAAAGTAAAAAAATCCTCACGTGTAATATCTTTCTGTGTAAATATCTCATATTACAACGTGGGACACCTGCGGCTTAAAATCCGGTGCGGCTTGTACAAGTACAAAATTGATTTTCTTTCTAAAATTAGAGCGTGCGGCTTTTAATCAGGTGCGCTCTGTAGTCCGGAATCTACGGTACATATTTGTGTGTGTGTGTGAGGAGAGAGAAGTATGCTTGCTGGAAAGCTAACAAATCATGTGAGATGTCTTGATTCCACTTGTGAATGAGATTATCACCGTTCAATGCTTGGCAATCTACTTAACCATTTTATTTTTATTGTTGCTTTCAAATGCTTTCTTTTGATTAATATTTAGGTAAAAGTGGTGAAGTTCTCCTACATGTGGACCATCAATAACTTTAGCTTTTGTCGAGAGGAAATGGGTGAAGTGTTAAAGAGCTCAACTTTCTCATCCGGCCCAAATGATAAAATGAAGTGGTAAGTTTTATTTCTATCTATTGAAACAGTGTAAAACACATGTACTCTGGTCATCTTAATCAAAGAAAATTATATGAATGGAATATAGGTAATAATTCAATAGTGCTGACTAAATTTACATTTGACTGTACTCTGAGCAGATGTAATCTGGACACCTAGTAATGGCTTCAAAGACTCCATTATTTGAAAGCTATATATACTTTTGGCAGCAAGTAAAATTATTTGTAAATCACTGTAAAGTAGCTGATTTTATTTCTCAACACTCTCCAGATAGAATTACAAATATTGTGTTTAACTGTATGCAAATTTAATGTGCTGATTTGGGTAGAAAGGATAGTGTTGAAAAATCCTGATGTGTAGTATTTGTGATTGGTTCTGTTCTCACTTTGGAGAGCAGATTGACCTACTCCTGACTGCCACATCATCTTATTTATTTGGGATCCATAATAATATGCATTTGATATGCAATTCTCTCTTCTCCACCTGTTCTTTTATATGTAATACATGGTCGGCTTGCAACAAAACTTTTTTTTGCTTTCAATGAATTTTGGTGAGTGATGGTTCATTGTGTATTTGGTGATAACAGCTTTTTAGGATAGAAAAATACATAGCATTCAACTGCTTCAAATTTGGGCTATTTTGTAAGCTGCAGCCAAATCAGTTGCTTTTTTTCTGGATATGGCCATATAGCAGGAAGTAATTTTGGGAATGATTATACTGTAGGCAGTGAGAAGAGTTTATTGGCTGTCAATGCTTTTAAGGTTCAAGGTCCATTTATTATCAAAGTATGCATGTAATATACAACTCCAAGATGCATCTTCTCTGGACAGCCAAGAAACAAAGAAAACCATGGAAGCCATTCAGAAGAAAAACATCAAACATCAAACCCCCATGCACAAAAAAGACAAATCCTGCAAACAACAAGAACATCATTTAAAGTAAAATTGAATAGGTGTATGGACAGGAAAGGATTGGAGGGTTATGGGCTGAGTGCAGGTCGGTGGGACTAGGTGAGAGTAAGCATTCGGCATGGACTGAAGGGCTGAGATGGCCTGTTTCCGTGCTGTAATTGTTGTATGGTTATATCAAAGCCCCTCACTGCATGCGCAAAAAAACAACAAATGTTTTTAAGATTATCCAGATGAATTCCTATGATTCTTTAACAAGTTCTAATTCACTGACTTCACCAGGATGAGTGCTTGTGAAATATTTTATACAAAATAATTTTAAAATTTTTTTCAAACTGTAAGAATCCAAGCTTGATGTTCTAATAGTTCTTAGAAAAAGTAAGTAACCAACATACAACTAATAGATGTTTATTTTTATTTTCCCAAACATACTGTTGTTGCATGAACAAAATCACCGGAGAGAGTTACTGGTAGATACAAAGCAGCTTCTTTATTCACCAAAACGAGGTACAGCAGGCATCATGCAGAAATTCTTTTGATGAAAATGTCTGCTAGCCCAACGTGGGGCTCAATATTTATTTGCTAAACGCAAAGGACAATTCCATATTTACAAAGTGTAGCCAATGCTTTTGAAGCTACATACAAACTTTTCCCTTTCTCACTCGCATCTATCCCACAGGCAACCAGCAGTGTCTGGACTGGGATCCACAGCTTTTAGAAAATGCATTGTTCCAAATTAAATCCACAATACATTATCAAGGACAGAAGACCAGTAGCCAAAGCCATTTGCTAAATGTAAATGACCTAAACCCAAAATTCACTCTTAATTTGTGGCTTTGCATGTTGAAAATTATACCTACATAAACTCGCTGTGGATTTTGCATAAATTTATGCCTAGCTTAGTCATTGTTCTAATATATACAGAACATTGTATGAGGTCATTTTTAAAATTCTTTTACAACATACCTAGAAGAAGATGGTGCTGGTGAGACACAGCGATGCCTTGCAGGCATTTAACCAAAGTACTAACAATTCTACTAAATATGCTTTGTCAGGACTGATCATTGCAATCTGCAGCCTGTAATTTCCTGTTGGGAGGTGTGCTTTTGAGCCATCTGTACAACCTGGTGTTTTGTGCAATTTTTGTGAGGGCACAGGGAGGGTTAATGCTTTGGGTCAAAACATTGCATTAAGAAGACTGCCAGTATGTAGAATCAAGTGGGAGGGGTGGGACTCAAGCAGGTAAGTAATTGGTAGAATTGAAACTGGGAGAGGGGAGTAGAAGGGGAGGGAGGAGTGTTGAGACAAAGGTGAGTCGGTGATAGGTGGAAATATAAATGAAAAAGAGTAGTCAGATGGAGCCAAATGGGAGCTGGAAGGGGTAAAGGTAGAGATTGGTTGATAGGTTATAGGTAGAACCAGATAAGAGAAGGGTGATAGATAGATGGGGCCAGGTTGTTAGGGGTGGTGGTGGAGAAAGAACCAAGGGGGAATAAACACAGGTAGGTTGGGGTGTGGATTATAGGCAGATGGTAGGCAAATTACTCAGTTCCTTTAAAGCAAAAAATCAGAATTTAAGCCACGGTGTTAAGATGCCATCATTCTTTAAATTGTTTTGATAAGATGTAATCCAACTTGTGTTTTGATGATCTGATGATGGTGAAGGTAGATGGTTTCAAAATACTCTCTTGAAATTTCAAAATTACTGGTGGTAGTGATTGAATAGGTAACTGGTTCTATTTTGATTTGGGTGAACTTGAAGGAGACTTTATTGCTTATTGCAGTACTCCTTTTGTTATGTTGTATGGAGGATGTACAATCAATGTTTTAAAAAAATACTGTAAACAATTTTGTAAATACATACTCCAGGTCTACTGTACCAGGAATAGAGTGAATGATGGTCATTGGATAAATAATTCTCCAGTGTGACTTTCTTGAAATCAAGTTTAATGTCATCTCACTGTACATATGTAGAACCAAATCAAACAAAGTTCCTCCAGACCACACTGCACCTGCACAATATGCATCATCCACAGCATATAAACCAAAATATTAGACTGCAAATAAGTTAATAAAATGTAATTCAAAATGCATGTAGTAAAACGCAGCTCAGGTGAACTACAGCAAAGAGCTTGCTGCCCTAGTAACGAGACCTCTGTGGTGGCAGGTTATTCATTAGTCTCATAGCTTTAGGGGAAAAAGCTGTTACCCTGTCTGGCAGTCGTAGTCCTGATGCTTCTGTACCTCCTTTCTGACAGTAGTGGGTCAAAGAGGTTGTGAAATACAAAGCTTTGGGCCCTTCCTCTCCAATGCTCCCAGTAAATGTCACAAATAGGGGGGTGGAGAGACCCTGATTACCCTCTCAGTGGTTTTCCCTGTCCTCTTTAGGATCTTGAGGTCTGATGCTTTGCAGCACACAATGATGCAGCCAGACAGGACACTCTCAATGGTATTTCTGTAGATAGTTGTTAGAATGTATGCAGGGAGAAATTGCACATCTCAATCTCTTCAAAGTGTAGAGGCTGCTGTACCTTCCTATTAAAGAGGTAATACTGGCCTAGGTTAGCTTGTCCATTATGTGTACACCAAAGAACTTTGTGGTTTTCACTCTCTCCATGGTAGAGCCATTAACATGCAGTGGAGACTGGTCGACCTGTGCCTTCCTGAAGTCCAGAGTCAACTCTTGTCTTGACCATGTTGAGACTCGGGTTGTCATTCTTGCACTATTTGACAAGCCTCTCTACTTCCTCTCTGTATGCCAACTTATTGCTGATGAGGCCAACCACTGAGGTACCATCAGTGAACCTGGTGATGCAGTTTGAGCTGAATCTGGCAGAATAGTCATGTGCCAGCAGCGGGCTAAGTACGCCGCCCTGGAGGGTACAAACGCTCAGTGTGAAGAGTTTGAGATGTTGCTCCTAACCCAAACTAACTGGAGTCTTTCTGTAAAGAAGTCCAAGACCCAGTTACAGAGAGGGGTGTTGAGTCCCAATGAAGACAGTTTACCATGAGCCTTTGCGAGATGATCATGTTAGGCACCAAGCTGAAGTCAATGAACAACATCCTGATGTACGAGGCATCATTTCTTAGGTGGGACAGGATGGAATAAAGGGCTGAGGCTTTGGCATCATCAGTGAATCTGTTTGTGCAGTAGGCAAACTGAGAAGGGTCCAATGTAGCTGGAAGGTGGTATTTTATACGATTCATTACCAGCCACACAAAACACTTCATGTTTGTTGAAGTCAGTGCCACTGGATAGTAATCATTTAAGCCAGTTACCATTGCTCTTAGGCATTGGAATGATGCTGGCTGCCTTGAAGTCTGCAGGGACGGGGGACTGTTTCAGAGAGGTGTTAATCTGTTAGTGAGCTGCATAGTCCCTCAGCACCTGACCAGGTATGTTGTTTGGCAGCTACCTGCTCCTCAGGAAGAGAAGAGGCTTTCCTCAATCTCACATTTAATTGATTCAAATCATACATAAAAAATATTCAGCCTATCAGGAAGGGAGGCACCGCAGACGCCGATGAAGTAGGGTGTACTTGTAACTGGTGGCAAAGTAGACGGACCATAGCATGTGCTGCCTGTCCCTGTTGGCACAAGGGAGCGCGGCTCCTGTTGATCTGAGAGTTGTCTTCTTTCCTGATCTCTAAGCAGTTCCACTGGTAACCCTGTCACCAGGCTCATATGAAAACTCTGCAAGCAGCCATGTGACTCAGAGGTGAGAAGGCCACCTTTCATAAACAATATGCATCAAAGGTTGATAGGATTTAGGGTTCAACCAAACAGGAGCGTCATGATGTTCTAATTAAAAAAACCTTGAGTTGAGCGATTGCTGTGTAAGTACAGCCCATACACAATTATCAATCAGCAAGAAATAACAGATCGTACACAGCATAAAATTATAAGGAAATTGTATTTACCAAATTCAGCTTTATTTAAAAAAAACGAAAAAGAGCTCATTACAGTTAAAGCAGTCTAAATGTGCACATGACCATTGGAACTGGTCTCCTCCAAAGCTGGGTACAACTGTTACTCGCAGTGCTGAACCCATGGTCTGCGTGAAAGCAGCAGCCACAGTCCGAACTTCCCTTGAAATCTCTCTCGAGCAAACTAGCTCTCTCTTGGAAGTATCGGCCCTCCTCCTTGGAGCTATTCATCTGCACAAAGCACTTCTTGCATCGAGGACTCTGCCTCCCACAGTATTCTGCAGCATCTTCTCTCTGTCCCGCTCTGCAGCTCCCACCAACAAGACACCAAAGCGGACTACTGTCTGCCGCAAATCTCTCTCCACCCCACTCTCTGGAACCATCTCCAGATCGCACCATCCTGATTGACTGACACAACATTCCTAAGTTGAACAAAAGGGCAACAGAATAATATTCTACTTGCAGGACACATTGCTTTTGCAGAAAATTGCTAAAATGAAATCCCTGCTGCATTATAATAGAGATTGGAACCATTGGGGCGAGTGACTTTGAGGTTGCAGATTGCGCCATAAAACTCCTGCAGCGCAGCACTTCCCCTGCAATAGCGTGGGTGGGAGGGACAGTAAACAGCAATAAACACAATTGCAGTCAGCTCCCTCAGTAAGTGGAAAGGCCTGTATTTCATTAAAAATTCTGTGGTGAGCAGTGGGCCATTACTACCTAGGCGTTCACATTTCATTTCTTATTGAGGTAGACACAGACCTCTTCCATGGGCCTTGCTAGAGTTCACCACATTTCTGTATGCCTGAAAAGAGATTAGGCATCCTAACTGAATGGCTGTGTCTGGAATGGTGTATTGAAGTCATGTTTCCAGATTGATTGTTGTATTGCAGCTCTTGTGCAAACAAATTGTGTGTCTGCATGCCTTTGCCCTGCTGTTGAAATTACTGTTATGGCCAAGTTAATTCAGCTTTTGGCTAGAACAATGGAGGGCTTGGACACCATCAAAAACAGCTTAGAGTTGGTTGTTACATATTGGCTTAATTATCTGATATTCTAAAATAATTGTTGTTGAGGTCGTAATGCAGCTGACATGGGATATATTAGCATGAGAATCGTGGGGGGAGAAAAGAGCTGGATTAGTGAGCCAAGTCCTGGGCTTGTGATGGAGGAATGGCCAAAGATAATTCAATTGAGGATAATTCTGAGTTATTCTGAACCACGTCCTGACACCAGAAATAAACAATGATATCCATTTTCCTTTGTCAAGTATATCTTTAGACCTGTACGGGCATCTCTTTTATTTGGGACACGATGTCGCTCTTACATTGAATGCTACTTTGATGCAAGAGGGTACTGTTCTCTACTGTTGTTCTGCTCTTGTTTCAATGTCTGAATCAATGAAAGTAACTGCCATGGAACAGTAACACAGCATGCGGGGGTGGTGGCATCCGTCGGTCTCGAGAGACCATGGATCTACTTCTGGAGTTTCCAGGGTGCAGGCCTGGGCAGGGTTGTATGGGAGACCAGCAGTTGCCCAAGCTACAGGCCTTCCCCTCTCCACGCCACCAATCTTGTCCAAGGGAAGGGCACTAGGATCCATGCAGTTTGGCACCGATGACGTCGCAGAGCAATGTGTTGTTAAGTGCCTTGCTCAAGGACACAAACACGCTGCCTCAGCTGAGGCTTGAACCAGTGACCTTCAGGTTACTAGTCTGATGCCTTGCCCACTAGGCCACGTGCCAACACTAACAGCATGCGGTTGCTCATTGTCAATTAGTTGGTCTTATATTTATTGATAAGAGTCTGATGATGCCGAGACTTGATTTGATCTGTTTCTTGTAAATTAAATATGCCTAGCTGTTTTCCACATTGAAGGATAGCTGCGATTGAAAGCTTAGCTAAAGGAGCAGCCAGTATTTAACACCCACTTGGATTATTGCAGGGTACAAATTTTCCTTTAATGTATTTAATTGTAACCTCAAGCCTCTGAGTTCACCCAGGGAAGATGGACATTGAGATTGAGACATTGGGAGGATGCTACTTACTGCCCGATATAGCAGTAGTAGTTCTGTATTACTATACAGAGACCATATGTGACAAGCTATTGACAGTTTTTAAGGTGCTGAAGATGCTATGCAAATAGCTGTTGTCCTAAAAGATTTGACTTTGGAACTGATTGGTTAACTTCTTTAATGGTAGATTGTCACTTCTGATATCCTTCCTCCTGCCATGGTTCAAGGTAGTCCCTTGATGAACAACACACTGCTGTGGCCAAAATCAAGACCTGATTTATAGCTATGGGAATAATCATGTTCCTAGAAGTTCTGCATAGCAGAAATATTAAATGGACTGTTAACTATTTACTCACAATGACAGGTTTCTGTCTCTTACAGGTTTTAGGTGTTCAGTTCTGGAAAACAAGGTCCTTATGCACAGAGCTCGGAATATTTTAACCAATATATGAGTACTAACAGTTATTCTTAAAGATTTGTGTTACACTTAATAAGGAAAGTACTTAATTGTTTCTGTTAATTGATACTTTTCAATGCATATGTTACAGGTGCCTCAGAGTAAACCCAAAGGGTTTAGATGAAGAAAGCAAAGACTACCTTTCCTTATATTTGCTTTTAGTTAGTTGTCCAAAAAGTGAAGTTCGAGCAAAATTTAAATTTTCTTTATTGAATGCAAAAAGAGAAGAAACAAAAGCTATGGGTAAGTGTTTGCACGAATGTTACACTAATTTTTATTCAAAGATCATTTCCAGTGATTGTTTTTGCCTTATTGGAGGTTGGAATTTAAACATTCATGGGCAAGGACATTCCTCCTCTTGGGTAATCAGAATGTCATGAGCTCAATTCCCATTATGGACACCTGAACAGTAAGAATTTTAGAACTGAAACTTCCCTTCACTGTTGAAACAGCTATATTTCATTACTAATAACTGTCCTCAGTGTGGCCATAGAATGTATCAAAACATTATTTAAATTGGAAAACATTTTCCATTATTGCTTCTGACATATAATCCTCAACATGTCAACAGCTGGTTGGCTTTATTATTATGTACAGTTGCCATCGTTTCCCTCCTTTATTACGATACTTGAATTGTGAAGATTGACATATCAATGCATGTCGATTGTCAATTTATATTTAGTACCAATTTCAACAATTTACCAATGATAAATTTGATAATTTGTGGGAATATATTTTTACTTATATATTCCTAAACTGGCGTGCATTCTGAGTTTAGCCCAGTATTTTTGAAAACTTGAAACTTTAACTCTATTGAGCTAACTGCAATGAATCATAACAATTTGAATTTATACAAGTCTTTTAATGTGGAGTAATGTATCAGCAAACAGAACTGTAAGCAGAGTGAAATATTTCCTCCTTTTTCACGTTCTTCCCTGATTTTATTTTTAAATGGATAAATTTGCATTATAATGTTGCTTTTATAACATCAGGATACCTCAGAGCTTCAATGCAAGGAAATCTGGCTGTCCTTTAGTAATGCAGTTGACAAACTGTGGCAAGGTACATATACGAGGAAATCTGCAGATGCTGGAAATTCAAACAGCGCACACAAAATGCTGGGGGAAGGGTCCTAACAAAGGGTCTCGGCCCAAAACGTCGACAGTGCTTCTTATAGATGCTGCCTGACCTGCTGTATTCCACCAGCTTTTTGTGTGTATTTGCAAGGTACATATAAGGCTTACATGAGGTACATAACAAACATGGAGAATTAAGTGCAGAAGATAACACGATGGTTTGCATCACTTCTTTGAGATCTGTTTTCATCTGAGGGTAGGAATGAATTAAATGTCAGCTTATACAACAATTATAACAGTCATTATAACAGGGTTTTCAAGCATGAATGAGGTCATGGATCCCTGTCTTATCTAAGAACAAAGTTGAAAGACCTCGGTCTGAATGTTATGCAACACAACATAGCTGCTTTTGCACCTTGTCTGATTACTGTGTACAATTCAGCATTATTGTCAGGGCAATGAACTTGCTTTACAGTATTATCAAATGTTTGTATGTGTGCTGAGTTCTGACAGTCAATGGTCCCAGGAAATCTTTTCAATTGAGAAGTGGTTTTACTCTAATTTCTCAACTGCACCTCAAATGCTGGTAACCCTCCTTTGATTTGCTCTACTATCTTTCTATAGCCTTCATAATTATATAGCCTTCCAGTATGAATCTACTTTTTTTTTAGCTCAACTTTGCTTTTTTTTGTTTTAGGATCCTGTATTTTAGTACTAGCTAGTTTTTATGGTTCAGTTCTTTTGACTGGAACTTCCCGCCGGTGCTTCCTAATATTTTAATGACTTATTCCTGATATTATTTCTTCAGATTAAGACACAAGCATCATCGTTGTAGAAATAGTGCTTAATAATCCAGATTCAAGGAATGACTCTATAACTCTATACATTGCTAGAGACCTGCTAAGGTTATTCTCTTTGTGTGCTTTAATTCAAATAATTTAACAGTATAAGAACATTTTATTGCCTTGTTCATCGTTTATTTTCCATCGAATACTGAATGAATCTTCTGTGCATTAGCTGGTCACAATTATTTGTTTTGGTCATTTTCTGTTTTTCAGTAAAAATATGGTAACAATTTTGGAATGACTATAGAATTTAACAGCCATGTGATTCCCAAAAAAGCCGTAACATTAATATTCAGTCCATTGTCTGCACCTCCTAGGTATTGTCACTAGGATTCAAGCGCCTACCTCTTGCTGGTTCATAATCAACACATGCTGGACCTGGCAATCGGGTTCCCCTATGTTGCAGAAATAAGATTTAAGAATCAGGTTTAATTTCATTGGCATATGTGGTGAAATTTATTGTTTTGTGGTAGCAGTACATAGTAATAAAAACAACAAATTACAATAAGAAGGATATGTAAAAAAAAATTAAGTTGTGCAAAAAGTGAGGAAAATATATTGAGGGTTCATGGGTTCATCATGCATTCAGAAATTATATGATGCACCATGAGGCAGGAATTGTCAGTGAGAGTAATCTAAAGGCTCTCTCAGTAATGGTGAAGCAGAATATGGTATAAATCAGAGGATTAGAGGTGTGTGTCACAATGATAATGTTGTATAATGATCATGGGGGACATTAATCTACCTATAGACTGGGCAAACAATGAGCCGTAATATACAGAGGATGAATTTGTGGTGTGTAAACAAGAGTTTCCTACACCTTTATGTAAGGAATCAACTTAAACAGCTTTAGCTAGATTTAGTAAAAGCTAATTAATATAGCCTGCAACCTTATGGCATGAACATCAATTTCTCTAACTTCGAGATAATGCCCTATTCCTCTGCCTACACCTGGTATACAACCTGTGGATGGTGTAAGCATTCATCTTTTTCAATTCCTGCATCGACTAACTATTCACTCCTACCCTTGCTTATTTTGTTTTAATTTCTCATCCTATTATCTAACCTCAAGCCACATCTTTAGCAGCCAAATGGCCTCCTTCCTCTATTTCTTATATGCTCCTAAGTTTGCATATTTTCAAGCACAGTCTTTGTGGAAGTGGTGCCCAATCTCACTTCTATAGGTGAGCCCCACTGGTGCAGTGCTTGGTGGCTGATGCTGCAGGTTACATTGCAAGCAGTAGCCATCTGCTGCTGCTGCTACAGTGGATCCTCTAATTGTTGTCACTCCAGGTCAGCTTTCTTCCATGGTGGTGTCAGAGTGAGCGTATGTTGCAACAATCATTGCTTGTCGTGTCACTCATCAGTCCATCAATTTAAACAATTTAATAAGAATGTGTAACTCCTGTGCTTGAGAATTGACAATAACACTAAAGGGCACTATTCGCTTTAATTTCTCAGGTTGATGGTGTTCAGTATTCTGTCTCTTTGCTGGTATCCTTGTTTTCCCTCTCAGTCAAAGCAGCCTCTGTTCAGAGCTACCAAACTGATGGCTCAAAATTGCTGGAAAACATTTTCCACTGTACCTGCATTTCCCTCTAAGAGTTGGTGGCCTTCTCCAGCTTTAAAATATTTTAAGAATTTTTACATGTTACTCTTTAAAAGTTGAAATTTATTTGAACAGCTTTTAGGTCATCCTTAATGATCAAAAGCATTTCAAATCCAGTTTCAGATGTTTTGTGATGGCAGTTAAGTGTCAAGGTTATCAGGTATTTCAATCGTTGGTCTCCAGGATCCTTACCTAAAGTCTTTCTACAGAAAATACTCCTGGATTAGATCTCATGTATAAAGTCTCAGCTTGACTGGCCATTCATCCAGAATATGTTAGTGCAGGCAGACAGTGTGGATGGTGAATCCAAGGCAATTCTGCACAGTGGGAATGTGCTAGATTCCAGTTCTGTCCAGTACTCCGACCAGAATACATACAAAGAGCTTTTAACTTAAGCCATCCACCATCAGATCAAACGTTACAAAGTAGTGCAGAGTTCATTGTTCTGAGCACTAGTGTCAAGAGCAGTAAATATAGTGGATTCCTGGTAATTTGGCCATCAGTTAATCAGAGTACCCGCTTATTTGAGGTAATTGCTAAAGAACAAAACTAATTGAGAAAATAGCTGGGATTCCCTGCTCACTGCGGTTTCAAACATTCAGGCTTGGAGATTCAGGAAACGGTTGAGAATGAAATTAAAACAATTTCACTACTTTGGCAATTTAGGGACTACAAAGAAGTTGAAGGTATTGACATCTTGAATGTTACAGTGAAATGAAGAATTGGAGGGTGCAATCATTAAAAGCATTGTATGAAGGAAGTCCATTCAGTGCTGTTCTGCTTTTGCTCATTTATGCTCTGTCAATAGAACACAGCAGCATATGTACACTGGATGAATTCCTCTGTTGAAAACCATTAGGAACTAGTACACAGTGTTGCCTTTAAGTTCTGTATTTAATTTAAATATATCATTTGTTACTCATTAAAATGAGTTTGTGTTTTTATACCCTTTTAACTATTTCCATGAAACTTTGGGCTAAAATGAACTGTTTCCAATGTGTCCCAATTAATTGGAATCCACTACATTATAGTGTCATGCAATCTTTTCTTGAGAGTTAATTCAGTGTTAATTCTATCAATTATAAAGAGAGAACATATTATAATTATGATTAAACTAATCTGTCTTAAGAATTAGACCAACAAAGCATGTCATAGGTCTATTTTTCGTAGAATGAATGAAATTGAATTTTCTCTGTACAAAAGGAGATAAGATTTCCTCTTCATTATTTTCATTAAAAATAGCTTTTGTCAGAAATAATGAAATTCTGATACTTGTCTAATATAGTCATTTGATTGCTGCATATATGTACTTGTTTTATTAAATGCCCCTTTCTCAATTTATTTCTAATAGAAAGTCAAAGGGCATATCGATTTGTCCAAGGCAAGGACTGGGGTTTCAAAAAGTTTATCCGTAGAGACTTCCTTCTAGATGAAGCGAATGGTCTTCTTCCAGATGATAAACTTACACTGTTTTGTGAAGTAGGTGAATGTTTTAAATCACAAATGGTTGGGTAAATGTATTTTAATGTAGTGTTTATTTTAATGTATCAGTTTTATTTAAGACATCCACTCCAAGTTTACTTGACCATTGTAAGTCTTGAACTTGTTCAATTTTTGCTTTGTGCATTATCCACTCAGAAGTTATAAGGCCTAAGTGGAAATTTTTGACATCATTCCTGCCAAATGATAGTACATAATACTTTGTTATTCACTCTCCTATTGTTCACAAACGCTGATGGTTCAGTATCTCGCTCACGATGATCTATTTCCTGTACTCTTTTTAAGCTAAGCAGGACGCAGGTTCTCTGTGCTCACCAGACCTTGTTTCTCTTGTTCCTGTTAAAAATACTAAGGCTCTGTACTTGCATTCCTGTTGAACATACAAAATGCTTTACTGTGATTGGTGTATTACTAAAAATAATTTCCAGTCATCCAGGAAATCTACCTGTCCAGTGTACAATGGTCATGAAGTTGCTGGATTATTGGGACTTTACTTTACTTTACTTTAGCAATATCTATCGTCATTCAAAGTTCATTTCTTGCAGGTTTTTCTTGTTCTCCTTTTCTCCTATTTGTTTTGAGACTTCCCATTTTAATATGAAAAATTTATATTCTTTTTAAACCTCATTCAACTTGCAGTGCACTAACTTTAGAATTGTTTTGTGAAATTAGTAGTTGTTATTTATAAAATAAAAGGGAAATCACTTGTGAAGGTAATCCTCAAAATTTCACTTAATCTGTTTAACTGGCTTTGTGGATGGCAATCTGAAATGAAAACTCTTGACACTTGGGTTCCAAATGCGCACACTCTTCTGAATACATTTATCCTCCAACTAGTTCTAGATTTGAATTATAGGCTAGTTTTAGTGTCAAACTAGTATTGTGTTCACTAGTTTCTATATACTTAATGTGAACCTCCAAGCGCCCTTCAGAAAGTATTTATTTAGTCAATAGCTTACTTCTATGAGCTAGCTTAACGCATACTTAAAATGTTACATATTTACATTAGCAGACATGGTGAGATAACATATCTACAGGTAAAGTGAAATTGTTTGAACACAGTTGTCATCAATACGGTGTGTTGAACCTCTATGCTGCGAAGATTAGAATTATAATATAGATAGATTGTCAGGTTATTACTGAAACAGCTGACTGATTAGCAGGTTTCAAGATTGACAGATCATTGCATCATTTCAATTTGATTCCGGTATTTACAGTTTATGTGAGAAACTTCATTGTCAAGTTGCTTAATAATGTCATGTTACTTTGCGAAAAGAATCATTGAAATGTGGTATATGGGAGTATTTACAGTGACTCTAATGTATCTTATTTTCCCTTGGTCAGGTTTAATATATAATACATATTTGCTATAAATATAATTTGGCTGATAAAGATTACAAGAAGTGTCAGGAGATTGGCTAAATGTCATCTGTTGCTATTTTTTTAGATGATTGTAACTTTTTAGAGGAAAGGAATTTTAATTTTACTAATGTACATTTCTGGATGTATTGTGATCCATGAAGTTAAAGTCATCATTACACTGTTAAAAATCATGGTGCGCATAGACATTTCCACCTAGGTTCTAGTTTTTGAATATTTATTTGTTTTATAAATCTCTTAAATCCTACTGCATTCTTTCAACTAACAATCTAGTCATTCGTTCAGATGGCTGTTAAAACAAATGACAGTGGGTGCAAAACCATTCAGCTGGTAAACAAGATCAAGTGAAGCACATTATTGTTAATAATAACAGTTAATGCATTCTTTTCCCAATTAAAATTTAAAAAAAATGTGGAAAAATATGCAACTCAGTTGTCATTGGGAGAGACCAACCTTATTGTGTTACTTTTACAGAATAGTTGAAGGAGGGCTATTCAGCTTATCACGTTCCTACCAGCTCCATCAGAATCACTCAATAATTCCACCAGTCACCAGCCACCCCCAATCCCTTGGCTTCTTCTCTGAATCCTGGTGAATGTTTGATCACTATGTATGTGTTAAAGTTCCCTTTTGAAGGCCACAGTGTGCCTACATCACACCTGCAAACAGGGTATTTCATATCCCAGTTACACATTATGCTTTTTTTTAAAGAAAAAGATTTTTCTTCATGTCAGTCTTAATTCTGTTATTTCACACCTTTGACAACTGATCCTTGACACAATTTACCAAAGAGAAGAGCTTCCTTTTAATTCATTCTCTTCAAAAATTCATTACCTTGTATACTTCTGTCAAATCTCCCCTCAACCTTCTCCTCAAACAAAGTAATCCCAACCCCTCTAATCTATCCATCCATCAACCATCCCTCATCCCTGCAGCCATATGGAGAACACTGAACATAAAACACTTTAACACTGTACAGGCCTTTTGGCCCACAATGTTGTGCTGCCTGTTTAACCTACTCATAAGATTAATCAAACCCTTCCCTCTTACGTAGCCCTCCTGTTTTTCTATCATGGTGTGCCTATTTAAGATTTTCTTAAATGCCCCTAACGTACTTGCCTTCACTACCACCCTTGGTAGGGTGTTTAACACACTTGAACTCTTTTTTAAAAAAGCTTCCCTGACATCCATTCCCCACACCCCAATACTTTCCTCCAATCATTTTAATATTATGTTGCCTATTATTAGTCATCTCCACAACATTATCTCGCGGCTCTTGAATTCAATCCTTGGCTAATGAAGGCCAACATTACCATACACCTTCTTAACAGCTCTATCAATTTGAACAGCAACTTTAAGGAATCTGTTGATGAGGACTCCAAAATTGCTCTGTTCTTCCACACTGCAAAGAATCATATTCAAACTTCAAATTCAGCTTTTCAAAGTGAAACAATTCACACTTCTCTGGGTTGAACATCTGCCACTTAGCCCAGCTCTGTATCCTGTCAATGTTCCATTATAACCTATCACAACCTTCTACAGATTCTGCAGGTCCACCAACCTTCGTGTCATTGAAAACTTACGCAGCTTTCCAATTCTTCATCCTAGTCTTTTATAAAAATCATGAAGAGCAGGGATCCCAGAACAGATCCCTGTGGAACAGCACTGGTCACAGACCTTCAAGCAGAATATGCTTCATTTCCAACTAACCTCTGCCTTCTATGAACAAGCCATGATTCCCTGGATCCTATGCTTCCTGACTCTCTAAGTGAGCCTACCAGCTGGAACCTTATCAAGCAACCTACTGCTCTACCTTCATCATAGTACTTTTATCTCGTCCTCAAAGCATTTGATCAGGCTCGTGAGGCATGCCTTTGTCCCTGAAGAAAGCTATGCTGACTATCCCTAATCAAAAAATGTTTCTCCAAGTTCTCAAATCTTTACCTCTAAATCTTCTCCAATAATTTTTCCACCACTGAAGTAAGACTCACCGGGGTATAATTCTCAGTATTATTCCTACTCCCTTGCTTAAACAAAAGGAATAACACTCCAATTATCTGGCACTTCTATGGCCAGTAAGGATGCACAGATTAGCACCAAGGGCACAGAAATCTTTCCACACCTCCCATTGTAACCTGAGGTATATCCCATCTAGCTCTCGGGACTTAATGACCCTAATGTTTTCTTAAATCTTAAGTGAACTTCTTTCTTCCACTTGACAAGGTGTTCCACATCTCCTGTCAACCATGATTCCTCCATCCTACCATACTTCCCTTGGCTCGATGAAACAGACCTATCTGGAACCCCGTGCAAATGCTCCTTAATCAATGTCCGTCTTTCCATTGTTCATTTCCTTGAGTGTTTTGGTTGCTGTCTCCCAATACCCAAATGTCTTGCCACCTAGATCGTAAGACATTTAAGGCTATTGTTATCCTAAATATAATCTGAAAGGCAAATAAGTAATTCCCTAGCAGCTATTTATTAATATTTATTTCAGCTGAATTAATTACAATTTTTTTTAAACCTAATGTTTATTGGTTTTGAAACTTGTGTTCTTTCTGCTCTGGTTTAGGTGAGTGTAGTTCAAGATTCTGTTAATATATCCGGCCAATCAAATATGAATACATTAAAAGTTCCAGAATGTCGTCTAGCAGATGATTTGGGGAATCTATTGGAAAGTTCTAGATTCACAGATTGCTCCCTTTATGTAGGAGGGCAAGAATTTAAAGCTCACAAATCAATTTTAGCAGGTAGGTAAGCTTGGATGTCAAGTTACGTGTATTTTATTAGCAAAAAGAAATCCTGATTTTTTAATACTCTTTTTCCTTTCCATTTGACAGCTCGTTCTCCTGTTTTTAATGCTATGTTTGAACATGAAATGAAAGAAAGTAAGAGGGTAAGAATCCTATGTACTTGTTATTTTCAAGTTTAAGTCCTGATTATGAAATTGGTTTTACAGTTTGATTCTAGTTTTGACGATAATGTGACTAAGTGTATCTTCATAAAAATAATTATTGTAGGAGAAATGCAATTGCTACATTGATGGAATATTAACGAAGCTATCTAGTTTTAAACTCTGTTCATGTATACTCATTTATTTTTCTTTTCAATTTTTCCCAACAGAATAGAGTAGAAATTAATGATGTAGATCCAGAAGTTTTTAAAGAAATGATGAGATTTATCTACACAGGAAAAGCACCAAATCTTGATAAAATGGCTGACAACCTGTTAGCAGCTGCAGACAAAGTAAGTAATGAGTATTCTGAAGCAGGTGTCCAGAAAATGTAGATATAATGTGCATCTCAAGTCATCTAGATGCCTGGAAGTACTTATGACAATGACATAAATGTCATGCAAGAATATTTTTGAAGGCAAATGACTGTTGTTTTGCATATGACAAATTGCCATAGCAAATGAGATTGGATTATCTAGATTTTAAAGTGTTGGGATAAGAAATTTCACTAAAAATATTGTACAGTTTGAGCTCGTCAGAAACCATAAAATATTCAATGTTCTGTTGAATGCAGAAGCATGCCTTGGTTGAATGATCTAACGCCCATCATGTTCAAGTGTGCATCATTCCCTCAAATTGCTCAGACATGTTGCTAATGATTAGCTCCCCTCCTCGTTTTGTCTCCTTGCAGTACACATACTCTCCAAATTTCTCCATCAGCATTCTCCCATTACCGTACATTCCTCATGATGTTGTATTACCCCTAAAATATCACTTGAAGCACTTTGGATTGTACCAAAGCAAATGAGGTGATCCATTTGGCACTTCCGTGCGCAACTGTTGGGAATTTGAGCCATAAAATAAGTAGCTAAAATAATCTTTGAAATTGGTAAGATATTGGGTTTTTTTTAGTGTGTTTTTTGTGAATTTAAAGTTCTGGTTTGTATATTGATGTTTTATTGCATTTATAGAAGATTTTTTGAAAGGGACTTATTTGAGCTGCTTTGGAAAAATGGAAGCTGCTTTTTTGATCTAGATTAAATCTTCGGTTAGTAAATTGCATTTCTAGTTGTCATTTCCCATCATGGTCGGGTAATGGATTTTTTTCTCTATCTCCTTACAGTATGCACTAGATCGACTAAAGGTCATGTGTGAAGAAACTTTGTGTAGTAACCTCTCAGTTGAAAATGTTGCAGAAATTCTCATTCTTGCAGATTTGCACAGCGCAGAGCAACTGAAAGCACAAGCAATAGACTTCATTAACAGGCAAGTGTCATTGCTTTCTGTCTTGTGTTATCTAGATTGCCAAATATTTATCTTAAATGTCTGATGTTATTTATTCTTTTCCTTACGGTTTTTCCTAATAGGTGCAGTGTTCTCCGACAACTTGGGTGTAAGGATGGGAAAAACTGGAGTAACAAGTCAGTAATGTGATGGAATATTTAATTTTGGGTTTATCACTGTGCATCATTTGTGACTTTTTTTGCACCAAAGTAGTCCATTTTTGATTTTGGACCTTTTTATCCATTTTTGATTTAACATAGAAGAGCACCTACAATGTAGTCAAGAAAACATTCCACAAAAAGCTATCCAAAGAATAAAATGAAACTTGAAAGGTTTGCCATCTCAGACTAGAAAGTTTTAAAACATTTTGTGAAATACTGTGAAGAAATTTTTATGGGCTTTATCTATTTCACCAATGCCTTTTTATGATTTGCTTGGGAATTTGGTAATAGAATCAGGTCTTTCTAATGTAACAATTTGTTCTTATCTGAAAATTGTTAACAATCAAACTTGCTGGTAAGGTAGTGAGAGTCAATTTGTAACTATCTCTTGAATTTAAAGACATTCTTAAAAGCTTGAAGATTTGCATAGCACAGAGCAACTGAAATTCTTTTAAAGTCCTTTTGTAAATTGAGAAAAGTACAGGTCTTACAAAAACAAAATAAAATATCCCTATTGTGAAATGGCCCTTTTTAGCTATATTCCATTTCCTGACAGCATATGAGAGTGCAATGGCCTAAATCGGAGCTTCCCAACGTGGGGTCCACAGACCCTCCAGGTAATGGTTGGGGGCTATGGGAATAAAAAAGGTTGAGTACCCCTGGCCTAAATGTGTGAAGTTGGGTAAAGTACAACTGTCAGTTTGTTCATTTTTTTTTAATTCAGCATTTAAGAGGAAGAGCTGAATTTCAGTTAGAGTAGAGGGAAGTCAAAAGGTGGAATGGAAGAGAGCACAAAGTGGTACAGCAAAGGGGTGAGGAATAAAATGAGTGAGTAAGAAGGGAGAACTAAAAAGGAAAGATTTGCAAAGCAAAAGTATCTTTCCCCATCAGCAGCTAGTTGGATCAGTCCAGTGAAACCTGATTTTATCCTCCAGGGAAGATCAGATTCAGGTTTGTTACTACTGATGTATGTCATGAAATGTATTGTTTTGCGGCAGCAGTACAGTGCAAGTTTTTTTTAAACTAAGTTATAAGATGGTGAAAATAATAATGTGGTAGTGTTTGTGGGTTCATGTACTGTTCAGAGATCTGGTGGTGGAGGAGAAGAAGCTGTTCTTCAAACATTAAGTGTGGGTCTTCAGGCCCATGTACCTTCTTCCCCATGATAGTAACATGAAGAGGGCATGTCCTGCCTGGATGGTGTGGGTCTTTAATGATGGATGTTGACTTCTTGAACCACCATCTCCTGAAGATAACATTGATGCTAAGGAGGGTTGTGCCCATGGAACTGGCTGAGTCTGCAAACCACTTCAACCTATTGAGATCCTGTGCAATGGAAGTTCCATATCAGGCTGATGCAACTAGTCAGAAGGCTCTTCACTGTAGATTCAATAGGAATTTGCAAGAGTTCCTAATATGCAGTAATTTGGTAAAGAAAGCTTCATTGTCTAAAGCAAATCCCTCATTAATAAAACATTATTCTCCAGATCTTTAAACACCAGCTAATAATTGTGTGCTAATTATTTACAAATACTGTGCTGATTTTCTGATAGCTTTTTACCAATTTTTCTCAATTACAGCCATGCCACTGACGTAATGGAGACAGAAGGCTGGAAATCGATGATCCACTCCCACCCTCATTTAGTTGCAGAGGCCTTCCGAGCACTAGCAACGGCACAGTGCCCTACTTTTGGTATTCCACGCAAACGATTAAAACAGTCGTAATTGTGCTAGAGGACTTTAGGTACTGATCTTGCTACTGACTTTGTGTAGAGGTATTTCTACCTTGCACCCACCCATGCAGGATGAAGACTTCGTCAGTTGCATACACAGGACACAACCTGAACTTTAACCGTCTTTTAATTGCTCTGCTGAAGGATGTGTTCAAGTATGGTCTTCAGCTTTAAATTAGTTTACATGCTTTTCTCTCAGCCACTTAAACAGCCTTAAATATTTTTCATCCTTCTAGTTCAGTTTAAATATTTTTTATGTTTCCTTATTTTTTAAATTAATGTGTGCCTTGTCAAAAGACTAGGCTATGCAGAATTGCATCAGAAACCAAAATGCAGAACCATCCATTGAATAGTTGAAAAAGGCAAATGTACCTTCTAACACTTTTCTAAGTGTTTGCTCTTTCACATGAAAGTATAATTAATAATTAACTTCCCTGCAAATCTGTCTATTAACCTTAATTAGCCAACAATTGGAGCAGTTAGCTATAACCACTCACCTTTCAATATTAGTTTTCAATTGTGATTTTCCTCAATACACATTTGCATTATGGATACTGTTAAAATTCTGCATGACAGCCTGAAAGGGATGTACCATTCAATAGCACATGTCCTTATTGGGCCAGTGGTATATGAAGTACGTGGTTGGTTTGTGAACCACCATTTTCTTTTCAGTGTTTGTAAACTTTGTTTACAGTTTGGAATTTCTACTGTACAGATTTTTTTTTGAAGATTAAATTCACAATTTTGGCAGAAATGTTAAAGACCTTTGTTACAATTGTGTGAAAATGGTTTGTAATGTTCAGCAACCTTCTAGAACTTGAGATTGCAACATAACTGAAGTAGAAACACTATAATTTGTGATACTGATGTACCAAAACATTGGAATGATTCAATTAAATATATTTAACTTGAATAACAAAAGAGCATTTCTGAAGACTATCCCTTTAAAATTCCCAAAACAATGTTAAGACACTGAAGATCACCTGATCAAATTAATTTTTCCAGAATATGTTTACGATATTTCTATCCCTTTAACTTCACAAGAATTTTCTGTTCACCTTACTTTCCTTGAGGTGCTGATTCTTTTGGATCTAGATCCATGGGTGCTGGCCGCCCACCACCATCCAGTATCTCACCCAAGTGGCTGTGGCTCAAGTGTGACTTTCATATGGCTATTTTAACCACTGGGGGACAGTCAAGCATATTGCAGTACTCACCCAACATGCAGCTTGGATGGCAATCAGAAGTGAGAACCCTGGATAATTTCCCATTTTACCCAAGTGGGTTTATAGCCCACTAGAGCAGCTCTGCTGCTAGTTCAGCTAAACCATCTAGCTCAGCACAGCTTAGCATTTGAAACAGATTTTCCTGGTACATGTGGCTCAGTGACTCACTGGATAAACTTACTGAGCCACTGAGGAGAATTCCATTTTTAGATTGAACAGGTATTGTAATCAAGTCATTTGTCTGAGACACTGCTAAGGTAACACTGTAAATTTTGTAGAAAACTCCACATTTCAGAACAATGATTTTTGCAATGCCTCAAATTGACGTTACATGGCAATTGATTTGCTTATGTTTTGCTATTTTATTTATTATGCATCAATATATTTCATAAAAAAGACTTGTGTTAGGTTAAAGAAACTTTGTAAAACTTTATAAATGCAATTGAATGCACTAATTTGTATCAGCAGTAGGCTAATTTGTTCATTCTGTAGGCTATTGTTTCGTGAAAATCATTTTTTGTTAGAGTGCTCAAATATTTTTTAAAAATTGGAAGTTCAAGAAGCCAATGGGTTTAATTTGTCAATGTATCTGTTTACTGTCATATCACAAATTCAAAGTATGGTTGCATGAACTACACACCATGAAAATTTGAATAAAACATCTTAAAAATGAGTATTGAAATGCTTGTTCAAAAATAATGCTTAGTACTTCTACTGAGGAGTTTGAATATGAATAGTTTTTAATTTTAATAATTTTATTTATTTGTGAATTGGTTATTTTAGCCAGGGCAGTGCCATCTTGTATAATTTTATTCATTTAATCATTTCCTCTTCCCAAAATTAGGGAAGATAAGAATATGCATTAGCCTTTGGTCGACAGTGAAATATCATAGTCAGAAAGAAGTCATCTCTGTCTTTTTCTTTTGAATTTCTTTTGTCCTTTTTATATTATAATTTCTCTGCTTCTGATTCAGTTTCTTATTCATAGTCCAAATAGGATATGCTCTGTGTGATTGAGAAGAGGGGTGACAAATACCTTTGAGCATATTTCAGTGTAATTTGAAACGGGATCCTTTGTTTTAAAAGTGGGCAGTTTGAAAAGAGTAGACTTGTTGAACTTAAAAACCAGATTTCACTTATCTAATTAGGTTTCGCTTAATAATGAGAAGAACAGGAGTAGGCAGTTTTCCCTTTGAATATTTAGTGAGATGGCTGATACATAGTCTAATTTCATATTTATTTATCCTAATATCCTGTAATGCTTTTGGTTAATAATAACCTATTATTCTAGATATATAAGCCAAGTTGTTGATAATGATGCAGAAGAGTTCCAAATTTCTATCAGCAGCCAGATGTAGAAGTATCTCCCAACCACTACATATACAGTACTGGCCTTTCAGCCCATGATGTTGTGCTGGCTTTATAACCCCTCCTACATAGCCCACTATTTTACTATCATTATTTTGCCTATCTAAGAGTTTATGAAATGTCCCTAAAGTACCACTGTCCCTGGCAGAGTGTGCCATGCATGCACCATTTAGTAAAGAATTTACTCTTGACATCCTTCCCCACCCACCCCAATACTTACCTCCAATCATAAGACATAGGAGCAGAATTAGGTCACATGGCATATCGAATCTTCTTCATTATTTCATCATGGCTGATTTATTATCCTTGTCACCCCATTCTTCTGCCTTTTCCCCATAACTTTCCATGCCCTGACTAACCAAGAAACTATCAACCTCTGCTTTAAATGTACTTAATGACTTAGCCTTCATAGCCGTCTGTGGCAATGATCCACCATCCTCTGGCTGAAGAAATTCCTTCTCAGTTTTGTCCCACTGTTCTGAGGCTATGCCCTCTAGTCCTAGACTCACCCACTATGGGGAAACATCTTCTCCACATCCAGTCTGTCCAGGCATTTCGATAGTCAATAGGTCAATAGTCAACCCCCCCCCCCCCCCCCCACCATTCTTCTAAACTCCAGTGAGTACAGGCTCAAAGCCATTAAACCTCATGAACCTCCTTTGAACTATCTCCAATGTCAGCACATCTTTAGATGAAGAGCCCAGAACTGCTCACAAGTGTCTGACCAATGCCTTATAAAGCCTCAGCATCACTTCCTAACTTTTATATTTTAGTCCCTCAACGAATGTTAACATTACATCTGCCCTCCTTACCACTGACTCAACCTGCAAATTAACCTTAAGAGAATTGTACACAAGTACTCCCAAGTAAAAAGCAATGTGGCGTACAGGATCACCTGCAGAGACTGCAGCAAGAACTACGTAGACCAGACAGGATGTAAATGCTCGACTCATTTACGGGAACATAAATGGGCAGTACGAAGACACGATCCATTGTTGCTGATATCAGTACATGAATATCAAGAAGGACACAATGGAAGTTCTGGCACAGACAAAAGTAAAAAATTTTAGAAGCATGGCTGTCTTCTGAAAACTCTACACAAACATATTGAAATCAATGTCTCTACAAGCCTTTAAGAGCCAATGGAATTCAAAGGACAACTGAAGGGTTAGCCAATCAGGACTGGAGCAAGAGAATGGGGAGGGCACTGTATAAATGTGGGCACTCCCAGAGAGAAGCACTAACAACTACGCACTTGAAGATCTCACCTTGACTAGTGATGAAACATCCACAAGCTTGGCAAACCCTGCAACATACTGTTATGATTTTTAAATTTTCTATGCATTTACAAAAAAGTCTTTGCCTTTATTCCTTCTACTGAAGTGCATGATCATACACTTCCTGAAAAAATACCTGCCCCTCCACCTATCTTTGTGTCATCTGCAAACCTGGCCACAAACCGTTAATTTCATCATCCAAATCATTGTCCTATAATATGAAAAGAAACAGTCCCAATGCTGGCAGAACACCACTTTGTCACCAGCTGCCAACCAGAATAGGCCACCCCCCCTTATTCAGACACTTTACCTCCTGCCCATCTTCTATCCATGCTAGTATTATTCCTATAACACCATGGGTATTTGTTAAGCAGCTTCATGTTCAGCACCTTGTCAAAGGCCTTCTGAAAAATCTAAGTAAATAATAGCCACTGTCTTACATTTTCCCTTAAGGAAACCATGCTAACTTTGGTATACTTTATCATATACCTTCAAGTAGCCCAAAATCTCATCTTCAATATTGGACTCCAACACCTTCCCAACCACTGAAGTGGGGCTAACTATCCTTTCTTCTGCCTCCCACCCTTAGAGTGGAGTGACAGTTGCAATTTTCCAGTTCTCTAGAAGTATTTCTGAATCTCCTTAATAATAGCAACTACCCTCACTTCTGCCCACTGACATTCTTGAGTTCATCTGCCATTTTTTCTCCATTACTACCTTTCCAGTGTCATTTTCCAGGGGTTCACTATCCATTTTTGCTGTCTTTTACTCTTTATATATCTGAAAAAACTTTCGGTATCCTCTGGTATATTTGGCTAGCTTACTTTTTGTCTCCTTATGATTTTTTTAGTTGCCTTCCATTGGGTTTTAAAAACTTCCCAATTCTCTAACTTCCCATTAATTCTTACTATATGCCCTCTCTTGCTTTTATGCTGCCTTTGACTTCCTTGTCACCTGCGGTTGCATCATTCTCCCTTTAGAATACTACTTCATCTTTGGGATGTATCTATCCTGCACCTTCTGAATTGCCCCCAGAAGCTCCAGCAGTTGCTGTTCTGCTATCACCTCCCCCGCTAGTGTCCCCTTCCAATCAACTTCGCCCAGCTCTTCTCTCATGCCTCTAATTCCATCAACTCCACTGTAATATTGATACATCTGACTTATCTTCTCCTAAGATGCAAAGTGAATTCTATCATATTATGATCACTTCATCCCAAGGGTTCCTTTATCTTCATCTGCTTAATCAAATTTGCAACTGGCTTCTGATGCAACTTGTTGCAACTGCTTCTGATGGGCCCTGATAGGTCATTTCCCATCCCCACCATAGTATCAAAGAGGTAGACTTGTTGCGATCACTTTCAAACTATACTCCCTTCTGGCCGGAAGTCTGGCTATATTTCTAACAATGCTTCTTGTATACCTGCATATCAGGTCGCCTCTTATCCTCATTGCTCCAAGCAGAAAAGCCTCATCTCACTCAACCTGTCTTCATAAGATATGCCCTTTAGTTTAGGCATCATTCTGGTAAATCTCTGCACCCTCTCTAAAGCTTCCACATTATTATTATTATAATGAGGCAACCAGAACTACTTGCAATATTCCAAGTTTGGTCGAACAGGATTTTATAAGTCTGGAATGAGCAAAGAGACCAGAACAGATCCCTGTAGAACACAACTGCTCATTGACCTACAGACAAAACACTCCAATTACTTATCACCACCCCCAACATTTTCTGCCTTCTGCAGGGACCACTCTTTCTGTGGTTCCCTGGTTCACTCATCCCTTTCCATCCTCAACACTTTCCCCTGCATCCATTGCACCCCATTCTGCTTTGCCCACTGCATTTAGTGTTTGTGATAATCACCTTCTCTACATCGATGAGACCAGGTGTAAAATCTGTGACTGCTTGGCTGCACACATGCACTCTTATCTACAGTGGCCATCTCAGGCTCCCAGTTGCATGCCATTTTAGTTTCCCACTCCAAAATGACCTGCCTCCCCTGCCAGGATGTGGCACTACAGTTTATATTCCACTCGAGTAGCCTGCGAACCAATGTTAAGAAGTAGCTCATCATTCCTTTCATGTCAGGTTCTGTTTATCACCTTCCTTATTTGATTCCAGAATCTGCAACCCTTCGTCTCCACCTTGCAGATTTTCATTTTCTGTCTTTTACCCTCTCCGCCCCTCTCCCCCTCTCTCTCACCCCCCCCCTCCTCTGTCCCTACCCCCTCCACCTTCATCCCTGTGTAAATGTCATGGTGTATTTTCTTCGTGTTAGGCACAAGATGTACAGGAAGTGTAATTTGTCTAATTTACTTTAGGTCTCTAAGTGTTCATCTATTTCCTAGATCACTAATCTTTAAAATATTACAGCAGCATTTCCCTGCCTTTGAATTATTGAAGCTCCCTCTGTAAGCACATTCATAAAAATGGCCTTGTGCTTAGAACCCCAAACTGGAAAGAATTAAATTTAATTTCCACATACCGTTCTCTCTTGAAGTAGAGAGCTAGGATTTCCTGCACTAGATTTTGACCCTATGCTTTCCTTTGATTAGGTTTCTAGTGCTCTTTTGTTGGTGTTCTGGTCTGCAAATACTTGTATGTGATTAGCTTTTTCTCTTTTTTTTACAATGGGAGCTTGTCCTGTAATTACTAATTGCATTTAAACCTATAAGCTATTCTCCCTGTCTTGTGCATTATCAAAAGATGTGCAAGATGAATAATAACATTTAAATGCAGTGGATTCTGGTTAATGGAGACTTATCAGGACCAGTACATTTTGGTCCAATTAAGCAGCTGTCCCAATTAGCTGAAGTTTCATGGAAATGGAGGTAGATATATATAAATTTGAAAATATAACTACAGTACTAGAAAACTGTAAGAACTCCTAACAGTTATCGACGGAGGAATTCATCCAGTGTACGCAATGAAGAAAATCAGCACAGGCTTCTAGTGTAGATAATAGGCTGTCTTCTTACAGCGCTATCGACATTGCATCCTCCAAATCTTAATTTTTGTTGTAACATTCAAGATGATTGTTGATACCTTCAAACTCCTCCAAGTTGAAGTAGTTAATTACACTCCCAGCTGTTTTTGGCATCACCAAGTCTGAATGCTGAGCAAAACCGTTTATTTCTTGCCAACTATCAGAAAATTTACTGCTTTTTTAAACACAATCATGCACAACTGATGTTATGGGTCTGCTCTAGACATGGTGTAGCGTCTAATGGCCACACAAGTGCGCCTGACTGATTCTAGTTAGAACCTGTTCAAGTCTCCTACTCCAATTATGCAGCATAGTGTCCCAAATAAATGAAAGGAATACCGGCAATTTTCTTGATTAGATTTTGTTCTTTAAGAGTTGTCCCAAATAACCAGCTGCCCTAATTAACTGATTGTCTAATTAAGCAGAACCCACTGTACTTCTGGTCTTGTATTAAAACAACCCTGATTGCCAATCAGCAATTTCTTCCCTCTTTTTATTTTAAGCAGAGAATTTTTACTTTGGGAAGGGATAAAGTGTTTGTAGTTAAAAAGAGTTGTCTATTTGTCTCTTTCTGTGTCTTTGAAGTAAATACAAAAACTCTGGTACAAAATTAGTTTTCGAGAAGAAAGATATGCAATTAAAATGATTTTGAGGATAATGTTGCTGTTAATGGAATTTTATGTCTTCCTTTGATGTAAATGATTTAACTTAATTCATCATGCCTCAAAAGTTTCTAATGTTGCTACTGGCAAAACATCTTCTGGGATATGACTGAAGCCTTTTGATGCAAAAGGGAAAACACCCAATAATAGTTCCTTGCAGCTATGTCTGAGGAGCGTGTCAGATTGAAACCAAGTGGAAGCAATTTGTTTTCATGATTATGAAGAAATAAAAAGTATTTAAAGTTGAAGTAATTTATGCTGACTAAACATTCTACTAAAATATTTCCTTGTGCAAAGAAAGGGATTCAGAAGGAGAAACTGAATCATGCAGTTTCTAGTATCACAGGATCTTTCCTTTTCTTGTGTGTGTGTGTGTACACAGTATGAATGATATAGTGCTTGAACTTTTCAATTCACAGAATCACAAATCTTCAACTCAAAAGAAGACTATTTGGCTCATATCAATACTTGGTTCAATGATGATGAGGGTTTCCATCTCTACCACTCCTCTGCACAATGGGTTCCTGTCCCTATCCTTATTGATTTACATATCTCCCCACTAATCCTTTTACCAAAAACTGTGTCCACTGGTTTTTGATCTCCCTATTATTGGATGGAAGAGTGTAAGAAGTCTTTCCTATTTACTTTATCCAGCCCCTCCATTGATCTTCCCTTCTGCTCCTTAGGTAACATAATCAGTGTTTCCTCAAAGGTATTATTTTGACAAGTTTCCTGTAAATCACTTCTTAAGCCATCCAAATCAGTCACATCTATCCTGTTGTATGGTGATCAGAACAATATGCAATATACAAGCCATAGCCCATTGGTGTTTACTTTTCTAGTAGAATCTCACTACTGTATCTACTCAGTTAAGAAAGAACAGCATTGTCTGTTTTTAAACTTCCTTATTGACCTGCCCTGCTACCCTAAGGATTTGTGTACACACATTTAAAGATTCTTCTGTAACTGCATACCATTTTGTATCCTCCCATTTATTGTATGCTCAGTGACACTTTATTAGCTTGTTAATCCAAATAATTAATTAGTCATGTGGCAGCATAAAAGCATGCAGACATTGTCAAGAGGTTCAGTTGTTCAGACCAAACATCAGAATGGGGAAGAAATGTGAACTAAGGGACTATGTTTTTTGGTGTCAGATGGGGTGGTTGGAGTATCTTAGAAACTGCCAATTAGAAACATGCACAACAGCCTCTAGAGTTTACAGATAATGGTGCAAAAAGCAAAAAAATAACTCAGTGAGTGGCAGTTCTCTGGGTGAAAATGCCTGTGAGAGGTCAGAGGAGAATTGCCTGACTCTTCAAGCTGACAGGAAGGCAGAAGAGAATCTCTGAATGCACATCACATTGAACGTTGAAGTGGATGAGCTACAGCAAAAGACAAGCACTAATATGCATTCAGTAGCCATTTATTAGGTACAGCAGCCATTGAGGGTATATTCCTTTTACGATGCATCTTCCTGATTGTGTAACCTCATGTTTCTATTTGCTGTCTAGCTGATCATGCTATCATCAGTATGTTCCTGCAATCTAATAAAATTATCATTAGCCAAACTATGTGTCATCAACAAACATTAAATCAAGCACCAAAACTTTTGATCTTATAATTTCTTACTTTCTTGATTATTTCTTACAAGACGAAACCTAACATGAGTGTCTTTAAGAGGGAAGCTAACATGAAATCTAATATGAGTGTCTTAAAGGGAAACTGAAAATACACCTGTGCGAATCCCTGCAGACCCTGCAATCTCTGTCTTGGAGGTTGACATCAGAACACCTTTCAAGTTTGTGATTCCCATAAGGCATCATGCTCTAATGGTGTACCTGGTAGGGAACTGTGGATCTCTGGCAATCAACTGACAGGAGTGTTGAAGGTCACCTTCAATCTTGCACCACAGTTGGAGGTGCCCACCAGCTTCAAAAGGACAACAATCATGGCAGTACCCAAGATGAGCTGCCTCAATGACAAATGTGATGAAGTGCTTTGAGAGGTTGGTCATGGCCAGAATCATTTCCTGCCTAAGCAAGGACTGGACCTGCTGTAAAGTGCCTATCACCACAATGGGTCTACAATGGATGAATCTCACTGGCTCTCCATTCGGCCTTGGACCGACTAGGCAATAGCAGTACCTATGCGTGGCTGCTGTTTATTGATTTCAGCTCAGTGTTCAATGCCATCATATCCTCAGTACTAATCACCAAGCTCCAAAACCGGGGCCTCTGTACCTCCCTCCAACCAGATCCTTGATTTCCTTGTTGAGTCCTGAGTCAGTGCAGCTCGGAAATAACATCTCCTCCTGGCTGACAACACAGGTGCACCTCAAACATGCATGCTTAGCCCACTGCTCTACTTTCTCTGTACACATGACTGTGTGGCTAGGCACAGTTCAATTGCCACCCATAAATTTGCAGATGACACAAATATTGTTGGCAGAATTAAAGATGGTGACATGCTCAGGAGTGAATAGATTAGTTTGTTGAGTGGTGTTGCAAAAACAACTTTCCATTCAATGTCATTGATTGTGGATGTCAGGAAGAGAAAGTCAAGGGAACAGATGCCAGTGATTGAGGGACCAGCAGTGGATAGGGTAGTTGTTTCAAGCTCCAAGATGTCTGAACATCAAACCTGGGCCCAACATATTCATCCAATACAATGAAGGCATGACAGCAACTATAATTATTTATGAGTGTGAGGAAATTTGGTATGTCACCAAAGACTTGCAAATTTCTACAGAAGTATGTACAGTGGAGAGCATTCTAACTAGCTACATCACTTTCTGATATGGAGAGGCCCCTGCACAGATTCGAAAAAAGCTGCAGAAAGGCACAAGCAGCCAGCTCCATCAGCTTCCCCAGCATCGGGGACAACTTCAAAATACAATGCCTCAATAAAGTAGGCATCCATCATTCAGGGTATGCTTTCCTTTCATTGCTACCATCAAAGAGGTGGTACAGGAGCCTGAAGATATATACATTTTAGAAATAGCTACTTCTCCTCCATCAGATTTCAGAATGGACAATGAACTCATAGACTGCCTCACTTTTATTTGCTCTCTCTTTACACTAATTTAATTGTATATATTTTATATTGTACTTTGTAGTTTTTTTATTACGTATAGCACAGTACTGCCACAAAACAACTAATTTCATGACATATGCCTGTGCTACTAAACTTGGTTCTTTTTAAAATTCTGTCTTGATTATTAGCATAATAAAACCAAAGGCTGAATCCTGTGAAGCCCCTCTGGCAATAGCCTTTCAGCTACAAAAATATCACTGTTATTTCTTTGCTTTCTGAAATGTAGACAGTTTAATTTCCAATGGCAGACGGCATTTAATCCAGTTTATTGTGCAGTGCTACACTTTGGTAAGGAGACAGTATGCTATTAGGGGGAAGACCCTCAACTGTATTGATGAATAGAGGGATCTTGGGGGTCCAAGTTCAGAGCTTCTTGAAAGTGACTATGCAGGTTGATAGGGTGGTTAAGAAGGCATATGGCATTTAACCATAACCCCCTCCCCGAGAACTACGAACTATTGCTGTTGCCATGCTGCTATTGAGAGAGAGAGATAAATCCCAGGCAAGAACATCTGCTACAGATAAGAGGGGGAGAGAAACTGTTGATTTATGATATTTTGACTCTTCCTGGATTATTTACCTTCCACTACAAGGACTTTACTTTGCTTGTTAACATTCCTCAGGAGATAGCAGGAGTGGCCTGATTTGATGGACACGGTCATTCAGAGTTGATGGATAGCTGAGACCCCATGAGTGGGGATAAAAAGACAGGTCTGGAGAGACACCCTTCAGACACACCAGTGGACAGTGGACTGAGTGTTGGGAACCCACAGAAAGGTCGGGGCTTCGGAGACCAAACCAGGAGACCGGTCAGTAAAGCTCACAGTGTTACAGCAGGGTCGGTGGGGACTTGTGTGTGTGTCCAGTCACGCCAGAGTGACGAGTCCACCGCAGAAGAACGGTCTAGCTGAAGACCAGAGGGGTCATAACTGAATGACCACAACGATACGACGGATTAAAAAAGCCACAAAAGGTTTGCCTGCCGCAGCTGTTGCTGTTACATCTCGCTTGCTCTCTCTCTCTCTCTCTCCAACGATTTCAATACAACAACCATAACCACCTCAGCATTTATGGACTGATCTCTACTTTCCTATGACAATTCATTTACCCCTAGACATCGATAGAGCTTGTTTATTCTTTATTATTATTCCTACACTTTTAGGTTTATTACTGCTAACTTGTTTTATATGTATATTTGCACTTTTAATATTGTATTGTGTAGTTTACTAATAAACACCTTTAGTTTGGTACCACCAGACTCCAACGGATTCTTCTTTCTCTGCTGGTCAGACAGCCAGTTACGGGGTACGTAACACTCTATAATAAATTTTGTCAGCCATCCAGATGAGGAGAATTTGATAAAATCAAATGATAATTAGATTCAAGCCACCACTGCAACCAAGACCATTCTGAAATAAATATTGCAGAAGTAGATAAGATTATTTGATCCTACTAGTGGAATTGTTGATCTATGGGTGATAAAGCAAGACTATTTATGTACTACACTGGTGACAGGATTGATTTTACTCAAAGGCAGATTTGATGTGCAAAAGACATTTTTGTTGATTGAACTGGGATATCAGCTTCTGAAGAGAAGTGGGAACAACAAAATAAAATCTTCTAGTATTGCTGGATAGGCTTTTTCCTCATATAGGCATGAAGATATTCCAGTATCTTATGGCACCTATACAGCAGTAAACCACAATGTTGTAAATTCTGACATAAGAACAGTCAGCACAAATGTGATATTCACAATACCTAAACTTGAAAATAACTGCCATAGATTTATCCTTTAGGTCTTCAATACAAAGCACATGTGTAATGGTGAAATATTCAAACAATTAGACAATAGACAATAGGTGCAGAAGTAGACCATTCGGCCCTTTGAGCCTGCACCGCCATTTTGAGATCATGGCAGATCAACTACTATCAATACCCGGTTCCTGCCTTGTCCCCATATCCCTTGATTCCCCAATCCATAAGATACCTATCTAGCTCCTTCTTGAAAGCATCCAGAGAATTGGCCTCCACTGCCTTCCGAGGCAGTGCATTCCAGACCCTCACAACTCTCTGGGAGAAGAAGTTTTTCCTTAACTCTGTCCTAAATGACCTACCCCTTATTCTCAAACCATGCCCTCTGGTGCTGGACTCTCCCAGCATCTGGAACATATTTCCTGCCTCTATCTTGTCCAATCCCTTAATAATCTTATATGTTGCAATCAGAGCCCCTCTCAATCTCCTTAATTCCAGCGTGTACAATCCCAGTCTCTCTAACCTCTCTGCGTAAGACAGTCCTGACATCCCAGGAATTAACTTCGTGAATCTACGCTGCACCTCCTCTATAGCCAAGATGTCCTTCCTTAACCCTGGAGACCAAAACTGTACACAATACTCCAGGTGTGGTCTCACCAGGGCCCTGTAGAAATGCAAAAGAATTTCCTTGCTCTTGTACTCAATTCCCTTTGTAATAAAGGCCAATATTCCATTAACCTTCTTCACTGCCTGCTGCACTTGCTCATTAACCTTCAGTGACTGATGAACAAGTACTCCTAGATCTCTTTGTATTTCTCCCTCACCTAACTCTACACCGTTCAGATAGTAATCTGCCAATTGTGGCGTTCCAAGTAAAAGAAGAATAGCCCTTAACTCAGCAGTGGAGTTATCGGGGCACAGTCTTTTGACAGTATTTCCATAGCAAGCTATTCTTGTTTTTACGAGGCTGAGTTGCTAGCTCGACACTGAACCCGACTTGGATTCGAACTCGGGAACCTTCGCTCTGGAGTTTGGTGCTGATATTATTGCGCAACCAAGCAGAACAATTCCAATGAAAGATGGACTACATTTTGCATTTCTTTTTGTAGGAGTGTTTGGTAGTTTTAGGCCATTGGAAGCTTAATTACTTGGATATTTATGTAAATATTTTACTGTTGAGTCAATCAATCGAGTCTCTTGTGTATTTAGAGTGTCTTTAACTTTTTCTACTGTTGGTAAACACAGCGCAGATCCCATAATTGCTTTCAGGAAAAGATGTAAAAAGATGGTCTGCACATCTGACTGACGATAAAATTTTAGAATATTGTACCATTTTATAAAAAATGAATTTCTGTAGTAGACACAAATAAAATGGAATCCAGCAAGAAAATATATACAAAATACTGTTTTATCAGCTATAATATTTATAAGGGCAAACAAGAAAAACTTGCAGATGCTAGAAATCCAATCAACAGACACACACAATGCTGGAGGAATTCAGCAGGCCAGTCACCCCCTATGGAAAAGAGTCAACAGTCGACGTTTTGGATCAAGACTCTTCATCAGAACAGTTCATTTGTCAGTGCTAATAAATTCTACCCCTCCATTCAGAATGTTCCCGAGATGACAACTTTGCACCACTGGTATGGAACTTTAGATTTTGAAGTTACAAAAAGTGGAAGAGTAGATGAAGAGAGAAACAGCAAATATTTCAATTACCCTCAGAACAAGCAGAGGAGAAACTGAGTCATTTAATTGCAGAGGTGGAGGGATGGAGTGAACAAAGGGAATGTCTGATGATTAGGAAACCAAGAACATTTGTTAATTGGAGTGGATCAGTCTAGAGCACAGTAAACATAGGAAGATGAATGAGGCTGCAGAGAAGGAAAAATACAATGCAGAGCTGTGCGATCGAAATACATTAGCTGTGGAAATCTATAACTTAAAAAAAGAAACCTGTAAGTTCTTCCCAAATTAGATAGTAACTGGAAAGAGGAAGAATTGATTATTGAATTTAACTAAAATTATATTCTCCAAAAAGGTCACCCGATCTGCATTTGTTTTTTTTTAAACAATGTAGATCATGTTAAAAAGAAATAAAAAAAATATTTACTGCCTTATTTGGAAGTACTGCTCAGGCTTCTGTAGGGTAAAAAGGGAAAAGGTGTAAGGACTGGTATTGTATCTTTTTCGGCTGCATCAGTAAAGTGCTGTGGGTAAAGAGAAGGTGAGTGGAGATGGAACAGGGAAGCAGGAATCCCTGGAGGGGGCTGTGTCTTGAGTGTGAGAAGTGGAGGAGAAGGTGCATTTAATGGTGAAATCTGATCAAAGCTGTTGAAATTACAAAGCAGCCTCCACAGACAATGAAAGATGCTATTCTTGCTCTAAGTGGAGTAGGGAGAGTGAGGGAGAGTACAGGAAATAATGGTAAGTTGGCTTATTATTGTAATGTATCCTAAATGACAGATCTATTCAACAGTGCATTCAGGTAGTATAAGGTAGAACAGTAACAGAATATAGGACAAAGTGTTACAGAGAAAGTGCACTGCATGTAGACAAGGTGCAAGGTCATTGCAAGGTAGACTGACCAAGAGTCTATCTTATTGCACTAGGGAGCCATACAACAATCTTATAACAGTGGGTTAAAAGCTGTCCTTCAGCCTGATGCAGCATGCTCTCAGCATCTTGTACCTTCTGCTCAATGAGATGGTGGGGGTGGGGGGGGACAAAAGTATGAATATCTGGGTGGATGGATTCTTTGATTATGTTGGGGCTGCTTTGCTGAGGCAACAAAAAGTTTCTGGAGAGAAGGCTGGCTTTTGTGATGTGCTGCATTGGGTCCACAGCTTTGCAGTTTCTCGTAGTCATTAGCAGAGTTAGCTGCTATGTGAAGCCGCAGTGCATTCTGATTGGATGCTTTCAATGGTGCATCAATAAAAATTGGTAAGGGTTGACGGTACAAGCCAGAATTTTTTCGCCTCCTGAGGAAGTAGGAGTGTTGATGAGCATTCTTGGCTGAGGCATCAATGTGGCTGGACCAGGATGGGCCATTGGTGATGTTCACACCTAGGAAACTAAAGCTCTCAACCCTTTTGATATCAACACCATAGATACAAATGGGTATGAGTACTGCACCACTTCCTGAAGACAATGATCTGCTTTTTTGTTGACATGGATGTTGTCCTGATATCCTGTCCCTAGGTCTGTCTGCTTCCTGTACTGCAACTCATCATTATTTGAAATAAAGCACCTACAAACTTGGAGTGGAGCAGAATCTGGCCGTGCAGTTATCAATGTACAGAGAGTGGTGCTGAGGGCTGAGGATGCAACTTTGTGGGGCACCAGTGTCAAGAATACTTTGTGGCAAAGGTGTTGCTGCCTAACCTTACTGATTGTGGTCTGTTCAGGAAGCTGAGGGTCCTATTGCAAGTTGAGTCCCAGGTCTAAGAATCTGGTGATGAGTTTGCTTGGAATTATAGGATTAAAGGTGGATCAATAGTCTAATGTGGACTTTTACTGTCTAGATGCTCCAGAGATGAGAATAGGGTCAGGAAGAAGGGTATTTGCCCTAGACCTGTTTGAGCAATAAGTGAATTGTGATGGGTCATGGTTGTCTGGGAAACGGGAGTGAATGTACACCTCTCTCCCCTTTCTTAGCCATTTATCACACCTCTCTTCCTTTTCTCGATCTCCGTCTCCATCACTGGAGACAAACTACCTACCGATATCTTTTATAAACCTACCAGTTCCCATGACTATGTTGACTATACCTTTTCCTACCATCTCCTGTAAAAAATTACATTCCTTTTTCCCTGTTTCTTTGTCTCCACCACATCTGTTCCCAGGATAAGGCTTTCCTTTCCAGGAAAACAGAGATCCCTTCCTCCATCATTGATGCTACACTCACCCTAATCTCCTCCATTTCCTGGACATTCACACTCACCCCATCTTCCTGCCATCTTAACACGGATAGACCTCCTCTTGTACTTATCTACCACCCCATGAGACTCTCCATCCAACACATCGTTCTCCGCAACTTCCACCATCTTCAACAAGACCTTACCGCAAACACGACTGCCTTTCCCACACTCTCCGTCTTCCACATGGATTGCTCCCTGTAAGGTTCCTTTGACCATTCGTCCCACACCACTAATCTCCTACCGGCATTTATCGCTGCAAGTGGCCCGAGTGCTACACCTGTCCGTACACCCCCTCCCTCACCTCCATTCAGGGACCAAAACAGTCCTTCCAGGTGAGGCAACACTTCACATGCAAATATGTTGCAATCATCCACTGTATCCAGATCTCCTGGTGCGGTCCCATCTTCATTGGTGAGACCCAGTGTAGATTGGGGGACCACTTTATTGAGCACCCCAACTCTGTAGCTCAATGGTTCAATCTGCAAAAAGTTGAATTTCCTGCTGGCCAAATATTCCAATTCCTATCACCATTCCCATTCCAAAAATCCATGGCCTTCTCTTCTGCTACATTGAAGCTATTCTCAGGTTGGAGTGGAATACCTCACATTTGTTAAAGTAGTCTCCAACCTGAAGACATGAATATTGATTTCTTCAACTTCTAGTAATTTGTTTCCTTCCCCCTTCCATTTCCTTCATTTCCTAACTCTGACTTCCTATCTCTTCTCCAAGCCTGCCCATTGCCTCTCTCTGGCACCCGTCTTCCCTTTGTCCCATGACCCATTTTCCTATTTCTCCTTCTTCAACCCTTTTTCCATTTAGACCATAAGATATAGGAGCAGAATTTGGCCATTTGGCCCATCAAGTCTGCTCTGTCATTTCATCATAGTTAGTCCATTTTTTCTGTCAGCCCCATTCTCCTGCCTTCTCTCCAACCCCTCGACCCCATATCATATGCCTTCATGTCCTGACCAATCAAGAATGTATCAAACTCTGCCTTAAATATACATAAAGACTTAGCCTCTACAGCTGCCCATGGTAACAAATTCACAGATTCACCACTCTCTGTTCCAAAAGCATGCCCCTCTATTCTGAGGCTGTGTCCTCTGGTTTAGACTTTCCCACCATAGGAAACACCCTCACCATATCTACTCTTCTCCAGGCCTTCCACCATTCAATATGTTTCAATTAGGTTCTCCCTCATTCTTCTGAGTTCATCTATCACCACCCAGCTTCTTACTTCACCTCCCTCCTCCACCACCTCCTTATTCTGGCATCTTCCCCTTTCCTTTCCAGTCTTTATAGACAATAGACAATAGGTGCAGAAGTAGACCATTTGGCCCTTCGAGCCTGCACCACCATTTTGAGATCATAGCTGATCATCTACTATCAATAACTGGTTCCTGCCTTGTCCCCATATCCCCTGATACCCCTATCCATAAGATACCTATCTAGCTCCTTCTTGAAAGCATCCAGAGAATTGGCCTCCACTACCTTCAGAGGCAGTGCATTTCAGACCCCCACAACTCTCTGGGAGAAGTTTTTCCTTAACTCTGTCCTAAATGACCTACCCCTTATTCTTAAACCATGCCTTCTGGTACTGGACTCTCCCAGCATCTGGAACATATTTCCTGCCTCTATCTTGTCCAATCCCTTAATAATCTTATATGTTTCAATCAGATCCCCTCTCAATCTCCTTAATTCCAGCGTGTACAAGCCCAGTCTCTCTAACCCCTCTGCGTAAGACAGTCCAGACATCCCAGGAATTAACCTCATGAATCTACGCTGCACTTCCTCTACAGCCAGGATGTCCTTCCTTAACCCTAGAGACCAAAACTGTACACAATACTCCAAGTGTGGTCTCATCAGGGCTCTGTACAAATGCAAGAGGATTTCCTTGCTCTTGTACTCAATTCCCTTTGTAATAAAGGCCAATATTCCATTAACCTTCTTCACTGCCTGCTGCACTTGCTCACTCACCTTCAGTGACTGATGAACAAGGACACCTAGATCTCTTTGTATTTCTCCCTTACCGTTCAGATAATAATCTGCCTTCCTGTTCTTATTCCCAAAGTGGATAACCTCACACTTATTCACATTAAATGTCATCTGCCAAGTATCTGCCCACTCACCCAGCCTATCCAAGTCACCCTGAATTCTCCTAACATCCTCATCACATGTCACACTGCCACCCAGCTTAGTATCATCAGCAAATTTGCTGATGTTATTCTCAATGCCTTTATGAAGGGCCTCAGCCCAAAACATCAGCTAGTTATTCATTTCCATAGATGCTACCTGACCTGCTGAGTTCTACCAGGATTTTGAGTTAATATGTGCCATGACCAGCCTCTCAAAGCACTTGATGATGATCAATGTCTGAGCCACTGTGTGATGCACTCTAAGGCATGTTACCTTGTTTTTCATTTGTACTGGTATGAAAATGCTTATCTTAAAGCATGTGGGAATTTCAGATTTATGCAGGGAGAGGTTGAAAAATGTTTGTGAACACGCCTGACAGATGATCTGCACAGGATCTGCTGACATGGTGAGGGACAGCATCCAGGCCTGATGCTTTGCTGTTTCATTTTCCAAAAGACTGATCTTGCATTTGTGTGGGTAATAGAAGAAATGGTTGACCAGAAATTGGGGAGCTACATTATAAAATAACTGAACTGATTGAAAAGCTGAAATTTATGAAAGAACTGAAGCTATTGAGTTCAAAAGTCAAGAAGTTATTATGCAGCTTTATAAAATCTAGTTAGGCCACATCTAGAGTATTGCATACAGTTCTGGTTGCCCCATTACAGGAAGGATGTTGAAGCTTTGGAGAGGGTGCAGAAGAGGTTTACCTAGATGCTGCCTGATTTAGAGGGCATGTGCTATCATGAGAGGTTGGATAAACTTAGGCTTTTTTTTTGGAGTGGCAGAGTCTGAGTGGAGATCTGATCGAGGTTTATAAGATTAAGAGAGGCATAGACAGAGTAGACAGGGAGTATCTTTTTCCCCAGGGTAGAAATGCCTAATACCAGAGGGCATGCATGAAGGTGAGACAGGATAGGTTCAAGGGGGTGTGAAAGCTAATTTTTTTACTGAGATGTCTGGAATGCACTACCTGTTATGGTGGTAGAGCCAAATACATTAGAGGATTTTAAAAGATATTTAGATATGCAAGTAAGTACGAGGAAGATGAAGGGATGTGGACATTGTGTAGGTAGGAGGGATTAGTTTTAGGGTGTATTTTATTTACTTTTTAGCTGGTTCGTCACAACATTGGACTGAACAGCCTGCTCCTGAGATGTACTCTTCAATGATCTATGTTCCAAGCACTGGTACTGGGAAAATTACAGGGAAATTTTATGGGAAGCAGGAATTTATGGGGGAATCACTTTTCAACATTACTCTTTCCACTACCAATAGAAGATGTGAGACTTTTTGTTGACTAAATAAGCATCTATCTGAATGCATATCAGAACTCCATCTTCCCGTCGCCTAACAGGGATAGGGTTCCTCTTGTCCTCGCCTACCACCCCATGAGCCTCCGCTTCCATCATCATTCTCCTCAACATCTCCTCAGGATCCTACCACCAAACATACCTTTATCCTCCCCCCCCCCCACAAAGATTGCTCCTTCCATGATTCCCTTGGGTGACTGCTTTGTCAAACACATCCACTCCATCTGCCAAAACTGGAATTTCCCAGTAGCCAGTCATTCTAATTCCTATCCCCATTCCCATTACAACGTATCGATCCATGGCATCCCCTTGTGTCAAGATGAGGCCACCCTCAAGATGGAGCAGCAACACCTTGTATTCCTTCTGGGAACCCGCCAACCTGATGGCATGAATATTGAATTCACCTTCCTGTAAACAACTTCCATTCCACCCCTCTGTCTCATTTCCTTTACTCCCAACTCTGTCCTTTTACTTCTTCTCGCCTGCCTATAACCTTCTCCTGGGTCCTCTCCTCCTTCCCTTTCTCCTGTGGCCCACGGTCCTCTCCTATCAGATTCCTTTGGCAGTCCTTGACCTTTTGCATCCACCTGGCTTCACCTATCACCTTTCCCTGCCTGCACCATTTTTATTCTGGCATCATCCCCCTTCCTTCTCAGTCCTGAAGAAGGGTCTAAGCTTAAAGCGTCAACTATCTATTCACTTCCGTAGGTGTTGCCTGCCCTGAGTTCCTCCGGCGGTTTGTATGTGTTGCTCTGGCAATTATTCTGCCCTTATTGCAACTGCATAGACCTGTAGAATTATGGACACATCTCGGCACATCACGGAAAGCAACCTCTCCCTCTATGGACTCTGGTTATACTTCTCACTGCATCCGTAAAGCAGCTGGTATATTCAAAGGCTCCAACCGTCCCAGACATTCTCACCTCTCCTCTCTTCCAGTGACCAGAAGATATAAAAGCCTGAAGCACATACCACCAGGCTCAAGGACAGCTTTTAATCTGTTGTTATAAGGCTACTATGTGATTCCCTAGTATAATAAGATGAACTCAAAATCTACCTCTTTATGACCTTTGAACCTTAATCTGCTCTGCACTTTCTCTGTAGCTGTTACAGTTTATTCTGCATTGCTGTTGCTTTACCTTGTTCTTTTTCAATGCACTGTGTAATGATTTGATCTGTGTGAACATTATGCAATACAAGTTTTTATGGTATCTTGATACATGTGAATCTAAAACCAATTCTAGTTCTAATCTGGAGTATATCAAGTCTCCTGCTGTATCTTTTAGTACTGCAGAATATTCCTTTTCAATTTTATACCCAGTTCACATTAAAATTATTACTGAACATGTTTCTATTTTCCTCAGTCATAACTGGCCCGTCTCCGTAATCTTCAGTTCTTTATTTCTTACGGTAACCAATTCTTCACTTCTTTTATGCCTCTACTGGAATCCATAATTCAAATTTTAAAAGTCTTGTTGATTTTTCAGATGTTGTTTAAAATCTGACTTTGTCCAAATGTTTGTTCACTTGTTTTCCTTTAATTTCATGGATGTTTGCCCAGTTGGGGAGCAGATTGGAATCTCGTGCTGCGTTAAAGCCACCATGCGTTGAAGATGCAGAGTCTTGAACATCCCTGTATGTGGAATGACTTTTATCCTTTAAAACAGTGAAGCAAAGCACCGTTTCTAATGAGTTTGGTCTGACGGCAAGTGAAATTGACGTAACTAAAACAACTTATGATTAATGTTGTCTCCTGCTTGATGCTAGTGATCTTGAAGAAACAAACCAACTATGAACAAATGAAATGCCAGAATGAAAGATTGTTGTAGCTTATTACCAACTGATTAAGCAATAAACTATTACATGCAGTTTGCTATCCCACAGGCATTCACTTCAGACTCAGCCTAGAGAATAGGCTTTGGTTTATTGTAACCTATTCTCTCATTTTATTTTATTGAGATATGCTGCAGAATAGGATCTTCTGCTCTTCAAGCCAATCTGCTTAGCAATCCCCCGATTCAATCCTAGCTTAATCAAGGGACAATTTACAATGACCAGTTAACCTACCAAGTGGTACATCTTTAGGACTGTGGGAGGAAACCAGAGGAGCAGAGTTAACCACACGGTCAAGGAGAGAACATACAAATGCCTTGCAGCAGCAGGAATTGAACCAAGGTCACCTGTACTGTAAAGTGTTGCATGGACCACTACATTACCATGCCACCCTTGGCATTACAGGAGCTGCAAAGAGAAGAACCATCAGCACCATCACAGAGGCTGCTAGGCAAGTCTCCAGATGACTATGGATTAAGAGGTGTTGACCCATGGACCAGTGCTACTGGGACATAAGCTGGGGCCTCATCAACCCTGGCTGGGTCACCTGCAGTAGGATGTCTGATGTTGAAAGACTTGAAACACTCAATGACCCCAGGTTACATCAGTGATGATGTGTGCCGGTGCATCCTGGGATGTATCTTGGCATCATAAACAGATGCAGTCAGATTGGCTAAGCAGCAGTATGTACAAATGTAACAAGGGATATTGTGTAGAAGGGAAGAGTTTGACATCCATGTTGAATCTGTTAAATTGACATGTTCATCTGTAGGAAGCCTTATTGATCCAGTCCATTTTACTACCCTGTCTCAGGTCCATACTCCATCTGCCCCTCCCCAACTTTCAGTAGAGTTTTCTATTTCCAAAGTAGTAGTCTAGTTGTCTTTTTAAAAACAATCAATCTATTGATACAGTGACATACTGTGTTAGCAGGGTCTGCATTTTAAACACACAATCCAGCAATATTATTTCCCAATGAAGCAAATTAAGGGCCAACCTATTTGAACAGATGTAAGGAGGAATTTATTTCACCAGAGAGTGGTAAATCTGTCACAGACTGCATTGGAGGCCAAGTCCATGGGTATATTTAGGGTAGAAGTTGATAGTTTTCTGATCGGTCAGGGCATCAAAAGATTTGGCAAGAAGGTAGTCGTTTGGATTTGAGTGGGATCTGGGATCAGCCTTGATGGAATGGTGGAGCAGACTCGATGGGCTGAATGGCCTAACTCTGCACCTACATCTTATGGTCTTATGAAGCAAATTGCTTAGTTCTTCAAAAGCTGCATGAGCGAAAGGGGGCGGGCTATGAACTATATTAATATACCTTGTCACAATACAGTTGGCCCTCCTTATCCGCAGGGGATTGGTTCCGGGACCCCTCGCGGATACCAAAATTTGCGGATGCTCAAGTCCCTTATTCAAACTGTCTCCACGCAATGAACCTTAGGACCCAGCGGAACCCCAGACCTTATTTAACCTGTCTCAGTGATGTGGACATTCGGATCCGGCGTCAGAGTTCGGAATCCGCAGTGTTTCTGTTTGCAAAAATAATCACGATCACGATTGAAAATAAAGTGGAAATAATAAAGCGATCGGAAAGAGGTGAAACGCCATCGGTCGTTGGAAAAGCGTTAGGCTACGTTGGACAAAGACTGGAACAATTTTAAAGGATAAAGTGAGAAAGCCCCGATGAAAGCTACAATTATTACTAAGCAACGCAATGGTTTAATTATTGGGTTTTGGGGTTTTGAGTTTTTGATCCTCCACATCAACCCGGCATGGTGGAGAGCGCACTAGATGAGAATAATGGAGCATGTGAAAGACCCTGATCCTCTACATCAACCCGGCATGGTGGAGAGCACACTAGCTGAGAATAATGGAGCATGTGAAAGACCCTGATCCTCTACATCAACCCAGCATGGTGGAGAGCACACTAGCTGAGAATAATGGAGCATGTGAAAGACCCTGATCCTCTACATCAACCCAGCATGGTGGAGAGCACCCTAGCTGAGAATAATGGAGCATGTGAAAAACCCTGATCCTCTACATCAACCCAGCATGGTGGTGAGAGCTCTCAGGAGCGATCTGTCACTGGATCGAACTCCCGAACCCGGCGCTGAAACACACGTTCTTAAGTGTTTTATATGCATAGAAAAGTAAAATATATACTATATACTGAGACAAACGTTTGACTAACTGATGCTAAATAATACCAGATGTACCTGTTCTGACTTACTTAGTAAAAGAACTTCTGATTTTTTCGATCCCGATTCACGATAACCCACGCACATCCTCCCGTCTACTTTAAATCATCTCTAGATTACTTATAATGCCTGATACAATGTAAATGCTATGTAAAATAGTTGTTTTACTGCATTGTTTAGGGAATAATGACAAGAAAAAATCTGTACATGCTCAAACAACAAATGCTGAAAGAGCACTTCCGGGTTCTTGCGATTTGCGGTTGGTTGAATTCGCGGATAAGGAGGGCCAACTGTACTCCATTTGAAGCCAAGACAGAGGTCTTCAGGATCCAGGAAATACTGGAAGTTAGCTCTGGAAGCATCTGTGAAAGTGAAACCGTTGTCAGTTTGGGTTATTTCCTCTCCATAAAAGCTACCAAAACTGTCTGACCTACTGGATGTTTCCAGCATGCAACACTTTTCTTTCAAATTTCCAGTAGCAGCATTTGTATCTGCTTATTGTAATATCCTTGTTTTATTTTTATATAAAACAGACTATACTTTTCTGTGCTGCTTGATTCTACAGTCCCCATCCTTTCTTAACAATAGTTCTCAGCTTGATTTTCAACAACACGTTCTGCTTTCAGTACGTTTAATTACCTGGCTGTCTGTAATCATTTTTGAACAGTTCTATTTACCTGTCTATAAAGCAATTCTAAATTTCCATATGAATTTACTTTCAACAGTTTAAAACACCCACCATAGCTCATAATATACAGTATCGCTTCTTGACACTCATCTAAATGTAATCTGGCTATCAAGATGCATCAGATAAAAACTACTCTAGGCATTTGGCATTTGCTGTAATGATGCCAATTGAAAACAAGATTGTTACACACATGCTTTGCAGTCCATTTGTTTCTGAACAATTGAAAGCACATCTAGGCTCATCGGTCATTTCTTCCTCTGTTTTCTGTGTCATTTGCTTGGTATTGGTTTATTATGGTCATATGTACCAAGATACAGTGAAAAGCTTGTCTTGTATATTGTTTATACAGATCAACTCATTACACAGCTCATTGAGCTACAATAAGATAAAACAGTACCAAAGCAGAATAAACTGTAAAAGCTGCTGAAAAGGCGTATTGCAGGGAAAGGATAAAGTGCAAGATTGTGATGAGGTAGATAGTAAGGCCAAGAGTCCATCTTAATTCAAGAGTTTGATAACAGTGGGATGGAAATGGCCTGGAGTCTGGTGGAATGTGCTTTTAGACTTTTGCGTCTTCTGCCTGATGGGAGAGCGGAGAAGAGTCAATGTCTGAGATTGGTGGGGGTCTTCGACTTACTGAGGCAGCACGATGAAGAATCAGAGTCCATAGCAGGGAGGCTGGTTCCTGTGATGTGCTGAGCTGTGTTCAGAACCCTAGGAAAATCACACATTTGGAAACAACTCTGCCATCCGTAAAGGGTTCATTTTAACCATGGGATAACCAAGGATTTTTTAAACCAGAGATATCTTTGTATATCTTTCCACTTAAAAACTTTTTATTTTAAAGAATTGAACAAGGATATACTGCTTATTATCCAGAAAGAAAACTGTTAAATTGAAGATTGTTTTTACATTAATAATGATAGATTTTACGGAATTCTAAGAAGGGAGCACATTGTGCCTACAAATGTCTTTAAGACTTTTTTTTAATGCAGACACCTTTTGTCAGTTTACAGTGCAGCAGAATGATCTGCACACCCTTCTACATGACATCCAACAGGCATGTGACGATGAGCACCAAAACCAATGTTCTTCACACTGAAGTATCTGGCTGTGGCATGTAGAATCAAAAGTGAAAACTACACAACATAAATAAAGATTAGTAACAGGTTTGAAAGGAGGATAAAGCAACTGGCCAAAAATAAATGTTTTAAATTCCCAAATGCTACATTTCAAATGAAAATATTCGTAAACAGAATAAATTTTCAAAGCTAGATAATGGTTTGAAAAAAAAATCACTTGTACATGAGCACAGCTGCCCTCATTCTTTTCGGCTGTGTTTAATGAATAACCGGTGAGCAACTATGCAACTTTCATGATTTTGCGTTTATTTCAACAATCCTGGATCCATCAGCAGGCTACTATTACAGTGCAGGAGTTTGTCTTTTCATCCTTTGCTTTTTCTGCGTTCATATTCAAGTAATTCCTCTCCAATTTAAAAATAACTAGTTGCAATATGCCTCATTGCTTACCCTCAGTAAAGTTTAAGCCATTATTATAATATTGCTTCCAAACTAAATCTGTTTGTATATCTACAGAGGCTGCACTTGAAACATTAATGGCCAGGACGTATCACTACTTTTAAACCTGAAGCAATTGTGTTCTCAAAGTCCAAGCATTTTCCACAAACCTTCACAGATCTCTGGATTATTTAAATAGTCTTTCACAAATATTATATTTATTGTGTTCTCCATAATTATGTGTGTGTGAATTGGCTGCCAAATGTCTCCGCTCCTTAATCAGTAATGATGCTATGAGATTGATTTAGGACATCTTGTGGTTCTGAACTAAACAAATAAAATGAAGATCTCTAATAATGAACTGATTAGCTAATGAATGGTTTATGTTATTGCTGCTGTAACTAACACATGATGTCAAATAAACCCATGCTATAAATTGCTTTGGAACTATTCTATCAGCTTATTAATTATTCTTGCAAGCAATATGCAGATGCCAACTTTGAAATGGACTTTCTGAACTCAGTACAATTGAAGTTATAAGCAGTTGCAAGAAAAGACCCATGCAGAATCTAACTCAAATGTTTTTGATAATGAACACAGAGTGTTAAGAGTTTGATTCTGAGCACCAGGATGATCATTTGCCTTAACCTTTCCTGGATCTTAAAACTCTTTGAAAACGATAAATGGTGTTCTCCACAGACACCTTCTGTCAGAGAGTCTCTTGCTTGGATCTTTCTGATGAACAGCATATTCATAGGCTGAGTTTTTCCAAGGCTCGCATCAGTGAGATATGTCATATACTCTCATAAATAGGCTGATCTCAAAGTCACCCATGCCTCCTTCTATGTGAAAGGAAGTTTTCAAGTGGCAAGTCACAATGTACTACTTGCTACATTATCAGAGAGGCCAGTGTATTCATAAAGTTATTATTCCCCTGACGTTGATTTCAGAGATGATGAAACAACAGCCTGGACTCTTGTAGCTAGTTGGCTCCCCCTAACAGCAGGCAGACATCGGCTGAACTCATGTTCAAGAAGGACTTCCTTGAAGGACCTAGACTATTATTCTTCATCAGGAACAAATTTCACTATTCAATAATGTACAGCACAATATGGATCGCTGCTAGAATTTCCTGATGACAAATGCCTCACTTTCAGGAAGCACATAGGACATCTCTGCTGACTGGAGTGACATTTCATCAAGAGTCATACTTGTGTCACTTTGGGATAAATACATCTTAGAAATCTAATTTCTAGGTAAATAAGACTGTAATAATCTCTGGCGTATCGGAGTATTATTAATTAACAGTGGAAATTACTTTGTACTTGGTAATTTATTAGGGTGCAGGCTGTTGAGAATTATTTTCCTTTTTTAAAACTAAGCTGAAAACTGCAGGCAATGTGTGCCAGACCAAAGATCTCATGTTTTCTTGTGGCATAGAAGATGGCCTTTTGGCCCATCAAATCTATGCTAGCTTATAGGGCAACCCAATCAATCTCATTACCCTACATATTTGTAATCCCAATAACTTTGCCATCTTTCACATGTTCATTCCTCATTTCCCCCAGCACCCACCCATGCCAGTGGCAATTTAGAGAAGACAGCTCACCCAACAACTAACACATTTTGGGGATATAGTAGGAAACTGGAGCACCAGAAGAAATGCATATATTTGCATGGAGAGCATGCAAACACTATGCAGACCTCACCAGATGTCAGAATTGAACTTGGACTTCTAGAAGTGTGGGATAGTTTCACTGCCGCAGAGTCATTTTACTGCCCCACTGCTGTTTATCCATCTATTTCCATACAATAAATCCAGAGCAGTTGAAACTAGTTCACAGCAGTATTATACACACTTTAGACCTTATAATTGAATTTTACAGTCCAATTGTCAAACATTTCTGAATGCTGTCTTCTTGGGTGGTGATCAGTCTCAACCCAGCACGTCATATGCTCAAGTAAGTAAATAGCATGAGAATGGTTGTTTTAATATTAGCATAAGGGCTCCATTAAAACTAAAGGCAGTTGTAATTATGCAATGGTCATTTACATGGAATTACCAGAGATTCTGAAATGACTATTAGTTGTCGTACATTTTAAGGTATTCTATTTGATTTCCACGTACAACATTTTCTACAAAAGTCATTGCAGTTTTAATGCAGACGCGGGAAGCATGGCTTAATGTCAAGAAATGCCACTTCAAGATTCGCTGAAGAATTCGCTGACTGCCTTATCAAAATAGGTCAAAGGCAAACCCTTTTCAATGTAAGAAACGGAAGCAGCAATCGGGGTTCTATTCCTGTCGCTGTCTGTAAATGAGTTTGTACACTTTCCCCTGTGACCCCGTATGATTCCTCCAGGTGCCCTGCTTTCCTTCTCCCTTTGATAGGCATCTGGGTTAGGGAGAGTAAATTTTGGGCAATGCTAGGTCGGTGTCGGAAGCATGGCAACAGTTGCAGGTTGTCCCTAACACATCCTCGGACAGTGCTGGTCTTTGATATAACCAATTCTACCGAATGTTTCCATGTTTCAATGCACATGTGACAAATAAAGCTAATCTTTATCTTACAACCTTTATAAAGATTAGCAAGTGAACCCAGTGTGGTTGGTAAAGGTAATTTAAGTAAAAGTTTTAAAATCTGGACATATGTGACTATATACAGTACATGAACATTGGGGAAATAGCAAAGGGTATTTATATAGAGTATGCTTCCACTGTTATTTTACAGCACTGTTTCATAGTCTTATTGACCAGTCTACTTGCAGCCTCGGAAAGTTGGCTTTATTATCATCTGTTGCTCCGGTCTACAATGATACACATGCGCTTATCAATTTGTATCCATGCTTCCCATTTGTAGAAGAGTCTCTGATTTACTCATTGTCTTTATTAACCACCTTAGAACTCACAAAATCAAAGTAGAAGTAAGCCATTGTTTGATCCTGTTATTGGTCCTCAGGAGGAGAAACTTCTTTTACAGGTAGTATTTGAAAAGAATAGTACAGACGCATTTAAGGAAGGTTAGATAAGGGAAAAGGGGTTAGAATATCTCGATCATATGTTAGAAGTGGCTGGAGGAGGCTCATGTAGAGCATGAACTCTGGAATAGTATACTTGGGCTAAATGTTGTTCCTGTATGTTCTGTGTAGTTCTAGTACCGGAAATAGCACTATTGTAGACCAAAACCTGCATCAAAATCCTGATGATAAACATTGACTAAAATTGGCCAAAGCTTGTATCCCAGCAAGCTTTGAGGCGGCATGTGGTTAGCACAAAGCTTTACAATACTAGTCACCCGGTTCACTTCCCAGCGCTGTCTGAAAAGAGTTTGTACATCCTCCCTGTGACTCGATGAGTTTCATCTGGGCGTTGGTTTCCTCTGACAATATAAAGATACACTGGTTGGTTGGTTAATTGGTCATTGTAAACTGTCCTGTGATTAGGCTACGATTAAATTGGGAGTTGATGGGCAGTGCAAATTGAAAGGGAGAAAGGGTATCTGAACAAATAAATAAATAAATAAATAACCTGGAACTTATTGAAGAAACTTTTAAAACTAAGAATTGAAAACTTTCTGGGAGTCATACTTACTGAGACATAAACAAGGTTAAACTAAGGACTCAAGTTCCTTCCCTGCTTTCTCGGAACTGCTGTGATATGTCTTCTCAGGATTTACAAAATTTTCACTAGAGTAAGAACTCTTCAAATCACTAACTTCAGAGTTCTATATCCACAAATAACTTGTTTTGAGGGATGACTAAGTAAGTGAAGAAATTCATGGGCATACATGGTACTATTTGTCTCTATCAGTTTTCACTAAAAAGTTTTTTTGTATTAATGAAAGTTATGTTTGGGGTGTAAATAGCATCTTGCAGTTTCTTGCCTGTATTTAAGAAGGAAGATGGAACATACGAAATCGAAACAACCAAAACACACACACACACACAAACATCTATGGAAAAGAGTACAGTCAACATTTCAGGCCGAGATCCTTCAGCAGCTGAGTAGATTTAAAAGGATGGGAGAGAGAAACACAAGATGATAGTTGAAACCTGAAGGGGGAGGGATGAAGTAAAGAGATGGGAAGTTGATTGGTGAAAGAGACAGAGGGCTGGAGAAGTGGGAGTCTGATAGAAGAGGACAGAAGGTCATGGATGAAGGAAAAATGTGGAGGAGCACCAGAGGAAGGCAATAGGCAGGCAAGGAGATAAGGTAAGAGAGGGAAAAGGGATGGGGAATGGTGAAGGGGGGGGGGCATTACCGGAAGTTTGAAAAATTGATGTTCATTCCACCAAGTTGAAATATAAGGTGTTGTCCCTCTAACCTGAGTATGGCCTCATCAGGGCAGTGGGGGAGACCATGGACAGATATATCAGAATGGGACTTGGAAGTGGAATTGATCAGTCTTGCTTGTCTCAATTTCTGAAGTTCATAGCCTTCTGCATAATGGAGATATGAGCAAATTGAGTCAGTGATCGAGTTACAAAAAGGGACAACAGATCTTTGCTGTTCACAATTTACAGTAACTATTTAATCTTTGGAATCATAAGCATAATTTTTTAAATTTTTAGATAGCACTGTGCATGTATTGCTTAGTTAATTAAGTATCCATATTTAAGAAGGGTGAGAATTTTGTGTGTCTGTAACAAGCCTGCATTACTGGCATGTAACCAGCAAACAAATTTAAATACACAAGAAAAACATACAGAAAAGTATGTTTTGGGTGTGCAAAAACCCTGCAAGAGCAGGATTTATTTTCATTTGAAAAGAAGCAACCGAGTAATCTGTTACTGAACTTTTACAGGGATTTGATAGACTGGACATCCAAAATGTTCTCGTAAGAATACCGCCAACGCAGTCCAGTGAGAAACCTCATTACCCAGGGAGGTGTGAGTGTGGAAATGGCTATTCCATCAGACACCACACATCCATTCTGTAGAAGAATCGCTGATTCCCAAAATGCCTTATTAGCCATCTCAGAATCAACAAAATTGAAGTGGAAATCCAGCAGATGCGTGTAAGGAGAAAAAGCAGATGCTGTAGTTAATAGTTGAAAACAATGCTAAAGATGTACTTAAGGGAGCTTAGATAAGTAAGGAAAGAGGGAATAGCTTATGTTGTGATCATCTGATATATGAAATGATAGGAGGAGGCACAAACTGGGCATAAACTCTGGCATAGACTAAATGTTATTACAGTGCATATTTTATGTAATTTTATATTGCCTTTGATTTGTGTAGAAAATAGATCAGTTTGAATTGAACAAAAATTTCCAGGTTCTATATACATTCAACCAATCATGGAAATCCAGAAGTTGCTCTCAAAGATAATTTGTTCATCTTCAGGATTATCTGTTGTCCTGCTCACAAATAAAATTGGTGACAAAGTCAGTTTTCTTCCTGAATTTTGTAGTATGAAATGGGTTTAATCACTAACTAGTTACGTTCCAATCTTTTTCAGGAGTTTAATTCCCTGAAAGAAAAAAAATATATATTTATTTAATTAAAACACTTTTATTACTCTTTCAACTTGCCACTTCTACCCTTTCTAGCTCTATCATGGCACTAATCACCCACCATCGAGGACATCTTCAAAAGGTAGTGCCTCAAGACACTGACATCCATCACTAAGGACCCTCACCACTGGGACTTGCACTCTTTTTATTACCACCCTCAGGAAGGTGTAGAGGAGCCTAAAGATAATATTTTAGGAACAGCCACCAGGTTTCTGAATGGCCCATGAACACTACCTCACTAACTTCACTATACTGCTCTCTTTTCCTGCTGTTTATTTATTTGTTTGTTTGTTTGTTTATTTATTTATTTCCTATTATAGCCTATTTTATATTATAGCGTTGTTTTGCATGGTACTGGTGCAGCAAAACAAATCTCACCACACACTGTATGTCAGTGATAATAAACATGATTCTGATTTGCTTTTCATGCTTTCTTGATTTTCCAGACTGTTTTGCTTCCTATATTTCCTGTTACACTTTCTGTCTCTAGTCTGGCTTGAGGTCTTGTCTTTCCTATCTTGGTCAGAGACACTGCGGATTTCCCCTGGACCATTCCCTGTGACAGTAGAGGGCCGGCGGGTTGCTAACCTGCTACCATCCATGCTGGACCCATTTCAAGGTGATTTTATTGAGATATGGCACAGAGTAGACTCTTCTTGCCCTTTGAGCCCAGCAATCCCCTGATTTAACCCTAGCTTAATCACGGGATAATTTACAACAACCAATTAACCTGCCAACCAGTATGTCTTCGGACTCTGGGAGGAAACTGGAGCACCTGGAGGAAATCTACGTGGACACAGGGAGAACGTCCAAACTCCTTACAGGCAGCAGCAGGAATATGTATGCCGAACTTCTAAAATGCGCATTGATATTCCTGTTGAGCAAATCTTCTTTTATTTGTTTTTTGCACTATTATTCCTAAATTTAACTATCTTTTTCTATATTTATCATGTATTGCCCTGTACTGCTGCCGCTAGGTTAACAAATTTCATGATATTAAACATGATTCTGATCTCCAGACTGAAGTCTGTGAGGGACTATAAAACTAAACAATAATCCTGGCCATGCTTTCATTATAACAACCGATGTTGTCATCTGCTGTCTTGACAGTTCTGTTCCTTTGGCATTTATATTTCTGCGATATAAATGGATGTATGGACTCATCAGGGTACTGCATTTGATTTCTAATTAATCATCGAAGGTCAGAATCACTATGGATTTGTTTAATGGCCAGTGCTATTAATCATCATTGTCTTCATAAATATCATCAAACATATTGTGTTTGGCTGCCTTATTTAATAAGAATAATGTATGTGGTAATTTGTATGTATTCTGCAAAGCCTACTCCTGATGAAAAATCTTGTGGTAATTAAAAATACAAGATTTTAATCAAGCATGAGCCCAACCTTCATTTGTATTAGACCTTTTGCTCCATGAACACTTTACTTATTGCTGCTCTGTCTCACAGAATAATAAAGTGGTGCACATTAACGGGTCTGAAACTTATTAAATCAAGATATTCTGCTTTCTTCTTGAATTTTGAACAATCAACTTATGGTAGACTTAACCCTGCAAGTTGCAAATTGTGTTGCATTTTAAATAATCTTAAGTGTGCAGGGAAAACTGAGCTTCTCATAAACCATATGCAAATGTACCTTTTGGTCATAATTATAAAGTAAGATAATTTATAATTCTGCATACTTAGGGAATAAAGTGGCAAATTGCTAAACTTACTCTGAGTAACGACAATACACTTGGTGTATAGAATGAAATGTTAGAATGATCTGATTTATTTATTTTCTTTTCTTATTTTAATCCTTTATTCTCTTTGTAAAATTATGTAGGTGCATATCAAGTCCTATGCTGAAAATGCTGTTAATGTTGTATTGATAGTAAGTATTGAAACTTGTGTTAATTAAGACTTGACCGCGAGGCCAAGTCAATCTTTTAGGCTATGGGCTTAATATTTCAAAATCAAAGTCAGATTTAATAATACTGGCATATGTCATGAAATTTGTTGTGTGGTAGCAGTACATTGTAATACATAATAAAAGCTGTTAAATGCAGTAAGATATATATATATATATTTAAAAAGTTAAATTAAGTAAGTAGTGCAAAAAGAGAAAAAAAGGTGGCGAGGTAGTGTTCATGTGTTCAATGTCCATTCAAAGATCTGATAACAGAGAGGAAGAAGTTCTTCCTGAATTGTTGAGTGTATGCCTTTAGGTTCCTGCACCTCTTCTCTGATGGTAGCATGTCCTAGGTAATGAGGGTCCTTAATGATGATTGCTATCTTTTTGAAGCATCACTCCTTGGAGATGTCCTGGATGCTGGGGAGGCTAGTGCCCATGATGGAGCTAAGTTCACAATTTTCTGCAGTTTATTTCAATCCTGCGTAGTGGTCCCCTCTTACTAGACAATGATAATGTTCTCCATGGTACATCTGTAGAAATTTGTCAGTGTATTTTGTGTTATACCAAATCTCCTCAAACTCCTAATTAAATATAGCTGCAGTCATGCCTTCTTTTTAACTGCATCGATATTTTGGGCTCAGGATAGATCCTCAGAGATGTTGACACCCAGGAATTTGAAACTGATCACCCTTTCCACTTCTGATCCCTCGATGATGATTGGTATGTATGCCCTCATCTTACCCTTTCTGAAGTCCACTATCAATTCTTTGGTCTTACTGACACTGAGCGTGAGGTTGATGCTGCGACATCACTTGGCCTCCTAATTGATCTTGCTCCTGAATGCCTTCTCATCACCATCTGAAATTCTGCTGTTGGCAGCAAATTTACAGATGGCATTTGAGCTGTGCGTAGCCATGCAATCATGGGCTTAACAGTGCATTACTGAAATTTTCCTCCCATTGACTGATACTCACGTTGCTCTTTGAAAGAACTCTTGTGCTCAATGCTGATTGTAGTATCTGCGATTGGACTTATGTATCACAATTAAACAATATTAGGAGGAAATTGGCATAGATTGCTGGGTGTTAGTTTACTGGTTGATTCTCATGTGTTGAAGCATTTGTGAATTTTGATCCAGCTGAAGCTGAAAGTGACTCATTTGGCTTCATATTGATTGGAATTGAATGGCATTGTTATCTTTATCAGTTTGTGACCACACGTTGATGGCAAATATTTAGCAGCAGGTATGCTGAGTAGATGTTGAAGGATAGAGACTTCAGTCAGGGAAAATGCAAAAATAGAGTTTGTACTTATAGCATTTACTCCTGGATTGTGAAATTTGTATGTGCTGCTATTATTTTTACTACATCTCAATAGTGATATCTCCAACAATAACACTTTGAATACTTCTGTATAACCAACATGACCTCGTCAGATTTCTCCCTTAAGGCTGCAAACAGGAATTTAGATCTGTTGGCTTCTGGTTTAATGGAGCAAGAGTGTATGTGCATGCATTCACAACCTAAAGTTTTACTTGATGCTTTTGGATAATTATGAACCTACACTCTCCAAGGTGGTGATTTGAAAACAGATAGTCAGAATAAGAAACAGTGACATATGTTATCACTGACGTGTATTATATCCTGTATGTAGCAGGATTTATTCATGGCAATGGCACTGAACTTTTGCTGCCTTCTTCAGCTGAACCGAGTACACTGTTCTGCCCATTGTTAATCAATTTTGCACTCAACCAAAAATCATTGCATGTCTGCCTGAATAAGACTTGTACTATTGAAATATACAACTTCAACAAATACAATTGCTTCAAGTAAATGTGAATGAGTGACTTATCATGAACCAAGCGAATACACAAATTTGATGTCACTACTCAAACACCTTTTTGCCATAAATTAGTTTAGCATTCTAAAGGGGAGAATGAGCAGCCAGAAGTCATGCTGCACAATGGTGTCAATGACATAGTTAGAAGAGGGAGGAGGTGCTGAAGAACGAATTTAGTGAGTTGGACAAAAAGCTGAAAAGCAGGACTTCAAGGATAGTAATCTCTGGATTCAAAGGCAACACAAGTGAATCTGCAGATGTTGGAAATAAATAAAAACACAAAATGCTGGCAGAACTCAGCCGGTCAGACAGCATCTATGGGAGGAGGTAATGATGACGTTTCTGGCCGAAACCCTTCATCAGGAGTGAAGTAACATGGGATGGTCAAGGAGGGATAAGAAGTGGGGGGAGGGATGAAGTAGAGAGCTGGGAAGTGATAGGCTGGAGGGAAATGGGCTAGGGGGAAGGTGGAGAATTATGGGAAATAAAAGAGAAAGAAAGGTAGGGCTGGGGAGAGATTATAGTGAGGGGGGAAAAAAGAGAGAGAAAGAGAACCAGACTAAAATAATAGATAGTGATGGGGGTAAGGGGGGGCAGGGGTATCAACAGAGGTCTGTGAGTTGGATGTTCATGCCAGCAGGAAGGAGGCTACCTAGGCGGGAGATAAGGTATTGCTCCATCGACCTGCATGTGGCCTCATCTTGATGGTAGAGGAGGCCATGGACAGACATGTCGGAGTGGGAGTGGTCTGTGGAATTGAAGTGTGTGGCCACAGGGAGATCCCGCCACGGCTGGAGGACTGAGCGCCGGTGTTCGGTGAAACGGTCTCCCAGTCTGCGGCGGGTATCCCCAATGTATAAATGACCGCATCGGGAGCACCCCAGTTGACTTGCAGGTGAAATGGTGCCTCACCTGAAAGGACTGTCTGGGGCCTAGGATAGTGGTGAGGGAAGAAGTGTGGGGGAAGGTGTAGCACTTCTTCTGTTTGCAGGGATGACTGCCCAGAGGGAGGTCGGTGGGAAGGGTTGGGGGGGATGAATGGACAAGGGAGTCGCGTAGGGAGCGATCCCTGCAGAAAGCCAAGAGTGGGGGGGAGTGGAAGATGTGACTGGTGATGGGATCATGTAGGAGGTGGTGGAAGTTGGATTATACGTTGGATCTGTAGGCTGGTAGGGTGATAGGTGAGGACCAGGGGGACTCTATCCCTGGTGGGCTGGCGGGGGGATGGGGTGAGGGCAGAGGTGCGTGAAATACAGGAGACGCGATGGAGGACAGAGTTGATAGTGGACGAAGGGAAGCCCCCTTCTTTAAAAAAGGAAGACATCTCCTTTGTCCTAGAATGAAAGGCCTCATCCTGAGAGCAGATAGACAATAGACAATAGGTGCAGAAGTAGACCATTCGGCCCTTCGAGCCTGCACCGCCATTTTGAGATCATGGCTGATCATCTACTATCAATACCCAGTTCCTGCCTTGTCCCCATATCCCTTGATTCCCCTACCCATAAGATACCTATCTAGCTCCTTCTTGAAAGTATCCAGAGAATTGGCCTCCACTGCCTTCTGAGGCAGTGCATTCCAGACCCCCACAACTCTCTGGGAGAAGAAGTTTTTCCTTAACTCTGTCCTAAATGACCTACCCCGATTCTCAAACCATGCCCTCTGGTACTGGACTCTCCCAGCATCTGGAACATATTTCCTGCCTCTATCTTGTCCAATCCCTTAATAATCTTATACGTTTCAATCAGATCCCCTCTCAATCTCCTTAATTCCAGTGTGTACAAGCCCAGTATCTCTAACCTCTCTGCGTAAGACAGTCTGGACATCCCAGGAATTAACCTCATGAATCTACGCTGCACTTCCCCTATAGCCAGGATGTCCTTCCTTAACCCTGGAGACCAAAACTGTACACAATACTCCAGGTGTGGTCTCACCAGGGCTCTGTACAAATGCAAGAGGATTTCCTTGCTCTTGTACTCAATTCCCTTTGTAATAAAGGCCAACATTCCATTAGCCTTCTTCACTGCCTGCTGCGCTTGCTCATTCACCTTCAGTGACTGATGAACATGGACTCCTAGATCTCTTTGTATTTCTCCCTTACCTAACTCCACACCGTTCAGATAATAATCTGCCTTCCTGTTCTTACTCCCAAAGTGGATAACCTCACACTTATTCACATTAAATGTCATCTGCCAAGTATCTGCCCACTCACCCAGCCTATCCAAGTCACCCTGAATTCTCCTAACATCCTCATCACATGTCACACTGCCACCCAGCTTAGTATCATCAGCAAATTTGCTGATGTTATTCTCAATGCCTTCATCTAAATTGTTGATGTCAATTGTGAACAGCTGTGGTCCCAATACTGAGCACTGTGGCACCCCACTAGTCACCACCTGCCATTCCAAGAAACACCCATTCACCGCTACCCTTTGCTTTCTATCTGCCAACCAGTTTTCTATCCATGTCAATGTCTTCCCCCCGATGCCCTGAGCTTTGATTTTACCCACCAATCTCCTATGTTGGACCTTATCAAATGCCTTCTGAAAATCGAGGTACACTACATCCACTGGATCTCCCTCGTCTAACTTCCTGGTTACATCCTTGAAAAACTCCAACAGATTGGTCAAGCATGATTTACTCTTGGTAAATCCATGCTGGCTCGGCCCAATCCTATCACTGCTATCTAGATATGCCACTATTTCATGCTTAATAATGGACTCTAGCATCTTCCCCACCACCGATGTCAGGCTGACAGGTTGATAGTTCTCTGTTTTCTTCTTCTCTCCTTTCTTAAAAAGTGGGATAACATTAGCCATTCTCCAATCCTCAGGAACTGATCCTGAATCTAAGGAACATTGGAAAATGATTAGCAATGCATCCTCAATTTCCAGAGCCAACTCCTTTAGTACCCTAGGATGCAGACCATCTAGACCTGGGGATTTGTCAGCCTTCAGTCCCATCAGTCCACTCAACACCGTTTCCTTCCTAATGTCAATCTGTTTCATTTCCTCTGTTACCCTATGTCCTTGGCCCATCCATACATCTGGGAGATTGCTTGTGTCTTCCTTAGTGAAAACAGATCTAAAGTACTCATTAAATTCTTCTGCCATTTCTCTGTTTCCCATAACAATTTCACCCAATTCATTCTTCAAGGGCCCAACATTGTTCTTAACTATCTTCTTTCTCTTCACATACCTAAAAAAGCTTTTGCTATCTTCCTTTATATTCCTGGTTAGCTTGCGTTCGTACCTCATTTTTTTCCCCCCGTATTGCCTTAAAGTAAAGTTCTGTAGTTCCTTAAAAACTTCCCAATCATCTGTCCTCCCACTCACCTTAGCTCTGTCATACTTCCTTTTTTTTTAATGCTATGCAATCTCTGACTTCCTTTTTTCAACCACTGTGGCCCCCTTTCCCCCCTGTGAATCCTTCCTTCTCTGGGGGATGAACTGATTTTGCACTTTGTGCATTATTCCCAAGAATACCTGCCGTTGCTGTTCCATTGTCCTTTCTGCTAGGCTATCCGTCCAGTCAACTTTGGCCAGCTCCTCCCTCATGGCTCCATAGTTTCCCCTGTTCATCTGCAACACTGACACCTCCGAGCTGCCCTTGTCCTTCTCAAATTGCAGATAAAAGCTGCGGCGGAGGCGGAGGAATTGAGAGAAGGGGATGGCATTTTTGCAGGAGACCGGTTGGGAGGAGGAATAGTCTAGGTAGCTGTGGGAGTCTGTAGGTTTGTAGTAGACATCGGTGGATAGGCTGTCTCCAAAGATAGAAACAGAAAGATCTAGAAAGGGGAGGGAGGTGTCGGAAATAGACCAGGTGAATTTGAGGGTGGGGTGAAAGTTGGAGGCGAAGTTAATGAAGTCGACGAGCTCAGCATGTGTGCAGGAAGCAGCGCCGATGCAGTCGTCGATATAACGTAAGAAAAGAGGAGGACAGATACCAATGTAGGCTTGGAACATAGATTGCTCCACATGGCCGACAAAAAGACAGGTATAGCTAGGAACCATGTGGGTGCCCATGGCTATACCTTTAGTTTGGAGGAAGTGGGAGGAGCCAAAGGAGAAATTGTTAAGGGTGAGGACTAATTCCGCGAGGCGGAGAAGAGTGGTGGTAGAAGGTGACTGGCTGGGTCTGGAATCTCTGGATTGTTGCCTTTGTCATGCACCAGTGAGGGTAATAGGATGATTTAGCAGGCAAATGCATGGCTGAGGAATTGGTCCAGGTGGTAAGGTTTCAGATTTTTGGATCATCGGGATCTCTTCTGTGGAAGGTATGACCTGTACAAAGATGGTGAATTATACCTGAACTCGAGGGGCACTAATATCATTGTGGGCAGGTTTGCTAGAGCTAATTTTGAAAGGGGATAGGAACTGAGTGATAGGGCTGAGGATGAGGAGTTGGTATACAAGTAAATGTAGTGAGAATGTGAGGAAGGACAGGCAAATGATAGGACAGTGGGATGAGTTGAAAAGGGTGATGAAAAGAGGACTGAAGGGGTTATATTCGAATGCAGACAGTATACAGAATAAAGTAGATGACCTTGGAGCATAACTAGAGATTGGCAGGTATGACTTTGTGGGCATAACTGCGTTGTGGCTGAAAGAAAATCACCGTTGGAAGCTGTGTCCAAGGATACATATTGTATTAAATGGACAGACAGGTAGGCAGAGGGGGTGGGGTGGCTCTGTTAGTAAAAATTAGATCAAATCCTTAGAAAAGTACAGAATCCTTGTGTGTAGTATTAAGAAACTGCAAGGGTAAAAATATCTTGATGGGAATTATATACAGGCCTCTGAACAGTAACCAGGATGTGGATTACAAATTACAACAGAATATAGAAAAGGCATGTAAAAAGTGCAATGTTACAATAGTCATGGGGATTTCAATATGCAGGTGGTTTGGGTAAATCAGGTTACTGCTAGAACTGAGAGGAGGGGATTTGTAGAGCAGCTTGTGTTTGGGTCCTCTAGGGAAAATGCAATTTTGGGTTGGGTGTTGTGTAACAAACAAGATTTGATTAGGGAGATCAAGATAAAGGAACCCTTTGAAGGAATTGATCATAGTGTGACAGAATTCACCCAGCAGCTTGAGAGGGAGAAGCTTTAACTGGACCTATCATTATTACAGTGGAGCTAATGGAATTACAGAGGCATGAGAGAGGAATTGGCCAAACTTGATTGGAAGGGAATGGCGGCAGAAAAGCAATGGCTGGAGTTTCTGGAAGCAAAGATGAAAGGAAGATGACACAGCTGTGACTGACAAAAAAAGTCAAAAGCAGCACAAAAGCAAAAGCGAGAACATATAGTAAAAATTAGTGAGAAGTTAGAGGATTGTGAAGCTTTTAAAAACCTAAAGAATCCAAATAAAATAAAACCATTAGGGGTGAAAAGATTAATTGTGAAGAAAAACTAGCCAAAAATATAAAAGAAGATAGCTTTTTTTCAGATATATAAAGAGTAAAAGAGAGGCAAGAGTGGATATTGAACAGCTGTAAAATGACATTGTAGAAGTAGTAGTGGGGCAAGGAAATGGCCGACAAACTTAATAAGTATTTTGCATCACAGTGGAAGACATTAGCAGTGTGACAGAAGTAAGTGTAGTTGTTATTACCAAGGAGAAGGTACCTGGGGAGCTGAAAGGTCTGAAGGTAGATAAGTCACCTGGACAAGATGGATGATACCCCAGTGTTCTGACAGAGGTAGCTGAAGAGATTGTAAAGGCATTAGTAATGATCTTTCAAGCATCACTAGATTCTGGAATGGTTCCAGAGAACTGGAAAATGGCAAATGTCACTCAACTCTTTAAGAAGGGAGGGAGGCAAAATAAAGGAAATTATAGGCCAGTTAGTCTGATTTCAGAGGTTTGGAAGATTTTGGAGTCCATTAATAAGGATGGGGTTTCAAAGTACTTGGAGGCATGTCATAAAATGGATGGATGTCATCATTGTTTCCTTCAGGGGAAATCTTCCCTGACAGAACTGTTGGAATACTTGGAGGAATTAACATGTGAGATGAACAATGTGAAGTCAGTGCATCTTGTTTAATGTTATGTTTTATAACTTCAAAACATTAAACTAATTCAAAGGAAGACACGGGAATCCGAAAATACAGATTTATCTTTGTGTTTACTGTAATCGAGGCATGCACATATCAGGTGGTAGTGTGATGATGTAACTACTGCTTAACATAACAGAAACTTTCTCAGATCTGTTGCCTTCAAAAACTGCTGTAGTTGGAACACTACTTTCGACATTTTGTGATTTCTTTGAGCAGCATAGTCTTTCCTCGGTCCAATATGCTTTGCAACCAGAGGGTCAGAGGTTGGCACCAACACCTGCTTATCCTCTATTTGGCAATGGTTCCTGGTGTTCAGAATAGAAACAGTTATAGCATCATGCAATATTTTTCTTAATTTGCTTTCAGTTGGCTTCATTTCAGGGGATCTGACATGCAAATTGTGGATGGATCTCTTGTTTCAGTCACTCATCTCCTCACAATGCTGGCCCTCCTGTTTTTTCCAGATGCAAGCTCAATGTGGCTTGCTGGTTGTTTTATTATACTCTTACAGATTTCATTCCCATAGAAATGATCTTTTCTCCTGTATACATTCTTAGTTGGATATCTGCAGGCTTTAATATAGTATCTTTGAAATGCCATTCAAATTCATTTTGTGGAATGATTGAAACAGCTGAACCAGTGTCTAATTCCATTTTAATTAATTTGGCGGTCACTTCTATCGTAAATCATATTGCTTGTGTATTGTTAATTTTCACACTGTAAATAAACTGAAGACTACCCACTCCCATGTCACTCTCAGTATTACCAGATTTTTCATGAACAGCATGCAGATTAGTGGTCTTTTTGAAACTGCAACTTAACTGTTAATCTTTTTCTCTTCCTTGAGCAGTCCATTTATTTTTGTCTGCCCAACATACTCTTTGTATGTGTCCTACTTTGTTGCATTTTCTGCAAGTTTCACCTTTAAATCTGCATTTGTTTGGTGTATGTGAGCCCCTGCCACAATGGTAACACAATTTGTTTAGCCAGACCATTTGCTGTTTAGACATTGCAATTTTGTTTACATTCACCCAAGTTCTTCTGCAATCAGCAGTGGCTTTGGTTCTAAATATTGCTGCATTACTTTGACAATATCTGCAAAGCTTATTTCTGCTGCTCTGGTTAGAGGATTCAAACACTGAAACAAGCTGTATGCCTTTAAAGCCAATGAACTCAGTAAAATTGCTACTCGTTTCTCATTAGCTATTTTATTTGCTTAAAAATACTGTTGAATTAGCTCAGTATACACAAACCTGTTATCCACTGAGCAATCAAATGTGTTAATCTTTCTGACGTAGATAACTATTTCTGCTCTTTTTATTTATGATTATTATCTTCCAACACTCACACTTCATAAACCTACAAATTCTTCCATTTTATGACTTTAGAAAACTCAATCGTATTTTCAGTTCTGAAGAACAAGTACTCCGTTTTTTTTTAAAAGGCATCAGTCTCTGCATGTGCTGGGTTGTTTTTTTAAATACGACCGTTCCTCACTTTTTTTTTAGTTCAAACATCTTGCTGTGTTTCAACAGGTCAGAAGTAGTTTCGTGTTCGTTTTAAAAATACCTCATCACCAATGCTACATTTTGCAACTTTAAAACATTAAACTACTTCCAAGGAAGAGACGGAAAATGCAGGTCTAACTTTGAGTTTAAGTGAGGCGTAGTCAAGTGGTAGAGATACATATAACCTATAATGAATTAATTAATTGAACACAAATGCTTCATCAACCTATACATATATATATAAGATTACTCAAATATTATTGAAATATAAAATACACAACAATTTACTTGGATTTTCAGAAGGCCTTTGGTGAAGTGCCATACATGAGCTGCTTAACAAGATAAGAGACCATGGCATTATGGGAAAGTTACTAGCATGCATAGAAGACTAGCTGATTGGTAGGATGCAGAGTGGGAATAAAGTGAGTCTTTTCTGACTGGCTTTTGGTGAATAGAGGTGTTCCAGAGGAGTTGGTTTTGGGTCCACTTTTTCATATTATATGTTAATGATTTGGATGACAGAATTGATGGCTTTGTGAACAATACAGAGATAGCTGGAGGGGCAAGTAGTGTTTAGAAAGCAGGGAGTCTGCAGAAGGACATAGACAGATTGAAAGAATGGACAAATAAGTGGCAGATAGATAGAGTGCAGAGAAGTGTATGGTCATGCACTTTGGTAGGAGTGAAGGGATAGACTATTTTCTAAATTGGGAGAAAGTTCAAAGATCAGAGGTGCAAAGAGTCCTAATTCTGGATTCCCTAAAGGTTACCTTGCAGTTGAGTCAGTGGTAAGGAAGGAAAATGCAATGTTAGAATTAATTTTGAGAGGACTAGGATACAAAGTAAAGATGTAATGCTGAGGACTTATAAGCCATTAGAGCACACTTAGAGTATTGTGAATAGTTTTGGCCTCTTTATCTAGGAAAAGATATGCTGGCATTGGAGAGGATCCAAAGGAGGTGCATGAGAATGATTCCAGGAATGAATGGGTTAACATGAGATGTACTTGATGGCTCTGGGCCTGTACAGCTGGATTTCGGGGCGGGGGGGGATCTCACTGAAGTCTATTGAAGGTTGAAAGGCTAAGAACGAGTACATGTGGAGAGGATGTAACAGGGACATACATTTAGTACAGAAATGAGGAGAAATTCCTTTAGCCATAGCATGATGAATCCATGGAATTCATTGCCACAGGCAGCTTGAAGGTCAAGTCACTAGTTATATTTAAAGTGGAGGTTGACAGTTCCTTTATTAATCAGGGTGCCAAATAGGGGGCGAATGCAGGAAGATGGGGCTGAGAAGGATAATAAATCAGCCAAGATTCAAACTCAATGGGACAATGGAGTAATTTTGCTCCTATGCCTTTTGGTCTTATGATTATACATAACTAATATAGCTTTCAGGTTCCATAAGGTTGTTATAGTTGGGGGTGATAATGGGGACAAGCTCCCACTACCTAGTAAATACTCCCAAAGGCATGCACCTCAAATACCCTCTGACCACTAGGTCCAGCTCCTGGCCTTCACATGTGGGTTAGCTCCTAAGCCTGGCGGAATCATTTCTACTAATGGGAGAAGGGGCAAAGGTAAGTTACTGGCACCTTAAAACCAGTTGATTTGGGTAGATGGGGCTGTGGTTGGCAGCTCATCTAGGAGAAGGAAAATTCTGATCTCAAACCTCTGCTGCCTTGCGGCTATACCCAAATCTGGGGAAGGTTTTGGGAGTAAACCCTGAGGGAAAAATCTAGAGCTGGTGTCCCTAAGGCTGTCCTGTGTTGAGTTCAGTGCTGACTGGCAACTCCTGCAGTGCTGATGGAGCCAAATTGTATTGGTTTCTGCATTCCTTTGGGTTCATCAGATGCATGAAGAGGGGGAGCTTGCTACTTGGGCAACAGCTTGCTCTCCATATCATACTGCCCAGGCTTACATGTTTAGATAGCTAGGATAAGAACATCCATGGTCAACTCTGACTGACAGAGGCCTCAACTGCTATGATTCCAGCCCCATCCTTTGTGAGAATCGCAAGAGTACCCGTCGGGGGTGGGGGGGGGGGGTCAGTAGACCCAGGAAGAGAGAGAGAGAGAGAGAGAGAAATGTGCCGAATCCACCCGGGATGCAAAATAAGACGACAGTGACTATTGTCTCATGGAGACCACGTGAAAAGCCCTCGGGCAAGGTGGGCTGGTTGAGAGAGAGATTGCATCATCCCAACCTGATTGACACCTGCGACCCCGTGAGGAAGTATAAAGGAGAGTCTCAGGGGGACAGCCCCCTCAGACGCACCAAGAAGACACGAGAGTGTTCCTGCAGCAGCGGGAAGCCATTCTGAAGGAAGCCACGTGCGTTAGATTCCGGGATTGGAATTTGTGGCTGGAATCACGGAAAACCGCTTTTAACTAACATCGGGGGAGAGGGAACCAACGCTCCCCCGATTTCACGGAAGCTTCATAAAGACCTGGCAAGTTTTTTCTCTTCTCCCCCAATCTCTCTCTCTCGGTCGCCCCACGTGAAACCCAGCGATTTGAAGCCTGCAGACTTCTGAGTGACTTTTATATTTCCAACGGACAATATATTATCCCCTAGACAACAGTCGAGATTACTTCTTAATGATGATCATTACTATACCCGCGCTTTAGATTGAGTATTGACGACATGCATTATCTGAATGTTTGTGTTAACCTTACTTTTGTGCCCCTTTTCAAATAAAAACGTTTGAAAATAGTGACATCAGACTTCAACGGACCTCTCTATCTTTGCTGGTAAGTTATCCAGTTACGGGATACGTAACAACTTGGGTTTCTCATCTCGGGATTTGACACCAAATTGGGAGGCCAGTGAATCGGGATTGTAAGTCCAAAATTTGGATCTGGTTACGCGGGTAGCCAGAGGGGAAACCAGCAAAGATGGACGTGGGTGAATTTATGAAAAACCCGACTGTGGGGGTGCTAGAGGCGGCCACCAAATCAGACTTGTTAAATTTAGCGAAGGGGTTGAACCTCGCAGAAGTGAGGTCGTCCATGAAAAAGCGGGAGGTGCGAAGGGCCATAACTCAGTATTACATTGGGAAGAAGGTGTTTGAAGCTGAGGTATTGGACAATATCCCTGAAAAGGTACCATCAAGTGGGATGGTTTCAGTTAGAGGTGGAGAAATTAAGGTTGGAACATGAAATTAAGTTAAAAGAGCTGGAAGCGGCTGAGAGGCAAAGACGGCATGAAATTCAGCTAAAGGAGCTAGAAGCAGTCGTGAAAGAGAAAGAACTGGCCAAGAAAGAGAAAGAATGGGCCGAGAAAGAGAAACAGAGGCAACATGACTGGAAAATTGAGAAGATGAGGAACGAGCAAAGAGATCCAGGGTTAGACCGAGCGGAGCGGTTTAATGTTAGTAGGGAGTTGAGATTGGTGCCCCCGTTCGAGGAGACAGATGTCGATAGTTATTTCTTGCTTTTTGAAAAGGTGGCAGTAAATCAGAAGTGGCCAAAAGAGCAGTGGGTGGCGTTGTTACAAAGTGTGTTAAAGGGGAAGGCCCAACGAGCATATGCGGCGTTGTCCCTGGGGGAGGGAGACACGGAGAATTATGCTGAAATAAAGGAGGCCATTCGCCGGATTTACGAATTGGTACCTGAGGCCTATAGACAAAAGTTTAGAAATTTAAGGAAAGGGTGCAATCAAACATATACCGAACTAGCCCATGAGAAGTGGGTGCTCTTGGACCATTGGTGCACCGCGGAAAGGGTGGACGAGGATTATGGGCGTCTCAGGGAGTTACTTTTGATTGAGGAATTTAAAAGTTGTGTTCCGGAGGAGATCCAGATGTATTTAAATGAGAAGCCGGATAAGTCCATTTCAGAATTTGCCAGGTTTGCGGATGAATATGTCGTAACCCACAAGACAAAGACTTCCTCGAATAAAGGTCCCCAGAGAGACCGTGGGAACGATCGAGAAGGTCCGACGAGTGGGGCAGAGGTCCCACCGGGAGCTAGCGGTATGGTTGAGGGGGAAAGGCAAGACGGCCAGAGGTTTCCGGGTTTGACCTGTTTTATTTGTGGAAAGGAGGGGCATATTGCATCTCGATGCTTTGCTCCAAGAAAAGAGATAGGAAGAGGGAAAGCTGCAGTCCCTATCGGGTGTGCTGTGGTAATCAGCAAATCGACCCGAGAGCCGAGGGTAGACAGAGTACGAGAAGGCTCTGGGAGCTGTCTGTCACACGGAACCGTGTCTGTGACGGAGGGAGACACACCAGTTCCCGTACGAATCTGGAGAGACACGGGAGCTGAACTGTTTCTGATTAGCCGTAAGGTACTAGAATTTGGTCGGAAAACGGGCATGGTAAAGGTGGAAGGAATAAATAAACGGATAGAAATGGTGCCCTTATATAAGGTCATTCTGGATTGTGAGCTGGTGTATGGATCAGTTGAAATAGGGGTGCCATCAGAATTCCCGAGATCTGACGTGGACATCCAGCTGGGAAATGACTTAGCAGGGGGTAAGGTTTGGTCAGCCATGCTGCCGACCTGGCGACCGGTGAGTAGGGTGGCCCTGTCCCTAGCGCCCAAGGACCATCCCGCAGGCGCGGTCACTCGCAGCCTGTCGAGAGAGGCAGCTGAGAACGAGAGCAGTTTAAATCTGGCCAGTTTTGATTTGGCCGAGACGTCTTTGCTGACCCTGTGCCATGAGGGTTTAGAGGGTGGTAAGACGAAGAGTAGTAAAGTGAAAGGGTGTAAGGGAAAGGAGATAGATCTGCCTTTAGCGAAGAGAAAAGTCCTAAAGGTAGGAAATAAAGATGAGAAACAGATAAAGCTGTTAAAAGGTCCAGAGTTGGACATGGATGATCTGTCTGGTTTGGCAGAATTGTTTGAAGAACTTGAGAGTTCTAAAGGTGTTCCCGATAACGAGAGGAGGGCAGTCCTAGATGGAAAGGATACCCTTGCCTCGAAGGAGTCTGCTGAAAGGGCCGAGGAGTTTGTTTCAGCTCGCAGGGTTGTGCCTTCCCCGGGTGGGAGTTGCCCAGGGAGTAACTGGGAGGATCGGGGGAAGTTAGAATTTGAAAAAGGTACGGGTGTTGAAAGCCTGGAAGAGGCCAATGTCCCGTTTGAGTGTGTCCAAGATGGGGATGTACGAGGTGCTGAACCTGGTATCGGAGCTCAGAAGTCTGAGGTATCTGATTCAGTGGAACGGGGCGGCTGTCCTTGTGGGTCAGATGGACTTAGTTCAGTGGGAAAAGGGTTAACCTTGGTAACCGGGGGAAGTGTAAGTTCCCCGGTGTTTGTACTCGAAGGTGGGCTCAAAGTTAACGCAGAATTTAAGAATGGGGGGATGAGGATTGTTGTTGAAGGAAACGGAAAGTCTGTAGTTTCCAAATCGAAGGAAGAAATCTTAAACCTGGCAGATCGCTCACAGAGTGAGCCGGGGAATAGCGGGGCCCCCCACTCTATTGTTATGCCAGGGTGGGGTGTGAAAAGGCTGCCTTCGACAGGCTACTTGAGCGAAGAGTTCCAATCAAACACCAATAGCCTGAAGGGGACTGATAAAAGGGCCAGCCACCTGTGTAAAATCAAAGAATTGGGTGGAAATGGTCTAAGTTTGGGGCATGGTGTTGCTAAAATAACCCCGATGAACGAGGCGGGCGGGAGTTCACCACGAAAAATTACTCAAGTTCCCCACGGCGGGGGTGGGGGGGGGGGGATCTCTGAAAAAGAGGCGACGGTTAATGGGGATGCCATTGTTAAACAGCCAAGCAGGTTGAACAGGTTTGCGCCAAAGCCTGTGAATAATAAAGACAGCCCCTTTGGAGACCTGCCGGTTAAGTTAAACAACTGAAATGATTAAACTTTTGTAAATGCACCTAAGCTAAGGTCACACCTCCTTAGTTTTGTTGCTTTAAAATTGGTGGTTATTGATGCTACAAGACTTTAGTACGGTTCGCAATGTTAAGATATTAAAGAAAGGGACACTGTAATCGTTAACTATTTAGATACTGACTTGAATGTATAACGGTAGTACTCTGTGAAAAGAAAAACTTGTGTATTGTGTTAGATTCAAAACTCCTGTAAGACTGTGTACCAATCTGTTTTAACCGCTGGTAAAAACGTTTTAAGAGGGGAGGTGTTATGATCCCAGCCCCCTCCTTTGTGAAAATTGCAAGAGCACCCGTCGGGGGGGGGGGGGGGGTCAGTAGATCCAGGGAGTGAGAGAGAGAGAGAAATGTGCCGAATTGCACGTTCCACCCGGGATGCAAAATAAGATGACAGTGACTATTGTCCCATGGAGACCACATGTAAAGCCCTCGGGCAAGGTGGGCTGGTTGAGAGAGAGATTGCATCATCCCAACCTGATTGACACCTGCGACCCCGTGAGGAAGTATAAAGGAGAGTCTCAGGGGTCAGCCCCTTCAGACGCACCAAGAAGACACGAGAGTGATCCCGTCGTAGCGGGAAGCCATTTTGAAGGAAGCCACGTCCGTTAGATTCCGGGATTGGAATTTGTGGCTGGAATCACGGAAAACCGCTTTTAACTAACTTCGGGGAGAGGGAACCAATGCTCCCCCGATTTCATGGAAGCTTCATAAAGACCTGGCAAGTTTTTTCTCTTCTCCCCCAATCTCTCTCTCTCGGTCGCCCCACGTGAAACCCAGCGATTTGAAGTCTGCAGACTTCTGAGTGACTTTTATATTTCCAACGGACAAATCTATTAACCCCTAGACAACAGTCGAGATTACTTCTTAATGATGATCATTACTATACCCGCGCTTTAGATTGAGTATTGATGAAGTGCATTATCTGAATGTTTGTATTAACCTTACTTTTGTGCCCCTTTATAAATAAAAACATTTGAAAATAGTGACATCAGACTTCAACGGACCTCTCTATCTTTGCTGGTAAGTTATCCAGTTACGGGATACGTAACACAACAAATATAGATTTCAACAATTCTTTCCAATATGCCATAGCATTGGAATTAGACCAAAACTAATATGTGACTGCTTTTTCACTACGGGAGTGCATTTTTGCATTAGTTGTATATTGTGTGAAACGTTCTCATGCAGTTTTTTAGTTTAATTTCTAACATAATTGGTTACCCAAGATCCTGATGTACTTCCCTGGGTGCAGGCAGGCATTGATCTTATTATCCACTAAGTTTCCCCTAACCAATCTTTTTATTCCTTGAGTAACACAACAAATTCATATTTCCCATGTTTATTCTGTTTGCCATTACTTACAAAAGAAAATCTATTAGCACATTCCTAATGGCATAATTTGATCAGTGATTGTTGTCACAATTCTTGTATATTTCTGAATTAGATACATTGAAGTTTGCTTTCTATGACAAAATGGTAGGGTCTATACAGTTTATGTGAACTGGTAGAGTCAAGAGATTAAAGAATCGTCTGTTCTCAAAAAAGTTAAAGAAAATCTAGAGACGAAAACTGAAGAAGAAATTTGTTAAATTTGAACTGCATACTTCACATCAGGTTATCTGGATAATATTTTTAAGAACAGAACCATCCAGTTAACTTAAATCCTCAAATTTGAAGATTAAAACTGGAGCCTATTTTACTTAACCTTCATTTCAAAATGGGGCATTGAAAAATTTCACTTAATGATAAGCTACACAAAACAAAAGCAAAGTGGCCTTGCAGCCAAAGGGAGGAGTTTCTGAGAGAAACCACAATACAAATCTATGGTTCAGTTTGCTGCAAGCATTACTTCTGATGATTCATATTGGAAAGCAATGTTATTTCTGTCTGAGAGGAAAGATGTTCTGTAATTTTTTTTTAAACAGACAACATTGTGAAAGCAGTTTCACTGATCAAACAGTGGTGAAATAAAGGGAAAGAAGTACAGATGGTAATAAGCCTCTGCATATTGTTTTTCTGTCCTAAATTTCCTCAGTTAAATTAAGTAAGTGACTCCTCTTGATCTATAGCTGACGCATCAATAGCAAAGCACAAGTTGCTCAATTGCTTCTTTGTCTGTTGTATGATTTTGCATTTCGGATGTTCAATATTTCAATGGTTCTGTTTAATATTAGAGAATGTACAGTATGTAGTATACAACCTGCAATTCTTATTCTTCGCAGGCATCCACAAAAACCAAGAAGAACCCCAAGGAATGAATGAAAAATGCTAGAACCCCAAAGCACCCCTCTCCCCCCTCCCCTGCATCAGCATCAATCCTCCTCCTCCCCTTCCCCCAATTATTTCAGCAGCAAACATCAACGCCCACCACCCACCACCCCCCAAGCAACAGCAAAGCCCTCAAAGAGAAACCATGATTGGCAGTCCAGCAAAAACTATTGTTTACCTGACAATTTGGCACGCCTCAAGCTCTCTCTCTCTTTCACTAAAAGGAACAGAAAGGTGCCACTCTTTCACAGTGGGAGGGGAGACCAACAAAACAAAACAGTTTGTTGATTATGACGTTACTGTCTGCAGCATAACTTTTACTCTGAGTTCCTTTGACTCAAGAATTGGCAGCAAACTCTCCCCCACCATATAAAGAGAGAGAAAGAGGGGGGAGAGAGAGAGATCGATCACCTGAGTACAGAGGCCTCCGACAGCCTCATCTGCTGTTGCAGAGTGATGTTCCGTTCTTCTGCGGCGCCTCAGTCAGTGACACCAGCATGGAATCAGTTTGTCCTCAGGGCTGCAAGGTCTCACCCCAAAGATGGCCGTATCCTGGGGATACTGCTCTGCAAGTGGCAACCATTGCCTTAAAGAACCACAGTTCGAGTGCAGTTGCAGATCACGGACTCCGACAGAACCCCATCCACCTTGAAAAGCAAACAAGAGACATTAAAGAGGAAGCTGTTTCGCAGATGAGCTTGAAGAAGCCACCCTCTGTGAACCATCTCAAAAAGGATGTGTAATTCTCTAAGAGAATTACTCTGAAAGAATTGGGCAATATGGTCAGCATGTACAATTTGGGCAAAGGATTGTCGTATCCATAAAAGCTGAGAGCTAAAACGTTGAAGGAGCTACATGCTAGTTATTTAGGTGTTGTCAGAATGAAAGCATTGGCTCAAAGTGTTGTCTGGTGGCCCGAGATAGAGCAATAGATTGAATAGCTTTCCATGCACTGTTTGGGAATTAATGCAGACTCTCTGAGTACACAAGTATTTCAGCTATTGATTGATTATACCTGTGACCATGTTTGATGTGCTAAGTGACAAATCAAGTCCCTCAGGATCTATCCTTGATCTCTACCAGAGTGATGTAAATAACTTAGCTCTGGTTCCCTAGTTTGATTAACATAGTCCCAGTGTTTCTCTTGATCAAACATGGTCCTGCAAAACCTCGCTGCTTGTTAAAAACAACTCTGCCCCTTTGGTAATGTCATGCTGCTGTGCCTGCAAGCTGAGGTTAGCGATAAGGCTGTCAGGCCCAAAAAAGTGAAAACCCTTCACACCATACTTTGCCCATGCTCAATCTCTTTGTCTCTGATAATAGATTCCAACAACAATGTACATTCCAGTAACTCCCCTTAATCTTGAAAACCGTTAGATAATCTTCCCATTGTTCTCTTGAGAGCAGCAAAACCAAATGCATGATTTTCAATTACACTGCACAATTAAATTCTCATGTTATTGGTACCACTGTAATGCTCCTTCTCCAGGGTCATAAATGTTGATGCTTTATGTTGACCATAACACCATTGGTCTTGTATTCCATTCATCTCTTTATGGAGCTGAAGATTTTATTTTTTATGATCTTCTTAATTAGCAAGGCCACCTTGAAATATTTCTATTTTTATGGCCCAAGATCAAAATGTCATTCTTCCATCATTTCTTCTTGGACTAAATTTCATTTTCTTAGTTTATTGCTGTTTTCATCATTTTCAGACTTTATTGTTGTGATGGCATATTAATTACATGAAGTAAATATATACATGTATAGAAATTGATGCAGTTCAAATATGGAAGAGACCCATGGGGTTGAATGACATATTTCTGTACATATTCAATTAGTAACAAAATAATAACCAGCAGACAGTGGTCAATACAAACAGTGGAGACCCAAGAGATTCTACAGATATTGAAAGTCTTGAGCAACACACACAAAATGCTGGAGGAAGTCAATTGGTCAAACAATATCTATGGAGGGAAATGAACAGTCAACGTTTTGGGCTGTGACCCTTCATCAGGGCTCCTAGATAGGCTAGTTTGGACAAAAATACTAAAAGTTTCCCGGACCCAGGGAAGTACATCAGGATCTTGAGTAACCAGTTATGTGAAAAATTAAACTAAAAAACTGCATGAGAACATTTCACACAATTTGCAACTAATGCAAAAATGCACCTCCTGTAGTGAAAAAGCAGTCACATATTAGTTTTGGTCTAATTCCAATGCTATGGCATATTGGAAAGCAATTTGTCATGATTTTGAAGAACATCTGAGCCTTCTGAATGAGTAAACCAAAATGGACAAATAAATTCAAGCAGGAAAATCTCAAGGTTGTATAATATCTACATTCTTTGATAATAAATGTACTTGGATCTTGAATCTTGATTCCTTATACTTATGTATTTTTATTACAATGATCATTGTAATAATTTTTACACTGATCAGTGTAAAAAGAATTGGTAATTCTCTAAGTATGAAAAGATAAGTAGATTAAGAGACACAAATGCTGGATAGCATTTTGTGTGTTGCTCTGGATTTCTAGCATCTGCAGAATTTCTTGTGTTTACTATAAGCAGATCGTTTCTCCAGATATCAACATTGGTAGTCTCTTACATCTCAACTATAACTTGTCATTGTCACTGAAGAGCCACCTAGAGGGAAAAAATCCTCATCTTTAGTCTTTACTTGAATTGAGTGATAAATGTCAATGCAGGATTCCTGTTAGTGTCCAAGTGCCCACTACATTCTGGTTTGAAAATTAACTTCTTTTCAGCCAGTTTTCAAGCATTAGTGGCTTGTCTTACTACTTTTTAACATAGTACCTGAAGATAAAGTTGGATATGTATATATATCCAACAGAGCAGTTTTATATATATATACACACACAAAACTTTGGCTAACTTGGGAAGCCACTTTTTTGCAGTGGATTCTGGTTTACTTGGGACATATTGTTGCCTAATTAAGCAGCTACCCAATTAGCCAAAGTTTCATGAAAAAAAGGTAAACCATCATCTGACTGTTTAACAACTTATGTATTTAAATGAAATGCAGAACAAATTAGAACACCACCAATACCTCTATAGCACTATAAAACTGTGTATTAGTTCCTAATATTTATTGACAGAGGAATTCCTCAGCCAGGTTCTGATGAATGACTGTAAATGAAGAAAATCAGTGTGGACAGCTAATGTAGACAATGGACTACCTTCTTACAATGTATTGGAGAACTGCATCCTCCAGATCTTCCTTTTCATTGTAACATACAAGATGATTGTCAGTACCTTCATAATTCTTCACTTGAAGTAGTAAAATCATTTCACTTTCTCTTCTGGCCATTCTGGCATCTCCAAGTCAGAATGCTTCAAACTCCAGTGAGTAAAACAGTTCTGAATTCTCTTACTGCTTATTTTTCACCAACTAGCAGTAACAAAAATCACTACTTTTTGAACACAAACAACACAAATGACACTATTTAAAAATTGATCGTTCTAAGCACAGAAAAGTGTCTAACAGCAAAACAAGTCTATAGGACTGCCATTAAGTTAGAAACTGTTCAACAATATTCTCTTGCCCCAATTTTTATATCTATATATAAAACTTATTTATGTCTTAGATATAATTATAAGTAATCATCCAGTAAGCCACATTCTTCTATGGGCGAGAAGAGTTATCTTTGGTGGTGGTTTGGATGCTTTGTTGGTTGGATCGTTTGATTTCACACTATTTGTTCCAAGTCAGCAAAATCATTATCGATTGAGGAATTTTGAATAAATTCATTCAGATTTGATGCAATATTTTGTTTTGCTATGCTTTGAATTATATTGATAGATACTGGTTTCATTGACAAACCTAGCCCTGCCCTCAAGTTGAATGAATCACCGTGTTTCAAAAATTTCAAAGGTACATTTGATGCCAGAGAAATGTATACAATACACATCCTGAAATGCTTTTTCTTTGCAACCATCCACAAAAACAGAGGAGTGGCCCAAAGAATGAACGACAGTAATGTGGTGAACTACATATACCTGTCTGGACACGCCCCCCCCCGCTGACTGCTCCTGTGGCTCCTCCCACAGACCCTGGTATAAAGGCGATTGAGGCCTGAGCCCTGCCCTCAGTCTCCAGGATGTAGTATGGTGGTCAATTACTGCTTGTTCTTTCTTCCAGTCAATAAAAGCCAATATCTCACCTCACGTCTCGGAGAGTTATTGATGGTGCATCAAGTTAAATATTAGAACCCCAAAGTCCCCCCACCCCAGCTCCTCTCTCTCCTGCGCATATGCGGCAGCAAGCAATGATCTCCCCCCCCCACCGGCAAAAAAAACATTGGCACCCAACACTGAGCACTCAAGTATGCAGCAAAAGCAACAGCAAAGACACAGACTTGCAGTACTCCAAAGGGGAGACATAACAAACAACATGCTGCTTTACGATGTTAAAAGTCCATTGCATCGCTTTTTACAAACTCTTTGCCCAAATATCTTAGATCTCTGGGCACAGAGCCAAAGATCTTCCAGCTCCCAAGACACATCGGTCCAGGACACCAACCTGTGATCCGCCCAACTCTAGAGCCCTAAGGCCATGCCCTTGGTGTGTCAGATAACACCAGTCATGACAGCCTGACAGTGGGACCCATACCTGCAAAGAACCGGTCAGCGTGTAACTTCAGGTCACGGACTTCAAAAGAACCCTGAAAGGGAAAAATAGAGATATTAAAGATGGAGATCGAGCTGCTTCTAAAGATGCAAGCAAATGAGTCACCGTCTAGCGCCGTTGGGCTTCTGACATTTGTATTTTGCTGTGAATTTTAAGGAAGCTGCAAAACTACAGAGGATTTCATTTATTTTTGGTCCAATTTATTAGTCGGTCACTTTAAAAGGCTTTTAAATACAAAATATTTGGATTACTTAGCAAAGAAACTATTAAATCACTCAACACAGCTTTTGAAAGACTTATAAATCAGGCTTGTATGGTGGGTTAGACATAAACTAACATTACCAGAATATCATAAGATATTGGAGCAAAATTAGGCCATTCAGCCAAAAGAGTCTTCTCTACCATTCAAATGTGGCTGTTTTATTTTTCTTTTTTCTACATCATTCTTTTGCCTTCTGTCCCCCTCACCCAAAAAGAACCTCCCCATCTCTGTCATAAATACTCCCAATGTCTTGGTCTCCACAACATCCTGTTGCATCAAATTTCACAGCTTGACTGCCCTTTTCCTAATGAACTTCCTGCATATCTCATTTCTAAAGGGACATCCCTTTATTCTGAGGCTATGTCCTCAGATCATTGGCTTTCCTAATTAGAGAAATATTCTCTCTACATCTACTCTATATAGGCCTTTCTGTATCAGGTAGGCTTCAATGATATTCTTCCCATCACTCCCCCTCATGCTTCTGAAGTCCTTCATGTATAGGCCCAGAGGCATCAAATGCTCCCTATAAGTTGACCCTTTCATTCCTGGGGTAATTCTTGTGAACCTACTCTGGGCCCTCTTCAGGGCCAGCAAATATTTCCTGAGATTCAGGACCTGAAGTTCTTTAAGATATTCCACATGCGGTCTGAACAATGCCTTACAAAACCTCAGCATTATTTCCTTTGTTTTATATTAGAGCACTCTTAAACCCTAACATTGCATATGGCTTCCTTACTACTGACACAACCTGCAAGTTAACTTTAAGGAAGTTATTAAGAGGAATAGATAGAGTGGACAGCCAGTGCTTCTTCCCCAGGGCACCACTGCTCAGTACAAGAGGACATGGCTTTTGGGTAAGGGGTGGGAAGTTCAAGGGGGATATTAGAGGAAGGTTTTTTACTTAGAGTGGTTGGTACGTGGAATGCACTGCCTGAGTCAGTGGTGGAGGCAGATGCACTAGTGAAATTTAAGAGATGACTAGACAGGTATATGGAGAAATTTAAGATGGGGGGGTTATATGGTAGGCAGGGTTTAAGGGTCAGCACAACATTGTGGGCCAAAGGGCCTATAGTGTGCTGTACTATATGTTCTATGTTCTAAATCTCTTGCACTTTATAATGAGCATCTTTCAGCTGTATTAATAGATCTGTATAACGTTCCAACACTTCAGTATATTGTGGATCTTTTTCAATCCAAAGTACTGTTCTGTGTTGATAAAATAAAACTTTATACTCAGTTATAACTTAATGCTTGAATGGAAACTTATTGAAATTTTAATTAAGACCAAGATGATTTGTAATCTCACTGCAATAGAAGCAAGATCTCTGCCCCACTCTAATGTTGGAATATAGAGAACTATTCCATAAAATGTCATTTATGAAGAAAAGTAAATAAAATTAGGTATAACTGCACTGTAATGTTGCCACTGTAGCTTTTAAATTTCAAATTTCTTGAGTAACTTGGAGGTAACTTTAGGAATCAGAAACTTCACTGTCTTACATGATGTGAAATGTGTCATTTTGTGAGAGCAGCACAGAGCAAAATCACTAGAAATAATAAAATAAATACATAGTGCAAAAAAAAGAATAATGAGGTATTGTTCATGGGCTGTTCAGAAATCTGATGGTGGAAGGAAGGTACTGTTCCTGATTCACTGAGTGTGGGTCTTCAGGTTCCTGTACTTCTTCCCCAGCTTTAGTAATGAGAAGAGGACATGTCCCATTTAGGTATTTATCCTTATAAATCTACGAGGAATTAGTTTCAGAAAAAGAACTTTCTCACAATTGGATCTTGGCACAATCTTTGTGATGTAAAACAATGCCTTGTGTCCTTTTAAGGTGGCACCATTGACTTGATAAGTAGATACCAACAAATTCATTTAAAAACTTGCCTTTATTTGTTGGAATGTTAGCTTGGAGCTGAAAAGATATTATGCCTCTGGAATTTTTGTGAATACAAATTTTCCAAATAATTTTTAAGTACCTACTTTTATCATATATTTTTAACCAACTTAGAAACTTGCTCTGCCTGTGACCGGATTAAACTGCAGCAAGTTGTTGACACAGCTGAGCACATCACAGAAAATAAGTCTGTCTGCATTCCTTACAGCCTCAGTAAAGCAGACAGTATAATTAAGGTCTACGCTGATCCTGGACATTCTTTCTTCTTCCCTCTCACACCAGGCAGAATATACTTAAACACAAAGTACACTGCAGATGCTGTGGTCAAATCAAGATGTTCATCCAGAATATACTTGAAGGCATGTCCCACCAAGCTCAAGGACAGATTTACCTCTGAATGATTCCTTAGAATGATAAGACAATAGACAATAGACAACAGGTGCAGAAGTAGACCATTCGGCCCTTTGAGCCTGCACCGCCATTTTGAGATCATGGCTGATCATCTACTATCAATACCCGGTTCCTGCCTTGTCCCCATATCCCTTGATTCCCCTATCCATAAGATACCTATCTAGCTCCTTCTTGAAAGCATCCAGAGAATTGGCCTCCACTGCCTTCCGAGGCAGTGCATTCCACACCTCCACAACTCTCTGGGAGAAGAAGTTTTTCCTTAACTCTGTCCTAAATGACCTACCCCTGATTCTCAAACCATGCCCTCTGGTACTGGACTCTCCCAGCATCTGGAACATATTTCCTGCCTCTATCTTGTCCAATCCCTTAATAATCTTATACGTTTCAATCAGTTCCCCTCTCAATCTCCTTAATTCCAACGTGTACAAGCCCAGTCTCTCTAACCTCTCTGCGTAAGACAGTCCGGACATCCCAGGAATTAACCTTGTGAATCTACGCTGCACTTCCCCTATAGCCAGGATGTCCTTCCTTAACCCTGGAGACCAAAACTGTACAGAATACTCCAGGTGTGGTCTCACCAGGGCTCTGTACAAATGCAAGAGGATTTCCTTGCTCTTGTACTCAATTCCCTTTGTAATAAAGGCCAACATTCCATTAGCCTTCTTCAGTGCCTGCTGCACTTGCTTATTCACCTTCAGTGACTGATGAACACGGACTCCTAGATCTCTTTGTATTTCTCCCTTACCTAACTCTACACCGTTCAGATAATAATCTGCCTTCCTGTTCTTATTCCCAAAGTGGATAACCTCACACTTATTCACATTAAATGTCATCTGCCAAGTATCTGCCCACTCACCCAGCCTATCCAAGTCACCCTGAATTCTCCTAACATCCTCATCACATGTCACACTGCCACCCAGCTTAGTATCATCAGCAAATAAAGTAGACTCTTGACCTTGCAGTCTACTTCATAATGATCTTGCATCTTATTGCCCACCTGCACTGCACTTTATCTGCAGCTATTACACTTTATTCTGCATTCTGTTATTGTTTGACCTTGTTCTACCTCAATGTGCAGTATAATGATCTGATTTGCATGAACAGCATGCAATACAAGCTCATCACTGTATCTTGGTACATGTGTAAATATTATTCCATTTCTAATTGTGTTACTGTCTGAGACAGCTGATTACATGTTGGATAACAACATGTGAGCACACATTAGATTGTATATTGTTTGTTTTCTCTGTCAGTGGAGAGCTAGTGTTCTTATACAAAGATAATATAGGCCACCCATCAGGGGGATTAAGATGCAGATAAATAATTTCAGAAATATTATCAGTAGTCTTTTGATATATAGTACTGTGAAAAAGTCTTAGGATCCTATATATGGCTGGGTGCCTAAGACTTTTACACTGTACTGTAGTAATTTTATGTATTGTACTGTACTGCTGCCACAAAGAAACCTAATTTCATGATATATATGTGGGCAACAATAAACCTGATTGTGATACGGGTCTCTTTTGTGGACTGAGAGTGGGAAAGGGGCAGGGAGAAGGGGAATCATGGTTGGGAAAGGGGAAGGGAGAGGTGAGGGAGTGGGAAGGACCAGAGAGGTATTCTGTAATGATCATTAAACCAATTGTTTGGAATCAAAAGGCCTTGGCCTGCACACCTCCTCTGCCACCACACCCCTCCAGAATGCAGTCCATCCTTGCTACTCCCAAAATCCTTTTCTGTCCCAGATTTACAAACTCACTGTCTGCTCCATGTTGACAAGTACAGTACTGAGCAGGGCTCTTGGGCATGTGGGACTACAACTTTTGCACAGTACTGTATCTTCCTCTTCCGGCTACCCATCCCAAAGGATGATGATGGTTCCCTTCAGTCAGTTAGTGGGGTTTGATATTTGCGTCCTGGAGTGGCTGTACAGGCCGATCCTTGACAGGCACTGCTTGCCACATACTTGGCAGGTGAGGCCTGGAGGGGCAGAAGCTCTGTTGTGACGCTTCCTGTGCCTTTCCTCTGATGCCTCGTTGAGCTTGTTCTCAGCAGCGTCCACACATTTTCTGATGGCGTCCCTCCACTGTGAGCGATCTTGAGCCAGATCCTCCCATGTTGATGGGGCAATGTCAGGCTCCTGTGCAGAACATCCTTGTACCATAGTCGCTGACCTCCTCATTTTCGGGTACCACTGGACAGTTGACCATACGGGATGTCCTTGGGCAGTCTTCCGTCAGACATTCTGAAAACATAGCTAATTAATAGAGTGACATAGTTAACTCAGAAACAAAGGTTCTGACTTTAAAGAAGGGGAACTTTGAAGGTATGAGACGTGAATTAGCTAAGACAGACTGGCAAATGATACTTAAAGGGTTGACGGTGGGTATGCAATGGCAAGCATTTAAAGATCGCATGGATGAACTACAACAATTGTTCATCCTAGTTTGGCAAAAGAATAAATCAGGCTGACAAGGGAAATTAGGGATAGTATGAAGTCCAAAGATGAAACACATAAATTAGCAAAAAAAAAGTGGCACACCTGAGGACTGGGAGAAATTCGGAGACCAGGAGAGGAGGACAAAGGGCTTAATTAGGAAAGAGAAAAAAGATTATGAGAGAAAGCTGGCAGGGAACATAAAAACTGACTGTAAAAGCTTTTATAGATACGTGAAAAGAAAAAGATTGGTCAAGACAAATGTAGGTCCTTTACAGTCAGAAACAGGTGAATTGATCATAGGGAACAAAGACATGGCAGACCAATTGAATAACTACTTTGGTTCTGTCTTCACTAAGGAGGAGATAAATAATCTTCCGGAAATAGTAAGGGACCGAGGGTCTAGTGAGATGGAGGAACTGAGGGAAATGCATGTTAGTAGGGAAGTGGTGTCAGGTAAATTGAAGGGAATAAAGGCAGATAAATCCCCAGGGCCAGATGGTCTGCATTTCAGATTGCGTAAGGAAGTAGCCCAAGAAATAGTGGATGCATTAGTGATAATTTTTCAAAACTCCTTAGGTTCTGGATTACTTCCTGAGGATTGGAGGGTGGCTAATGTAACCCCACTTTTTAAAAAAGGAGGGAGAGAGAAACTGGGGAATTATAGACCAGTTAATCTGACATCGGTGGTGGGGAAAATGCTAGAGTGGGTTATCAAAGATGTGATAACAGCACATTTGGAAAGAGGTGAAATCATTGGACAAAGTCAGCATGAATTTGTGAAAGGAAAATCATGTCTGACGAATCTTATAGAATTTTTTGAAGATGTAACTAGTAGAGTGGATGGAGAGAGCCAGTGGATGTGGTATATTTAGATTTTTAAAAGGCTTTTGACAAGGTCCCACACAGGAGATTAGTGTGCAAACTTAAAACACACGGTATTGGGGGTATGGTATTGATGTGGATAGAGAATTGGTTGGCAGACAGGAAGCAAAGAGTGGGAGTAAACGGGACCTTTTCAGAATGGCAGGCAGTGACTAGTGGGGTACCGCAAGGTTCAGAACTGGGACCCCAGTTGTTTACAATATATAATAATGATTTAGACGAGTGAATTAAATGCAGCATCACCAAGCTTGCGGATGACACGTAGCTGGGCGGCGGTGTTAGCTGTGAGGAGGATGCTAAGAGGATGCAGGGTGACTTGGATAGGTTAGGCAAGTGGGCAAATTCATGGCAGATGCAATTTAATGTGGATAAATGTGAGGTTATCCACTTTGGTGGCAAGAACAGGAAAACAGAATATTATCTGAATGGCGGCCGATTAGGAAAAGGGGAGGTGCAACGAGACCTGGGTGTCATTGTACACCAGTCATTGAAGGTGGGCATGCAGGTACAGCAGACGGTGAAAATGGCAAATGGTATGTTGGCATTCATAGCCAAATGATTTGAGTACAGGAGCAGGGAGGTTCTACTGCAGTTGTACAAGGCCTTGGTGGGACCACACCTAGAATATTGTGTGCAGTTTTGGTCCCCTAATCTGAGGAAAGACATTCTTGCCATAGAGGGAGTACAGAGAAGGTTCACCAGATTGATTCCTGGGATTGCAGGACTTTCATATGAAGAAAGTTGGATCGACTAGGCTTATACTCACTGGAATTTAGAAGATTGACGGGGGGAGGGGGGGGGATCGCATTGAAATGTATAACATTCTAAAGGGATTGGACAGGCTAGATTCAGGAAGATTGTTTCCAATGTTGGGGAAGTCCGGAATGAGGGGTCACAGTTTAAGCATAAAGGGGAAGCATTTTAGGACCGAGATGAGGAAAAACTTCTTCACACAGAGAGTGGTGAATCTGTGGAATTCTCTGCCACAGGAAACAGTTGAGGCCGGTTCATTGGCTATTTTTAAGAGGAAGTTAAATATGGCCCTTGTGGCTAAAGGGATCAGGGGTATGGAGAGAAAGCAGGTACAGGGTCCTGAGTTGGATGATCAGCCATGATCATACTGAATGGCAGTGCAGGCTCGACTCCTGCACCTATTTTCTATGTTTCTATATTTCTAACATGCCCTGCCCAGCGCAGTTGGGCTGACATCACCAAGGTTGCTGGCATTCCGGGTCGAGAGAGGACCTCGGTACAGGAGACCTTGTCTTGCCAGGTGATCTTCATCAGAGAACGTAGGTGACGCTGCTGCAGTTGGTCAAGCTGGCGTAAGTGACTCTGATATGGGCACCACATCTCACATCCGTATAGCAAGGCTGATACGATAACAGCCCTGTATACCTTGCACTTGGTGGCTAACTTGATGTTCTATGACCAAACTCGATCTTCCAGCTGACCAAAGGCAAAGCAGGCTTTTCTGGTTCTTGACTCAATTTTTACATCCAGAGAAGCTGAGGATGTTATTATGCTGCCCAGGTAGCAAAACTTGTTGACAGCATTGAGATGAGTGTCATCAATGAGGACAGTTGGTTCTTCGTAGCTTGAGCCGGTTGGTACAAAGCTTCTGTCTTTTTCAGGCTGATTGTCAGTCCGAAGCTTTTGGTTGCACTGGCAAAGTGACTGGTGATCTCCTGTAAGTCTTCGAGAGAGTGGGCATCCAGTGCACCTTCATCAGCAAACTGTAGCTCATGCTGCACGATGTCCCTGACTTTTGTTTATGCTCTCAGTCTTGCGAGGTTGAGGAGCCGCCATCAACCCTTGTTTGTAGGAAGACCCCTGGCTTCAGGTCTGATGTGGCATCCTGAAGAACAGCAGTACTGTATAATACCTTGCTGGATCATTCTCCTTCCACCCTTTATTCGAACACTGATTACAAGACTTTTGGCAGCCCTCACAGTGAGGCTTAATGGGAAACATACTTTAGGACTAATCTCATAATCCTTTACGAGTGATCGATCTTAACTCAATGTGATTTGGACGTGCCACGGCCAGAGAAAGTGATGAACCACTCAGAACTTGAGGTTTGTTGCATTGAACTACAGGATTCATTATTCTGCCTTGATAGTAGCTCGGACCCTCAATTCAAAATTAGTTGGGGACTTTGTCCATTGTGGGAGCTACAGGATTGTCCTCAAGGAAAGTTAGTAAGTAATGCCTAATTTTGGAAGCATAATGATAATCTTCGCAGATACAATTGCCAGATTTTGCAGGTGGATCTGCAAATGTTTAATGTTTAGACCAGCAGTTAAAATTGAGCACAAACCTGATAATAATGGGATATGACTCCTATTTAAATGGATACCTGCACACCTTTTAGAGATTTAAAAAAAAATTCTGGATTCAGATAAATAAAAGTAGATTAGGTTTGGAGGGAAGATGACAAAAAGGTCCTATCAAAGTTATTCCCAGCGCCACAACTAGAGAAAGCTTCAAGTGTTGGAACCCTGTTTAGCACAAAAGAAGTCGGCGGTAGCCAATAATCTCAGTGAAAGAACTGTACTCCTCAATAAACATTCCCGATCAAGTTTATCTTCAGAGTCAGAATCAGGTTTAATATCTCTGGCATATGTCGTGAAATTTGTTAGCCTTACGGCAGCAGTACAATAAAATACATGATAAACTTAGACAAAAAATCTGAATTATAGTAAGAATGTAATTAATTCAGAAATCTGATTTACATAATGATCTCAATGTATGTCCTTTAACTGGTTTAAGTTAAAAGAAATAGCGCAAACATAAACAAATAAAAAAGTAGTGAGGTAGTGTTCACGGATTCAATGTCCATTAGGAATCAGATGACAGAAGGGAAGAAGCTGTTCCTGAATCGCTCTGTGTGTGCCTTTAGGTTTCTGTTCCTCCTTCCCGACAGTAACAATGAGAAGAGTTCTTTTTGAGATCCGAGTTTTTTTGAGAAAAGACATTGTAGCTATTTACTTGAAACTCAAACTTATCGCCTTTTTCCACAGATTCTGCTGACCTGTTAGAAGTTTACAGGGTTTCATTTTGATGTCTGACATATGCAGATAATTCAGATTTTCATTTATATGTTTAGTACAATATCAGCAATTTGAATAGAAGCCCAATTTTTTTTAAAGTTACATTTACATAATATCTTCAAATCAAAAGGAACACTCATGACAGTGCTGTCCAAAGTAAGACATTGTTTCATAAAAGTTGTCCAAATCTTTGATTAAACATGAGTAATTTAGAGCAGGGAGAGTAGTGAATATTTCAATGTTCGGTTGAACTTTGAGAGATATTAATTGCAGATTTCATAAAGGCATAATGTTTCTCTTCTAAAATCTTAAACTCTGTCTTCTACATTAATTGTAAATTAAGCAGCTTAATCTTTATTCATCTTTGTAGTTATTTCATTTCAATGGCATTCTAAATTACTAACCTCAATTTCATGATTTTACAGCACATGTAACAATTCAGGCAATTGTGTACCAAGGATGTAAATCCTCTCTTTCCACAACAGTAATTAAGGTGAATTTAAAGCAGTCAGCAGCAATCACTACTGTGGTCTTCATCAGATACTGTGCATCATTTAGGTAGATTTCACATTAACAGCATTTTTATTGCTTTGCAATGGTTAAGTCTAGTGGGACCACACATTCTAAAATTTTCTCCATCAAAGAATTGTGAAATTCATTATTTTCTCTTCAACCCTTTATCATGTTACATGGAAGCAATAGGTTACCAGATGCAAGTGATAAAGCTAATTAAAATACCTAGTTTTAAGACCTGCCTCTAGAGAAAAGTTGAATTTTAGCACCAGAGAACCTTGATACTTTTATCTTGTACTTTTGTTCAATGTGGTGACACAGTATTGTTGTTGTCTCACAACTCCAGGCAGCCAACACTGAGCCCCCTGAAGCGACCTCCACCCTGGCCATCTCTGAGGCTGAAATACTCAGGTGTTTCTAAGGAGAGGACAGTCGCAAGACTGCAGGACCAGACATCTCAGGGCGGGTACTCAGAGAGCGAGCGGCACAACTGGCTGGTGTGTTTGCAGACATTTTTAATCTCTCTCTCTCCCCCAGTGTAAAGTGCTTTCCTGCTTCAAAACATCCACCACTGTTCAGTACCTATAAAGACCAACGTAACAGGTCCGAACTGCTGGAGTCCTGTCGATTTCACATCAACAATAAGCAAATGCTTTGAGAGGCTGGCCAAGGATTACATCTGCATCATGCTGCCACCCAAACTGGACCCCCTACAATTCGCCTACGGACACAGCCAATTGACAGATGACGCAATAGCCGCGGCTCTACACACCGTCCTTTACACATCTGGAGAAGAAGGATACTTATGTGAGAATGCTGTTCTTGGACTACAGTTCAGCATTCAACACCATAGTTCCATCCAGGCTCAACAAGAAGCGAAGAGACCTCGGCCTTCTTGCCAGATTGCCAGCAGGTGGTAAGAGTGGGCTCCCTCACCCCTGCTCCTCTGCCCCTCAATACAGGAGTCCCCAGGGCTGTGTCCTATGCCCCCTCCTTTACTCTCTGTATATCCATGACTATGTTGCCACCCACAGCTCCAAGCTGCTGATTAAATTTGCTGATGATTCTACATTGTTTGGCCTTATCTCAAATAATAATGAGGCAGCCTACAGAGAAGTCATCACCCTTACTCAGTGGTGTCAAGAAAACAACCTCACCCTCAATGTCACAGAAACAAAGGAGCTGGTTGTGGTTTACAGGAGGAATGGAGGCAGGCTAAAGCCTATTGACATCAATGGATCTGTGGTTGAGAGGGTGAACAGCTTCAAGTTCCTCGGTATCCACATCACCAAGTACCTCACTTGGTCTGTACATACTGGCTATGTGCTGAAAAGCACAACAGTGTCTCGTTCACCTTAGATGGTTGAGGAAGTTTGGTATGAGTGCCCAGATACTCAGGACTTTCTACAGGGGCACAATTGAGAGCATCCTGACTGGCTGTATCACTGCTTGGTATGGGAATTGCATTTCCCTCAATCGCAGGACTCTGCAGAGTGCATCTGTGGATGTGAACTTCCCACTATTCAGGACATTTACAGATACAGGTGCATAAAAAGGGCCCGAAGGATCATTGGGGACCCAAGTTACCCCAAACACAAACTTTTCCAGCTGCTACCACCCAGGAAACAGTACTGCAGCATAAAAGCCTGGATCAACCACCTTCCACCAGGGCACCAGACTGATTAATTCACACTGACACAATTGTATTTCTAAGCTACATTGACTGTCTTGTTGTATATCTTACTGTACATACTATTTATTACAAATTACCATAATTTGCACATTGCAAATTCAGATGGAGATGTAACGGAAAGATTTTTACTCCTCATGTATGTGCAGGATGTAAAGTCAATTCAATTCAATTCACTCGATCTCTCCCTCTGAAACTCACATTCTGCATGGGTTTCTGACTTCACCCTCATTCCCCAAAAAAACTGTTCCAACAGGTTTATTCACCACTGTACCTTCCCTTAAGTCTGCATCAGTTGTCAAAGGGGTGCTGATGAGCACGTCAGAGAGATTGTTACAGGGAAATGCGAGGAGGGAAGGAGCTTTTTTTTTGCTAATGTTTTGTTGCTTGTTGTGATCTGTTTTGTTCTGTTCAGTGCTGTTCTGCCAAACCCTGAGGGCATCCGAGCTGACGCTGGAATGGTTAAAGCTGAACATAAATTTATTATGAAGTATGTACAAAGCTGAGATTAATTTTTTTGCAGGCATCCGCAGGAAAATAAAGAAACACAATAGAATCCATGAAGGACTCATAATGAAGTCCGACAAGCCTCCAATGTGCAAAGGAGAACAAATTGTACAAGTAATAAAATCTGAACAAATAATACCCTGAAAATGAACTGTGGAGTCCCCGAATGTGAGGCCATAGGAGACAGACTCGGTTCAGCGCTCAGGCAAGTGAGACTGGTCCAGGAGCCTGATGTCTGTGGGGCAACATGTGACTCCTGCTTCTCTTGCCCACTGGTAGCTGCACGAAGAGGGAGTTGGGTCAAACACAGGAAGAACAGCTGGAGATCTTGGCTGTTATGGAGTATGGTGACTGAACACTGGTTCGTTCTCCACTCTCAGGCCTCGACGCATTAATCTGGCTTGAAGTCTATCCCTGCCATCTCGACACTTTCGGGTTGACCCATCCTTAAGTTTCATTATTTACAGTTAATGTCAGAGAAATGTATACGATATGCATCCTTAAATTCTTTTTCTTCGCAAATATCCATGAAAACAGAGGAGTGCCCCAAAGAATAAATGGAATAAATGACTGTTAAATGTTAGAACCCCAAAGTCCCCCTAGATTCCCCCACATATAAACAGCAGCAAAACAACGAACCCTCCTCCCTCTCCCACGAGCACTCAAGCGGCAGCAAAGCATCAATAAGGACACAGACTTGCAGTACCCCAAAGATTATCTGTTCATCCGGTATTCGACATACCACAGGCTCTCTCTCTCTCTCTCCCTAATAAGGGAACAAGAGTGTCCCTGTTTCACAGCGAGAGGGGAGACATAACAAACAACTCACTGATTCACAACATTCAAAGTCTGTTGCATTGCCTTTTCCAAGCTCTGTGCCCAAAGAACTTGGGTCTCTGGGCAAACATCCAGCTCGCTGCTTACGATCTCCCATCTCCAATGACACATCAGGGAGTGGCACCAGCCTTGAATCTGCCAGCCTCCAGAGCCATGAAAATCCGACACCCTAAAGGTGCGCTGGTCTGCCAGGCCACATCCTTGGCAGATTGAAAAGTGACCAGTCATGAGGCCCTGAGAGTGGGTTCCATTTCCACAAAGAACTGAAGTCAGCATGTAACTCCAAGTCAGGGTCGTCGAAAGAATCTTGAAAAGGAAAATAAAAGAGTTATCAAAGATAGAAACAGAGCTCTTTAAAAAGATGCAGTCAGAGTAAAGGAGTCATCATTAGGCACCATCGTCCTTTAAGCTCCACCAAGTTATGTTGCTTGTTCATGCAAACCTCGCAGTGCACGAACCTGGGAAGATGCTGTAAATCCAAAGCAGCACACATAAAATGCTGGAGGAAGTCAGCAGTCCAGGCAGCATCTACGGAAAAGAGTAAACAGTTGATGTTCGGGGCTGAGACACTTCATCAGGACTGGAAAGGAAGGGGAGAAGTCAGAGTAAGAAGACGGGGGGAAGGGAGGAAAAAGTACAAGGTGACAGGTAATCGGTGACACCGGGAGGGGAGGGGCTGAAGTAAAGAGCTGGGAAGTTGATTGGTGAAAGAGATACAGAGCTGCAGGAGGGGAATCTGATAGGAGAGGGTAGAAGACCATGGAAGAAAGGGAAGGGGGAGAAGCACCAAAGGGAGCTAAAGAGGAGAAGGTGTGAGAGGGAAACAGGAATGGCAAATGCTGAAGGGGGGGGGGGGCAGAAATTGCTAAAAGTTCGAGAAATCAATGCTTATGCCACCAGATTGGAGACTGTTGCTCCTCCAGCCTGAGTGCTGCTTCATTGTGGCTGTAGAGGAGGCCATGGACTGACATTTTGGAATTGAAATGGGTGTCCACCATGAGATCTCATTTCTTGTGGCAGACAGAGCGAAGGTCCTTGGTCTCCCAATCAGGTCTCTCCAATATACAGGAGGCCACGCCGGGAGCACCGGACACAATATATGACCCCAACAGACTCATAGGTGAAGTGTTGCTTCATCTGGAATGACAGTTTAGGATCCTGAATGGCAGTGAGGGAGGAGGTGTAGGGGCAGGTGTAGCACTTGAGTGCCGGGAGGGAGATCTGGACAGGAGCCACTTAGGGATCGCTGCCAAAAAGCAGGAACTGCTGGGTAGGGAAAGATGAGCTTGGTGATGGAATCCCATTGTGGATGGTGGAAGATACGAAGGATTATGTGTTGGAGACAGAAGCTAGAGGGGTGGTAGGTGAGGACAGGAAGAACCCTATCCCTGGTTTGGCAGTGGGAGGATGGGGTGAGGGCAGATGTGCATGAAATGTAAGAGATGCGGGTGGGGACAGCATTAACGGTGGAAGAAGGGAAGCTGAGCTTGTCGATTTCACCAACTTTGCCTCCAACTTCCACCCTGCCCTCAAATCTACTTGGTCCATTTCTGACACCTCCCTCCCCTTTCTCGATCTCTCTGGCTATATCACAGGGGCAGTCTAACTACTGATATCTTTCATAAACACAGACTCTCAAAGCTATCTGGACTATACCTCTTCCAAGCCTGTAAAAGTGCCATCCTTTCTCTCAATTCCTCTGGCTCCCACCACATCTGCTCTCAGGATGAGGCTTTTCATTCCAGAACAATTGAGATGTTTCCCTTTTTCCACCATCAACACCTCCCTCACCTGCATCTTTTCCATTTTGCGCACATCTGCCCTCACCCCATCCTTCGCTGACACACCCGGGTTAGGGATCCTCTTGTCCTCACCTACCACCCCACTAGCCTCTGTGTCCAGCAAATAATTCTCCATAAGTTCTGCCATCTCGAGTTGGATTCCACCACCAAGCACACTTTCCCTCCCCCCCCCACTTTCCACTTCCAAGCTGTCTATGTGATACACAAGACCGGACAGTACAGTATGGGGAGCGAACTGTTGCCCCACATAGCAGGTTCCCTCTCTCCCAGCAGCTGATGAAACCAAACGAACAGCAAAGAATCAATACAGTTTGGCACCAGTGTCATGGCAGGAGTTGCCAGTCGGCATTAAGCTTAATGTAGATGCCTTAGGGACTTTAGCTATGGAGTTTTCCAAAGACTTCCCCATGTGTAGGTGCAGCCGCAAGGCAGTCGAGGTTCGGGTAGGGAGTTTCCCTTCTCCTAGGTATGCAGCCAACCATAGATGCCAATCCCCATTTCCCCAAAGCAACTGGTTTTAAGGTAGCAGTAACCCTCCTTTGCCTCTTCTGTCAGTAGAAATGTTCCACCTGGCTTAGTAGCTAAGCCTCTTGTGAAGGCCAAGTGCTGGACTTGGTTGTCAGATTGAGACACATGCTATTGGAGTATTTAATAGATAGTGGCAAGCTTATCTCCACTACCTCCCCCTGCTATAACAACCTGGGGGAGGCACTGCATATTATTATATTAGAATACATTAGGATATTAGAATACATCTTAACAAACTGTATGTTATACATTTGTCCAGGTTGTTTGATTTACAGGGATGGGCCCATGCTTAATTTTGTTTAAAATTAACTTTGCCCATTTTATCCCATTCCACTGTCACTAGAAATGCACCATGGAAATGTGAAGGTTGCTTAGAGAACATTTGCATGGGGTTCTGTATAGGTTTGTCTCATTGAGGCAGGGAAAGGATGTTAGGTCGTAGGAACCATAGTTGACAAGAGATGTGAAACATCTATTCAAGAGGAAGAAAGAAGGATACTTAAGGTTTAGAAAGCAGGCTTCTTGAGATTTACATAGTTGTCAGGAAGGAACTGAGGAAGGGACATAGGAGTTAGAGGAGACATGAAAAAGCTTTGGCGAGTGGGATTAAGGAAAACCCCATGCGTTCTACATGTGCATGAAGAATAGAAGGATGACTAAAGTGAGGGTAGGACTAATCAGAGATAGAAGTGGAAACTCATCCGTGGAGTTGACGGAGGTATAGCAAGTCCTTCATGAATACTATGCTTCAGTGTGCACCAGTGAGGGGGACCTTGAAGAATGTGAGGACAGCATAAAAGATGATGATGCATTTTACCAGGCTGTGGACCATGATGTGGAGGATATTGTGTAGTGTGTGGAGAAAGGATGGATTTGTTTCTCAAAGGAGAGCTGGTAAATAACTTACATGAACCAGAAGCATCCTGTCCAGCGTGAGAACTGGAGTCAGCTTCTCAGTTCTGGGCTGAAACATGCTCAAACTTCTACCATTGCCAGCTCCTCCAAGAGGACCAATGACCTTATCATCGGGTTTGGTAGCTTGTGTATCTTAAAGTCCCTGAGAGCTATGTTGGCTGGAGTCATGTCCCTGTGCTTTGTCTCTTGGTAGGGTCAAACAGGTCAAAGGGCAGAGGCCAGTGGTCCACTGGTCCTTCAGGTTTGGAGTTACAGCTCAGGAGTAACAACCCTGACTGGTCAAAAAAAGTATTGTTACAGAAACAGCAATGAAAAACCTTTCTACAACTGTGTGCGATGGTATTCCTGTGTCTGCACTCGGGACTTACATGACTGACAGTAGTGAAAACTGACAGATAGCTACTAGCATGAAGGAAGCCCTGAACACTGACAATGATGGATGACTTTCACTGCAGCCCTAAGTGCCAGTGGCATAATGGGCAGTAATTACCATCACAAAATACACCACCAGTACACCAACAATATCCAGAGAGTCACCATTAACCCAGTTCAATCATGCTAGTAGGGCAAAGCTAGATAAATAGGCAGAGCTACAGTCAAATAATAGCAGTCTGACATGTGTATCTCTACAAACCAGACGTACTGGAGATGCTTGGATTGGTGGTAGGTTATTTGCAGATGTTTCAAGTTCTCTGGGAGGCTGGAGTGGATCTGTATTATAACCAGCCTCCCAAAGGATGTCATGATGCCAGAGTCACCCGACAGTAGTCACTGAGGCACATTACTGTATTCTCCAGGATACTAGTGGTCTTCATAAAACAGGTTAGAACCTTGGGTTAGAGGAGGGAGATGTTCTAGGTTATAATAAGAAACTAAAGTTAGGTGGATAATATTCATTTTGTATGCCAATGTCAGATCAAAATAGTTGTACATTACTAGAATAGCAAACTGTTATCTGCTTATTTGTATAAATGGTGCAATCATTTTCCTTGCCACTTTTCTACTAATGCCATGAGACACCATTGCATCTAGAGACATCACTGAGGAATACAAGAGTTAATCCTTTCCCCCTGTTGATTCTAGCTTCCCATGATGACTTTATTGTCAGGAGCCCTGATAGTGTTTTTCTTATACTAAGTACAGAAAACCTGAAAATTGTTAAAGGGAAGGTCCTTGCATTTGAGTGATCTCACTCACTCTTGATGGTGTTGGCAGATGGTGCCAGAGCAAGGTTTAATTGACGTGGATTGTAGAGTTGGACTCTAATTCAGTTTTTTCTGATGCGTTCTAGCTTCTGGTTCTGGTTGCTTCATTTGGTTACTACCTCTGGGTGAGTTTTGAACTGTGACAGCCTGCAGATAATAAACTCTGAGCTGAACGGTAATGAAATCTGCCTTTACATTTTGTGCCTTATATTCTGTGCTTTCAGTTTTTTGTTGTTGTCGTTTGCGTGATTTCATTTGCACCTGGTGAAAGGGGGTGGTTTTATGTTTTTCTTTGAACAGGTTGATTCCATGGTTCTTCATTGTTTTGTGATTGTCTGTGAGGAAGTTAAATTTCAGGGCTGTGTATTGCATGCATGCTTTAATAATAAGTGTACTTCAGATCTTTGATTGTTTTGAATTCTGGGAGAATATTGAAATTGAACCAAAATTAAAAGTTTGTTCCTATCATAAAAGGCTTGCAGTAGATACATTAGGAATCAACTCCTTCTGCAGGTTAAAGGTTCATCTACTCATCAGCTTGTCCCATGACAATTAAACCTTCCCAGCAAGTTAGATTTAATCTTCAGTTGTTCTTGACATGCTCAGAATTCTGCTCCGAGGACAGGTTTAATTGAAAAGCAGCCAACAATCAATGATTCTTAATTGGGTTAAATTAAATCAACCTGTTCAATGCAAAAAAAAACACTTGTAGTTCAAAACATTAAAATTCCACGTGCTTTTGCTAGATCACCATCAAACAGCAGAGACAGAAACAAAAATTGCTTCCAGCTGCAGACTTAGAGAAAGGTCACAACACAAGGTTCTTTATTCCTAAGGCTACAACATTTGTTTTTTGTCTTGTTTGTACAAAATTCAGCCATTTTTATATCAACTTTGATGCTAGCACCAACATGACTCAGATTATACATTCGCAGAATGACTGCACATTCTGAACAACTTACTGACTATAATATAAGTAATCATAGTGACATCTTCGTATTCAATGAACATACTGTGGAACATAATACTGTGTAGAGTCTTAGGGAACCATGACACAGAAACAGGGCCTTTGATCCATCTAATACACACAAAACTATTACTCAGCCTAGTCCCATCGGCCTACATTGTGCATAGCCCTCCCTCCATACCCTGTATTCAAACTTGCCTCAAATGTTGAAATAGAATCCACATGCATTATTTCTGCTGGAAACCTGTTCTACATTCACACCATCCTCTGAGTGAACAAGTTCTCTTTTATGTTCCCATTAAACATTTAAGCTTTCACTCTTAACCCATATCCTCTAGTTTTTGTCTCATCCAGCATCAGTGGAAAAAGCCTGCTAGCTTTTAGTCTATTCTATACCATTCATAATTTTGTACAACTCTCAAATCTCCCCTTAATCTCCTGTGTTCCAGGCAATAAAATCCAAATCTACTGATCCTTCCCCTATAATTGTAGTTGCATTACATTTCCATTGCATTTCATTTATCTTTAAGTAATTGGTAGATTTATATGTATTAGACCTTCAGGAAAATTTATTTAGTTTTTATAATGCTGAGTTAAGAGTAGCAGGAACTTCATTCAGGATTTTTTCTGGCATTCCTTGGAATATACTGAATTACATGCCGGTTAATGACGAACACTGAACAAAAAAAAAGGTACTGAAAAGCCAGCCTACCAACTTGATAATATATCTGGTTTAACAGCCTACTATAGACAAGATAATTGCTTTTGAAGACTTAAAGGGCAGAATTCACTATACCCACAAAATTGCACATCTGCCCCATATGTCTCTAACTCAATCACTTCCATTCTTGTTCCCAATTGTAGATACATTCTGTCCCTTTTGAAAGACTGAATAATTGGTATTTCATGAAGAGCTCCATCTATTTGCTACAATGTGGGTTTGAAACAGGACCCCTGCCTTTCAGGCTTGCTTTGTGTGTGTTCAATTCTGAACAAGTATCAGAGCAAGGATTATCAAAGAGTATGTGATTTTTTTGTAGTGAATGCCATGTTTTAGATCCAGTGATGATTAAAACGTACTTTGAATGTCATTGCAATTAGATTTAGATGGTAGTTTAATCCTGATGAAGTTAACATCAAAACGTCTGTTTCGAGAGAAGAAATTAAACACAAGAGGGCATGTGTCAAAGGGAGAGTTATAGCAAAATTATCTCCTTAAAGTTTCATTGTAAAGAAAATTAAGGAGGACACCAATTTAAATAATCTATGTTACGAATGCAGCAGCAATGAATACGAAACTGCGACAGGGTTTAAAACAAATCCCGAGATTTATTAACCTCTGCTCAAAACTTAGAAAAGTAAACAAATGAATAACTTAACTGGAAGTTAACAGTTAGGCAGCAGTATCGAACAAACAGTCAAACCTAGAGACTGTTCTTAATGAGTTCTCATCCAAGCACAGACTTAAAGTGATAATTTCAAAAGTCCATGTGATTTATACAGTCATTAAGGAGAGACTTCCCCACAACAACAATTCCTTCGAAATAACGACAAATCTTCCAACCCCACAGCCGAGAGATGCCTTGTTTGAAGAAATCATGAGGAAATAAAAGGAACTGACCTTTTGACTGGAGCGTGGTCACTGCACAAACTTCCCTGACTTTGCAGGGGTTCAACTCAAATGTGCATGCCACAATTCCTGAGCAAAGTAAAACAGGTCTATCATTCCCCAAAACGCTGAACAACATTAACTTTATCCAATCCTTTGAACTCCGATAACTCCGGTACTGCCTTCACTGTCTGATACTGGACTGTAAAGGGGAAAAATAAATGTGCAACCAACAAAACCAGTGGAGCCTCCACACCTCCAACCAGTGTTACGAATGTGCCACAACTCTGAGGGGCCGAAGGGTACAAAGTCGCCCCCTCCTTTTTGAGAATCGCAAGATCGCTATTAATTCGGGTCTGGGACCCAGGAAATGAGAGAGAATCCACAAGGTTTGGAATGTGTCCTGGCCTCAGCGAAACAAAGCCACTGATAACGGCCATTGTCTCTTGGAGACGGAATTGTGTATTGAGTACTGTACTATTCATTGAAGCCCTCAGGGGATGACCAGAGTGGGCTGGTTGAGGGATTGCATCATCCCAACCTGATTGACATCCGAGACCCCGTGAGTAAGGATAAAAGCAGGTCTGGGGAACAACCCCTTCAGACGCACCAGGAGAAATGCTAGAAATCCCGTGACAGCATTTAATAGCGACAGACAGTGGGGCCTCGTGTGCATCCTTCCCTTGCCTGGGATTGGCAGGCTTGCCATGGAAGAATGGCTTAGCTAAAGGAGAGGCCAGAAGTGAACGGCCACACTAATGAGATTCCGACGGATCGAAATCATAAAAGGAATCGGCAAGTTTTTCTCCAAATCTCTCTCTCTCCAACCAAAGGCTGCAGCCTGCATGAACTGAGTGAACTTTATATTTCCATCGGACAATACATTATCCCCTAGACAATGATAGAGCTATTTCTTATTGATTATTATTATACCCGCACTTTTAGATTTAGTATTGACAACGTATATTATCTGTATGTTTGCATTGATATTATTTTTGTGTATTTTTACTAATAAATACTGTTAAAAATCATATCATCAGACTTCAACGGACCTCTCTATCTTTGCTGGTAAGTGACCCAGTTACGGGGCTCGTAACAAAGTGGGGGCCTTGTCTCGAGATTTGATACCAAATTGGAGGGCCAGTGAATCGGGCTTTTAAGTCCAAACGTGGGTCTGGTTGCACGGGGAACCAGACGGGAAACCAGCAAAGATGGACGTTGATGAATTTATAGAAAACCCGACTCTGGAGGCACTAGAGGCGGCCACAAAGCTGGACTTGATAAATACTGCGAAAGGACTAAATCTTGCAGAGGTGAGGTTGTCGATGAAAAAGCGGGAGGTGCGGAGGGCCATAACTCAGTATTATATTGTGAAGAATGTGTTTTCGGCTGAGATATTGGAAAATATCCCTGAGTAGGTACTAGCTAGTGGGACGGCTCAGTTAGAGTTGGAGAAATTAAGGTTGGAACATGAAATTAAGTTAAAACAGCTGGAAGCAGCTGAAAAAGAAAAAGAAAAAGAAAGAGCCGAAAAGCAAAGGGAGCATATGCTCCAGCTAAAGGAGTTAGAAGTGAAGAGGGAGCAGGAAAGAGCTGAGAAGCAGAGGGAGCATGAAATTCAGTTAAAACAGCTGGAAGCAGCTGAAAAGGGGAAGGAGAGAGCCAAGAAGGAGAGGGAGTATGAGGAGAAAGAGAAACAGAGGCAACATGACTTGGACATGGTCTGAGCTCAAGGGTCAGACCGAGAGGAGCAGTTTAATGTTAGTCGGGAGTTTAGGTTAGTACCTCCGTTTGAGGAGACAGATGTTGATAGTTATTTCTTACATTTTGAAAAGGTGGCAGTGAGTCAGAAGTGGCCCAAAGATCAGTGGGTGGCGTTGTTACAAAGTGTGTTAAAAGGGAAGGCACAACGGGCATATGCGGCGTTGTCCATGGAGGAGGAAGAGTCTGAGAATTATGAGAAAGTAAAGGAGGTCATTCTTCAGACCTACGAATTGGTACCTGAGGCCTATAGACAAAAGTTCAGAAATTTAAAGAAAGGGTGGAATCAGACGTATGCAGAGTTTGCCTATGAGAAGGGTGTGCTCTTGGATTGTTGGTGTGCAGCAGAAATGGTGGAAGAAGATTTTTGGCATCTCAGGGAGTTAATTCTGATTGAGGAATTTAAAGGTTGTGTTTTGGATGATATCCGGATGTATTTGAATGAGAAGCCGAACAAGTCCATCTCCGAATTTGCTAGGTTCGCAGATGAATATGCCCTAACCCACAAGACAAAGTTTTCCTCAAATAAAAGTTACCAGAGAGACCATGGGAATGGTAGAGAAAGCCCACCAGCTGAGGCAGAGATCCCGCCAGGAGCTAGTGGTAAAATTAAGGAGGAGGAAAGGCAAGATGGCAGGAGAGGTCCTGGCTTGACCTGTTTTAATTGTGGAAAGGTGGGCATATTACATCTAAGTGCCTTGCTCCGAGGAAGGAGACAGGAAAATGGAAAGCAGCAGTCCCTGTAGGATGTGTTGTGGTGATCAGTAAATTGACGAGAAAGCCCCAGGTAGACAGAATACGAGAAGGGTCTGAGAAATGTATTTCAGAAGGAACCGTGTCTGTGAAAGAGGGAGACACACCAGTTCTAGTGCGGATCTGGAGAGACACGGGAGCTGAACTGTCATTGATTCGCAGTAAGATACTAGGTTTTGGTTGCAAGACTGGAGAGGTAGCTTTGAGAGGCATAGGAAAAGGGACAGAAGCGGTGCCCTTGCATAGGATCATTATAAATTGCGAGCTGGTATCTGGACCAGTTGAAATAGGGGTGCGATCAGAATTCCCGAGAACTGATGTAGATGTCCTTCTGGGTAACGATTTAGCTGGTGGTGACGTTTGGCTGGCCATGGAGCTGCCGAGCCAGCCTGTAAGTGTTGAGGACCCGCCCCTAGATTCCAAGATCTACCCTGCATGCGCGACCACTCACAGCATGTTGGAAAAGGCAGCTGAGAACGAGACCAGTCTAAATCAGGCCAGTATTGATTTGGCCGAGACGTTTTTACCGACCCTGTACCAAGAGGGGTTAGAGCAGGGGTGTAAAACTCATTTTAGGTCACGGGCCGGATTGGACAAAATGCAGCTTCATGCGGGCCGGATCAGTCGGGCACGTGCGAACTCAGCTTTCATTGCCTCCGTTTTTTCAGCCTGCTCTCATGTGTCTCAGTGTCTGCTATAACTACAAAGTGTTTCACTTCACAAATTCCGTTTCTTATGAAGAAGACTGCTGAGCAGGCATTATTTTTATGATTGGTATTAACTTACAATCATAGACTTCATATCACTGGGCCATTAATAATTAAAATAATAGATCTATCTAAAATGATCTCGCGGGCCGGATATAATTGTACGCCAGGCCAGATATGGCCCTCGGGCCTTCAGTTTGACATCTATGGGTTAGAGGGTGGTAAAACGGAGAATAGGAAAGTGAAAGAGTAAGGGAGAGGAGGTAGACCTGCCCTTAGCCAGGAGGAAATTTATAGAGGCACAGAGTAATGATGAGAAACAGATAAGGCTGTTAAAAGGTCCAGGGTTGGACATGGATGATCTGTCTGGTTTGGCAGAACTGTTTGAAGAAGTTGAAAATTTTAAATGTGTTCCCGATAATGAAATGAGGGCAGTCCTAGATGAAAAGGATGCCATAACCTTAAAGAAGTCTGCTGGGTTGGCAGATGAGGTTGTTTCAGCCCGCAGGGTTGAGTTTACTCCGGAAGGGAGTTGCCCAGAGAGTAACTGGGAGGATCAGGGGAATTTAGAATTTGAAAAGGGTATGGATATTGAAAGCCTGGAAAAGGCAGATGTCCTGTTTGAGTGTGTTCAAGATGTGGATGCACGTGGTACTGAACCTAGTAATGGAGCTCAGAAAAAGTCAGAGGTATTTGATTCAGTTGAAAAGGAATGCAGTCCTTGTGGGTCAGATGGATTTGGTTCAGTGAAGAAAGGGTTAACCTTGGTACTAGTGGGAAGTGAGAATTCCCAGTCGTTGGTGTTTGAAGGTGTGTTAAAAGTTAGTGAGGAGATAAAAGGTGGTGAGGTGAATATTATTAGTGATGGAAAAGGGAAAAGTGTAGTTCCTAAATTGAATGAAGACAATTTAAAGTCTGGATTGGTGTCAGAAGCAGCAACCAGGCTACAGAGACAATGGCTTGGTAACGCGGTGACTGTGAATCAATTACAGGTTGATTTGGAATGTAAAGGTGCCCCACACACTATTGTTATTCAAGAGAGTACTGTGAAGAGGCAGAAGGGTCCTTAAGATAAAACTAACAACTTGCTTAAAATTAAAGAATTGCGTGGAAATTCAGAAGATGGACTAAGTTTGGAACACATTGTTGATAAAATAACTCCTATGGAAGGAGCATGCAAAAGCCTATTCCACACTAGTATACAAGTTAACCACATGGGGGTTAACTGGAAAAGGGGCGAGGGTTGACGGGATGCCATTTTAAATAACAGGATCCGGTTTTAAGGGATTTCGACAAAGCATGTGAATAATAAAGACAACCCCCATGGAAGATTGACTGTTAAGTTTGAAAGTAAAACAAAGATTAGTATTTGCATGAACTTTTGTAGTATACACGTAAGCTAAGATCACAACTCTTTAGTTCTTGTTTGCTGAAAAGGAATAAAAATAGGTGGTTATTAAATTGGAGTTTGATGCTACAAGAATTTAAGGTACAAGATGTTAAAATGTTAAAGGAAGTGACAATGTAATCGCTAACTGTTTAGATGCTGAATTGAATGTATAACTGTATTACTCTGTAGTGAAAAAAAAGACTCTTTTGTATTGTGTTAGATTCTGAAATCCTGTAAGACTCTGTATTAATTAATTTTTACCTGTTGGTAAAAATCTTAGAAGGAAGGGGGTGTTACGAATGTGCCACAACTCTGAGGGGCCGAAGGGTACAAAGTCACCCCCTCCTTTTTGAGAATTGCAAGATCGCTATTAATTCGGGTCTGGGACCCAGGAAATGAGAGAGAATCCACAAGGTTTGGAATGTGTCCTGGCCTCAGCAAAACAAAGCCACTGATAACGGCCATTGTCTCTTGGAGACGGAATTGTGTATTGAGTACTGTACTATTCATTGAAGCCCTCAGGGGACGACCAGAGTGGGCTGGTTGAGGGATTGCATCATCCCAACCTGATTGACATCCGAGACCCCGTGAGTAAGGATAAAAGCAGGTCTGGGGAACAACCCCTTCAGATGCACCAGGAGAAACACTAGAAATCCCGTGACAGCATTTAATAGTGACAGCTGGTGGGGCCTCGTGTGCGTCCTTCCCTTGTCTGGGATTGGCGGGCTTGCCACGGAAGAACGTCTTAGCTAAAGGAGAGGCCACAAGTGAACGGCCACACTAATGAGACTCCGACGGATCGAAATCATAAGAGGAATCGGCAAATTTTTCTGCAAATCTCTCTCTCTCTCCAACCCAAAGGCTGCAGCCTGCATGAACTGAGTGACTTTTATATTTCCATCGGACAATACATTATCCCCTAGACAACGATAGAGCTATTTCCTATTATTATTATACCTGCACTTTTAGATTTAGTATTGACAACGTATATTATCTGTATGTTTGCATTGATATTATTTTTGTGTATTTTTACTAATAAATACTGTTAAAAATCGTATCATCAGACTTCAATAGACCTCTCTATCTTTGCTGGTAAGTGACCCAGTTACGGGGTTCATAACACCATTAACAACAATGTTGCACAAAAATAAAAATGAGAACCTCGTCACAGGCTTTGTTTAAATACCATTTGGTACCTTCCATCATGTGACATAACATCACCCCACAGTCATGAGGCAATTATATCATCCCACTCACAAGACCTTTACATCATCCCACTGTCCTGTGATCAAACTGTGAGCATGTAACATCTAGAAGAGAGGATATTGAATAAATGTTACTCTTAAGAATACAAAATAGAGAAGACTTAGTGTTTTGAGAAGTTCGAGGTAACGCAACAAATCAATTATTTCACTATTTTTATCAGTTCTTCCAAGATTATTTTGATTCTATTTATAGTTTGTACCCACAAATGACTTGAAGAATGAGTATTAGTCATACAAGATTTTGTTCCAAAACTAAATCTGTAATTTCTGATATTAAGTAATTATTCCAAAGCATTTTGGATGTAAAAAACTACAACAGCTACAATTAATTAAATATGATTGTATTATCTTATTATTTTAGAAGCATTTTAGTTGACCATAATCAAGTTTCCATGTTTGAATTTTGGATATAGGATCAGAAAAAGCAAAATCCATATATCAATAGTATTGATATCAAATTAAAAACTGATGCCAAAGGTGAACTGGAAATAATACTTTCACTATTCTCAATGTTAATTAACCAAAAATGTGTATGTTGAAATCAGAGGCAGAAAAAAATCCAATACAAAAACTGATGAATTATTAAATTGTTATGGATCATGGATCAAATTAATATGTCGCTTTTAGATGAGTTACATTGCTTCATTGAAATTACTGGAATATTTGTGTAAAGTATAACCTCTTGTGAGTTCTTTGGGAAGTAATCTGCAAACGTTACAGTATATTCGGTCATAAACATGGCACACTCTCAAAAATGTGTCAGGTTTACTTGTTGCCCTTCTTAGACTATGTACATGCAAAAATGATAAATGCATAAATTACACTTATTCATACACACAGTATTACAATTTATTTGACTAAACACAACGGATACTGCAAATGCTGGAAATCTAGAGCAACACATAAAATGCTGAAGGAACTCAGCTGGTCAGTCAGCATCTATGGAGAGGAATAAACAGTTGATGTTTCAGGCTGAGACCGTTCATCAGGACTGTCCTGAATCATCAACCGTTTATTCTTCTCCATACTACTGAGCTCCTCCACCATTTTCTGTGTGTTGCATTTATTTCACTACATATTTTTGGTAAAATAATATATACCACTTCTTTTAAAAAAGGTAATTTATTATAATTTATGGGGTGTCCAGATAAATATATCTCATCAACATTAATATACACGTGCTGTAAATAATCTCTAATCATGCAAAATAATGTAGGATTAAGTGCAGATTTTCTGCAGCACAATTTGAATTTCCATGTCTTATGGTAACTTTACATTGTGTTTGCAACTGGCCATGTCCACTAAAATGGCCCTGTTTCTAAATAAATTACTCAACTGTTATGAATGTCTGCCAATATTCCTGTTTGCAGGTCCTTAGAAGCTTCAGGAATTAAGATGTGGCCTTTGGGCTCAACCAACAATGGATTTGTTCTTGAAAATTGAATTTATTATTGTCATTTTTCAAATGTATTGAGCATTGTACTGTAACTTAAACATAGTCTGCGATAGTTTTTTAAACTAATATTTGAATTATAGATTCACCATAATTCAAAATGGTTAAATGTTGTAACAGACCTGTTTCTAAAACAATTAGAATTTATAATACTGTCTAACTGCACTGGCAGATTTTATATTTAACAATAGTTGTTGAAACCTGGAGAGAGATTAAAAACCATTTTCCAAAATAGGCACAATTTATAGTCCCTGTGAAGCCTCATGTGGAGTTCCAATCTTCAATCAACATCTTGTTAAGTTGTCTTTTAACAAATATATTTCTGATTGTGAATAGAATTGAAAACTAGGTATGAAATGATGAAATAATCCATGGGAAATGATTGTTTTGGTAGTACTGACACTGGAGTGGAGAAGTGATAGTTTTCATCTCTTATTGATAGCCAGGATGGTATAGCAAAAAATAGAGAGTCTAGGTGGACAATGAATGATATTTGAAGGATGACCTGCTGATAGATTACTTGGCTGTCGAATTTTATCATTTTTTCCCTTTCATACAGAATGTAGTGTGTTCAAGAGCCAGCACGCTTCATCATGATACCACCCCCTGCTGATAAACTATAGTTTTTGTACATGAGCTTGATGTCTCATTTTTAATTGGTATATTAATATTTTTTCTCTCAAGCCAATGCCTTTTAATTAGAGTAATCACAGTTTAAAATCCTTTTTGATGTTATTTCATGCGACTTATTTTTATACACAATATATTTTTTAATACATTTGTCAGCACATTGGAAAATATATTTGACATTTATGCTTAAATTCCAACATGAAACACCAGGATCCATTTCATCAAACAGGAATATAATTGACAGGAGTATTTTTACAAATCTATGTAAATGAAACCTTGCCCAGTGAGATTTAATTGGATGTTTTTGTATCATTAACTGTGAGTGTAATTATTTTTCACTTTAAGGGGACTAGCAGATCAACACCATTGATTTTCTGTCTTTTGCAAATATTTGGCTCCTGTTGCTACGCTACTTTAAGATTTTCTTCCCTGCTTCTAGTTTTTCCAGAGTTATATCAAGCAGTAGTAAAACAAGGCAACTGGGTTTGCTGTCTTGTATAGAAGACATTTTGCCACTCATCCTTCAATTCAAGTCGTCACTTTTTATTGTCATTTTGACCATAACTGCTGGTTCAGTGCACAGTAAAAAGACAATGTTTTTCAGGACCATGGTGCTATATATGAAACAGTACAGAAATTCGACCGAACTATGTAAAAACAACACAAAAACTACACTAGACTACAGACCTACCCAGGACTGCATAAAGTGCACAAAACAGTGCAGGCATTACAATAAATAATAAACAAGTCAATAGGCACAGTAGAGGGCAGTAAATTGGTGTCAGTCCAGGCTCTGGGTATTGAGTTCTAATCCACGATGGGTAGTTTCCTGGTTTAAGGGTATATCAATCACATGAAGTAATGAGAGAGTCATTAGTCTCATCTTTGCATGAACTGAGGTGTAAACTGTTGTGGAGACTCAGGGCTAGAGATGTTAGGACTGCATTGTAAGTAACTAATAGGTGGTGTCAAACCCCATGCCCTCTGTTCAGGAATGGGTTTTCCAGTTTGATAAAGATGTCTTCTTTAACCCCTCTTTCACACTATCTGACCTCCCTGTCCAAAATGTGCACATTATCAAAGGAGTGTCCCTTGCCCTTTAGGTGTAGATATACAGCCAAGTCTCAACCTAAGGTGTTAGCCATCCTATATTGAGCCATCTGTTTGTGGAGTGGTTACTTTGTCTCACCAGTATACAGATCTGTGCACTTCTCATTGCATATACAACATTGCTAAGTTTAAGTCTGGGTGTAGGATACTTGGAGTGGACGAGTGTGTTTGTCAGTTTGAAAAACACCAGGACTTGATGTTCGTTGAAAATCTTTGTGTTCCTCTGAAGCTCCAGCTACATATGGATGACTACATTTTTATGTCAGCTTTGCTCCTTACCTCTGTCTATTGGGCTGATGTCTCTGCTGGTCTTTGTTGCTGTCTAGATGAAGGCCCCGTCAGGATAGCTGCAAGCTTTCAAAGATTCTCTCAAATACTTGCACTCCTTGTCTTTAGCTGCAGGGTTGGTGGGCACATTCTCAGCGCAGTGGTGTAGTGTTCTAATAACAACGTATGTTCTAATGGGTGATGAGGGTCAACCCATAGGTACTGATCTGTATGGGCTGGTTTCCTGTAAACTTCAATATTTAAATGACCATTTTCTTTAATAAGTACTACGTAGTGTTAGAAGATCCAGTCTATTGTTCCCGATGTCTTCTCATGTAAATTTGATGACTGGGTGATTTTCCATTGAAGGTGTTCAAGGCTGTCCTTTCTACCATTTCCATGTACAAGTTGGCTACAATAGGAGACACCAGTGAACCCATGGCACAACCGTATTTCTGCCTGAGAAGACACCTTTGTATTTGAAATTGGTAGTGTTGAGATAAGGTTTGCAAGGAGTACATACCCAATCTGAATGTGTTTCTGCTCTCTAGGGTACTATACTGATGTAAACCTGATGTAAACTGTCTTGATAACTTCCGAAGTGGGCATGGTTGTAGAAAAAGATGTAACATCACATGACACCATAGTCTTGACTGTATTCAGCTGAAGTTGAACTTTCTCAAAGTCCTTGGTATTTTGGATGTGGTGTGGAATATTGCCAACCAAAGGTGTGAGAATGGTGGTAAGGTATTTCTCAATGTTGCAAGTAATTAGTTAATGCTGCTAACAATTGACCTGAGAGGGACTCCTTGCATGCAGATCTTGGGGAGATCCACATCTATACTTTTAAACAGCTCAGTTTTTAAGCTACAAAACTACCCACCATGGATTAGAACTAAACCAGCCTCTTGGTTAAGTGGCAAAGCATCTAGACAACATAGCAAGTCCTGTTGCTTTGATTTACTACTGTTTGATATACAAATACTTGGATGACTGAGAACCTTCAGAGACTTTGCAGGCATTAATTCCTTACGGAACACACTTACTGTATACAAGTTTGATATGTCTTTTGGTAGTTTGTATTAGCATAGGATTGGATGCAGGAATCATTTTGACTGACATGAAAGAACCATATGTTTGGTCTTACAGTAAATAGTAGATTAAATCTGGTTTGGACAACATAACTAAACTGTCAAAATGGCTTCCCCAGCAGACATTTGCAATTTACATCTATAAATGAGTACAAAATATCCTGGGAAGTACTTAACACTTAAGCTTTCCAGATGAAGCAGCATCTGTGGGAGGAAAGGAATTATAATGCTTCATATAAGATATTTACATCAGGACTCAAAGAAAGCAGTTTAAAAAAAAATCCATAATGCATTGTCATTGGTTGTTGTATTTCCTGAAGTATAATAGGACACCTTAAAAATTGCTTAATTGCCTATGTTGTAAGATCATGATTAGATGACTAAATGCTTTTTGACTTAATATTCTGATCAATAAAAAGCTTAGGCTGAAGTGTAATGTTAAACAATGGCAATATTGAATCCAGGATATCTCAATTTTATTATAAATTGTCAACTCCTTTATCTAAATATTCTATTATTGCTTACAGAGTTCTGCAATATGCATGACTTAATTTGATAAACTGGTGAAATTCTAATGTACAGTTGTATAAATGAATCTGAGAAATCAATACAGGTGACTCACATTATAAAGGGGTTGCATTCCTGGAAATCATCACAATTTTCTATAATAGGAATCCCCTTTCACCATGATGCATTTCTATAGGATGTTTTTATTCTCTTATCAAACCATTTTATTGATGATACAAAGTAACCCACCACTGTTATTTAACATCTGATGCCACCACAAGACTCTGGTGATGAATGAGGTGTGTGTAAAAGAAACAACACATCTTGTTATTTTTTTTTAGTCTGTCTGTAATGTGATTTAGTTATGACATTACATCAGTTATGTTGGCAGTCATTGCCAAGTCCCTCCCTCGTTGCACCCTCTCCAGTCTGAGGGCATGTATACGACACACAAGGGCTCACGAATCAGCAAGAGGGTTAGGAAGTAAAGCTAATAGAGAAAAGGATTAGATTCAAGGAATCAGATCTCATTTGATATAAGTGGTGTAGGAAGATTGAGGGAATAATGATCTGAAGCATAGTCACTTGGTGGAAGTTGGATCCAAGGCTGAAAGATTACTTTAAGTGGCTAGCCATGGCTATGGTGGCTCTCTGGAAAGCAGTGCATCAGGAAATTACCTGAATGATGTAGGTGCAGTTTTGCATACTGAGATATCTGTTCAGTGTCCTTAAACTGGACAGGTGAGGGAGGGAGAGAGTAAACTGCAATTGTCAACCCCACCAACTTGATGGTGTCATATCAAATCTTACTGCTTCATAAAACCAATGGTGTAAAAATAATATATAGGCGAGGTTGTTGATTTCTTTCACATCCAAGAGGACATCCTGGGCGTAATAAAATGATGGAATCATGAAGACAGCACAGAGGCTGAGCTTCATGAGGAGTTTGAGGTGGTTGGGTAGGTCATCAAAAACTCTAGCCAATTTTTACAGATATATTGTGGAGAGCATTCTGACTGGTTGCATCACTGCTTGATATAGAAGCTCCAATTCACACAGACTGCAGGGAGCTGTAGACTCAGCCAGCTCCATCTTGGCCTCCCCACCTTCACAGTGGCTTAAAGAAGCGGTATCCATCTTTAAGGGCCCCCAGCATCTGGGACATACCATCTTCTCATTACTACAATCAGGTAGGAGGTAAAGGAGTCTGAAGACATACTCATTGTTTTAGAAATAGCTTCTCCCCTCCATCAAATTTCAGAGTGGTCTATGAACTTCTGTGATACTACCTCACTTTTTTGCACCATTTACATTTGTATCTTATTTTTTATTGTAGCTTATAGTAATTCTTCATGTACTGCTGCCACAGAACAAAAAAATCATGACACATACATGCTATCATAGGGACAGAAATATGGGCAGAGGGGGTGGGGTGGCCCTGTTGGTGAGGAATGAGATTCAGTCCTTTGCAAGGGGGGGGGGGACATAGGGTCAGGAGAAGTAGGATCTGTGTGGATAGAACTGAGGAACAGTAAGGGCAAAAGGACCCAAATGGGTTTTGTCTACAGGCCACCAAACAGTAGCATGGATATTGGGTGCAAGTTGAATAGGGCATGTGGCATAGGTAATGTCGCAGTAGTTATGGGGGATTTCAACATGCAGGTGAACTGGGAGAATCAGGTTGGTGCTGGACCACAGGATAGGGAGTTTGTAGAGTGCCTACGGGATGCATTCTTGGAACAGCTTGTACGAGAGCCGACCAGGGACAAGGCTATTCTGGATTTACTGTTATGTAATGAACAGTATTTGATAAGCGATCTTGCAGTAAAGGAGCCATTAGGAGGTAGTGATCATAATATGACAAGCTTTTATCTGCAATTTAAGGACAAGGGCAGCTCAGAGGTATCAGTGTTGCAGTTGTACAGGGGAAACTATGGAGCCATGCGGGAGGAGCTGGCCAAAGTTGACTGGACGGATAGCCTAGCAGAAAGGACAGTGGAACAGCAATGGCAGGTATTCTTGGGAATAATGCACAAGGTGCAAAATCAGTTCATCCCCCGGAGAAGGAAGGATTCAAAGCGGGGAAAGGGGCCACAGTGGTTGTCAAAGGAAGTCAGAGGTTGCATAGCATTAAAAAAAGGGAAGTATGACAGAGCTAAGGTGAGTGGGAGAACAGATTATTGGGAAGTTTAAGGAACAACAGAACTTAACTAAAAAGGCAATACGGGAGGGAAAATGAGGTATGAACGCAAGCTAGCCAGGAATATAAAAGATAGCAAAAGCTTTTTTTTGGTATGTGAAGAGAAAGAAGATAGTTAAGAACAATGTTGGGCCCTTGAAGAATGAATTGGGTGAAATTGTTATGGGAAACAGAAATGGCAGAAGAATTTAATGAGTACTTTAGATCTGTTTTCACTAAGGAAGACACAAGCAATCTCCCAGATATATGGATGGGCCAAGGACATAGGGTAACAGAGGAAATGAAAAGGATTGACATTAGGAAGGAAATGGTGTTGAGTGGACTGATGGGACTGAAGGCTGACAAATCCCCAGGTCCAGATGGTCTGCATCCTAGGGTACTAAAGGAGGTGGCCCTGGAAATTGCAGATGCATTGGTAATCATTTTCCAATGTTCCTTAGATTCAGGATCAGTTCCTGAGGATTGGAGAATGGCTAATGTCATCCCACTTTTTAAGAAAGGAGGGAGGGAGAAAATAGAGAACTATCGACCTGTCAGCCTGACATCGGTGGTGGGGAAGATGCTAGAGTCCATTATTAAGGATGAAATAGTGGCATATCTAGATAGCAGTGATAGGATTGGGCCAAGTCAGCATGGATTTACCGAGGGTAAATTGTGCTTGACTAATCTGTTGGAGTTTTGAGGATGTAACCAGGAAGTTAGACGGGGGAGATCCAGAGGATGTAGTGTACCTCAATTTTCAGAAGGCATTTGATAAGGTCCAACATAGGAGATTGGTGGGTAAAATCAAAGCTCAGGGCATCGGGGGGGGGGGGGGAGACATTGACATGGACAGAAAACTGGTTGGCAGATAGAAAGCAAAGGGTAGCGGTGAATGGGTGTTTCTCAGAATGACAGGTGGTGACTAGTGGGGTGCCACAGGGCTCGGTATTGGAACCACAGCTGTTTACAATTTACATCAACAATTTAGATGAAGACATTGAGAATAACATCAGCAAATTTGCTGATGATACTAAGCTGGGTGGCAGTGTGACATGTGATGAGGATGTTAGGAGAATTCAGGGTGACTTGGATAGGCTGGGTGAGTGGGCAGATACTTGGCAGATGACATTTAATGTGAATAAGTGTGAGGTTATCCACTTTGGGAATAAGAACAGGAAGGCAGATTATTATCTGAATGGTAATGGAGAAATACAAAGATCTAGGAGTCCATGTTCATCAGTCACTGAAGGTGAATGAGCAAGCGCAGCAGGCAGTGAAGAAGGCTAATGGAATGTTGGCCTTTATTACAAAGGGAATTGAGTACAAGAGCAAGGAAATCCTCTTGCATTTGTACAGAGCCCTGGTGAGACCACACCTGGAGTATTGTGTACAGTTTTGGTCTCCAGGGTTAAGGAACAACATCCTGACTGTAGAGGAAGTGCAGCGTAGATTCACGAGGTTAATTCCTGGGATGTCTGGATTGTCTTACGCAGAGAGGTTAGAGAGACTGGGCTTGTACACGCTGGAATTAAGGAGATTGAGAGGGGATCTGATTGAAACATAAGATTATTAAGGGATTGGACAAGATAGAGGCAGAAAATATGTTCCAGATGCTGGGAAAGTCCAGTACCAGAGGGCATGGTTTGAGAATAAGGGGTAGGTCATTTAGGATAGAGTTAAGGAAAAACTTCTTCCCCCAGAGAGTTGTGGGGGTCTGGAATGCACTGCCTCGGAAGGCAGTGGAGGCCAATTCTCTGGATGCTTTCAAGAAGGAGCTAGATAGGTATCTTATTGATAGGGGAATCAAGGGATATGGGGACAAGGCAGGAACCTTGAAGGGCCGAATGGTCTACTTCTGCGTCTATTGTCTATAATAAAAGACCTGATTATCATTCAGTTTCTGTTTATTTATCCATCCCCACTTACCCCACCACACACAAATTTACTTAGCAAATTTTATTCCATGATTTCATTTCTGGGTGATGATTTGTGAATTCCATAAGAGTGAATCGCAATAACCTGAACATGCAGAATGTAAGAGCCACCAGTAATTTTATATTGTGGCGACCCAATTTCTGCGCAGGCGAACTGGCTCACAAATAGCCAGTGCACGGGGGAGACCTTGGTAATGCACCTCTGATGTCATTTCCACCCAGAGAGGGTGGATGCTAGGGATTAAATGCCAGCGCTGCAAAGTTTGAATAAACAAGTCTCGAAATGACTTACCAACTGCGTGTCGTTATTTCAGTGCTGTGTGTAGCACATTGCTACAATGACCTTTAAGAGAGAATGACCTGAAAATTCTGTTACATTCTGCATGCTTTTTATAATGCAAAGCACATTGAAAGTCAAAAATTGGTCATTAAACATTCTGGCATTTCCAAGCTTTCATTGTTCATTGCGTGAAACTCACTAGTTTGTCCAGATGATCTGTTTCTGTACAGAGGCTACTTGGTGTAGATCAATACAATCAATCCACATGCAATGCAAGCCTGATATTATTCCAACATGCATGGGCTGAAAAAAAAAGACTTTCAAATATTGAAGGCACTATCCCAATATGAGGTGTCATTGAGTCAAAATTTTAAGACTGAAATCTAAGCTTGATTCTGGTAAACCCACTAAATTAAATAGATGGAGGGAGAGAGCAGATTAATTGCTTTGACCCTTAACCTGGGTGTCAGCTTCTGCTGCTGTGATGCTTGACAAACATCAGAAGATCAGATTGTTTTCTCCCACTTCCATGTCTCCAATCTTGTCATCCAGTCCATTAGTTGCATCAGCAAAACCATTACTTTGATAAGCAATTCCATCATGCAGGGAAATCACAGACAACTCCATAATTGGAATTGATGGGATTAGGAATGGTGCTGCATGCACCATTGGAGAAGGTTCAGAGGAGGTTCACAAAGATGATTCCAGGAATGAAAGGGTTATCATATGAGGAACTGACAGCTCTGGATCAATACTCACTGGAATTCAGAAGGATGACTGGGGAGTCTCATTGAAACCTGTCGAATGTTGAAAGGGCTAGACCGTAGATGTGGAAAGGATGTTTCCCATGGTGGGAGAGTCTAGGATAAGAGGGCACAGCCTCTGGGTAGTGGGGCACCTTTTAAAACAGATGTAAAGAAACTTCCTTAGCCAAAGGCCGATGAATTTGTGAAATCTGTTGTCACATGCAGCTGTGGAGGCCAGGTTGTTGGGCGAATTTAAGACAAAGATTGATAGGTTCTTGATTGGACATGGTATCAAAGGTTATGGGGAGAAGGCCAGGAACTGGGGTTGAAATGGAAAAAGAATCAGCCATGATTGAATGGTGGAGCAGACTTGATGGGCCAGATGGCCTAATTCTGCTCCTATGACTTATGGTCTTATACAGGTACACTGCAAGTCTGGAATTCATATCACTTGTCAGTCCTTGAACGAGCACAGGAAAGGTCTGTTCTCTATTTCTCACTAGAAACTGGAGATCATCTATTACATAAAAACACTTCAATTTATATTTTCATTTGCATTTTAACTTTTGGTCCCTTGTTATTGGGCTAGGACAGAACACACTGTAGTGAAAATTGTATTGTGGCTGAAAAGAGGTCCCTCAATTTGCTGCAATAAACTCAGGTGACTTCATTTTAAATTAGTCTTATATGCCCTCCAAGTTTAAATAAAATTTCAGATCATCTTCCCAAATTTGTGTTTTAAGGGAATGAAAAGAATTACTTGCAAATTCCAATATCCTTAATGAATGCATAAATACACGTTGCAGACATCACAAGAGAAAATTCTGGCAATATTTGCCAAGATGGGTGTATCCATAAGAGGGAGAAACACTGGTTCATGCTTCACATCAATGATCTTTTGTTAGAACTGGAAATGGGAGGATTTGTTTTAAGATGCAGTGAAAAACTGGGAAGTTTGGTTCAAAAAGAACAGCCTAGGATATAGTGGAAGACACAAGCAGTCAATGTCAAATGTGATAGTACAGGGTGACTGAAGGCCTGAGTACTTGAAATATAGGGTGACTTACTGAAGTTAGCAAAGGTATTTGGAGGAAAGATGGACATTTGTAGAGGAAGGCGGTGCTGGAAAGCTGTTTATTTAAGTTGTTGAAGCAACAAGGTGAATGTGGAGGGTGAACATTGGCTGCCTGTCTCCCCTTCTGCAGAGAGGGAGAGCCTGTCACTACAGCTAGAGAGTATTGCCCAGGTTTTCTACATTTCGGATACAGACTTGAACTATAGATTTTTTTCACTGTCAGTTTTTTTTTTAAATACTGTTTTTCACACATCTTTCTCATTTCTTTTGTGGTAGGAGTGGTATTTGGGGGTTGATGTGCCTGTTCCGTTTCTTTCAGGAGGAGGGATTTGGGGTTTGATGTACCTGTTCTGGTTTTTCAATCAGCTGGAGGGATTGAGGTTGATATCCTGTTCTGTTTTTATTCATTTCTTTTCTGTGAGGAGGTGGGATTTGGGGGTCGATGATCATGCTTGCCTTTCTTGGTTCCGTGGTTACCTGGAGAAGTAGAATTTCAGAGTTGTATACTTTAATAGAACCATAGAACATTACAGCACAGAAACAGGCCCTTCAGCCCTTCTTGGCTGTGACAAACAATTTTTCTGCCTAGTCCCACTGACCTGCACCTGGACCATATCCTTCCATACCCCTCTCATCTATGTACCTGTCCAGATTTTTCTTAAACGTTGAGTGAGCCCACATTGACCACTTCATATGGCAGCTCATTCCACACTCCCACCACTGTGTGAAGCCCCCCCATATAATATTCCCTTTGAACTTTTCCCCCTTCACCCTTAACCAATGTCCTCAGTTTTTTCCCCCTCCTCTCGCCTCAGTGGAAAAAGCCTGCTTGCATTCACTATCTAAACTCAGCATAATTTATATACCTCTATCAAATCTCCCTTCACTCTTCTACGCTCCAGGGAATAAAGTCCTAACCTATTCAACCTTTCTCTGTAACTCAATTTCTCAAGTCCCGGCAACATCCTTGTAAACCTTCTCTGCAATCCTTCAACCTTATTAATATCCTTCCTGTAATTAGGTGACCAAAACTGCACACATTACTCCAAATTTGCCCTCACCAATGCCTTACACAACCTCACCATTACATTTCAACTCTTATACTCAATACTTTGATTTTTAAGGCCAATGTACCAAAAGCTCTTTACTACCCATCTACCTGTGATGCCACTTTTAGGGAATTTAGTATCTGTATTCCCAGATCCCTCTGTTCTACTGCACTCCTCAGTGTCCTATCATTTACCTAGTATATTCTACCTTGGTTTGTCCTTCCAAAGTGCAATACCTCACACTTATTTATCTGCATTAAACTCCATCTGCCATTTTTCAGCTGACTTTTCCAGCTGGTCCAGATCCCTCTGCAAGCTTTGAAAACCTTCCTCACAGTATGAACGCCTCATAGGCCTGATTTTATTCTCACAAATCAATTAATCTGTTAAAAAAAGATTGCTCCCTACTTGTACATAGTCCTTTCCTTTTGCTTGTTTTTTCTTTCTACTTTTCTACAGGTGTATACCTCAGATAAATACATTGCGGAGATTTGTGATATACGATTATGATATATATGTACAAGGTCTGAAATATATCTTATGGATATGTTTGATGATGAACTTCAATAAAATTACAAGAAACCCTTCTTCGCTGTCCACTACACCTCCAATCTTTGTATCACCAGTGAATTTGCTGATCCAATTTACCATATTATCATCCAGATCATTGATATCGACGACAAATAACAATGGACCCAGCACTTGTCCCTGTGGTGCACCACTAGTCACAGGCCTCCACTCAGAAGCAATCCTCCACTACCACTCTGAGTTCTCCCATTGAGCCAATCTCTATTTACTACCTCACCATGTATACCTACTAGCTGAATCTTCCTAACCTCCATGTGGGACCTTGTCAAAGGCCTTACTGAAGTGCATGTAGACAACATTCACTGCCTTCCTTCATCCACTTTCCTGGTAACCTCCCCGAAAAACTAATAGATTGGTTAAACATGACCTACCATGCACAAAGCCATGTTGACTCTCCCTAACAAGTCCCTGTCTATCCAATACTTGTAGATCCCATCTTAGTATTCCATCCAATAATTTACCTACTGATGTCAAAGCTACCTGCCTATAATTCCCCAGATTACTTTGAGCCTCTTTTAAACAACAGAACAACACGAGCTATCCTCCAATCCTCCGGCACCTCACCTGTAGATATCGACATTTTAAAAATATCTGCTAGGGCTCCTGCAATTTCAGCACTAGTCTCCTTCAAGGTCCAAGAGAATACCCTGTCAGGTCCTGGGGATTTATCTACTCTGATTTGCCTTAAGACAGCAAGCACCTCCTCCTCTTCAATCTATATAGGTTCCATGACCTCACTACTTGTTTGCCTTATTTCCATAGACTCCATGCCAGTTTCCTTAGTAAATACAGATGTAAAAAAACATTTAAGATCTTCCCTATTTCTTTTGGTTCTATACATAGCTGACCACTCTGATCTTCAAGAGGACCAATTTTATCCCTTACTATCCTATTGCTCTTAATATACCTGCAGAAGCTCTTTGGATTACCCTTCACCTTGAGTACCAAAGCAACCTCATGCCTTCTTTTAGCCCTCCTGATTGCTTTGTTTTTTGTTGCTTTTTTTTATATTCAAGCACCTATTTGCTCACTGTTGCTTATACAAGTTAAGCATCTCCCTTCTTTTCAGAGTTCCAATATCCCTAGGGAACCGAGGTTCCTTATTCTTATTCACTTTGCCTTTAATCCTGACAGGAATATACAAACTCTGCACTCTCAAAATTTCTCCTTTGAAGGCTTCCCACTTACCAATCACATCCTTGCCAGAGAACAACCTGTCCCAATCCACACATTTTAAGATCCTGTCTCATTTCTTCAAATTTAGCTTTATTCCAGTTTAGAACCTCAACCCTAGGACCAGATCTATCTTTATTCATGATAAAGTTGAAACTAATGGTTTTATGATCACTGGAACCAAAGTGTTCCCCTACACACACTTCCGTCACCTGTCCCAACTCATTTCCTAATAGGAGATCTGATATTGCATCCTCCCTAGTTAGTACTTGTATATATTGATTTAGAAAACTTTCCTGAACACATTTTACAAACTCTAACCTGTCTAGACCTTTAACAGTATGGGAGTCCCAGTCAATATGTGGAAAGTCAAAATCCCCTACTTTCACAACTTTGTTTCCTGCAGTTGTCTGCTATCTCTCTGCAGATTTGCTCCTCCAATTCTTGCTGAATATTGGGTGGTCTATAATTCAAATCCATTAATGTGGTCATATCTTTCCTGTTTCTCAGCTCCACCCATATGGCCTCGGTAGACAAGCCCTCTAATTGTCCTGCCTGAGCACTGCTGTAACATTTTCCCTGACTAGCAATGCCACCACCACCCCCCATCCTTCATCCCTCTGCCTCTATCACATCTGAGACATCTAAACCCTGGAACATTGAGCTGCCAGTCCTGCCTCTCCTGTAGCTAAGTTTCACGAATAGCTATAATGTCATAATTTCATGTGTCAATCCATGCCCTCAGCTCGTCTGCCTTCCCCACAATACTCCTCACATTGAAATAGACACCTTAGAATATTATTACCGCTACACAAACCTTCTACTTGTGACTTTGCATGAACTTCTATCATTTATTTTCACCACCGCTCCACTATCTGCTCTGTCACTAGTTCCTATCTCCTTGCAAATCTAGTTTAAACCCTCCCCAATAGCATTGGGAAACCTCCCTGCAAGGATATTGGTCCCCCTGTAGTTCAGGTGCAACTACCTGACCCAGAGGAGGTCCCAATGATCCTGAAATCGGAAACACTGCCTTGTACACCAGTTCCTCAGCCATGTGTTCATCCTCCAGAGCATCCTGTTCTTACCCTCACTGGCACGTGGCACAGGTAGCAGTCCTGAGATTATTACCCTCGAGGTCCTGCTTTTTAAACTTCCTACCAAGCTCTATACTCACTCTTCAGGACTTCCTCACTCTTTCTACTTACGTCATTGGTACCGATGTGTACCATGACATCTGACTGATCACCCTCCCACTTCAGAATGCTGTGTACGCAATCAGAGACATCCCTGACCCTGGCACCTGGGAGGCAACAAACCATCCGGGAGTCTGTCACAATCACAGAACCTCTTGTCTGTACCCCTAACTATCAAATCCCCTATCACTACCACTCTCCTCTTCTTCCACCTTCCCTTCTGCACTGCAGAACCAGACTCAGTGCCAGAGTTCCGGCTGCCGCAGCTTATCCCAGGTAACTCATCCCCCCCAACAGTATCCAAATCTGTATGCTTGTTGTTGAGGGAATGGCCACAGAACCCTGCTTCGCCTGCCCTTTCCCCTTCCTTCACCCGACGGTAACCTAATTACCTGTGCGCTGCTCCTTTGGCATAACTACCTCCCTGAAGCTACTATCTATAAACTCCTCATTCTCCCAAATGAATGGGAGATCACCCAGCTCCTGCTCCAGTTCTCCAATGTGGTTTGTTAGGAGCTGCAACTGAATGCACTTCTTGCAGGTGGTATTGTCAGGGATACTGGAAGTCTCCCTGACTTCCCACATCCTGCAGGATGACTATTCCAGCATCCTGCCTGGCATTCTCTCTACTCTAAACAAACAGGAAACTACCCTCAACTCTGCCTGTTCACGCAGAAGCCCTTTGAGCCAAGGCTGTCCCACTTGGCTCCCTCTCTCTCCACTGCCACTCTCAATGCTGCCCACTGGATATGGTGGTTGCCTTTTTAAACCTTTGGTGCTCTACTGGTTGATGTCTTGCACCTGTACATTCAAGCCTCTTTTCCCTGAGCAGTGTAAAAAAAGTGGCCTCTGAGATTCCTTACATATTCACTCTCAGCCTCTAGCTCCAATATAATGAATAAATCACTTCTGAACCCAGCAGTATCCCCAAAGGATTCTCAGATTGGATAGGGAGCTTCTATGGAAGAATGTGGGAAACAGGTCAAAAAGACCACAATTAGAATTGTGTTGAAAATTCAGGTGACTAGCAATTAAGACTCCTGGCTTATGTTTGTGGACTGAATTGTTTTGTAAATAAGTTACTTATTCAGTAATTGGTATTCATAGTACAACAGCCTGTATATTTACATGATAAATATGTTGTCAGAAGCATTTGTCGTCATTTCAGATTTCACCCATTTTCAATTTCACGCATTTTCAGCTTCAGCATGTTGTTGTGCTTTTGTTTCCAATCTAGCTACATTCATTCATAAACTGAATGGCTCCAAAGGCATCTTACTGACCTGTACAACCTTGCTTTCCACTTTATCATGGGCATTTCCTTGGCCATCACCCCACTCCCCTATGTGCGATTTATAACTCCTTTGTTTTTGTTCTTTTCAGTTCTGATGAAGAGTTGAGAATATTAATCTGTTTCTCTCTCCAAAGTAACTTCACTTGCTAAGTATTGCTTGAATGCCTCCTCTTAATTAAGAGTCTCCAACTTAACACATTTCCTTGTATTTATTTTATTTTTACTTTGAATAAGACTGCTTTGCAGTCTATAATCTGAGTCATAACATGGTAGCATATTTTTAACTTCTGAGCCTGGGAGTGAATTTAGTCTGCTATGTTAAAACCAACAAGAGATACAAAGGTTTTAGTCAATTGCATGTGGTAATTATAGTTACATAGGTTTTTGTTCAAGTCTGTGTGCAGTGCCAGATTATTAAATATTGCTGCATTAGGTCACATTCTGGTTCATGGAGAATGTGCTCAGAGAGCAGTGTTCACACTTCTAATTAATTGCTCCAACTAGTAAGGTATGCAACATTAAATGTCAGATGTCTCAGATTTATCAAGCATCCAATAATTAAACATACAATTAGCAGAAGCATCTAAAGAGAACCTTCTGAGTTTTAACCAGAGAATTCAAACATGTTACAGTGATAAGCTCAACTTTATAGACATTAAATCTACCCATACTATCCTTTAGCCCAAACAGGCACATACTTACAGATACTGCTGTAACATTGCAACAGTAAACACAATCCTTTCCCTCAGGTACAAGTTAACCAAATGATAAGTCCCTTGGGAGACACCTCCTTATATACCCACTCAAGTGAGCAGAGCATGGATGGGAATTAATGCTTGATCATGATTGCCTGTTCCAGATTGGTCAGTTTGAATTGGCTTTGTTCTGATTGGTCAACTATTTAGGTCAAACCATCTTTAGGAATATGTGATAGGCTGTGGGTAGGTGTTGGGGGAGAGAGAGTTGAACTTGGAGTTAGTGCAAGTTTGGAACTTGTTGAGGGAAAGCGAGTGGGGAAGGAGTGTGAATTGCTGGGTGGGGGTTGCCCAGGTCTGGTAATGGCAGACAAGGCAAGAGGAGGGGCTGAGGGAAAGAGAGTGGGGAAGGAGTGTGAATTGCTGAGAGGGGGTTGCCTGGGTCTGGTAATGGCAGACAAGGCAAGAGGAGGGGCTGGGGGAAAGAGAGTGGAGAAGGAGTGTGATAGAGATTTGGGATCAGAGGTAGGAAGCTGGGGAGAAATGGATTATTGTGAAGGGAGAAATAAAGGGAATGAGGAGATAGTGAGGGGATGGATGAATGAAAACTGAGACAAAGGGAATAAAAGAATAAGAAATGACAGTGGAGAGAGTTCTGAAAGTGAGGAAGATGAACAAGTTCAGAGAGGAAGTGTTGTCATAATTAGGTTTAATGAGAAGGTGCAAGGACACGAAGAAAATTAACCCATTTGTGCTAACAACAACTCTGGCAAATAAGATAGGGGAAATAGTATTTGCAAAAGTCCTTAATGATGACAAACTTTTGGTAAGATGTGTGAATGTGGAACAACTTGAGAAAGCACTTAAGCTAAAAGAGACAGGAAAATGCAAGGTGGAATATACAGGGAGGGTGGGAGCACGAAATGGTGGTTGTAAAGGAGTGATCACGGGTGTACCAATGAGTATAAACATGGAGGAGTTGAAGAGGAATATCAAAGGGGGAAAAGTAATGAATGTTCTAAGACTGAAGACAACAAAGGAGGGAATGAAAAAGGAAAGTGAATCAGTACTGATTGAATTTGAAGAAGAAATAGTGCCAGGGAAAGTGTTCCTGGGTTTCATGAGTTACCCAGTAAGGGTATATGTGCCAAAGCCTTTGAGGTGCTATAATTGTCAAAGGTTTGGACACATAGCTTAAAAACTGTAAAAGGCAGAGGAGATGTGCTAGATGTGGGGGTGATCATGAATATGGAAAGTGCGGAACAGGAGTGCAACCAAAATGCTGGAATTGTGGAGGAGCTCGTAATGTGGTGTATAGTGGGTGTGAGGTTATGAGATGGGAGAATACAATTCAAGAAATAAGAGTGAAAAGAAGGATCACTTATGCAGAAGCTGTAAGAATGTCAAGAGAACAGAATAATGCTCCTAATGAACAGGGAGCAATAGGGATGCGAGAGATGCAGCAAGGAATAAATGACAGGATTTATGTAGAAAAAAAAGCTCCAGTAACATTCATTACAGGAGTGATTAATAGTACGGCAGAGGTAAAGTCAAAAAGTGACAAAATTGATCTGGTGGTCAAAGCAGCAGTAAATCATTTAGGGTTAGTAGGACTGACATGGGAAGAAGTGAGGGAGAACCTCACTAATCAGTCAAGCCAGGATGTGTCACAGGTTGGTTAATAGTCATTATGCTGATACATTTGCAATGGAATACAATGAGTTTACTGGCCAATGGCCAGGACTTCAAACACTTTATTAAGGAAATGGTTGTAAAACCGGATGTAGTGTGTATTCAGGAAACTTGGTTGAAACCAGCTTTAGACTTTGTGGTATATGGGCATATAATGATAAAGAAAGATAGAAATCTAGGGGGAGGAGGGGGTGGTGCTACGTTAATCAAGCAAGGTATACCATATAGAGTACTGGAAAAAGTAGATGATCAGGAATACATAGTGGTGGAAATATGGGAGAGAGGGGAGGGAGTGGTTATAATTAACTACTACAATCCATATAAAAGGTTGGATTTGGACAGCCTATCAAGGATACAAGGACAAAATAGACATAAAGTAGTGTGGTGTGCAGATTTCAATGCTCACAGCACAATATGGGGGGATCCGATTACAGATTCAAATGAAATGGTAATTGAAGATTTGATGGAGGAAAGGGATTTAGTGTGTATGAATGATGGTAGAGGAACAAGGATAAACACAACAACAGGAACTGAGTCAGTATTAGATATTACGTTTGTGTCTAATGTCTTGGATGGCATCAGTAACTGGGGAGTTTGGACTGCTTCAACAGTAGGCAGTGATCACTACCCAGTTTTATGTTCAGTGAGTTGAAGTAAGACCGGGTGGTGGAATCCCAAGGTGGGTGTTTGGAAAAGCAGATTGGGTTAAATTCCAGAAGTTAAGTGAAGAAGCATTGACAAAGATTGACATTTCTGGAAATATAGATGAATTGAACAGTCAGGTGACTTCAGCAATTATTATGGCAGCAGAAGGATCTATACCCAGGAGTAAAAATAGGATGAATAGAAAACTAGTGCCATGGTGGACAGAGGAATGTTGTCAGGCTGTAAAAACAGAAATAGAGCATTCAGGCTAGTTAAAAGAACCCATAATATGCAGCAATTGATTCAATATAGGAAGGCTCAGGCAGTGGTGAGAAGAACTATATGTCAAACTAAAAGGGCAAGTTGGAGGAGTTTTTGCAACAAAATAGAAAAAACAATGCCTGTGGGAGAGGTATGGGGAGAGATAGAAGGGATTGGGAATATCCTGTAATGATATCTGAGGAGGAAACAGCAGTCTGCAGCAGGGATAAGGCTGAAATCATGGCCAAGTCATTTGTAAAGATAAATAGTTCAGAAAATTCTTCTGAAGAAGGGAGAAGGGAAGGAACAATGAGTCAATACCCAGGTGTGTTAAACAGGAGGGAAGAAACAGATGATACAATTGATGATCCATTTACTTTGGCAGAAATGGTGAGAGCAATAAAGAGATCAAGACCAACCTCCCCAGGGAAAGATCTAATATGCTATGTTATGCTAAAAAATCTAGGAGGAGGAGCGCTCTTGAAGTTACTGTATTTTTTATAACAGAGTGTGGGAGGAGGGAAGATTACCAAGTGCATGGAAAGAAGCAGTAGTAATTCCAATAAGGAAACCTGGCAAGGATCCATCAAAACCCACTAGCTACAGGCCAATAGCACTAACATCAAATATATGTAAGGTAATGGAAAGGATGATAACAGAAAGGTTATCATAAAATCTTGGGAAGAGAGGAATGCTGGCAAGTTATCAGAGTGGTTTTAGGAAGGGAAGGAATTCCATGGACTCAGTGATAAGGTTAGAGACTGAAATAAGAAAGGCCTAAGCAAATAAAGAATCAGTAGTTGCAGTGTTTTTTGACATTGAAAAAGCCTATGATATGATGTGGAAGGAAGGATTATTAATTAAACTCCACAAGATGGGGGTTGGGGGGAGAGATTTTAATTGGATTAAAGATTTTTTGTTTGGTAGAAAAATTCAAGTTCGGATTGGATCAGAATGATCAAAACAGTACATAGTGGGAAATGGCTCACTTCAGGGTAGTGTGATTAGCCTGTTACTTTTCATCATTATGATCAATGATGTCTTCACAAAGGTACCAGTGGATGTAGGTAGGTCACTGTTTGTGGATGATGGGGCCTTGTGGAAAAGAGGCAGGAACATGGACCATATAATCAGGAAACTACAAGGAGTAATTGATAAGTGGTAGAGTGGGGTTATGATTGGGGATGTAGATCTTCAGTAGAAAAAACTCAAACTGTATTTTTCACTAGGAAAAGAACTGAGGTAGAGAAGAAGTTAAGGATGTATGGGATTGAATTAGAAAGGATTGAATCATTTACATTTCTGGGAGTTATATTTGATTCACGATTAACATGGGCAGATCATATCAGGAAAGTTGAGGAGAAATGTAAAAAGTAATAAATGTGATGAGATGTTTGACTGGTAGGGAATGGGGAGCAAGTTGTTCAGCATTGAAGAGAATGTATATGGCTTTAGTGAGATCTGTGTTGGACGATGGAAGTGTTGCATATGGATCAGTAGCTAGGTCTCTCATAAGGAAACTGGATGTGATTCAGGTTCAGGCTTTGAGAATGTGCAGTGGGGCTTTTAAAACATCTCCAGTATCAGCCCTGCAGGTAGAAATGGGAGTAATGCCTTTGGAATTAAGAAGGATGTAGTTGATGGCAAACTACTGGGCTAATTTGCAGGGACACAATGATTCTCACCTTGCTAAAGGAGTGTTGCAGGAGTGTTGGGAAAATGGGAGGTTTCAGAGGGAAAACTTTAGTCGGGTAAGGAATGATATTGCTAAAGGATGTGGAGTGTTTGATCGAAGGATAAGTCTTTCAGTAGTTTATCCGGTTGTAGCTCCATGGAAGCCTGTATGGCCTGACATAGACTGGCATTTGTTAGAGGTAAAAAGGAAAGGAAAATATAAAACTGATTTGGTAAGTGCATTTAACTGTCACATGATGGAAAAGTATAGTGATTATACTCGGGTCTATACAGACCTATACAGGTCTAAGGAACCTGAAACAGGAGTGACAGGGTCTGGGGTGGCTATACCAGCAAAAGCAATTGTAATCAGCAGAAGAACATCTGATAAGTTAGCGGTGTATACAGTGGAGATGTCGGCACTGTTGGTTGCATTGCGTTGGGTGGAGAAAGCTAAACCAGTCAAAGCATTGATATGCTCAGATTCATCCTCAGTTCGAGCAAGTTTAAGGTCTTCTCACTCAAACAGCCAGCAAGATGTACTTCATGAAGTCCTTCAGTCAGTCACGACAGTTATAAATCAGGGAGGTCAGGTTAAATTTCTATGGGTTCCCCCTCATATGGGGTGAAGGGAATGAAAGGGTGGATGAGTTGGCAAAGAGGGCATTAAAAAAAGAAAATATAGAAATGCATATTAGTATCAGTAAAGCAGAGGTTAAGTGTGTTATCTGGGGAAAAAATCAACCAAATGTGGCAAGAAAGATGGGACAGGAAGGGGAAAGGGAGGCATTTATATCAAATACAAAAAAGTGTTGCAGGTACTAGGGTAGGTGGTAGATACAGAAGAGAGGAAATTGTGTGGACTAGGTTAAGGCTGGGGCACTGTGCACTAAACCAAACATTGAAATTGATAGGGAAACACCAGGCAAGACTGTGTGAGGAATGTCAGGAAGAGGAGTCAGTAGAATATGTAGTTGTGAGTTGCAGGAAGTATGGGAAACAGAGAGAGATGATGGGAATTGGGGGTGCAGGAATTCACATTAAAAGGGTTGCTGGGCATGGGTGAGAGAACACAGGTTAGGATATTTTTAGCTTTCTTAGTGGGTACAGGGGTTTTTTATAGGATATGATGGATAAACAGGAATAGGGTACTAGGATGGCCAAAGATGGGAGGATAAAGTGTAGGTTAGAGTAGGTGTATGTGTGCAATTGGGTGAAGGGATTTAGAATGGGAGTCCATCGCACACTCCGGAACAGAAGGAGGCGGTAATGCACCACTAAGCTGGGTGCCAACTGCTGTAAAACAAGACGGAGAGAGAGAGAGGAATATGTGATGCCAGACTGGAGCTATCTCCACTCTCTGAGAACCTTGATTTGGGCCCCCCACATACTCTGTCTTCTAGTGATTTCCTAATCTTTCTCTTGTGGGCATTCTCTTCCTTACCAAAGATGTTGGCCTCATCAATGGCCTTCCAGGATAAAAGAACATAAGAGAGCCTTAAAAATCTTGAGAGCAGAACAAAGTGCAATCACTAAATACTGCCTACCATGCTCATGTAGACCAAGGCTTGATGAGGCCATCCTTGGCAAAGAAGAAAATAAGGATTGGCCTAAAAGAATTGACCAATCAGAACAAGGCCAATTCAGACTAACCAATTAGGAAAAGCAATACAAATTTAGCCAATCAGGATTAAGCCCTACCCATGCCCTGCTTACTTGAGAGGGTGTATAAGGAGGTGCCTCTAGGTGGATTTATTGTTTGGCTAACTTGTGCCTGAGGATAGCTGGTTTACTGTTGTAATGTTGCACTAGTATCTGTAAGTATGTGAAAGTTAAGGCCAAAGGATAGTATGTATAGATTTGATAACTAATGGCAAAGCTTCTATAGGCAGTTTTGCAGACTTTAATCATGTTTGAAAGTGTGTTCAATACCTTCTCCCATCATTTCCAAATGTTCCCTATGTAATTACAGAGTTTCACAGTTTTAATGAATTTATCCATTTCCTCCAATAATTCCAAGTTTTATTTTATCTTAGACTGCTATGTTCCCAAAAGCTATTCCCAGGTAGATGTTCATCTTAAGATCATAAGACATAGGAGCAGCCATTCGCTCATTGAGTCTTCTCTGCAATTTCATCATGGCTGATCCATTTTTCCTCTCAGCCTCAATCTCCTACATTTCCCTAATCTCCCTGTATCCCTTCATGCCCTGACAAATCAAGAATCTATCAACCTCTGCCTTAAGTAAAGATAGACTTGACCCCCTCAGCTGCCTGTAGCAATAAATTCCACAGATTAACCACTCTCTGGCTAAAGATGTTCCTCCTCATCTCAATCCTATGTAGATGCTCCTCTATTTTGAGGCTATATCTTCTGGCCTTAGACTCTCCCACCATAGGAAACATCCTCTCTGCATCCATTCTATCAAGGCCTTTCACCAATTGTAAGTTTCATTTAGGTCATTCTTCATTCTTCTGAATTCCAGTGAATACAGCCCCATAGTCATTAAACACTTTTCATAGGCCAAACTTGTCAGGTAAGATTTTTCCCTCGAGGAAGCCATATTGACTAAGGTCTATTTTATCATGTGCCTCGAAAGTACCCAGAAACCACGTCCTTAATAATCAACTCCAACATCTTCTCAACAACTAAGGTCACATTAACTAGCCAATAATTTCATTTCTTTTGCCTCTCTCCTATCTTGAAGAGTGGAGTGACATTTGTAATTTTCCAGTCTTCTAAAGCCATTCCAAAATCTAGTGATTCTTGAGAGATTATTCACAATCTCTTCAGCCACCTCTTTGAGAATCCTGGGGTCTACATCATCATAAGTCAGGTGACTTATCTACCTTCAGATCTTTCAGTTTCCCAAGAACTTTCTCCCTAGTAAGGGTAACTTCACACTCTTCTGCCTGTTGACACCCTTCAACTTCCTGAATACTGTTTGTGTCTTCTAGAGTGAAGGCTAATGTAAAATATTATTTCAGTTCATTTGGAATTTCCTTGTCCACCTTTACAACCACTCCAGCATCATTTTCCAATAGCTCAATATCCACTCTCACCTCTTTTTTTTCTACTTTATGCATCTGAAGAAACTTTCATATTCTATTCAATATTATTGGCTAGCTTACTACTTTTAATTACTTTCTGATTTTAAAAGCTTCCCAATCCACTAACTTCCCACTAATGCTTGCTCTATTATATGCCCTTGCTTTGAATTTATGTTGACTTTGACTTCTCTTGTTAGCCACGATTGTGTCATCTTGCCTTTAGAATACTACTTCCTCTTTGGGATGTATATATCCTATGCCTTCCAAATTGCTTCCAGAATTCCAGCCATTACTGCGCTGCCATTCTCAATGCCAGTGTTCTTTTCCAATGAGTTCTGGCCAACTCTTCTACTTCTGTAATTCCCTTTACTCCACACTCATACTGATATATCTGATTTTAATTTCTCCTCAAATTTCAGGGTGAATTGAAATTTCATTCTTCCCCTAAGGGCTCTTTTATGTTAAGCTCTCTAACCAATTCCACTTCATTGGACAACACCCAATCCAGAATAGCTGATCCTATAGTGGGTTGAACCATGAATTACTCTTAAAATAAATAAATAGAAATTAAAATAAAATCTAGAAATTTCCCTCTTGGGATCCAGCACCAACCTGATTTTTTTCAATCTACCTGTATTTTGAAGTCCCCCATGAATACTGTAACATGATCCTTCAGGCATGCATTTTCTATCTCCCATTGTAATTTGTAGATGACATCCTTACTACCATTTTCATCTGTATACATCTCTCATCAGGGTCTTTTACCCTTGTAGTTTCTTTACTCCATCCAAAATGATTGAACACCTTCTGACCTGATGTCACCTCTTTCTAATGATTCCAATTAATTTTTTACTGACAAAGTAACACCATCCCCTCCTGCCTTCCTGCCTGTCTTTTTGATACAATGTGTATCCTTGGGCATTAAACTCCCAGCTATAATCTTCATTCAGCCATGATTCAGTGATGCCTGCAACATCATACATGCCAACCTGTAACTGCGCTGCCTTATATACTAATCCATTTAAACATAACACCTTTCGTCCTGTATTCACCATTTTTGATTTTGTCCATCTTTTGCATTGCAGTTCATACAGTTTGCTACACTTTTTCCCTATTATCAGCCTCTTCTTACTAGGAATTTCACTACACATAGCCTCTACTTGTAAACCAGCTACCTCATCCTCACACTATCACTCTGGTTCCCATTCCTGTACCAAATTAGTTTAAATATTTCTGAACAACTCTTGCCAACCTGCCCACAAGCATATCGGACCCCCTCAGGTTCAGCTGTAGCCCCTCTCTTTTGTACAGTTCATACCTTCCCGAGAAGAGATTCCAATGATCCATAAATCTGAACCCCAACTCCCTGCAGCAATTCCTCAGCCGTGCATTCACCTTCCAAATCATTCAATTCTTACCCTCACTGGCACGTGGCACAGTTAGCAATCCAGAGATTACTACCCTGGAGGTCCTGTGTCTCAGCTTTCTATTTAGCTCCCCAAAATCTTTCTTCGGGACCTCCTTACCTTGTCTACGTATGCCATTGGTGTCAGTGTGTACCAAGACTTCTGGCTGCTCACCCTCACCCCTGAGAATGCCATGGACCTGATCAGAATCATTCCTGATCCTGACACCTGGGAAGCAACATATCATTTGGGTGTCTGTATCGTGCCCATAGAACCTCATCTCTGTTCCTCTGACTATGGAATCTCTTATCAACACTGCAGTCCTCTTCACCTCTCTGCTCTTCTGAGCCACAGCACCAGACTCATTAGTAGATAAGTGGTCACTGTGACTCTCCCTGATAGATCAATCCCCTCAATAGTATACTTGTTACTGAGGGGAATGCCTACAGGTGTACTCTGCATTGGTTGTGTATTTCTTCTCCTGATGGTCACCCGGTTTCCTGTCTCCTGCAATCTAGGGGCGACTACCTCTCTGTAGCTTCTATCTATTACCACCTCATTCTCCCTAAATGAGTGAGAAGGTCACCGAGCTGCAGCTCCAGTTCCTTAAAGCGTTCTCTCAGGTGTTGCAACTTGGTGCACCTGGTGCAAATCTGTTTAACTGGGAGACTGGAGGTCTCCCAGACTTCGCACATCCCCCACATACAGTACAAAGCACTGCCCATGGAGCCATTCTCACGCCACTGCTATGCCCTGACAGATCAGGATAAACAATTATTCCGGGATTTCGTTGTTTTAGACACAACATAGCTAGATCTGGGGGCTGGACAAGGTGTTCACTCAGACCCTACTGGAGGCAAGTGCCGACATTGCCAGGGACCTAGCAAAGATTTTTAAATCATCTTTAGCGCCAGGAGAGGTACCAGAGGATTGGAGGATAGCCAATGTTGTCTATAGGCTGGTGAGCCTGAAGTCAGTTGTAGGAAAGTTTTGGAAGACATTCCAAGGGACTAGATATGTAAGTATTTGGATAGAGATGGACTGATTAAGGATAGTCAATATGGCTTCGTGTTTTTGTAGATCATGTCTAACCAATCTTAGAGTTTCTCGAGGAAGTTACCAGGGAAGTGGATGAAGGCAAGGCAGTGGATGTTGTCTACATGGACTTTAGTGAAGTGTTTGATAAGGTCCTGCATGGGAGATTGATTGACATTCAGGATGAGGTAGTAAATTGGATTTGGATTAGATATTTGCTTTGTGGGAGAAGCCAGAAATTGGTGGTCCTGACTGGAGGCTTGTGACTAGTGGTGTGCTGCAGGGATCAGTGCTGGGTCCTTTATTGTTTGTCATCGATACCAATGATTTGGATGATAATGTGGTTAACTGGATCAGCAAATTTGTGGATGACACCAAGATTAGGGGTGGAATGGACAGAGAGGAATGCTATCATAGCTTAAGGTGGAATCTGCATTAGCTGGGAAAATGGGCTGAAAAGTGCAGATGGAATATGGTGCAAACAAGTACAGGTGTCCCCCCCTTCACAAAGGTAGAGCGTTCCTATGAAACCTTTCTTAAGCCGAAATGGCATAAAGCGACGAACTATTAATTTATATAGGAAAAAATTTTGAAAAAGTGAAAATCCTCTTTGTAATACGAAATCAGGTTACTAATGTAGGTCTTTTGTAAAAGCAAAGTGGTGTAAAGCGAACATTTGTAAAGCGGGGGCCTCCTGTACGAGGTTTTACACATTGATAGGAACAACCGGGGTAGGTCTTGTGGTAGGGCGCTGAGGAGTGTGGTAGAACAAGGGGATCTGGAATTCAAGTACATAACTTATTGAAAGTGGCATCACAGGTAGATAGGGTTGTAAAAAAAATCTTTGGCCTTCATAAATCAATGCATTGAGTACAGAAAATGAGATGCTATGTTGAAGTTTATAAGACATTGGTGAGGCCTAATATTATGTGCAGTTTTAGTTATCTACCTGCAAGAAAGATAAACAAGGTTGGAAGAGTGCAGAGAAAATTTACAAGGATTTTGAGGAATTGAGTTATAAGGAAAGGTTGAATAGCTTAGGATTGTATTCTTTAGAACATAGAACATTGACAGAAGATTTGTTAGAGGTATACAAAATTGAGAGATATAGAGATGATAAATGCAAGCAGGCTTTTTTTCACCGAGGTCTGGTGGGACTACAACTAGATGTCATGGGTTAAGGGTGAAAGGTGAGAAGTTTAAGGAGAACATGAGGGGAAAATTCTTCACCTAGAGGGTTGTAAGAGTGTGGAATGAGCTGCCAGCACAAGTGATGCATGTGAGCTCAATTCCAATGTTTAGGACAAGTTTGGATAGATTATGGAGGGCTATGCTCCCAGTGCAGATCATTGGGAGCAGGCAATTTAAAAGGTTTCAGCATGGACAAGGTGGACCAAAGGCCTGTTTCCATGCTGTACTTCTCTATGACACTAATGCAAATGAAATTGCCATGGTCATACAAGTTTGAGCAATTTCAAGCAAAAATTTTACGAGTCAAATTTCCATGATCATTTCCCTAGTTTTAATGATGCTCCTTGGTTTACAGATTTAATGTCAACCTGGACTTTTTTTCCTCCAATCTTGGTTGAAGACCAGACTCATTGGAAGATTGGTGCTTGGAAGTAGGTATTGAGGAGATATCAGTGGTAATTTTTTTACGCAGAGAGTGGTGAGTGCGTGGAATAGGTTGCTGGCGACGGTGGTGGAGGCGGATATGATAGGGGCTTTTAAGAGGCTCCTGGACAGGTATATGAAGCTCAGAAAAATAGGGGGCTAAGGGTAACCCTAGGTAATTTCCAAGATAAGGACATGATCAGCACATCTTTGTTGGCCAAAGGGCCTGTATTGTGCTGTAGGTTTTCATTGTTTCTATTTTTGTATAAGGCATAAATTCATGACCACCTGATTTGAGTGAGAGTACTGTTCACTGCGTCACAGCCGAAGCTAACAAATTCTGCAATAAAGAAAGGAAATCTGATCTTAATTAACCATGAACAAATGATCTTATGTAAAATTAGAATTTGATCATATCAATGCTTCTGTGCAGTAAGGGGATATTATTTTTAATTAAAATGGTTTGTTATTAAATGGGCTCCGCTACAATAAATTAGCAGAAACTTGTAAACTGGAATTACAGTTTGATGTTTTTTCATGCAGCGATGTAATGAGAATAACTTTTCCTACCTTGTTCAACAAGGGGACACACTTTGCATCTAGTGATCATAATGCCAATAGTTTCAAGGTAATTATGGAAAAGGATAGGTCTGGTCCTCGGGTTGAGGTTTTAATTTGACGAAAGGCCAATTTTGACAGTATCTAAAGGATCTGGCAAGGTTGGGTTGGGCCTTCTGGCAAACATGTATTTGGTAAATGGGAACCCCTCAGAAGTGAAATTTTGAGAGTACAACGCTTGTCTGTTCTGGTCAGAATAAAAAGTAATGATAATATGATAATGCATTACAAGCATTCCAACTCAAAGTTCAAAGTAAATGTATTATCAAAGTACATATGTGACCATATACAACCTGAGATTCATTTTCTTGAGGGCATACTCAATAAATCCAATCAAGAAAGTAGCATCAATGAAAGATTGCACCCAACAGGACAGATAAATAACCAATATGCAAAAGTCAGCAAACTGTACAAGTACAGAAGTAAAAATAACAATAACTAAGCATTAATTATTGAGAACTGGAGATGGAGAGTCCTTGAAAGTGAGTCCACAGGTTATAGGAGCTTCACAGTGATGGGGCCAATGAAGTTGACTGAAGTTATCCCCACTGGTTCAAGAACCTGATGTTTGAAGGGTAACAACTGTTCCTGAACCTGCTGGTGTGAGTCCTGAACCGCCTCTTCCTCCTCCTCTGATGGCAGCAGTGAGAAGAGAGCATGGTTTGGATGGTGGTGTAGCCACTGATGATGGATACTGCTTTCCTGGGACAACTATCCATGTAGATGCACTTAGTGGTGGGTAGGGCTCTATTCACGACGGGCAGTTCTGTTTCTCTACTTTTTGTATGCTTTTCTATTCAAGAGCATTGGTGGCCCAGGTCAGTATACTGTCTACCATACATTTCTTGAAGTTTGTCAAAATTTTAGTTGTTATGCCGAATCTTGTCAAACTTCTGAGGTGCTGCTGTGCTTTCTTCATAATACACTTGTGTGCTGAATCTAAAGTTGCTGGCCCTTTCTACCACCTCTGTTCCTCAAATGAGCACTGGGTCACAGACCTCCAGCTTCCTCCTCATGAAGTCCACAATCATTTTCATGGTCTTGCAGATATTGAGTGAGAAGTTGTTGTCATGCATGGCCCCACTCAGGCAGATTTTCAATCTTCTACCTAAATGCTGATATGTCACCACCTTTTTCTTCGACCAATGATAGTGGTGTTGTCTGCAAACTTAATTATGGCATTGGAGTATGCTTAGCCTTTCAGTCAAGGAATAAAATGAGAGCTGGGGTTTTAGCACACAGCCTTGTGGTGCACCTGTGCTGATGGAGATTCTGGAGGAGATATTGCTAATCTAAACTGATTGGGGATGCAAGTGAGGAAAACAAAGATCCAATTGCACAAGGAGATATTGAAACTAAGGTCTTGATGCTTATTGATTAGTTTTAGAGAGGATGATAGTATTGAAAAACAAGCTGTAGTTGATATGGGATCTTGATGCTTACTGTCCAGATGTTCCTGATTTGAGTGAAGAAGAGCCAATGAAATGGCATCTGCTGTGGACCTGTTGTTCTGGTAGGGAACCTGGAGCAGATCCAAATCACTTCTCAGACAGGAGTTGATGTGTTTCATCACCAACGTTCAAAACAATTCATCACAGTTGATGTAAGTGCTTCTGGATAATAAGAGACTAGTGAAATAAAAAAAAAGGATAGTCTGCAAATCAATCACCCACCCTGTGGTTTCTCCATTATTGAAAAAAAGCACAATGAAAATGTTGAATGCAAAAAAAAGTGGATTGGAAGAAGTACAAGAGAATCTAATACTCCAAAGTTTTCTCTTTCTGATGAAAAATCATGAACCCAATTCCCTTCTATTGCCACAAATTGATTTGTGGAGTATTTTCAACAATCCCTGCTTTTTTGTCAGATTTCCAGCATCTGCAACACTTTATTTTGGGTAGTAATTCATTTACAAACATAGAAAGTATAGTGCTGCAGAATCTGCTGAACATTCAGGCAGTACACCAAATCTAAAAATAAATCTGCTTAACTCTGCTAACTGTCAGGCTTTTCCTCACATTTTTATTTGTTTTATTTCTTGAGATCATGTGGAGCCAAACTTTGGAAGAAGAGTAGAACATGTAAATACTGCAAATATCAGCTATAGTGCCACAGACTGGGAATGATCATGAGTTTTCACCCAGATTCTGTTTCAACTCATTGGTTACTTTCATTCTATTGAATGCTGTTTCTTTACCACTGACAACAAAATCTGTTTATGTTAAATCTAATTTGTTAAATGTAAAATCATGAAAGTGCTCTAATGACTTATTTTCACTGCAGTGATCAGTCATCTCAGAATTTAATGCTGAGCTAGCCTCTTAAATCTGGGGTGGGTGGGTGTGTGTGTGTGTATATATATATATTTATCTATATCTATCTATATCTATCTATCTATCTATCTATCTATCTATCTATCTATCTATCTATCTATCTATCTATCTATCTATCTATCTATCTATCTATCTATCTATCTATCTATCTATCTATCTATCTATCTATCTATCTATCTATCTAGAGATTGTTGCAACAAAAGGAAACCAGCATGTCCAATAACACAGACTAAAGACCAGAGGTAGGTGACTCACTGAACAATATGAAGAGGAATACATGCAGGAAACTTAAGGGCCAGTTAAACGTGGTCTAAAAAATGATAGCTCAGCAAATGGAAAGCAGTACGGTTGAGTGCATTCAAGTAAGACTGCAGCTAATAAACATACAGCCGATCTGGTAGGTTAAACCCCTATTTATAACTACCAACTTAACTTTCTCATTTTCTTTATAACTGATTGTGTGCTATGTAAATTCTGCTGATAAGAAGATAGAAAATTCATCATTTAAACTCTCTGATGACATGCATCAACAGCAATAAAAAGCAGAAGTCACAATACCTGGAAAGTTATGCACAAATTGAATTATTCTGTATGCGTTTATTTGTATTTTCAGTAGATCACATGGACTTTAATCCCTACTATTAGTCGGAGCAGTTTTCCATTAACTTGGGTTGGCAGTCAAGCAGTGTGAACTTGGACAATGCTTTCCTTAAGTGAGAGTTCTTATTAATCGAATGAAATCCATCTAGAGGGGAAGGAAATTCTTTTTCAGTGCGAAACATGGCTAAATCCCCTTGATGCCTTCAGTGAGAGAGTTTAAATCACAGCAGCAATTACCAGAGATAGGTTGGAGCTTCATTTAATTACTGGCTGAATGAGAAGTGAAGTGAGTCTGTTGTGTATCTGACTGATGGTCTTGGTCAAAGCTTTATCATTGTTATATCCCCTGGGTGATATTAATGGAGGGGTAATGCCAAGCAGAAAGCCAGTGATTATACTGTCAGCATTTCTTTTTTGTAGAATACATGGGTTATTTTCACAAATATTTTCATAAAAATGCCCTACCTACATACCTAGGTTTTGACATTAAATTTCATGAGTTATATTCAATAGTATGTCATGGATATTTAAGTAAATTTTATTTATAAAATATTTATCTTAAGTGCAGTTTTTTTATTTTTGCAGATACTTTGCTTTTCTAAAGGATCTGAATAATGTAAGACATTTAAAACACTTAGACATTTAAAGGTTGGCCACCTGTTCCATATTAAGGATTGGTTTTAAGGACAATCATACTGAAAGTAAGCTGATATGGGCCAGTATGATACAATGACAAAATAGTGGCTGAAGGATTCGTGCAAATCCTTGAAACTAGACTGTGGTTTGATTTTTAATATTGTGTTACTCACTCTTTTCCCCCCATCTTCATGATTTGTTCTTGTTTGGTATTATCTTTGAACAGGTTCTATGGTGTTTCTTTGTTTAATGGCTGTGTGGAAGATGAATCTCATGGTTTGATAAACATGCTTTGACTTTGAAATGGGTAGAGCAGGCTATGTTTACTTATGGCTGTTAAGACACTGTCAATAATACAATGTCAATTCTCCATTGACCTCTGCTCAGGGTACACCTGGAGTAGCATGTTCAGTTCTGATTGCCTCATTATAGGAAGGAGGTAGAAGCTTTAGAGAGTGTGCTGAGGAGATTTACCAGGATGCAGCCTGGATTAAAGAGCATGACTTATGAGGGTAGATTGAGTGAAATAGAGCAGATATGAGAGGACATGATTTTAAAATGATGGAGGAAAGTATAGGGGATGTTAAAGGTAGCTTTTTACATAGAAGATGATGGGTGTGTGGAACCTGCTGTTAGTGGTGGTAGGGGTAGATGTATCAAGGACTTTTAAAAGACAGGCTTATGGATGGAAGGAGATGAAGGGTTATGTGTGATGGAAGTGTTAGATTGATCTTGGAGGAGGTTAAAAGGTCGGCACAAAACTCAGGGCTGAAGAGCATGTACCATGCTGAAAATTAGAAAAAAGGGGAAAAAAATAAAAGAAAAATATAGTTACTTTATACCTGAGGACAATTGAACAAGATTCAATTTCAACCATTTTTGCCAGGTCATTCTGAGAGCAGTAATATGGCCAGTTTTAAAGCAAATGGTCATAATGCAGCTTAAACAGAACTAATAGAAGAAAACATGACTTCAAATCAATTTGTCTCCACGAAATACAGGAGACTATTTTATTGGATTAGAAGTTTTACAAGGGCTGAAAACTCTGGAAGGAAAGTATTTTGAAGCAAAGGAGTTAAAATTCTTACCACGAGCAAGATAGATGAGTGGAACCACAATAACTCAACGTCAGATAAACTAAAAAAAAAGATTATGAAGGGCAAGGAGAGCAGTGATGCACCAGGGTGAATCAGCTTCAAACTCCTGGATGTTAACCGATTAGAAAACCTGTCCTGGGCCCAGTGCATTGAAGCAATCACATAGGAAGACACAATAGCATCTTTATTTTCTTAGAAGATTGAGGAGGACTGGCATATCAACAAATACCTCTATAGATATGCTGTTAACTGTATCTGGACTAGTTGCATCATGGTCTGATATAGAAAGCTGAATGTATAGGAATGTAAGAAACTGCAAAGAGTAGTGAATTCAACCCTGCACTTCATCGGCATGCCCTTCCTCACCATTTAAAGTACCTCAGAATAAAAGTAGCAACTATCATCAAAAATCACCATCATCCCAAGCAATGCCATCTTTTCATAGCAAGAGGTACAGAAGCCTGAAGTCTCACACTATCAGGCATGTTACTTACTTACGGCTCATTACGCCTTTGGTGCTTAGGGCAGCAAAGATGTCTGTCCTTGGCCATCTTCTCTACTGTGCCCCTGGTGTGGTTCGGGGTTCTCAGTTCTGCCATCTGCAGTATTGGTGTCAAGTTGTCTTTGGTTTCCCATGTTTCCTGTGCCCTTCAGGGGTCAATGAAGAGCTGTCTTGATGATAGAGTTGGCTTCTCATCTCATCATGTGCCCAATCAATCTCCAGAGTTTCCTCAGATGATTGTGGCCAGGTCTTCCTGATGAGGGAGTAGGGGGTGGTTGGAGATCTTTCTCAGATGGATCTTCTGGATATCAGTAACATTTAAAAGCCATCTAGATAGGTACATGGATAGGAGAGATTCGGAGGTCCATGAGCCCAATGCAGATTGATCAGACTAGCTCAGTTAGCAACACAGTTGGCATGGACAAGTTAACTGTTTCCTTGCTCTGACTCTTTGGCAGTCCCAGCCTCACTTTTCATGGTTTCATGCACTGACATTCAATTCCTTTTTGTTTCAATATGGTCTTTTTTTGAAAGTATTGCATCCATATACATTCATGTGTACTTCTCACGAAAAGATGATGAGAATTGTGATTCAGACACAGGCTCAATTCCTCTGAGTAGTTTTAAGAATCATTTTAAGTATGGGCAGAGATACAGAATGGTAGTACCCCTATCATACCATGCCCAGACTTTTCAACTTCATTGAATTTAATCAAATGGAAGTTAATGGTAGCCTCCACCCTGATGTTTATCTCCAGTTCAGAGGAGATGTGCTAAGAGCTAACTTCAGATGCTTGGAACATGGCCTGCTTTAATTGGTTTCAAACTATACTGAATTAATTTTTGGATATTTTACAATTTTGCAAACAGTGACATCTCCGTGACATCTGCTGAACCCTTCATGTTCTCTGCTGATTCCAGATGTTGATGAACTGTGACAAATTTTAAAAGAACCTAGAGACGCCCGATTATTAATCACTACAGAATTGAGCTTTTCACATTGATTTTGCTTTACAAGATTTGAAGCCTGCTTACTTATTCAACATTAGGGGGAGTTTGTTTCACAAAGATTACATTACACTGGAGTAAGATCATGGAAGTAGATTTGCAGTATTTTTTGGTAAACTAAAATACGTCTGATTAAATAATCTTATTTTAAACCAAAACAGTGACTGCAGATCAGATATTTGAAATAATGTCTCTGTGGAAATAGATGAAAAATGATTTCTTCTCACTTAAATTATTTTTAAAGAGATGAAGCGCTTTTGTTACTTCAAGAATGAAATGATGAATGAATATCTCCTATTTCTGACAGTGATGTGATTTAAGTAAGTACAACTAAAGCTTAGTTTAAAAAAAAATCACTCGGCATGTGTATCTGTTCTATAAACCATGTGCAAGCTGACATTACTAAAAGGTTTGTCAAATGATATTGCTTCGATTGACCGTGAATCAGCCAGCATTTATATACTGTAGCTATCATCATGGCATGGTTGACAAGATATTCATTGAATGACATCTTCAAGAGAGTACACAAGAGTCCCCTGAAAGGACTGTGGACTACTCTTCTCAAATTTGACAGGCACAGAAATTTGTCTCCATTTTGCATTTGTTTTGTTATCATGCACACCATGCTCCTAACCAATAGGTCAGTGATAGGTCCAATCTCAGAGATTTCCAGTGTAAAATAAGGCTGTGTTGTTACCCCAATATTTTTTCATTCTTTCTTGCTCTACCTTATCATTGACAAATTTCCCATGGGATTGCAGCTAATCTTCAGAACTGAAGAGAAACCTGTCTAATTTGTGGTGACTGCACTCCAGAATCAATAAGGGTTCATACTGAGAACATGGAAAATGTGGACTAGTTCTCTTATCTTGGGAGCCACCTCACAGCAAAGGCAAAGATCGATGGAAAATTTAGCACAGTGTTCAATGAGCCAGCATAGTCTTTGGTCATTTGAGGATAAAGGCATTTGAAAAACAGGATCTTGGATGTGCTTTAAGCTTCCTTGGGTATGGTGGGGAAACACCAATGGTTCCTGGAAAATTCTGAGCCATGACCAGCCAATATAGAGTAGGAATATACCTTAAGCATAAACCTAAGCATTTGGAGGCCAAAATAGCCCAGAGAAAATAATGGAAAAAATGCAGTACAGCACTGAATAAGCGAAGTACCCATACATCATGTCAGGTTTCTCCAGCTCCTGTGGAAGTGTCAATAGACAGTAGGTGCAGGAGTAGGTCATTCGGCCCTCCTAGCCAGTACCACCATTCACTGTGATCATGGCTGATCATACACAATCAGTACCCCATTCATGCCCTCTCCCCATGTCTCTTGATCCCACTATCTATAAGAGCTCTATCTAACTCTCTCTTGAATGCATCCAGAGACTTGGCCCCCATTGCCTTCTGGGGCAGATTCCACATATTCACCACTCTCTGGGTGAAAAAGTTTTTCCGCATCTCTGTTCTAAATGGCCTACCCCTTATTCTTAAACTGTGGCCTCTAGTTCTGGACTCACCCATCAGCGGGAACATGCTTCCTGCCTCCAGTGTGTCCAATCCCTTAATAATCTTATATGTTTCAATCAGATCCCCTCTCATCCTTCTAAATTCCAGTTTATACAAGCCCAGTCGCTCCAATCTTTCAACACATGCCATTCTGGGAATTAACCTTGTGAACCTACGCTGCACTCCCTCAATAGCAAGAATGTCCTTCCTCAAATTTGGAGACCAAAACTGCACACAATGCTCCAGGTGGGGTTTCACCAGGGCCCTGTACAGCTGCAGAAGGACCTCTTTACTCCTATACTCAATTCTTCTTGTTATAAAAGCCAGCATGCCATTAGCTTTCTTCACTGCCTGCTGTACATGCATGCTTGCTTTCATTGACTGATGTACAAGAACACCTAGATCTTGTTGTACTTCCCCTTTTCCTAACGTGACTCCATTTAGATAGTAATCTGCCTTCCTGTTCTTGCCACCAAAGTGGATAATCTCACATTTATCCACATTAAACTGCATCTGCCATACATTTGCCCACTCACCCAACCTGTCCAAGTCACCCTGCATTCTCATTACATCCTCCTGACATTTCACACTGCCACCCAGCTTTGTGTCATCAGCAAATTTTCTAATGTTACTTTTAATCCCTTCAACTAAATCATTAATGTAAATCATGACTAATGTAATCATTAGTCTAAATAATGTAATGGGATGGATTGATACAAACTTTAAAGTAAACTTCTGTTTTCACATATCATTTTTGTTCAGCACAACAATGACTACTCTGATTACTTTGCCTAAAAATGGACTTTTTTTTTGTTCTTATTACCTTCTTGTAAAAGTTGTGTATAATTAATGCTAAATTTATGCTTTTCCTTTTGAATGCTACCTATGCAATACTGTGGAAAATTTTGAGATGTACAGAGAGCTGAGGTGTCTTAAGACTTTTGTACAATACTGCATTAATTTTATGTATTGCATTGTACTGCTGCAAAACAGATTTCATGTCATATGTGACTGAAGATAAAGTTAATTCTGATATGGGTCTCTATTGAGGACTGAGTGGGAAGGGGGCAGGGAGAAGGGAATCATGGTTGGGATAAGGGGAAAGGGAATGTGAAGAATCAGAAATTTTCTGTGATAAGATTATAAGATGTTGGAACAGAAGTAAGCCATTCAGCCATCTGGTCTATGCCATCATTCTATCATGGCTGATATCTTACCCCTCTCGAACCCATTTTCTTGGCTTTTCCCCATAAGCTTTTGATTCCCGGACTAACCAAGAACCTATCACTCTTCGCTTTAAATATACTTGATGATTTGATCAATAAACTGATTGTTTGGAATTAAATAACATTGGGTTTGCATCCACACCAAGCTCTGTCCCAACATGCAATCTCTGCCACCTGTCAAACGAACCACCTGTCATGCTCCAGCCTTCCTATTCCCAATATTCCCAAATCCTTCGTTCCTGCCAGATTTAGAAACTCACTCTCCGCTCCACGTTGACAAATACAGCAGTGTGCAATAACTTAGGCACCTTAGCTATATATATGTATACACACACAGCTAAGAATTTTGCACAGTACTGTAAGACGCTACAACATGTGCCTGTGATACTGCTGCAAGCAAGTGTTCCATGTACTTGTGTATATGACAATAGGCTCAACTTCAACTTCCTATATCAACTTTTTTCAGTTTCTTTCTGGGAGGTTTATAATACACAAAGATTCAAGGTCATTGTGCCCTTGTTATCCATTAGCATTTCAGTCCGGCCTTTGCATTGTTGTTGTAGCTGAGTGGGTGGTATATTTTAGTGAGAATGCTATACTGCAATGTAGCTACATCACACACACAGTGTATAAGGTAGGAGCATTGGTTTCTGAGCATCTAAAGTGATGCAACTATTGAATGAGGGACTTTCTCCCCACTTATTTCTTCTTCCATGAGCTTGACATTTTCTGCATGGCTTTGCTCAGTTTCAAACTTCAAAGTAAATTTTATTATCAGAGTACATATGTCACCATATACAACCCTGAGATTCATTTTTGCGTGGGCATAGTCAGCACATCTATAGAATAGTAACTATAACAGGATCAATGAAAAATCCATTAAAGGGCAGGAGGTAACAAACAGTGCAAATGCAAATATAAATAAATAGCGATAAATAATGAGAGCATGAAATAACAAAATAAAGAGTCCTTAAAGTGAGATCATTGGTAGTGGGAACACCTCAATGGATGGGTAAGAGTGTAGTTATCCCCTTTTGTTCAGGAGTCTGATGGCTGTGGGGTAGTAACTGTTTTTGAACTTGGTGGTGTTAGTCCTGAGGCACTTGTACCTTCTACCTGATGGCAACAGTGAGAAAAGAGCATGACCCGGGTGGTGATGCTCTCTGATGATGGATGCTGCTTTCCTACATCAGCATTTCACATAGATATGCTCAATGGTTGGGAGGGCTTTACCTGTGATGTACAGGGCTGAATCTACTACCTTATGTAATATTTTTCATTCAAAGGCTTTGGTGTCTCCATACAAGGCTGTGATGCAACCAGTCAATACACTCTCAACCACACACCTGCAGAGGTTTGTCAATGTTTTAGATGTCACGCCAAATCTCCACACACTCCTAAGCAAGTAGAGGTGCTGCTGTATGTTCTTCGCAATTGCACTTGTGTGCTGGGTCCACGACAGGTCCTCTGAAATAGTAACACCCAGGAATTTAAAGCGGCTAACCCCCTCTACCTCTGATCCTCTCAGGACTGTCTCATAGACATTTGGTTTCTTCCTGCTTAAGTCAATAATCAGTTGCTGGCGTTGAGTGAGAGGTTGTCGTTATTACACCACTCAGTCAAATTTTCAATCTCTCTCCTGTATGCAAATTCATCACCACCTTTGATTCAGCCCACAACAGTGGTTTAATCAGCAAATTTGAACGTGGTTGGAGCTGTGCTTAGCAACACAGTCATAATTGTAAAGTGAGTAGAACAGGGGGCTAAGCACACATCCCTGTGGTTCACCTGTGCTGATGGAGATTATGGAGGAGATATTGTTGCCAATCTGAATTGATTGAAATCATTGTGAGGAAAGTGAGGAAATCCAGGATCCCATTGCATAAGAAGGTATTGAGACTAAGGTCTTGGAGCTTATTGATTAGTCTTGAGGAGAACGATGGTATTAAATGCTGAGCTCTAAACGATGAACAGTATCCTCGTGTATGCATCCTTGTGGTCCAGATGATCCAGGGTTGTGTGAAGAGTCAATGAGGTGGTATCTGCTGTGGACCTGTTGCTCCGGTAGGCAAATTGGAGTGGATTCAAGTTGCCTCTCAGGCAGGAGCTGATGTGTTTCATCACCAGCCTCTCAAAGTATTTCATCACTGTGGATGTAAGTGCCATTGGGTGATGGTCATCGATGCGGGACACGATGCTCTTCTTGGGTACCAGTATAATTGAAGCCGATGGGTACCACACTCTTCTGAAGTGAGAGGGTAAAGATAACAGTAAGCGCACCAGCCAGTTGATCAGCACAGGTCTTTCGTACGTGGCCAGGTAGCCCATCCGTTCCAGATGCTTTCCTTTGATTCGCCCTCTGAAGGCAGCTTCAGATACTGAGAATGGAAGACCATTGAGAGATGTGGGGGTTTGTGGTAGTTCCTGATGGTCAAAGAGAACATAGAGGTCTTGAGGTCATCTGGCAGCAAAGCTCTTCTGTCCCGCATGTCACTTGATTTAACTTTGTAGGAAATGTCAGCCACAGTTGTTGAACATCCCTTGTTGGTTCCAGGTAGGTCCAGAAACTCTGTATTGCCTGTGAGATTGCTTTCCAAAGATCATAACTGCACCTGTTGTAACTTTCTTAGTGTCCAGACTTGAATGCTTCTGATCTGGCCCTCAGTAAATTTCAGATCTCATGGTTCTGAAATAGATATAGGTAATGATATACTTATAAGTTTCAACGATATAGGTTAAAAATGGGATGAGGTCCTACAAGGTGAATTTAGGGAGTTAGGAGATAAACTAAAAAGTAGGACCACAAAGGTAATAATCTCTGGATTACTACCAGTGCCACGTGCTAGTCAGAGTTGAAATAGGAGGATATTTCAGATGAATATGTGGCTTGAAAAATGTTGCAAGGGGGAGGGATTCAAGTTTCTGGGGCATTGGAACCAGTTCTGGGGGAGGTGGGACCGGTATAAACAACACAGTGTACCTGGGCTGGACTGGAACCAATAACCTAGGGGGTGCATTTGCTACTGCTGTTCAGGAGGCTTTAAACTAATGTGGCAGGGGGATATGGGAACAAGTGCAGAGAGACAGAGGGGTGTAAAATGAGGGTAGAAGCAAAAAGTAGTAAGGTGAAAAGTAAAAGTGGCAGGCAGGCAAATCCAGGGCAAAAAGCAAAAAGAGCCACTTTTCAACATAATTGTATAAGGTCTAGGAGTGTTGTAAAAACAAGCCTGAAGGATTTGTGTGTCACTGCGAGGAGCATTCGTAACAAGGTGGATGAATTGAATGTGCAGATAGTGATTAATGAATATGATGTAGTTGGGATCACAGAGACATGGCTCCAGGGTGACCAAGGATGGGAGCTCAACATTCAGGGATATTCAATATTCAGGAGGGATAGACAGGAAAGAAAAGGAGGTGGGGTAGCATTGCTGGTTAGAGAGGAGATTAACACAATAGAAATGAAGGACATTAGCCTGGAGGATGGGGAATCGAAAAAGCAGCACACCTGAGGACTGGGAGAAATTCAGAGTCCAGCAGAGGAGGACAAAGGGCTTAATTAGGAAAGGGAAAAAAGATTATGAGAGAAAGCTGGCAGGGAACATAAAAACTGACCGTAAAAGCTTTTACAGATACGTGAAAAGAAAAAGATTGGTCAAGACAAATGTAGGTCCTTTATAGTCAGATACAGCTGAATTGATCATAGGGAACAAAGACGTGGCAGACCAATTGAATAACTACTTTGGTTCTGTCTTCGCTAAGGAGGACATAAATAATCTTCCGGAAATAGTAAGGGACCGAGGGTCTAGTGAGATGGAGGAACTGAGGGAAATACATGTTAGTAGGGAAGTGGTGTTAGGTAAATTAAAGGGATTAAAGGCAGATAAATCCCCAGGGCCAGATGGTCTGCATCCCAGAGTGCTTAATGAAGTAGCCCAAGAAATAGTGGATGCATTAGTGATAATTTTTCAAAACTCATTAGATTCTGGATTAGTTCCTGAGGATTGGAGGGTGGCTAATGTAACCCCACTTTTTAAAAAAGGAGGGAGAGAGAAACCAGGGAATTATAGACTGGCACTGGTGGTGGGGAAAATGCTAGAGTAGGTTATCAAAGATGTGATAACAACACATTTGGAAAGAGGTGAAATCATTGGACAAAGTCAGCATGGATTTGTGAAAGGAAAATCATGTCTGACGAACCTTATAGAATTTTTTGAAGATGTAACTAGCAGAGTGGATAGGGGAGAGCCAGTGGATGTGGTATATTTAGATTTTCAAAAGGCTTTTGGCAAGGTCCCACACAGGAGATTAGTGTGCAAACTTAAAGCACACAATATTGGGGGTATAGTATTGATGTGGATAGAGAATTAGTTGGCAGACAGGAAGCAAAGAGTGGGAGCAAACGGGACCTTTTCAGAATGGCAGGCAGTGACTAGTGGGGTACCGCAAGGCTCAGTGCTGAGACCCTAGTTGTTTACAATATATATTAATGATTTAGACGAGGGAATTAAATGCAGCATCTCCAAGTTTGCGGATGACACGAAGCTGGGCGGCAGTGTTAGCTGTGAGGAGGATGCTAAGAGGATGCAGGGTGACTTGGAATGGTTAGGTGAGTGGGCAAATTCATGGCAGATGCAATATAATGTGGATAAATGTGAGGTTATTCACTTTGGTTGCAAGAACAGGAAAACAGATTATTATCTGAACGGTGGCCGATTAGAAAAAGGGGAGATGCAACGAGACCTGGGTGTCATTGTACACCAGTCATTGAAGGTGGGCATGCAGGTACAGCAGGCGGTGAAAAAGGCAAATGGTATGTTGGCATTCATAGCAAAAGGATTTGAGTACAGGAGCAGGGAAGTTCTACTGCAGTTATACAAGGCCTTGGTGAGACTGTACCTAGAATATTGTGTGCAGTTTTGGTCCCCTAATCTGTGGAAAGACATTCTTGCCATAGAGGGAGTACAGAGAAGGTTTACCAAATTGATCCCTGGGATGGCAGCACTTTCATATGAAGAAAGACTGGATCGTCTAGGCTTATACTCACTGGAATTTAGAAGATTGAGGGGGGATCTTATTTAAACGTATAACATTCTAAAGGGATTGGACAGGCTAGATGCAGGAAGATTATTTCCGATGTTGGGGAAGTCCAGAACGAGGGGTCACAGTTTAAGCATAAAGGGGAAGCCTTTTAGGACCGAGATGAGGAAAAACTTCTTCACAGAGAGAGCGGTGAATCTGTGAAATTCTCTGCCATGGGAAACAGTTGAGTTTGGTTCATTGACTATATTTAAGAGGAACTTAGATATGGCTCTTGTGGCTAAAGGGATCAGGGGCTATGGAGAGAAAGCAGGTACAGGGTTCTGAGTTGGATGATCAGCCAGGATCATACTGAATGGCGGTGCAGGCTCGAAGGGCCGAATGGCCTACTCCTGCACCTATTTTCTATGTTTCTATGTTCATCCAGGGCTTCTGAATGGGGAACATTCTGAATGATTTAGTGGGCGGGGGGGGGGGGGATCCCATCTACAACTGTTTTAATAAAGTCCACTACAACCAGGGTCAGATCTCTAGATGAGTGCTTGAACACAGCCCAGTCTATAAGCTCAAAGCAAACCTGCAATTGTTCCTCTGCCTCCTGTGACAACCTCTTAATTGTCTTGATCTCTGGAGCCTTGCTTTTAAGGCTCTGCCTGTATGTGAGTAGGAGGAGGACAGTCACAAGATCCAATTTGCCAAAATACGGTCTGGGCAAGGAACAGTAGGCATTCCTTATCTTGGTGCAGTAGTGGTCCAGTATGTTGGGACTCTGGTACGACAGGTTTATTTGCTGGTAACACTTTCTTCAACCAGACTTGGTTGAAGTTTCTATAATTTGAAATGCGTCAGGATGGGTTGTTTCTTGTCAGCATGTTTCTTGTCCCAGTTCGGACCATTCTGAATATTATAAATCCTTCTGGTCTGACTGCTGTGTCTGGCATAGTTGCAGGTAACCAAGTCTTGATGCAGCAGCAAACCGTTGAGATATTTTTCATCTGCCTCTGATACAGCAGTATTTCCCTCAGATTGTCGGTTTTATTCTCCAGTGACAGCGCATGTGCCAACAAGAAGCTGGGTAGAAGAGGCCTCATCCCTTTGTATTTCAGCCTGGCTTGGATTCCCCCTCTCCTGGCACCTGGCCATGGTGATAACCCTTAAAGGCACCACAACTGACTGGTCCAGATTCTTTCATTGACGGTGAGATCTGAAGATCTCTGATGTGATTTAGAAGTCCATTGTTAAGAGGAAATTTACATGCTGCAGATTGCAGTGAAAGTTATTCAAAAGTAAGATACTTAAGAGGAAGTTTGGAACAGTTTTTGGCAGCCCACAGGTAGTCACCAATGATCATAGGCGTCATCTTGGAATGAAGCTCTCCAAGGTGACTCCCAACCAAAACGTTCTCTATTTATTCCAGAAATCAAAATATTTTATAATCAGAATCAGGTTTAATATCTTTGACATATGGCATGAAATTTGTTGTTATGCGGTAGCCCTACATTGCAATACATGGTTAAATCTATAGACTACAATAAGTATATTTGTGTGTGTGTATTTAAAAGAAGTTAAATTAAATAAGTGGTGCAAAAGGAAAAAAAAAGAATAAGTGCAGCAGTGTTCATGGGTTCAATGTCCATTCAGAAATCTGATTGCAAAGGGGAAGAAACTGTTCCTGAATCCTTGAATGTGTGGTTCAGGCTCCGGTACCTCCTCCCTGATGATAGTACTGAGAAGAGGACATGTCCAGGGGTCCTTAATGATGGATGCCACCATTTTGAGGGATCACTACTTGAAGATGTCCTGGATGCTAGGAAGGCTAGTGCCCATGATGGAGCTGACTCACTTTACTCTCTTGGTCCTTTATACTGGTGCTGCAGTTTTCATACTCTGCTGTACTTGGGGAGTAGAAGTACACCAGGTGATTAGATTTTCCAAAGTGTAGGTGTGTGATGACATTGTAAGAATTCTTGATGGTAGTGTAATAGTGGTGCAGTGAGTTGGCTCCTGTGGTTTCACAAGTGATATGTTTGTTATATAAAAAACTACTTTTTATAATGCTGATTGGTCAGGCACAGAGAGATCTGTATTTACTGAAAAGTACCTTTATTGTTTAAACTAACAAAAATGTGAATTCATACATTAAGTACCTTGTGTGCACACCTGTTAAGTATCCCTGACCCTCCTGAACAGTTAAAGAATAGCAAAGGTATTACCTGGGCAAAGGAGTTTACAACGGCCAGGTGTTCCTCATTGTCCCAGTTCACTTACTACGTGTTCCATGCAGGGTTGCTTACGCTAGTATCTGCAATGGTTATTCTTCAAAGTTATCGCGACCAGCGCACACAAAGCATCCACCTTTATATCCATTCCTTATCAATTTAAATATCGCTTTCCAATGTCATTGGCCACAGGTCATGTGTCTGTCCTTTAACATCTTGTTATTAGCTCTGCTCCAAGCCAGCATCCATTTATTGCCCTCCTCCCATCAAGTAACAGACAATAATTTATGGCTCTTTGCTCTCAATCAGCAAAGAACTGGAATCACTCCAGGCAGGCAGCAACCTCAACATTTACAAACCTGTTTATTATATCCAACCATAGAGCACCTCACAAATAACTTACTTGGAAATGATCTCCAGTCCAGCAGATCACCAGAAGTATCATTGTGTCTTTAAAACATTTATCAAGCCCAGCCTGTCTAGCTCACAAAATGGAGAATAAAGTGTCTTCACAAAATGGCAGCCTCCATCCCCAAGCATGCAGCAAGAACAAAGTCAATTAGTCTGTCTGCTTCCACTGTCCTTGATTCATTTGAATTCACTGACTTGTAGACTGTCATTCTTTCTGGCCAACATATTGGTGATAATTATTTAAGGACTTTTTCAAGCTGGCCCTGTTAAAATCCTCCAAAATGATGGGAAGGATACCTGGGTGTTCCATTTCATGCCTATTGATTGTATTGATCAGTTCATCCTAAGCCTGTTTGACATAGGCCTGATGTGGAATATACGCTGCTACCAAGATGGTTGAAACTCCCGTGGAAGATAAAATGGATGACATTTGTTTGCTAGATGCTCTAGGATGAGTGAACAGGACTGGAACAGTACTACCACATTTATGATCATCAAGCATACTCCACCTCCTCTGCCTTTGAAAAATTCAGCAGTCCTACCTTGGCAGTGAACCGTGAAGCCAGCAATTTGTTTTGCTGCACCCAGAAAAGCAGCGGACAGCCAAGACTCCAGGAAACAAAAAACACAGCAATGCATCTAAAGCAACAATGAGAAGAAATCGTTTAACAACTAATACTTGAGAAGTTTGTTGTGGTTCTTTCCTATTTTTAGATATGAATTTACCTGTTCTGTTAGCATACATTTGTTATTGAGTTATTGTGATCCAAATTAATAACTTCATTGTCCTCTGCATACTTTCAATTTTGCACACAGTAGGACACTCACTGGCATGATTGCCAGACTGACTCAAGCTACAGGTGTGCACCCATAAAAGTTGACAGATTTGAAACTTAAGTGCTAAAACAGAAAATTAAACAGCGATTAAAACAACAAATAAATGAAGCATTTATTTAAAGAAACATCTGGAAGCAGCAAATATCTGTAACAATTAAGATATTGGGAACAACTTTGCCTACTGGTTCACTTGTTCATACTTCATTACTAGAAAAGAAGTGATCATATTAAAGCAAGTAATATGACAATCTCTGCTACGTATAGCCAACATACAGCCTTCTCAAAAGCACCATATCAAATAGAATATTCATAGGCTATTATTTTTTTCTAAATAGATCAAGGGAGCAGAAAATGAGGTGTAGAATTGGACTCTCGGGCTAAGTGGTTAGAAAGAAAATGCATTCTGGAAGTAGCAGAGGAGTGAGCAGTTCAGATTATGGTGAATTACCATACATTTACATAGTGTAAGTGTATCTATCTTTAAGGTTTCTGATGAGGGGGAAATCTTTAGGAATCTATTTGAGATCATGCCTGCACAGAACATAGTTAATTTAAACTGGCTTTGTATTGATAGATGGAATGACCTGTAGATTGACATGAAGTTCTTGACCTTTAGCTTCCTTGTGGAGCATAAGCTTCCGTTCTATTTTATTGCTATTGAAACTATAAACGTCTATTGCCTATTGCAGGGTTAAAATTATTAATAAAAAGTGAAATACTGCAGGTGTCAGTGAGACTATAAGATAGAGGAATAGAATTAGGCCATTTGGCCCATTGAATCTTTTTGCCATTTCATCATGGCTGATCCATTTTTTCCCTCAGCCACAATCTTCTCTCTCACCCCACCTATATCCCTTCCTGCCCTGACCAATAAAGAATCTATCAACCTCTGCCTTAAATATACATAAAGACTTGGCTTCCACAGCTGCCTGTGGTAACGAATTCTACAGATTCACCGCTCTCTGGCTAAAGAAATTCTTCCTTATCCTTTTAGAATGGAGATGCCCATCTATTTTGAGGCTGTGTCTTCTGGTCTTCCCTACATTGTATTCCATCTGTCACTTCTTTGCCATTCTCCTAGTCTGCCTTTCCTATTTCCTCAAAACTTCCCACCCCTCCACCTATCTTTGTATCATCTGCAAACCTTGCAACAAAGCCATCAATTCCGTCATCCAAATCAATGACATAAAACATACAAAAGAATTGTTTCCAACACAGATCTCTGCTAATTTTCTTTTCTAATCAATTGTGGCCAACTCCCCCCTCATGCCTCTAATTTCCTTTATTCCTCTGTAATACTGATACATCTGACTTTAGCTTCTCCTTCTCAAATTTCAGGGTGAATTCCATCATATTATGATCACTTGCTCCAAAGAGTTCTTTTACCTTAAGCTTTCTAATCAATTTTGGTTCATTATACGATAGCTGATCCACTAGAGGGCTCCACCGTGAGCTGCTCTAAGAAGCCATCTTGTAGCTATTCTAGAAATTCTCATCTTGGAATCCCGTACCAGCCTGCCTATCCTTTCGATACAATGTTTATCCTTTGACATTAAGCTCCCAGCTATAATCTTCTTTTAGCCATGATACAACATCATACTTGTCAATCAGTAACTGTGCTACAAGTTCATCTACCTTATTCTGTGTACTGCATACATTCAAATATAACACCTTTAGTTCTGTATTCACCTTTTTTGATTTTGTCCACCTTTTTACATTACAACTTATTCTGTTAACTGTAATTTTGCCCTACCCTCAGCCCCTCTTTGCTAGGAGTTTCACTATACGTTTGTACATTGCCCCTGTTTGGAAACCAACTACCTCATCTGTAGCACTATCATGCCAGTTCGCATCCCCCCTCCCCCGCCAAACAAATTTAAACCCACTTGAACAACTCTAGCCAAACTGCCCATGAGGATATTGTCCCGCTCGGGTTCAGGTGTAACCAATCCCTTTTGTATAAGTCATACTTTCCCTAGTAGAGATTCCAATGATCCATAAATCTGAACCTCTGCACTCAGCTGCACATTTACCTGCTAAGTCTTCTTATTTTTACCTTCATTAGCATGTGGCACAGGTAGCAATCCAGAGACTGCTATCTGGAGGTCCTATTTATCCAGCTTTCTACCTAGCCTCCTAAAATCTGTCTTCAGGACCTCCTCACTTAGTTGACTTACAAGGGGTGATTGATATGTTTGTTGTCTAAGGTAGAAAGAGTTAGTTTTAGATAACCTCGCACATTTATTTTTCAACATAGTCCCCTGCTACAATTACACACTTAGTCCAGTAATCATGGAGCATATGGTTCTTAGACCTCCAAAAAATGTCCACAGCAGGGGTGATTGATAAGTTCATGGCCCAAGGTAGAAGGAAATGCAGTTCAACTCTTTCAGTAATTATGCAGAAAGTTTGAAGTTAATAACTCATCTCCTTCTACCATAGGCCACAAACTTGTCAATCACCCCTACTGTGGACACTTTCTGGAGGTTTAAGATCCGTATGCTTCATGGCCACTGGACTAAGTGTGTCAATGTCGGAGGGGACTATGTTGAAAAATAAATGTGCTAGGTTTTCTAAAATTGACATCTACCTTAGGCCACAAACATATCAATCACCCCTCATATGTCATTGGTGCCAATAAGTACCAAGACTTCTGGATGCTTACTCTCACCCTTGAGAATGCCAAGGACACGATCCAAGACAACTTGTTAGCAGGTTAATCCAACTGCAGCTAAGGGAGAAAAGTGAGTTAAGGAAGTTAAAAGTTCCAGCTGAAGGCACATTCATCAATGATAAAATGCTTGAATTCTGAGTTGACTAAGAGTCCCAGACTGAGGACATTTTGAAGAATATTGTAGAGTTGGTAGAGATAGCTGAAAAAGGGAAAGGTGCAGCTAAAAAGGGCTTTTGAACTGTTCTCCCAACTCAGGCCTCCTATCCATATTGATTTAGATTACTGCACAAATGACCATGTTTGCTGCATCTAGATTCTAACTCTGTGATTCATTTCCTCAGCTGCTTTCCTATCTCTTTCCTAAAGACCCTACCTACTTCTTTGTCCTTGTGTTTCCCTTTGAGGCTCTGGGCCAAAGCTTAGCAAACTGAAGTAATAACTCTGTTTCCCTCACAGGAGAGTATTTTAAGTTTTCATTTCAGTGTCATTTAATTCTGCTATTTAATTCACCTTGTTAAAGCTATTTTTATAAATGCAGTCTAAAATAAAAATCACAGAGTCCTTTTGCAGACCAGATTGTTGGCAAGTATAAAAAGAAGCTTTGACAAATCAGGGTGAGTGGTCTTTCAGTGTCCTAGAAATACCAGATAGTATGATTTATTGGCAGTGGAATGGGATCTAGGACAGTTCTACAAAGAACAAAGAGCAATGGTTCAGTAGCTGGAATATCCTTCACCTATAATGCGTCAGTAATACTGTGGAAAAGCAACTGCAATATAGCAGTGTTCGAGAAAAAAATGGAGGTGAGAGTAAACTGTGTGTACTCAGTGTGCGTGGGAATTTATGAATGCTTAGTAGTGTTTGATGCCACATTCTTGGGTAGTGTTGCAAATGAGAGAAAGTCTGGAAAAGCTTCTGGGAAATGCAAGAGGTGATGGTGTGGTTATAAGAATCAAAGCTGCTGCAGGATATTCTCTAGACAAGTAAAGATGAAACCAGGTAAGCTGAAGGGTGAAATACCTTTCAGTGAGTTGTGTGAGAGGTTAATCGCTTCTGATCTCAGCTCATTGACGGATTGTCTAAATATTGGTATCTAATTGTCCTTAGAAATATTTGAACAATTGACAATTGTTCACTTGTTTCCGATTTAAGGTAATGATTATTTTTTTGTTTCAGGAAGTGTAATAAGCCAGATTGTGTTTGATTGGACCTCTGTTCATGCTCTCTCCTCATGCTATTCCTTTGTATGGACATAATTTTTTGTGACTCTCAGCAGCTGTGGTCTGCATTAAAACTGGGTGTATGCAAGGTTTAGGCACTAGAGTCATAGAATACTAGAGCACAGTATCAGACCCCTTCGTCCATGCCAAACTATTATTCTGCTGTGATGGTATTTGTTTGCTGATTCGAGTAAAGAGCTTAACCCCTATCTAATATAAATAGTCATGAATACCCTTACTAAAGGGAGGGTATACTGTACTATCCAATCTTTAGAGACTAGTTCACTTTTTAGCTTCCATGGCTAGTTTGGCTGCCAATGCTGACTATTTGATTGTTGGGTCTCCCCTTCCTACCGAGAAGGTACTTCAGCTAACTAAGTAGTTTAAACACAATTCATTTATTTTCAGTGGTACATGTTTAAATTCAAACAGCATTCTTAAAACACATTTAAAACTCAGACGATTTCTATCTTATAAAAGACTTCCAAATCTCAAACCATTTCTAAAACACAAAAGATTTCCAAAACACATGTACAGTCCCTAAAAGCTAAACAGACATACACATGAGTCATTAACAAACCAGTCGTCCATCACCAAAAGCAAAGGCTGAGGAATGGATTCTAATTCACTGTCATTCTTCTTGATGTTCCTATACCATTCCTAAAAATCCTGAACTGCTCTCTAAACTTATACTATTTCTTTTCCACTTGGTTGACTTCATACACATGTGATATCTTTCTCAATTTCCTTTCAGCACAAGTGATCTAAAAGCTTCTTGGGAATGTTCCCAGCTACGCATAAATAATGTTGTGAAGCTGTCTCTTTGAGCACACAAACTTCCAATTTATTAATAAATCAGCTATTTGTACATTAATTGATAATATCAATTTAGTTTTCAACCTTGCTTGAACTAAGTATTTCAGCCAATGTTTTCTGATTTGAAGCAAGCCAACTTAAGTAATCTATTGACATGTGCTATGTCTCTTGAACATTTAGACCAGGTGCTTTTTTAAAACTTCAAACTGATTACTTCTTTCTAGTTACATTAAGAACTGAGACTGGCTACTGTTTATGACCAGAAACTAAACAAAGATTATTGGTTGGAAATTTAACTTATTGTGTTACGCCTGTGCCCTCAACTCTGAGGGGCTGAAGGGTCCAAAGTAGCCCCCTCCTTTTTGAGAATTGCAAGATCGCTATTAATTCAGGTCAGCAGACCCAGGAAATGAGAGGGAGATGTTTGGAATGTCCTGGCCCCTCAGCGATACAAAGCCACGGGAAACGGCCATTGTCTCTTGGAGATGGAATTGTGTATTGAGTACTGTGCTATTTATTTGAAGCCCTCAGGGAATGACCAAAAGTGGGCTGGTTGAGGGGTGGCATCCTTCCAACCTGATTGACATCTGAGACCCCGTGAGTGGGGATAAAAGAGGGACTGGGGAATAGCCCCTTTAGACGCACCAGAAGAAACGCTAGAAATCCTGTAACAGTGTAACAGCGACAGCAGGTGGAAAGCCCACGTGCGTCCTTTTCCATTTGCCTCGGAATTGGTGGGCCTTACCACGGAAGAACGGCTTTAGCTAAAACAAAGGAGAAATCAGCCCCAACGACTCTCGAAGGATTGACATCATAAAAGGAATGGGCAAGTTTTAAACTCTCTCTCTTGACTCCAACCAAAGGCTGCAGCCTGCATGAACTTGAGTGACTTTTATATTTCCATCGGACAATACATTATCCCCTAGTCAACAACAGAGCTATTTCTTAGTGATTATTATTATTATACCTGTGCTTTTAGACTTAGTATTGATGACGTATATGATCTGTATGTTTGCATTGATATTATTTTTGTGTATTTTTATCAATAAATCTGTTAAAAATAGTACCATCAGACTTCAACGGACCTCTCTATCTTTGCTGGTAAGTGACCCAGTTACGGGGTACATAACAATTGAAAAACAACTCTTTGCTCTTTAGAAGAGTCAGTTATGTTTCAAAAACTAAGCTTGGCAAAAAAGCAAAGAGGACCCTGGCCTAAATGAATAGTCCAATCGACTTGCACCAGAACCATAGCCCTTCATACCCCTCCCATCCATGTACCTATCCAAATTTCTCTTAAATGCTGGAATTGACCACTTCTGTTAGCAGCCTGTGGCATACTTTCAGCACGCTTTTTGTGAAGGAATTCCCCCTCACGTTCCCTTAAGAATTTCACCTTTCACCCCCAACCCATGGCCTCTAATTCTAGTCTCACCCAACCTTGCTTTCATTTACCCTATCTATACTCATAATTTAGTAAACCTTTGCTTACCTAGGTGACAGGTCTTAAGGTTTCACACCGTAAACTGGCCTGAAGGTCTATAGTCAGCACACTAGCATCAAAAGTTTTCCAGTTTGTTTTCAAATCCTCTTTTGAAAAGGGATTAAGTAATAAAGAAAAACTACAGTAAATTTACTTAAAACTATTTCGGTGCTAGAAATAAACAAGAACAACATGGCATAACATAAAACGGAACATGCCACCTGAAGGTGCATATAGCACCATTGAAAGCAAAAGCAGGAATAGAGCAAAATAATGTTAGAGGACCTTAGCAGGTCAAGCAACTTCTGCAGAGGACGGAGTGCGTGGACAAAAGGAATTGTTGATGACTTGAGTTGAGACCATACATCAGGACTGAGAATGGAGAAGGCAGTAGAAAACTGGTGTGTGGTAGGTAGACCAAGGAAGGGTGAAAGATGATGGACAGAAGGAGCCAAGTGATGAAGAGGTCATAGAATTGGAAGACAGGGCAGGTGAGTGATGGGTAGAAGAAGACGACAAGGGACAAAATAGCAAATGGAGCAGACCACCAGCAAGTCACAGAATGACTGGCCCCTGTGAAAGATAGAAATGGCTGGGAAGATGATGTGGTAAGTGATGACCCCACGAGAGCTGGCAGAAATGATAAGGGAAATACGGTGGATGTGGAGGCTGGTAAGGTAAAAGGGAGGGCTTAGGGGAACTCTGTCTCTATCCTGTTAGCAGTGAGGTGAGACTAGTAATGTGAGAATGATCCATTACCCACAGTAGAAGGGAAGCCATGTTTACTGAAAATGGACAACATTTCGGATGTTCTAAATTGGAATACTTCTTCTTGAGAGTAGATACAGTGGAGACAAAGGAACTGGGAGAAAGAGATGGCACTCTTTCAAGAGATGGGAGAATGTCTAGATGGGGTAACAGTAGAATTCTTTGAGTTTGTAGTAATTGTCAATGGATAGCTTGTCTCCTGGGTTGCAGACAGATCCTAAAATGGAAGCGAAATGTCAGAAATAGTTCAGGTAAATTTGAAAGTGGGATGGAGAATCAGGTCACTGGCATATGTTGTAAAATTTGTTGTTTTGTGGCAGGAGTACTTTGCAGTACATAATTAGAACTATAAATTGCATTAAGAAGGATGTAGATAAAAAGGAAAGGAAACATTAATGGGGGTAGAGTTCATAGGTTCATTGTCCATTCAGAAATCTGATTGCAAAGAGGATGAGGCTGTTCCTGAAACATTGAGAGTGTGTCTTTAGGTTCTTTCAGGATCTTCTTGCCTTTTGGTACTTTAGGCCTGGTCTACCATTCAAGAAAATGATGTAAGTCAGTCTTGGCATTTTATTCTTGTCTTGCTCTCTCTCTCTCTGTGCTTTATCTCTCTTGTACTTTAAACATCTGTCATGCTACTCATTAGTAATTCAACAATACCACTTCCAAATCTCTATGGGATGATGAATTCCAAAGATTCATGTTTTTTTTTGTGAGAAGAAATTCTGCCTCCCTACCTTAAACACGTGCTCTTATTTATGCTGAATATATGCCTTCTGCCTCTAAGTACCACCCCCTCCACCAGGAAACATCCATTCAGCATCCTGATTCTAGCCCTGTTTCTCTCTCCAAAGATGCTGCCTGACTTGCTGACTGATTCCAACATTTTCTGTTCTTTGGATTATGGCTTAGGGACTGCTGGACAAGGCTCAGCAACCCCATTATCTTAGATTGTATCTTTTAGGGTGAATGTAAGATGACCTAAATTTTATGTTGGATCTAAGACTTTTGTACAGTGCTAAGTGTGGATTCAAGATTCTACATATTCAGGAACGATATTGTCCTCCATTTTGTGTCAGAGCTGGTAAGAATAGGAGCACATGGCATATGCGTAGCTGAGAAACTGGTGCGGGGGTGGGGGTTCAGATTTCTGGATCAGTGTGACCTCCTCTGGGGAAGTTACAACCTGTGCAAAAGGGATGGGTTACACCGGAACCTGAGGGAACCAATATTCTTGTTGGAAGGTTTGCTAGAGCTGTTTGGGAGGGTTTATACTGGTGAGGCAGTGGGATTGAACCAGAATGCTAGGGTAATTGGTTTACGAGCAGAGGCAGTATGCAGTGAGATTGCTAGCGAGGTCAGGTCGATGATAGGGCAAAATTGCAGTCAATGGGATGAGCTGCAATGTAAAAGGTTGATAAATCAGGACTGAGGTGTTATATTTCAATGCATGCAGTATACAGAATGAGGTAGATGAACTTGTAGCACAGTTAGAGATGGACATTATGATGTTGTGGGCTGACGTTGTGGAATCGTGGCTGAAAGCTGGGAGCTTAACCTCCAAGATTACCATTGCATCAACATGACAGACAGGTAGGCGGAGGTGATGGTGTGGCCCTGCTGGTTTTTAAAAAAGAAATCAAATTCTTCAAAAGTGGTGATATAGGATTGGACAGTATAGAATCATTTGGGTAGAGCTAAGGAACTGCAAGTGTAAAAAGACCCTGATGAGCATTAAATACAGACCCCTGAACAGTAGTAAAGATCTGGTCTATAAATTACAATGGGAGATAGAAAATGCATGTCAAAATGGCAAAATTATGATTTGATAAGAGAGTAAATTAGGGGGTAAGGGGGTAAATTAGCCCCCATGAGCCTGAAAATAATACGATAGAATTCATCCTTCAATGTGAGAAGGAAAAGCTAAAGTCAGATATACCAGTATTATAGTGAAGTAAAGGGAATTTCAGAAGCATGAGAGAGGAGATGGCCAAAGTTGACTGTAAGGGGACACTAGCAGGGATGACAGCAGAGCAGCATTGGTTGGAGTTTCTGAGGGCAATTTGGAAGCACAGGATAGATGCATCCCAAAGAAGTAGTATTCTAAATTCAAGTCACATTTATTGTCATTTCGACCATAACTGCTGATACAGTACATAGTAAAAATGAGACAATGTTTTTCAGGACCATGGTGTTACATGACACAGTACAAAAACTAGACTGAACTATGTAAAAAAAAACAACAGAGAGAGAGAGAAAAAAAAACACACACAACTACACTAGACTACAGACCCACCCAGGACTGCATAAAGTGCACAAAACAGTGCAGGCATTACAATAAATAATAAACAGGACAATAGGGCAGTAAGGTGTCAGCCTAGGCTCTGCGTATTCAGGAGTCTGATAGCTTGGGGGAAGAAACTGTTGCATAGTCTGTTGAGAGCCTGAATGATTCGGTGCCTTTTCCCAGACGGCAGGATAACGTATCCATGACTGTCAAGGGAAAGCAAAGCCAACATAAAAGTAAAGAGGGCATATAGTGGAGAAAAAATTAGAAGTTAGAGGTTTAGGAAGCTTTTAAAAACCAACAGAAGGAGCTTAAAAAGTCATAAAGAATGATATAATGGAACACAAAATTAAGCTAGCCAGTAATATTAAAGAAGATACCAAAGGTTTCTTCAGATATATAAAGAGTAGAAGAGAGGCAAGAGTAGATATTGGACCATTGAAAAATGCTGCAGGAGAGGTACTAATAGGGTTAAATAAAATGGCAGATGAACTGAATATGTATTTTGCATTAGTTTTCACTGTGGAGGACATTAACAGTATGCTAGAAATTCAAAAGTGTCAGAGGACAGAAGTGAGTGAAGTTGAGATTACTAGAAAGAAAGTGCTTGGGAAAAGGAAAGATCTGAAGGTAGATAAATTATTCTGACCAGATGGTTTACAGCCCAGGGTTCTACAAGAGGTGGCTGAAGAGATTGTAGAGATATTAGTAATGATCTTTCAGGGATCAATAGATTCCAGCCTGATTCTGTGGGACTGGAAAATTTGCAAATGTTACTCCACTCTTCAAAAAGGGAGAGAGGCAGAAGAAAGAAAATTATAGGCCAGTTAGTCTGACCACAATGCTTGGGAAGATGTTGGAGTCGATTGCTAAAGATGTGGTTTTGGGATACTTGGAGGTGGATGATAAAATAGGCTGAAGTTAGCATGGCTTCCTTCTGGGAAAATCTTGCATGACTAAACAAGAAATAACAAGTAGTATAACAAAGATGTGGTGTACTTGGATTTCCAGAAGGCTTTGGACAAGGTGCCATACATTAGGCTGCTTCAGAAGTTAAGAGCCCATGGTACTTCAGGAAAGATACTAGCATGAGTAGAGCATTGGCTGATTGGCAGGAGGCAAAGAGTGAGAATAAAGGGAGCCTTTTTCTAGTTGGCTGCTGGTGACTAGTGATATTCCACAGGGGTCTGTGTTGGGACTGCTTCCTGTACGTTATATGTGAATGAGTTGGATGACTGAATTGATGGCTTTGTGCCCAAGTTTGCAGACAAAATGAAGATCGGTGGAGGAGAAAGTGGTGTTGAGGAAGCAGAGAGGCTGCAGAAGGACTTGGATTAGGAGAAAGGGCAAAGAAGAGGCAGATGAAATTGTGTTCAGAATTGTATGATTATGAAAAGCATAAACAATTTTCTAAATAGGGAGAAAATTCAAAACTATGAGGAGCAGAGGGATTTGGGAGTCATCACACAGGACTTCCTAAAGGTTAATTTGCAGGTTGAGTCAGTGGTGAAATAATCAAATACAATGCTAGCATTCATTTCGCAAGGACCACTCTATAAAAACAACAATATAATGTTGAGGCTTTATAAACCCCTGGTGAGGCCTCACTTGGAGTATTGTGAGCAGTTTTGGATCCATAGCTAAGAAAGGATGTGTTGATATTGGAGAAGGTTCAAAGGAGGTTCATGAAAATGATTCTGGGACTGAAAGCCTCATCATATGAGAAGCATTTGATGGCTTTGGGTCTGTATTCACTCGAATTCAGAAGAATAAAGGGGGGAATCTCATTGAAACTTATTGAATGGTGAAAGGCCTCACTAGAGTGAATATGAAGAGGATGTTTCCTATTGTGAGAGAGTCTAAGACCAGAGGACATAGCCTCAGAATAGAGGAACATCCATTTAGAATAGAGATGAGGAGAAATTCCTTTTGCCAGAGAGTGGTGAATCTGTGGAATTCATTGCCACAGGTGACTGTGGGGGCTAAGACATTGGATATATTTAAGGCAGAGGTTGATGGGTTCTTAATTAGTCAGGGCATGAAGGGTTACGGGGAGAAGGCAGGAGCTTGGGGCCGAGAGGGAATTGGGTCAGCCATGATGAAATGTCGATTGGCGTAATTCTGATGCTATAATTTTAATGTCTTATTTTAAATGACCTGTATACAAACTTTTGACAGTGATGCACCATCAATAACTCACACTGAGACGTAAGGCGAGATATCGGCTTTTATTGACTGGAAGAAGGAACCAGGAGTGAGTGTCTATCATACAATGTCGTGGAGACTGAGGCCGAGCGTCAGGCCGCAGATCTCCTTTATACAGGGGCCTGTGGGAGGAGCCACAGGAGCAGTCAGCAGGGGCGTGTCCCGACAGGCACATAGTTCACCACAGACAGGTTAAAGGTTACATTTAAAACTTAATCTTATCAGGAAGTGTTAATGATACAAAAATCCTACAGTCAGAGTGCAGTGAATCTGAACATCCTGCTGGCTGTTAGCAGGTCCTTTGCTACCTATAATCTTCCAGTTTCATTGCTGCACACCGGAGAAAGGTAGAGAATAGTTTTAATTTTCACATGTACATCAAAACATAGTGAAAGTACTTCTTTGCATCAAAAAGCAACAGAATCTTAGGATGTGCTCAGGGGAACCCACAGATGCTTCAGACGCTAACATGTCAGGCCCATAACTTGCTAACCCACAGGTCTTTAGAATGTTGGAGGAAACCGGAGCACTCAAAAGAAACCCCTGGGGTCGTGGGGAGAAGGTGCAAACTTCTGACAGCAGTGGAATTGAACACGGGGCATTGCTGCCGTGATAGCATTACACTAGCCACTTCACTGTGCTGCTGGGTGGCAAGAAGCAGTCGAACTCAGAGTATGCTGCGGGCTAGGTCTCTTCATAAACACTTTCTGTGCTGGCACTGAAGATGGGCTCAGGGATATTGTCATTGAGGAAATATTGAATGGATTAAGTATAATAATAACAGAAGTATTAAAAGATCTAGCATCTGGAAAAGTAGATAAATCACAGAGACCTGACTGTTAAGAGGAACAGGGGAGGAAATTGCAGAGGTTCTGACTATCATTTTTCAATCATCTCTGGTGATATGAATAGTGCTAAAGATTAGAGGACAGCTCGTGTCATTCCCTTCTCAAATAAGGGAGGAAAGCATAAACTGTATAATTTCTGATTGGTCAGTTTAGCTTCAGTGATAGCCAAATTGCCAGGATACATTCTAAGGAATGCATGCAGGAGACACAGTAGTGTAGTGGTTAACACTGGTGACCTGGGTTCAATTACCACCACTGACTGTAAGGAGTTTGTACATTCACCTTGTGACCATGTGGATTTCCTGAGTGCCTTGGTTTCCTCCCACAATCCAAAGATGTACCAGTTGGTTGGTCACTGTAAATTGTACTGTGATTAGGCGAGGATTAAATTAGGGAATTGCTGGACCTTCCAGCCCTGTATTTCAATAATAAAAAAAAATTAAAATGAATGTATAAACTATCATTTAGAAAGACACAAATTACTCATTAACAATCAACATGCATTTATTTCAGGATGGTCATGTTTACTAACTTGACTGAATTTTTTTGAAGCAATGATGAGGTTTAGTTCATGCAGACTTTTACAAGGTTTTTGAACACGATCTTCTCTATTTATGTAAAGGCTAGACTGATCAATAAAATAAAATCCCAATTAGAGAATGAGTGACAAATTATATCCAAGTGCAACTCAGAGTCAGAAAGCTGATTTGTGGTTGATGGGCATTTTAGTGACAGGTTGTGTATTGCCAGTAATATTCCATAAGCCTCAGTATTATGTTTTAGGCGTATGTAATAATAATAATTTGGGCTTTGGGCTTCAATGTGGAAGGCTATATTTGAAGATGATAGCACAGCCACAGAGGAGGGGTAAGGGAGAAATAAAATATAATATAAAAGCCATTTCACATAAATAGAAATGAAAGCATTCAAATGAATTGAGCTGTTAACATCTCCCTGCATGGAAGATGGCAATCCTACAGGTACGACACTTACAAGGGATTGTTCATGATGCTAGGGAAGAATTGTGCTCTGTGCTTTCAGTCTGTGAATTTGTCTTGATGGTTCAGATGAGTCATTATGAAAGGGCTAATCTTTTTAATCTCAGATTTCTAGTATTTGCAAGTTTTTTAAAATTATTATGCTCTTACCAATAGATTTGTCAAATTGATAGCAGTGTGACTCAGATCTCTGGGAACAGAATGACTCCTCAATATATGTTCTGGTCCCAGTTTCTAATCAATCAGTGTAGTAGAATTTAAATGAAATAAAGCTCAAATTATATTTGTTTATCAGTCCAATAAACATCTTGCCAATTGATGCTGTCCTAAACTAAACAACTTCTAGAAATCTTCTGTTTTATGAAAAAGGAGTAATAATGTAAATCATAATTGCACTTATTTCCCTGTCTTAAAGGCCTAAATTGAATTTAAAAGCTTTTAGAAGCATACAGCATATTTAGGCAATATATCTTTAGCATTATATTTTTAATTTTTCAAGGGTAGATAATTTCAATTTCATGCTCATTAATGCAAAGCATTTCATTCTGGACAGAAGTATATTGTCTTTTTTTTAACAACACATGGTAGGACTAGTACATAAAATTCTTGAATTTTAAACTAGCAATGTTCTTTGAACCACCTTTTTGTTTCTTCTGTCCTTTTGTTTTTTCTTGCTTTGGTCTTTCCTGCTTGATATCTTTAAACTAAATGCCAATGGAAGAGAGAGTTTAAGAACAAAAGTACAGTGTTAGCACTGTGTACTTCAGATTCAGGATGCCTGCCATTATATAGGGATGCCTGCCATTTAGAACAGGTTCAATCTTTTACCAGCACTTATTTATTTGGTGATAGTTAACCAAGCTGCCTCTTGTGTATAAAGCGGTGAATAATCTACTTGGCACCAGAATCTGATTACTTCTTATCAGCTAGAGTCACACTTCGTGATCTTTGACCATTTTTCGATGGAAAGGTTTTTGGGAGGTGGGGCTGGGGAAAGTAATTATTTTGAAAGGTTATATTTTAGAGCATGGAGTATTTATGCATTTTTAAAATAAAAGGCTTTGCACAAGCCTTAAAGTCGCTCCTTATAGAATGTTAATCATACTCAATTAATAGGCTTCTTCAACATTCAAATAACTCCTCACTCTACTGTGCTAGAATATCTTTCGCTTATTTGGAGCCCTGAATCAATGGGGATAAAATTTAACAGGATTGCACACAGTGCTGAGTTCTGTTCTTTGGATTTTTGCTCTATTGAATTATCATAGGAGAAAATGATGGAGATGTGAACCCTAACACAACCTGGGGAAAACTTTCAGAATCAGCCATTTAAAATCGAGTACCATACATCATTACCTCCTTGTGGGTTATTCCACTCTTTATTTCTCTTTGGAGGGCATTAGCTGCCGAAGGGAAATAAACATGAGTAACAAAGTGATTAAAAATAAATGGAGATATTTGTCCCATCAGTAATCTAATTATATGGAAATGTGACTGAGACTTAATTGCTCTCTGAAGTGACACAAGTCTTTCAGTCACAATACCGAAGTACAATGAGAATAAATTTGGAATATTAGCCAAGATCAGAATTACTATGCAATTTGTTAAAACCAAGTGATATATCCAACCCATTTGATCCTGTGCAAAAATATTAGGAAACTGTGCCTAAATTGGCAGATCTGCTCCAGACTGGTCAAGAAATTCTCCATCACCATCCTGGGATGACTTTGTTCCAGAGGCAGTTTTACTGAAGTGGTTTTATGCATGCAGATATATAGACTGAAGTGCAAACTTGAATGTTATATTTTAGAAACATAGCATATTGACAGAAGTGCAGTTCTATCTCACCAGACAAATCTGACTCATCTATACAAATAAAGGGAAGATGAGAGATGCGGGAAGACCTTTGAGGAAACTGCTAACTAGAGATAGCTGGTCTGTTCCTAATACCTTCACCGTTTTAACCAGGTTATTAACTGAACTCAGTTTGATACCACCAAACTCTGATCAAATGGAAGGGTCTTCAAACAAAAGGGTCTGGCCCCTGCACACATGGCATGCAGGCCCACCAGTGTGTGGACACACCCTGGTGCTCGTGAACCAGATCCCCAGCTATGGGTAAATAATCCCACTTCTGTGTGTGCAACCTTGGGAGAGATGAACCCAGACAACGTATCCGGAGTGCAGCCCCAAAAACAGCCGGACACCCTTGAACATCCTTCTGATAGTTCCTGCAGCCAAGCTGGTTCCAAACATATTGCTTCACAAGCTTTCCTTTGAACTACACTGGTGAGGTCAAGAGAGGGTTCTTGAAAAATGGGCATCTCAGGATCTCCATACCTTCTACCCAGGCTTGTAGTGATGATCATTATCACCCATTGTCCTTTGAGAAATGCCAACCACAAGCAAAATAGATCATGCAAGGATCATTTCAGAAGTGATAGATCATTAAACTTTTTTGTCTTGCATTGGTTATAATTGAATGTTTTAGTGTTGGTGCAGATGTTTGACCTCATTTCTAAGTATGTGCAAGAATGTCTTGCTTCATGATGCATTTGGAGAGCAAGATCATGGACTACACTGGCAACACGACTGGGTAAAAGATCAATGAACCAAAAATATCATAGCCTGAGTATAGACTATGTAACTGATTCTCATGTTTTGCAACATTTGATGTCACGGTCAGGATTTTTGCTGTAGAGTGGACACGTGGTCAACTTGTGCATTAGCAACGCACATAAAATGCTGGTGGATCGCAGCGGGCCAGTTAGCATCTACAGGGAGAAGCGCTGTCGATGTTTCAGGCTGAGACCCTTCGTCAGGACTAACTGAAAGGAAAGATGGTAAGAGATTTGAAAGTAGGAGGGGGAGGGGAAAATGCGAAATGACAGGAGAAGACCAGAGGGGGTGGGATGAAGCTGAGAGCTGGAAAGGTGATTGGCAAAAGGGATACAGAGCTGGAGAAGGGAAAGGATCATGGGACAGGAGGCCCAGGGTGAAAGAAAGGGGGAGGGGAACACCAGAGGGAGATGGAGAACAGGCAGAGTGATGGGCAGAAAGAGAAAAAAAAGGAGGGGGAAAGAACTAAATATATCAGGGATGGGGTAAGAAGGGGAGCAGGGGCATTAACAGAAGTTAGGGAAGTCAATGTTCATGCCATCAGGTTGGAGGCTACCCAGCCGGTTTATAAGATATTGTTTCTCCAATCTGAGTGCGGCTTCATCTTGACAGTAGAGGAGGCCATGGATAGACATATCAGAATGGGAATAGGATGTGGAAATAAAATGTGTGGCCACTGAGAGATCCTGCTTTCTCTGTTGGACCGAGCATAGGTGTTCAGCGAAATAGTCTCCCAGTCTGCGTCGGGCCTCTCCAATATATAAAAGGCCACACCGGGAGCACCGGACACAGTATACGACACCAGCCGACTCACAGGTGTAGTGTCGCCTCACCTGGAAGGACTGTCTGGGGTCCTGAATGGTGGTGAGGGAGGAAGTGTAAGGGCAGGTGTAGCACTTGTTCCACTTACAAGGATAAGTGCCAGGAGGGAGATCAGTGGGAAGGGATGGGGGGGACGAATGGACAAAGGAGTCACGTAGGGAGCGATCCCTGCGGAAAGCAGAAAGAGGGGAGGAGGGAAAGATGTGCTTGGTAGTGGGATCCCGTTGGAGGTGGCAGAAGTTACGGAGAATTATTCATTGGACCCAGAGGCTGGTGGGGTGGTAGGTGAGGACAAGGGGAACCCTATCCTGAATGGGGTGGTGGGCGGATGGGGTGAGGGCCGATGTGCGGGAAATGGGAGAGATGCGTTTGAGAGCAGAGTTGATGGTGGAAGAAGGGAAGCCCCTTTGTTTAAAAAAGGAAGACATCTCCTTCATCCTGGAATGAAAAGCCTCATCCTGAGAGCAGATGTGGCAGAGATGGAGGGATTGTGAGAAGGGGATAGCCTTTTTGCAAGAGACAGAGTGGGAAGAGGAATAGTCCAGGTAACTGTGAGAGTCTGTAGACTTATAGTAGATATCAATAGATAAGCTGTCTCCAGAGTTGGAGGCAGAAAGATCAAGAAAGGGGAGGGATGTGTTGGAAATGGTCCAGGTAAATTTGAGGGCCGGGTGAAAGTTGGAGGCAAAGTTAATGAAGTCAATGAGCTCAGCATGCGTGCAGGAGGCAGCGCCAATGCAGTCGTCGATGTAGTGAAGAAAAAGGGAGGGACGAATACCCTTATAGACTTGGAACGTGGACTGTTCCAACAAAAAGGCAGGCATAACTGGGGCCCATGCTGGTGCCCATGGCAACACCTTTGGTATGGAGGAAGTTGGAGGAGTCAAAGGAGAAATTATTAAGAGTAAGAACTAATTCCGCTAGACCGGGGGTCGGCAACCCGCGGCTCCGGAGCCACATGTGGCTCTTTTACGTCTGTGCTGCGGCTCCCTGTTGCTTTGGTAAATAATTGGTTGTGGCGATCCTTTTCCTGGCACATCCGAACCGACTCACAATTAGATAGCCTACGGGGGTTTGCGAGCACAGAGCTTTGGAGCCTCTGCGCCATGGGGGGCAGGTTGAGGGAGGCTTAAAAGTGAGGCAGAAGATTTCGAATAAAGTTTTTTCCTTCGACTGCAGTTACCGACTCCGTGTCGTAATTTTAGCGCTGCGTGTAGCACACCGCTACATGGTCAGTATTTAATTAAAATGTATTTTATGTTAGTTTGTTAGTTTTTGAAATGTAAATCTAAATTTGAAGATTATGGTGATCTTGTACAATCTAAATAAGACGTTGTGGCGACCCATTTCCTGACACATCCGAACCGGCTCACAATTAGCCAGCGTTCAGGCTAAGGGAGATAGCCTACGGGGGTTTGTGAGTACGTGTCTTTTGGAGCATCCGCGCACATGGGGGGCGGGTTGAGGGAGGCTTAAAAGCAAGGCTGTTTAGTTCGAATAAAGCTATCTTTGACTGCAGTTTACTGACTGCATGTAGCACACCGCTACAACGTGTTTTTATCGCTGGCTGTCCAGAGGGGAGGTGCTGAAACACTTTGTCGCGTGTCTGGAAGAAGTGAAAACTTTCCTGGGCAGCAAAGGGCTCACCTTTCCTGAGCTGGAACAGCCAGAGTGGCTGGAAAAGCTACACTTCATGGTAGACATGACAGCGCACCTGAACACGCTGAACACAGCTCTTCAACGGGGTAAGGACGTACAGCTCTGCACATGTTGGAGGATGTTTTGGCATTCGAGCGCAAGTTGACGTTGCTTGCCAGAGATTTACAGAAAGGCACTTTGTCTCACTTCCCCAATTTGAGAGAGTTCAAACAAGGTCACGACATGATAAATTCGGAGTATTTACATTCTGCAATCACCGCAATGAAAACAAAATTTGGGAAACGCTTCTGTGAGTTCAGAGAGGAAAAAAACACATTATCCTTCCCGGGCACTCCCCTAAGCATCGATCCATCCCTACTGAATACGACTGCATTGTCAGGTGTGAGTCAACCTGACCAAGTATGATAAATATTTTAATTGCCTATTATTTTACGTATATTCATATGTTTTCATTGTTCAGTGAAATAGTCCTTTTATTTTTCAGGTTGACAGCCGGCTGACGTTATTTTTGGTTTGCTGCTGGCGGCAAATTTAAGTTTGGCGTTTTTCATAAATACAAGAAGGACTCAAATAGACGTTGAGTATTTTACTTAAAAGTAACCTTCAACCCAACGTCTTTTTTTCGGAGTTCAAAATGTTTTTGTTGCATGCAGAAATGTAATTTCGTTTTCTCTGCAGGAGTTCATCAATTTCATAAATGCAACACATTATAGTTTGTTCATACATAGCATAAAGGCAAAACAAAACGTTGTATGCAGTGTTATTTCATTTTAAGTGTCAAACGGGTTTTACGGCTCCCAGTGTTTTCTTTCCTGTGGGAAACGGGTCCAAGTGGCTCTTTCAGTGGTAAGGGTTGCTGACCCCTGATCTAGACGAAGGAGAGTGGTGGTAGACGGGAACTGGTCAGGTCTGGAATCCAAAAAGAAGTGGAGAGCTTTGAGACCTTTCTGGTGGGGGATGGAGGTACATATGGACTGGACATCCATGGTGAAAATAAGGCGGTGGGGGCTAGGGAACTTAAAATCATTGAAAAAATTCAAAGCATGAGAAGTGTCAGGAACATAGGTGGGAAGGGATTGAACAAAGGGGGATAAAACAGTGTCAAGGTATGCAGAAATGAGTTTGGTGGGTCAGGAGCAAGCTGAGACAATGGGTCTACATGGACAGGCAGGTTTGTGGATCTTGAGTAGGAGGTAGAAACAGGAAGTGTGGGAACTATGAGGTTGGTGGCGGTGGATGGGAGATCCCCAGAGCTGATAAGGTTGGTGATCGTATAGGAGACAGTGGCCTGGTGCTCCTTAGTGGGGTCATGATCAAGGGATAAATAAGAGGAGGTATCAAAGAGTTGTCGCTGTGCCTCAGCCAGGTAGGGGCCAGTACGCTAGACTACAACAGCTCCCCCCTTATCAGCAGGTTATCAACTTGTGCATTAGTTGGGTAAGCAGTGTTCAAATATCATCCATAAATTGATGTAAGCTGACTGACATTTGCTCATTTGGCCGGATGTCTTTGCTTGATAAGTCCATGAGGTGATGTTGATTTGCATTAAGTGACAAGTGCATACAGGCAACAGATTCTAGATTTCTGGGAAAGGGATCCAGGAAGTCTTTAACCAGTGCGTTTGGTAGAAAGCATCAAATAATAGAAGGCCTGTGCACCCAAACAATGATACTGAAACCAGCAAAATGGCATGAAATAAGGAAAAATGTAGATAAGTTATACAGGTCTCCGCCATCCTCTTCATGATGAAAGATCAACCGAATGAATATGTTTCTGTTGAACTCAGAGCAGACTGTATGTCTTTGCAATACATACAGCTTGTACGGAACATTTGGAAGCAACATGAGCTGAAATTCCTATAATATTGACTTTCAGTCTCTTACAGTCTCAAGTCAGTAGTCTGAAATATGGCAATAATGGGAAAGGAAGCCTTGTGCTTATTACTTGCTACTCCCTGGCTGTCAGGAAATGTAGAGACCCAAATTTGTAGCAGTGGAGATGATTTAGTGGTGAGTGATAACTTTAATAATAAACTGCAAAATAACAAGCCACGGGGGACCACAAAACAATAGAGAATGAATACTTAATACAACAAGGCAACAATCTATCTGAAGGCCAGGGGCAAATTGTTGAGGCCAGTTGATCTGATGAGTGAACAAGGATTGGGGATGAGAGCTGGATGTAAGTAAGCTGCAGGTGATGAGTTGGAGATGAGTGACAGGTGACTAATAGCAGCTGGGTGGAGATTGGGAGGAGCCTGCCTGTGTAGGCCTGACAGGACTCCTGCCCCCCCCCCCCCCCCCCACTTCTGAGGCCGGCACCCAATGGCCAGAACAATCTAGATAGGTCAGGTGGAACCCTTGATGAGCAATAGATTGAAGATGAAATCAGACGGTACCAAGCACACTCCTCTGGACCACACCCATCCCAGTTGACCAGGCACTACACATCCCATCTACAACAGTGTGAATCCATTAGCAGTGAGCCCTGTGTACTGGATCACCTTCCACATCCTAGGTTCCACAGGTATGAGTTCTGCGACAACAGGCTTGAGGCAGGACATGTGGAAGGTAGGTGTGATCCTGAGGGACAGTGGCGGCTGCAGACAGTAAGTGACTGGACTGAAGCAATGGGTGATCTTGAAGGGACCAGTGGACCAGGGCAAGAGTTGGTGTGTGGGTGTAGGTCTTGACTGGACAGTCAGAGAAGTCTGGATGGGAGCTGCTGGCGATTGTCCTGGCAGCTGTAGGCATGGTTGGCAGCCAGGACGGCTCTTGGTGCCCTCTTTCAACCATTCCAACAGTAGAAACCAGGGCCCTGGCAGATTGAACCTCCACCTTGTAGGAATGTCTCCACTCTTCCAAAGCCCTTTAAAAGGCCAGTAGCTCCCTGACTCCTACTTCATAACAGCACTGTGTAGAGTTGAACTTGTTCAAAAAGAAAGTGCAAGGGTGTGTCTTCCCATTTGGTCCACACTGGGGAAGCATGGGCCTACCTCTACCACAAAAGGCCCAGAGGCGTTCAGATGGTGGAGAATGGGAGCCGTGGTGAAGCACCTGTTGAGCTCCTTGAAAGTGCGGTCTGCAGCAGCAGACCAAGTTATTTGTGAGGGAGGTGAGTGATTTGGCTCTAGTTCCTGAAAAATAGCTGTAGGCATATTGGAGAAGTGTTGTTTGAGTGAGCGCAGTCAGTGACATTCAATGATGGAAATGAATTCAAGGAAACAAATAGGTGGGATGTGGAACTGGTATTTCTCTAACTTGCCGTAAAGTTGGTTTTTGAGGTGTCATTGAAGGACTGAGCAGACGTGATAGATGTGGTCTTGGTAGTCCTTGGAAAAGATGAGGATGTTGTTGAGGTAGATGAGCGCATACCAGCATAACATATTTCAGAAGGTCTCATGAATGAAGGTTTGAAAACGGCTGGACTTTCAGAAACTCTAAAAGGTGTCACCAAGTAATCGTAGTGGGCAGTGGGTGTTATGAATGCCATCTTTCACTCATAACCCCGGAAGATGTGTATCAGGTTGTATGTGCTCTGTAGATCAAGTTTGGGTGAAGATCTTGACCCTGCAGTGTGTTTCAAATTTCAACAAGATAAAGTAGCAGTTTTTAAAGATGTCCACAGTTATTGATGCAGGGTTGGAGACCCCTACCTTTCATTTTGACAAAGAATCTCCTGCACAAGCTGGGGATTGGGATGGCCAAATGAAGCCATGCTGTAGCACTTCAATAATGTAATCATTCATGGCTTGGGTCTCAGGAGGAAAGAAGAACTTGGGGATGGGTGGTCCCCGGGAGGAGGTTGATCTTGCAGTTGTGTGGATTGTTGTTGGGTAGCTGTATCGAGTCAGAGTTAGAAGAGAGAGCTGAGCAGATGGTCAATGGTTTCCTGCTGTGTCGGGATCATGTGCTTATGTCAGCAGATAACTTACTTTAGGCGAGCAAACTTTGCTGTGTCAATTGTGCTTTCTCCTATCCTGTCAGATTTCTGGATCGTTGGGACCTCTTTTGGGGCAGGAGTGACCAGTACAAAAAGGATGGGTTGCACTTGAATCCCAGGGAGACCAATATCCTGGCAGGGAAGATTGCTAAGGCTGTTGGGGAGAGTTTAAACTCGGATTGCTGGGGGGTCAGAAACAAACTGAAGAGACAGAGGAAGGGGGAGGTTGGCTTTCAAGTAGAGAAAGCTTGAAGACAGTGCGAAAGGGAGGATAGACAGGTGATAGAGAAGGGATGCGCTCTGACCGATTGTTTGAGATGTGTCTATTTTAATGCAAGGAGTATTATGAACCAAGCGGATGAGCTTAGAGTGTGAATTAGTTCTTGGAGCTGTAATATTATGGCTAAAACAGAGACTTGGATGACTCGGGGCAGGAATGGTTACTTTGAGTGCCAGGTTTCAGATGTTTCAGAAAGGACAGGGAGGGAAGCACAAGAGGTGAGGGTGTGGCACTGCTGATCAGAGATAGTGTCATGGCTGCAGAAAAGGAGGGAAAACATGGAGGGATTGTCTGCGGAGTCTCTGTGGGTGGAAGTTAGGAACAGGAAGGGGTGTTTTTTATAATTCACCCAATAGTAACAGGGACATTGAAGAGCAGATAGAGAGACAGATTCTGGAAAGGTGTAATAATAACAGGGATGTTGTGGTGGGAAATTTTAATTTCCCAAATATTGATTAGCATGTTCCTAGAGTAAGGTGTTTAGATGGGGTGAAGTTTGATAGGTGTGTTCAGGAAGATTTCTTAACACAGTATGTGGATAAGTCTACAAGAGGAGAGGCTGTACTTCATCTGGTACTGGGTAATGAACCTGGTCAGGTGTCAGATCTCTCAGTGGGAGAGCATTTTGAAGATAGTGATCACAATGCTATCTCCTTTACCATAGCATTGGAGAGGGATGGGAACAGACTAGTTAGAAAAGCGTTTAATTGGAGTAAGGGGAAATATGAGGTTCTCAGGCAGAAATTTGGAAGCATAAATTGAGAAAAGATGTTCTCAGGGAAATGCATGGAAGAAATGTGGCAAATGTTAAGGGGATATTTTCGTGGAGTTCTGCATGGGCAAATTCCAATGAGACGGAAAGGATGGTAGGGTACGGGAACTGTGGTGTACGTTGTAAATCTAGTCAAGAAGCAAAGAGCTTATGAAAGGTTCAAAAAACTAGGTAAAGATAGAGGTCTAGAAAATCATAAGGCTAGCAGGAAGGAGCTTAAGATTGAAATTAGGAGATCCAGAAAGGGCCATGAGAAGGCCCTGGTGAGCAGGATTAAGGAAAACCCCAAGGCATTCTACAAGTATGTGAAGAACAAAAGGATAGGATGTGGGAGAATAGGACCAATCAAGTGTGACAGAGGAAAAGTGTGTATGGAAAAGTTTGCTCGCCAGAGGAGATAGCGGAGGTACTTAATGAGTACTTTGTTTCAATATTCCCTATGGAAAGGAATCTTGGCGATTGTAGGGGTGACTTACAGCGGACTGAAAAGCTTGAGCATGTAGATTTTAAGAAAGAGGATGTGCTGGAGCTTTTGGAAAGCATCAAGTTGGATAAGTCACCAGGACCAGACAAGATATACCCCAGGCTACTGTGAGAGGTGAGGGAGCAGATTGCTGAGCCCCTGACAATGATCTTTGCATCATCAATGGGGACAGGAGAGGTTCCAGAGGATTGGAGGTTTGCGGATGTTGTTCCCTTAATCAAGAAAGGGGGTAGAAATAGCCCAGGAAATTATAAACCAGTGAGTCTTACTTCAGTGGTTGGTAAGTTGATGGAGAAGATCCTGAGAGGCAGGATTTATGAACATTTGGAGATGCATCATTTGATTAGGAATAGTCAGCATGGCTACATCAAGGGCAGGTTGTGCCTTACGAGCCTGATTGAATTTTTTGAGGATTTGACTAAACACATTGATGCAGGAAGAGCAGTAGATGTAGCGTATCTGGATTTCAGCAAGGTATTTAAAAAGGTACCCCATGCAAGGCTTATTGAGAAAGTAAGGAGGCATGGGATCCAAGGGGATGTTGCTTTGTGGATCCAGAACTGGCTTGCCCACAGAAGGCAAAGAATGGTTGTATATGGGTCATGAGTGGTGTGCCTCAGGGATCTGTTCTGGGACCCCTACGCTTTGTGACCTTTATAAATGATCTGGATGAGGAAGTGGAGGGATGGGTTAGTAAATTTGCTGATGACACAAAGTTTGGAGGTGTTGTGGATAGTGTGGTGGGCTGTCAGAGGATACAAAGGGACATTGATAGGATGCAAAACTGGGCTGAGAAGTGGCAGCTGGAGTTCAACCTAGATAAGTGTGAACAACACACACAAAATGCTGGTGGAACACAGCAGGCCAGGCAGCATCTATAGGGAGAAGCACTGTCGAAGGACGAAGGATCTCGGCACGAAATGTCGACAGTGCTTCTCCCAATAGATGCTGCCCGGTCTGCTGTATTCCACCAGCATTTTGTGTGTGTTGTTTGAATTTCCAGCATCTATAGATTTCCTTATGTTTGCCCCAGGTAAGTGTGAGGTGGTTCATTTTGGGAGGTCAAATATGATGGCAGTATAGCATTAATGGTGAGACTCTTGACGGTGTGGAGGATCAGAGGGATCTTGGGGTCTGAGTCCATAGGACTCTCAAAGCTGCTGCGCAGGTTGACTCTGTAGTTATGAAAGCTTACGGTGCATTGGCTTTCATCAATCGTGTGTTGAGTTTAGGGGCCAAGAGGTAATGTTGCAGCTATATAGGACTCTGGTCAGACCTCACTTGGAGTACTGTGCTCAGTTCTGGTTGCCTCACTACTGGAAGAATGTGGAAACCATAGAAAAGGTGCAGAGGAGATTTACAAGGATGTTGCCTGGATTGGGGAGCATGCCTTATGAGAATAGTTAAGAGTGAACTTGGCCTTTTTTCCTTGGAGTGACAGAGGATGAGAGGTGACCTGATAGAGGTGTATAAGATGATGAGAGGCATTGATTGTGTGGATAGTCAGAGACTTTTCCCAGGGCTGAAATGGCTAGCAGGAAAGGGTCCAGTTCTAAGTTGCTTGGAAGTAGGTACAGAGGAGATGTCAGGGGTAAGTATTTTTACAGAGTGGTGAGTGTGTGGAATGGGCTACTGGTGACGGTGGTGGAGGTGGATATGATAGGGTTTTTACAGAGACTCCTGGACAGGTACATGGAGCTCATAAAAATAGAAGGCTATGGGTAACCCTAGGAAATTTCTAAGGCAATTACAAAGAAAGCACAGCTTTGTGGGCTGAAGGGCCTGTATTGTGCTGTAGGTTTTCTATGTTTCTATGAAACGTAGAGGGAAAAAAATTCAAAAATTGACTCCATAGGTTCCTGGAACATTTCAATGATGGGGCAAATAAGCTTGAGTGGAGTTATGCCCTTTGCTTCAAGAGTTTGATGGTCGAGAGGTAATAACTATTCTTGAACCTGGTGGCGAGAGTCTTGGGGCTCCTGTACATTCCCAAGTGCAGCAGTGAAAAAAGAGCATGAGCTGGGTGGTGGGAGTCCCTAATGATGGATGCTATTTTCCTGCAACAACACTTCATATAGATGTGCTCAATGGTGGGATGGGCTTTAGTGCGATGGCTTAGACTGTATCCACCACCCTTTGCAGGATTCCGTATCAATGTACTCTCCACTGCACATCTATAGAAGTTTTGCAAAGTTTTAGATGTCGTGCTGAATCTTCACAAACTCCGAAGGAAGGAGGGCGCTGGCATGCTTTCTTTGTAATTGCCCTTATGTGCTGGGCCCCAGAGAGTTCCCCTGCAATGTTAACACCAAGGAATTTCAAGTTGCTGACCCTTCTCTGCTGAGAGCTTGCTCATGGATGTCTGGTTTCCTCCTCCTGCTTGTATTTTATATAATTAATTGTATACAAGATTCTGCCTAGTTTGCTTCCCACAATATGCTGAGTATAAGCAAGTTCAGTGTGTTCCCCTGTTGGTTATATTCATATAATTCTGGAATATTCTCTTGGTACTGAATCATTGGTTAACTCTTATCCACAAATTTGAATGGGTATAAAAGAACTGCACCGCAAGGTCAGCACCATCTTGGATTTTAGCTTTCTTCAATTTGTAAACATTTATCATTGTTCATTTCAATCTCTCTTTGCTTTATCAACGTTTAATAAAATGATCATGAAGCAATAAGTTTTATGCCTCTTTCCAGACTTCTGAAAGTACCATCATAGAATCCAACAGAAACTTGTATGAGCTTTGTCCTTAAAAACTCGAGTTATTCATTCCATCAGAACCATCAAGGAGGAAGAACAAACTTCAGATTATGCCAAGCCAAGCAATGCATGCAAAATAAATTATGGTCAAGTTTGCACAATCCTTCACACATTAGATCAAAATTGTCCAAAGCTCTCACGTCCAACGGTGAATGATATTTGACCAGTGGATCTGTTAACACTCTCATTCTCTGTGCTGCCTGAGCCTAGTAGGTGAATGGGAAGGGGAACTCCTGTTCAGTGTGAATCAGACAGAGGGATGACGGGAACAATAGGCAACTAAGCAAGGAAATGTATAATGGGGATCAGTCACCGAGTGATGTGGGTCAGGCAGGGAAACTGAAGGCAGGCTGTGGGAGCTGAAGAAGTACAGGTTGGTAGGTCAGCACATCAGATAGGAGAATGTTTTTGTATTTGAAATAGTGAAAGTGAGAAGCCAGTGTGTAGCCTAAGGGACCCTGAAAGGAAGGTGGCAGGAACTCAAGTGGACCGTGTAAAAAGAGCCAGAGGTAAGCATGGATGGAGGGAGCAGCAGTGGCTGGCTGCTGATTGAAGTGGAAAGAGAGGGCTGAATGGCACTGGTTCACCTCAAGTAAAGAGGTACAGGGCAATGAACTAGGGCATCAGGTTGGATGACATATAAACAGCATGAGAAGACTGAACATGGTAAGAATGAACTTCGAAGGCCCAGATGTTGTGGGTGGTAGGGGAAAGCACAGAGGTAGCAGGAGTTTCCATTGTTGAAATGGCCAGCTGGGAGCAAGCGGGTGGGCCTGCAAGGAAGTTCAGGGTATTGCTCCAACGGACCTGAAAGGCAGGATGTGGCTCAAGCCAATTTGAAAGTGAGATGACGGGGTGTGACTGAAGAAGACTGTATTGTGAATGACATGCAGGTGAATGGGGCAACTGAGCAGGGAAGGCACAATAGGAATCTAATGCTGGAAGTCGACAGAGGAAAGTAAAGAAGTTCGCAATGGACCAGCTCGTGCACCAGTTGAAAATGAAAGTTGTAGTAAAAATGGCAAATAGAGTGTGACTTAAGCTGATGTGAAAGGGAGAATGCAGTTTGGAGTTCTGATGAGCCTATAAGGAAAATGGTATGTTGAAGCTCAAGTGGACGTTATGGAATGAAAAGGGAATCTGGACGAATAGACCGAAGGGTAAACAAATGTCGGAGGCACCATAGTGAATGGCTACTGGGAGCACAAGGTAAATCAGAATTGGATTTAATAGCACCAGCGTATGTCATGAAATTTGTCGTCTTTGTGGCAGCAGTTCAATGCAATACATAATACAGAGAAAACTGAATTAATGTAAATGTGTATGTGTATATATTTACTTTAATTCACAGTTCACTGGTTCAATGTCCATTCAGAAATCAAATAACAGAAAGGAAGAAGTTGTTCCTGAATCGTTGAGTGTGTGCCTTTAGGGTGCTGTACCTCTTCCCTGATGGTAGCAATGAGAACAAGATGACTGGAAGTGGGACACAGAAGGTGATGATCCAGCACAACAGGTTCATTTGCTTTGTAGTGGGAATGGCAGAGGATGTGAAAGGGAGAGGGTAGCATGTGGACAAGGAGGGAAACCAGCCGACTGGACCTCAAGTAGACCTGGGAGGGAGAAGTCATGGTGTTGCCTGGGCATAGCTAGTTAGGGTCTTTACCCTAAAGGATCATGTAGCGGGAGCCAGGAGCAGAGGTTGTCAGAATAAAGGAGCAACTGAACAAACATTGCAGCAGTGATCGGTGGCAACATGAAGTTGGGAGAGCAGGGTGAGTGGGAGGGGCCCGAGCATGGCAGGGTGAAGCACAAATCAATGCGAATAGATAAGAGATTAGAGTAGAGAAGTGAAAGAGCTGTAGAGATATGATGGGCTGAAGGGCCTGTTTTTGTGCTGTATATCATTATTACCATGCACTGTAGATCCTGGAGTTCAACTAGCAGAAAAGAAAGATTTTTACTTTCTATCCTACCAGTTTCTCCAAAATATAAAAAAATTATTAAATCACCCTTAACTATACAAATTAAGAAAAACTAATTTGTGTAATTTTCATCATGATTTAATCCTTGAAATCCTGTTTTGCACTACACTCTCTCCAAGGCTTATATACTATTCCCACATATCACTAGAACTGCCTAAATCAGTTTGTGTATTCTAATTAGAGGCTTCATATAAATGTGCATTAATATCCATATCCTCAAACTACAGTCTTCCACTTAAAAAGACTATTAGTGAATTAATCTTCATGACTGTTTTCTGTAACAAGCTGTAACATTTTAATGATCTATAAATGTATAGATATCTATATCCATAAACCAAGACTTTGGGAGTTCTAAGGTAGAAATTGGATCTATTTTTACACATTTTTCAAGTACAAATTGCACGAAGGAAGTAATTTTATCCTGGGGAGACTGCTGAAGTGATCATTTCCAGGTGAAATTGTCCCCATGGGGATATTAGTCTGAGCACTTCTGTGCACATTTCATCTTATTCCAGCTGACATTTTTCTGGCATGATTCGCACACACAGTGTCATTACATTTCAAGCACCACACTTGTCCTGCCTCACCAACGTATCTTAGAACTCGTAGGAACAATCTGCAGCCTTTGCCGAACATTCAGAGAAAAATGAGCAACATATTGTACCGGCATCACTATTGGAATATCAATTAAAAGGTCTGTACTGCAGAGTGGTATCTGGCACATGGCATCTGGAGGCCTCAATATTCAGTGCCTAGATTAATGGGAGCTGCATCTCCGGTCATCCCTTCACAGGCTGGCATTTTTGCAGCCGTTTTGTACAAATTACAGTTGAGATGAATGCTGTGATTTCTGGCTTTCCACACTGTGTACCTCACAAAGGTATGGAGCAACATAGCATGAAATTTAATCAGGAAAGTTATTTTGCAGTTGTTGGACAGATATGAGAGAGGTTCCCTTTCTCCCCTACCCCGTATCCATGGCAGCCTTTCATGTAGCTGTACTGTGGCTACTTGTTTACTGCCCATTACGCTGCTGGTGTTTAATGCAGCAATGATGGTTCTACATCTCTGGCGGTGTTCAAGTCTTCCTTCGCCATGTTAGTGGCTTCCTCTCAGTTTTCACTACCATCAGTCATACAAGTCCCAGTTGGAGACTCAGGAGTATTAGGACTCAGATGCAGAAGGATTCTTCATTGCTTTTTCCATAACAATTTTATTGTTAGCTCTGTGCTGATCCTCCAAAACTGGAGGACTGATGGACCATTCTCAGTCTGACCTCTAACCTTTGACCTTTTTGTCATAGGTGACCCTATCAAGAGCAAATGCACAAAGGCATAACTCCTGCCAGCATAGCTCTTTGGGTCAATGAGGCATGCAAGCCTCTAAATCACAACAATGTTGTGGTCATCTTGGAGGCCTTCTATGCCTAAGCTCTTGACTGTCTACTGCTGCTTCTGGTGGGCTGGCACAGTACAGAAATAGAGTATAAAAATCATATGGCATTGAAAGAGGCCTTTTGGCCCATCAGATCACACTGACTATGTTACCCAGCAAGCTAGTCCCATCAGCTTGTTTTGGGCCTGTAGCCCTTCAAACCTCTCCTACACAGCATTTATCTAAATGTCTTTTAAATATTGCTAATGTATCTGCCTTATCCACAATTTCTGACAGCTTATTCCAAATGCGTCCCGCTCTTCATACAATGAGGCGACCACTGATGTCCTTTTTAAGTCACTCACCTCTGATCTTAAACCCATGCCCCCTCATTTATAATAGTCCCTCCTTGGGAAAAAAATCTGTGATTATCACCCTGCCTTCACCTTTCATGATCTTGCACACCTCTATTGGGTCACCCCTCATCTCCTATGTTTTAGGGAGTTTGATGGGTGATCTGATAGAAAATCCAAGTGTATGCAACATCTCTTTGTTAAGTAAGCTCCCAAGACCAGGTAACCTGGAAAATCTTTTCCGCACTCTTTTTAGTTTAATAATATATTTCCTGTAATAAAGTGACCAACACTGAACACAACTCTTCAAGTGTGGCCTCACCAGTGTTGTATACAACTTCAACATAACTTCCCAACTGCTATACTCAATGCCCTGATGGTAAAGGCGAGTATGCTAAATGCCACCTACCTTCTGTTCTATAATATTCCCTTAGCTGTTCATCATCATTATCATAACATACTGTGTTTTATGATACAGCTGATCAAGGTCTAACTATGACCATGATTTTTCTACAGAAGACGTTTGCCATTGCCTTCTTTTGGTCAGTGTCCTTGCAGAATGGATGACCCCAGCCATTATCAACCCACTTTGGAGATTGTCTACCCTGTGTCAGTCGTCACATAGCCAGGACTTGTTACGGTTAACACGCCGATCAATCAACTATCCAGCATCTGCTTCCATGGCTTCACATGACCCCGATCGGGGGCTAAGCAGATGCTACAACTTGCCCAAGGGTGACCTGCAGGTTGTCAAAGGTAAGGAGCATCTTACACCTGCTTTGTTAGAGACAAACCTCCACACTGCCACTCACCCTGGACACCACTATTCTCTGTATAATTCTAGCCGTAGTTTGAGCTCCCAAAATACAACACTTCAGATTTAGCAAGATTAAAAACCATTTGATAAACCTCAGTCCATATACCTCGCTGCTCAAGATCCCCCTGACAGTTTTCATAACCTACTCTATTTACAATGCCAGCTATTAGAGTATCATCTGCAAACTTACCAACCATGCTTTGTGGATGCACATCCAAATAATTATCTAAATGACAAACAGAAAAGGTCCCAGCACTGACTTCTGTAGTATGTCAATAGATGTAGGCCTTCAGTCCAAGACCCAACCCTAGACCAATCCCCTCTGCTTCCTAGCACTGAGCCAATTATGGATCCAATCTGGCATCTTGCTTGGATCACAGTGCAATCTTTACTAGAACCAGGGATCATTGCCTCAAGGTTCGGGGGAGTAGACTTAGGACAGAGATAAGGAGGAACTGCTTTTCCTGGAGGAGGGTGTGAATCTGTGGTATTCTCTGCCCAGTGAAGCAGTGGAAGCTACCTCAGTAAATATATTTAAGATGAGGTTGGATAGATTTTTGCAGAGTAAGGGAATTAAGGGTTATGAGGAAAAGCAGGCAGGTGGAAATGAGTCCATGGCCAGATCTGCAATGATCTTATTGAACGGTGGAGCAGGCTCGACAGCCCAGATAACCTACTCCTGCTCCTGTGTCTTATGTTTTTATGTAACCTTTCAAACTAACATGCCGAGAAGGATCTTGTCAAAGTCAATGCAAACAACATCCAATGCCCTACCCTCATTTATCTATCTGGTTATCTATTGAAGAATACCAGATTTGTTAGCGGTGAACTCAAGTAGCTCTTGTGGGAAATGATACACTGTGCAAAATACAATGGTGTTGTTTGTAAATTTTGCTCAACTTTTTAAGGAACCGTATATGAAAACCAATCAATAAGCTTAGATGATCCAAACAAGGCTGGTACAACTGACTGCCAGTTCTTTAAGAGGGATGGTGCTAGCACTGGCTTCCGTTTTCTAGGAATTTCGCTAAGGATAATGACATTTTCCATGAGAGTCTTTGAAAATATGCTAGAGAGGAGGAGCAAGATACAACCTATTAGGGAAACACACCCAGGAAGCAAAAGGGCAGTGACAGGTTAAAGTTTGGAAAACTACCAGACCACCCCTGGGACTTGCAGTATAGGCGATATTTCAGTAATATTTGAGTAATGTTGTAAATATCTTGTTTGATTAAGCATTTGGTTCTTTACATATATACTTCTTACAAATAATCCCTAAGAAAATAAGTGGGATATGTCATTGCACCACCATGTCATATATGCATGTTATCAAAAGACAATCTATCCCAGGCTCCTGTGTTTTTCCTTTTGATTAATTTCAAAAATAACAGTTGTGATGAGAAAGCTTTCAAACAAGTCCAAGGTGAGAAGCTACCTGTTGAAGCACAGCACATTTTTCTTTGGAAGGAGGGAAAGACATTTGTGTTTTAAAACAAAATGCAACATATTTCTTCAGAAGAGGAGAAAAATGGTCAAGTTTAAAAAGAAGTCAGTAAATGGATGGACTTCATGTGTTCATAAACAGTGGATACTGAATGACAATAAATAAAAATAGATTTGGCTGGCTACATCAAAAAATAGACATATTGAATTGCACAAAAGATGACTGGACGATACGTACTGAATGAATTGAGCAGTATTTTAAAACTAGCCAATGAGAAATGAGTGGCAGCTGCTGAGTGCAATAGGTGAAAAGCAGTTTGCTCAGTTGTTTGACTGGTACAACCAAACTGGCCAAAATGAGCTTTGCTCTTATTGTGAATATAATTCAGGAATGTTTAGAACCAAAACTGTCTAACTATTGTCAGTTCAGTGATGTGCTTAACAATGCATTGAGAGCTCGTTTAGTTTGTGGAATCTTACAAGAAAGTATTCAAAAATGGCTCCTAGCTGAGGCATAACTCACATTTAAAAGAGCTGTTGAAGTCACTGTATCAATGGACACAGCGGAGACGCAATTGAGTTGCAGTCAGGAATTAAGATAAGCACAAACAAAATTGCAATGTTTAAACAGAAACCTGCCTGGCCAAACAAATTGTTTTACCATTGTGGCAGGGGCTCATATACACCAGAGCAAAGCAGGTTCAAAGGCAAAACTTGCAGAAAATGCAACAAAGTAGAACACATACAAAGAACATGGTGGGCAGACAAAGATAAATGTACTGCACAGGGAAGAGAAAAAATGCAGTTTCAAAAAGAGCACTAATCTGAATGCTGTTGATAAAGCCTCTGATGAGGAAGAGCATGACATAGGTCTGGATAGCATTGAGATTTGCAATGTGAAAATTAACAAGAGACCAGCAAAATGGCTTACACCAGAAGTGAATGGCAAACTTATTAGTACAGAATTGGACTCTAGTTTGGCTCGATCAATCATTCTGCAAAATCAGTTTGAACAGCATTTGAAAGATACTGAAATAAAGCCTGCAGATATTCTACTTATACTGGAGAAAAGTTTACTCCTGTGGGAATGACATTTGTAACAGTGATATACAGCAATCCACAAGCCACACTGGGCTTGTATGTGATTAAAAACAGGAGAGCAAGCATTATGGGGCCATGACTGGCTGAGACAACTACAAGTTGACCGGAGATTTATCCACCTTTTTTATGCTACATCCCCTGCAAAGGTGAGTGAACCACACCAGACTGGACACAACAAGCCCCTTCACCAAAGGTACTACTCCTTTCTCGCCATCCCATACACCACTGACTAGAGAGCAATTAGTTAAATATTTGAGTTGAGATACATTCTATATTGAGTTGGAGTTTATATCTAAACAGGAAGGAGTGTAGTGTAATCAATATTTCAGTAATATTTGAGTAATATTGTAAATACCTTGATTAAGAACTTTTGTTTATATAATTCATTACCATAATGCCATAAGATATAGCAGCAGAATTAGGCCATTTTCCCATTGAGTCTGCTCCACCATTTCATTATGGCTGATCCATTTTCCCTCTCAGCCGCAATCTCCTGCCTTCTCCCTGTATCCCTTCATGGCCTGACTAATTAGGAATCTATCAACCTCTGCCTTTAAAATACCCAATGACTTGGCCTCCACAGCTGCCTATGGCAATGTATCCCACAAGTTAATTTCTCTCTGGCTAAAGAAATACCTCTCTTACCTTCGTTCTAAATAGACATCCCTCTGTTCTGATGTCATATCCTCTGGTCTTAGACTCCCTCACCAGAGGAAACATCCTCTCCAAATCCACTTTGTTGAGGCCTTTCAACATTTGATAGGTTTCCATGAGATGACTCATCATTCTTCTGAAATCTAGTGAGTACATGCCGAGAGCCATCATAACCTCTTCATATAATGAGTCTTTCAATCATGGAATCATTTTGTGAACCTCCTTTGAACCCTCTCCCATGTCAGCACAACCTTTCTTAGATAAGAGACCCAAATCTGCTCACTATGCTCCAAGTGAGGCCTCAGCAGTGCTTTATAAAGTCTCAACATTACGTTCCTGCTTTTATATTCTAGTCCACTCGAAATGAATGCGAACATTGCATTTGCTTTCCTCACCACCAACTTAACCTGAAAATAATTGTTTAGGAAATTCTGCACAAGGACTCCCAGGTCCCTTTGCATCTCAGATTTTTATAATTTTCTCTGATAAGAATATAAGAAATGGGAGCAGGAATAGGCTCTCAGGCCCATGGAGCCTACTCTGTCATTCAATAGGATCATGGCCGATCTCTCCATGGAGTCATCCCACCTACTTGCCTTTTCCCCATAGCCCTTAATTCCCCTATAATGCAAAAATCTATCCAACTTTTTCTTAAATATATATACTCCATTTAGAAAATAGTCTATCCTTTTATTTCTTCTACCAAAGTGCATGACCATTCACTTCCCAACACTGTATTCCGTCTGCCACTTCTTTGCCCATTCTCTTAATCTGTCTAAGTCCTTCTGTAGCCTCTCTGCTTCCTCCAAAATACCTGCCCTTCCACATATCTACATATTGTCTGCAAACTGGGCCAAAAAACCAACAATTCTGTGATCCAAGTCATTGACATACAACACAAAAAGAAGCAGTTTCAACACAGACTCCTATGAACCATTAGTCACTGGCAGGCAACCAGAAAAGGCTCCCTTTATTCTCACTCTGTTCCTCCTGCCTATCAGCCGATGCTTTATCCATGCTAGTACCTTATAGTATTACCCTGGGCTCTTAACTTGTTCGGCAGTCTCATGTGTGGCATCTTGTTAAAGGCCTTCTGAAAAGCCAACTACACAACATCCACCAATTCTCCTTAGTCTATCCTGCTTGGTATTTTTTCAAAGATTTCCAATAGGTTTATCAGCAAAATTTTCCCTTAATGATACCATACTGACAACGGCCTATTTTATCAAGTACCCAATACCACATCCTTGGTAATCATCTCCAACATCTTCCAAACCACTGAGGTCAGACTAACAAGCCTAAAGCTTCTTTTCTTCTGACTCTCTCTCTTTGTGAAGAGTGGAGTGACATTTGCTATTTTCCATTCCACTTGAGCCATGTCAGATTCAATTGATTCTTGAAAGATCATTAATGTTGCCCCCACAATCTCTTCAGCCATCTCTTTCAGAAACCTGGGATGTATACCATCTGGTTCTGGTGACTATCTAGCTTCAGACTTGTCAGCTTCCCAAAAACCTTCTCCCTAGTAATGGCAACATCACAAACCTCTGCACCCTGACCCTCTCAAACTTTGGGAATACTGCTGGAGTCTTTTACAGTGAAGGCAGATGCAAAATACTTATTCAGTTGGTCTGCCATTTCTTTGTCCTCAAATATTCTCTCTCTGACATAATTTTCCAGCAGTCTGATATCCACTCTTGCCTCTCTTTTACATTTCATGTATCTGAAGAAACCTTTGGTATGCTCTTTAATATTATTGACCATCTTACCTTCATATTCCATGATTTCCTTCTTTATGACTTTTTAGTTGTCTTCTGTTGGTTTTTAAATGCTTCCCAATGCTCTAACTTCCCACCAATATTTGCTTTATTATATGCCCTTTCTTTGGCTTTTATGTTGGCTTTGACTTCTCTTGCCAGCCACGACTGCATCATACTATCTTTAAAATACTTATTCATTGGGATGCATCTATCCTGTGTCTTCTGAATTGCTTCCAGAAACTTCAGCCATTGCTGCTCTGCCATCTTCCCTGCTCATATTCCCTTTCAATTAATTTTTGCCAGCTCCCCTGTATTACTTCTGTAATTCCCTTTACTGATACGTCTAACTTTAGCCTTTCCTTCACAATTTGCAGGGTGAATACTATTATATTATGATCACGGTCCCCTAAGGGTTCCTTTATCTTAAGCTCTTTAATCAATTTGAGTGCACTGCACAACACCCAATCCAGAATGGCTGATCCCCTAAAAAGCCACCTCTTGGGCATTCTAGAGATTCTCCGTCTTGCAGTCTAGCACCAACCTGATTTCCCCATCTACCTGTATACCGAAATTCCCCATGACGATTGGAACATTGCCTTTTTGGCATACATTTTCTATCTCTCATTGTATTTTCTAGACCACAACTTTACTACAGTTTGGGGGTCTGTATAGAACTCCCATCGGTAACTTTTTACTCTTGAAGTTCCTTAGTTATACCCACAACAATTCAACACTTTTGACCCGATGTCACCCTGATTTCATTTCTTACCAGCTGAGCCATGCCACCTCTCTGCCTCCCTGCCTGTGCTTTTGCTACAATGTGTTTCCTTGGACATTAAGCTCCCAGCTAATAATAATCTTTCAGCCACGATTCAGTGATACCCACAGCCTTATACATGACAATTTGTAATTGTGCTACAAGTTCATCTACCTTATTCCGTATACTGTGCACATTCAAATATAACACCTTTAGTCCTATGTCCACCCTTTTTGATTTTGTCCACCTTTTACATTGCGGTTCATCCAGTTGACTACAATTTTGCTTTATTATCAGCCTCTCCTTGCTAGCGGTATCACTGTTCACTGCCTACGTTTGTAAACCAACTACCCCATCTTGAGCCCTATCATTCCGGTTCCCATCCCCTGCCAAATTAGTGTAAATCCTTCTGAACAGCTCTAGTAAATGTGGCCTTAAGGATATTAGAACCCACACATGAGGAAATCTGCAGATGCTGGAAATTCAAACAACACACATAAAATGCTGGTGGAACACAGCAGGCCAGGCAGCATCTATAGGAGAAGCACTGTCGATGTTTCGGGCTGAGACCCCCTTGATATTAGACCCCCTTGGGTTCCGGTGTAACCCATACCTTTTGTACAGGTCGTACCTTCCCTAAAAGAGATTGCAATGTTCCAGAAACCTGAAGCCCTACCCCCTGCACCTGTTCCTCAGCCACATATTAATCTGACAAATTATCCTGTTCTTCGCCTCACTGGTGACAATCCAGAGATTACTGCCTTGAAGGTCTTTTTTTAGCTTTCTACCTAGCTTCCTAAAATTTCTCTTTTGAACCTCCTCACCTTTCATACCTATGTTATTGGTGCCAATATGTACCAAAACATCTGGTTGCACACCCTCACCCTTGAGAAAGCCATGGATCCAATCTGAGATGTCCTTGACCCCAGCAGCTAGGAGGCAACATACCATCTGGGTGTCTCTTTGACTATGGGGTCTCCTATCACCACCGCCGTCCTCTTCAATTCTCTTCTCTTCTGAGCCACAGGGACAACCTCTGCCAGAAGTGCACTATATAAGAAGTACGTGAATGACAAATGTCATTACCCTACGACGTCATATGTGCGCGCCTCGCCAAAAGTACAACTAAGTAGACAAGCTATTCCATCTCCTGTGTTTTTCTTTTGATTAATTTCTTGAGTTACAAAACGTAACAGGACTGACTCACTGATAAAGGAGGCGTGCCAGAAAGAAGGTAAGTGACATTACTGTTGCTGCACTGCATGCCGTGTGGTGGGGAAAGATTGTTCAGAAATTGGAGCGAGCAGCAGCTACTAAATTTAGCTAGAGTGCCTATGAGTTTTGCACAGAGCTATATTTGTCAACATCAAGCAGAGAGTAAGTTTGTAAATCTGACTGGAGCAAGGGGTGTTGGGAATGGCGAGGAAGGAGTGCTGTGGGAGGGGTGTGGGACAGGTGGCAGAGAAAGAGTGGTGGAGTGGGGACATGCCCTGCCCTGAGACACCAGGCAAGGCTGTTTGATTTCAAGCAATTGGTTTATTGATCATTACTGAATGTCTCTCTGGTTCTTCCCACTCCTTCCCTCTCCCTTCCCCTTTCCCCCTCTATCCCTCTCCCTGCCCCCTTCCTACTCTCAGCCCACAACAGACACCTATATCAGAATCAGGTTTATCATTACTCATACCTATCATAAAATTTGCTTTTTTGTGGCAGAAGAATAGGGCAATACATAAAATTAATACAGAACTGTGCAAAAGTTTTAGGTACCCTAGCTATAGATATGTGCTTTTGCATAGCATTGTGTAAGTTAACAGCAAACGGAAGTCCAGTTGGACCGCTCTCAAGGAAGATGACCAGGGCACCCTGACTGTGTACACAATTTCCAGAGCTCCGCTGTGGAAATCAAGACTGTTTTTGCCAGTTACTAAATTTTTGGGGTAGAAGGGAAACAGATGCAGATGGCATTATTGGGCACTGGTGCTGAGTACTGTTGGATTCCAGGGGGCCCAAAGCCTATAAGGGAAATGTGAGGTGGGAAGAGGGATCTGGAGGAGAAATGACACTAGTGACAGAAGTGTAGGTAGCGTCAGTGGTGAATAATGTGAGCCTGGAGTCTAATGTGAATACCGGTGTTCCAGCTGCCCAACATGATTTTGGGAATGATTACCTCAAGAGTATGATTGCTCAGACAAATGCAGGAAAGCCTATGCTCCAATTCTTAATGATGGAAAGGGCCTGATGGGAGCAGTTGCAGGTTACTTCACCAAACAGGTGGCTTTTCAAAAACACTACAGAATCCAAGGAGCGGGGGAAATACAAAGAAATTATGGAAACTGTCAGGGCATTGGAATCACACGGGTGGTAAGAACAGCCACATCACAGTGCAACTACTCAGTACAGCCAGTAAGGAAGTTGGATGGGAGCTGGTGCAAGACCATTAACTGCTGGCAGTTGAACAAGCAGGCACCAATGCTAGCCTCAGCAATGCCAACCAGATATTACTCTGATGAAAACATGTCTGAGAATGGAAGTGAGTGGCATGAATGACTGACCTGTCTGATGCCTTTTTCTTCACTCTTTGAGACGTGAGTTTTCAGAATCATTTGGGAGGGAAAACAGTGCACATTTACCAGACTTCCACATGGGTACACAGCCCAACCCTCAGTGGTCTGGAACCTGGAGCAATGTCCCATCTTGCCCAAAATACAGGCTGCACTTCTCATGGATGATATTTTATTGTGGAGACACAGAGAAGAAGTGGTTTAGGCCCTCTAAAGGAACACGTAACACATTATGGATGGGCCATCAACCCTAGAATGGAGCAGGTCAGTGGTTGGACATTAGCTGGGGCTCAGGTCAGGGAACCATACCAGACGTAGCCAAGAATAATATACTTAATGCTGTGACTGCCAGCAGTAAGATAGAAGTGCAGAAATCTTTTGGTTTGTTTGGTTTCTGACAACAGCACAAATCCTCCCTAACAATCCTGCTCTGGCTTCCATATGCTACAGATAGGAAGGGAGCTAAATTTGAATGGGGGCCTGAATAACAAAAAACCTCCCAGGAGGAAAAGCATTTGATGGTCCAGACCCTGTCACTCGCACTGTGAGGGACTGATATGCCATTTGAATTACAGGTGTTGGGCCCACCTCCTTATTCTAGTTTCTGCTTCCATTTATTTCCATTCCGATGAAGGGTCTCAGCTTGAAACAGCGACTGTGCATTTCTTTCCACAGATGCTGGCTCATCAGCATCTTATGCGATGGTGCAGGAAAATGAAACCTTTGTGGCCTGTGGCAGAAACATGGTACCATCCCCATGTCACTGGGGTCAAGGAAAGAATCCAACCCCATGACCTGGTGCAGACTGCCTGAGAAAGAGCTTCCCGCCTGCTCCTGGGGTAAGATCGGCTCAGACCTCGATTCTAATGTGGAAATGGTACACATCGGAGAGAGCACAGGAAAGACCTATGGAGGAGAGTGAATAATTGACACTTCAGGCCAAGACCTTTCATCAGGAATGGGAAGGAAAGGAGCAGAAGACCCCTCCTTTCCAGGTCTAATGAAGAGTTTGGCGGGGAACTTTAACTGTTCACTTTCTTCCTTAGACCCTGACTGACCTTTTGTGTTTCTCTAGCATTTTGTGTGTGTTGATCCAGATTTCTAGCATCTGCAGTCTCTCTTGCGTTTTCAGTTCACTGCTGTCCTTGTTTAACCCTTTGTTCTTTCAGCAAAGAATGACAGGACCTAATCAAAACTTACTGTCATTGTGTGTCCAGTATGAGTGATTGCTTGATGATGTTGAACCTACACCATTACATATTAAAACAGCTTGCTCTCCAAATCGTATTGCCCTGGCTTCCCTATAACATAGACAACTACAAGGCAATATCAATGGAGGGTCTAACTCAGATATTAAAACCAAATGTTTAGTTATTTTATCTGTAGCTGAGTGCTAGAGGAATACCAATGTATTTCTTAAAATGGTTTCTTTCCTCATTACTGATTTTGTGAGGTGTAATTAGTGGTGAAGTTTGTTACATTATGAGTTTACTATGTTACCAAAGTCACTTGCAAATTTCTACAGATGTACTGCGGAGAGCATTGTAACTGGTTGCCTCACTATTCGGTATGGAGGGGCCACTACACAGGCTGAAAAAAAATCTGCAGAGGGCTGCAAACTTAGCCAGCTCCATCATGGACACTAGCCTCCAAGCATCGAGGGCATCTTTAAAAGGTGTTGCCTCAAAAAGGTGACATCATTTATTAAGCACCCCTATCATCCATGAAATGCTCACTTCTCATTGCTACCATCAGAAAGAAAATATAATACACGCACTCAATGTTTTAGAGAAAGCTTCTCCCCCTGTACCACCAGATTTCTCAGTAGACTATGAACCAACCCATGAACACCACCTCACTGTTTTTGCTCCCTATTTGCACTAGTTATTTAATTTTTTATATATATATATATCTTGTAATTTATACTTTGTTTTTATATGTTGAGCTACCCTGCTACCGTAAAACAACAAATTTCACGACATTGGACATGATATAAAAACTGATTCTGACAGTGTAAATGTCAGCATCTCACTTTACCGAAGAACAGATCTACTGAACAGAGGGTGCCGATATTGCTGGTGAATGCCGATGATTCCCAGCAGAGCTACTGCATTTATCAGTTTAATTGGAAGCAAATATGAGATTCGTGCACTGACAATGTGAGGAACAGAATTTGCAAACTCTGATGCTCGATCTGTCTGTCCACTCCCCTCCACTGCTGTGCCCCACACAGTTCATCTTGCAGAGTGCCATGATTCTACTTGTGAGATCCTATGCCCAGTTAGACCTGGCATAAAATCTGCTAAACCAATAATTCCAATGAGGTCAGTATGGCTATGAACATAAAGCAAAAATAGGAAGCATATTCTTCTTTTAAAAATTGCCCTTGATGTTTCTAATTGTCAACTTTTTGGGCTTTTATTGATTTTTATAATTTTTACATCTCTAAATATGTGGACATATACAAATTTTTAAATGAGATTCTGTTTTAAGTCTATGCAAATCTGGGGTTGGGTCTTCATTGGTTGACATGTTTTAGGCCCAGGGCATCCTTGGCACACAAATGGAGACCCTCTGCTACTGAGACAACACTGTTGGCCTCTGGGGATCTTTGGGTCAGCAGGGCAGGCCCTTCGCATTTGACTGTGGTAAGGATGGGAATCTGGAGACTGAAGCACTGATTTTGAGCAGCTAGCCATGGCTGGGCTGTGACCTCCCTTGGTAGCTCAGTAAATTTATCCAATTAAATAAAAACCTGAGGAAAATCACCACTACTCCTTGTGTGTGAAGAGGTGGATTAATTAACAAGCATTAGTTGGTTTCCATCTAGGTAGCCTCCAACCGATGGCATGAATTTCAATTTCTCCTTCTGTTAAAATAAAATACCTTCCTCCTCCACTTTTCTATTCTCCATTCTGGCATTTCCTCTTCCAGACCTAGCCATCACCTCCTCCTGGATTACTTCCTCCTACCATTTCTCCTATGGTCCACTCTCCTTTTCTATCAGATTCCTCCTTTATCTTTTTTTATCCAGCTGGCTTCTTTATCCTTCTAGCTATCCTCCTTCCCTTCCCCCACCTTTTTATTCTGGTGTCTTATGGTTCTTTTCCAGTCCTGAAGAAGGCTCTCTGCCCAAAGAGTCACCTAGTTTATTCATTTCCATAGATGCTGCCTGACTTGCGAGTTCCTCCAGCATTTTGTGCTTGTTGCTTTGGGCCACCAGCAACTGCAGTCCTTCTGTTGTTTATTGTTGGTTTCTGATGTTTCTCCTTTCTGATTCAGTGGAAATATCAACCATAGCTAACTTTCTGATTATTGACCACCAATATACTTGTCAATATGTTTGAATCCGTAAAAGGAATGAATCAGGTTAGCCTGTGTACCTCCAGACAATTAGTCAACTAGTATCTTAGCCCTCACTATCAATGCTGAGATGTGAACATTTTGGTTAAGGTATCGGGGAATGAGGAATGGAATTACATCAATTAAATATTGACCAAATGAAAAAAAGTTGCATGCTGGAAGAAAAGAACAGAAGATATTAAGCTGAGTAATGTTCCTTTCTTGCTAGAAATAAACAAGTGGGTCGGGGGTGAGGGGGAAAACTTCAGAAACAAAATGCTCTGCTGGTTGGAGATCTCAGCTGTTCTTGACAGAAGGACATTCTGAATAAATGAGGATGTATGTTGGTTGCATACCTCCTCTGTTTAATACAATTCAGCTATAACCTCTCAGCTTGTGTGACAGCAAAATAAATGACCAGGTGGAAGAAGAGCAGTATCATAGATACCGTTTTATGATTTAAGTTATTTATTAAAGATTTCTCTAAAAGTGTTTTCATGCATTTTATTACTTTAAAGTTGACTCAGTTTTCCTTAATTTTGTGCATCTCCTTATGCATAAGTTACACAGCTGCAATGTATTTAACTGATGTAATATATTTGCATTCAGAGGATAAGTTTTACATGCTTACTTATAAAAAGAACTCATATTTTTCTGTAATCAGGAAGCACACTTGGACTGTATGTGTCAATAAATACTATAATTATCTAATGTACTTATTTAGCTGTTTGAGAGATTTAAATAAATTATTAAGTTTTTTATATTTTATACCTTTAATGCACATAATAATGAATTTTTGTAGTCCAGCCATTTTGAATTCTCTGTTTGTATTAAAAATAATTAAACAAAGTTCAGTGCACAAGATTATTGAGCATAAAAGTGACTGAAATTTAACCCAGAAATACATGTATGCATAAAAGGCCCAATAACAAAATTCACTGTGGATGCATTTTCCAGATAAAATGTGGGCAATGCTTAAAATTGCAAAACTTGCGCATTAGCCAGATCTATGTCAACTTCAGAATTCTCATGTGAAGATCACACGTAATTCTTGTGTCTTTCAAGTACTGTATTTCTTCTAATAAACCAATATGTATATATAGTACAGGAAAGTGGAAGGGCAGGATCTCACCCACCCTGCTCATGGACTACTTGTCCCACTGGAGGAGGCTATGTAACTACCAGATTTAAAAAGTTACTTTCTCCAAGCAGTAAGGTTGATCAACACCTCCACCCACTAGCCCACCCTTTGACATCCCCTACCACCACTACTTTATCATTTCTTGTCAGACACTCCTGTACATAACTTTGGTGGACATACACTCAATGTATGTAAGCTACCTTACATATTGATGTATATTATGATTTTTTATTAGTATTATCATGTTCTTTATCTTAATTGTAGATTTTGTGCTGCATCAGATTTGGAGTAAGACTTTTTTATTCTCCTTAATATTTGTCTACTGGAAATGATATTAAACGATCCTGGAAGTTAAACATGTTTGCCTAGGATGCACTGTGGTCTTTGTTTGAAAAACCTGAAGACTGAGGTGCCATGAGCGATGCTACAGTAAATATTAGTGTTTTTTGAACCAAGAGTTATGATGAAAACAGAAGCAAAACCTAAAGAACAGGAAGATCTCGGCAGCTGGTGTATTTGTAAATTAAAGTTTTCTCAAATTAGCATAATAATAAAATGTGAATAAATAGCTTTAATTGAGCAAGGACAAGTGTACTGCTGAAAAGCAAATGTTATTTTGATCATTGATTTAAAAAAATCAAAACTATTGTCAACAGTAGTTTTTGCACTTGGTTGGTTTCAAATAAGTTATTAGTAGAAATCATTATGTGAAATGGCTGACAGATGAAAAGGCTCCACTTTGTAAATGTCTGTTGTGATTCAGTACATTCCTATTGGTGTATCCTTTTTAACTTAAAAATGCATGAAATACAGCCACACAGTGAAATGTTTCTGTGATGGTTTATTGAAGGATGCACAACAAAGGGAGGACCAAGTATTTGATTTGTATGTTGCTTTCTTCGTGTCTTCTACTTTATTCTCAGTTTTTTATATGTTATTGACACATACACAGTCTTTTATAAAGAAGCAGTTTTACAGGACCACATTTCCAAAAACACACTATATTTATACATTAAAATGTATTCAACCAATTTTTACAATCCTATATTATGTTTTGGCTAATTGATGAAACTACCTTGCAATACTTTTTAACTGCCCCCCCTCAAAAAAAAACCCTATAGGAACTGTGTTCATGAACTAATGTGCAAATTTAACATTTAGGAATTTATTCATTCTTGTATAGGGAGCTGCAGTCAAAATACAAATATGCTGTTCAGCCTTAGGTGATTGTTTCAGACAAAGTTTAGTTTTTATATCTGCATATTATATTAATTTTCTTCTTGCTATGAGGACTGTTTAGAACAGACTCTTCATTCTATGAATGCTTATCATGCAATCCCAGTCTCAGATGCTCCCTTTGAGGTAGCAGCTGCACTAAACCAGATATGCCTGTCTTAAACAGTTACTATCATTATTAATCCATGACATTGACTATGTTATAAATAAGTTACATACAGAATGACAAGTCTTCACCTATCATGCCATGGTTATTTTGTTAACCAGATGAATAATAAGGGGTTTCACTGTGATAATTGTAATCAGGACAAACTTTTTGCACAAGTTTATAGTCTACACTGTAGAAAGCTATATATATGCATATAACCTTGAATGGTTTGGAACACAACCAAGAAACATGACTTTGGGTCTGCTCCTGATAACATATCTTTGAAGGATCATAATTACACAGCGCAGTCTTCTTTGCCCTGTCTGTTTTCTCATACTCGATTCGACAGTTGAATGTTTTGGACTCCTTGGTTTCCAGCGTTGACTGCTGAGAGAAGTCAAATTCCACAACCTTGGATGGTGGAACCAGGCTTACAGACACATTGCCGAGACCAGTTGAGTTGTGCCTGAAGTACACACTGAAAGTCCCATTCCCATGGTCAACTATCTTCCCAGTAATGAGAAGATTCAGTTTAACAGTTTTGATGTTAGAATGGAAGTCACCCCAGCCGAACATTTTTTTGAACTTTCCTGTTTTAACAATGGGTCTGCGTTTGGTCCGTGAATGAGATTCTCGACTATCTGTTAGGTTGTTTAACCATGCCCATAAGTCATCAGAAATTTTTATCCGTGGGGTATGAGTGATGTCCAATTTCGCCTTTGGAATCTCCTTCACAAACAGCCGCAAAGGATTTACTCTCTGCGGAATAGCCAAATTATTAGCAAATGTTGGACCGGTTGCCTTGTCTTGTAATTCCAAGAGTTCCAGTCTTCCTCCTAACCGATTCTCATGGGAACTGATCTAGAATAAAATAAAACAAAGGATTAATAGACAGGTACAGTAGGTGTAAATTATCTCTACAAAGTCAAACTATACTGTCAGGTGCTGTAGTGTTCTTGCACAGGTGTAAAAACTCTGAACTAAACACCAAGTGTAAACCAGTCAATGAGGCGCGATCCCAGTAAGATTAACCATTTACTGTTCACTCTTCCACATTAACGTATGGTGAAAACTGTTGATAAAACTTATATCTTATGAACTTACGGCGTTGCTTCTCTGATGTTTCTAGTGCGTAGAAAGAAAACTTTTCTCGCGCCGATCCTGCACACACAAACCCCCTCCTTCCCGTTTCTCCAAACCAGTATTTTCCCACAAGACGTGGCAAAACTGGGTGTGACGTCATCGCATGCCGCGATATATCACAGACAACGAATTTACTTTCTACAACCTTAACTTTAACTAGAAAATGATTACAAACGAACTACTAAAGCAAAAATATAATAAACTAAATGAATACCTTAAGGCAACACACTCCCCGCCTGACCTTCGTAAGGTCACAATGAACATAATACAAACTTCAGTCTCTAAATCAGTCCTTAGGTAGGAGTAGAACAACTTCTGCAACTGGCCTTTGGTAAGTTTTCACAACACCTTGGTCAGAAGTTTTCAACTCAACCTTCCTGACATGTCCATCCCTACCAGGGAATGCGGCAGCGATTCTGGCCACTGGCCAGCTGTTGCGGGCGATTTGGTTGTCCCTGAGCAGGACTAAATCTCCAACTTGAAGATTCCTGCGAGGTTCTGTCCACTTTTGTCTGTGTTGTGTTACGCCTGCAGCCCCCTCCTTTGTGAGAATCGCAAGATCACTATTGGGTTGGGTCAGGAGACCCAGGAAATGAGAGAGACAGACGAGTGGAATGTCTCATTCCCCCGGTGATATAAAGCTACGGGACACGGCCATTGTCTCTTGGAGACGAACTTGTGGATTGAAATACTGTGCTACGTGGAAGCCCTCAGGCAAAGTGGGCTGGTTGAGGGAGGGATTGCATCACCCCCAACCTGATTGACATCTACGACCCTGTGAGTCAGGATAAAAGAGCCCCTCAGGCGCATCAGAAGAAACACTAGCGATCCCATAATAGCGGAAGCCATTGGAAGGAGGCCACGTGCATTTGGTTCTGTTTGCCTGGAACTGGTGGCTTGTACCACGGAAAACAGCTTTTAACTAACAACGGGGAAACCAACTCCCCACAACTCAAAGGATTGGCATCATAAAAGACCTGGGCAAGTTTAACCCGCCTCTCTCTAAACCCAAAAACGCTGCAGCTTGAACGAACTAACAGTGATTTTTATATTTCCATCGGACAATACATTATCCTCTAGACAACGATAGAGCTATTTCTTATTGATTATTATTATACCCGCGCTTTCAGATTTAGTATTGACGACGTATATTATCTGTATGTTTGCATTAATCTTATTTTTGTGCCCCTTTATCAATAAATACAGTTAAAAATAGTACCATCAGACTTCAATGAACCTCTCTATCTTTGCTGGAAGTGACCCAGTTACAGGGTTTCGTAACAAAAGTGGAGTTCTCATCTCGGGATTTGACACCAAATTAGGAGGCCAGTAAATCGGGCTTGTAAGTCCAAAACTTGGATCTGGTTACGCGGGTAGCCAGACGGGAAACCAGCAAAGATGGACGTGGGTGAATTTATAGAAAACCCGACTCTGGAGGCACTAGAGGCGGCCACCAAATCAGACTTGATAAGTTTGGCAAAGGGGTTAAACCTTGCAGAGGTGTGGTTGTCAATGAAAAAGCAGGAGGTGTGAAGGGCAATAACTCAGTATTATATTGGGAAGAATGTGTTTACAGCTGAGGTATTGGAAAATACCCCTGAAAAGATACAAGCTAGTGGGACGGGTCAGTTAGAGTTGGAGAAATTAAAGTTGGAACATGCAATTAAGTTAAAGCAGCTGGAGGCAGCTGAGAAGGAGAATGAAAGGGCCGAGAGAGAGAAAGAGAGGGAGCGTGCGCTCCAGCTAAATGAGTTAGAGGTGAAACGGGAGCAGGAAAGAGCTGAGAAACAAAGAGAGCATGAACTTCGGTTAAAACAGCTGGAAGCAGCTGAGAAAGAGAGAGCTGAGAAGGAGAGGGAGGCAGAGAAACAGAGGAAACATGACTTGGAGATGGAGAAGTTACGGCAAGAGCCACGAGTTCCGGGGTCAGACCGAGAGGAGCGGTTCAATGTTAGTCGAGAGTTGAGGTAGTACCTCCATTCGAGGAGACGGATGTTGATAGTTATTTCTTGCTTTTTGAAAAGGTGGCAGTGAATCAGAAGTGGCCCAGTGGGTGGCGCTTTTACAAAGTGTGTTAAAAGGGAAGGCACAGCATATATGGCATTGGCCATGGAGGAAGGAGAGGAGAAGAGTTATGACAAAGTAAAGGCGGCCATTCTCCGGAGTTATGAGCTAGTACCTGAGGCGTATAGACAAAAGTTTAGAAATTTAAAGAAAGGGTGGAATCAGACGTATACCGAGTTTGCCTATGAGAAGGGGGTGCTCATGGACTGTTGGTGCACAGCAGAGATAGTGGGGTTGGATTACTGGCATCTCAGGGAGTTAATTCTGATTGAGGAATTTAAAGGTTGTGTTTCGTAGGATATCCGGATGTATTTGAATGAGAAGCCGAACAAGTCCATCTCCGAATTTGCTAGGTTCGCAGATGAATATGCCCTAACCCACAAGACAAAGTTTTCTTCGAATAAAAGTTCCCAGAGAGACCATGGGAACGATCGAGAAAGTCCGCCGGATGAGGCAGAGGTCCTGCCAGGAGCTACTGGTAAGGTTGAGGGGGAAAGGCCAGACGGCCAGAGATTTCCGGGCTTGACCTGTTTTAATTGTGGAAAGGGGGGGCATACTGCATCTCGGTGCGTTGCTCCGAGGAAAGAGACAGGAATAGGGAAAGCAGCAGTCCCTATCGGATGTGGCGTGGTAATCAGTAAACCGACAAGAGAGCCCCGGGTAGACAGAGTACGAGAAGGGTCTAAGACTTGTCTATCACACGGAACTGTGTCTGTGAGGGAGGGAGACATACCAGTTCCCGTATGGATCTGGACAGACACGGGGGTTGAGCTGTCGTTGATCAGCGGTAAGGTACTAGATTTTGGTCGCAAGACGAGAATGGTAGCTGTGAAAGGAATAGGCAAAGGGACAGAAATGGTGCCCTTACATAAGGACATTATGGATTGTGAGCTGGTATCTGGACCAGTTGAAATAGGGGTGCGATCAGAGTTCCCGAGAACTGACGTGGACGTCCTTCTCGGTAACGATTTATCAGGTGGTAAGGTTTGGGCAGCCATGACGATGGGCAGCCATGATGATGGCCAGCCGACCGGTGAGTGTTGTGGCCCCGCCCCTAGATTGCAAGATCTACCCCGCATGCACGGTCACTCGCAGCATGTCGAGAGAGGCAGCTGAGAACGAGAGCAGTTTAAATCCGGCCAGTTTCGATTTGGCCAAGATGTTTCTACTGACCCTGTACCATGAGGGTTTAGAGGGTGGTAAAATGAAGAGTAGTAAAGTGAAAGAGGGTAAGGGAGAGGAGGTAGACCCGCCCTTAGCGAGGAGAAAAGCTTTAGAGGCAGAAGATAAAGATGAGAAACAGCTAGAGCTGTTAAAAGGTCCAGGGTTGGACCTGGATGATCTGTCTGGGTTGGCAGAACTGTTTGAAGAAATTGAAAATGCTAGAGGTGTTCCCGATAATGAAATGAGGGCAGTCCTAGATGAAAAGGATGCCATTACCTTGAAGAGGTCTGCTGGGTTGGCAGATGAGGTTGTTTCAGCCCGTGGGGTTGAGTTTACTCTGGAAGGGAGTTGCCCAGAGAGTAGCTGGGAGAATCAGGGGAATTTAGAATTTGGACCGGGTACGGGTATTGAAAGCCTGAAAGAGGCAAATGTCCAGTTTGAGTGTGTCCAAGATGGGGATGCACGTGGTACTGAACCTAGTAACGGAGCTCAGAAAAAGTCTGGGGTATTTGATTCAGTTGAAGGGGACGGCCGCCCTTGTGGGTCAGATAGACTTGGTTCAGTGAAGAAAGGGTTAACCTTGGTAATAGTGGGAAGTGAGAGTTCCCAGGTGTTTGTGCTCGAAGGTGTGTTAAAAGTTAATGCGGAGCTCAAAAATGGGGAGATAAATATTATTATTGAAGTAAATGGGAAATATGTAGTTCCCGAATCGAATGAAGAAATTTTAAAACCTGCGGATCGCTTACAGATTAAGTCGGGAGATGACGGGGGGCCCCCTGTGCTATTGTTATTCCAGAGTGTGGTGTGAAAAGGCAGAATTTGAAATGCTGCTTGAACAAAGAGTTCGAACTGAAAACACATAGCCTGAAGGGTCCTGACGAGAGGGCTAGCCACCTGTGTAAAATTAAAGAATTGGGTGGAAATTCAGAAGATGGTCTAAGTTTGGGACACGGTGTTGATAAAATATCCCCTATGAAAGAGGCAGGCGAGAGTTTATTTCGCCAAGGTACCCAAGCTCCCCCGGTGGGAACTAGCCAGAAAAGAGGCGAGGGTTAATGGGGACGCCAGTTTTAAATAGCAAAAGCCAGTTGTACAGGATTTCGACAAAGCATGTGAATAATAAAGACAACCCCACAGAAGCCTGCCTGTTAAGTTTGAAAACAACAGAAAGATTAGTATTTGCATGAACTTTTGTAGATACACGTAAGCTAAGATCACAACTCCTTAGTTTTTTAGCTGAAGGAAAGAAATAAAAATAGGTGGTTATTAAATTGAAGTCTGATGCTACAAGATCTTAGTAAGGTACAAGATGTTAAGATATTAAAGGAAGTGACACTATAATCGTTAACTGTTTGGATGCTGAATTGAATGTATAACTGTATTACTCTGTAATGAAAAGGAAAAGCTTTTGTATTGTGTTAGATTCTACAATCCTGTAAGACTCAGTACTACTTCACTTTAACCGCTTGTGAAAACGCATTGAAGAAAGGGGGTGTTATGCCTGCAGCCCCCTCCTTTGTGAGAATTGCAAGATCACTATTGAGTTGGGTCAGGAGACCCAGGAAATGAGAGAGAGACGTGCGGAATGTCTTGTTTCCCCCCCCGGCGATATAAAGCTACGGGAAACGGCCATTGTCTCTTGGAAACGAACTTGTGTATTGCAATACTCTGCTACGTGGAAGCCCTCAGGCAAAGTAGGCTGGTTGAGGGAGGGATTGCCTCACCCCAACCTGATTGACATCTGAGACCCTGTGAGTCAGGATAAAAGAGGGTCTGTGGAAACAGCCCCTCAGACGCACCAGAAGAAACGTTAGCGATCCCGTAATAGCGGAAGCCATTGGAAGGAGGCCACGTGCGTTCGGTTCCTTTTGCCTGGAACTGGTGGCTTGTACCACGGAAAACGGCTTTCAGCTAACAACGGGGAAACCAACTCCCCACAACTCAAAGGATTGGCATCATAAAAGACCTGGGCAAGTTTAAACCGCCTCTCTCTAAAACCCAAAAATGCTGCAGGTTGAACGAACTAACAGTGACTTTTATATTTCCATCAGACAATACATTATCCCCTTGACAATGATAGAGCTATTTCTTATTGATTATTATTATACCCGTGCTTTTAGATTTAGTATTGATGATGTATATTATCTGTATGTTTGCATTAATCTTATTTTTGTGCCCCTTTATCAATAAATACAGTTAAAAATAGTACCATCAGACTTCAACGAACCTCTCTATCTTGGCTGGTAAGTGACCCAGTTACGGGGTTTCGTAACAGTTGCAACAAAGGTAGATATTCAGGTCTCCAACAAGACCAGAACCGATTTGCAAGAGCCTGAACCTATCTCTATTGCTTTGTGTACAAATCCTTATCGGAGAAGTCCCCAGGTGGAGGGGGAGCTCCTACCTTCTGCGTAAGGAGCATTGATGGTGAGAGTATGAAGGGGTTTTCCTGGTCAGAAGACACAGGTAGGAGTGCTCGTGCATTTATAATGGCTGTGACCTCTGCTATTAGTATGCACAGTACCTCGTGGGTCAGTCAGGTGCGTTGCTGCAGAAACATTGAATCAAGAATTCTTCTGGCGATACCAATCATCTGCTCCCATGAGCCTCCCATGTGAGAGGCGTGTGGTGTGTTAAACTCCTGGTTGCATCCCTGCTGACTGAGGTACCTTTGCACCGTTTTGTCCATCCCCAGCTCCTTGGATGCTCCAACAAAGTTCCTGCCGCAATCAGACCTTAACTGTTTTGCAGGGCCTCTTAGTGCAAAGAAGTGCCTGAGAGCATTAATGCAGCTGGATGTATCCAAAGATTCGATGACCTCAATGTGTACCGTTCTTGAACTCATGCAGCTAAACATGATGGCCCACCGCTTGCTCTCAATCGTCATTACTTTTAACAGAATCAGTGTTAACATTTTTACTTCAACATATCGATTATCTTATGAACTTACGGCGTTGCTTCTATGATGTTTCTAGTGCGCAGAAAGAAAACTTTTCTCGCGCTGATCCTGCACACACAAACCCCCTCCTTCCCGTTTCTCCAAACCAGTATTTTCCCACAAGACGTGGCAAAACTGGGTGTGACGTCATCGCATGCCGCGATATATCACAGACAACGAATTTACTTTCAACAACCTTAACTTTAACTAGAAAATGATTACAAACGAATTACTAAAGCAAAAATATAATAAACTAAATGAATGCCTTAAAGAAACACAGGTGCACTGTATTTGCTTTTGATATTTAGATCAACTACTTTGGGCCAATATTATTGAAGCATTAACACAATAAAAGATTGCATTACACTGAAGTCTAGTTGGTGGTTATGGCCAGAAACACAGTCAGATGTGCATCAGAAGATCTGATCTCCACATCTGTTCACTGCATTATTAAAGAAGGAAATGCACTGGAGATCAGACACCAGAGTATTTCAACTCACCATTGTAATTAAAAATATTCAGGTTAATTAATGTAACAAAAACATGTAGATTAATTTACCTTAGTGAAGGTTGGCAACTCTATTCCTTTGAACCACTGAGTCCCAAGGATGGTTCCTTACCTCACTGATCTGAGGGACTGGATACACTATACCTGACTCTCAGCTCTATGCCAACCACCGCTGGTGTATAAATGACAATCTTTTTCATTTGGGTTTTTGCTTATTTTATTTTAGTTAACATCACTGAACACAGGGATCTTGGGATCCAAGTCTGTAGCTCGTTGAAAGTGGGTGCACCAATAGACAGGATGGTACAGAAAGCATAATGCATGCTTGCCATTGCTAGTCAAGGCACTGAGTTTGATAGTCAGGATGTGATGTTGCACCTCATTACAGGAAGGATGTGGAGGCTTAGGGCAGGTGAAGAAGAGATTTACCAGGATGCTGCCCAGATTACAGCCCATGAGCTGTAATGAGAGATTGGGAAAAATAAGGTTGTTTTCTCTGGTGCAGCAGAGGCTGAGTGGAGATCCGATAAAAATGAGTGGCTTAGAAGATGGAGTATAGAATAGTATGTTTTAGGAACAGGCCTTTAGTTCAGATATGTGCTGAATTAATTAAGCTAATGATGCCTAATTTACATTAATCTCCACAGAACATAAGTGTGTTCATAAGTTGATAGAGTAGATAGTTGGTATCTTTTCCCAAGAGTAGAAATGCATAATACCAAGAGGGCATGTATTTAAATTGAGGCCTTGATAACTTGAGAGCTACAGAGCCAGAAAAAAAGGTATTTTCTCAGAGGTCCATCAGGAGACAAATGCAAGGGATGGGTTGGTCAAAAACAATTTAACCCAAATCAATTGTTGGAGTGGGGCAGTGTTAGAGTGGTTCAGTTTTGTTAAGCATAGATGCGGGCTCTAAGTAGGTTTCCAGCCAGCTTTTATTTTCTGTCAGTACATAGATAGTGCGCTGAGAATAGGTCCATAGCAGCATGTTCCTTGTGTGAGATGTGGGAAGTAGTCACCTTTAAATTGCAGGAGGCAGGTACCTGGGTGACTGTCAGAGAGGGAAAGAGAACAGGCTGCCAGTGCAGGGTACCTCTGTGGATAGTATCCTTAATAATAAGTATGTGTAGGCAACCGTCAATCCCAGGGGATCATGGATCTGTGCCTCTGGTGGACTGTGTCCTTTCCAGGGCACAAAGCTGGGTGGGAAGATTTGAAGAACCGGCTGTTGCCCATGCAGCAGGTTCCCGTCTCCACGTCACTGTTGTAATCCAAGAGAAGGGCAAGTGCTTGTACAGCTTGGCACTGGTGTCATCACAGAGATTGCCAGAGTGAAGTTGTAAACAACATCAAACTGCCTCAGGAAGCCCGGCTCTGGACTTCTTCCTCGGGGTTTACTCCCAAAGCCTTTCCCATAGGTGGGTATGGCCGCAAGGCAGGGGAGGGTTAAAATCAGAGCTTTCCCTCTCTTTGGCGGGCTGCCACCCAAGGCTGATGAGCCCCACCTGCCCAAAATGATAAGTATACCACTTTAAATATTGATGTGGGGGATGACCTACCAGGGAGAAGCTGCACTGAGTAGGTTTCTGTGACTCAGAAGTGAAGAGAGCAGTGTGGGGGAAGAATAGGCTAGAAGTAGTGATAAGAGGTTCATTAGATGGGAAACAGAAAGGAACTTCTGTGGGCAAGAGTAAGTTTCCAGGATGGTTTGTTGTCCTCGAATGCTCGATCTTGGTTTAAGTCCACAGAATTCTTAACTGTGAGGATGAGCAGCCAGAGGTCGTTGTCCATGTTTGTACCAAAGAGATGGTAGTTTGGGTGATGAGGTCCTGCAAAGTGAGTTCAGGGTGTTAGGTTCTAAGTTACAGGATAGGACTCCAAGATTGTGATCTCAGGGTTGCAAGTGAGGCCCCAAATAGGAAGATCATACAGTTTAGTGGGTGGTAAGGTGTTGGTGCAGGAAGGAGGGCTTCAGATTTTTGGATCATTGGGCTCTCTTCCAGGGAAGACTGATTTCCTCATGAGAAGGCTTGCTAGTGCTGCATGGGGGTGGGAGGTTGTTTAGACTAGAGTTTCAGGGAGATGGGAACCAGAGCAACAGAGCAGATAGTGGAGTTGTTGTGGAGAAAGATGTTGCTAAACCTACATACAATGTCAGGAATCAAAAGGTTGAGCATCATGGAACTAATGCTCTGCATGCTCATAGGACTGTATATATTTCAATGCATGGAGTATTGTAGGAAAGGCTGGTGAGCTTAGAGCATGGATTAGCACATGTAATCATGACATTGTGTCCATCAGCGTAACGATTGCTAGTGTAATGTTCCAGTGTACTGTTATTTTAGACATGATAGAACAGGAGGGATTTAAGGGGGAGTGGTGGCTATGCCAGTAAGGGAAAATGTCACAGCAGTGCTCAGTCAGGAGGGACCGGACAACTTGTCTAGTGAGGCTTTATGGGTAGAACTGAAGAATAAGAAAGTTATGACTACATTAATGGGATATTATAGACCACCCAACAGTCTGCAGGATTTAGAGGAGCAAATTTGCAAAGAGATTGCAGACTGTTGCAAGAAACATAAGGTTTTGATAGTAGGTGATATTAACTTTCCACATATTTACTCGGACTCCTGTATTGTAAAAGGACTGGATGGGATAGAGCCTCTATCTCTTTCATTAATCAACTTCCCAGCTCTTTACTTCACTCCTCCCCCCCTCCCAGTTTCACCTATCACCTTGTGTTTCTTCCTCCCCCTCTCCACCTTCTAACTGCCTCCTCATCTTTTGTTCTCCAGTCCTACAGATTACAGAAGAGGAGGTGTTTGCAGTCCTGGGGGCACATGGATGGGCGGGGCATGGAGAGCTATTATCTGAGTGCAGGTTAACAGGACTAGACAGATTAATTGTTCAGCACAGACTGAATGAAGGTGGGCCAAAGTTTCAGTTTCTGTGCTGTAGTGTTCTATGACCCTATGACTGAAAAGCATCTGGGTGACTACTACTTAGCTTAGACTTCCAACAAGCCAATATACATTCTGCATTATAGTCAGTGTAGTGAGACGTATTAACTTCTGATTTGTGTTACAATTCATAAGCTGCCACTTCATTATGCAAAAATATAAAGTTCCACCATCTACTCTGCTCCCACACCAACTTTGCTTCTTTCTCAGCAAATGCTATCTGATCTGATGATTGCTTACAGTATTTCTGTTAAATTTCAGATTTCCAATACTTGCAGTTTTTTAAATCTTCATTATGAATAATAATGACTTATTCAAAGAGAAAAATCAGTATAGCTTGCAACTATTGCTTAAGTTATGCTGTGAAGAAAATAACTTCTCTCTTTCAAACACTTTGACTTCATGGATAGAGAGGTATTTAAGAGAGGAGCATGTCAGAATCAGAATCAGGTTTATTGTCTCTGATACTCATTGGTAAATTTGTTGATTTGTAGCAGCAGTACAGTGCAGGCATAACAAATCACTATGTTAAAATAAAAATAACTAAATAAGCAGTGCAAAAGATGACTAGTGCATTAGTGTTCATGGGTTCATAGACCGTTCTGCAATCTGATGCTAGAGGTGAAGAATCTCCCAAAACATTGTGTGTGTGTCTTCAGGCTCCTGTACTTCCTTTCTGATGGTAGCACTGACAAGAGGTACCACAAATATTCGGGTGGAAGTCAGAGAGAGGGGCAGCAACACTATTAATGTAACTTTCTTAAAGAAGACACCAGTAAGACACATAAAATAAATGATGAAAACAAATATAAGTAGCATGTCATCAATAATTCAAACTACAATTGTAATCTTCGGGATTCTGCCACAAAACGCCAGCCACTTCGATACTATAACAGACGAGGCCCCAGGCAATAGAAGAAGATCCTGGGCTGACAATAAGACATCATAAATTCATGCTCTGTTTTCTACTCTGTAGTTTCTATAATAGAAAGTCCAAGAGTACACACTTAAAATATTTTACATGTTCTGCATTTCCTCCAGTTTGTAGATTTAAGTGTCTAAATCCAAATCCCAGCTATGATTTAATTTATGCAGAATTTTTTCATCTACTTCTCTGCCACCATAATAATTCTACATCCTGTTCCCAGCTCAAAGATTTCATATACTATCTCATCAATTAAAGTGTGTTGTCCAACACGTTAATGCATCAAACGGTTGTCTACCATATATCAATCCTTGCTGCTAACATAGTAATGTCCTCTGGCTGCCTATTTATACCCTCCTGTAGTGTTCAATAGTACTCATTGTAATCCACTATACATTTGTTTTGCCAGCAAATATAATATCTTCCTTGGATTCCCAAAGTCATTTAATTTGTGCACATAGCAAATAGAAGTGTGCCAGTAGGTCCCAGTGGAACACTGTTTTATTCCTGTCCAAGGAGTGTGCTATTATCCATAGCCATTTTGTCTGACTGTGTTGTAACTAATTGGTTCTGGGGAAAGTGACCTAGAGCTAATAAGCTGCAATCAACACAAACAGTGAATGCAACAAATTTCAAGCTCCTAGAGCATACCAAATGGAGTCTAGAGGGTTAGTTGCTGACTATATTCAAGACAAACACATTGGATTTATTGCATTAGTTCAAGAAAGTGGGGCTGAGGTAAATTATCAGCTATGGTCTCATTGAATAGTGGTGCGGGACTTCATCAGCTTCTACTCCTTACGTTCTTACTTTTACTGGGTGTGTTAAGCAGGTTTTGAGTGCAGCAATTAGCATAGAAGAAACAGTCTACCCTGATGCCTTTGAAATCATTGTCGGGACTTCAATTAAGTTTGCTTGAAGAAATCGCTGGCAACTGTCATCAACATACAGTGTGATCTGCAGCACAAGGGTGTCACACACTTTATAAAAGCAGTCGTAGACGAGAGTGTCCCCATAAATTCATTCACACTCTTCTCTAACCAGAAGTCCTGGATGAACCAAGAGATCTGGAATTGGCTGAGGGCCAGATCAGTGGCATTGAGCTCTGGTAGCCAAGTAAAGCACAAGAGGTCCAGGTATGACCTTTAGAAAGCTATCTTACTTGTGAAGTAGCAATTCTGGACTAAACCTGAATCACTGAGGGATGCTTAACAGCTGTGACAGGGCTTGAATGTTATCACCTCCTACAAGGTGAAACCGAGTGATATAAGTGACAAGGTTTTGTTCCCAGATGAGATCAATGCCTTTTATGGTCACTTTGACTGTCAGAACATGAAAGCACCTTCCCGAACTCCCACAGACCTCAACAGTCTTGTAATTTCAGTCTCCTGAGGCCGATATGACACCATCCTATAGGAGGTGAACACATAGGAAGCCTCCAGCCCAGACACGTTACCTGACCGAGTATTAAACACCATGAGACCTTAAGACATAGGAGCAGAATTAAACCATTCAGCACACCGAGCCTGCTCTGCCATTTCATCAAGGCTAATCTCAGATCCCACTCAACCCCATTCATCTGCTTTCTTGCCATATCCTTTGATGCCCTGATTGATTAGGAAATTTAAATATATTCACCTTAAATATACCCACGGACTTAGCCTTCACCGCAGTCTGTGGCAGAACATTCCACAGATTCACTACATTGTGGCTTAAAATCTCACTCCTTACCTTCTTGACTCTGTTCTAAAAGGTCACCCCTCAATTTTCAGGCTGTGCCCTCTATTTCCGGATACCTCCACCATAGGAAACGTCCTCTCTACATCCACCCTATCTAGTCCTTTCAACATTCGGTAGGTTTCAATGAAATTCCCCCACATTCTTCCAAATTCTAGTGGGCACAGGCCCAAAGCTGCCAAGTGCTCCTCATATGTTAACCCCATTCATTCCCAGAATCACCCTTGTGAACCTCCTTTGGACGCTCTCCAATAACAACACATCCTTTCTGAGATATGGGGCCCAAAACTGTTGACAATACTCCAAGTGTGTCCTGACTAGGATCTTATAAAGGCTCAGCGTTATCTCCTTGCCTTTATGTTCTATTCCCCTTAAGATAAATGTTCACATTGCATTTGCCTTCTTTACCACAGTCTCAACCTGTAAACTAACCTTCTGGGAGTCTTGCACGAGGACTCTTTAAGTTCCTCTGCACCTCTCATGTTTGAACCTTCTCCCCATTTAGATAATATTCCACACTGTTTTCCCTTTTACTAAAACACACTATCATACATTTCTCAACACTGTATTCTATTTACCACATTTCCCCCCATTCTTCCAATTTGTCTAAGTCTTGCTGCAATCACATTGCTTCCACAGCACTATCTACCCCTCCACCTATCTTCGTATAATCTGCAAAGTTTGCCACAAAATCATTAATTATCTAAATCACTGACAAACAATGTGAAAAGTAGTGGTCCCAACACTGACCCCTGAGGAACTCCACTATTCACTGGCAGCCAACCAGGAAAGGCTCCCTTAATTTGAATTCACAGCCTGTCAACCATTCCACTTTCCATTCTAATATCTTTCCTGTAGCGCCATAGGATTTCATCGTGTTAAGCAGCCTCATGTGTAGTTCTTTATCAAATGCCTTCTGAAAATCCAAGTAAATGACATTCATTGCCTTTCCTTTGTCCACTCTACTTGCTACTTCCTTGTAGAACTCTTGACAGGTTTGTCAGGAAAGATTTTCCTTTACAGAAACTATGCTGACTTCGACTGACTTTATTATTAGTCTCCAAGTACCCCTAAACCTCATCCTTAATAATGGACTCCAACACTTCCCCAACCACTGAGGTTTGGCTAACTGGCCTATAATTTCCTTTCTTTTTTGCCTTCCTCCCTTCTTAAAGAGTGGAGTGACATTTGCAATCTTCCAGTCCTCCAGGACCATGCCAGAATCAAGTGATTCTTGAAAGACCATGACCAATGCATCTGTTATCTCTTCAGCAAACTCTCTCAAGACTCTAGGATGTAGTCCATCTGGTCCAGGTGACATATCGACCTTAAGATGTTTGAGTTTGCCTACCAATTTTTCCTTTGTAATGACAATGGCACTCTCTCCTGATCCCTGACACTCACAGACCTCTGGTGCACTGCTAGTGTCTTCTACAGTGAAGGTTGATGCAAAGTACCCATTAAGTTCATCTGCCATTTCTTTGTCCCCCATTGGTATCTCACCAGCATAATTTTCCAGTGGTCCAATGTCAATTCTCACTTCCCTTTTACTCTTTATATAACTGAAAAAAAAACTTTTGGTATCTTGCTTTATATTATTGGCTAGTTTGCCCTCATATTTCATTTTTTTCTCTTCTTATAGCCTTTATAGTTGCCTTTTTGTTGGATTTTAAAAGATTCCCAATCATCCAACTTCCCACTCACCTCTTCACTGCCCTCAACAATATCACTGAGCTGCAGAAGCAGTTCTTTAGAACTGTCTCTAAGGAGCTGCACCTCGATGTACCTGGTGCAGATGTGGCCAGTGGGGAGGCTGGTTGTCTCCTGAATATCCCACATCTGTCACTCAGAACAGAACACTACCCCTATAGACATACCCCCTATTCTCTCAAGAGTTAAATTAAAAAAACGAAATAAGAAATAAGGAATGAACTTACCCACTTACATTGCTTGTTCTTGTTGAAGCCCTGTTGAGCCAAAACCTTATCACTCTGACTCAGACTACTCCCAAGACCTATGCTGATCAACTGGCTGGAGTTTTCCCTGATGCCTTTGACCTCTTGCTTCAGAAGGCTTCAATTATACTGGAGCCCAAGAAGAACCTGATAATCTGCCTCAGAGACTGTTGTCCAATCGCACTTACATCCACAGTGATGAAGTGTTTTGGAAGGTTGGTGAAGAAACTGCCTGAGGAGAGATTTGGTTCAGCTCCAGTTTGCCTACCATCACATCAGGTCAACAGCAGTTGCCAATTCACTTGCTCTTCACTCAAACTTAGAACATCTGGATAGTGAAGGTGTATACATAAGAATGCTCTCTGACTACGGATATTATCATCCCCTCTAAACCAATGATCTAGATGATCCAGGCCTCAGTACCTCCTTGTGCAACTGTATCCTCAATTTCCTCACTTGGATTGGCAACAACACCACAATCACCATCAGCACAAGTGTGCCACAAGACCATGTGCTTAGTACACTGCTTTATTCACTACTGTGAGGCGAAGCACAGCTCCTGTGCCCTATTTAGATTTTCTGATGGCGCCACTGTCGCTGGTGGTGTTAAAGTTGGGAATGAATCAGCATATAGGAGGGAGACCGAAAATTTCGCAGAATGGCGCCACAACAACCTCTCACTCAATGACAGCAAGATCAAGGAGCAGATTATTGACTACAGGAAGAGGAAACTGGAGATCCATAAGCTTGTCCTCATTGGGGGATCGGAGGCAGAGAATGTCAGCAACTTTAAACCTCTCAGTGTTGTTATTTCAGAGGATCTGTCCTGGGTCTAGCACATTAGTGCCATTCAGTTTGTCTCTAAAACTCTGACAAACTTCTGTAGATGTGTGGTGGAGAGTTTATTGACTGGGTGCATCACAGCTTGGTATGGAAATACCGATGCCCTTGAATGGAAAATTCAATAAAAAGTACTGGATACAGCTCAGTCCATCACAGGTAAAGCCCTCACACCACTGAGCATAACTACATGGAGCGCTGTTGCAGGAAAGCAGGACTCCCACCATCCAGGCCATGCTCACACCTCAGTGGTGCCATCGAGAAGGAGTTTCAGATCCCACAGCACCACACTCAGGAACAGTTAATACCCTTGAACCAGAGGGGACCACTTCACCCACCCAGCAATGATCTGTTCCCACAACCTATAGACTCACTTTCAAGGACTCTTCATTTCACGTTCTTGATATTAATTTATTATTTATTATTTTTTTATCTTTGTACTCACTGTAAATGCCCACAGGAAAATGAATCTTAAGGTTGTATATGGTGACATACAGTGTATGTACTTTGAAAATAAATTTGCTTCGAACTTTTACTGCATATCCAAGCTACCAACATATTTTATGAAAAAAGTGTCCTAGCTTAGCTCTAAGAAACCCAGTGTTCACAGCCCTCTCATTATTAAAATTCTCCTTGATTATGCTTGTTGGCTTTCTTCCAGTGAATTGTCAAAATATCTTTTTGTAAAATCCATCTGGACTACATTGAATATGCTTCCCTCATTGACTATTCTTGTTACTTCATCAAAAATTACATTTTTGGACATGATCTAGACTTAACAAATTCATGCACCTTGTCTTTGATTAACCTCTCTGTCTCTCTAAATGCTAATTTACACAATCCCTCAGAATTTTTCCAGATAATTTGCACAGTGCTGTTGATTATATTCAACCAAGAAAGCCATCATGGGCACTAGCCTCCCCTGCACCCAGGATATCTTCAAGGAGCGATGCCTCAAAAAGGTGGCATCCATCATTAAGGACCCTCATCACCCAGAGTATGCCCTCTTCTCATTGCTACCATCATGGAGGAGGTAAAAGAGTCTGAAGGCACACACTTAACAATTTGGGATTAGCTTCTTTCCCTCTGCCATCAGATTTCTGAAGAGATATTGAACCCATGAACACAACCTCACTACTTTTTTTTGTTTTCCTCTTTTTGCACTAATTATTTAATTTATCATATATATATATATATATATCTATAATGTATTGCTGAAGCATAACAACAAAGTTCATGACATATACCAGTGATATTAAACATGATTCTGATTATTAAAAGTTGGTAAACCTATGGTTATACTACAGACATATTTGGGCTCTGATTTACATGCAAAGACTCAAACAGTTATAGAGCATGGAAACAGTTCCTGAAGTCCAACTTGTCCATCTTGACTGAAATGCCCATTGAACCTAGTCCTATTTGCCTGTTTTTAACCCATATCCCTCTGAACCTTTCCTATTCATGTTCTTGTCCAAATATCTTTTAAAAGGTGTAACTGTAACTACTACTTCCTTTATTCATTCCATATAGCCACTGTTAGAGAGTATTCTGGAGTAACGTGAATATGGCAGATGTTAATACAGAGTCATTCTTCAGTTCTCAATGTGGATTGTCAACTGCAAGCAGTTATTTGAGGTTAAAAGCATGCATTTGCTGTGTTTGTGGCTGCCCACAGCCTAAGAGATAGAGTTTGTAAAATGGTGACCATGAGACATTTGCATATGCAACAGCCAAACATAAAGCAATGGGGTTGTGTTAAATGGCTTGCATGAAACCAGGCGACATGGCTAAGATGTTTGCACCATTGTGACAGAGTTCAAGCTGGCAGAACAGGCTGATGTTGTCATTTAGCATATCAACCATGGCCACAGGCATAGTTGCAATCAATGGCTGATATATTGTGTACTCTAGCATCTAGCTCTCTGTTCTTCCGAAGATTTTTAAAGTATTTATGTCATCAGGGGTGTTTGAACATTCAGAAGTGTCTCCCACTGTAGATATGTAATTCAAAGGAAACATTGTCAACTCATATTATTGAAGTAAATTATGTAATTGTAACTATTGAAATTGCATTGAATCACCTATTATTACTATTGATTGATAAGAATGTGATGTACTTTGCTTTTTGGGGGACTCTACTGAGAGGGTGTCCATGAAAATGTCTGTTGTGATGAATAAAGACTTTCATATCTACAATTTCACCAATTTCTCTAGAGACTTAGTCACAATTACAACATCCCCTACCCACTGTGTGGAAAAACTGGTTCATCAGATCCCCTTTAAATCTTTCCTTTCTGACCCTAAACCTCTGCCTTCCAGTTTCACTCTCCAATGTCCTAGAAAAAGCCAATGACTATTTAATCTATGACTGTTATGATTTTATAAACCAATATACAGTCACCCATCAGCCAACTTTGCTTTAGGAAAAACAGTCCCTGTCTATCCAAACTTCCCTTGTAACTCAAGCCTTATACTGTAGTCCCTTCAAAATCTTTGTGAATCATTTCTGTACCCTCTCCAGACACATCCTTTCTGTAGTTTGGTACCCGGAACTGCACACAGTTATGATTTGTAACTTCAGAATATTAAATTAATTCAAATGAAGACAAGAATTCAAAAATATGGGTGTAAATGACAGAGAAACTGAGTGCGTACTTTACATTAGTCTTCACAGTGGAAGATATCTGCAGTATACTGGACATTCAAGAGTGTCAGTGAAGTGAAGATTGTGCAGTGAAAATTACAACTGAGAAGGTGCTCATGAAGTTTAATGGGCTGAGGGTGGATAAATCTCCTGGACCTGATAAAATGCACCTTCAGGTTCTAAAGGAAGTAGCTGGAGAGATTGCGGAGACATTAACAATGATCTTTCAAGAATTGATAGATTCTGGCATGGTACCAGATGACTGGAAAACTGCAAATGCTACTCTGCTACTTAAGAAAGGTGGGAGGTAGCAGAAAGGTACACCTGGAGACGCATGACAAGATAGACCAGAGCCAGCATGGTTTCCTGAAAGGAAAATCCTGCCTGAGAAACCCACTGCAATTTTTTGAGGAAATTACAAGCAGGGTAGACAAAGGAGATGCAGTAAACGTGGTGTACTTGGATTTTCAGAAGGCCTTTGACAAGGTGCCACACATGAGGCTGCTTAGCAAGATAAGAGCCCATAGAATTACAGGGAAGTTACTAGCATGGGTGGAGCATTGGCTGATCAGCAGAAAACAGAGAGTGGGAATAAAGGGATCCTATTCTGACTGGCTGCCAGTTACTAGTGGAGATCCACAAGGGTCGGTGTTGGGACCACTGCTTTTTATGATGTATGTTAATGATTTGGACTATGGTATTAATGGTTTTGTGGCTAAGTTTGCTGATGTTACAAAGATAGGTGGAGGAGCGGGTTGTGTTGTGGAAACAGAGAGCCTGCAGATATACTTAGATAGTTTAGGGATATGGGCAAAGAAGTGGCAAATGAAATACAGGCAGTTCCTGGGTTACATACGAGTTCCGTTCCTGAGTCTGTCTTTAAGTCAGATTTGGACGTAAGTCAGAACAAGTACATCCAGTATTATTTAGCGTCAGTTAGTCAAATGTTTGTCTTAGTATATAGTATATACTTTACCTTTCTATGCATATAAGACACTTAAGAAACGTATGTTTTCCAATAATTAACTGTGTTGCTTAATAATAATTGTTGCTTTCATCGGGGCAAGGCCTTTCACATGCTCCATTATTCTCACTTTATCCTTTAAAATTGTTCCGATCGTTGACTGACTGTAGCCTAACACTTTTTCAATGACCGATGGTCTTTCATCTCTTTCCAAACACTTTATTACTTCCACTTTATTTTCAATCATGATCGCTTCCTGTCAATGGAACAGAAACACTGTGGGCGCTGGGTCCCAAGCTCTGCTGGGCCCTAAGGACCACCGCACTGAATTCCCTGGGACCACACTGAGACAGGCTAAATGGGACAAGTGGGGGCTGTGCTGGGTTTGTGTATTTGATCCTCCACAATATTCTGTGTGGGAATTTAAACTGGAGGTGGCAATGTTTGTTTTTTACGAGGTCGAGTTGCGAGCTTGACATCATCCCGGTATGGATGGTACAGGAGTCACTGGATCGACATCAACCTGGCACGGGAGCGGTCTGTCACTAAATTGAACTCAGGAACCTCCGTTCTCCAGCACAGTGCTGATCTCACTGTGCCACCAGCCGACCGGAAGGGGGTGGGGGGGGGGGGAGAGTCAGGGTGAATCTTACTAAGAAAAGTTTAAGCCAAATACAAAGTTAAACACTCAACACAGTGTCAACGGCAACAACTTAAAATGGTGGACGGCGTCGTGATCCGACTTAAAATGGCGGACAACGTTCTCCTTCCTCGGTTCGTAAGTATGAGTTGTCCGTAAGTCGGACTTTCGTAACTCGGAGACAACCTGTACAATGTTGCACTTTGGTGGAAGAAATAAATGGGCAGACTATTATTTAGGTGGATAAAGAATTCAAAATGAGGAGATGCAAAGGGACATGGGAGTCCTTGTGCAGGATACCCTAAAGGTTAACTTCCAGTTTGAGTCAGTGGTGAAGAAGGCGAATGCAATGTTGGCATTCATTTCTAGAAGTATGGAAGAGCAAGGATGTGATGTTGAGGCTCTATAAGGCACTCATGAGACCACACTTGGGAATATTGTCTGCAGTTTTGGGTTCCTTATTTTAGAAAGGATATACTGACAGAGAGGGTTCAGAGAAGTTTCACAAGAATGATTCCAGGAATGAAAGGGTTATCGTATGAGGAATGTCTGGCAGCTCTTGGGCTGTATTTCCTGGAGTGCAGGAAAATGAGGGGGATCTCATAGAAACATTCCAAATGTTAAAAGGCCTGATCAGATTGGGTATGGCAAAATTATTTCCCATGGTAGGGGAGTCTAAGACAAGGGGCACGATTTCAGAATTGAAGGATGTCCATTTAGAACAGAGATTCAGAGAAATTACTTTAGTTAGGGGGTAGTATATCTGTGGAATTTGTTGCCACGAGTGGCTGTGGAGGCCAAGTCATTGGGTGTATTTAAGGCATAGATAGATAGGGCAACAAGGGGTATGGGGAGAAGGCAGGGGAGTGGGGATGACTGGAAGAATTGGATCAGCCCATGATTGAATGGCGGAGCAGACTTGATGGGTCAAATGGCCTACTTCTTCTCCTCGATCTTATGGTCTTAACTTTGAGTTTTATTTAAGTGAGGCATGCATGTACCATGTGGTAGTGTGATGACGTGTACAATTAACACGTTTTTACATATAACATAAAACTAACTATTTAACCGAACAAGAATGCTTAATCAAACAACATATTGAGAGGATTACTCAAACATAACTGAAATATTAAATACATAAAACTCCTGCCTGCTTAGCTATAAACCCCAAATCAATAGAGAATGTATTTTGACACTGGGCACAGTATACTATAAAATACAATTATCATATAAAGACATACATGCCATAAATCAAATTTTATATGATTCCATTCAGGGCTAAAGATTCAATTGCTGTGGAGGATTTCTTACTCTTGTGGGACAACATCTTTCCTGACAAGGGGGAATCACTCTGCTAGGCAGGTGAGACTGGTGGCTGTGAAACAATCTCGTGTTTCAGCGCCTCCTTCTTACTGATTAGTAGGAGTTGACTCTGAGACTGCAGGAAGTGGTTCTGACAGCTCTTTCCACCTTCCGCTCTCTGGATCTACTTTGCTCCCTTATACACACAATTCTTTCTGCTCACATTCATTTTCTCCATCGCTTCTGTGCTTTTTCTTCTTCTAGTTTGTGCATCTTGATTTTGGGAAGGTCCATTTAGTTCACTGGAATATTCTTTTGTTAATCCTTCTATTGGTCTCTTTAGAATTTGATCTCTCCTCTTGGTTTCCTCATCCACAACATCATCTGACAGGTTCTCTGCTTTCATACCTCCATTCACTCTCTTCTTTTTGGCTTTCTACTTTTCCTGCTGGGCTTTGGTCTTTGCATCTACTTTTACAAGCAGCTTTTTGTCTCCCACTTGAAGTTCATGCATTAACCTTAACGCACGCAGAATAGATTCTGGTTCTATATGCTCACAAAAGCTGAATGCCTGCAACTTTCCTGAAGGTCTTTGAATGTTGTTCCAGCTTAAAACCAAGCCACATTTCACAATCAGCTACCTGATCAACATACCAGAAGCTGTCGCAGATACATTGCCTTTGAAAACGTAGTCAGACCACTGCTTTCATCACTTTCATGCTTCCTCTGAGCAGCACGGTCCTTCGTTTGTCCAAGATGCTTTCAACTACAGGCACTGAGGTTGGCACCAACACCTGTTTGTCCTCTTTTGGCTGACAGTTCATGGTGTTCAGCATGGAAATAGTAGTGGCATCATCCAGTAACTTTCCTAATTAGCTTTCAGTTGGCTTCATTGCAGGAAATGTGGCATGCAAGTGGTAGATGGATCTCCAATCAAATTGTAGTTGTTTCAGCTAATCAATCACACCACCAGACTACTGGTCCTTCTGTTTCTACCACATACAAGCTTACTGTGGCTTGTTGGTTGTTGAATTTCACAGCTACAGATGCCATTCCCATAGGAGTTATCTTTTCTCCAGTATAAGTTCTTACTGGATATCTGCACACTTCAGTTTGGTATCTTTGAAGTGCCTTCTAAACTTACTTTGTGGAACGACTGAAACAGTCGAGCCAGTGTCCAGTTCCATTTTAATTATTTGTCATTCACTTCTGTCATAAGCCATATTGTTTGTCTATATTAATTTTCATATTGTAAATCTCAAAGCTAGTCATTCCTGTGTGACTCACGTCATTATCAGATTTTTCATCAACATAATGCAGATTAATGCTGTTTTTGAAACTGTAACGACTTTTTATCTTTTTCTCTTCTCTGTGCAGTCCATTTATTTTTGTTTGTCCAATATGCTCTTCGTATGCATTTGCTGCATTTTTCTGCCAGCTCCAAATTAAACCTGCAATGGTCTGGTGTATGTGAGCCCACACCACAATGGTAACGGAATTTGTTTGGCCAGGCTGGTTTCTCTTCAGATGTTCCAATTTTATTCACATTCAATTTCACTCCTGACTGTAACTCAATGGCGTCTTTGTCTGCTGTTTCCATTGATTCAGCGATTTCCACTGTTCACTATTTATGAAACCTGAATTCTTCCACTTATGGCCTTTTTTGAAAACTCAGTTGTGTCTTCCCTTCTGAAGAACATATGCTGGCTTCTTTTGCTTTAAACTTGACCATCTCTTCATGTGTTGTGCTGTTTCTTTTACACTCTGCTATTTACTCGATGTTCCCCTGCATTTTTTTTTTTGTTTGACTGTTTCACTGTGCTTGAAATGCCTCAGGTTTGCTTTAAAAATACCTTGTCATCAATATTATGTTTTCTAACTTCAGAACATTGAATGAATTCAAATGAAGTTGGGAATCTGACAATACGGGTGTAACTTTAAGTTTACTTTAAGGGAGGCACACACATATCATGTGATAGCATGACAACACATGCAATTAATGTAATTCTACACATAACTAGTAATAAATTAGTTAAACAAAAAAGAATGCTTAATCAAAAAACATATTTATGGGATTATTCAAATAAAACTAGTATGTTAAATACAGAACACACACATAAACATAGTCCAACCAATGCTTTTTTAACATGGCTTCCCAACTTTGAACTCAGTGTTACGGCCATTGAAGACAAGCATGCCATAGGCTTTTATCACCTTCCTGTCTGTGTCACCGTGATGTTTACTTACACTAATTTCTACCTTTATACACACCAGGTTAAGATTTTACAGTCTCTTCATCTTTTTCAGACCATAAGACCATAATATATAGGAGCAGAATTAGGCCATTTGGCCCATTGAGTCTGCTCCAACATTTCATCAAGGCTGATCCAATTTTCCTCTCAGCCGCAAGAAGCCGCAGCCTTCTCCCCATATCCCTTCATGCCCTGACATATTATGAATCTATCAACCTTTGCCTAAATATACATGGCCTCCACAGCTGCTTGTGGTAATGAATTCCACAGATTTACCACTCTCTGTCTAAAGATATTCCTCCTCAGCTCTATTACAAAAGGACATCCCTCTATTCTAAGGCTGGGTCATCTGGTCTTAGACACTCCCACCATAGGAAACATCCTCTCCACGTCTACTCTATCAAGCCTTTCACCTTTCTTGCCATTTTCTCATATTTCACTCTATCACATTTTATCAATCCCTTGCTATCTATTGCTGAACTCCAATATTTTCCAATTTCTCAGCTTTACTGTTCGGGATACCAAAATTATAAGCTTCTTCCTATAATAATACTATGCTTTATAAGACCTGTTGGATAGCTTTAGAACACCTTTCCCAAGAGGCTTTGACTCATGAAAGGAATATATGTTCATCTCAAATTATGAGTAATCTATTTAAATATTTATAATCCATTTAAATTGTTTATCTGCCGACATAATTTTCAAAGCCATGTTTTGAAATAATGTGGACAACATGCCTATATATATAGTTTGCTTTACTAATTTCAGATATAACTTGTCAATATAAAATTCTATTAATTTATGATCACTTTCTCCCAGAGCTTCCATTATTATAAGGTTATTAATTAATCATGCTTTAAGCTTTGAATTCCCAGATACAAAGATCATGAAAATGTCATGGACTGTTAGAAAAATAAATTAAAAGTGCTGATGGATTGTTAGTCTTTAGAGCATAAAAGGATACAAATTGTGCTATCATTTTACTAAAGTCTGTTTAGAACAAAGCTCAGTTACTGTAAGCAGTTCTAGACACTCAATTACGGAAGGTACTTTAGCTTCACTGTAAATTGACTGAAATACTTCCTGGATCTCATGGATTAAAGTGCCATGTACGATGTGAGTCAGCATGATCCTTTCATGACCATGATTCTTGTCAAATTTTTCTGCAGAAGTGGTTTGCCATTGCTTTCTTCTGGCCAGTGTCTTTATGGGACAGGTGACTCTAGCCATTATCAATACTCTTCAGAGACTGTCTGCCTGGCATCAGTGGTCGCATAACCAGGACTTGTGAAATGCACCAGCTAGCTGCTCATACGACCATCCATCACTGTTCCCAAGGTTTCACATAACTCGGATTGGAGGGGCTAAGCTGGTGCTACACCTTGCCCAAAGGTGACCTGCAGACCAGCGGAGGGAAGGAGTAACATACACCTCCTTTGCTAGAGATGTATCTGCACTCTGATACCAATTTGCTAGAAAAGTAATTTTTGTGAATTGGAGAGTTCAAAGAGCAGTAAATCTTTCTGGAGTGGTTAGAAGGATTGTTATGCTTTGTGTTGTTCAGCAAAACAGAAATCCCTTCTGATTTTATCATTGATATAGACACCTTAGGGAATAGGTCAGTACCCTTTAGAATGAATATGAAGGTCTGCAGGATGTTTGAGAACAAAGAATACAGCACAAGAGTACATCTGGATGAAAGTGCAGTTTTTACCAGTCATTACTTTTAAATCTGAGAAGTAGTTTCCCAAGAGTATTAAAGATCATGGATTAAATGTATGTATATGTGTGATAAGTTCACAGGTCAGCTGTGATCTGATGGAATGCCTGGCCTGAATCCTGGTCTGTTCAGGAATTCTCTACAACTAATTAGCAGTATGGCTATATGTTTAGTCTTGGACATAAAGTCATGGAATACAGAAACAGACCCGTTGATTACTATGTTCAAACCTACCATTTTCAAGGCCATTTCACTGTGTGGGTCATGTGTATCCTGGAGTCTATTGTAGCCACCTGCTGGCAGTCTCTTTTTATGGTGGGCTTGGCATGTTGAAACCTTCTTCCTGTTACGCATTACATTACTAGGATGTTGGTGAATGTGGAAGTTTTACTTCTCTCCTCTGCACATTCCTTCCCTTCCATGGCAGTCAGAGTGTGTGTTGCTGCCTCCAGGGTGCGTGGTTTTGAGGGTTAATGCTACCCTTGGTTGTTGCATGAGAATTAAGCTTCTCGTTCTAAAAGGACCATTAAGAAGCAATACTTGAAAAAGGAAATTTAAGTTCAGCCTTGTCATGACATCAGGGCATTTTAATTTATTTAACAAACTAAAAGATAGTTTCATTAACTTCTGCCTTATTGAATGTTTAGATAGAATAGTCTCATGAACGGCAAGTAAACTGAATGAGCTGAGAAAATATAAATTAAAATAAGAATAAACAATGAAAGAATAGAGAGGTTTCCTGTTACTCTGACAAATTGAAATCTAATAAGCAGATTGCAAAGTACATAAAATTTTCTGAAATTTGTCATTTTAGTTCTTATTCTTATTATTATGGATTGTCCGATCTGTAATAACTGATCGGTCATAATATAATTTGTGGTATTCTAACTCTAAAACTGGATCAGGCTTGTATTTATAGTAAAGTGTGATTTCATTTATGAGTTTGTATTTTAAAGCAAGATTTTGATGAATAATGTTTGCCGCCTAATTGTGCCTGTATAGTAATCAGATTCTGTTAAGCTGCTACAGGATCCTGTAATGTCTGCTTTTTCTTTGCATTTTGTACATGTATCATCTTGAATTGTTTGTCTTTTATTACATATTTTTGATCATTTTTGTGTTAACCACCTGGTCCTGTATTGCCACAAGGAACCCTCTGTTTCTGGGAAGAGGTCTCCAACTCTGAGCCAGGTGTTCAACACTTCCTTGTTGACACCCAGTCTGCTCAGATCGTGGGGATGTCTTCCATGGAGGGCCATGCTCTTCCAATGGTTAACTTTTTCTCCGATAGTGATAATATCTTCATTTTTCTGGGTTGTACTCTCACTTAAGTTTAGCGGTGTCCTGTTGGAATTGCATATGCTTGCATGTTTTCATTGATGGAAGTATATCCTTAGAAGTTTTATCTGACTGTCGTGTAGATTTTTCATGTCTGTAATTCCTTTTCCTCCTTCTGTCCTAGGTAGTGTTAAGGTACATAAAGTTTTCTGAAGTTTGTCATGTTAGTTCTTATTTTTCTTTGTAACTTTTCCAGATCTGTTTTGGACCAAGATATTACGCCAAAAGAATACATTAACATAAGTGTAGCAAAGGTATTTATTACCTTTGTTACATTTTTACTGTTCAGCTCTCTTTGGCATATGTTCTTCAGCCTTAAAGTAAATTCTGTCAAAAGTTTTTCCTTTATCGCACTGTGATCTGTTTTCTCTCCTAGTTGATATCGTAGACAATTAATATGTTTCATATTCATCCATCAGTTGTGCTGTATCCTGTCGCTCTGTTTTGTATTCCATTAGCTCTATTGTACCTTTCTTTATGTTTACTGTTCTGCACTTATCCAGTCTGAAGTTCATGTTTCTACCCTTCAAAAATAGTTCCACTATTTGAATTAGTTGCTTTAGTTAACTGATGAAGGAGCGTATAATTTCAAATTATCCATGTGTTAAGGTGCTGCTCATTGCATTTTTTCTGATTCAATACCCAATTTTTGTCCAATTCAGTAAATTAGAGAGCGGGTTTAAAGCGAGACAGAACCACAAACGAGAAAATCTGAAGATGCTGGAAATCCAAGCAACACCCACAAAATGCTGGAGGAACTCAGCAGGTCAGGCAGCATCTATGGAAAAGAGCACAGTCGACATTTTGGGCTGAGACCATTCATCAGGGTTCATCAGAATCACAGCAGACTTAGAGAGTAGTCTTGGAAAATGTTTTGGTTTATTTTGATCGCAGTGGTTGTTCTTTATTGGTTGTTAATCGATACGGTGATTACTGTATATCAATGCTTCATCAGATGTTGCAATAATTTCACAAGTATTGGTTGTAGTTTATACATATTGAGAAATTCTACTAACCATGACAGAATCAAATGCCTTTTGGTAGTCAATATAGCAACATGACAGATTTCTGCTTTTCTGCCAGGCTTGATTTAGAATTACGGAATCTATTATCAGTAGTTCTTTACATCTTTTCATACCCTTACAGCATCCTTTCTACTCTTCTGTAAGTACATTCTGGTTATCTAAGTGAGTGTTGATCTGTTGCGAGATACATGATGTTACAATTTTATATATAGTTTGCAAACAATTAATAGGATGATATTTTGATGGATCTTTTGTGATTTCCCCTTCAGGTAAAAGATATGTTTTACCTTCTGTCAAAAATTGAGGCACTTTTTCAGTATTTTTAAGGAAGTACTGGATTAATAGGTAGGGATGAAGTCAAATTAATTCTTATAGCAATAATTATGGATATTATCACTTCCAATACTTTTCCAGTTGTGGGCATTTTTTCTATAACCTCTTTCAGCATATCCATTGTAACTTCAGGTATCTGCTTTTCTTCAATCATTTGTGTACATACTTTTTCCTCCCTAATCCAGCTGGATTCTTGATTGTGTCCCACCCTTTTTGACTAGGTATTAGAGCAGAAGTTCATTATCTCTGTATTTGTTGGTATTATTATTATTGAGATACAATGCAGAACAGTGCGGTCAGTGGTGGGTAAATTAATGGAAAGTATTCTTAGAGAAGGTATATATAATTATCTGGATAGACAGGGTCTGATTAGGAATAGTCAACATGGATTTGTGCATGGAAGGTCATGTTTGACAAATCTTAATTGAATTTTTTGAAGAGGTTACTAGGAAAGTTGATGAGGGTAAAGCAGTGGATGTTGTCTATATGGACTTCAGTAAGGCCTTTGACAAGGTTCCACATGGAAGGTTCAATCGTTAGGTATTAATATTGAAGTAGTGAAATGGATTCAACAGTGGCTGGATGGGAGATGCCAGCCCCTTCCAGCCATGCCACCCATCAACCCCCTAATCACGGCACAATTTACAATGACCAATTAACATATCAACCAGTACATTTTGGGCTGTGGGAGGAAACCAGAGCATGTGGAGGAAACCCACGCAGTCAGGGGGAGAACGTACAAGCTCCTTACAGGAACCGGTGGGATTTGAACTCAGGTTGCCTGTACTGAAAAGCGCTGTGCCTACACCTACACGTCCGTGCCACTGTCCCAGCACCTCTTACATCTAATCGATCAGGAAGAAGGACACTGGTTTCTCACCTCAGCTGAAAGATAGCACCTTTGTTAATGAACCAGCATTCAGTCTTATTCAGAAGAAATACAAAAAAATCATTACAAGTCTGCATCTCACAGACAGCTTTACTGGAACAAACTGCTGTTTATGGGAGTTTGCTCAGCCTGGATTGACTGCTGTACTTTGTTTATCACAGCAGTTTCAGCACATTAAGAGTTATTCATTGGCTGTAATATTCTTCGGGCTCCCTTGAGCTCTGAAAGGTGCCACATAGATGTAGGTCCTCTTTTCAAAGCTGATGTGTCAGCATATACTCAGGTTCTGAAATGGGACCTGACCCTATAAAGTTGTGGAATTAGAAGTGGGAGTTCAAACAACTGGACCCAGTTGACATTTATGAAGTTATTCATTGTGCTTGAAGCATGTCAGATGAACAGCAACAAATCTTTGCAAATGTGGAGAAGTTAAATGATGTCCCTCGGTACACTAATACACATGTCAGCAGTTTGCTAGTCTGACTGAAAACATGGTCTGATCATGCCTTAAAGCAGATGTTAATCCTCTATTTCGGGAAAGACATGCTGGAATGTTTATCAAGCTACTGTGGTTGAAAATATTATGCTCAGTACACATTTCCTGGATAATAGTCATTTAAGTGCTTTGGCAGTTGTCTTGCAAAAACTCAAATAACTCATTGTGATAGTATCACAATTCATTTGTCAAAATAAATCAAATTTTAAAATTACCAATCACAGTCCCAAATCGACTCTTGCACTGTCATTAACTTCAGCAGTTGTTCAGCAGCTTCTTCTCCAATGTAAACCATGATAATTAAAGAGAAAGCAAAGAACAAGCTGGTGTTTTGGTTGAGCACCTTCAACTAAATACTTTCTTCAGTCCATATAAAGCTTCCCGCCCAAGACATCAACTGTCCTTTTCCCTCTACACATGCTGCCTTACCCTCTGATTTCCTCCAGCAGTTTGACTTTTGCTCCAGATCCTAGCAACTGCATACAGAACACCGAACAGTCCTTCAGAGGACAGCGCCCTTCAGTCCACAATGCTTTGCCAAACTCATTAAATTTCAGTAACATAGGACAACAAAGATTTTGCTCCCTAAATACTTATGGGTATACCTTAAGGATTTTGGGCTGCTGATCACGAAAGTGGCCAGGAAATTTCCCTACCACACACCATTTTTTTTGAAATTGCCTGTATTTGTTATTTCAATTCATAATTTGTCGGAATAACTGATACTAAAATCAAGAAAGGCATTTTTGTTGGTCTACAAATCAAAAAGGTCATCAATGACAGGCAATTCAAAGAAATTCTACTGGGACCAAAGAAGATCGCATGGAAGGAATTCAAGCATGTTATTCAAAAGTTTCTTTGTAACTACAGAGCACCAAACTACATATCCAGATGAGCTAAAATATTATTATGATCAATTCGATGTTGCCAATACTGAGTCCCTGAAGAGAGCCACTGATGCGACCGGTACCTTGGTCATCTCTGAGGCTTCCAACGAGTGGACAGGATGGCATCTCAAGGCAGGTACTCAGAGTGTGTGCAGCACAACTGGCAGGTGTGTTTAAAGACATTTTTAATCTCTCCCTCTCCCAGTGTAGAGTGTCCTCCTGCTTCAAAACATCCACCATTGTCCCTATGCCTAAAAAGACCAACATAACGTGTTGGAACACCTGGCGTCCTGTCGCACTCACCTCAATAATAAGCAAATGCTTTGAAAGGCTGGTCAAGGATAACATCTGCAGCATGCTTCCACCCAAACTGGACCCGCTACAATTTGTCTACTGACATAACTGATCATCAGATGACGCAATAGTCAGAGCTCTACACACCATCCTTACACATCTGGAGAAGAAGGACTTGGACTACAGTTTAGTATTCAACACCATAATTCCCTCCAGGCTCGACGAGAAGCTCAAAGACCTCAACCTTCACCCGACCTTGTGTAGCTGGATCCTGGACTTTCTGTCAGTTTGCCGGCAGGTGGTAAGAGTGGGCTCCTTCATTTCTGCCCCTCTACACAGGTGGCCCTCAGGGTTGTGTCCTAAGCCCCCTTCTTTACTCTCTGTGTACCCATGACGGTGTCGCCATCCACAGCTCAAATCTGCTAATTACATTTATTGACGGCACTCCATTGATTGGCCTAAGCTCAAATAATAATGAGGCAGCCTACAGAGGAGAAGTCACCACCCTGACACAGTGGTGTTAAGAAAGCAACCTCTCCCTCAAAATCGCAAAATCAAAAGAGATGGTTGTGGACTACAGGAGGACTAGAGACAGGCTAACCCCTATTAACAGCAATGGATCTGGGACTGAGAGGGTGAAGAGCTATAAGTTCCTTGGTATAAACTTCACCGAGGATCTCACATGGTCCGTACATACCAGCTGTGTTGTGAAAAAGGCACAACAGTGCCTCTTTCACCTCGGACAGTTGAGGAAGTATGGTATGGGCCCCCAAATCCTAAGAACTTTCTACAGGGGCACAATTGAGAGCATCCTGACTGGCTGCATCACTGCCTGGTATGGGGACTGTTCTTCTCTCAATCGCAGGACTCTGCAGAGAGTGGTGCAGACAGCTCAGTGCACCTGTAGATGTGAACTTCCCACTATTCGGGACATTTACAAAGACAGGTGTGTATAAGAGCCTGAAGGATCATTGGGGATCTGAGTCACCCCAAACACAAACTGTTCCAGTTGCTAAAATCTGGGAAATGGTACCACAGCAATATAGCCAAGACCAACAGGCTCTGGGACAGCTTCTTCCACCAGGCCATCAGACTGATTAATTCATGCTGATACAATTGTATTTCTATGTTATATTAACCATCCTGTTGTACATACTATTTATTATAAATTGCACATTGCGCATTTAGACGGAGACATAATGCAAAGATTTTTACTCCTCGTGTATATGAAGGATGTTAAGTAATAAAGACAGTTCAATTCAATACGTGTAGCTGGTTGACAACATGCTTCAAGCATACAAAACCATTAAGTGCAACAGTCACTAAAGATTAATTTTCTGCATTCCCATTTGGACTACTACCTTGCAAATCTTGGTGCTGTCAGCGACGAGCATGGTGAAAGGTTTCACCAGGACATTGCAGTCTTGGAGAAACAGCATCAGGGCAACTGGAATCCACCAATTCTGGCAGATAAAAGTGTTCTGAAATTATATCTGTGTTCAACAAGCAGTCTATCATAAACAAAAATAAAAATTAACAAAGCAACACTTCCAGAAAATTTGCTGTCCGGTGTAATCCAAAGCCCAACTAATCCCTTCTCCCTACATAGTACCCAGAACCTCTCATTTCCTGTGCCTATCGAAGAGCCTCTTGAACACCTTTTACAATTTTGCCGAACCACCACCCCACACAGTGCATTCCAGGTGCCCACAACTCTTGGTATAAAGGATTTGCTCTGCACATACCTTTTGAACTTATTTCCTCTCACCTTAAATACATGCCTTCTGGTATAAGATATTTCAAACCCGGGACAATGATACTGGCTGTGTATTCCATCTATACCTCTCATAATCTTATAAACCAGCCCATCAGACTCTTTGAGATCTCCACTCAGAAGTTGCTGATACAGCCAGCTCCAACATGGGCTACCATCGAGGATATCTCTAAGAGGCGGTACCTCAACAAAATGGCATTCATCATTGAGGACCCTCACCACCTGGGACATGGCTTCTTCTTGTTACTACTAATGGAGAGGAGGTACAGGAGCCTAAAGACCTACACTTATTGTTTTAGAAACAGCTTCTTCCTCTCAGCCAACAGATCTCTGAATGGTCTATGGACCCATGAACAGGACCTTGAGATTTCCTCTTTATTTATTTATGTTGTAACTTATTGTAAAATTTTATGCTTTGCCTTGTACTGTTGTCACAACATATATCAGTGATAATAAATCTGGTTCAGATTTTCTGATGCCTTTTTAACTACCCTATTAATCTGTGTAGCCGCTTCGAATGAACTATGCACTTGAACCACAAAATGGCTCTGTAGGTGCAAAGTTGAAGGACAGGACCTCCAGGGTTGCAATCTCAGGATTGCTACCCGTGCCATGTGCTAGTGAGGCTAGAAATAGGAGGAAGATAATGCAGCTAAATATGTGGCTAAGGGGTTGGTGCAGGAGGGAAGGCTTCATGTTTCTGGACAATTGGGCTTTCTTCCAGGGAAGGTGGGACACCCTGTTCCGACAGGGTGGGTTGCACCTGAATTGGAGGGGGATTAATATCTTTGCAGGAAGGTTTGCTAGTGCTGCTCTGGAGGATTTAAACTAGATTTGCAGGGGGAGGGGAACCAGAGAGTTAGAGCAGATAGTGAGGTGGAGGAGGATAAAGGTCATATGAGAACTGCCAGTATAGTGCATGGAGTAAAGCCAGATCTAACATATAAAGAGGCTTTGAGGAAAGAGCAGCAGAATAAAGGGTGTAAAGGTAGTAAGGTAGAAGGGCTAAAGTGTGTGTATTTCAATGCAAGAAGCATCAGGAACAAAGGTGATGAACTGAGAGCTTGGATAGGTAGATGGAATTATGATGTAGTGGCCATTACAGAGACTTGGCTGGCACCAGGGCAGGATTGGATTCTCAATATTCCTGGATTTCAGTGTTTTAAAAGGGATAGAGAGGGGAGAAAGGGGAGGAGGTGTGGCATTACTGGTCAGGGATACTATTACAGCTCCAGAAAGGGTGGGTAATGTAGCAGGATCCTCTTTTGAGTCAGTATGGGTGGAATCAGGAACAGGAAGGGAGTAATTACTCTATTGTGAGTATTCTATAGGCCCCCTGGTAGCAGCAGAAATACCGAAGAGCAGATTGGAAGGCAGATTTCAGAAAGGTGCAAAAATAACAAGGTTGTTATCATGGGTGACTTTATCTTCCCTAATATTGATTGGCACTTGATTAGTTCCAAGGGTTTAGACAGGGCAGAATTTGTTAAGTGTGTCCAGGACAGATTCCTGTCACAGAATGTTGAAAGGCCAACTGGGGGAATGCCAAACTAGATCTAGTATTAAGTAACAAACTGGGTCAGGTCAGAGATCTGTCAGTGGGTGAGCATCTGGGGGACAGTGACCACTGCTCTCTGGCCTTTAGCATTATCATGGAAAAGGATAGAATCAGAGAGGACAGGAAAATTTTTAATTGAGGAAGGGCAAATTATGAGGCTATAAGGCTAGAACTTGTGGGTGTGAATTGAGATTATGTTTTTGCAGTGAAATATACTATGGACATGTGGTTGATGTTTAGTGATATCTTGCAGGATGTTAAGGATAAATTTCTCCTGGTGAGGAAGATAAAGAATGGTAGGGTGAAAGAACCATGGGTGACAAGTGAGGTGGAAAATCTAGTCAGGTGGAAGAAGGCAGCATACATGAGGTTCAGGAAGCAAGGATCAGATGGGGCTATTGAGCAATATATGGCAGCAAGAAAGGAAAAGAAGGGGCTGAGGGGAGCAAGAAGAGGGCATGAGAAGGCCTTGGCGAGTAGGGTATAGGAAAACCCCAAGGCATTCTTCAATTATGTGAAGAACAAAAGGATAACAAGAGTGAAGGTAGGACCGATTAGAGATAAAGGTGGGAAAATGTGCCTGGAGGCTGTGGAAGTGAGCGAGGTCCTAAATGAATACTTCTCTTCGGTATTCACCACTGAGAGGGAACTTGATGATGGTGAGGACAATATGAGTGAGGTTGATGTTCTGGAGCATGTTGATATTAAGGGAGAGGAGGTGTTGGAGTTGACAAAATACATTAGGACGGATAAGTCCCCGGGGCCTGACGGAATATTCTCCAGGCTGCTCCATGAGGTGAGGGAAGGGATTGCAGAGCCTCTGGCTAGGGTCTTTATGTCCTCGTTGTCCACAGGAATGGTACCAGTGGATTGGAGGGAGGTGAATGTTGTCCCCATGTTCAAAAAAGTTAGTAGGGATAGTCTGGGTAATTATAGACCAGTGAGCCTTATGTCTGTGGTGGGAAAGCTATCGGAAAAGATTCTTAGAGGTAGGATCTATGGGCATTTAGAGAATCATGATCTGATCAGGGACAGTCAGCATGGCTTTGTGAGTGGCAGATCATGTCTAATAAGCCTGATAGAATTCTTTGAGGAGGTGACCAGGCATATAGATGAGGGTAGTGTAGTGGATGTGATCTACATGGATTTTAGTAAGGCATTTGATAAGGTTCCACACGGTAGGCTTATTCAGGAAGTCAGAAGGCATGGGATCCAGGGAAGTTTGGCCAGGTGGATTCAGAATTGGTTTGTCTGCAGAAAGCAGAGGGTCTTGGTGGAGGGAGTACATTCAGATTAGAGGGTTGTGACTCGTGTTGTCCCACAAGGATCGGTTCTGGGACCCCTACTTTTTGTGATTTTTATTAACGACCTGGATGTGGGGTTAGAAGGGTGGGTTGGCAAGTTTGCAGATGGATCAAAGGTTGGTGGTGTTGTGGATAGTGTAGAGGATTGTCGAAGATTGCAGAGAGACATTGATAGGATGCAGAAGTGGGCTGAGAAGTGGCAGATGGAGTTCAACCCGGAAAAGTGTGAAGTGGTACTCTTTGGAAAGACAAACTCCAAGGCAGAGTACAAAGTAAATGGCAGGATACTTGGTAGTGTGGAGGAGCAGAGGGATCTGGGGGGTACATGTCTACAGATCCCTGAAAGTTGCCTCACAGGTAGATTGGGTAGTTAAGAAAGCTTATGGGGTGTTAGCTTTCATAAGTCAAGAGATAGAGTTTAAGAGTCGCGAGGAAATGATGCAGCTCTATAAAACTCTGGTTAGGCCACGCTTGGAGAACCGTGTCCAGTTCTGGTCGCCTCACTATAGGAAGGATGTGGAAGCATTGGAAAGGGTACAGAGATGCTGCCAAGTTTAGAGAGTATGGATTATGATCAGAGATTAAGGGAGCTAGGGCTTTACTCTTTGGAGAGAAGGAGGATGAGAGGAGACATGATAGAGGTATACAAGATATTAAGAGGAATAGACAGAGTGGACAGCCAGCACCTCTTCCCCAGGGCACCACTGCTCAATACAAGAGGACATGGCTTTAAGGTAAGGGGAGGGAAGTTCAAAGGGGATATTAGAGGAAGTTTTTTTTACTCAGAGAGTGGTTGGTGCGTGGAATGCACTGCCTGAGTCTGTGGTGGAGGCAGATACACTAGTGAAATTTAAGAGACTACTAGACAGGTATATGGAAGAATTTAAGGTGGGAGGATATATGGGAAGCAGGGTTTAAAGGTCGGCACAACATTGTGAGCCAAAGGGCCTGTAATGTGCTGTAATATTCTATGTTCTATGTTCTAGATCAAAGTTAAGGGTGTTTCCATTAAGAGATTGGTGTTCCTTTACATTTGATCTCCCACAGTGTTTGATCGATTTAAGTGCCAAACTGGTTTGGAAAGGATGGGTATGGGGTGAAATGTGGCAAGGGATACAGGTCCAGAGCGTATCGAAATGACAGGGTTCAGGTGCTAGGGCGAAGAACGACCCAGTGTCTGGATGATCTAAATGCCCATCCAGATTGAGAAGGTAGGGTGTCAGGACCAGAGGCGAGAGTCAGGCCAGTTCTGCACACTGCTCCACAACGTTTACTTTGCTCTACAATGAACTGAGGCTGAGGCTTGCTCTGACTCCTCTGGGCTTTGTGTCTGTGGACTTACTATCATTATGAATGCTATTTGCTTTGTTTCATTGTTTGCACAATATGTTTTTATCTCTGCACATTGGGTGTTTGACAGCCATTTCTTCTTTTATGGATTCTTTCTTTGTTTTGTGGCTGTCTGTAAGTAGACAAATCTCGAGGTTGGACAATGTATACATACTTTGAACATTGAACTAAACTTTATATTTGGCCAGGTTAAAATGCACCTGCCATTTCTATGCTCATATTACAACCAAACTATTGTATATTCCACTGTATCTTTTATGGCCTCTGTGTTACCTAAAACACCACCAAACTCCATATCATCTGCAAACTTACTAACTCATCCATGTACTTTTTCTTCCAGGTCATTTACATACATTACAAACTGCAGTCACAGATCTTCAGACAAACTAGGACTACATCCAGTTTACGTCGGAAATGTCCGTAACCGAAGCTTTTTCTCTTTGTTTTTACCCTCCGTCCAAACTTAAACAGCGTCCCCTGAAACTGGAGCTTTTCAGAAATGCTTTCCAGGGTGGGTATTTTTGAAAACGCTGCTCGGGCAGATGAGTGTGGACAGGGTAACTGGAGATTTTTGAAAACGCTGTCAGACGGCAGCGTACTATTTCATTGTATTCTTGAACGCAACCTAACAATTTCAGAACAGACGGCAACAAGACTGAAGCCAGAAGAATTAGAAATGTACTCACCGAATACTTTGATCTATAACTTACTGAATAAATAAGTATACTGTACTCACTTTGCCCTGTTTTCTGTCCTTGCTTGTATGAAGATGGTTTACCTATTTATGCAAGTACTTCTCTGACAATAGATGTGTAACAGCCTAATGTAACATTGTATGGAAATACAAGATAACACTGATGCAGACATTTTTTATACATTTAACAAGGTGCTTTATTAATGCAACAGAGTTAGTCAGTTTTTCAATGTTCGTCGTCAGGTGGGTCATACTGTCCGTGAACTCACTGTCGGTTGCTGCCGTACGCTCCAGTATTTGTTTTTTTTTAGTTTTAAGTTCTCCTGCGCAAGAGCCAACAGCTGTCCATCTTTTTAAGTTTTTTCTAGTCTGTAACTATACAAACGCGCACTTTTACGGTGAGATTCGACACCAAACATGTTGCTTGTTTACGGTAGATGTATCCTGCGCATGCGCAGGAGGAGGAGATTCACCAAAATCTCCATTTCAGTGTGGATAGAGATATTTTCAAAAATGCATAGTGTGGACACCTATTGTTTTTACGCGAAACAGGCCTTTTCAAAATTATCCGGTCTAGTGTGGATGTAGCCTAAGTCCCATCAATCACTACTTTCAGTATTCTATAGGCAAGCTAATTTTGAGTCCGAATGGCCAAGTCACTATGGACCCCATGAATGTTAATCTTGTGAATATAGCTCCCATGAGGCACCTTGTCAAACACTTTACTAAAATCCATGTACTCTATCTTCATCACCTCCTTGAAAAGATCAATCAAATTAGTAACATATGGCTTCACCACTCAATGACATGCTGCCTGTCCCTAATTTGACTATGGTTTTCCAGACATCTATAATTCCTATCTCTTAAAATCCTCTCCAGTAACTTCCTTACCAATGACGTAATACTCAAAGGTCTGTATTTTTCAGGATTATCCCTATTTCCCTTCTTGAATAAAGAAATAACATTAGCTACTCACCAGTTCTCTGTGACCTCGCCTGTGTCTAGAGAGCCTCAACAATCTAATCTCTTGCTTTTCTCAGTAACCTGGACTATATCCCATTAGGCCCTGGGGATCTAGCCATTTTAATGTTCTTTAAGAGACCCAGCACCACCTCCTTCTTTATCTTGAAATACCCTAGCAAATTAGCACACTCCACAGTGATCTTCCTATCTTCCATGTCCTTTTTTTTAGTAAACACTGATGCAAAATACTCATTTAAGACTTCCCCTACATCTCACCTCCAAGAACATATTCTCTCCTTAGGTGATCCTACCCACTCTGTAGTTTTCCACTTGTTCTTGAGGGATATATAGATTACTTTGGGATTAATAGCAGTATCCATCATCAGGGCCCTTTAACACCTAGGACATCTAGAAGAAAATACAAGAGCCTCAGGACTCACACGGCTAGGTTCAGGAACAGTTATTACCTCACAGCCATCAGGCTCTTGAATAACAGGGCCTCAACTTCATTTGCCCCATTATTGAAATTTTCTGACAATCAATAGACTCACTTGCAAGGATGCTTCATCTCGTGTTCTTGATATTTATTTATTACTATTATTATTCTTTCTTTCTTTTTGTATTTGCACAGTTTGTTGTCTTTTGCACACTGGTTGAACACCCAAATTGGTGTGGTCTTTCATTGATTCTGTTATGGTTATCATCCTCTGTATTTATTGAGTATGCCTACAAAAAGTCAATTTCAGGATTGTATGTGGTAACATATATGAACTTTGTTAATATTCTCTTTAATGTTCCTTACCAAGGACTTTTCATGCCCCCTCCTGGCTTCCCTAATTCCCTTGTTTCTTGTATTTTCTAATTAAAGAGACAAACTTACTTCTAATAAAATATGGTGTTGCATTTAATGCTGTCTTTTCCAGCAAATAGGGATCTGCTGCAGTTTGACCTAATTCAACATGATTATTTGATATTGAATTTTGTTAGAAATTAAATCCTGATTCTTTCCCAAAGCTAACAGTCTGGAGGATATTATCATTGATATAAAAGCCATGGGGAATACCATTACACCTTAGAAATGGAACATGAAGGTTTGTTGGGAGAGTTGACAGCAAAAGCCTGAGATTCTATTTGGATGAAAATGTAGTTTGGCATTTCTGAATTAGTGAATATGTATCATTGTGCAAGCTTTTACAAATTGAACTTGGTAGATTGATGCATCTGGAAATCAGCACAGGAAATTTTAATTTGAAATGCTGCTCCCTATTGTGATTGCTTGCGATGTTAAGTGAAATATTCACTGCTTGCAAATCAGGTCTTCCAAAATTTCAAATTTAGTTAAAATTTATTTCATCACACAATGTGCGAAAGGGAAAACGTGGCTGATTTTCCATTTATTTGTGTTGGTCCTATCTGGGTGGAATTAGATCAAGCTTCAAAGAAGGTGAGAGAATTTTATCAATAAATTACATTTAAACTTGCAATCATGTTTTTTATGATCATTTGTGAAGTTCAGGATTCAATTTGTCTGGATCAGATATTGACTTTTTCGTTTTTAGTTATACATAGACACTGCAACTGTCTCTGAATAACACACGATTCATCAGCAATTAATGTGTAAAAAGAGATTAGGTTTGTTTGAAATGGTTGACTACCATCAAGTTGAAGATATATATTATAATCTTATATATAATTTATTATGATTATAATAACTTGTTATAATTTAATAATTCTGGACAACTAATACCACAGAACAATTTGCATTTGTTAAAAACCACATCTAAGATCAAATGCTCAGTAAAAAAGCTGTTTTAATCAAATATCTTTAAACAAAATCTCCTTCAAATGTTAGTAAAACTTTGTTGAAGAAGATGGCACCAGCAAACAATGCGGCCAATAGTGACGTCCCTCAGACAGTTCAAGAAACTACTTAATTTACTTCTTCTTTCAAATATAATACTGCTACTAAGTGTGTTTTGCATTTTGATGGTATGTTTTTGGTCTGTTTGAGTAATCTTGGGCTTTACTGTCCTCCAAGGATTTCAGTGAGGTTTAGAGTGGAGGCAGGGCGCGAACCCATGATCGATTCCATTTCTCACCGATCTCGCCGATTCAAGCATTGAGCAAGATTGAACCCAATGAGAAGGAGAGCAGAAGAGGGTATTTAGTGCTGTCTGCCTGTATGTAACAGGCCTCTTTCTCTCACTGCTGCCAGAGTGCCTGCACTTGATCCCACTTGCTCTCTGCTGCTGGGGTCTTGGGCCTAGGGAGTGGTTTAATTTGTGGATTAGACTTTACAGTTTATGTTTCTGGTTATTCCTGTTTTTATTGCTATTTTGTGTGATCTTGATGTGGACTGGCTCTGTGCCTGCAGTCAACAATTGACACATTGATAAGCTGAACTGAACTCAAGGTTGTATACTGCATACATACTTCGATGATAAATAAACTTCGAATCTTTGCCTTTGAATCTTTAATGATTTTCATTGAGTGAGTATAACCCTAGACAATCCAGTCTTTCTTCATATGAAAGTCCTGCCATCCCAGCAATCAATCTGGTGAACCTTCTCTGTACTCCCTCTATGGCAAGAATGTCTTTTCTCAGATTAGGGGACCAAAACTGCACACAATACTCTAGGTGCGGTCTCACCAAGGCCTTGTACAACTGCAGTAGAACCTCCCTGCTCCTGTACTCAAATTCTTTTGCTATGAATGCCAACATACCATTTGCCTTTTTCACCGCCTGCTGTACCTGCATGCCCACCTTCAATGACTGGTGTACAATGACACTCAGGTCTCGTTGCATCTCCCCTTTTCCTAATCAGCCAGCATTCAGATAATAATCTGTTTTCCTGTTCTTGCAACCAAAGTGGATAACCTCACATTTATCCACATTAAATTGCATCTGCCATGAATTAGCTCACTCACCTAACCTATCCAAGTCATCCTGCATCCTCCTCACAGTTAACACCGCCGCCCAGCTTCGTGTCATCCGCAAACTTGGAGATGCTGCATTTAATTCCCTCGTCTAAATCATTAATATATACTGTAAACAACTGGGTCCCAGCACTGAGCCTTGCGGTACCCCACTAATCACTGCCTGCCATTCTGAAAAGGTCCCGTTTACTCCCACTCTTTGCTTCCTGTCTGCCAACCAATTCTCTACCCACATCAATACCATACCCCCAATACAGTGTGCTTTAAGTTTGCACACTAATCTCCTGTATGGGACCTTGCCAAAAGCCTTTTGAAAATTTAAATATGCCACATCCACTGGCTCTCCCCTATCTACTCTACTAGTTACATCTTCAAAAAATTCTATAAGATTCGTCAGACATGATTTTCCTTTCACAAATCCATACTGACTTTGTCTAATGATTTCACCGCTTTCCAAATGTGCTGTTATCACATCTTTGATAACTGACTCTAGCATTTTCAGCAAGCGATGTTTGCTCACCATTAAACAATTCACTTATACCCATTTAGTGGTTTGCTAGGACTACTTGCCTTTAGCCCCTTCACAGCCTTGGTCTAAACGTCTAACAAAGGATTGAATGCTAAAGAAGAGGCAAGAGAGATTTTCTTGATAGAACGACATTTGTCCTAGTGAAATTGAAGAACTGGGGTTCAAGGAGAAAATACTCCAGTAACAGGCTCCTAGAAGGCGTTGTGACTGTTAGAGGTTGTTTTTTCCAATACTAATAATCACTGTTGAAATTTCCTCAGGCAGTACCCTATGTCTGCAGTTTCATCAATAATTTTCCCTATTATAATGTCAGAAGCAGGAATGTTCGCTGGTGATTGCACAATATTTGATAGCATTTGCAGCTCCTCAGAAAAGTGAAAGAGCCTATTCCTGCATGGAGTTGGACCTAGGCAACATTCGGGTTGATATGTAACAAATATGCCAAAAAGTACCAGGTAATGTCAACTTCTCGTTCAAGAGAATCCAGTCTTGACATTTAATGAATGGCATTATTGTCCTTGAGTCTCTAATCATCGAAGTTCCAGAGGTCAGTAATGACCAGAAAATCAGCTGGATTAGCCATATAAAACTGTCTGGAAGACAAGTCAGCAGCTGGATCTCCTACAGGAACACTCATACCCTGCCACCCCAAGATCCTTCCACCGTCTACTGGGCACAAATCAGCGCAATGGACAGGTGCACTGCTGACAATTCTCATGAAGCAGGTCAAAGCTTCCCAAATGAATGGTATGTTTTCGACTACAGCCAGCCCTCCTTATCCGCGAATTCAACCAACCGCGAATCGTGAAAACCTGGAAGTGCTCTTCCAGCACTTGTTGTTCGAGCATGTACAGACATTTTTTTCTTGTCATTATTTCCTAAACAATGCAGTATAACAACATTTTACATAACATTTACATTGTATCAGGTATTATAAGTAATCTAGAGATGATTTAAATTATACGGGTGGATGTGCGTGGATTACGGTGCATCGGAATCGAAAAAAAATCGTAAGTTCTCTTACTAAGTAAGTCGGAACAGGTACATCCAGTATTTAGCGTCAGTTAGTCAAACGTTTGTCTTAGTATATAGTATATATTTTACCTTTCTATGCATATAAAACACTTAAGAACGTGTGTTTCAGTGCCGGGCTCGGGAACGGAAGTTCTCGGGACTCGGGACAGATCGCTCCCTAGTGCACTCTCCACCGTGCTGAGATGATGTGGAGGATCATAAACTCAAAACCTAAAACCTAATAATTAAACCGTTGCGTAGCTTAGTAATAATTGTGGTTTTCGTCGGGGCACAGCCTTTCTCACTCTATCCTTTAAAATCGTTCCGATCGTTGACCGACTGTAGCCTAAGGCTTTTCCAATGACCGATGGCGTTTCACCTCTTTCCGATCGCTTTATTATTTCCACTTTATTTTCAATCGTGATATCCTGATTACTTTTGTGAACAAAAACACTGCGCATTCAGAGCTCTGGCGCCAGGTCCTAATGTCCATCGCTCTGAGACAGGTTAAATAAGGTCTGGGGTTCCGCTGGGTCCTAAGGTCCACTGGATTGACACAGGTTGAATAAGGGACTTGAGCATCTGCAAATTTTGGTATCCACGAGGTGTCCCAGAACCAATCCCCCGCAGATAAGGAGGGCCGACTGTATTTGGAACATTTATTCCCTCCACCACTGTTCTGCAATGCTGGGACTAAGAATCATGTTCAAAAAAAAGCATAATAGTCACTTGCACATGTTACTCTTAAATTCCCAATCACTGTCCCCATGAGGAATAAAGACAGCAGTTTCCAGTCAATGATAATCATGCTCCCGCACTGCTCTGCAGGATGCTGATGGTGGGGGACTTGGTGTTAATAATGTCTGTATCACTCCTACGGTACATATGCACTTTGCCTCTTACCAGGCATGCAGATCTTCATTTGCTGAGGAGCTGTTAATTGACTTAAATGTTATGTAAACATTGGAAAATGTTGGCCTGATGATGGATGGAATGCCTTTGATGAAACAGTTGAAGATGGTTGGGCCCTGCACATGATACTAAGGAATTCATGCAGGAATGTTCTGGTGCTGGTGAGAGTACTCGCCAACAATCACAGCTATGTGCTATGTGGTAGGCATATAACTCCAATCCACTGGCATTTCGTCTTGCTTGATAACAACTGGCATCAATTTTTCTTGCTCTATGATGCCGCATTTGGCCAAATGTTGACTTAGCAGCAATACCAGATACGTCAGCAATGCAGACATAGCATTCTATTTTATATTATTTTATTTGCAATATTGTCATCATCATTATCATTGTGTGTTGTGTCACGTGTCCAAGACGATCATGGTCTTTTGACTATGATTGTTTTCTACAGAAGTGATTTACCATTGTCTTCTTCTGTGTAGTGTCTTTACAAGACACGATACTCTTGAGAGATTGTCTGCCTGGTGTCAGTAGTTGAGTAACCAGGGCTTGTCATGTGATATACTCCAGCTGTTCATAGGACCATCCTCAACCTGCTCTTACAACTTCACGTGATCCTGATAGGGGTGGCGGGGGCGGGGGTGGCTAAACAGACGCTATACCCTGCCCAAGGATGACTTGCAGGCTAGCGGAGGGAAGGTGCACCTTGCATCTCCTTTGGGGAGAAAAGATGAAAGATGAGGTATGAAGAAGGTAAGCTAGCCAAAAATATAAAGAAGGATAGTAAAAGCTTCTTTAGGCATGTGAAGGAGGAAACATTAGTTAAGAGCAAAGTTGGGCCCTTGAAGACAGAAATGGGTGAATTTGTTATGGGGAACAAGGAAATGACAGATGAGTTGAACAGGTACTTTGGACCTGTCTTCACTAGGGAAGGCACAAACAATTTCCCAGATGTAATAGTGGCCAGATGACCTAGGGTAATGGAGGAATGGAAGGAAATTATAATTAGGCAGAAAATGGTGTTGGGTAGACTGATGGGGCTGAAGGCTGATAAATCCCCAGGGCCTGATGGTCTGCATCCCAGGGTACTTAAGGAGGTGGCTCTAGAAATTGTGGGCGCATTGGTAATCATTTTCCAATGTTCTAAAGATTCAGGATCAGTTCCTGTGGATTGGAGAGTAGCTAATGTTATCCCACTTTTTAAGAAAGGAGGGAGAGAGCAAACAGGGAATTATAGACCAGTTAGCCTGACATCAGTGGTGGGGAAAGTGCTAGAGTCAATTATAAAAGATGAAATAGTGGCACATTTGGATAGCAGTAACAGGATCAGTCTCAGTCAGCATGAATTTATGAAGGGGAAATCATGCTTGACTACCCTTCTGGAATTTTTTGAGGATGTAACTATGAAAATGGACAAGGGAGAGCCAGTGGATGTAGTGTACCCGGACTTTCAGAAAGCCTTTGATAAGGTCCCACATAGGAGATTAGTGGGCAAAATTAGAGCACATGGTATTGGGGGTAGGGTACTGACATGGATAGAAAATTGGTTGGCAGACAGGAAACAAAGAGTAGGGATTAACAGGTCCCTTTCAGAATGGCAAGCAGTGACTAATGGGGTACCGCAAGGCTCGGTGCTGGGACCGCAGCTATTTACAATATACATTAATGATTTAGATGAAGGGATTAAAAGTAACATTAGCAAATTTGCAGGTGACACAAAGCTGGGTGGCGGTGTGAAATGTGAGGAGGATGATATGAGAATGCAGGGTGACTTGGACAGGTTGGGTGAGTGGGCAAATGTATGGCAGATGCAGTTTAGTGTGGATAAATGTGAGGTTATCCACTTTGGTGGCAAGAATAGGAAGGCAGATTACTGTCTGAATGGTGTCAAGTTAGGAAAAGGGGAAGTATAGCGAGTTCTAGGTGTTCATCAGTCACTGAAAGTAAGCATGCAGGTACAGCAGGCAGTGAAGAAAGCTAATGGCATGTTGGCCTTCATAACTTGAGTATAGGAGCAAAGAGGTCCTTCTGCAGTTGTACAGGGCCCTGGTGAGACAACACCTGGAACACTGTGTGCAGTTTTGGTCTCCAAATTTGAGGAAGAACATTCTTACTATTGAGGGAGTGCAGCGTAGGTTCACGAGGTTAATTCCTGGGATTACAGGACAGTCATATTTTGAAAGATTGGAGTGACTGGGCTTGTATACACTGGAATTTAGAAGGATGAGAGGGGATCTGATTGAAACATATAAGATTATTAAGGGATTGGACATGCTAGAGGCAGGAAACATGTTCCTGATGTTGGGGTAGTCCAGAACCAGAGGCCACATTTTAAGAATAAGGGGTAGGCCATTTAGAATGGAGTTGAGGAAAAACTTTTTCACCCAGAGAGTTGTAGATCTATGAAATGCTCTGCCTCAGAAAGCAGAGCAGGCCAATTCTCTGGATGCTTTCAAGGAAGAGTTAGATAGAGCTCTTAAAGACAGAGGAGTCAAGGGATATGGGGAGAAGGCAGGAACGGGATACTGATTGTGGATGATCAGCCATGATCACAGTGAATGGCAGTGCTGGCTCAAAGGGCCAACTCCTGTATCTATTGTCTATTGGTAGAGATGTAACTTCACCCCACCACCTGTATTCACTATATAAACATTATTTATAGATGTTCAGCAATTTTGATAATATTCTGATTACTGAACACTTTTTATAGCCCTGTAACAGCAATAATACATTAAATCTGTAAATATATAAAATTTCTTCAAATCAATCTTAGATCCTTTTATCAGACTTCAATAATAGATGCAATATAAATGTCCCTCCTTAATACTTAATTAAAGTATTTAATGCTTATAAATTTATATAGAAAAAGTAGTTGGAGTTTATTCAGACTAGTAACACATTCTCAGCTATCACTGGAATCCAGTTCTTTCCTCCATGTTTCAAGGTTGTAATGAGCTTTGGGGCTCAGTGATCCCAGCTGAACCTTAACTTTGTAACAGTCAGTTGGTGAACAATATCTATTGAAGCATATTGTTGAGAATAACTTTCATCACTTTGCTGAATAAGCAATTGATCTTTAGTGTTCAAGATGTCTATTCCAATTTGACCTGAAATCCATTGGGATGTTTCAGAAATCAATAAAAATTGTGTGTAAACAAACAATCCATTAAACACTGAACCCCACTTTTTCACTATATTAGAAAAGTTAAATATGTTGAAAAAATGGTCATGTCTAAATGGCCCAACAGCTTTCAGTCAACACCACTGATCATGATGTAGCACAAACATGAAGCTCCCTCTTATGGTAAGAATAATGAAGTACAATGAGGTTCTATCCAAATAAGTATAAATGGTATTGAATACTTTGGTTAGCCATAGCCTAATGATATTTCAATAGTGTATCCATACAAAAAAGAAAAGAGATCGCTTTTAATCCCTACAGAAATTATGTTATCTTGTTATCATTTCATTTTTCATCTTCTGCAGATCTTGTTGTTTAATGTGCTGAGGAAGTTATCAAGGTGGGTCCGGAGGTGAGCGAGTGTTCAGCGCCATCTACCAGCCTCTCATACCCGGCAGCAGGAGGAAGGCGCCTGCGTGTAACTCCTTCTCACCTTCTCTCTCCTCTCTCCTTCTCACACGCTGCTCCTGAAGGAAGGTCCTTGTGCTCAAATGATCTCTCTCTCCCTCGATGCTGTCAGAGGACGGTGCCAGAGCAATATTTAATCGAAGCAGTTTGTGGATTGTGGACACTAATTCAAGTTTTATGACGTGTTCAAGTTTCTGATAGTTTCTTTCCTTTCGTTGCTAGTTTGGGGAATTTTGAACGGGGTCAGCCTGCAGATAATGAGCACTGAGCTCAACTGAAACATGCCTTTGGATTTTGTTTTTTATACCCTGTGTTTTCACTCGTTTATTTCTTGGTGCCTTTTGCATGATTTTTTTTTGTGCATGGGAGGAAGGGTGTTTAATGTTTTTCTCTTTGAATGGGTTCCATGGTTCTTTGTTTCATGAATGTCAGTGGGAAGATGACTCTCAGATGATGCATACTGCATCCATATGTTGATAATAAGTGTTCTTCGAAGCATTGAATCCTTTGACTTTTAATATGATTATTAGAATAATCTTTAAAATTTGTACATGCTAATATTTTAGATTTGAATATAATCAAAGTTCTGTCAGATTTGCTGAATGTCTGCAAATAATGTTAGCACCAGTAAGTTATAAAATGGAGTAATTTGTCTGCCATCTCCTGCAGTCCCCAAAGTAGGTCGCTACACACAATCTATATACACAGTGGCCAGTTTATTAGGTACACCTCATTAATGGAAATATCTAATCGGCTAATCATTTGGCAGCAACTCAAAGCATAAAAAGCATGCAGACATGATCAAGAGGTTCAATTGTTGTTCAGACTAAGCATCCGAGGGGACAGAAATGTGGTCCTAGTGACTTTGATTGTGGAATGATTGTTGGTGCCAGCTGGAGCTGTTTGAGTATCTCAGAAACTGCTGACCTCTTGGGATTTTGATACAGTCTTTAGAGTTTACAAAGAATGATGCAAAAAAAACTAGCAGCATCCAGTGACCAGCAGTACTGTGTGCAAAAACACCTTTTTAAGGAGAGAGGTCAGAGGATTATGACCCAACTGGTTCAAGCTGACAGGAAGGTGATAGTAACTCAAATAACCACGTATTAGAACAAATTGTTTAAAACTGTCAAGAAGGTGACAGTAATTCAAGTAACAGCACCTTTGAGCACACAACATGCCGAAGCAGAATCAGAGGGCCACGAACACATACTGAGTTACCACTCTTATAGGTACAGGCGGTAGGTACCGACTGAAGTGGACACTGACTGTACATGTGGTATTTCTGCAGGACGACTTGGTTAATTCCTCTAGCATAATGGTCTTTTTGGAATTCTGCCATTCAAAAAGAAATTATGGATCTGTTCTGCAACAAAATATACTAATGAGGAAAGGGATGCATCTTGGTACCATCTCAAGCAAAACTTTTCCAACTGTCTTGTGCAGCAATGCAGAAAAGATTAATGCTTCTGATGCTTCATATACTCCCTGGAAAGTGCCTGAGGCAAACAACAAATAAAACACTTGTCACCTTTATTGGGACTGTAGAGATACCAATCAGCAATTGCAAGGTGCAAGTAACCTGAAAATTTAAAGAAACTGACAAATATAAATGAGCAATCTGCTGCAGCTGTTTACAAAACAAGTTAACAAACCAAATCATTCGAAGTTCTTTTTCTTTTGAAACTGATCCAGCTTTCCCACTGAGGAAGAAGGGAAAAAAACACTGCAAATACTGAAAATCTGTAATAAAAGCAAGAAATGGGAGATATTCAGCATATTATGAGGATTGGCTCTTAACATAGGGACCCTGCCACCTGCCTGTGATTATCTAAATGTAAAGGGGGTTTCTTTTTTTTCTTTTGTTGGGAAAGGGTTTCCTTTTGTTAACTAGCAGGAATGCTAATTTACTGATAACGAGAATGGTATTCCTTTGTAAACCAAATGGGGATTAATGTTCTTTCTTCTGAGTCTGTAAGCTTTTGTTGACGGGCTTTTGGGCAGATCGGCGCGAGGGGGCCGAGAGAGAGGATGCCATGCTCTAAGCTGGGCGAGGATCGGACCCCAAAGGGGGGTCAGAAGCCGGGAGATTCTCCGAGGGGGGGGGGGATGAAGCTAGATGTGCTTGGTTGACCACTCGGAGGGTCCTGAGCTGTTTGGAGAGTCGAGGAGTTCGGAGGGTCCTGAGCTGCGAGTCGAGGAGTTCGGAGGGGATCGAATGGTGGCCAGAAGACTTCAGTAATTGAGCTCCAACGGTTGTGCACGAAGTGGTTTGGACTTTGATAAGTTTGGCGCCTTTTCTTTAATTTTCTCTTCATATATACTGTATCGTTATTAATCACTTAGTTATAGTAACCTTTATAAATTGTATTCATTTAATCGCATATGGTGTACTGTCTGGTTTTGGGCGAGGCGGGGACATCACACAGCATCCACACCAGCTGATTACCCAGTTTGGCAGGGCCGAAGGCTGCTCCCCCTAGACGAGAACGAGCTGAGCGAGCCTGAGGCGACACAGGGGGTTACATAAAATATCTGGAACAGATTTAGGTGCAGGGTCCCCCTATAAAGGTGTCTCTCTTTTCTGGACGCACAGGTTTTCTCGCTTTCCATTCTGTAAATCTGTGAGTGAAACCATGTGAAAAAGCAATTGAAAAGCTTGTGGTGCAATTCAGATCAGCCATACAGAACACTTCGAACTGTGCAACACCCCAACATTTCCAAAGTCATTTTTCCACTTTAGATTCAAAGGTCTGTCTCCATTGAGCACGAAGTGTCGTAATTGCAGCCAAGCAAAACAGACACTGTACAGGTAATACTGGTGTTATTAATAATATTGTTCTTCACGCCGTGTTGGAGAGGCCATTTTTATGCAGCTCCCATACTCTACCTTGAAGTTGTAGGATCCTTCTCCAGGTTTGATCCATGACCAGAAATATGAAGGTAGTGTAGCGGCGTGCTACAAGCAGCGCTAAAATTACGACACGGAGTCGGTAACTGCAGTCGAAGGAAAAACTTTATTCGAAAACTTCAGCCTCACTTTTAAGCCTCTGTCAACCGGCCCCCCATGGCGAAGAGGCTCCAAAGCTCTGTGCTCTCAAACCCCCGTAGGCTATCTAATTGTGAGTCGGTTCGCATACGCTAGGAAATGAGCCGCCACATAACCCCCCCCCAGAACCGGCGATACACCCCCCAATGTCCACAGCCTGGACCAGAACCTGCTTGGGAGGTCGGCCTCTGCGCCGAGGCGCCGGAAACTCGGCCGGTTGCGCCAGGTCCACATGGGCCGGCTTGAGGCGGTCCACCGTGAAAACCTCCTCCTTCCCCCCAACGTCCAGCACGAACGTGGACCCGTTGTTGCGGAGCACCGTAAACGGCCCCTCGTATGGCCGCTGCAGCGGTGGCCGATGCCCGCCCCTTCGGACAAACACAAACTTACAGTTCCGTAGGTCTTTGGGTACGCAGGTCGGGTGCCGCCCATGCTGTGAAGTGGGTATGGGGGCCAGGTTACCGAGCTTCTCGCGAAGTCTGCCCAGGACTGCAGCGGGTTCTTCCTCTTGCCCCCTCGGGGCTGGTAGGAACTCCCCGGGGACGGCCAGGGGCGCGCCGTATACCAACTCGGCCGACGAGGCGTGCAGGTCGTCCTTGGGCGCTGTGCGGATGCCGAGAAGGACCCAGGGAAGCTCGTCCGCCCAGTTGGCTCCTCGCAGGCGGGCCATGAGGGCCGACTTCAGGTGACGGTGGAAACGCTCCACTAGCCCGTTCGACTGTGGGTGGTAGGCAGTGGTGTGGTGCAGCTGAGTCCCCAAAAGGCTGGCCATAGCTGACCACAGGCTGGAGGTGAACTGGGCGCCTCTGTCGGAGGTAATGTGGGCTGGTACACCAAAGCGGGATATCCAGGTGGCGATCAGGGCTCGGGCGCAAGATTCGGAGGTGGTGTCGGTGAGCGGGACCGCCTCTGGCCATCTTGTGAACCGGTCCACGATAGTCAGGAGGTAACGCGCTCCGCGCGACACTGGCAGGGGGCCCACGATATCCACATGAATGTGGTCGAAACGCCGGTGGGCGGGATGGAACTGCTGCGGTGGGGCTTTGGTGTGCCGCTGAACCTTGGCCGTCTGGCAGTGCATGCACGTCCTGGCCCATTCACTGACCTGTTTGCGGAGTCCGTGCCAAACGAACCTGCTGGAAACCATCCGGACAGTTGTCCGGATGGAGGGATGCGCCAAGTTATGAATGGAGTCGAAAACACGTCGCCGCCAGGCTGCGGGGACGACCGGACGGGGCAGGCTGGTGGCGACGTCACAGAGTAGGGTCCTCTCACCTGGGCCCACGGGGAGGTCCTGGAGCTGCAAACCAGAGACTGCAGTCCTGTAACTCGGAATCTCCTCATCTACCTGCTGTGCCTCTGCCAGTGCCTCAAAGTCTACCCCTTGGGAAAGGGCATGAACGGTAGGGCGAGAGAGCGCATCCGCCACGACATTGTCCTTACCCGAGACGTGCCGGACATCCGTTGTGTATTCAGAGATGTAGGACAGGTGGCGTTGCTGGCGGGATGACCAGGGGTCGGATGCTTTCGTAAACGCAAAGGTAAGCGGTTTGTGGTCCGTGAACGCGGTGAAGGGCCGACCTTCTAGGAAGTACCTGAAATGCCGGATTGCCAGGTAGAGCGCCAACAGTTCCCGGTCAAAAGCACTGTACTTGAGCTCGGGTGGCCGCAGGTGTTTGCTGAAAAACGCCAGGGGTTGCCAGCGACCTGCGATGAGCTGCTCCAGCACCCCACCGACTGCCGTGTTTGATGCGTCCACTGTGAGGGCGGTAGGGGTGTCCATTCTGGGATGTACTAGCATTGCGGCGTCAGCCAAAGCTTCCTTCGTTTGAACGAAAGCGGCGGCGGACTCCTCGTCCCAGGTAATGTCCTTGCTCGGACCCGACATCAGGGCGAACAGGGGGCGCATGATCCGGGCAGCTGAAGGGAGGAAGCGGCGGTAGAAATTGACCATACCTACGAATTCCTGAAGGCCTTTGATCGTGGTGGGTCGGGGGAAGTGGCGGACCGCATCTACCTTAGCGGGCAGAGGGGTTGCCCCGTCTTTAGTAATCCTGTGGCCCAGGAAGTCAATGGTATCAAGTCCGAACTGGCATTTGGCAGGGTTGATTGTAAGACCGTACTCACTCAGTCGGGCGCAGAGTTGACGGAGGTGGGACAGATGCTCCTGACGACTGCCGCTGGCTATGAGGATGTCATCCAAATAGATGAACGCGAAGTCCAGGTCCCGTCCCGCCGCGTCCATTAACCGCTGGAACGTCTGTGCGGCATTCTTCAGGCCGAACGGCATGCGGAGGAACTCGAAGAGGCCAAACGGGGTGATGAGAGCCGTCTTGGGGACGTCGTCAGGATGCATCGGGATTTGATGGTACCCTCGGACAAGGTCGACCTTGGAGAAGATCCGGGCGCCGTGCAGGTTTGCCGCAAAGTCCTGAATGTGCGGCACAGGGTAGCGGTCCGGTGTGGTAGCCTCGTTCAGCCTGCGGTAGTCGCCGCACGGTCTCCAGCCCCCCGTCGCTTTGGGCACCATGTGCAGGGGGGAAGCCCAGGGGCTGTCGGACCGCCGGATGATCCCCAATTCCTCCATTCTCTGGAACTCCTCCTTCGCCAGTCGGAGCTTGTCCGGGGGAAGCCGCCGAGCACGGGCATGGAGGGGTGGTCCCTGTGTCGGGATGTGGTGCTGTACGCCGTGCCTGGGCATGGCTGCTGTGAACTGCGGTGCCAGAACCGATGGGAACTCTGCCAGGACCCTGGTGAAGTCGTTGTCGGACAGCGTGATGGAGCCGGGGTGAGGGGCTGGCAACTGGGCCGCGCCCAGGGAGAACGTCTGAAAGGTCTCGGCGTGTACCAGTCTCTTCCTGGGCAGGTCAACCAGCAGGCTGTGAGCTCGCAAAAAATCCGCACCCAGAAGCGGTTGGGCTACAGCGGCCAGTGTGAAGTCCCACGTGAACTGGCTGGAGCCGAACTGTAGCTGCACCTGACGGGTGCCATAGGTCCTTACTGTGCTGCCATTCACGGCCCTCAGGGGGGGACCCGGTGCCCTGCTGCGAGTGTCGTAACTTGTCGGAGGTAAAACGCTGATCTCAGCCCCAGTATCGACCAAAAACCGGCGTCCCGACCTTCTATCCCACACATACAGGAGGCTATCCCGATGGCCAGCCGCCGTAGCCATCAGCGGCGGCTGGCCCTGGCGTTTCCCGGGAACTTGCAGGGCGGGCGACAACGGCGGGCTTCTGCGCCCCACCGCTGGTGGTAGAAGCACCAGTGGTCATTGGGCCGGGGGTTAGTGGGCTCTGCGGCCGGGCCTGGACTGGTTTGCTGCCGGGAGCGTGGCTGGGAGATCTGTGCGATGGACGCCCCGCTCACCTTTTTGGCATTCCACAGCAAGTCCGCCCGGGCTGCCACCTTCCGGGGGTCACTGAAATCCGCGTCGGACAGCAGCAGGCGTATGTCCTCGGGCAGCTGCTCCAGGAATGCCTGCTCAAACATGAGGCCTGTGTGTCCCTCGGCCAGAGACAACATCTCGTTCATTAAAGCCGATGGAGGTCTGTCGCCCAAGCCATCCAGGTGCAGTAAACGGGCAGCCCGCTCGCGCCGTGAGAGTCCGAAAGTCCTGAGGAGCAGGGCTTTGAATTCCGTGTACTTGCCGTCTGCCGGGGGCGACTGTACGAACTCCGCGACCTGGGCAGCTGTGTCCTGGTCGAGGGAGCCCACCACGTAGTAGTAGCGGGTGTCTTCTGAGGTGATCCGGCGAACGTGGAATTGGGCTTCGGCTTGCTGGAACCATAGGTCCGGGCGCTGTGTCCAGAAACCCGGCAGTGTCAACGAAACCGCATGAACAGAGGCGGTGTCGGTCATTTCTGGTCCAAAAATCGTTTGGACCGTCGGGGTCACCAATTGTAGCGGCGTGCTACAAGCAGCGCTAAAATTACGACACGGAGTCGGTAACTGCAGTCGAAGGAAAAACTTTATTCGAAAACTTCAGCCTCACTTTTAAGCCTCCGTCAACCGGCCCCCCATGGCGAAGAGGCTCCAAAGCTCTGTGCTCGCAAACCCCCGTAGGCTATCTAATTGTGAGTCGGTTCGGATACGCTAGGAAATGAGCCGCCACAGTAGGTAATAAAATAGCCACAGCAGGCCTCTTAATCATTTCCGTTCCCAAAAATGTCCACCGTATGTTTCAGCAGAAGATGATTAGCCCCATCAGGTCCACATAAATAATTTCTAAATGGATGCTGAATCATCAGACTAAAGGAGCGGCAAACCATTTTGTCAGCGTATGCCCAGATTGCTGATCATCCTCTTAAAAAAATCTCCTGCCATTTTAAGTTATCATTAATGGTGTAGTAACCGTAACTGTTGACATTTTAAAGGAAAAGGGTGAAACCTGTTGCTTATTTACACCGATTCATTTTTATTACTATTAATAAAAGTATATCAGAAATAGATTGAAATAAATGAAGCACACTAGAACCTGTTCAAAAATTACTATTAATCTTTTAAAAAGACAATTGAAAACTACTATCATTTCCAAATACAATGGTTATTGCAACCACTTACTATCCAAAAACTGAAGGGATCTGCAAGTATTTCAAAACATTTCATTTACTGTCAGTGAGCTCTCAACTGTCTAGCTGGCACAAAGCCACATGAGACATTTCCTAAGAAAAGATCTCACTGCTCTCGGACAGTGAAAGGTCATTCACTGATTCATTTGGCAGAAAAGATAATCATTACGTATCTTTTTATTATGGTTGGGGCTTAGGGAACATTACATGCCATGTGCCAGCAAAATTTTTGTATGTGTGCCAGCTGGGCACGGGTGCCTTAGGCTATCCATCCCTGGTAAACTTATTGTTCTGCATTGACATTTTTGTTTTGTTCCTCTTAGGAAACAGAAACAACTTGCATTGACTAATCAGGAAGCCATTACCAGCAATCACAAGGTGACAATAACGAAGTTAAACGAAATCCTCCTTAAATAACAAGCAATGAGCAATCCAATAATTTGCAATCCAAATCACTCCAAGTATTTCTATACCACATCCAGTTTCTCCATTTTGGTATGAGGTTAGAGTAGGAAATAAGACTAGTAGCACAACAAATTTCTACATTTATCAGTGCTACAGCACTAATTACTTTTTTTTTCAAAAGCATATTTTTTACTCGTGCTTTCTTTGAGAACCTGTTGAGTTCATATAACCTTCCTGAGACTATTGTCTGAGGAAATCCAATCTCCCTGCAGGAAGCTTCCTCTAGAGCTTGTAGAAATTTTAATTATAAGTACAGGGACCAGGCAGGGAAATAGACGAGGATTCACTGTAATTCTATTAAATGATAGAAGTTGTGAGGGGTCATTTGGACTACTCTTGCTCCTAGCTTTTAAGTTCTTACAACAAGATTATTTTTTTCTCAGCCCTTCCTGGGTTACAAAGACCCAACCTATGGACGCCCTTAAGTGTGAATGAGCATCTGTGAGAGCAGCAGGATGGATGGGGTTAGGTGGCCACTCTTCCTGTGCCTACTTGTTCTCCTTTCATGCTGATTCTGTAATCCTCTCCCACTCACTTCTTTAGTTTATTTCCAAACAATCAGCAGCTTGGCCTACGAACAATTCTTGGAAACAGAATCCTGTCATAAAAAGGGACTGTGCAAGCTCCACCAATGTAAAATTAATGAATACATAACTCCATCTAAATTAAGTTTCACTGTATAGAGCATTAGTTCATAGAAGAGGATGGGTTTCATCAGTTTTTCTGTACAGATTCAAAAGAAAAATGGGCATGGTGTAACACACACTCAGTGGCCACTTTATCAGGTACAAGAGTAGATCCTGATGTAGTTCTCTGCTGCTGTAGTGCACCCACTTCAAGGTTTGACATGCTGTGCATTCAAAGATGCTCTGCTGCACACCACTATTTTAAAAACATGGTAATTTGAGTCACCTTCCTGTCTACTTGAACCAGAATGACCATTCTCCTCTAACTTCTCTCATGTTCAAGGGATTTTTACCCACAGATCTGCCACTCACTATATGCTTTTTGTTTTTCACACCATTCACTGAAAACTGTGTGAAAATCCCACAAGATCAGCAGTTTCTGAGATACTCAGACCATCCTGTCTGGCATCAACAATCATTCCATGGTCAAAGTCACTTCGATCAAATTTCTTCCCCATTCTAATGTTTGGTCTGCACGGCAATTGAACTTCTGGACTATGCCTGTATGCTTTTATGCATTGAGTTGCAGCCACGTGATTGGCTGATTAGATATTTGCATTGATGAGTATGTGTACCTAATAAAGTGGCCACTCAGTGTGTGCATCTTCTGTAACAACCTATTTTGGAGACTGCAGGTGATCGCAAACAAATCACTCTATTTTATAACTGTTAATATTGCCAATATTATTTGCAGGCATTCATAAAATTTGATGGAACTTTGATTAATTTCAAATCTGTTTTTAATATTAAATGAGATATTTGCATTAATTGGCAGGTGTACTAAATAAAGTAGCCAGCAGATGTCTGTTCTATAACCACAAAAAACCAGTATAACAGAAGTCTACTTAATTCTAAGTAACAGCTTCCATTGCCCAACATCTACTTATAAAAGTGTGTATCATTTACATCATTTACAGAATTATCCCTCCCCATTACAGGAAATACATTAGCTTACACAGATATGTCCCACCCTTTTTCTGCATAAAGTTTTCTACTATTAAAGCCAATGACTACTTTTGTTAAATGCATGCTGCTGAGGAAAAGTAGTAAACATAATTCCCACATTAAGCTAAAGACTGTCATCTCACTGTCATTTTTACCCTAATTTACTCTGGATGTTTCTGTTCTTGTATTTTTTAACTCTGCAGGAGCCAGACTCTCTCAAAGCTAATTCAGCTAACTGCTCCCACTCACTCACACCGAAGTAAATCATCCTAACAGCAGCAGATCAAACGATCACAGAAACACCTAAATGAACTTCCATGAGAGACGTGACAGGTCGCCATGGACTGGAATCGACATTCAAAACCAGCCGAAAACAACAGTTTAGATCATTGAGAGGTGGAATAAAACTGAGCCTGTTCCTTATGATGTAAAAAAAAGCATGCCAGCTTTATCCTGACTGGTGATTAAAGTAAGTATAGCATACAACCAACACATCCATGTATAGTTAGCAAATACTGTAAATTGAGGGCCTCCATCAGTCAGAGTTGACCGTGGATATTGCATCCCAGCTATCTAGATACACAAGCCTGGACAATACGATATGGAGAGCAAGCCGTTGTCCATACAGGAAGATCCCCCTTTTCACGCATCCGATGAGCCCAAGAGAACGGCAGAGACCGATACAATTTTGTACCTGCAGCATCGCAGGAGTTCCCAGTCAGTGTTGAACTCAATGTAGGACTGCCTTAGGGGATCCAGCTCCGCATTTTTCCCTTGGGGTTACCTCTGAAGTCTTCTCCGTGAGTGGGTACAGCTGTAAGGCAGCAGAGGTTTCAGATCAGAGTTTTCCTTCTCCTACATGAGCTGCCAACCACGGCCGGTGAGCCCCATCTGTCCGAAGTGACTGGCTTTAAGGTGCCAGTAACCCGCCATTGCCCCTTCTCCTGTCAGTAGAAACGGTTCCACAAGATTTGGTAGCTAAGCCACACGTGAAGGCCAGGAGTTGGACTTGGTTGTGAGAGGCTATTTGAGGTGCACGCCATTGGGAGCATTTAATAGGTAGTGGGAGCTTGTCCCATTACCACCCTTGGCTATAACAATCTTACAGAACAATTTTAATTAATTGTATAGAAAGTTGCATGTCTCAGCAGGGGTCTAAAATTCCTTGTAATGGAGAAATGCAACCTTCTTCTGCATTCTACATTTACAATGGGCCAGTAAAATGATTAAATACTATATTACTATGCTTCTAACATGATCTGAAGGAGGCCATTTTGGCCCTTCAAATTCACGCCAGTGCCTAGGGAAGAAATCCCATCATTCCCACTTCTCTTCATCTTATTCCACTGCAATATATTCACTCTTCTATGTGTAGCAACCTTCTCTTCTATTGCTTTGCCACTTTCCTACATGATGGAACCTTTTACAGTAGCTAATTAACATATCCATGACTTTGGAATGTGGAAAGGAATGGAAGAACACCACTTGTTTATAAGAAGGATTTTCAGCCTCCAAGCAGACAGCACCTCTGGCTGGAACTGAACCCAGATCCATGGAGATATGAGACAGTAATAATAACTGCAGCACAACCATCCTGTCAGCTAAGCCAAAACTCCTGACCAGAGAATTCTAGTAAATGAGAATAAACCAGAATCAGCATCAGACATATGAAAGTTGTTGTTTTGCAGCACCAATACAATGCAAGATACAAAGAATTACCTTAAGCTACAGTACAAAAATATATAAACAATACAAAAGAGGATAACAAGGTAGTGCTCATGGAACAGAAGTCTGAAGCCAGAGGGGAAGATGCTGCTCCTAAGCCTTTGATGCACAAAACATTGGGGAGTGTGCAATTTCAGACTCCTGTACCTCATCCCTGATGGCAGTGATGAGAAGAGGGCTTGTCCGGATGGCAAAGTACTTAACGATGGATGGCACCTTCTTGAGGTGCTGCCTTTTATGGTGGGCAGTTATGTGCCTGTGGTCGAGCTGACAGAGCCTACAACTCTCTGAAGCCTCTTGTGATCCTGTGCATTGGAGTCTCCACACCAGGCAGTCAAGGAACCAGTCATAATGTTTTCCACAGAATATCTGTAGAAGTTTCCTAGAGTCCTTGGTGATATTCCACATCTCCTCAAGCTCCTATAGCTGCTGGTGTGCCTTCTTCGTGATTGCATCAATTTGTTGGGCCCAGGATGTTCCTTACCCAGTAGAGAAATCCACAAAAATGCTGTAGGTCAGGTCTGAAACATCGACTTTTTAATTCCTCTCTATAGATGGTGCCTTACCTGCTGCATTCCTCCAGCATTTTATGTCCTCTTTGGATTTCCGGCATCTGCAGAATCCTTTGTGCTTGTGATTGACCAGTTCACTGACATGACTGCAGCCCGTCTCAGTGCACCTGTCATCTCAATGCAATACAAACCTTTTCTCAGTACAAGTACTGTCTCAGTAGAATCCTGTCTCAGTACAACTTCTATCTGTTAAACCAAGCTAAAAGCATTATCACATTTATGCAAGCAATTCTTGTAAGTCTTAATTTCTCAGTGTTTATTAGAGCAAAACACAGGTATAAGAGTTTCAGCAATTTCTTTGTATCAAAAATAATGCGGCTGCCCAGACTCATCAACTCCTTACTAAGGTTCTGTTTCTCACTTTCACTGCCTACACTCAGAATCTTTTGAAGCTTGATCCTCTCAAGATATGATGGAATGGGAAAAATGTTTTTCAACAAATGTCACAAATTGTAGAGCATTAACTCAGTTTTCCAATCCAGATAAGGTAGTCCATCACTCATCCTGCAGATAATCCTGCTGTTATCAGCACAGTGCTGGCTCGAAGTTCGTAAAGCCACATTTTCACACTTAAGCGTATCTTGCGTTTGCAGAGTAGCAGGAGTTTCAGTGAAATTCATTCTAACAAGGATAATGATGTGTTAATAACAATATGGAAGTGAGTAGATCAGCTGGTTGAGTGGTGTCATAATGACAACCTTGCACTCAACATTAGCCAGACCAAGGGACTGTATACTTGAGGACAGAGAAATTGGAGAACAAGCAGTGGACTTCATTGAGAATTGAGAATGGAAAAGGTGAGCAGCTTCATGTTCCAAGGTATCAACATTTAGGAGGATCTATCTTGGGACTCAACACATCAATGCAATCATAAAGAAGGCACACAAGTGGCTCTACTTCATTATGAGTTTGGGGAGATTAGGTATGTTATTCAAGACTCTAGATTTTTGTTACAGCTGTACCGTGGAGAGCATTCTGACTGAGTGCATCACCACCTTGTGCTGAGGAAACAGAGACTCTGCAGAAAGACTTGAATAGGTTGAGACAATGGGGCAAATTAATACATGATAGGGAAGTGTATAGTCATGAAATTTGGTAGAAGGAATAAAGATGTAGATATATTTTCTAAATGGGGAGAAAATTCAGAAATCAAAGGTGCGAAGGGACTTGGGAGTCCTAGTGCAGCATTTCCTAAAGGTTGAGTCCGAAATAGAAATGTAAAGGCAATGTTGGCATTCATTTTGAGAGGACTAGAATATAAAAACAAGGATGTAATGCTGAATTTTTATACGGCGTTACTCAGAGCACACTTGGGAGTAATGTAAGCAGTTTTGGACCCCATATTTAAGAAAGGATGTGCGGGCATTGGAGGAAGATCCAGGGGACATTTACAAAAATTATCCCAGGGATGAAAGAGTTAACACGCGAGGAGCATTTGATGTGTATGGGCCCGCACTCACTGGAGCTTAGAAGGATGTGGGAAATCTCACTGAAGCCTTCTCATATTGAAAGGCCTGCATTGACTGTAAATGGAGAGTCTAGGACCAGAGAGCACCGTGCCAGAATAAAAGAACATCCCTTTAGAACTGAGATGAGGAAGTCTTTCTTTAGCCAGAACATGATGAATGGGTAGAATTTATTGTCACAGATGCCTTTGGAAGCAAATCAATGTGTATATTTAAAATGAAATTAGGGTTCTTCACATAGAGAGTGGTGAATCTATGGAACTCTCTGCCACAGGAAACAGTTGAGGCCGGTTCATTGGCTATATTTAAAAGGAAGTTAGATAAGGCCCTTGTGGCTAAAGGGATCAGGGGGTATGGAGAGAAAGCAAGTACAGGGTTCTGAGTTGGATGATCAGCCATGATCATACTGAATGGCGGTGCAGGCTCGAAGGGCCGAATGGCTTACTCCTGCACCTATTTTCTATGTTTCTATGTTTTTTTCTTGATTAGTAAGGGTCAAAGGTCATGAGGAAGGACGCAAGGGAATGCGGTTAAGAGGGACAAATAAATCATCCATGATCAAATGGTGGGGCAGACTCAATGAGACCAATGGCCTAATCAGCTCCCATGTCTTATGGTCTTATTGTCACTGACATATGTTGTGAAATATTGTTGTTTTGTGGCAACAGTAGGCATACTATGCAAGTACATAAAGACCTATATGTTACAAAAATAAATTAATAGTCCAAAACAAGGAAATAATGAGGTAGTGCTCCTTTTTAAGAAAGGAGGGAGGGAGAAAACAGAGATCTATCGACCTGTCAGCCTAACATCAGTAGAGGGGAAGATGCTAGAGTTCATTATTAAAGATGAAATAGTGGCATATCTAGATAGCAGTGATAGGATTGGGCTGAGCCAGCATGGATTTACCAAGGGTAAATCATGCTTGACTAATCTATTGGAGTTTTTCCGAGGATGTAACCAGGAAGTTAGACAAGGGAGATCCAGTGGATGTAGTGTACCTCGATTTTCAGAAGGCATTTGATAAGGTCCCACATAGGAGATCGGTGGGTAAAATCAAAACTCATGGCATTGGGGGTAAGACATTGACATGGATAGAAAACTGGTTGGCAGATAGAAAGCAAAGGGTAGCGGTGAATGGGTGTTTCTTGGAATGGCAGGTGGTGACTAGTGGGGTGCCACGGGGCATGGTATTGGGACCACAGCTGTTCACGATTTACGTCAACGATTTAGATGAAGGCATTGAGAATAACGTCAGCAAGTTTGCTGATGATACTAAGCTGGGTGGCACTGTGACATGTGATGAGGATGTTAGGAGAATTCAGGGTGACTTGGATAGGCTGGGTGAGTGGGCAGATACTTGGCAGATGACGTTTAATGTGAATAAGCATGAGGTTATCCACTTTGGGAGTAAGAACAGGAGGCAGATTATTATCTGAACGGTGTAAAGTTAGGTAAGGGAGAAATACAAAGAGATCTAGGAGTCCTTGTTCATCAGTCACTGAAAGTGAATGAGCAAGTGCAGCAGGCAGTGAAGAAGGCTAATGGAATGTTGGCATTTATTACAAAGGGAATTGAGTACAAGAGCAAGGAAATCCTCTTGCATTTGTACAGAGCCCTGGTGAGACCACACCTGGAGTATTCTGTACAGTTTTGGTCTCCAGGGTTAAGGAAGGACATCCTGGCTATAGGGGAAGTGCAGCGTAGATTCACAAGGTTAATTCCTGGGATGTCCGGACTGTCTTACGCAGAGAGGTTAGAGAGACTGGGCTTGTACACGCTGGAATTAAGGAGATTGAGAGGGGATCTGATTGCAACATATAAGATTATTAAGGGATTGGACAAGATAGAGGCAGGAAATATGTTCCAGATGCTGGGAGAGTCCAGTACCAGAGGGCATGGTTTGAGAATAAGGGGTAGGTCATTTAGGTCAGAGTTAAGGAAAAACGTCTTCTCCCAGAGAGTTGTGGGGGTCTGGAATGCACTGCCTCGGAAGGCAGTGGAGGCCAATTCTCTGGATGCTTTCAAGAAGGAGCTAGATTGGTATCTTATGGATAGGGGAATCAAGGGATTTGGGGACAAGGCAGGAACCGGGTATTGATAGTAGATGATCAGCCATGATCTCAAAATGTCGGTGCAGGCTCGAAGGGCCGAATGGTCTACTTCTGCACCTATTGTCTATTGTCTATGAGTTTATAGATCTTTCAGAAATCTTTTAAGAAACTGTTCCTATATTTATTGCAATCTTTGTCAAGGCATCAGAGAATGTCAAGTACAGACTATGGAAGTTCTGCCATTCTTTGCTCATGTAGAATACATGTCTTCTTTATTAGTTCCACAAACAGTCACAGGCCAGCTGTAGCCATGGGTCGCAAAATTTTTCACAGCGAGTCTTGCTACCCTTCCTGGTCAGGTGAAAGAATAGATTGTTGTATATGAAGAAATTGGGCCTTGTAATCATTAACATTTAGAAGAATAAGGGGGGGATTTAACTGAAATTCAAAGATTCGAAGTACATTTATTGTCAAAAAATGTATCAATTACACAACCTTGAGATTTGTTTGCTTCCAGGCAGCCGCAAAGCAGGAAACCTGAAAGAACCCAATTTAAAATAAAATGAAGACCAATCCCAAATACATACAGGGAAAGAGAACAAAAATACAAATCATGTAAGCAATAAAAGAGAGAAACAACAATAGCATTCAGAACCAAATTGAGTCCTTCGATTCAAATCCCCAGGACAGCCCAAAGTAGGCCCAAAGCCTTGGTATTCAGTTCATCATATTAGCGTAGCAAATCACTGCAAAGTTCAGACTCGGAGTATACCAGCCACAGGCATTCTCACAGCCTTGGTGTCGCAGAGACAGAGCCCAGTCTATTTGGGCTGGCGAGGCAATTGTCCAAACAGTGAATTGTGCCTCATATCAGGACTCGGGCCCTGCCATGGTGAATTGCTCTGGACCTAGAGCAAGCGGCCCAGAAATTCACTTCGGGCCCAGATTTTGCTGCTGTGTAAGCCATTCTCGACCTCTCCAAATCTGCTCAGAGCTTAGAGCGATCCACCCTCATGCCCAGGTTAGTTGGACAGGGATCGAAACTGCTCTGCCTCAGCTTCTCCTCTCTGAATCACTCACTCCAACCAGCATGGCTCCAATTCCAAATGCGTTCATTTTGGAGGGCACCAGTAGGGGATATATCTTGAATTTGCTTTACATCCTCATCCTATTATTGCAATTTTTGGCTTACCAATGGTGGAACATAGTTATTTATCCTCTCCAGCTCGTCAGATGATTGCATTTGTTACATTAATGGCTAGAAGATCCATTTTATTGAATTGGAAAGAGATTAATCCTCCTACTACCTTCCAATGGTTTTCCCAAACTATATCTTGTTTACATTTAGAAAAAATTGGAAGTGTCACTTTTGACCCTTCAGTTAAATTCGAAGAAACTTGAAGGCTATTTATTCAACACTTTCATATGATGTAACTTGACCTTTTCTGAATCCTTTTTATTATCCTTAAATATTTGGATAGAGGAGTGGAGTTGTCGACGTTATTGATTGTACCCGATGTAATATAATAGCCCAGCTTTGTTTAGTTTAGTTCAGTTTTTTTTTAATTTCTAATTTTTTTAATAGGTTTTTCTATCATGTTAACTACATTAAGAGTTTGGGAGGCTTACTACATTTGTGTTATCTATTGCTCATACTCGTATATACTGTTAACCGACAATGTAATCCCAATCTCTCAGTACTACTATTGTTATTATGCCTATGTATTTGAAAATTAATAAAAAGATTCAAAATGAAAAAGAAAGAATTTGCTTTGCCTTCATTGTTTGTGGTGATAGCTTACCACAATTTATTTCAAAGAAAGTAATGTTTTTTAATAGAATTTCTTTGCTTTCGAACTACCAGTAATCTTTTGCACGGCTTCAATAGTGCCATCTTAAACCGGAATGGTCAAGATTCTGACTGGTTTCAGCAGGCTGAGTGTAAAGAAGATAGTCCTCCTGGTTAGATTCTAGCTCAGGGGTTCTCAACCTTTTTTTATGCAAAAAACCTCTACCATTGGCTAAGGGGTCTCTAGACCCTAAGTTGGGAACCCCTGATCTCGGTCAAAGGTCAGATTCTCAGGATACAACTAAAAAATTTCGGACTCAAACAAAGAGAAATTGTTAATCACTCAGAGGGTGGTGGACCTTTTGATTGCCTGATTGTCTACCACAAAGGACTACGGTAGTCATGTTGCTGAACGTACTTAAGGAGACAGAAAGCCGTCCAGCAGGATGGGATAGTGGCGCAGTGGGTAATGCTGCTACATAAATTCGGCTCAAATCTTAACATCCAGTGCTGTTTATAAATCATTTACATATTCTCCCAGCAACCACTTGGGTTCCTTCTGACTGCTCCAGTTTCGTCCCAAATCCCACGGGCTGGGTGTCTATTTGGCCACTGTAAATCAGCCCTCGTGTAGCAGAGTCAGAGTGGTTTAATGTTAATGTGTAAGGGAGAATAGGTTACAAAGAAGAAAGAGGGAATGGATTGATGGGATTGTTCTGAGAGTTGGCTAACATTGGATGGCCTCCTATTGTTATGAAAAATACAAGAATATGAAATATGAGAACAGATGGATATCTGTCACCAAAAACAGGAAGCGGTATGGGTAAAGGGCAGGAATATGTATTGAGGCAGCTGACCAGTCAGGATTGGATTGAATGGCAGCGAAGGCCTGACCTTATCACCAGCCTGGTGATATCCATATCTCCCAGGCATCATGGTTTGCAGATGCTTGGATTAGGTTTGCATGCTCAGGTAGGCAAAACATATAAAACACACACACACACACACACACACACACACACACACACACACACACACACACACACACACACACACACACACCTCTCAGGGCTGGAAATCCAAAATGCAAAATGTTTGTAATACACAGCAATGGAGAGAAAATCAGAGTTATTGCTTCAGTTCTGCTTAATTATGTTTAATAGTAAATGTCTCTGTTTCTGATACTACTTTGCTGCCCAAGTTGATATGTATTTCTGACACTTTCAGCTTTTTTGGTGAGGTGAAGAGCATGATACTGGAGAACCTAGGTAGCACAGACCTCCAGGAATATAGAGTCTTACAGCATGGTTACTAGCCTGTCTGCCCAACTCCTCCATGTTGACTGTGTTGCCCATCAAGCTAGCCTGATCTGCCCATTTGTGACCCATAAATCCTGTGCCAAATCGATAAGATTTGTCTTTTTCAGACAAAGTTTTTCAAACAATGTGTAATGAAAAACTTACTTTAAAATATCAGGATAGGGAATTAAATGGAATAGGTTATTTGGTGTACAGGAAGCAATAGGGAAAATGGTATACAAAAAGATTAATGATGAAATCACTTCACAGCTGAGAGATGACATAATGAAAAGTAAGCAGCCCGTGAAGGCTTTAGGGTAGAATTATGAAGAATATTTAAGATTGTAGAGGGAGTTGTTTAGACTTCCTGCAGCAGCTGTGAAATATTACAATTAGACAAGACTCTGGCAAAGGTATGAAAGTTTTAATGAGGGATACTAGCTTTCACTGAGATTAGGAGAAAGTTCCTCCCTGTGCATTGGGTGGCAACACTGCCATTTCTTTTGCACTTGTCTGTTCCTTGTGGCCGAGTTGTTAGCTTGATGCTCAGCCCTATGCAGACGGAAGTGTGCAAGTAGCTGGCCAGGTTTGAAGCTGGCACCACGTGCCTTGAAGTCCGGTGCGAATGCCACTACACCACCAGCCGGCACAGATTAGACGAAACCAGCCGACAAATGCCAAAACAGCTGGAGATTTCTTTTAAGAAATTTAGAAGAGTAATCCCTGTAATGATTGCTGGAGCCAACAGCAGAGCAGCAGATCATATTAGAACTAATGATGAGTAATTAATTAGATTTTGTTAATAGCCTAATAGTGTTTGAACATTTATTTAATAGCAATCATAATATCAGAAAGGGAAAAATGAGAAAGAGCTGACACTGCTCTAGATTCTGTGTAGTTAGACCACCCCCCCAGCTCTACTCACTTCATACCTATGAATGTGTGGTGAAGAACAATCCCAATGTCATATTTAAGTTTGCTGATGACATCACTGCTATTGGCTGAAACAAAGGTGGTGATAAATCGGCATGTAGGAAAGAGATTGAAATTCTGGTTGACTGGTGCCACAACAACCTCTCACTCAACATCAGCAAAACCAAGGAGCTAAATATTCACTACGCGAGGGAGAAGCCGAAGGCCCAGGAGCAAGTCACTATGAGGGGATCAGAGGTGGAGAGGGTCTGTAAGCTTTAAATTCCTGGGCATTCTCATATCAGAGAATCTGTTCTGGTACCAGCATGTAAGTGCCATTACAAAGAAGGCAGGGCATGACAGCACCTCTACAACACTTCTACTTCAGAGAAGTTTGCACAGATTCAGCATGTCACCTGCAATTTTAACAGACTTGAGAGTACCCAGGCTGGTTGCATCACACACTGGTATAGAAACACCAGTGACCAGGAATGGAAAAGTTTACAGAAAGTGGTGGAAACAGATCAGTCCATCACAGGCAAAACCATTCCCCATCACTGAGCAAATTTACAAGGACTGCTGCCGCAGAAAAGCATCATCCGGCCATGCTCTCTTCTCACTACTATCATCAGGCAGGAGGTACAGCAGCTAAAGGACACACACCACCAGGTTCAAGAACAGTTATTACCACACAAACATCAGGCTCCTAACCAGCATGGTTAACTCAGTCATCTCAATGCTGAACTGACTCACTGTCAAGGACTCTACAACTCAGTATTACTCATTCATTTTTTTATTATTATTTGTACAAGTTGTGTTCTTTTACACATGGGTTGTTTGTCAGTTTTTGTTATTTATAGTTTTTCAAAATTCTTTTGTATTTCTTTATATTCCTGTAAATGTCTGTAAGAAAATAAATCTCAAAGCAGTATACGGTGATATTTATGTACAATGACAATAAATTTACTTTGACCTGTGAGATTTAGGTAAAGCTAATCTCCTAGAGATGAGATGCGAACAGTCACAGTGAGAGTGAAAATGTGTACACAATAAGTAGAAAGATCCATTGAAAGTGTAACAGCTCTATGTTATAACATTGCAGGCCAAAACATCTTCCGCCAAAAAACAGTTGCCATAAAGTAAGTGATAAGATAGATAAAATAAAATGTAAATGAAAAGGCAAGTAAAGATTTTATTTAGTTAAAGTTTGTACGTGCAGGAAATCTGAGATAAAATAAAATTATCTGGCGAGACTCAGTAGGTCAGGTAGCTCCACGGAAGGGAGAAATAGAGTTAATGTTTCAGGTCAGTAAGCTTTCATCAGAGCAGATATTGAGAATGTGAGATTAAAAAAGGGCAGCAAAAAAAGTTCCACGAGATACCAAAATTTGTGTTTATATATATATATACAGACATCTTTAATAACTATTTTACATTGGTTCTTGGTAACTTAAGGCCGCTGTCCTTTTCCTTGAAATAGTGATATAGATTTGGGAGATGGTATTAGGTCAGCCTGGGTCAATAAATGCAGTGTCTTTGCAGATAGCAAGAATTACAGGTTATGTAAAGATAGTGGAGAAAATTATTATGATAGTAATAAGAAGTTAATTGAGGACGTTGTTTTTTGAGAATTGTTGGGATTTTAATAAGCAAATGGAGATTATTCTATCTTAATACAGCTCCAGAATTCAGGTCTTTTATCCATATTTATACCAATGCTGTAATGAGGTCTGAAGGAGAGGGTACCCGATCAATCTCAGGAATATCATTGAACAGATAGAAAATACTTCATAGAACTATTGGTGATGTCTTTCATTACTTTGCCAATAATTGGAAGCAGGGTGATTGGGTGGTAGCTAGCCAGATTGGATTGTCTTGCTTTATTGCAAGCAAGATGGAGATGAACAATAGAAGAGCAGAATAGAAAGTAAAACAATGAGCATTTCAAATCAGTGGGCATCGATCATCGGCAAAGTATTAACTCTGTCTTCTCACCACAGATGAATCAAGCAATTCCTATTTTTATTACAATCTCACAGCATCTACAATTTTTTGTTGTCCAACTGAGCAACCTGGATGTCCTCATTGAGAGGAAAACATACAATGCTTATAACCTCCTTTGAAAGTTTTCATCTTTTATTGTTTTACAACATTGAATCACAGTGAATGCAATTTGGCTTTTTTTGACACTAATTGACCGAAAAACTCTTTTGTGTCAAAGTGAAAACAGATCTCTACAAAGTAATTTAAATTAATTACAAATTTCAAATATAAAATAATTGATCACATAAGTATTCATCCTCCTTTATTATGACACAGCAAATTATCACTGGTGCAGCCAATTGATTTTATAAGTCACATAATTAGGTAACTGGAGATCTCCCATGTGCAGTCAAGGTGCTTCAATCCATTGTGGTATAAATACACGTGCATCTGGAAGTTCCAACTGCTGGTGAGTCAGTATCCTGGCAAAAATTGTACCATGAAGACAAAAGAACATTCCAAGCTACTCTGTGAAAAGATTCTCAAAATGCACAAGTCACTGAACAACCCTTGGAGTACAGTTAAATCAATCATCAAGAAACGGAAAGAATATGGCACAACTGTAAATCTGCCTAGAGCAGTCACTCCTCAAAAACTGAGTGCCCGTGAGGGAGAACACCAAGAAGCCTATGACAACTCTGGAGGAATTACAAGCTTCAGTGGCTGAAATGGGAGAAACTGTGCATACAACAGTCCTGATGAAGGGTCTTGGCCCGAATTGTCGACAGTGCTTCTCTTATAGATGCTGCCTGGCCTGTTGTGATCCACCAGCATTTTGTGTGTGTTGGTTGCATACAACAACTGTTGCCCAAATGCTTCACCAGTCACAACTTTATGGGAGAGTGGCAAAGAGAAAGCCACTGTTGGGAGGGAAAAAACTCACTGAAAATTTCAATTAGAGTTTGCCAGAAGGGATGTGGGAGACTCTGAAGTCAGCTGGAATAAGGTTCTATGGTCTGATGAAACCAAAATTGAGCATTTTGGCCATCAGACTATATACTATGTTTGGCATAAGCTAAATACTACACATCATCAAAAGCACACCATCCCTACCGTGAAGCATGGTTGTGGTTGCATTATGGGGAATTTTCGCTGCAGCAGGCCCTGAAAGGCTGATGAAGGTAGAGAGTAAAATGAATGCAGGTTAAACCCGATGCAGTCTGCAAGACAGCTGTGACTTTGGAGAAGATTTGTATTCCAGCAAGAAAATGACCCAAGTATAAAGTCAAAGCTACACAGAAGTGGCTTAAAAAACAACTATGTCCTGCTGTGATCAAGTCAGAGTCCAGACCTCAATCCAATTGAGAATTTGTGGCTGGAATTGAAAAGGACTGTTCACTCACGATCCCCATGCAATATGATAGGGTTTGAGTAGTTTTGTGAAGAAGAATGGGGAAAAATAGCAGTGTCCAGATGTGCAAAGCTGATGGAGATCTATCCACACAGATTCAAAGCTATAATTGCTGGCAAAGGTGTATTTACTAGATACTGACTTGTAGAGGCTGAATACCTATACAATCAATTATTTTGTGTTTTGTATTTGTAATTAATTTAGATCACTTTGTAGAGATCTGTTTTGACATTGACAGGAACGAGTCTTTTTCTGTTGATCAGTGCCAAAAAGCCAAATTAAAACCACCGGATTCAAAGTTGTAAAACAGTAAAACATGAAAACTTCCAAGGGGAGTGGATACTTTTGATAGGCACTGTAAGTATGGCAAGTAATTAGGAAGCACATGGAATATATAATTTTATTGAAGCACAGGGGTCTTCCTCCAAGCATACAGAGCATTAACGAGACTGCAAATGGAGCAGTTGGATTTGGTTTCAATACTGAAGGTGAATATGTTTACGTTGATTAAGTTTCACCAGGTTACTTCCTGGGATGGAAGGGTTTTTGAATCAGGGATGATTGCACAGACTTGACCTATTCTCAGTTAAATTCAGAAAAACGTAAGATCCTACTGGAAAGTATGAGATTCTGAGGAGAGTTGACAGATAGATACTGAAAGACTGCTTCCCCAACCCTCCCCAGTTTACCATGTGTGACAATCTGTTTTCAATGTTTGGTTTGCCTTTCAAGACAGAGAAGACAAGGAATATCTTCTGCGGAGGCTGAAACTTTCTATTCAATTGAGTTGTGGAGAGTGAGTTATTCACTTTCCCTAAAACTAGTATAGAGCTTACGTTGGTAGTGCATTCACGGGTTATGAAAGACATCACTGAAAAAGCAGTAGCGATCAATGTCAGATCATGCATGATTTTACTGAATCGCAAATTCAGTTCGAGATGCTAAGGCCTACTCCTGGATATTATGTTTTTGATTTTTGGTTTGGGTAAATATCTCTGTTGTAACTGTGCTATAATGGCTTGGTTAGAACAAGCCCTTCAACCAACAATGTTGTACTGATCTTTTAACCTATTTTAAGATGAATCTAACCCTTCCCACATAATAGCCCTCCCCCTCTTCTATCATTCATGTGCCTATCTAAGAGTTACTCAAATGCTCCTACTTCATATGCCTCTACCACCACCCTCTGCTTTCTATTGGCAAGCCAATTCTGAATCCACACAGCCAAATTTCCCAGGATTCCATGCCTCCTGACTTTTTGAGTAAGACTACCCTGAGAAATCTTTTCAATTGCCTTACTAAAATCCATACACATGACATCCGCTGCATTAGCTTTATCAATGTGCTAAGTCACATTCTCAAGTAATTTAATCAAGCTCGAGGTGCATTACTTGCTCCTCACAAAATCATGCTGACAATCCCTAATAAGACTATGTTTCTCCAAATGCTCCTGTCTCTGAGAATCCTTGCCAATAATCTGGAGAAGTGTAACTAGTTTTAGAGCACAAATAGACAGCACCCAGGCTGGGACGTCATGTGAACTCAACTGAATTGGGTCAGAACTGTCACACTAGCCTAAAATTAGGACACCCTCAGAACTAAAGAATTCAAAAGAATGTTGCTCAGGGCTTCTATAAGCAGATCAGTAATGATTAAAATATATTTGGCTTTCCCCATTTCTCGCTGAGTATATGAGTTGTAATGGGCACCATTTTATCATACAAGGCATAATTTCTGTTTTGAACATTTTTTACTGCCAAGCAAATAATGCTGAGGAATGCAAAATAAATCCGAGAATACGTGCCATTGTGGCGACCCACTTTCTGCGCAGGCAAACCGGCTCACAGATAGCCAGCGCGCAGGGAGAGACTTTGGTAATGCACCTCTGATGTCATTTCCGCCCGGAGAGGGTGGACGCTAGGGATTAAATGCCAGCGCCGCAAAGTTTGAATAAACTAGTCTCGAAACGACTTACCGACTGCGTGTCATTATTTCAGCGCTGTGCGTAGTACATCGCTACATTGGTGACCCCGACGGTCCAAATGGGATTTGGACCAAAGATGACCGACTCTTCATCTGTTCACGCAGTTTTGCTAAAACTGCCGACTTTCTGGACGCTGCGACCACGCATGTGGTTTAGCCAAGCAGAAGCCCAGTTCCAGATTCGGCAGATATCCTCTGATTCCACACATTACTATCACGTGGTGAGCACCCTTGACCAGGAGACGGCCGCCCAGGTTGCAGATTTCATACAGTTGCCCCTGGAAGAAGGCAAATATGAAGCATTCAAAGTGCTGCTCATTGGGACCTTTGGCCTCTTGCGGCTTGAGTGGGGTGCTCACCTGCTTCACCTGGACGGTTTGGGAGACAGGCTGCCATCAGCATTGATGAACGAGATGCTGGCCCTGGCTGACGGACACAAGCCCTGCCTCATGTTTGAGTAAGCATTCCTAGAGCAGCTGCCCGAGGACATACATCTGCTGCTGGCCGACGCAGATTTCAGTGACCTCCGGAAGGTGGCTGCCCAGGCAGACGTGCTGTGAAAAGCCAAGAGGGAGAGAGTGGCGTCCGTCGGTCAGATTACCAGGCCACGTGCCCAACAGCAGACCAGACCAGGCCCGGCAGGGGGCACACACAACACAGAGGCAGGAGTGAGGAGGCCAGTGAACAGTGCTCTTTCTACCACCAGCGGTGGAGCACAGAAGCCCGCCGTTGTCTCCTGCCCTATAAGGGCCAGGGCCAGAGCCAGCTGCCGCTAATGACTATGGCAGCTGGCCAACGGGACAGCCTCTTGTACGTCTGGGACAAACAGTCTGGATGCCGCTTCTTGGTCGACACCGGAGCGGAAATCAGCGTCTTGCCCCCGACGGGGTACGGCACCCGCAACAGGAAGCCAGGACCCACCCTGAGGGCCGCAAACAGCAGCACGATACGGACCTATGGCACCCGCACAGTGCAGCTGCAGTTCGGCGCCAGCCGGTTCACGTGGGACTTCACACTGGCCGCGGTGCCCAACCACTCCTGGGGGTGGACTTCTTGTGAGCTCACAGCCTGCTGGTCAACTTGCAAGGGAAAAGACTGGTACATGCCGAGACTTTCCAGACGTTCTCCCTGGATGAAGCCCAGTTATCGGCCCCACACCTGGACTCCATCACGCTGTCGGACAATGAATTCACCAGAATCCTGGCAGACTTTCCATCAATTCTGGCACTGCAGTTCACGGCAGCCATGCCCAGACATGGGGTACAGCACCACATCCCGACCCAGGGACCACCCCTCCACTCCCGCGCACGAAGGCTTCCCCCCGGACAAGCTCCGCCTGGCGAAGGAGGAGTTCAAGAAGATGGAGGAATTGGGGATCGTACGGTCCGACAGCCCATGGGCCTCACCCCTGCATATGGTGCCAAAAGCAGCCGGGGGTTGGAGACCATGCGGCGACTACCGCAGACTGAACGAGGCTACATCTCCAGACTGCTACCCCGTGCCACACATACAGGACTTTGCAGCAAACCTGCACGGGGCAAGAATCTTTTCCAAAGTAGACCTCGTCCGGGGGTACCATCAAATCCCGGTGCACCCTGAAGACATCTCCAAAACTGCTCTCATCACCCCATTTGGCCTGAAGAATGCCGCAAAGATGTTCCAGTGGCTAATGGATGCGGTGGGACGTGACCTGGACTTTGCGCTCATCTATTTGGATGACATCTTTCTAGCCAGCAGTAGTCATCAGGAGCATCTGTCCCACCTCCGCCAGCTCTACTCCTGCCTGTGTGATTTCGTCCTCACAATCAACCCGGCCAAATGCCAGTTTGGTCTCGATACCATCGACTTCCTGGGCCACAGAATTACCAAAGATGGGGCAACACCTCTGCCTGACAAGGTAGACGCGATCCGCCACTTTGCCCGCCCCAACACGATCAAAGGCCTACAGGAGTTCATTGGTATGGTGAACTTCTACCACCGTTTCCTCCCCTCAGCAGCCCGTATCATGCGCCCTTTGTACACCCTGATGTCAGGTAAAGGCAAGGACATTACTTGGGACGAGGAGGCCGCGGCCACTTTCATTAAAGCCAAGGAAGCCTTGGCAGATGCCGCGAGGCTGGTGCACCCCAGAACGGACGTTCCAACCGCCCTCACAGTGGATGCGTCCGACACAGCAGTCGGTGGGGTGTTGCAGCAGCTCATTGAGGGGCACTGGCAACCCCTGGCATTCTTCAGCAAGCACCTACGACCACCTGAACTTAAGTACAGTGCTTTAGACCGGGAGCTGTTGGCACTGTATCTGGCAATCCGGCATTTCAGGTACTTCTTAGCAGGCAGGCTGTTCACCGCGTTCAAGGACCACAAACTGTTGACCTTCACGTTCACAAAGGTGTCCGATCCCTGGTCGGCTCGCCAGCAGCGACATTTATCCTATCTCTCCGAGTACACGGCGGACATCCAGCAGGTCTCGGGAAAGGACAACGTCGTGGCGGACGCACTCTCCAGACCAGCTGTCCCGGCCCTGTCCCTGGGGGTGGACTATGCAGCACTGGCGGAGGTGCAGCAGGCGGATGACGAGATGCCCAGCTACAGGACCGCAGTCTCGGGTTTGCAGCTGCAGGACTTTCTCATAGGCCGAGGTGAGAGGACCCTCCTGTGCGACGTGGCTACCGGCCAACCTCGCCCCATCGTCCCAGCAGCCTGGAGGCGGCAAGCTTTCGACTCCATACACGGTTTGGCACTCCCATCTATCAGGACAACCGTCCTGCTGGTCTCCAGCAAGTTCGCGTGGCATGGACTTCACAAGCAGGTCAGTGAATGGGCCAGAACGTGCGCGCAGTGCCAAACAGCCAAGGTGCAACGGCACACTAAAGCCCTGCCGCAGCAGTTCGAACCCACCCACCGGAGGTTCGACCACATTCATGTGGATATCATGGGTCCCCTACCAGTGTCCCGAGGAGCGCGGTACCTCCTAACGGTGGTAGACCAGTTCACGAGGTGGCCAGAGGCGGTCCCACTCACTGACACATCTGCCGATTCCTGCGCCCGAGCACTGATCGCAACCTGGGTAGCACGCTTCGGGGTACCGGCCCACATTACCTCTGACAGAGGCTCCCAGTTCACCTCCAGCCTGTGGTCAGCTGTGGCCAGCCTGTTGGGAACGCAGCTACACCACACAACTGCCTACCACCCACAGTCGAATGGACTAGTGGAATGCTTCCACCGTCACTTGAAGTCGGCTCTCATGGCCCGCCTGAGAGGTCCTAAATGGGTGGACAAGCTTCCCTGGGTCCTGCTTGGAATTCTCACTGCGCCCAAAGAGGATCTGCACACCTCGTTGGCCGAGTTGGTGTACGGCGCACCCCTGGCCGTCCCAGGTGAGTTCATACCAGCTCCAAGGGGGCAAGAGGAAGAACCCGCAGCAGTCCTGGACGGACTACGCGAGAGGCTCGGCAACCTGGCCCCCGTACTGACTTCACAGCACGGACGGACCCCAACACATGTACCCAAAGACCTGCAGAACTGTAAGTTTGTGTTTGTGCGAAGGGATGGACACCGGGCACCACTACAGTGGCCATACGAGGGGCCATTCAAGGTGATCAACAACAACGGGTCCACGTATGTTCTGGACATTGGGGAGAAAGAGGAGGTTTTCACGGTGGACCGACTCAAACCAGCCCATGTGGACTTGGCGCAGCCGGTCGAGCTTCAGGCACCGCGGCGCGGAGGCAGACCTCCCAAACAGAGGCCGATCCAGACTGTGGACATTGGGGGGTGTATCACCGGTTCTGGGGGGAGCGGTAGGTGGCGACCCACATTCTGCTCAGGCGAACCAGCTCACAAATAGCCAGCGCGCGGGGAGAGACTTTGGTAATGCACCTCTGACGTCATTTCCGCCTGGAGAGGGTGGGTGGCTAGGGATTAAATGCCAGCACCGAGAATTTTGAATACACTAGTCTCGAAACGACTTACCGACTGTGTGTCATTATTTCAGCGCTGTGTGTAGCACATCGCTACACCATTACAATTAGAATTATATGCCTAAATGTCACTGCAGCAAATATTGGCCAATATATAACATCAATTTCTGTGAAATAATTTTCCATATAACTTAATGGTATGTGTTAAAAGCATCAAGTACAACATCTTGTTAAATAGTCAAAATCAATAATTTTCCTTATGATTTCCCCCTGATTTATTAATGTTGGTGCAAGAAAATAAACTCGACCAGTGATAAGATTATTACACATAGCCATGCAAAGGTGTTGCAAATTGTCATAGCAACATCAGAAAGCATTTCCAAGTGTTAGTTTTGCCTTTATTATAATAATCCCCAAAATTTCAGACTCTTACAATGAAAAATATGGATTTATCTCAAGTTTTCATCACTTTAGAATATTCTGAGTTGCTCTAAGCTGCTGATTATCATATACTTAAAAAATCATCTTGTTTAATAGCACACTTTAAAAATGACATATCTCCCTCTCACCCGTCTGATGTTTATGTGACTTGTAGAACATAGATGTTGAATTACACTAAATCTATTCTGCCTGTACATGACCCAATCCCTCCATTGCCCACATTGCCCAACAAATAGTCTCTTAAATGCCACTACCATATCTGCGGTTATCACTCCCCCCAGCAACCAGTTTCATCTACTACTCTTTAAAAAAATGTCCCACATTCCTTTTATATTTTACCTCAATCACTTTAAATCAGGGGTTCCTAACCTTATTCTTATGCCATGGACCAATACTATTCAGCAAGGGGTCTGTGGGCCCCGAATTGGGAACCCCTGCCTTAAATGCATGTCCGTTAGTAGTTGACATTTCTACTCTGGGAAAAAGGTTCTGAATGTCTACCTATGTGGCCTTTCATAACTTTATAAACTTATCTCAGGTCACCCTTCAGCCTTCAACACTCTAGAGAAAACAACAGAGGTTTGTCCAACTTCTCCTCATTGATCACAATCTCATCTTCTCCTTGACAGCATCCTGATAAACCTCTTCTGCAGCCTTTCCAAAGCCTCCACCTCATTCCTAGTAATGGAATTACAATAGTGCAGACCCAAAAGAATGTCAGATGCCCTCACCGACACTACGGCCATGAGCAGCCATTCATTTTGAAGGACAGTGAATGTTAGCCGCCCTACTCAGAATTATTTGTTTGTAAATGAATTAATAGCAAACATAGAATGTCTTAAAAGACTGACAATTTAACTTGTGTACTTTATTAATAACCTATGTAACCAATAAATTATGTAAGGTAATCAACAAATAGCATTTAATTTATGTTTCAATTTGCTTATGTATATGTATGTGTCTGCCTGTGCATGTGCAAATTAGAATAAATGTTTTCTGGTTTCTCTCCTTTTCAAAAGCAAAATTCCATGGTTTGAGGGGAAAGGGGAATGGAAACACAAAGTACACTGCAGATGCTGTGGTCAAATCATGACGTACAAAAAAGCTGGATGAACTCAGCAGGTCGGAAGTTCATGGAGTCAGGAAGCCTTAATGGAAAGAGCAAGTAATTCCATGTAGAGCAAAGGACCATCTGTTTTCTCTGCCTTTTATCATGTTTGCAAATGTTGTTTCCTTTGGGGATATTGTCCAATTCCTATTTTGATAATAGTAATGAGTTGTAGTAGATTTCAGAAACTTAACGAGTTTATTTCTGTGATTATGCTTAAAAGGTAGGAAACTTTAGAAATGTACAGTATGTTAAAAAAATAGCAATTTGACCTAGACCTCCACCTGATCTATTGGGGTTAGTTTCTATCCACCTTCTGCTCCATTTATTTGAAAAATAGAACAAATGACATTTTTTGAAAAATGGAGTTTATTGGTCTCCATTGTGAAAATATTTTGGGCATAGTACTGGTGCTTTGACCAATTCATTCAGCTGCCAAGCAAACCAGCCATCCTATGCCCACCACAAATGAACACTGAAGCTGTTAACCTGCACTCCTCTTCCTCAGTTGAGATTGTTGCTTCCAGGATACTCTGGTTTTAATTATGTCAATTTGATGACAGCACAGATTTTATTATCCAATTTTGGAAATTCTGATTTTTTGTACATATTATCATATTATAAATATTCTACCTGGCACTAACTAGTTGAATTGTAATTTAATCAAAAAGTAAAGCTGCATCTTTTACGGATGTGATTTGCATCATACGTAATAATGGTAAAAACATTGCACTGCAGACATGGTTATGTGCTGCTTTATTTAAGATGGTGTTTCTACATCCTATTACTTACAGACTTACTGCTGGGATTACAGAAATCCACAGCAGTATTAGATGCTAGCCACAAAAGATCAACACAAGCTGAGGTAGCATTTTCAGAGCCGATATATTGTTTGTATTCAATTTTCAGATAAATCAAGTATTGCTGTACTAAAATATACTCCTAAATTCATTCCATGATCATCAATAAAAGTTAATTTCCAAGCCTCCAGTGACTGTTAGTAACATTTTGAGAGATATTTAGTTTATGTTAATTAAAAGGATCAGAGAGTACTTTGCCAACCCACTTCAGATTACCAAAACAATTCTAATTAGCAAATAAAAACTGGTAGCTATAAACATTTTTTTTAGTGAGTAACATCTGTTTTTCCCAATTCATTCATAAAATTTCTGTTTCTGAAAAGTATTGCAAAGAAATAAGTAGTTTCCTGTTCATCTTTATTAACTTTTCCCAAAGGGCAGCTACCAAGGATAAACAGCTGCTGAAGTATATAAAAAATTATTCTCCGTTTTCAAGAAGTTGCTTATTTAAATTATTCTCCTCCCATGTGATTCTGAGCAATGGTCTTAAAGGGACAAACTAACTTAACCTGTATTTTCCTCTCATGGCAAAATCTGATACTCTGGCAGCACAATTCAGATCACCTAATAGAAATAATGCACAATGAATTAATATGATTGAACTTATTGAAAAATCACTCAGTGAACGTAATACATGTCAAATGTGTTATGTGGTGATGAACTGGCATACAGGAGGGCGATTGAAAATCTGACAGAGCAGTATCACAACAACGACTTCTCACTCAATGTCAGCAAAACCAAAGAGCTGATCATCGACTATCGGAGGAAGAAGCCAGATTTCTATGAAACTGTCCCCATTAGGAGAGCGTCAATGGCTTTAAATTCCTTGGCATTAACGTATCAAAATATTGTGTCCTGGATCCCTGTCTTGGGACCAGCACATAAGTGTCACCACAAAGAAGGTACGATAGCACCTCTACTTTCTTAAAAATTTACATACATTTGTCGTGTAATTGAAAACGGATGAACTTCTATAGATGCACAGTAGAGATAATTTTACCTAGTTGTTTCATGGCCTGGTATTGAATCACACATACTCAGGAAAAGAAAAGGCTACAGGAGGCGAAGAACACATCTCAGTCCATCATAAACAAAGCCCTCCCCACCACTGAGTACATTATCATGGAGCACTGCCACAAAAAAAAGCAACATTCACCATCAAAGACCACTACCATCCAAGCCATGGGTCTAAGGCCACTAACACTCTCTCTGTAAAAAAACTACTCCTGATATCGTCCCTATACTTTCCTGTAATCACCATACAATTATGCCCACTTGTATGAGGCATTCCCATCCCGGGAAGAAGTTGCACGCGGTCCACTCAATCCATACCTGTTATCATCTTACTCTGAACTGATTCTGCACTCGTTTTCAAGGACTCTTTAAAACTCATTCAGAATTATTTCTGTTTGCATTTTGCCTTCTTTGCACATTGGTTGTGGTTCTCAGTCTTTGTTTGGTTATGTATCGATTTCACAAAATTTCATTGTTATTTTTTCCTGTAAATGCTGCAAGAAAATTAATCTCAAGGTACTTCAATAATAAATTTACTTTGAACTTTGAAGTCTAATATAAACAATCTAATAAAAACTATATAGCGACCGTCACTGAGGAAAAAGCTGAATCAAAAAGTGTAAAAGCACATTGAACGGGAACAACATAGTCAGTGAAATGGCAGCTGTAATCAATTTACACATTTGTTTGCATTAATTAGGTTTCAGCTGGAGTACTGCCTATTTTTGGGGCGACATGTTAGAAGAATATTGGAAAGAACAGAAATGCGGTTGCCTTGGTTTGGGATAATAGACATTTCATAAATGAGGAAACATAAACTGGGATTGTTTGCTTTAGCTTGGGGAATGTAAAAAGGGAAATTTAAGGGATGAGTTCAAAACCATAAAGATTTTAGTAAGACTCGACAAAGAGAAGTAGTTTCCATTAACAGAACTGATACCCAAATGCACAGATTTATAAAGAATGGCAGATAAATATGGAAAAAGAGATAATGTAATATTTTTACATTAAATTGTTGTGACCGGACAGGTAGATACAGGAGCAACATGTCCAGATAAAATGCATAAGAAAAAATTTAAAGGGATATGAACTAACAAGATAGTGTCTCCTTGTGTACAGTAAGATTTGATAACTTCATAACAATTATGTTTTCTCCATACTCTATCTTCAAAGTTCAAAATAAATTGTTTATTGAAGTATATGTCACTGTATACTACCCTGAGATTTTTTTTGCAGACATTTACAGTGAAACAAAGAAATACAATGGAATCAATAAACACACACAGAAAAGCCTGACAAACAAGTAATGTCAAAAAGAAATACTAAAAGATACAGCGCAAATACTAAAATAAATAAATAAATAAATAAACAAATAATATTGAGAACATGAGTTGTAGAGTCCTTGAAAATGAGTCCATAAGTTGTGGAATCTGTACAAATTTGAGGTGTGAAGTTATCACCGCTGGTTCAGGAGCCTGATGGTTAGAGGGAAATAATCGTTCCTGAATCAGGTGGTGTGGGACCTAAGGTTCCTCAAACTGCTTCCCAATGGCAGCAGTGAGAAGAGAGCATGGTCTGGATGGTGGAGATCCCTGATGATGGATGCTGTTTTCCTGCGACAGCGCTCCTTGTAAATTTGCTCAGTCGTGGGGAGGGTTTTTCCTGTGATGGACAGGCCTGTATCTACCACTTTCTGTAGGCTTTTCCATTCTTGAGCATTGGCGTTTCCATACCAGCCTGTGATGCAAACAGCCAGCATACTCTCCACTGAGCCTCTATAGAAACCCGTCAACGCTTTAGATGACAAGCTGAATTTATGCAAATTTCTATGAAAGTAGAGATGCTTCTGCACTTTCCTTTAAATGGCACTTGGGTACTGGACCAAGGACAAATCCTCTGAAACGATAACACCAAGGAATTTTAAGTTAATTACCCTCTCCACCCACTGGCTCCTTGATCTCTGGTTTCTTCCTCCTGCAGACTTTAATCAGCTGTTTGGTTTTGCTGACGTTGACTGAGAGGTGGTTGTTATGGCACCATTCAACCAAAGTTTCGATCTTACTCCTATATTCCAATTTGTCACCACCAGTGAGACAGTTAAATGCTAGAAATGGTTCAGAATTTAGAGACTTGTTTTTTGAATTACTGTTTACTGAATTACATTATTATTAAATATATGCAATTATTATCACCATATCTAATCTGAATTAGATCTTCTAATATAAGCTGGAGGTGGGTATCTTTGAAGCTGAGTTTTAACAGATCGTTTTCTGTAGCACCCAATGGGAATGCTTTGAACAGTTATGAAAAAGTCTCATGCTTATTATTTTATGCTTATAAAAGGGCTTATTATTTATCCTGAGGCTTCATTTAACAAAATCAACTCATTCTTCCAGTTAATAGGCTCTTTAGTTAATATTCAGTGAATAGAAATCACAGAGCAGCATGCTGAAGTACTCTATCCAAAAAATTTTGTTTTTATCTAATTTAGAATTATTTTCACGAATTATGTCATTTTTTATCTCATTGGTCATATCATGTGACAAGTTATAACTGCAGATAAATCCTTTGCATAGCTGAAATTTTATTGTGCATTGAAGTTAGGCAATAAAATGATTCCTGCAAAGAATTCATCTCCTGAGAACATTTTTGCTAACAGCTGCTAACAGTAATGCCGTTGGCTTGAAACTAATACCTGCTGAACAATAGATTCCTGTAACTGATTACGGCTGTGCTTCACTCTGTGGTTATCACCAGCTTGCATCTCTGGATAAATGCCACTATTAGAGCTGCATACATGTGAAGGAAGAACATGGGGACTCAAACCAGCATATGTTGCTTTTCTAATTATTCCACAGCTTGCAAAAATGATATCTCCAGATTCAAATGCAGTGCAGAAAATACATAATATATTGAGTCAGTATTAATTCATCAAATACAGAGGTGATGATTTTAGCATTAAACAAAGAAGACTGTGAAAGTCTCGATGAACAAGTATGCTTGAACTCCTGATTGCCTATACGGTATATTTTTGGGTGTTGCTTTAAATATTTTAACTTATTTCTTGCAACTGGCCATAGTTTTCTTATTTTCGCACAGTAAATCTAGGGCAGGGGATATTTTCATGCCATAATCACGTCATGTGGAGATACAGATGACAGATTTTCTGGTAAGATGGCGGCACGCTTGGTATTATTTTCTTTTTAAAACCAAAGGTGTTATTTTCTTCTAAATTTTTTTTTTACAATTGCGAGACACTGCTGGATATCGGTAACTACAAGTACTGCAGATCTACCCCATCTGTGAGCTGCATGTTGGCGGAGGAGCTGGACTTGATGTGGACAGTGTTGCTGCTTGCTACAGAGAGGCGGCAGACATAGTGCGTGAAGGTGGTGCGCAGTCTAACAGCGAGTGATTTGTCTCAGTTGCTTTTCTTGTGAATGCAAGACCCAGTATGACTGATGGTGGGGGAAGTGCGTGGCCTCGGTTGTAGTGTGGACTAGGCCTCAAGCTGCAGCCTCACCTGTCTGCAGGAGAGGGGCCTCTGAAGGCACTGCGGCATGTCATCCATGCTGGCATTGGTTCTGCCTTCCAGAGTACACTTGGTGGAAGATAAGCTGGATTACATTAACCTGCAGACTACTGCAGGATTGCTTTTGCTAACAGCATTCATGGATTCAGGGACTTGAGATATAGTATAAATTTTTTTGTGTGACTCTAAATTTACTGCTATACTATATGTGCTATAATATGTGTTGGTGCATGGCCAAGTGGTTAAGTGAACTGAAGGTTGCTAGTTCAAGCCTCAGCTAAGGCAGCGTGTTGTGTCCTTGAGCAAGGCACTTAACCACATATTGCTCTGCAACGACACCGGTGCCAAGCCTTGCCCTTCCCTTGGACAACATTGGTGACGTGGAGAGGGGAGACTTGCAACATGGGCAGCTGTTGGTTTCCCATACAACCCTGCCCAGGCTTGCTCCCTGGAAACTTTCCAAGGCGCAAATCCATGGTCTCGCGAGACTAACGGATGTCTGTATGTGCTTTGTGCTGTATATGTCTGTTGGTATTGTGTTTTGCACCTTGGCCCTGGAGTAACGCCATTTAGTTTGCCTGTATTCATGCGTATTTATGTTGGGTGAATGACAATTAAACGAACTTGAACTTATACTGGATCTTGGTAAAAAAGAACTGGAAGCAGTTGTGAAAGGTATAACTGACTGTTCTCATACTGCAATATTACTTAATATTTTACTCCATTGTAGCAGACATAGTGAAATATCAGAGAGTCACTGAAGCAAGAACTTTGGCCCAACTAGTCCACAAAATTGGGTCAACTACCCAATTATTTTTCATCAATTTTTCCCAGATTCTGTCACTCAGGAGCATTTACAGTGGCCATTTAACCTAACAATCCATGTCTTAGGGACATGGAAAGAAAGTGGATCCTACCAGAGTCAAGCATGCAATCAAAAAGAAAATAATAAATCTCCACAAAGACAGCAGCTGAGGTCACATTGAATGGAGTCTCCGACACTGGAAACCAGGGGCTATATTAGCTCTGTCACTCTGTCATCTCAATGGTTGTAATAACTGCTTTAAGCCCTATAAGATTGAATATTATCTGCAGATTGGTTGACAAATAAAACAGTACCAATCTTTTATTCCACACAGTGGTAAAGGCTTGAATCTCATGATCCCATTCTGGTTCCTAATTACTGGGAATCTATCAGGGACTGTGATTTAATTTGCAAATTGTGCATCCAGAGGGATGAGCTAATATTCAAGTCTTGAATTGGAATCTTATCATAGCATCTAGGGAATTTAAATTCAGTTAATTAAACAAGGTTGTAGATGTACTGTGAGTAATAGTGACCATAGTATTACTGGATAAACAACTGTATTACATAGTATGATTCCCTTTGCCTAAGGTGATCGAAGCATTTGAGAAGCAGATATTCATAGTAAGGGGAGGAGATAGCAGTTAGGGTGGGGTTTTGTCTCATCATGAAGGTGGAAAGCTGATAGGTGGTGGAGTGGAGATATACTAAATGCTTTTTTGGGCATGAAGGATGGATTCTTCCCACCACAAACTTAACTCATGGATTCTTTTCTTCCCTGCAGGCTTTCCCTGGCAAATAGAATCTTCATTTTGCTCTGCGACCCTGCTGCAGCAAGACTGGGTTTGGCTTTCTGTTTAAGATTTCTAACTTTTTAACCACTGGAGTGAATAAAACATTCTTATTTTGTTAGGGAAGGGGTAAAGGTAAAGTTATTTCCAAAAGCTTCATGACACTTGAAGGGGCAGACAGCACTCAATATCTGGCCAACATTCTTCGCTTAACCCATCAATATGGAAAATACAACATAGAACTGTACAAGCTCTTTGTCCCACAATATTATGCTGACCTTTTAACCTACTCTAAGATCAACCTAACCCTTCCCTCTTACATCATCCTTCCCTTTTTTCTTTCATCCATGTGCCTCGAAAATGTCCCTAAAGTATTCATCTGCCCCTACTATCAGCGAGGGTGCTCCATGCACCTTCCAATCTCCACATGAGAAAAGAACCTACTTCTGAATATCCCCCATATACTCTCGTCCAATCAAATTATCGCCTCTCATATTAACTAATTCCATCCTGGGAAGAAGACTCTGAGTGTCCACTTGATCCATGACTCAATCTTTGACTCCTCTATGAGATCACCTCTCATCCTCCCTTGCTCCAAAAAGAAAATCCCTAGTTGCTTAACATATCCTCATAAGACATGCTTTCCGATCCATGCAGTACACTAGTAAATTTCCTCCGCACCCTGTTTAAAGCTTCCACTTCCTTTCTATAAATGAGGCAAACAGAAATGAACACATTATTCCATGTATGGTCTGACCACACTTTTATAGAGTTGCAACTCAATCTCACAACTAATAAAAGCCAACACACCATATGCCTTCTTAACAACACTGTGAACTGCATGACACTTTTGATAGATCTATGGAGAAGAACCCAAAGATCCCTCTGTTTCTCCACACTGTTTTTAGCCTTGTACTCTGCAATCAAATTCATCCAAAATGAATCACTTCACCATTTCCCAGATGGAACTCCATTTGCCTTTCTCAGCCCAGTTCAGTGTCCTATCAATGCCCCGTATCTTCTATCCCTGATTAGTCCTACTCTCACTCTGGTCAATTTCCTCTTGTGCACATACGTGTAGAAGGGGTTTTCCTTTGTCCCACTTGCCATAGCCTTGGTATGCCCCTTTCTAACTCTCCAGAGTCCATTCTTCAGCTCCTTCTTGGATACTTTGTACCTTTCTAGAGCCTTGTTTGATCCTTGCTTCTTAAACCTTAAGTAAGCTTCCTTCTTCATCTTGACTACATGTTCCACATCTCTTGTCAACCATCGCTTCTTCACCCTACCACCCTTTCCCTGCTCAATGGGACAAATCTATCCAGAACCCCATGCTAGTGCTCCAAGAACAACCTTCACATTTCTCTTGACAACATCCATTTGCAATCTATGCTCCCAAGTTCCTGCCTAATAACACCTAGTTCCCCCTCTCCAAAATAAATGCTCCTATCCCTGTCCAAGGCTATGGTAAAGTCAGGGAGTGTGGTAACTGTCTCTGAAATGCTCACTAACCGAGAGATCCATCACCTGATCAGGTTCATTGTCTAGTACCAGTTCCAGTCTGGCCTCTCCTCTAGTCAGCCAATCTTCATACTGTGACAGGAATCCTTCCAAGACTCATCTAACAAATTCTGTCCCATTTAAATACTTTGCACTAAGGAGCTGCCAATCAATAATAGTAAAATTGAAGTCACTCATGACAACAATTATGTTATTGTTGCACCTTTCCAAAATTGCCTCCCGATCTGCTCCTCAGTGTCTCTGTTACCTTTGAGAGGTGAGGAGGGTGGTGGCTATAGAATACGCCCAAGAGTGATTTCGCTCCCTTCCTGTTTCTGACTTCCAATCATACTGACTCAATGGATGATCGCTCTATGATGCCCTCGTTTCTGCAGCTGTGATACTAATCCTGATTAGCATTGCCTCTCTCCAACTATATAACATATAACCATATAACAATTACAGCACAGAAACAGGCCATCTCGGCCCTTCTAGTCTGTGCCAAACGCTTAATCTCACCTAGTCCCACTGGCCCGCACTCAGCCCATAGCCCTCCATTCCTTTCCTGTCCATATACCTATCCAATTTTACTTCAAATGACAATACCGATCCTGCCTCTACCACTTCTACTGGAAGCTCGTTCCACACAACTACCACTCTCTGAGTAAAGAAATTCCCCCTCATGTTACCCTTAAACTTTTGCCCCCTAACTGTCAACTCATGTCCTCTTGTTTGAATCTCCCCTATTCTCAATGGAAAAAGCCTATCCACATCAACTCTATCTATCCCCCTCATAATTTTATATACCTCTATTAAGTCCCCCCTCAACCTTCTATGCTCCAAAGAATGAAGACGTAACTTTTTCAACCTTTCCCTGTAACTTGGGTGCTAAAACCCAAGTAACATTCTAGTAAATCTTCTCTGTACTCTCTCTATTTTGATAACTCAGTGACCTGAACTGTACACAATACTCCAAATTCGGCCTTACCAATGCCTTGTACAATTTTAACATTACATTCCAACTCCTATACTCAATGCTCTGATTTATAAAGGCCAGCAAACCAAAAGCTTTCTTCACTACCCTATCCACATGAGATTCTACCTTCAGGGAACTATGCACCATTATTCCTAGATCACTCTGTTCTACAGCATTCTTCAATGCCCTACCATTTACCATGTATGTCCTATTTGGATTATTCCTAACAAAATGTAGCACCTCACATTTATCAGCATTAAAATCCATCTGCCATTGTTCAGCCCACTCTTCTAACTGGCCTAAATCTCTCTGCAAGCTTTGAAAACCAACTTCATTATCAATAATGCCACCTACCTTAATATCATCTGCATACTTACTAATCCAATTTACAACCCCATCATCCAGATCATTAATGTATATGACAAACAACACTGGACCCAGTACAGATCCCTGAGGCACACCACTAGTCACTGGTCTCTAACCTGACAGACAGTTATCCACCACTACTCTCTGGCATCTCCCATCCAGCCACTGTTGAATCCATTTTACTACTTCAATATTAATACCTAACGATTGAACCTTCCTAACTAACCTTCCATGCGGAGCCTTGTCAAAGGCCTTACTGAAGTCCATATAGACAACATCCACTGCTTTACCCTCGTCAACTTTCCTTGTAACCTCTTCAAAAAATTCAGTAAGATTTGTCAAACATGACCTTCCATGCACAAATCCATGCTGATTGTTCCTAATCAGACCCTGTCTATCCAGATAATTATATATACCATCTCTAAGAATAGTTTCCATTAATTTACCCACCACTGACGTCAAACTGATAGGCCTATAATTGCTAGGTTTACTCTTATAACTCTCTTTTATCACTCTTTTATCTTCCTCAACTGTCCCATTTGAAACGTCTAAACCCTGGAATGAACACCAGCCATTCCTGCCCTTGTGACAGCCATGTCTCTGTAGTGGCCACAACATTGAAGCTCATGTATTGACACATTCTCAAACTTCATCATCTTTGATGCTTCTTATGTTAAAATAGACACTTTAGCTGATCCAACTGACTTTGATTTTGCCCTATCCACTCCCTATCCTTCCTCCCAGTCTCTCTATATGCTGTATCTACCTTTAGACCAATTGCCCCATCCTCAGACTTATCACTCTCATTCTCATCACCTGCCAAATTAGTTTAAACCTCTCCAATAGCTCTAGCAAACCTGATACTTGTCCCCCTTGAGTTCACCTATAACTGCGCTGGTCATACCTTCCCCAGAAAGGATCCACAAGTCTGAAACCCTGCCCCCTGCACCAATTCTTCAACCACACATTCATCTGGCACATCATTCTATTCTTAATCACTGGTGCACTGCACAGGTAGTATTCCAGAGATTACTAATCTTGACTGCCTGCTTTTCAGCTTCCAAACCAGCTTCCTATATTCTCTCTTCAGGACCTCACATCTTTTCCTACCTATGTTGTCGGTGGGAAGTAGTCGGTAGGACGACTTCTGGCTGCCACCCCCTCCCCTAGGAATACTGTGGACATGACCTAGGATGCCTGAGACCCTGGCATCTTGCACAGTTAAATTTACAGATTACTGATTTTATGTCTGTTTTTGTATTTTTCACTTTCTAGACTGAGAGATTGAGAATTCTAGTGTTCTGCAAACTAACAAGTATTTCCCTATCTTGTAATCTTTAGTTTTCTTTAAAAGATTAGCAGTGTTTAAAATTAGAAGGTTTTTTTTTATCTTCTAGTGGGTTAGAACCTTTATTGTTTTCTTCTATTTCCAAGCAAAGTGTATGGGAATGAAAGGAAAGGAAACTTGTCTTATACAATAGATGTGTTGCAACACTACTGGAAAATGAATTTGGAGTTATTATATGTTGGTGATTCTATTTATTTTACCATAGGAAAGTATGCGCTAAAATATTATGTAAAGTAATTTTAATTAGTTAGAACATATTGTTCCCTGGTAGTCAATTAAATATTTATGCAAAAAGCCCCTTCTTATTGATTTTGAGCTTTGTTGTATTGAAGTCTGGTTTGTATATGCTCAAAACTGAGAAACTCATCTATGGTCAGTGGTACTAAAATGTGTGTGTGTGTGTGTGTTATATTCTCCCTACAGATAGAAAGAAGTTTTGAGGTAGAAAATTATGTATTGACACAATTATTTAACATGTCCAGTAGTATCAATCAAGAATAAGTAAGGTTTGCGTTTAAAATAATATTTCTGTAAGTAAATGGAAAAGTCCAAATAAACAGTTGAAATATATTACACTACAGGAGGAATGGAGATAGGCCAATGCCTATAGTCATCAATGGATCTGGGGTTGAGAGGGTGAACAGCTTTAAGTTCCTCGGCATCCACATCACTGAGGATCTCACTTGATCTGTACATACCAGCCGTATGGTGAAAAAAGCACAATAGCACCTCTTTTACCTCAGATGGTTGAGGAAATTTGGTATGGGCTCCCAAATCCTAAGAACTTTCTATAGGGGCACAATTGGGAGCATCCTGACAGGCTGCATTACTGCCTGGTAGGGGAACTGCACTTCTCTGAATCTCAGGACTCTGCAGAGAGTGGTGCAGACAGCCCAGCTCATCTGTCGTTGTGAACTTCCCACTATTCAGGACATTTACAAAGACAGGTGTGTAAAAAGGGCCCAAAGGATCATTGGGGACCCGAGTCACCCCAACCACAAACTATTCCAGCTGCTACCATCCTGGAAATGGTACCATAGCACAAAACCTAGGACCAACAGGCTCTGGGACAGCTTTTACCACAAGGCCATCAGACTGCTTAATTCATGCTGATACAATTGTATTTCTACGTTATATTGACTGTCCTGTTGTACATACTATTAATTATAAATTACTATAAATTGCACATTGCACACTTAGACAGAGATGTAATGTAAAGATTTTTACTCTTCATGTATATGAAGGATGTAAGTAATAAATCCAATTCGATTCAATATGGTTTATCAACTATCAATGCTGTCCTTATCAGCATCTCCACCATTTCCCACACAACTACCTGCAGTCCTTCTTCCACCTTTCTTAACAGTGATTGGGTTCCCCTGGTCCTTATCTACCATCCCATGAGTCACCATACACCTTCTATACAGATCATTCTCTGTTCTACAACAGGATCCAATCACTAAGTACATCTTACCCTCCCCTACCACTCTCTGCTTTCAGTAGGGATCACTCACTAAGGAACTCCCTTGTCCACTCATCCCTCCCCACTGATCTCCCTCCTGGCACTTAGCCCTTCTAGCCGGACAAGTGCTGTACCTGCCCCTACTCCTCCTCTCTCACCACCACTCAGGGCCCCACAGAGCCTTTCCCAGTGAGGCAACAATTTATTGGGATCATCTATTGTATTGGGGTGGCCTCCTCTACATCAGAGAGATGGCAGAGAGCTCCTTCGAGAACCTTCATTCCATCTGCCAGAAAAGACAAGTATTTTCATGGTTATCCATTTCAATTTGTCTTCCTATTTCCATTTCGACATGTCTCTCCATGGTCTCCTCTACTGTGATGAAGAGGCCACACTCAGCTGGGAGGAGTAACACCTCATATTCCATTCTAGGCAACCTCCAATCTGATGGCATAAGTATTGATATTTCTAACTTCCAATAATATCTCCCCCCTACCCAATTTTCAACTTTCTATTCCACATTCAGATTCTCCTCTCATTCCTTCGTTCCTTCTCCTCATTTTCCCTACAGGTTCCCCTCTTTCCCTTTCTTCCATAGATCTCTGTCCTCTCCTATCAGTTTCCTCCTTTTTCCAACCATTATCTCCTCCACCTATCACCTCCCAGCTTCTCACTTCATCCACCCTCCCCACCCACACATCTTCCCCCTCAGCTGCTTTCACCTATCACCTCAAAAATACAACTGCAGATGCTGGGGATCAAAGAATACGTACACAACGCTGGAAGAACTCAGCAGGCCAGGCAGCATCTGTGATAAAAGAGTAGCCAACGTTTCGGGCCAAGACCCTTCATCAGGAATGGGGGGAAGTGTTGGCTCCTCTTTTCTCATGGATGCTGCCTGGCCAGCTGAGTTCTTCCAGTATTGTGTACGTATTCTTTCACCTATCACTTGCCAGCTTATACTTCTTCCCCGTTTCACCCTCTTGTTCTGGCTGCTCTTTCCTTCTTTTCCAGTCATATAAATATACAATGGGGGGGGGGGGGTCTTGAGTTAGAAAGTGTACTGTAAGAGAAGGATTTGGGTGTCTTGGTGGATTTATCACTAGCAACATCTGGACAATGCACATAAGTGATTATGAATGCTAATAGAATGTTGGGCTATATTATGCATTCAGTGGAGTTCAAGTCCAGAGACATTCTCCTTAAGCTATATAATGTGCTTGTGAGGCAACGTCTTGGGTACTAAATACCGTTTCTGTATCCATATTTTGTGAGGGATGCGAAGAGATTTTCAAATCTAAACTTGATAGTTATTTCACAACATTATGAAAATAGTAATTTGGCTGGCTTTGTTGGGCTGAATGGCCTGTTCTTTTCAAAAACCTTTCTAATGTTATAATATTCCAATGTACATGAAAAAGAGTCTTGACCTGAAACATCAGCTGTTTATTCCTCTCCACAGATGCTGCCTAACTTGCTTAGTTCCTCCAACATTTTGCTGTTGCTCAGGATCTGTAGAAACTCCGGTGTACATGATATATTTTAAGCAGCTTGTATCATATAAAAAGAAACACAGTTCGGAAGAGGGGTCTTGGCTCAAAATGTCAGCAATTTATGTGTTTCCATAGATGCCGCCGGACCTGTTGAGTTTCTCCAGTATTTTGTGTGTTGCTTTGGATTTTCAGCATTTGCAGAATTTCTCATGTTTATAATTTAACTTTTCTCAGTTAAAAAAATAAATTTGTCCTAGTGTAAGTGGCATTAGTTGAAGCCATTTGCTCCTTTGGTTTTATTAGGTTAAAAACCTAAAATTTAATAACAAAAACTGATTAAAGTACCAGGAATTCAAAGTAATGGATGTCTATTAAAATAGTTCAGATTTTCACACAATGAATGGAAGAAATGATGGATTAATTGAAGGAAGGCTGTGCCTATTGAATTTATTTAAAATTCCAGAAATTCAACTGAATGTCAAATGAAGATGTAATAATTTCAATTACATTTTGCATTGGAAGGCATTGGACAGAGATTTTCGAAGAATGGTTCATATAAAAACTAACAAATAGATGGACTTAAGAGTTAAAGAATTAAAATTGATTGAAAATGATTTAGACAATCCAAACCAGATCCCACTTATGAATAGTTGTAATTTAAATAGGAGAATGATGACTACAGGCACCTAACAATTAACAAGTCATGACAACCAGAGCATTAATTTGTATATTCGGATTCACTGAAAAGAATTCTAATGGTATCAGTAAAAATAAGAGCTGAACAATTAGGTAATATGCTGATTAATACATCTACATTAAGCAACTGACTATTGGAAAGATGAAGAAAAGAGAAAGGGAGCAGAGTGATTGGATAAAGCATTGTGAATTTCATCCTTATATAGTGACACACAGCATGGAAACAAATCTTTCTGTCCAGGGTATTCAGATTTAACATCAAGCACGCTTCTTCACTAATACCATTTTTTCACATCTTACATTGCTATTCTGTCTCACCCATCCTCGAACATACCTGCCACCTACCTCACTGTCAAGCAAGTCTTTGACAAGTGTAGGAAGCCCATGCAGTCCCTGGGAAGAACATGCAAACTCCACATAAAAAACACCTAAGGGGCTTTGGGGCAACAGTGCTGTCTGCTATGCCTCTGCACTCCCAACAGTTTCTACTCACTGCTTCCCCTCCCCATGCTCTGATAGAGTCCTGTGCTGTGAGTAGCCCCATATCACTGAAAAGTACCAACATTGTAGCACCACTTAATGTGCTAACATGAAATTGTTGCAGTAAGCAAGGGAATAAATAGTGTTGATTCTGCGTTTATATTGAGCACAGAAAGTGAGCCTGGCAGATGGTGTGAGCCAAAATTTGGTATCACATGGGGGCCCCTTTAATTCCAATCTCTTCTAATCTGATCTGCTGCATTGTTTTCTTGTGACTAATAAACAAAAGATTTAAGTTGCAATTCTGTGCATCATGCCAATAACCACGGAAATGGTCTCTCTGCATGAATCATTAGATTTGTGACCACTGTGACTATTATATACATTAAGGTAAACATGCACAGAATTGCCTAATCCAATTTCCCAATGAGTGCTATTTGAGCAAGTTATGATAGCCAGCATGGTCAAATCCCAGAATGACTACTTTTATGGATGATTTGCACATAAAATATGTGTGCAAAAGGTCCACCTTCTCAGCTCCTGTTATCTTTTGTTTATGACATTCAAATGAACGCTGTGAGCTGGCAATGAAATATTAATTTTTATCACCCTAGTGCATTGGAATAAAATACTGTCAATGATATTACCTGCTCATTAAGAAGAAGCTAAACCCAGCACATTACAAATATACTTTATAGGAAGACAGAAGATCATCATGAAAATATTGTTAATAATTCATTATGGAATCTAATTGTCACCACAGGGGCAGCAGGTTTACCATATTACCCTGAGTCTCAATGGTGTCTTTCATTTGGAGTTAATTATACTGATGAGATTTATAATGATTAATATATGGAGGAAGAAATTATTCAGAACAATGACAGAGCACCAATTCTTTCTATAATAGTTCTCCTCACTTGTTTGGGACCAGCCTGTGTGCTGACATAACAAGTGTTTATTTCCCATATCTAACAACACTGAGGAGATGATGAGCACCATCTTGAACTGCCACAGCACTTCATCTGAGGATACCCACACAATGTCGTAGGTTACGGAGGTTCAGGATTGAGACCCAGCATTGATGAGGGAATGGCAATATATTTTCAAAGCTATGCCATGAACTTCCAGAGGCACCAGCAGGGGGAGGGGTCCCCTTGCTCCTGCTGTCCATGTACTCAATGGTGGTAGTGATTGAAGATTTGTGAGGCGCTTTTGGAGTAGACTGGAGATGAAGTGCAGTGCGAATTGAAATTGGAACACACTAAACCACTGTGAGGAAGACAAATAAATTTTAAGGTAGTCGATTCGGTACCCATCAAGTGGGCTGCTTTCTTCTGAATGGTGTCGAAGCTTATTTCGATAGTTGGCGTACTCCATCACATGCCTGCTCTGTGACCTGTAGATGGTGGATAGGCTCTGGAGTGTCAAGGGCTGAATCACTCACAGTAAGACATCAAAACTCTGACCTACTCTTGGAAGGTACACGATTAATACTGCTGGTCCAGCTGAAAATCTTGTCAACCTGCTGTCCACTGTACTGGAACATGACATTTAAAACATACGTTTCAAACTTAAAATATTGATCACTTACCTCGCTTATTCCTAAAAAAAGGTAATGATAACAATTTAATAACACCAGAAGATTGCTGCAGTTTCCTTGTTCTGCCCTAGTTATTGTGATGATAAATCCTAGTTATTGTGATGTCACCGAATGCCAAGCATAAGCAGTTAGATTCTAACGTTGGAGATGGTCTTTTGCCTGGCACTAGTGTGGCGTCAATGTTACTTGTCATTTATTAGCCCACACTTGTATACTTATTGGATCTTGATTCATACAAACAGGGACTGCATCATTTGTTGCGAAGATCTGAATGGAATTGCTGAGTATGAAGGTTGAGTATGGAGAAGCAAAGGTGTTACGTGGCAGAGGTCACTATCAATAGCCTGGTATGACCCTCTGCCCAGGAAGGTTAGATTTAGCCTGACCCTGATCTCCATTGGCAAACTAGTGAAAACACAGCATCAGCTAATTCCTTACTTTATTTCAGAGCTGCAGCATGGAGTAGGCCCTTCTGGTCTTTCGAGCTGCGCTAAGCAACCCCAGCAACTCCTGACAACCCTGATCATGGGACAATTTACAATGACTAATTAAACTACCCAGTACGTCTCTGGACAGTGGGAGAAAAAGAGACACACCCAGGAACAACCCACGCATTCCATGAGGGCGGATCTACAGAGAGTCCTTACGGAGGATGCCAGAATTGCAAGCTGAGCTGCAAGCTGTAATAACATTGTGCTAACAACTACACTACCGTGATTCCACAGCAAGTCATAGACCTCAGTGAGGACACAGAATGAAGCTTGGGTGCTCATGTCACAATAGCACCTTCCAATGGAAAGTATGGTTAGTAAAATCGGATTGGTCTGCAAGTAATAAGATTGAATGTGAAAATTTTACTGCAAATTAATTTAAGTTGCCCACTGTCATTGGTGCCATTTGGAGGAGTCTTATATTTAATAAAAAGAGAATGAAAATCCTGTTGAAAAATGAGGATAGATGCCAAGACACAAGCACTATAATACTCCACTTTTGGTTAATTCAATTTCAACAGCAGAGCACCATTTGTTTAAACTTGTGGAAACAAATTTCTAGTCCATAGTGTAGATTCCACAAGTAATTTCGATACGAAAAACTTTGAGGCAAGTGAATTATCGTTTATGCCTCTCTTTAGTGGAACATGAGTGAAATAAACATTTTAAGTGACTGCTTCTTCTCTTATAGATGTAAATGTTTTGATTTAAAATAAAACACATGTAAACACAGATGTTTTTATGAATCAGATAATGTGATGACTTCAACATCTAATTTGACTTTTAATTATTATCACATGAAGAGGCTATTGCTGTATATGAATGGTTTCTTCTTAATAATTAATTCCTAACCAAAAAACTTCAACAGAGGCTCATGTTCAAAACTGAGACTGGTTTTGTTAAACACTTTGTTTCAATTTAGCTTCATTGATGGTAGTGTTTTCTGAGTTAAAAAGTTCAAAGCTGAAATCCTTTTCCAGCGCATGGCCACAAAATTTTGACTGAGACTTAATTACAGTAGTGAAGTATTGCTGTCTGGTGGTGTTCTGAATCAATGTGAACTGATGTTTGTTACTTGGGTGATTGGGAAGATTCTATTGTGCTATTGCAGACTAGTAAGTCTATAGACCATGTTCCTCCCCCTACTAATACAAACTTTTCATTCATAGAACAGCACACCACAGGAGCACACCCTCAGATTCATGAGCCTATATAAAAATCTCATAAAAGTCTCTCAAGTATCTGCTTCTACCACCAACCCAGACATGCATTCCAGATACCCACCACTTGCCCTTCACATCTCCTTTGAACTTACTGACCCTCACCTTAAATGTATACCCTTTACCCTCTGTATTAGACATTTCAACCCTGGGAAAATGATGCTGTCTGTCTACTCTATCTACTGCATGCCTCTCATAATTTTATAAACTTCTATCAGATCTCCCATCAACCTCTGCTGCTCCAGAGAAAGCAACCCAAAAGTTGTCCAACCTCTTGTTTTAGCACATGCCCTCTAATCCAGACAGTATCCTGGTGAACCTCTTCAGCACTCTCTCCAAAGCCTCAACATCTTCCTAAAAATAGGGTGACCTGAACTGTGTGCAATAGTCAATATGACCTAACTAATGTTATATGTTGCAACATAGCTTCCTGATCTTTAAACTCATTTCCTCAACTAGTAAAGACAAACACGCCATATGCTTTGTTAACCATCCTACCATCAGGTGTAGCCTCTTTCAGGGTGCTATGAACTTTGCCCCTACATCTTCAACACTGTTAAGGATTTTTCCTTGAGGGTATACTGTCGCTTTACATTTGACCTACCAAGGTGGAATGCATCACATTTGGCTGGGTTATATTCCACCTGCCATTCCCACACTCCCCCCACCCTCAACCATATTGCAATTGATCTATATCCCACTGTATTCTTTGCCAGTCAGCTTTGTTATTCACAGCACCATCCATCTTTGTATCATCTGCAAACTTACCCATTGACATTTTCATTCAGGTCATTGTTATACCTTACAAACAGAAGAGATCCCAGTGCAGATCCCTGCAGAATAACAATAATCACAGACCTTCAGCTAGAATAAGTCACTTTGACCACTACCCTCTGTCGTCTATGAACAAGCCAGGTCTCAATCCAAACGGCCAATTCACCGTTGATCCCTTGCATCTTAATCTTCTGGATGAGCCTCCCATGACGCATCTCATCAAATGCTTTACTAAAATCCGTGTTGATAATGCCCATAGCTCAACCTTCCCATATCACCCTCATCACCTCAATAGAAAACTCAATCAAGTTAGTACGATATAACTTACCCGCACAAAGCTATGCTGGCTTTCTCCAATTAGGCCATGGTTCTCCAAATCCTACCCCTAAGAATTCTCTCCAATAATTTCCCTACAACTGACATGTGACTCACTTGTCTATAGTTTCTAAGATTATTCCTTGTTCCCTTCATGAGTAATGGAAAAACATTAGCTGCACGCCAGTCCTCCAGGATTTTGCCTGTGACTAGAGAGAACACAAATATATTGATCAAAGCGCCAACAATCTCTTCACTCACTTCCCTCAGTAACCTGCGGACATCCACATTAATGATCTTCAAGAGACCCAACACTACCTTCTCCTTAACTTTGAAATGCCCTAGTATGTTAATTCTCTTATCACTGATCTCTCTATCCTCCACATCCCTCTCCTTGGTAAATAGTGATTTAAAGTACTCATTAAGAATTTAACCAACATCCTTCACATTCAAACAAATGCTTCCCCCCCACCCCCAGTTTCATTCTTGAGTTACTCCTAATTTATGTATAGAATACCTTGGGATTCTCTTTAATCCTACTTGCCAAAGACATGTCATGGCCACTCCTGTTTTCCTAATTCTGATCTTGAGTTCTTTTTTGGTTTCTTTATAATCCTCAGGGGCTCTGTTTGATTCTAGCTTCCCAAGATTTACATACTTTTCCATTTTATTCTTGACTAAATTCATCACCTCTTTTGACATCCAAAGGTCTCTTACCTTGTCATCCTTCTGACTGGAACATACTGGCCCTGTACTCTGTGCAGTTGGTCTTTAAGCACCTTCCACATGTCAGGTGTGGACTTGCCCTAAAAGAACCAATCCCAATTAACTCTCCCTAATTCTTGCCTAATACTTTCATAGCTTGATCTCCAAGTTCTTGCCTAATTCCCTGCTCCAATTTGATTCTCTCCCACAAAGTCCATACTTACCCTTATACATAGCTACCTTAAAACATAAGGAGCTGTGGTCACTGTTTTCTAACTGCTCACCCATCAAAAATAAGTCATCTGTCCAGGTTCATCACACAACACTAGTTCCAGTACAGCCCCTCCTCTTGTTAGACTATCTACATATTGATTTAACCAATTCTACCCATCTAACCCATTTGCACTAAAAATGCCCCAGTTTATATTAGGGAAGTTGAAGTCCTCAATACAATGATCCTATTGTTTTTGTACCTTTCCTTAATCTGCATTCCTGTTACTCAATATCCCAATGGCTATTAGGAGTCTGTGGTATAGATAATAGAGAGCATTGCATTAAGTCCCCTTGGAGTGTGGCTGTAATACTGTCCCCGATTAGTAGTACACCTCTTTCCCACTCTCTTTGACCTCCCTATCTTTTCTAAAACATCAAAGCCCTGGAATTCAATTGCTAATTGTAGAATAATTTTCAGGTAAATTAGCTAGTATATTTTCTCACAAGTAATTGTGGCTTTGCACAATTGGTTCTTAGAATTTGATTAACTGCAATACAAATATGAATTCATATTTGATAAATGTATGATAAATTTCATACATTTAATTATTTCATCCTTCAAAACACATTGTTTCAAACTCCTTATTTTTCATGAGGATAGCTACTGTTCTATATTTGAATCGTCCCATTGACAATGAGAAGTGCATATACTTCCAAGGGCTCAGAATGGTCATGTTCACACAAAATTCTGACTAAGATATTTCCTGGAATAAATTTATTAAAATATTATAAGTAACTTCATTAATGAATTAAAATGAATGCTAAAATCAATATTGACAATATTTTAAATTGCATGAAGTATAATTTTGAATAGTCTTTTAATCAAAGTATATAATAGGAGCTCCGGTCCTTAATGTAAATTCTGTTTATTTCTCCACAGCTACTGCTGAGTAATTTCTGCATTTGCAGTTTTTAAGCTGTTGAGTGTTTTTAACTATTTATTTAGATCCAATTTCTGTTGTTTTGTTATAGTGGACTATTGCTGGGTTATAACAAATAGTTTTATTAAGAATCATTACCGAGTGTTTCATCTCTACATCTGAGATCTCCACAATATTTATGCATCTTTCTCAGCCGAGTCAGATTGTCACTCCCACCTTGTGATCCCCTCTATGGGGAAAATATACACACATGGGGAAAAAAAATTGGTGATGGTAATATTATTGAATGAAAAAGACAGATGGTTAAATTCTCTCTTGTTGTGACTGATCATAGTCTGGAAATTTTCTGATACAAACATTACTTGCAATTTTTTGTTCCATGCCTGATTATTGTCCAGGTCTTGCTGCATGCAGGTATACACTGCTTCATTTGCTAAGAATGTGAAAACATAAGAAAAAGAAGCAAGTGTGAACAATTTCCCCGTGTGCCTTCTGCACCACTGAAACAGATCATGACTGACTCCAGATCTGTTCATTCCTACAATGAGCTGAAAATGAATTGAACATACACAACAATAAGGGAAGGTCATTAACGGAGCAGCTAAAGATAATTGGGACTAAAATGTTGTCTTGCAATGATGACCCGGGGCTGGGATCATTGACTTCTAACTAGCAGAGTCATCTGTATTCTTTCCCTATCAATTTCTGTTTCAACAATTCTCTTGATTCTACATTTGGTCAAGTGTGCCATCAAAGCCTTGATGCCAAAGTTCAGAAGTTCAAAGCAAATTTATTATTAAAGTACATATACTGTATGTCACCATATACAACCCTGAGATTCATTTTCTTTTTTGAAGATGTTCTGATTCACTTCAACCCATAACACATTGTGGTGGTAAATGGCACAATTTGTTGGTGTGATGGATCTTCACTGTCCTGGGACAGGTGGTCTCATATTTGATAAACTTGCTTTCTAAACACACAGCAGCTGCCACAGATCAAAAACAGATGTAAGTAAACCTCCAACCAACAGTCTGTTTGGTTTCTGGTCATAAGCGGAAGTCAGTCTTCAGTTTAAAAAAAATGTAAATGTTAAGCAGTAATCAGCTTGATGTTAAAAGCACAGCTTTGCAAACACGCTCTGTAATTTGAAGAAGCTCTGTCTGTAAAGAGTCACTGCACTATAGTATACTGTACAAAGAGTTATTACTGCTTGAAATGCAGTATAAACCAATGGGTTGTTTAATTTGGGCTGTTTCAAACAGACAAGCTGACTCCAAGTTGTTTTGTTTAAGGAAGCTTGCAGAATAAATGGATAATATAATTTAACATATCAATAAGAGATGTGTTTATAGTTGAGAGTTTTATACACTCAAAGATGTTAGCTTTCCAGCATTAATTATGAACTACGAACACTAAACTGAGATGCATATCTTCAAAAGATGCTTTTTGACCATTTGTGTTAAAAGAATATCTGAGAAACATCACACGTGTATGAAGTCACCCAAGTTGGAGAAATGGGATATAAATATAGAGAGTCATTCAGGCTTATTACAAATGGGATAAGGAACATCAAGTAGAAACCTGGAAGAAACATGGAGTGAGTGCATTTCTCCAGCTTTGGTGTCTCCAATAGACAACTTGTCTATTTGCAACTCTTTGGTATTTTTTTCTGGTTTATAGGAATTGCACCTGTTTTTGAAATCTTTTGCACTTTATTCTTTGGAAATGTTTTGTGGTTTAGAAATCCTCAGAGGGGATTTGGGAAATGTTTAAGATGGAAATCCTCTGCGAGTTTGAGATGTGTTTTGGGAATTGTGGATACAAACATGTATCACTAAAAATAAATGAACTGCATTTTAAACCACTTTGTTAGTTATCTTCTCCTTCATAGGGAGAGAGGACTCACCACTCAAATAGTGGGTATAGGTCATTAACCTTGCCATGGAGCATATACATGGAAGTAAACTGGTCTTTGAGGATAGGACAGTTACAGTATAACATCTCTTTGTGAGAGTATCCACAGCTATTTATATTCGCTAGGGCATAAGGTTTTCCTTTGAGTTGAGTACTTCGCAGCCAGCAGACCCAATACCATCACAATGCCCTAACAACCACTGGAACCTGTCCACTGATGCTGTCAACGTGCCACTGTAAATCTCCCCTACTAAGTAAATGTAGTAGTAGTTAATAGTGTTATTCCTAAGCCACTCAGTTAGCCACTCCCACATGGGAGACATTCACGTACTATATAGTATCCTACATGCTGGCATCCTGAAGTGCTCTGCACTATGCCTCAATAACAAGCACAACAGTATATGAGTGTAGTTGATGGGAATATGAGGAGAAAATAAGGAAATTAGAGAAAGACTACCATAAGTGAATTGGTTGGGAGACTGCTGTTAGTTTCTCTGCTGTATGACAATCCATTTTTCCTATTTCCCAAAATCATTGAAAGCCAGGATTTTCCACAGTTGACTCGATAATTGATCAAATAAAACCCAGCACTACAAGGTTTGACAGTAGAAAATCTTAAGGAAAAATGGCATTCCAAGCATATATATTAAAATGAATTCACAGATGATGTAGTCGACAGTCATGTTGCTTATGACAGTCTACAGAGAAAGTGAAGCTGACTTTGGTCCCTCCATGCAGGCTAGTAGAACGACTGCCATCCCTTATTACTGCGGCCTGTCTACTGTCATCTTTCCTTTATCAAGTTCTGATTCTTCTCGTAATATAATCCTCATTCATTTCTGATCTGACAAGTCACCATTTTATTGTCAATTCTGGTTTGCTGTCACTTGTTATACACTGAAGCTTCAGGCATACAGACACATCTTGTCATTTTCTGTCATTTCAACTGAAAGGCCATGAAAGTGGAAGTTTCCCTTTACCCAACGCAATTTTGTGGAATAGTTTTGAATTTTATTAAAATCACAAAGAAAAAAGTAGTTCTAAATGATAAACAGTAGCAATATGATCATAGAAGCAAAATTTTGAAATCAACCATCAATGATATATTCTCTTGCTGTTGTCAGGTTTGATATGATTAGCATGAAAATCTCACATAAATCTTGCATGTTTAACATGTGTGAATAATCTACATGTTTATATATAATTTATTATTTCTAAAAGTCAAAAATTGCATTCCAATTGAACTCCTGATGAAGGGTTTTGGCCTGAAACGTCGTCACTACCTCCTCCCATAGATGCTGTCTGGCCGGCTGAGTCCTGCCAGCATTTTGTGTTTGTAATTATTGCCAGCATCCGCAGATTCACTCGTGTTCCAATTGATCTTTCCCTGTTTAGTAACAGAATCCCTTTTTAATTGATGAAAGTGGCAACATCATTCCATTCTGACTTTCATACCTTTTGCGAGGCGAACACAAATGAACTTAAACTGCTTTCATTCACTGCACAACAATTTACCCAGAAATCATCTCCAAAAGGCAGACTAGATCTGATTATCTTAAGCTTTGCTGGAAAGGGCAGGCATCACTAAATTAGCCCTGTGACTGTGTGTGTCTAATTTGCATTGAACAAAGCTTTACAACCAGTGCCTATCGGGGTTCCAGTGAAGCAGTATTACCACCAAGCACAAAGCTCATTTGCATTTTACGTACATTTAATTTAGGTCCCTTACAGGCAATACCATCTGTATTGAAGGAGCCTGCCTGCAATCTGCTGCTGGGTGTTCTATATCCATCAGTGACGCTTAGCCTTTCTCAGAAATATAAATTTTCTTTGCTCTTAATCTTCAGTTTTGCTTTATCTTGCATTCGTTATTTCCTGTAATTATCCACTTTAATATACATGCTTCCTGCAAGTACTTGAAATGGCAACACTGAAAGCACGTAAGTACAGAGTTATTGCAATCCAGAAGAATCCCAATTGGTTTTACAGAGAGGAACTCATTCAAAAGCAGAAAGCTGCAAATGCCCAACAGATCCAGATATGGTGCGTAGGACTTGGTCGCTATCTCAAAATAGGGGTCATCTACTCAGGAAAGAGATAAGGAGACATTTCCTTACACAGTGGGTACAGAATCTTTGATGTTCTCTACTCCAGAAAAAAAATGATGTGTTATGAGTTATGATGCAAATCAGAGGATAGAAAATTAGTGCAGGAAAGTGCTGCTGAAGTAAAAAGGTTCGCCATATTCTGATTAAATGACAAAGCCGGTGAAAGGGGTTACATGCTGCATTTCTGTCTTTATTTTAAATGCCATTATGTTTTTTCGTTGTATGTACATACTCGAATCTCTCTTCCTAGAAGTCAATCACTCTGCTCTTCTCTGGGATCTTTATGAAAGCATGGTGATCTATAATTGATGCGACAGTCTAGCTATAAAGCACCCAATATTTTATAAAGTTAAAAAAACCAAACTGCGGCATTGAATCAAGCAGCATCTATGAAGGGGGCCCTGCATCAGAACTGAGAGTGGAGTGGAAAAGTAGCCATTATAAAGAAAAGAATGAGAGGGGTGTGATGGGGTTGGTAGGTGGGAGATGGACTGAGGAGAGTGATGGGCAGATGGCGACAAACGGAGAGATGGGTGAAGGCGGAGACAGGAGCTGGTGTGTGATCAGTTAGAACATAAAGACTCCGAGCGCTGGAATCTGATAAGCAAGATTAATGGCACTAGATAGGGGAGATCATTGGGTGAAGTGTCTGGGTATAGGTGGATGGAACCAGGAAGCAGAGAGGAACAGAAATGGATGATAGGGATCTGTGAATGGAGGATTATTGTTTCTCTTTGTTTTCCTTTGTCAGCTTCCACCTATCACAACTGTCTCTCCTCCTCTATCACCTGGTTCCATCTACCTGTAATTCCTCACCATCCTTGTTCCATCTATCACCAACCAGTCTCTGTCTCACCTCTTCTCCCTCCTCTTTATACAGGTATTATACTAATATATAGTATGTATATATTAGAGAGCTAGAGAATGAGAGCAAGAATAAGAGAAGGAGGGAGGGAGGGAGGGGCAGTGGAGAGGAGAAAGAGAGGGGGGAAGGAGGAGAGAGGGGGACAGAGTGGGGGGAGGGGAGGGAGAGGGAAAGGGAGAGAGGGGTGGGGGGAGAGATGCACATCCTGGTAAATAAGTTATACTGTATGCCAGGAAGTTCACCATATCAGAGAAGTACCTACATCATGTTGATGGAAGGAGGAGGCCAGTGGAGTGACAATAATCTCAGATTGATATTTCTTTTCAGGGAACAATGAAATGTTGTTGCAAGGATTTGTATTAATTGAAGCATTGGTGCATTCTGTGCACCCCATGAAAGGATGTAAAGGGACTTCCTTTTGCCAGCTGATATCTTCCAGCTGATAATTGGTGTGTTCTGTAGGTGCTAAAATTATTGCCAGTCTTCTCTGCTCCGCTGGGATGTGAAGTTACAGATATGAGACAGTCCCTAGGTTGGCTTCTGAGGAAAGATCACTGAGCTGAAAAGTTAACTGGTTTCTCTTTCCACAAATGTTTCATGTACCTCCCTCTGCAAATTCCTCATTGGGAGACCATAGGTAGTACAGATCAGTAATAACATCTCCTCTTCGTTCATATTCAAGACAAGTACACCAGAGGGTGTTGAGTTCTGTTCATTTGGGCTGTGTAAGTATTCAGTACAGATGCACACTCTCCCTGTTATGTATGTGCATGCAGGAGGAGAAGGGGGAATTGTGGGATGTAAAGGGCGGTCCTAAGGTACTGAGCTGAGATATTAAAAGTAAGGTTGTCTAAACAAAAGAAAAATGTGACCTTGTTGGTTGAGCATTAACCATGTAATGGTAGCAGAGGATGGTTTCCGATCATAGAATCCAGCTGGCATTTGACAAGAGTAAGCCTTACGAAAGCTGGAAAAATGAAATTGGAATATGCACTCATATTACAGAACTGGAGAAGATGAAGCAAGTCTTGGCTGTTGTGTCGTCACTTTCGGGAAGAACCAGAGAGGCCAGGATGGGAATTTCGGTGGAAGACTTGAACAAAGTTGATATGAATATGCTAATAAATACACTTGACTCTGTTTTTTGTTGAAGGAAGAAAAGAATTGGATTTATGAAGCATATTCTGACTTTGACAAAATTTACAGAGACAATTCTAAAAATATGGCTAATAATAATATTGATTTTGAACAAAAGTACACTCGCATGTGTGTGAACGTGTGAACTGAACGTACTGATGCTGTACTAGATGTATTAAATTGTTGGATATTGTGCGTCTAGACTTAAAGGACAGATAGTTAGCATTAACTGCATGTACAGAATTTATATTTGCATCTATGAAATCAGAACTGAAGAGGATTTTCAGAGAAAAGGGCTCTAAGACAACAGTGAGAACTAGTTTGACTCAGGAAACAGCATACTTCACTGAGCAGAAACGAAAGGATAGCAAGTGTAGATCTCAGAGGGACTGGACAAAGGTACTATTACCAGGCACGTATCCAATATACAAGTATGGCAGGAGATTGGAATGTGCAGTACATCAAAGTATTTACCACTGGGCAAGAAATTGTCTGCACAGAAATGAACAAATAAGGCTAACTGAAGAAAATAAGAAATCTGAAGATGTAGAATAGTGCCATACCACTTACTAATGCAGAGACATCTGAGGTAGTGATTTTGATGATAGAATCTCTAGGATTTACTGTTATTGATACAGCATGTGTATGCACAGTATGTGGAGAAAAATGGCTTGAAAACTACGTAAGTGAACTGAACCAGAATGAAGTGCAGAAATTGGTGAATACAGATATACAAAGCATTCAAATTTGGAGATGGAAAGATTGTACATTCCACCAACAGTGAAAATTCCTGCAAAAATACAGGGCAGACACAATGTTAAACAAGAGAAAATCTGCAGATGCTGCAAATTCAAGCAACACACACAAAATGCTGGAGGAGCTCAGCAGACTAGGCAGCATCTATGGAAAAAAGTCGATATTTTGGGCTGAGACCCTTCAGCAGGACTGAAGAGAAAAAGATGAGAAGTGGATTTGAAATGTGGTCAGAGGGAAAGGAGAAACACAAGGTGACGGGTAAAACTGCGAGGGGAGGAGAGCGGTGAAGTAAAGAGGTGGGAAGTTGATTGGTGAAAGAGATACAGGGCTGGAAAAGGAGGGGATCTAATAGAAGAAGACAGAAGGCCATGGAAGAAAGAAAAGGGGGAAGAGCACCAGAGAGAGGTGATGGGCAGGTAAGGAGAAAAGGTGAGAGAAGGAAAAGGGGATGGGGAATGGTGAAGGGGGGGCGGGGGGCATTACTGGATGTTCGAGACAAAAAGTTACATTGAAACGGAGGTGGTACCAGTGATCATTCCATTACTTTTGAGTAAGTCTTCCCTAAAGAAAGCAGGAGCAGTTCTGGATATGGAGAATGACCAAAGATGTTTCAACAGTAAGTGTCTCTTGAGCTCACCAACTCTGGACATTACTGTGTGACCATTCTATATAAAGACTTTACTGAGAATCAATGTGAGGATGAACTACTAACTGTCTCACATAATGTGAATATAGATGAGAAATGCAATGTGCTGCTAAAACTTCACAAGCAGTTTGGACACACTTCAATTGGTATACTTCAGAAACTGCTCAGGAGTTCAGGAAACAAAGATACAGATTATTTTTCCATTCTAAAGCAGATAATTGACAGCTGGGAGACATGCCAGATGTTTGGAAAGCCCAAACTCAAGTCTACAGTTAGTCTGCCACTAGCACCTAAATACACTGAAACAGTAACCGTAGGCCTATATGAACCGGAGCAAGGAGTTGTTATGTTACTTCTGTTTAAAGGTACTGTGGGTTAACAATGAAGAATCATATTCTGGAAGAATTAGAGAACTTTTATTTACAGTAATAAACAAACATGTCTTAACCCAGTCACGTGCTGGAACATTCTGGCAATCCCGTGCATGCTCAGTGCTCTGTCCAACCATGTACTGGCACATCATTGCACGTGATATCATCACATCTTCCTTTCCGTAAAAAGAAAAACAATTAACGTTATTCAAAACGCATCTATATCAAATAACTGAAACTCTGAAGTTGGCTCTTTCTTAAGGTCTTTGCGATTTCTTCTTAACACTGCTCCCTCCTCTGTTTGGACCATGTATGATCTGCTCTGTGTCCATGCGTTCATTTTATCTTGGGTCCTCACTTTGTCTCCTTGTCCTTCAGACAAACGTCTCCTTAGATCAGTCAATTCATGTTCCACTTCCATTTGTAATGAAATACGGATCTTCTTTTCTTCATCTCTTTCATTCATTAACTGTGTAATCTCTTTTTTATGCTGAGACTTTATCATTTCAATAAAACTTCCCAATTCCTTCACTTGTGCTTTCACTTCTTCCTTATACTGTGCCCACTGTGAGCGTTCTTACTCTAAATGGTGATGAAACTGAATGTCATATTCTCTCAGTGTCTCTTTCATTATTGCTTGCATTGAAGCAACCTCCTCCTGTCATTGCTTTTTCATATCATCAATTGCCTCCTGTTTGGTTGTCTCAGACACTGCAGCTACTGTTTTTATATTCTCCATGTCAGCATTTGCCTCCATGAACTGGCCCTGCAGTCGAATTACATCACCTTCTGCCGACTGAAATGCAACATTCTGTCTCTTCAGCTCTGTGTCACCATCCAAGACTAAAACTCTTTTCACCAAATTAAGTCTTTCACAGGCAGGTAAACCCAGAATTGACTGTACATTTTTTGGCGCAATCACAAATGAAAGCGTGTGCAGGATATTTTCGTGTGATACTTTTACCACGCAAGTTCCTTTAACTGGAATGTCTGCACCTGAACACTCAGTCACTTTTATATTCGTCTGATGTAACTTCGGTCTTGGCTTTAAAACTTTAAACTTAGATTTTGCAAGAACATTTACTTGCACTCCAGTATCATATTTAAACAGAATATTGTTTTGATTCACTTGCAATGGAATAGTCCAGTCATTCTTACTTTGTTTATTTTCACAAAGCATATCGATGTAAATTTCCTCACATTCATCTTCAAGCACAGCATTTACTTGTTTCATTATATTTTCCTTCTTTCTACCTTTACAACAGCGTGAAAAATGATTAATCTCACCGCAGCCATTGCAAATTTTGCTATATGCAGGACACTGATTTGGACGATACTCCCGCGCACAGCAATCACATGACCTTTTTCTTTCAAATGCCGTCTAACTCTTGGTTGGTTTCTTTGACGTATAATTATATTTCTTGATGTATTCACACTTTTTTACAGCGTTTACATTGCAGTTTTCGACAAAAAGCTCTTCAGCCTTCAATGTCACGGTCTCAGAAGCTTTGCAAAGCACCAAAGCTTTTTCAAAATTTAAATCTTGCTCTCTCAACAGTCTTTCTCTCAGAGCATTATCTCCATCCTGAAGAAGGCCCAGCAGCGGATGGACTTCCTGCGGCTCTTGAGGAAATATGGTCTGCCTCAGGAATTGCTGCTGCAGTTCTATACTGCAGTCACTGAGTCTGCCCTGTGCACCTCCATCACTGTGTGGCTTGGAGCCGACACCAAGCAGGATAGAACCAGACTACAGCGCACAGTGAGGACTGCCGAGCGCATCATTGGAGCCTCCCTGCCCTCTATTGTGGACCTGTACTCTTCCAGGTTGAAGAAGAGGGCAGGGAACATCATAAAGGACTCCTCCCATCCTGCGCATGGACTGTTTGAACTGCTTCCATCTGGTAGGCGCTTCAGATCCCTCCAGACTAAGACTAATAGGCACTGGAGAAGTTTTTTCCCTACTGCGGTCACTTTGCTGAACAGTTAAATGCTGGTTAACTGTCGGCTAACTATTACTTGGATTGCACTACTTGTATGTATAATCTATATTTTCATTTATATTTATCATCTGTTATGAGCAGAGAGACAACATCTGCCGGAAGCAAATTCCTGGTATGTGTACAGGTACTTGGCGATTAAAGTCTGATTCTGATTCTGAATGCCACAAACAATTCTACCTTTAATGAGAGATTCCATGAGCAATCCAAAACTCACACATTCTACTACACTTTCTTAACTCAGTAACTTACTGATCAATTGTTTCACCAGTTCTCTGTGCACATGTGAAGAATTTATATTGTTCATACGTTAATTACGCTTATGTATACAAAATACTTCAATTCTGTCCATTATTGACTGTAAATTGAAATTATCTCCATCTTCAAAGACAAAATTATTATATACCTCTACTGCATCATTCCCGATTACATGGAGCAAAAGCGCAGCTTTGCTTTTTTCTGATTTTTCTTCATAATCGATCACTGATAAGTACAGTTCAAACTGTTGCTTGAATATCCTCCAATTCTCAGCTACATTGCCAGTCAGCTGAAATTTTGGTGAAGGTTGTAAACCTTCTATTTCACTGTTTACAGTTCGAACTTTTTTCTTTTTTTTTCCCGATTATCTTCGATTCTCCCGTATTATTCTTCCAGAACCACTCCTGACACCACGTTATGTTACTTCTGTTTAAATATACCATGGGTTAACAATGAAGAATCATATTCTGGAAGAATTAAGAGAACATTCATTTACGGTAATAAACAAACACGTCTTAACCCAGCCACGTGCTGGAACATTCTGGCAATCCCGTGCATGCTCAGTGTTCTGTCCAATCATGTACTGGCACATCATTGCATGTGATATCACCACAGGCATGTGGTATCTCCACATCATTGATGAGTTCGCACGTTTCAGTGCGGGTAGCATTGTAAGTACAAAGAGACCCTCAGAGATAGAGAAAAATACTTCATCCATTTCTGGATAAAAGCAAATAACCCACCATGTAAAATATTCAGTGATAATGATGGTAAGTTATAATCATGAATTCAGAGATATGGCAGAGAAACAAAGACAGCAGTGTCATATTGTCCTTGGAGTAGTGGACTACTGGAGCGACACAAACAAATGCTTGCTCAAATAATGCTGAAGGTAAAGGAAAGCAAATGCTGTGATTGGAACACAGCCCTGGACTAGGCCCTTATTGTGAAGAATACCATGCACAATGTACATGGCGATAGGCCATATCAATCGGTTTGCAGCCACAATCCTAACCTTCCCTCTGTACGGGCTGACTCCAGAGGGCACTGCAAGGAGTGAGTGGGTTGGGAAATGTAGTTCAAGAAAGGTTTTCACTGAAGCAGAGTGTTCAGAGAAAATTTGACGAGCACTGAGGGCACAGTTCCATCCTACAGATGAAAAATATGAGACAAAGGACAAAGTGTATTACAAAAGGGCAGATTGTACAGAATAGAAATTGTCCTGGAGCTGCCATTGGTTAGGATGGAGCTGTGGTATTCATGAGACATGGAGGTATATATGTGAGAGTACATCATTCCAAACTACGTAAAGCACAAACTGAAGACCATTAGAATTCTATGGTGAGTGACACAAAAACTGAAAAGCACTTACCTGGCACATGGTCACAGAGCACAGACAGGGATGAGGAGTCTGCAGCTGAGGACCCAACGGAGCTGCTCAACAGTGACACAGATAGTGCTGAAGAGAACTTAGTTGAGAACTCAACTGACTTCCCTGAACAGAAATGATCACAAGTGCCAAGATGACAAGGAAGTTTCAGTCTCAGAACAGGGCAGACTGTGAGATTTGTAGACCAGGACACTGGTACCTCATACAAAGTTGAAGCCTGATGGTAAGCAGGCAAAGCCACAGGGAGAAACAAAATTTGTACAAATTGAATTAGCTGGAGCCAGTCACAGTCACTGGCACAGCAAGCTCAGTAGACATACCATGTTTAGAAAGATTTCATAATCAGGCTGGATCATCTGAGAAATATCAAGATGAAGATGTCTTAGTAACTAAGGAGGTGTCATTTGAGTCTGCAAAACTGGATAAAATCAATTGTTGGAGAAATAGTGGAGTGTTTGAGGAAGCCAGAGACATCAGCCAGTATTCAGTGTCTACAAGATGAGTGTGCACCCCGAAAGAAACCTCAACAGGAATTATACCAAAAGCACACCTGGTGGCTAGAAGTTTTGAGGAACTGATCACAGAAGGACTCCAAAAAGACTCTCCAACATGTGCATCAGAGTCTTTCCAACTACTCCTCTCGGTGACAAGTCAAAAGCATTGGCAACCCCATTTCATGGACATAAAATCTACGTTCTGACAGAGAATGGAGCTGTCACGTGACATTTACATTCAAGCCCCGCCTGAAGCCAGAAGCAAAGAAATGGCGTGTAAACTCAAAAAAGAGTGTGTATGGTCCAGCGGGTGCATCACTCTACTGGTAAAAAAGTTCAAGGAAGTAATGCTGAAAACAGGTGGATAATGTCCCAAGTGGACTCAGCTGTTAGTTTTACAGGCGAAATTCAGGATAAAATGTGATTGGAGTACTTGACTGTTATGTAGATAACTTCATATGTGAAGGCTCACAAAACTTTGCCACAACAGTCATCCCTCAGCTAAGGTCAGACTTTCAGCTTGGACAGGAGGAACGTGACAGATTCTGCTATACAGGGATAGACATCCTTGCTGTTGATGGAACAGCACAACTGCAACAAGGAAGCTTCCTCAGGAATCTTCAGACAATCCACACAGAATCCCCAAGTGCTATACAGCACGATGAGTGAAGCTGAAGCTGAGCAGCTCAGGTCAAAGATGGGTCAGACTCTATGGATGGCCAGGCAGAGCAGACCTGACACCATGTTTGATGCCTGTACCTTGTATCCAGCACAAAAAATGCCACAGTATGAACTTTAAATGAGGCACATAATTCAATCTGAAAAAAAAATCCTTAAGTTTCAACAGCTTGGAAAAGATAGCTCACTGTGGCTTGTTGTCTTCAGTGATGCCTCAGCTCCTGATGGAAATCTCTCTGATGGGTGTACTCAAGGGGACATATTATTGTACTGATGGAAGAAGAGGGAAGATTTTCATCTCTCTGTTGGCAATCAAAAAAGATACGGAGTTGTACGCAGTACATTGGCAGGAGAAAGCCTGGCAATGTCAGAACGGATTGACAATGCTGTTTTTCTGCTCACACTCTATTCTGAGCTTTTCCATGGTCACCTTTTCTTATAACATAGCTAAATGATTTGGACAAAGGTGTAGTGACAAACAACATGTGGGAGGAACTCAGTGGGCTGAGTAACAAAGAATTGGCAATATTTCAGGTCAAACACATGCATCATGTCATGCCTGAGCAGGATCTTAACCTCAAACGTTAGCAATTTCTTCCTGTCCCTGTTCCTGCTTAATGTGCTGAGTTCCTGTCTTTGCAGCACTTGATGGAATCTTTGAATGAAAATGTAGTGGGCTAATTAGTAAGTTTGTAGACAACATAAGAATCAATGGACTTATGGATAAGGGTGAAGGCTTGTCGAAGGATACAAAACCCTATTGATCATTTGGAAATTTGGGTGGAGTAAAGGAAAATGGCACTTAATCGGGTTAACTGTGAGATAATGCATTTTGGATGATCAAATGAAGGTGGAAAGGGAGCAGTAAATGGCAGGATCTTAGGATCATTCATGTACAGAGGTATCTTGGATTGCAAATCCATAGTTCCCATAAAGTGGATAACAAGTGGAGAGAAGACACACAGTGTGCTTGCTCTTATCCATTGGGACATTGAGTATAAAGGTTTGGAAATTAAGTTGTAGCTATGTAAAGTTTTGTAAGCAGCCCACAGAAAGTCACCATGGTTCACCTACACCACCTTGATAGTTTTGTAAGAGGTAATAACTTCATTGCTAATACCTCTTACACAGTGCAATCAAGGCTTCACTTCCAGATAAGTGCTATGTTTTCTATGCTCGCTTTGACCCTCAAAACATGGAGGGATCTTCTGGAGCGACATAATCAAATGCTTGGCCCCATGCTCTACTGACTATGTGTCTAAGAACAGCTCCAAAGCCATATTTAAGTTTGCTGATGACACCACAGCCGTATGCCAAATCATCGGTGGTGAAGAATCAGTATATAGGAAGATGATTGAAAATCTGGCTGAGTGGTGCCACAACAACAACCACTTACTCAATGTCAGTTAGACCAGGGAGCTAATTATTGAGTTCAGGAGGAGGAAATTGGAGGTCCATGAGCCAGTCCTCAAAGATGGAGAGCACCAGCAACTTTAAATTTCTCAGTGTTATCTTTTCAAAGGATCTGTCCTGGATCCAGCACGTAAGTGCCATTATGAAGAAAGCACAGCAGGGCTTCTACTTTCTTAGAAGTTTGTGCAGATTCGACATGACATCTAATACTTTGAAGCATCAGAGGTTCAAGGACATCCTGATAAAAACATAAGCTATAGGAAGGCATAGATAGGGTAGATAATCAGTCATTTTCCCAGGATGGAGATAGCAAATACCAAAGGGCACAGGTTCAAGTTACAGGCGGGGGACAGGTTTAAAGGAAACTTGCAAAGCAAGTCCAGTAAATGCCTGTCTTGCACTACCAGGCGAGGTGCACAAGCATATGCAGTAGCAATATTTAAAAGACATTTAGATAGACACATGAACAGGAAGGGAATGGATGGATGAGGACTGTGTGCAGGAAGATGAGATTAATTAGATTGGCAATCAGCTCTATCATGGCACTAGCCTCCCCAGCATCTTGGACACCTTCAAGGAACAAGGCCTCAAAAAGGTGACAGCCATCATTAAGGATCCCCATCACCCAGGACATGTCCTCTTCTCTTTGATACCATTAAGGAGGAGATAGAGGACCCTGAAGGTACACACTCAATGATTCAGGAACAGCTTCTTCCCCTCCCATATCAGATTTCCGAATGGTCATCAAACCCATGAACACTACCTCAATTTTCAACACCTCATATACCGTCTGGGTAGTCTCCAGCCCCTTGGTATGAACATCGAATTCTCCAACTCCCGGTAATTCCCTCCCTCTCCCTTCCCCATCACACTTTCACTCTGCCTCCTCTTCTAGCTGCCTATCACCTCTCTCATGATTCTGCCTTCTTCTGCTACCCATAGTGCTTTCCCCTTAAATTTCTTCTTCACTTCTCCATCCTATCCCCTCCCTGCTTCCCCTCCCCCACCCCTTGATCTTTCCTCTGACACCTTCCCCCCTCCCCCCACCTTCTTTATAGGGCCCCTGCCCCCTTCTTCTTCAGTCCTGACGAAGAGTCTTGGCCCAAAACGTTGACTGCTCATTTCAACGGATGCTGCCCGACCTGCTGAGTTCATCCAGCTTGTTTGTACATGTTGATTTGACAACAGCATCTGCAGTGTACTTTGTGTTTACTACCGCAATTTTTTTTGTCTTTTTGCACTATTTATTTATCTTAAGTTATCTTACTGTAATTTACAGTTTTTTAATTTATGAATTCTATGTACTACTGCTGCACAACAACATATTTCATGACACATTCTGGTGATATTCAACCTGATTCTGATCCTGATCATGGTTGGTACATGGTGGGCTCGATGGGGCTGTAACTGTGCTGTACTGTTCTTTATTTTACTTTCAAAGTAGTTTGTCCATGTACTTCCTGGTGATGCAGAAAGAGGAACCCTGAACACAATAGTAGTGAGATTCTCTTAATATAAGATACCTACCATGAATAAGGTTGTTCAGACATTTAAAGAAGAATGTGCATGCATAAACATATCTGTTTTCTGTTTTGCTCTTTTTACTGAAGTCCTCTTTAAAACATCAGAGCTACAATATTGCTTACTGCCTGTATGTTTCATGGAAGTGATCAATCAAAACACAATAGTAATCTCAAACAACTGATTTTATTGCAGCTTTGCAGCTGATATTGTTATATATTGACTTTATTCCCAGCTATACATTGCATTTGTGGATTAAATTTGAATTGTCAGATCATTTCAACCATTTTCTTTAACATAAATTGAAAACTGGATCCAAAACAAGTCAGGTTTTCATGAACACATTTTCTGATTACAATTTTAAAGATGTTCCCATTTTAAAAAATATGTTGAGGACTAGCTCAGCTGACAGCAATACAAATTTCCTTGGGGGCTGATTGATGAGGTTAGTTCACAACTTTTCGGCTAAGGAAACTGAAATTTCAGATCACTTTTTGTAAGATTTAGTCACAGTTTTCTTTGCTTTGCTAACTCAGTGAAAAGATACTGGGCAGCCAGAATCTTTTCTAATGAACGTAAACCTTGACGTGCATCTGGAGAACAATGCAAATGTTGTGATCAAGGAAGGGGAGTTGTAAAATAATGGATGAAATGAATATAATGAGAGAGGAAATATTAACAGGTTCAGTAATTTACTAGCTTGGAAAAAAATCTATTGCACAATAATAAAAGGAGCAAGGGAAGAGTGCTGGAGATTCATCATTATTTTGCAATCTTAGCTACATGTTAGAAGATTAGAGAACTGTTACTATTGTACTGCAGTTATAGAACTTATATCTGTGGTGATTTCTGGATGATTAGCCTAAACTCAATGGTGTACATATCATTGTTAAAGTAATTGTTGTGCCTGACAAACAATTTAATATTCTTTTCATGAGGTAGTAAGGAGTGATGAGGGAAATGATTAACATGCCCTACATGGATTTTAGCAGAGTTTTTCAAGATTTTACACAATCTGTAAACGTGCATAGGATCTAAGGGAACTGATAACATCCAGTAACTAGCTCAGTGACGAAGTATAATGGTTGACAGTTGCTGTGGTTAGAAGCTAATTACTTTTAGGGTTCCACAAGCCTTAGTTTTTAATTATATACTGTACATTGAAGATATAAGTATAAGATCATAATTAAGTTTACAGATATTATAAATTTAAATGCATGGCTGATAATTTTGAAAACATTCGAAGTTGCCAGCAACAGTCCAGTGTGAAGATAAATGGAATTCAATCAGAAGAGTGAGATAACAGGCTGAAGCTTGCTGGCTGTAGCGTGGCATTACCAGATATCCAAACTAAGTCGAGCACAAGCTGACAAATTAAGGTGCTGAATCCGCTAGACCTCATGGATTCCATTGGTGGGCCTTGATTTTTGTGATATTGCTAAGCAACATGCTAAGTAGAAATTGTGTAACCTTGTAATACAGCTCCAAAAAGTCCCAAATAAGACGTAGATGGAGAATTACGCCATATAGCCTGGAGTCTGCTCTGGCATTCTGTCATGGCTTATTTACTTTCCCTCTCCACCCCATTCTCTTGCCTTCTTCCTGTAACCTTTGACACACCTATTAATTAAGTACCCATCAACCTCCTTGTGATATATATACCAAATGAATTGGCATCCTCTGCCTTTTGTGGCTATGAATTCAACAGATTCAGGACTCTCTGGCTGAAGAAATTGCTCCACATCTCTGTTCTAAAGGGACTTCCGTCTGTTCTAAGGCTACGCCCTCTGGTCTTTGACTCTCCCACTACTGGAAACACTCTCTTCATGTCCATTCTATCTAGACACTCCAGTCTCTGGGAGGTTTCAATGAGATCTCCCCTCATTCTTCTAAACCCCAGCAAAGTACAGACCCATAACCATCAAACTCTCCTTATATTTAGTCCTTTTAAGTCCCAGGATCATTCCCTTGAACCATCACTGCCAGCACATCCTTTCTTAAACACAGGGCTCAAAACTGCTCATACTGTAACAAAAGAATTAGATAAATTAATAGAGGTCAAGGCATAACATCAATGGGCTGAGATGTTATACTAGAAGTGCAAAAGGAAACTTATTAAACCATAGCTAATTTGTTCTCCTTCAATTTCTCTTATCTACAAAAAGACATTTTGATAGATCAAAGACCAAAGAACAAAACTCACTTCCACAGCCACATCTCTTCCCTTAGTAAATGTATCTGCCTCCAACACATCCCATGTAGAGTGCAACAGTTATTCCACTCTCCAATCAGAATCATAGGAATGCTCATACTATCAAGTACTCCTCCAGTGACTAATGCTGAGATATATACTAAATGCAAAGCATGGCACATAGAAATTTTCTTCATAATATATTTATCCAAGTCCTCTTTAAGACCTCAATGGAAACTGCTACTATAGTATCTACATTCCTGAATGGACCCGAGGAAAAACAAACTCAGGAGTCTTTTCTTTTCACCCAAAAACAGTTGAGGATCTGGAACAGATTACCTAAAAAAATTAATGAGGTAGAATGATTTGTCACATTTAAAGAATATCCAAAAGTATGCTTGATGTGCTGTAATCTAGAAGGTCTACATAGACCAAAGGAGGGAAAAGTAAAGTTGGTTGCGTAGCTTATTTTTGGCATTCTGCACTTGCAGGAAGGGCCAAATGGCCTCCTTCAGTACTGCACACATCTCTATTTCTCTGGCCTCACAGACATGGAAATTTGACAATTGTAATCCAGAGCACATATTTAGATGTTATGGCAAATTACAGATATTTCACATGAATACTCAAGTGGCTTTCTGAATGAAGAATCTTCTTAAAGTCATGTTTTTTTGACTTCTCAAGAACAAGTTCTGAGACTTTTGGCTATGCCAGTAATATGGTGGTCTGTCCAGCCGTCATCTCCACCAACGAGAAAACACTGGAAAATTGTGTAAAATCTGTTTCTCATTGTTGCTACTCCCATCAACAATTTCTGCATATATCCACGACCTTTCAAATACTAGTTTAATGCTCAACAATGATAAGTTAAATCTTCCTGCCAACTTGATCAAAGAGGAATTAATGATGACATCTCCAAGATGCATTTATATCTTTGATGGAAGAGGTAAGCATCATTTTTTGGGATTAAAACACATGTATTAAAATACTTCTCAATCAATGATAAGCATTTTTTAAACAAAAAATCTTCTCAACAACATTTTCTAAAACAACTATTGAATTTTCCCGACTTTAGTAAAACGTTTATAATAACAAGAAAACATTTGCTGGAGGATTGGAGCCTAAGTTACATTCAGGTGAGTAATATGACAAACATTTCTAAGTCATTTTGATGAAAGGTCACTGGTGTGAAACATTAATACTTCTTTCAGAACACAGTTTCTGCTTGACCTATGAAGTATTTCCAGCAATTTCTGTTTATATTTAATATCTTAGAATTCTTTATATGAAATATTTGTGTGGGTGGGGGGAGAAGAGAGAATGGGGCTTTGTTGTTATTTGTTGACTCCAAGTATTTGCAGTTCTAGATGCTGAGACCTGTCTTACAGAAAATGGGATGATCTGTAGTATACATTTTCATGCAAATATGTACTTACTTTGATTTAAGAATTTTCCACATTTCGACAAAGGAAAAATTAAAAATAACACTGTGCAAAAGATAATTTTTTAACTTAAAAAAACCCTTAACTCCAGCATGCCAACTGTGCCAGAACAGGGGCACTTGGGAGCATATCCTCAGTTACTGCCTGAAGGTGTTCGGGGAAGATCGATACCACTGGTGCCATGACCAAGTCTTAAGGTCTATGGCAGACGCAATCAGCACAGCGATTCAAGACAGCAAAAATCAGCATGCTTCCAAACAGTCCGTCACATTTACTAGAGTGGGGAGAAGGCTTATCATTGGCCTAGCTCCTCCAGAGGGCGTCTTGCCACTGCACAAGTCTGGCACCTCCAGATCAACCTAGGGAGGCAGCTCAAGTTCCCAGAGATAATTGCAGTCACTCCGCTCCACCTGGACATTATGTTAATATCGGAGTCCACAAAGCAAGTAGTCCTGCTGGAAATCACTGTCCCCTGGGAAGACCAGATTGAAGAGGCCAACGAGCGCAAGAGGGCTAGATACGCAGATCCTGTGGCGGAATGCTAGAGCAATGGCCGGAGAGCTCGCTGTGAGCCAGTCAAAGCTGGATGCAATGGCCGGAGAGCTCGCTGTGAGCCAGTCGAAGCTGGGTGCAAAGGGCGGAGAGCTCGCTGTGAGCCAGTCGAAGCTGGGTGCAATGGCCGGAGAGCTCGCTGTGAGCCAGTCGAAGCTGGGTGCAATGGCTGGACAGCTCGCTGTGAGCCAGTCGAAGCTGGGTGCAATGGGCGGAGAGCTTGCTGTGAGCCAGTCGAAGCTGGGTGCAATGGCCGGAGAGCTCGCTGTGAGCCAGTCGAAGCTGGGTGCAATGGCCGGAGAGCTTGCTGTGAGCCAGTCGAAGCTGGGTGCAATGGCCGGAGAGCTCGCTGTGAGCCAGTCGAAGCTGGGTGCAATGGGCGGAGAGCTCACTGTGAGTCAGTCGAAGCTGGGTGCAATGGGCGGAGAGCTCGCTGTGAGCCAGTCGAAGCTGGGTGCAATGACCGGAGAGCTCGCTGTGAGCCAGTCGAAGCTGGGTGCAATGGCCGGAGAGCTCGCTGTGAGCCAGTCGAAGCTGGGTGCAATGGCTGGAGAGCTCGCTGTGAGCCAGTCGAAGCTGGGTGCAATGGCTGGAGAGCTCGCTGTGAGCCAGTCGAAGCTGGGTGCAATGGCCGGAGAGCTCGCTGTGAGCCAGTCGAAGCTGGGTGCAATGGCTGGACAGCTCGCTGTGAGCCAGTCGAAGCTGGGTGCAATGGCCGGAGAGCTCACTGTGAGCCAGTCGAAGCTGGGTGCAATGGCCGGAGAGCTCGCTGTGAGCCAGTCGAAGCTGGGTGCAATGGCTGGACAGCTCACTGTGAGCCAGTCGAAGCTGGGTGCAATGGCCGGACAGCTCACTGTGAGCCAGTCGAAGCTGGGTGCAATGGCCGGAGAGCTCACTGTGAGCCAGTCGAAGCTGGGTGCAATGGCTGGACAGCTCGCTGTGAGCCAGTCGAAGCTGGGTGCAATGGCCGGAGAGCTCACTGTGAGCCAGTCGAAGCTGGGTGCAATGGCTGGACAGCTTGCTGTGAGCCAGTCGAAGCTGGGTGCAATGGCCGGAGAGCTCACTGTGAGTCAGTCGAAGCTGGGTGCAATGGCCAGAGAGCTCGCTGTGAGCCAGTCGAAGCTGGGTGCAATGGGCGGAGAGCTCGCTGTGAGCCAGTCGAAGCTGGGTGCAATGGGCGGAGAGCTCGCTGTGAGCCAGTCGAAGCTGGGTGCAATGGCTGGACAGCTCGCTGTGAGCCAGTCGAAGCTGGGTGCAATGGCTGGACAGCTCGCTGTGAGCCAGTCGAAGCTGGGTGCAATGGCTGGAGAGCTTGCTGTGAGCCAGTCGAAGCTGGGTGCAATGGGCGGAGAGCTCGCTGTGAGCCAGTCGAAGCTGGGTGCAATGGCCGGAGAGCTCACTGTGAGCCAGTCGAAGCTGGGTGCAATGGCTGGACAGCTCACTGTGAGCCAGTCGAAGCTGGGTGCAATGGCCGGAGAGCTCACTGTGAGCCAGTCGAAGCTGGGTGCAATGGCCGGAGAGCTCGCTGTGAGCCAGTCGAAGCTGGGTGCAATGGCTGGACAGCTCACTGTGAGCCAGTCGAAGCTGGGTGCAATGGCCGGAGAGCTCACTGTGAGTCAGTCGAAGCTGGGTGCAATGGGCGGAGAGCTCGCTGTGAGCCAGTCGAAGCTGGGTGCAATGGGCGGAGAGCTCGCTGTGAGCCAGTCGAAGCTGGGTGCAATGGCCGGAGAGCTCGCTGTGAGCCAGTCGAAGCTGGGTGCAATGGCTGGAGAGCTTGCTGTGAGCCAGTCGAAGCTGGGTGCAATGGGCGGAGAGCTCGCTGTGAGCCAGTCGAAGCTGGGTGCAATGGCTGGAGAGCTTGCTGTGAGCCAGTCGAAGCTGGGTGCAATGGCCGGAGAGCTCGCTGTGAGCCAGTCGAAGTTGAGTGCTGGGGCTTTGCTGGCTATTCATTACAGCGGGCTCTTAAACTCCTTGGAGTAAAAGGACTACAGTGCAGAAGAGCCACCAAGAACATTATGGAGGCTGCTGAAAAGGCGTCGCGGTAGCTGTGGATCCGGAGGGGGATCCGTGGATTAGTACGCCACTTGGACACAAGTCGGGGGCTGATCACCGCCAGCTGGGTCGACCAGGCGAGGGTGTCTGATGATTAAAGACCCGTAACATCCTACGACCCTAGTTTCATCACTGAGGATGTGTCCAAGTAGCACCAGAAGGAGTATTCTACAACTGGCTCTGAGGTGCAACACTTAAAGGAATAATAAGCCTGTTTGGGAGCATCCTGGAGTTACGTGAACATAGGAAATTAACTCAAACAAGAACCAGCATTGTAAATTGCAAGCAATACATTGATGTTAAAAGCTCATCTTTGCAAAAGTGAGGCCATGAGACATTTGTATATGCATCAGCCAAATGTTAAGACAATGGGGTTGTTTTAATTGGCCTGAATCAAATACCAATCCTTTAGGCCACGGCTCTCTGTCTTCAGAAGTTTTTAGGAACTATCTTTGCAAACAATGAAGAAGCAAGCAAAGGCAAGGTGAAGTTGAGAGATGTGCCCTGCTAGTGTGCTGCAAAATTGACGCACTTTGAGTTGGAGCCACGCTAGTGGAAGTGAATAATTCAGAGAGGAGAAGACAAGGCAGAGGAGTTTGGATGCCCATCCAACTAACCCCTATGTGAGGCTGAATCTCTCTAAGTGCTGAGACAGTTTGGAGAAGACATGAATGGTTTCTTCAGCAGTAAAATCTAGATCCAAAGCAAATCGCTGGGTGGCACGTACTAGGCCTGGAGTGGTTCCTGTGGCAGAGCCTGGTCCTAATGCTAGGCATGATCTGCAGTTTGGACAATTTAAATGCAGGGTCAGATCGTCTGGAAAGGTAGGATGTTGAGAGTTGGGCAAGGTTGTATCACTCTGGGTGCCCAAACAACTTGGAGAGGTCAGGAACGGCTTCTTTGGCAGTGAAATCTAGGCCCGGAACAATTTGCTGTAGTGGAGCCTGGGTCCTAATGCAAATTACGATCTGCTGTTCGGACAAGTTAAACACTGGTCCAGATAGACTTTGGGCTCCTCCCTCCGCAATGCTATAAGACTGCCCCCCGCTCTGCTATGCTTCACCTCTGTGAACTTTGCAGCAGTTCGCCCTGCTAAAATGATGAACTGAATACCAAGGCTTTGGGCCTACTCTGGCTGCCCTGGGGATTTGGATCGAAGGACTCAATCTGGCTCAGAATGCCGTTGTTGTTCACTTCTAAGGTTTGCATGATTTGTTTTTTTTCTTTTTCTCTGTGAACATTGGGGGTTGGTCTTTATTTATTGTTTTTTTTTCAGGTTCCTTCCTTTGCAACTGCCTGTAAGAAAACAAATGTCATGGTTGTATAATTCAAGCATTCTTTGATGATAAATGTACTTTGAATATTGATGTCAATTTCTTTGTCAGCAGGATGTTTAAGAATTCAGAGGTGTCTCCCACTGTAGATATGTGATTCAACTTTTACAACCTACTTTGCAATCATAGATCTTCATACTGTGAATCTTTTTTATAAATCTCCACTAGACCATCTGCAATGCCTGTACATGCTTCTTATATGGCATATGACCTTCTATGGCGCCACAGTATCACGGCGGTTAGTGTCACGTTCTTATAGCTCGAGGCAATTCTGGAGATTGGAGTTTGATTCCAGCATCTTTTTAAGGAGTTTCTGTACGTCCTCCCCGTGGAATACATGTGTTTACCCCGGCAGCTGCTCCACAGGGCCAGAAGGGCCTACTCCACACTGTACTGCTAAATAAATGAAGAAATTGTACAATACTCCTACTGTTTTATAAAGGTTCACCCTGATTTCCCAATGTATGTATCCCATATCATTTGATAAACGTCAGAATTTTGTGTGCCTCCAAGAACCTCTTTGTACCCTTGTGCACTATTGAAAACTCCCTTCTTTTATGCCATTTGCAAACTCAGAGCCTCTAAGCCATGATCATTAGTACTGATTTAACCAAATGCCAGTATTCTTTTTCCTCTAGATGAAAAAGCAACCCTTTGTCTCATATCTCTGTTGCCTGCTACTTAGCCAGCTTTATGTCCATGCTACCAATGTGAATTTCATGCACTATATTAACTTTCCTGAAACATGTTTAATGCAACATCTTAACATAAGCCCCCTATAGTCCTCCTAGACTACATCAATCAGATTTGCTTTATTAATTGTTTCCACTGCCTCATTCAAAAGTTATCAGAAATTGGTCCAATAAAACTTATCCTTAACATGAAGATACAAACTCTGAAAACAGTTGAGGTGAAGATGATAGCCATATGACAACAGAGTTTTTGTTTGTGTGTCTGTGTGTACATATTAAATAATCATTATCATAGCACTTGCACATTGATCTTTGATACAAAAATCTGTACCGATGACTTTAACTGAAATGAGTTTCAGCAGCAGGGGGCAATGTGCAGTTGTCACTATATTGGATTTTGTCTATAGAATAATAATAAGAATAATAATATAAATGATATTACTGAGACTTCATCCATGGCTAAGGTGTAGGAATTTTTATATCTGGAGGAACCATTATTAGTTTTCCGTCAATACATACGTAACTCTCAGCAAGTGATTAAGTATGATGGCACACATACAGATATGTCCACAGGTAAGTAATTGTATACCGAATGGTTCATCAAATCAGATATTGACACAAAACCTTGCTAATTTTTATCAAATAAACAATATTTTACAAATAAAGACAAAATTATATCAAAGTTACCAAGATTATAAATATCCTTTATCCCAGAATGGAATTGTACCTTATATTCCCCCAAAATCACAAGTCAATTTTGGCCAATGTGATTCAAATTATTGTCAAATTAATTAATCTAATGATGCAAAATATGTTTTGCAAACATTCCTATTGGATACAAATCAATTCATAAGTAGCCAACCGATCAATGACTGATCTGCTGGAAATGATGCATGTATTGATCGAAATATTAATATGATCCATTTATGCAAGAAAATCCCTATTCATTTACCTAGGGTGAAATATCATGCTAAAACTACAGCACAGGATCCCTACTATTAAACATTTTTTTTTCCTTTCTCATTGCATTTAGTTTTCCTAACATAATATACCAGATATAGTTGATCAGACAGCACTAAGTTCAGGGTAAAATTCATCCAGGTGAGAATAACAAAATGTTTCCAACTAAAGGAAAGTCAGAACTCTATACGTTTTAGGACAAGGCAGCCTGTGTCTTTTCTCATGAAATGGATTAGCTCAAAAAATAAATGTGCAAGTACAATAAAGAAATAAACTTCTGATCTTACGAAACACAGCAATTTCTACATTCTGAATTATTGCAATGAATGGAGAATTGGAATTTTCTCTGTGGGGTGCTTGCATAAAGTTCACACAGAGGTTTGGCTTCTTTAGTTTGTTGGCCCATTGAGGTGGGGTGGAGGATGAAAGTTTGTTCTACCCAGCACAGAGTGGGTCCTTCTGGGCCTTCGAGACACACCACCCCAGCAACCCCTGTCAAACCCGATGAACCCTAATGTAATTATGGGACAATCTGCAACAACCAATTAACCTACCCGCTGTGGCGTTGGACTTCGGAAGGAATGCAGAGGACCTGGGGAATAGCTGCGTATTCCACTGGGAGGACCTACAGAGACTCCTTACAGAATGGCACTGGAATTGAACTCCACACTCCAAAATGCCCTGAGTTGTAACGGTATTGCAGCAACAGCTACAATACCATGGCACTCTTTGAGGTAGGACCTTTTGTGGTGTTATTGTCTAAGCATATGCTTAGAGCAGCATTACTCTCCCCTATGAAAAATAGCCTTGGCTCCTAAAGCAAATAGCTTTTTCAATAAAAATATTATTAAATGAATGGGCCAAATAGAACATGCTAGATGGGCTGACAGCGACTTTCTATTTCTCCTGGGTGAATGCTTAATCATGGAAAGAATCAGTCAAAATAAGACAAGCTAATAAGAAAAGTTCTAGGGAAATGTCTGGTAACTACTTTGCAGTTGAAGCTGTTGTGATTTATTAAGTGCCCTTATAATAGCCACAATCAATATAGAACTACCTGCAATGAAGAAATAGCTTTGCTCGATGGGAGAAGATGAAATTGACATATGGCTTCTGCATAAGCAAGCTTCAAGCTATCTACTGCATTATGTGAAAAGGGTACATAAATACAATGTTAATTAACAGCGGTCTAAGTTTAAGTGATCCAGCACAGAAGTGAACATTCAGAGGCCACTTTATTAGGTACACCTTCTCATTAAAGCAAATAATCTAATCAGCCAGTCATGTGGCAGCAACTCAATGCTTAAAAGCATGCAAACACGGTCAAGAGGTTCAGTTGTGGTTCAGACCAAATATCAGAATGGGGAAGAAATGTGACCTGTGACAGTAACCCCGGAATGATTGATGGTGCTAGAATGGGTGAGTTGAGTATCTCAGAAACTGCTGATCTCCTGGGATTTTGATGCACAACTGTCTCTAAAGTTTACAGGTAACGGAGTGAAAAGCAAAAATATCTCCATTGATTGAGCAACAGCTCTGAGGCCGAAAATGCTGTGTTGAGGAGACAGGTCAGAGGAGAATGTCAGACTGGTTCAAGCTGACAGCAGACTGTCAGTCACTCATATAACCACACATTGCAACAGTGGTTTGCAGAAGAGCATCTCTGAATGCAGAGCATAATGAACCTTAAAGTGGATGGGCAGCAACAGCAGAAGACCACACCGTGTTGCACTCCTGTGCCTAATAAAGTGTATACTCTGCTGCAGTGGGAGGATAATACGAATATTTTAATGCCTCCTAAGCATTACTGTTTTAGTGCTGATCGGGCAAGCTTTTATTTTTAAATGTCTTTGAGTACGTGGTATGTTTTGCCGAGGTGGGAGGCAGGTACATTAGGGGCATTTAAGGATCTCTTAGATAGACACATGAATGATAGAAAAATGGAAGGTTATGTTGGAGGGAAGGTTTAGATTAATTTTAGAGTAGATTAAAAGGTCAGCAGAACACCATGGGGCAAAGGGCCCAGTACTGTGCTGAAATGCTCAATGTTCTATATCACTGGACAACGATTATTTTCAAAATTGTTGCTTCCTCAGAATTTTTGGTTTTTGTTTATGATAGTCCACTTGAAGCTGAACGGAAATATAATTTCAGACTACTTGTATCACATAGGAATTGGGATAAACAAGAAATTAACTTTTATTGAAAATAATATGTTTAATTGCATAACACTGCAATAGTTCACTAAGCTAAAGATATTTTGTTGATGATTTTCATTTGTATTCAGTGTCTGAGACTTCTTGCTGTAAGAGACCAACAACAATCAGCCAGGATTTATGGATCCCAGTTGCCCTGATACTGTTTCTCCATGATCACAATGTCCTGGTGAAACCTTTCACCGTGCTCCTCACTGACAGTGCCAAGATTTGCAGTGAATGAGTCTAAATGGGAATGCAGAAAATGAATCTTTAGTGAAATGTTGCACTTCATGGTTTTGTATGCTTGAAGCATGTTGTCAACCAGCAGCACATAATTTGGTGCTCTGTAGTTACCAAGAAATTTTTCAACAACATCCTTGAATTCCTTCCATGCAATTTTCTCCAGCCCCTCTAGAACTTCTGTGAATTACCTGTCAGTGTTGACCTGTTTGATTTGTGGACCAACAAAAATGCCTTCCTTAATCTTGGCATCAGTTATTCTGACTTGAATTATGAGCTGAAATAACAAATATAGATGAATTTTTAAAAAATGGTGCATGGTAGGGAAATTTTATGATGATTTTCATGATCAGCAGCCCAAAGAAGCACCCAACTGTATTCAGGAAGCAAAATCTTTGTGTTCCAGTGTATTCTGTGTCCTATATTGCTATTGGTCAACAGAGAAAGTTAACCAGTAACTTTGCCATCTCTATGGCATTTATTCATTTGATTGTTTATAAAGATGACGCCTGCTTGCAATATACCAGCTGTATGCCATCAGAAAAGTAGATAGCAGCCATGTAATGGAAAATGTAACAAAAAGTCAGAATTTTGCTGTTTCCCTTCAGCTGAGAGAAATCAATGACAGCTTCCTAAAGTAGAAACAGTACACAGTATTGTAAAGGTAGTTTTATCTGTGATTCATGCCGAAAGATTTATTTTTCCTTCAGTTTGACATTAACAGAACCACATTTAGTTGTGAAATGAATGTTTTATTTACTAAAATGCCAGGCCTATAAAAGATGTTTTCTGGAATCTAAATGTCCTTGGCAGTGATCACATAGAAATCAAATAGAAGTCACAAATGATTGCAGAAGGATTTATGTGAAATTCATTTCATGTTCTAGTATGTATAGTCAAACCTCATGTGGATTTCAGATGAATTGTGTAATTTGCACAGTCATAACTCTGAATATGATGGAACAGTTAGGCTGGTTTTGTTCTATGTGAAGACAGTTCTATGCATAAAGATGTGAATGATCGAGCACAGCTGTAACTCATCTATTCACAATGTGTTTAATGTGTTTAGCAAATTCCAACTTCCACAGCTAAATTGAACTGTGCATAAAGGAAGATTATAGCAGGAAATCTTTCTCTTCAGCAATTTAAAGCCAAACCAGTAAGGTTTTTTTTTCCAGTATAGACCTCTTTAAGGAGGGAAACATATACATTCTCGCAGGGCTTTTGCAACGAATAATTGTGACTTTCAGCAATTGTGTAAAAGAACCAAAATCAACCTATTAGACATTGTTCATTTCTACTTCAAAGTGAAATGGACTGCAACTGCATTGGAGAATATTTCAAAATTGTGCACAACCCTAATATTTGACCATCTATGTAAAAGCTCTTTTTCATGGCCTGTCCTGCTGAGTTCCTCCAACATTTTGTGTTACTTTGCATTTCCAGCATCTGCAGACTTTCTCACGTATATAAAAGCTTGCTTTTGAAGGATGCAATGCTAGATCTCCAACTAAAATAACATTAACCTATTGCATCATATTGACTGCATATTTTAAGTCAAACAATAAAATATATTTTTTATTTACAGCATCCTTTCTAACTGTCATTTTGGCATATTTTTATTTTAATAATGTCAGTGGAGAAGTCATTCTCTAAAGGAGTGGAAAGAGCAAGCGCATAACTGAGGGGTCACTGATCAGCCTGGATTAATAAATGAGTCTCTGCTGTGGATAATCCAGCTCTGTCAAGTGGTCATAGGGTTTCCAGTCAATCATTATGATTACTTCAGCAGCCAAAATGTTTTAAAGCTCAATAAATACAGTTATAACTAAAATGAGTTCTAAGATTTAATCAGATTTTATTCCAAAAAATATTCACTCCAAATATTCCAGTATAAATACGATTTGTATTGATAAAAAGGAGAATAAACAAATGAAGTGATACAATTAATTTGATGTTCATTCCTTCATGTTCTACCATTTCTGCTGATTTCAACTTATCGGATATCATCACATCTTAGTCTGGAAGTTAACTGTCCAGACTGAGAAGAAAACTGGTAGTGCAAATCTAAAAAGAAGTACCAATGTATTTGACAACCGTACAAGATCACCTGGAAAACCCGTAACCAAGATATACCAAGGTAACAAATTTGCATTTTATTAGGAAAACCTCGGCATGCACTTTGACATTTAAAAAGAAAATAAATGGTAAAATCCAATGGTCAAAATTGAATACTCTGCCCAATATTCAGTGAAAAGAATTGGATGTCAGTCAAATGGCACCTAAATGTCAAAAGTGATATGAATGTGATTCTATTTTAATAGGTCACTTTAATAAATACCTGTGTGAATACTTGGCACAGAACAAGATATGTATCAGAAGTCCTTAAAGCATTCAATGTAACAGCTAGAATTATCCTTGGGCCTTGATAAATTATTAATTGGTATTCTGGCTATTAATGGAATATACAAAACAGAGCAGGTTTTACATTATGCAAATGGACCACACAATGAGATTCTCAGGTAGGTTTCAGAACGGTTTGGTATGTGCTCAGGGTGTGATTTATATTCCAATTTCCCTTTGGTAATGCTGCATATTGGCACATCACACTTTATTGGCATTCAGCATTACAACAGGGGCTCCCAACCTTTTTTATGCCAGGGACAAATATCAATACCATTGAGCATGGACCCCAGGTTGGAAGACCAAAGGGGCACGAAGAGATAAAAGAAGGTGATCAGACAAGGAAACCAGCTGAGAAGAGAAAGATGGGATATAGAGGTAAATGGAAGATGGGAGAGACAAGAGGGCCATGTGGAAATAATTTGAGAAAAGAGAGGGATGAAGAAGTGTGTGGGAACAGAGTAGAGGTGATGATAAGAGGAAGTCGAGGATATCGTAGTGGCAGAGTAGGAGGTAAGGATAAGAGCATAGAAACGGAGTGGGGCAGGAAGGGCTCAGATGAGAAGAAAGCAGGTAAAGAAAATTGAGAAAAGGGGAATGGGAACATGGACAGAGCAGAACTAAATTGATCAAAACCCTATAGGAGTTGGCAGCATAAGGGTTAATAAGAATCTAGTGCAACAGAAAAATAATGAGGAGGAATATATGCAAGCTTGTTGCGATCAGAGTGCTCTTTTTAATGTCCTAACCTGTACACACCTCTTAGCATTAACAGAGCATTTTTGGTAATATTAAAAAAGTGCTCTAATTAGTGGAGAACAGGGTGATATTTACTTAATTGCAATGGTTGCCAATCAAACTTTGCTTTGCTTCAGACCTTTCTTATGAAATAACATTTAAATGAATTCTTGCCTGATATTAATGAATATTGCAATTTGTTTTCGAAAACCGAGGTTGAATGAATAATCTATTCTAAGATGCGTGATCTCTTCAATCTTTGTTAATAATATTTCATGAAAGAGGAAATATCAGCTGTTCAAAGCAGCCTTGTTAGTAAAAAGCCCACTTCACCTATTTTAATTGGTTTTAGATTCTGATTGTGCAACTTCAATTTTAAGTATATAAAAATTATTTGTTTTGCTTTAAGGTTCTTGACAGCTGATTTGTCTTACAGTTAAATAGTAAAAGATGAACAAATTATGTGACCCTTTACACAATAACATAAAATTTCAACTAGGCCCACAGTTCACGTGGCATAGTTATTTTATATATGTGGTTACGGAGCATAATGAACTGATTGTATAGAATAGAAGCACCATCTGCTGAGGTGCCGTGCCATTAGCCCAGAATTAAGTAGAATTCTGGGTATCCTGTCAAAGATTGTTTTGGTTAAAATATTTTGTCTAAAGTTCACCTCAAAATGTGGCTTGACATGTTATGAAACTTCTTGAATGCAATAGAAATTGGGAGAAATCAGTCTTGTGTGAACTGTGCTGAATGTGCTGTTCTTGTAGGTTATTATGACCTCTACCCTCTGTTCTTGAGTAGAGGATTAGAAATGAAGAAGAGCAAACCAAGGATGGTAACCTTATCTAGGTAACAGGGACATGTACTTTATCTTGTAGAGTAGATGGGAGTTATTGCCTTTGAATGTTACTCTCAGGTAAATTCTAAGTCAATTGGCATCAAAGGCAAAATGCTCCAGTAGTTGTAATCGTATCTCACATAAAGAAGGTGGTTCTGGTTATAGTCACAGAGCACTAGAGCACAGATATAAACCTAACTCTCTGAAATTGACACCATTCAGGACAAAGCAGTTTGCTTTGTAGATGCCACATCTGCCACTTCAGCTATTTATTCCATTCATTCTGGCTGTAGTGTATACCATCTGCAAAATGCACTGGAGTTGCTCACAAACATGATTCAGAAAATACCTCCTCAAACCACAATGCTCTTCCATCAAGGACATCCATCAACATCTGCACATTCTCCTCCAATTTGCACATCAGCTGCACTTAATGTTGCAATGTTAGCTTTCCAATCTAGAGGACGAGTATATCAAAGCAAGGATGTAATGTTGAGGCTTTATAAGGCACTGGTGTGGCCTCAATTGGAGTACTGTGAGCAGTTTCAGATCCCTTATCGAAGAATGGACATGCTGACGTCGGAGAGGGTTCAGAGGAGGTTCACAAGAATGATTCCAGGAATTTTATCAAATGCTGAAAGGCCTCGATAGAGTGGATGTGCAAAGGATGTTTCCAATGATGGGGGAGTCTCGGACCAGAGGGCACAGCCTCAGAACAGAGGGGCGTCTATCTAGAACAGAGATGAAGAGGAATTTCTTTAGCCAGAGGGTGGTGAATCTGTAGAATATGTTGCCGCAGGCAGCTGTGGGGGCCAAGTCATTGTGTATATTTGAGGCAGAGGTTGGTATGTTCTTGTTTAGTCAGGGCATGAAGCGATACAGGGAGAGGACAGGAGATTGGGGCTGAGAAGGAAATGGATCAGCCTTGATGAAATGGTAGAACAGACTCAATGGACCAAATAGCCTAATTCAGCTCCTATGACTTATGGTCTTAAAAATGTTTTGTTATTCATTCAATCTTTCTAGGTCTAAATTCCCCTATCTTTTATCCAATAGTAAAATGCAATATCCTTCAGAAGGATTTCAGCAGTTTACCATCTTCTTAAGAGGAAGTTATGATGAGCAAGAAATGTTAAAGCCACATCTAAAAAAGTGATTGAATAAAACTACTTTATAAGACAGCCTCAAGAATGCAGGAGATATTCAATAATATGAATAGTTGCTGCAGTGAAGGCCCCAATTTTTGCTCCCTTCTCAAAACCTAAAAATACCATTACCCTCCACCCCAACCCCCACCAATCCCCTTCCAAAAAATTCAAGTAAACAAACTCAATGATTCACTGACTTGGGAACCACATCACAAAGTACACTCATACCTAAAAAATGGATTACATCCATTTTTGAAAAAATAATTGGATATTGCATTTAGCTCTAGTGCTCAAGCAGGGCACCCACAACGTAATCATCAAATTAGTAAAAGTCATTCTTTGGTTAATGTGCTTCCTATCTGTTTCTTGATAGCAGTGGTACTGAGAGCTTGAAGCTACACGAACTGTACGAAAGCATCTAAATCTACACTCCCTGTGACAAAGAAATGAGGTGGAGAGAGCGATAGGGCAGGCATCTGACCAGAAAGCTTCAGGACACATCCACTATCCCTCCCTCGCTGCGAGCGTCAACCAAGTTCCATTAAGCAACTTGCTCTAAGACTCAATACACAGGTGAATAAATCTGCAGATTACAGTCATGAGGGACTGTGAGATTCAGCAATGAGCTTTGCATTGTACAGAACTGTGCAGAAGTATACAAGGATTTTGGTGTTAGGAAAATGTATGTTTGCCTGACAACTTTCTGCAGGCTCTGCCCCTGATTTCACAGGAAGTTAAAAACAAAGGTTGTAGGCTGCACATAATTAACCAATTTCTGTAAGAGAGATGAACTTTTGCAGACATTGATTTCATCGTAACAAATGAGAATAATACTGGGAAGATTACAGTGCTGCGAGGTTGAATTATGTCAGAAAGTGCTTGGTTCAGTTTTTCAATGGGACTTCAACTGCAAATGGGTACAAACATACTGAAACATGCATAAAACTGATTTCATAGACAATTGGAACATCAAAAAGACCATAGGACATAGGAGCAGAATAAGGCTATTCAGCCCATTGAGCTCATTCAGCCATTCTATCATGGGAGTTTTGTTATCCCTCTCAACCCCATTCTCCTGCCTTCTTCCTGTAACCTTTGACACTCTTACTAATGAAGAACCCAACAACTTCTGCTTTAAATATTCTTAATGATTTGGCCTCCACAACCATCTATGGCAATGAATTCCGCAGATTCACTACCCTCTAGCTAAGAAACTCCTCCTAATCTTTGTTCTAAATGAATGTCCCTCTAGTCTGAAGCCCTGCCCTCTTGTCCCACTATAAGAAATATCCTTTCCACATCCATTCTACCTAGATCATTCGATATTTGATTGGTTTCAATGAGATTCCCCCTCATTCTTCTAAATGTTATAGAATACAGAGCTATAAGATGCTCTTCGTACATTAACTCCTTCATTACTGGAATCATTCTTGCGGACATCCTCTGGACCCTCTCCATTGCCAGCACATCTCCTCAGCATTACATCCTTACTTTTATGTTCTCATCCTCTTGAAATGAATGCTAACATTGCATTTGCCTTCCTCACCACCAAATCAACCTGCAAGTTAATTTTTAAGGCACCCTGCATGAGGGCTCCCAAGTCCCTTTGCACCCCTGACTTTTGAATTTTCTCTCCATTTAGAAAATAGTTTATGCCTTTATTCCTTCTACCAATGTGCATGACCATGCACTTTCCTACACTACATTCCATCTGCCACTTCTTTGCCCACTCTCTGCCCCTCCACTGATCTTCGTATCATCCACAAAACTGTCCACAAAGTCAATAATTCCATCTTCCAAATCATTGATATATGTGAAAAGAAAGAGTACCAATACTGACCCCTGTGGAACACCACTAGTGATTGGCAGCCAACCAGAAAAGTCACCCTCTATTCTCATGTTTGCCTCCTCCCAGTCAGCCAATCTTTTATCTTTCTTATAATACCATGGATATGGATTCTTATCTTGTAAAGTAGCTGCATGTACAGCAACCTGTCAAAGGCCTTCTGAAAATCAAAGTAAACAATATCCACTGACTCTTCTTTATCTATCCTGCTTGTCAATTCTTCAAAGAGTTCCAACAGGTTCATTGTCCATGACCTCCCCTTAAGGAAACCATGCTGACTTTGGCATACTTTATCATGTGCCTCCAATTACCCCGAAACCTCATCCTTAATAATGGACTTCAACATCTTCCCAACAACTGAAATTAGGCTAACTTGCCTATAATTTCTTTTCTTCTGCCTCCCTCCCTCCTTAAAGAGTGGAGTGACATTTCCAATTTTCCAGTGCTCAAGAACAATTCCAGAATCATGTGATTCTTGAAGAATCATTAATAATGCCTCCACAATCTCTTCAGCCACCTCTTTCAGAACTCTGATTGTAGTCCATCTAGTCCAGGTGACTTTTCTACCTTCAGACCTTTCAGCTTCTCAAGCACCTTCTCCTTAGTAATTGCAACTACACTCCTGCTCCCCTACACTCTGAAACCCCTGGCATACTGCTCATGTTTTACACAGTGAAGACTGATGCAAAGTACTTATTCAGTTCATTCGCCATTTCCTTGTCCCCCATTACTACCTTTCTGGCACCATTTTCCACCAGTAGATATCTACTCTCACCTCTCTTTTAGTCTTTCATATATCTGAAAAATCTTTTACGTAATTTTACCTCTTTATGTAATCGGCTAGCTTGCCATCATATTCCATCTTTCTCTCCTTATAGCTTTTTCGTTGCTTTCTGTTGTTTTTTTTAAAAGCTTCCCAAATCTCTTTCAACTAATTTTTTTGCTGTATTATATGTCCTCTCTTTCCCTTTTACGCTGTCTTTGACTTCCATTATTAGCTATGGTCGCCTCAGCCTCCCCTTAGAATACTTCCTCATCCTTGGGATGTATCTATACTGCACCTCCGAAATTTCCCCAGAAACTCCAGCCATAGTTATACTGTCATCACCTCATTCCCATCAACTTTGGCAGGCTGTTCTCTCATGCCTCTGTACCCCTTTACTCCACTGTGATACTGATACATCTGACATTATCTTCTCCCTCTCAAACTTTAGGGTGCATTCTATCATCTTATCATCACTGTCTCCTTTACCATAAGCTCCCTAATCAAATCTCGTTCACTACACAACATCTATTACAGAATTACATTTTCCCTTGTGGACACTAAAAAACCATCCCATAAGCATTCTATAAAATCCTTCTCTTGGGATCCAGCATTAACTTTTCCAGTCTACCTGCACGGTGAATTAGAAAACATAGAAACACAGAAAACCTACAGCACAATACAGGCCTTTTGGCCCACAAAGTTCTGCCGAACATGTCCTGACATTAGAAATTACTAGGGTTACACATAGCCCTCTATTTTTCTAAGCTCCATGTAGCTATCCAAAAGTCTCCTAAAAGACCCTATCGTATCCGTCTCCACCACCGTTGCCAGCAGCCCGTTCCATGCATTCACCACACTCTGCGTAAAAAAAACTTACCCCTGACATCTCCTCTGTACCTACACCCCAGCACCTTAAACCTGTGCCCTCTTGTGGTAACCATTTCAGCCCTGGGAAAAAGCTTCTGACTAACCACATGATCAATGCCTCTCATCATCTTATACACTTCTATCAGGTCACCTCTCATCCTCCGTCGCTCCAAGGAGAAAAGGCCGAGTTCACTCAACCTGTTTTCATAAGGCATGCTCCCCAATCCAGGCAACATCTTTGTAAAAACATCCTTGTAAATCTCCTCTGCACACTTTCCATGGTTTCCACAATCTTCCTGTAGTGAGGCGACCAAAACACCATATGTCTTCCTAACCACAAAGTCGACCTGCACAGCTGCTCTGACCCCAAGATCCCTCTGATCCTCCACACTGCCAAGAGTTTTACCATTAATATTATATTCTGTTATCATATTTGACCTACCAAAATGAACCACCTCAGACTTATCTGGGTTGAACTCCATCTGCCACTTCTCAGCCCAGTTTTGCATCCTATCAAAGTCCCACCATAAACTCTGACAGTCCTCCACACTATCCTCAACACTCCCATTCTTTGTGTCACCAGCAAACTTACTAAACCATCCTTCCACTTCCTCATCCAGGTCATTTATAACAATCACAAAGAGTAGGAGTCCCAGAACAGATCCCTGAGGCACTCCACTGGTCACCAACCTCCATACAGAATATGACCCGTCTACAACCACTCTTTGTCTTCTGTGGGCAAGCCAGTTTTGCATCCACAAAGCAATGCCCCCTTGGATCCCATGCCTCCTTACATTCTCAATAAGCCTTTCATGGGGTACCTTATCAAATGTCTTGCTGAAATCCATATACACTACATCTACTGCTCTTCCTTCACCAATGTGTTCAGTCACATCCTCAAAAAATTCAATCAGATTTGTAAGGCATGACCTGCCCTTGACAAAGCCATGCTGACTATTTGTAATCTTATTATACCTCTCCAAATGTTCATAAATCCTGCCTCTCACGATCTTCTTCATCAACATACCAACCATTGATGTAAGATTCACTGGTCTATAATTTCCTGGCCTATCTCTACTCCCTTTCTTGAATAATGGAACAACATACGCAACCCTCCAATCCTCTGGAACCTCTCCTGTCCCCATTGATGATGCAAAGATCATCGCCAGAGGCTCAGCAATCTGCTCCCTCGCATCCTACATCTCTTCCAGTCCCAGCGACATATCCAATTTGATGCTTTCCAAAAGCTCCATTATAGCCACTTTCTTAATATCTACATGCTCAAGCTTTGCAGTCCACTGCAAGTCATCAATATAATCACAAAGATCCTTTTCCATAGTGAATACTGTAGTAAATTAATTCCCACATGAGCTTTGTAATATTGCCTTTTTACATGCATTTTCTATCTCCTGTTGTAATTTAAAACCCACATCCTGGCTACTGTTCAGAGACCAAATTTCTATCAGAGTCTTTTAACCCTTGCAGTTTCTTAATTCTACCCACAAGGACTCTACATCTCCTGACCCCATGTTCCTCTTTCTGAGGATTTGACTTCAGAGCCACTCCACCCCTTTGTCTACCCACCCGTCCTTTTGATACATTGTGTATCCTTGGATGTTAAGCTCTGAACTATAACCTTCTTTCAGCCATGATTCAGTGAGGCCCACAATGTCATACCTGCCAATCTGTAACCGCACTACAAGATCATCTACCTTTATTCCGCACACTGTGTGCATTCCAATATAACGTATTTAGTCCTGTATTCATTATCCTTTTTGATTTTGCCCCCATGTCGCACTTCAACTCATCCCACTGACTGCAATCATTAGTCTGATTTTCATTAATCATTAGACTAATCATTAGTCTTACTACACACTGTATTTATTTGTATACCTCAGCCCTATCCCTCTGATTGCCATCCCGCAGCCAAATTATATTAAACCCTCCCCAACAGCTCTAACAAACCTGCCAACAAGGATATTGGTCCCCCTCGGGTTCAGGTGTAACCTGCCCTTTTTGTGCAAGTGATACCAAGAGAGATCCAAAAATCTGAAAGCATGCCCCTTGCACCAGTTCCTCAGCCATGCATTCACACTACTAGTCCAGTTTAAGGTAAATGTACATCCTTTGACTTGTTGTCATATTGGTGAAGACAGGCTATTAATGGTGGTTGTATTAATAGTAATTTTCCATTTTGAGTTCATTTACGTACTATTACTCAGTGTCACTTAACAAAATTGCCAGCTGTTTCTTTATTTTGCGACCTTGATTTCAGTGTCATTTACATAAAGAATGATTACTGAGAAAGAATCAGCGGTTGATTGCTAAAGGAAATCTTTGTTTAATATGTATTTGCAAATGCATAACATACAATTGCTAATCCTTCAATGTGACAATCATCACGGACTGTCGCAGAAGCCTGTTGACAATCTGCTCGGCATCAAAATTACCCAGTATCCGATCAAACCAGAACATAAGATTGAACAAATAGCGAATGACACTATGAGTAAATGTTTATAGTCCTGCACCAATGATTTTCTTTATATTAAGGTCTTTTAACTGTAATGAATGTTCAGTTTGATATAGACATTTATCTACACTTGTACAAACAGTGAACAAAACTGAGTAAAGGCCATCTCTGCATAACAAGGAGGTTCCATTCTGACTTCTATCCATAAATTGATTTTTGTCTGCAAGTAGAAAGTACACAAAAATCGCTTGTTATGGTGACCATGCCTCCGCAGGACCAGCACTGCACTATCGCTCTGTGATGGTGTGCAGTATGGACAGCTTCCCGGACTCACACAACAGCTCCAGCAGTCAGTGAGACCCCGTAACCTCTGGCTCCTATAACCTTTCCTCTCCAACTAACAGGGTCCCAATGCTGTCAGTGTGATCAGCCCAATGAATACTTGTGATTTTAGTAGCACCTAGGTCAGGGTAGAAAATAAAAAAAAAATACTATTAAAGAATAGCATCTTTTGCGCTGGAAATAAAAAAAAAATCCATCCACTGAAACTCCATCTGACATTCACTGAAGAGACACAATGGCTGCCATGATTAGCTGTAGCAGGGCTGGATGATGCCATCACTAGCTTAAGGTCAAGACCAATACTGGAATCTCGCAGTTAGGTCTCGCGGTGTTGCTCAGCTGAGCCGCCGATGTTCTGGTGAAATTCTTAGGAAAAATCTCTGGTCACCACCTGTACATTGGGAGTCTATCTTTCCTCCACACGTGGGTTCCAAGATTCCCAGCACACGTCACACTTTGTGATATTTCATATCATTTTAAACATGGCTAACATTCTTTCATTAATGGGTTTGTACAGGTGAGTTCCACAGTAAACTCTTCCATGTTTCACTCTAATGAGCCCTTCAGACCTGTATGGGGACCCAGAGAGCACTGACATGTTTAGAGCACCCGAATTTGTCAATTGTTGTTTTACAGAAGGCGACGATTATTTAGCGTTCCTTGCATTTTTTCTCGCATGACTTGCACTTTGCAATGCTATCTTCTGGTGCGTTTGGTTTAAACTGTTAAGTTTATTTAGAGAGGCTCTGGGAATTCCGTGTTACTTGTACTAATTAAGCAGACAACCAATCAGTGCTTCTTGCGGGGGTCCTAGTTCTTAGAAAGCTGCGTCTCTCGGTGTCGCTCAGCAGAGCTACCAGTGTTCTGTTGGAATTCCTCTGAATAAACTCTTGTTGCCATCTCTACATTGGGAGTCTGTCATTCCTCAGCACTTCGGTTCCGACATTGCCAGTGCATATCATGACATTTCGCATAATTTTAAATTGGGAAAACATTCTCTTATTAATCCACAGAAAATAGTTGTCACTGACAAATCAAACATCAATTTTCCTTTCCTTGACACGTGTTGCCTTTGTGAACCCCTGCAGCGTTATTTAAGGGTGCCAGGAATTTAGCAAAAGAATGCCAATATACAGTATTTTCAAGGCAGATTTGTTTGCACCTTGGTGGAAAACACACAGGTAGTAGTGTTCACATGCAGCTGTTCTTCTCCTTCAAGGTGATAGAGGTTGGAGTCATAAGAGACTTCAGATGCTGGAATCTGGAACAAGAAAACAACTTGCAGGAGGAACTCAGTGGGGTAAGGCAGAATCTGTAGATGTAAAAGGATGATTGAGACCCTGCATCAAAACAGGTGGAAATCATATGGAATAAGGTATCAATGAACAGTTACCAAGGAAGAACACATGACTGTAGTACCAAGTCTTGGAAAGAACATTTTCAAAGAGAAAAATAGCATAAGGAACGATAATGGGAGAGCAGTGAGCGATGGAATCTCAGAACACCTGCTAGACTTCTTCTTCAAAGTCAGCATGCCTTTTTGAGAATTCAGAATGGAGTGGTAAAATAGAGACAAAAAAAGACAGCAGATGCTGGTATCTGGAGTGAAAAAAAAAGAGACAAACAGCCGGAGGAACTCAGCAGGTTGAGCAGAAACTGTGGAGGAAAAGAGGTGGCTGACACTTACAGTTGAGACCCTACATCAGATGATAGAGGTTACTAGTCTGAGAGGTGCAATGGGAGAAGCCTTAGTAGATCCTTGAAGCACATTTTGCAGATAGCACATAATGTGGCTATTCTGACCTGCTGGTCGAGGGAATAAATGTTTTGGTGGAGGGAGTCTGCATCTCATTCCTTTGCTCAAGCATCAAGAATGGTTTTGGAACTGTGCTCATCTAAGTAAGTGGAAGAATTCCATCATGCCCCCCGACTTGTAATTTGCACATCATGGAAAAGCATTAGGGAGCCAGGAGTGAAATAATTCATTAATTTACACCTTTATGGACCTCTTAGTGGTTCATTGGAGCACATTTACTATTGTATTTGTTTCCAATATTAGCAGAACCAATGAAAAGCTTTCCACTGAAGCATTATTGTGCTGTTATTTTCTTTCATAATTATCACATTATTTTATATGATATATCTTCTAGTGACTGATTATGCATTATGAAATGCATTAAACAAGAAGTTGATGCTTAAGTTAAACAAGGAAGCTCCTCTTTAGCAGTTTGGAGTAGAGCCAGTATAATTATCGTCTACTTGAATCACTTTAAAGGGATTGTTAGATGTACAAAAAGAAGGTCCAGCAATGTGTGGATCAGTATTGGTGCCTCAAGTTAGGACGGGCATAGACCTCACTGACCACAGTACTTTCCACTATGGTTAGTGGATAAGGGATAAAATACCATGGATAACAAATAAAATACCACAAATAGTGTGACATTTTCCTAAATACTTCTGTCAGAAACAAAATCACTACTTAATAACAAGCCTTCATATTTTATATGGTAAGCAGCATAAAGCAATAAAAATAACTGAATTCTCAAGACAAAAAAAAATAATGATGAAAACACTGAAGGTAAAGTTCTGGATCTTCTTTTATTACTCAGGCACCTGCTATGGTGTCTCCAATCATAACTATAGGACTTTTATGCAGCTTTATTCTGAAAGGTTCCTGGACAGATTTACACACGCACGCACGCACGCACGCGCACACACACACACACACACACACACACACACACACACACACACACACACACACACACACACACACACACACACACACACACACACACACACATGCACTATTTTGCAATAATGGTAATGAGCTGTAATATTTGACAAATCAAATTTTGGCTGCTTCTCACTGAATCTCATTGAACATTTGTAGTGCAAGCTAAACCTGTCTTGCAGCCAAGAATAAAAAGTGAATAAGAAGTGGAATTTGAAGCAGGAATTCCACAAATCAAGCAATTAGTGAAGATCCAATGTTTACTGTTACAGACAGAACATACATAATGTATTCACACCATTAGAAACAACTAGACAAAATAGAATTGCTAAATCCGAAGAAGAAACATTAGCAGCAAACGGAACTTTCAGAGATATTTTGGGGGATGGGTGTCCTATTTATAACTTTCTGCTAATTGTGAGAGTTATCCTATGAATATTGTGGACATAAAGTCATAAAAAACAACCTACAATTTGGTTAACTGTACTGGAACTGTTTTTTAAACACATTCTATGAGCCTGTGTGGTTATACAGGTAAGAGGTTTCTAACCTGTTGGTGTGGTGCAGCTAAAGGAGAAACTATCCAGATAGCAAGTTTGCAGCAGCAGAAGGGCTTGTCCCTCAGACCTTGAGTGGGGCCAAAGCATCATTAAGCCATGTGTTTACATGATTTTCACGGCTCCTGCTCCCCCCCCATCAAACCAAAGTAAAAAGCTTTTGAGGCTAAGCCAAAGGACTCATTCACAAAAAAAGAGCCAGAACTACTGTATTCAGGATTCCCATGACATAGAAAGCATGAGACTGGAAGCAGACGTGAAATACAAATCTCTGAAGAAGATCACAGTAAAAGAAACCAGCGAGTCTCTGATGTAGTTAAGAGAAAAAAAGTGAAATTAACTTCACCGCCCTTCAGCATATTTTGTAAGGTGAGTGGATGTTCAGCGCCATCTGCCTGCATTCGCCCAGTCTTCCGCTCCCTGTTACTCACTATCCAGAGGAATGTGCAGGAGTCTTGGGTCTTATGCTATAAGGGCTGATAGGCACTGCTTGTGGTTATGAACACTTTTGTGGAGGACTCTGCAGTTTTCTTCCTTGTTGCTATTTTGTGCAACTTCATTGGGACACATTGGCATGGGCTGGCTCTGCAAACTGCAGCCAACAAACAACAAATGCTAAACTGAACTGAATTGAACTGAACACTCTTCGACTTTTTTGAGGACTCTGTGGTTTGATGTTTAATATTCTGTGTGTTAGTTGCTTGCTTTTTGCTGTTTGCATGATTTGTTCTTTTTTCATGAATTGGGAACTTGATATTTTCTAGAAATGGGGTTCCATGGTGTTTCTTTGTTTTCTGTCTGCCTGCAGGAGGGCGAATCTCAGGGTTGTATACTGCATACAAGGTTGATAACAAATATACTTTGAATCTTTGAACTTCAGAACTAAATTTAGTCATTCCTACCCATTTACCAATAAATTTAAGAAATTAATCCACTGGGCAAGAAGATCTTGAAAAATAAGAGCTTTCAAACACACACCATCATTATTGTGAAAGTTAGCTAACAAATTATGGAGTTCAAAAGACCCCCTGTTAATTTGTGGATCACCATAAATAAATCATTCACAAAAACATTAAATATGTACAGAGATACATACCACAAGCAACATTTAATTATGTGGTCATTGTTAATGACTGCCAATCAACTGTCCTGGTCAAAATCCGTCATGACAAAGAAGATTCATTCTTTCAGTTTGTCAATTGTTGCTTGGAAATTTTTTAAAAGACATGAATGTTTATTTAATAATTCCTTACTCAATTTGAGCTTCCCTCTTTTTTTCCGCTTCCTATAACCAATTTGACATTGGAGTCATCCATTCTAAATCACTTTTTCTACCACTCTTCCTACATCTTACATTTAAATCCTTAAATTGCATGAGATAAGGACCAGGATATTTGGGTTTATTCTTCACCAAGTTGGGAGATGCCTGTTGCTCCCTTCCTGTCATTATCTACAGCTTACAGGGGAAAGAAACTTCGTCGTATAAGATCTACCTAACCATGAGTTATCTCATGCCTCCAAGCTATTAAAATTCTGTAAATCATTTTAATCTGTGATTAATGATAATTAATAATAAAAAGCATTTTAGTCTGTTAATAATGATAATTTAATAATGAATGGTTTAAGGTGCCAGTCAAGTTAACAATGAGTTTCATTTCACTCATATTTATAGCAGCTCTGACTTTGAATTATTGATTAAAATAATCTCCTAAATAAATGAAAATGAAATGACTGAAGCAATAGAGTTTCAGTTTTTATTATTTTTGCTGCATTCCCTTAGATTGTGGATCTCCTAATATGTTTGGACTACTGTTTGCAAATTCACTGTTGTATCACAGTCAGAATCAGAGAATATTATGATCAGAAACCTATTCAAACACAGGAACTACTATAAGCATTAACATATTTTGCATGAACAAATCAAAATGATAGCAACTCGTTCCAAATGAGTGAGACTTGATGACAACGAGGCAGAGTTAACATGGAGTCAGGTGTCTGCCTCTTCAAGCTCATCTGCGGAAACAGTTTAAATTCCTCTCTTTAATGTCTCGTTTCCCTTTTCAGGGTGGTCAGGGTTCTATTGAGGCCCTGATCTGCAAGTGGCACTCAAACTGCTTTTTATGGCCAATGAGTTCCTGGAGCTCAAGTCTCACTCATTCCTAGAGCTCACCGGCTGACAGTTTTCTGATCTTCTCCAGGGGCGGCTTGAAAGATGGTGCCTCTGGGATGTAGCCCTGTGGATGACTGATTCCAGGCTGGTGTTGCTGACTGAGGTACTCGTGGGTGATGGAAATCAGGATTTTGCTATGGTTGATGTATGGACGATGGTCGCTCTGGTCAACTAGTCTCTCTCTCTCCCTCTCTTTTCCTTGACGGTGATGCTGATTCTCAAGTCAGAGAATCTCGGAATAAAAAGCAATCCAGCAGATTGTGATATCGCAACAGCAACTGTTGGTCTCCCTTTCGCTGTGAAAACGGGTGATATCTCTCTGTGCCTTGTTAGTAAGAGAGAGAGAGTCTGTGGGTCTATCGGGTAAACAATAGTTTTTGTTGACGCAGATCATGGTCTCTCATTGGGAGCTCTGCTGTTATTTGCTGGGTGGTGGGCACTGACACTTTCTGCTGAAATGGGTGGGGGGGAGGTTGATGCTTGCTGCTGCTTGCACAGGGGAGGGGAAGAGTGGGCTTTGGGGTTCCAACATTTTTGTGTCGTTCATTCTTTCGGGGTTCTGTTTTTCATGGATGTCTGCGAAGACAAGCATTTTAGATTGTGTACTGTATACATACTCTGATAATAAACAGAACCATCTGAACCAAAAGTCTGGTCATCAGCAGATGGACTGTTTCCATATCTTTTTCTTCAAATTGTGAGTGCAAAGATTTTGCAAATTTGTATATGGAGTGAGTGGTAAAGGGATTGGCAGTGAAATAATACTTACCTTTCCTCCAGCAAAATTAATTTGCTTATTAATAAATGTTACATTATGTATTATTACTCCTTTACATTACTAACCAAGTGTAATTAACTTATTGGCTACTAGCACAAAAATGGTTAATATTTTTAAACAGTTTAATTAAAATAGTGCATGGTATGTATAAATATTTGCCTAAAAAGTAAGCTTATCTACAAAGTCCTTTGGAATTTTTTCTGGAATATACACAGGAGACTTTTGGTAATCCACAGAATAGCAAGTGGTGGGGGGGAGGGGATGGTGGCAGGTCGGAGATACGTCTCTACCAAAGAAGGTGTTAGCCTATAGGTCACCCTTGGCAAGGTGTAGCACCTGCTTAGCCCCCCGATCAGGGTCACATAAGTCCATGGGAGCAGCTGGTGCATATCACAATTCCTGGTTATGTGACTGCTAACACCAGGCAGGCAAACGCTAAAGACTATTGATAATAGCTGTGGTTTCCTGTCTTGTAACGCCAAGCCACTTCTGTAGTAAAAATTGCCAAGAACAATCATAGTCATGGATTAATCACAATCACCCATGTCACAAAACATGCACATAATGAACGAGCGAGATAGTATGGAGTAGAGCTCCACTCAGTGTTAAACACAGAACACAGTAGGTGGTAATATGGTTAGTGGTAAATCTGTTGCTCAGGGAAGAGGATGTTCTTCGTTGCTTTATAAAATAAACAGCAAACTGCGAGAGATCAGGGGATTGTCAAGCCTGAGAACTAACATCAAGAGGTGTTAATTAACATGAAATTTTAAGCAAATAGTTTAACCGTGTCGAAGTGCTAATAGAGATTTGTTGCTTGCAGTCCTTGAATCCTCAGGCATTTCATGTGTCAAAGGGCCCCTGTGTCTCCAGCAGCCTGAGCTCCAGGACTGAGGAGCACTGGGAGTTGGAATGGAGTATTAGGAAGACTGAATTTCCTGGATTATGATTCCCAGAATGTGGCCTTCCTCACTGACAAAGGGTTCAGGATAATTAATGAATGAGTAGAAATCTTGAAAATCAGGAAGAGGTAGGAAACACTGGAGTGTTGAGAGTGTGTGCCCCTTCAAACCAGTAATCATCGGCCAATCTGGGTAGACCTGGAACTGAGAACTGTGAAACAGTTTTATTTAACTTCATTATTAGGAGTTGCTTCACCTATACAATTAGCTAAAGTTGCTAATTTAAACCTATATCCTGTGGTTAAGCACTCTTTACAAATTTGGCTCCAGTTCCGCAATTTTTTTAATCTTAAAAAACTTTAACTTTGTAGTATAATTTATCATAATTACTTTAAACCTTCTTAGAGTGATCCAATTTTTTTTTCTTTGGATAAATAAAGGTATTAATTCATTTTTGGATTTATTTAAAGAAGGCAGATTGATGTCTTTTGAACAATTAGTCGATAAGTATTCTCTCTCATATTCACACTTCTTACAATATCTTCAAGTTAGAGATTTTTTACAAAAATATTTAAGTAATTTTCCTTCATATTGGAGGCTGACTTATTAGATACTACTATGAATATGATCCCCTCGATGAAAGGTTCTATTGGAAGAATTTATAATTTATTATTACAATGGGATAAGAGTCCTTTACTTAAGATTAAACAGGATTGGGAGAAGGAACTAAATTTGACTTTTATATGGGAGGATTGGACGTGGATTCTAAAGCTGGTTAACTCTTCTTTGATCTGTGCTAGTCATTCGCTGATTCAATTTAAAATTGTACATCGTTATCACTTGATGAAGGAGAGACTTTCTAAAACATTTCCCAATGTTGACAAGTATTGTGATAGATGTAAAACTGAGATAGCTACACTGACACATATGGTCTGCTCATGTTCTATATTAAAACAGTTTTGGAAGTCAGTCTTTTTGACTATTTCTAAAGCACTCAGAATCAGCTTACAACCTAATAAATTGACTGTGCTTTTTGAAATAATTCCTCAAAATATCCATGGTATTTCTGTGTCTGACCAACATGTTATTGCGTTTGTTACATTGATAGCTAGGAGGGCCATTTTGTTGAAATGGAAGGATATATCAGCTCCTACTTCGTCACAACGGTTCTCTCAAGTGATTCTGTGTCTCAGTTTGGAGAAAATTATGCCAAACCTTTGAACCTTTATTTGATTTTGAGAAGGGATGGGGCTCATTTGCTCATTATTATCATTTCAGCTAACTGATAGATTTCCTCCACGATCTAAATGTAAATTTTGTTTTGATATATCTTTCTTGTTGGCGGTTTAATGTTTATTTTTAGAAGCTTTCTGTATGACGCAGGGCTCCGGGGTTGTGCCCCCAACGGGTTTCTTTTTTTCTCACTTTTCTTGCTTAGCAGGGTTTTTTTTATTCACAAAAATTTTCAATCTTTAAGATAATTTCTTCTTTTTTGAGGCATTGTAAGTGTTGTTACTTCGATGTACTTGTGCTATTTTTGAATAATAATAGTAATAAAAAGATTTGAAAAGAAAACCAGTAATCGGCATCGGATATTACTTAGGTTGACAACACTTCCAAAGAGTGCGACCCAGACCACAATCCCAGCTGACACAAGGGGACAGAGCAAAGCGTAAAAATGTAATAACGATAAGAGGTTCTACAGTTAGGGTGCAGGTAAGTGTTTCTGTAACTGTCATAGTGATTCCCATCTGGTGCTCCAACTCCTTGATGCAGGGGAACAAAACAGCATGGAAAGTAAACATAGCACTCTGGAGGAAGGGAGAGATCCAGAGGTTGTGGATACAACAACAGAGAGACAGTAGGCGTTCAGATATTTCATTGAAACTTTCAAGAACTGTAAAGATGTTGAAAATAGAACCCAAACAGTTTAACTTTTCAATCCTTCTCTACATTGCCAGGCAGAAGTGTACAAGTAGAAAAATAATGATCTAGTAAGCGGTAATAGAGGGGCAGCTCCTGAGGTAGGTCACACCAATTCAAAAGAAAATGGTTGCCCTTTGATGGGACCAGGACCAATATGTTTGAGAAGAAGTTCAAGAGTATGACTCAGGAGGGTCCTTAATGCAGCACTTTTGTCCCCTATCCATACCGCTCCTTCAGCTCAGCTTAACTCTTTTTTTGTGCCCTTCCCTTCTCAGTTCCACCTACACATTTCACTCAACTCCATTTGCTTTACAGCTCTCCCACTGTCACTTTCCTTATTTATACGATTCCAGCACTAGAACATGTTGTATTCCATCTTATCACTCTCCAGCAGCTATCTACACCTTCACACTTCTCCCTGCTCCTTCCATGTTCTATCCTCTTCCCCATTCTTCATCTGCCACGCACCTCTCTATATGCTTACGTATAAACATTCTGAGCACATCACATGTTCATAATTCTTCTTAGTCTGCTCCTATTTACTAGGTTAGTGCTTACTTCCCTCATATGTTCAATACTGTCATACCTTTCTGCACTTTGTCCTCTTTGTTTTATTAATACGTGCCCCTTTCAATTTAGTTAAAACAGAGACACAAGAGCAAATAACCAGCTGGAGGAACTCAGCAAGTTGAGCAACATCTGTGGGGCAAAAGGAAATGTCAACATTCCACACTGTCTCCCAACTCCAACCATCATCTCCATGAGGACCAACCATCTGTAGGAGAACACTAATTGCAAGAGTGAATGTGAATAAGGTTATGCTAACATGAACAACGAAGGTAACAAAGATAAAGTAAAACTTCAAAGCTTCTAAAGAGTACTAACATCAAGGAGATGAAAGAAGAACACTGTTAATTGTAGGATCCCAATTCTACCACTGAGTGACTGAATTAAGGTCCTATAATTAACACTGCCTCAAACATTCAAAAGTTCATATGTTCATTTATTATCAAAGTATGCATGCAATATACAACTCTGAGGTTTATCTTCTCCAGATAACCACGAAACAAAGAAAACATTGGAAGTTCAAAGAGAAACAGCAAAACCCACCCACCTCCCACACACAAAAAGCAGAACAGTAACACGATCATCAAGTCCCAAAATCCCCCCTCCTCTGCACAATACGGAACAGAACATTGGCCCCCAAACCCCCATCCCCTGCACAAAATGCATGAGATATCAGCCCCCAAATCCTCCCCCACCTGCACAAAACACAAGAAGAACATTGGCCCCCAAACCCCCATCTTCCACACAAAAGACTAACAAAAATGTAACAAGAACATTGACTCCTCCCCCCCCCCCCCCCCCCCCACCAAACCTCAGATTAAAGATCAGGAAATTTGTCAAAGTACTTCTGTGTAATCAAGTAATTCTCTAGCAGGTGTAATCGTGAATCATAGAGAGAGTATTGGTCTTACTGTATAGCCCATGATAATCGAATAGCCCATAAATTTTCATTATTAGACTAATAGACATACAGCAACCAGCTGAAGAGAGTACAGAAAAGTGAGGTTTCTTATTCAATGTTTCAAACTGGAGTGTTGTTTTAAGGAAATTTAAGGAAACTTTTTCAAAGATAGACTGTTTCAATAGACAACTTAAAATATACATTTGAGATAACGATTGCTGTGTATTAAATTAGATACATTAACTGCTGACTCACAAATGATGCTGGTCCCACCCAGTTTTGGTTAGTCTTCACGTTGAACGGTTTATTATCATTACCATATTGTGTCGTGACAAGTTTAGATTTTTGTTTTAAAGAAATGAATCAGATATGCAGGTGAACGGTTTAGGAATATTCAAGCTGTAATTTGAAAACTGCAACTATCATTTACAGCCATTTGGTACTAACAGCTTTATATTACTGGTGTATTAAGTAATATGATCTGAACTCCTTCAAAGCTCATCACATGCTTATGAACACAACATGCAGTAATTTAAAAAAATATAGACTTCAGTGTTCCATGGAATTCAAATTGGAAATATTGCTCTGTTGGCCAACTAGAAAGGAAAAATTCAGTGTAATTACGCTTCTAATGGGATCTTTAGATTTTGTTGCATAAACAGTATCTGAAAAATCAAAAATTGTTTTTATCAGGAGCATAGTTAATGTTTATGATGACATAAATATATAAATTAGGAGCTGGAATAGGCCATCCAGCCCCTAAGCCTTCTTTGCCTTTTAATATAATCATCATTAATCTTACTGTAACCTCAATTCTGCACTCCTGTCTACCCATGCGGATCAACTTTCTATACATCTTTGCCCTCAAAACTATTTTCTTCCATTGCCATTCAAGAAAGGCAGCAATAAATAATCCGTTTCTTTCATCTGTTTGAATTTAAATTGGTTCAAATAACCAACACATAGACTTTTATTCATCACAGTTTTTTGTTTAATTACAAACTATTGAGTTAAGACGCAGAATGGTAGCAAAATAGCCATGGGGAAAATTCACACCCATGTTGGTCAGAAGCCACAGTTATGTCATTTGACCCCTTACACGATTTAACATTATACCCAATCTCCTACCTTTCTTATTTCCTCGCTCAGTGAGAGCATTTCTTTTTACCCCAGCCTTAAATGGCCATTTTGAAACTTTCCGTTTGATTCTTGGCCCCTAAGGAGGGGAACTGAGAACTCTAGAAAGTACAGTAAGAATTTTATACATTTCACCAAGATCACCCCTCTAAATTCCACAGAGTACAGACTCAGAGTACTCAATCTATCCAGATATAACGAGCCATCCATCACAGAATCAGTCAGGTGAACCTTTGTTTCACTGTCTTTTTCATAAGTATATCCTATGTCAAATATAAAGATCACACATACTGTACATATAAATCCAGATGGAATCTCACTAGAGCCAAATACTATTAAAGCAAAATATACTTGTGTAATAAATATCAACCTATCGTTTGCCACCTTAGTTGTTTCCTATATCTGTCTACTGATTTTCTGTCATTTCGTACAAGGGGACTTAGATTCCTTGGTGCACCAATACTTCTTACTCTCTCACCACTCTCACCTTTCTATTTTTTTTACCAAAATGAATGAGCTCACATTTTCTGCATTATATTCTATCAGATTGGTATCATTTAGCACATCCCAGGAAGCTTCTCTGTACACTAACTGCCGTCTAGTACTTTATCATTAGCAAACCTTGATATATTACACCAGGTCTCCTTTATTATTATATAATCTAATTATTATATTACATTATAATAACAATGTAATTATTAATATACATTGTGAACAGTTGGGGGCTCCAGCGTTGATCCCATTGTCCTCCATTGTTCAAACACCAATCTCTTTGTCTTCTGTCTGTTAACCTATCCTCAATCCATGCCATTCAGCTTCTCCCAGTTCCCTACACCCCAATTTGCTTTAACAATCTTCTGTGAGACACCTTATCAAAAGTTTCTGAAAGTCCAGCTACATGACATGAATCATATACCCTAAGCTATTTTACTAGTCACAACTTCATAAGATATCAACAAGTTTATCAAACATGATTTTCCTTTCATAAAACCACATTGATGCTACTCAAAACCATCATTGTTTTCCACGTGCCCTGCTACTTCCTTATGAATAAATTTCATACTTTCCTTTTTTAATTATGTTTTTTGTTTTCTCTCTCTCCTTTCTTAAATCATGCAGTTATTTTTGATCTATTCAGTCCATTAGAACCATCCCAGAATCTATTGTGTTTTTAAAGATGACATCCAGTGTATCCATTATTCCTATTGTCACCTCTTTCACACCCCAAAATGCAGGTCATTGCATCTTGGAAATTTATCACCTGTTCGAGCCATAAATTGGTGGAATGGTAGCATAACAGTCAGCACAACGCTTTTCAGTACAGACGATCTGGGTTCAGTTCCCGTTGCTGCCTGTAAGGAATTTGTACCCACGTTGGTTTCCTTCGGGTGCTCCAGTTTCCTCCCTCAGTCCGAAGACATACTATTTGATAGGTTAATTGGTCACTGTAAATTGTCCTGTAATTAGGCTAGGATTAAATCAGGGGAATGCTGGGCAGTGAGGCTCATAGGGCCAGAAAGGCCTGTTCCACGCTGTATCTCACTGAATAAATTTCTCCAAAACCATGTATTTTTTAACTAATATTTATTTATTAGAGCTCTGAATTTACTCTTGATCTGTCATCCTCTATTATTTCTGGGATTATTTTTCTGTATTTTCTCTGCTAAATTTAATTTTCATGCAAATTCCTTAGTCCCCACAATATAATTTTTTCTGACCTAGTGTGTAAGGAACCCAAATTAATAGGTATATTTTCCTTTTTACATAGCCATAGAATCCCTCACAATTTTTAATGTTTCTTGCTAGTCTACTCTTATAATCTACTTTCCCTTTCATAAAAGTGCTAATCCTGAATTAAATGCAGAACGGTCCCCGATCCTCTGACTTGCTGCCTTTCTTCAGTAGTTTTATGTTTCTTTCTTAGATCTAATAATTTCTCTTGATATCCACGGCTGGATCACATTTCCTACTAATTCCTACAGGGATAGATATTAAATAATGTATTGATTCTTTAATGCTAACCATTGCACATTTAGTGTCATACTTTTTAATGTAGTTTTCAATCTACTACCATGCTTTTAGTCTTTGTTGTTTGTTTTATTCAGATTTAAGACCTGGTTTCAATATGAACTAAATCACTTTCAATCTTCTACCTTCTTGTGATCGATGTTCCTTTAATATCCTTCAGTTACAGCTTTCTCAATTAATTCATCTCATTACACAATATTAGATCTAACATAGTCTGTTCCCTCACTGGGTTTATCAACAATACTGTACTCAAAAGCCATGTCTTACACACTCCATTAATCAGCCACACTATTACTGCTAAATTGTTTTGTCCAGATTACAGTCTCCCATGTATTATCCTTGTTAATATGCAACTCTAGTTTCCCGATTTATTCTGTGCCTTATTTTGTATTGAAATCATATATACAGCCACCACCAACGCTTTCTGCTTCTTGCTACTGTTAACTCCACCTGAGCAGATAATTTTCTCAACCAAGATCCTTCCACTCTACAGCCCTTATCCCTTTCATTAATATCAAGGCTATCCCGCTTCACTTTCCTCTTTTGTTATTCTTAGTAAACACTGACATGTAGCATTTAATTTTCATTTTTGGTTTCTTTGCAACCCCATCTCGATCATGACCATTATACTCTACTTATTTATGTTTAGTTGTGCCATTAATTCACTAGACGTTACAATTTCCTCATTCAGATAGGGATCTTTCAGTTTTGTCTTTCTACAATCTCTTTCGGCTGTGACTGATTGAAGGCATACTTCTATATTTGAACGAACTGCCTCTTCCTGGCAGGTTATCCATGTTGCTCTGGCATCAAAGCCATACATTCCATGGAATTTGATTGAATACTTATGTCTGTTGATAGGTAAGAGTTAAATTTACCACATTTGTGACCATTTTTCTTGCCAAAATCTGAAATAAGAATATTTGTAATTAGTTCTAATTCCACTTAGTATTTTCAATAACTGCACTGTCTTTTTCTGTTAGATAATCTCAGTAAGAGCAGTAACCTCTGCAGCCAAGCACTAGGAGAGGCTGAGAAAGAATATTCAGCTAGCATTCCTGTTTCTGACGATTTTCCTGTGACAGCTGTCTGCTGCAAAACGTCCGACCATGGATACCAGCAAATGATATGCTTAAGCTCAGCTGTATTGTGACAGAGGGTCAAAATGCTTGCTGACACTTATTAGTCTCCGGATTTATACAGGAAGAATGATCACTTGAGCAAGACACAGAAGGCTGCCAATCACCACAAAACAGTATTGGCACCACTTTTGAAGAGGAGCAAGAATAGCAGGGAAAGGATGCAATTTTCTCTTAAATCATACAGGAAGTCCCAAAAGAGAAGTCACTTCTATGTTGAACATGGACATGTCAGAAAAACCACCCATTATTACAGTGATCGTTTTTGAGGCAGTTTCACCATCACAAACCCTCCGAAAGATTTGTAATAATTCCTCAGTACCAGCTTTAAATAAAGAAATTTAAGGTGTATTTTAGAAGAGCTTGATTGTCAAATATATGTACAAACAGATGCAGCAAATTTTCGTTCAGGAAAGGTAGGTTTTATTCAATCACAATCAAGAAGATTCAGACCCAAACAAGTCCACATTCAATTTTGTCTTGGATGGTTGATAATCTAACTACAAAATGCAAACAGTCAAATCTGTGGAATGCCTGCTACTGGAGTCCATAGGAATGAAACAGCAATGTAAACAATCTCTGATAAGTTTGTCGTTTTTAGGTTCACAATGTTAAATCATTATTTTTACAATGGTTTCACTGGACGTAGACAAATGTATATAAAAAATTCAAAGGATTAGAATTATAGAGTGGGGTATTAGAATGAGGCAAATAATCCAAAGAGTACTTCAAAAAATGATCTTCTGCACATACAAATTATTATAAAATTAGAAATGGTTTTGTGGCCAGAAGAGAATACAGAGAGTCTACAAAGTGTACATTTTAGAGTGTCGATGGGTATACTGACATATGTATAACAGCGATCCTGACACTGAGTTTAATATTACTCCACAAGTGAAGAGATGATTTAACAAACATAGTTCACTAAAGCTTATTTACTAAAGATTTCATAATTTATTTTCTATACCTAACACACAACCCAAAATATAGATGTCTGCAAATATAGAAGATAATTGAAACAAAACCAAATATTGTCTGACATATCCTTTTAAAAATACACAACTGTTCAAATTTCTGGTTGCTATTTAAAATAATTGGTATTGCAGTGTTTGCCTTTCATCTACAAGAGATAATAAAAAGCCATCAGAATACATTTATTATACAAGAAAATTCAGCAAGATATAAATCATCTCGGGTAAAAAAGCTGGCTTTGTACTGTAACATTAGCCATCATTTTGTCATCCCAATTTCAAGAGATCAAGGAAGATAATTCGTGCTGTGATTTTGTTTATATATACTGAAAACTCTTTACCATCTCTTCATTTCTGATTTGAAGTATTTTCCTTTTAACATCATATTTTTGATTATGGTCCCAGTAATTTCAAAAATGCCCAAAAGCTTTTCTTGTACAATTCTCAATTAATAACAAGATATTTTTCCAAAAGATATCAAAATATCTTCTGCATCAGATCAAAAATAAGTTACATTGTTTTTAAAAATATTTGAAATCATTTAGAACAAATTTGTCATTATTTTGTCATCACAACTGACAATATTTCCGTGGTCCTATATTAAACGAGTAATAGTTCTAGGAGAAACCTTCACTTGTATTCATTTTCAGCAGTCAAAACAGTTAACTGTAAACAGAAATGCTGTTAGGAGCAAAAGGTAAAGGACTGCTTTCAGAATTGGAATGCATCACAAATGGTTATTATCCCTGAATGAAATGACTACAGACTTAGCTTAAAGGTGGCCTAAGAGGAAGGTTCCGATTGGATGACAACCATTAAAAAAGTGACAAATAGTCTATTTCATTCAGACTTAGTGTATCTCATTGTTCTATATCCGAACTGCTACGGTAAAGTTAAAAGATAGCAATTAATCCTCAATGCAAAATGAATGCAAAATTCTATCAGTAAATGTAAAATACCACAAATCCATAATGAGCCACTTCAAAGGCATGCAATTATCCATGTTTTTGTGCAGCAGGGTCCATTTTTACTGTTGGCTTTTCCTTGTCTAACAACAATTCCCTTGGGTGCTACAACCTATGAATATCAACTCATCTTTTCAGCTCATTGTTGCTGAATTATTTCAGAATCTGGTACTGCAAACACATTTTTCTTTATCCTTACACTAAAAGCAAACAACTATAACTTTGTAATTTAGTGCATAAATATAAATACATATATATATGATGCAACAATCCCAGAATTTTCTGCTTAAGCCGAGTACCTTATCATAAAATTCACTCATGATTTTTGATCGCTAGTTTTGATTACTGTATTGAAAAAATCTGTACTTTATTATTTTCAACCTTCCTTATTTTTAGTTGCCTTGTTCCTTTGCAAAATAATAGGGATGAATTGAAAGCATATGTGTTTTTTTATATTTTACTCCAAACTATTTCTCAGATATAACGTCAAAATTTCGGCATCAAAACTCTTAGATTGGTAATTATTAATTTATTAGATAGCATGAGGATTCATTTTTGCCTGGTATTTTTGCAATAAATGCATTTATTTCTTGATAAATATTTTTATATCATGTGATCATTTTAAATCACATTGACATGTGACGATCAACCATTGAGCACAAACACGAAACAGCACTCTTACTACAGATTTACATTAATTGATATAGTGTTCAAAGATTAATCTTGCAAAATTGGTCATTAAATTGTGCAATATTTCTAATATTGAAAGATAAGCAACCGACTAGCCTGCAGTGTTGAATAAACTTGCAGCTAAGTCTCACAGATTTTAAAATAATAGTAACAAGTAGACATGCATTTGGACACAGCCAGGTGGAATTTGAAAGACTCTTCATCGCAGCTTGAAGCTGACAAATACAATGTGAACTGTATACTCGGGGATGAACATTTTTGGAATATAAAATATAGATTGTTTGTAATAATGCTAGAAGGGACGTGACCCATCTCCCTTAAAGAACCTGCTTCGTGTTGAGTTACTGATTGCAGGTGAGAAAATATGGTATTGCCAGAGTTGATTACTATCTGTCAGCACAGAAAGTAAATTGTGCATATCCATCAAATATTTGAGGAAAGGTACATGGGAGATTGATTTCTCTAACTTCCAGTAATTTCTCCTCCTCCATTCTTCTCTCTTTTTTCCATTTCTCATTCCAGTTACCCCTTCTCTTCTCCTCAGCTACCCATCACCCCTCTCTGGATCCCCTCCTCCTTCCCTTTCCTCCATGTCCATTCCTATTAGATTCCATCTTCTTCAGGCCTTTACCTCTTCCATCTATCACCTCCCAGTTTCTTAGTTCATCCCCCCCCCCCCCACCTACTCAGCTACCCCTCACCTGGTCTCACCTATCAGCTGTGAGCTTGTTCTCCTCCCCACCCCCCTTCTTATTCTGGCTTCTGCCCCTTCTTTTCCAGTCCTGATGAAGAGCCTTGGCCTGAATCATTGACTGTTTATTCCTCCCCATAGATGCTGCCTGACTTGCTGAGTTCCTCCAGCATTTTGTGTGTATTACATTAGATTTCCAGCATCTGAAGAATCTTTGAGTTTAAAAGAATATTATTTCTTCAGCCCGCAAAGCACCATATAAGGTGCTGCCTTCAGGGGGAGAAACTCACAGAAATGGAATGCATAAGAGGGAAATTTAAAACAGAAATTTCAGTTAAATAAATAAGAAGAATGCCATTGCCATAGCAACAGATTGCCTAAGTTTTCAGTCTACTTTGCCTTGCAGTGAATGGATCTCAGATACTCAACCAACATGAAGTACAAGTTCATCTTGATGCTCCACAAAAGGAACTAGTAACATTGTATGTATGATGGCCAGTGACTCTGCATGATTGGATGTGCTTAAATCAAGGGTTTGCAACCTATGGACCATGGGCCCCTTGCTTAATGGTATTGTTCCATGGCATAAAAAAGGTTGGGAACCCCTGGTTTAAATGGAGCTACTGATGAAGACAATTGAAAATCATCCCCAATGTTTGGAAGAACCAATCAATGCGTTTACTTTCCTCATACCCATTGATGGTGCATAGGTTGAGGTTATTCAGTTGTCCTGTTTTTGGTAGGTTGGAAAAGCCAGTCATTTTATTATGATGAGTGTTTATTTAATCAGATGTTAAAAGACCACTCTACTGAGGGTAAGATACGAAAAGGAATGGTTGTCAACTGAATCAATGAATCAAAATAAAGGAGTATTCTCCAGGTTGACAAACAACTGTAGTGTTACAATGATCAGTGTTGCTTTCTTGTCAGTTTATAAACGATAGTGACTGAGTGTACAAAAGCCAGAAAAGATGATGGCTTGGAAAACAAGGATGCAAAGTTTATAAAAGTGAGAATTCATCTCAATGAAATACAGGTACCCCCGCTTTATGAAAGTTCACTTTACAACACTTCGCTTTTATACCTACATTAGTACCTGTTTTCACTAACCAAAAGAAATCCAAAGAGGATTTTTGCTTTTACGAAAAAAGGCGCCCGCTTTAAACTTGTGTTTACCCCAAGAAAGACTACCATGACTTTGAAGCCTTGCACGGGGCAGGTATGTGCGCAGGTGTGTACCTGCCGATTTTTTCCTACAATTCAGTTTTGGCTAAATCATCCCGATTCTGATAAGTGAAACTACACTGTACATACATTATTTCTACTTTATATAGGCTGTCTATTTATCATATCATTCCTGCTTTTACTATATGTTAGTGTTATATTAGGTTTTATGTGCTATTTGGTATGATTTGGTAGGTTATTTTTTGAGTCTGGGAACGCTCAAAAATTTTTTCCCATATAAATTAACGGTAATTGCTTCTTTGCCTTACGTCATTTCAACTTACGAAAGGTTTCACAGGAATGTTCTACCTTCGGATAGCAAGGGAAACCTGTATAGTATAAAGTGCTCTTACACAGCTTGACAAAGTAAATGGTGAAATAATATTTCCCCTCTTGGGAGAATTGAGAAGTATATAGTTTCAGAATACAGCATCATCCATTTGTGGCAGAGGTGTGAAAGAATTGCTCCATTCAGGTGACTTACACTTTGGATTCCATCATTCCAGAGAGCTATGGAAGCTGAATCCCAGAACATATTCAAGTCCAAGAAAGTTTCTAGTTCAATTAGGAAGCCAAGGGTTCTGGAGATCAAGCAGGAGAGTGACTTAATTACATGAGCCATTAAGCTATTGATCGAATGAGCAGACTTTCAGTTTTTATGTTTCTTTTTAGTCAAGCAGGCTCTCCTTATGTGGAAAAGAAAGTTATGGCCCTTGTGCTGGAGCAGTTTCATAAGTCTCACGAAACTTGCATAGCTCACCAGAGAAGTTCACCATTGATCTTCTTTTGGTGAGTCGAGGAGATGGTGTGGGGAAAAACGAGTGTAGCCATGTCATTGATGGGTTAGTTCCAAAATTGTTAAACACTGCTGATATCCATCATAGGAATATTGCATTTTCTTGGTGTTAACATCAGGACAGGCCATTCAATGTATTATATATTTGCAAAGTGCTGAAATTCTTAAAACTGAAGAGGAAAGAAAACAATTTGAAAATCTCTTAGGTGCAGTCACAGGAGAAATTATAAAGTAGCTGAATTCTGTATTCCACGTAACAAGAAATACACATACAAATATGTATACAAAGGCCTAAAGGGAGTGAAGAACATTAAAAAAAAACTTTACAAATAGTGAAAGATATTGTAATGATATAGTGAAAGATATTATATGTATATTCCTTTTCAGTTTTAATGAGAGATGCAGAGGTGGCAGAGGAACTGAATGCATATCTTGCATCAGTCTTCAGAGCGGAAGACATCTGCAGAATACTGGATTTTCAATAGTGTCAGGGAAGTGAAGTTTGTGCAGTGAGAATTACGACTGAGTAGGTGCTCAGGAAGCTGAATGGTCCGAGGGTGGATAAATCTCCTGGACCTGATGGAATGCACCCTCAGGTTTTGAAGGAGATAGCTGGAGAGATTGTGAAGGCATTAACAAAGATCTTGCAAGAATCAATAGATTCCGGCATTGTACCGAATGACTGGAAAATTGCAAATGTTACTCTGCTATTTAAGAAGGGTGGGAGGCAGCAGAAAGGAAACTATAGACCTGTTAACCTGACATCAGTGGTTAGGAAGTTGTTGGAATTGATTGCTAAGGATGAGATTACGGAGTACCTGGAGGCACATGTCAAGATAGACCAAAGCCAGTATGGTTTCCTGAAAGGAAAATCCTGCCTGACAAATCTACTGCAATGAGGAAATTACAAGCAGGGTAGACAAAGAAGATGCAGTAGACATGGCATACTTGGATTTTCAGAAGGCCTTTGACAAAGTACCGCACATGAGGCTACCTAGCAAGATAAGAGCCCATGGAATTACAGTGAAGTTACTAGTGTGGATGGAGCGTTGGCTGGTCGGCAGAAAACAGAAAGTGGAAATAAAGGGATCCTATTCTGGCTGGCTGCTGGTTACCAGTGGAGTTCCACAAAGGTCAAAGTTGGAACCGCTGCTTTTTGTGATGAATGTCAATGATCTGGACTACCGTATTAATGGATTTGTCGCTAAAATTTATCAATGATACAAAGATAGGTGGAGGAGCGGGTAGTGTTGAGGAAACAGAGAGCCTATGGAGAGACTTAGATTGTTTAGGAGAATAGGTAAAGAAGTGGCAAATGAAAAACGATGCTGGAAAATGTATGGTCATGCACTTTAGTGGCAGAAATAAACAGGCAGTCGAAGGGTCTCGGCCCGAAACATCGACAGCGCTTCTCCCTATAGATGCTGCCTGGCCTGCTGTGTTCTACCAGCATTTTGATGGGCGAGAATTCAAAATGCAGAGATGCAAAGGGACTTGTAAGTCCTTGTGCAGGATACCTTAAAGGTTAACCACCAGGTTGAGTCGGTAGTGAAGACGGCAAATACAATGTTGGCATTCATTTCTAGAGGTATAAAATATAACAGCAGGGATGTGATGTTGAGGCTTTATAAGGCACCTCTGCGACCACACTTGGAGTATTGTGTACTGTTTTAGGCTCCTTATTTTAGAAAGGATATACTGACATTGGAGACGGTTCAGAGAAGATTCAAAAGAATGATTCCAGGGATGAAAGGGTTACCGTATCAGGAATGTCTGGCAGCTCTTGGGCTGTATTCCCTGGAGTTCAGGAGCATGAGGGGGGATCTCACAGAAACATTCCGAATGTTAAAAGGCCTGAACAGATTAGAAATGGCAAAGTTATTTCCCATGGTCAGGTATTCTAGGACAAGAGGGCATGACTTCAGAATTGAAGGACATCCTTTTAGAATTGAGATGCAGAGAAATTACTTTAGTCAAAGGGTGGTAAGTCTGAGGAACTTGTTGCCACGAGCGGCTGTGGAGGCCAAGTCATTGGGTGTATTTAAGGCAGAGATAGACAGGCCCTTGTTTAGCCAGGGCATCAAAAGGTATGGGGTGAAAGCAGGGGAGTGGGGATGACTGGAAGAATTGGATCAGGCCTTGATTAAATGGCAGAGCAGACTCAATGGGCCAAATGGCCTATCTCTGTTCCTATATCTTATGGTCATATGGTCTAAAAATATAGAATGAATAATAGTAATAGAAGGTAAATGTTGTCCAGAAAAAGATAGCTTATAACCTTTGGTTCCAAGAGAAAGACAGCTGTAGAGATAGTGGACATGATTTTACAAAATTCCCCATATTCTATATAGATTGCAGTGGACAGGAAGACTGGAACTGTAGCACCACTATTCAAAAGAGATAAAATAAGAAATTATAGATCAATTAGCATGGCATCAGTCATGGAGAATACTCGCAATTATTTAAGGTTACAATCTACTTAAAATAATTATAATATGATTAAGCAGAGATAACATGGTTTTAATGAAAGAGAAATCACATTTAATAATTCTAATGAAGTTTTCTTTCCAGTTATGTCTAATGAAAACCAATGAATTGAATCCATATGGATTTTGAATTTGATGAAGTCTTACACAAACATAGGTGTTCTTGGTTAGGTTTAAGAGTAATATATTAGCTTGAGTAGCGAATGGAAGAAAAACAAATAAATGTTCAATTTTCAGGTTTCTGGACCGCATTACCAGTGTACTAACTGGGCTTCTTGAGAGTTGACCAGATCACTTCTCTGCAGATGTTGCCTGAGCTGCTCAGCGTTTCCAGCGTTCTCTGATTTTGTTTCAGATGCCCAGCATCTGCTATATTTTATTTTCAATAATGGGATTTTAATTTTTAACATTTCATTGTAGGAACTTAGATGATGGAACAAAGAATCAATTAACTGATCATTTGATATAATATAGCCAAGTGGGGCATTATGGTGTGGTAAGAATGCAAAGAATCTGGCACATGGATGACAAAAATATGGAGGGCTATGGAGGAGGGAAGAGTTAGGTTGATATTAGTGTAGGTTATATGGTCGACACAACATCATGGATGAACTGGCCTGTACTGTGCTGTACTTTCCATCATTCTATGTGATCTGTAACTAGATAAAGATGGGTTAAGTGAATTGGTAAGAAAATGCAGATAGAGTATAATGTGAGGAAATATATTCAGAAGCAATATTCTACAGATGCTGGATACTCAGCAGGTCATAAAGCCTCCATGGATATATGCTTCCATCATTTTTCGTTTTAGATGAAATTACTCACTTTGGGAGGAATTATGCAGCAGGCTGTCCATTTCCTCAAGTAAGGGTCTTTGAGCAAACTGTTGCTTCTTTAGTTGAAGGCATGAAGGCTGTGCTATCTGAGGATGAAGCTGAGGTCCACCATCAATGTCTATGTTTGCTGATGGGTGACTTCTGAGACATAAAAGTCGGTTCGCATTTTCCAGGGCGTCATTGTGGATCATGGGCAGTACGGTGTGGTTGTTGCAGGTTGGTAGCTAATTGTTGCCTTCTGAATATTTATTGTAAGACCTATTCTCTCATATCTCAAAGCATTGGAAAAGCACTTTAACTGTTACCTCTACAAAATGATCAAATCCACTGGAAGGACTAAGAAATATTTGTCAGCATCATCCCCCAGTGATATGCCTCATGCATGTAGGTCTTGCTGGTACTCAACCATAACTGGTGAACAGGCCACACCTATCACTATACACACTCTACTCTGTCGTCCATCACAGCAAGAGGTTCCTAGAAGGTCACAGAGAGACAAAAGTACTTCAAGGGTACTGATGCAAGAGAGTAAACAAATCTTGCTGCAATTGAACCTACATTAACAGTTCTGCTCACTCTAAACAGGATGAATATGTTAACATAGAATTTGTACAACAGAAGGCAGGGTGGAATGATCCTTGGTGTGAGCATTATCTTATAGTAAGGGTGGAGGGCTGGGGTGGGATAAATTAAATGGGATGTGAGTATTCTCATGAAAGACTAAGATCTCATTGAAATACGTAAGATGCTACGAAGGTTTGGCAGGTGAGATAGTGGGAGCTTCTTTGCGCTGGTGAGAAGATCTGGAACTCAAGGAGTGGATAGCTGATTTAAGAATTAGTGCTTCATCAGTGAGGACTAAGAAGAGGCAGTGCCTCGTGAAACTGTGGAATGTTTGACCCCAGAATATGTGGATGTTCAGGAATAGATGATCTCTGGTGATTCAAAGAATCTGGAGATCAACAACAATAAAATCTGTATTTATAAAGTGCCTTTCACACAGGGAATACCAGCAGAGTATTATGAAACCAGTACTAAACCATAGAGGAGGGCACATTCCCAAGCAAACATTTTCAAAGAAAGAAGTTCTAATGAGGGGGAGGCATGCAAGAGAATAGAAAGAAAGGAACTGTCAGATCTTAAAAGACATTTAAATGCCAGATTTAGAGGAACACAAGTATTTCAGAAAGTTTCACCACAGTAGATGACACATCAGCTTTGCTTCTTTCTCCTGAGCACCTCCATCATTGTCGTTTTTATTTTTGGATCTCCAGCCATTTGGAACTCTTCTGCTCATCTCACCAGTTTGTAGATTTGGAGGAAATTTCAGTGATGGAGAGGTGAGCCTTCAGAGAGACTTGAAAACCTAATAGTCAGAATCTCCCCGAAATGAACCGCCACAGGCAGTAAGTGTAGGGATCAAGGCTTGGTGTGAGCTCAGTTGCTGGGAGTGGGACTGATGATGAGCTAAACCAGAAGCATAGCTGGAGTTCATCTATTTCACAGAGGCGGAATTAGCGAATCTGAATTAAGCAGCAGAATTATTGAGGCAGAGAATCAGTTGCGATCTTACACAATGACAGAGCAGACTTGAGGGGTTATGGGGCCTATCCTTTAATGAAAACTGTCTTGCTTTGAGGAATATGTGACTTTTAGACATTCTGATCTTCATGACATCACTGTGGGAGACTTAGTTTTTCACAGGTATTATATTGGTTGCAATTTAAAATTTAATAATGCAAATTTTATATTTTCAGCCGTGATTTTTAATTAAGAGTGAAGTAATGAATGCATTGGAGTACAATGCATGTTGGGTAGTGACTGAGGCACCAGTGCACCTTTCTCTTAATTGATCTGATGAAATGTATTTGCGAAATGGTACAACAACTACCCTTCTCAAGGTTTGACTTGAAAGCAAGAATTTAGCCTATAAGTTCTAAGTAGCCCTACAATCATTAAGACTCATTAGAAGTTAGTGGTTGGTTACACTAAAAAAACTTAACTGTTTAATCTGTTCTTTTTTCTGATTCAAATCGTTCCGGGACGATCACTTGGAAGGGTTGTGATGCCTGAAGCTAATGAATAATGCTGGCACTTTTTGCATTTATGTAGACTCAATCATATATCATCCAGGATGGACTCCGTTTAAATTTGGGCACAGTATAGGCCCAGTTTCGGAACGCTTCTGGCTGCGGAATTAAGGTGACAGACGTCTGCATTCTGAGACCAGCCGTGGTTTAAATCTGCATGTACTTCATGTCAATTATCAAAATGAAAATCTTTTAAATTAGGCTTTATTTTTGGTCTCCATAAATCTGCTTATAATTTAAAGCTATGCGATTTGAAACTTTGGTGTGGAACAGGATGGAACAAAGGGATGGCTCGTTGAAAGGAAGGGCATGGTGTGAAGCATTGAATGTCTTATCTCCCCGCTGCAGCTCTGTAATTCATTGCAATGATAAAGCACCACAGTTGAAAACATTACAACACTGACACAATCCGAAAACGGATTAGATTCTGACACAAGCTTACTCAAAAACTAATCAATCAACTCCTTGCTGTAACATCAGAAGCTAGTGCTTAAGTGGAGTGCTTAATCTTCGCAAGTTGTATTACTGAATTACCACCGAGCGTGTTCTGTTCAGAAGAAAACGTTGCATTGGAGAAGTCTCCAGGGATTGAAATTAAGTTCGCGAATATATTCAGACTATTAATTTATTTACCCTTTTCGAATCCCGCATAATTAAACAACGTTGACTCAAGAGAGAGAACACTTCACCGTGATCCTAACTTTCAGCAAATCCCTGCAACCCAGTAGTACACATTAAACGCAAAAAAAAGCGGATTTCGCCCATTCTGCAATATTGTATGTATGCTCGTTCTATAATATTCAGCCAAATCAACGTGCCGAGACTTCAGTGATGACTTGGCCTCTTAACGTTAACTGTACCCGACACAACTAAGCAAAGTGGGGTGAAATTCGTCTAACAGCGAGCCCGAGACCCCAACCGCTATTATTTCAGTGAAGTATTTAACAAAGCGACGAAATCTGCATGAACGACGTTCGGATGCACCTCCGGCAATCTGCTCGCCCCGAGCTTCGGCCAGGCTGCGGAGAGTGATGCTCTTTTCACACTAATCAAAAAGTTCCTAAAGAGAAACAATACATAAATGCCCACTCACCGTGTGCAGAAGGCATTGCAGCAGAACAAGAAGGAGCGGATGAAATGAGTACCTCATCCTGGCTTGTTTTCTATGAAGCGACTCCTCTCACTTGGCTCTCGCATATATCCAGTGTTGGGGATGGATTGGGGCAAAAGAAGCGAACTCCGAACACGGCCCTGCGTAGAGTAAATGGAAGAATGTGAAAGAGCAGGGGAGAGCATCAAACATTACGAATAACACCACACATTTCTCGGCTTCCCCTGAAACGACTGGAGTCTAAAGCTTCATTAATAGCAATGGAGGATTACTTTTTTTTAACACAAATGTAACTCCTTGGCAACCTTACCGTCACTTCCAATTTGAAAAATGTTCTGCCTTTAAGTGCGCTTGAGGACGTGAATATCCCCCCAGATTTTAAATCTTTGCCCCCGCTCTTCGCGATCCAACAAGTTAGCTAGTCGCATCTGGCCACCCCGCGCAGTTTCGCTTTTATTTAACTATGCACTAGGCGGACTGAGAGTAGGCTTATGTTTTCAAACGCCCCCCCCCCCGCCCTCACTTGGACTCAGGCAGCGTAGGTTGAGTTTGTCCATGCGACCGTCTCCGTGTAGCCCGCAGATGTTGCCGATTCCCACTTGCGCTTTAGAGGCTTTGAAACACGCCACGTGGTCGGCTGAAATTGATCAGATACCAAATAAAAATGAAAGCTTCCCTTACTTCAGCTCCTTCCACGAGTCTTCCAAGTCCCGCTGCACGCCGGCACAACGGCTCGAATCGAATGATTTATGACCCCTGCAGTTTAACCTGACCCACGAAGCATTTTGCCAGCCCGCCCATAAAATATAAATGATATCTATGCATAAAATGTGTGGAAGGGACGTTAATCGGCGATCGGCGGTGGTCTGCCGGCCAAGGCTCCCAGCAAATCTTCCTGTTCGCCTGCGCTTTAAGTGCTGAAAGTACCGATTCACTCCACTAGAATGAAGGTCTCAAAAGGTGAGCAGAGTGTTGCAAATAAAAAGAGGGAGAGGAAGCGCGGAAAGTCATTGTTTATAAAATCTCTCCATTAAACAAACAGTCTATGATATTCCTCGGAGCAAAAGGAAACTCCTCAAATACTCCCATAGAATCTCCTAATCCGAATGAGACTTCCTACTTCACGTTATTACAAAATAAAAAAGAAGCATAAACACTTGACTCAGTTTGCGGACCCACAATTTTCCTCGCGCGATTCCTCCGTCCCTGACTCAGGTGTTCGTCTGGGATCTTTTATTGACCACAAGGAAGTTCTTGTCTGTCCATCCGTCCGGATCTGTGCAACGTTCTTTGAGTAGTTTCTCGGACGCGCACTGTCGGAATGCTTTAAGCTTACTAAACGTATGCGAGCTTTTATGGGTTTAATATTTCAAATTTGCAACGTGGACGTCAAATTCACCGTACTAAATATCCGTCCGGTTAGGAAAGTATAAAAGTCATCCGAAGATAGTGTTATTTATCCGTCCAACTGGCATTGAGCTCTCCAAGAAATGAAGAAGAAAATCTGCATTCCCTAAATCTCCGGCAATTTAGAAGCCGGTGCTACTCAGCACAAACTTTCTTGCCTCCTGCTATTGCATATCATGTTAATGATGTGAAACGCTACAGAGGGTTCGTTTATCTAAATCAAACCTTCATCACAGATTTGGACGTTGCAAATGCCTCGAACTCAGACACCCAGCCCAGCAAAACCACTATATTTTAAAGAGAAAGTATGGTGGGATTGGGAATTGTTAATTCAACCGGGCAGAAAACGTCCTTGATAACAGAAGGTATTCCATCAGCGCATTCTAGTGGTCATATCAAGTTATGCTTTACATTCATTTTGACTTTCGCTGGCCAGTCGGAGAAATTTATTACGGACTTTTTTTGTTGATTCTGCAATTTTTTTTTTATTTATGTCGTTGTGCTCTGATGAATAGAGCCTATTCAGCGGAGAACCGCAGAGTATCTAACTGAATTTCAGTAAATCCCCGATAAAGAAGACCAGACACATTATAGCCATAACTCAGTCGATAGCAAGGGATTTCATGTGGAATCGAAAAATTCAATGCTCCAAGGTTTCACGTTAGCATTATGGACAACATATGCTTAATTATACAAATAATTTGTTTACATTCAACTGCATTGAGGAGCATTATGCCGTGCAAAGCGCCTCAATAATCCTTAGCAGATCACATGAACGTCTGGGTCTGAATCCTGTTTTTGTGATTGGTTGGGAAATATCTTGAAAACCTCCTTCAGAAAAAATTAAGCTGGTTCACGCCAATTATAAAACGAGATGGTTTTAACTGAAATAATTAAACAGAAATAAATGTGGTTTATTTCCTTGAGTCAACCTAGATAAAAATAGCAAACACCAGAAAATCTGTAGATGCTGGAAATCTATCCTGATGATGGGTCTGGGCCGGAAACGTCAACCCTTTACTCTTCTTCATAAATGCTGCCTGGCCTGCTGAGTTCCTCCAGCATTTAGTCTCTGTTGCTTAGATTAAAAAGATAACTAAGGTGCGAGAATTGAGAGAAACAGAAAATACCTGAATTACTGAGCTGTAATAAAAGCCCATCAACCTGAAGCTTTCACTATATTTCTCTCTCCACAGATATTATTTGTTCTACATACAGGCTTGAAATTGAAGTGCTTTTACAAGATACCCATGGCTGGCGTAAAGCCAAGGGGCAGCTTGAGGAGCGTATCAGCTCACTGTTAATGCTCTAACATTGGGCACTGTGGTGAATCCTGCAGTAAGAGGGGGAGATCAAATCTGCTGGCATCTGACCTGTAGCTTGCTTCTGACTTTGGTATTCCTTTGTACAGTCACAGCCCTGCTAAGCTGTGAGGAGCACATAGCTGATGATTCGCTTTGGAACTGGCAGCATAAAGCAAGAACAATTTGGCTCAGTAAAATTAATACAATATCCCTCAGGTTCAATAGTACACATGATCAGTGATTACAAGCTTCTAGCCAAGGATGGTTTACCACTGAAATTTGTTAGAGTACTCAGTAATGGAAAGGATAAGCTGAGCGAGAGTACCAAGTCAGGTCCAACATTTCAACAGACCCAATACAATATGTCCTACAATGAAAACCTGCAGCTTTAAGGGACAAACTAAAGGACACCAGGGACATGTAGCAACGTTGAGCTTCTAGCTCAGCTTGATGGTGATTTGCTATGCTTACTTGTAATGAAAATCACAATTACTAATCACGTTCAGCAGCTTAGGTTCCAACAAAGACTGCCAACCAGAAGTATTATCTTTGACTTAATCTTAAAGCCTTTGTTCTTGAAGTCTGCATTTGATTTTGCCAGTCATAGCAAGTCACATTCCACTTACGTTTTGGATGCCAACATTCAAAACCTTCACATGTTAAAATCAGAGGCCTTCCAGCACTAATCTCTGCATTAATAGAAAAACTTAAGACCACAAGACCATACGGCCATGAGATAGAGGAGCAGAATTAGGCCATTTAGTCTAATGAATCTGCACCACCACTTCACTCTCAGCAATCTCCTGCCTTCTCCCCATATCCCTTCATGCTCTGACTAACCAAGTATCTATCAACCTCTGCCTTAAATATACCCAATGACTTGGATTCCACAGCTGCCTATGACAGTGAATTCCATAGATTCACCACTTTCTGGCTAAAGAAATTCCTCCTCATCTCTGTTCTAAAAGGATGTCCCTCCATTCTGAGGGTCTGTTCTTAGACTCCTCCTCCATGGGAAACATTTTCTCCACATCCACTGTATTAAAGTCTTTCAACATTCAACAGGTTTCAATCAGACCACACCACCCCCCTCCCATTCTTCTGAATTCTGGTGAGTACAGTCCCCGAGTCTCAAACACTTCTCATTTGATGTCTTTCAATCCCAGAATCATTTTTTGTGAACGTCCTTTGAACCCTTTCCAATATCAGCACATCCTTTCTTAGATAAGGTGCCCAAAACTATTCACAGTAATCCAAGTGAATCCTCTCCAGTGCCTTATAAATTGAACATAACATTACATTCTTGCTTTTATAGAGTAATCCTCTTGAAATGAATGCTAACATTGCATTTGCCTTCCTCATCATGGATTCAACCTGCAAATTAACCTTCAGGGAATCTTACATGAGGACACCCAAGTCCTTTGCACCTCTAATTTTGAATTTCCTTTCCTTTAAAAAAACAGTCTACACTTTTATTTCATCTACCAAAGTGCATGACCGTACACTTCCCGACATTGTATTCCATCTGCCACTTCATTGCTTATTCTCTTAATCTGTCTAAGTCCTTCTGTAGTCTCTCTGCTTCCTAGAAACCACCTGCCCTTCCACTTGTCTTAGTATCATCCACACAAGCATGCCACCAAGCATACATCATCCAAATCATTGACATAAGAAAAAGTGGCCCCAATACAGCCCCTGTGTGGAACACCACTAGTAACTGGCAGCCAACTAGAAAAGGCTCAATTTATTCCCACTCTTTTCCTCCTGCCTATCAGGCAATGCTCTATATTTTCTGTAATACCATGGGCACTTATCTTGCTAAGCAGCTTCCAGAATCATGTCAGAATCCATTGATTCTGGAAAGATCATTACTAATGCCTCCACAATCTTGTCAGCCATCTCTTTCAATGTTATGTTAGTCATGGGAGATGTTAACATGCAGGTCGATTGGGAAAATCAGGTTGGTAATGGATCTCAAGAGAGTGAGTTTGTTGAAGAGATGGCTTTTTAGAGCAGTTTGTCATTTAGCCTACTAGGGGATCAGCTATACTGGATTGAGTGTAATGTAATGAACCAGAGGGGATTTGTGAGCTTAAGGTAAAAGAATCCTTCGGAACCAGTGAGCACAATATGATTGAGTTTAACTTGAAATTTGATAGGGAGAACGTAAAGTCTGATGTTGCAGTATTTCAGTGGAGTAAGGGAAATTACAGTGGTATGAGAGAGGAGTTGGCTGAAGTAAAATGGAAGAAGCTGCTGGCAGGAATGTCAACAGAGCAGCGATGATGTGTACGTCAGGGAAAAATGAGGAAGGCGCATGACATCTGTATTCCAAAAATGAAGAAAGACTCAAATGGTAAAATAGTACAATGATGGCTGACAAGGGAAGTCAAAGCTATTGTAAAAGCAAAAGAAAGGGCATACAGCAAACAAAAATTAGTGGGAAGATAAGAGGATTGTGGGGATTGGGAAGTTTATAAAAACCTATAGAGAGCAACTAAAATATCATTAGAAGGGAAAAGAGAAAACATAAAAGCAAGTTAACAAATAATATCAAAGTGGATTGTAAAAGATTTTTCAAATATGTTAAAAATATTGTAAAAGAGTTGAGTGTGGATTAAGACAGCTAGAAAATGACGCTGGAGAAATAATAACAGGAGATAAGGAGATGGCTGATGAACTGAATGAGTATTTTGCATCAGCCTTCGCTGTGGAAGACACTAGTAGTATGCCTGATGATATAGTGTGTGAAGGAAGAGAAGTGAGTGCAGTTACTATTACAAGAGAGAAGGTGCTCAAAAAGCTGAAACTGCACCCCAGGATTCTGAAAGAGGTAGCGTTAGAGATTGTGGTGGCATTAGAAATGATCTTTCAAAAATCATTGGACTCTGGCATGGTGCCAGAGGACTGGAAAATTACAAATGTTACTCCTCTCTTTAAGAAAGAGGGAAGGCAGCAGAACGGAAATTGTAGACCAGTTAGCCCGATCTCAGTAGTTGGGAAGATGCTGGAGTCAATTGTAAAGGTTGAGGTGATGGAGAACTTGGTGACATAGGACAAGATAGCATGAAGTCAGCATGATTTCCTTCAGGGAAAATCCTGCTTGATGAACCTGTTGGAATTCTTTGAGGAGATTACAAGTAGGATAGATAAATGGGATACAGTGGATGGTGTATATTTGGACTTTAAGAAGGTCTTTGACTCGGTGCCACACATGACGCTGCTTACTATGTTAAGAGCCCATGGTATTACAGGGAAGTTACTAACATGGTTACAGCATTGGCTGATTGGTAGGAGGCAGTGAGTGGGAATAAAATAATCCTTTTCTGGTTGGCTGCCAGAGACTAGTAGTGTTCAGCAGGGGTCGGTGTTGGGATTGTTTTTTTTTAGTGCTGTATATAAATGATTTAGATGATGGAATAGATGGCATTATTGCCAAGTTTGCAGATGATACGAAGATTGATGGAGGGCCAGATAGTGTTGACGAAACAGGTAGATGCAAAGGGACTTAGACAGATTAGGAGAATGGACAAGAAAGTAGCAAATGAAATACAATATCAGAAAATGCATAGTCATGCACTTTGGTAGTAGAAATAAATATGTGGATTATTTTCTTAATGGGGAGAAAATCCAAAAATCTGTGATGCAAAGGGTCTTGGGAGTCCATGTGCAGAACACCCTAAAGGTTAACTTGCAGGTTGAGTTGTTAGTGAGGAAGGCAAATGCCATGTTAACATTCATTTCAAGAGGTCTAGAATACAACAGCAAGAAAGTGATGCTGAGGCTTTATAAGGCACTGGTGAGGCTTCACTTTGAGTATTGTGAACACTTTTGAGCCCCTCATCTTAGAAAAGATGTGCTGGCATTGGAAAGGATCCAGAGGAGGTTCACAAGAATGATTCCAGGGATAAAAGGGTTATCATACAAGGAACGTTTGATGGCTCTGTGTCTGTACTCGCTGGAACTTAGAAGGATGTAGGGGATCTAATTGAAACCTTTTGAATGTTGAAAGGCCTAGACAGAGTAGATGTAGAAAGAATGTTTCCCATGGTGGAGAGACCAGGACAGGAGGGCAGTACTTCAGGATAAAGGGCGCCCTTTCAAAACAGAGATGCAGAGAAATTTCTTTATCCCAAGGGTGGTGAATTTGTGGAATTTGTTGCCACATGCAGCTGTGGAGGTCAGATCGTTGTGTGTATTTAAGGCAGAGATTGATAAGTTCTTGAATGGACATGGTATCAAAGGTTGTGGGGAGAAGGCTGGGAACTGGAGTTGAGGAGGAGGAAAAAAAATGGATCAACCATGATTGAATGGTGGAGCAGACTCGAAAGGCCAGATGGCCTAATTCTGCTTCTATGTCTTATGGCCCTATATGTGACACTCTGTCAAAGGCCTTCTGAAAATCCAAGTACACAACATCCACTGATTATCTTTTGTCTATCCTGTTTGTTATTTCTTCAAAGAACTCCAACAGATTTCTTAGACATGATTTTCCCTTAAGGAAACCATGCTGACTTCAGCCAATTTTATCATGTACCTCCAAGTACCCCAAAACCTCATTCTTAACGATTGACTCCAACATCTTTCCAACCACTGAGGTCCAAACTAACTGGCCTATAACTTCCCTTCTTCTGCCTCTCTCCATTCTTGAAGAGAGGAGTGACATTTACATCTTTATAGTCCTCTGTAACCATGCCAGAATCTATTGATTCTGGAAAGATCATTACTAATGCCTCCAAAATCTTTTTAGCTACCTCTTTCAGAACCCTAGAAGGATAAATTCACTTACTACTGCCCCCACCACTCTTGAATTTCTAGCAGACTGCTAGTGTCTTCTACAGTGATGTAAAATACTTACTCATCTCATCTGCCGTTTCCTTGTCCCCCATTACTACCTCTCCAATGTCATTTTCCAGTGCTCCAATATCTACTCTTGCATCTCGTTTACACTTTATATATCAGTAGAAATTTGGTATCCTCTTTAGTATTATTGACGAACTTACCTTCATATTCTATCTTTTCCTTCTTTATGCCTTTCACTATTCTCTAATTTCCCACTAATTTTTGCTCTATTATATGCCCGCTCTTTGGTTTTTATGTTGGCTTTAATTTCTCTTATCAGCCACAGTTGATGCATCCTGCATTTAGCATACTTCATTTTTGATGTAACTATCCTGTGCCTCATGAGTTGCTCCCAGAAACTCCAGTCATTGCTGCTCTGCCATCATCCCTGCTAGTGTTCCCTTCAATCCAATTTTAGCCAGTTCCTCTCTCATGCCTCTAAGTTCCATTTACTCCACTGTAGTCTGATACATTTGACTTAAGCTTCTCCTTTTCAAATTGTGGGGTGACTTATTGTGATCACTCACCCTAAGGGTTCATTTACCTTAAGCTCTCTAATCAATTCTGATTCACTGTACAACACCCAATTCAGAATGGCTGATTTCCTCGTGGGCTCGACCATGATCTGCTCCAAAGACCATCTCATAGGCCTTCTACTAGCTCCTGCTCTTGGGATCCAGCACCAATCTGAATTTCCCTCTCTATCTTCATATTGAAATGCCCCAGGACTATCATAACATTTCCCTTTTGACGTTCATCTTCAAGCTTCTGTTGTAATTTGTAGACCATATCTTTGCTACTGTTTGAAGGTGTGTATATAACTTCATTAAGGATATTTTACCCCAACAGTTTCTTAGTCCTACCCACAATGATTCAACAGCTTCCAATTCTATATCACCTCTTTCTATTGATTTGATTTAATTTAAAAAAAAACAGATCCAACCCAACCCTCTGCCTACTTGCCTGCACTTTCAATACGAAGTACCTCCATGGTCATTAAGCTCCCAGCTATAATCTTCTTTCAATTCAGTGAGGCCCACACCATCATACATGCCAGTTTGTAAAAGTGCTACAGGTTCATCTACCTTATTACTTATACTGCATGTATTCAAATATTAACACGTTCAGTCCTGTGTACATCACCCTTTTTAATTTTGTCCCCCTTTTACATTGCAACCCATCCTATTGACTGCAATTTTGCCCTTTCACCAGCTTCTCCTTGCTAGCATTCTCACTACACACAGCCTCTGTTTGTCAACAAACTGCCCCATTCTCAGCCCTATCACTCCAGTTCCCGTCCCCCTGGTAAATAAGTTCAAACCCTTCTGAACAGCTCTAGCAAAACTACCTGCAAGAATATTGGTCTCCTTTGAGTTTAGTAATCCATCCCTCATGCTTTTTTCAATGCTTGGTTTTCAGAAAAAATAGGTCTTTAAGTAACAAATTGAAACCATGACAAACATAAAAGAATTTTTTTTACATTGATGCAATGCCTCTAAAGGATGATGAACATAGGTCAAAACTGAATTATGTATGGAAGAAACGTATCTTTTCTAATATTTTGTCATTGTGTTGATCGAGCCCAAATTAAAGCAATGTTGAAGAAGCCACTAGGAGTTGATTGATTCAAAACAGTGCATGTGATTAGATTACTCAGCACTGAGTACACTTTCCTGTATCTGTCAAACATAGCAAACAAGTCATAAATTTATCACAAAAGAAGAAGAAGTGTTTTAGGAAAAAAACACATCAGATTTGTTTGATATTCAGGGGGGGGAAAACCCACTAGATTTACTACACTGAGATTAGTTTTTTTGCAGGCATTCACTGTAGAAAAGAGATATACAATAGAATCAATGAAGATCAAATATAAAGACTGAAAAAAGAAGACAAACTGTGCAAGTAAGTAAATAAATAAATAGTTTAATTGATCAATCAATCAATCAATCAATGGACGAGTTGTGAGCTCAATAACGTTTACGGAATCCATTCAGAGTTAAGATGAGTAAAGTTATCCACGCTGGTTCTGAAGCCTGATTGCTGAAGGGTAATAACTGATCCTGAACCTGGTGGTGTGTGACCTAAGGCTCCTCTTCCCCCTTGCTGATGGCAGCAGCAGGGATTGTGCATGGCGGTGTTCTTGATGATGGATGTTGCGTTCTTGTGGCAGCACTCATTGTGAATGTACTCAGTGGAAAACCATTCAGTTGCTGTTGGCTAAAAATGGCATTTGCCTTGCAAGTTATTTGCCTTCAAATGTTCATCGAAGCACTTTATAAATGTATAGAGGATTTCTGGCTCTTCTACCCTTTATGGGAGTGGTTTTTAGAGACCATCAACATTTTAGGTGATTCTTTTTCTTTCTTAACTACCCGCTGATCCCTCCACCAATTAACTAAAATCTGGGACTCTTAAGTTATAAAATTCACTGCTGAGGAGAATATATCCTATCTGTTTATCCTGCTCAGAGCCCTTACAATGTTTTACATCTTAATTAGATCTCTTCCCAATCTTCTCTGTTATGAAGAAAATAACCCTACCCTGGTAAATCTATTATTCTGTAACCTTAGCAACTTTCTTACAAATCTTTTCTGCTGCCTCTGCATTGAAATTGCATCTTCTCTGTGTTGCAATAACCATATAACAATTACAGCACGGAAACAGGCCATCTCGGCCCTTCTAGTCCGTGCCGGACACTTACTCTCAATGATCAGAAATGTTTCCAGTACTCGAGTTGAGACCGAGCTAGGGTTTTTATACTACTCCAGCGTGAACTTTCCCCTCTAATGTGTGGTTAAAACATCCAATCTGTGAGTTTCATATAAAAGGGGAGAAGTGGTCGTGGCGGATACATTCAGTAGAGAACATCTGTCATATATCTATAGTTTTACACATGAGAAAGAAATTAAAGCAAATCACTTCTTGTTGAAGAACCCCAGTGGCAACAATTTAATTATGTTACAGCTGATCATCTGGTTTAGGAGCAGCTGTGTTTAATCATTCATCTAGGCTGGTCCAGGATCAAGGCAGAAGTACCTGAATCTCTCCACCTCACTGAATGAACTGTCCAAGGGGATTTTGTAAACAAGGGACAGCAACTTGTGGTACCAGCTGTATTGCATGAGGAATTAACATCAACGGCTCATTCCGCATGTATTGGTTAAAAAAATTGTGTCTATAGAGTTTGCAACAACCACCATTTGTCCAAGATTTTCACAGTAATGCTTTACAAGATGTGGTAGTTTTCTCTTCAGTTTCCTAGATTTCTGGGACACAAAGTTTTCTTCGTTTTGGTGATTCTCACTGACCAAAATTACTGCTTCCTGTTAGTTCTGTGTCACTCCTGTGGTAATTGTCAAATTAGCAGTGTCAATTCATTTACCACTGGAAATGGCTGGAATGTGTTCTAGTAATGCCAGGTGGTATATGACTTACGTACTGAGGGTTTGGCAAGAAATGGAGATTGCATAACAACATTTTTGCACAACTGGAATCCTGTAGCAAATCCAAGAATCCATTAATGTCATGAAAAGATTCTTTGCAAGCCCAGTCGGCAGGAGCCTCTGGCTTTATTAGATTGAAATATGGCGTTGAATGAAAGTGGAGGTACCAGTCTTGACCAGTCTAAACCTCCTAGAATGCAGGCCATTATTCTTTGTACCTTTGATATTTGATCACAGAAGACAATAGGGTGTTTGCTGACATGAAATGATGCCAGCAGTATTATTCCACCAGGTGTGTTTGAGTACTTTAACCACAACCACATGATAGCAAAGTTTAGATGAAAGAACCTAACTGAGATAATTGAACCATTGGAACATGTACACCTGGTGGAGTATAGAAATTGTGATGTGAAGTCAGAAACACCTTGCATTCTAGGAATTGCTAAGAGTTTATTAATGCTGGTGATCTGTCCAGAAACCACATTCTGAGACTGAGGCCACTTCTTAAGTACAGGCTGGAGCACCAACTAATCTGTCACCATCTTCCAAAGCAATAAATATCAACTCCTAAACACAAGAGATCCTGCAGGTGCTGGAAATCTTGAGTAACACACACACAAAATGTTGGAGGAATTACCTCTGCAAGTGTGATGTGTGCTACATCTACCCCGACATCTCATCCCTCACCACCATTCAGGGTCAAGTCTTTTCAAGTGAGATGCCTCTTCACCCATGAGTCTGCTAGGGTCATCTATTCGATCCAGTTCTTCCAGAGTGGCTTCTTCTACATACAGGAGACCCAACAGAGATTAAGGGACCACTTCATTGAGCCTTTTCGCTCCATCTGGCAGAAGCTACCCATTTCAATTTCACTTGCCATTCCCATTCCTACGTGCCTGTCCAATGCCTCTTTTACTGTCAAGGTAACCTCTAATCGGATAGTATGAGCATCAATTAATCTATTTTTCAGTAATTACTCCCCTCTCCCATCTTCTCTCTTTTTCCATTCCCTGATTTGGTTGTACTCTCACCCCTTCTCTTCTCCTCACCTGTCCATTCCCTCCCTCCGGATCTCCTCCTCCTTCCTTTTCCCTCACCCATTAGATTCCTTTTACTTTAGCCATTTACCTCTTCCACCCAGCTTCTCACTTCTCCATTCTTCCACCCAACAACCTTCCTTCTCACCTGATCTGACTTATATCTACCAACTGCAAGCTACAAGCTGCAGAGGGTCATAAATTTAGTTGGCTCCATCTTGGGTACTAGCCTACAAAGTACCCAGGACATCTTCGAGGAGCAGTGTCTCAGAAAGAAAGTGTCCATTATTAAAGAAGAGATTCGGGATGCATGCTCTTTTCTCACTGTTGCCATCGGGGAGGAGGTACAGAAGCCTGAAGGCACACACTCAGTGATTCAGGAACAGCTTCTTCCCCTCTGCCATCTGATTCCTAAATGGACATTGAACCCATGAACAATACCTCACTTTTTAAATATATATTATTTCTGCTTTTGAACAATTTTAAATTTATTCAATATACATATATTATAATTGATTTACTGATTTTTTTTCCTTCTATATTATGTATTGCATTGAACTGCTGCTGCTAACTTAACAAATTTCATGACAGATGCATGATTCTGATTCTGAATTTGTACTCCCGCCTCCCACACCTTCTCATTCTGGCTTCTGCCCCTGCCTTTCCAGCCCTGACAAAGGATCTCAGCCTGAGTGTTTATTTATTCCCCTCCATAGATACTACCTGACTTGCTGAGTTCCTTCAGCATTTTGTGAATGTACCTCTTGACAGTTGCAGACTTGAAAGATATTATCAATTTCTATCTTGTATGTATGTTTCAATAGTACTGTTTGTAAGATGATATTTTATTTTAGTTTAACTTCAAAATTTTTCTACATGTTCTTTTAAGCAGTAGAATTTTCTTTGTGTGGAAAGACGTGATATAGCTCACAAGGTTGAAGTGCCTGCATGCTGTTTGTCCCAGTACATGTGACTCAGATTCCTTAAGGTTGTTATAACTAGGGGTGGTAATGGGGATAAGCTCCTACTACCTATTAAATGCTCCCCGTGGCGTTCACCTCAAATAGCCTCTGACAACCGTGTCCAGCTCCTGGCCTTCACATGTGGCTTAGCTACTAAGCCCAGCAAAACAGATTCTATTGACAGGAGGAGCAAAGGCCTTAAAGTCAATCACTTTGGGCAGCTGGAACTTGTCAGCCATGGTTGGCAGCTGATCTAGGAGAAGGAAAACTCTGGTCTCAAGCCTCCACTGCCTTGCAGCTATACCCACTCACGGGGAGTGCTTCAAGAATAAACCCGCCAGGGAAAAGTCTAGAGCTGGAGTCCCTAAGGCAGTCCAACATTAAGTTCAACACTGACTGGCAACTCCTGCAATACTGTTAGTGCCAAGCTCTATCGGTCTCCGCCGTTCCTTTGGGTTCATCAGATGTGTGGAGATGGTGAGCTTGCTACATGGGCAACAGCTTTCTCGCTATACCTAGTCAGCCAGGCCACAACATTCATGGTCGATTCTGACCAACGGAAGCCTCCTGACTCACATTTTCTGCCTGTTCCTTCTCTGTTTACTGATGGGGCTGCAGACATGCTTCTCCTCCCCTATACTTCCTGTAAGTCCACCAGTTTAATTCAATTGCTTAATAAAATGTACGTACTCTTCTTGATATTGTGTGTCTGGAACCACTATATAAAGAAGTAGTAATGCCATTTCATCAATTGCAGGATTAAAATGAATAAATGGCTTCATATAGTGGCTCAACTCCCACTCTCGCAAAAAGTTACCTTTTTGTCATACAAAAATACAGAATGTAAACTCCTGTGCCCTGCATCCTTTGTGTAACTTTTGTTGTTTGCATGTGCTGGAGTCCATTGGAAATCTGATCAGAATTTTGTTAAATGTGTGTGACCTGGAAATAATATCATGCAGTCCCGTTTCTTTCAACACAACACAATTAAAAAGACACTTTAGATGGATTAAAGTTTAGTGGATGACTATTTCTGACTCATTTTTGTGTCAGTCTGGAAATTCAGTCGGCAGTGATAAGATTTTGGTGGCAAGTCAAGAGATGCCTACATAACCCTACCAACGACAACTATGCTTTCCTGGTACAATCCTAAGCTGTGTCTGCGGTAAGATAAATCCAATACTTGTCATCCAAACTTTATCTTTCCCCTTTGTGTCTCCACTGTACATCCACAGAATTCACCCCCAAACCGGTCGTCAGCTCAAATCCTAACTCCAATTAACTGATAAGGATTTCTTCTCCAATTTTGTTGAAATCCCGATTTTTTTCACATCATCATCTCGGTGCTACCAAAAATATAATGAATGCTTCTCTTTAGATTGTTTTTTTTAAAACTTTAAACAGGACTGCTCCCATTTTTCTCGCAGGCTCAGACGCTATTTCACTTTTGACCTCTTTGTCAGACACTCAGGTTTATAGTAGTAAGGTTGAAATACTAAGAATCTTAGTTCATAGTGTACATATTAGAAATGTAAGGTCTGATAAAGAATCTCAGTGCAAACCATTGACTATTCATTTGCTTCCACTGATACGGCCTGACATGTGGAGCTTCTCCAGGATTCAGTGTGTCACTTCTTCTTTGAAAGTTGTTTGGGGGAACACACTTTGCAAAGTTTCTCCAGCCATTATAAACTTTACTTAACATATTTCTAGCTTTTATGAGGAACTATTATTTATTCTAGTCTAAAGTAATCTAACTTGAACTCTGTTTTTCTCTCACTATTCATAAAGCAGATCTTCTGAGTGTTTTGAATATATTATACTTCTATTTTATCACTTTTATTCTTGTCTGCATTTAGTGGTTCAGGGTCCAGGTTGTGAGATTTTTTCAGCAAGAGGTTCCCAAACAGCTAATCACAGTGAACCTGTCAGGGTCTAATCTAGAAATAGGTTAGATTATTGCTTGCTACATGTAATAGCTTCATTTATTTTTGGCAATTCATGGTGTGCTTTGTGGCACCCTGCTGGAAGTGATAGCAGCCAAAATAGTGAGGTGGTTTCTGCTATCATGACAGTGTATATTTCTGCATGACACTGGCAGTGTAGTTGGTATGCCTGGACACTCAGGATGGAGGGAGTGGAAAGAGAACACTGAATTAAGATGGACTTATGAAAAATGGCAGTCATGAAGTTTGAATTTGATGATTCGATTACTTACTTTTTTAATTGAGCAGACACCAGTATCACATCTCAATTAAGAGATGATGTCCGAGTGAGGCATTCAGAAACCTGTCCAGACTGAAATGTGACTAATGGTCAATTGGACAAGCTCTTGGAGGATCTGTAACCCTGTTCAGAAAGGGAAGAGAAAAATTGAAAGGTTGACAAGAAAGTGGGTCCTGCATGGGACCAGGGGTTTAAGTTATGGAGAATAAAAAATCTACCATCACCCTCTTAAATGTTATTATAACCATTGGTTTTGGATGACATTTAGGCATCCAAGTACAGTTCTGAAAATAATGTGCAATAATTACAATGATAGAATACTTGGATAGTTTTAGTATTGTTGCCTCTGGCAAGTTGACTGATAGAAAATGGATATAATCGTGAGGAAAATATCATCTATAAGGCTGTAAATTATTTTCATGTCGCATCGTAATGACCAAGGTTAGTTTCAACATTATGGAAGAAATAACTTTCAATATACTTATGTGGCCATCTGTACTCTAGGATGCAATTAATATTTTGGAATTGGAAATGAACAATATGACTAACATAATCACTAAAATAACCATTTTACCCTTGTGCTTCAGGAGTCTTCGCATAAGAAGGGCAATTGAGAGTTTTTTGGAGTTTTGATGAGTTACTTTGGTTAGGAATTGCTGCATTCCATCTCTGGGCCAAACTTTATAAACTTCAAAATTCCTGGAAGATCAGTTTGGAGTTGGGTGGAGGCTTCGAGCCACAGTCCAAAGTAAGTCAAGAAAAAATAATCAGCTGTTCTTACTCTCTATCTTTGACCTCACGTTTCTCCAGTGTTGCCCAATTGCATCTCTTTTTGAGGGTTGTTGAAGCCCTCAGGAATAATATTGTATGTAGCAATTTCAGGTAGCTACTTATTTTCCACTCTCTCTATGGACCCGGCTATAGTTTCCTTCTGTTTTAACTTGTTTCTGTTTCAATTTGTCTCTAACTGCCAGTTTTAAAAGTAATTGCTACACTGACAACTTCTGTCCACACCCTATCACAGCTATTCCCTTTATTTTCACCACTTCTTTCCTCTCTGCAACTTAAAAAAACCATGAATTCTCACTTCACCATTTCTGAGAAAGAGACCTTGACCTGGAATATTGACTGTTTTATTTCCCTCTGATGTTGTCTGACCTGCTGAGTCCTTCACTATTTTCTATTTTTGTGTAAACGTCACAGTGTTTGATGCTGATACTGCCACAAGACACTGAAAAGAGCGTTCAGTTCCCTATGTTCACATTCTTCAACTTAAGCACCAAGCTTTTAAAGGAAAAAAATGTTAAGGAATAAATACATCACCACCGGTGTTCTGTCATATTAATGGTGATTTCAGATTAATGCAGGTACTTTCCAACTGCAGTGCTACGTGCTAGATATTAATCTTAGGTCGTTGTCAGTGTGAATATGTGCCTAACCATTGGGGAAAAATAGAGAATAAAGACAATTTACTAGAGTGCAATATAATGAACAGATTCTAATTAAATATTTCAACAGATTGTAATTAAATATTACACCAAAAGGTTAAAGAACTTCTATCTGCAATATCATACGTAACATTCAGCTCAATTGTTTTTATTTTATTGAGAGTTTTTTGTTGAAGATTATTGTTTGAATTACATTTTCATGAAAATCTCATTTCTTTTGTACTGAAGTTTGTGGAGTAGGTGCAATTCTCTTGAGAAGGAAGGAAATTAATAAGCAAGATTTTATCCGAGACAAAGAAGAGCTTTTCTGAAATGAAAAGTATTGCATTTTCCTCAAGTAATGTATTCATTGTTTTTGCAAAATGGTAGTAATTCAAGCTACTGTTCCCAAAATAATAGTTAAATTAACACTTGCTTTTAACCAGCTGTCAATGAATGTTAAGTGGTATTGAACAGAATATCACCCTTGGGATACAATGTAATGGGTATATTAATTGACAATAAAATGGTTATCATTTAAGACCTATTCTATTATTCATGACATATTGTAATTTGTAGTTTTGGATTGATGATTTATAATTTACATTGTTACTCGAATATATTGAATAGGAGATAAAATTGAAAAAATCAGAAATTTGGATTAAGATAACAAAATATATTGAAATGTACAGCAATATAGTGGTGATTACAGTGGTAATTTTTAAGTATTAGCCATACCAAAAGCATGAATTGGAAATCCTGTGAAGGTGACTAGCTCGCAATTTATTTATCATGTTTGTATTTCACCAAATAAATATTTATCTGCTATTTACAACTGGAAAATTGAGTTAACACTACCAACTACATATTATTTCAGGAATTACCAAAATTGTGAGGTGCTGAAAATAATACGCAAAATAAAATCATACTATCTCACTTCAATAATGTTTCATTTAATTTCTGCTGAACTGCAGGGAAATCTGGGGAATTTTTTTATTTAATATGGTGATTGAGAGAAATAAGATTATTCTTAAAGAAAGGAAGGCTTACATTAATTCAGTACCTTATCACAGCATCAGGTTGTACCAAAGTGTTATCCAATCAATAAATTCTATCTTGACAGAGACAGAAATGTTACCGCATATTTAGCAACCTCACCCATGAGATTTCCAAATGCTCTCTGTTCAATGAAATATATTCACTTTTATTATACAGGTAAATGTAGTAACTCAGTCCCACAACAAAATATCAATTCATCTTAGTTTTAGTTGTTTTGGGGAAGACTGAGACAATGGTTCCAGCTGTAGAGGGAGGGGAAGGGCAAGCAAAGGAAGAACAATCATCCTTGTTTTTAGGTAATCTGCAGATTGTATTTAAAATAGACGTATTTAGAATACAAAGGTGATAACTTAATGCTTTGACAGGAAGGTCGGAGCATGACCAATGCTTGTAAATGGTTAAACTAACGAGGGTGGAGAAACTAATAGGCTTGGCCATTTCATTTTATCATGTGGTCATTTTAACTGTATCTTCAATCTAGAAATATGAAGATAACATAAAAGCAGTCAGTATGTTTTCAACAGGTACAAATATTGTAATGATTTGCTAATGGAAATAAATCTAATGGAAAGCTATAACATGTTAGCATTTCCAGATCTATGGAAATATATTCTTTGAGAATTTCTGCAGACAGGATTAAGGTCAGCAGATTATATATCCTCTGGATGTGATTTGCTGCTGTTATTTGTTTTCTCAATTTATGTTGCTGCATTGAAGTGATTAACGAAACCACACTTGGGCCAGGATTGACTGACAGTAAGGATGAGCTGGCAGAGAAAACGAGAAAAGGAGGAACTACAAACCAGGCACAAGAATAGCACCCAGTACGATTGCAGGAAAGGCAAAAGAAAAGGCAGAAAGATGCCCACAGATAGTCTGAGATTGTTTAAAAAGTGTAAGCCAATAGAAGCGTGAGAGTGCGTTTGTGATTTGCCACAGGGTTGATAGACCAAATCACCTCTTTCTGTGTCTAAAGAAAATATGAGAAATCTTCATTGCACCTGAAGCAACATCCATGCATTATGTAAGAGAATGTCTAGAAACTGGGCTATCAAATATTGGCCTGAAACAGAAGCCCAAGAGACAAATAAGATCGATTAAACTAATTAATTGATATCCACCTATGTATTCTTGTAAATATTCTAAGTTTCCATAAATGTCTTTTGAAATAATGAATCCTTTATATTCCATGTTGGGATATGAAGGCTAGAAGAGCTGAGTGAGAGTGATTGGGATATGAGGGGCCAGCCATAGGCATGAATGCGGTCCTGAGCTTGGGAAATAATAATTGCACAGTGACATTGTAGGAACTTAGGTAGACTAGTTGCTATCTATTAACATCTGTTTTCTTTCTTAAAAGGCAAACAGCGTTGGTGTAAATTATGAGCTGGGTTTGGTATTATATTGATTGTGAGTGGCAAATGAGATAAATTAATGGATTAGTGAATTGAAAATTTTATAATGAAGAAACAAATACAATTAGTTTATTTCGGCTTAATAGCTTGGAAGAGTATCATGTGGGGTTAATGACAAACAAGTCAAGATCCAATAACTTGCCATACCTCTCTATTTCTGTTAGTAGTAACATTGTAGTTATAATAACAATTATCCAGAGCTAATCGGTTCCACAAGAACCATTGGCATTGGAGCTTCCATTGTGGTTTTATAGGGACAAAAGAGATGAATTCCAGAGGTGCTGTGAGAATGGTTACCCCAACACAAGGTAGTTTGCCAAAAGTGGTGACAAGAAGCCTTAGTGAGAGATAGTCAAGATTGGAAGAAAGAAGGATATTAGAGTTTGGCACTGGTAGTGGTCAACACACCATTAATGACTAAAAATACTAAAAGTAATATGTATGAGCAGATAAATCAATAGCACCAAAAGCCTTACATTGTGTAATAGATTTTCTGTTATTTGATGGTATTGTTTGTTTGATCCAGCAACAAATTGATAGGTTATTTTTTCCCACAAAATACACCTTATTCGTAATGTCCAAAGTTAAAGGTGGCATGCCTTTTTTATAGTTATTGTGACGGCAAATCAAAATATTCCTGTACAATGTGCCAACACCACTTCTCGTCCTACTTGACACACAGTCTGTGAGTGAAACACGCAGTCCAACTATTGTTCTGCCTGAGGTCAGCCAGTGGTGGGACTGAGGTTCAGACTGCACTAGAAAGTTCTTGGTGCTTGTTTATGATCTATGGAGAAGAAGCATTGTGATGAATTATATTGACAGTCTGCTCGGCAACCATCCTACAGGATCCTTTGTCTTCTCCCCAAGTGCCTCCAGAACACTCCGTGCTGACCCGTGTTTGGAGAGCATAAGGTCAAATCTGATTCCTCACAGTAACAGTTTTACAGAGGACAGGAAGTCTAACAAGCTCCACAGAATGGAACAGTCAGGCTCATTCTTTATAATCCCAGGTACCAATAGAAGCTCAGTGCACTTGTGGTCTGCCACAGATCCTATTTAATGCAGAACAGCCTAAAGTCGTATTTCCTTGATCAATTGTCCTGGACATGCCCCAGGTTTGTCTAAACTGTAGCATATGTTCCAGGCTAAGTTACAGTTTGGGTTCCACTGTGTTTAAGGGGAGACCATCACCATTGACACAATCTGTTTCTGCTCTTTGTTGGCATCCTTGGTCTCCCCGAGACCTGGGTGGTACTAGGTACGGTACTGCTTCTGATCTTCCACAGCTGGTGATCACTGGGCAGAATCCATCCCTCACATGTTCTTGGATTTCTGAGTTCCGTCTATTCTGTTCAGACATTTCTGTCTGTAGTGTTTATCTGCTAATCTATAGACAAGTAGAAATTGCTGACCTCTTAGATTTTCTACTCACTTTGATGTTCTCTAAGGGTCACTTGCCTTCTGGAAGTTGTTTGCTGCAATTTCTTTCTCTTCACCACCTACCATTTCCTCACTTGTTCCCCTATGGTCTTCTTCTTCACTGATTCTGTCTTTAGGGAAAAGGCTAAGCACTGATAGTGACACTGAAAGGCTGAGCACTGATAGGGGCTTATCAGTTTGTCAGTATTGGACGCTACTTCATTTCCTTGGGAACATTCTTTGCTGGAACTCACTATGGAAAGAGGAAGTGTCCCTTTTTGTGGAGGATTAGTTTGGTGTAAGTTCAGGAATGTTTGAGCTAGTTCCCTACAGCTTGCAGCACCTAATGTCAATGCATTTTTTGGCGTGAGGGCATTGCTACTTGCAACTTTTCCAGGTGAGCTTACTGCATCAGAATGGCTTTTGCCCTGGTTTACTGCAGTTATTGTACACTTTGAGTTTCTTCTTTGGCTTTTCTTTCAGCTACCCCTATCCCCACCTGGTTCTATCTGCCGATCATCCCATCCCTTATCTGTTTCTATTTATCACCGTTAGCCTATCTCTAATTTCCTTAACTCCTTTCACCATCTGGATCCATCTGCCCATCATGCCAACTTATCTCCTGCCAGGCCTGTCTCACCATTTCTCTCACCTCCTTATCTACAGTACACTCTCAGAAACACTCTCCTGATACAGGCTCTCAACCTGAAATTTCAACTGCCCCTTTACTGCTTGATTCAGTGAGTTCCACAAGCAGTTTGTTTTTGTTCCATATTCCAGCATCTGCAACCTTTTGTATTTCTATGATACAGTCTGAGTCATCCTAAATTAACAATGTAGTCACATTTTCCTCCAAATGTGAAAATATTGAGTGGATAGAAGATGGTCTCATCTCAGTAAATTTCTATGTGAACTTGACTTGGTTCTTGCTCTTCCAGATCCAAAAGAAATTGATGACATTGAGTTTCTTGCTCCCTCAATGTATCTGGGCAATTGCACCAATTCATCCACAATGGGAATGTGGACATTAGATATGCATAGGATGATGATACATTCTTTCTGCATCAGGAAGGTAAATAGTGACTCAATCTTTAGTGATTTCTCCCTTTCTTCTCAGGAAGGTTTTCTGCATCTTCCTATATCACATTACATTTCCAAAGATAATTCCAAAGTGCCCTTTATCCGAGAAGTGCAGTGGGGAGGAGATATCCTTAGATTTTAAAACTACAACAGTCCTGCAGGACATTCTTCACAAAAGAAAAGTACATACAGTCTTCGTGGCTTCCTTCGTCCTCATCTATCAGAGTTACCGTGACAGTATAACTGTTGGAATTGGACTACATGCACACATCATGTTGATCAACTTTATGGTAAACAGCAATTTTTCAGATTCTATCAGGTCCTCTAATACAATTAACTCAGACCGAAGAAACAATGTTTGATGGAGCTTACTTTATAAATGGACCAACTAATAGGTCACATATCAAGTCATCTGTTCAAAATTGAAATTTACTGCTGTAATTGATTTAATAAGTATGTCATTACCTTGGAGAGGGTACAATAATCATTATGTAGATTAGGCTAAACCAGTGCTCAAATAAGGAGGGATTAGTTTTTTAACTGTGTGCTAAAACATCTTGGGAAGCAGAGAGGGAAATATTTCAGTGCATTCATGCCTGGGAACATTCATTCCAGATTTAGGTCGTAGCTGGGCTGCATAGAATGGACTAGATATAGAGAAAATCCATTTATATATCAGGGCAAGTTAACTAAACAGTAAAAAGAGTCACACTTTATTATGAGAAAGCAATAAGGGATGAATTTAAAAATGGAATTGGATATATAATTTAGGAAAATTATGAATGGCAATGGATAGCTGTGCCTATTATCAAACAAAATGAGATAGCTGCCTAAGTCACATTGTATTATATAAATGTACTCATGTACAGGCAACAACCCTGGTATTCTTAAAGATTGCATTCTCAGAAAACCATCTGTATCGTGACCTTCTGTAACCCGAAACCATGTTTCCCGTTGAATTCCATGTTATAAGTGGAGATGCATTCCTACAGGATGTTTTCTCTCAACAGTAATGATGAGGAGAGCAGCTGGTTCACCCTGGGGGGTGCAGTTAAGGGATCATCCTGGAAACTGACAAGGCAATCTCTTAAGTGGCGAGCAGCTGTGTTTGAAGACTCAAGTGCCTGCAGACCATTGTAATATTCTAGCCTCCAATTTACATAGAGACATCCTTAAACGGGCATTTTAAATTGTAAGATAGTTTAGTGATATAACTCACAACAAAGAACAATGCTCATCAGGTTTACAATCTGTACTTAAACTTGCTATCCATGTTTTGGACATCTTCAGGATAATTAATAAGGAAAACCCTTCAGAAGAAAAAGCTACTTGAGAGCAAAGTGAACCATACCAAAAATAATGTTGTTTCTTTCATACTTTGTGTTTATATTTCCCCCTACAAATTCTGGAAAAGTGAATTTTATTCCTTAACTAGGATTTTTAGTAGTGATTTGTGATTTAGTAGTGATCTGTAAGGGTGAGTTTCTGTAATCTGAATGATCTGTAATATATATTTTGCACTTATATTCTAGAAGAGCAAGTTACTCAATTAGGCATTAACCCAGAAATATGCTCATAATTGCCAAAAACATCTTGACAAAAGTATAAGTGATTGTACAACAAGCAGTGGAAATTTTGGGATTCTGAACAAGTTTCTATTGTTTGTAAACCAAACAGAGCAAATGTTGTTTTGGGACAAGCAAGGAATTAAACTCTTCAGATACCTGAATGCTGTGTCAGACCTAATAAATATGGATGTGTTTTGGATTTATGCTTGGCATGAAGTCAATAGTTGAGCATGACAAAATAAAACCAGTCACATTCAGGAGTGGAATGGAAATAAATTTCTTTGCTTATGGGTTTGTAAATATTTATAATTCTCCACCCAGGAAGGCTATGAAAGCTCAGTTACTGATGATATTTTAGACAAATACCAAGAGACATTTAGCTTTGAAGGAATCAAAGGACATGAGGTCATTATATGAAAGTTGCATGACACAAGGGCAGAATGGCCTACTCTTTCTTCCTTTTCTATGTTCTTTTATTATTCATTTTTCAGAATTTCTATATCTCTGCCAAGGTTTTACTGTTGTCCGTGAGGTTTTACTGTTGTCCATGAATTGATGGGCTTGTTAGACTACTTTAGAGTCAACCATCTTGGTGGTCTGCAGTCACACAAAGCTTGGCAGATAAACTCCACAAAGAATCATGAGTAACAGGAGACAGGAAGCTCTGGGTTGTCCTTCCAAATGAAATGAAGTGTTCTGCAAGGCAATCACCCATTCTATATTTTGTGTTCCCATTGTTAAGGAGATTATGTAATAACAACAAATAACATATCTCAGATAAAACCTCAAGACATGGAAGCAGGATTAGGCCATTTGGACCATGAATCTGCTCCACCATTCAATCATGGCTGATTTATTTTCCTGCTCAACCCCGTTCTCCTTCTTTCTCTCCATAATCTTTGACACCCTTACTTACCAAGAACTTAACAACCTCCACTTTAAATATACCCAATAACATGGCCTCCACCACTCTCTGTGGCAGTAAATTTCATAGATTCACCACATTCTGGTTAAAGAAACTCCTCCTAATCTCCACTCTAAAGGGATAGACATCCCTGTATTCTGAGGTTTAACCCTTTGGTCCTAGATTCCCCTGCAATAGGAAACATCCTCACCACATCCACTCTAGCTAGGCCTTTTAATATTCTGTTGGTTTCACCGAGATTTACTCCTCATTCTTCTAAACTCCAGTGAGTATAGGCCTAGAGCCATCAAACGTTCCTTATACATTAACACTTTCATTCCCAGGATCCTCCTCTGGACCCTCTCCAATGCTAGCACATCTTTTCATAGATAAGGGGCTCTATAAAGTTCCCAATGGGTTGTTACAGAAAATAAGATTGCTCCTCCTATAGGGTACAGGATCATTTCTGCTCGAGCAGATGATTTATTTGTTCTTTCTGCCAACCAACCATTGTAACTGCCATAGTAAGATTTCGGGAATTAGCTCACTGTTTAGAAAATAGTCTACAAATCGATTCCTTCTATCAGAGTGCACAGCCATATACTTCCCCATACTTAATTCCATCTTCTTTGCCTGTTCTAATCTACGTAAGTCCTTCTGTAGACTCCCTGCTTCCTCAATGCAACCTGCCCCTCCACCTGACTTTGTATCATTCACAAATTTGACCACAAACCCATTAATTCCATCATTCAGATCATTGACATATGGTATAACAAGAAAAGAAGTAGTCCAATGCCAACACATGTGGAACACTAGTCACAAGCAGCCAAACAGAAAGGCCCCCCTTTATTACCACTCTTTGCTTCCTGCCGATCAGACAATGCTCTATCCATGCTAGTTTCTTTGATTTCAATATCTGGTCTCTTATCCAGTTTAGCAGCCTTAAGTGCAGACTTCTGAAAATCAAAGTAAGCACCATCCAGTGACTCTCCTTTGTCTGTTCTGCTTATTTTTTCATCGAAGACTTCTATCAAATCTGGCAGGCAAGATTTCCCCTTAGAGAAATCATGCCCACATTGTCAAGTTCACTGATGACATGCCAGTGGTGGGGCTCATTCCCAACAGTGTTAAGTTGGCCTGCAGAGAGATGGTGGAAGAGTTCAAGGCCTGGTGACAGGCAAATATCCTCATCCTTAATGTCAACAAGACAAAGGAGATGGTTACTAACTTCAGGAGAACTCGCACCACCGTTAAATCGGTGGCACAGCAGATGAAACTGCAGGCAATTTCAAACCTCTGGGTGTGCTCAAAACACACAACCTCTCATGGTCCCAGAACACACCCTACACAAATCAGGAAGCTTACTGACAAATATACTTCTGAGTAGGCTGAGGGGAGCTGGACTTTGCACATCCATACTCAGGTCATTGCACAGTACAGAGCATCCTCACAAGCTGCATCACTGCCTGGTACTGAAACTGCACTGCGGTGGGCAGGAAAGCTCTACAACAGGTAGTCAGAATTTCTCAGCACATCTCTGGCACAAGCCTACCTGCCTTCAAAGATGTATATACAGAAAGGTGACGGGAAAGGGCCAGAAGCATCATAAAGGATCCCACTCACCCTGCTTATGGACTGTTTGTCCCATTCCCGTCAAGGTGGAGGCCACATCGCACCTACGTCAAGACCACCAGACTCAGAACGGTTACTTTCCTCAAGCGGGAAGGCTGATCAACACCACTACCCACTAGCTGCTTAACTACTTTATTATTTCCCATCTATCACTACCTAGCTTCACTTCTGGGACATACAATCAATCTATGTATATATGTTATCTTATATGTTTATATTTATGGTGTGTTTTTTAATTATCATTATTGCGTTCTTTATCTTTTGTGTGTGTGTGTTTTTGTTGTAATACATCAGATCCGGAGCAGCGATCACTTCATTCTCCTTACGCTCTTGTGTAACTCCAGCCTATTTTATCATGTGGCTCCAAGAACCACAAAACTTCATCTTAATAATGGACTCCAACATCCTATCAATCACTGAAGTCAGGCTAACTGGCCTATACTTTCTCAGTTTTTTGCCTCATTCTCTTAAAGAGAGGAGTGACATTTGTGATTTTCGAGTGCTGCGCAACCATTCCTGACTCTAGTGATTCTTGAAGGATCATGACGAATATCTCCTTAATCTCAAACAAACAAAATGGAATCATTGCTTTGCTTGCAGAGAATGTTTGAGACACTGGTTGGTAGGAAAGAAGGAAATAAAAAAGGCCGATGTGGGGTTTCACCTGACTGTACGGGAAGGGGTGATGTAATTGGTTGAGACTGAACCTGGAATGGTTAAGAAGAGGGAAGATGTGTCTGATGGTGGCATCATATTGGACATGTTGGAAATATGTAGGTAGAAAGACAAAGGAAAAGTAAACTCCTGCTTCCCTGTACCATTTTGATTCTGCCCTTCTCCAATGCTCATAATTGTTCCCCTTATGATGTCCATGAAGCGCTATTTACTTCTGGGCCTTTGAATCCATTCTCTCCTTTCTGCCTGGCCTGCTGCTTGGTGCCATTAGTGTCACTAGCCATCTTTTTGTGTTGGAATATACAAATATTTTAACCTGGCTCTGAGGTTAAATATAGAGGAAAGGCCTATTCTTCCTAGGTTTTTGAAGTGTAAAACAGCATCTGGAACCTTGCTACCCCTGTTCTAAGTTGCAATCAGGGCCTAAAGATGTTTTTTTTTATTCCTGGGGGTGAGTGGAGAGAAGGGCAGTGGTTTGAGTGAGGCTGTAGGATTGGAGTGGAGGGTAGTGAAAGTTAATGGAAATAGTTGATGCCTACACTCCACCACTACATCCCCCTCCCATGTTAATGGCTGAACAAGGCTGGTCAGGGAACACTGATATGCTCTTCAAAGGGGTTCAGCATAATTTGATAAGGATCTATCTTCATCCTCCTTATGGGTACATTCTGTGCATGCTGTTTGGAAGCATGACAGATTGTTTGTCACCCTTCAACTAAGATGTCAAAAGCCATTTGCTCATGGCACAATGCCAGAAGTAAACGGTCAAATAATAGATCAAGTGTGCTTGTTTTTCTATCTGCTTCTCTTACACAACTATCTAGGTCTTTCACCATTGTTACTAATGCTATGTTTAATTGAGTTCATTATAATTTTAAATTTTTAGAAGCTAATTTATGATACTGAGGTTATTTATGTTTGCTGTGTTTCATTTCCTGTGCTACTACTTCCTTGATTATTGAATGTGATAACTCTGTATTTATGGTGTTCATTTTGACTATAACATAAATGTTCAAAGTAAGTTCAAAGCAAATTTATTATCAAAGTAACTACACGACCCCACATCCTGCCTTGAAATCCTTTTCCTTCCAGGCATTCACAGTGGAACAAAGTACAATAGAATCACCGAAAAACTACATACAAAGATTGATGACCAACCAATATGTGAAAGAAGGTAAACTGCAATGTTAAAGAAACAAAAGTAATAATAAATATATGAGAAATTAAATAATATTAAGAACATGAGTTGTGGCATCCATGAAAGTGAGGTTGTGGGATAGGTAACATATACAAAATGCTGGAGGAGCTCAGCAGGTCAGACAGCATCTATGGAATGGAATAAACAGTCAAGGTTTAGGGCAGATGCCCCTCATTAGGACCATAGGTTGTGGAATCAGTTCAATGTCGAGTGAAGTTATCCACACTGATTGGGAGTGGATTGATATCCATAATCAGGGAGCCTGATTGTTGAAAGGTAATAATCATTTGCTGTTGTGGGACTTAAGGCTCCTTTACCTCCATCCCAGTGGCAGCAGTGGGAAGAGAGCATGGCCTGGATGGGGGTAGTCTTTGATGATGGGTGCTGCTTTCTTGTGGCAGCGTTCTTTGCAGATGTGCTCAGTGGTGGGGAGAGCTTTACCTGTGATGGTCTGGACTGTGATATTGAAGCAACACAAGGGTCTCAGCTCAGCTCAAAACATCAACTGTACTTTTTTCCATAGATGCTGCCTGGCCTGCTGAGTTCCTCCAGCATTTTGTGTGTGTTGCTTGGATTCTTGGCAACTGCAGATTTTCTCTTGTCCGTGATATTGAATTAGTCTAGTGCTCACAACCTATGGAGGATTGATCACGGTACCTTAAAGACTTGTTTTTCTGAATGTAATGGAAAAGTAATTCAACTATCTCAATAACCCAATATATAAAATACAATTAAGTTCAACTCTTGAAATGCCAAGCAGCATCTGAAATATATGGAAGTAATCATTCAATGTTTTGAATCCACTTTTATATAACACCAACTCTAAAGTAGTTAAACATTCCCGAGCTATTCATAGGAGAATTATCAAATATATTTGTCACAGAGCTACTGTATATAAGAGTGTATTAGAGAAAGGACTCAAAGCTTCATCAAAGGAATTGCTTCAAAAAATAATCTGTATTGGGTAAGTGTACTGTAATGAAAAAGTGTACTACTTTGAATAAGTATACGTAATGAACAAGTGTACGATATTGGATAAGTACTGCTTTGGACAAATTTACAGGGATTTCTAAACAATGGATGGAAACTTTTAAGTTAAGATATTGCTTAATTGGAAGATAATGCTGGTTAGTGAGCACATACTTGATGTGTGATGAGTTTGGTACAACAGAACAGTGGCATTATGACTGACCTTAAGTTTATGGAGGGTGGACTGTGGGAAACTGACCAAGTTTGCATTGGAATAATCACAGCTAAAATAACAAAGTTATGGTGTAGATGAGGTTTCAGTGATAGGTGGAAAGAGTTGTTGTCATTATAGGGATATAGGAATACCCTAAGAAATAGATGAATCTTTCAATATTCTATGAGATTCATTAAAGACTGATTATAACATCTTCCTATTTAAATACAGAGCTAAGTAAAATAGGATAGCAAATAGAATCAAACTATCCTCGCAATTTTAAACTTCACAAGTTCTGTCTGCCATTTTGTTTCCAGACTTAAATTATATTTGCTTCCCGAAACCCCATGTGATGGAAAAAATCTACACTCAGTATGTGTGCATGTGGAAAGAAGATAAATACTATTTTACTTCTGATTAAATGAAGGATAAAACATTGCAAATGCAGTTGTACATCCATATGCATATCATTCTACAGAAGTGGAGTAGAGAGCATCCTAACAAGCTGCATCATTGCCTGGTACTGCAGCAGAGAGAAAGGCTCAACAACGAGTAGTCAAAGCTGCCCAATGCAACATTGGCATCAACCTACCTACCATCAAGGACATATATACAGAAAGGTGCCAGAAAAGAGCCAGTAGCATCATAAAGGATCCCACTCACCTGCTTATGGACTGTTTGCCCCACTCCCATCAGGATGGAGGCAAATAGCATCCATGCCAGGACCACCAAATTCAAAAGCTGTTACTTTCCCAAGCAGAAAAACTAATCACTTCCTCCATTCAGTAACCCATCACAATAAACCCCCATTCAACACTACTTTATCATTTCCTGTCACTCACTTCACAGAGAAAGTTTAAAGTAAATTTATTGCTCTAGACAGCAATTTTTTTTGAAAGTGCTTCTTTCTCTGGAACTTTTTTTTGGGTATGGTAGACCGCTTGAGGCTGAACACAAGTATAATTTCAGACTACTTGTAACATGGAGAAACGTGTAGAAACAAGAAATTAACTTTTATTGAATATAATGTGTTTAATTGCATAATTATATAATGGTGCAATCGTTCAACTTAACTAAAAATGTTTTGTTGATGATTTTTGTTTGTACTCAGTGTCTGAAGCTTCCCACTTAATTGTCCAACAATAATCAGTATTGATGCATTCCAGTTGCCCTGATGCCATTTCCCAATTACCATAATGTCCTGCTGAAACCCTTCCCCATGCTCATCGCTAACAGGTTTGCAGGGAAGAAATCTAGTTGGGAATGCAGCAAATGTATCTTTATTGACATGTTGCACTTCATGGTTTTTTATGCTTGAAGTATGCTATCACTATATGCATGTAGTTTGGTGCTCTGTAGTTGCTAAGGAAATGTTCAAGAACATCCTTAAATGCCTTCCTTGTAACTTTCTCCGGTCCCACTAGAACTTTGACTTGCTCGTCATTGGTGACCTGTTTGATTTGTGGATCAACAAAAAAATGCCTTCCTTAATCTTTGCCTCTTGTTCTGGGGAACATCTGTCTCAAGTATTGAAAGCCTTCACTGAAATTTTTGTGCCTGGTGACAGCATATTCCATCCTTTCAGTCTTGAACCCAGTGATTCTGCTTATGCTTTTGACAAACCCAAAGCTCTGACCAGGTCATTTAACTTAGACTGAGTTATCAGATGAGGCTCACTCATCCTAATGGATTCAAAATCTGTATCAGTATCCATATTGTTTTCCATTTCTGGCTTGTGCATCATGGCATCTTCATCTGCCTCCTCTGGACTCCAAGTCTCTGATGGCTTCAGTACTGGAAGACGATTGTCATGTATTGTACAGGCTTCATAGCTGAAGGGAATTTGGGGTTTTCAATGGATTTCTTGTTTTTAACGGAGAAACCAGACATACTACTCAGACAGAAGTAGCAGTCTGTCTCATGGCTCTTCTGCACCCACCTTATCATTGGGACAGTGAATTACATTAACTTCTGAGTACCACTCAGCCAAGTTCTAAGATCGACAGTGCATGTTGTGCTGTGAGGAGATTAGGCTTTGTCTTGGTCACCAATTTTACCCCCAACTCATAGGCTTTCTTAATATGAGGAGTTATGCTCTTTGAGATTTAAATGTATATTCAATCACAAATATAGCAGAGAGAATCACAGCTGTTGCAGCATTGGCAAGACATTTTGCTATCACAAATACTCCTGAAAATACAGCTACTTTACTATAATGAGTTATACACAATTTGCTATGCAGATAGACCATCAATGTGATGACAAACTGCTACACACGTGAACACAATGCATAGAATGGTGTGTGTGAGTTGCTTTTATAGCCTGGCTAAAACCTGTCCCACCATGCAGCATCCACCCTGCCTAAGCATACCCAGGTATTCCTGGACAAGATAGAAAACTTTTTAGCTTACATTGTGGGCAATATTTTAATTTATGTGACTAATGAATTGAAATAACTAATATAGGTGATTTCAAAAACATGGTGAGTAGATAGGGAAGTTTCATGATAATTTTCACAGTCAGCATTAGATACATCCAAGAGTATACAGGAAGCAAAATTTTTGTTGTCCAGTGTTATCAAACTATATGCCACCATGTACAACCTTGAGATTCTTTTTCTTGTGGGCATGCACAGTAAATCCAAGAAATACAATAGAATCGATGAAAGACCACACAACAGGATAGGCAAACAACCAATGCGCAAAATTCAATAAACTGTGCAAATACGTACAAAAGAAAAAATAAATTTAAAAGAAATATGGAGTAAATATTGAGAACAGGAGATGAAGAGATGAGCTGGCATCATCTATGTATATAAGTTAGCTCATGAATTTATATTTGCTATGGTTTTTATTATTAATGTGTCCTTTATCTTATTGTATTCTTTTTTTGTGCTGCATCGGATCTGGAGTAACAATTATTCCATTCTTTTTTACGCTTGTGAACTGGAAATGACATTAAACAATCTTGAGTCTTGAATAGCATTTGAAGATCAGGTCTTGAATGATTGCTTGTAAAAAATAACTCTTTCCAGTTTGAATAAAGAATATCTATTATTCAAACCAAATGTAGCTGTGAACGTCAGGAGCCAATGCTTAGGATGCAGCAGCCCTCCCTCAACATTTTCCAGTGTAAAATCCTCATTTCAGTCGGGGCCAGTTAAATCTGGTTTCACCTGGGTTTATGCAGCTCACATTTTATAAATGAATAAACCCAGCAGTCTGTTTTCTCGTGCTCTGGCCAATTTACAGATTTGCCATACGTGCTACAGTATATCAAGATCTAAGTCCCACTGTAGGCTTGGTTCAATTTTAGATTGCAGTCTAAATTATAATAACAAGGAGCAACAAGTCAAAAGTGAGGTAAAAAATACCTAAATAATTTGAAATGTAGACCCCTGGGATCTAAGAACATAACATAAGAATATAGTAAGTAAAACCAGAAATAGGCCATTTTGACTTTAACGTCTGCTCAGCCATTCAGTAAGTACAAAGCTGGTCTTTTACCTCAGGATTACATTCTTAGAATTACTCTATGTACCTTGATTCTGTTGATGTTCAAAAATCTACTGATCCCTGTCGTAAATATAGACAGCAACCAATCTTCCTCACCCCTTTTGAGTACAGAAGCCCTGTGATTCACTCACCACTTCACAAAGACCTATTTTCTAATTCAGTACTGAATGACTGACCCTTTATTTGAATAATATTTGGCTGATTGAGCTTGAAAACTCAGAGATTAGGAGGTTAATGTTTACTCCACATCACAGCCATGAAGTCAGATTTGAGTGGTGATAATTTCGATATTTGGCAATCAACTGAAGTAATCTATAACAGATAGAGAATTTGTAAGTGCTGAGCATTAGAATAAATCTAACTATCCAGCCTATCATTAATTTTACAAAAGATCAGGGTGCCCATGTGCGGATTTGTTCAAAGAACGTCCAATCTCGTTCATTGATCTTTATGTACAAATCCCCTTCTGAGGTAGCAATGTTGATACTGAAATTGACTAACTAAACATATTCAATCATGACCCCCTGAGAGAAAAAACTATCACCTCATATTTCTCTTCCTTCCCCTATCCTTATGTCTAGGTTAGTGCATAAAAATAAATGACCTTTTAAAAACTTCAATAAATCTTCAGTGAGGTGACTACCATAATGTTTGGATTCATACTAGGAAAAGCAGATCAATTAAGTTACTTAGCCTGTACTAGTTAGTGTGAACATCTGGAAAATATTGTTGTCAAACTGATAAATGCTTAACAAATTTATTACTATGCTCATTGTAACAACATCGTGACAAGTAATGATGTCCTAGGTACCAATTACTTTAACAGAAAAATCCCATTCCAGTTGACTACTATCGAAGTCATGTTTTCTCAGTCATCAGCAAAGTGTTATTGACAGTGTTATCAGCATTCCTTATTCATGTATTATCTGCTCACAGTTGGCCACTTTGAGTTTTTTTCTGGACCGAATGGGTCCAGACCAATTTGGTCAAAACTTGGATCAAGGAGCTCAGTTTCAGAGGTTTGGTAAGAGTGATGTAGTGTTGCATCAAGGAATCGTGGTACCACTAAAATCAAAGGAGATAATGTGCCAATGACTGGAGTCAATCTCTGATAAATAAAAATGATGGTGGTGACTATTGGAGATAATTCATCCCAATCACTGAACATTGTTGCAGGAATTCTTCAGGGCAATGTACTATGCCCAATCACCTTCCTTCCTTTATAAGACTTCCTTTCCTTTATAAGTTCAGAAGTAAACAATTTCACTGATGATCACATAATGATCAACCTGATTCAGTTCCTCACCAAATGAAGCAATCCGTGCCTGCAAGATCCAAACAATATTCTAGCATGGCTTAATTTTGCAGGTAGGTGACATGTGCAGTCCAAACAAAAACAGCAAAAAATATCCATTGCCAACAAGGGAGTTCACTTGAACATTCTTTAGACATTCAATGGTATTAAAATTGCTGATTTGTCCACCGTCAATATTTTTGGAGTCAGCAATACCCAGAAGGAATACTGCATCAGCTACGTAATACTGTGGCTGCAAGCAGAATTCTACTATTCATAGATCTATTTATACAGCACTCTTCATACAAACTCAAAGTGCTTTATAAAGGGCTAAAGAGCAAATATGAAAATAAAAGTCAAAAAGGATGCTAGTTAAGAGCAAGTCTAAATAAATAGGTTTGAGCTGATGTTTAAAACTGTCGATTGAGTCTGCATCCCTTATACTTTTAAACATTGAGTTTCACAGTTTAGGAGCATAGTTCAAAAAAGCTGACCTGCTTTTTTTGGGAAACTGTTTAAATTTAAGAGATCTGTGGAAGAAGACCTGAGAGCTCAAGTAGGATTATACAATGATTATACAATGGTTCTCTGGTCCCAAGTAAGAGAATCGTAATATCAGCTCTAAAAGATACAGGAGTTCAATACAGGGTAGCTAGTATGGGAGTAATATGTTCCCTCATCCTGGTTTTGGTTAACAATCTAGTGGTGACATTCTGAATAAGCTGAACTTTGTCAATAGATTGGTTTGGAGGACCAGTAAAAAAGTGCACTGCAGTAATCTAGGCTATTCAATTTAAGGCACAAATTAGTTTTTCAGCATTGTTACATGACAGAAATGGATATACCTTTGCAATATTTCTTAAGTGTAGAAATGCTGCTTTTGGTAATTTACTTTATGTGGAATTTAACATTCAAATCTGAATCATCGATAGCACCCAGTGTTGTTTCTTCTGTTTTACAAGTTCCCAAGTTTATCCAGAAACTTATCCCTTTTGGCTTTGGGACCATTTCAGTTTTATCTTCATTTAGTTTTAGGAAATAATTGCTCATCCATTTGTTTATTACAGCCAAACCAGAAGTCAGAGAAGATAGAGTGTTATCATTAGGGCAACTGAGAAAGACAATTGTGTGCCATCTGCCTAACTGTGGAAATCAAGTTCATGATCTCTGATAATGTCTCCTAAGGGAAGTTTGTATAAGGAGTAGAGTAGGGGACCAAGAGAGCTTATTTGAGCAAAGCCAAAAGATACATCTTAGAAAATTCATCAAGATAGATGAAAAAAAATTCTCTCTAAGATATACAAGCAAAACCAATTGGGGGCACTTACAGAGAGACCAACCCAGTTCTCAAGGCAATCTAGGAGAAAGCTGTGGTCAATTGGGTCAAAGACAGCACTTAGATCTTGGAGAATTAGAACCCTGTTGGCATCAGTGCTGGGCATAAGACCCTGACAATTTTGTGTTGTGGTTTGCTGTAAAACCTGACTGAAACATTTCTAGAATATTGTTCTCATTCAGAGAGTTGTTGAGGTGGTTGAAAGAGACTTTCACAAGAATATTGCTCGGGGCTGGGGGAAGATTTGACATAGGCCCGTTGTTAGCTAGAACCTCACTGTCAAAGTTTGGCTGTTTAAGTAGGTTTCCAACAGCTGCACTTTTGAAGGCATCTGGGAAAAAACCTCTAGTTTTAAGGGATGTGTTCATAATTTTTCTAACAGAATTAAAAACACTGTTAGAAGAGTACCTTAAAATGTTGTAGGGACAGGGTTGAGAAGCAAATAGATGGCTTACTCTTAGTTAAAATCTTACAGAGTTCTGAAGCAGAAATGTTTGTAAATTTTGATATGGTTGCCATCTTTTTAAGAGATTTGCTGTAGAGGTTACCAGCATCTGTAGTTATGCTCTCCCTAATGGAAGTAATTTTGTTGCAAACTCCTCACATTTTGTGGCAGATGCTTGACTGAGGACACTATTGGTTGGAGCAGCGTTCAACAATCAGTTTATAATTGAGAACAATATTCTTGAATCACCAATATTCTCTGTAATAATTTTGGAAAAATGGGCTCTTCTTGCAGAATGTATAGCAGCATTAAAAGAGGTTAGTTTTTCCTTGAAAATGTTACTGTGGACTTCAAGCTTGTGCTTCCACCATTTTCTCCCAGCTACTCTGCATGTTCTCTTGAGTTAGCGAACTGAATTGTTTAACCATGGAAATGCTTTACAAAAAAAAAATGGTTTCTTTTTAACCCTAAGAAGGGCAGCTGTGTGTAATATAATTGTCAAGTTATTGTTGAAAGAATCAACCATTTCATTTACAGAGCAGTTTAGGTCACGTGGGTCAGATGAACTAGCCAGCTCAGAAAATTTAAGTTGTATTGCAGCATCAAGAAGGTCAGAAAATGGGTATCCTGCGTTGAGTAGCTCACTTTCTGACATCAAAGTCGTTTCACCATCCACGAGGCAGAAGTTGGGAGATTCTGATGGAACAGTCCACACCTATGAATGTGCACAACTTTGGTAACACTCCAGAAGTCAGACAAAGTAACTTGCTTGATTGGTGCCAATGTACACATTAATTCACTCCATCATCTTTATGTAGCATCCATGCCCTCAATTTACCCCCATTCGCCTAGGGTCACCCCGCTGTCACCCAGCCAACAGTGCAATACTTCATTGTAAGTACGGTGTAATGCCCCACCCCTCCAGTACATGCTCACAACACAAATATCAGACAATACACCAAAGGCGAGTAAATAATTGCAACTTTATAGTTATTTCTGAGTGATGGGTTAGTAGAAACAGATAACCTAAAGGCACCAAATCAGTAAGTTTATCAATTTGTGCACATAATATTTTAATACATTGGAGCTCATGCCTCTGGTTCCATCCACAATGATCTTCCAAGCCTTCGGCCACCGTCCGAACCGCAGACATCCAGTATCCTCCGCCCTGGAACCGCTGTCCGCTCCTCACACGTCCGTCCTCCTCGCTCTCCTCCGAAAAAGACCGCAAACTCCCACTCAGCTCACAGATACAAGATAGCATAACAATTTTCCATCGGTTAGTTCCCCCCTTATTAGCAGTCATAACCCAAACATTCCAGACACAGAAACCCATTACAGCATTAAATAACATTACAGAGAAGCCATTTCATTATTACAATACAGAAAAGCCATTTTGTTAGCCTAAGCAGTTAACACTGGTACTGAAGTCCTACAATTACTTCTTAGCTGCGGCATGTATCAGCTATTTAGTGCTCTCAAGTCACCAGGCTAAGCTACTTAGGATACCATCTCCCAAACCTGTGCCACAGTAGGAAGGCCAAGGGCAGCAGATATATGTAAACATCACCACCTACAGGTCACCTTCCAAGTCTGACAGCATTCTTTAATTTACTTATTGAGATACAGCAAAGAATATGCCTTTCCGCCATTCAGCACTCCCACGATTTAATCTTAGTCTAATCACGGGACAATTTACAATGACCAATTAATCTGCCAATTGGTCCGCCTTTGGACTGTGGCAGGAAACCGGAGCACCTGGAGAAAACCCACATGGTCACAGGAAGAACCTACAAAACCCCTACAGGCAGCGACAGGAATTGAACCTTGGTCGCCTGTACTGTAAAGTGTACCATGCTGCAAATATCCTGTTTCGACAAACCCTGTATTTACCTCTGAACTCCACACACAAGACAGAGGAAGTCAATTCAAGTCAAGTCAAGTTTATTGTCATTTTTCAATATAGGAGTCTGCTGCCAAATAAGAAAACATTTCTCTGGACCAGGGTTTAAAGTATGGTAGTGTGGCAACCCATTTCCCAGCGCACTCGAACCGGCTCACAAAGCGGCGCGCGCCAGCATTGAGGCGGGTCCCAAAGAGGGCGCCAAGTCTGCTTCACCAGCAAGGGGAAAAGCCCGCGCGCGGGACAGGACTGTGAATACGCAGCCCCTACAGCATTCCCGCCCAGGGAGGGCGGGATCAGGAAGGCTTTAAAGTGAGGCCGCCAAGTTTGAATAAACCTCTTTGTAACTGCAGCTCACCGACTCCGTGTCATTATTGCAGCGCTGCGTGTAGCGCACCACTACAATTGGTGACCCCGACGGCCCAAACGATATTTGGAACGGAGATGAATGACGCCGCATCTGTTCATGCAGTTTCATTAAAACTGCCAAGCTTCTGGACGCTGCGACCTCACCTCTGGTTCCAGCAAGCAGAAGCCCAATTCCACATTCGGCAGATAACCTCGGATGCCACACATTACTACTACGTGGTGAGCTCCCTCGACCAGGAGACAGCTGCCCAGGTTGAGGTGTTCATACAATCTCCCCCAGTGGACAGCAAATACACAGTATTCAAAGCCCTGCTCACAAGGACTTTCGGACTCTCACGGCGCGAGCGAGATGCCCGCTTACTGCACCTCGATGGTTTGGGGGACAGGCCACCGTCGGCTTTGATGAACGAGATACTGTTCCTGGCCGGAGGTTTGAGCAAGCATTCCTGGAGCAGCTGCCCGAGGATATACGCCTGCTCCTTGTCCAACGTGGATTTCAGCGACCCCCGGAAGGTGGCGTCCCGGGCGGATGTGCTGTGGAAAGCCAAGAAGGGGAGTGGGGCGTCTGTCACACAGATCACCAGGCCACGCTCCCGGCAGCAAACCAGACCAGGCCCAGCCGCAGAGCCCGCTAACCCCAGAGGCAAGGGTGAGGAGACCAACAAACAATGGTGCTTCTACCACCAGTGGTGGGGCGCAGAATCCTGCCACTGTAGCCCGCCCTGCAAGTTCCCGGGAAACGCCAGGGCCAGCCACCGCTGATGGCTACGGCGGCTGGCCATCGGGATAGCCTCCTGTATGTCTGGGACAAGCAGTCGGGACGCCGTTTTTTGGTTGACACTGGAGCTGAGATCAGCGTCTTACCTCCGACAAGTTACGACACCCACAACAGGGCACCAGGTCCCACCCTGAGGGCCGCGAACGGCAGCACAGTAAGGACCTACGGCACCCATACGGCTACAGTTCGGCTCCAGCCAGTTCACATGGGACTTCACACTGGCCGCCGTAGCCCAACTGCTCCTGGGTGCGGATTTTTTGCGAGCTCACAGCCTACTGGTCGACCTGCCCAGGAAGAGACTGGTCCACGCCGAGACTTTTCAAACATTCTCCCTGGGTGAAGCCCAGTTGCCAGCCCCATACCTAGACTCCATCACGCTGTCCGACAATGACTTCACCAGAGTCCTGGCAGATTTCCCATCAGTTCTGGCACTGCAGTTCATGGCAGCCATGCCCAGACACAGCGTACAGCACCACATCCCAACACAAGGACCATCCCTCCACGCCCATGCTCGAAGGCTTCCCCTGGACAAGCTCCGGCTGGCGAAGGAGGAGTTCAAGAGGATGGAGGAATTGGGGATCATACGGCGGTCCGACAGCCCTTGGGCCTCACCCCTGCACATGGTGCCCAAAGTGACAGGGGGCTGGAGACCGTGCGGCGACTACCGCAGGCTGAACGAGGCTACCACACCGGACCGCTACCCTATGCCACACATTCAGGACCTTGCAGCAAACCTGCACTGCGCACAGATCTTCTCCAAGGTAGACTTCGTCCCGGGATACCATCAAATCATGATGCATCCGGACGACGTCCCCGAAACGGCACTCATCACCCTGTTCGGCCTTTTCGAGTTCCTCCACATGCCATTTGGCCTAAAGAATGCCGCACAGACATTCCAGCGGTTAATGGACGCGGTGGGATGCAACCTGGACTTTGCTTTCATCTATCTGGACGACATCCTCATAGCCAGCAGCAGTCATCAGGAGCATCTGTCCCACCTCCGTCAACTCTATGCCCGACTGAATGAATACGGCCTGACAATCAACCTGGCCAAATGCCAGTTCGGGCTCGACTCCATCGACTTCCTGGGCCACAGGATTACTAAAGACGGGGCAACCCCTCTGCCCGCTAAAGTAGACGGTCTGCCATTTCCCCAGACCCAATACAATCAAAGGCCTTCAGGAATTTGTGGGTATGGTGAATTTCTACCACCGCTTCCTCCCTTCAGCTGCCCGAATCATGTGCGCCCTGTTTGCCCTGATGTTGGGTAAGGGCAAGGACATTACCTGGGATGAGGAGTCCACCGCCAGTTTCATTACAACGAAAGAAGCCTTGACAAACGCCATGATGCTACTGCGCCCCAGAACGGACGTCCCTACCACCCTCACAGTGGACGCATCTGACATGGCAGTCGGTGGTGCTGGAACAACTCATCGAGGGTCGCTGGCAACCCCTGGCGTTTTTCAGCAAACACCTACAACCACCCGAGCTCAAATACAGTGCTTTCGACTGGGAACTGTTGGCGCTATACCTGGCAATCCGGCATTTCAGGTACTTCTTAGAAGGTAGGCCCTTCACCGCATTCACAGACCACAAACCACTTACCTTTGCTTTCACGAAAGTATCCGACCCCTGGTCGTCCCGCCAGCAGCGACATCTGTCCTACATCTCCGAGTACATGACGGATGTCCGGCATGTCTCGGAAAAGGACAATGTTGTGGCGGATGCTCTCTCCCACCCTAACATCCAAGCCCTGTCCCAGGGGGTAGACTATGAAACACTGGCGGAGGCGCAGCAGGCAGACGAGGAGATCCCTAGCTACAGGACTGCAGTCTCTGGTTTGCAGCTCCAGGACTTCCCCGTAGGCCCAGGTGAGAGGACCCCACTCTATGACATCACCACTGGCCAACCCCATCCCGTCATCACGGCAGCCTGGCGGCGGCACGCTTTCAACTCCATTCACAACTTAGCACACCCTTCCATCAGGACAACCGTGTGGATGGTAGCCAACAGGTTCATTTGGCACGGACTCCGCAAGCAGGTCAGTGAATGGGCCAAAACGTGCATGCAATGCCAAACAGTCAAGGTGCAGCGGCACACCAAAGCTCTGCCGCAGCAGTTCCACCCCACCCACCGGCGTTTCGACCACATTCATATGGATATCATGGGCCAGTGTCACAAGGAGCGCGGCACCTCCTGACTATCGTGGACCAGTTCACAAGATGGCCAGAGGCGGTCCCGCTCACCGACACCACCTCCGAATATTGGGCCCGGGCATTGATTGCCACCTGGGTATCTCGCTTTGGTGTACCGACCCACATTACCTCTGACAGAGGCGCCCAGTTCACCTCCAGCCTGTGGTCAGCTATGGCCAGCCTTTTGGGGACACAGCTGCACTACACAACAGCCTACCACCCACAGTCTAACGGACTAGTGGAGCGTTTCCACTGTCACCTGAAGTCAGCTCTTGTGGCCCGCCTCACAGGGCCTAACTGGGTGGACGAGCTTCCCTGGGTCCTGCTCGGAATCCGCATGGTGCCCAAAGAGGATCTGCACATCTCGTCGACCAAGTTGGTGTACGGCGCACCCCTGGTCGTTCCAGGAGAGTTCATACCAGCCCCAAGGGGGCAAGAGGAAGAACCCGCAGCAGTCCTGGGCAGACTACACGAGAGGCTTGGTAACCTGGCCCCCATACCCACTTCACAGCATGGGCAGAACCCAACCTGTGTACCCAAAGACCTGCAGAACTGTAAGTTAGTTTTTGTACGATGGGGCAGACATCGGGCACCACTACAGCGGCCCTACAAGGGGTCGTTTACAGTGATCAGAAGCAACGGGTCCACATTCATGCTGGACATTGGGGGGAGAGAGGAGGTTTTCACGGTGGACTGACTCAAACCGGCCCATGTGGACTTGGCGCAGCCGGTCGAGATTCCGGCACCGTGGCGCGGAGGCAGACCTCCCAAACAGAATCCGGCCCAGACTGTGGACATTGGGGGGGTGTATTGCCGGTTCTGGGGGGGGTGGTTTATGTGGCGACCCACTTCCCAGCGCACTCGAACCGGCTCACAAAGTGGCGCGCGCCGGCATTGAGGCTGGACCCAAAGAGGGCGCCAAGCCTGCTTCACCAGCAAGGGGAAAAGCCCATGTGCGGGACGGGACTGTGAATACGTGCCCCCTACAGCATTCCCGCCTGGGGAGGGTGGGATCAGAAAGGCTTTAAAGCGAGGCCGCAAAGTTTGAATAAACCTCTTTTGTAACTGCAGCTCACTGACTCCGTGTCATTATTTCAGCGCTGCGTGTAGCACACCTCTACTGTCGTATACATAACACACAATAACTTAGGAAAGTAAGAATAAAATGAACTACACATAGATAAACAAAGGAAAGTGCAAAAATTAAATATTGTAGTGTACAGTACAAATTATCAGGTGACACTTCGAGTGCAATGTAGCAGAGAGCTCAAAAGCCTTATAGCCTGAGAAAAGAAGCTGTTTTCCATCCTGATCATACCTGTCTTTATGCATCGAGGTCTCCTGCCTGATGGTAAAATGTTAAAGAGGATGCTGGATAGATGGGTGAAATCCTGGATAATACCAAGGGCCCTGTGTATGCAAAGCTATTGATAAATGTCCCCAAAGGGTAGCAGGGAGACCACTATAATGCTCTCGGCTGCTCTCACATTCCTTTGTAGGGATTTCTCGTCAGATGCTCTGTTGCTCCTATACCAGATGGAGATGCAGTTTGTCAGGATGTTCCCAATGGTGCTCTTGTAAAATTCTGTTAAGATGGTGTTGGAGCCTCACTTGCCTCAATCTCCTCAGGAATTTGGGATGCTGCTCTGCCTTCTTATTTAAGGAGGCAATATTGAGCAACCAGGTGAAGCTGTCTGTGACGTGAACTCCCAGGAACTTAGAGCACTGACTCTCTCTATAGAGAAGCCATATATGTGCAGAGGCGATGATTCATCTGCACCTTCCTAAAGCCCACAATCATTTCTTTGGTGTTCCCCACATTCAGACTTAGGCTTTTTGTTCCCTCGTGAGTCCACCAGTTCTCAAGCTAACATTCTCAAAGTTAACAATTTCAAAAAAATAATATTCAATTCCTACTTGTTTCTGGAAGGAAGAACAAGTGCTATTAGGCTACTTCAATGTCTAGTCATAAATAATTGTTAAAGCAATAAAACAGAAAAAAATGAGTATGATATTACATACTATGCAGAAGTAATTTTCCCAAGTTGTGCAGAATTAAATATGCAGTGGTGATTCATCTGTTTTAAGTTTTACTCTGGCTAGTATGGGTCATTCATAATCTCACTAGATGTAATTAGAGCAAAATACAAAGTACGGAATGCAAATGGCATAAATATTAAAGAGGAATCAAAATTGTGGATGATCATGGGCTGGAGGTGGTATGGTGAGGGGCATGGGTGTCGCCAGGAGATGGCTAAACTGTCTAGAAATTCTGGTCATGGTCATGAAATAACAAAAACTAGGCTATTTGTGATGAGATGAGGAGGAATTTCTTTATTCAGAGATTGGTCAATCTTTGATTTTCTCAACTCAACAGAGCTGCCAAGGCTCAGCCATGGAATGCGTTCAAAACAGATTGACAGTGGAAGACTCTCGGTCTGAAACGTTGACGGTTTATTCATTTCTATCAATGCTGTGTGGTTTGCCAGCTTCTGTAGGTGTTCATGTTGATGGTAGATTTTTTTATATTAGCGGTACCAAGAGATAGGGCTGAAAACCAGGGTGAAGGGACTAAGGATGGGATAGATAGCAAAAAAGCAAAGATAGCATGCAATCAGACTGTCAGGAAGGGCTGGCAGATGATAGGACATAAATGTAGCCAGCAGAGTGGATCTCAGAGCATTAGGGATGCAGAATCAAAAAGGGAGCAAATACAGTACTCAGAGTGTTATATCTCAATGCACGGAGAATAAGAAATAAGGTGGATGATCTTGATGCACGATTATAGATTGTCGGATATGATTTTGTGGCCATCACTGATCGTGGCTGAAGGATGGCTGTAGTTGGGAGCTGAATATCGAAGGTTACACATTGTATCGGAGGGATAAGAAGGTCTGCAGAGGGGGTGGTGTGGCTCTGCTGGTAAACGATGCCATCAAATCAGTGGAACGAAGTGACATAGGATTGGAAGATGCTGAATTCTTGTGGGTTGAGTTAAGAAACTAGAAGGGTAAAAGGGCCCTGATGGCAGTTACATACAGGCCTCCCAATAGTAGCTGGGATGTGGACCACAGATTACAATGGGAAATAGAAAAGGCGAGTCAAACGGGCAATGTTATGGTAGTCATGGGATATTTCAACATGCCAGTTGATTGGAAAAGCAGATTGGAAATGGATCCCAAAAGTGTGAGTTTGTTGAATGCCTACAAGATGGCTTTTCAGAGCAGTTTGTCATTGAGCCTACTAGGGGATCAGCTATACCGGATTGGGTGTTATGTAATGAACTGGAGATGGTTAGGGAGCTTAACGTAGAAGTTTTCCATTCCTCTGTCTTCTCACTAATTTTTACTTTGTTGTATGCTCTCTTTTGCTAATAATTAGTTTTGACTCCCCTTGTCTGCCATGATTGTACTATTTTGCCATTTGAGTAATGCTTTGTTTTTCGAATACATCTCTCCTGCACCCTCTTCATTTCCCAGAAACTCAAGCCATTGCTGCTCTGCTATCATCCCTGCCAGCCTCTCCTTCCAACTCACTTTGGCCAACTCCTCTCTCTCACCATTGTAATTTCCTTTACACCACTGAAATACTGCTATGTCATACTTTACTTTCTCCCTATCAAAATCCAAAAATCTGAGATGGAAAAGGACTTGGGAGTCCTTATGCAGAACACTTGCAGTTAGAGTCGGTGATGATGAAGGCAATCAGTTCAAGAGGTCTAGAATACAAGAGCAGGGATGCGATGCTGGGGCTTCGCTGGTGAGGCCTCACCTGGAGCATTATGAACAGTTTTGGGCTCCTCGTCTAAGAAAAGATATGCTGGCATTGGAGAGGGTTCATGGGATGTTCACAAGGATGATTCCAGGAATGAAAAGGTTATCATTCAAGGGATGTTTGATGGCTCTGGGTCTGTACTCTTTGAAATTTAGAAGGATGGAGGGTATGTCATTGCAACCTTTCGCATGTTGAAGACCTAGACAGAGTAGATGTGGAAAGGGTGCTTCCCATGGTGGGAGAGTCTAGGACAAGAGGGCACTGCTTCAGGATAGAGGGTTGTCTATTTAAAACAAAGTTGTGGAGAGATTTCTTTAGCCAGAGGATGGTGAATTTGTTGAACTTACTACCACAGGCCAGGTCATTGGATGTATTTAAGGCAGAGCTTGTTAAGTACTTGATTGGACATGGCATCAAAGGTTACAGGGAGAAGTCTGGGGAGTGGGACTGAGGAGATGAGAAAAATGACCAGCCATGATTGAATGGCAGAGCAGACTCGATGGGTCAAATAGACTAATTCTGCCTCTATGTCTTATGGTTTTATGGAAATGATGTTGGGAGAGAAGTATAACTTAAATGGAAGAGCAGAATTGAGAGGCTAAATGGCTTATTTCTGCTTCTGCTTCTTTCACCCTTATTTTTTTTAATCCAAGACACACACATCATTCTCTTCCAACTGCTGGTAACCAACATTAAAGTTTAACCACAACATCTCTACTAAGTGATTTGATTTCCAACGGACACCGAGTGAGAGCAGGTGAAAAAGTCGAGGTATCCACATTGTTTGAGTAGGGAAGAGACAAAACCAATTATTGTTGAACTCCAATCTCTGTTTAAATATTGAGAACTGTATGTAAGCGTGGCAAGAAATCTACTTGAATCAGAATGAGTTGGCAAAAGAACAAGATCAGAAAGATCAGACAAAATCTGACTTTTTTTTTTCAATAGAAAAACATCATGCAATACAGTTCTGCTTTGACATGCTCTCCTGTCAGAAATTACCATCATTCTGAGAGAGAGAACTATAGCATCAGATTCTGTAAAGGGCTGTAGAGTTAAGAATCAACTAACTAGTGCCCTCAAGTGGTTGAAAATTGCAGGAGGGAAGCAGATGAAGTTTTTGTAGTTAGAGTTTACATATGCATACACTAGAGGTATATGGTGTATTTCATCAAAGTATATAGCAATTTCAAAATATAATTGTGTATTGTTTTTCAGCAAGATCAGCCAGTTACCTAAGACATGCATAAAAGAGTTGAAGGCAATTTTCAAAATTTAGGAAAGTTTCCTCATATCCTGGCCAATGTTGTTCTTTCTAGCTACCTGAAGTTCTTTTTTCTAATTTTGAACAACTACAGGTTTTTTTTTACCAGAAATAAAAATGATTTAATTAATGTTGTAAGGAGATGGATGTTATTTTTGTTCTTACTTGTATTGTTAATATATTTTAGAACATATTTAATTTTGCCAATATCTGTTCCTCATTTGAGAAAAAAAGTCTTATTTGGAATATAGAATATAGAGGAGTTACAAATGTCACTCCACTCTGAGAAGAGAGGGCGGGAAAAGAAATAAAATTATAGGCCCGTTTTTCCTGATTTCCGTGGATGGGAAGATGTTGCAGTCCTTTATTATGGATGAGGTTTCAGGGTACTTGGGACAGATGCCAAAAGTCAATATATTTTCCTTAAGAGGAAATCTTGCCTGACAAATCTGTTGGAATTCTTTGAGGAAATAACAGGCAGGATAGACAAAGGAGAGTCAATGGATATTGTTTACTTGGATTTTCAGAAGGTCTTTGACGAGGTGCCACACATGAGCTTGCTAAACATGGTAAGACACCATGGTATTACAGAAAAGATACTAGCAGGGGTAGAAGATTGGCAGCTTGGCATAAGGCAAAGAGTGGGAATAAAGGGAGTCTTTCTGGTTGGCTGCTGGTGACAAGTGTGTTCGAAAGGGACTGGTGTTGGAACTACTTCCCTTCACCTTACATGTCAATGATTTGGATGATGGACTTGCTGCTTTGGGGGACAGGTGAAGGGACAGGTACTTTTGAGGAAGCAGACAGTCTGCAGAAGGACTTGGACAGATTTGGAGAATGGGCAAAGAAGTGGCAGATGGAATGTAATGTAGGAAATGGTATGGTCATACACGTTGGGAGAAGAAATAAAGGCATAGACTATTCTCTAACAGGGGATAAAAATCAGAAATCCGAGGTGTAAAGGTACTTGAGAGTCCTCGTGCAGGATCCCTGAAGGTTAAGGCTGAGTCAGTGGTATGGAAGACAAATACAAAGTTAGCATTCATTTCTAGATGACCAGAATATAAAGGCAAGGATGTAATGCTGAGGCTTTATAAGGCATTGGTCAGGCTGTATTTGGAGTGTTGTGAGCAGTTTGGGGCCTCTTTTTGAAGAAAAGAGGTGCAGGAATTGGAGAGGATCCAGAGGAGGTTCGTGAGAATAATTCTGTGAATGAAAAGGTTAACGTAAGAGAGACGCTTCATGGCTCTGGGCCTGTATTCATTGGAGTTTAGAAGAATGAGGGATCTTTTTGAAACCTTTCAAATATTAAAAGGCCTCAAAAGAGTGGAATTGGAGAGGATATTTCCTGTATTATAGTCGTGTAGGACTAGAGGGCACAGCCTCAGAATAGAAGGACATCCCTTTAGAACAGATATGAGAAGAAATTTTGTTAACTTGAGGATGTTGAATCAGTGGAATTCATTGCCACGGAAGGCTGTGGAGGACAAATCATTGAGTATATTTAAAGTGGAGTTGGTAAGTTCTTGATTAGTCAGAGTGTCAAAGATTATTGGGAGAAGGAAGGAGAATGGGATTGAGAAGGTTAATATATCAGTGATGATGGAGTGGAGGAGAAGTTTTGATAGGCCACATGGCCTTATTCTGCTCATATGTCTTATGGTCTTTATCATTCGTAGCTTTGATGCAGATTATTGCAATATTACTATTACTTATTGAAAGGTTAATGTAACCTTCTCATTTATTAAGCCAAACTAACTGGCTATATCATCCTTTTAGTACTTTACATATATATAATTATCCCTCAGAGAATGGTAGTGAATGACCTTTGTGAATAACAGCATTCCTTCTGATAAAGGTATTTTGGGTAGGATGTGCTAGATCTTAAACCCAGGTACAATAAAGGACAGATGCCATTAATGAGCACAGTAGAATGTGAAAGACTACCTAGTTTGCAGTGAATTATATACTGATTCATAAAAAAACATATACACAGATTCCCTATTGATTTCATTCAAAAGGAAAACTATTGTACATATTTTTACAAATTCTTTGTTTTTCTGATTGTTCTTACAGAATGTCCATTCAGTGGTGAAGAAAATCTTTGGAGAGGGTCCACAGGTTCATGAGGATGACTCCAAGAATGAAAGGATTAACATATGAGGAGTGTTTGATGGCTCTGTACTTTTTGGAGTTTTGTTGAAAGAAGGAGTCTCCCATTGAACAGCCCAGAGAAAATGGATATGGAGAGGATGTTTCCTATAATGGGTGTGTCTAGGACCAGAGGGCACAGTTTCAGAAGAGGAATATTCATTTAAAACAGAAATGAGAAGGAATTCCTTTAGCCAGAGGGTGATGAATCTGTAGAATTAATTGCTGCAGTTGGCTGTGGAGGCCAAATCAGTGGGCATATTTAAAGAAAAGATTGATAGTTTCTTGATTAGTGTTACAAACCCCGTAACTGGGTCACTTACCAGCAAAGATAGGGAGGTCCGTTGAAGTCTGATGGTACTATTTTAACAGTATTTATTGATAAAAATACACAAAATAATATCAATGCAAACATACAGATAATATACGTCGTCAATACTAAATCTAAAAGCGCGGGTATAATAATAATCAATAAGAAATAGCTTTATCGTTGTCTAGGGGATAATGTATGGTCCAATGGAAATATAAAAGTCATTGTTAGTTCGTTCAAGCTGCAGCGTTTTGGTTTGAGAGAAAGACGGGTTAAAACTTGCCCAGTCCTTTCATGATGTCAATCCTTCGAGAGTCATTGGGAGTTGGTTTCCCCATTGTTAGCTAAAAACCGTTCTTCCGTGGTAAAGGACACCGGTTCTGGGGCAAATGGAACCGAACGCACGTGGCCTCCCCACTGGCTTCTGCTATTACGGGATCGCTAGCGTTTCTTCTGGTGCGTCTGAGGGGCTGTTCCCACAGACGCTCTTTTATCCTGACTCACAGGGTCTCAGATGTCAATCAGGTTGGGATGATGCAATCCCTCCCTCAACCAGCCCACTTTGCCTGAGGGCTTCCACGTAGCACAGTATTGCAATACACAAGTTCGTCTCCAAGAGACAATGGCCGTTTCCAGTAGCTTTATATCGCCGGGGTGGGGGGGGGGGTCAAGACATTCCGAACGTCTCTCTCTCATTTCCTGGGTCTCCTGACTAAAATCAATAGCGATCCTGCGATTCTCAAAAAGGAGGGGGCTGCAGGCGTAACACCCCCTTTCTTCAATGCGTTTTCACCACCGGTGAAAATGAAGTAATACAGAGTCTTACAGGATTGTAGAATCTAACCCAATACAAAAGCTTTTCCTTTTCACTACAGAGTAATACAGTTATACATTCAATTCAGCATCTAAACAGTTAACAATTACAGTGTCACTTCCTTTAATACCTTAACATCTTGTACCTTACTAAAGTCTTGTAGCATCAGACTTCAATTTAATAACCACCTATTTTTTATTTCTTTCCTTCAGCAAACAAAAACTAAAGAGTTGTGATCTTAGCTTACATGTATACTACAAAAGTTCATGCAAATACTAATCTTTCTGTTGCTTTCAAACTTAACAGGCAGGCTTCCATGGGGTTGTCTTTATTATTCACATGCTTTGTCGAAATCCTGTAGAACCGGCTTTTGCTATTTAAAAATGGCGTCCCCATTAACCCTCGCCTCTTTTCCGGTTAATCCCCACGTGGGGAGCTTGGGTACCCTGGCGAAATAGGCTTTCACCCGCTTCTTTCATAGGAGTTATTTTATCAACACTGTGTCCCAAACTTAGACCGTCTTCTGAATTTCCACCCAATTCTTTAATTTTACACAAGTTGCTAGCTTTCTCTTCAGGATCCTTCAGGCTATTAGTTTTCAGTTCGAACTCTTGGTTCAAGCAGCATTTCAAATTCTGCCTTTTCACACTACACTCTGGAATAACAATAGCATGGGGGGCCCTGTCATCTTCCAACTCAATCTGTAAGCGATCCGCAGGCTTTAAATTTTCTTCATTCGATTTGGGAACTACATATTTCCCATTTCCTTCAATAATAATATTCACCTCCCCACTTTTGATCTGCGCATTAACTTTTAACACACCGTCGAGCACAAACACCTGGGAACTCTCACTTCCCACTATTACCAAGGTTAACCCTTTCTTCACTGAACCAAGTCTATCTTACCCACAAGGACGGCCTTCCTTTTCAGCTGAATCAAATACCTCAGACTTTTTCTGAGCTCCATTACTAGGTTCAGTACCACGTGCATCCACATCTTGGACACACTCAAACAGGACATTTGCCTCTTTCAGGCTTTCAATACCCGTACCCGGTCCAAATTCTAAATTCCCCTGATTCTCCCAGCTACTCTCTGGGCAACTCCCTTCCGGAGTAAACTCAACCCCGCGGGCTGAAACAACCTCATCTTCCAACCCAGCAGACCTCTTCAAAGTAAGGGCACCCTTTTCAGCTAGGGCTGAAAAGATGTCAAATGTTATAGGGATATCGCAGAAGAATGGGGTTGAGAGGGGTAATAAATCAGCCATGGTGGAATGGTGGAGCAAAGCCAATGGACAGAATGGCCTAATTCTGCCCCTATGTCTTATGATCCCTGATCTACTACAGCATAGTACAGGTCCTTCAAGCCATGAATCTAACCTTTCCCTCCCCCATAACCTTCCATTTTTCTTTCATCCATTTTCCTATCTAAGAATCCCTTTAATGTCCCTAATGTTACTATCTCTAGCAGCACATTCTACCCACTCATTATTCCCTGAATTTAAAAACATACCTCTGACAACCCCTTATGTTTTCCTCCAAACACCACAAAATATGCCCCCTCATATCAGCCATTTCCATCATGGGAACATGTCTGTGGTACTCCACTTGACCTATGCCTCTTATCATCTTATACACCTCTATTCAATCACTTATTATCCTCTTTTGCTCCGAAGTGTAAAGCCTTAGCTTGCTCAACTGTTCCTCATAAGACGCTCTCTGATCCAGACATTATCCTACTAAATTCACCTGAACTACAGTTGATCGCAATACTCTGAGTGTGGCCTAACCAGAGTTTTATAAAGCTGAAACATTATCCTTATGGCTCTTGACTCAATCTTCTGCCTAATAAAGGACAACAGGCCACACACCATCCTAAACATCCCATCAACTTACGCAGCAACTTTGAGGGAGCTAAGGCCATGGGTGTTTCTAACTTGAAAATGAAAAACAGAAAGCTACGTCAAGTTTTAATGAAGATTAATTGACAGGAAACATTAATTGTGTTACACTTGGCAAAGATGCTTCCTGACCTGCAGAGTTTTTCCAATGATTTATTGTATTATTTCAGATATCTAGCAATTTGCTTGCTTTATTTCCAATCCCTCTTCCTCTAACCTATTTAAATCATTCTTTGAGGTCTTAGTTTGGTCAAGACTGAAAGATATTGGCAATTTAAATATGCATAATGTTTCTGAGCATTTAAAACCTTCCACCATTAGGATATGATCGATGGATAAATGTAAATGCTCAAAGAACACAAACTGATCTTTGCTAAAGTACATTCATCATACCTGGTCATGCTTAAGAACATACAAACGTCATAACCGAAAGCACAGCCAAGGTTCATATCCGTGTGTCATACAGGGGAAAACACAGCCAAGGTTCATATCCGAGTGTCAGACAGGAGGAAGCACAGCCAAGGTTCATATCCATGTGTCAAACAGGGTAAAGCACAGTCAGGTTTCATTTCTATGTGTCATACAGGGGGAAGCACAGCCAAGGTTCTTATCCGTGGGTCATACACTGGGGAAGCACAGCCAAGGCTCATATCCATGTGTCATACAGGAGAAAGCACATTCAAGATTTATATCCGAGTGTCATACAGGGGAGAGCACAGCCAAGGTTCATATCCATGTGTCATACAGGGGGAAGCACAGCCAAGGTTCATATCCGTGTGTCATACAGGGGGAAGCACAGCCAAGGTTCATATCCATGTGTCATACAGGGGAAAGCACAGCCAATGTTCATATCCGTGTGTCATACAGGGGAGAGCACAGCCAAGGTTCATATCCGTGTGTCATACAGGGGGAAGCACAGCCAAGGTTCATATCCGTGTGTCAAACAGGGGAAAGCACAGCCAAGGTTCATATCCGTGTGTCAAACAGGGGAAAGCACAGCCAAGTTTCATATCCGTGTGTCATACAGGGGAAAGCACAGCCAAGGTTCATATCCGTGTGTCATACAGGGGAAAGCACAGCCAAGGTTCATATCCGTGTGTCATAGAGAGGAAAGCACAGCCAAGGTTCATATCCGAGTGTCATACAGGAGAAAGCAACAGCCAAGGTTCATATCCGTGTGTCATACAGGGGAGAGCACAGCCAAGGTTCATATCCGTGTATCATAGAGGAGAAAGCACAGTCAAGGTTCATATCCGTGTCTCATACAGGAGGAAGCACAGCTAAGGTTCATATCCGTGTGTCATACAGGGGAGAGCACAGTCAAGGTTCATATCAGTGTGTCATACAGGAGAAATCACATTCAAGATTTATATCCATGTTTCATACAGGTGGAAGCACAGCCATGGTTCATATCCGTGTGTCATACAGGAGAAAGCCCAGCCAAGGTTCATATCCATGTGTCATACAGGGGATGCACAGCCAAGGTTCATATCAGAGTGTCATACAGGAGAAAGTACAGCCAAGGTTCATATCCATGTGTCATACAGGGGATGCACAGCCAAGGTTCATATCTGTGTGTCATACAGGGGAAAGCACAGTCAAGGTTCATATCCAAGTGTCATACAGGGGATGCACAGCCAAGGTTCATATCCGTGTGTTATACAGGGGTGAGCACAGCCAAGGTTCATCTCCGTGTGTCATACAGGGGATGCACAGCCAAGGTTCATAACAGTGTGTCATACAGGGGATGCACAGCCAAGGTTCATATCCGTGTGTTATACAGGGGTGAGCACAGCCAATGTTCATCTCCGTGTGTCATACAGGAGAAAGCACAGTCAAGGTTCATATCCATGTGTCATACAGGGAAAAGCACAGTCATGGTTCATATCCGTATGTCATACAGGAGAAAGCACAGTCAAGGTTCATATCCGTGTGTCATACAGGAGAAAGCACAGTCAAGGTTCATATCCGTGTGCCATACAGGAGAACGCACAGTCAAGGTTCATAACCGTGTGTCATACAGGGGGAAGCACTGCCAAGGTTCGTATCCGTGTGTCATACAGGAGAAAGCACAGTCAAGGTTCATATCCATGTGTCATACACGATAAAGCACAGTCAAGGTTCATATCCGTGTGTCCTACAGGAGAAAGCAGTCAAGGTTCACATCCGTGTGTCATACAGGGGAAAGCACAGGCAAGGTTCATATCCGTGTGTCATACAGGGGAGAGCACAGGCAAGGTTCATATCCGTGTGTCATACAGGAGAAAGCACAGACAAGGTTCATATCGGAGTGTCATACAGGAGAAAGCACAGTAAAGGTTCATATCCGTGTGTCATACAGGGGGATCACAGCCAATGCTCATATCCGTGTGTCATACAGGGGGAAGCACAGCCAAGGATCATATCCGTGGGTCATACACTGGGGAAGCACAGCCAAGGCGCATATCCGTGTCTCATACAGGAGAAAGCACAGCCAAGTGTTCATATCCGTGTGTCATACAGGAGAAAGCACATTCAAGATTTCTATCCGTGTGTCATACAGGAGAAAGCACAGCCAAGGATAATATCAGTGTGTCATACAGGGGAAAGCACAGCCAAGGTTCATATCCGTGTGTCATACAGGAGGAAGCACAGCCAAGGGTCATATCCGTGTGTCATGCAGGGGGAAGCACTGCCAAGGTTCATATCCGTGTGTCATACAGGGGGAAGAACAGCCAAGGTTCATATCCATGTGTCATACAGCAGGAAGCACAGCCAAAGTTCATATCCATGTGTAATACAGGGGTGAGCACAGCCAAGGTTCATCTCCGTGTGTCATACAGGAGAAAGCACAGTCAAGGTTCATATCCATGTGTCATACAGGGAAAAGCATAGTCATGGTTCATATCCGAGTGTAATACAGGGGTGAGCACAGCCAAGGTTCATCTCCGTGTGTCATACAGGAGAAAGCACAGTCGAGGTTCATATCCATGTGTCATACAGGAGAAAGCACAGTCAATGTTCATATCCTTGTGTGTCATACAGGAGAACGCACAGCCAAGGTTCATATCTGTGTGTCATACAGGAGAAAGCACAGTCAAGGTTCATATCCGTGTGTCATACGGGGAGAGAACAGTCAAGGTTCATATCCGTGTGTCATACAGGGGAAAGCACAGCCAAGTTTCATATCTGTGGGTCATACAGGGGAGAGCACAGCCAAGGTTCATATCCGTGTGTCATACAGGGGAATGCACCGTCAAGGTTCATATCTGTGTCTCATACAGGGGAAAGCACGGTCAAGGTTCATATCGGAGTGTCATACAGGTGAAAGCACAGACTAGGTCCATATCCATGTGACATACAGGAGAAAGCACAGTCAAGGTTCATATCCGTGTGTCATACAGGAGGAAGGACAGCCAAGGGTCATATCCGTGTGTCATGCAGGGGGAAGCACTGCCAAGGTTCATATCCATGTGTCATACAGGGGATGCACAGCCAAGGTTCATATCCGTGTGTAATACAGGGGTGTGCACAGCCAAGGTTCATCTCCGTGTGTCATACAGGAGAAAGGACAGCCAAGGGTCATATCCGTGTGTCATACAGGGAAAAGCATAGTCATGGTTCATATCCGTGTGTCATACAGGAGAAAGCACAGTCAAGGTTCATATCCGTGTGTCATACAGGAGAAAGCACAGTCAAGGTTCATATCCGTCTGCCATACAGGAGAACGCACAGCCAAGGTTCATATCCGTGTGTCATACAGGGGAATGCACAGTCAAGGTTCATATCCGTGTGTCATACAGGGGAAAGTACAGCCAAGGTTAATATCCCTCTGTCATACAGGAGGAAGGACAGCCAAGGGTCATATCCGTGTGTCATGCAGGGGGAAGCACTGCCAAGGTTCATATCCATGTGTCATACAGGGGATGCACAGTCAAGGTTCATATCCAGGTGTCATACAGGGAAAAGCATAGTCATGGTTCATATCCGTGTGTCATACAGGAGAAAGCACAGTCAAGGTTCATATCCGTGTGTCATACAGGAGAAAGCAGAGTCAAGGTTCATATCCGTGTGTCATACAGGGGAAAGCACAGTCAAGGTTCATATCGGAGTGTCATACAGGAGAAAGCACAGTCAAGGTTCATATCCATGTGTCATACAGGAGAAAGCACAGTAAAGGTTCATATCCGTGTGTCATACAGGGGGATCACAGCCAATGTTCATATCCGTGTGTCATACAGGGGGAAGCACAGCCAAGGTTCATATCCGTGGGTCATACACTGGGGAAGCACAGCCAAGGCTCATATCCATGTGTCATACAGGAGAAAGCACATTCAAGATTTATATCCGAGTGTCATACAGGGGAGAGCACAGTCAATGTTCATATCCATGTGTCATACAGGGGAAAGCACAGCCAATGTTCATATCCGTGTGTCATACAGGGGAGAGCACAGCCAAGGTTCATATCCGTGTGTCATACAGGAGAAAGCACAGTCGAGGTTCATATCCATGTGTGTCTTACAGGAGAACGCACAGCCAAGGTTCATATCTGTGTGTCATACAGGAGAAAGCACAGTCAAGGTTCATATCCGTGTGTCATACGGGGAGAGAACAGTCAAGGTTCATATCCGTGTGTCATACAGGGGAAAGCACAGCCAAGGTTCATATCTGTGGGTCATACAGGGGAGAGCACAGCCAAGGTTCATATCCGTGTGTCATACAGGGGAATGCACCGTCTAGGTTCATATCTGTGTCTCATACAGGGGAAAGCACGGTCAAGGTTCATATCGGAGTGTCATACAGGTGAAAGCACAGACTAGGTCCATATCCATGTGACATACAGGAGAAAGCACAGTCAAGGTTCATATCCGTGTGTCATACAGGAGGAAGGACAGCCAAGGGTCATATCCGTGTGTCATGCAGTGGGAAGCACTGCCAAGGTTCATATCCATGTGTCATACAGGGGATGCACATCCAAGGTTCATATCCGTGTGTAATACAGGGGTGTGCACAGCCAAGGTTCATCTCCGTGTGTCATACAGGAGAAAGGACAGCCAAGGGTCATATCCGTGTGTCATGCAGGGGGAAGCACTGCCAAGGTTCATATCCGTGTGTCATGCAGGGGGAAGCACTGCCAAGGTTCATATCCATGTGTCATACAGGGGATGCACAGTCAAGGTTCATATCCATGTGTCATACAGGGAAAAGCATAGTCATGGTTCATATCCGTGTGTCATACAGGAGAAAGCACAGTCAAGGTTCATATCCGTGTGTCATACAGGAGAAAGCACAGTCAAGGTTCATATCCGTCTGCCATACAGGAGAACGCACAGCCAAGGTTCATATCCGTGTGTCATACAGGGGAATGCACAGTCAAGGTTCATATCCGTGTGTCATACAGGGGAAAGTACAGCCAAGGTTAATATCCCTCTGTCATACAGGAGGAAGGACAGCCAAGGGTCATATCCGTGTGTCATGCAGGGGGAAGCACTGCCAAGGTTCATATCCATGTGTCATACAGGGGATGCACAGTCAAGGTTCATATCCAGGTGTCATACAGGGAAAAGCATAGTCATGGTTCATATCCGTGTGTCATACAGGAGAAAGCACAGTCAAGGTTCATATCCGTGTGTCATACAGGAGAAAGCAGAGTCAAGGTTCATATCCAGGTGTCATACAGGGAAAAGCATAGTCATGGTTCATATCCGTGTGTCATACAGGAGAAAGCACAGTCAAGGTTCATATCCATGTGTCATACAGGAGAAAGCACAGTAAAGGTTCATATCCGTGTGTCATACAGGGGGATCACAGCCAATGTTCATATCCGTGTGTCATACAGGGGGAAGCACAGCCAAGGTTCATATCTGTGGGTCATACACTGGGGAAGCACAGCCAAGGCTCATATCCATGTGTCATACAGGAGAAAGCACATTCAAGATTTATATCCGAGTGTCATACAGGGGAGAGCACAGCCAAGGTTCATATCCATGTGTCATACAGGGGGAAGAACAGCCAAGGTTCATATCCGTGTGTCATACAGGGGGAAGCACAGCCAAGGTTCATATCCATGTGTCATACAGGGGAAAGCACAGCCAATGTTCATATCCGTGTGTCATACAGGGGAGAGCACAGCCAAGGTTCATATCCGTGTGTCATACAGGGGGAAGCACAGCCAAGGTTCATATCCGTGTGTCAAACAGGGGAAAGCACAGCCAAGGTTCATATCCGTGTGTCAAACAGGGGAAAGCACAGCCAAGTTTCATATCCGTGTGTCATACAGGGGAAAGCACAGCCAAGGTTCATATCCGTGTGTCATACAGGAGAAAGCACAGTCAATGTTCATATCCGTGTGTCATACAGGAGAAAGCACAGTCAAGGTTCATATCCGTGTGTCATACAGGAGAAAGCACAGTCAAGTGTTCATATCCGTGTGGCATACAGGAGAAAGCACAGTCAAGGATCGTATACGTGTGTCATACAGGAGAAAGCACAGTCAAGGTTCATATCCGTGTGTCCTACAGGAGAAAGCAGTCAAGGTTCATATCCGTGTGTCATACAGGGGAAAGCACAGCCTAGGTTCATATCCGTGTGTCATACAGGAGAAAGCACAGTCAAGGTTCATATCCATGTGTCATACAGGGGAAAGCACATTCAAGATTTCTATCCGTGTGTCATACAGGAGAAAGCACAGCCAAGGATAATATCAGTGTGTCATACAGGGGAAAGCACAGCCAAGGTTCATATCCGTGTCTCATACAGGAGGAAGCACAGCCAAGGGTCATATCCGTGTGTCATGCAGGGGGAAGCACTGCCAAGGTTCATATCCGTGTGTCATACAGGGGGAAGAACAGCCAAGGTTCATATCCATGTGTCATACAGCAGGAAGCACAGCCAAGGTTCATATCCGTGTGTCATACAGGGGATGCACAGCCAAGGTTCATATCAGAGTGTCATACAGGAGAAAGTACAGCCAAGGTTCATATCCATGTGTCATACAGGGGATGCACAGCCAAGGTTCATATCTGTGTGTCATACAGGGGAACGCACAGTCAAGGTTCATATCCAAGTGTCATACAGGGGATGCACAGCCAAGTTTCATATCCGTGTGTCATACAGGGGAAAGCACAGTCAAGGTTCATATCCGTGTGTCATACGGGGAGAGAACAGTCAAGGTTCATATCCGTGTGTCATACAGGGGAAAGCACAGCCAAGTTTCATATCTGTGGGTCATACAGGGGAGAGCACAGCCAAGGTTCATATCCGTGTGTCATACAGGGGAAAGCACAGTCAAGGTTCATATCCGTGTGTCATACAGGGAAAAGCACTGCCAAGGTTAATATCCGTCTGTCGTACAGGGGAAAGCACAGCCAAGGTTCATCTCCGTGTGACATACAGGAGAAAGCACAGTCAAGATTCATATCCGTGTGTCATACAGGAGGAAGCACAGCCAAGGGTCATATCCATGTTTCATGCAGGGGGAAGCACTGCCAAGGTTCATATCCATGTGTCATACCGGGGATGAACAGCCAAGGTTCATATCCGTGTGTAATACAGGGGTGAGCACAGCCAAGGTTCATCTCCGTGTGTCATACAGGAGAAAGCACAGTCGAGGTTCATATCCATGTGTCATACAGGAGAAAGCAGAGTCAAGGTTCATATCCTTGTGTGTCATACCGGAGAACGCACAGCCAAGGTTCATATCTGTGTGTCATACAGGAGAAAGCACAGTCAAGGTTCATATCCGTGTGTCATACGGGGAGAGAACAGTCAAGGTTCATATCCGTGTGTCATACAGGGGAATGCACAGTCAAGGTTCATATCTGTGTCTCATACAGGGGAAAGCACGGTCAAGGTTCATATCCATGTGTCATACAGGGGATGCACAGCCAAGGTTCATATCCGTGTGTAATACAGGGGTGTGCACAGCCAAGGTTCATCTCCGTGTGTCATACAGGAGAAAGGACAGCCAAGGGTCATATCCGTGTGTCATGCAGGGGGAAGCACTGCCAAGGATCATATTCGTGTGTCATGCAGGGGGAAGCACTGCCAAGGTTCATATCCATGTGTCATACAGGGGATGCACAGTCAAGGTTCATATCCATGTGTCATAGAGGGGAATGCACTGTCAAGGTTCATATCCGTGTGTCATACAGGAGAAAGCACAGTCAAGGTTCATATCCGTGTGTCATACAGGGGGAAGCACAGCCAAGGTTCATATCCATGTGTCATACAGGGGAAAGCACAGCCAATGTTCATATCCGTGTGTCATACATGGGAGAGCACAGCCAAGGTTCATATCCGTGTGTCATACAGGGGGAAGCACAGCCAAGGTTCATATCCGTGTGTCAAACAGGGGAAAGCACAGCCAAGGTTCATATCCGTGTGTCAAACAGGGGAAAGCACAGCCAAGTTTCATATCCGTGTGTCATACAAGGGAAAGCACAGCCAAGGTTCATATCCGTGTGTCATACAGGGGAAAGCACAGCCAAGGTTCATATCCGTGTGTCATAGAGGGGAAAGCACAGCCAAGGTTCATATCCGAGTGTCATACAGGAGAAAGCAACAGCCAAGGTTCATATCCATGTGTCATACAAGGGAGAGCACAGCCAAGGTTCATATCCGTGTATCATACAGGAGAAAGCACAGTCAATGTTCATATCCGTGTGTCATACAGGAGAAAGCACAGTCAAGGTTCATATCCGTGTGTCATACAGGAGGAAGCACAGCTAAGGTTCATATCCGTGTGTCATACAGGGGAGAGCACAGTCAAGGTTTATATCAGTGTGTCATACAGGAGAAATCACATTCAAGATTTATATCCATGTTTCATACAGGTGGAAGCACAGCCAAGGTTCATATCCGTGTGTCATACAGGAGAAAGCACAGCCAAGGTTCATATCCATGTGTCACACAGGAGAAAGCACAGCCAAGGTTCATATCCGTATGTCATACAGGGGATGCACAGCCAAGGTTCATATCAGAGTGTCATACAGGAGAAAGTACAGCCAAGGTTCATATCCATGTGTCATACAGGGGATGCACAGCCAAGGTTCATATCTGTGTGTCATACAGGGGAAAGCACAGCCAAGGTTCATATCCGTATGTCATACAGGGGATGCACAGCCAAGGTTCATATCAGAGTGTCATACAGGAGAAAGTACAGCCAAGGTTCATATCCGTGTGTTATACAGGGGTGAGCACAGCCAAGGTTCATCTCCGTGTGTCATACAGGAGAAAGCACAGTCAAGGTTCATATCCATGTGTCAAACGGAAAAGCACAGTCATGCTTCATATCCGTATGTCATACAGGACAAAGCACAGTCAAGGTTCATATCCGTGTGTCATACAGGAGAAAGCACAGTCAAGGTTCATATCCGTGTGCCATACAGGAGAACGCACAGTCAATGTTCATATCCGTGTGTCATACAGGGGGAAGCACTGCCAAGGTTCGTATCCGTGTGTCATACACGATAAAGCACAGTCAAGGTTCATATCCGTGTGTCCTACAGGAGAAAGCAGTCAAGGTTCACATCCGTGTGTCATACAGGGGAAAGCACAGGCAAGGTTCATATCCGTTTGTCATACAGGGGAAAGCACAGCTGAGGTTCATATCCGTGTGTCATACAGGGGAAAGCACAGACAAGGTTCATATGGGAGTGTCATACAGGGGATGCACAGCCAAGGTTCATATCCGTGTGTCCTACAGGAGAAAGCAGTCAAGGTTCATATCCGTGTGTCATACAGGGGGAAGCACAGCCAAGGTTCATATCCGTGTGTCAAACAGGGGAAAGCACAGCCAAGGTTCATATCCGTGTGTCAAACAGGGGAAAGCACAGCCAAGTTTCATATCCGTGTGTCATACAGGGGAAAGCACAGCCAAGGTTCATATCCGTGTGTCATACAGGGGAAAGCACAGCCAAGGTTCATATCCGTGTGTCATAGAGGGGAAAGCACAGCCAAGGTTCATATCCGAGTGTCATACAGGAGAAAGCAACAGCCAAGGTTCATATCCATGTGTCATACAAGGGAGAGCACAGCCAAGGTTCATATCCGTGTATCATACAGGAGAAAGCACAGTCAATGTTCATATCCGTGTGTCATACAGGAGAAAGCACAGTCAAGGTTCATATCCGTGTGTCATACAGGAGGAAGCACAGCTAAGGTTCATATCCGTGTGTCATACAGGGGAGAGCACAGTCAAGGTTTATATCAGTGTGTCATACAGGAGAAATCACATTCAAGATTTATATCCATGTTTCATACAGGTGGAAGCACAGCCAAGGTTCATATCCGTGTGTCATACAGGAGAAAGCACAGCCAAGGTTCATATCCATGTGTCACACAGGAGAAAGCACAGCCAAGGTTCATATCCGTATGTCATACAGGGGATGCACAGCCAAGGTTCATATCAGAGTGTCATACAGGAGAAAGTACAGCCAAGGTTCATATCCATGTGTCATACAGGGGATGCACAGCCAAGGTTCATATCTGTGTGTCATACAGGGGAAAGCACAGCCAAGGTTCATATCCGTATGTCATACAGGGGATGCACAGCCAAGGTTCATATCAGAGTGTCATACAGGAGAAAGTACAGCCAAGGTTCATATCCGTGTGTTATACAGGGGTGAGCACAGCCAAGGTTCATCTCCGTGTGTCATACAGGAGAAAGCACAGTCAAGGTTCATATCCGTGTGTCATACAGGAGAAAGCACAGTCAAGGTTCATATCCGTGTGCCATACAGGAGAACGCACAGTCAATGTTCATATCCGTGTGTCATACAGGGGGAAGCAATGCCAAGGTTCGTATCCGTGTGTCATACACGATAAAGCACAGTCAAGGTTCATATCCGTGTGTCCTACAGGAGAAAGCAGTCAAGGTTCACATCCGTGTGTCATACAGGGGAAAGCACAGGCAAGGTTCATATCCGTTTGTCATACAGGGGAAAGCACAGCTGAGGTTCATATCCGTGTGTCATACAGGGGAAAGCACAGACAAGGTTCATATCGGAGTGTCATACAGGGGATGCACAGCCAAGGTTCATATCCGTGTGTCCTACAGGAGAAAGCAGTCAAGGTTCACATCCGTGTGTCATACAGGGGAAACCACAGTCAAGGTTCATATCGGAGTGTCATACAGGAGAAAGCACAGTCAAAGTTCATATCCATGTTTCGTACAGGAGAAAGCACAGTAAAGGTTCATATCCGTGTGTCATACAGGGGGATCACAGCCAATGCTCATATCCGTGTGTCATACAGGGGGAAGCACAGCCAAGGTTCATATCCGTGGGTCATACACTGGGTAAGCACAGCCAAGGCGCATATCCGTGTCTCATACAGGAGAAAGCACAGCCAAGTGTTCATAGCCGTGTGTCATACAGGAGAAAGCACAGTCAAGGTTCATATCCATGTGTCATACAGGGAAAAGCATATTCATGGTTCATATCCGTGTGTCATACAGGAGAAAGCACAGTCAAGGTTCATATCCGTGTGTCATACAGGAGAAAGCAGAGTCATGGTACATATCCGTGTGCCATACAGGAGAACGCACAGCCAAGGTACATATCTGTGTGTCATACAGGAGAAAGCACAGTCAAGGTTCATATCCATGTGTCATACGGGGAGAGAACAGTCAAGGTTCATATCCGTGTGTCATACAGGGGAAAGCACAGCCAAGGTTCATATCTGTGGGTCATACAGGGGAGAGCACAGCCAAGGTTCATATCCGTGTGACATACAGGGGAAAGCACAGTCAAGGTTCATATCCGTGTGTCATACAGGGGAAAGCACTGCCAAGGTTAATATCCGTCTGTCATACAGGGGGAAGCACAGCCAAGGTTCATCTCCGTGTGACATACAGGAGAAAGCACAGTCAAGATTCATATCCGTGTGTCGTACAGGAGGAGGCACAGCCAAGGGTCATATCCATGTGTCATGCAGGGGGAAGCACAGCCAAGGTTCATATCCATGTGTCATACAGGGGTGAGCACAGCCAAGGTTCATCTCCGTGTGTCATACAGGAGAAAGCACAGTCGAGGTTCATATCCATGTGTCATACAGGAGAAAGCACAGTCAAGGTTCATATCCTTGTGTGTCATACAGGAGAACGCACAGCCAAGGTTCATATCTCTGTGTCATACAGGAGAAAGCACAGTCAAGGTTCATATCCGTGTGTCATACGGGGAGAGAACAGTCAAGGTTCATATCCGTGTGTCATACAGGGGAAAGCACAGCCAAGGTTCATATCTGTGGGTCATACAGGGGAGAGCACAGCCAAGGTTCATATCCGTGTGTCATACAGGGGATTGCACAGTCAAGGTTCATATCTGTGTCTCATACAGGGGAAAGCACGGTCAAGGTTCATATCGGAGTGTCATACAGGGGAAAGCACGGTCAAGGTTCATATCGGAGTGTCATACAGGTGAAAGCACAGACTAGGTCCATATCCATGTGACATACAGGAGAAAGCACAGTCAAGGTTCATATCCGTGTGTCATACAGGAGGAAGGACAGCCAAGGGTCATATCCGTGTGTCATGCAGGGGGAAGCACTGCCAAGGTTCATATCCATGTGTCATACAGGGGATGCACAGCCAAGGTTCATATCCGTGTGTAATACAGGGGTGTGCACAGCCAAGGTTCATCTCCGTGTGTCATACAGGAGAAAGGACAGCCAAGGGTCATATCCATGTGTCATGCAGGGGGAAGCACTGCCAAGGTTCTTATCCGTGTGTCATGCAGGGGGAAGCACTGCCAAGGTTCATATCCATGTGTCATACAGGGGATGCACAGTCAAGGTTCATATCCATGTGTCATACAGGGAAAAGCATAGTCATGGTTCATATCCGTGTGTCATACAGGAGAAAGCACAGTCAAGGTTCATATCCATGTGTCATACAGGAGAAAGCACAGTCAAGGTTCATATCCGTGTGCCATACAGGAGAACGCACAGCCTAGGTTCATATCCGTGTGTCATACAGGGGAATGCACTATCAAGGTTCATATCCGTGTGTCATACAGGGGAAAGCACAGCCAAGGTTAATATCCCTCTGTCATACAGGAGGAAGGACAGCCAAGGGTCATATCCGTGTGTCATGCAGGGGGAAGCACTGCCAAGGTTCATATCCATGTGTCATACAGGGGATGCACAGTCAAGGTTCATATCCATGTGTCATACAGGGAAAAGCATAGTCATGGTTCATATCCGTGTGTCATACAGGAGAAAGCATAGTCAAGGTTCATATCCGTGTGTCATACAGGAGAAAGCACAGTCAAGGTTCATATCCGTGTGCCATACAGGAGAACGCACAGCCAAGGTTCATATCCGTGTGTCATACAGGGGAATGCACAGTCAAGGTTCATATCCGTGTGTCATACAGGGGAAAGCACAGCCAAGGTTAATATCCCTCTGTCATACAGGGGTGAGCACAGCCAAGGTTCATCTCCGTGTGTCATACAGGAGAAAGCACAGTCAAGGTTCATATCCGTGTGTCATACAGGAGAAAGCACAGTCAAGGTTCATATCCGTGTGCCATACAGGAGAACGCACAGTCAAGGTTCATATCCGTGTGTCATACAGGAGAAAACACAGTCTAGGTTCATATCCGTGTGCCATACAGGAGAAGACTCAGCCAAGGTTCATATCCGTGTGTCAAACAGGGGAAAGCACAGCCAAGGTTCATAACCGTGTGTCATACAGGGGAAAGCACAGTCAAGGTTCAATTCCGAGTGTCATACAGGGGAGAGCACTGTCAAGGTTCATATTTGTGCGTCATACAGGGGAGAGCACAGTCAAGGTTCATATCCATGTGTCATACAGGGGAGAGCACAGCCAAGGTTCATATACGTGTGTCATACAGGGGAAAGCACAGCCAAGGTTAATATCCGTCTGTCATACAGGGGAAAGCACAGTCAAGGTTCATATCCGAGTGTCATACAGGAGAAAGCACAGCCAAGGTTCATATCCGTGTGTCAAACAGGGGAAAGCACAGCCAAGGTTCATATCCGTGTGTCAAACAGGGGAATGCACAGCCAAGGTTCATATCCGTGTGTCATACAGGGGAAAGCACAGTCAAGGTTCAATTCCGAGTGTCATACAGGGGAGAGCACTGTCAAGGTTCATATCTGTGTGTCATACAGGGGAGAGCACAGTCAAGGTTCATATCCATGTGTCATACCGGGGAAAGCACAGCCAAGGTTCATATACGTGTGTCATACAGTGGAAAGCACAGCCAAGGTTCATATCCGTGTGTCATACAGGGGGAAGCACAGCCAAGGCTCATATCCATGTGTCAAACAGGAGAAAGCACAGTCACGGTTCATATCCGTGTGTCATACAGGGGAGAGCACAGCCAAGGTTCATATCAGTGTGTCATACATGAAAAATCACAGCCAAGGTTCATATCTGTGTGCAATACAGGACAACGCACAGCCAAGGTTCATATCCGTGTGTCATACAGGAGAAAGCACAGTCAAGGTTCATATCCGTGTGTCATACGGGGAGAGAACAGTCAAGGTTCATATCCGTGTGTCATACAGGGGAAAGCACAGCCAAGGTTCATATCTGTGGGTCATACAGGGGAGAGCACAGCCAAGGTTCATATCCGTGTGTCATACAGGGGAAAGCACAGTCAAGGTTCATATCCGTGTGTCATACAGGGGAAAGCACTGCCAAGGTTAATATCCGTCTGTCATACAGGGGGAAGCACAGCCAAGGTTCATCTCCGTGTGACATACAGGAGAAAGCACAGTCAAGATTCATATCCGTGTGTCGTACAGGAGGAAGCACAGCCAAGGGTCATATCCATGTGTCATGCAGGGGGAAGCACTGCCAAGGTTCATATCCATGTGTCATACAGGGGATGAACAGCCAAGGTTCATATCCGTGTGTAATACAGGGGTGAGCACAGCCAAGGTTCATCTCCGTGTGTCATACAGGAGAAAGCACAGTCGAGGTTCATATCCATGTGTCATACAGGAGAAAGCACAGTCAAGGTTCATATCCTTGTGTGTCATACAGGAGAACGCACAGCCAAGGTTCATATCTGTGTGTCATACAGGAGAAAGCACAGTCAAGGTTCATATCCGTGTGTCATACGGGGAGAGAACAGTCAAGGTTCATATCCGTGTGTCATACAGGGGAAAGCACAGCCAAGGTTCATATCTGTGGGTCATACAGGGGAGAGCACAGCCAAGGTTCATATCCGTGTGTCATACAGGGGAATGCACAGTCAAGGTTCATATCTGTGTCTCATACAGGGGAAAGCACGGTCAAGGTTCATATCGGAGTGTCATACAGGTGAAAGCACAGACTAGGTCCATATCCATGTGACATACAGGAGAAAGCACAGTCAAGGTTCATATCCGTGTGTCATACAGGAGGAAGGACAGCCAAGGGTCATATCCGTGTGTCATGCAGGGGGAAGCACTGCCAAGGTTCATATCCGTGTGTCATACAGGGGATGCACAGCCAAGGTTCATATCCGTGTGTAATACAGGGGTGTGCACAGCCAAGGTTCATCTCCGTGTGTCATACAGGAGAAAGGACAGCCAAGGGTCATATCCCTGTGTCATGCAGGGGGAAGCACTGCCAAGGTTCTTATCCGTGTGTCATGCAGGGGGAAGCACTGCCAAGGTTCATATCCATGTGTCATACAGGGGATGCACAGTCAAGGTTCATATCCATGTGTCATACAGGGAAAAGCATAGTCATGGTTCATATCCGTGTGTCATACAGGAGAAAGCACAGTCAAGGTTCATATCCATGTGTCATACAGGAGAAAGCACAGTCAAGGTTCATATCCGTGTGCCATACAGGAGAACGCACAGCCTAGGTTCATATCCGTGTGTCATACAGGGGAATGCACTGTCAAGGTTCATATCCGTGTGTCATACAGGGGAAAGCACAGCCAAGGTTAATATCCCTCTGTCATACAGGAGGAAGGACAGCCAAGGGTCATATCCGTGTGTCATGCAGGGGGAAGCACTGCCAAGGTTCATATCCATGTGTCATACAGGGGATGCACAGTCAAGGTTCATATCCATGTGTCATACAGGGAAAAGCATAGTCATGGTTCATATCCGTGTGTCATACAGGAGAAAGCATAGTCAAGGTTCATATCCGTGTGTCATACAGGAGAAAGCACAGTCAAGGTTCATATCCGTGTGCCATACAGTAGAACGCACAGCCAAGGTTCATATCCGTGTGTCATACAGGGGAATGCACAGTCAAGGTTCATATCCGTGTGTCATACAGGGGAAAGCACAGCCAAGGTTAATATCCCTCTGTCATACAGGGGTGAGCACAGCCAAGGTTCATCTCCGTGTGTCATACAGGAGAAAGCACAGTCAAGGTTCATATCCGTGTGTCATACAGGAGAAAGCACAGTCAAGGTTCATATCCGTGTGCCATACAGGAGAACGCACAGTCAAGGTTCATATCCGTGTGTCATACAGGAGAAAGCACAGTCTAGGTTCATATCCGTGTGCCATACAGGAGAAGACTCAGCCAAGGTTCATATCCGTGTGTCAAACAGGGGAAAGCACAGCCAAGGTTCATATCCCTGTGTCATACAGGGGAAAGCACAGTCAAGGTTCAATTCCGAGTGTCATACAGGGGAGAGCACTGTCAAGGTTCATATCTGTGCGTCATACAGGGGAGAGCACAGTCAAGGTTCATATCCATGTGTCATACAGGGGAGAGCACAGCCAAGGTTCATATACGTGTGTCATACAGGGGAAAGCACAGCCAAGGTTAATATCCGTCTGTCATACAGGGGAAAGCACAGTCAAGGTTCATATCCGAGTGTCATACAGGAGAAAGCACAGCCAAGGTTCATATCCGTGTGTCAAACAGGGGAAAGCACAGCCAAGGTTCATATCCGTGTGTCAAACAGGGGAATGCACAGCCAAGGTTCATATCCGTGTGTCATACAGGGGAAAGCACAGTCAAGGTTCAATTCCGAGTGTCATACGGGGGAGAGCACTGTCAAGGTTCATATCTGTGTGTCATACAGGGGAGAGCACAGTCAAGGTTCATATCCATGTGTCATACAGGGGAAAGCACAGCCAAGGTTCATATACGTGTGTCATACAGTGGAAAGCACAGCCAAGGTTCATATCCGTGTGTCATACAGGGGGAAGCACAGCCAAGGCTCATATCCATGTGTCAAACAGGAGAAAGCACAGTCACGGTTCATATCCGTGTGTCATACAGGGGAGAGCACAGCCAAGGTTCATATCAGTGTGTCATACATGAAAAATCACAGCCAAGGTTCATATCTGTGTGCAATACAGGACAACGCACAGCCAAGGTTCATATCCGTGTGTCATACAGGAGAAAGCACAGTCAAGGTTCATATCCGTGTGTCATACGGGGAGAGAACAGTCAAGGTTCATATCCGTGTGTCATACAGGGGAAAGCACAGCCAAGGTTCATATCTGTGGGTCATACAGGGGGAGCACAGCCAAGGTTCATATCCGTGTGTCATACAGGGGAAAGCACAGTCAAGGTTCATATCCGTGTGTCATACAGGGGAAAGCACAGTCAAGGTTCATATCCATGTGTCATACAGGGGAGAGCACAGCCAAGGTTCATATACGTGTGTCATACAGGGGAAAGCACAGCCAAGGTTAATATCCGTCTGTCATACAGGGGAAAGCACAGTCAAGGTTCATATCCGAGTGTCATACAGGAGAAAGCACAGCCAAGGTTCATATCCGTGTGTCAAACAGGGGGAAGCACAGCCAAGGTTCATATCCGTGGGTCATACACTGGGGAAGCACAGCCAAGGCGCATATCCGTGTCTCATACAGGAGAAAGCACAGCCAAGTGTTCATATCCGTGTGTCAAACAGGGGAATGCACAGTCAAGGTTCATATCCATGTGTCATACAGGGGAAAGCACAGCCAAGGTTCATATACGTGTGCAATACAGGACAACGCACAGCCAAGGTTCATATCCGTGTGTCATACAGGAGAAAGCACAGTCAAGGTTCATATCCGTGTGTCATACGGGGAGAGAACAGTCAAGGTTCATATCCGTGTGTCATACAGGGGAAAGCACAGCCAAGGTTCATATCTGTGGGTCATACAGGGGGAGCACAGCCAAGGTTCATATCCGTGTGTCATACAGGGGAAAGCACAGTCAAGGTTCATATCCGTGTGTCATACAGGGGAAAGCACAGTCAAGGTTCATATCCATGTGTCATACAGGGGAGAGCACAGCCAAGGTTCATATACGTGTGTCATACAGGGGAAAGCACAGCCAAGGTTAATATCCGTCTGTCATACAGGGGAAAGCACAGTCAAGGTTCATATCCGAGTGTCATACAGGAGAAAGCACAGCCAAGGTTCATATCCGTGTGTCAAACAGGGGGAAGCACAGCCAAGGTTCATATCCGTGGGTCATACACTGGGGAAGCACAGCCAAGGCGCATATCCGTGTCTCATACAGGAGAAAGCACAGCCAAGTGTTCATATCCATGTGTCATACAGGGGAGAGCACTGCCAAGGTTCATATACGTGTGTCATACAGGGGAAAGCACAGCCAAGGTTAATATCCGTCTGTCATACAGGGGAAAGCACAGTTATGGTTCATATCCATGTGTCATACAGGGGAGAGCACAGCCAAGGTTCATATACGTGTGTCATACAGGGGAAAGCACAGCCAAGGTTAATATCCGTCTGTCATAGAGGGGAAAGCACAGTCAAGGTTCATATCCGAGTGTCATACAGGAGAAAGCACAGTCAAGGTTCATATCCATGTGTCATACAGGGGATGCACAGCCAAGGTTCATATCCGTGTGTAATACAGGGGTGTGCACAGCCAAGGTTCATCTCCGTGTGTCATACAGGAGAAAGGACAGCCAAGGGTCATATCCGTGTGTCATGCAGGGGGAAGCACTGCCAAGGTTCTTATCCGTGTGTCATGCAGGGGGAAGCACTGCCAAGGTTCATATCCATGTGTCATACAGGGGATGCACAGTCAAGGTTCATATCCATGTGTCATACAGGGAAAAGCATAGTCATGGTTCATATCCGTGTGTCATACAGGAGAAAGCACAGTCAAGGTTCATATCCATGTGTCATACAGGAGAAAGCACAGTCAAGGTTCATATCCGTGTGCCATACAGGAGAACGCACAGCCTAGGTTCATATCCGTGTGTCATACAGGGGAATGCACTGTCAAGGTTCATATCCGTGTGTCATACAGGGGAAAGCACAGCCAAGGATAATATCCCTCTGTCATACAGGGGTGAGCACAGCCAAGGTTCATCTCCGTGTGTCATACTGGAGAAAGCACAGTCAAGGTTCATATCCGTGTGTCATACAGGAGAAAGCACAGTCAAGGTTCATATCCGTGTGCCATACAGGAGAACGCACAGTCAAGGTTCATATCCGTGTGTCATACAGGAGAAAGCACAGTCTAGGTTCATATCCGTGTGCCATACAGGAGAAGACTCAGCCAAGGTACATATCCGTGTGTCAAACAGGGGAAAGCACAGCCAAGGTTCATATCCGTGTGTCATACAGGGGAAAGCACAGTCAAGGTTCAATTCCGTGTGTCATACAGGGGAGAGCACTGTCAAGGTTCATATCTGTGCGTCATACAGGGGAGAGCACAGTCAAGGTTCATATCCATGTGTCATACAGGGGAAAGCACAGCCAAGGTTCATATACGTGTGTCATACAGTGGAAAGCACAGCCAAGGTTCATATCCGTGTGTCATACAGGGGGAAGCACAGCCAAGGCTCATATCCATGTGTCAAACAGGAGAAAGCACAGTCACGGTTCATATCCGTGTGTCATACAGGGGAGAGCACAGCAAGGTTCATATCAGTGTGTCATACATGAAAAATCACAGCCAAGGTTCATATCTGTGTGCAATACAGGACAACGCACAGCCAAGGTTCATATCCGTGTGTCATACAGGAGAAAGCACAGTCAAGGTTCATATCCGTGTGTCATACGGGGAGAGAACAGTCAAGGTTCATATCCGTGTGTCATACAGGGGAAAGCACAGCCAAGGTTCATATCTGTGGGTCATACAGGGGAGAGCACAGCCAAGGTTCATATCCGTGTGTCATACAGGGGAAAGCACAGTCAAGGTTCATATCCGTGTGTCATACAGGGGAAAGCACAGTCAAGGTTCATATCCATGTGTCATACAGGGGAGAGCACAGCCAAGGTTCATATAAGTGTGTCATACAGGGGAAAGCACAGCCAAGGTTAATATCCGTCTGTCATACAGGGGAAAGCACAGTCAAGGTTCATATCCGAGTGTCATACAGGAGAAAGCACAGCCAAGGTTCATATCCGTGTGTCAAACAGGGGGAAGCACAGCCAAGGTTCATATCCGTGGGTCATACACTGGGGAAGCACAGCCAAGGCGCATATCCGTGTCTCATACAGGAGAAAGCACAGCCAAGTGTTCATATCCATGTGTCATACAGGGGAGAGCACAGCCAAGGTTCATATACGTGTGTCATACAGGGGAAAGCACAGCCAAGGTTAATATCCGTCTGTCATACAGGGGAAAGCACAGTCAAGGTTCATATCCATGTGTCATACAGGGGAGAGCACAGCCAAGGTTCATATACGTGTGTCATACAGGGGAAAGCACAGCCAAGGTTAATATCCGTCTGTCATACAGGGGAAAGCACAGTCAAGGTTCATATCCGAGTGTCATACAGGAGAAAGCACAGCCAATGCTCATATCCGTGTGTCATACAGGGGGAAGCACAGCCAAGGTTCATATCCGTGGGTCATACACTGGGGAAGCACAGCCAAGGCGCATATCCGTGTCTCATACAGGAGAAAGCACAGCCAAGTGTTCATATCCGTGTGTCATACAGGAGAAAGCACATTCAAGATTTCTATCCGTGTGTCATACAGGAGAAAGCACAGCCAAGGATAATATCAGTGTGTCATACAGGGGAAAGCACAGCCAAGGTTCATATCCGTGTGTCATACAGGAGGAAGCACAGCCAAGGGTCATATCCGTGTGTCATACAGGAGAAAGCACAGTCAAGGTTCATATCCATGTGTCATACAGGGAAAAGCATAGTCATGGTTCATATCCGTGTGTCATACAGGAGAAAGCACAGTCAAGGTTCATATCCGTGTGTCATACAGGAGAAAGCAGAGTCATGGTACATATCCGTGTGCCATACAGGAGAACGCACAGCCAAGGTTCATATCTGTGTGTCATACAGGAGAAAGCACAGTCAAGGTTCATATCCGTGTGTCATACGGGGAGAGAACAGTCAAGGTTCATATCCGTGTGTCATACAGGGGAAAGCACAGCCAAGGTTCATATCTGTGGGTCATACAGGGGAGAGCACAGCCAAGGTTCATATCCGTGTGTCATACAGGGGAAAGCACAGTCAAGGTTCATATCCGTGTGTCATACAGGGGAAAGCACTGCCAAGGTTAATATCCGTCTGTCATACAGGGGATGCACAGTCAAGGTTCATATCCGTGTGTCATACGGGGAGAGAACAGTCAAGGTTCATATCCGTGTGCAATACAGGACAACGCACAGCCAAGGTTCATATCCGTGTGTCATACAGGAGAAAGCACAGTCAAGGTTCATATCCGTGTGTCATACGGGGAGAGAACAGTCAAGGTTCATATCCGTGTGTCATACAGGGGAAAGCACAGCCAAGGTTCATATCTGTGGGTCATACAGGGGAGAGCACAGCCAAGGTTCATATCCGTGTGTCATACAGGGGAAAGCACAGTCAAGGTTCATATCCGTGTGTCATACAGGGGAAAGCACAGTCAAGGTTCATATCCATGTGTCATACAGGGGAGAGCACAGCCAAGGTTCATATAAGTGTGTCATACAGGGGAAAGCACAGCCAAGGTTAATATCCGTCTGTCATACAGGGGAAAGCACAGTCAAGGTTCATATCCGAGTGTCATACAGGAGAAAGCACAGCCAAGGTTCATATCCGTGTGTCAAACAGGGGGAAGCACAGCCAAGGTTCATATCCGTGGGTCATACACTGGGGAAGCACAGCCAAGGCGCATATCCGTGTCTCATACAGGAGAAAGCACAGCCAAGTGTTCATATCCATGTGTCATACAGGGGAGAGCACAGCCAAGGTTCATATACGTGTGTCATACAGGGGAAAGCACAGCCAAGGTTAATATCCGTCTGTCATACAGGGGAAAGCACAGTCAAGGTTCATATCCATGTGTCATACAGGGGAGAGCACAGCCAAGGTTCATATACGTGTGTCATACAGGGGAAAGCACAGCCAAGGTTAATATCCGTCTGTCATACAGGGGAAAGCACAGTCAAGGTTCATATCCGAGTGTCATACAGGAGAAAGCACAGCCAATGCTCATATCCGTGTGTCATACAGGGGGAAGCACAGCCAAGGTTCATATCCGTGGGTCATACACTGGGGAAGCACAGCCAAGGCGCATATCCGTGTCTCATACAGGAGAAAGCACAGCCAAGTGTTCATATCCGTGTGTCATACAGGAGAAAGCACATTCAAGATTTCTATCCGTGTGTCATACAGGAGAAAGCACAGCCAAGGATAATATCAGTGTGTCATACAGGGGAAAGCACAGCCAAGGTTCATATCCGTGTGTCATACAGGAGGAAGCACAGCCAAGGGTCATATCCGTGTGTCATACAGGAGAAAGCACAGTCAAGGTTCATATCCATGTGTCATACAGGGAAAAGCATAGTCATGGTTCATATCCGTGTGTCATACAGGAGAAAGCACAGTCAAGGTTCATATCCGTGTGTCATACAGGAGAAAGCAGAGTCATGGTACATATCCGTGTGCCATACAGGAGAACGCACAGCCAAGGTTCATATCTGTGTGTCATACAGGAGAAAGCACAGTCAAGGTTCATATCCGTGTGTCATACGGGGAGAGAACAGTCAAGGTTCATATCCGTGTGTCATACAGGGGAAAGCACAGCCAAGGTTCATATCTGTGGGTCATACAGGGGAGAGCACAGCCAAGGTTCATATCCGTGTGTCATACAGGGGAAAGCACAGTCAAGGTTCATATCCGTGTGTCATACAGGGGAAAGCACTGCCAAGGTTAATATCCGTCTGTCATACAGGGGATGCACAGTCAAGGTTCATATCCGTGTGTCATACGGGGAGAGAACAGTCAAGGTTCATATCCGTGTGTCATACAGGGGAAAGCACAGCCAAGGTTCATATCTGTGGGTCATACAGGGGAGAGCACAGCCAAGGTTCATATCCGTGTGTCATACAGGGGAAAGCACAGTCAAGGTTCATATCCGTGTGTCATACAGGGGAAAGCACAGTCAAGGTTCATATCCATGTGTCATACAGGGGAGAGCACAGCCAAGGTTCATATACGTGTGTCATACAGGGGAAAGCACAGCCAAGGTTAATATCTGTCTGTCATACAGGGGAAAGCACAGTCAAGGTTCATATCCGAGTGTCATACAGGAGAAAGCACAGCCAAGGTTCATATCCGTGTGTCAAACAGGGGGAAGCACAGCCAAGGTTCATATCCGTGGGTCATACACTGGGGAAGCACAGCCAAGGCGCATATCCGTGTCTCATACAGGAGAAAGCACAGCCAAGTGTTCATATCCATGTGTCATACAGGGGAGAGCACAGCCAAGGTTCATATACGTGTGTCATACAGGGGAAAGCACAGCCAAGGTTAATATCCGTCTGTCATACAGGGGAAAGCACAGTCAAGGTTCATATCCATGTGTCATACAGGGGAGAGCACAGCCAAGGTTCATATACGTGTGTCATACAGGGGAAAGCACAGCCAAGGTTAATATCCGTCTGTCATACAGGGGAAAGCACAGTCAAGGTTCATATCCGAGTGTCATACAGGAGAAAGCACAGCCAATGCTCATATCCGTGTGTCATACAGGGGGAAGCACAGCCAAGGTTCATATCCATGTGTCATACAGGGGAGAGCACAGCCAAGGTTCATATACGTGTGTCATACAGGGGAAAGCACAGCCAAGGTTAATATCCGTCTGTCATACAGGGGAAAGCACAGTCAAGGTTCATATCCGAGTGTCATACAGGAGAAAGCACAGCCAATGCTCATATCCGTGTGTCATACAGGGGGAAGCACAGCCAAGGTTCATATCCGTGGGTCATACACTGGGGAAGCACAGCCAAGGCGCATATCCGTGTCTCATACAGGAGAAAGCACAGCCAAGTGTTCATATCCGTGTGTCATACAGGAGAAAGCACATTCAAGATTTCTATCCGTGTGTCATACAGGAGAAAGCACAGCCAAGGATAATATCAGTGTGTCATACAGGGGAAAGCACAGCCAAGGTTCATATCCGTGTGTCATACAGGAGGAAGCACAGCCAAGGGTCATATCCGTGTGTCATACAGGAGAAAGCACAGTCAAGGTTCATATCCATGTGTCATACAGGGAAAAGCATAGTCATGGTTCATATCCGTGTGTCATACAGGAGAAAGCACAGTCAAGGTTCATATCCGTGTGTCATACAGGAGAAAGCAGAGTCATGGTACATATCCGTGTGCCATACAGGAGAACGCACAGCCAAGGTTCATATCTGTGTGTCATACAGGAGAAAGCACAGTCAAGGTTCATATCCGTGTGTCATACGGGGAGAGAACAGTCAAGGTTCATATCCGTGTGTCATACAGGGGAAAGCACAGCCAAGGTTCATATCTGTGGGTCATACAGGGGAGAGCACAGCCAAGGTTCATATCCGTGTGTCATACAGGGGAAAGCACAGTCAAGGTTCATATCCGTGTGTCATACAGGGGAAAGCACTGCCAAGGTTAATATCCGTCTGTCATACAGGGGATGCACAGTCAAGGTTCATATCCGTGTGTCATACGGGGAGAGAACAGTCAAGGTTCATATCCGTGTGTCATACAGGGGAAAGCACAGCCAAGGTTCATATCTGTGGGTCATACAGGGGAGAGCACAGCCAAGGTTCATATCCGTGTGTCATACAGGGGAAAGCACAGTCAAGGTTCATATCCGTGTGTCATACAGGGGAAAGCACAGTCAAGGTTCATATCCATGTGTCATACAGGGGAGAGCACAGCCAAGGTTCATATACGTGTGTCATACAGGGGAAAGCACAGCCAAGGTTAATATCTGTCTGTCATACAGGGGAAAGCACAGTCAAGGTTCATATCCGAGTGTCATACAGGAGAAAGCACAGCCAAGGTTCATATCCGTGTGTCAAACAGGGGGAAGCACAGCCAAGGTTCATATCCGTGGGTCATACACTGGGGAAGCACAGCCAAGGCGCATATCCGTGTCTCATACAGGAGAAAGCACAGCCAAGTGTTCATATCCATGTGTCATACAGGGGAGAGCACAGCCAAGGTTCATATACGTGTGTCATACAGGGGAAAGCACAGCCAAGGTTAATATCCGTCTGTCATACAGGGGAAAGCACAGTCAAGGTTCATATCCATGTGTCATACAGGGGAGAGCACAGCCAAGGTTCATATACGTGTGTCATACAGGGGAAAGCACAGCCAAGGTTAATATCCGTCTGTCATACAGGGGAAAGCACAGTCAAGGTTCATATCCGAGTGTCATACAGGAGAAAGCACAGCCAATGCTCATATCCGTGTGTCATACAGGGGGAAGCACAGCCAAGGTTCATATCCGTGGGTCATACACTGGGGAAGCACAGCCAAGGCGCATATCCGTGTCTCATACAGGAGAAAGCACAGCCAAGTGTTCATATCCGTGTGTCATACAGGAGAAAGCACATTCAAGATTTCTATCCGTGTGTCATACAGGAGAAAGCACAGCCAAGGATAATATCAGTGTGTCATACAGGGGAAAGCACAGCCAAGGTTCATATCCGTGTGTCATACAGGAGGAAGCACAGCCAAGGGTCATATCCGTGTGTCATACAGGAGAAAGCACAGTCAAGGTTCATATCCATGTGTCATACAGGGAAAAGCATAGTCATGGTTCATATCCGTGTGTCATACAGGAGAAAGCACAGTCAAGGTTCATATCCGTGTGTCATACAGGAGAAAGCAGAGTCATGGTACATATCCGTGTGCCATACAGGAGAACGCACAGCCAAGGTTCATATCTGTGTGTCATACAGGAGAAAGCACAGTCAAGGTTCATATCCGTGTGTCATACGGGGAGAGAACAGTCAAGGTTCATATCCGTGTGTCATACAGGGGAAAGCACAGCCAAGGTTCATATCCGTGTGCCATACAGGAGAAGACTCAGCCAAGGTACATATCCGTGTGTCAAACAGGGGAAAGCACAGCCAAGGTTCATATCCGTGTGTCATACAGGGGAAAGCACAGTCAAGGTTCAATTCCGTGTGTCATACAGGGGAGAGCACTGTCAAGGTTCATATCTGTGCGTCATACAGGGGAGAGCACAGTCAAGGTTCATATCCATGTGTCATACAGGGGAAAGCACAGCCAAGGTTCATATACGTGTGTCATACAGTGGAAAGCACAGCCAAGGTTCATATCCGTGTGTCATACAGGGGGAAGCACAGCCAAGGCTCATATCCATGTGTCAAACAGGAGAAAGCACAGTCACGGTTCATATCCGTGTGTCATACAGGGGAGAGCACAGCAAGGTTCATATCAGTGTGTCATACATGAAAAATCACAGCCAAGGTTCATATCTGTGTGCAATACAGGACAACGCACAGCCAAGGTTCATATCCGTGTGTCATACAGGAGAAAGCACAGTCAAGGTTCATATCCGTGTGTCATACGGGGAGAGAACAGTCAAGGTTCATATCCGTGTGTCATACAGGGGAAAGCACAGCCAAGGTTCATATCTGTGGGTCATACAGGGGAGAGCACAGCCGAGGTTCATATCCGTGTGTCATACAGGGGAAAGCACAGTCAAGGTTCATATCCGTGTGTCATACAGGGGAAAGCACAGTCAAGGTTCATATCCATGTGTCATACAGGGGAGAGCACAGCCAAGGTTCATATAAGTGTGTCATACAGGGGAAAGCACAGCCAAGGTGAATATCCGTCTGTCATACAGGGGAAAGCACAGTCAAGGTTCATATCCGAGTGTCATACAGGAGAAAGCACAGCCAAGGTTCATATCCGTGTGTCAAACAGGGGGAAGCACAGCCAAGGTTCATATCCGTGGGTCATACACTGGGGAAGCACAGCCAAGGCGCATATCCGTGTCTCATACAGGAGAAAGCACAGCCAAGTGTTCATATCCATGTGTCATACAGGGGAGAGCACAGCCAAGGTTCATATACGTGTGTCATACAGGGGAAAGCACAGCCAAGGTTAATATCCGTCTGTCATACAGGGGAAAGCACAGTCAAGGTTCATATCCATGTGTCATACAGGGGAGAGCACAGCCAAGGTTCATATACGTGTGTCATACAGGGGAAAGCACAGCCAAGGTTAATATCCGTCTGTCATACAGGGGAAAGCACAGTCAAGGTTCATATCCGAGTGTCATACAGGAGAAAGCACAGCCAATGCTCATATCCGTGTGTCATACAGGGGGAAGCACAGCCAAGGTTCATATCCGTGGGTCATACACTGGGGAAGCACAGCCAAGGCGCATATCCGTGTCTCATACAGGAGAAAGCACAGCCAAGTGTTCATATCCGTGTGTCATACAGGAGAAAGCACATTCAAGATTTCTATCCGTGTGTCATACAGGAGAAAGCACAGCCAAGGTTCATATCCGTGTGTCATACAGGAGAAAGCACAGTCAAGGTTCATATCCGTGTGTCATACAGGAGAAAGCAGAGTCATGGTACATATCCGTGTGCCATACAGGAGAACGCACAGCCAAGGTTCATATCTGTGTGTCATACAGGAGAAAGCACAGTCAAGGTTCATATCCGTGTGTCATACGGGGAGAGAACAGTCAAGGTTCATATCCGTGTGTCATACAGGGGAAAGCACAGTCAAGGTTCATATCCGTGTGTCATACAGGGGAAAGCACTGCCAAGGTTAATATCCGTCTGTCATACAGGGGATGCACAGTCAAGGTTCATATCCGTGTGTCATACGGGGAGAGAACAGTCAAGGTTCATATCCGTGTGTCATACAGGGGAAAGCACAGCCAAGGTTCATATCTGTGGGTCATACAGGGGAGAGCACAGCCAAGGTTCATATCCGTGTGTCATACAGGGGAAAGCACAGTCAAGGTTCATATCCGTGTGTCATACAGGGGAAAGCACAGTCAAGGTTCATATCCATGTGTCATACAGGGGAGAGCACAGCCAAGGTTCATATACGTGTGTCATACAGGGGAAAGCACAGCCAAGGTTAATATCTGTCTGTCATACAGGGGAAAGCACAGTCAAGGTTCATATCCGAGTGTCATACAGGAGAAAGCACAGCCAAGGTTCATATCCGTGTGTCAAACAGGGGGAAGCACAGCCAAGGTTCATATCCGTGGGTCATACACTGGGGAAGCACAGCCAAGGCGCATATCCGTGTCTCATACAGGAGAAAGCACAGCCAAGTGTTCATATCCATGTGTCATACAGGGGAGAGCACAGCCAAGGTTCATATACGTGTGTCATACAGGGGAAAGCACAGCCAAGGTTAATATCCGTCTGTCATACAGGGGAAAGCACAGTCAAGGTTCATATCCATGTGTCATACAGGGGAGAGCACAGCCAAGGTTCATATACGTGTGTCATACAGGGGAAAGCACAGCCAAGGTTAATATCCGTCTGTCATACAGGGGAAAGCACAGTCAAGGTTCATATCCGAGTGTCATACAGGAGAAAGCACAGCCAATGCTCATATCCGTGTGTCATACAGGGGGAAGCACAGCCAAGGTTCATATCCGTGGGTCATACACTGGGGAAGCACAGCCAAGGCGCATATCCGTGTCTCATACAGGAGAAAGCACAGCCAAGTGTTCATATCCGTGTGTCATACAGGAGAAAGCACATTCAAGATTTCTATCCGTGTGTCATACAGGAGAAAGCACAGCCAAGGATAATATCAGTGTGTCATACAGGGGAAAGCACAGCCAAGGTTCATATCCGTGTGTCATACAGGAGGAAGCACAGCCAAGGGTCATATCCGTGTGTCATACAGGAGAAAGCACAGTCAAGGTTCATATCCATGTGTCATACAGGGAAAAGCATAGTCATGGTTCATATCCGTGTGTCATACAGGAGAAAGCACAGTCAAGGTTCATATCCGTGTGTCATACAGGAGAAAGCAGAGTCATGGTACATATCCGTGTGCCATACAGGAGAACGCACAGCCAAGGTTCATATCTGTGTGTCATACAGGAGAAAGCACAGTCAAGGTTCATATCCGTGTGTCATACGGGGAGAGAACAGTCAAGGTTCATATCCGTGTGTCATACAGGGGAAAGCACAGCCAAGGTTCATATCTGTGGGTCATACAGGGGAGAGCACAGCCAAGGTTCATATCCGTGTGTCATACAGGGAAAAGCACAGTCAAGGTTCATATCCGTGTGTCATACAGGGGAAAGCACTGCCAAGGTTAATATCCGTCTGTCATACAGGGGGAAGCACAGACTAGGTTCATCTCCGTGTGACATACAGGAGAAAGCACAGTCAAGATTCATATCCGTGTGTCGTACAGGAGGAAGCACAGCCAAGGGTCATATCCATGTGTCATGCAGGGGGAAGCACTGCCAAGGTTCATATCCATGTGTCATACAGGGGATGAACAGCCAAGGTTCATATCCGTGTGTAATACAGGGGTGAGCACAGCCAAGGTTCATCTCCGTGTGTCATACAGGAGAAAGCACAGTCGAGGTTCATATCCATGTGTCATACAGGAGAAAGCACAGTCAAGGTTCATATCCTTGTGTGTCATACAGGAGAACGCACAGCCAAGGTTCATATCTGTGTGTCATACAGGAGAAAGCACAGTCAAGGTTCATATCCGTGTGTCATACGGGGAGAGAACAGTCAAGGTTCATATCCGTGTGTCATACAGGGGAAAGCACAGCCAAGGTTCATATCTGTGGGTCATACAGGGGAGAGCACAGTCAAGGTTCATATCCGTGTGTCATACAGGGGAAAGCACAGTCAAGGTTCATATCCGTGTGTCATACAGGGGAAAGCACTGCCAAGGTTAATATCCGTCTGTCATACAGGGGATGCACAGTCAAGGTTCATATCCGTGTGTCATACGGGGAGAGAACAGTCAAGGTTCATATCCGTGTGTCATACAGGGGAAAGCACAGCCAAGGTTCATATCTGTGGGTCATACAGGGGAGAGCACAGCCAAGGTTCATATCCGTGTGTCATACAGGGGAAAGCACAGTCAAGGTTCATATCCGTGTGTCATACAGGGGAAAGCACAGTCAAGGTTCATATCCATGTGTCATACAGGGGAGAGCACAGCCAAGGTTCATATACGTGTGTCATACAGGGGAAAGCACAGCCAAGGTTAATATCTGTCTGTCATACAGGGGAAAGCACAGTCAAGGTTCATATCCGAGTGTCATACAGGAGAAAGCACAGCCAAGGTTCATATCCGTGTGTCAAACAGGGGGAAGCACAGCCAAGGTTCATATCCGTGGGTCATACACTGGGGAAGCACAGCCAAGGCGCATATCCGTGTCTCATACAGGAGAAAGCACAGCCAAGTGTTCATATCCATGTGTCATACAGGGGAGAGCACAGCCAAGGTTCATATACGTGTGTCATACAGGGGAAAGCACAGCCAAGGTTAATATCCGTCTGTCATACAGGGGAAAGCACAGTCAAGGTTCATATCCATGTGTCATACAGGGGAGAGCACAGCCAAGGTTCATATACGTGTGTCATACAGGGGAAAGCACAGCCAAGGTTAATATCCGTCTGTCATACAGGGGAAAGCACAGTCAAGGTTCATATCCGAGTGTCATACAGGAGAAAGCACAGCCAATGCTCATATCCGTGTGTCATACAGGGGGAAGCACAGCCAAGGTTCATATCCGTGGGTCATACACTGGGGAAGCACAGCCAAGGCGCATATCCGTGTCTCATACAGGAGAAAGCACAGCCAAGTGTTCATATCCGTGTGTCATACAGGAGAAAGCACATTCAAGATTTCTATCCGTGTGTCATACAGGAGAAAGCACAGCCAAGGATAATATCAGTGTGTCATACAGGGGAAAGCACAGCCAAGGTTCATATCCGTGTGTCATACAGGAGGAAGCACAGCCAAGGGTCATATCCGTGTGTCATACAGGAGAAAGCACAGTCAAGGTTCATATCCATGTGTCATACAGGGAAAAGCATAGTCATGGTTCATATCCGTGTGTCATACAGGAGAAAGCACAGTCAAGGTTCATATCCGTGTGTCATACAGGAGAAAGCAGAGTCATGGTACATATCCGTGTGCCATACAGGAGAACGCACAGCCAAGGTTCATATCTGTGTGTCATACAGGAGAAAGCACAGTCAAGGTTCATATCCGTGTGTCATACGGGGAGAGAACAGTCAAGGTTCATATCCGTGTGTCATACAGGGGAAAGCACAGCCAAGGTTCATATCTGTGGGTCATACAGGGGAGAGCACAGCCAAGGTTCATATCCGTGTGTCATACAGGGAAAAGCACAGTCAAGGTTCATATCCGTGTGTCATACAGGGGAAAGCACTGCCAAGGTTAATATCCGTCTGTCATACAGGGGGAAGCACAGACTGGGTTCATCTCCGTGTGACATACAGGAGAAAGCACAGTCAAGATTCATATCCGTGTGTCGTACAGGAGGAAGCACAGCCAAGGGTCATATCCATGTGTCATGCAGGGGGAAGCACTGCCAAGGTTCATATCCATGTGTCATACAGGGGATGAACAGCCAAGGTTCATATCCGTGTGTAATACAGGGGTGAGCACAGCCAAGGTTCATCTCCGTGTGTCATACAGGAGAAAGCACAGTCGAGGTTCATATCCATGTGTCATACAGGAGAAAGCACAGTCAAGGTTCATATCCTTGTGTGTCATACAGGAGAACGCACAGCCAAGGTTCATATCTGTGTGTCATACAGGAGAAAGCACAGTCAAGGTTCATATCCGTGTGTCATACGGGGAGAGAACAGTCAAGGTTCATATCCGTGTGTCATACAGGGGAAAGCACAGCCAAGGTTCATATCTGTGGGTCATACAGGGGAGAGCACAGCCAAGGTTCATATCCGTGTGTCATACAGGGGAATGCACAGTCAAGGTTCATATCTGTGTCTCATACAGGGGAAAGCACGGTCAAGGTTCATATCGGAGTGTCATACAGGTGGAAGCACAGACTAGGTCCATATCCATGTGACATACAGGAGAAAGCACAGTCAAGGTTCATATCCGAGTGTCATACAGGAGGAAGGACAGCCAAGGGTCATATCCGTGTGTCATGCAGGGGGAAGCACTGCCAAGGTTCATATCCATGTGTCATACAGGGGATGCACAGCCAAGGTTCATATCCGTGTGTAATACAGGGGTGTGCACAGCCAAGGTTCATCTCCGTGTGTCATACAGGAGAAAGGACAGCCAAGGGTCATATCCGTGTGTCATGCAGGGGGAAGCACTGCCAAGGTTCTTATCCGTGTGTCATGCAGGGGGAAGCACTGCCAAGGTTCATATCCATGTGTCATACAGGGGATGCACAGTCAAGGTTCATATCCATGTGTCATACAGGGAAAAGCATAGTCATGGTTCATATCCGTGTGTCATACAGGAGAAAGCACAGTCAAGGTTCATATCCGTGTGTCATACAGGAGAAAGCACAGTCAAGGTTCATATCCGTGTGCCATACAGGAGAACGCACAGCCTAGGTTCATATCCGTGTGTCATACAGGGGAATGCACTGTCAAGGTTCATATCCGTGTGTCATACAGGGGAAAGCACAGCCAAGGTTAATATCCCTCTGTCATACAGGAGGAAGGACAGCCAAGGGTCATATCCGTGTGTCATGCAGGGGGAAGCACTGCCAAGGTTCATATCCATGTGTCATACAGGGGATGCACAGTCAAGGTTCATATCCATGTGTCATACAGGGAAAAGCATAGTCATGGTTCATATCCGTGTGTCATACAGGGGAAAGCATAGTCAAGGTTCATATCCGTGTGTCATACAGGAGAAAGCACAGTCAAGGTTCATATCCGTGTGCCATACAGGAGAACGCACAGCCAAGGTTCATATCCGTGTGTCATACAGGGGAATGCACAGTCAAGGTTCATATCCGTGTGTCATACAGGGGAAAGCACAGCCAAGGTTAATATCCCTCTGTCATACAGGGGTGAGCACAGCCAAGGTTCATCTCCGTGTGTCATACAGGAGAAAGCACAGTCAAGGTTCATATCCGTGTGTCATACAGGAGAAAGCACAGTCAAGGTTCATATCCGTGTGCCATACAGGAGAACGCACAGTCAAGGTTCATATCCGTGTGTCATACAGGAGAAAGCACAGTCTAGGTTCATATCCGTGTGTCATACAGGAGAAGACTCAGCCAAGGTTCATATCCGTGTGTCAAACAGGGGAAAGCACAGCCAATGTTCATATCCGTGTGTCATACAGGGGAAAGCACAGTCAAGGTTCAATTCCGAGTGTCATACAGGGGAGAGCACTGTCAAGGTTCATATCTGTGCGTCATACAGGGGAGAACACAGTCAAGGTTCATATCCATGTGTCATACAGGGGAGAGCACAGCCAAGGTTCATATACGTGTGTCATACAGGGGAAAGCACAGCCAAGGTTAATATCCGTCTGTCATACAGGGGAAAGCACAGTCAAGGTTCATATCCGAGTGTCATACAGGAGAAAGCACAGCCAAGGTTCATATCCGTGTGTCAAACAGGGGAAAGCACAGCCAAGGTTCATATCCGTGTGTCAAACAGGGGAATGCACAGCCAAGGTTCATATCCGTGTGTCATACAGGGGAAAGCACAGTCAAGGTTCAATTCCGAGTGTCATACAGGGGAGAGCACTGTCAAGGTTCATATCTGTGTGTCATACAGGGGAGAGCACAGTCAAGGTTCATATCCATGTGTCATACAGGGGAAAGCACAGCCAAGGTTCATATACGTGTGTCATACAGTGGAAAGCACAGCCAAGGTTCATATCCGTGTGTCATACAGGGGGAAGCACAGTCACGGTTCATATCCGTGTGTCATACAGGGGAGAGCACAGCCAAGGTTCATATCAGTGTGTCATACATGAAAAATCACAGCCAAGGTTCATATCTGTGTGCAATACAGGACAACGCACAGCCAAGGTTCATATCCGTGTGTCATACAGGAGAAAGCACAGTCAAGGTTCATATCCGTGTGTCATACAGGGGAAAGCACAGCCAAGGTTCATATCTGTGGGTCATACAGGGGAGAGCACAGCCAAGGTTCATATCCGTGTGTCATACAGGGGAAAGCACAGTCAAGGTTCATATCCGTGTGTCATACAGGGGAAAGCACAGTCAAGGTTCATATCCATGTGTCATACATGGGAGAGCACAGCCAAGGTTCATATACGTGTGTCATACAGGGGAAATCACAGCCAAGGTTAATATCCGTCTGTCATACAGGGGAAAGCACAGTCAAGGTTCATATCCGAGTGTCATACAGGAGAAAGCACAGCCAAGGTTCATATCCGTGTGTCAAACAGGGGGAAGCACAGCCAAGGTTCATATCCGTGGGTCATACACTGGGGAAGCACAGCCAAGGCGCATATCCGTGTCTCATACAGGAGAAAGCACAGCCAAGTGTTCATATCCATGTGTCATACAGGGGAGAGCACAGCCAAGGTTCATATACGTGTGTCATACAGGGGAAAGCACAGCCAAGGTTAATATCCGTCTGTCATACAGGGGAAAGCACAGTCAAGGTTCATATCCATGTGTCATACAGGGGAGAGCACAGCAAAGGTTCATATACGTGTGTCATACAGGGGAAAGCACAGCCAAGGTTAATATCCGTTTGTCATACAGGGGAAAGCACAGTCAAGGTTCATATCCGAGTGTCATACAGGGGAAAGCACAGCCAAGGTTAATATCCCTCTGTCATACAGGGGTGAGCACAGCCAAGGTTCATCTCCGTGTGTCATACAGGAGAAAGCACAGTCAAGGTTCATATCCGTGTGTCATACAGGAGAAAGCACAGTGAAGGTTCATATCCGTGTGCCATACAGGAGAACGCACAGTCAAGGTTCATATCCGTGTGTCATACAGGAGAAAGCACAGTCTAGGTTCATATCCGTGTGCCATACAGGAGAAGACTCAGCCAAGGTTCATATCCGTGTGTCAAACAGGGGAAAGCACAGCCAAGGTTCATATCCGTGTGTCATACAGGGGAAAGCACAGTCAAGGTTCAATTCCGAGTGTCATACAGGGGAGAGCACTGTCAAGGTTCATATCTGTGCGTCATACAGGGGAGAGCACAGTCAAGGTTCATATCCATGTGTCATACAGGGGAGAGCACAGCCAAGGTTCATATACGTGTGTCATACAGGGGAAAGCACAGCCAAGGTTAATATCCGTCTGTCATACAGGGGAAAGCACAGTCAAGGTTCATATCCGAGTGTCATACAGGAGAAAGCACAGCCAAGGTTCATATCCGTGTGTCAAACAGGGGAAAGCACAGCCAAGGTTCATATCCGTGTGTCAAACAGGGGAATGCACAGCCAAGGTTCATATCCGTGTGTCATACAGGGGAAAGCACAGTCAAGGTTCAATTCCGAGTGTCATACAGGGGAGAGCACTGTCAAGGTTCATATCTGTGTGTCATACAGGGGAGAGCACAGTCAAGGTTCATATCCATGTGTCATACAGGGGAAAGCACAGCCAAGGTTCATATACGTGTGTCATACAGTGGAAAGCACAGCCAAGGTTCATATCCGTGTGTCATACAGGGGGAAGCACAGCCAAGGCTCATATCCATGTGTCAAACAGGAGAAAGCACAGTCACGGTTCATATCCGTGTGTCATACAGGGGAGAGCACAGCCAAGGTTCATATCAGTGTGTCATACATGAAAAATCACAGCCAAGGTTCATATCTGTGTGCAATACAGGACAACGCACAGCCAAGGTTCATATCCGTGTGTCATACAGGAGAAAGCACAGTCAAGGTTCATATCCGTGTGTCATACAGGGGAAAGCACAGCCAAGGTTCATATCTGTGGGTCATACAGGGGAGAGCACAGCCAAGGTACATATCCGTGTGTCATACAGGGGAAAGCACAGTCAAGGTTCATATCCGTGTGTCATACAGGGGAAAGCACAGTCAAGGTTCATATCCATGTGTCATACAGGGGAGAGCACAGCCAAGGTTCATATACGTGTGTCATACAGGGGAAATCACAGCCAAGGTTAATATCCGTCTGTCATACAGGGGAAAGCACAGTCAAGGTTCATATCCGAGTGTCATACAGGAGAAAGCACAGCCAAGGTTCATATCCGTGTGTCAAACAGGGGGAAGCACAGCCAAGGTTCATATCCGTGGGTCATACACTGGGGAAGCACAGCCAAGGCGCATATCCGTGTCTCATACAGGAGAAAGCACAGCCAAGTGTTCATATCCATGTGTCATACAGGGGAGAGCACAGCCAAGGTTCATATACGTGTGTCATACAGGGGAAAGCACAGCCAAGGTTAATATCCGTCTGTCATACAGGGGAAAGCACAGTCAAGGTTCATATCCATGTGTCATACAGGGGAGAGCACAGCCAAGGTTCATATACGTGTGTCATACAGGGGAAAGCACAGCCAAGGTTAATATCCGTTTGTCATACAGGGGAAAGCACAGTCAAGGTTCAAATCCGAGTGTCATAAAGGAGAAAGCACAGTCAAGGTTCATATCCATGTGTCATACAGGGGATGCACAGCCAAGGTTCATATCCGTGTGTAATACAGGGGTGTGCACAGCCAAGGTTCATCTCCGTGTGTCATACAGGAGAAAGGACAGCCAAGGGTCATATCCGTGTGTCATGCAGGGGGAAGCACTGCCAAGGTTCTTATCCGTGTGTCATGCAGGGGGAAGCACTGCCAAGGTTCATATCCATGTGTCATACAGGGGATGCACAGTCAAGGTTCATATCCATGTGTCATACAGGGAAAAGCATAGTCATGGTTCATATCCGTGTGTCATACAGGAGAAAGCACAGTCAAGGTTCATATCCATGTGTCATACAGGAGAAAGCACAGTCAAGGTTCATATCCGTGTGCCATACAGGAGAACGCACAGCCTAGGTTCATATCCGTGTGTCATACAGGGGAATGCACTGTCAAGGTTCATATCCGTGTGTCATACAGGGGAAAGCACAGCCAAGGTTAATATCCCTCTGTCATACAGGGGTGAGTACAGCCAAGGTTCATCTCCGTGTGTCATACAGGAGAAAGCACAGTCAAGGTTCATATCCGTGTGTCATACAGGAGAAAGCACAGTCAAGGTTCATATCCGTGTGCCATACAGGAGAACGCACAGTCAAGGTTCATATCCGTGTGTCATACAGGAGAAAGCACAGTCTAGGTTCATATCCGTGTGCCATACAGGAGAAGACTCAGCCAAGGTACATATCCGTGTGTCAAACAGGGGAAAGCACAGCCAAGGTTCATATCCGTGTGTCATACAGGGGAAAGCACAGTCAAGGTTCAATTCCGAGTGTCATACAGGGGAGAGCACTGTCAAGGTTCATATCTGTGCGTCATACAGGGGAGAGCACAGTCAAGGTTCATATCCATGTGTCATACAGGGGAGAGCACAGCCAAGGTTCATATACGTGTGTCATACAGGGGAAAGCACAGCCAAGGTTAATATCCGTCTGTCATACAGGGGAAAGCACAGTCAAGGTTCATATCCGAGTGTCATACAGGAGAAAGCACAGCCAAGGTTCATATCCGTGTGTCAAACAGGGGAAAGCACAGCCAAGGTTCATATCCGTGTGTCAAACAGGGGAATGCACAGCCAAGGTTCATATCCGTGTGTCATACAGGGGAAAGCACAGTCAAGGTTCAATTCCGAGTGTCATACAGGGGAGAGCACTGTCAAGGTTCATATCTGTGTGTCATACAGGGGAGAGCACAGTCAAGGTTCATATCCATGTGTCATACAGGGGAAAGCACAGCCAAGGTTCATATACGTGTGTCATACAGTGGAAAGCACAGCCAAGGTTCATATCCGTGTGTCATACAGGGGGAAGCACAGCCAAGGCTCATATCCATGTGTCAAACAGGAGAAAGCACAGTCACGGTTCATATCCGTGTGTCATACAGGGGAGAGCACAGCCAAGGTTCATATCAGTGTGTCATACATGAAAAATCACAGCCAAGGTTCATATCTGTGTGCAATACAGGACAACGCACAGCCAAGGTTCATATCCGTGTGTCATACAGGAGAAAGCACAGTCAAGGTTCATATCCGTGTGTCATACGGGGAGAGAACAGTCAAGGTTCATATCCGTGTGTCATACAGGGGAAAGCACAGCCAAGGTTCATATCTGTGGGTCATACAGGGGAGAGCACAGCCAAGGTTCATATCCGTGTGTCATACAGGGGAAAGCACAGTCAAGGTTCATATCCGTGTGTCATACAGGGGAAAGCACAGTCAAGGTTCATATCCATGTGTCATACAGGGGAGAGCACAGCCAAGGTTCATATACGTGTGTCATACAGGGGAAAGCACAGCCAAGGTTAATATCCGTCTGTCATACAGGGGAAAGCACAGTCAAGGTTAATATCCGTCTGTCATACAGGGGAAAGCACAGTCAAGGTTCATATCCGAGTGTCATACAGGAGAAAGCACAGCCAAGGTTCATATCCGTGTGTCAAACAGGGGGAAGCACAGCCAAGGTTCATATCCGTGGGTCATACACTGGGGAAGCACAGCCAAGGCGCATATCCGTGTCTCATACAGGAGAAAGCACAGCCAAGTGTTCATATCCATGTGTCATACAGGGGAGAGCACAGCCAAGGTTCATATACGTGTGTCATACAGGGGAAAGCACAGCCAAGGTTAATATCCGTCTGTCATACAGGGGAAAGCACAGTCAAGGTTCATATCCATGTGTCATACAGGGGAGAGCACAGCCAAGGTTCATATACGTGTGTCATACAGGGGAAAGCACAGCCAAGGTTAATATCCGTCTGTCATACAGGGGAAAGCACAGTCAAGGTTCATATCCGAGTGTCATACAGGAGAAAGCACAGCCAATGCTCATATCCGTGTGTCATACAGGGGGAAGCACAGCCAAGGTTCATATCCGTGGGTCATACACTGGGGAAGCACAGCCAAGGCGCATATCCGTGTCTCATACAGGAGAAAGCACAGCCAAGTGTTCATATCCGTGTGTCATACAGGAGAAAGCACATTCAAGATTTCTATCCGTGTGTCATACAGGAGAAAGCACAGCCAAGGATAATATCAGTGTGTCATACAGGGGAAAGCACAGCCAAGGTTCATATCCGTGTGTCATACAGGAGGAAGCACAGCCAAGGGTCATATCCGTGTGTCATACAGGAGAAAGCACAGTCTAGGTTCATATCCGTGTGCCATACAGGAGAAGACTCAGCCAAGGTTCATATCCGTGTGTCAAACAGGGGAAAGCACAGCCAAGGTTCATATCCGTGTGTCATACAGGGGAAAGCACAGTCAAGGTTCAATTCCGAGTGTCATACAGGGGAGAGCACTGTCAAGGTTCATATCTGTGCGTCATACAGGGGAGAGCACAGTCAAGGTTCATATCCATGTGTCATACAGGGGAGAGCACAGCCAAGGTTCATATACGTGTGTCATACAGGGGAAAGCACAGCCAAGGTTAATATCCGTCTGTCATACAGGGGAAAGCACAGTCAAGGTTCATATCCGAGTGTCATACAGGAGAAAGCACAGCCAAGGTTCATATCCGTGTGTCAAACAGGGGAAAGCACAGCCAAGGTTCATATCCGTGTGTCAAACAGGGGAATGCACAGCCAAGGTTCATATCCGTGTGTCATACAGGGGAAAGCACAGTCAAGGTTCAATTCCGAGTGTCATACAGGGGAGAGCACTGTCAAGGTTCATATCTGTGTGTCATACAGGGGAGAGCACAGTCAAGGTTCATATCCATGTGTCATACAGGGGAAAGCACAGCCAAGGTTCATATACGTGTGTCATACAGTGGAAAGCACAGCCAAGGTTCATATCCGTGTGTCATACAGGGGGAAGCACAGCCAAGGCTCATATCCATGTGTCAAACAGGAGAAAGCACAGTCACGGTTCATATCCGTGTGTCATACAGGGGAGAGCACAGCCAAGGTTCATATCAGTGTGTCATACATGAAAAATCACAGCCAAGGTTCATATCTGTGTGCAATACAGGACAACGCACAGCCAAGGTTCATATCCGTGTGTCATACAGGAGAAAGCACAGTCAAGGTTCATATCCGTGTGTCATACAGGGGAAAGCACAGCCAAGGTTCATATCTGTGGGTCATACAGGGGAGAGCACAGCCAAGGTTCATATCCGTGTGTCATACAGGGGAAAGCACAGTCAAGGTTCATATCCGTGTGTCATACAGGGGAAAGCACAGTCAAGGTTCATATCCATGTGTCATACAGGGGAGAGCACAGCCAAGGTTCATATACGTGTGTCATACAGGGGAAATCACAGCCAAGGTTAATATCCGTCTGTCATACAGGGGAAAGCACAGTCAAGGTTCATATCCGAGTGTCATACAGGAGAAAGCACAGCCAAGGTTCATATCCGTGTGTCAAACAGGGGGAAGCACAGCCAAGGTTCATATCCGTGGGTCATACACTGGGGAAGCACAGCCAAGGCGCATATCCGTGTCTCATACAGGAGAAAGCACAGCCAAGTGTTCATATCCATGTGTCATACAGGGGAGAGCACAGCCAAGGTTCATATACGTGTGTCATACAGGGGAAAGCACAGCCAAGGTTAATATCCGTCTGTCATACAGGGGAAAGCACAGTCAAGGTTCATATCCATGTGTCATACAGGGGAGAGCACAGCCAAGGTTCATATACGTGTGTCATACAGGGGAAAGCACAGCCAAGGTTAATATCCGTTTGTCATACAGGGGAAAGCACAGTCAAGGTTCAAATCCGAGTGTCATACAGGAGAAAGCACAGTCAAGGTTCATATCCATGTGTCATACAGGGGATGCACAGCCAAGGTTCATATCCGTGTGTAATACAGGGGTGTGCACAGCCAAGGTTCATCTCCGTGTGTCATACAGGAGAAAGGACAGCCAAGGGTCATATCCGTGTGTCATGCAGGGGGAAGCACTGCCAAGGTTCTTATCCGTGTGTCATGCAGGGGGAAGCACTGCCAAGGTTCATATCCATGTGTCATACAGGGGATGCACAGTCAAGGTTCATATCCATGTGTCATACAGGGAAAAGCATAGTCATGGTTCATATCCGTGTGTCATACAGGAGAAAGCACAGTCAAGGTTCATATCCATGTGTCATACAGGAGAAAGCACAGTCAAGGTTCATATCCGTGTGCCATACAGGAGAACGCACAGCCTAGGTTCATATCCGTGTGTCATACAGGGGAATGCACTGTCAAGGTTCATATCCGTGTGTCATACAGGGGAAAGCACAGCCAAGGTTAATATCCCTCTGTCATACAGGGGTGAGCACAGCCAAGGTTCATCTCCGTGTGTCATACAGGAGAAAGCACAGTCAAGGTTCATATCCGTGTGTCATACAGGAGAAAGCACAGTCAAGGTTCATATCCGTGTGCCATACAGGAGAACGCACAGTCAAGGTTCATATCCGTGTGTCATACAGGAGAAAGCACAGTCTAGGTTCATATCCGTGTGCCATACAGGAGAAGACTCAGCCAAGGTACATATCCGTGTGTCAAACAGGGGAAAGCACAGCCAAGGTTCATATCCGTGTGTCATACAGGGGAAAGCACAGTCAAGGTTCAATTCCGAGTGTCATACAGGGGAGAGCACTGTCAAGGTTCATATCTGTGCGTCATACAGGGGAGAGCACAGTCAAGGTTCATATCCATGTGTCATACAGGGGAGAGCACAGCCAAGGTTCATATACGTGTGTCATACAGGGGAAAGCACAGCCAAGGTTAATATCCGTCTGTCATACAGGGGAAAGCACAGTCAAGGTTCATATCCGAGTGTCATACAGGAGAAAGCACAGCCAAGGTTCATATCCGTGTGTCAAACAGGGGAAAGCACAGCCAAGGTTCATATCCGTGTGTCAAACAGGGGAATGCACAGCCAAGGTTCATATCCGTGTGTCATACAGGGGAAAGCACAGTCAAGGTTCAATTCTGAGTGTCATACAGGGGAGAGCACTGTCAAGGTTCATATCTGTGTGTCATACAGGGGAGAGCACAGTCAAGGTTCATATCCATGTGTCATACAGGGGAAAGCACAGCCAAGGTACATATACGTGTGTCATACAGTGGAAAGCACAGCCAAGGTTCATATCCGTGTGTCATACAGGGGGAAGCACAGCCAAGGCTCATATCCATGTGTCAAACAGGAGAAAGCACAGTCACGGTTCATATCCGTGTGTCATACAGGGGAGAGCACAGCCAAGGTTCATATCAGTGTGTCATACATGAAAAATCACAGCCAAGGTTCATATCTGTGTGCAATACAGGACAACGCACAGCCAAGGTTCATATCCGTGTGTCATACAGGAGAAAGCACAGTCAAGGTTCATATCCGTGTGTCATACGGGGAGAGAACAGTCAAGGTTCATATCCGTGTGTCATACAGGGGAAAGCACAGCCAAGGTTCTTATCTGTGGGTCATACAGGGGAGAGCACAGCCAAGGTTCATATCCGTGTGTCATACAGGGGAAAGCACAGTCAAGGTTCATATCCGTGTGTCATACAGGGGAAAGCACAGTCAAGGTTCATATCCATGTGTCATACAGGGGAGAGCACAGCCAAGGTTCATATACGTGTGTCATACAGGGGAAAGCACAGCCAAGGTTAATATCCGTCTGTCATACAGGGGAAAGCACAGTCAAGGTTAATATCCGTCTGTCATACAGGGGAAAGCACAGTCAAGGTTCATATCCGAGTGTCATACAGGAGAAAGCACAGCCAAGGTTCATATCCGTGTGTCAAACAGGGGGAAGCACAGCCAAGGTTCATATCCGTGGGTCATACACTGGGGAAGCACAGCCAAGGCGCATATCCGTGTCTCATACAGGAGAAAGCACAGCCAAGTGTTCATATCCATGTGTCATACAGGGGAGAGCACAGCCAAGGTTCATATACGTGTGTCATACAGGGGAAAGCACAGCCAAGGTTAATATCCGTCTGTCATACAGGGGAAAGCACAGTCAAGGTTCATATCCATGTGTCATACAGGGGAGAGCACAGCCAAGGTTCATATACGTGTGTCATACAGGGGAAAGCACAGCCAAGGTTAATATCCGTCTGTCATACAGGGGAAAGCACAGTCAAGGTTCATATCCGAGTGTCATACAGGAGAAAGCACAGCCAATGCTCATATCCGTGTGTCATACAGGGGGAAGCACAGCCAAGGTTCATATCCGTGGGTCATACACTGGGGAAGCACAGCCAAGGCGCATATCCGTGTCTCATACAGGAGAAAGCACAGCCAAGTGTTCATATCCGTGTGTCATACAGGAGAAAGCACATTCAAGATTTCTATCCGTGTGTCATACAGGAGAAAGCACAGCCAAGGATAATATCAGTGTGTCATACAGGGGAAAGCACAGCCAAGGTTCATATCCGTGTGTCATACAGGAGGAAGCACAGCCAAGGGACATATCCGTGTGTCATACAGGAGAAAGCACAGTCAAGGTTCATATCCATGTGTCATACAGGGAAAAGCATAGTCATGGTTCATATCCGTGTGTCATACAGGAGAAAGCACAGTCAAGGTTCATATCCGTGTGTCATACAGGAGAAAGCAGAGTCATGGTACATATCCGTGTGCCATACAGGAGAACGCACAGCCAAGGTTCATATCTGTGTGTCATACAGGAGAAAGCACAGTCAAGGTTCATATCCGTGTGTCATACGGGGAGAGAACAGTCAAGGTTCATATCCGTGTGTCATACAGGGGAAAGCACAGCCAAGGTTCATATCTGTGGGTCATACAGGGGAGAGCACAGCCAAGGTTCATATCCGTGTGTCATACAGGGGAAAGCACAGTCAAGGTTCATATCCGTGTGTCATACAGGGGAAAGCACTGCCAAGGTTAATATCCGTCTGTCATACAGGGGGAAGCACAGCCAAGGTTCATCTCCGTGTGACATACAGGAGAAAGCACAGTCAAGATTCATATCCGTGTGTCGTACAGGAGGAAGCACAGCCAAGGGTCATATCCATGTGTCATGCAGGGGGAAGCACTGCCAAGGTTCATATCCATGTGTCATACAGGGGATGAACAGCCAAGGTTCATATCCGTGTGTAATACAGGGGTGAGCACAGCCAAGGTTCATCTCCGTGTGTCATACAGGAGAAAGCACAGTCGAGGTTCATATCCATGTGTCATACAGGAGAAAGCACAGTCAAGGTTCATATCCTTGTGTGTCATACAGGAGAACGCACAGCCAAGGTTCATATCTGTGTGTCATACAGGAGAAAGCACAGTCAAGGTTCATATCCGTGTGTCATACGGGGAGAGAACAGTCAAGGTTCATATCCGTGTGTCATACAGGGGAAAGCACAGCCAAGGTTCATATCTGTGGGTCATACAGGGGAGAGCACAGCCAAGGTTCATATCCGTGTGTCATACAGGGGAATGCACAGTCAAGGTTCATATCTGTGTCTCATACAGGGGAAAGCACGGTCAAGGTTCATATCGGAGTGTCATACAGGTGGAAGCACAGACTAGGTCCATATCCATGTGACATACAGGAGAAAGCACAGTCAAGGTTCATATCCGTGTGTCATACAGGAGGAAGGACAGCCAAGGGTCATATCCGTGTGTCATGCAGGGGGAAGCACTGCCAAGGTTCATATCCATGTGTCATACAGGGGATGCACAGCCAAGGTTCATATCCGTGTGTAATACAGGTGTGTGCAAAGCCAAGGTTCATCTCCGTGTGTCATACAGGAGAAAGGACAGCCAAGGGTCATATCCGTGTGTCATGCAGGGGGAAGCACTGCCAAGGTTCTTATCCGTGTGTCATGCATGGGGAAGCACTGCCAAGGTTCATATCCATGTGTCATACAGGGGATGCACAGTCAAGGTTCATATCCATGTGTCATACAGGGAAAAGCATAGTCATGGTTCATATCCGTGTGTCATACAGGAGAAAGCACAGTCAAGGTTCATATCCGTGTGTCATACAGGAGAAAGCACAGTCAAGGTTCATATCCGTGTGCCATACAGGAGAACGCACAGCCTAGGTTCATATCCGTGTGTCATACAGGGGAATGCACTGTCAAGGTTCATATCCGTGTGTCATACAGGGGAAAGCACAGCCAAGGTTAATATCCCTCTGTCATACAGGAGGAAGGACAGCCAAGGGTCATATCCGTGTGTCATGCAGGGGGAAGCACTGCCAAGGTTCATATCCATGTGTCATACAGGGGATGCACAGTCAAGGTTCATATCCATGTGTCATACAGGGAAAAGCATAGTCATGGTTCATATCCGTGTGTCATACAGGAGAAAGCATAGTCAAGGTTCATATCCGTGTGTCATACAGGAGAAAGCACAGTCAAGGTTCATATCCGTGTGCCATACAGGAGAACGCACAGCCAAGGTTCATATCCGTGTGTCATACAGGGGAATGCACAGTCAAGGTTCATATCCGTGTGTCATACAGGGGAAAGCACAGCCAAGGTTAATATCCCTCTGTCATACAGGGGTGAGCACAGCCAAGGTTCATCTCCGTGTGTCATACAGGAGAAAGCACAGTCAAGGTTCATATCCGTGTGTCATACAGGAGAAAGCACAGTCAAGGTTCATATCCGTGTGCCATACAGGAGAACGCACAGTCAAGGTTCATATCCGTGTGTCATACAGGAGAAAGCACAGTCTAGGTTCATATCCGTGTGCCATACAGGAGAAGACTCAGCCAAGGTTCATATCCGTGTGTCAAACAGGGGAATGCACAGCCAAGGTTCATATCCGTGTGTCATACAGGGGAAAGCACAGTCAAGGTTCAATTCCGAGTGTCATACAGGGGAGAGCACTGTCAAGGTTCATATCTGTGCGTCATACAGGGGAGAGCACAGTCAAGGTTCATATCCATGTGTCATACAGGGGAGAGCACAGCCAAGGTTCATATACGTGTGTCATACAGGGGAAAGCACAGCCAAGGTTAATATCCGTCTGTCATACAGGGGAAAGCACAGTCAAGGTTCATATCCGAGTGTCATACAGGAGAAAGCACAGCCAAGGTTCATATCCGTGTGTCAAACAGGGGAAAGCACAGCCAAGGTTCATATCCGTGTGTCAAACAGGGGAATGCACAGCCAAGGTTCATATCCGTGTGTCATACAGGGGAAAGCACAGTCAAGGTTCAATTCCGAGTGTCATACAGGGGAGAGCACTGTCAAGGTTCATATCTGTGTGTCATACAGGGGAGAGCACAGTCAAGGTTCATATCTATGTGTCATACAGGGGAAAGCACAGCCAAGGTTCATATAGGTGTGTCATACAGTGGAAAGCACAGCCAAGGTTCATATCCGTGTGTCATACAGGGGGAAGCACAGCCAAGGCTCATATCCATGTGTCATACAGGAGAAAGCACAGTCACGGTTCATATCCGTGTGTCATACAGGGGAGAGCACAGCCAAGGTTCATATCAGTGTGTCATACATGAAAAAGCACAGCCAAGGTTCATATCTGTGTGCAATACAGGACAACGCACAGCCAAGGTTCATATCCGTGTGTCATACAGGAGAAAGCACAGTCAAGGTTCATATCCGTGTGTCATACGGGGAGAGAACAGTCAAGGTTCATATCCGTGTGTCATACAGGGGAAAGCACAGCCAAGGTTCATATCTGTGGGTCATACAGGGGAGAGCACAGCCAAGGTTCATATCCGTGTGTCATACAGGGGAAAGCACAGTCAAGGTTCATATCCATGTGTCATACAGGGGAAAGCACAGTCAAGGTTCATATCCATGTGTCATACAGGGGAGAGCACAGCCAAGGTTCATATACGTGTGTCCTACAGGGGAAAGCACAGCCAAGGTTAATATCCGTCTGTCATACAGGGGAAAGCACAGTCAAGGTTCATATCCGAGTGTCATACAGGAGAAAGCACAGCCAAGGTTCATATCCGTGTGTCAAACAGGGGAAAGCACAGCCAAGGTTCATATCCGTGTGTCAAACAGGGGAATGCACAGCCAAGGTTCATATCCGTGTGACATACAGGGGAAAGCACAGTCAACGTTCATATCCGTGTGTCATACAGGGGAAAGCACGGTCAAGGTTCATATCGGAGTGTCATACAGGTGAAAGCACAGTCAAGGTTCATATCCGTGTGTCATACAGGGGGAAGCACAGCCAAGGCTCATATCCATGTGTCATACAGGAGAAAGCACAGTCACGGTTCATATCCGTGTGTCATACAGGGGAGAGCACAGCCAAGGTTCATATCAGTGTGTCATACATGAAAAAGCACAGCCAAGGTTCATATCTGTGTGCAATACAGGACAACGCACAGCCAAGGTTCATATCCGTGTGTCATACAGGAGAAAGCACAGTCAAGGTTCATATCCGTGTGTCATACGGGGAGAGAACAGTCAAGGTTCATATCCGTGTGTCATACAGGGGAAAGCACAGCCAAGGTTCATATCTGTGGGTCATACAGGGGAGAGCACAGCCAAGGTTCATATCCGTGTGTCATACTGTGGAAAGCACAGTCAAGGTTCATATCCATGTGTCATACAGGGGAAAGCACAGTCAAGGTTCATATCCATGTGTCATACAGGGGAGAGCACAGCCAAGGTTCATATACGTGTGTCCTACAGGGGAAAGCACAGCCAAGGTTAATATCCGTCTGTCATACAGGGGAAAGCACAGTCAAGGTTCATATCCGAGTGTCATACAGGAGAAAGCACAGCCAAGGTTCATATCCGTGTGTCAAACAGGGGAAAGCACAGCCAAGGTTCATATCCGTGTGTCAAACAGGGGAATGCACAGCCAAGGTTCATATCCGTGTGACATACAGGGAAAGCACAGTCAACGTTCATATCCGTGTGTCATACAGGGGAAAGCACGGTCAAGGTTCATATCGGAGTGTCATACAGGTGAAAGCACAGTCAAGGTTCATATCTATGTGACATACAGGAGAAAGCACAGTCAAGGTTCATATCCGTGTGTCATACAGGGGGATCACAGCCAATGTTCATATCCGTGTGTCATACAGGGGGAAGCACTGCCAAGGTTCATATCCGTGTGTCATACAGGGGAAAGCACGGTCAAGTTTCATATCGGTGTGTCATACAGGGGAAAGCACAGCCAAGGTTCATTTCCATGTGTCATACAGGAGAAAGCACAGTCAAGGTTCATATCCGTGTGTCATACAGGGGGATCACAGCCAATGTTCATATCCGTGTGTCATACAGGGGAAAGCACAGTCAAGGTTCATATCCGTGTGTCATACGAGGAGAAAGCAGAGTCAAGGTTCATATCCATGTGTCATACAGGAGAAAGCACAGTCAAGGTACATATCCGTGTGTCATACGAGGAGAGAACAGTCAAGGTTCATATCCGTGTGTCATACAGGGGAAAGCACAGCCAGGGTTCTTATCTCTGGGTCATACAAGGGAGAGCACAGCCAAGGTTCATATCCGCGTGTCATACAGGGGAAAGCACAGTCAAGGTTCATATACGTGTGTCATACAGGGGAAAGCACAGCCAAGGTTAATATCCGTCTGTCATACAGGGGAAAGCACAGTCAAGGTTTATATCCGAGTGTCATACTGGAGGAAGCACAGCCAAGGTTCATATCTGTTGTCGTACAGGGGGAAGCACAGCCAATGTTCATATCTGTGTGTCATACAGGGGGAAGAACAGCCAAGGCTCATATCCATGTGTCATACAGGAGAAAGCACAGTCAAGGTTCATATCCGTGTGTCATACAGGGGAGAGCACAGCCAAGGTTCATATCAGTGTGTCATACATGAAAAAGCACAGCCAAGGTTCATATCTGTATGCAATACAGGACAACGCACAGCCAAGGTTCATATCCGTGTGTCATACAGGAGAAAGCACAGTCAAGGTTCATATCCGTGTGTCATACGGGGAGAGAACAGTCAAGGTTCATATCCGTGTGTCATACAGGGGAAAGCACAGCCAAGGTTCATATCTGTGGGTCATACAGGGGAGAGCACAGCCAAGGTTCATATCCGTGTGTCATACAGGGGAAAGCACAGTCAAGGTTCATATCCGTGTGTCATACAGCGGAAAGCACAGCCATGGTTAATATCCATGTGTCATACAGGGGAAAGCAAAGTCAAGGTTCATATCCGAGTGTCATACAGGAGAAAGCGCAGGCAAGGTTCATATCCGCGTGTCATACAGGGGGATCACAGCCAAGGTTCATATCCGTGTGTCATATAGGGGAAAGCACGGTCAAGGTTCATATCGGAGTGTCATACAGGTGAAAGCACAGTCAAGGTTCATATCCGTGTGACATACAGGGGAAAGCACAGTCAACGTTCATATCCGTGTGTCATACAGGGGAAAGCACGGTCAAGGTTCATATCGGAGTGTCATACAGGTGAAAGCACAGTCAAGGTTCATATCTATGTGACATACAGGAGAAAGCACAGTCAAGGTTCATATCCGTGTGTCATACAGGGGGATCACAGCCAATGTTCATATCCGTGTGTCATACAGGGGGAAGCACTGCCAAGGTTCATATCCGTGTGTCATACAGGGGAAAGCACGGTCAAGTTTCATATCGGTGTGTCATACAGGGGAAAGCACAGCCAAGGTTCATTTCCATGTGTCATACAGGGGAAAGCACAGTCAAGGTTCATATCCATGTGTCATACAGGGGAAAGCACAGACACGGTTCATATCCGTGTGTCATACAGGGGAAAGCACGGTCAAGGTTCATATCGGAGTGTCATACAGGTGAAAGCATAGTCAAGGTTCATATCCATGTGTCATACAGGAGAAAGCACAGTCAAGGTTCATATCCGTGTGTCATACAGGGGGATCACAGCCAATGTTCATATCCGTGTGTCATACAGGGGAAAGCACAGTCAAGGTTCATATCCGTGTGTCATACGAGGAGAAAGCACAGTCAAGGTTCATATCCGTGTGTCATACGAGGAGAGAACAGTCAAGGTTCATATCCATGTGTCATACAGGGGAAAGCACAGCCAAGGTTCATATCTGTGGGTCATACAAGGGAGAGCACAGCCAAGGTTCATATCCGTGTGTCATACAGGGGATAGCACAGTCAAGGTTCATATACGTGTGTCATACAGGGGAAAGCACAGCCAAGGTTAATATTCGTCTGTCATACAGGGGAAAGCACAGTCAAGGTTTATATCCGAGTGTCATACAGGAGAAAGCACAGGCAAGGTTCATATCGGAGTGTCATACAGGTGAAAGCACAGCCAGGGTTCATATCCGTGTGTCATACAGGGGAAAGCACGGTCAAGGTTCATATCGGAGTGTCATACAGGTGAAAGCACAGCCAGGGTTCATATCCGTGTGTCATACAGGTGAAAGCACAGTCAAGGTTCATATCCATGTGTCATACAGGAGAAAGCACAGTCAAGGTTCATATCCGTGTGTCATACAGGGGGATCACAGCCAATGTTCATATCCATGTGTCATACAGGAGAAAGCACTTAAAATATTTCTATCCGTGTGTCGTACAGGAGAAAGTACAGTCAAGGTTCATATCCGTGTGTCAAACAGGGGAGAGCACAGTCAAGGTTCATATCTGTGTGTCATACAGGGGAGAGCACAGTCAAGGTTCATATCCATGTGTCATACAGGGGAAAGCACAGACAAGGTTCATATCTGTGTGTCATACAGGGGAAAGCACAGCCAAGGTTCATATCCGTGTGTCATACAGTTGGAAGCACAGCCAACGTTCATATCCGTGTGTCATACAGGAGGAAGCACAGCCAAGGTTCATATCTGTTGTCGTACAGGGGGAAGCACAGCCAATGTTCATATCTGTGTGTCACACAGGGGAAGTACAGCAAAGGTTCATATCTGTGTGTCATACAGGGGGAAGAACAGCCAAGGCTCATATCCATGTGTCATACAGGAGAAAGCACAGTCAACGTTCATATCCGTGTGTCATACAGGGGAGAGCACAGCCAAGGTTCACATCTGTGTGTCATACATGAGAAAGCACAGCCAAGGTTCATATCTGTGTGCAATACAGGAGAACGCACAGCCAAGGTTCATATCCATGTGTCATACAGGAGAATGCACAGTCAAGGTTCATATCCGTGTGTCATACAGGGAGAGAACAGTCAAGGTTCATATCCGTGTGTCATACAAGGGAAAGCACAGCCAAGGTTCATATTTGTGGGTCATACAGGGGAGAGCACAGCCAAGGTTCATATCCGTGTGTCATTCAGGGGAAAGCACAGTCAAGGTTCATATACGTGTGTCATACAGGGAAAAGCACAGCCAAGGTTAATATCCGTCTGTCATACAGGGGAAAGCACAGTCAAGGTTCATATCCGAGTGTCATACAGGAGAAAGCACAGGCAAGGTTCATATCCGTGTGTCATACAGGGGAAAGCACGGTCAAGGTTCATATCGGAGTGTCATACAGGTGAAAGCACAGTCAAGGTTCATATCCGTGTGTCATACAGGGGAAAGCACAGTCAAGGTTCATATCCGTGTGTCATACAGGGGAAAGCACGGTCAAGGTTCATATCGGAGTGTCATACAGGTGAAAGCACAGTCAAGGTTCATATCCATGTGACATACAGGAGAAAGCACAGTCAAGGTTCATATCCGTGTGTCATACAGGGGGATCACAGCCAATGTTCATATCCGTGTGTCATACAGGGGGAAGCACTGACAAGGTTCATATCCGTGTGTCATACAGGGGAAAGCACGGTCAAGGTTCATATCCGTGTGTCATACAGGGGAAAGCACAGCCAAGGTTCATATCCGTGTGTCATACAGGGGAAAGCACAGACACGGTTCATATCCGTGTGTCATACAGGGGGGAGCACTGCCAAGGTTCGTATCCGTGTGTCATACACTGGGGACCACAGCCAAGGCTCATTTCCGTGTGTCATACAGGGGAAAGCACGGTCAAGGTGCATATCGGAGTGTCATACAGGTGAAAGCACAGTCAAGGTTCATATCCGTGTGTCATACAGGGGAAAGCACAGTCAAGGTTCATATCCGTGTGTCATACAGGGGAAAGCAGAGTCAAGGTTCATATCCATGTGTGATACAGGAGAAAGCACAGTCAAGGTTCATATCCATGTGTCATACGAGGAGAGAACAGTCAAGGTTCATATCCGTGTGTCATACAGGGGAAAGCACAGCCAAGGTTCATATCTGTGGGTCATACAAGGGAGAGCACAGCCAAGGTTCATATCCGTGTGTCATACAGGGGAAAGCACAGTCAAGGTTCATATATGTGTGTCATACAGGGGAAAGCACAGCCAAGGTTAATATCCGTCTGTCATACAGGGGAAAGCACAGTCAAGGTTTATATCCGAGTGTCATACAGGAGAAAGCACAGGCAAGGTTCATATCCGTGTGTCATACAGGGGAAAGCACGGTCAAGGTTCATATCCGTGTGTAATACAGGGGAAAGCACGGTCAAGGTTCATATCGGAGTGTCATACAGGTGAAAGCACAGTCAAGGTTCATATCGGAGTGTCATACAGGTGAAAGCACAGCCAAGGTTCATATCCGTGTGTCATACAGGGGAAAGCACAGTCAAGGTTCATATCCGTGTGTCATACAGGGGAAAGCACGGTCAAGGTTCATATCGGAGTGTCATACAGGTGAAAGCACAGTCAAGGTTCATATCCATGTGTCATACAGGAGAAAGCACAGTCAAGGTTCATATCCGTGTGTCATACAGGGGGATCACAGCCAATGTTCATATCCGTGTGTCATACAGGGGAAAGCACAGTCAAGGTTCATATCGGAGTGTCATACAGGAGAAAGCACAGTCAAGGTTCATATCCGTGTGTCATACAGGAGAAAGCACATTCAAGATTTCTATCCGTGTGTCGTACAGGAGAAAGTACAGTCAAGGTTCATATCCATGTGTCATACAGGGGAGAGCACAGTCAACGTTCATATCCGTGTGTCATACAGGGGAGAGCACAGCCAAGGTTCATATCTGTGTGTCGTACAGGGGAAAGCACAGTCAAGGTTCATATCCGTGTGTCATACAGGGGAAAGCACGGTCAAGGTTCATATCGGAGTGTCATACAGGTGAAAGCACAGTCAAGGTTCATATCCATGTGTCATACAGGAGAAAGCACAGTCAAGGTTCATATCCGTGTGTCATACAGGGGGATCACAGCCAATGTTCATATCCGTGTGTCATACAGGGGGATCACAGCCAAGGTTCATATCTGTGTGTCATTCAGGGGAAAGCACAGCCAAGGTTCATATCCGTGTGTCATACAGTTGGAAGCACAGCCAAGGTTCATATCCGTGTGTCATACAGGAGGAAGCACAGCCAAGGTTCATATCTGTTGTCGTACAGGGGGAAGCACAGCCAATGTTCATATCTGTGTGTCACACAGGGGGAAGTACAGCAAAGGTTCATATCTGTGTGTCATACAGGGGGAAGATCAGCCAAGGCTCATATCCATGTGTCATACAGGAGAAAGCACAGTCAACGTTCATATCCGTGTGTCATACAGGGGAGAGCACAGCCAAGGTTCATATCTGTGTGTCATACATGAGAAAGCACAGCCAAGGTTCATATCTGTGTCCAATACAGGAGAACGTACTGCCAAGGTTCATATCCATGTGTCATACAGGAGAAAGCACAGTCAAGGTTCATATCCGTGTGTCATACAGGGAGAGAATAGTCAAGGTTCATATCCGTGTGTCATACAGGGGAAAGCACAGCCTAGGTTCATATCTGTGGGTCATACAGGGGAGAGCACAGCCAAGGTTCATATCCGTGTGTCATACAGGGGAAAGCACAGTCAAGGTTCATATACGTGTGTCATACAGGGAAAAGCACAGCCAAGGTTAATATCCGTCTGTCATACAGGGGAAAGCACAGTCAAGGTTCATATCCGAGTGTCATACAGGAGAAAGCACAGTCAAGGTTCATATCCGTGTGTCATACAGGGGAAAGCACGGTCAAGGTTCATATCGGAGTGTCATACAGGTGAAAGCACAGTCAAGGTTCATATCCGTGTGTCATACAGGGGAAAGCACCGTCAAGGTTCATATCGGAGTGTCATACAGGTGAAAGCACAGTCAAGGTTCATATCCATGTGACATACAGGAGAAAGCACAGTCCTGGTTCATATCCGTGTGTCATACAGGGGGATCACAGCCAATGTTCATATCCGTGTGTCATACAGGGGGAAGCACTGCCAAGGTTCATATCCGTGTGTCAGACAGGGGAAAGCACGGTCAAGGTTCATATCCGTGTGTCATACAGGGGAAAGCACAGCCAAGGTTCATATCCGTGTGTCATACAGGGGAAAGCACAGCCAAGGTTCATATCCGTATGTCATACGGTGGAAAGCACAGCCAAGGTTCATATCCGTGTGTCATACATGGGAAAGCACAGACACGGTTCATATCGGAGTGTCATACAGGGGAAAGCACAGTCAAGGTTCATATCCGTGTGTCATACAGGGGAAAGCACGGTCAAGTTTCATATCCGTGTGTCATACAGGGGGAAGCACTGCCAAGGTTCATATCCGTGTGTCATACAGGGGAAAGCACGGTCAAGGTTCATATCTGTGTGTCATACAGGGGAAAGCACAGCCAAGGTTCATATCCATGTGACATACAGGAGAAAGCACAGTCAAGGTTCATATCCGTGTGTCATACAGGGGGATCACAGCCAATGTTCATATCCGTGTGTCATACAGGGGGAAGCACTGCCAAGGTTCATATCCGTGTGTCAGACAGGGGAAAGCACGGTCAAGGTTCATATCCGTGTGTCATACAGGGGAAAGCACAGCCAAGGTTCATATCCGTGTGTCATACAGGGGAAAGCACAGCCAAGGTTCATATCCGTGTGTCATACGGTGGAAAGCACAGCCAAGGTTCATATCCGTGTGTCATACATGGGAAAGCACAGACACGGTTCATATCGGAGTGTCATACAGGGGAAAGCACAGTCAAGGTTCATATCCGTGTGTCATACAGGGGAAAGCACGGTCAAGTTTCATATCCGTGTGTCATACAGGGGGAAGCACTGCCAAGGTTCATATCCGTGTGTCATACAGGGGAAAGCACGGTCAAGGTTCATATCTGTGTGTCATACAGGGGAAAGCACAGCCAAGGTTCATATCCGTGTGTCATACAGGGGAAAGCACGGTCAAGGTTCATATCTGTGTGTCATACAGGGGAAAGCACAGACACGGTTCATATCGGAGTGTCATACAGGGGGAAGCACTGCCAAGGTTCGTATCCGTGTGTCATACACTGGGGAAGCACAGCCAAGGCTCATTTCCGTGTGTCATACTGGGGAAAGCACAGGCAAGGTTCATATCCGTGTATCATACAGGGGAAAGCACAGACACGGTTCATATCGGAGAGTCATGCAGGTGAAAGCACAGTCAAGGTTCATATCCGTGTGACATACAGGAGAAAGCACAGTCAAAGTTCATATCCGTGTGTCATACAGGGGAAAGCACAGCCAAGGTTCATATCCGTGTGTCATACACTGGGAAAGCACAGTCAAGGTTCATATCCGTGTGTCATACAGGGGAAAGCACAGCCAAGGTTCATATCCGTGTGTCATACAGGGGAACGCACAGACACGGTTCATATCGGTGTGTCATACAGGGGAAAGCACAGTCAAGGTTCATATCCGTGTGTCATACAGGGGAAAGCACGGTCAAGGTTCATATCGGAGTGTCATACAGGTGAAAGCACAGTCAAGCTTCATATCCATGTGTCATACAGGAGAAAGGACAGTCAAGGTTCATATCCGTGTGTCATACAGGGGGAACACAGCCAATGTTCATATTTCCTGTGTCATACAGGGGAAAGCACAGTCAAGGTTCATATCCATGTGTCATACGAGGAGAGAACAGTCAAGGTTCATATCCGTCTGTCATACAGGGGAAAGCACAGTCAAGGTTTATATCCGAGTGTCATACAGGAGAAAGCACAGGCAAGGTTCATATCCGTGTGTCATACAGGGGAAAGCACGGTCAAGGTTCATATCCGTGTGTCATACAGGGGAAAGCACGGTCAAGGTTCATATCGGAGTGTCATACAGGTGAAAGCACAGTCAAGGTTCATATCGGAGTGTCATACAGGTGAAAGCACAGCCAAGGTTCATATCCGTGTGTCATACAGGGGAAAGCACCGTCAAGGTTCATATCCGTGTGTCATACAGGGGAAAGCACGGTCAAGGTTCATATCGGAGTGTCATACAGGTGAAAGCACAGTCAAGGATCATATCCATGTGTCATACAGGAGAAAGCACAGTCAAGGTTCATATCCGTGTGTCATACAGGGGGATCACAGCCAATGTTCATATCCGTGTGTCATACAGGGGAAAGCACAGTCAAGGTTCATATCGGAGTGTCATACAGGAGAAAGCACATTCAAGATTTCTATCCGTGTGTCGTACAGGAGAAAGTACAGTCAAGGTTCATATCCATGTGTCATACAGGGGAGAGCACAGTCAACGTTCATATGCGTGTGTCATACAGGGGAGAGCACAGCCAAGGTTCATATCTGTGTGTCATACAGGGAAAAGCACAGTCAAGGTTCATATCCGTGTGTCATACAGGAGAAAGCACATTCAAGATTTCTATCCGTGTGTCGTACAGGAGAAAGTACAGTCAAGGTTCATATCCATGTGTCATACAGGGGAGAGCACAGTCAACGTTCATATCCGTGTGTCATACAGGGGAGAGCACAGCCAAGGTTCATATCGGAGTGTCATACAGGTGAAAGCACAGCCAAGGTTCATATCCGTGTGTCATACAGGGGAAAGCACAGACACGGTTCATATCCGTGTGTCATGCAGGGGGAAGCACTGCCAAGGTTCGTATCCGTGTGTCATACACTGGGGAAGCACAGCCAAGGCTCATTTCCGTGTGTCATACAGGGGAAAGCACGGTCAAGGTGCATATCGGAGTGTCATACAGGTGAAAGCACAGTCAAGGTTCATATCCGTGTGTCATACAGGGGAAAGCACAGTCAAGGTTCATATCCGTGTGTCATACAGGGGAAAGCAGAGTCAAGGTTGATATCCATGTGTGATACAGGAGAAAGCACAGTCAAGGTTCATATCCATGTGTCATACGAGGAGAGAACAGTCAAGGTTCATATCCGTGTGTCATACAGGGGAAAGCACAGCCAAGGTTCATATCTGTGGGTCATACAAGGGAGAGCACAGCCAAGGTTCATATCCGTGTGTCATACAGGGGAAAGCACAGTCAAGGTTCATATATGTGTGTCATACAGGGGAAAGCACAGCCAAGGTTAATATCCGTCTGTCATACAGGGGAAAGCACAGTCAAGGTTTATATCCGAGTGTCATACAGGAGAAAGCACAGGCAAGGTTCATATCCGTGTGTCATACAGGGGAAAGCACGGTCAAGGTTCATATCCGTGTGTCATACAGGGGAAAGCACGGTCAAGGTTCATATCCGTGTGTCATACATGGGAAAGCACAGACACGGTTCATATCGGAGTGTCATACAGGGGAAAGCACAGTCAAGGTTCATATCCGTGTGTCATACAGGGGAAAGCACCGTCAAGGTTCATATCCGTGTGTCATACAGGGGGAAGCACTGCCAAGGTTCATATCCGTGTGTCATACAGGGGAAAGCACGGTCAAGGTTCATATCTGTGTGTCATACAGGGGAAAGCACAGCCAAGGTTCATATCCGTGTGTCATACAGGGGAAAGCACGGTCAAGGTTCATATCTGTGTGTCATACAGGGGAAAGCACAGACACGGTTCATATCGGAGTGTCATACAGGGGGAAGCACTGCCAAGGTTCGTATCCGTGTGTCATACACTGGGGAAGCACAGCCAAGGCTCATTTCCGTGTGTCATACTGGGGAAAGCACAGGCAAGGTTCATATCCGTGTTTCATACAGGGGAAAGCACAGACACGGTTCATATCGGAGAGTCATGCAGGTGAAAGCACAGTCAAGGTTCATATCCGTGTGTCATACAGGAGAAAGCACAGTCAAGGTTCATATCCGTGTGTCATACAGGGGAAAGCACAGCCAAGGTTCATATCCGTGTGTCATACACTGGGAAAGCACAGTCAAGGTTCATATCCGTGTGTCATACAGGGGAAAGCACAGCCAAGGTTCATATCCGTGTGTCATACAGGGGATCGCACAGACACGGTTCATATCGGTGTGTCATACAGGGGAAAGCACAGTCAAGGTTCATATCCGTGTGTCATACAGGGGAAAGCACGGTCAAGGTTCATATCGGAGTGTCATACAGGTGAAAGCACAGTCAAGCTTCATATCCATGTGTCATACAGGAGAAAGGACAGTCAAGGTTCATATCCGTGTGTCATACAGGGGGAACACAGCCAATGTTCATATCCGTGTGTCATACAGGGGAAAGCACAGTCAAGGTTCATATCCATGTGTCATACGAGGAGAGAACAGTCAAGGTTCATATCCGTGTGTCATACAGGGGAAAGCACAGCCAAGGTTCATATCTGTGTGTCATACAAGGGAGAGCACAGCCAAGGTTCATATCCGTGTGTCATACAGGGGAAAGCACAGTCAAGGTTCATATATGTGTGTCATACAGGGGAAAGCACAGCCAAGGTTAATATCCGTCTGTCATACAGGGGAAAGCACAGTCAAGGTTTATATCCGAGTGTCATACAGGAGAAAGCACAGGCAAGGTTCATATCCGTGTGTCATACAGGGGAAAGCACGGTCAAGGTTCATATCCGTGTGTCATACAGGGGAAAGCACGGTCAAGGTTCATATCGGAGTGTCATACAGGTGAAAGCACAGTCAAGGTTCATATCGGAGTGTCATACAGGTGAAAGCACAGCCAAGGTTCATATCCGTGTGTCATACAGGTGAAAGCACAGTCAAGCTTCATATCCGTGTGTCATACAGGGGAACACAGCCAATGTTCATATCCGTGTGTCATACAGGGGAAAGCACAGTCAAGGTTCATATCCATGTGTCATACGAGGAGAGAACAGTCAAGGTTCATATCCGTGTGTCATACAGGGGAAAGCACAGTCAAGGTTCATATCCATGTGACATACGAGGAGAGAACAGTCAAGGTTCATATCCGTGTGTCATACAGGGGAAAGCACAGCCAAGGTTCATATCTGTGGGTCATACAAGGGAGAGCACGGTCAAGGTTCATATCCGTGTGTCATACAGGGGGAAGCACTGCCAAGGTTCATATCCGTGTGTCATACAGGGGAAAGCACGGTCAAGGTTCATATCTGTGTGTCATACAGGGGAAAGCACAGCCAAGGTTCATATCCGTGTGTCATACAGGGGAAAGCACGGTCAAGGTTCATATCTGTGTGTCATACAGGGGAAAGCACAGACACGGTTCATATCGGAGTGTCATACAGGGGGAAGCACTGCCAAGGTTCGTATCCGTGTGTCATACACTGGGGAAGCACAGCCAAGGCTCATTTCCGTGTGTCATACTGGGGAAAGCACAGGCAAGGTTCATATCCGTGTATCATACAGGGGAAAGCACAGACACGGTTCATATCGGAGAGTCATGCAGGTGAAAGCACAGTCAAGGTTCATATCCGTGTGTCATACAGGAGAAAGCACAGTCAAGGTTCATATCCGTGTGTCATACAGGGGAAAGCACAGCCAAGGTTCATATCCGTGTGTCATACACTGGGAAAGCACAGTCAAGGTTCATATCCGTGTGTCATACAGGGGAAAGCACAGCCAAGGTTCATATCCGTGTGTCATACAGGGGAACGCACAGACACGGTTCATATCGGTGTGTCATACAGGGGAAAGCACAGTCAAGGTTCATATCCGTGTGTCATACAGGGGAAAGCACGGTCAAGGTTCATATCGGAGTGTCATACAGGTGAAAGCACAGTCAAGCTTCATATCCATGTGTCATACAGGAGAATGGACAGTCAAGGTTCATATCCGTGTGTCATACAGGGGGAACACAGCCAATGTTCATATCCGTGTGTCATACAGGGGAAAGCACAGTCAAGGTTCATATCCATGTGTCATACGAGGAGAGAACAGTCAAGGTTCATATCCGTGTGTCATACAGGGGAAAGCACAGCCAAGGTTCATATCTGTGGGTCATACAAGGGAGAGCACAGCCAAGGTTCATATCCGTGTGTCATACAGGGGAAAGCACAGTCAAGGTTCATATATGTGTGTCATACAGGGGAAAGCACAGCCAAGGTTAATATCCGTCTGTCATACAGGGGAAAGCACAGTCAAGGTTTATATCCGAGTGTCATACAGGAGAAAGCACAGGCAAGGTTCATATCCGTGTGTCATACAGGGGAAAGCACGGTCAAGGTTCATATCCGTGTGTCATACAGGGGAAAGCACGGTCAAGGTTCATATCGGAGTGTCATACAGGTGAAAGCACAGTCAAGGTTCATATCGGAGTGTCATACAGGTGAAAGCACAGCCAAGGTTCATATCCGTGTGTCATACAGGTGAAAGCACAGTCAAGCTTCATATCCATGTGTCATACAGGAGAAAGGACAGTCAAGGTTCATATCCGTGTGTCATACAGGGGGAACACAGCCAATGTTCATATCCGTGTGTCATACAGGGGAAAGCACAGTCAAGGTTCATATCCATGTGTCATACGAGGAGAGAACAGTCAAGGTTCATATCCGTGTGTCATACAGGGGAAAGCACAGCCAAGGTTCATATCTGTGGGTCATACAAGGGAGAGCACAGCCAAGGTTCATATCCGTGTGTCATACAGGGGAAAGCACAGTCAAGGTTCATATATGTGTGTCATACAGGGGAAAGCACAGCCAAGGTTAATATCCGTCTGTCATACAGGGGAAAGCACAGTCAAGGTTTATATCCGAGTGTCATACAGGAGAAAGCACAGGCAAGGTTCATATCCGTGTGTCATACAGGGGAAAGCACGGTCAAGGTTCATATCCGTGTGTCATACAGGGGAAAGCACGGTCAAGGTTCATATCGGAGTGTCATACAGGTGAAAGCACAGTCAAGGTTCATATCGGAGTGTCATACAGGTGAAAGCACAGCCAAGGTTCATATCCGTGTGTCATACAGGGGAAAGCACAGTCAAGGTTCATATCCGTGTGTCATACAGGGGAAAGCACGGTCAAGGTTCATATCGGAGTGTCATACAGGTGAAAGCACAGTCAAGGATCATATCCATGTGTCATACAGGAGAAAGCACAGTCAAGGTTCATATCCGTGTGTCATACAGGGGGATCACAGCCAATGTTCATATCCGTGTGTCATACAGGGGAAAGCACAGTCAAGGTTCATATCGGAGTGTCATACAGGAGAAAGCACATTCAAGATTTCTATCCGTGTGTCGTACAGGAGAAAGTACAGTCAAGGTTCATATCCATGTGTCATACAGGGGAGAGCACAGTCAACGTTCATATGCTTGTGTCATACAGGGGAGAGCACAGCCAAGGTTCATATCTGTGTGTCATACAGGGGAAAGCACAGTCAAGGTTCATATCCGTGTGTCATACAGGAGAAAGCACATTCAAGATTTCTATCCGTGTGTCGTACAGGAGAAAGTACAGTCAAGGTTCATATCCATGTGTCATACAGGGGAGAGCACAGTCAACGTTCATATGGGTGTGTCATACAGGGGAGAGCACAGCCAAGGTTCATATCGGAGTGTCATACAGGTGAAAGCACAGCCAAGGTTCATATCCGTGTGTCATACAGGGGAAAGCACAGACACGGTTCATATCAGTGTGTCATACAGGGGGAAGCACTGCCAAGGTTCGTATCCGTGTGTCATACACTGGGGAAGCACAGCCAAGGCTCATTTCCGTGTGTCATACAGGGGAAAGCACGGTCAAGGTGCATATCGGAGTGTCATACAGGTGAAAGCACAGTCAAGGTTCATATCCGTGTGTCATACAGGGGAAAGCACAGTCAAGGTTCATATCCGTGTGTCATACAGGGGAAAGCAGAGTCAAGGTTCATATCCATGTGTGATACAGGAGAAAGCACAGTCAAGGTTCATATCCATGTGTCATACGAGGAGAGAACAGTCAAGGTTCATATCCGTGTGTCATACAGGGGAAAGCACAGCCAAGGTTCATATCTGTGGGTCATACAAGGGAGAGCACAGCCAAGGTTCATATCCGTGTGTCATACAGGGGAAAGCACAGTCAAGGTTCATATATGTGTGTCATACAGGGGAAAGCACAGCCAAGGTTAATATCCGTCTGTCATACAGGGGAAAGCACAGTCAAGGTTTATATCCGAGTGTCATACAGGAGAAAGCACAGGCAAGGTTCATATCCGTGTGTCATACAGGGGAAAGCACGGTCAAGGTTCATATCCGTGTGTCATACAGGGGAAAGCACGGTCAAGGTTCATATCGGAGTGTCATACAGGTGAAAGCACAGTCAAGGTTCATATCGGAGTGTCATACAGGTGAAAGCACAGCCAAGGTTCATATCCGTGTGTCATACAGGGGAAAGCACAGTCAAGGTTCATATCCGTGTGTATTACAGGGGAAAGCACGGTCAAGGTTCATATCGGAGTGTAATACAGGTGAAAGCACAGTCAAGGTTCATATCCATGTGTCATACAGGAGAAAGCACAGTCAAGGTTTATATCCGAGTGTCATACAGGAGAAAGCACAGGCAAGGTTCATATCCGTGTGTCATACAGGGGAAAGCACGGTCAAGGTTCATATCCGTGTGTCATACAGGGGAAAGCACGGTCAAGGTTCATATCGGAGTGTCATACAGGTGAAAGCACAGTCAAGGTTCATATCGGAGTGTCATACAGGTGAAAGCACAGCCAAGGTTCATATCCGTGTGTCATACAGGGGAAAGCACAGTCAAGGTTCATATCCGTGTGTCATACAGGGGAAAGCACGGTCAAGGTTCATATCGGAGTGTCATACAGGTGAAAGCACAGTCAAGGATCATATCCATGTGTCATACAGGAGAAAGCACAGTCAAGGTTCATATCCGTGTGTCATACAGGGGGATCACAGCCAATGTTCATATCCGTGTGTCATACAGGGGAAAGCACAGTCAAGGTTCATATCGGAGTGTCATACAGGAGAAAGCACATTCAAGATTTCTATCCGTGTGTCGTACAGGAGAAAGTACAGTCAAGGTTCATATCCATGTGTCATACAGGGGAGAGCACAGTCAACGTTCATATGCGTGTGTCATACAGGGGAGAGCACAGCCAAGGTTCATATCTGTGTGTCATACAGGGGAAAGCACAGTCAAGGTTCATATCCGTGTGTCATACAGGAGAAAGCACATTCAAGATTTCTATCCGTGTGTCGTACAGGAGAAAGTACAGTCAAGGTTCATATCCATGTGTCATACAGGGGAGAGCACAGTCAACGTTCATATCCGTGTGTCATACAGGGGAGAGCACAGCCAAGGTTCATATCGGAGTGTCATACAGGTGAAAGCACAGCCAAGGTTCATATCCGTGTGTCATACAGGGGAAAGCACAGACACGGTTCATATCAGTGTGTCATACAGGGGGAAGCACTGCCAAGGTTCGTATCCGTGTGTCATACACTGGGGAAGCACAGCCAAGGCTCATTTCCGTGTGTCATACAGGGGAAAGCACGGTCAAGGTTCATATCCGTGTGTCATACAGGGGAAAGCAAGGTCAAGGTTCATATCGGAGTGTCATACAGGTGAAAGCACAGTCAAGGTTCATATCGGAGTGTCATACAGGTGAAAGCACAGCCAAGGTTCATATCCGTGTGTCATACAGGGGAAAGCACAGTCAAGGTTCATATCCGTGTGTCATACAGGGGAAAGCACGGTCAAGGTTCATATCGGAGTGTCATACAGGTGAAAGCACAGTCAAGGATCATATCCATGTGTCATACAGGAGAAAGCACAGTCAAGGTTCATATCCGTGTGTCATACAGGGGGATCACAGCCAATGTTCATATCCGTGTGTCATACAGGGGAAAGCACAGTCAAGGTTCATATCGGAGTGTCATACAGGAGAAAGCACATTCAAGATTTCTATCCGTGTGTCGTACAGGAGAAAGTACAGTCAAGGTTCATATCCATGTGTCATACAGGGGAGAGCACAGTCAACGTTCATATGCGTGTGTCATACAGGGGAGAGCACAGCCAAGGTTCATATCTGTGTGTCATACAGGGGAAAGCACAGTCAAGGTTCATATCCGTGTGTCATACAGGAGAAAGCACATTCAAGATTTCTATCCGTGTGTCGTACAGGAGAAAGTACAGTCAAGGTTCATATCCATGTGTCATACAGGGGAGAGCACAGTCAACGTTCATATCCGTGTGTCATACAGGGGAGAGCACAGCCAAGGTTCATATCGGAGTGTCATACAGGTGAAAGCACAGCCAAGGTTCATATCCGTGTGTCATACAGGGGAAAGCACAGACACGGTTCATATCAGTGTGTCATACAGGGGGAAGCACTGCCAAGGTTCGTATCCGTGTGTCATACACTGGGGAAGCACAGCCAAGGCTCATTTCCGTGTGTCATACAGGGGAAAGCACGGTCAAGGTGCATATCGGAGTGTCATACAGGTGAAAGCACAGTCAAGGTTCATATTCGTGTGTCATACAGGGGAAAGCACAGTCAAGGTTCATATCCGTGTGTCATACAGGGGAAAGCAGAGTCAAGGTTCATATCCATGTGTGATACAGGAGAAAGCACAGTCAAGGTTCATATCCATGTGTCATACGAGGAGAGAACAGTCAAGGTTCATATCCGTGTGTCATACAGGGGAAAGCACAGCCAAGGTTCATATCTGTGGGTCATACAAGGGAGAGCACAGCCAAGGTTCATATCCGTGTTTCATACAGGGGAAAGCACAGTCAAGGTTCATATATGTGTGTCATACAGGGGAAAGCACAGCCAAGGTTAATATCCGTCTGTCATACAGGGGAAAGCACAGTCAAGGTATATATCCGAGTGTCATACAGGAGAAAGCACAGGCAAGGTTCATATCCGTGTGTCATACAGGGGAAAGCACGGTCAAGGTTCATATCCGTGTGTCATACAGGGGAAAGCACGGTCAAGGTTCATATCGGAGTGTCATACAGGTGAAAGCACAGTCAAGGTTCATATCGGAGTGTCATACAGGTGAAAGCACAGCCAAGGTTCATATCCGTGTGTCATACAGGGGAAAGCACAGTCAAGGTTCATATCCGTGTGTCATACAGGGGAAAGCACGGTCAAGGTTCATATCGGAGTGTCATACAGGTGAAAGCACAGTCAAGGTTCATATCCATGTGTCATACAGGAGAAAGCACAGTCAAGGTTCATATCCGTGTGTCATACAGGGGGATCACAGCCAATGTTCATATCCGTGTGTCATACAGGGGAAAGCACAGTCAAGGTTCATATCGGAGTGTCATACAGGAGAAAGCACAGTCAAGGTTCATATCCGTGTGTCATACAGGAGAAAGCACATTCAAGATTTCTATCCGTGTGTCGTACAGGAGAAAGTACAGTCAAGGTTCATATCCATGTGTCATACAGGGGAGAGCACAGTCAACGTTCATATCCGTGTGTCATACAGGGGAGAGCACAGCCAAGGTTCATATCTGTGTGTCATACAGGGGAAAGCACAGTCAAGGTTCATATCCGTGTGTCATACAGGGGAAAGCACGGTCAAGGTTCATATCGGAGTGTCATACAGGTGAAAGCACAGTCAAGGTTCATATCCATGTGTCATACAGGAGAAAGCACAGTCAAGGTTCATATCCGTGTGTCATACAGGGGGATCACAGCCAATGTTCATATCCATGTGTCATACAGGGGGATCACAGCCAAGGTTCATATCTGTGTGTCATTCAGGGGAAAGCACAGCCAAGGTTCATATCCGTGTGTCATACAGTTGGAAGCACAGCCAAGGTTCATATCCGTGTGTCATACAGGAGGAAGCACAGCCAAGGTTCATATCTGTTGTCGTACAGGGGGAAGCACAGCCAATGTTCATATCTGTGTGTCACACAGGGGGAAGTACAGCAAAGGTTCATATCTGTGTGTCATACAGTGGGAAGAACAGCAAAGGCTCATATCCATGTGTCATACAGGAGAAAGCACAGTCAACGTTCATATCCGTGTGTCATGCAGGTGAAAGCACAGTCAAGGTTCATATCCGTGTGTCATACAGGAGAAAGCACAGTCAAGGTTCATATCCGTGTGTCATACAGGGGAAAGCACAGCCAAGGTTCATATCCGTGTGTCAGACACTGGGAAAGCACAGTCAAGGTTCATATCCGTGTGTCATACAGGGGAAAGCACAGCCAAGGTTCATATCCGTGTGTCATACAGGGGAACGCACAGACACGGTTCATATCGGTGTGTCATACAGGGGAAAGCACAGTCAAGTTTCATATCCGTGTGTCATACAGGGGAAAGCACGGTCAAGGTTCATATCGGAGTGTCATACAGGTGAAAGCACAGTCAAGCTTCATATCCATGTGTCATACAGGAGAAAGGACAGTCAAGGTTCATATCCGTGTGTCATACAGGGGGAACCCAGCCAATGTTCATATCCGTGTGTCATACAGGGGAAAGCACAGTCAAGGTTTATATCCGAGTGTCATACAGGAGAAAGCACAGGCAAGGTTCATATCCGTGTGTCATACAGGGGAAAGCACGGTCAAGGTTCATATCCGTGTGTCATACAGGGGAAAGCACGGTCAAGGTTCATATCGGAGTGTCATACAGGTGAAAGCACAGTCAAGGTTCATATCGGAGTGTCATACAGGTGAAAGCACAGCCAAGGTTCATATCCGTGTGTCATACAGGGGAAAGCACAGTCAAGGTTCATATCCGTGTGTCATACAGGGGAAAGCACGGTCAAGGTTCATATCGGAGTGTCATACAGGTGAAAGCACAGTCAAGGTTCATATCCATGTGTCATACAGGAGAAAGCACAGTCAAGGTTCATATCCGTGTGTCATACAGGGGGATCACAGCCAATGTTCATATCCGTGTGTCATACAGGGGAAAGCACAGTCAAGGTTCATATCGGAGTGTCATACAGGAGAAAGCACAGTCAAGGTTCATATCCGTGTGTCATACAGGAGAAAGCACATTCAAGATTTCTATCCGTGTGTCGTACAGGAGAAAGTACAGTCAAGGTTCATATCCATGTGTCATACAGGGGAGAGCACAGTCAACGTTCATATCCGTGTGTCATACAGGGGAGAGCACAGCCAAGGTTCATATCTGTGTGTCATACAGGGGAAAGCACAGTCAAGGTTCATATCCGTGTGTCATACAGGGGAAAGCACGGTCAAGGTTCATATCGGAGTGTCATACAGGTGAAAGCACAGTCAAGGTTCATATCCATGTGTCATACAGGAGAAAGCACAGTCAAGGTTCATATCCGTGTGTCATACAGGGGGATCACAGCCAATGTTCATATCCATGTGTCATACAGGGGGATCACAGCCAAGGTTCATATCTGTGTGTCATTCAGGGGAAAGCACAGCCAAGGTTCATATCCGTGTGTCATACAGTTGGAAGCACAGCCAAGGTTCATATCCGTGTGTCATACAGGAGGAAGCACAGCCAAGGTTCATATCTGTTGTCGTACAGGGGGAAGCACAGCCAATGTTCATATCTGTGTGTCACACAGGGGGAAGTACAGCAAAGGTTCATATCTGTGTGTCATACAGTGGGAAGAACAGCAAAGGCTCATATCCATGTGTCATACAGGAGAAAGCACAGTCAACGTTCATATCCGTGTGTCATACAGGGGAGAGCACAGCCAAGGTTCATATCTGTGTGTCATACATGAGAAAACACAGCCAAGGTTCATATCTGTGTGCAATACAGGAGAACGTACTGCCAAGGTTCATATCCATGTGTCATACAGGAGAAAGCACAGTCAAGGTTCATATCCGTGTGTCATACAGGGAGAGAATAGTCAAGGTTCATATCCGTGTGTCATACAGGGGAAAGCACAGCCTAGGTTCATATCTGTGGGTCATACAGGGGAGAGCACAGCCAAGGTTCATATCCGTGTGTCATACAGGGGAAAGCACAGTCAAGGTTCATATACGTGTGTCATACAGGGAAAAGCACAGCCAAGGTTAATATCCGTCTGTCATACAGGGGAAAGCACAGTCAAGGTTCATATCCGAGTGTCATACAGGAGAAAGCACAGTCAAGGTTCATATCCGTGTGTCATACAGGGGAAAGCACGGTCAAGGTTCATATCGGAGTGTCATACAGGTGAAAGCACAGTCAAGGTTCATATCCGTGTGTCATACAGGGGAAAGCACCGTCAAGGTTCATATCGGAGTGTCATACAGGTGAAAGCACAGTCAAGGTTCATATCCATGTGACATACAGGAGAAAGCACAGTCAAGGTTCATATCCGTGTGTCATACAGGGGGATCACAGCCAATGTTCATATCCGTGTGTCATACAGGGGGAAGCACTGCCAAGGTTCATATCCGTGTGTCAGACAGGGGAAAGCACGGTCAAGGTTCATATCCGTGTGTCATACAGGGGAAAGCACAGCCAAGGTTCATATCCGTGTGTCATACAGGGGAAAGCACAGCCAAGGTTCATATCCGTGTGTCATACGGTGGAAAGCACAGCCAAGGTTCATATCCGTGTGTCATACATGGGAAAGCACAGACACGGTTCATATCGGAGTGTCATACAGGGGAAAACACAGTCAAGGTTCATATCCGTGTGTCATACAGGGGAAAGCACGGTCAAGGTTCATATCCGTGTGTCATACAGGGGGAAGCACTGCCAAGGTTCATATCCGTGTGTCATACAGGGGAAAGCACGGTCAAGGTTCATATCTGTGTGTCATACAGGGGAAAGCACAGCCAAGGTTCATATCCGTGTGTCATACAGGGGAAAGCACGGTCAAGGTTCATATCTGTGTGTCATACAGGGGAAAGCACAGACACGGTTCATATCGGAGTGTCATACAGGGGGAAGCACTGCCAAGGTTCGTATCCGTGTGTCATACACTGGGGAAGCACAGCCAAGGCTCATTTCCGTGTGTCATACTGGGGAAAGCACAGGCAAGGTTCATATCCGTGTATCATACTGGCGAAAGCACAGACACGGTTCATATCGGAGAGTCATGCAGGTGAAAGCACAGTCAAGGTTCATATCCGTGTGTCATACAGGAGAAAGCACAGTCAAGGTTCATATCTGTGTGTCATACAGGGGAAAGCACAGCCAAGGTTCATATCCGTGTGTCAGACACTGGGAAAGCACAGTCAAGGTTCATATCCGTGTGTCATACAGGGGAAAGCACAGCCAAGGTTCATATCCGTGTGTCATACAGGGGAACGCACAGACACGGTTCATATCGGTGTGTCATACAGGGGAAAGCACAGTCAAGGTTCATATCCGTGTGTCATACAGGGGAAAGCACGGTCAAGGTTCATATCGGAGTGTCATACAGGTGAAAGCACAGTCAAGCTTCATATCCATGTGTCATACAGGAGAAAGGACAGTCAAGGTTCATATCCGTGTGTCATACAGGGGGAACCCAGCCAATGTTCATATCCGTGTGTCATACAGGGGAAAGCACAGTCAAGGTTTATATCCGAGTGTCATACAGGAGAAAGTACAGGCAAGGTTCATATCCGTGTGTCATACAGGGGAAAGCACGGTCAAGGTTCATATCCGTGTGTCATACAGGGGAAAGCACGGTCAAGGTTCATATCGGAGTGTCATACAGGTGAAAGCACAGTCAAGGTTCATATCGGAGTGTCATACAGGTGAAAGCACAGCCAAGGTTCATATCCGTGTGTCATACAGGGGAAAGCACAGTCAAGGTTCATATCCGTGTGTCATACAGGGGAAAGCACGGTCAAGGTTCATATCGGAGTGTCATACAGGTGAAAGCACAGTCAAGGTTCATATCCATGTGTCATACAGGAGAAAGCACAGTCAAGGTTCATATCCGTGTGTCATACAGGGGGATCACAGCCAATGTTCATATCCGTGTGTCATACAGGGGAAAGCACAGTCAAGGTTCATATCGGAGTGTCATACAGGAGAAAGCACAGTCAAGGTTCATATCCGTGTGTCATACAGGAGAAAGCACATTCAAGATTTCTATCCGTGTGTCGTACAGGAGAAAGTACAGTCAAGGTTCATATCCATGTGTCATACAGGGGAGAGCACAGTCAACGTTCATATCCGTGTGTCATACAGGGGAGAGCACAGCCAAGGTTCATATCTGTGTGTCATACAGGGGAAAGCACAGTCAAGGTTCATATCCGTGTGTCATACAGGGGAAAGCACGGTCAAGGTTCATATCGGAGTGTCATACAGGTGAAAGCACAGTCAAGGTTCATATCCATGTGTCATACAGGAGAAAGCACAGTCAAGGTTCATATCCGTGTGTCATACAGGGGGATCACAGCCAATGTTCATATCCATGTGTCATACAGGGGGATCACAGCCAAGGTTCATATCTGTGTGTCATTCAGGGGAAAGCACAGCCAAGGTTCATATCCGTGTGTCATACAGTTGGAAGCACAGCCAAGGTTCATATCCGTGTGTCATACAGGAGGAAGCACAGCCAAGGTTCATATCTGTTGTCGTACAGGGGGAAGCACAGCCAATGTTCATATCTGTGTGTCACACAGGGGGAAGTACAGCAAAGGTTCATATCTGTGTGTCATACAGTGGGAAGAACAGCAAAGGCTCATATCCATGTGTCATACAGGAGAAAGCACAGTCAACGTTCATATCCGTGTGTCATACAGGGGAGAGCACAGCCAAGGTTCATATCTGTGTGTCATACATGAGAAAACACAGCCAAGGTTCATATCTGTGTGCAATACAGGAGAACGTACTGCCAAGGTTCATATCCATGTGTCATACAGGAGAAAGCACAGTCAAGGTTCATATCCGTGTGTCATACAGGGAGAGAATAGTCAAGGTTCATATCCGTGTGTCATACAGGGGAAAGCACAGCCTAGGTTCATATCTGTGGGTCATACAGGGGAGAGCACAGCCAAGGTTCATATCCGTGTGTCATACAGGGGAAAGCACAGTCAAGGTTCATATACGTGTGTCATACAGGGAAAAGCACAGCCAAGGTTAATATCCGTCTGTCATACAGGGGAAAGCACAGTCAAGGTTCATATCCGAGTGTCATACAGGAGAAAGCACAGTCAAGGTTCATATCCGTGTGTCATACAGGGGAAAGCACGGTCAAGGTTCATATCGGAGTGTCATACAGGTGAAAGCACAGTCAAGGTTCATATCCGTGTGTCATACAGGGGAAAGCACCGTCAAGGTTCATATCGGAGTGTCATACAGGTGAAAGCACAGTCAAGGTTCATATCCATGTGACATACAGGAGAAAGCACAGACAAGGTTCATATCCGTGTGTCATACAGGGGGATCACAGCCAATGTTCATATCCGTGTGTCATACAGGGGGAAGCACTGCCAAGGTTCATATCCGTGTGTCAGACAGGGGAAAGCACGGTCAAGGTTCATATCAGTGTGTCATACAGGGGAAAGCACAGCCAAGGTTCATATCCGTGTGTCATACAGGGGAAAGCACAGCCAAGGTTCATATCCGTGTGTCATACGGTGGAAAGCACAGCCAAGGTTCATATCCGTGTGTCATACATGGGAAAGCACAGACACGGTTCATATCGGAGTGTCATACAGGGGAAAACACAGTCAAGGTTCATATCCGTGTGTCATACAGGGGAAAGCACGGTCAAGGTTCATATCCGTGTGTCATACAGGGGGAAGCACTGCCAAGGTTCATATCCGTGTGTCATACAGGGGAAAGCACGGTCAAGGTTCATATCTGTGTGTCATACAGGGGAAAGCACAGCCAAGGTTCATATCCGTGTGTCATACAGGGGAAAGCACGGTCAAGGTTCATATCTGTGTGTCATACAGGGGAAAGCACAGACACGGTTCATATCGGAGTGTCATACAGGGGGAAGCACTGCCAAGGTTCGTATCCGTGTGTCATACACTGGGGAAGCACAGCCAAGGCTCATTTCCGTGTGTCATACTGGGGAAAGCACAGGCAAGGTTCATATCCGTGTATCATACTGGGGAAAGCACAGACACGGTTCATATCGGAGAGTCATGCAGGTGAAAGCACAGTCAAGGTTCATATCCGTGTGTCATACAGGAGAAAGCACAGTCAAGGTTCATATCCGTGTGTCATACAGGGGAAAGCACAGCCAAGGTTCATATCCGTGTGTCATACACTGGGAAAGCACAGTCAAGGTTCATATCCGTGTGTCATACAGGGGAAAGCACAGCCAAGGTTCATATCCGTGTGTCATACAGGGGAACGCACAGACACGGTTCATATCGGTGTGTCATACAGGGGAAAGCACAGTCAAGGTTCATATCCGTGTGTCATACAGGGGAAAGCACGGTCAAGGTTCATATCGGAGTGTCATACAGGTGAAAGCACAGTCAAGCTTCATATCCATGTGTCATACAGGAGAAAGGACAGTCAAGGTTCATATCCGTGTGTCATACAGGGGGAACCCAGCCAATGTTCATATCCGTGTGTCATACAGGGGAAAGCACAGTCAAGGTTCATATCCATGTGTCATACGAGGAGAGAACAGTCAAGGTTCATATCCGTGTGTCATACAGGGGAAAGCACAGCCAAGGTTCATATCTGTGGGTCATACAAGGGAGAGCACAGCCAAGGTTCATATCCGTGTGTCATACAGGGGAAAGCACAGTCAAGGTTCATATATGTGTGTCATACAGGGGAAAGCACAGCCAAGGTTAATATCCGTCTGTCATACAGGGGAAAGCACAGTCAAGGTTTATATCCGAGTGTCATACAGGAGAAAGCACAGGCAAGGTTCATATCCGTGTGTCATACAGGGGAAAGCACGGTCAAGGTTCATATCCGTGTGTCATACAGGGGAAAGCACGGTCAAGGTTCATATCGGAGTGTCATACAGGTGAAAGCACAGTCAAGGTTCATATCGGAGTGTCATACAGGTGAAAGCACAGCCAAGGTTCATATCCGTGTGTCATACAGGGGAAAGCACAGTCAAGGTTCATATCCGTGTGTCATACAGGGGAAAGCACGGTCAAGGTTCATATCGGAGTGTCATACAGGTGAAAGCACAGTCAAGGATCATATCCATGTGTCATACAGGAGAAAGCACAGTCAAGGTTCATATCCGTGTGTCATACAGGGGGATCACAGCCAATGTTCATATCCGTGTGTCATACAGGGGAAAGCACAGTCAAGGTTCATATCGGAGTGTCATACAGGAGAAAGCACATTCAAGATTTCTATCCGTGTGTCGTACAGGAGAAAGCACAGCCAAGGTTCACATCCATGAGTCATACAGGGGAGAGCACAGCCAAGGTTCATATGCGTGTGTCATACAGGGGAGAGCACAGCCAAGGTTCATATCTGTGTGTCATACAGGGGAAAGCACAGTCAAGGTTCATATCCGTGTGTCATACAGGAGAAAGCACATTCAAGATTTCTATCCGTGTGTCGTACAGGAGAAAGTACAGTCAAGGTTCATATCCATGTGTCATACAGGGGAGAGCACAGTCAACGTTCATATCCGTGTGTCATACAGGGGAGAGCACAGCCAAGGTTCATATTGGAGTGTCATACAGGTGAAAGCACAGTCAAGGTTCATATCCATGTGTCATACAGGAGAAAGCACATTCAAGATTTCTATCCGGGTGTCGTACAGGAGAAAGTACAGTCAAGGTTCATATCCATGTGTCATACAGGGGAGAGCACAGTCAATGTTCATATCTGTGTGTCATACAGGGGAGATCACAGTCAAGGTTCATATCCATGTGTCATACAGGGGAAAGCACAGCCAAGGTTCATATCCGTGTGTCATTCAGGGGAAAGCACAGCCAAGGTTCATATCCGTGTGTCATACAGTTGGAAGCACAGCCAAGGTTCATATCCGTGTGTCATACAGGAGGAAGCACAGCCAAGGTTCATATCTGTTGTCGTATAGGGGGAAGCACAGCCAATGTTCATATCTGTGTGTCACACAGGGGGAAGTACAGCAAAGGTTCATATCTGTGTGTCATACAGGGGGAAGAACAGCCAAGGCTCATATCCATGTGTCATACAGGAGAAAGCACAGTCAACGTTCATATCCGTGTGTCATACAGGGGAGAGCACAGCCAAGGTTCATATCTGTGTGTCATACATGAGAAAGCACAGCCAAGGTTCATATCTGTGTGCAATACAGGAGAACGCGCTGCCAAGGTTCATATCCATGTGTCATACAGGAGAAAGCACAGTCAAGGTTCATATCCGTGTGTCATACAGGGGAAAGCACCGTCAAGGTTCATATCTGAGTGTCATACAGGTGAAAGCACAGTCAAGGTTCATATCCATGTGACATACAGGAGAATGCACAGTCAAGGTTCATATCCGTGTGTCATACAGGGGGATCACAGCCAATGTTCATTTCCGTGTGTCATACAGGGGGAAGCACTGCCAAGGTTCATATCCGTGTGTCAGACAGGGGAAAGCACGGTCAAGGTTCATATCCGTGTGTCAAACAGGAGAAAGCACGGTCATGGTTCATAACTGTGTGTCATACAGGGGAAAGCACAGACACGGTTCATATCGGAGTGTCATACAGGGGAAAGCACAGGCAAGGTTCATATCCGTGTGTCTTACAGGGGAAAGCACAGTCAAGGTTCATATCCGTGTGTCATACAGGGGAAAGCACAGTCAAGGTTCATATCCGTGTGTCATACAGGGGAAAGCACAGGCAAGGTTCATATCCGTGTGTCATACAGGGGAAAGCACAGTCAAGGTTCATATCCGTGTGTCATACAGGGGAAAGCACAGTCAAGGTTCATATCGGAGTGTCATACAGGAGAAAGCACAGTCAAGGTTCATATCCGTGTGTCATACAGGGGGAAGCACTGCCAAGGTTCGTATCCGTGTGTCATACACTGGGGAAGCACAGCCAAGGCTCATATCCGTGTGTCATACAGGGGGAAGCACAGCCAAGGTACATATCCGTGTGTCATACAGGGGAAAGCACAGACACGGTTCATATCGGAGTGTCATACAGGTGAAAGCACAGTCAAGGTTCATATCCATGTGTCATACAGGAGAAAGCACAGTCAAGGTTCATATCCGTGTGTCATACAGGGGGATCACAGCCAATGTTCATATCCGTGTGTCATACAGGGGAAAGCACAGTCAAGGTTCATATCGGAGTGTCATACAGGAGAAAGCACATTCAAGATTTCTATCCGTGTGTCGTACAGGAGAAAGTACAGTCAAGGTTCATATCCATGTGTCATACAGGGGAGAGCACAGTCAACGTTCATATCCGTGTGTCATACAGGGGAGAGCACAGCCAAGTTTCATATCTGTGTGTCATACAGGGGAAAGCACAGTCAAGGTTCATATCCGTGTGTCATACAGGGGAAAGCACGGTCAAGGTTCATATCGGAGTGTCATACAGGGGGATCACAGCCAATGTTCATATCCGTGTGTCATACAGGAGAAAGTACAGTCAAGATTTCTATCCGTGTGTCGTACAGGAGAAAGTACAGTCAAGGTTCATATCCATGTGTCATACAGGGGAGAGGACAGTCAAGGTTCATATCTGTGTGTCATACAGGGGAGAGCACAGTCAAGGTTCATATCCATGTGTCATACAGGGGAAAGCACAGCCAAGGTTCATATCCGTGTGTCATTCAGGGGAAAGCACAGCCAAGGTTCATATCCGTGTGTCATACAGTTGGAAGCACAGCCAAGGTTCATATCCGTGTGTCATACAGGAGGAAGCACAGCCAAGGTTCATATCTGTTGTCGTACAAGGGGAAGCACAGCCAATGTTCATATCTGTGTGTCACACAGGGGGAAGTACAGCAAAGGTTCATATCTGTGTGTCATACAGGGGGAAGAACAGCCAAGGCTCATATCCATGTGTCATACAGGAGAAAGCACAGTCAAGGTTCATATCCATGTGTCATACGAGGAGAGAACAGTCAAGGTTCATATCCGTGTGTCATACAGGGGAAAGCACAGCCAAGGTTCATATCTGTGGGTCATACAAGGGAGAGCACAGCCAAGGTTCATATCCGTGTGTCATACAGGGGAAAGCACAGTCAAGGTTCATATATGTGTGTCATACAGGGGAAAGCACAGCCAAGGTTAATATCCGTCTGTCATACAGGGGAAAGCACAGTCAAGGTTTATATCCGAGTGTCATACAGGAGAAAGCACAGGCAAGGTTCATATCCGTGTGTCATACAGGGGAAAGCACGGTCAAGGTTCATATCCGTGTGTCATACAGGGGAAAGCACGGTCAAGGTTCATATCGGAGTGTCATACAGGTGAAAGCACAGTCAAGGTTCATATCGGAGTGTCATACAGGTGAAAGCACAGCCAAGGTTCATATCCGTGTGTCATACAGGGGAAAGCACAGTCAAGGTTCATATCCGTGTGTCATACAGGGGAAAGCACGGTCAAGGTTCATATCCGTGTGTCATACAGGTGAAAGCACAGTCAAGGTTCATATCCATGTGTCATACAGGAGAAAGCACAGTCAAGGTTCATATCCGTGTGTCATACAGGGGGATCACAGCCAATGTTCATATCCGTGTGTCATACAGGGGAAAGCACAGTCAAGGTTCATATCGGAGTGTCATACAGGAGAAAGCACATTCAAGATTTCTATCCGTGTGTCGTACAGGAGAAAGCACAGCCAAGGTTCACATCCATGTGTCATACAGGGGAGAGCACAGCCAAGGTTCATATCCGTGTGTCATACAGGGGAAAGCACAGTCAAGGTTCATATCCGTGTGTCATACATGGGAAAGCACAGTCAAGGTTAATATCCGAATGTCATACAGGAAGAAGCACAGTCAAGGTTCATATCCGTGTGTCACACAGGGGTAAGCACAGCCAATGTTCATATCCTTGTGTCATACAGGGGGAAGCACAGCCAAGGTTCATATCCGTGTGTCATACACGGGGGAAGCACAGCAGAGGCTCATATCCGTGTGTCATACAGGGGAAAGCACAGCCAAGTTTCATATCCGTGTGTCATACAGGGGAAAGCACAGCCAAGGTTCATATCCATGTGACATACAGGGGAAAGCACAGTCAAGGTTCATATTCGTTTGTCATACAGGGGTAAGCACAGCCAATGTTCATATCCTTGTGTCATACAGGGGGAAGCACAGCCAAGGTTCATATCCGTGTGTCATACACGGGGGAAGCACAGCCGAGGCTCATATCCGTGTGTCATACAGGAGGATGCACAGCCAAGGTTCATATCTGTGTCTCATACATGAGAAAGCACAGTCAAGGTTCATATCCGTGTGTCCTGCGGGGGAGAGCACAGCCAAGGATCATATCCGTGTGTCAAACAGGGGATGCACAGCCAAGGTTCATATCCGTGTGTCATACAGGGGAGAGCACAGCCAAGGTTCATATCTGTGTGTCATACAGGGGAAAGCACAGCCAAGGATCATATCTGTGTCTCATACATGAGAAAGCACAGTCAAGGTTCATATCTCTGTGTCATACAGGAGAAAGCACAGCCAAGGTTCATATCTGTGTCTCATACATGAGAAAGCACAGCCAAGGTTCATATCCGTGTGTCAAACAGGGGATGCACAGCCAAGGTTCATATCCGTGTGTCATACAGGGGAGAGCACAGCCATGGTTCATATCCATGTGTCATACAGGGGAGAGCACAGTCAAGGTTCATATCCGTGTTTCATACAGGGGAGAGCACAGCCAAGGTTCATATCCATGTGTCATACAGGGGAGAGCACAGTCAAGATTCATATCTGTGTCTCATACATGAGAAAGCACAGCCAAGGTTCATATCCATGTGTCATACAGGGGAGAGCACAGCCAAGGTTCATATCCGTGTGTCATACAGTGGAGAGCACAGCCATGGTTCATATCCATGTGTCATACAGGGGAGAGCACAGTCAAGGTTCATATCAGTGTGTCATACAGGGGAGAGCACAGTCAAGGTTCATATCCGTGTGTCATACAGGAGAAAGCACTATCAACATTCATATCCGTGTGTCATACAGTGGAAAGCACAGCCAAGGTTCACATCCATGTGTCATACAGGGGAGAGCACAGCCAAGGTTCATATCCGTGTGTCATACAGGGGAAAGCACAGCCAAGGTTCATATCCGTGTGTCATACAGGGGAAAGCACAGTCAAGGTTCATATCCGTGTGTCATACATGGGAAAGCACAGTCAAGGTTAATATCCGAATGTCATACAGGAAGAAGCACAGTCAAGGTTCATATCCGTGTGTCACACAGGGGTAAGCACAGCCAATGTTCATATCCTTGTGTCATACAGTGGGAAGCACAGCCAAGGTTCATATCCGTGTGTCATACACGGGGGAAGCACAGCAGAGGCTCATATCCGTGTGTCATACAGCGGAAAGCACAGCCAAGGTTCATATCCGTGCGTCATACAGGGGAAAGCACAGCCAAGGTTCATATCCTTGTGACATACAGGGGAAAGCACAGTCAAGGTTCATATTCGTGTGTCATACAGGGGTAAGCACAGCCAATGTTCATATCCTTGTGTCATACAGGGGGAAGCACAGCCAAGGTTCATATCCGTGTGTCATACACGGGGCAAGCACAGCCGAGGCTCATATCCGTGTGTCATACAGAAGGATGCACAGCCAAGGTTCATATCTGTGTCTCATACATGAGAAAGCACAGTCAAGGTTCATATCCATGTGTCATACAGGGGAGAGCACAGCCAAGGTTCATATCCGTGTGTCCTGCGGGGGAGAGCACAGCCAAGGATCATATCCGTGTGTCAAACAGGGGATGCACAGCCAAGGTTCATATCCGTGTGTCATACAGGGGAGAGCACAGCCAAGGTTCATATCTGTGTGTCATACAGGGGAAAGCACAGCCAAGGATCATATCTGTGTCTCATACATGAGAAAGCACAGTCAAGGTTCATATCTCTGTGTCATACAGGAGAAAGCACAGCCAAGGTTCATATCTGTGTCTCATACATGAGAAAGCACATCCAAGGTTCATATCCGTGTGTCAAACAGGAGATGCACAGCCAAGGTTCATATCCGTGTGTCATACAGGGGAGAGCACAGCCATGGTTCATATCCATGTGTCATACAGGGGAGAGCACAGTCAAGGTTCATATCCGTGTTTCATACAGGGGAGAGCACAGCCAAGGTTCATATCCATGTGTCATACAGGGGAGAGCACAGTCAAGGTTCATATCTGTGTCTCATACATGAGAAAGCACAGCCAAGGTTCATATCCATGTGTCATACAGGGGAGAGCACAGCCAAGGTTCATATCCGTGTGTCATACAGGGGAGAGCACAGCCATGGTTCATATCCATGTGTCATACAGGGGAGAGCACAGTCAAGGTTCATATCCGTGTTTCATACAGGGGAGAGCACAGCCAAGGTTCATATCCATGTGTCGTACAGGGGAGAGCACAGTCAAGGTTCATATCCGTGTGTCATACAGGGGAGAGCACAGTCAAGGTTCATATCCGTGTGTCATACAGGGGGAAGCACAGTCAAGGTTCATATCCGTGTGTCATACAGGGGAGAGCACAGTCAAGGTTCATATCCGTGTGTCATACAGGGGAGAGCACAGTCAAGGTTCATATCCGTGTGTCATACAGGGGGAAGCACAGTCAAGGTTCATATCCGTGTGTCATACAGGGGAGAGCACAGTCAAGGTTCATATCCGTGTGTCATACAGGGGAGAGCACAGCCAAGGTTCATATCCATGTGTCATGCAGGGGGAAGCACAGTCAAGGTTCATATCCGTGTGTCATACAGGGGAGAGCACAGTCAAGGTTCATATCCATGTGTCATACAGGGGAAAGCACAGTCAAGGTTCATATCCGTGTGTCATACAGGGGGAAGCACAGCCAAGGTTCATATCTGTGTGTCATACACGGGGGGAAGCGCAGCCAAGGTTCATATCCGTGTGTCGTACAGGAGAAAGCACAGTCAAGGTACATATCCATGTGTCATACAGGGGAAAGCACAGTCATGGTTCATATCCGTGTGTCATACAGGAGAAAGCACTATCAACATTCATATCCGTGTGTCATACAGTGGAAAGCACAGTCAAGGTTCATATCCATGTGTCATACAGGAGAAAGCACATTCAAGATTTCTATCCGTGTGTCGTACAGGAGAAAGTACAGTCAAGGTTCATATCCATGTGTCATACAGGGGAGAGCACAGTCAATGTTCATATCTGTGTGTCATACAGGGGAGATCACAGTCAAGGTTCATATCCATGTGTCATACAGGGGAAAGCACAGCCAAGGTTCATATCCGTGTGTCATTCAGGGGAAAGCACAGCCAAGGTTCATATCCGTGTGTCATACAGTTGGAAGCACAGCCAAGGTTCATATCCGTGTGTCATACAGGAGGAAGCACAGCCAAGGTTCATATCTGTTGTCGTATAGGGGGAAGCACAGCCAATGTTCATATCTGTGTGTCACACAGGGGGAAGTACAGCAAAGGTTCATATCTGTGTGTCATACAGGGGGAAGAACAGCCAAGGCTCATATCCATGTGTCATACAGGAGAAAGCACAGTCAACGTTCATATCCGTGTGTCATACAGGGGAGAGCACAGCCAAGGTTCATATCTGTGTGTCATACATGAGAAAGCACAGCCAAGGTTCATATCTGTGTGCAATACAGGAGAACGCGCTGCCAAGGTTCATATCCATGTGTCATACAGGAGAAAGCACAGTCAAGGTTCATATCCGTGTGTCATACAGGGGAAAGCACCGTCAAGGTTCATATCTGAGTGTCATACAGGTGAAAGCACAGTCAAGGTTCATATCCATGTGACATACAGGAGAAAGCACAGTCAAGGTTCATATCCGTGTGTCATACAGGGGGATCACAGCCAATGTTCATTTCCGTGTGTCATACAGGGGGAAGCACTGCCAAGGTTCATATCCGTGTGTCAGACAGGGGAAAGCACGGTCAAGGTTCATATCCGTGTGTCAAACAGGAGAAAGCACGGTCATGGTTCATAACTGTGTGTCATACAGGGGAAAGCACAGACACGGTTCATATCGGAGTGTCATACAGGGGAAAGCACAGGCAAGGTTCATATCCGTGTGTCTTACAGGGGAAAGCACAGTCAAGGTTCATATCCGTGTGTCATACAGGGGAAAGCACAGTCAAGGTTCATATCCGTGTGTCATACAGGGGAAAGCACAGGCAAGGTTCATATCCGTGTGTCATACAGGGGAAAGCACAGTCAAGGTTCATATCCGTGTGTCATACAGGGGAAAGCACAGTCAAGGTTCATATCGGAGTGTCATACAGGAGAAAGCACAGTCAAGGTTCATATCCGTGTGTCATACAGGGGGAAGCACTGCCAAGGTTCGTATCCGTGTGTCATACACTGGGGAAGCACAGCCAAGGCTCATATCCGTGTGTCATACAGGGGGAAGCACAGCCAAGGTACATATCCGTGTGTCATACAGGGGAAAGCACAGACACGGTTCATATCGGAGTGTCATACAGGTGAAAGCACAGTCAAGGTTCATATCCATGTGTCATACAGGAGAAAGCACAGTCAAGGTTCATATCCGTGTGTCATACAGGGGGATCACAGCCAATGTTCATATCCGTGTGTCATACAGGGGAAAGCACAGTCAAGGTTCATATCGGAGTGTCATACAGGAGAAAGCACATTCAAGATTTCTATCCGTGTGTCGTACAGGAGAAAGTACAGTCAAGGTTCATATCCATGTGTCATACAGGGGAGAGCACAGTCAACGTTCATATCCGTGTGTCATACAGGGGAGAGCACAGCCAAGTTTCATATCTGTGTGTCATACAGGGGAAAGCACAGTCAAGGTTCATATCCGTGTGTCATACAGGGGAAAGCACGGTCAAGGTTCATATCGGAGTGTCATACAGGGGGATCACAGCCAATGTTCATATCCGTGTGTCATACAGGAGAAAGTACAGTCAAGATTTCTATCCGTGTGTCGTACAGGAGAAAGTACAGTCAAGGTTCATATCCATGTGTCATACAGGGTAGAGGACAGTCAAGGTTCATATCTGTGTGTCATACAGGGGAGAGCACAGTCAAGGTTCATATCCATGTGTCATACAGGGGAAAGCACAGCCAAGGTTCATATCCGTGTGTCATTCAGGGGAAAGCACAGCCAAGGTTCATATCCGTGTGTCATACAGTTGGAAGCACAGCCAAGGTTCATATCCGTGTGTCATACAGGAGGAAGCACAGCCAAGGTTCATATCTGTTGTCGTACAGGGGGAAGCACAGCCAATGTTCATATCTGTGTGTCACACAGGGGGAAGTACAGCAAAGGTTCATATCAGTGTGTCATACAGGGGGAAGAACAGCCAAGGCTCATATCCATGTGTCATACAGGAGAAAGCACAGTCAAGGTTCATATCCATGTGTCATACGAGGAGAGAACAGTCAAGGTTCATATCCGTGTGTCATACAGGGGAAAGCACAGCCAAGGTTCATATCTGTGGGTCATACAAGGGAGAGCACAGCCAAGGTTCATATCCGTGTGTCATACAGGGGAAAGCACAGTCAAGGTTCATATATGTGTGTCATACAGGGGAAAGCACAGCCAAGGTTAATATCCGTCTGTCATACAGGGGAAAGCACAGTCAAGGTTTATATCCGAGTGTCATACAGGAGAAAGCACAGGCAAGGTTCATATCCGTGTGTCATACAGGGGAAAGCACGGTCAAGGTTCATATCCGTGTGTCATACAGGGGAAAGCACGGTCAAGGTTCATATCGGAGTGTCATACAGGTGAAAGCACAGTCAAGGTTCATATCGGAGTGTCATACAGGTGAAAGCACAGCCAAGGTTCATATCCGTGTGTCATACAGGGGAAAGCACAGTCAAGGTTCATATCCGTGTGTCATACAGGGGAAAGCACGGTCAAGGTTCATATCCGTGTGTCATACAGGTGAAAGCACAGTCAAGGTTCATATCCATGTGTCATACAGGAGAAAGCACAGTCAAGGTTCATATCCGTGTGTCATACAGGGGGATCACAGCCAATGTTCATATCCGTGTGTCATACAGGGGAAAGCACAGTCAAGGTTCATATCGGAGTGTCATACAGGAGAAAGCACATTCAAGATTTCTATCCGTGTGTCGTACAGGAGAAAGTACAGTCAAGGTTCATATCCATGTGTCATACAGGGGAGAGCACAGTCAACGTTCATATCCGTGTGTCATACAGGGGAGAGCACAGCCAAGTTTCATATCTGTGTGTCATACAGGGGAAAGCACAGTCAAGGTTCATATCCGTGTGTCATACAGGGGAAAGCACGGTCAAGGTTCATATCGGAGTGTCATACAGGGGGATCACAGCCAATGTTCATATCCGTGTGTCATACAGGAGAAAGTACAGTCAAGATTTCTATCCGTGTGTCGTACAGGAGAAAGTACAGTCAAGGTTCATATCCATGTGTCATACAGGGGAGAGGACAGTCAAGGTTCATATCTGTGTGTCATACAGGGGAGAGCACAGTCAAGGTTCATATCCATGTGTCATACCGGGGAAAGCACAGCCAAGGTTCATATCCGTGTGTCATTCAGGGGAAAGCACAGCCAAGGTTCATATCCGTGTGTCATACAGTTGGAAGCACAGCCAAGGTTCATATCCGTGTGTCATACAGGAGGAAGCACAGCCAAGGTTCATATCTGTTGTCGTACAGGGGGAAGCACAGCCAATGTTCATATCTGTGTGTCACACAGGGGGAAGTACAGCAAAGGTTCATATCTGTGTGTCATACAGGGGGAAGAACAGCCAAGGCTCATATCCATGTGTCATACAGGAGAAAGCACAGTCAAGGTTCATATCCATGTGTCATACGAGGAGAGAACAGTCAAGGTTCATATCCGTGTGTCATACAGGGGAAAGCACAGCCAAGGTTCATATCTGTGGGTCATACAAGGGAGAGCACAGCCAAGGTTCATATCCGTGTGTCATACAGGGGAAAGCACAGTCAAGGTTCATATATGTGTGTCATACAGGGGAAAGCACAGCCAAGGTTAATATCCGTCTGTCATACAGGGGAAAGCACAGTCAAGGTTTATATCCGAGTGTCATACAGGAGAAAGCACAGGCAAGGTTCATATCCGTGTGTCATACAGGGGAAAGCACGGTCAAGGTTCATATCCGTGTGTCATACAGGGGAAAGCACGGTCAAGGTTCATATCGGAGTGTCATACAGGTGAAAGCACAGTCAAGGTTCATATCGGAGTGTCATACAGGTGAAAGCACAGCCAAGGTTCATATCCGTGTGTCATACAGGGGAAAGCACAGTCAAGGTTCATATCCGTGTGTCATACAGGGGAAAGCACGGTCAAGGTTCATATCCGTGTGTCATACAGGTGAAAGCACAGTCAAGGTTCATATCCATGTGTCATACAGGAGAAAGCACAGTCAAGGTTCATATCCGTGTGTCATACAGGGGGATCACAGCCAATGTTCATATCCGTGTGTCATACAGGGGAAAGCACAGTCAAGGTTTATATCGGAGTGTCATACAGGAGAAAGCACATTCAAGATTTCTATCCGTGTGTCGTACAGGAGAAAGCACAGCCAAGGTTCACATCCATGTGTCATACAGGGGAGAGCACAGCCAAGGTTCATATCCGTGTGTCATACAGGGGAAAGCACAGTCAAGGTTCATATCCGTGTGTCATACATGGGAAAGCACAGTCAAGGTTAATATCCGAATGTCATACAGGAAGAAGCACAGTCAAGGTTCATATCCGTGTGTCACACAGGGGTAAGCACAGCCAATGTTCATATCCTTGTGTCATACAGGGGGAAGCACAGCCAAGGTTCATATCCGTGTGTCATACACGGGGGAAGCACAGCAGAGGCTCATATCCGTGTGTCATACAGGGGAAAGCACAGCCAAGTTTCATATCCGTGTGTCATACAGGGGAAAGCACAGCCAAGGTTCATATCCATGTGACATACAGGGGAAAGCACAGTCAAGGTTCATATTCGTTTGTCATACAGGGGTAAGCACAGCCAATGTTCATATCCTTGTGTCATACAGGGGGAAGCACAGCCAAGGTTCATATCCGTGTGTCATACACGGGGGAAGCACAGCCGAGGCTCATATCCGTGTGTCATACAGGAGGATGCACAGCCAAGGTTCATATCTGTGTCTCATACATGAGAAAGCACAGTCAAGGTTCATATCCGTGTGTCCTGCGGGGGAGAGCACAGCCAAGGATCATATCCGTGTGTCAAACAGGGGATGCACAGCCAAGGTTCATATCCGTGTGTCATACAGGGGAGAGCACAGCCAAGGTTCATATCTGTGTGTCATACAGGGGAAAGCACAGCCAAGGATCATATCTGTGTCTCATACATGAGAAAGCACAGTCAAGGTTCTTATCTCTGTGTCATACAGGAGAAAGCACAGCCAAGGTTCATATCTGTGTCTCATACATGAGAAAGCACAGCCAAGGTTCATATCCGTGTGTCAAACAGGGGATGCACAGCCAAGGTTCATATCCGTGTGTCATACAGGGGAGAGCACAGCCATGGTTCATATCCATGTGTCATACAGGGGAGAGCACAGTCAAGGTTCATATCCGTGTTTCATACAGGGGAGAGCACAGCCAAGGTTCATATCCATGTGTCATACAGGGGAGAGCACAGTCAAGATTCATATCTGTGTCTCATACATGAGAAAGCACAGCCAAGGTTCATATCCATGTGTCATACAGGGGAGAGCACAGCCAAGGTTCATATCCGTGTGTCATACAGTGGAGAGCACAGCCATGGTTCATATCCATGTGTCATACAGGGGAGAGCACAGTCAAGGTTCATATCCGTGTGTCATACAGGGGAGAGCACAGTCAAGGTTCATATCCGTGTGTCATACAGGAGAAAGCACTATCAACATTCATATCCGTGTGTCATACAGTGGAAAGCACAGCCAAGGTTCACATCCATGTGTCATACAGGGGAGAGCACAGCCAAGGTTCATATCCGTGTGTCATACAGGGGAAAGCACAGCCAAGGTTCATATCCGTGTGTCATACAGGGGAAAGCACAGTCAAGGTTCATATCCGTGTGTCATACATGGGAAAGCACAGTCAAGGTTAATATCCGAATGTCATACAGGAAGAAGTACAGTCAAGGTTCATATCCGTGTGTCACACAGGGGTAAGCACAGCCAATGTTCATATCCTTGTGTCATACAGTGGGAAGCACAGCCAAGGTTCATATCCGTGTGTCATACACGGGGGAAGCACAGCAGAGGCTCATATCCGTGTGTCATACAGCGGAAAGCACAGCCAAGGTTCATATCCGTGCGTCATACAGGGGAAAGCACAGCCAAGGTTCATATCCTTGTGACATACAGGGGAAAGCACAGTCAAGGTTCATATTCGTGTGTCATACAGGGGTAAGCACAGCCAATGTTCATATCCTTGTGTCATACAGGGGGAAGCACAGCCAAGGTTCATATCCGTGTGTCATACACGGGGCAAGCACAGCCGAGGCTCATATCCGTGTGTCATACAGAAGGATGCACAGCCAAGGTTCATATCTGTGTCTCATACATGAGAAAGCACAGTCAAGGTTCATATCCATGTGTCATACAGGGGAGAGCACAGCCAAGGTTCATATCCGTGTGTCCTGCGGGGGAGAGCACAGCCAAGGATCATATCCGTGTGTCAAACAGGGGATGCACAGCCAAGGTTCATATCCGTGTGTCATACAGGGGAGAGCACAGCCAAGGTTCATATCTGTGTGTCATACAGGGGAAAGCACAGCCAAGGATCATATCTGTGTCTCATACATGAGAAAGCACAGTCAAGGTTCATATCTCTGTGTCATACAGGAGAAAGCACAGCCAAGGTTCATATCTGTGTCTCATACATGAGAAAGCACAGCCAAGGTTCATATCCGTGTGTCAAACAGGAGATGCACAGCCAAGGTTCATATCCGTGTGTCATACAGGGGAGAGCACAGCCATGGTTCATATCCATGTGTCATACAGGGGAGAGCACAGTCAAGGTTCATATCCGTGTTTCATACAGGGGAGAGCACAGCCAAGGTTCATATCCATGTGTCATACAGGGGAGAGCACAGTCAAGGTTCATATCTGTGTCTCATACATGAGAAAGCACAGCCAAGGTTCATATCCATGTGTCATACAGGGGAGAGCACAGCCAAGGTTCATATCCGTGTGTCATACAGGGGAGAGCACAGCCATGGTTCATATCCATGTGTCATACAGGGGAGAGCACAGTCAAGGTTCATATCCGTGTTTCATACAGGGGAGAGCACAGCCAAGGTTCATATCCATGTGTCGTACAGGGGAGAGCACAGTCAAGGTTCATATCCGTGTGTCATACAGGGGAGAGCACAGTCAAGGTTCATATCCGTGTGTCATACAGGGGGAAGCACAGTCAAGGTTCATATCCATGTGTCATACAGGGGAGAGCACAGTCAAGGTTCATATCCGTGTGTCATACAGGGGAGAGCACAGTCAAGGTTCATATCCGTGTGTCATACAGGGGGAAGCACAGTCAAGGTTCATATCCGTGTGTCATACAGGGGAGAGCACAGTCAAGGTTCATATCCGTGTGTCATACAGGGGAGAGCACAGCCAAGGTTCATATCCATGTGTCATGCAGGGGGAAGCACAGTCAAGGTTCATATCCGTGTGTCATACAGGGGAGAGCACAGTCAAGGTTCATATCCATGTGTCATACAGGGGAAAGCACAGTCAAGGTTCATATCCGTGTGTCATACAGGGGGAAGCACAGCCAAGGTTCATATCTGTGTGTCATACACGGGGGGAAGCGCAGCCAAGGTTCATATCCGTGTGTCGTACAGGAGAAAGCACAGTCAAGGTACATATCCATGTGTCATACAGGGGAAAGCACAGTCATGGTTCATATCCGTGTGTCATACAGGAGAAAGCACTATCAACATTCATATCCGTGTGTCATACAGTGGAAAGCACAGCCAAGGTTCACATCCATGTGTCATACAGGGGAGAGGACAGCCAAGGTTCATATCCGTGTGTCATACAGGGGAAAGCACAGCCAAGGTTCATATCCGTGTGTCATACAGGGGAAAGCACAGTCAAGGTTCATATCCGTGTGTCATACATGGGAAAGCACAGTCAAGGTTAATATCCGAATGTCATACAGGAAGAAGCACAGTCAAGGTTCATATCCGTGTGTCATACAGGGGGAAGCACAGCCAATGTTCATATCCATGTGTCATACAGGGGGAAGCACAGCCAAGGTTCATATCCGTGTGTCATACACGGGGGAAGCACAGCCGAGGCTCATATCCGTGTGTCATACAGGGGAAAGCACAGCCAAGGTTCATATCCGTGTGTCATACTGGGGAAAGCACAGCCAAGGTTCATATCCATGTGTCATACAGGGGAAAGCACAGTCAAGGTTAATATCCGAATGTCATACAGGAGGAAGCACAGTCAAGGTTCATATCCGTGTGTCATACAGGGGGAAGCACAGCCAAGGTTCATATCCATGTGTCATACACGGGGGAAGCACAGCCGACGCTCATATCCGTGTGTCATACAGGAGGATGCACAGCCAAGGTTCATATCTCTGTGTCATACAGGGGAGAGCACAGCCAAGGTTCATATCCGTGTGTCAAACAGGGGATGCACAGCCAAGGTTCATATCCGTGTGTCATACAGGGGAGAGCACAGCCAAGGTTCATATCTGTGTGTCATACAGGGGAAAGCACAGCCAAGGTTCATATCTGTGTCTCATACATGAGAAAGCACATCCAAGGTTCATATCTGTGTCTCATACATGAGAAAGCACAGCCAAGGTTCATATCCGTGTGTCAAACAGGGGATGCACAGCCAAGGTTCATATCCATGTGTCATACAGGGGAGAGCACAGCCAAGGTTCATATCCGTGTGTCATACAGGGGAGAGCACAGCCAAGGTTCATATCCGTGTGTCATACAGGGGGAAGCACAGTCAAGGCTCATATCCGTGTGTCATACAGGGGAGAGCACAGCCAAGGTTCATATCCATGTGTCATACAGGGGAGAGTACAGCCAAGGTTCATATCCGTGTGTCATACAGGGGAGAGCACAGTCAAGGTTCATATCCGTGTTTCATACAGGGGAGAGCACAGCCAAGGTTCATATCCGTGTGTCATACATGGGGATGCACAGCCAAGGTTCATATCAGTGTGTTATGCAGGGGGAAGCACAGTCAAGGTTCATATCCGTGTGTCATACAGGGGAAAGCACGGTCAAGGTTCATATCCATGTGTCATACAGGGGGAAGCACAGCCAATGTTCATATCCGTGTGTCATACAGGGGGAAGCACAGCCAAGGTTCATATCGGAGTGTCATACAGGGGGAAGCACAGTCAAGGTTCATATCTGTGTCTCATACATGAGAAAGCACAGCCAAGTTTCATATCCGTGTGTCAAACAGGGGATGCACAGCCAAGGTTCACATCCGTGTGTCATACAGGGGAGAGCACAGCCATGGTTCATATCCATGTGTCATGTAGTGGAGAACACAGCCAAGGATCATATCCGTGTGTCATACAGGGGAAAGCACAGTCAAGGTTCATATCCGTGTGTCATACAGGGGGAAGCACAGCCAAGGTTCATATCTGTGTGTCATACATGGGGGGAAGCGCAGCCAAGGTTCATATCCGTGTGTCGTACAGGAGAAAGCACAGTCAAGGTACATATCCATGTGTCATACAGAGGAAAGCACAGTCATGGTTCATATCCGTGTGTCATACAGGAGAAAGCACTATCAACATTCATATCCGTGTGTCATACAGTGGAAAGCACAGCCAAGGTTCACATCCATGTGTCATACTGGGGAGAGCACAGCCAAGGTTCATATCCGTGTGTCATACAGGGGAAAGCACAGCCAAGGTTCATATCCGTGTGTCATACAGGGGAAAGCACAGTCAAGGTTCATATCCGTGTGTCATACATGGGGATGCACAGCCAAGGTTCATATCAGTGTGTTATGCAGGGGGAAGCACAGTCAAGGTTCATATCCGTGTGTCATACAGGGGAAAGCACGGTCAAGGTTCATATCCATGTGTCATACAGGGGGAAGCACAGCCAATGTTCATATCCGTGTGTCATACAGGGGGAAGCACAGCCAAGGTTCATATCGGAGTGTCATACAGGGGGAAGCACAGTCAAGGTTCATATCCGTGTGTCATACAGGGGAGAGCACAGCCAAGTTTCATATCCGTGTGTCATACAGGGGGAAGCACAGTCAAGGTTCATATCCGTGTGTCATACAGGTGGATCACAGCCAATGTTCATATCCGTGTGTCATACAGGGGAGAGCACAGCCAAGGTTCATATCCGTGTGTCAAACAGGGGATGCACAGCCAAGGTTCATATCCATGTGTCATACAGGGGAGAGCACAGTCAAGGTTCATATCCGTGTGCCATACAGGGGAAAGCACAGTCAAGGATCATATCCATGTGTCATACAGGGGAGAGCACAGCCAAGGTTCATATCCATGTGTCATACAGGGGGAAGCACAGCCAAGGTTCATATCGGAGTGTCATACAGGGGGAAGCACAGTCAAGGTTCATATCCGTGTGTCATACAGGGGAGAGCACAGCCAAGTTTCATATCCGTGTGTCATACAGGGGGAAGCACAGTCAAGGTTCATATCCGTGTGTCATACAGGGGAAAGCACGGTCAAGGTTCATATCCATGTGTCATACAGGGGGAAGCACAGCCAATGTTCATATCCGTGTGTCATACAGGGGGAAGCACAGCCAATGTTCATATCCGTGTGTCATACAGGGGGAAGCACAGCCAAGGTTCATATCGGAGTGTCATACAGGGGGAAGCACAGTCAAGGTTCATATCCGTGTGTCATACAGGGGAGAGCACAGCCAAGTTTCATATCCGTGTGTCATACAGGGAGAAGCACAGTCAAGGTTCATATCCGTGTGTCATACAGGTGGATCACAGCCAATGTTCATATCCGTGTGTCATACAGGGGAGAGCACAGCCAAGGTTCATATCCGTGTGTCAAACAGGGGATGCACAGCCAAGGTTCATATCCATGTGTCATACAGGGGATAGCACAGTCAAGGTTCATATCCGTGTGTCATACAGGGGAAAGCACAGTCAAGGATCATATCCATGTGTCATACAGGGGAGAGCACAGCCAAGGTTCATATCCGTGTGTCAAACAGGGGATGCACAGCCAAGGTTCATATCCGTGTGTCATACAGCGGATGCACAGCCAAGGTTCATATCCGTGTGTCATGCAGGGGAAAGCATAGTCAAGGTTCCTATCCGTGTGTCATGCAGGGGAAAGCATAGTCAAGGTTCCTATCCGAGTGTCATACAGGTGAAAGCACAGTCAAGGTTCATATTCATGAGTCATACAGGGGACAGCACAGTCAAGGTTCATATCCGTGTGTCATACAGGGGATGCACAGCCAAGATTCATATCCGTGTGTCATGTAGTGGAGAACACAGTCAAGGTTCATATCCGAGTGTCATACAGGGGAAAGCACAGCCAAGGTTCATATCCGTGTATCATACAGGGGATGCACAGCCAAGGTTCATATCCATGTGTCATGCATGGGAAAGCACAGCCAAGGTTCACATCCGTGTGTCATACAGGGGGAAGCACAGTCAAGGTTCATATCCGTGTGTCATACAGGGGAAAGCACAGTCATGGTTCATATCCATGTGTCATACAGGAGAAAGCACTGTCAACGTTCATATCCGTGTGTCATACAGGAGAAAGCACAGTCAAGGTTCATATCCGTGTGTCATACAGCGGAAAGCACAGCCAAGGTTCATATCCGTGTGTCATACAGGGGAAAGCACAGTCAAGGTTCATATCCGTGTGTCATACAGGGGGAAGCACAGCCAAGGTTCATATCTGTGTGTCATACATGGGGGGAAGCGCAGCCAAGGTTCATATCCGTGTGTCGTACAGGAGAAAGCACAGTCAAGGTACATATCCATGTGTCATACAGGGGAAAGCACAGTCATGGTTCATATCCGTGTGTCATACAGGAGAAAGCACTATCAACATTCATATCCGTGTGTCATACAGTGGAAAGCACAGCCAAGGTTCACATCCATGTGTCATACTGGGGAGAGCACAGCCAAGGTTCATATCTGTGTCTCATACATGAGAAAGCACAGTCAAGGTTCATATCCATGTGTCATACAGGGGAGAGCACAGCCAAGGTTCATATCCGTGTGTCCTGCGGGGGAGAGCACAGCCAAGGATCATATCCGTGTGTCAAACAGGGGATGCACAGCCAAGGTTCATATCCGTGTGTCATACAGGGGAGAGCACAGCCAAGGTTCATATCCGTGTGTCATACAGGGGAGAGCACAGCCAAGGTTCATATCCGTGTGTCAAACAGGGGATGCACAGCCAAAGTTCATATCCATGTGTCATACAGGGGAGAGCACAGTCAAGGTTCATATCCATGTGTCATACAGGGGAAAGCACAGTCAAGGATCATATCCATGTGTCATACAGGGGAGAGCACAGCCAAGGTTCATATCCGTGTGTCATACAGCGGATGCACAGCCAAGGTTCATATCCGTGTGTCATGCAGGGGAAAGCATAGTCAAGGTTCCTATCCGTGTGTCATGCAGGGGAAAGCATAGTCAAGGTTCCTATCCGAGTGTCATACAGGTGAAAGCACAGTCAAGGTTCATATTCATGAGTCATACAGGGGACAGCACAGTCAAGGTTCATATCCGTGTGTCATACAGGGGATGCACAGCCAAGGTTCATATCCGTGTATCATACAGGGGATGCACAGCCAAGGTTCATATCCATGTGTCATGCATGGGAAAGCACAGCCAAGGTTCACATCCGTGTGTCATACAGGGGGAAGCACAGTCAAGGTTCATATCCGTGTGTCCTGCGGGGGAGAGCACAGCCAAGGATCATATCCGTGTGTCAAACAGGGGATGCACAGCCAAGGTTCATATCCGTGTGTCATACAGGGGAGAGCACAGCCAAGGTTCATATCCGTGTGTCATACAGGGGAGAGCACAGCCAAAGTTCATATCCGTGTGTCAAACAGGGGATGCACAGCCAAGGTTCATATCCATGTGTCATACAGGGGAGAGCACAGTCAAGGTTCATATCCGTGTGTCATACAGGGGAAAGCACAGTCAAGGATCATATCCATGTGTCATACAGGGGAGAGCACAGCCAAGGTTCATATCCGTGTGTCAAACAGGGGATGCACAGCCAAGGTTCATATCCGTGTGTCATACAGCGGATGCACAGCCAAGGTTCATATCCGTGTGTCATGCAGGGGAAAGCATAGTCAAGGTTCCTATCCGTGTGTCATGCAGGGGAAAGCATAGTCAAGGTTCCTATCCGAGTGTCATACAGTTGAAAGCACAGTCAAGGTTCATATTCATGAGTCATACAGGGGACAGCACAGTCAAGGTTCATATCCGTGTGTCATACAGGGGATGCACAGCCAAGATTCATATCCGTGTGTCATGTAGTGGAGAACACAGTCAAGGTTCATATCCGAGTGTCATACAGGGGAAAGCACAGCCAAGGTTCATATCCGTGTATCATACAGGGGATGCACAGCCAAGGTTCATATCCATGTGTCATGCATGGGAAAGCACAGCCAAGGTTCACATCCGTGTGTCATACAGGGGGAAGCACAGTCAAGGTTCATATCCGTGTGTCATACAGGGGAAAGCACAGTCATGGTTCATATCCGTGTGTCATACAGGAGAAAGCACTGTCAACGTTCATATCCGTGTGTCATACAGGAGAAAGCACAGTCAAGGTTCATATCCATGTGTCATACAGCGGAAAGCACAGCCAAGGTTCATATCCGTGTGTCATACAGGGGAAAGCACAGTCAAGGTTCATATCCGTGTGTCATACAGGGGGAAGCACAGCCAAGGTTCATATCTGTGTGTCATACATGGGGGGAAGCGCAGCCAAGGTTCATATCCGTGTGTCGTACAGGAGAAAGCACAGTCAAGGTACATATCCATGTGTCATACAGGGGAAAGCACAGTCATGGTTCATATCCGTGTGTCATACAGGAGAAAGCACTATCAACATTCATATCCGTGTGTCATACAGTGGAAAGCACAGCCAAGGTTCACATCCATGTGTCATACTGGGGAGAGCACAGCCAAGGTTCATATCTGTGTCTCATACATGAGAAAGCACAGTCAAGGTTCATATCCATGTGTCATACAGGGGAGAGCACAGCCAAGGTTCATATCCGTGTGTCCTGCGGGGGTGAGCACAGCCAAGGATCATATCCGTGTGTCAAACAGGGGATGCACAGCCAAGGTTCATATCCGTGTGTCATACAGGGGAGAGCACAGTCAAGGTTCATATCCGTGTGTCATACAGGGGGAAGCACAGTCAAGGTTCATATCCGTGTGTCATACAGGGGAGAGCACAGTCAAGGTTCATATCCGTGTGTCATACAGGGGAGAGCACAGTCAAGGTTCATATCCGTGTGTCATACAGGGGGAAGCACAGTCAAGGTTCATATCCGTGTGTCATACAGGGGAGAGCACAGTCAAGGTTCATATCCGTGTGTCATACAGGGGAGAGCACAGCCAAGGTTCATATCCATGTGTCATGCAGGGGGAAGCACAGTCAAGGTTCATATCCGTGTGTCATACAGGGGAGAGCACAGTCAAGGTTCATATCCATGTGTCATACAGGGAAAAGCACAGTCAAGGTTCATATCCGTGTGTCATACAGGGGGAAGCACAGCCAAGGTTCATATCTGTGTGTCATACACGGGGGGAAGCGCAGCCAAGGTTCATATCCGTGTGTCGTACAGGAGAAAGCACAGTCAAGGTACATATCCATGTGTCATACAGGGGAAAGCACAGTCATGGTTCATATCCGTGTGTCATACAGGAGAAAGCACTATCAACATTCATATCCGTGTGTCATACAGGGGAAAGCACAGTCAAGGATCATATCCATGTGTCATACAGGGGAGAGCACAGCCAAGGTTCATATCCGTGTGTCAAACAGGGGATGCACAGCCAAGGTTCATATCCGTGTGTCATACAGCGGATGCACAGCCAAGGTTCATATCCGTGTGTCATGCAGGGGAAAGCATAGTCAAGGTTCCTATCCGTGTGTCATGCAGGGGAAAGCATAGTCAAGGTTCCTATCCGAGTGTCATACAGTTGAAAGCACAGTCAAGGTTCATATTCATGAGTCATACAGGGGACAGCACAGTCAAGGTTCATATCCGTGTGTCATACAGGGGATGCACAGCCAAGATTCATATCCGTGTGTCATGTAGTGGAGAACACAGTCAAGGTTCATATCCGAGTGTCATACAGGGGAAAGCACAGCCAAGGTTCATATCCGTGTATCATACAGGGGATGCACAGCCAAGGTTCATATCCATGTGTCATGCATGGGAAAGCACAGCCAAGGTTCACATCCGTGTGTCATACAGGGGGAAGCACAGTCAAGGTTCATATCCGTGTGTCATACAGGGGAAAGCACAGTCATGGTTCATATCCGTGTGTCATACAGGAGAAAGCACTGTCAACGTTCATATCCGTGTGTCATACAGGAGAAAGCACAGTCAAGGTTCATATCCGTGTGTCATACAGCGGAAAGCACAGCCAAGGTTCATATCCGTGTGTCATACAGGGGAAAGCACAGTCAAGGTTCATATCCGTGTGTCATACAGGGGGAAGCACAGCCAAGGTTCATATCTGTGTGTCATACATGGGGGGAAGCGCAGCCAAGGTTCATATCCGTGTGTCGTACAGGAGAAAGCACAGTCAAGGTACATATCCATGTGTCATACAGGAGAAAGCACTATCAACATTCATATCCGTGTGTCATACAGTGGAAAGCACAGCCAAGGTTCACATCCATGTGTCATACTGGGGAGAGCACAGCCAAGGTTCATATCTGTGTCTCATACATGAGAAAGCACAGTCAAGGTTCATATCCATGTGTCATACAGGGGAGAGCACAGCCAAGGTTCATATCCGTGTGTCCTGCGGGGGTGAGCACAGCCAAGGATCATATCCGTGTGTCAAACAGGGGATGCACAGCCAAGGTTCATATCCGTGTGTCATACAGGGGAGAGCACAGTCAAGGTTCATATCCGTGTGTCATACAGGGGGAAGCACAGTCAAGGTTCATATCCGTGTGTCATACAGGGGAGAGCACAGTCAAGGTTCATATCCGTGTGTCATACAGGGGAGAGCACAGTCAAGGTTCATATCCGTGTGTCATACAGGGGGAAGCACAGTCAAGGTTCATATCCGTGTGTCATACAGGGGAGAGCACAGTCAAGGTTCATATCCGTGTGTCATACAGGAGAAAGCACTATCAACATTCATATCCGTGTGTCATACAGTGGAAAGCACAGCCAAGGTTCACATCCATGTGTCATACAGGGGAGAGGACAGCCAAGGTTCATATCCGTGTGTCATACAGGGGAAAGCACAGCCAAGGTTCATATCCGTGTGTCATACAGGGGAAAGCACAGTCAAGGTTCATATCCGTGTGTCATACATGGGAAAGCACAGTCAAGGTTAATATCCGAATGTCATACAGGAAGAAGCACAGTCAAGGTTCATATCCGTGTGTCATACAGGGGTAAGCACAGCCAATGTTCATATCCTTGTGTCATACAGGGGGAAGCACAGCCAAGGTTCATATCCGTGTGTCATACACGGGGGAAGCACAGCCGAGGCTCATATCCGTGTGTCATACAGGGGAAAGCACAGCCAAGGTTCATATCCGTGTGTCATACTGGGGAAAGCACAGCCAAGGTTCATATCCATGTGTCATACAGGGGAAAGCACAGTCAAGGTTAATATCCGAATGTCATACAGGAGGAAGCACAGTCAAGGTTCATATCCGTGTGTCATACAGGGGGAAGCACAGCCAAGGTTCATATCCATGTGTCATACACGGGGGAAGCACAGCCGACGCTCATATCCGTGTGTCATACAGGAGGATGCACAGCCAAGGTTCATATCTCTGTGTCATACAGGGGAGAGCACAGCCAAGGTTCATATCCGTGTGTCAAACAGGGGATGCACAGCCAAGGTTCATATCCGTGTGTCATACAGGGGAGAGCACAGCCAAGGTTCATATCTGTGTGTCATACAGGGGAAAGCACAGCCAAGGTTCATATCTGTGTCTCATACATGAGAAAGCACATCCAAGGTTCATATCTGTGTCTCATACATGAGAAAGCACAGTCAAGGTTCATATCTCTGTGTCATACAGGAGAAAGCACAGCAAAGGTTCATATCTGTGTCTCATACATGAGAAAGCACAGCCAAGGTTCATATCCGTGTGTCAAACAGGGGATGCACAGCCAAGGTTCATATCCATGTGTCATACAGGGGAGAGCACAGCCAAGGTTCATATCCGTGTGTCATACAGGGGAGAGCACAGCCAAGGTTCATATCCGTGTGTCATACAGGGGGAAGCACAGTCAAGGCTCATATCCGTGTGTCATACAGGGGAGAGCACAGCCAAGGTTCATATCCATGTGTCATACAGGGGAGAGCACAGCCAAGGTTCATATCCGTGTGTCATACAGGGGAGAGCACAGTCAAGGTTCATATCCGTGTTTCATACAGGGGAAAGCACAGCCAAGGTTCATATCCGTGTGTCATACATGGGGATGCACAGCCAAGGTTCATATCAGTGTGTTATGCAGGGGGAAGCACAGTCAAGGTTCATATCCGTGTGTCATACAGGGGAAAGCACGGTCAAGGTTCATATCCATGTGTCATACAGGGGGAAGCACAGCCAATGTTCATATCCGTGTGTCATACAGGGGGAAGCACAGCCAAGGTTCATATCGGAGTGTCATACAGGGGGAAGCACAGTCAAGGTTCATATCTGTGTCTCATACATGAGAAAGCACAGCCAAGGTTCATATCCGTGTGTCAAACAGGGGATGCACAGCCAAGGTTCATATCCGTGTGTCATACAGGGGAGAGCACAGCCATGGTTCATATCCATGTGTCATACAGGGGAGAGCACAGTCAAGGTTCATATCCGTGTTTCATACAGGGGAGAGCACAGCCAAGGTTCATATCCATGTGTCATACAGGGGAGAGCACAGTCAAGGTTCATATCTGTGTCTCATACATGAGAAAGCACAGCCAAGGTTCATATCCATGTGTCATACAGGGGAGAGCACAGCCAAGGTTCATATCCGTGTGTCATACAGGGGAGAGCACAGCCATGGTTCATATCCATGTGTCATACAGGGGAGAGCACAGTCAAGGTTCATATCCGTGTTTCATACAGGGGAGAGCACAGCCAAGTTTCATATCCGTGTGTCATATAGGGGGAAGCACAGTCAAGGTTCATATCCGTGTGTCATACAGGTGGATCACAGCCAATGTTCATATCCGTGTGTCATACAGGGGAGAGCACAGCCAAGGTTCATATCCGTGTGTCAAACAGGGGATGCACAGCCAAGGTTCATATCCATGTGTCATACAGGGGAGAGCACAGTCAAGGTTCATATCCGTGTGTCATACAGGGGAAAGCACAGTCAAGGATCATATCCATGTGTCATACAGGGGAGAGCACAGCCAAGGTTCATATCCGTGTGTCAAACAGGGGATGCACAGCCGAGGTTCATATCCGTGTGTCATACAGCGGATGCACAGCCAAGGTTCATATCCGTGTGTCATGCAGGGGAAAGCATAGTCAAGGTTCCTATCCGTGTGTCATGCAGGGGAAAGCATAGTCAAGGTTCCTATCCGAGTGTCATACAGGTGAAAGCACAGTCAAGGTTCATATTCATGAGTCATACAGGGGACAGCACAGTCAAGGTTCATATCCGTGTGTCATACAGGGGATGCACAGCCAAGATTCATATCCGTGTGTTATGTAGTGGAGAACACAGTCAAGTTTCATATCCGAGTGTCATACAGGGGAAAGCACAGCCAAGGTTCATATCCGTGTATCATACAGGGGATGCACAGCCAAGGTTCATATCCATGTGTCATGCATGGGAAAGCACAGCCAAGGTTCACATCCGTGTGTCATACAGGGGGAAGCACAGTCAAGGTTCATATCCGTGTGTCATACAGGGGAAAGCACAGTCATGGTTCATATCCGTGTGTCATACAGGAGAAAGCACTGTCAACGTTCATATCCGTGTGTCATACAGGAGAAAGCACAGTCAAGGTTCATATCCGTGTGTCATACAGCGGAAAGCACAGCCAAGGTTCATATCCGTGTGTCATACAGGGGAAAGCACAGTCAAGGTTCATATCCGTGTGTCATACAGGGGGAAGCACAGCCAAGGTTCATATCTGTGTGTCATACATGGGGGGAAGCGCTGCCAAGGTTCATATCCGTGTGTCGTACAGGAGAAAGCACAGTCAAGGTACATATCCATGTGTCATACAGGGGAAAGCACAGTCATGGTTCATATCCGTGTGTCATACAGGAGAAAGCACTATCAACATTCATATCCGTGTGTCATACAGTGGAAAGCACAGCCAAGGTTCACATCCATGTGTCATACTGGGGAGAGCACAGCCAAGGTTCATATCCGTGTGTCATACAGGGGAAAGCACAGCCAAGGTTCATATCCGTGTGTCATACAGGGGAAAGCACAGTCAAGGTTCATATCCGTGTGTCATACATGGGGATGCACAGCCAAGGTTCATATCAGTGTGTTATGCAGGAGGAAGCACAGTCAAGGTTCATATCCGTGTGTCATACAGGGGAAAGCACGGTCAAGGTTCATATCCATGTGTCATACAGGGGGAAGCACAGCCAATGTTCATATCCGTGTGTCATACAGGGGGAAGCACAGCCAAGGTTCATATCGGAGTGTCATACAGGGGGAAGCACAGTCAAGGTTCATATCCGTGTGTCATACAGGGGAGAGCACAGCCAAGGTTCATATCCGTGTGTCATACAGGGGGAAGCACAGTCAAGGTTCATATCCGTGTGTCATACAGGTGGATCACAGCCAATGTTCATATCCGTGTGTCATACAGGGGAGAGCACAGCCAAGGTTCATATCCGTGTGTCAAACAGGGGATGCACAGCCAAGGTTCATATCCATGTGTCATACAGGGGAGAGCACAGTCAAGGTTCATATCCGTGTGTCATACAGGGGAAAGCACAGTCAAGGATCATATCCATGTGTCATACAGGGGAGAGCACAGCCAAGGTTCATATCCGTGTGTCAAACAGGGGATGCACAGCCAAGGTTCATATCCGTGTGTAATACAGGGGGAAGCACAGCCAAGGTTCATATCGGAGTGTCATACAGGGGGAAGCACAGTCAAGGTTCATATCCGTGTGTCATACAGGGGAGAGCACAGCCAAGTTTCATATCCGTGTGTCATACAGGGGGAAGCACAGTCAAGGTTCATATCCGTGTGTCATACAGGGGAAAGCACGGTCAAGGTTCATATCCATGTGTCATACAGGGGGAAGCACAGCCAATGTTCATATCCGTGTGTCATACAGGGGGAAGCACAGCCAATGTTCATATCCGTGTGTCATACAGGGGGAAGCACAGCCAAGGTTCATATCGGAGTGTCATACAGGGGGAAGCACAGTCAAGGTTCATATCCGTGTGTCATACAGGGGAGAGCACAGCCACGTTTCATATCCGTGTGTCATACAGGGGGAAGCACAGTCAAGGTTCATATCCGTGTGTCATACAGGTGGATCACAGCCAATGTTCATATCCGTGTGTCATACAGGGGAGAGCACAGCCAAGGTTCATATCCGTGTGTCAAACAGGGGATGCACAGCCAAGGTTCATATCCATGTGTCATACAGGGGAGAGCACAGTCAAGGTTCATATCCGTGTGTCATACAGGGGAAAGCACAGTCAAGGATCATATCCATGTGTCATACAGGGGAGAGCACAGCCAAGGTTCATATCCGTGTGTCAAACAGGGGATGCACAGCCAAGGTTCATATCCGTGTGTCATACAGCGGATGCACAGCCAAGGTTCATATCCGTGTGTCATGCAGGGGAAAGCATAGTCAAGGTTCCTATCCGTGTGTCATGCAGGGGAAAGCATAGTCAAGGTTCCTATCCGAGTGTCATACAGGTGAAAGCACAGTCAAGGTTCATATTCATGAGTCATACAGGGGACAGCACAGTCAAGGTTCATATCCGTGTGTCATACAGGGGATGCACAGCCAAGATTCATATCCGTGTGTCATGTAGTGGAGAACACAGTCAAGGTTCATATCCGAGTGTCATACAGTGGAAAGCACAGCCAAGGTTCATATCCGTGTATCATACAGGGGATGCACAGCCAAGGTTCATATCCATGTGTCATGCATGGGAAAGCACAGCCAAGGTTCACATCCGTGTGTCATACAGGGGGAAGCACAGTCAAGGTTCATATCCGTGTGTCATACAGGGGAAAGCACAGTCATGGTTCATATCCGTGTGTCATACAGGAGAAAGCACTGTCAACGTTCATATCCGTGTGTCATACAGGAGAAAGCACAGTCAAGGTTCATATCCGTGTGTCATACAGCGGAAAGCACAGCCAAGGTTCATATCCGTGTGTCATACAGGGGAAAGCACAGTCAAGGTTCATATCCGTGTGTCATACAGGGGGAAGCACAGCCAAGGTTCATATCTGTGTGTCATACATGGGGGGAAGCGCAGCCAAGGTTCATATCCGTGTGTCGTACAGGAGAAAGCACAGTCAAGTTACATATCCATGTGTCATACAGGGGAAAGCACAGTCATGGTTCATATCCGTGTGTCATACAGGAGAAAGCACTATCAACATTCATATCCGTGTGTCATACAGTGGAAAGCACAGCCAAGGTTCACATCCATGTGTCATACTGGGGAGAGCACAGCCAAGGTTCATATCTGTGTCTCATACATGAGAAAGCACAGTCAAGGTTCATATCCATGTGTCATACAGGGGAGAGCACAGCCAAGGTTCATATCCGTGTGTCCTGCGGGGGAGAGCACAGCCAAGGATCATATCCGTGTGTCATACATGGGGATGCACAGCCAAGGTTCATATCAGTGTGTTATGCAGGAGGAAGCACAGTCAAGGTTCATATCCGTGTGTCATACAGGGGAAAGCACGGTCAAGGTTCATATCCATGTGTCATACAGGGGGAAGCACAGCCAATGTTCATATCCGTGTGTCATACAGGGGGAAGCACAGCCAAGGTTCATATCGGAGTGTCATACAGGGGGAAGCACAGTCAAGGTTCATATCCGTGTGTCATACAGGGGAGAGCACAGCCAAGGTTCATATCCGTGTGTCATACAGGGGGAAGCACAGTCAAGGTTCATATCCGTGTGTCATACAGGTGGATCACAGCCAATGTTCATATCCGTGTGTCATACAGGGGAGAGCACAGCCAAGGTTCATATCCGTGTGTCAAACAGGGGATGCACAGCCAAGGTTCATATCCATGTGTCATACAGGGGAGAGCACAGTCAAGGTTCATATCCGTGTGTCATACAGGGGAAAGCACAGTCAAGGATCATATCCATGTGTCATACAGGGGAGAGCACAGCCAAGGTTCATATCCGTGTGTCAAACAGGGGATGCACAGCCAAGGTTCATATCCGTGTGTCATACAGGGGGAAGCACAGCCAAGGTTCATATCGGAGTGTCATACAGGGGGAAGCACAGTCAAGGTTCATATCCGTGTGTCATACAGGGGAGAGCACAGCCAAGTTTCATATCCGTGTGTCATACAGGGGGAAGCACAGTCAAGGTTCATATCCGTGTGTCATACAGGGGAAAGCACGGTCAAGGTTCATATCCATGTGTCATACAGGGGGAAGCACAGCCAATGTTCATATCCGTGTGTCATACAGGGGGAAGCACAGCCAATGTTCATATCCGTGTGTCATACAGGGGGAAGCACAGCCAAGGTTCATATCGGAGTGTCATACAGGGGGAAGCACAGTCAAGGTTCATATCCGTGTGTCATACAGGGGAGAGCACAGCCAAGTTTCATATCCGTGTTTCATACAGGGGGAAGCACAGTCAAGGTTCATATCCATGTGTCATACAGGTGGATCACAGCCAAGGTTCATATCCGTGTGTCATACAGCGGATGCACAGCCAAGGTTCATATCCGTGTGTCATGCAGGGGAAAGCATAGTCAAGGTTCCTATCCGTGTGTCATGCAGGGGAAAGCATAGTCAAGGTTCCTATCCGAGTGTCATACAGGTGAAAGCACAGTCAAGGTTCATATTCATGAGTCATACAGGGGACAGCACAGTCAAGGTTCATATCCGTGTGTCATACAGGGGATGCACAGCCAAGATTCATATCCGTGTGTCATGTAGTGGAGAACACAGTCAAGGTTCATATCCGAGTGTCATACAGGGGAAAGCACAGCCAAGGTTCATATCCGTGTATCATACAGGGGATGCACACCCAAGGTTCATATCCATGTGTCATGCATGGGAAAGCACAGCCAAGGTTCACATCCGTGTGTCATACAGGGGGAAGCACAGTCAAGGTTCATATCCGTGTGTCATACAGGGGAAAGCACAGTCATGGTTCATATCCATGTGTCATACAGGAGAAAGCACTGTCAACGTTCATATCCGTGTGTCATACAGGAGAAAGCACAGTCAAGGTTCATATCCGTGTGTCATACAGCGGAAAGCACAGCCAAGGTTCATATCCGTGTGTCATACAGGGGAAAGCACAGTCAAGGTTCATATCCGTGTGTCATACAGGGGGAAGCACAGCCAAGGTTCATATCTGTGTGTCATACATGGGGGGAAGCGCAGCCAAGGTTCATATCCGTGTGTCGTACAGGAGAAAGCACAGTCAAGGTACATATCCATGTGTCATACAGGGGAAAGCACAGTCATGGTTCATATCCATGTGTCATACAGGAGAAAGCACTGTCAACGTTCATATCCGTGTGTCATACAGGAGAAAGCACAGTCAAGGTTCATATCCGTGTGTCATACAGCGGAAAGCACAGCCAAGGTTCATATCCGTGTGTCATACAGGGGAAAGCACAGTCAAGGTTCATATCCGTGTGTCATACAGGGGGAAGCACAGCCAAGGTTCATATCTGTGTGTCATACATGGGGGGAAGCGCAGCCAAGGTTCATATCCGTGTGTCGTACAGGAGAAAGCACAGTCAAGGTACATATCCATGTGTCATACAGGGGAAAGCACAGTCATGGTTCATATCCGTGTGTCATACAGGAGAAAGCACTATCAACATTCATATCCGTGTGTCATACAGTGGAAAGCACAGCCAAGGTTCACATCCATGTGTCATACTGGGGAGAGCACAGCCAAGGTTCATATCTGTGTCTCATACATGAGAAAGCACAGTCAAGGTTCATATCCATGTGTCATACAGGGGAGAGCACAGCCAAGGTTCATATCCATGTGTCCTGCGGGGGAGAGCACAGCCAAGGATCATATCCGTGTGTCAAACAGGGGATGCACAGCCAAGGTTCATATCCGTGTGTCATACAGGGGAGAGCACAGCCAAGGTTCATATCCGTGTGTCATACAGGGGAGAGCACAGCCAAGGTTCATATCCGTGTGTCAAACAGGGGATGCACAGCCAAGGTTCATATCCATGTGTCATACAGGGGAGAGCACAGTCAAGGTTCATATCCGTGTGTCATACAGGGGAAAGCACAGTCAAGGATCATATCCATGTGTCATACAGGGGAGAGCACAGCCAAGGTTCATATCCGTGTGTCAAACAGGGGATGCACAGCCAAGGTTCATATCCGTGTGTCATACAGCGGATGCACAGCCAAGGTTCATATCCGTGTGTCATGCAGGGGAAAGCATAGTCAAGGTTCCTATCCGTGTGTCATGCAGGGGAAAGCATAGTCAAGGTTCCTATCCGAGTGTCATACAGGTGAAAGCACAGTCAAGGTTCATATTCATGAGTCATACAGGGGACAGCACAGTCAAGGTTCATATCCGTGTGTCATACAGGTGATGCACAGCCAAGATTCATATCCGTGTGTCATGTAGTGGAGAACACAGTCAAGGTTCATATCCGAGTGTCATACAGGGGAAAGCACAGCCAAGGTTCATATCCGTGTATCATACAGGGGATGCTCAGCCAAGGTTCATATCCATGTGTCATGCATGGGAAAGCACAGCCAAGGTTCACATCCGTGTGTCATACAGGGGGAAGCACAGTCAAGGTTCATATCCGTGTGTCCTGCGGGGGAGAGCACAGCCAAGGATCATATCCGTGTGTCAAACAGGGGATGCACAGCCATGGTTCATATCCGTGTGTCATACAGGGGAGAGCACAGCCAAGGTTCATATCCGTGTGTCAAACAGGGGATGCACAGCCAAGGTTCATATCCATGTGTCATACAGGGGAGAGCACAGTCAAGGTTCATATCCGTGTGTCATACAGGGGAAAGCACAGTCAAGGATCATATCCATGTGTCATACAGGGGAGAGCACAGCCAAGGTTCATATCCGTGTGTCAAACAGGGGATGCACAGCCAAGGTTCATATCCGTGTGTCATACAGCGGATGCACAGCCAAGGTTCATATCCGTGTGTCATGCAGGGGAAAGCATAGTCAAGGTTCCTATCCGTGTGTCATGCAGGGGAAAGCATAGTCAAGGTTCCTATCCGAGTGTCATACAGGTGAAAGCCCAGTCAAGGTTCATATTCATGAGTCATACAGGGGACAGCACAGTCAAGGTTCATATCCGTGTGTCATACAGGGGATGCACAGCCAAGATTCATATCCGTGTGTCATGTAGTGGAGAACACAGTCAAGGTTCATATCCGAGTGTCATACAGGGGAAAGCACAGCCAAGGTTCATATCCGTGTATCATACAGGGGATGCACAGCCAAGGTTCATATCCATGTGTCAAACAGGGGATGCACAGCCAAGGTTCATATCCGTGTGTCATACAGCGGATGCACAGCCAAGGTTCATATCCGTGTGTCATGCAGGGGAAAGCATAGTCAAGGTTCCTATCCGTGTGTCATGCAGGGGAAAGCATAGTCAAGATTCATATCCGTGTGTCATGTAGTGGAGAACACAGTCAAGGTTCATATCCGAGTGTCATACAGGGGAAAGCACAGCCAAGGTTCATATCCGTGTATCATACAGGGGATGCACAGCCAAGGTTCATATCCATGTGTCAAACAGGGGATGCACAGCCAAGGTTCATATCCGTGTGTCATACAGCGGATGCACAGCCAAGGTTCATATCCGTGTGTCATGCAGGGGACAGCACAGTCAAGGTTCATATCCGTGTGTCATACAGGGGATGCACAGCCAAGATTCATATCCGTGTGTCATGTAGTGGAGAACACAGTCAAGGTTCATATCCGAGTGTCATACAGGGGAAAGCACAGCCAAGGTTCATATCCGTGTATCATACAGGGGATGCACAGCCAAGGTTCATATCCATGTGTCATGCATGGGAAAGCACAGCCAAGGTTCACATCCGTGTGTCATACAGGGGGAAGCACAGTCAAGGTTCATATCCGTGTGTCATACAGGGGAAAGCACAGTCATGCTTCATATCCGTGTGTCATACAGGAGAAAGCACTGTCAACGTTCATATCCGTGTGTCATACAGGAGAAAGCACAGTCAAGGTTCATATCCGTGTGTCATACAGCGGAAAGCACAGCCAAGGTTCATATCCGTGTGTCATACAGGGGAAAGCACAGTCAAGGTTCATATCCGTGTGTCATACAGGGGGAAGCACAGCCAAGGTTCATATCTGTGTGTCATACATGGGGGGAAGCGCAGCCAAGGTTCATATCCGTGTGTCGTACAGGAGAAAGCACAGTCAAGGTACATATCCATGTGTCATACAGGGGAAAGCACAGTCATGGTTCATATCCGTGTGTCATACAGGAGAAAGCACTATCAACATTCATATCCGTGTGTCATACAGTGGAAAGCACAGCCAAGGTTCACATCCATGTGTCATACTGGGGAGAGCACAGCCAAGGTTCATATCTGTGTCTCATACATGAGAAAGCACAGTCAAGGTTCATATCCATGTGTCATACAGGGGAGAGCACAGCCAAGGTTCATATCCGTGTGTCCTGCGGGGGAGAGCACAGCCAAGGATCATATCCGTGTGTCAAACAGGGGATGCACAGCCAAGGTTCATATCCGTGTGTCATACAGGGGAGAGCACAGCCAAGGTTCATATCCGTGTGTCATACAGGGGAGAGCACAGCCAAGGTTCATATCCGTGTGTCAAACAGGGGATGCACAGCCAAGGTTCATATCCATGTGTCATACAGGGGAGAGCACAGTCAAGGTTCATATCCGTGTGTCATACAGGGGAAAGCACAGTCAAGGATCATATCCATGTGTCATACAGGGGAGAGCACAGCCAAGGTTCATATCCGTGTGTCAAACAGGGGATGCACAGCCAAGGTTCATATCCGTGTGTCATACAGCGGATGCACAGCCAAGGTTCATATCCGTGTGTCATGCAGGGGAAAGCATAGTCAAGGTTCCTATCCGTGTGTCATGCAGGGGAAAGCATAGTCAAGGTTCCTATCCGAGTGTCATACAGGTGAAAGCACAGTCAAGGTTCATATTCATGAGTCATACAGGGGAGAGCACAGTCAAGGTTCATATCCGTGTGTCATACAGGGGAAAGCACAGTCAAGGATCATATCCATGTGTCATACAGGGGAGAGCACAGCCAAGGTTCATATCCGTGTGTCAAACAGGGGATGCACAGCCAAGGTTCATATCCGTGTGTCATACAGCGGATGCACAGCCAAGATTCATATCCGTGTGTCATGCAGGGGAAAGCATAGTCAAGGTTCCTATCCGTGTGTCATGCAGGGGAAAGCATAGTCAAGGTTCCTATCCGAGTGTCATACAGGTGAAAGCACAGTCAAGGTTCATATTCATGAGTCATACAGGGGACAGCACAGTCAAGGTTCATATCCGTGTGTCATACAGGGGATGCACAGCCAAGATTCATATCCGTGTGTCATGTAGTGGAGAACACAGTCAAGGTTCATATCCGAGTGTCATACAGGGGAAAGCACAGCCAAGGTTCATATCCGTGTATCATACAGGGGATGCACAGCCAAGGTTCATATCCATGTGTCAAACAGGGGATGCACAGCCAAGGTTCATATCCGTGTGTCATACAGCGGATGCACAGCCAAGGTTCATATCCGTGTGTCATGCAGGGGAAAGCATAGTCAAGGTTCCTATCCGTGTGTCATGCAGGGGAAAGCATAGTCAAGATTCATATCCGTGTGTCATGTAGTGGAGAACACAGTCAAGGTTCATATCCGAGTGTCATACAGGGGAAAGCACAGCCAAGGTTCATATCCGTGTATCATACAGGGGATGCACAGCCAAGGTTCATATCCATGTGTCAAACAGGGGATGCACAGCCAAGGTTCATATCCGTGTGTCATACAGCGGATGCACAGCCAAGGTTCATATCCGTGTGTCATGCAGGGGACAGCACAGTCAAGGTTCATATCCGTGTGTCATACAGGGGATGCACAGCCAAGATTCATATCCGTGTGTCATGTAGTGGAGAACACAGTCAAGGTTCATATCCGAGTGTCATACAGGGGAAAGCACAGCCAAGGTTCATATCCGTGTATCATACAGGGGATGCACAGTCATGCTTCATATCCGTGTGTCATACAGGAGAAAGCACTGTCAACGTTCATATCCGTGTGTCATACAGGAGAAAGCACAGTCAAGGTTCATATCCGTGTGTCATACAGCGGAAAGCACAGCCAAGGTTCATATCCGTGTGTCATACAGGGGAAAGCACAGTCAAGGTTCATATCCGTGTGTCATACAGGGGGAAGCACAGCCAAGGTTCATATCTGTGTGTCATACATGGGGGGAAGCGCAGCCAAGGTTCATATCCGTGTGTCGTACAGGAGAAAGCACAGTCAAGGTACATATCCATGTGTCATACAGGGGAAAGCACAGTCATGGTTCATATCCGTGTGTCATACAGGAGAAAGCACTATCAACATTCATATCCGTGTGTCATACAGTGGAAAGCACAGCCAAGGTTCACATCCATGTGTCATACTGGGGAGAGCACAGCCAAGGTTCATATCTGTGTCTCATACATGAGAAAGCACAGTCAAGGTTCATATCCATGTGTCATACAGGGGAGAGCACAGCCAAGGTTCATATCCGTGTGTCCTGCGGGGGAGAGCACAGCCAAGGATCATATCCGTGTGTCAAACAGGGGATGCACAGCCAAGGTTCATATCCGTGTGTCATACAGGGGAGAGCACAGCCAAGGTTCATATCCGTGTGTCATACAGGGGAGAGCACAGCCAAGGTTCATATCCGTGTGTCAAACAGGGGATGCACAGCCAAGGTTCATATCCATGTGTCATACAGGGGAGAGCACAGTCAAGGTTCATATCCGTGTGTCATACAGGGGAAAGCACAGTCAAGGATCATATCCATGTGTCATACAGGGGAGAGCACAGCCAAGGTTCATATCCGTGTGTCAAACAGGGGATGCACAGCCAAGGTTCATATCCGTGTGTCATACAGCGGATGCACAGCCAAGGTTCATATCCGTGTGTCATGCAGGGGAAAGCATAGTCAAGGTTCCTATCCGTGTGTCATGCAGGGGAAAGCATAGTCAAGGTTCCTATCCGAGTGTCATACAGGTGAAAGCACAGTCAAGGTTCATATTCATGAGTCATACAGGGGACAGCACAGTCAAGGTTCATATCCGTGTGTCATACAGGGAATGCACAGCCAAGATTCATATCCGTGTGTCATGTAGTGGAGAACACAGTCAAGGTTCATATCCGAGTGTCATACAGGGGAAAGCACAGCCAAGGTTCATATCCGTGTATCATACAGGGGATGCTCAGCCAAGGTTCATATCCATGTGTCATGCATGGGAAAGCACAGCCAAGGTTCACATCCGTGTGTCATACAGGGGGAAGCACAGTCAAGGTTCATATCCGTGTGTCCTGCGGGGGAGAGCACAGCCAAGGATCATATCCGTGTGTCAAACAGGGGATGCACAGCCAAGGTTCATATCCGTGTGTCATACAGGGGAGAGCACAGCCAAGGTTCATATCCGTGTGTCATACAGGGGAGAGCACAGCCAAGGTTCATATCCGTGTGTCAAACAGGGGATGCACAGCCAAGGTTCATATCCATGTGTCATACAGGGGAGAGCACAGTCAAGGTTCATATCCGTGTGTCATACAGGGGAAAGCACAGTCAAGGATCATATCCATGTGTCATACAGGGGAGAGCACAGCCAAGGTTCATATCCGTGTGTCAAACAGGGGATGCACAGCCAAGGTTCATATCCGTGTGTCATACAGCGGATGCACAGCCAAGATTCATATCCGTGTGTCATGCAGGGGAAAGCATAGTCAAGGTTCCTATCCGTGTGTCATGCAGGGGAAAGCATAGTCAAGGTTCCTATCCGAGTGTCATACAGGTGAAAGCACAGTCAAGGTTCATATTCATGAGTCATACAGGGGACAGCACAGTCAAGGTTCATATCCGTGTGTCATACAGGGGATGCACAGCCAAGATTCATATCCGTGTGTCATGTAGTGGAGAACACAGTCAAGGTTCATATCCGAGTGTCATACAGGGGAAAGCACAGCCAAGGTTCATATCCGTGTATCATACAGGGGATGCACAGCCAAGGTTCATATCCATGTGTCATGCATGGGAAAGCACAGCCAAGGTTCACATCCGTGTGTCATACAGGGGGAAGCACAGTCAAGGTTCATATCCGTGTGTCATACAGGGGAAAGCACAGTCATGGTTCATATCCGTGTGTCATACAGGAGAAAGCACTGTCAACGTTCATATCCGTGTGTCATACAGGAGAAAGCACAGTCAAGGTTCATATCCGTGTGTCATACAGCGGAAAGCACAGCCAAGGTTCATATCCGTGTGTCATACAGGGGAAAGCACAGTCAAGGTTCATATCCGTGTGTCATACAGGGGGAAGCACAGCCAAGGTTCATATCTGTGTGTCATACATGGGGGGAAGCGCAGCCAAGGTTCATATCCGTGTGTCGTACAGGAGAAAGCACAGTCAAGGTACATATCCATGTGTCATACAGGGGAAAGCACAGTCATGGTTCATATCCGTGTGTCATACAGGAGAAAGCACTATCAACATTCATATCCGTGTGTCATACAGTGGAAAGCACAGCCAAGGTTCACATCCATGTGTCATACTGGGGAGAGCACAGCCAAGGTTCATATCTGTGTCTCATACATGAGAAAGCACAGTCAAGGTTCATATCCATGTGTCATACAGGGGAGAGCACAGCCAAGGTTCATATCCGTGTGTCCTGCGGGGGAGAGCACAGCCAAGGATCATATCCGTGTGTCAAACAGGGGATGCACAGCCAAGGTTCATATCCGTGTGTCATACAGGGGAGAGCACAGCCAAGGTTCATATCTGTGTGTCATACAGGGGAAAGCACAGCCAAGGATCATATCTGTGTCTCATACATGAGAAAGCACAGTCAAGGTTCATATCTCTGTGTCATACAGGAGAAAGCACAGCCAAGGTTCATATCTGTGTCTCATACATGAGAAAGCACAGCCAAGGTTCATATCCGTGTGTCAAACAGGGGATGCACAGCCAAGGTTCATATCCGTGTGTCATACAGGGGAGAGCACAGCCATGGTTCATATCCATGTGTCATACAGGGGAGAGCACAGTCAAGGTTCATATCCGTGTTTCATACAGGGGAGAGCACAGCCAAGGTTCATATCCATGTGTCATACAGGGGAGAGCACAGTCAAGGTTCATATCTGTGTCTCATACATGAGAAAGCACAGCCAAGGTTCATATCCATGTGTCATACAGGGGAGAGCACAGCCAAGGTTCATATCCGTGTGTCATACAGGGGAGAGCACAGCCATGGTTCATATCCATGTGTCATACAGGGGAGAGCACAGTCAAGGTTCATATCCGTGTTTCATACAGGGGAGAGCACAGCCAAGGTTCATATCCATGTGTCGTACAGGGGAGAGCACAGTCAAGTTTCATATCCGTGTGTCATACAGGGGAGAGCACAGTCAAGGTTCATATCCGTGTGTCATACAGGGGGAAGCACAGTCAAGGTTCATATCCGTGTGTCATACAGGGGAGAGCACAGTCAAGGTTCATATCCGTGTGTCATACAGGGGAGAGCACAGTCAAGGTTCATATCCGTGTGTCATACAGGGGGAAGCACAGTCAAGGTTCATATCCGTGTGTCATACAGGGGAGAGCACAGACAAGGTTCATATCCGTGTGTCATACAGGGGAGAGCACAGCCAAGGTTCATATCCATGTGTCATGCAGGGGGAAGCACAGTCAAGGTTCATATCCGTGTGTCATACAGGGGAGAGCACAGTCAAGGTTCATATCCATGTGTCATACAGGGGAAAGCACAGTCAAGGTTCATATCCGTGTGTCATACAGGGGGAAGCACAGCCAAGGTTCATATCTGTGTGTCATACACGGGGGGAAGCGCAGCCAAGGTTCATATCCGTGTGTCGTACAGGAGAAAGCACAGTCAAGGTACATATCCATGTGTCATACAGGGGAAAGCACAGTCATGGTTCATATCCGTGTGTCATACAGGAGAAAGCACTATCAACATTCATATCCGTGTGTCATACAGTGGAAAGCACAGCCAAGGTTCACATCCATGTGTGATACAGGGGAGAGGACAGCCAAGGTTCATATCCGTGTGTCATACAGGGGAAAGCACAGCCAAGGTTCATATCCGTGTGTCATACAGGGGAAAGCACAGTCAAGGTTCATATCCGTGTGTCATACATGGGAAAGCACAGTCAAGGTTAATATCCGAATGTCATACAGGAAGAAGCACAGTCAAGGTTCATATCCGTGTGTCATACAGGGGTAAGCACAGCCAATGTTCATATCCTTGTGTCATACAGGGGGAAGCACAGCCAAGGTTCATATCCGTGTGTCATACACGGGGGAAGCACAGCCGAGGCTCATATCCGTGTGTCATACAGGGGAAAGCACAGTCAAGGTTCATATCCGTGTGTCATACAGGGGGAAGCACAGCCAAGGTTCATATCCATGTGTCATACACGGGGGAAGCACAGCCGACGCTCATATCCGTGTGTCATACAGGAGGATGCACAGCCAAGGTTCATATCTCTGTGTCATACAGGGGAGAGCACAGCCAAGGTTCATATCCGTGTGTCAAACAGGGGATGCACAGCCAAGGTTCATATCTGTGTGTCATACAGGGGAGAGCACAGCCAAGGTTCATATCCGTGTGTCATACAGGGGAAAGCACATCCAAGGTTCATATCTGTGTCTCATACATGAGAAAGCACAGTCAAGGTTCATATCTCTGTGTCATACAGGAGAAAGCACAGACAAGGTTCATATCTGTGTCTCATACATGAGAAAGCACAGCCAAGGTTCATATCCGTGTGTCAAACAGGGGATGCACAGCCAAGGTTCATATCCATGTGTCATACAGGGGAGAGCACAGCCAAGGTTCATATCCGTGTGTCATACAGGGGAGAGCACAGCCAAGGTTCATATCCGTGTGTCATACAGTGGGAAGCACAGTCAAGGCTCATATCCGTGTGTCATACAGGGGAGAGCACAGCCAAGGTTCATATCCATGTGTCATACAGGGGAGAGCACAGCCAAGGTTCATATCCGTGTGTCATACAGGGGAGAGCACAGTCAAGGTTCATATCCGTGTTTCATACAGGGGAGAGCACAGCCAAGGTTCATATCCGTGTGTCATACATGGGGATGCACAGCCAAGGTTCATATCAGTGTGTTATGCAGGGGGAAGCACAGTCAAGGTTCATATCCGTGTGTCATACAGGGGAAAGCACGGTCAAGGTTCATATCCATGTGTCATACAGGGGGAAGCACAGCCAATGTTCATATCCGTGTGTCATACAGGGGGAAGCACAGCCAAGGTTCATATCAGAGTGTTATACAGGGGGAAGCACAGTCAAGGTTCATATCCGTGTGTCATACAGGGGAGAGCACAGTCAAGGTTCATATCCGTGTGTCATACATGGGAAAGCACAGTCAAGGTTAATATCCGAATGTCATACAGGAAGAAGCACAGTCAAGGTTCATATCCGTGTGTCATACAGGGGTAAGCGCAGCCAATGTTCATATCCTTGTGTCATACAGGGGGAAGCACAGCCAAGGTTCATATCCGTGTGTCATACACGGGGGAAGCACAGCCGAGGCTCATATCCGTGTGTCATACAGGGGAAAGCACAGTCAAGGTTCATATCCGTGTGTCATACAGGGGGAAGCACAGCCAAGGTTCATATCCATGTGTCATACACGGGGGAAGCACAGCCGACGCTCATATCCGTGTGTCATACAGGAGGATGCACAGCCAAGGTTCATATCTCTGTGTCATACAGGGGAGAGCACAGCCAAGGTTCATATCCGTGTGTCAATCAGGGGATGCACAGCCAAGGTTCATATCCGTGTGTCATACAGGGGAGAGCACAGCCAAGGTTCATATCTGTGTGTCATACAGGGGAAAGCACAGCCAAGGTTCATATCTGTGTCTCATACATGAGAAAGCACAGTCAAGGTTCATATCTCTGCGTCATACAGGAGAAAGCACAGACAAGGTTCATATCTGTGTCTCATACATGAGAAAGCACAGCCAAGGTTCATATCCGTGTGTCATACAGGGGGAAGCACAGTCAAGGCTCATATCCGTGTGTCATACAGGGGAGAGCACAGCCAAGGTTCATATCCATGTGTCATACAGGGGAGAGCACAGCCAAGGTTCATATCCGTGTGTCATACAGGGGAGAGCACAGTCAAGGTTCATATCCGTGTTTCATACAGGGGAGAGCACAGCCAAGGTTCATATCCTTGTGTCATACAGGGGGAAGCACAGCCAAGGTTCATATCCGTGTGTCATACACGGGGGAAGCACAGCCGAGGCTCATATCCGTGTGTCATACAGGGGAAAGCACAGTCAAGGTTCATATCCGTGTGTCATACAGGGGGAAGCACAGCCAAGGTTCATATCCATGTGTCATACACGGGGGAAGCACAGCCGACGCTCATATCCGTGTGTCATACAGGAGGATGCACAGCCAAGGTTCATATCTCTGTGTCATACAGGGGAGAGCACAGCCAAGGTTCATATCCGTGTGTCAATCAGGGGATGCACAGCCAAGGTTCATATCCGTGTGTCATACAGGGGAGAGCACAGCCAAGGTTCATATCTGTGTGTCATACAGGGGAAAGCACAGCCAAGGTTCATATCTGTGTCTCATACATGAGAAAGCACAGTCAAGGTTCATATCTCTGCGTCATACAGGAGAAAGCACAGACAAGGTTCATATCTGTGTCTCATACATGAGAAAGCACAGCCAAGGTTCATATCCGTGTGTCATACAGGGGGAAGCACAGTCAAGGCTCATATCCGTGTGTCATACAGGGGAGAGCACAGCCAAGGTTCATATCCATGTGTCATACAGGGGAGAGCACAGCCAAGGTTCATATCCGTGTGTCATACAGGGGAGAGCACAGTCAAGGTTCATATCCGTGTTTCATACAGGGGAGAGCACAGCCAAGGTTCATATCCGTGTGTCATACATGGGGATGCACAGCCAAGGTTCATATCAGTGTGTTATGCAGGGGGAAGCACAGTCAAGGTTCATATCCGTGTGTCATACAGGGGAAAGCACGGTCAAGGTTCATATCCATGTGTCATACAGGGGAAAGCACAGTCATGGTTCATATCCGTGTGTCATACAGGAGAAAGCACTATCAACATTCATATCCGTGTGTCATACAGTGGAAAGCACAGCCAAGGTTCACATCCATGTGTCATACTGGGGAGAGCACAGCCAAGGTTCATATCTGTGTCTCATACATGAGAAAGCACAGTCAAGGTTCATATCCATGTGTCATACAGGGGAGAGCACAGCCAAGGTTCATATCCGTGTGTCATACAGGGGAGAGCATAGCCATGGTTCATATCCATGTGTCATACAGGGGAGAGCACAGTCAAGGTTCATATCCGTGTTTCATACAGGGGAGAGCACAGCCAAGGTTCATATCCATGTGTCATACAGGGGAGAGCACAGTCAAGGTTCATATCTGTGTCTCATACATGAGAAAGCACAGCCAAGGTTCATATCCATGTGTCATACAGGGGAGAGCACAGCCAAGGTTCATATCCGTGTGTCATACAGGGGAGAGCACAGCCATGGTTCATATCCATGTGTCATACAGGGGAGAGCACAGTCAAGGTTCATATCCGTGTTTCATACAGGGGAGAGCACAGCCAAGGTTCATATCCATGTGTCGTACAGGGGAGAGCACAGTCAAGTTTCATATCCGTGTGTCATACAGGGGAGAGCACAGTCAAGGTTCATATCCGTGTGTCATACAGGGGGAAGCACAGTCAAGGTTCATATCCGTGTGTCATACAGGGGAGAGCACAGTCAAGGTTCATATCCGTGTGTCATACAGGGGAGAGCACAGTCAAGGTTCATATCCGTGTGTCATACAGGGGGAAGCACAGTCAAGGTTCATATCCGTGTGTCATACAGGGGAGAGCACAGACAAGGTTCATATCCGTGTGTCATACAGGGGAGAGCACAGCCAAGGTTCATATCCATGTGTCATGCAGGGGGAAGCACAGTCAAGGTTCATATCCGTGTGTCATACAGGGGAGAGCACAGTCAAGGTTCATATCCATGTGTCATACAGGGGAAAGCACAGTCAAGGTTCATATCCGTGTGTCATACAGGGGGAAGCACAGCCAAGGTTCATATCTGTGTGTCATACACGGGGGGAAGCGCAGCCAAGGTTCATATCCGTGTGTCGTACAGGAGAAAGCACAGTCAAGGTACATATCCATGTGTCATACAGGGGAAAGCACAGTCATGGTTCATATCCGTGTGTCATACAGGAGAAAGCACTATCAACATTCATATCCGTGTGTCATACAGTGGAAAGCACAGCCAAGGTTCACATCCATGTGTGATACAGGGGAGAGGACAGCCAAGGTTCATATCCGTGTGTCATACAGGGGAAAGCACAGCCAAGGTTCATATCCGTGTGTCATACAGGGGAAAGCACAGTCAAGGTTCATATCCGTGTGTCATACATGGGAAAGCACAGTCAAGGTTAATATCCGAATATCATACAGGAAGAAGCACAGTCAAGGTTCATATCCGTGTGTCATACAGGGGTAAGCACAGCCAATGTTCATATCCTTGTGTCATACAGGGGGAAGCACAGCCAAGGTTCATATCCGTGTGTCATACACGGGGGAAGCACAGCCGAGGCTCATATCCGTGTGTCATACAGGGGAAAGCACAGTCAAGGTTCATATCCGTGTGTCATACAGGGGGAAGCACAGCCAAGGTTCATATCCATGTGTCATACACGGGGGAAGCACAGCCGACGCTCATATCCGTGTGTCATACAGGAGGATGCACAGCCAAGGTTCATATCTCTGTGTCATACAGGGGAGAGCACAGCCAAGGTTCATATCCGTGTGTCAAACAGGGGATGCACAGCCAAGGTTCATATCTGTGTGTCATACAGGGGAGAGCACAGCCAAGGTTCATATCCGTGTGTCATACAGGGGAAAGCACATCCAAGGTTCATATCTGTGTCTCATACATGAGAAAGCACAGTCAAGGTTCATATCTCTGTGTCATACAGGAGAAAGCACAGACAAGGTTCATATCTGTGTCTCATACATGAGAAAGCACAGCCAAGGTTCATATCCGTGTGTCAAACAGGGGATGCACAGCCAAGGTTCATATCCATGTGTCATACAGGGGAGAGCACAGCCAAGGTTCATATCCGTGTGTCATACAGGGGAGAGCACAGCCAAGGTTCATATCCGTGTGTCATACAGTGGGAAGCACAGTCAAGGCTCATATCCGTGTGTCATACAGGGGAGAGCACAGCCAAGGTTCATATCCATGTGTCATACAGGGGAGAGCACAGCCAAGGTTCATATCCGTGTGTCATACAGGGGAGAGCACAGTCAAGGTTCATATCCGTGTTTCATACAGGGGAGAGCACAGCCAAGGTTCATATCCGTGTGTCATACATGGGGATGCACAGCCAAGGTTCATATCAGTGTGTTATGCAGGGGGAAGCACAGTCAAGGTTCATATCCGTGTGTCATACAGGGGAAAGCACGGTCAAGGTTCATATCCATGTGTCATACAGGGGGAAGCACAGCCAATGTTCATATCCGTGTGTCATACAGGGGGAAGCACAGCCAAGGTTCATATCAGAGTGTTATACAGGGGGAAGCACAGTCAAGGTTCATATCCGTGTGTCATACAGGGGAGAGCACAGTCAAGGTTCATATCCGTGTGTCATACATGGGAAAGCACAGTCAAGGTTAATATCCGAATGTCATACAGGAAGAAGCACAGTCAAGGTTCATATCCGTGTGTCATACAGGGGTAAGCGCAGCCAATGTTCATATCCTTGTGTCATACAGGGGGAAGCACAGCCAAGGTTCATATCCGTGTGTCATACACGGGGGAAGCACAGCCGAGGCTCATATCCGTGTGTCATACAGGGGAAAGCACAGTCAAGGTTCATATCCGTGTGTCATACAGGGGGAAGCACAGCCAAGGTTCATATCCATGTGTCATACACGGGGGAAGCACAGCCGACGCTCATATCCGTGTGTCATACAGGAGGATGCACAGCCAAGGTTCATATCTCTGTGTCATACAGGGGAGAGCACAGCCAAGGTTCATATCCGTGTGTCAATCAGGGGATGCACAGCCAAGGTTCATATCCGTGTGTCATACAGGGGAGAGCACAGCCAAGGTTCATATCTGTGTGTCATACAGGGGAAAGCACAGCCAAGGTTCATATCTGTGTCTCATACATGAGAAAGCACAGTCAAGGTTCATATCTCTGCGTCATACAGGAGAAAGCACAGACAAGGTTCATATCTGTGTCTCATACATGAGAAAGCACAGCCAAGGTTCATATCCGTGTGTCATACAGGGGGAAGCACAGTCAAGGCTCATATCCGTGTGTCATACAGGGGAGAGCACAGCCAAGGTTCATATCCATGTGTCATACAGGGGAGAGCACAGCCAAGGTTCATATCCGTGTGTCATACAGGGGAGAGCACAGTCAAGGTTCATATCCGTGTTTCATACAGGGGAGAGCACAGCCAAGGTTCATATCCTTGTGTCATACAGGGGGAAGCACAGCCAAGGTTCATATCCGTGTGTCATACACGGGGGAAGCACAGCCGAGGCTCATATCCGTGTGTCATACAGGGGAAAGCACAGTCAAGGTTCATATCCGTGTGTCATACAGGGGGAAGCACAGCCAAGGTTCATATCCATGTGTCATACACGGGGGAAGCACAGCCGACGCTCATATCCGTGTGTCATACAGGAGGATGCACAGCCAAGGTTCATATCTCTGTGTCATACAGGGGAGAGCACAGCCAAGGTTCATATCCGTGTGTCAATCAGGGGATGCACAGCCAAGGTTCATATCCGTGTGTCATACAGGGGAGAGCACAGCCAAGGTTCATATCTGTGTGTCATACAGGGGAAAGCACAGCCAAGGTTCATATCTGTGTCTCATACATGAGAAAGCACAGTCAAGGTTCATATCTCTGCGTCATACAGGAGAAAGCACAGACAAGGTTCATATCTGTGTCTCATACATGAGAAAGCACAGCCAAGGTTCATATCCGTGTGTCATACAGGGGGAAGCACAGTCAAGGCTCATATCCGTGTGTCATACAGGGGAGAGCACAGCCAAGGTTCATATCCATGTGTCATACAGGGGAGAGCACAGCCAAGGTTCATATCCGTGTGTCATACAGGGGAGAGCACAGTCAAGGTTCATATCCGTGTTTCATACAGGGGAGAGCACAGCCAAGGTTCATATCCGTGTGTCATACATGGGGATGCACAGCCAAGGTTCATATCAGTGTGTTATGCAGGGGGAAGCACAGTCAAGGTTCATATCCGTGTGTCATACAGGGGAAAGCACGGTCAAGGTTCATATCCATGTGTCATACAGGGGAAAGCACAGTCATGGTTCATATCCGTGTGTCATACAGGAGAAAGCACTATCAACATTCATATCCGTGTGTCATACAGTGGAAAGCACAGCCAAGGTTCACATCCATGTGTCATACTGGGGAGAGCACAGCCAAGGTTCATATCTGTGTCTCATACATGAGAAAGCACAGTCAAGGTTCATATCCATGTGTCATACAGGGGAGAGCACAGCCAAGGTTCATATCCGTGTGTCCTGCGGGGGAGAGCACAGCCAAGGATCATATCCGTGTGTCAAACAGGGGATGCACAGCCAAGGTTCATATCCGTGTGTCATACAGGGGAGAGCACAGCCAAGGTTCATATCTGTGTGTCATACAGGGGAAAGCACAGCCAAGGATCATATCTGTGTCTCATACATGAGAAAGCACAGTCAAGGTTCATATCTCTGTGTCATACAGGAGAAAGCACAGCCAAGGTTCATATCTGTGTCTCATACATGAGAAAGCACAGCCAAGGTTCATATCCGTGTGTCAAACAGGGGATGCACAGCCAAGGTTCATATCCGTGTGTCATACAGGGGAGAGCACAGCCATGGTTCATATCCATGTGTCATACAGGGGAGAGCACAGTCAAGGTTCATATCCGTGTTTCATACAGGGGAGAGCACAGCCAAGGTTCATATCCATGTGTCATACAGGGGAGAGCACAGTCAAGGTTCATATCTGTGTCTCATACATGAGAAAGCACAGCCAAGGTTCATATCCATGTGTCATACAGGGGAGAGCACAGCCAAGGTTCATATCCGTGTGTCATACAGGGGAGAGCACAGCCATGGTTCATATCCATGTGTCATACAGGGGAGAGCACAGTCAAGGTTCATATCCGTGTTTCATACAGGGGAGAGCACAGCCAAGGTTCATATCCATGTGTCGTACAGGGGAGAGCACAGTCAAGGTTCATATCCGTGTGTCATACAGGGGAGAGCACAGTCAAGGTTCATATCCGTGTGTCATACAGGGGGAAGCACAGTCAAGGTTCATATCCGTGTGTCATACAGGGGAGAGCACAGTCAAGGTTCATATCCGTGTGTCATACAGGGGAGAGCACAGTCAAGGTTCATATCCGTGTGTCATACAGGGGGAAGCACAGTCAAGGTTCATATCCGTGTGTCATACAGGGGAGAGCACAGACAAGGTTCATATCCGTGTGTCATACAGGGGAGAGCACAGCCAAGGTTCATATCCATGTGTCATGCAGGGGGAAGCACAGTCAAGGTTCATATCCGTGTGTCATACAGGGGAGAGCACAGTCAAGGTTCATATCCATGTGTCATACAGGGGAAAGCACAGTCAAGGTTCATATCCGTGTGTCATACAGGGGGAAGCACAGCCAAGGTTCATATCTGTGTGTCATACACGGGGGGAAGCGCAGCCAAGGTTCATATCCGTGTGTCGTACAGGAGAAAGCACAGTCAAGGTACATATCCATGTGTCATACAGGGGAAAGCACAGTCATGGTTCATATCCGTGTGTCATACAGGAGAAAGCACTATCAACATTCATATCCGTGTGTCATACAGTGGAAAGCACAGCCAAGGTTCACATCCATGTGTGATACAGGGGAGAGGACAGCCAAGGTTCATATCCGTGTGTCATACAGGGGAAAGCACAGCCAAGGTTCATATCCGTGTGTCATACAGGGGAAAGCACAGTCAAGGTTCATATCCGTGTGTCATACATGGGAAAGCACAGTCAAGGTTAATATCCGAATGTCATACAGGAAGAAGCACAGTCAAGGTTCATATCCGTGTGTCATACAGGGGTAAGCACAGCCAATGTTCATATCCTTGTGTCATACAGGGGGAAGCACAGCCAAGGTTCATATCCGTGTGTCATACACGGGGGAAGCACAGCCGAGGCTCATATCCGTGTGTCATACAGGGGAAAGCACAGTCAAGGTTCATATCCGTGTGTCATACAGGGGGAAGCACAGCCAAGGTTCATATCCATGTGTCATACACGGGGGAAGCACAGCCGACGCTCATATCCGTGTGTCATACAGGAGGATGCACAGCCAAGGTTCATATCTCTGTGTCATACAGGGGAGAGCACAGCCAAGGTTCATATCCGTGTGTCAAACAGGGGATGCACAGCCAAGGTTCATATCTGTGTGTCATACAGGGGAGAGCACAGCCAAGGTTCATATCCGTGTGTCATACAGGGGAAAGCACATCCAAGGTTCATATCTGTGTCTCATACATGAGAAAGCACAGTCAAGGTTCATATCTCTGTGTCATACAGGAGAAAGCACAGACAAGGTTCATATCTGTGTCTCATACATGAGAAAGCACAGCCAAGGTTCATATCCGTGTGTCAAACAGGGGATGCACAGCCAAGGTTCATATCCATGTGTCATACAGGGGAGAGCACAGCCAAGGTTCATATCCGTGTGTCATACAGGGGAGAGCACAGCCAAGGTTCATATCCGTGTGTCATACAGTGGGAAGCACAGTCAAGGCTCATATCCGTGTGTCATACAGGGGAGAGCACAGCCAAGGTTCATATCCATGTGTCATACAGGGGAGAGCACAGCCAAGGTTCATATCCGTGTGTCATACAGGGGAGAGCACAGTCAAGGTTCATATCCGTGTTTCATACAGGGGAGAGCACAGCCAAGGTTCATATCCGTGTGTCATACATGGGGATGCACAGCCAAGGTTCATATCAGTGTGTTATGCAGGGGGAAGCACAGTCAAGGTTCATATCCGTGTGTCATACAGGGGAAAGCACGGTCAAGGTTCATATCCATGTGTCATACAGGGGGAAGCACAGCCAATGTTCATATCCGTGTGTCATACAGGGGGAAGCACAGTCAAGGTTCATATCCGTGTGTCATACAGGGGAGAGCACAGACAAGGTTCATATCCGTGTTTCATACAGGGGAGAGCACAGCCAAGGTTCATATCCGTGTGTCATACATGGGGATGCACAGCCAAGGTTCATATCTGTGTGTCATACAGGGGAGAGCACAGCCAAGGTTCATATCCGTGTGTCATACAGGGGAAAGCACATCCAAGGTTCATATCTGTGTCTCATACATGAGAAAGCACAGTCAAGGTTCATATCTCTGTGTCATACAGGAGAAAGCACAGACAAGGTTCATATCTGTGTCTCATACATGAGAAAGCACAGCCAAGGTTCATATCCGTGTGTCAAACAGGGGATGCACAGCCAAGGTTCATATCCATGTGTCATACAGGGGAGAGCACAGCCAAGGTTCATATCCGTGTGTCATACAGGGGAGAGCACAGCCAAGGTTCATATCCGTGTGTCATACAGTGGGAAGCACAGTCAAGGCTCATATCCGTGTGTCATACAGGGGAGAGCACAGCCAAGGTTCATATCCATGTGTCATACAGGGGAGAGCACAGCCAAGGTTCATATCCGTGTGTCATACAGGGGAGAGCACAGTCAAGGTTCATATCCGTGTTTCATACAGGGGAGAGCACAGCCAAGGTTCATATCCGTGTGTCATACATGGGGATGCACAGCCAAGGTTCATATCAGTGTGTTATGCAGGGGGAAGCACAGTCAAGGTTCATATCCGTGTGTCATACAGGGGAAAGCACGGTCAAGGTTCATATCCATGTGTCATACAGGGGGAAGCACAGCCAATGTTCATATCCGTGTGTCATACAGGGGGAAGCACAGTCAAGGTTCATATCCGTGTGTCATACAGGGGAGAGCACAGACAAGGTTCATATCCGTGTTTCATACAGGGGAGAGCACAGCCAAGGTTCATATCCGTGTGTCATACATGGGGATGCACAGCCAAGGTTCATATCAGTGTGTTATGCAGGGGGAAGCACAGTCAAGGTTCATATCCGTGTGTCATACAGGGGAAAGCACGGTCAAGGTTCATATCCATGTGTCATACAGGGGGAAGCACAGCCAATGTTCATATCCGTGTGTCATACAGGGGGAAGCACAGTCAAGGTTCATATCCGTGTGTCATGCAGGGGGAAGCACAGTCAAGGTTCATATCCGTGTGTCATACAGGGGAGAGCACAGTCAAGGTTCATATCCATGTGTCATACAGGGGAAAGCACAGTCAAGGTTCATATCCGTGTGTCATACAGGGGGAAGCACAGCCAAGGTTCATATCTGTGTGTCATACACGGGGGGAAGCGCAGCCAAGGTTCATATCCGTGTGTCGTACAGGAGAAAGCACAGTCAAGGTACATATCCATGTGTCATACAGGGGAAAGCACAGTCATGGTTCATATCCGTGTGTCATACAGGAGAAAGCACTATCAACATTCATATCCGTGTGTCATACAGTGGAAAGCACAGCCAAGGTTCACATCCATGTGTGATACAGGGGAGAGGACAGCCAAGGTTCATATCCGTGTGTCATACAGGGGAAAGCACAGCCAAGGTTCATATCCGTGTGTCATACAGGGGAAAGCACAGTCAAGGTTCATATCCGTGTGTCATACATGGGAAAGCACAGTCAAGGTTAATATCCGAATGTCATACAGGAAGAAGCACAGTCAAGGTTCATATCCGTGTGTCATACAGGGGTAAGCACAGCCAATGTTCATATCCTTGTGTCATACAGGGGGAAGCACAGCCAAGGTTCATATCCGTGTGTCATACACGGGGGAAGCACAGCCGAGGCTCATATCCGTGTGTCATACAGGGGAAAGCACAGTCAAGGTTCATATCCGTGTGTCATACAGGGGGAAGCACAGCCAAGGTTCATATCCATGTGTCATACACGGGGGAAGCACAGCCGACGCTCATATCCGTGTGTCATACAGGAGGATGCACAGCCAAGGTTCATATCTCTGTGTCATACAGGGGAGAGCACAGCCAAGGTTCATATCCGTGTGTCAAACAGGGGATGCACAGCCAAGGTTCATATCTGTGTGTCATACAGGGGAGAGCACAGCCAAGGTTCATATCCGTGTGTCATACAGGGGAAAGCACATCCAAGGTTCATATCTGTGTCTCATACATGAGAAAGCACAGTCAAGGTTCATATCTCTGTGTCATACAGGAGAAAGCACAGACAAGGTTCATATCTGTGTCTCATACATGAGAAAGCACAGCCAAGGTTCATATCCGTGTGTCAAACAGGGGATGCACAGCCAAGGTTCATATCCATGTGTCATACAGGGGAGAGCACAGCCAAGGTTCATATCCGTGTGTCATACAGGGGAGAGCACAGCCAAGGTTCATATCCGTGTGTCATACAGTGGGAAGCACAGTCAAGGCTCATATCCGTGTGTCATACAGGGGAGAGCACAGCCAAGGTTCATATCCATGTGTCATACAGGGGAGAGCACAGCCAAGGTTCATATCCGTGTGTCATACAGGGGAGAGCACAGTCAAGGTTCATATCCGTGTTTCATACAGGGGAGAGCACAGCCAAGGTTCATATCCGTGTGTCATACATGGGGATGCACAGCCAAGGTTCATATCAGTGTGTTATGCAGGGGGAAGCACAGTCAAGGTTCATATCCGTGTGTCATACAGGGGAAAGCACGGTCAAGGTTCATATCCATGTGTCATACAGGGGGAAGCACAGCCAATGTTCATATCCGTGTGTCATACAGGGGGAAGCACAGCCAAGGTTCATATCAGAGTGTTATACAGGGGGAAGCACAGTCAAGGTTCATATCCGTGTGTCATACAGGGGAGAGCACAGTCAAGGTTCATATCCGTGTGTCATACATGGGAAAGCACAGTCAAGGTTAATATCCGAATGTCATACAGGAAGAAGCACAGTCAAGGTTCATATCCGTGTGTCATACAGGGGTAAGCACAGCCAATGTTCATATCCTTGTGTCATACAGGGGGAAGCACAGCCAAGGTTCATATCCGTGTGTCATACACGGGGGAAGCACAGCCGAGGCTCATATCCGTGTGTCATACAGGGGAAAGCACAGTCAAGGTTCATATCCGTGTGTCATACAGGGGGAAGCACAGCCAAGGTTCATATCCATGTGTCATACACGGGGGAAGCACAGCCGACGCTCATATCCGTGTGTCATACAGGAGGATGCACAGCCAAGGTTCATATCTCTGTGTCATACAGGGGAGAGCACAGCCAAGGTTCATATCCGTGTGTCAATCAGGGGATGCACAGCCAAGGTTCATATCCGTGTGTCATACAGGGGAGAGCACAGCCAAGGTTCATATCTGTGTGTCATACAGGGGAAAGCACAGCCAAGGTTCATATCTGTGTCTCATACATGAGAAAGCACAGTCAAGGTTCATATCTCTGCGTCATACAGGAGAAAGCACAGACAAGGTTCATATCTGTGTCTCATACATGAGAAAGCACAGCCAAGGTTCATATCCGTGTGTCATACAGGGGGAAGCACAGTCAAGGCTCATATCCGTGTGTCATACAGGGGAGAGCACAGCCAAGGTTCATATCCATGTGTCATACAGGGGAGAGCACAGCCAAGGTTCATATCCGTGTGTCATACAGGGGAGAGCACAGTCAAGGTTCATATCCGTGTTTCATACAGGGGAGAGCACAGCCAAGGTTCATATCCGTGTGTCATACATGGGGATGCACAGCCAAGGTTCATATCAGTGTGTTATGCAGGGGGAAGCACAGTCAAGGTTCATATCCGTGTTTCATACAGGGGAAAGCACGGTCAAGGTTCATATCCATGTGTCATACAGGGGGAAGCACAGCCAATGTTCATATCCGTGTGTCATACAGGGGGAAGCACAGCCAAGGTTCATATCGGAGTGTCATACAGGGGGAAGCACAGTCAAGGTTCATATCCGTGTGTCATACAGGGGAGAGCACAGCCAAGTTTCATATCCGTGTGTCATACAGGGGGAAGCACAGTCAAGGTTCATATCCGTGTGTCATACAGGTGGATCACAGCCAATGTTCATATCCGTGTGTCATACAGGGGAGAGCACAGCCAAGGTTCATATCCGTGTGTCAAACAGGGGATGCACAGCCAAGGTTCATATCCATGTGTCATACAGGGGAGAGCACAGTCAAGGTTCATATCCGTGTGTCATACAGGGGAAAGCACAGTCAAGGATCATATCCGTGTCATACAGGGGAGAGCACAGCCAAGGTTCATATCCGTGTGTCATACAGGGGGAAGCACAGCCAAGGTTCATATCGGAGTGTCATACAGGGGGAAGCACAGTCAAGGTTCATATCCGTGTGTCATACAGGGGAGAGCACAGCCAAGTTTCATATCCGTGTGTCATACAGGGGGAAGCACAGTCAAGGTTCATATCCGTGTGTCATACAGGGGAAAGCACGGTCAAGGTTCATATCCATGTGTCATACAGGGGGAAGCACAGCCAATGTTCATATCCGTGTGTCATACAGGGGGAAGCACAGCCAAGGTTCATATCGGAGTGTCATACAGGGGGAAGCACAGTCAAGGTTCATATCCGTGTGTCATACAGGGGAGAGCACAGCCAAGTTTCATATCCGTGTGTCATACAGGGGGAAGCACAGTCAAGGTTCATATCCGTGTGTCATACAGGTGGATCACAGCCAATGTTCATATCCGTGTGTCATACAGGGGAGAGCACAGCCAAGGTTCATATCCGTGTGTCAAACAGGGGATGCACAGCCAAGGTTCATATCCATGTGTCATACAGGGGAGAGCACAGTCAAGGTTCATATCCGTGTGTCATACAGGGGAAAGCACAGTCAAGGATCATGTCCATGTGTCATACAGGGGAGAGCACAGCCAAGGTTCATATCCGTGTGTCAAACAGGGGATGCACAGCCAAGGTTCATATCCGTGTGTCATACAGCGGATGCACAGCCAAGGTTCATATCCGTGTGTCATGCAGGGGAAAGCATTGTCAAGGTTCCTATCCGTGTGTCATGCAGGGGAAAGCATAGTCAAGGTTCCTATCCGAGTGTCATACAGGTGAAAGCACAGTCAAGGTTCATATTCATGAGTCATACAGGGGACAGCACAGTCAAGGTTCATATCCGTGTGTCATACAGGGGATGCACAGCCAAGATTCATATCCGTGTGTCATGTAGTGGAGAACACAGTCAAGGTTCATATCCGAGTGTCATACAGGGGAAAGCACAGCCAAGGTTCATATCCGTGTATCATACAGGGGATGCACAGCCAAGGTTCATATCCATGTGTCATGCATGGGAAAGCACAGCCAAGGTTCACATCCGTGTGTCATACAGGGGGAAGCACAGTCAAGGTTCATATCCGTGTGTCATACAGGGGAAAGCACAGTCATGGTTCATATCCGTGTGTCATACAGGAGAAAGCACTGTCAACGTTCATATCCGTGTGTCATACAGGAGAAAGCACAGTCAAGGTTCATATCCGTGTGTCATACAGCGGAAAGCACAGCCAAGGTTCATATCCGTGTGTCATACAGGGGAAAGCACAGCCAAGGTTCATATCCGTGTGTCATACAGGGGAAAGCACAGTCAAGGTTCATATCCGTGTGTCATACATGGGAAAGCACAGTCAAGGTTAATATCCGAATGTCATACAGGAAGAAGCACAGTCAAGGTTCATATCCGTGTGTCATACAGGGGAGAGCACAGCCAAGTTTCATATCCGTGTGTCATACAGGGGGAAGCACAGTCAAGGTTCATATCCGTGTGTCATACAGGTGGATCACAGCCAATGTTCATATCCGTGTGTCATACAGGGGAGAGCACAGCCAAGGTTCATATCCGTGTGTCAAACAGGGGATGCACAGCCAAGGTTCATATCCATGTGTCATACAGGGGAGAGCACAGTCAAGGTTCATATCCGTGTGTCATACAGGGGAAAGCACAGTCAAGGATCATATCCGTGTCATACAGGGGAGAGCACAGCCAAGGTTCATATCCGTGTGTCATACAGGGGGAAGCACAGCCAAGGTTCATATCGGAGTGTCATACAGGGGGAAGCACAGTCAAGGTTCATATCCGTGTGTCATACAGGGGAGAGCACAGCCAAGTTTCTTATCCGTGTGTCATACAGGGGGAAGCACAGTCAAGGTTCATATCCGTGTGTCATACAGGGGAAAGCACGGTCAAGGTTCATATCCATGTGTCATACAGGGGGAAGCACAGCCAATGTTCATATCCGTGTGTCATACAGGGGGAAGCACAGCCAAGGTTCATATCGGAGTGTCATACAGGGGGAAGCACAGTCAAGGTTCATATCCGTGTGTCATACAGGGGAGAGCACAGCCAAGTTTCATATCCGTGTGTCATACAGGGGGAAGCACAGTCAAGGTTCATATCCGTGTGTCATACAGGTGGATCACAGCCAATGTTCATATCCGTGTGTCATACAGGGGAGAGCACAGCCAAGGTTCATATCCGTGTGTCAAACAGGGGATGCACAGCCAAGGTTCATATCCATGTGTCATACAGGGGAGAGCACAGTCAAGGTTCATATCCGTGTGTCATACAGGGGAAAGCACAGTCAAGGATCATATCCATGTGTCATACAGGGGAGAGCACAGCCAAGGTTCATATCCGTGTGTCAAACAGGGGATGCACAGCCAAGGTTCATATCCGTGTGTCATACAGCGGATGCACAGCCAAGGTTCATATCCGTGTGTCATGCAGGGGAAAGCATAGTCAAGGTTCCTATCCGTGTGTCATGCAGGGGAAAGCATAGTCAAGGTTCCTATCCGAGTGTCATACAGGTGAAAGCACAGTCAAGGTTCATATTCATGAGTCATACAGGGGACAGCACAGTCAAGGTTCATATCCGTGTGTCATACAGGGGATGCACAGCCAAGATTCATATCCGTGTGTCATGTAGTGGAGAACACAGTCAAGGTTCATATCCGAGTGTCATACAGGGGAAAGCACAGCCAAGGTTCATATCCGTGTATCATACAGGGGATGCACAGCCATGGTTCATATCCATGTGTCATGCATGGGAAAGCACAGCCAAGGTTCACATCCGTGTGTCATACAGGGGGAAGCACAGTCAAGGTTCATATCCGTGTGTCATACAGGGGAAAGCACAGTCATGGTTCATATCCGTGTGTCATACAGGAGAAAGCACTATCAACATTCATATCCGTGTGTCATACAGGGGAGAGCACAGCCAAGGTTCATATCTCTGTGTCATACAGGAGAAAGCACAGCCAAGGTTCATATCTGTGTCTCATACATGAGAAAGCCCAGTCAAGGTTCATATCCGTGTGTCATACAGGGGGAAGCACAGTCAAGGTTCATATCCGTGTGTCAAACAGGGGATGCACAGCCAAGGTTCATATCCGTGTGTCATACAGGGGAGAGCACAGCCAAGGTTCATATCCGTGTGTCAAACAGGGGATGCACAGCCAAGTTTCATATCCGTGTGTCATACAGGGGAGAGCACAGCCAAGGTTCATATCCGTGTGTCATACAGGGGAGAGCACAGCCATGGTTCATATCCGAGTGTCATACAGGGGATGCACAGCCAAGGTTCATATCCGTGTGTCATGCAGGGGAAAGCACAGTCAAGTTTCATATCCGTGTGTCATACAGGGGAAAGCACAGCCAAGGTTCATATCCGTGTGACATACAGGGGAAAGCACAGTCGTTCATATCCATGTGTCATTCAGGGGAAAGCACAGTCAAGGTTCATATCTGTGTGTCATACAGGGGAAAGGACAGTCAAGGTTCATATCCGTGTGTCATACAGGAGGAAGCACAGTCAAGGTTCATATCGGAGTGTCATGCAGGGGAAAGCACAGTCGTTCATATGCATGTGTCATTCAGGGGAAAGCACAGTCAAGGTTCATATCTGTGTGTCATAGAGGGGAAAGCACTGTCAAGGTTCATATCCATGTGTCATACAGGGGAGAGCACAGTCAAGGTTCATATCCGTGTGTCATACAGGGGAAAGCACAGCCAAGGCTTATGTCCTCAAACGCTGCAGGAAAAGCACATGAATGCATATCAAACTGGTTTTCATATATCTTTTTATATGCAGTTAGAAGGTTGTTTAATTCTACATTTAACAAGTCATAATTTCAGATGAGAACATCAGAAGTAAACTTGATTTTACTTGGGTGGCAGTTGGAGAATGGGTGTGTGGTGAAGAAGAGTTGGCAGGTGGAGAATGGGTGTGGGATGAAGGACATGTGGCAGGTGGAGAACATGTGGCAGTGGAGACTGGATGTGGGGTGAAGAAAATGTGGCAGGTGGAGAATGGATGTGGGGTAATGAACATGTGGCAGGTGGAGAACTTGTGACAGGTGGAGAATGGATGTGGGGTGAAGAACAGATGGCGGGTGGAGAACAGGTGGCAGGTGGAGAATGGATGTGGGGTGAAGAACGGGTGGCAGGTGGAGAATGGATGTGGGGTGAAGAACGGGTGGCAGGTGGAGAATGGATGTGGGGTGAAGAACATGTGGCAGGTGAAGAACAGGTGGCAGGTGGAGAATGGATGTGGGGTGAAGAACATGTGGCAGGTGAAGAACAGGTGGCAGGTGGAGAATGGATGTGGGGTGAAGAACAGGTGGCAGGACACTTCTAACAAAGCAGATGTAAGGCGCTCTGATCGGGCTTATAGAAGTCATGGGAGCAGGTGGTAGATGGTCGTGTGTGCAGGTGGAACATATCACAAAAATTGGTTATGCAACCATTAACGCCAGGCGGCCAATCCCTGAGGAGTGTGGATAATGGCTGGGGTCACCTGTCTTGTAAAGACACGGCCCAAAGGAAGGCAGTGTCAAGTTATATCTGTAGAAAAATTTGCCAAGAACAGTCATGGAGCATAATTGCCGATGTCATACAACACAGCACATAATAATGATGATGATGTAACTTCAAAGAGAATATTCAGCTTTCAGTGATGGCAGATAATAAAGCTTAGTTTCAGCTAAAAATATGTAAGTATTTAATGGGGCTAAATCTAGATGAGGGTAATTATGCAGATTAAAATTTAGTAGACTATCAAAAAGTGGATGCTTTACTGCAAAATGCTGTCAATGCATTTAGTAATTATTGCTGATACAATGAAGAACATAAAATTGCACGTAATTTTTACATCAATAACTTCTCTGCTGAGTTGCAAGATTGGACAGAGAAATGTGAAAGTCCTGTGTCAGAATGTTGAATCTAATGTTGATTCCTCCCATCATTCACAGTCAGGGACTGAAAGACTGCACTTTGTTTATGTCTCCTTGGATATCAACTGACCACTGGCACCTAAATGGGAAGCAGTTCTTCCCAGACATAGCGTTGAATCCATTTTTACTCATTCAAAGATGATAATGCGCATTCTGTAGAACACTTTGTCCTTGAATATGAAAAATAATAGACTAATGTCTGATCTCAGATTCTGTAAGCAGAATCTTCTCAGCATGTTGTGCTCAAGCATCAGTTAGAGTGACATGGTTCCGTAGCATTTAGTGCATCACTTTGCAACAAAAGTGATCGTCATTTGGGGTTCAGTTCCCTGCGTTGTCTGTAAACAGTTTGTATGTTTTCCTCATAACCATGTGGGTTTCCCCCCACATTCCAAAGACATATGGCTAGGGTTAGGGTTAGTGAAATGTGGGCATGCTATGTTGTTACCAGAAGCGTGGCGACAATTGTTGGTTGCACCCAGCACAACCCTTGTACCATGTTGGTTGTTGGGCAAAACAATGCATTTCACTGTATGATTCAATACATACATGACACATAAAGCTAACCTTTAATCTTTCTCCTTTAATTCAGTTTTTGATTCTCTTTTATTTGCTATTTATATTAATGACCTAGATCGGGAACCACAGCATAAGTTTGTTGATGGAATGAAAATAGTTGGGAGGGCATGTTGTGATAAGAATAATCAGACTCTGTAACTGGATTATTATTAGATTGAGTGAATAGGAGCAAGCTTGGCAAATGGACTTAATGTGGGAAGTGTGTAGCTGTACACATTGGTTAAGGGAATCTAACGGCAAGCAGACACTTAAACGGAGACGGGTTGCAAATGTTCAAAGTGATCTAAATGTTCTACTGTACAAATTGCCTGCTACTAGCAGACAGATACAATAAGTGACTTGAAATATAAAAGGCATATTTGTCTTTATTGCAAGATAGTAGGAGCCTGAAACCAAGCAAGTTATGTGGCAATGGACTGGGTTCTACTGAGATCACACTTGCACACTTATGGTCCCTAGCTTGAGAAATGGTAGACACCCAGTGGAGGTGGTCCTAAAGAGATTCACTGGGCTGAGACCTGAGGGGCTCAGTGGCCTTGTCCTGCCCCGTTTCCTTGTGTTCTTATATACTGTAGCAATGGGTGACATCCATGCACTGAAGCACATGAAATCAAGATGTACGTTGAGTTCTTGGATTGGTGAGGCAACAATTCAACACAGTACTGCTCTGCAGAATCTTGTTTTCAGTTCTGGAATTTAAACATGAGGCCCTCTATTGGTCAGAGTCGACATGGATGTTGCATCTCAGCTCTCTGCGTGATACGCAAGCCAATGCACAAGCCAGGGCAGTACGATATTGAGAGCAAGCTGCTGCCCGTGTAGCAGGCTTCCCCTCTGCATGCAGCTGATGAATCCAGAGAAATGGTTAGGGACTGATACTACTTGGTGCCAGTGGCATGGCAGAAGATGTAGGAGTGCCTTAGGGACTCCAGCTTTGGATTTTTCCCCAGGGTTTTCACTCTCAAAGCCTTCGCAATGAATGAGTAAAGCTGTAAAGCAGCAGAGATTTGTGGTCAAAGGTTTCCTTCTCCTAGCATGGCTGACAAACTCCATTTGCCTGCAGTGACTGCTTTAAGACAACAGTAACCTGTCTTTTCTCCTTCTCCTTTCAGTAGAAACATTTCTGTCAGGCTTAGTAGCAAAGCCACGCATGAAGGCCAGGAGCTGTACTTGATTGTCAGAGGCTATTAGAGACATACACCATTAGGAATGTTTAATAGGTAGTGGGAGCTTATCTTCACTATCAGTCCCAGCTGTAACAACCTTAAGGAACAGAAAATGCTTAAGAACATCAGCAGCTCAGACAGCACCTGTGGAAAGAGAAACAGTTAATAATTCTGTTCAATAACTTCATCAAAACTGAGAAAGAGAAAAAATGTGTTAGTAAAGGTAGCAGAAGAGGTGGGAAGGACAATGCTGGAATAAAAGGCAAATAATTGGGCAAATATTGTGGCCGTTGTATAGACAGTTCAACTTCAAGGGAAAGAGAAGCCATTGATGGAAGACAAGACAAAACAGATAGGCACAGATCACACTGACGAGTCGAGAACATTTTTATGTTTGGCATTCCTGGAAGCTTAGCTGTTTTATATCCCTTCCCCTTTTTCAGACATACCCTATGTTCCACGCATTTCTCTGCTACCTAGACTGACTTGCTTTCTCTCTTTCTCAATTTTGATGAAAGGTCTTTGACACAAAATATTATATGTTTCTTTTTCTATGATGATCCAGAACCATACACGAAGTCCAGGTAAAACCCATGGAAGGCTTTCTTAAGAGTAATGAAACGATTCCAATTGAATTTGAAGTTAAAGATGGAATCAAATGCTCATCTGTTCTGGCAGGGCTTGCAGGCCTTTTCTTCCTAGTAGACAAAATCTAACATCATGAATGGCTGCTTTCTTCACGCACACTTTAAAAGAAAGAACAAAACTACATCTGTGCAAATTCCTGCTGCATCTGGTGACCTTGTGATACCAGGACACCTTCCAACAGGCATCAGGCCCTGATCGTGTACTTGATTTAAGACAGCACTGGTGAAGCCCAGTGACCAGTTACTGGCAGTAAACAGAACAATGTATACAACTAAATACTTTATTAATAATTTTTTTCTGTAAACGTTAATGGTAAATGATCACCGCAAACAATGGAGAGGCGAGCAAGTGTGAGGCTGAGTTGAGGGTCAAAGCATGCAAGTGTGAGGTGAGGTCAAGGCATGTTTGAGGCAAAGTTGGGTTGTGCGGAGGGGAGCAAGTCTGGAACAGAGGAGAGGAGAAGACCATCCACCTAAGCTGAGAGCGAGTTCTGATCAATCTAAGCACCAGGCTAATTGGGAAATATTGGTGAAAGGCCAAAATGTAGCGGGGTCCAGGCCCAGAGCATATTGATGCTACAGGGCCCAGGTCCTAGTGAGATATTTGGATGATTTAAATGCCAAGCTAGATGGATTGAAAAAGCAGGGTGTTGGGACCAGAAGGAAGAGTGGAGCTGGTTCTGCTTGATGCTCCCTGACGTTTATTTGGTTCTGCAGTGAACTAAGGCTGAGGCTGTGGCCTGCTCCGGCTGCTGTGGACTACGTTGCAATGGGCTCCATGATGTTTTCTCAGCTCTGCAGTGAACTGAGGCTGAAACTGTGGCCTGCTCTCTGCACATTGTGTTAGTCAGTCTTTTTTGTTTTAGTTCTTTTGGGTTTCATTGTCTTGTGGCTGCCTGTGAGGAGACAAATCTCATTTGTATAACATATACATATTTTGATAATAAATGTACTTTGAACTTTGGTAAGGCACAGTAAACCTGTGCCAAGCAACTGGTGGGAGTGCTTTAGGGCATCTTCAATCTCCCATTGTTGCTGTTGGAATTTCCCATCTGCTTCAAAAGGGCAACAATCATACCATTGCCCAAGAAGAGCGGGGTGAGCTGCTACAGCAACTATCATACAGTGGCACTCACGTTCTCTGTGATAAGAGATTTGAGAGGTTGGCCATAGCTAGAATCAACTCCTGACTCAGCAAGGACCTGGACCCACTGCAAGTTGCCTGTTCGCACAATAGGTCTACAATGGATGCAATCTCACTGCCTCTCCACTTGACCTTGAACCATATCAGGCTATCGTTTATTGATTACAGATCAGCGTTCAACACCATCATAACTTCAGTAATAATCAATAAGCTGCAAAGCCTAGCCCTTGTTAACCTCTCTCTGTAACTGGTTCCTTGTCTTCCTCATTGGGAGACCACAGTCAGTGCAGATTGAAAAGAACATCTGACAAACAACACAGGAACACCCGAAAGATGTGTGCTTAGCCCACATCATCTACTCTCTGCACACCCACAATTGTGTGGCTAGGCGCTGCTCAAACTTCACATACAAAATTTGCCAATGACACAACTATTGTTGGCAGAATTTCAGATAAGTAGGAGTGAGATAGGGCAGCTGATTGAGTAGAGCTGCAGCAACAACCTTGCACTCATTGTCAGTAAGACCAAGAAATTGATTACAGTATGGACTTCAGGAAGGGGAAGTCAGGGGAACAAACACCGGTCCACATCTGGGGATCTGTAGTGGAAAGGGTGAGCAGTTACAAGTTCCTGGGTGTCAATATCTCTGAGGGTCTATCCTGGGCCCCATATACTGATACAATTACAGAGAAGATAAGGCAGTGACCATAAATCATTAGGAGTGTTGGAGAGACTCAACATGTTACCATATTTCTACTGATGCAGCATGGAGTACATTCTAGCTGGTTGCATCACTATCTGGTATGCAGGGGCCATTGCTCAAGATTGAAAAAAAATTTACAAACTCAGCCAGCTCTGTTATGGCCAACTCTCCTTAGCATTACTTACAAAAGGCGATGCCTCAAAAAGGTAGCATCCATCATTAATGACATGCCCCCTTCTCATTTCTCCCAATCTAGGAGGAGATACAGGAGCCTGAAGACACACACTCAACATTTTTGTAATAGCTTCTTTCCCACACCATCAGATTTCTGAATGGACAAAGAACCCATACACACTACCTCATTTTGTTTTTTTTTTCTTTTCTGCTCTCTCTTTGCACTGCTTATCATATTTAATTTAATATATATTTATTATTGTAATTTAGTAATGTTATTATACATTGTAATTTACTGCTGCCACAAAACAATAAATTTCACAGCATATGCCAGTGATATTAAACATGATTCAGATTCAGATTCTACAGGGGTTGCCTGATCTGATGAGTTTTTCCAATATTATCTGTTCTTTTACTTCACATTTTCAGCATCTGCTGTTATTCTTCTTTTATGTTCAATTCGGGTTACCTCAATATAAGCAGAATGTGAAAGGTTAACGTAAGGACAAGGAATTATTTGCTGGGATGAGAAAAACAATTAGGATAGACTGGAAACACTGAAACTGTTTAGTGAAGTGAATGCAGAGGGAAGATCTGATGGAAGTACATACAAAGATGAGTGCCATGGATTGACTGTCTTCAATAGTCATTGGGTCAAGGACTAGAGGTGGTTGGTATAAGTAAAGTAAAGAGAATTAAGGAGGAGGAAAGACATTTTTGCAGCACGTGGAATGCTCTGCCTGTAGGTATGGTGGAAGCAGGTTCCATCAAGAGTGTAGTGGAGAAGCTGTTTGCAAAACCAACACAAAGGGGCTCCAGGTAGAGCTAGTGATGAAAGCTGACATGATGGGCAAATGGCATCCTTCATTGCTGTTTATATCATTCTATGTTTTCATTTCTGTTAAATTATACAGTATGTAGTGTATGACAAAATTGTTAATTGTTGAATTAGCTTGGGAGATCAACCAGGTGAAGGATGTTACTTATGTAAAAGAGACAAATGACATTTGGCAGAAGCTTGGTAGATAGTTCTCTCTCGTCTAAGGCAGTATAACATCAATTCCAGTTCAAGTCAAAAGACAAGAGCAGAAAACTCAAGGATAAAGTTCCAAATAATTTCTAGGGGTGTTTCTGTATCGTGCCACCAGATAAAATATGCAATCATCAATATTCTCTTAGGTGAATCTGAAAGATACAAATGTACTGCTTCAAGAAACAGTGTATTTTCTGTTGTGGACAATATGTTTCTTCCAATTGACATAATTAGACATACTATCCTGTTATTAACACTTCATTTCAGTAGACATTTGTTATATGCATATTTGCTGCCACATTTTTCGCACAATGGTTAGCTAAGCTAATATCTAGAAGGATACAAAGCAAATTTGGATATCCTGGAAAGGGATGTTAAATGATAACCTTTCTTTCATTCATATGACTGTACTTTTTTATATGACATAGAATGTAATTTGGTACAAGCTTTTAGGAAGTGCTGCCAACATGCATCATCACAGAGACTTGAAGAATTGATTGTTCATTCCAACCTGCCTTCACTTCGGAACATAGATCCTTTGGATAGGGTAGATTCTCTTGAACCACTGTAATAGAATGTAATTCCACCACCATTACTTTTCTTAGCAATAATGACTAAAGCATCCAAAATAGCTTGATACATCTAAGTGAGGAAAATTAAAGCAAGTGCATCTGAGTCATTTCCAGAAACACTTTTAGAATGGGTACATCCCTTAGAAACATAATTTAAGTCACTGCATTACATTTAAGTAAAAGAATGGCAGTAGTATAATTTAAATTTAAATGCTCTGACAACAATTCATCTTAATGCCATTTTTGTAAAGCAATTTAATAAGTTTTCAATCCATGCTTACTTCTTTATTTCAATTTAATTAAAGCTAATGTGAACATTATTGTTCAAAAAATAATTTCTATTTCATATAATGAGCAGCTACTAAACAAAAACCTGACATTAACTGGTGTTCATTCCAGCCAAAAGGCATTGGGAATGAATTATAAAATCCTGTGTAAAATGTATGGTGTGCAGACTGAGAAGTGCATTGAGAACATTTCAGCCTATTGATAGTATGAAGCTGGCAAAACTGTTGCCTCTGTCAATCAACAAGTTTTAAATGCACTGTATCGTGCCTTTGCTTGTTGTTAAGGTTCATTAAATAATCAGGCTCATTTGTGATCCACTGGTACAGTCATATTAATAATGCAATAATTCAACTTAAAAATGCAGAGTGCATCTGTAGACAAATTCTGCCATTTTATTCAGTGGATGTTGAATTATATATTAGCTAATTTTAAGAAAGTCATCATTACAGTAGCTGTGTGAAGATTAAAGCAGTTTTTGTTCAAGGTATGAAATCTGGGGTACTGTGCAGAAAGATTAAAGTCTGCAGTCTGTACATAAGACTAGGATAACATAGTATTGAAGTAACATTGTTAATAATGTATTCATAATAGTTAGTTCACTGACAAACTATAAAGTAAAACAAATGAAGATAATGAATATATAACTCAATCTGGTTTTAAGTACAAACTTTGTACTTTATTTGCATAATTTTAAATAAGTAACATTTAAGAAAATAACCTTATCTTTAGAGAATGGCTGCATGCTATTTTTTGTACATATTCAAGTATAAATTCAAACAGATAATTTAAAACACATTTACCTGAGATCTAAGAGTTTTGATAAAGATATTGGCAAGAAAACTGGCTCTTTTGCATAAAGATAAAAATTGTTGCATAATGCATAATCAATACAGAAATTGTTTTCATCTCAACAGTATTGTTTTATATTGATCATGACATCAAACCAAATTAAATTGGAAACAATTCACTTCATCCATCAAAGTTGTTTGCATGTTCTTGTCAAAATAATGTGATTATTGTTGTTTTATCATTTGTTGCAATATTATTTGTGACTAAGCATTGGAGAAGAATGTAACCTGGCACTCATTACTCTCTCATTCAATCAGTTTACCATTTAAGTGTGTTGTGATAGACATCCAGCTTAAACCTATAATACTATAATATAAAATACATTGTTTGAAAAAAATTATTCTGCCTTTATGGGATGAGAGATTACAGCAGAATGTTCGATCTTGTTTCATTGAAGAAGCCAAGTTCAAAATTCATTAAAATTTTGATGAATAATGGATGCACACATACTGAGCAATATGCAGGATAAGGCAGTTGACATTTACAATCAGCTAGTTGTTTTGCATCTCTCGGCAATATAGCCGAACTGTCCAATTGAACCTTTTGGGGTCAACCCATTAAGCGAAATCTATATGAATTTGTCCCAAGTTAATAATAACATTTAATCAATATGAAACCATCAATTATTATACTGTAGTAACATTATACACACCATTAGAAGGAAACTTTTATTACATCACTAATTCTCAAAGCACTTTAGACCAGTTTAGCCATACAAAAATGCACAGTGCTTAGTATTATTTTATAATAAAAATCAACTGTAGATAATAAAAAAAAGTAGGATCTTTTTGGATTCGTAGCAAACATTCTTCTTTTAATATTCAGATTTATTTTCAAATGCTATTGAGGTAAGCAACACATTCATCACAGACAGATATTTCCCCTGTTATTTTAACACTGAATGATGTTGTCAGCCATTGGCTCCTGGAAACTGGTGATGATAGTTGTGAAGACCACACTGACAGAAAGCACAGGGTGCGTCTGCTTAAATTACATCATGTGACATTGGTCTGAGTCCCTCAACCCTCCTTTAGATTGAAGATGCTGAGGTTTAACATTTCTATTCCTAAAAATAGCTGCAATACCAGGTGCAACCTTGCTCATGGTGTTAGATTTCATTGATAGAACACCCTGACTTGAAAACTCATATTGTAAACAGAAAGTGCAAATAGATATATCTCTTATAGACATATTAAAACATAAAACATTACTTTTCAATAAATAATATATCATGTAAACCTATTAGTACAGTAAACTGTCTGTATTTCTCAGTCAGTGCAGTAGTAGTTGTGTATCTCATTCAGAGGGATGTCCTCATAAACATCAGACAGGGAGGTGCTTTTCTCCTTCTCTAAGCTGAAAATATATACACATGAAACAATTATATAAAGTAAGTTCTACTGAACAACAGTTTCAATAATTAATATCTAAGGCAATTACATCGCTGATTTCTTTTGGTAGATATTCTTACAATTTGTCATCTTACATGAAAACTTCAATTTGTTTTAAAGTTTGCATCAATGAGAGAAGCGGGCAGTCAGCTTCAAATATTTTCAATAATTAGATTACATGAAAGTAATGCCGATAGGATAGTTCATAAGTTTGTTTTAAAAGTTGTAAAATAATCAATAATATGTATGTTGATAATCTCACCATTTTTCTCTGATTACTAAGACAGAAGGTGCATATAGGTCTGGGAGCTGCCGTATTTATGTCGTTATTGCTGCCCTGCCTGACAGCTCGATATTTTAAGCAGGGCTGCCCGTCCAGACAGTCCTCTCCCAGGAGGAGGACATTCGCCAGATGGGAAATATAACTGGAGGCCAAGCGTAGGGTCTCTATCTTCGATAGTTTGCGGTCTGCTGGCTCGGTTGGAATGAGATTCCTGAGAGCTGTGAATGCTGTGTTCACACTGTGGGTTCTGTCCCGCTCTCTTGCATTTGCTGCTTGCCGTTGTTTGTTTATACCAGTTGAAAAGACCTTTCTCTTCTTTTTTGCAATGCCATCAATCTGACTGCTCTCACTCTCACTTTCAAGTTCCTCAACATCAGAAGCAATAATTTCTGGCTGGCAGGTTTGAACATTCCCTGTAGACTTCATTATGCATCTACCACGGGAAGAAGCTGTAAATTGTGCACAACCATTTCCTGTGATAGAAGTACCCAGTATTTCGACACAGAAAAGCTGACAACATCAGTGTCTACTTTATCCCCTGGCAGTTAGCAGGCCATTTTCTGAATGATTACTACAAATAGTCAGAACCATGTGGCTTCTCTATAAGGTAAGAAGGGTGGAGCCTTTACTCTTCAGAGTACTGACTACCTTCAAATTAAAGCTGCAGCAATGAGTTTAACCAGTCCTAAATCACAAATAATTGATTCTATAAATGTGATTATTTTGGAAAAACAACAAATGATGTTTAAATAGTTAAGTCTCAGATACAGTATATTATGATTAAATATGCGATCCTGGTGTTTGCTTTCTGTTGCTAATATATTTCCACTGCTATTGCCTTCTAATAAATGCAGTATTGTTCTAAGGGAAACTCTGCACATATGCATAGGATCATTTCCACATGTGTGGTGCTCACTAATCAAATCAGTATTGTACACTTTATCATCATGGAATCAACTAATATAAAGTTGACTTAATGATCATAAGGCACAAAAGTAAGTTTCACAATATGATCGCATGATCTTGCACCAACATCAAAGTACAAACTGCTATGAAGAATGTGGATGTAAGCTGTGTTCAAATGCCAAATCAAAATACAGCAGATGCTGGAAATTTGAAACATGAACTATATATTTTAGCATTCAAATACTGTGAGATATAATAGTTCACATTAATAAAATTTCAAGGGCTCTTCATCTGGATGTATCTATCAGATACATCCCTGTGGTAGGATGTTCAGAATTCACTTTTCAATTGTTTTATGATATATTACTATTATTATTATTATTATTATTATTATTAAACTTGCACACTATGAGTTAATGCAGTCTTGTGACAATCACCGAGGCATCTCCCTCCTGTCCATAGCTGGGAAGATCTTGGCTCGCATCCTGCTTAATCGCCTTCTCCAACATCTTGAGCAAGGTCTCCTCCCAGAAAGCCAGTGTGGCTTCCGTGGCAGAGTGTGGAACTGTCGACATGATATTTGCCGTACGCCAACACCAGGAAAAATGTCAAGAACAGCACAGCGACCTTTTTATGACCTTCGCCGATCTGACCAAGGCATGTGATACGGTCAGCAGAGATGGTTTATGGGAAGATAATGGAGAAGTTTGGCTGTATATTCAAAACAAGCTGCAGAGAAACCATAACATTAATTGTCCATCAAATAACTCCACCTCTCTCTCTCTCTCTCTCTCTGGAGCAGCTCAAGCAGTGTCCAAAAGTCAATCTCATTCACTCGGCATTTTAAAATGACAGTCCACAGAAAATATGAACGCGAGGGGTACATAACAATACTGTATACCAAAGAGCTAGGATGTTCTTAATGAACTGAGAAGCTTTCTCTGTGCTCCAGCTTTGTGATCTTATTTTACTTTGGGCTATTGTTTTATGTGGAAACATGAAAACTTTTCTTCTCCTTCCTAAATTAGACTTAGATTTGTCAGAAACTTAATGAACTAAAACAAAGTACAGTATATAGAAACAGAGATAATAGGTAATCCTTACATGAGCTGCAATGGGGAGATATGCCTTGGTGAAAAATTGGAATGGAGGAATATTATGGAGATAGTTGAACAAATGTTCTCATTCTTTGTGTGCAGAGCATCAATAACAGGCATGAAGAAATGACTGAGTAAATTATCAGCGAATGGCAAGCAGAGGAAATTAAATTTAAAATTTTGGAGTTTGTATATGCTCAGTAAATGACAGTGCGTAGAAGTGGTGTTGGAAATGGAAAGGGGCTGTCATTGGTGAAGGCCAGAGGGAAGAAGACCATTTTTTTATTACATCAGGATTGGAGAGGTTTCAGATTTGACAATGAATATGGATCTGAGAGCATTTAAAGGTTAAGGAGAGAAAGGGAGGCAGAAAACAGGCGAGCCAGTCTAAAGTAAAATATTGGATTGCAATGACAAAGGAGAAGGAAGAACGTGAGGTCATCTTGTTGAGAAAATTGTAATGGAATCGAGGTGGGCAGTGACAAAAAAGAATGATAATGCACAGGTGATAAAGAGGCTCCAAGGGGAAATAGCCAAAGAAAAAGGTGCAATAGAATCAGGTAGTCAGGCCAATGTGATCTGTGCTGGCATGTGCTGTAGCATGGGAAAGCGCTAAAAGGGAGTTTTACCCAGTTAGGAACCTTCCTTTCCTTTGGACATTACACCTTCGAGTATCTTTATCACTTGTGAATTAATATCCTTTCTCTTCACTGTTTGCCTAAATTCTATAGATTAGGAGGGCTTAATGAACAAGATCAGTGCTGAGTACAGAAATAAGTTAGGGCATTTAGAGTTCAAGGAGGAGGAAGTGTGTGTCTCCAAATGAGTATTAAGGCAGCTAACTCCCTTTAAAAGAGTCAAGATTGCCGGGGCCTTGATGAGCACCTTCATGTCCTCTCCAGGCACAGGTGAGGTCCCAGAGGACCGGTGAGTAGCTAATGTTGTACCTCAATTTAAGAAGGGAACAAAGGAAAATCCTGGGAACTATAAACCAGTGAGTCTCATGTCAGTTGTAGGGAAATTGCTGGAGAATATTCTTAGGGTTAGGATATATGAGCATTTAGAAACCCATTGTCACCTGGTGCAGACATGGCCCAAGTGCGGAGTGAGAGACACTGAAGCAGGTCGACAGTTCGACAGTTCACAGGCTTTAATACGGACAGCGTTAGAGGGAAAAGAAAACAATAAACACTAGGCCAAACAGGACCGTTAACTAAAACACCCAAATGGAAAGCGAAGCCTACACTGCGGCTGAAAAGAACAATTGAGAATAAAACAAGTACCGCTAGTCTTCAGGGTCAGTTGACTCGACAGTCCAATTTCTCAGGCAAGGCAGAATGCAAACAGGCAGCGAGGCATTGCTGTGTCCAAGTCTCGACAAAAACTGCGACAGAATGAATGGAGTTAAATAATATCACAATGAAATAATAATTAGCTGACATATGCATATTCATGAGTGTAATTGCCTTATCTGCTGCTCTGCTGAATCTGTGGCTGTGACATCCATAGCCTTGGTTGGGGCAGCCAGCATGGCTTTGTGCAGGGCAAGTCATGTCTTACCAACTTGACTGAGTTTTTGACAAAGTGTTGAGAGAGATTGATGAAAGTAGAGCAGAGGATGTCATCTACATGGATTTTAGTAAGAAGTTTGACAAGATCTCTCATGGGAGGTTAATCCAGAAGGTTAGGATGACGGGGTTTGTGGTGAATTCGGTGTTTGGATTCAGAACTGCTTGTGCATTGGAGGCAGTGAGTAGTGGTCAAATGGACTTATTTGAGCTGGAGGTCTGGATTTAATGGAGTTCCACAGAGATCTCTGCTAAGACCTCTGCTCTTTTCGTTGTATATAAATGACCTGGATGAAAATGTAGATGAGTGGGTTTGTAAATTTGCATATGACACCGAGATTGGTCAAGTTGTGGATCGTGTAGAAGATTGGCAAAGAATACAGTGCAATATAGATCAGTTGTATATATATATATATGGGCAGAGAAATGGCAGATGGAGTTTAATCCAGATAAATGTCAGTTGCTCTACCTTAGTAGGGCAAATGCAAGGAGACAGTACACTGAAAAGAAATCTAGTGCTTGCCTGGCATAAATAAACTCTTCTCAGGCTTCTAGCTGGGAACAGGTATTGATTCTAACCGACATTTTGAAGACAAACTTTGCACCTTCAACCCTATGGCCATAGAGAATGCAGTGTTCTACTACCACCAATTTCTCCAGGTAACCCAAATTGATACACCTCCTGTGCTCCTTGAAGTGGGTTTCCACTGTGCATCTCATCTGTCTGATACAGAATGCTCTGCATGCACAGAGAATCCTGTAAATGCCAGCCAACCTGAATCCCAGGTCATCTTTGACCCACATTGCTGTGATTTGAGTTTCCTTATGGGTTTGTGGATGGTGTTGATCTGATATTTCTTCAGGATCCTGGCGATCCTTTCAGAAATCATGGAAATATAGGAAGACAACTGGTAGTGACAGCTTCCTCCTCATTGATAGGTTTCCTCATGTTTCCATCGGCCCTTTTGAGGAGCTGATTGATGTTCTTCACCTTGCAGCGATTCTGTAGGAACATTGTGCACAATCGTCTTATTTCCTCGGGGAGACTCTCCCGGTCTGAAATACTTTTCACACGGTTAATTAAAGTAGATTAATTTATTCGGAGACAGTACACTGTTAAGGCAAGACCCTACTTGCCCTACTAAGGTACAGCAACTGACATTTATCTGGATTAAACTCCATCTGCCATTTCTCTGCCTATATATATATATATATATATATATATATACAACTGATCTATATTGCACTGTATTCTTTGCCAATCTTCTACACGATCCACAACTTGACCAATCTCGGTGTCATATGCAAATTTACAAACCCACTCATCTACATTTTCATCCAGGTCATTTATATACAACGAAAAGAGCAGAGGTCTTAGCAGAGATCTCTGTGGAACTCCATTAAGTCCAGACCTCCAGCTCAAATAAGTCCATTTGACCACTACTCACGGCCTCCAATGCACAAGCAGTTCTGAATCCAAACACCTAATTCACCACAAACCCCGTCATCCTAACCTTCTGGATTAACCTCCCGTGAGGGATCTTGTCAAACTTCTTACTAAAATCCATGTAGATGACATCCTCTGCTCTACTTTCATCAATCTCTCTCAACACTTTGTCAAAAACTCAGTCAAGTTCGTAAGACATGACTTGCCCTGCACAAAGCCATGCTGGCTGCCCCAACCAAGGCTATGGATGTCACAACCACAGATTCAGCAGTGCAGCAGATAAGGCAATTACACTCATGAATATGCATGTGTCAGCTAATTATTATTTCATTGTGATATTATTTAACTCCATTCATTCTGTCGCAGTTTTTGTCGAGACTTGGACACAGCAATGCCTCGCTGCCTGTTTGCATTCTGCCTTGCCTGAGAAATTGGACTGTCGAGTCAACTGACCCTGAAGACTAGCGGTACTTGTTTTATTCTCAATTGTTCTTTTCAGCCGCAGTGTAGGCTTCGCTTTCCATTTAGGAGGTTTAGTTAACGGTCCTGTTTGGCCTAGTGTTCATTGTTTTCTTTTCTCTCTAACGCTGTTCGTATTAAAGTCTGTGAACTATCGACCTGCTTCAGTGTCTCTCACTCCGCACTTGGGCCATGTCTGCACCAGGTGACAATGGGTTTCTAAATGCTCATATATCCTAACCCTAAGAATATTCTCCAGCAATTTCCCTACAACCGACATGAGACTCACTGGTTTATAGTTTCCAGGATTTTCCTTTGTTCCCTTCTTAAATTGAGGTACAACATTAGCTACTCACCGGTCCTCTGGGACCTCACCTGTGCCTGGAGAGGACATGAAGGTGCTCATCAAGGCCCCGGCAATCTTGACTCTTTTAAAGGGAGTTAGCTGCCTTAATACTCATTTGGAGACACACACTTCCTCCTCCTTGACCTCTAAATGCCCTAACTTATTTCTGTACTCAGCACTGATCTTGTTCATTAAGCCCTCCTAATCTATAGAATTTAGGCAAACAGTGAAGAGGAAGGATATTAATTCACAAGTGATAAAGATACTCGAAGGTGTAATATCCAAAGGAAAGCAAGGTTCCTAACTGGGTAAAACTCCCTTTTAGCGCTTTCCCATGCTACAGCACATGCCAGCACAGATCACATTGGCCTGACTACCTGATTCTATTGCACCTTTTTCTTTGGCTATTTCCCCTTGGAGCCTCTTTATCACCTGTGCATTATCATTCTTTTTTGTCACTGCCCACCTCGATTCCATTACAATTTTCTCAACAAGATGACCTCACGTTCTTCCTTTTCTTTTGTCTTTGCAATCCAATATTTTACTTTAGACTGGCTCTCCTGTTTCCTGCCTTCCTTTCTCTCCTTAACCTTTAAATGCTCTCAGATCCATATTCATTGTCAAATCTGAAACCTCCCCAATCCTGATGTAATAAAAAAATGGTCTTCTTCCCTCTGGCCTTCACCAATGACAGCCCCTTTCCATTTCCAACACCACTTCTACGCACTGTCACTTACTGAGCATATACAAACTCCAAAATTTTAAATTTAATTTCCTCTGCTTGCCATTCGCTGATAATTTACTCAGTCATTTCTTCCTGTCTGTTATTGATGCTCTGCACACAAAGAATGAGAACATTTGTTCAACTATCTCCATATTATTCCTCCATTCCAATTTTTCACTAAGGCAAATCTCCCCATTGCAGCTCATGTAAGGATTACCTATTATCTCTGTTTCTATATACTGTACTTTGTTTTAGTTCATTAAGTTTCTGACAAATCTAAGTCTAATTTAGGAAAGAGAAGAAAAGTTTTCATGTTTCCACGTAAAATAATAGCCCAAAGTAAAATAAGATCACAAAGCTGGAGCACAGAGAAAGCTTCTCAGTTCATTAAGAACATCCTAGCTCTTTGGTATACAGTATTGTTATGTACCCTTCACGTTCATATTTTCTGTGGACTGTCATTTTAAAATGCTGAGTGAATGAGATTGACTTTTGAACACTGCTTGAGCTGCTCCAGAGAGAGAGAGAGAGAGAGAGAGAGAGAGAGGTGGAGTTATTTGATGGACAATTAATGTTATGGTTTCTCTGCAGCTTGTTTTGAATTGACAAGGACACTTACAGACACACAGAAACACAGTCTGAGTCAAGATGGATTCGATCAATGGAAGATACCAGTGAGTCGGTTGCTGGTTTAAACTTTCAGGAGCCGAAAAGAGGTGAGTTGATATCGATCCAGAGTATTGATAAATGACTCTCATTAGTTTCTGCAACTAGAAGAAGTTTTCAGAGAAGAGAAGAGAGGAGATGAAGGTTTGGAACAGAAGTAACCTAGTGACAAAGAGATCACAGTTTGGGCTCTTTCTCTCTAAGTAGCCCATGAGGGTGAGTTTGTTTCTATTCAGCTACAGAAGTGTGATTTTCACTTAGTTAATCCACAGGTGTAGGTTCTCTGTTGAGGAGAAACCTTTGTGAATACCACTTGTGTGTTTACCCTTTGTCTGGGTGTTGTAGTTCACTGAAGAAAGGCACCCCTGTGGCAAATCACTTTTGGAGTTATTTCATATGTCGTGGAACTGGATAAGTGGCTATCACGTTGTGTGTGATTGGGGTAACCTTGTGGAATCTACCAGTATGTCAACCCTTGCCTGGGTGGTGGTTCACTTGAAGATGGTCCCCTTTGTGATAAGCTGCTGTTGGTGATAATCCATATGTGGATTTTTTACGCCCCTGAAAAATGGGGAGAGATAATCACGACAAAGATGTGATGTGGTTTCCTCCTTGAGAATTTACTCAAGTGACAAAATATACACACATTGCAAAAAAACATATCTTCACAACAAATTGGTCACAACAGAATACATACCCTCTGTAAATTACAGCAATACATAGTATTTTCCTGAGATATCATTCACATTTTCTCTACTGTTACTGGTGCATAATATGTAGCATTAGCTCAGTAAACTCTCACAACTGTGCAAAATGCATTTACATAGGTGCACATGTAAACTCACAAAGCAGCAAAACTTGCGGTATCGGTGCACAGAATGGTGGCGGCTCCACTTACACACGCGCTTTAATACACTTGGCAAACATTACTCCTACTTAGTCAAATATTACATAAACACTCTCTTGACACTTTACACATATTAGGAAGTTATCATGACCCCTTTAACAGCGTAAATTACCGACAACATACCTGAAAAACGGGGAGAGATAATCACGACAAAGACGTGATGTGGTTTCCTCCTTTTTTTTTAAACTTTTTTTTATTGCATTTTTAAATGGTTACAAAGTATGAAAAAACAATGTATATAACCCTTACCCCCTCCCCTTAACCCCTCCCCCCTAACGAGAATTTACTCAAGTGAAGAAAGTACTGCGAAGTCCTCTGGGTATGTGGGTGGAGACAGAACCAATTGACCTCTGGCTAGCAGATCAAGGCTACTCTGCAGATCACTGATAATACTATCAGGGCTTAACTTTACACAATAAAGAATGAAAGAAAATATGAAATGAATTAAATACCTGTTAGTATTTTAGCCCTTTTTAACATGTATTTTCACTGGTTTTAAACAATTTTTGAACTTAACAGATCTTTAGTGTCTTATCCTTTAACTTGTCACACACTCACCTACAAAAATAAATGTTGTCCCAACATTAAACAATTTTCCCTTTTCCCTGTTTTTCCCGTCTCTCATGAACTTGGCACTGAAGAGCTTCTGTGAGTTGGTACTCAAGAGTCACAATTTGAGGACTGTCAATAGTCCATAATCACAGGGCCACGGTCCCTGCCTGTTGACGAGTTACAGAGACAGTCTATACGCAGTCTTTCAACAGTCCATTAGTCTCTCATGGCAATGATCTGCATTGCCCGTGACGTTAGTCAAACATCAAGTCTGTAGACTCACACTGGCTGGTGTCTATACATGGGGGGAGGCTGGAAGTAGTATGGCTGTATGGGTGGCAGCCATGGGACCAGTTCTGGTGCATGGTAGAGAGGCAACATCTGAGGTGCTGGCTGGACACTGTAGCAGGAAGGGGCGCCAAGCTGATCGTAGGTCATACGTCTCGGCGGGTGTCTCTGCCTTTGTGGTGGCTGGTACGGTGACTCCTCAGGTTCAGTAGCAGCACTTGATGAAGACGAGGGGTGTGAGGAATGCTCATCAGGCAGATTTCCAGCAGTTTAGTCTGTTTCCTCACTAGGCGGGTTTTCAGCAGGTGCACTAAACTCCTCCAGCTGATCCCCTTCAGGAGACTGTGTGGGTGGTGCAACAGAAGCTTTCGTTTCTACCCTCCTTTCTGCTGGTGGGTGCCTGTGTTCAGGCACCATCTCTGGTTCACCCAATGTCCTATTTCCTTCTGCTGGCACCGCGGGGGGCCGGAGCGGCTCATAATGAAGCTCATACTCATCCTCACTGTCCTCACCCGATTGCTGAGTTTGATGAGCAGGCTGGTGTCTCTCTTTCTGTCTCCCCTGGTCATTTGTAGCTATCTCTGGTTGTGTCTCAAAAGGTGAGTGATCACTGGGCATTAGCAAGTTTCTGTGCAGGACTCTGGAGTGTCCCTTACCCCTTTCTGGTCTCAGTTCATAAGTTGACAGGTCTGACCCCATTTGTCTCACCACTGTGTGGGCTGTGTCCTCCCAATAGTTTCGGAGTTTACCTGGTCCTCCTCAGGGTGTCAGGACACGCTCACCGGGTTGTAGCACTGAACTCCTTACTTTTGTGTATAGTACCTCTTACTCCTTTCGGCAGCCCTTTGAGCATTTTGGTTTACAATGGCGTATGCTTCCTTCATACCTTGTTTCCATTTGTCCACATAATTTCGCTGATCGCAGGAACCTGGCTCTGTGCGCAGTCCAAAGAGCATATCAACCGGCAGCCTGAGTGATCTCCCATACAGGAGGTAAAACGGTGAGTAGCCTGTCACTTCGCGGCCTGTGAAGTTATAGGCATACACCAGTTTGTTCAGGGACTCCTTCCAGTTCGATTTCTGTGTCTCCGTCAGTGTCCTTAGCATTTGCAACAATGCGTTCCACTTGACCGTTCCCCACTGGGTGACAGGGCGTTATTCTGGACCCCGCCACTCCGCTGAGCTTCTTTAACTGACTGAACAACTGATTCCTGAACTCTCCTCCTTGGTCACAGTGGATGTGAAAGGGGAAGCCAAACGTCAGGGCACAGTCATTGAAGATGAGATTTGCAGCAGTTTTCCCTGACTTTGATGTGGTTGCGTATACCTGAGCAAAACATGTGAAATGATCAACAATAACAAGGATGTACTCATATCCACCTTTGCATCGGTCGAGATGGAGGAAGTCAATACACACCAATTCAAATGGCTGGGTTGTCACAATATTTGTCACGGGGGCTCTGGTATCGTGGCAGGGCTTTTTCTGTTTTAGACAAGTGTAGGCTGTGGTCACGTATTTCTCTATGTCTGATTGCATATATGGCCAGAAGAAGCGGTCATGCACTAAAGATACTGTGCGATCAGCGCCTTGGTGTCCCATGTGATTATGCAGTTCTTCCAACACCTTCCCTTTGTAGCTTACTGGCAAGACTAATTGCTTGCGGGCAGTGGTGGTTCGGTATGGAATGCCATCATCGTCTGTTGTCAGTTTGTCACATTCTCTGAACAGGCATTTTGTCCTTGGACTGAATGCTCTCAGCTCTCTGACTGGTGGCTTGGAACCTGACAGTCTACTCTCTAACACAGGACAGATGACAGCGTCTGATTTTTGTGCTGCTCTTAACTGTTCGTTTGGTATTGGGCTGATGGACGCAATGGCTGGTTCATTTTCAGCTGAGGATGACATGGATACAGCTGTGAGTGACCAAGTTGCAGGGGACTCTTTCTGTACCTCACCAGCTTGTATGGCGGCAGCGATGGTGTTAGGCGACAGTTCCTCTGAACATTCTCTCATCATTGACTCTACGTCCAGCGGCATTCTCGACAAAGCATCTGCATCACTGTTCTCTTTTCCCAGTAAAGTGGAAATCAGCCAACTCTGCAGCCCACCTGGAAGTGGTCGCGTTCAGTTTTGCAGTCGACAGGATGTAGGTGAGTGGGCTGTTATCACTATAAACAGTGAAGGTTGGGGCATAGTACAGATAATCGCGGAACTTGTCAGTGATTGCCCATTTTAAACCCAGGAATTCTAGCTTGCCTGCATGGAGGTGATAGTTCCTTTCAGCTGCCGTCAATGTGCGAGAGCCAGAAGCAATAACTCTAAGCTTGCTGTCTTGTTTCTGATACAGTACCGCTCCCAAGCCTTGGTGTGATGCATCTGTGTGTACAGTGAATGGCTGAGTGAAATCAGGGAAACCTAACACTGGTGGATGGAGCAGACAGTCAATCGGCTGTTCAAGTACTTGTTGGTGCTGATCTGTCCACATGATCGGCATGTTTGAGGGTACAACATGGCTCACTTTCTTTACCCTTGTTTGTGGTTTTCGGTTGTCAGGAACTTCAGCCGGTTCTGTTTTCAGGAGCTCATACAGACAGCTGACTTTTCATGAAAAGTCTTTGATGTACTGCCTGTAGTAGGTGAGCAAACCAAGCATTTTTCTGAGTTGGCCCACAGTCTGAGGTCTGATGTCTTTTAGTGCTCGAAGTGCTCAAACAGCTTCGAAGTCGGCTGGATCAACTCTACTGCCCTCTGCAGAAACCCTTCTGCCCAAATAGTGGACCTCATGCTTGAATTGGTCACACTTACTTGGCTTGAGTTTGATGCTGTACTCTCTGAGGCATTGCAGCACTGTTCGTGTTTTCTTCACATGGTCGTCGAAGGTCTTACTGAAAACCAGTGTATCGTCCAGATAAGGAATGCAGATGTCATCCCGAAGCCCTTCCAAACATTCCTCCATACAATGTTGGAAGGCTGCAGGGGCGTTCATGAGGCCGAAGGGGATGCGAATCCACTCATAAAGCCCCCACGGGGTAACAAAAGCTGTCAGCCGTCTGCTCTCTTCTGACATGAATCCCTGGTGGTAAGCTTTTCCCTGATCGAGGAGGGAAAACCAGGAGTTACCACCTAGTCTGTCCATGATGTCTTGGACACAAGGGATAGGCTGACGGTCGGGATGGGTCTTCCTGTTCAGGTCTCTGTAATCTATGCACAACCGGAGGGTGCCATCTTTTTTTCTAATGCACACAACTGTGGAGGAGTATGAGGAATTTGATTTCCTGACCCAGCCCTGTGCTATCAGATCATGAAAGTAACTCTTTCATTTCCTGGTGCAGGGGGCCTGGCACTGATATATATGTGCATTTGACTGGTTCGGTGTCTTTGAGCGAAATAGTCATATGCAAGTTTCCAATGCAGCCAACATTATTGTCCAGCCTTGAGAAGGAATGACACTTTTCTCTAAACATTTGTCTTACTACCGGTCTCTGATCCTCACTGAGGTGACTTAGATCTACAGGTGGGTCCCACTGTTCACTGGCACTACCTGTGGGTTTCATGCTGGTTTGACTCACTGCGGCTGGTGTTGCAACGTTCTCAGAAATCGGGGCAGGCAGAACTGTCATAATAGTTTGTACTGTGCCGATTAAAGTGCGCCCCAGCAGAACAATGTCATGGCCAGTTGGGTTAGAAACATCAACTGTGATGACTGGGAGTGCACCCTTCCTTACTCTGACTAGTGAGTCATAAAACTCAAGACCACCTAGCCACTGTGGGTTCAGGTCTGGCTGGAATAACATGGTCACGTCCTCTTTAAAAGGCTGTGCAGCTACATGACAGTTGACTTGAATAGTACTTTGTTTCGAGACTGCAGCCTCCTCTTTCTTCATTTTCACTACATACTCATCTTCTTGCTCTGCACTAACAGCCTGGATAAAAGCTCTCACTTTGTTTCCTTTGAGACCTGGGAAAGCTTTCCTCACTGTGCTGTACTGTTTAGTCCTTTTGGTCTTGGTCAGGATGTGCTCAATAACATTGAAGCCAATGATGGGATGAGACAGGTGCCAGCCTTTCATCACAAGCACTGGAATGATCAGTTCTTCTGCTTGGTCAGGTTCAGAGGCTAGCTGGAAAGTCGTTTCAATCCATCCCAAGTACGGCATTTCAGTTCCGTTTGCGGCAGTCGATGTAAAATCATCACGAGTCAAGGATCTCAGAGACATCTCTCAGCCTTGTGGTTGGCAAGTATTCCTCTTACCATCTTTCATCAATTATTGACACCTGAGAACCTGTGTCCCATAAAGCTTGCAGTTGGCGGCCATCCAGGCAACACTCGACAATACACTGCCTGCCAACTAGCAAGGTGACTTTGTGGGGCTGGCCAACCTTCTCTTCACAGGATGACCATTGCTTCCGTTTGTCAAGTAAGCCTATACTGCCACAACCTGCATGTTTCTGGGACTCTTTGCTAGTCACAGTTAACACCCGTCCTGTGGTGGTAACCATTCCCTGTTTAATGGAGCCTCTCTCGACGGTCTGATTCCTCTAATTTTGCAGATGGCTTGAAAATGTTCTCCACTTCCACATCGGTAGCAGTGCAGACAGCATCCATTTGCTCCCAGATGCTGACAGACATAACATCGCCGTGGAGCATGGACAGAGCGGTTAGTGTACTGATTAAGTCCATACTGAGGCTGTATTGGAGCAGGTGCTTGCGGCTGACTGTAGCTGTTGTAATACTGCTGCGGTAAAGCAGGTGGCTGAGGATCTCTATCTGGCCTGACTGCAGGTGGAGCACAGGGCTGTTGCTGAAACCACGTCTGTTGTAGAGTCTCTTTAATCTGAGCTATCTCTGCACTGAGACCTTTTAAAGAAGCCACACCTGTCTTAAGCTCTTGTATCTCCGTTAACAGTTCAGGGGAAACCTGTGCTTTGTCTTCTTTCACCCGGCACCTAGCAGGTGGTTGATCCTCTGACTGCACTACGGTTACACTTGTTGCTGACTGTGGGGTGTTAAACTTCTTTTTGTTTCTTCTTTCAACCTTATTAGCACAGGCGATGTTTAACCTCTCTAACAAAAGCTCATCCGAGGTCTCAGTATTGAGGAGGGGAGACTGCATGTCTATCCTGATACTGTCATTCTGGAGCCCAGTAAGTAATGGGTGTAAACGCATGCGCTGGACTAAAGCTGGATCATGTCTAAGCCCTGATTCTGACTCTTGGGAAGCAAACAGCACTTCCTGCCTCAAATCTAGAACCCGCATGAGGACACTCTGAGGGGTTTCTCTGCTGTTCTTTGCTTCACAATCCAGCTGCTTATAAAGCTCTGTGGCGCTCTTTTCTTGGAAGTGGGAACGCGGGATACGTCAGAGTGTGGGGAGTCAGGTTGGGTCTTCCCTCCAAATAGCTGCGTAACTGTGAGCCGGGAAAACTAGCTCTAACTACCTCATCTACTATTTCTATTTCAGGATAACCTCTGTTCAGTCCATTCTCAATCTGCTGAGCAAAGCTGGAGAATGTCAGTTTATCCTTTTGGCCTGGTTTGCCTATTTGGCCAGAGATTTTGAGATCTTTGCGCCAGCATGGGCTTGGCTACTGCAGCTGAGCACTGACGGAGGGCTGCCTGCTGACTTGTGGGCTCATGGTAGTTTGAGACTGGTACAGAGACTCATGACCAGCAGCATTAAAAGGGATGAGCTGCTCACTTTCCCCAGCTGGGGCTGCTCCATTATCTGTACCCTTGGTCAAGTCTGCAATTTTCTCTTTCAGCCACAACAGTTCTGACCTGTTGTTATCGTCTAACTCTGCCACTTCTTCTCTTTCAAGAAATTTCATTACGTGAGTCATTAGTGATATGCGGGACTTTCCTTCAACAGCTGTTCTTCGCTTGCCTGATATGTCAAGAAAATCACAAACTTTGAGCAAATTGTCTCTAGTCAGGGTACGTAACCCTCCTACTACCGCTTCCTGTAGCTCTTCTAAGGCTGACATGTTGGCAGGACAAGAGAAACTTACTGTGCAGGAGTTGGCTCTGAACTGGATGGCCTTTAATGTCCCAGATGATCTCTGACTGGCCTCAGGTGACGTGTACTCCACCACCAGCTTCCAGCTCTCGTCGAACAGCAGCACCTTTTCTCATCTCAGCATGCATTGTGGGGTGAATTTGGTCACCAGGTTTTGGGCACCGGACATCTGAAGCGCCATCCCAGCGGTGCCTCCATAATGTTACGCCCCTGAAAAACGGGGAGAAATAATCGCGACAAAGATGTGATGTGGTTTCCTCCTTGAGAATTTACTCAAGTGAAGAAAGTACAGCGAAGTCCCCTGGGTATGTGGGTGGAGACTGAAGTACTCGGTCTCTGGCTAGCAGATCAAGACTACTCTGCAGATCACTGATAATACTATCAGGGCTTAACTTTACACAATAAAGAATAAAAGAAACAATGAAATGAATTAAATACCTGTTAGTATTTTAGCCCTTTTTAACGTGTGTTTTCACTGACTTTAAACAATTTTTGAACTTAACAGATCTTTAGTGTCTTATCCTTTAACTTGTCACAGATTCTGTTTGAGTGTCCTATAGCCACCATTTTGAGATGACCAGTAGCTGAATTCGGGTGTGGTACCACTTGTGTTGAAAGGTTATTCATTGAAGGTCACTGTCGGTGATACTTGTGAGTGAAATGGAACAACTTGGGAGATAAAAGCTACTGCTATTGTTATTTTGTATTGCTGTCGTGGACTTTGTGGAGTATCGACGTAATTGTCTTCTCACAACATTCGCCTTTGGATTACAAATATCTCACATTAATTCACCTGTGCAATTGAACTGAACTGAACTTTCTTACATACCATCATAAGACTGTATCACTTACAACCTAAGCTTGAAGAAGTTTTGGGGGTTTATATATTTACACCTATATATGAATAATACTGTTAACTCTTGATTTACCTGGTTTAAGTTACTATATGACGTAGTTACTAATAAAGTATTGCTCTGTTAACCACAAAACCAGACTCCAGGTGTGTTCTCTTGCTGCTGATACTTTTACAGGGTTGCGTGTATGCAACGGTATCTATTCAATTAATCTCACTCCCTTGCTTTCTCTCCAAACTCCTGTATTTTTATTTTCTCTTCAGTTATTCAGTTCCTTTTCAAAAGTTGAAATGAATCTGCTTCCGCCGTCCCTTTAGAGATAGCCTGCAAGTATCAGATCTTGGGCCACACAGCCTGCTATAGACCTTTTGAGCCTTACCTAGGCCTGCCACATTTAAAGGTTCATTTACTTCGATCTCCAATGCTCTCCAATTCTTTTATTTCTTTTAAAATTGTATCTACTAATTTATGTTACATTTTCATGTTCTTGTTTCTCAATGTTAAATTTTATCTGCCCCTTTACAGTCCTTTCCAGGCTTTCCAGAAGTCAACGAGTATCTTCCTCATTATTTACGACATCCTTTATTTATATGCCATCTGGCAGCTTTGAAGTTATGCTTCATGTACTCGTGTCCCAGTTACTGATTTGCATCGAAGGAAGTATTTGGACTTAAGCAAGAAAGTGAGTGCATTCAACAAGCAAGTCATTGACAATAAGCTCCGAGGAAAGGACTCTGTTCCTTTCCAGAAATTAGATCTAACCCATTCCCTTCTACTAACACCCTCCTCCACCTGGTAGGACTGGTTCTTACTACAGATATCTACTCTTTTTGCCTCTTCTCACTTTCTCCAAATAAAAGGTTAGCCATGGGAAATTACACTAGCACTAGTTATGTCGCGGTCCGGTCCATAGATTCCTCATTCCAGTTACTTCTTTTTCCCCGTGTTCCATTGGGTACCTTGATTAAGGCATCTGATCCTCATTTTGAACCAGCAGCTTAAAAGAGATCAAGGGACAGCTATTCAGTGCTGGACCATCATCAGAAGTGCATCACTGGAAACCAGTCATCTCACTGTAGCCACTGTGGCTACGTTCATCCCAGAACTGCCGTGAATCGTGGACTCTAGTTGCCTTGGTGCCTGTGGCTGCTTAGTGAATTCAGTCATTTTTGTGTCCAGCAGAGTGGCTGGCTGTTTTGCCGCTGCTCCAAGTAAGGTAAGGGTCCTGTCATTTTCATGGCCGGCTGAGACTGCTGGCCGTTTGCTGTCGCTCCGAACAAAGATAAGTATGGACTGTTGTTGTGTGGTTTTGTCTCCTCGTTGTTCAAGTCCTTCCAGCCAAGTAGGTCTGGCCGTTTGCCGCTACTCTGAGTTGGGTATTCTGTCCTTTCGTGGTCCAAGTCCAGTCCACGTCCAAGTTTGTGGTCTGAGTTCTGAGTCCAAGTCAAGATCTAAGTTTCAAGTACAAGTTGAGTCCAAGTCCAGGTTCCTTGTCCAAGTCTAGATTCCTAGTCCAAGTCGAGTCCAAGGCAAGTTCAACTCCAGGTTTTACTGGTTTGTTATCCAATGTTTACTTCCATGTTGATTTTTAGTCCTCGCACCCTGGCCTTCCTAGTAACTATCAATAAACACTGTTCTGTTTATACTTCCTCAGTGTCTGTGTCCTGCACTTGGGTCTGCTCCCAACTCCCCTTTGTAACAAGTTATGGCTATCCCTTTATTGGCTATATCGAGGAGTTTATGTTGCAAAGCAACTCTGGCATCAGTTTCCAATCTTTTCTCCTGTCCAATAATGACTGGATTGCTGCTCCTTCTTGCAACCTCACAGAACTCGTCAATTCTATCAAATTTGCTACCAACTTCCACCCTGCCTTCAAATTGGACTATTTCCCCTCTCACCTTTTTTGATGTCCTTTCAGATTTCTTTTAAAGTTTGCTATATCAAAAGAAGAACTGATGGCATATGTAAAATTAAACTAAGGTTCAGTCTCTAAGTTTAGACTGCTTTGAAGGTACTGTTTGTACAAGGGTTCTACGTGAACAACAACGTCCCACAGCTTTCTACTACCATTGTTCATTGCACATGCCAAAATCTCCCAGATTTTCTTGTTTTTTTTCGCAGCAGTGTGTTGGGTTTTAGGTGCAACAGCAATCCAAAATGAACAGTATTTGTGTGCATAAACACAAGAGATTCAGCAGATGCTGGAAATCCAGAGATACACACACAAATGCTGGAGTTTTTGTTGATTGTCAGGACTTCCGCAACCAGATCTTGTTCAGACTTGGTGATTATGGATTTTGTGCAAAATTTCCTTGCTTGCTCCCATTGCTATATTCCTGTCTCATTCACTCTCTACATTTCTGGAAAATTCAATCTATTAATGTGAAATCATGGAAATATTGTAGCTTTCTGTAGTCATGCAGAAATGTGGTCATCCATGCTGACCATGATCTCCATCTTTGCCAATCGTACCAGCCCACATTAAGTCTGTATCTTTCCATACTTTTCCTATCTAAGAATTGGTCCAAATATTTCTTAAACCTTTAATTGTATCTACCCCCCACTACATCCAGTGTCAGCTCTTTATTATTTAAAGAGCTTACAGTGCCAAGCACATTCATATTACGGTTTCCTTCCAAATAGCCTGTCTGAAACTTTCAATATAGATTGTTAAAGCTCAGAAAGCAGTTAGTTACAAAACACAATCTTTAAATTGGTAAAACAACATTAAGATAGCAATTGGAGTCCACAAACCAATATCATAAAACAAACATATGCTGTACTCACAGCCTTGTAATATTTTCCCTTACAATTACTTACCCAGTTCTATTTTGAATGTTACAATTAAATCTTTTTTTTTTTGCTGGTTTTTTTATTATTGGGTCTTTCTACAAATCACTTTCATTCACTTTCCTCTGTCTCTGCTCTGCCCAAGCTATAAATTATTTTAACTGCATCCAGCAGATCACCTCTCAACCACCTCGGTCTCAAGGAGACCATCTTGATTTCTATAGCATATTCATGTATCTGAATTTGCTTATACTTGATTCACATGAGTAAATTCCTTCTCATTCCCTCCATAATTTGCAAATCTTTCTTAAAATGTAGACAAACCAAAACTTAAAATTACAGAATCAAAGAGTAATACAACTTAGGAATGAGCCATTTGAGAGATCACATTCATGTTGACCTCTTTGCCCATCTACTCTAACCCTAATTGCCTTCACTAGGTCCATATTCTTCTATGCCTTGCCAGTTTAATTATCTGTCTAAATATCTTTTAAACACATTGACTATCTGATTCCACTCCTCCTCTGACATCAAGTTCCAGATGTCGTGCACTCTCTGTGTAAAACTCTCTGTGAATTTCCTCTGCACTCTTTCTAATGCAACTAGATCATACCTATTGTGTGGCAACCAGAAAGGCAAAGTATTCAAATTAAAATTGAAGAAAAAAATTGGTCAAGACTATGTCTTGAGAGTATGACAAATACAATAAATGTCCAGTTAAGATTAGTGCAATATAACTTTTTACATCAATTATATACTACACCACAAAAAATAAATTAAACCCAAATTTATCCGATCAATGTTTCCGATGTAACCAAGAAATTGGTACTTTTTTACATTCTACTTGGTCTTGTTCTAAAATTCAACCTTTTAGGACAAATTTAAGAGTTTTATTGGAACTAATTATTGGAATACAACTTCCACATAATCCAATATTATTTTTATTAGGTGATATTGAAGGGATAAAACCGATACCCAAATTGAATAAATGTCAGAAAGAATTTATAAAAATTGTATTGGCGGTAGCCAAAAAGGCTATTGCAGTTACTTGGAAATCGGATTCATATTTAAGTATAGATCGTTGGAAGAAAGAAATTTATAGCTGTATTCCACTTGAAAAAATTACTTATAATTTAAGAGATAAATATGAAACATTTTTGAAAATTTGGCGCCTTTATTTACAAAAGACAGGATTAAATATTTAGGTGCTCCGAAGATGAAATAATTGGTTATTTGGGGAAAGAAATAAATATATATACTAAAGCTATTACAAACACCATGGAGCATGTGGGGATCTTCCGATATCCAGGCATTCTTTCTTTCTTTTTTTTTCTTTCTTTCTCTTTTTTTTCTATAGGGATGCTAGGGGGGAGAGGTTAAGGGGAGGGGGGATGGGTAATATACCTTTTTTTCCAATTTTATTTTGTAACTACTTGAAATACAATTAAAAAAGTTCTAAAAAAAGTGTGATCTTTATCGCTTTATGCTGATGATTTGTTGTTATATATTTCTAATCCTAGTAGGTCTATTCCTGCTATTTTATCCTTGTTGGCTCAATTTGGTAGTTTTTCTGGTTATAAGTTAAACTTAGATAAGAGTGAGTTATTCCCTTTAAACGCGCAAACTTTATTGAGTGATAGGATGTCATTTAAAGTTGTTACTGATAACTTTATCTATTTAGGTATAAAAATTACCAAGAAATATAAAGATTTATTTGGACTGAATTTTTTACCTATGCTTCATCAAATTCAGCAACTTACTACTAGATGGTCTCCCTTATTTTTATCATTAGTTGGTCGGATTAATGCTATTAAAATGATGATTTTACCGAAATTTTTATATTTATTCCAAGCTTTACCAATTTTTATTCCTAAATCTTTTTTTGATAATATTGATTCAAAGATTTCCTCATTTGTTTGGCAAAATAAAAATCCTAGGTTAAGCAAAAGGCAATTACAAAAGTCTAAAAAAGATGGTGGTCTAGCTTTACCTAACTTTAGATTTTATTATTGGGCGAATAATATTCGTAACCTAATGTACTGGAAACTAGATTTGGATTCACCTGTGTGCCCACAGTGGGTAAATTTGGAATGTAGTGAGGTTAAGGGATATTCTATATTTTCCGTTCTTGGTTCTTTTCTTCCTATTGATTTAGCCAAATTCAATAAACAGATATCTAACCCTGTTGTTAAACATACACTACGAATTTGGTTTCAATTTCGCAAATTCTTTAATCTGAAAAACTTTGCTTTGGACAGCCCTATTTTATGTAATTTTTTTTTTAAACCTTCATTGACAGATCAAGCTTTTAGTATATGGAAAAGGAAAGGTATAAAATGTTTTCGTGATCTTTTTTTTGAAGGTACTTTGATGTCCTTTGATCAACTATCCAACAAATTTGAATTACCTAAATCTAATTTTTTTAGATACTTACAAATTAGAAATTTCTTACATAAAATTCTTCCATCTTTTCCTAATTCAACTCCATCGGATTTTTCAGATTTGATTTTTACTTTTAATCCTTGTCAGAAGGGATTAGTAGCTTTTATTTATAACATGATTATGAAGATACAGCCAGAAATATCGGATAGAATTAGACAAGAATGGGAAAAAGAACTTCGATGTAATATATCAACAGATAAATGGGAAAAAATTTTACAAATGGTTAATTCCTCCTCTATTTGTGCTAAACATGCTTTAATACAATTTAAAATTGTACATAGAGCTTATATGTCTAAAGATAAACTTGCCCGATTTTATTCGCATATCAATCCTCAATGTGACAGATGTCACTTAGAAGTGGCTTCATTGACTCACATGTTTTGGACATGTCCCACTTTACATAACTATTGGAAGGACATTTTTGATGTCATTTCCTCAGTATGGAATATCGATTTACAACCCCATTTTATTACTGCAATTTTCGGTATACCAAATGAAGATGGCAATCAACTTTCCCCTTCAATCAGACGAATGATTGCCTTTGTAACATTAATTGCCAGAAGGTCTATATTACAAAACTGGAAAGAAGTAAATCCTCCTACTACATTTCAGTGGTTCTCCCAAACTATTTCTTATTTGAGTTTGGAAAAAATCAGAAGCACTATCTTTGATTCTTCAATTAAATTTGAAGAAACCTGGGGACCATTTATTCGACACTTTCATATGAATTAATTTGGCTTATTTCAGATCCTTTTCTCTACTTATACTTGTTCAGGTATGGAGTTCTGGAGTTCTTTTCTTGACACCTTTATATATTTATAAAGTGTTATTATTGCCCATGTTAGTGTTAGTTTAGTATTTTTTTTCATTATATATTTTTTCTCATATATAATTTCAATTTTTTTTTTTCTCTTTTTTCGACGATTTTTTTTGTTTTTCATATATATTTACATAGACTTGATTGATTTATGCACCTTTTGTTGATGGATGTTTTAATAGGATATTATTATCCTATTACTAATGTAATCTCAAGTTTATTGAATCTGTAATCTATTCATTATTTTGTGTTGTTTTTTTTTATATATGAAATTTAATAAAAAGATTGAAAAAGAAAAGAAAGAAAAAAAGTGTGATCTAACAGGTGTCTTGTAAAGCTGTAACAACTTAAGTTCTTTGTCACTACCTATGAAGTCAAGCATGCCATATGTTTTCATTATCACCCTACCTACCCAACAATGCAAGCGCACTCTGTTCCTCAATATTCAATCAATGGCCTACCATTTACTTCATACATTCTACCCTTACTTGACTACCCAAAATGCATCACCTCACACTGATTGAGATTAAAGTTAGTTAGCCAAATCTGTGCCGAACTTTGCATTCAGATATGATTTGGCACCTATTATAAGGTTACATTTTGTCCCCTCATTATTCCTACAAATATGTAATGCTTTTCATTCTTAGGCCTTAATTTCCATCTGTCCATTATCTCTTGAAGTTTAATCCTTCCTTCATCTGTTGTACAATGTTTTGGTGAATTTTTAATAAACGTCACCTCCTCCACTGAAAGAAAAACAAATCTGTGATCAAAGCTAGGACTATCCCATAGTGTATCATTTCATGTACATTGCAATTAACAAACATTCATCATTGTTTTATATTTCTGCAATAATCATTCCCATCATCATTATGCACTTTGTCGTATGATGTGGTCGATCAAGGTCCATTGACCATGACTGCTCTTGGCAAGTTTTTCTACAGAAGTGGTTTGCCATTGCCTTCTTCTGGGCAGTGTCTTTACAAAGTAGGTGACTACATTCAGTATGAATACTCTTCCTGGAATGCCTGCCTGGCATTGGTGGTTGCATTCATGGCTTCACATGACCCTGATCGTTGGGGGGTTGCTAAGAAGATGCTACATCTTGGTCAAGGGTGACCTACAGGCTCGCAGAGGGAAGGAGTGATTTACACTTCCTTGGGTAGAGACGTATCTCCACCCCAGCACCCACTAATAGCTGGATTAATAGCTTTTCTAATATAAAACAGTGAAGTGATTCCCTCCATGCAGTCCAATGTATAATCTGTAATAAATTATTTTATTCAAAGATAAACATAATGAAAAACCCACACAGATTGGACTTGTAAGGAAAGATTGGAGAACACTTAAAACAAGCTTATGAATGAGCAATACAGGCACATTTATTAATCACACTTGCCTACAGTGATCCATTTGCTTCCAATACACCTTCATTGGCCCATGTTAAAAACATCTTTCTAGATTTATAATACATATAGATGATAAATGATTACTTCAGCTTGAATATTGTAAAGCTGTAGCACCCTTGCCAATTTTTTTAATGTACAGTGCCTATAAAAAGTATTCACCCCCCCCCCCCCCGGAAGTTTTCAAGTTTCATTGTTTTACAACATTGAATCACAATGGATTTCATTTGGCTTTGTTGACACTGAACAACAGAAAAAGACTCTTTTGTGTCAAAATGAAAACAGATCTCTACAAAGTGATCTAAATTAATTGCAAATATAAAACACAAAACAATTGATTGCATAAATGTTCACACTCCACCTTTAATTTGACACACCAAATCAACACTCGTGCAGCCAAATGGTTTTAATAGTCACGTAATTAGTTAAATGGATATCTGTTTTCGAAGACCTGTGTGCAGGCGAGGTGTTTCAATTGATTGTTTAAAAATACACCTGTATCTGGAAAGTCCAACTGCTGGTGAGTCAGTATCCTGGCAAAAACTACACTATGAAAAGAAAAGGACACTTTAAGCAACTCCACAGAAGATTGTTGAAAAGCACAAGTCAGGAGATGGATACAAGAAAATTTCCAAGTCACTGAATATTCCTTGGAGTACAGTTAAGTCAATCATCAAGAAATGGAAAGAATATGGCACAGATGTAAATCTGCCTCAGACAGGTTGTCTTCAAAAACTGAATGACAGTGCAAAATAGGGACTAGTGAGAGAGGTCACTAAGAGACCTATGACAACTCTGGAGCAGTTACGAGCTTCAGTGCTGAGATGGGAGACGCTGCGCATACAAAAACTGTTGCCCAGATGCTTCAGCAGTCGCAGCTTTATGGGAGAGTGGGAAAGAGAAAGCCACTTGTCACATCTCGCTATCAGGTGTGGGTAAGTGTACCTGATGAGGGTCACCAGTTGGGAAAAAAAACAGATGGTAAGCCACAACAGTACATTAATACAAGAGGTTTATTTAGTGCTAGGTGAAAAAACAACAAAAGCTGCCCAAAAGTTGTGAAGATACAAAGTAATTACAAATAGACACATGTAAACAAACAAGTGCATACAAAAATTTAAAAATATACGAAGGCCTTCTACGCATCATTTTGTCATTAACTTGCCAATGTAACTATTCACCAGCTGTCAAGTCCAACCTCTACACCTCTCTAGCAAAGCCAAACCGAGGGTTTGAATCTGCCTGCATAGGGCATAGTGTGCCTGCTCTCACTAACTCAGGCATTATTTTAGGACTCCCCAAGGTGTCCCTTGGGTCTTTTGGGGCTGTTCAGCTGTCCACAAACCAATGTAACAGTGTAGGTGAAATAAATGAAACTGTTTGGAATGCCTGTGTCTAGAATCCTTATTTTTGTGAGATATAAACCAGTAGAGCACGTTAACTGAAGGGATTTTATCAGCCAAGCTAGTTTTACTGTTGGGGTGTGTAAGTGGTAAACTGCAGAACAGGAGGGCAAAGTGTGTGAACTACTGGGGAAACTAGACCAGGGACTGAACAAGGAGGAGTGACTAAGGTGCAAGGTTAGTGGGAGAATTAGCATTCTCAACTTGTCCTGCCTCACCACTGTTGACAAAAAAAACTTATGAAGTCTTGGCTAGAGTTTGCTAGAAGGCATATGGGATTCTCTGAAGTCAGCTGGAAGAAGGTTCCATGGTCTAGTGAAAGCAAAATTGACCTTTTTAGCCATCAGAATAAACACTATGTTTGGTGTAAGCCAAACACGGCCCATCATCAAAAACACACCATCCCTACCATGAAGCATGGTGCTGGCTGAATCTTGCTGTGGGGATGCTTCACTGCAGCAGACCAGGAAAGGCTTATGAAGGTAGAGGATAAAATGAGTGCAGCAAAATACAGGGAAATGCTGGAGGAAAACCTGATGCAGTCTGCAAAGAGAATACAACTTGGGAGATTTATTTTCCGGCAAGACAACGACCCATGCCATAAAGCCAAGGCTACACAGGAATGGCTTAAAAGCAACAAAGTTAATATCCTGGAGTGGCCAAGTCAAGTCTGGACCTCAGTCCAATTGAATATTTGTGGCTGGACTTGAAAAGGGCAGTTCATTCAAGATTCTCATGCAATTTGACAGAGCTTGAGCAGTTTTGTCAAAAAGAAAGGGGAAAAATAGCAGTGTCCAGATATGCAAAACTAATAGAGACCACTCCATACAGATTCAAGGCTGTAATTGCTGCCAAAGATGCATCTACTAAATTCTGACTTGAAGGGGGTGAATTTTTATAATCATTTATTTTGTGTTTTATATTTGTAATTACTTTAGATCACTTTGTAGAGATCTGTTTTCACTTTGACTTGAAAGATTATTTTTCTGTTGATCATTGCCAGCATTTCCTTTCAATTTACTTTGGTCAACTCCTCTCTCATACCAGTGTAATTCCCTTTACACCACTGAAATACTGCTATGTCAGACTTTCTCTCTATCAAATTCCAAGTTGAACTCAATCATGTTGTGATCACTGCCTCCTAAGGGTTCTTTTACCTTAAGCTCCCTAGTCACCTCCGGTTCATTACATAACACCCAATCCAGTATAGCTGATCCCCTATGAGGCTCAATGACAAACTGCTCTGAAAAGATATCTCTTAGGCGTTCAATAAACTTACTCTCTTGGGATCCATTACCAACCTGATTTTCCCAATCGACCTGCATCTTAAAATCTCCCATGACTATCATAACATTGCCCTTTTGACTCATCTTTTCTATTTCCTGTTGTAATCTGTGGTCCACCTCCCAGCCACTGGTAAAAGGCCCGTATATAACTGCCATCAATGTCCTTTCACCCTTGCAGTTTCTTAACTCAATTTGCAAGGATTAAACATCTTTCAATCTTATGTCACATCTTTCTACTGATCTGATGCCATTCTTTACCAGTACAGCCACACCACCCCCTCTGCCTACCTTCCTATCCCTCAGATATAATGTGTAGCCTTGGACATTCAGCTCCCAACTATAACCATCCTTTAGCCATGATTCAGTGATGGCCACAACATTAAACTTGGCATTCTATCATATTGCAACAAGATCATCCACCTTATTTCTTATACTATGTGCATTTAGATACACCTCGAGTACCATATTTGCCATCCTTTCTGAATCTGCATCCGTAATGATTTGATACTGAGCCTGTTGGCTGCAACTAAGTCCCATCACCTGCCTGTCCTTCCTGATAGTCTGACTTGATGCCATCTTTACATTTTTACCATCTGCCTTATCCTGAGCCCCTTGACTCTGCTTCCCACCCCCCCTGCCAAATTAGTTTAAAACCTCCCCAACAGCTCTAACAAACCTGCCCACATGAATATTGGTCCCCCGTGGGTTCAGGTGCAACCCATTATTTTTGAACAGGTCATACCTCCCCCAGAAGAGATCCCAATGGTCCAAGAACCTGAAGCTCTGCCCTCTGCACCACCTTCTCAGCCATGCATTAATCTGCCAAACCATCCTGCTTCTACCCTCACTGGTGCATGGCACAGGCAGCAATCCAGAAATTACTACCTGGGAGGTCCTGCTTCTCAGTTTCCTACCTAGCTCTCTAAATTCTCTTTTCAGGACCTCTTTGCTTTTCTTCCTATGTCATTTGTACCAATATGCACCAAGAAGCTGCTCTCTCTCCCTCTCCAAAATGTTGGAATGTGATCTGATACCTTCCTGACCCTGGCACCTGGGGAGGCAACCTACCATTTGGGTGTCCCGTTCACATCCACAGAATCTCCTGTCTGTTCCCCTGACTATCCAGTCCCCTAACACTACAGTTCCCCTCTTCCCCTCATTCCTTTCTGCATCACGGACCCATGCTCAGAGCCAGTAACCTGGTCTCCGTGGCACTCCTCTGGGAGGTTAACCGCTCAACAGTATCAAAAACTGTGTACTGCGTGTTGGGGGAATAGCCATAGGGGGGCTCTGCGCTCTTTCCCCATTCCCATTTCCATTTCTCCTGACAGTCACCATGTACGTGCCTGCTGCAGCTTCTGCATGACTATATCCCTGGGACTCTGGTCGATTATTTCCTCACTCTCTTGTACAAGCCAAAGGTCATAAAAGTTGCTCCCAATCCCTAACATGGCCTTCAAGGAGTTGCAGCTGGATACACTTCATGAAGATGTAGCTCCCCAGGTGACTCTGGGTCTCCCGGGACACCAACATCCAGCATGAAGAACACATAATGATCATTTACAACACTAGGTACAGTAAGAGGTGAAAAAGCTTACCCAGAGCCAACACCTCCTTTGAGCCAAAGCCTGACATTCCTACATCACCACTCCTACACCCAACAATGGCCGCCTTGCTTGCCCCTTCTGTACTTTTAAATAAGTGTCACCAACCTGTGAGAACTTTGTCACTGTGGCCTGCCCCTGCCGCCGATTGGGCCATCATTCCTGGCTGCCTCAAACTCTAACCAGACAGAAACTGAACCAAATTTAAAACATAAATATGTAACTACAATTTTCACTTCTATGACACCCCAACCCATGTGACAAATTACCCATAATAAACGCGCAACACAAAATACAATAGTTAGACAGAAAATAGATACATGGCTCTGACAAATTTGAAGTAATAACACAAAAACATACTAAAATGTATTCTTGCTCATCCATGCCCACTTTAATCCAAATATTGAAAAAGCTCCTTAGCTCCTTTTGGATGATGTGTTGTCGATGAATGTTGACAGTCCCCAGGGACTACAAGAGGAGGAGGTGGTGGAGGAGAAAGAGGAGAAGGTTGAGGGTCGAGCAGCATTAAACTTGCTGCATCCATTCCTCTATATCTTTCTGTCCATTACTGAAATGTAATGAGACTCTGTCCCTTCCATTCATTTAATTAATGAATAATTCATGTTTTGAATGCTCACAACCCCATTGCTGAATTTCCCGGATCTTTTCATGTCTGCAAATGCATCACAGTTTGCTTTCCATGTTTTCTCTGTAAGGTTTTCTATTTTTTTCCTACCTGAAATATTAAAGCCCCAAGACCACATTACATGTTATGTTTATAGTGCTACCATGAGGTACCTTGATGCAAGATGCCAGTGACTCATTGCAAGTTGTTCTCTGCAGATCTACCTGTTACCACTATTATACTCATTCGACTTTTTAAAATGTAAATTCTATGCTGCAACTGTAACACTTCAATCTGGAGTTAGTTCTTGTTTTCCCTTGTACTACTTCAATGCACTGATGTGATGAAATAATCTATATGGATGCCATGCAGAACAAAACTTTCAACTGTACCTCAGTACATGTGACAATAATAAACAAATTTAACAATTTTAACTTTCTTTTCAATGACTGGACCATTCAACATGCAGAAGTTAATGGAGGAGAGTCTTGGTAGACTTATATTTACCCCAACACTGTTGCTTCTAGAACCTGCCTTACTCTCATAATCTTCTACTCTCCATCTGCATCCATAACAATGCACCTCACTTTCTCCATCATATGTTGCTTATCTCAATATGGTGGAGATGTTTCCTTCTCTTCTCTAGTGCATGCTTGAATAGTAAATAAGGAGACAAGTATTAGTTATAAAAAAGAAAACAAAATTACACATGTTGGAAATCTGAAATTTAAAAAAAACACAGAACACTGGAATGTTCAGAACACGTTGGGAGTGGTTCTTTTGTTAGAACCAGAAGTGTCTCTCTGAACAGGTGCTACCTGGTTCTCTAAGTATCATTGGTGATTTCTGATTTCCTTTCAATTATAGTTGGTTTAGCAAGAAAAGAAAGAAACCCACATTCAGTTGATCTTTTCTATTAGAAATATTTTCAGGTACTTCCCTGTGAACCAAGTATTTTTTAAACTTGGATCCCTGACACTGAATTCATTACAAAGGAGCATAAGAAATAGGAGCAGGAGTAAGCTATCCAGCCCATTGAGCCTGCTCCAACATTCAGTAAGATCATCACTAAGCTGGTCATGGACTTAGCTCCATCAACTTGCCTTTTCCCTATAACTCAACTCCCCTGGCTTGCAAAATCTATCTAACTGTCTTAAATATGTTTAATGAGGTAGTCTCTACTGCTTCTGTAGGCAAAGGATTTTACAGATTCACTATTCTCTGGGAAAAACAGGTTCTCCTTTACTCTTCCTAAACCTATTCCACAAAAATCTTGAGACTATGTCCCTTAGTTCTCGTCTCCAACAGTGGAAATAACTTTCTTCCTCTATCTTATCTCGCTCTTTGATGTTTTTATATGTTTATATAAGATCTCTTGTGTTTCTTCTGAATTCCAGTGAGTGTAGTCCCAGATGACTCTATTTTTCCTCATAGGCTAACTCTGTAGGCTCTGGAATTAACCTGGTAAACCTCCAAAACTTTCTTTCTATCTTTCCTCAAGTAAGGAGACCAAAACTGCATGCAGTACTCCAGATATGACCTTACCCTGTGCAGCTGCAGCATAACCTCCTGGGTCTTAAACATAATCCCTCTAGCCACAAAGAACAGCTTTCCATTTGTTTACTTCATAGCTGTTGCATCTACAACGCCAACCCTTTGTTATGCATGCACAAGCACTGCCAATCCATCCACAAAAGTATGTTGCAATCTTTCATCATTTAAATAATAATATCTTCTAATTTTCCTTCCAAATTGGATGACCTCACATTTCCCAACATTGTACTCCATCTGTCACTTGCTTCCTTTATACCTCTCCATAGACTTTCTGCATTCTCTGAACAATTTGCTTTTCACTTAATTTAATGTCATCAACAAACGTCAATACACTACACTTCATTCCCTCTTCCAAACCATTAATGTATATTGTGAACAGTTGAGGCCTCAGCTGAAACCCCTTTGAAGAGCTCCATTATTCAACTTCTAGTTGTTTGATCAGACATTTATCTAGATCTTGCTGTTCTAGCCTTGGAGTAACAACAATACTCCAGGTTTGTTAATGTAAATTCATTTATTCTTGGGATATGTCAGCAATCGGCCATAATTTATTGTAACACACACAAAATGCTGGAGGAACTCAGCAGATGAGGCAGCATCTATGAAAATGTCACTGTTTGGACTGAGACCCTTCTTCAGGACAGGAAAGGAAGGGGAAGATGTCAGAATAAAAAGGTGGCGGAAGGTTAAGAGGACTAGCTAGAAGGTGTTACGTGAAGCAAGGTGGGTGGGAAAGGTAAAGGGTTGGAGAAGAAGGAATCTGATAGGAGAGAAGAGTGGACCGTGGGAAAAAGAGGAGGGCACCAGAAAGAGGTGATAAGCAGGTGAGGAGAAGAGATAGGAGGCCAGAGTTGGGAATAGAAGAGAGAAGGGATAGGGAAAAAAATTAAAAGGAGAAATTGAAATTCATGCTATCAGGTTGGATGCCACCTAGATGGAATATGGTTGGCCACTGATAAATTATGTTTTTTGGCAGATGGAGTGGAGGTGCTTGATAAAGCGGTCCCCCAGTTTACATTGGGTCTCTCCATTCTTCATCCACCAAATGTGGAATTTCCTGAAGCCAACTATTTTAATTCCTCTTCCCATTCCTAATCCAATGTATTGTTCCATGGCTTCCTCCTTTGCCATTATGAGGCCACTCTCAGGGTGGAGGGGCAATACCACATATTCTGTCTAGGTAGCACCCAGTCTGATGGCATGAACATCGATTTCTCCTTTTGTTTTTTTTCCCTCCCCCTTCCCTCTTCTTCTATTCCCTACTCTAGCCTCTTATCTCTTCTCTTGCCAGTCACCTCCCACTGGTGTACCTCCTTCTCTTCCTTCCATGGTCCGCTCTCCTATCCTATCCAATTTCTTCTTCTCCAGTTCTTTCTCTTTCCCACCCATCAAGCTTCGCTATCACCTTCTAGCTAGTCCTTCTTCCCCTCCTCCCCACCTTTTTATTCTGGCATCTCCCCACTTCCTTTCCAGTCCTGAAGTAGCACCCCATTCACTTCTTCCCTTCCCACCAACTAGGGACCAAAAAGTTCTTTTCAGATGAAGCAGCGATTAACTTTCATTTCTTCCAGTCTAGTCTAATGCTCTTGATGTTCTCCATGTTGTCATTTCTCCAACCATACAGAGGTCAGGAAATCACTTCATGGAACACCTGATACACACAGGGATGAATCTAGGCTTTATGTTGCCTGCCACATTGATTCCTCATCCCTTTCCCATCTGTCCTGTCAGGCTGTGGCCTCCTGTACTGTCACAGTAAGGCCCAATGAAACCTAAGGAACATCACATCATTTTCCATCTATACAGATTTCAGCCTTCCAAATTCAATGTTGACTTTATAATTACAGGGAACTTGATTTCCCAGTGTGTATCAGTCATCCATCAGTAATACTAGCTCAGCTTGTCTTGTTGTATTTGTTTTTTGTTCTCTCTGGTGGTGGAGAAAATACTTAGCTTGACCCCTTGTGCCTATCCTCCTTCGCTGCATTTCATAACTTCCCAAATTCTTATATCTAGATTCTCACTCTCTAACTCACTCATTGATGAGAAAACTGTGCTTACAGCTTATCCCTATGGACACCCAGCTTACTTCTGTTGTCACCATGGCTTTACCTTGTCAGAGATATCCCCCTAGCCTTCCCCCTGCCAGCATTACAAGCTTCTTTTGTCTTCTTTTAAGCAATGAAATTTTGACTTTGCATAGCTTCCATTTGATTATTCTAGGAATTGAGATGCCAGAGATGATAATTGACGAGCTAGACAAGAGTTTCACTCTGTTATACTGTATACTTAATGAAGCAAGGAGATTCTATGTCTATCTACATTAAAGGATCCAACATATCAGGCGATCAAACCAGAAGTGCCAACTGATCCCTACTATGTTCTCAACCCGGGTGATCATGCTATAAGCATGCTCCAAGCTTATCAGGTTGCCCTCACTTCATGGTTAATTGGCCGATCATTTCGTGATGATCCTCACTAGCAATGAAGTTGGCAGGAAATTTTTGACTTGGCCAACCCCAAGACAGATGTCATCAACTGTTGACCAACACTAATCTGACTTGGCTGTGTGCACAATGAGCATTTTTCAAGCTGGAAGTTGATTACTGATTACAGATGCTGACTCCTTTCACACATTGCTCATTCCTTTTCAGATGTAGTCAAAAACAGCCTTTGCACAACTGTAATCAATCTTTCAGTGCAGAGCAACCAAATCAGGCAAAGGTTTAAATTCGGGTTCAAAGGTAGGTTTAGGCAGAGGAAGTGCAGTGCATCACAAAGTAGGAACCTCTCCCAAAACAAGGTCCCCTTAGTAAACTCTGTCCCTTTCTTGATTCTGAAGAGATACTACAAGTTGGAGGATGCATAAAGAAGGCTCAGCTCACTTCAGAGGAAACTCAGCTATCATCATTCCAGGTAAGCACCATAACACAACCAAGAGAAAATCTGCAAATGCTGGAAATCCAAGCGACTCTCACAAAATGCTGGAGGAACTCAGCATCTGTGGAAAAGAGTAAACAGTCAATATTTCGGGGTAAGATCCTTTATCAGGACTGAAGAAAAAAGATGTGGTCAGAGTAAGAAGGTGGAGGGAGGTGCCCATCACCTCCCACTGGTGCTCCACCCCTTCCTTCTCCTTTCTTCCATGGCCTTCTGTTGTCTCCTATCTGACTCCCCTTTCTCTAGCCCTTTATCTCTTTCACCAATTGACTTCCATAAAATGAGACCATAAGACATAAGAGCAGAATTAGGCCATTTGGCCCATTGAAATTGCTCCACCATTCAATCATGGTTGATTCTTTTATCCCTTCCTTAGCCCCACTCCCCAGCCTTTTCCCCTTTATCTTTGATGCCATGTCCAATCAATAAACTATCCAGCTCCATCTTAAATAAACCCAACAGCCTGGCCTCCATAGCTGCCTATGGTAATAAATTCCACAAATTCACCTCCCTCTTGCAAAAGAAAGTTCTCTGCATCTCTGTATTAAATGGAGGACTGTCTTTCGTGAGGCTGTGCCCTCTTGTCCTAGATTCCTCCGCCATGAAAAAATCTTTCCATGTCTACTCTCTCTAGGCTTTTCAACATTTGAAAGGTTTCAATGAGATCTCAGCTCTTCACTTCACCCCTTCCTCTCTCTTGGCTTCACGTGCCAACTACTTCTTCCACTCCCCTCACCTTCTTCATCTGAGGAGGGGTATTAGCCAGAAACATTGACTGTTTACTCTTTTCCATAGATGCTGCTTGGCCTGCTGAGTTCCTCCAGCATTTTGTGTGGGTTGCTAAGCACCATGTCTCCTCTCTGCTCATTTGACATTACCGCAAGTAGGTATGTCAAGAAGGCTGGCAGTTTAATGAAGGGGATGTGAGAGCTGTTGGTTTATGGACTGTTGGAGGGAAGTGACCCATCAGTAGCTTGACCTACAGCTGAGTAACATGTCACAAGTTACAGGGTGGACAACAGGAACATAAATTTGCAGACATGCCAACAGATCACTTGAGAACTAACCCTGCATTTAGCTAAGTGGGTTTGGCTGTATTTTGGCCATGGCCCATTATCTCAAAGCTCACGTGGAGTTCACGCAAATTGTATATGTTAGGCAACACGAGTGAATCTGCAGATGCTGGAAATAAATAAAAACACAAAATGCTGGCAGAACTCAGCAGGCCAGACAGCATCTATGGGAGGAGGTAGTGACGATGTTTCGGGCCGAAACTGAAACCTTTCATCAGGAGTGAAGTAACATGGGATGGTCGAGGGGGGATAAGAAGTGGGGGGAGGGATGAAGTAGAGAGCTGGGAAGTGATAGGCTGAAAGGAAATGGGCTAGGGGGAAAGTGGAGAATTATGGGAAATAAAAGAGAAAGAAAGGTAGGGCTGGGGGGAGATTATAGTGAGGGGGGAAAAAGAGAGAGAAAGAGAACCAGACTAAAATAATAGATAGGGATGGGGTAAGGGGGGGCAGGGGTATCAACAGAGGTCTGTGAGTTGAATGTTCATGCCAGCAGGTAGGAGGCTACCATCAACCTGAATGTGGCCTCATATTGATGTTCATGACTGTCTGTCCGTCTCCCACTCCAATATGTCTGTTCATCTCCCACGCCGATATGTCTGTCCATGCTCCCACTCCGATATGTCTGTCCATGCTCCCACGCCGATATGTCTGTCCATGCTCCCATGCCGATATGTCTGTCCATGGCCTCCTCTACCGTCAAGATGAGGCATTTGGTTTCATCAATGCTCTCAGAGGCTTCTTTGCAATCAGCCTAGTGGAACAGCTAAGGTCAGACTAGCACCAATTTCATTGGAGCCTGTAGAGAGCTTTAAATTGATGGCAAAGGCTGCAATAATAACTGTGAAGAACTACATCTCTGATCAAGGTTGCTCATAGATTTTTAACCCCTTCGTGCATGCTCCACGTTTGGGTGGTTCCTGGGAATGGATGATTGGCATATAAGTTGTATACTCGATGCAATATAGTGAATTGTGATGCAGTATATAGTGATGCAACAAGACTCAGTGTCTTGTTTTATGACATGTTGTATGACTCCATCTGCCTCATTCTCTCTTAGCCACTAATTCAGTATATATTCTGAGATATACATTATCCCAGACAATATTCTAGGTTCAATATTATACATCAAGATCTTGCGATTATTTTCCCTCCTAAAATTGTAATAATATAAACAATAGATGAAGGAAATTGATGGACTAAGGACTGGGGAAGAAAACATCCTTCCCAGAGTTCATATTGTTGCAGTTTGCATCACTAAGGCAGAGACTGAGAAGTTCTATGCAACAGCACCAAAGTTAGCTCTTAACATAAAAGAGGACTACAAATAGAGTGTGTACTGCCTGAGTTGATTTTCTCTCTTTTTATACTTGTTTATTCCGCAGTTGAATGAATAAATACTATTTTTTTCCACTTTCAATTTAAGGAATACCTTGCTCTCTTCCATCAACGACCAGATCAGATATGGTTGATCATTGTCTGGAACAGATCTGCTAAGCTCAGCTCCAGATGTATTAACTGATATTCAGCTCCTGCTGCAGAATACATACTGAGAGAAAGAAATATCACCACCGATCACACTTCTGCCACTCTTTGATCAAATTTTTCAATCTAGCCCTTTGACTTAATGATTTTAGTAGTTTTTGTAGATATGAGATTTCATTCACACCACCTCCTCTCCCTTCTCCTACCTCCATGCTTAAAGGAACAGAAGCTGCTTTAAATGCTCAAGTACATTTGGCATTCGCCAACTTATGCTACTAGTTCTCCTGTACCAAGCTGACAGACATGAACCACAAGGATGTTACTGTCTGAAAGTCCACTGGTGGCCTCATGAGTATATTTTGCTTTATTTTATGAGTATCTTTATTCCTGTCTTAGCAAGATCATAAATTTGAACATAATCAAGCATTTCTGGGGAAATAATAAAGTGAAGGATGGAGACATATTTTCTATTCACACGGGAAAATAGTATTCAGCCATACACCAATATCAAATTCTATTTGCATTTTAATTTATTTGTTGTTAATCTTGGAATAGCCCTGGGTGGCAAGAAATGGTTACAGAAATAGGCAATAGGACTCCAGAAGAGGAAGCAAGTTTTACCCTGTTTAAGTCAGTTTGGTTCACAAGAGCATGCTAATTAAACTTGCAATCATAAACAGTTTTATTTGTCCACTCAGATTTAATTTCTCTAAAGCCACAAGTAATGTCAACAGCTAAGTAGTTTAACTGGTTTTCATCTGAAGACTATTTGCATAGGAAATCTGCCTTTTTTCAAAGCTTTATGTATAGTACATAGACCCAGCTTAATGTTGCAAGTGAAACAGAAATTACAGTGTATATTCTAATGACATGGAGCCATTTGGTGTTTGTGCTGCACTTATTGGAAATTCTGGATATCGTTCTATGCATTTTTATTTTGGAAGTTTTAGATGAGCCTTAAACTCTGATAGCTAAAGTTAATTTTCTCTAACAAGAAGAAATTTGAATCTGTTGACTTCTACTATCACCATGCCCCCCCCCCCCATGCATGGTCTTAAATGCCTGCAATTTTGTCATTCTATGTGGACCAGTGCTATGCATGCAATTCAAATCCTTTCCGCCACTGCTTACCTTCATCATTGCCAGTCAGTTTTAAATTGCTAATTCACAGGATCTCCTGAGGAAGCTGGCAATAGGTATACCTTGCAGTCCAAGATAAAATAAGGTATGAATGGTATCAAATTTGCAGATAATACGTAACTTTTGCTTTTCTGACAGAAAGGTTAAAAATATACACTTAAATGTATGCAAGTGTCGACATGCCTTTTCAACATTCATTATTTTATTTTCCAGTAAGTTATACTGAAAGAAGGAAGCCTCATTTGGGCCATATATTATAACCATATAACAATATAACAATTACAGCACAGAAACAGGCCATCTCGGCCCTTCTAGTCCGTGCCGAACGCTTACTCTCACCTAATCCCACCAAACTGTATTCAGCCCATAACCCTCCATTCCTTTCCTGTCCATATATCTATCAGATTTTGCTTTAAATGACAACACCAAACCTGCCTCTACCACTTCTACTGGAAGCTGATTCCACACAGCTACCACTCTCTGAGTAAAGAAATTCCCCCTTGTGCCACTGTTACGAAATTCCCGTAACTGGATCACTTACCAGCAAAGATAGAGAGGTCCGTTGAAGTCTGATGGTACTATTTATAAAAATCTTTATTTATAAAGAGGCACAAAAATAAGATTTATACAGACATTCAGATAATATACGTCGACAATACTCAATCTAAAAACGCGGGTATAATAATAATCATCAATAAGCAATAGCTCTATCGTTTGTCTAGGGCAGGGGTCAGCAACCTTTACCACTGAAAGAGCCACTTGGACCCGTTTCCCACAGAAAAGAAAACACTGGGAGCCGCAAAACCCGTTTGACATTTAAAATGAAATAACACTGCATACAACGTTTTTTTTTGCCTTTATGCTATGTATAAACAAACTATAATGTGTTGCATTTATGAAATTGATGAACTCCTGCAGAGAAAACGAAATTACATTTCTGCATGCAACAAAAACATTTTGAACTCCGAAAAAAAGACGTTGGGTTGAAGGTTACTTTTAAGTAAAATACTCAATGTCTATTTGAGTCCTTCTTGTATTTATGAAAAACGCCAAACTTAAATTTTCCGCCAGCAGCAAACCAAAAATAACATCAGCCAGCTGTCAGCCTGAAAAATTAAAGGACTATTTCACTGAACAATGAAAAAATATGAATATACGTAAAATAATAGGCAATTAAAATATTTATCATACTTGGTTAATGGGATTTCTGCTCCTGGACCTCAGCGCACAGCGTCTGCACATCAGGGCTGTATGACGTCACCTTCATCTTTACACAGGATCGCAAGCTGTCATCTGTGAGGCGTGCGCGATGTTTGTTTTTAATAAAGTTCATGTTGGAGAACACCTGCTCACATACATATGTGGATCCAAAGATCGACAGGACTCCAAGCGCATACTTTTTCATGTTTACATAAATGTCGGGCATAGCATTCCATGTTTCGAACACAAGTTTGTCCGGTTTTGGAAGGTTTTCAATATCACTCCATTTGTGATTCTGAGTAAGAACGGCCTTCTGACGGGCAACATCTTCAAGGTCTGCTGTCAAGCGTCTAAACTTGGACACCCATATGTCTTTGTCGGCTATGTCGGCCAGTTCCATCTCAAGATCAGGTTGACTCACATCTGCCAATGCAGTCGTATTCAGTAGGGAAGGATCGATGCTTAAGGGAGTGACCGGGAAGGATAATGTGTTTTTTTCCTCTCTGAACTCACAGAAGCGTTTCCCAAACAATGTTTGCATTGCGATGATTGCAGAATGTAAATACTCCGAAATTATCATGTCGTGACCTTGTTTGAACTCTTGTCAAATTGGGGAAGTGAGACAATGTGCCTTTCTGTAAATCTCTGGCAAGCACTGTCAACTTGCGCTCAAATGCCAAAACATCCTCCAACATGTGCAGGGCTGTGCGTCCTTACCCCTGAAGAGCTGTGTTCAGCGTGTTCAGGTGTGCTGTCATGTCTACCATGAAGTGTAGCTTTTCCAGCCACTCTGGCTGTTCCAGCTCAGGAAAGGTGAGCCCTTTGCTGCCCAGGAAAGTTTTCACTTCTTCCAGACACACGACAAAGCGTTTCAGCACCTCCCCTTTGGACAGCCACCGGACTTTGTTGTGCAGCAGGAGATCAGAATATGCGCTTTCCAGCTAGTCCAGTAACAAACGGAATTGACGGTGATTTAAACTTTTTGCCATTATTTTATTGACAATCTGAATGACAACATCCATTACTTCTGTGCATTCCGGAGGAAATGTTTGAGCGCACAGTGCCTCTTGGTGCAAGATGCAGTGAAAAGTCAGCAGCTTTCTGTCCAGCGACTTCTGCAGTAAAGCCACAAATCCCTTGTGCGTTCCCGTCATATTCGGCGCCCCATCAGTAGCTACTGACACCAGATGGGTGGTCTTTATTCCTTTGGCTCTTAAACAATTCAAGACAGCCTCACAGATGTCCTCCCCCCGTGTTTGGTCTTTTAGAGGTATCAACTCAATCAGTTCTTCCTGTGGCCCGGCAGAGTTTACATACCGGCAGAACAACGCTATTTGTTCAATATCACCTTTGTCTTTAGACTTGTCACAGGCAATCGAGTAGGCCACAGCTGAATTGATGTCTTTAATTTGCTGTCTTGTGATGTCTTCTGCCATTTTTATGGTTCTGTCTTTGACAGTCTTTGCAGAGAGGGGCATATCCCTGATTTTCTGCACAATTTCACTCTTGTTTTTAAAGTCCGTGAATAGATGTTCTGAAATCTTAATGAAAGATTCTTTTATATATTCACCATCTGTAAACTGCTTCCCGTGCCTGACTATTTCCTGAGCGGCAATATAACTGGCGTATGTCGTTGATTTTCCAGACTTCATCCATTTCTGGAAATGATTTTTGCTCAGATCAACCTTCCGCATCAGTTCCAAAACGGCTTTTTTTCTCTCATCTCCATCCGGATATTTTTGAGCAAAGGCTGCGTGTTTATTCTGGAAATGCCTTGCGACATTTGACTTTTTGTTGTTTGCTAGTTTCTCATTGCATATTAAGCATACCGGTAAACCAGTCTCGTCAACAGTGAAAGCAAATGAATCTGTCCACGTATCATTAAACGTTCTGTTTTCTTCAGTCACTTTTCTTTTTTGAGAATTCTCCATAGTTGGCTTACCTTGGATCGAAAAATTAAAGAAATCGCGCACTGGCGGGTGTCAGGTATTGGCAGTGGTGACGTATATTAATAGCGATAAAAACACGTTGTAGCGGTGTGTTCAGGCAGTCAGTAAACTGCAGTCGAATAACTTTATTCAAACTAAACAGCCTTGCTTTTAAGCCTCCCTCAACCCAGCCCCCATGGACGCAGATGCTGCAAAAGACGCGTACTCACAAACCCCCGTAGGCTATCTCCCTTAGCCGGAATGCTGGCTAATTGTGAGCCGTTTCGGATGTGCCAGGAAATGTGTCGCCACACTTAGATTGTACAAGATCACCATAATCTTCAAATTTAGAATTACATTTCAAAAGCTAACAAACTAACATAAAATACATTTTAATTAAATACTGACCAATTATTTCCCAAAGCCACAGGGAGCCGCAGCACAGAGGTGAAAGAGCCACAAATGGCTCGGGAGCCGCAGGTTGCCGACCCCCGGTCTAGGGGATATTGTATGGTCCGACAGAAAGATAAAAGTCACTGTCCTTTCAAGCTGCAGCTCTCTGGGTTTAAGAGAGATGGTTTTAAACTTGCCCGGGTCTTTTATGAGGCCAATCCGTTGAGTCGGGGGAGTTGGTTCCCCGTTGCTAGTTCCAAGTCATTTTCCGTGGTACCAGCCACCAGCCCCCAGGCAAGGGAACCGAACGCACGTGGCTTCCTTCAAATGGCTTCCTGCTATTACGGGTTCGCTAGCATTTCTTCTGGTGCGTCTGAGGGGCTGTGCCTACAGCCCCTCTTTTATCTTAACTCGCAGGGTAGTAGATGTCAATCAGGTTGGGGTGATGCAATCTCTCTCTCAACCAGCCCACTTTGCCCGAGGGCCTGCACGTAGCATAGTCCCCAATCCACAAACGTTGTCTCCAGGGACAATGGCCATGTCTCTCTCTCATTTCCTGGGTCCTCTGACACAACCCGATAATGCTCTTGTGATTCTCACAAAGGAGGGGGGCTACCCCGCACCCTTCGGCCCCTCAGAGCTGTGGTACATTCATAACACTACCCTTAAACTTTTGCCCCCTAACTCTCAACTCATGTCCTCTTGTTTGGATCTCCCCTACTCTCAATGGAAAAAGCCTATCCATGTCAACTCTATCTATCCCCCTCATAATTATAAATACCTCTATCAAGTCCCCCCTCAACCTTCTACGCTCCAAAGAATAAAGACCTAACTTGCTCAACCTTTCCCTGTAACTTAGGTGCTGAAACCCAGGTAACATTCTAGTAAATCTTCTCTGTACTCTCTCTATTTTGTTGACATCTTTCCTATAATTCAGTGACCAGAACTGTTCACAATGCTCCAAATTCGGCCTTACCAATGCCTTGTACAATTTTAACATTATATCCCAACTCCTATACTCAATGCTCTGATTTATAAAGGCCAACATACCAAAAGCTTTCTTCACCACCCTATCCACATGAGATTCCACCTTCAAGGAACTATGCACCATTATTCCTAGATCACTCCATTCTACTGCATTCTTCAATGCCCTACCATTTACCATGTATGTCCTGTTTGGATTATTCCTACCAAAATGTAGCATCTTACACTTATCAGCATTAAACTCCATATGCCATCGTTCAGCCCACTCTTCTAACTGGCCTAAATCTCTCTGCAAGCTTTGAAAACCTACTTCATTATCCACAACGCCACCTAACTTAATATCAGCTGTATACTTACTAATCCAATTTACCACCCCATCATCCAGATCATTAATGTATATGACAAACAACATTGGACTCAGTTCAGATCCTTGAGGCACTCCACTAGTCACGGGCCTCCAACCTGACGAACAGTTATCCACCACTACTCTCTGGCATCTCCCATCCAGCCACTGTTGAATCCATTTTACTACTTCAATATTAATACCTAATGATTGAACCTTCCTAACTAACCTTCCATGCGGAACCTTGTCAAATGCCTTACTGAAGTCCATATAGACAACATCCACTGCTTTACCCTCGTCATCTTTCCAAGTAACCTCTTCAAAAAATTCAGTAAGGTTTGTCAAACATGACCTTCCACGCCCAAATCCATGTTGACTGTTCCTAATCAGACCCTGTCTATCCAGATAATTATATATACCATCTCCAAGAATACTTTCCATTAATTTACTCACCACTGACATCAAACTGACAGGCTATAATTGCTAGCTTTACTCTTAGAACCCTTTTTAAACAATGGAACCACATGAGCAATACACCAATCCTCCAGCACCATCCTCGTTTCTAATGACGTTTGAAATATTTCTGTCAGAACCCCTGCTATTTCTACACTAACCTCCCTCAAGGTCCTACGGAATATTCTGTCAGGACCTGGAGATTTTTCCACTTTTATATTCCTTAAAAGTGCCAGTACTTCCTCCTCTTTAATTGTCATAGTTTCCATAACTTCCCTACTTGTTTCCCTTACCTTACACAATTCAATATCCTTTTCCTTAGTGAATACCGATGAAAAGAAATTGTTCAAAATCTCCCCCATCTCTTTCGGCTCCAGACATAGCTGTCTACTCTGTTTCTCTAAGGGACCAATTTTATCCCTCACTATCCTTTTGCTATTAATATAACTGTAGAAACCCTTTGGATTTATTTTCACCTTACTTGCCAAAGCAACCTCATATCTTTTTTTCGCTTTTCTAATTTCTTTCTTAAGATTCTTCTTACATTCTTCATATTCCTCGAGCATCTCATTTACTCCATGCTGCCTATATTTATTGTAGATATCTCTCTTTTCTTAACCAAGTTTCCAATATCCCTTGAAAACCATGGCTCTCTCAAACTTTTAACCTTTCCTTTCAACCTAACAGGAACATAAAGATTCTGTACCCTCAAAATTTCACCTTTAAGTGACCGCCATTACTCTATTACATCCTTCCCATAAAACAAATTGTCCCAATCCACTCCTTCTAAATCCTTTCTCATCACCTCAAAGTTAGCCTTTCTCCAATCAAAAATCTCAACCCTGGGTCCAGTCCTATCCTTCTCCATAATTATATTGAAACTATGGCACTGTGATCACTGGACCCGAAGTGCTCCCCAGCACATACCTCTGTCACCTGAACTATTTCATTCCCTAACAGAAGATCCAACATGTGGTATTGGGTGGTACTACTTTTGGAAACTGCTTTCGCATTACCACCGATCACAAACACTGTAGATCATGTACAGCTCACAGTAATTCCAAAGCAAGTGGCATCGTCACTTAAATCCATCTGGAAAGAGATTATTCCTAAGTACTGACCTTGCTGTATGTTGCAGCCTCAATTTCTGTGTTGCCATGCAACAGAAACCAGTATCTCCAGACCAGCACTGCAGCACTGTAAAAGCAGTAAAAAACAAGCAATCACACTTGTTCTTCATAACTAAAGCAATGATGTAAATTTTATTTTTTCAGCTTTGTACATGACACAATTGTTTATGTGCTGTAGAGATCAAACATGGATAAGGTGATACTTTTCTGAATATCTATATTCAGTCCTGAACTTATGATTTTTACCTTTATAGCTCTGTCTCATTCTCATTCTGATTGCTATGTCATCAAAATCCTACACTGTTTCAATTTAAGGTTAAGCTTCTCATTTTTGACACTTCTGTACGTTTTTGGCCTTAACCTTGATTTTAACAGTTTCAGACTATAACTATTGGTCCAATATTTTTAGATATCAGGTTCAGTTATTGCTTCCTCATTGAACATTTACCCCTTCACTCATCCCATCTTTTAGCATCATCTTCTGCATAATACCACGTTTCCCCTTTGAATAGAATCATTTTTTGCCCTCCACTCTATTGCAAATATATCATCGCCTTTGTCCATGACTGCTAATTTTTTTTTTTACCCAACTGTATTTAATGATAAAAAGATTCCTCTCTAACCTGACAGGTCATTGATCAAAAAATGAAAGAGTGGTGCAGCCAATGTGGTTACTGTCTCACAGTTCCGGTGAGCCATGTTCAATCCTGACCACTGGTTCCAACTATGTGGACTTACAATCTTCTCTTTGTAACCGAGTAAGTTTCCTCTGGATGGTCCAATTTTTCCCACATCCCAAGATTATGCAGATTGGTTGATTAATAGTCACTCGTATCTAGTTGCTAATATGAAGGAGAGTAGTGGAATTGATGGGGATGTGAGAAGGACAACAAATGACAAAGAGCTAGATTGAAATGAACTCTGAACTGAATATGCCTGGACTTTTTCAATTTTGTGTTTTATATTTTGTGCTTTTCACTCTTGTTTTTCTTTTTTGCTGTTTCCAAGATTTGTTTTTGTATGACCATAAGACCATAAGTCATAGGAGCAGAATTAGACCATCTGGCCCATCGAGTCTGCTCCACCATTCAATCATGGCTGATCGTTTATTTTCTATCTCCTCCTCAACCCCAGTTCCCAGCCTTCTCCCTGTAACCCTTGATGCCATGTCCGATCAAGAACCTATCAATCTCTGCCTTAAATACACCCAACAGCCTGGCCTCCACAGCTGCATATGCGACAAATTCCATAACTTCACCACCCTTTCACTAAAGAAATTTCTCCGCATCTCTGTTTTGAAAAGGCGCCCCTCTATCCTGAGGCTGTGCCCTCTTGCTCTAGACTCCCCCACCATGGGAAACATCCTTTCCACATCTACTCTGTTTAGGCCTTTCAACATTCGAAAGGTTTCAATGAAATCCACATCTCCCCCCATTCCTACTGAATTCCAATAAGTACAGACCCAGAGGCATCAAATGTTCCTCATATGATAACCCTTTCATTCCTGGAATCATCCTTCTGAACCTCCTCTGGACCCTCTCCAATGCCAGCACATCTTTTCTAAGATGAGGGGCCCAAAACTGTTCACAATCCTCAAGGTGAGGCCTCACCAGTGCCTGATAAAGCCTCAGCATCACATCTTTGCTCTTGTATTCTAGACTTCTTGAAATGAATGCTAACTTTTGTGGAACTTGTTTGCACGTGGGGGGAAATGAATCTCCGGGATGTATACTGCATACATACTTTGATAATAAATATGCCTTGAACCTTTGAGTGGGATTAGTATAAGATTAATGAAAATGGGTGCTTGATAGTTGTCATGGACTCAGTGGGTGGAATGGCGTATTCCTGTGTTGTATGCCTCACTTATTCTCCACAACTCTAACAGCATTAATTATTGATTTCTCCATGAGCGCTGCCAACTCAATAAATGCTTCCTGTATTTTCTGCTTTTATTTTCTATTTTATTTTTACTGCTTGATATCTTCTTTGCAAAAATTCCCAGTTTCTGTGTAAACACTAAATGGGTAAGTTGTTGGACTTCTTACCAGCTGAAATTTTTAAAAAAGCGAAAAATGTAATTGTGAACTATTCTGACTCTGTCTACAGGCTAAACAGAAGTCTACAGGATGTGGTTTTACCTTCAAAGTGGACATCAGAATTCAACATCCCTCCTTTCCTTGCCTGTTCATTCATCCCACATCCAGCAGCTTGACCTCCGCAACTGAACTTCCATCACTGACAAAAATATCACCTTGTGTCTGGGGTGAGAGTTACACTAAAGTAAATTCTTTAAATAGGCAACCATTCACTGACTCAAAGTTCAAAGTAAGTTTATTATCAAGGTACATATATGTCACCATATGCAACCCACAGATTCATTTTTGTGGGCATACTCAATAAATCTATAGAATAATACCCATGACAGAATCAATGAAAGACTACAGCAACCTGGACATTCAACCAGAGGGCAAAAGACAACAAACTGTGCAAATACATAAAGAAATGATAATGATAAATAAATATAAAGAATATGAGATGAGTCTTAGAATGAGAGTCCATTAGTTGTGGGGCATTTCAATGATGGAGCATGTAAAGTTGAGTGAAGTTATCCCCTTTTGTTGAAGAGCCTGATGGTTGAGGGGTAATAAGTGTTCCCGAACCTGGTGGTGCAAGTCTTGGGGCTCCAGTACGTTCTTCCTGATGGCAGCAGTGAAAAGAGAGCATGTCCTGGGTTTGGGAATCCCAGATGATGGACGATGCTTTACTGCGACTGTATTTCCTGCAGATGTGCTCAATGGAGGGGAGAGCTTCTATTGTCTATCCTAAGTTCTGTTGACTTCAATCAAACTGAAAATAAAGTGGCAAATGAAGGTGATACTTGCAATTCTGCTCATTTAGTGCAACTGGCCATCTCGACTGGACTCAAAGTTAATACAAACCCCATTTCCAGAAAAGTTGGAATATTTTCCAAAATGCAATAAAAACAAAAATCTGTGATATGTTAATTCACGTGAACCTTTATTTAACTGACAAAAGTACAAAGAAAAGATTTTCAATACTTTTACTGACCAACTTAATTGTATTTTGTAAATATACACAAATTTAGAATTTGATGGCTGCAACACACTCAACAAAAGTTGGGACAGAGTTAAAATAAGATTGAAAAGTGCACAGAATATTCAAGTAACACCGGTTTGGAAGACTCCACATTAAGCAGGCTAATTGGTAGCAGGTGAGGTATCATGACTGGGTATAAAAGTAGCATCCATCAAAGGCTCAGTCTTTGCAAGCAAGGATGGGTCATGGGTCACTCCTTTGTGCCAAAATTCATGAGAGAATTGTTAGTCAGTTCAAAAGGAACATCTCTCAATGCAAAATTGCAGAGAATTTAGGTCTTTCAACATCTACAGTAAATAATATTGTGAAAAGATTCAGAGAATTCAGAGACATCACATGGCGTAAAGGGCAAGGTCAGAAACCACTGTTGAATGCGCATGATCTTCGAGCCCTCAGGCAGCACTGCCTAAGAAACAATCATGCTACTGTGACAATTGTAGCCACCTGAGCTCAGGAAGTACATCGGAAAACCATTGGCACTTAACACAGTCCGTCACTGCATCCAGAAATGCAACTTGAAACTGTATTACGCAAGGAGGAAGCCATACATCAACTCAATGCAGAAATGCCGGCGAGTTCTCTGGGCCCGAGCTAATCTCAGATGGACCGAAAGACTGTGGAACCATGTGCTGTGGTCAGATGAGTCCACATTTCAGCTAGTTTTCAGAAAAAAACGGGTGTCGAGTTCTCCATGCCAAAGATGAAAACGACCATCCTGATTGTTATCAGCAAAAGGTGCAAAAACCAGCATCTGTGATGGTATGGGGGTGCATCAGTGCCCATGGCATAGGTGAGTTGCATGTATGTGAAGGTACCACTGATTCTGAGGCGTATATTAGGATTTTAGAGAGACATATGTTGCTATCAAAGCAACGTCTCTTCCCGTGATGTCCATGCTTATTTCAGCAGGACAATGCCAGACCACATTCTGCACGGGCTACAACAGCGTGGCTTTGTAGACACAGAGTGCGTGTGCTTGACTGTCCTGCTGCCAGTCCAGATCTATCTCCTATTGAAAATGTATGGCGCATCATGAAGAGGAGAATCAGACAATGGAGACCACAGACTGTTGAGCAGCTGAAGTCTTATATCAAGCAAGAATGGACAAAATTTCCAATTGCAAATCTTCTACAATTAGTATCCTCAGTTCCAAAATGATTAGAAAGTGTTATTAAAAGGAAAAGTGATGTAACACAATGGTAAACATGCCACTGTCCCAACTTTTGTTGAGTGTGTTGCAGCCATCAAATTCTAAATTTGTGTATATTTACAAAATACAATTAAATTGGTCAGTAAAACTATTGAAAATCTTTTCTTTTTACTTTTGTCAGTTAAATAAGGGTTCACGTGAATTAACATATCACAAATTTTTATTTTTATTGCATTTTGGAAAACATCCCAACTTTTCTGGAAATGGGGTTTGTAATTAAAATTAAATTAAAATGCTTTTCACTCCTCACATCTTCTGATGAAGAGCCCTAGGCAACGGCTCTGATTTTCTCTTCACAGATGCTACCTGACATACAGTGTTTGCAGCATTTTCTATTTACATTTCAGAAGTCAAATATCAAAGTTTTTTCCTAAATTTACATTTCTTCGCCAGGACATGGTAGCTTCCTGACATGAAGCTCATTCACCTTGGCAGCACAGCTTAATATCCTTTAAACGTGGAGAGAGCTCTCTGCGGGCTCCCACAATTACACCTAACTATTTTACTGTAGGCAGGGCAATCTCATATGTCCCTTGATATCTGTTAAAATGGACACTGATGTTTTACAAAAAAACATTTTGCTTTTGAGCAAATCGTCAGTACCTTCCAGAACACACAACAGAAAATTAATCCTCACCGTCTAAAAGTTGATTTGAGCATCTTGTATACTTCTCAAAGGTTTCAAAGGTACATTTAATGTCAGAGAAATGTATACAATATATATCCTGAAATGCCTTTTCTTCCCAATCATCCACGAAAACAGAGGAGTGCCCCCAAAGACTGAATGACAGTTAAATGTTAGAACTCTGAGCTCCCCTCCCTCCCGCGCATAAGCGGCAGCAAGCAAGAATTCCCCCCTCCCCCCAATGGCAAAAAAAATCATTGTCACCCGCCACCGAGCACTCAAACGTGAGCAAAGTAACAGCAAAGACACAGACTTGCAGTTACTCCAAAGACTACATTGTTCACCCAGTATTCCACAGGCACTCTCTCTTCCTAATACAGGAGAAAGAAGGGTCTCCGTTTCACAGCAAGAGGGGAGACATAACAGACAACTCACTGGTTAGTGATGTTCCAAGTCTGTTGCATCACTTTTATCAAGCTTTGTGCCCAAAGATCTTGGGTCTTTGGGAACACAGCCATAGATCTTCCATCCCCCATGACACATGGGTCTTCTGTCGTGACTCTGACCCTCAATCTACCCGTCTCCAGAGCTCCGAGGTCTTAGGCTTCTGAATCCGAGCTGAACTCTTAGGCTGAGCCCTTGGCGTGCTGAGCAATGGCCAGTTGTGAAAACCGAGAGTGGGTCCCATTCCCATAAAGAACCGAAGCCTGTGTGTAACTCCACACAGGGTCTTCAAAAGAACCCTGAAAGTGAGAAATAGAAATATTAAAGATGGGAATAGAGCTGTTTCCGAAGATGCAAGCAAAGGAGTTGCTGTTAGGCGCCATTAATCCTCCTAAGCTCTTCCTACTATTATCTGTTAGTGTGTTGAAATTTTTAGTGTGTATTGCTATTGCACCACATTTCATCTGGGTCAAGGGTGTTAAAACATAATGGAGAAATGTTCTAAGGAAACCAAATTCTTCCTCACACTCACCCATGAGCATTGTTTCTTACACACCACAAGATGGCAGTAAAGGCAGGCAGTTCAGAAGATTCAGTCAATTGTAACAAATTGTGAAACATCATAATGACAGTTTGCTTTTCGGAAAAAAAAAGATGGATTTTCAAATCTCAAATTTCAAAGATGCGTAAATGTTTCCTGAAGATATTTCTGGTCATTACCTTGGGGTTTGCATCCAAGTTTCTGCGTGTTACAATCAACTTTGTTTATCTAGGTGTCAAGGAAGGCAGGCAATATATAATGAAAATGATGTATTATCATGCAATCTAATGTGCAATTTATACATACATTGTTCATTTTTATTTACAAAAATAAAGTCTAGGATTCTGAAGAAATTTGTTTGAGTAATCTTGTGTCGGTTCATACTGCAAATCTACATTCAGTACATCAGCTTTTGTAAAGAGGAGTGATGGTAACACCCTTCAGAGCAATCTTCAAATATTTCAAATCTGTTGTGAAATTAATCTCCTCCTAATCCATTCTATTTCGTCAAAAGTGAGAAAAATAAAATATAAAGGAAAATCTGATTTTTTAATCTCTAGGTTTCTATAAAATTAATCGAGCTAGCTTCATGCTGCTTTGGGTCTCACTATGTCACTTAGTTGCTGTAATTGTACTTCACTGCAGTGCAGACATTTTTTTAAATCTAATCTCTGCTGGATTAATGTTTGGACACAGAAACCAATGTATGAAGAGGACTAAACTCAAGCAGGGAATGTATGACTAGATATTGGATTGCATTTACTTGTGGCATACCAGCCCTGAAGCCAAGGTTCCTGGCATATTAAAAAAAAACACCAAATTGGCCAAAATCCACTTTGAAACATTATTAGGGGCAGTTCATGTCCAGAAACAACTGCTGAAATGAAACTTGTGTAGTTCCCATCAAGACTTCACTCAATTTAGCACAGGACCTAACACTTTGCTCTGTAATAATAAGCTCCTCGCAAACTCCCCCAGGAGCCACACAACAACACGTTCTCCAAGAATATACTTCATCCATAATACATGCAGTAACAAGAATCAAAACATGGCAATTTCTTCATTCGCAGTCCCAAACAATTCAATTCTATTCTTTAAATGCATCAATGCCACTGACTTTTCATCCTTTCAACACTGAATAAGTGAAATGTTTGAGAGGATGTTACACAGAGCCCATCCCTTCAATATAAAGTGCCTGAGACTGTGGTCCATGTCCCCAGAGCCATGCAGGCTGGCACAAAGGGATCAGAGACCGCAGGTGAGAAAAAAACTGATTCAACATTAACGCATCTTATCGAAGAGATGTGTGCCCCAGAGGAGCATCAGAAGACCTAGCAGATTAAAGGAAAATTAAGCAGTATTGGCTGCAGTGCTCTCTCCGAACATAATAAAACATTGCTGAATGATGTCATGAGACACATCAAGGTGTTCTGTGCACTGATGTTACACTTACAAAGTGGGGATATACACAGGAAAGGTCTGAGTACTTTTAAGCAAGGTACTATCCTTCAGGAAATAGAAAGATGTTGTAATATGCCAGTAAAGTAACCAAAACATGTTAGAAACTCAGAGATTATAATTTCTGTGGGTGGCCCTGCAAAGCAGGGTGTGAAGGTTTTTTACAAGTCCTCTGGACCCTTCTGCCTGATTATTAGTGTGCAATGTATGTAATAATGATGAAAGGAGCACTGGGATGATTTGTTTATAAGAAGTGGTTCATTATACCTTAGATCCAATGTCAACAATCTATTGAGCAAACAGGAGGAAATCTGCAGATGCTGGAAATACAAACAACACACACTTATAGATGCTGCCTGACCTGCTGTGTTCCCCCAGCATTTTATGTGTGTTGTTTGAATTTCCAGCAGAGTCTATGCTCTGTTGCTATCTTTCCAGAGGACTATAATGTGAGGAGTCAGGGGATGGAGTGTAGCCTTGTTTCCCAGGATCCATCCTTTCAGGCACTGCTGGGCACTGAAAATACCCTTTAGCGTAGACTTCATGCCGATGAAGGGGTCATGTGCGTCTCCGAAAAACACAGCAGTATGACAAAGTAATTATTCTTGTATGTCATACAGCATTGGAAAGAAAACACAATGGCCCAATTTCTACATGATCCCTGTTTCACCCAGCTAGCTATTCTTACTATTTTGTCTCTGTTTCTCTTGTCGCTGTCCAAACTTCTCAACTTCTCCAACCCACTTCAACCACTGCTTTTGGAAGTCCGGTCCAAATATGTACTGTCCTTTGTGGAGAGAAGTTGCCCCAGTGTCTCCTTTAAATCTCTCACTTTTGATCTTAAACCTATACCCTCTTGTTTTTAGCACAATATCTCTGGGGGAAAAATCTACATTCTTTTTCATTCTGTCCATGCCTCTCCAGGTCTTGTATATCTCTATCAGGTCACTCCTCAATCTCCCTTGTTTGAAGGAATAAAGTTCTAGTCTACACATCCCTTCCTTGTAACTCAATCCCCTAAGTCCAGGCAACACCATGGCAAATCTTCCCTACATTTTCACCTATTTAATAATGTCTTATAATTTGTTTGCTCATTTGTTATGTGTCATGTCATATGACTTGGGCGATCATGGTCTTTCCATGACCATGGTTGTTTTTGACATATCTTTCTACTGAAGTCTTCTCCTGGACAGTGTCTCTACAAGATAAGTGATGCCAGCCATTATTTATACTCTTCAGAAATTGTATTGCCTGGCATCAGTATTTGCATAGCCAGGATTTGTGATGTGCACCAGCTGCTCATACAGCCACCCACCACAGCTTCACGTAACTCTGATTGGGGTGAGTTGGGGGGGTTAAGTTGGTGCTACACCTTGCCCGAGGATGACCTGCAGGATAGTGGAGGGAATGAGCACCTTATACAACTCCTTTAGTGGAGACATCCCACCACCCATTTGTGTATAACAAGGTGACCAGAATTGTACACAATAGTACGTGCACCTTCAGTAACATCTGCATTATAACTGCCCAACTTCTATCCTCGATGCCCTGATCGATGAAGGCCAACATGCTAACTGTCACCCTATTGGCCTAAGCTGCCATTTTCAATGAGCCATGCATTTGTATTCCTAATGGCGATTTAAAGAAGACATGAGGAGCAACTTATAGAGAGGGAATTGGAAATATGGAATAAACTACTAGAAGTAGTAGACATTGATGTAATTACAATGTTTTAAAGGTATTTCTATAAGTTCATTTTTAGAAACAGTGTTGAGGGATGTGGGCAAGTCAGATGAGATCAGGAAGGCGCCTTGATCAGCATAGATGAGTTAGACTAAGATACCTCTTTCTGTGCTGAGTTACTCTATCACTCAATGACCAATTGACCTAGGCTTCCTGAAGCTGATTCCAAAGTGACCTATGAACCTGAAAAAATAATCAGTTTTTCTAAGATGCCAAGCTTACACCATGTGCAATATTGTTCTAAGGCCAGAGCAAAATTAAAATCTAGTCAGATCATCCTGTTATAATAGATGAAAAGGTCTGCTCATTGTGCGAGCATGCATGAATGAATAACAGGTTTGAAAAAAATTACAATTATAAAATGCTTTTCACATCCTCGACCCATCGATCTTTTTCACCCCAACGAACTGCTTTTAATGCACATTTTTTATTGTACTGCAGAAAATTTAGCAGCTCCCAAAATCAGCAATGGCATTATAATGAAATAACCTGTTCAGTGATGTTGATTAAAGGATAAGTATCATTTACTCAATATTAATACGGGCCAAACTGTCCCAAGCCATCAGACAGGCAAAGCGTGCACACGCCCAGCGAATCCACAGCCACTTCCAGGACAGTGGCGACACGCTACACATGTGGAAGGGCATCCAGGACATCACCAACTACAAGACAACATCACCTGCCTGTGCTGGTGATTCCTCCCTCCCAGATGCGCTGAACAACTTCTACGCTCGTTTTGGGGTGGAAAATGATGTGGTGGTGAGGAAGACCATCCCCCTCCCAAAGACCAGGTGCTATGTCTCACAGTGGCCAATGTGAGGAGAGCCCTGTGCAGGGTCATCCCGCAGAAGGCTGCTGGACCAGACAATATTCCTGGTAGAGTGCTCAGAAGATGCGCAGTCCAGCTAGCAGATGTTCCCACTAACATCTTCAACATCTCCCTGTGCAGCACCGTCATTCCAATATGCTTCAAGGCCGCCACCATCGACCCGTGCCGAAGAAGTCCTCAGTGTCCTGCCTAAATGACTATCGTCCTGTTGCACTCACATCCATCATCATGAAGTGTTTCGAGAGGCTCGTCATGAGGCATATCAAGACCCTGCTGCTCCCCTCACTGGACTCCCTGCAGTTTGCATACCATCCCAACCGCTCAACAGACAACACCATTGTCACCACCCTCCACCTGGCTCTCACCCACCTGGACAAAAAAGACACGTAAGTTTGAATGCTATTCAGAGATTTCAGTTCAGCATTCAACACAATCATTCCTCAGAAACTGATTGGAAAGCTGAGCTTAATGGGCCTGAACACCTCCCTCTGCAACTGGATTCTAGACTTCCTGACTGGGAGATCTCAGTCAGTCCAGAGTGGGAGCAGCATCTCCAACACCATCACACTGAACACAGGGCTCCCCAGGGCTGCGTACTCAGTCCACTGCTGTTCACTCTGCTGACCCACGACTGTGCAGCAATACACAGCTTGAACCACATCATCAAGTTCGCCGATGACACGACTGCAAGAACTCATCAGCAAGAACAATGAGTCAGCTTACAGAGAGGAGGTGCAGCGGCTAACGGACTGGTGCAGAGCCAACAACCTGTCTCTGAATGCGAACAAAACAAAAGAGATGGTTGTTGACTTCAGGAGGGCACAGAGCGACCACTCCCCGCTGAACATTGACGGCTCCTCCGTAGAGATCGTTAAGAGCACCAAATTTCTTGGCATTCACCTGATGGAGAATCTCACCTGGTCCCTCAACACCAGCTCCATAGGAAAGAAAGCCCAGCAGCGTCTCTACTTTCTGCGAAGACTGAGGAAAGTCCATCTCCCACCCCCCCACCCCCATCCTCATCACATTCTACAGGGGTTGTATTGAGAGTATCCTGAGCAGCTGCATTACTACCTGGTTTGGAAATTGCACCGTCTCGGATCGCAAGACCCTGCAGCGGATAGTGAGGTCAGCTGAGAAGATCATCAGGGTCTCTCTTCCCACTATTAGAGACATTTACACTATACGCTGCATCCACAAAGCCAACAGCATTGTGAAGGACCCCACACACTCCTCATACAATCTCTTCTCCCTCCTGCCATCTGGCAAAAGGCACCGAAGCATTCGGGCTCTCACAACTGGACTGTGTGACAGTGTCTTCCCCCAAGCTATCAGACTCCTCAATACCCAGAGTCTAATACACACACACACACTCTGCTCCCTTTGCAATTTTTGCTAATTTCTTTCTCAATTCCTGCTAAAGTATTGTTTACATTTACATTTGCACTTACATCATTCATTATTATATTGTAATTTGCCCTTTACTGTGCCTATTGTCTTGTTTATTAATTATTGTACTGTTTTGTGGACTTTATGTAGTCCCATGTAGGTCTGAAGTCTAACATAGTTTTGTGCAGTTTCATACAGTCTAGTGCAGTTTTGTGTTATTTCATGCAGCACCATGGTCCTGGAGGAATGCTGTTTTGTTTTTACTGTGTACTGTACCAGCAGTTATGGTTGAAATGACAATAAAAAGCAACTTCCCTTGATTACTGAAGTTTGCTGTGTAAAAATTCCCAATGAAGTTTTGCATCCACCCAGAAATGGAATCAGCATTTATTTGGCATTACTTTCTTCTTCTGGTACTACTTTGGAATAGCAAAAGAATCCTACACTAAAACCTACCCTCAGTATCAATTCTCATCATTGGTTTGACTCTGAACTTGATTTCACACTACATGTGTGGAGAACCAACCAATATTGTGTTAGTTTAGTTTAACTAGTCCTCTCAAAAATTTTATATACTTTTGCCAGGTTACTCCTCAGTCTTCAGAGAAAATTCTCCAAATTAGTTAACATCCTGGAGAACTTCTGCACATACTCTTCATTTCCTCTTTTTAACATGGTGACCAGAACTACAGACTATACTCAAAGTGTGATCTGGCAAAAGAATACAACCATAATATCATTTCCTGACATTTGTAGTCCGCTCCATAATTGATAAAAATGAATATGATGTAAGCCTTCTTTACCACTCTAACAACTTTGGTTGCACTTTCAAGGAGCTAAGGACTTGCAGTCCAAGATCTCTTAGTACATCAACGCAGCTAAGCCTTTTACTGTGTACCTTCCTCTTGGATTTGACCTACTAAAGTGTAACGCCTCACACTTGTTTGATTAAACTCCTTCTGTCATTTCTCTGCCCACATTTCCAATTTATCTATATTCTGTTGTATCCTTTCTCGTTATTCACATTTCCATCAAGTTCAAGTTTATTGTCATTCAACTGCATACAGCTAAATGGAACCATGTTCCCCAGGAACCAAGGTGTCCAACACAGTACCAATATTGCATGCAGCAAATAAAATAATAATACCAATTTTCATGTTTTCTCCAAATTTACTTTCAGCTCACCTATATATTCGTCAAAATCATATCATAAACAGCAGAGATCACAGCCCTGATTCTTGTCAAATACCACTGATCATGCACCTTCAAACAAAATAGCACCACTCCACAACCACCCTCTACCTTCTCTGGCATAACTAGTTTGGAATCCAATCTACCAAGTCACTATGTATTCAATGAACCTTTATCCGGTAAATTGGTTTACCAAGAGATTTACCAATTGATTTACCAGTAAATCCTTTACTGAAATCTATTAGACAACATTCACTATCCTATCTTCATTACTCATCTTTGTTACTTCCTCAGAGAGTTCAATAGTTTGTAAGACATGGCCTCTTCTGCCGACTATCCCTAATGAATCTATGCCTTTCCAAATGCATGTTCAGTCACTGATGTTTGGCAGTGTAGAGCTCTAAGCTTGAGTTTATCTAAGTAAAGTTGCAAATGGACATTATATGAATAAAGATACCATTATTTGCTCACCTAATGCTGAGAAAAGATCACACCATTCATGGCTTTGCACACCCAAGTACACATTCCAGCTTATTGCCTGGAGTAATTTCTCCCAGAAACAATCACTGGTATAATCTGCTTCAGGCAAAATTGATCACTGAGCATATAATGCCATGTGATAAAATTACTCAGCTAATTTGTCACTTGGACCATCCTTCCCACCACTGCAATGTGGTTAAAGTTGCTTCTAAATGTGCAAACATTTTATAGATTACATTCGGATTGAGTAGAGAATGCATTAATTTTAAATGCAATGACTGATACGGTACAAGGGAACATTTAATAATTGTTAGCAATTAGAATGTCTAGTTAATACTTTGTTCAATGGAGAAATATTGAACATAACCTTAGGCAACCTTCCATTACTTACGGAGTCATGGAGGGGCAGGGAAAGCATCCACAGGCCAGAAAGCAAAGAAGTAACCATCATCAAAGAAGCTACTTCCAGAAAATCTTCAAAGGCACCACGTCATATCTGGACTTCCCTGCTGAGCAACAGATTCATAAACTCAGAATTCCCATTGCTGTCATCACTCATGTATCTGATATGTTATGAAAAGTCTTCATACCTGGACAGCTCACCCATAGAGATCAAGGACACATCAACTCTAACTTCCTTCACCAGAACTGCTGTAGCAGATCTTTATATTAACTCCCAACTTACCGCCCACGTTATAGCGAAGTATTAAAACCTGCTTTCAGTAGAGCTTGACTCCAAAGGAAATCATGCAGATCCTGTTTTAATGTATGATTCTGAGAGTAAATTCAACCTAACATTATTTCGAATACCTTTTTGACTAATGAAACCCCTTTTTCACTGGGCATCTTTACAGCTGTGGCTCATTAGCCCCTTGCTAATGGCCACTGGACTCAGCAGTGAGAAAACCACCCTTCCTCAAACTCAGTAAGTCTAGGTTCTGTATGACTTGGGTTGCACCAGAGCAGGGAAGTTGGGATGTCTCAATCACCCAAACACTGATCTGTGCGAATACTATGTAAATATTGCCTCCTTGCAATTGCCCGTTGGCAAGAAATAGCAGATCGTTAAGAAATCTCAGCTTTATTGAACAGTTAGTAGGAAAAAGAAATGAAAAAATAAATAAAAAGGGCCCATTACAGTTAACTTAATCCAAATGTGCACGTAAGTTAGACTCATCTTGACGTTGCCTTTAACTCATGCACTGGACTCAGTCTGCATGAAAGCAGACACTGCCTTCTGAAAGTTCTCGATATCCATCTGAAGCACGTCGACTCCTCATGGGAGTTTTGGTCCTTCCTCCTTGCAGCCATTCATCTGCACAGAGCACCTTGTGCAACAGGGATGGCATCCTCAGCCATCTTCCCTCCCGTCTGTTCTCAGCTCCCACCAAAAAGACCTCAACGCACATCAGTGTCTGAAACAAAAACCTCTCTGCCCAGCATTCTCTAGAACCTTCTCCCAACTCCACCATCCTGATCGGCTGACACAACATTCCTAAGTTGAGCAACAAAGCCCCTTATCTTTAGCTCAAACCCAAACAGGCTAAAAGCAGAAGAGACTGCTCTTACAGAAGTGCTCATAAGAAATATCTACAGTATAGCAGTAAAAATCTTATCCTGGGCATTCACTAATTTTCCTCACAAGCAAGAGAAGGGGTGTAGGGTCCTGCTGAAGGGTCACAGCCCAAAATGTCAACTGTACACTTTTTCATAGATGTTGCCTGGACTGCTGAGTTCCTCCAGCATTTTGTGTGTGTTACTCTAATTCTCTGCCTCTTTTTAGAGATGTAATGTTGTGATACTCAGCAGAGTGGTGTATAGTGCATGAAAAATAGATGAAACCTTGAGCAGTTGCAGTGGAGACAGAGGGAAGTGGGTGGATGGGGTTGCATCCTTACAGAAAACAAGATGGAAGAAGGTGTGGTCGAGGTAGCTGTGGATGTCAGGGCTTTTTTGTCGATAGTTTTTCTCCTGGAGACAGAAGGACCCAGAAAAGGAAGACACGCGTCAGAAATGGTCGAAGTGAATTGAAGGATGGGGTGGAAAGGGGATAAAAATAAGGAGTTCCACGTAAGTGTGGGGAAAAGCACCAATGTAGCAGAGAAAGAGTTAAGGAGACTTTATTCCTTCAAACATGGGAGATTGAGGGGTGACTTGATAGAGATATACAAAATATAAGGCAACCCAGACAATTGCCCATGGTTAGCATCAATGATTTATGAAGAATGAATAAGAGGTCATTGAGGAGTACAACAAGAACTGTCAGGTGGATATGAGAGTAGTGGAGAGCAACCATTTAAGTCTTTGTTCCTGAAAGAAGTAGAGGGCCCTAAGACAATCCTGATGAGGAATGGAGGTGTTTACTGAATGGACATCTATGGCAATGAGGTGGAGGTTGTGTCTGGAAGTTGTCAGAATGCAAAGTGTCTCAGATGTAGGTGGAAAAGGACTGGACAGATAAGATAAGAGGACAGGACAGATAAGAGATAATGCCCCAATCCTCTTCTATCAGTTTGGATGTTCATTGGGTTTACAGTCCAGAGAGAGGTATAGGAGTTATTTGATTGCTGGCTGGCCTCTAAATGGTTAGGTCAATCTGCTTGACCTCAAACAGCAATACCCTTGTTGTGTGTGTTGATGACATGGTCAAGATTGGTGTGTTGAGTGGAATGAGTTCCCTCTACACTCTCAGTCCTGATGCAGGGCCCACACCCAAGATATCAACCATCCCTTTGCCCCCACAGATCGTTTTAGTTCCTCTACTATTTTATTTTTACTCTAGATTCCAGCAACTGCAGTATTTTGCATCTTCTAAACGTAAAAAGTTTGTTGAAGCTAAACTTACAAATAAGTTTTTTAAAATTCTTACCCTTCTTGAAACTGGCAATTATTTTTGTTCAGTTGTAGACTCTGCATGCTGCTAGCAAGGCTGATATTTATTATTCATCCCTAATTGTCCCTCAAAGGTGATGTAATACTGTGGAGTCATAGGGTCATAAAGATCTGCAGCACCAATCCAGGCCTCTTTGTAGTCCTTACCGAACTGTTATCTGCCAAGTCCCATTGACTTGCAACAGGGCCATAACCCTCCATATCCCTCCTATGCTTGTACATCCCTTAATTGTTAAAATTGAGCCCACATCCACCACTCCCTCTGGCAGTTTGTCCACACTCACACCACCTTCTGAGTGAAGAAGTTCCTCCTCACCCTACTCTAAACCTGTGACCTCTAGTTCTAGTTTCAACAAGTAGAAAAATCCTGCTTGCATTAACCTTAACTCTAAACTACATAATTTTGTATGCCCCTATCAGATCTCCCCTCACTCTGGCAAATATGCTCGAACAGAGCTTTTGCATAGGCAGCTTTAGGGTGTAAAGGTAAAACAATATATTTTCACATCATAAAAATGAGATTCTGCTGTAAATCTTAAGCAACACACTTAAAATGCAAGCCAGGCAGCATCTATAGAAAGGAATGAACAGTCAAGGTTTCAGCTGGATAGGAAGGGGGCAGAAGCCAGATTCAAAGGTGGAAATGCTGCGTGACTTGAAAGGAATTCAGAGAGAACCCAGATGTTTTTGTGCTCCTGCAAACATTCCCATTTTTGGAAGAACCACCTTTGTTCAAAGTGCTTATGTACCCCTTATTAAAAGCTTAGTTTCTTCAATCATTTTTAATATATTTTAACAGTAATGAATACAGCCAGACTTTGCAATTAGCTTCTTTGTACTAAACATAGAGTTTAAAGCACTTATCAGAATAGCACTTTGTTTCTTACTCTAAGGATGTTTCCATTTTATTTGAAGAATATTCGGATTGATTTTGAGTTTCCATAATGTTGCTCCTCTAGTGATAGCAAGTCATAAACTTTCTTATAACTTTTTTATCAAGCTATTTTTATTCTTATTTTTAAGCAATAAAATGAATAGAAATAGAAAAGGAAAATGTGCTCAGACAAACTTTGCAGAGAGTAATCTAGTTAATGTTTTAGGTCAATGACTTCTATCAATGATAAACCCTAAGTTTCATTGTATTTATAAAATGAATACCAGCTACTGTTTTCCATACTAACTTGCTTTCAGCAAATATTGCAGTGGTGTTAGTTTTATGAGTAATTTTGCAACTCTTGACTAAAGTAAAGACTGGCAATGAATATATGATGAGAAATATTTGTGCACTTCCATTAAATTTGGGAATATGCCAGTAACATCAAGAATCTATACTGAGCTGGCAGTTCTGATGAGAGAGAACTATGACTATTACTATTGCTGCCAGGAAGTTCTGCATCAATTTATGGGGGTACAAAGATTGCCAAGGTTCTCACCTTTCCTTGATATTGCACAAACGTGGATATCAGTTTGAGGAGGAACCTCAATTTAGATGTTATAACTTTCAAATCCAGTGATTTAGTATCATTTGTAAAAATATCTTCTTGAAAGGATCATCAGAGTGCCTCCAATGAAATCATGGCCCATAGAAAATCAACGCCTTTGATGGATTGAAAGAGGTGGTTGGGGATGAAAGAGAAAATGAAACAGTTTATTGCGAAGGTGTTAACTTTTTGTCATCTCCAGCTGATAACTGCTTGAAAGATTGCTCAAAACAGATGCACAAGTGAAACTCAATGTTAAATTCTGATGCAAATAAAATATTGGAATTGAATAATGAAAATTACTGTTGCTCTATTAAATTTTTGTTTTAATTCATAAAAGATTTTGTCAATCACTGTTAAAAATGGTTCCTTATGTACCTAACCATTAATGCTTGACAGTCCAAACATATTAATATTGTCAGAATGCTAAACATATTGATTTTTTTGTAGAGGTTTAAATGATGATTTGTATTTCACCTTACTTTTCTCCAAATATAATCAGCTCTTGATGCTGATAGTTTGTTGAAAGAGCTCACTATGGGGCAATTCAGATGCACATTAAGTGAAAAATATGCAGACTATTGTTGAGTTTACATAATGGAGGATACTGAATCCAAATATGATTTTAATATTAATATTTTAACTTCAGATTTTTGCGTACAAAGAAATAACCATCTAAATGTATAATTTGAACAGCTTAACAAAATATACACAAGTGCTACTCAATTATCTAGAGAAGTGATTCAAAATCTTGTGGAGGATGTTTAAATTACCTACAGCTACATTTAGATTCCTGATAAGCAATGCACTTCCTTGTAAAGTTTCTGAAAGATGAGGCACTGCAGTGACAGATAAGTTAACTTACATAATTATGAAGATCTGCGAAGCTTGTAGCTCGTTCTGATTGTGAGTAGATGCTGACAGATCAGTCATCTTCCTCAGTTAAGGATGCCAACATTTATTTCATGATTAAACTTCATTTCACATTTTAACTTTCTGCCATACAGTATTAATCTTTTTATACAAAGATTTAAAAAAGTGTCAGAGGGAATAACAAAGTACAATTTATTATCAGAGGACATTCATGTCACCTCATATACCCTGAGATTCTTTTTCTGCGGGCATCCGTGGCAAAACTATAGAACAGTAAATATCAACATCAGGAACTGTAAATTATAAACAAACTGTGCAAATGCAAACATAATGCAGAGGCTCATGGACATTATGAAGACCCTCTCCTGAAGTCTACAATCAGTTCCTTGGTTTTATTGACATTGAGTGGTTGTTGTCATTACACCACTAAACCAAATTTTCAATCTCCCTCCTTTAGGCAGCACCACTGTCTGGTATGGGGTGGTGGGGTTGAAGCTACTGCACAGGACTGAAAGAATCTACAGAAAGTCTTAAAATGAGCCAGTTTCAGCTTGAGTACTAGTTTCCACAGTACCCAAGACATCTTCGAAGAGCAACATCCATTAAGGACCTACGCCATCCAGGACATGCCCTCTTCTCATTGTTACCATCAGGTAGGAGGTACAGAAGCCTGAAGGCACACATGCAGTGATTCAGGAACAGCTTCTTCCCCTCTGCCATATGATTCCTACATGGACAATGAACCCATGAACACTACCTCACATTTAAAAATATATACTATTTCTGTTTATGCACTTCTTTATTCAAGTCAATATACATATATATACTTACTGTTATTTATTGACTTATTTTTTTCTTCTTTATATGCTCTCATCTACCGCATTGTACTGCTGCTGCTAGGTTAACAGATTTCACAACACATACTGGTGATAACAAAACCTGATTCTGATTCTGATCCAAGTCGCCATTCATACAGAGGCTGAAATGCTTCAACACCAGCCTCTCAAAACACTTCATCACTGCGGATGTAAGTGCCACTGGGTATAGTCATTGAGACAGGTTTCCACGCTCTTCTTGGCCAAAAGTATGATTTAAGCCTGCTTGAAGCAGATGGGTACCACACACTGTTGGAGTGAGAGGTTAAAGATATCAATGAATACACCACCCAGTTGGTCAGCACGGGCCTTCAGTACTCAGCCAGGACCAAATGTTTTCCTTGGATTTACTCTCTTGATGGCAGCCAGCATGTCATCCTCAGATACTGAGAACAAAGTATCATTGGGAAACAAGGGGGTGTGTGATGGTTCCTCTCTGTTCTGGTGGTCAAAGTGAGCATAGGTTGCATTAAGCTCATCGGGAAGCAAAGCTCTGCACTCCCCTATGTCACAAGATTTAACTTTGTAGGAGGTTATGGTATTCAAACCCTACAACAGCTGTCAAGCATCCCTTATTGATTCCAGTCTAGCCCAGAATGTTCATTGTGCCCGAGAGATAGATTTTTGGAGACCAGACCTGCACCTCTTGTAGCATTCTTGATCTTCAGATTTGAATGCCTCTGATCTGGCTCTCAGCAGGTTGCTCATCCAGGGCTTCTGATTAGGGAAAACCCCTGAACAATTTTGTGGGGACACACCCACCCACATATATTTTAATGAAGTTTATAACGGCCCTGGTGTAGTCATTCAGGTCCTCAGACGAGTTGTTGAACACGGCCCAGTCCACTGACTCAAGACAATCCTGTAACCATTGCTCAGCCTCCCAGGACCACCTCCTATAATTAACCCCCTGTTAACATTATGGTCTTATTCCTTCTAAATACTTTAGACTATTCTGGTACTGTTATTAGACCTGTAGAGTTTGAACAATTTTGAATCATTCTTTTAAGTGGCAGGTACAATCTCTGAAGTGCTTTAGATGACTTGAATTGTGCACTGGCTGACTGATGTTTCAATTTCCATGTAGTACCAACTGTTTTTACAATAACTTGTTCAGTAGCATTAGATTAAAACATAACATGGAGCTTTAGAAATTCTGTGCAAGAGTTATCCCAATCTCTTGCAATAATTTTGACAGGAAAACAATGGATTTACTAGAAAAAAATAGATATTTTTAATCGCTTACAACATTTGCATGAGGATTCCCAGAATCTCCTATCAGAGAAACTACATGAAGACTCCAGGTTATTTTACCGATGAATATGATGCAGGCTGCTCCCTTAAAGATGAATTGCCAACATATAAAGTTACAATTATCTAAAGTTACTCTCACTGGTCACTTTATTAGGTACCTACTGTATCTTATAAAGTGGCCACTAAGTGTATGCTCTGCTGCACACCACTGTTGTAACGCGTATTTATCCGAGTGACTGTCATCTTCCTGTCGGCTTGATCCAGACTGGCCATTCTCCTCTGACCTTTCTTATTAACGGGGTGTTTTTGCCTACAGATCTGTTACTCTCTGAGTGTTTTTTTGTTTTTTTGCACCATTTGCAGTAAACTCTAGAGACTGTTGTGTGTGAAAATCCCAGGAGACTGGCCACTTCTGAGCTATCAAGCAACCCGACTGGGCGCCAGTATATCATGGCCAGTCACTTAGATCACACTTCTTCCTCGTTCTGATTGGTCTGAGCAACAACTGCTCAGTTATGCAGTTGCTTAAAACATGATTGGCTGATTAGATATTTACCTTAACCAGCAGGTGAACAGATGTATCCAATAAAGTGGCCACTGAGTGTATGAAGCCAAATCCTCACCAAAGGTTTCTAAATTCACCCTTGACAACAACTGAACACTCTTACTATGTCTGCCTGTTTTTATGCACTGGGTTGCTGCTACGTGATTGGCTGTTAGATATTTGAATTTATGAGCAGGTGTACAGGTGTATCTAATAAAGTGGCAACTGACTGCTTTGCTCAGCATTTAGCGGATGATCTGACTGGGATCCTTTTTTAATTTTGTTGAGAGAATTTTAAGATGCTGTTGAAAGGATTAACAAGATGAAATAGTGTTTACATTGATATAGACAGATCACAGTTAATAATGAGGAAATCAAATCATTTTAGTTTGTGCATCTGAACTATTCTGGCAGCATTAAAATGGTTCCACAGATTTTATTTCTATTCCATGAGTATTTCTCATTCTTCATCTGAGGCAAAACATTTTGAGTTGTATTTATTTAGTCCTTTTCCCATCTAGATTAATTTTAACTATCAATTAAGTTTCTCTGTATCTCTGCACAATCACCATTGTCTTGAGGATGTCAAAGTTGTTATGGTCTCTTCTATTCTAGACTGAAAACCAGAAATTCCTCCAGACTCCCCCTTAACAAATCTGAATGCTTTTTTTCAAACTGTTCAAAAGGTGTGGACATTGCTAATGAAGTCATATGGTGATATTTGGAGCTCAGACGAGGCATAGAGGAGTAAGATAGATCGGCTGGTTGAGTGGTCTTGCAACAACAACCTTGCATTCAAAGTCAGCAAGACCAACAAACTGCTTGTGGGCTTCAGGAAAGGGGAGTCAGGAGAACACACGCCAGTCCTCAATGAAGTCTGCGGTGAGAAGGTTGAGTGTTCTCAAATTCCTGGGTGTCAACATGTTAGAGGAACTACTCTGGGCATAACACATTAATGCAGTCACGAAGAAAGCATGCCAGTAGCTATACTACTTTAGGAGGTAGAGGAAATATGTTATGTCACCAAAGACTCCATCATATGTTTCTAGAAGTACTGTACAGTGGAGACCATTCTGACTGGTTGCATCACAGCCTGGTATGGGGGCTTCAATGCACAGGATTGAAGAAGGTTACAGTGGTTAGTGGACACAGCTAGCTCTATCACAGGCAAAGTCCTCCCCACTGTAGAGAATATTTTCAAAAGGCAGTGCCTTCAGAACGTAGCATCCATCATTAAAGGCCCTCTCCATAAGGACATGTTCTCATTACTACCATCAGGAAGGAGGCACAAGAGCCTGAGGATGTACAGTCAGTGCTTTAGGAACAGCTTCTTCTCCACTTCTATCAAAGTTATGATGGTCCATGAACCTTGCTCTTCCTCTTTTGCAGTATTTATTCATTTTTATAATGTATAATTATTTTTGTCTTCTACTATACTACTGCCACAAAAATGTTCACAGCATCTGTGAGAATAAAACCTGATTCTGATCATTCTTCAATTGCCTATGACCTGAGTTCCTTTCTCAGACATTCTAATATCCTTAAAGGACAGTGTAGGCAATGGCAAAAGGTCCTCTGTCCTGACAGATTTCAATGAACCATGTTGATTTCTACCATTACAGATGCCAGCTTTTTAATTTTTGATTCGTTTAATTATGTAAATTGAAGTTCTTCAAATGCTGTGTATGGCTGGATCTCATTACTCTCAATCGCTGAACTTGGCCTCTGTACATTAGTCCAGGAATGTAACCATTATGTTATTAAACTCCATGACAGGTTCTCAGCCTTTAGCTCATCTCCACATCGCTCCAGTGCTTGAAGGTTTTGTTTAATGAATAAAATAGGAATGTGTAAAGTTAGGTCATTGCTGCCTTGGATGTATTCCTCAATTTTAACTATTCAGTTTTTGGATTTGTTGACTAATCAAATAGAATTGTACAGAGGACATTTCCAGAAATCAGGAAAAAGCCCACTAACAACAAAAAAAAACATTGTGCATAACACCTAGCATGGATATTTGTGGCAAATATTAACATCCATTTTATTTCTTGTATGATTTCCCAAACATGGTTTAGCAGTAATTTCAATCATTGTAGCATATTCATTGGTCAGTGGGGAGTGAGGTGTGGAGTGAAGGGTTTTTTCCCTACAAGTTATCTAAAAGTTATTTTTAAAAGAATCTTGAGCTTACCATTAGCACAATCCAGCTCCACATCCCTGGAATGTTTTCATCAACTTCATTGCTACATAAGTTCATCTGGAAGAAGAAAGTTAGTATCTCACTATCAATATACAGAAAGAAGTATACACTCTATGGTCTCTTTATTAGGTACACGAGGACTTCTTCTGTAGTTCATCCACTTCAAAGTTCTGTGTTCAGAGATGCTTTTCAGCATGCCACTTTTGTAATAGTTAGGTATTTGAGATAGTGTCAAGTTCCTGTCAGCTTGAACCAGTCTGGTCATTCTCCTCTGACCTCTCTCATTAGCATTTTTGCCCACAGAACTGCCGCTCACTAGATGTTTTTAGTTTTCATACCTTTCACTCTAAACTCTAGAGACTGTTGTACATGAAAATCACCGGAGATCAGCAGAATCTGAAATAATCAACAACCTTTTTTGGCACCAACAATCATAGTCACTTAACTCACATTTCTTCCCCATTCTGATGTTCAGTCTGAACAACAACTGTTGACCATGTCTTTTTTTAAATATATTTTTAATTAAATTTTTAAGAGAATTACATACAATGAATAGAATAATAAGGTAATGAAAATTGATAGTAGCCCTCCTCCCTCCCCTTAACCCTTCCCATTTATATATAAAATCTTCTGGTATGTTTTCTCCTATCTTATCTAACTCTATTCTAATCCATGCCGGTTTTTCTTCATCAAAAAAAGATGCAATAAATCTAAGTTGATTTGCTTTATAATAATTCTTAAAATTTGGGAATTGTAACCCTCCGAGGTCAAATTTACATGTCAATTTTTCCAATGATATTCTTGACATCTTACCTTTCCAAGGAAACTTCTTCACACATTTATTCAACTCTTGAAAAAACTTCTGGGGCAATTGTATTGGTAATGTTTGGAATAAATATTGTAATCTGGGAAATATATTCATTTTTACAGCATTAACTCTACCTACTAATGTTATTGGTAACATCATCCATTTATCAAGATCTTCTTGTATTTTTTTCAATAATGGCAAATAATTTAATTTATATAAATTCTTTATATCATTATTGACTCTTATACCTAAATATTTTATACCATTTGTCGGCCATCTAAATTGAGTTACTAATCGACATTGACTATAATCTCCTTTGGTAAGGGGTAAGATTTCACTTTTATCCCAGTTTACTTTATACCCTGATATTTTCCCATATTCTTCCAATCTGAAAGATAATTTATGCAATGAATGTAATGAGTTTGTTAAGTAAATCAGAACATCATCAGCAAATAAATTAATCTTATATTCCTCCTGGTTAACTCTGAAGCCCACAATGTCTGGATCCGTTCTAATTAATTCAGCTAATGGTTCTATTGTGGTGACCCACTTCCCAGCGCACTCGAACCGGCTCACAAAGTGGCGCGCCGGCATTGAGGCTGGTCCCAAAAAGGGCGTCAAGTCTGCTTCACCAGCAAAGGGAAAAGCCCACGTGGGACGGGACTGTGAATACGCGCCCCCTACAGCATTCCCGCCCGGGGAGGGCGGGATCAGGAAGGCTTTAAAGCTAGGCCACGAAATTTGAATAAATCTCTTTTGCAACTGCAGCTCATTGACTATGTGTCGTTATTTCAATGCTGCGTGTTGCACACTGCTACAATTCATGACCCCGACGGCCCAAACGATATTTGGGCCGAAGATGAATGACACCACCTCTATTCATGCAGTTTCATTAAAACTGCCAAGCTTCTGGACGCTGAGACCTCACCTACGGTTCCAGCAAGCAGAAGCCCAATTCCACATTCGGCAGATAACCTCGGAGGACACACGTTACTACTATGTGGTGAGCTCCCTTGACCAGGACACAGCGGCCCAGGTTGAGGAGTTCATACAGTCTCCCCCAGCGGACAGCAAATACACAGAATTCAAAGCCCTGCTCACAAGGACTTTCAGACTCTCACGGTGCCTGCGAGCTGCCCGTTTACTGCACCTCAACGGTTTGGGAGACAGACTGCCATCGGCTTTGATGAACGAGATGCTGTCCCTGGCCAGAGGACACAAGCCCTGCCTCATGTTTGAGCAGGCGTTCCTGAAGCAGCTGCCCGAGGACATACGCCTGCTGCTGTCCGACACGGATTTCAGCGACCCCCGGAAGGTGGCGGCCCGGGCGGACTTGCTGTGCAAAGCCAAGAAGGAGAGTGGGGCGTCAGTCATACAGATCGCCAGGCCATGCTCCCAGCGGCAAACCAGACCAGGCCCGGCCGCAGAGCCCGCTAACCCCAGAGGCAGGGGTGAGGAGACCAACGAACAATGGTGCTTCTACCACCAAGGGTGGGGTGCAGAAGCCCGCCGCTGAAGCCTGCAGCGCTGAATTACAGCGGGCCAGCGCTGTAGCCGGGAAACGCCAGGGCCAGCCGCCACTGATGGCTATGGCGGCTGGACATCAGGATAGCCTCCTGTATGTGTGGAACAAGTGGTTGGGACGCCGCTTTTTGGTCGACACTGGAGCCGAGATCAGCGTCTTACCTCCGACGAGTTATGACACCCGCAACAGAGAACCGGGTCCACTCTGAGTGCCCCGAACGGCAGCACAGTAAAGACCTAAGGCACCCGTACAGTGCGGCTACAGTTCAGCTCCAGCTAGTTCACGTGGGACTTCACAATGGCTGCCATAGCCCAACTGCTCCTGGGTGCGGATTTTTTGTGAGCTTACAGCCTACTGGTCAACCTGCAAGGGAAGAGACTGGTCCACACCAAGACCGTTCAGATGTTCTCCCTGGGTGCAGCCCAGTTGCCAGCCCCTCACCTCGACTCCATCACGCTGTCCAACAACGACTTCACCAGGGTCCTGGCGGATTTCCCATCGGTTCCGGCACCGCAGTTCACAGCGGCCATGCCCAGGCACGGCGTACAGCACCACATCCCGACCCAGGGACCGCCCGTCCATGCCCGTGCTTGAATGCTTCCCCCGGACAAGCTCCGACTGGCGAAGGAGGAGTTCAAGAGGATGGAGGAATTGGGGATCATACGGTGGTCCGACAGCCCATGGGCCTCCCCACTGCACATGGTGCCCAAAGCAACAGGGGGCTGGAGACCATGCGGCGACTACCACAGGCTGAATGAGGCTACCACACCGGACCGCTACCCTGTGCCACACATTCAGGACTTTGCAGCAAACCTGCACGGCGCACGGATCTTCTCCAAGGTAGACCTCGTCCGGGGATACCATCAAATCCCGATGCATCTGGACGACATCCACAAAACGACACTCATCACCCCTTTCGGCCTTTTCGAGTTCCTCCACATGCCGTTCGGCCTGAAGTACGCTGCACAGATGTTCCAGCGGTTAACGGACGTGGTGGGACGCGACCTGGACTTCGCTTTCATCTATTTGGACAACATCCTCATAGCCAGCAGCAGTCGTCAGGAGCATCTGTCCCAACTCCGTCAACTCTACACCCGACTGAGTGAATACGGCCTGACAATCAACCCGGCCAAATGCCAGTTCGAGCTTGACACCATCGACTTCCTGGGCCACAGGATTACTAAAGACGAGGCAACCCCTCTGCCCGCTAAGGTAGACGGTCTGCCATTTCCCCAGACCCTACACAATCAAAGGCCTTCAGGAATTCGTGGGTATGGTAAACTTCTACCAGCGCTTCCTCCCTTCAGCTGCCCGAATCATGTACCCCCTGTTCGCCCTGATGTCGGGTCCGGGCAAGGACATTACCTGGGACGCGGAGTCCGCCACCGCTTTCATTAAAACCAAAGAAGCCTTAGCAAACACCGTGATGCTAGTGCACCCCAGAATGGACGTCCCTACCGCCCTCACAGTGGACGCATCTAACACGGCAGTCGGTGGGGTGCTGGAGCAACTCATCGAGGGTTGCTGGCAACCCCTGGCATTTTTCAGCAAACACCTACGGCCACCCGAGCTCAAGTACAGTGCTTTCGACCGGGAACTGTTGGCGCTGTACCTGGCAATCCGGCATTTCAGGTACTTCTTAGAAGGTAGGCCCTTCACCGCATTCATGGACCACAAACCTCTTAACTTTGCATTCACGAAGGCATCCGACCCCTGGTCATCCCGCCAGCAGCAACATCTGTCCTACATCTCCGAATACGTGACGGATGTCCGGCATGTCTCGGGAAAGGACAATGTCGTGGCGGATGCCCCCTCCCCCTGTAACATCCAAGCCCTGTCCCAGGGGGTAGACTATTAAGCGCTGGCGGAGGCGCAGCAGGCAGATGAGGAGATCCCTAGTTATAGAACCGCAGTCTCCGGTTTGCAGCCCCAGGACCTCCCCGTAGGCCCAGGTGAGAGGACCCTGCTCTGTGATGTCACTACCGGCCAACCCCGTCCCGTCGTCCCGGCAGCCTGGCGGCTGCGTGTTTTCAATTCCATTCACAACTTAGCGCACCCCTCCATCAGGACAACCGTCCGGATGGTCTCCAACAGGTTCGTTTGGCACGGACTCAGCAAGCAGGTCAGTGAATGGGCCAAAACGTGCATGCACTGCCAGACGGCCAAGGTGCAGCGGCACACCAAAGCTCTGCCGCAGCAGTTCCACCCCACCCACCGGCGTTTTGACCACATTCATATGGATATCATGGGCCAGTGTCACAAGGAGCACGGCACCTCCTGGCTATTGTGGACTGAAGATGGCCAGAGGCGGTCCCGCTCACCGACACCACCTCCGAATCTTGCGCTCGGGCACTGATTGCAACCTGGGTATCTCGCTTTGGTGTACCGGCCCAGATTACCTCTGACAGAGGCGCCCAGTTCACCTCCAGCCTGTGATCAGCTATGGCCAGCCTTTTGGGGACAGAGCTGCACCACACAACTGCCTACCACCCACAGTCGAACAGACTAGTGGAGCGTTTCCACCATCACCTGAAGTCGGCTCTCATGGCTCACCTCAAAGGGCCTAACTGGGTGGACGAGCTTCCCTGGGTCCTGCTCGGAATCTGCACGGCGCCCAAAGAGGATCTGCACGCCTCGTCGGCCGACTTGGTGTACGGCGCATCCCTGGTCATCCCAGGGGAGTTCATACCAGCCCCAAGGGGGCAAGAGGAAGATCCCGCAGCAGTCCTGGGCAGACTACGCGAGAGGCTCTGTAACCTGTCCCCCATACCGACTTCACAGCAGGGGCAGAACCCGACCTGCGTACCCAAAAACCTGCTAAACTGTAAGTTCATTTTTGTGCAATGGGGCGGACATCAGGCACCGCTACAGCGGCCCTACGAAGGGCCGTTTACGGTGATCAGAAACAATGGGTCCACATTCGTGCTGGACATTGGGGGGAGAGAGGAGGTTTTCACGGTGGACCGACTCAAACCGGCCCATGTGGACGTGGCACAGCCGATCAAGATTCCGGCACCGCGACGCAGAGGCAGACCTCCCAAACAGAGTTCGGCCCAGACTGGGGTTGTATCACCGGTTCTGGGGGGGGGGGGGGGGGTTATGTGGCGACCCACTTCCCAGCGCACTCGAACTGGCTCACAAAGTGGCATGTGCCGGCATAGAGGCTGGTCCCAAAAAGGGCGCCAAGTCTGCTTCACCAGCAAGGGGAAAAGCCCGCGCGCGGGACGGGACTGTGAATACGCGACCCCTACAGCATTTCCACCCAGGGAGGGCGGGATCAGGAAGGCTTTAAAGCGAGGCCACAATGTTTGAATAAATCTCTTTTGCAACTGCAACTCATCGACTACGTGTTGTTATTTCAGCACTGCGTGTAGCAGACCGCTACACTATCGCCAATACAAATAGGGCAGGTGATAATGGACTGCCTTGTCTGGTTGACCTTGTTAACTGGAATGATGTTGAAATTTGACCATTTGTCACTACTTTAGCTTTGGGACTAGTATTTAAGGTTTTAATCCATTTTAAAAGATTTTCTTCATCCATAATTTTCCAATACCTTAAATAAAAAGTCCCATTCCAATCTATCAAATGCTTTTTCTGCATCCAAAGCAACTGCCACACTCATTTTGTGCCAGATGAATTACGCTAAGTAACCGAGTTACATTATCTGCCGATTGTCTATTTTTAATAAAGCCTGTTTGATCCATATGTATTAATTTTGGTAAATATTTAGATAATCTATTAGATAACATTTTTGCTATTATTTTATAATCTGTATTCAACAAAGAAATAGGCCTGTATGATGTTGGTTTTAAAGGATCTCTATCTTTTTTTGGCAATACTATTAGGATTGTTGTTGAAAAAGATTGTGGAAGTTTATGTGTTCTTTCCGCTTGATATATTAACTCCATACAGGGAGGGATTAATAAATCTTCAAATTTTTTTATAAAATTCAAGCGGAAAACCATCTTCTTCTGGAGATTTGTTACTCTGGAGTGATCCTAAAGCTTCTTCAACTTCTTTTAATGTAAAGGGTATATCTAATCCCTTCTGTTCTTCCAAATTCAATTTTGGAAGAATTATTTGTGATAAAAAAAATTTCTATCTCAGCAACCTCATTTTGTGATTCTGATTGATCAGAGTAAAATTTTTTTAAAGTTTCATTAATTTCTAAAGGTTTATAAGTAAATTTTTATTTGCACCTGTTCTAATTGCATTTATTGTTTTGGAAGCTTGCTCTGTTTTCAACTGCCAAGCAAGAATCTTGTGTGATCTTTCACCTAAATCGTAATATCTCTGTTTAGTTCTCATAATTACTTTTTCTGTTCAATATGTCTGGAGTGTATTATATTGTAGCTTCTTATTAACAATTTGTCTTCGTTTTTCTTCTGTCATATATCTTTGGGATTCTTTTTCTAATTTTGTAATCTCTTTTTCTAATTGATCTATTTCTACCATATATTCCTTCTTAATTTTAGAAGTATAACTTATTATCTGACCCCTCAAATATGCTTCCATCGCTTCCCATAATATAAATTTATCATCAACTGAATATGAGTTTGTATCCAAAAAAAGATCTGTTTTTTCATAAAATCACAAAAATCTTGATGTTTTAATAAAATTGAATTAAATCTCCATCTGGAAATCAATCTGTAAATCATTATCATTGTCATTATCAAGGGAGAATGATCTGACAGTATTCTCGCTTTATATTCTACACTTTTCACTCTATCCTGAATATTCATTGATAATAGGAAAAAATCAATCCTTGAATAAGTTTTATGTCTATTTGAATAAAATGAATAATCTCTTTCTCTTGGATTAATTCTTCTCCATCTATCAATCAAATTTAAGTCTTTCATCAATGATAAAGTGAGCTTTATTACTTTTGATTTTGTACTAGCCTTAGTTGACCTATCTAGAACTGGGTCTAAACAAAAGTTAAAATCTCCACCTATTAATATTTTATCGTGTGCGTCGGCCAAATTCAAAAAAACTTCTTGTATGAATTTTGCATAATTTTCATTTGGTGCATAAATCTTCACGAGTCCATAATTCCAAAAAGATTTGACAATGTAAAATGTTGACCATGTCTGTATGCTCTTATGAATTGAGTTGCTGCCAGATGATTGTCTAATTAGATACTTGCCTTAACAAGCAGGTGTACAGGCATATCTAATAAAGTGGCCACTGAGTGTATGATACGGCTGTATGAAACCAAATCCCCACCAAAGATCTCTACGTTCACCACAGACAATATTTTTCATGGATTGGGTAATTGTGCAAATAAGAGTTCTTTTCTGTCACAGTAAATAGACATGAAAATTTCTAAAGGTTAAAAATTAAAAAATTCTAAAATTATTATATATATAATAATATATATAATATATAATCTATACTTTAAAGTTCTGAAGAGGCTCCACTGTCACAATCTGAAACTGAAATAATGAAGTTCACCTTCATGCAGTCAAGGATGGTGTATCAGAGTTTGAAGAGAGATGATAAAGGTTAAAGCATGTTAAGGACTACATTTTAACTGTAATGTAATAGCATTTATGAACGGATGCTTTCTCCTTCCTTTCTCCATATTGTTATGCCACTGGATGACAGCTGTTCTGTTTCCAATTTCTACTGCTAAACAGAGTTGCCAGATCTTTGGAATAGCCCTGATATTTTTCGCAATTGAAAATGATTGGAAATCCTGGATATAGTTGTACCTAAACAAGAAGAGAAATGATAATTTCATTAAGAGATTAAGACTGTCTCTTGTCATTCTTCAGTACATGAGCATAAAGGAGAACAAAATGATTGTTAGTCTGGATCCAATGTAGCATATAAAAACCCAATAAGCATAAAGAACGTAATAAAATTAACACAAATATCCTGTAAGTATAAACATGAGATGCTGGATATTGAAAGCAACACACACAATCCATGCTACTGGATTTCATCAGGCCAGGCAGCATCTATGGAAAAAAGTAAACAGTCGATGTTTCAGGTTGAGACCTTTCATCACGACTGGGAGGGAAGGGGGCAGATTCCTCAATTAAAAGGTGAAGGGAGGGGACTGAGATTAGGTGAAAGGTGATAGGTGAAGCCAGGTGGGTGGGGAAGGTTGAAGGCTGGCAAAGAAAGAATCTGTAAATGTAAAGCCAATCCTGTTTTTTAAAAAAAAGTGTACAAGTAACTGTTATGTGCATAGACTGATCGAATGTACTTAAAGTGGCGCTAGGTGATGTGAATGTAATTGTGATGATGTGAATTTCCAATGCTTTTTCAATGCCATTGTCCTGGTAGTTGAGGGAGAGTTCCTGCAGTTATTGAACTTTTTAATCTCCAATTGATAGTAGCTACCCTAGTTGAAACCTTTATATGCATTGTATAGGGTCTGAGAATTCTTGAGCTAATTCTATCAATATTGTGGAGATAAAGAAAGATTTGCTTTACTTGTCACGTGAATATCGGCACTTTGAAACATACAATGAAATCCATCAAACTAGCATGCCATAACTCGCTAACCCTATCGATACATCTTTGGAATGTGGAAGGAAACCAGAGCACCAAGGAGAAAGCCTACATGGTCATGGGGAGACCGTACAGACTTCGTACAGCCAGTGGCAGGAATCAAACCTCAAGAACAGTATCAAGCTGGTCTTATCACCAACCATGATACTCCATTTCCTTGTAGGCAAAAGGCTATATTGTAATAAAATTAAATTGTTAAATAATTGAAAGAGACCAGATTTAATAATAAAAGTTTATATTCAGATATGATCAACCTAAATCTGAGCCTTGTTCACAGGAGAGCAACAGAAACTGATATTACAGTGTAATGTTGAGTTAATTAGTTTTAAATCTTTAATTAAAAAATAACCACAAGCAAAGCCTCCTTTGGTTTAAACATTTCATCAATTCAAAGACTGCTATGAGTGGATTTAAATCTCACCATTTTCCTATTTCTCAAACCATGGATCAGCTGTATAGTTAGATACTGCCCAGCAGATGTGTACATAAGAACTAATGCTGTGTAGATCCAAGGTAATTGACATTTTTACCCAGAATCTCCTTCAGGTTTTATAAACATGGTGGAATTCAAGAATGGTAGATTTTTTTTCTATATCTGTCTGCTATTTTGCTGCCTTCATTAATGTTAGGCTATGTGTGTTTATATGGAATTATACTTTGAAAGATATGAGAACTGCTGATGTTTTGTTAAGGCTGTTTCTCAGTATTACCAACTGTAGTCATGCATTTGTTGTTCATAACCTGATTGCAAAACTCATTTAAAATCTATTTTATGTAGCTGTTTACACACAGGATTAAAATTGAACATATTCTTTTCCTTTTTTATCACAGAGGGCTATAGGGAACTAAGGTTTGTGGATTCATGCAAAGAAGTTTAAATATTCTTTAGATGATCAGCAGTGAATGTACAAACAGATAAAACAGAAGATAAATAGATGGGTCTGCATTAAAAAGTATGGGTGAAAAACACCCTGTCTTCATGGGGAAAATGTTCCATGCTTTTACTGTATCTTGTGTATTTACACCTCTTTTGAAATCAAAGGCCAGCTAAGTAGGAGGCAAAATCCTTGCACTTAGAGTTTTCCTACCAACAAGCTGGCATTCAGCATGGTGTCAGCCCACAGAGGCTGCTAAGTTTCCATTCTTTATCTGATTTAGCATGGAGTCTGTCCAGGTTATTAAAAGGTATGTTTATACTTAAAAAGTGACTATTACAATTACTAAATATGAGGTATGTCTCTTTCACCAATATTAAACACCGAGAACAGAAAATCTGGCCTCTGAATTCAATTAATTTTAATTGATTCTTGAATCCCAATTAGTTATAATTTTAACAACAGCGAATATTTACAGAAGTTCCAAAGTATGTAATGCAAATTAGGTAAATGTTTCTCCTAAAAAACATCAAATTCACTTTACTGATCCAATCAGATTTGCTTAGGAGAATCAGTCTTATAATGGATATACCAGCAAGACCGAGACTCGTGTTAGGGGTTTCATGCATCAGTATACTGTACAAAACTGTCCCTTACACTCAACTTCTACAAAGCCAAGGTCCTCTGCTGTAACACGCTGCCCTTTAACAATAAAACTTCATGGATCTTTCATCATATCTTGGGAACTACCTCTCAACAAATATAGATACTGATGATGAAATTCACCACCACCACCTTCAGTGCATAAAAAGAAGGGTTCCTGGAGACAAAAACCTGAGGCATGATGTAGAACACCTGGATCACAGGGCAACATCGATCTCTGCCTTCCTGTATACTTCTGAGTCCTAGATTATTACTGCAAGTATCCCATGGCTGTGAAAAAAACACTACGAATACTGTTTCCACAAAATTTTCCAAATTCATTGCAAAGTTAAGAGAACTAATATCAACATTCTTTCCAGGCAAGCAAACCCATTTTGAAATCTGTGTTACTCCCAGTTGTCCTTGTTGGGCAAGCCACATTACCCACATGTCCAACATCAGATTTCTTTTGATAGCTCTGTGGTAGGAAGGGATACCAGATAGATAGAGAAAAAGATTAAAGGACATACTCAAAATTCCCTTGAAAATCCTGATTCTTGGAAATCTCTAGCCAATGACTACTCAAGTGGAAACAAAATATTTCAGATGGTATTGAGACCTGTGATTTCCAGCTTGGAGATTGATTGAGCAATCTGGTACTTTGCAGTCTTTGAGAAGATTTCGAGAAGCAGCAAATGCAAGTCTGGAGGCGAAGAAACTATGAGACAGGGCTCAAGCTGATGTTCAACTCCATTTCACTGATGAAAGTTTCCATTATTTGCTGATTAAAAAGATGAGGAAGATAGAAACATCAAGGGGAATCTGAAGGGGAAGGACCAATGGCCTTTTGATCACTGATGGGGTCACTCTGCTGCCAAAAAGGAAGCCTGTGTGGCCTATTACTGTTCCACCGTCTCTCTTCTGATGATGCCAGTGAATGTTACCGAGGTTATTGAGTATGAATTTTAGACTATGGACTATGGTCCACTTCTTCAGTTTTGTAGTTTTTATATTCTGTGTTTTTGCCATTCTTTCTCATTACTTTTGTGTAGGAGAGGGGGATTTGGGAGCCGGGTTGATAATCATGTTGGTGGGTTTGCTCTTTCTTTCTGAACTGACTTCCATGGTTTTTCTTTGTTTCATTGCTATCTGGAGAAGAGGAATCTGAGTTGTATATTGCATACATACTTTGATAATAAATTAAGCTTTACACCTTTGCTAACATTGAGGCCATGGGCTAGGAGAACACATTGAGCCACTGGGAAAACAACACCTTAAAATTTATTAGTCTGTCCATCCCATCAATAATCTCCTGCTCCATTTGTGGAAAAGAGACTGCATTTCATCAGCCACCTCAGAACCTATGAAATTGATGCAGAAACATGAGGGATTGCTTAAGAAAAAGAAATGTCAATGCTAGTTGATCCTGACAATACAAAAGTAGATTCTTTAACAAATTTTTCAAGCACTTATTAGTTAACACATTAATTACAGAGAAACAGGTGACAGAATTCCAGTTGATGGCAGCCTAGTTGTTGCCAAAATATTATTACCCTATCACCTTCTGTTGTTGGACTGTTGTTGGCCAGTCGAGGCCTAAATATATTGTAAATATCATTTTACCCAAAGATTTACGAAGCTTAGGTGCACAGTGCACAGTTGAACTCATTGGAGATGGACAACTATGCCTGAATGTTGAGCGAAGTTGATAATAGTTGCTGCTCATGAGACTGATAATGAACAAGATGAGACTTAAGCATTAAATCAAGCAATAGACATCAGACTCAATTGGATACCACTAAACTTGATAAACGACAATTTATATTCATGATCTATTCTTTCATCTTTCCTACATTGCAGGACCCTCATGCATTTCAAGACAAGTCAATAGGAATAATATATTATGGGTTATGTCAAATAGGTTTTAAATTTGATCTTGTCTTGTGCATAATTACTGCTTTATTAATGACTGACTATTGAGGGTCTGCTTCGAAATGCTTATACTCAAATTACAATGAAATATTGACACATCTATGTATATATATATGCTTGAATACCAGTAATACAAAATGTCAGGCAGCCCAAACACTAACCTAGCTGATGATTGAGCACTCAATCTCAGCAGTCAGGAGGCATTGGGTTTTTGCCACAGAGAAAGCTGTCTGTGCGATGTCAAAATTGATCTCAATGTTTTGAGTCTGTGTGGCACTGCACTCAGATTCACAAAGATCTGCAAACTGTCAGACAATAGAATGTATCTGTGCAAAGCCACATTTAAATCTTAAACACTCTCAGTAATCCAAATATCCTTGGTTTAAATCAAGGAAGTCCCCGTGACCCAGCTTTGAACAAGTAAGCTGCTGTACATGATGTTGTTAAAACAAGAGCCTATAGTATTAGAGGAAAGATACTAGGATGGAGAGAACATTGGTTGGCAGGAGGTAAAGAGTGGGAATAAAGCGGCCTTTGTTGGTTAATTGCCAATGACTAGTGATGTTCCACAATGGTCAATGTAGAACATATCACTTTTAATGTGATATGTTAATGACCTGGAAGGTAGAGTTAATGGCTTTTTAAACAAGTTATTAGATGATACAAAGATAGGTGGAGGGGTAAGTAATGTTGAAGAAGCAGAAGACTTGGACAGGTTTGGAGAATGGGCAAAGATGTAGCCTATGGAATACAATGCGAAGCAGTGCATGGTGATGCACCTTGGTGCAATGCTTTACAGCTCCAGCTGTAAGATCAGGGATCTGTTCCTGCTGCTGTTTGTAAGAAGGTTTTTGTTTTTTGTTCAACCCCGTGACTGGATAGGTTTCCTCCCACATTCATGAGCTTAGATTAGCAGGTTGTGGTCTTGCACCCTTGTGAGCAATGCCAACCTTATTTACCACAGATAGTTCAAATACAACACTTCACAATGATTGTTGTGGAAAATAGACAGTGGATCCATCCAGTCAACTACATGAAATCAGAATCAGATTTAATATCGATGTTGTGAAATGTGTTGACTTTAAAGACACAACTTGGGTACAGACTGTGTTTAGAGATGTTTCTTTCTGAAAATTGGCTAACAAACCCCAACTGCGCTCTTTCAATTGCAATGAAATTGCAGGATAAACTATTAAACAAAATGATGCTGGACAACCTGCAGTGATAGAACAGAAAATCAAAAATCAGCTCTGCGATTAAATAGGTCAGTTAATCTTCTAAAATAGGAACACCACACATATTTGCTGAATGGTGCCAATGGAAGTGTTGGTGCAACTTGGTACTAAGTTGGTAAATTATATGTTTTATCATTTTTATTTGCTAAATTAGGAAGTCCTAGAGAAAGTGTTGATAATGTTAATTGGATTAGTAACACGTCAGGAAGGGCTGCAGAAAGGTGCAGCAAATCATCAAGAATTCCAAGTTTACTGTTATTTATACATTTATAGAATGCATAGAACCATATAATGTAAATAGAAATGAGACGACGCTTCTGCGAGCCAGGGTGTAAAGCATAGTAGTACACATAACACAATAACTTAACAGATAAAATCGACAGATGAATCAAATATAAATAATAAACTGAAGTGCATAAATTAAATACTGTAAGGTATGGAACAGTGAGCCTTTGAAGATGATGCATTGGACTGCCTGATGATAGAAAGTCAGAGGGTGCTGGATAGATAATACTGTAACACCCTGTTTCACATCTTTACTGTTATGCTGTAGGTATTTCATTTAGCAGTTCTGTAAGGGCTGTCTGTTCTGCTTTCAGCCTGTTTGGGTTATTGTTGAAGATAAGGGATGCTGAGGAATGTGTGCCTTCCAATTAGGAAGGTTGATCTTGGGTTTTTTTCGTTCAGTGAGAGGTGAAGAGAGAAGACACTGGAGGGAATCGGTCATAAGGATCTGACCCTGTGGAGGACCGTGATTCGATGGAGCCAGGTGTGGAGACTGACTGAGGATCGGTGAATATCAATTTTGGGAAGAGTTGTGCTCCAACTTGTGCACGTTTGACTATTTAATTATAATGGGCCTTCTTGTTTTGTTTCTTTCTTTTCTTTACTAACGCTTTAAGTTAAGATTCATAAATATAATTCCTTTAATCGATTGCAGTGCACTGTCTGGTGTTTCTTGGCACTGCATTGTAACAGGGTAGCAGACTACACAGCATCCACACACACTGGTGTTTGGCTTGGGAGAGCCATCTCAGTCTCACGGGTTTGGCGGGATGGGAGTGGTATTCCATAGACTTAAGCAGCCAAGGAAACCAGCAGGGTTTCAATGATAAGAGCACTGAGCATGCAGCACTCCTTATAAAGGATCTCGATAGGTGGTAGGGAGACCCCTATGACCCTCTGAGCTGTTCTCACAGTGCTTGACTGCTCCCATACCAGATGGAGACTCAACTTGGCAGGACACTGTCAATGATGCCCCTATAAAATGTAGTTAAGAAAGGGGGTGGGGGGAAGCCTTGCCTGCCTCAATCTTCTGGACAAGCAGAGGTGCTGCTGTGCCGCCTTGTCCAGGGAGATGATATTTAGAGACCAGGTGAGGTCACCCGTGATGTGAACTCCTAGAAACCCGGTGCACTTAACTCTCTCCATGGAGGAACCTTGTTTTAGGAGAGGGGGATGGTTCATCTGCACCTTCCTGAAGTCGACAATGATTTCCTTAGCCTTGACATTCAAACTTGGGTTGTTCTTAATGTTGTTGCGTGAATGAAATCTCCAGAGAGAGTTACTGGTAGATACAAAGCAGCTTCTTTATTTGACAAAACCAGGTACAGCAGGCATCATAGGGAGACACTTTTGGTCGAAAGGTCTGCTGGCTCAATGTGGGGCACGATATTTATGTGTTAGACGCAAAGGACATTTCCATATTTACAAAGTAACATAGAAACATGGAAAACCTACAGCACAGTACAGGCCCTTCGGCCCACAAAGTTGTGCTGAACATGTACCTGCTTTAGAAATTACTAGGGTTACCCACAGCCCTCTATTTTTCTAAGCTCCATGTACCTATCCAAAAGTTTCTTAAAAGACCCTATCGTATCTGCCTCCACCGCTGTTGCCTGAAGCCCATTTCAAGCACTCACCACTCTCTGAGTAAAAAACTTAATGAAGTTGACAAAGTATATACAATGCTTTCTTTTGAAACTACATACAAAACTCACACCAGATTCGCATTCATCCCACAGATGCCGATGTCGTCTGGACTGGGATTCACAACTTTTAGAAATCCATTGTTCCAAATTAAATCCACAATACATTATCAAGGAACAGAAGTGATGCACCATCAATAACTCTCGGAGACGTGAGGCGAGATATAGGCTTTTATTGGCTGGAAGAAAGAACAAGCAGCAAGTGACCACCACACAACATCCTGGAGACTGAGGCCTCCAATCGCCTTTATACCGGGGTCTGTGGGAGGAGCCACAGGAGCAGTCAGCGGGGGGCGGGGGGGGGGCGTGTCCGGACAGGTATATGTAGTTCACCACAAGAACACTGGTAGCCAAAGCCGTTTGCTAAATGTAAATGACCTAAACCCAAAAATCACTCTAACAGTCTCTCCTCTTGGCCCTCCTGGACAAAATAAATTTGTATCAGGAAAGACCAACCGAGGAGGATCTACTCAAATAGGGCAGCGAAGACATCCTGCCTCAAAATCCATCTCCCCCCCCCGCCCCCAATTTTGTGTGCCTTGATATCTACCCTAGTATTCTCTGATCACTACCTATCAAATGTTAAGCCATTTCTGGAAAAGGCTGTTCCAGAAATTTGAACAAGTCTTCAGAAATGCACCCCCTTCGAACTGTGCAGTCGATCACCGGCACAACTGCTGAATGGGCCCAGCTCATTTGGGTTCACTCCTCAATCAGACTGGGAGTGACTGCCTTCAGATGCCATGTGCAAACTGAAATGACTTTGAAGTGATGGAATTTGCTGTCTCTGCTTTAACGTAAAAATCCTTCCCCATCTATTTTCCAATATCTTTTCTATTCTATGCTATTAAACTAATCATCTACCTTCAGCAACCAGCCTTCATTACAGAGTACCATCATCATCACACTTTAGCTTGCTGTTTATTGTTTTCTGTCTCGCTTTCACTCTGCCACACTCTCCGGGTCTTCTACCTCTGCGTTTCCTCCAGGTATGTTTTCATCAGCTGTGGTCAGGTCTGGTATGGTCGGCTGGTGTTCCTTTCTTAGGTTCCCTGTAATTACATGGTTACTGGGTACACTTGATCCCCCACCTGTCTGTGGGAGCAACAACAGGGTGAGTCGTATGCTTTAACCTGTGTCCAGTGTTTCCACTGGTTGCCTCACCGAGTCTGCACACAGACACGTGTATCATTCACTGATTCAATTTAGAATTGTACATCGTTACCATTGGACAAAAGAGAGACTTCCTAAAACATTTTCCAATGTTGACGAGTATTGTGATAGATATAAAACTGAGAGAGCTACACTGACACATGTGTTCTGGTCATGTTCTATATTAAAACTGTTCTAAAAGTCAGACTTTTCGACAATTTCTAAAGTACTTAGGATCAATTTACAACCTAATAAATTGACTGTGCTTTTTGGAATAATGCCTCAAAATATCCATGGTATTTCTCTGTCTGACCAACATGTTATTGCGTTTGTTACATTGATAGCGAGGAGGGCCATCTTGTTGAAATGGAAGGATATATCAGCTCCTGCTTTGTCACAGTGGTTCTCTCAAGTGATGCCGTGTCTCAGTTTGGAGAAAATTAGAAGTCGAACCATTGAACCTTTATTTGATTTTGAGAAGAGATGGGGCTCATTTGCTCATTACTATCATTTCAATTAACTGATAGATTTCTTCGATGATCTAAATGTAAATTTTGTTTTGATATATTTTTCTTCTTGTTGGCGGTTTGATGTTTATTTTTAGAAGCTTTCTGTATGACGCAGGGCTCCGGGGTTGTGCCCCCAACGGGTTTCTTTTTTTTTCTCACTTTTCTTGCTTTGTAGGGTTTTTTAATTCACAAAAATGTTCAATCTTTAAGGTAATTTTTTTTCGAGGCATTGTAAGTGCTGTTACTTCGATGTACCGGTGTATTTTTTGAATAATAATAATAAAAAGATTTGAAAAGGTTAAGAGTACCGTCTGTGGTCTTGTACACCTGGGGGCAAACCCCGGCCTTTCCGGCAGTACCCTCTCCATGACTTGGTCGCCGGGCTGTGGAAAGACCACCTCCTTTCCCTCTGGCTCTCTCTGATCAGTGGTTCGCTGCTGTTGTTTCGCCTGGTTCTTCAACAATGTAAGTTCATTACAAAGGTCTTTCACATATTGAAGGTCTCATTCTATCCCTGCAAGCCCCAGGCTCCCTGCAACCCGTAATTACCCCATGATATAACTTCAGTATTATCTGCCTAATATGTGGTGGGGCCACCGCGACTCTTCCCTCCCCATGTGTCCAGCTCCCCCCGGTCCCTCCTTTGCTCCGTTTCTCCGCTACCTCGCCTTCTCTTCTGCCTCCATCACTTCATATAATTTTACTAAACTGGCTTTTCTGGTTTCTTCCTGCGCACTTGCAATTTCAATTGCCTCTTGTCCCCCTGCTGTCTTATTCACAGTAATGTCTACCCTTGGAGGGACTGGAATAACTTCATGTTCTCGACACAGGCCATTCAGGATTGTTGCAGGGCCTGTCACTATGGGATACAGTCTCGGCATGATCTTATTGGCGGTGTAGCCTGATGTTAATGGATATGATCCACTGGGCTTTACTGGCCATGTGGGTGAGTTAGTAGTGGCCGCAGTTTTTCCAAGTATCCCCCGGTGTTTTTGTTCCGTCACTATACCCTGGACAGCTATTAGTGCATCAGTTTTTATAGGGTATTGCTTATGGGGTTTATCCATCTATTTAAACTGGGTTGAAATAGGTTGAATAGGTTAGGACTTTATTCCCAGGAGCGTAGAAGAATGAGGGGTGATTTGATAGAGCTGTGTAAAATTATGATGGGTATAGTTAGAGTGAATGCAAGCAGGCTTTTTCCACTGAGACTATGGGAGAAAAAAAAAACACAGGTCATGGGTTAAGGGTGAAGGGGGAAAAGTTTAAAGGGACATTGGGGGGGCTTCTTCACGCAGAAAGTGGTGGGAGTGTGGAATGAGTTGCCAGATGAAGTGGTGAATGCGGGCTCACTTTTGACATTTAAGAAAAACTTGGACAGGTATATGGATGAGAGGGGTTTGGAGGGATATGGCCCAGGTGCAGGTCAGTGGGACTAGGCAGAAAAATGGTTTGACACAGGCAAGAAGGGCCAAAAGGCCTGTTTCTGTGCTGTAATGTTCTATGGTTCTATGGGTCTATGGGTTTGTCTTTACTTGACCACACTCTTGTTTGTGTCTAGCCTACACAGCTGGGAACTGCTGACAAAGTAACCCATGGACACCATCCGGACTGTCCTCTCTGGTGATCAGGGCAGCTGCGACTGTGCTAGCCAGGTTGTGTATTCTGCTGGTCGTATGCGTTCACTGACCCTGACTTGTCCATATTATTTCTCCCTTTCCTAAATCTATAACTGATCCTGCTTCCCTTAGGATGTCTATTCCAAGGATCGTGCCCTCATTATTTGGACAGACTCAGAAATACACTGGAAGCTGCACTCTCCTGATTTCGAGTATTTGAGACTCGCTTCTTTCTGCCTTCACTGTTTTCCCTCCTACACCCCTAATGTAACTGGCCTGTCCGGTTGTTGGCAAGGGTAGGTCAGTTATCGATACCGATGCCCCTATGTCCACTAACATATCGCATTGCCGTCCCCCTAGCAATGCAGTTGTGTACATCCGCGGGTCACCAGCGCTGACAGTGGAGCCTGTTGCCACATCCTTTTCTACCCTAGGAGCCGTCTTTACTAGTTCAATGATCTGATCAACAGTCAGATTGGTCAGACTGGGCACTGATGGGGTGAGAGGTTGTGTGTCTACTGTGGTGTTCACCTGTTTTTCTTTCCTCTATTTTGGACACTGCCTCCAACCATGTCCCAACAGGCCACACCTGTAGCATATCAACTCCTTTACCCTCCCACGTCTATTCCAGCAATTCCTTGCGTCATGCCCTGGTCGCTGGCAAAAAAAAATCACAGCAGCTGCATCCACTATAGCCATCTTACAATTTCTCTTGCACTTTCTTTGGTCTATCTCACTGGCCCACGAAACTATCACAGATTACCGTTATCCTTAAATCTAAAATTTCCTGATGAGATGAGCTCAGGCCTTCCTTCAGCATTTTCAGGAAGACTTAGTCGTCCCTCCCTGGATTATCCAACCCTGGCTACTCCTCATACGCTCAATATTTACGTTCTGCAAAATCCATGGATGTTTCATTTGCTTTTTGAATCACCGTCATTATCGTTCCCGGTTACTCTCACCTCCCCCCCAGTCACTGCCTCACTTCTCCTTTAAAGGAGCGATATCTTTCTTCATTGCTGGCACTCCCAGTAGTTGCCCAGGTACCATCCCGCACCCCCTGGGCATCCTGTCCCACATATTCCTCGAGCACTTCACTTTTACCAACACATGTATATCTTTAGGGTGCATCTGGTGAATTTCAACCATTTCCTTGTGCTTGCACCAGAATTCTGAATTCCCACATGCAAGTTCAAGTGGGGGCAACTCAGCCAAAATGCTCAGTTTCTCCCCAGGGTGAAGGGCTTATGAATGGTCTTAATCAAGGTCAAGGGCTGCCTCAGATCATCAGGGTTCTTGACCTGACGTTGCTTGGGTAACGTCCCAACAGGTATATCTGGGTAAAACCTCTCCCTGAAATACCTCTGCACTAATTTACACACTACGCAAAATATAAAAGAAGGGTACCAGTTAAACAGCAAGTACTTAAAACTGCAGAGTATGTACTCCGCAATCTGCCACTTTTGAGCACCTAAGCTCATGATGCCTGCTGTATTCCTTTGCATCACACTTGCAAATGTATACAATTAAAATGCAGCTCTCCGAACAAGTATACAGGTAGTCCCTGAGTTACGAACGTTTGACTTACAGACAACTCGTACTTTCAAACCGAGGAAGGAGAACACCGTCCACCATTTTAAGTTGGATCGCGACGCCATCTGGCATTTTAAGTCATTGCCGTTGACACTGTGTTGAGTGTTTAACTTTGTATTTGGCATAAACTTTTCTTAGTAAGAGTAACCCTGACCCCCCCCCCCCCACCCCCACCGTTCTGGTCGGCTGGTGGCACAGTGAGATCAGCACCGGGGTTCCCGAGTTCGATCCAGTGACAGATCACTCCTGTGCTGGGTTGATGTCGATCCACTGACTGCTGTACCATCCGTGCCGGGTTGATGTTGAGCTCGCAACTCGACCTCATAAAAAAAAAACCCACTGCCACCTCCAGTTTAAATTCCCATGCGGAATATTGTGGAGGATCAAATACACAAACCCAGCACAGCCCCCACTTGTCCCATTTAGCCTGTCTCAGTGTGGACCCAGGGAATTCAGTGCAGTGGTTCTTAGGACCCAGCGGACCTCGGGAGCCGGCGCAGGTTGGGCCCTGCCGCCCACAGTGTTTCTGTTCCATTGACAGGAAGTGATCGCGATTGAAAATAAAGTGGAAATAATAAAGTGTTTGGAAAGAGGTGAAACACCATGGGTCATTGGAAAAGTGTTAGGCTACAGTCGGTCACCAATCTGAACAATTTAAAAGGATAACGGATAAAGTGAGAATAATGGAGCATATGAAAGGCCCTGCTCCGATGGAAGCTACAATTATTACTAAGCAACGCAGTGGTTTATTTATTGGAATACATACGTTTCTTAAGTGTTTTACATGCATAGAAAGGTAAAATATATATTATATACTGAGCCAAACACTTGACAAACTGACTCTAAATATTACTGATGTACTTATTCTGACTTACTTACAAATCCTACTTAAAGACGGACTCAGGAATGTAACTCGTATGTAACCCAGGGGCTGCCTGTACATGCCCCACCCTGGTGTCCCAAACCGTCTGTAACCACCCTTTGGAACTCGTGGCTCTGTATCACCAAATTAACACGCAAAGTTTTGTCTCTTAAAAAACACACATGTACGCGCACACACTACCTACCAGTTCAGCTTTCTGTGTTCATGATACCTCATCTTCCCGTGTACCACCGACCCGAACAGATCCAAGTGTGAGTGCTATTTAGAAAATACTCACCCTCTTAGACTGCTAAGATCGCTGGCCACATGATGGGTCATTAAGATATCCCACTTTTGACACCAAATGTTGTTGTGTGAATGAAATCACCAGAGAGAGTTGCTTGTAGATACAAAGCAGCTTCTTTATTCGACAAAACCAGGTACAGCAGGCATCATATGGAGATGCTTTCGGTGGAAAGATCTGCTGGCCCAACCTGGGGTTCGATATTTATGTGCTAAACACAAAGGACACTTCCATATTTACAAAGTATATACAATGCGCAATGTTTTCTTTTGAAACTACATACAAACTTCACACTTTCTGAATCGCATACATCCCACAGACACCAGAAGCATCCGGACTGGGATTCACAGCCTTTAGGAATCCATTGTTCCAAATTAAATCCACTATATATTATTAAGGAACAGCAGACTGGGAGCCAAAGCCATTTGCTAAATATAAATGAATTAACCCCCAAAATCATTCTAACACTTCACACACCAGTCACTGCACTTTCTCTCTGTACTCCATAACATTTCTTCTTCACCTGGAAGTGCAGTTTTAATTGCTTTATAAATTGAATGAAATTTTCTCCAAGAGATGAGTCAAGTTGCTTCAACAGTTGAAAACATTGAAAATTTTTGAAACTAGTGGCTTGAGATAATACATGAAGTGAGATTGCCTCCCTTTGATAAGTTTAGTATTCTTGAGGACATTGACTAACACAAGCCCAAATATTGCAAGTGATAATGCGATCATCTTGCATGGATGCCACAGAAACGTACAAGCTGGAAAAACATCAAGGGGAGTAGGTAGCCTCTGACATCCCTTGCTCTGGTTATATTGACGGGCAATAATACCAGTGTTCACTCTTTTCATTGATAATGCTAGTGCTGTACAGTTTTAGTAGATAAGTTCCTTTGAGCTCTCAGTCTCAAAGCAAACAAATTACTTTGGTCTTTTAGACAAGCATTTTACAATTTTATTACTTTAAAGTGTCTTTCAAATTACATTATGCTTTTGGGGTACATAGCCTTGATGGAGTATGTTTTAAATTAGAATGAATTTGGGTAACTTTCCATCCCAGTAATGGGGAGCTCTGCCATTGCTGAATTCAATTGAATTGACTTTATTACTTACATCCTTCATATACATGAGGAGTAAAAATCTTTGCGTTACATCTCCGTCTAAATGTTCAATGTGCAATTTTAATACTTTATAATAAATATTATGTACAATAGGATAGTTAATATAACATGGAAACACAGTTACATCAGCACGAGTTAATCAGTCTGATGGCCTGGTGGAAGAAGCCGTCTGTTGGTCCTGGCTTTTATGCTGTGGTACTGTTTCCTGGATGGTAGCAGCTGGGACAGTTTGTGGTTGAGGTGACTTGGGTTCCCAATGATCCTTTGGGCTCTTTTTACACACCTGTCTTTGTAAGTGTGCTGAATAGTGGGAAGTTCACATCTACAGATGCGCTGGGCTGTCTGCACCACTCTCTGCTGAGTCGTGTGATTATGGGAGCTACAATTCCCATACCAGGCAGTGATGCAGCTAGTCAGGATGCTATCAATTGTGTCCCTGTAGAACGTTCTTAGAATTTGGGGGCCCATACCAAACTTCAACTGTCTGAGGTGAAAGAAGCGCTATTGTGCCTTTTTTTTAACCACATAGCCGGTATGTACAGATGAGGTGAGATCCTCAGTGATGTTTATACCAAGGAACTTAAAGCTATTCACCCTCTCAACCCCAGATCCATTGATGTCTATAGGGGCTAACCTGTCTCCATTCCTCCTATAGTCCACAACTAGCTCCTTTATTTTCGCGACTTTGATGGAGAGGTTGTATTCTTGACGCCACTGTGTCAGGGTGATGACTTTTTCTCTGTAGGCTGCCTCGTTATATTTGAGATTAGGCCAAGTTGTAAAGTTGTCGGCAAATTTAATTAGCAGATTGGAGCTGTGGGTGGCGACACAGTCATGGCATACAGAGAGTAAAGGAGGGTGCTTAGTACACAGCCCTGAGGGACACCTATGTTGAGGGGTAGAGGGATAGAGGTGAGGGAGCCCACTCTTACCACCTGCTGGCAATATGACAGTAAGTCCAGGATCCAGCTACAAAAGGCAAGGTGAAGGTCTCTGAGCTTCTTGTCAAGCCTGGAGGGAATTATGGTGTTGAATGCTGAACTGTATTCCAAGAACAGCATCTCACATAAGCATCCTTCTTCTCCAGATGTGTAAGGATGGTGTGTAGAGCTCTGGCTGTGGCATTGTTTGTCGATCAGTTGTGTGAGTAGGTGAACTGTAGCAGGTCCAGTTTGGGTGGCAGCATGCTGCAAGTGTAGTCCTTGACCAGCTTCTCAAAGCATTTGCTTATTATTGGGCTGAGTGCGACAGGCCACCAGTCGTTCAGACATGTTACCTTGGTCTTTTTAGGTACAGGGACAATGGGGGATGTTTTGAAGCAGGAGGGCACTCTGCACTGGGAGAGGGAGAGCTTAAACCTGTCTGTAAGCACACTTGCCAGTTGTGCTGCGCACATCCTGAGTACTCGTCTTGGGATGCCGTCCGGTTCCGCAACCTTGCTACTGGAAATACTTATGCATTTTGGCCTCAGAGATGACCAAGCTGCCGGTCACATCAACTGCAGGTCTCCCCAGGCGCTCAGTATTGGCGACATGGAATCAAGCATAAAAAAACGAATGAGCTCATCTGAGAGAGGCATCGAAGTTGGAAACTGGTATAGTATGTGATTCTCTGTCCTTACAATTGTTTGTTTGTTTACTTTTAGGAAGCATTTCTACTGAACGGAATGTGTAGGAAATTGTCTGCATGAAATCAAGTTATTGGCTTTGGAATCTAAAGGTGTAGTCTAATCATCAGATTTAAAATCCCAATGGCAGGGGACTTCATATTCATTTAATTAGTCTAGAATATTTTAACTTCTATATGAAAATCTACTATCTTTAATAAATACCATTAGGGATCTGTAACTGAAGTAAAGCTTTTAACCTGTTGGCAAGGAGGTGTCTCACCTTAACAATGATTCAAGAGGTAGGATTGGCATGATTGGTGCTGAAGAATAAACTGAATACTCCTTTTGGAGTTAGGAATAAAGGAGGGACTAGGAAAACTTTGCAATACCATCCAAAAGGTGGCACCTCTGATGTTCTCGATAGTGTACTGAGTGCCATCGTGGTGTTTGGTGATCAGTCCTTATGGTAAGTCACTGAGCTGAGTCACATACTGTACACTGTGCCAAACAGAAGCACAAGTAAGTGTATGTTCTGGCTAAAAATAGAAGCTGTGATTTTTGTGGACTTGCAATGTCATTTTGTTATCTGGCTGGTATTCCCTTTTTCTTCAATCTGAAATGTATTTATTAATATGTGCTACATTGTACTCTGGAGATTTGTGTTAGTGTGATCATCTACCAGCTTCCAACCCTATAAGTTACAATTAGAGAAACAATCAGGGCAGAGAATAAATGATGATCTGTCACTTACAATTCATTGATTTAAGACTACAATCTAATAATGTACATTATTGGGTAATAGACAAAGCTATTTTCTCATATTTGAACTCTTCAACATTTGAAACTAAAGTTAAAGTGGAATTTAGTAATGTGGGGTTGTTCTGAGTGCAGAGCAGTTTGTTTTCATGTCCATTCTGATTTTCCTTAGCCCATTCATCACTAACTCCAATGCAAACCACTTTACAGTATTTGCAAAGTCAGTATTATTGAATATTTGGACTCAGCTCTTTATATTTGTTTTTCTTGTACAGCAGAGAATTCTGCCATTCATCCAGTAAGTAAAAACTAGCACCCAACGCCTTAATTTGAGTACATAAGCTTTATTTTCAGCCCAGCTCAGTTTTCAATCCGATCTCTTCTGCACAACACGTATAGATTGTCAGAAGTTAGCATTCTCACCAAGTTATAGCTCAGTGCAAAATTCAGGATTTCAGAAATATTACTGATATTGCACTTCTTACAAATTAACTTTCTAAGTAAAACTCCAGCACATTAATATTGGAACAGTTAGGAACTGAAGGCTGATGCTCTGGTAAACCATGAACTTTACCCTGCATTCTGGAAAACAAATTGGTGGATTTAGCAACTGTGTCTTCAAGGACAAAATATATCTGCTTGTCATTCACATCCATTTTTCTCCTCAAGTTGTAATTGGGAGAGTACTGGAGTGGTTATTGCTGCTGGAACAGAATACCACATTGTGGTGGAAATGGATTTGCTGCAGTCCTTTAACAAGCTCCTGAGTGACAGGGTAATTCCAATTATACAGAGCTAAATTGTTGGTTAGCACAGGCAATGATGAAGAATAGGCTATTGTCATTTCCTGAAGCCTCGCTTGATTGCCTTAGAAGAATACTTGTCTATTCAACAAAACCTTTTTGAAGTCAATACATGAACCAAATAATATTTTAAGCTGTTTTTCAAAACATTTTATTATATTGTATGTATGATATAATCCAATATTGAACTGTCTATATACATCAGGACGTAAAATTAGATTTCACAAATGAATAAAAAATATTACAAATATGGTCTTAAACATGATATGGATATACTCAATTTCCTTTTTATATACATAAGCAAATTGTACAAAAACATTTTCTTAAAACTAATATTTTCATTAAATCAATAAGTTAGTTCATTACAAAAGAGTGGAAAATGTGGAAGAAATGTCCAAGAATTGTCTTAGTTGCCACAGTTGCTGTTGAAGATTGAAGGAGGAATCTTCGAATCTACAGTACAAGATTTTCCGATTTTCACGTAAATGTATGCTAAACACTAGGATGCAATATCATCTTGTTTACAAATCTCCTTGTGCAACAGACTACATAGACAACCTCAATATAAAGCTTAAAAATTAATAACACAAGAGATTCTGAAGATGTTGGAAATCCAGAGCAACCAACACAAAATGCTAGAGGAATTTAGCAGAGTAGGCAGCATCTATGGAGATGAATAAAGAACTAAAGTTTGGGCCGATGAAAGGTCTCAGCCCAAAATGTCAGCCCTTTATTCCTTTCCATAGATTCTGCTTGATCTGCTGAGTTCCTCCAGCAATTTGTGTGGGTTGACCTAAAAATTAATAGCCTATTTTCATTGAGGAAATCTTCATGGAACGACAAATATGGCTTTCAGATTGAAGGCTATGAAAGAGAGAACTGCCAAAGAGAGAAAGCGGGTTAGTTTTATGTTACAGAGAGAAGGTGGATTGGATGGAGGGGATACAGGGATAACACGTGACCATGTGTGTCATTGTAATGAGCTGCTCATGAAACAATCTGGTTGAATGTTTAACGAAAGAGTGAACACAATCTAAGGAATATGCAAAAGCTGGGAAATGCAGATCAAAGTGTGGTAAGCAGGAAGTTTCATATGACTGGATAACAGTAATACTGAAATCTAAAAGCTATTTGAAGTAAATTCCCTGCTTATGAGAATATGATTAAATGAAATTATTAATTCATCTTAAATTAGTCACCGTTTTCATATACTCTTTTCACACTACCCTACATGACACTGCCCAGAATATTTAGATATTCATTCAGGTTAAAGATTCACAGAATATTACCACATATAAGCTTACTATGTCTGTGCTGGCTCTTCAAAAGACTTAAGACTCAATTGGTTTCACTCCTGTGTTTTTCCTGTTACTTTTCTACCAGATATGAAATAGATTTGACATTTTAAAAGAGGTAGAATTCTGCAAGTGATATTTGTTTGGTTTGATGACTCTGGGACTGTACTCACTGGACTTCAGAAGAATGGGATGGAGGGTATGTGGAATTCATTGGAACCTATTGAATATTGAAAGACCTAGACAGAGAGAACATGGTGAGGATGTTTCCTAGAGTGAGCCAGTCTAGGAGCAAAGGGCACAGCCTTAGAATAGAGAGATATCCCTTTAGGACCGATGAGGAGAAAGTTCTTTAGCCAGAGGGTAGTGAATCTGTGGAATTCATTGCCACAAATGGCTGTGGAGGCCAAGTCACTGGATAAATTTAAAGCACAGATTGATAGGTTTGTTTATGGGGAAAAGGCAGGAGAATTGTGTCGAGAGGTATAACAAGTCAGCCATGACAGAGTGGCGGATAAATTCTACAGGCCAAATGGCCTAATACTGCTTCTTTGTCTTATGATGGTCTTGTAAATTCAGGAGTGTGTTACCCTTATCAGAAATAGATTCTAACCTGATACAAATGCTCAGCCTGGTGCTTCTTCACCTTACTTGCCAAACATAATTGCTTTCTGCAAGGAATGAACTGCGATCACTGAGGAGGAGGACTCGGGTTTTAAAAATATTTTTTTCCCATGGCAAACTGGAGAATGTCAGTAGTAGGGAGAGGAGAATTTTCCGCTGCAGCTGAGAACATCTGAACCAACTAAGACAAGGGAAAGATGCAGAGCTCTGCAAGAACATGTTAGTCTTACTCCCACCACTCTTTTTAATACAGACTGACATTCCAGTTTCATCCATGATTGCAATAGATGGGATTTTGTGTGAGAATTGACATCTACTAACTCTTAAGTTAGCAGTACATGCAAGGAGAATGACAAAAGGATGTTTACGGCAATACTAATAGGTTTTCATTGGAATAAACGTCACCAAGGGGAGAGGGTCTAAAATGTCAACAACATTGCGATAAAAGCAGCGCACATCATGATGTTACACTACATAAATATAATGCAGATTAGTGGTCATCTTGCAAACACTGGCGTGTGAAGTTGAGGACATCGGCTCCATGAGAAAACAAGTATCTATATGAGGTAGTCAGACTACAGGGCAATACTGGGACCAGAAATATACCATCTACCATCCTGTAACATGACCTCAAAAATTATATTTAATTGATTACATATAAATTATACAACAATTTACAGGCAAACATTTTTGCTTCCTGCAATTAATGTTTCAGATATGTGGCAACGTAAATATTCGTGGAAGTTTAAGATCACTTCTTTAAGATGTACTGATTTCCAAAGACATACAGCATGATGCCTTCCTCACATCATTTCACTGTGTAGCTCTATAAATCTGTGATCCATTGCTGTAACTGCTCACTCCTCAGAATAACCAGCTGCAACATTTCCAGCTTATCCACGTCCAACAGGAAGCTATAATAGATGGAAAATACGGGGAACAAATCAAATTATTGTTTGCATTTGATAATAACATGGAAGCAACATGTTAGTCTACATGGTAACCATTCTTGAGATAGCTGAATGTTCTTAAAAGAGACTCAATTTTAATAACTGGCATGGTAAAAGTACAGACCCTAAGATCAAATGGGATGCTAAATACAGAGGATGCCAGGAAAGTGGATCCCACATCACATCATTATTAAATTAACTTGTTTTATGCCTAAGATAGAGGACACTGTGCCCGCTGATGTTTTTCACAGGGTTGGAGAGAAACCAAGGGATAACATGTGTTATTTTACATATTTTAAAGACTGGATTAAACTACATATTTAATCATAAAACCACAGATTACTTTACAATGTCTTTTGTAAGGGTGAAATTTTAACAATGTTTATTTTATGCATGATTGTCTTAATCTGGATCCAGTGATTCTCAGCTGCCTGCTGACACACAAGAGCATTACAGAGAAACAGTCTAAGCCTACATGAGCTTTGCTGCTATTGAACTGACAAATTTTGGGGAGTTTCAAATTAGACAGCAACATGTTGATCACCAGGATACATTTTCAGAGGCGTAACATTTGAGCTAGTTAATGACTGTCTATCACTGGAAAATTGCCTAGAAATTTAGCTGGAAAATTGACCACAAATGGAATTATCCAGGAGTAGGATCCTTTTGTAATAAAATCTGGGTGACTCTACACCAATTAGAAAATTGGACAGGGCTGATCCCATTTAGCACATTCTGACATTCTTCTGCAGTCTGATGTGTACATAATGGGATCAGTATTTACAAATGAAAATTTCAGTTCCTTGCTACCAACAATTGGAAGCTTTATGTATAGCATCCAACCTTTGTTAATATGCTGTACAAAAATGAGGACCATCCTGTGTGAATGTGTTGCTTTAGCCATTATTTAAATGAATAATCCACTGACACCAGGAATCTAACTGCCCAGCTTGAGAACTAAATACAAACTGTTGTAGTTCTTTCCATGGTCTGCAATTCTATTTGAAACTCATACTCTTGTACCTGGACTGTGGTTACAGTAAGTCTCACTTTCATCACCAAAGGAAAGAATCATTTGATGCTCACCATAGCATCAGATAAATCACCCAAGGATATTTTGCAGAGAACAATTTTCATCTAAAACACATTAAGTGCTATCTCATTGTTCAGAAATTCTAATAGCTTGGCATTTGGCTCATTGGCAACATATCCTCCATCCCCTTTAAACTCACTGCACCATTTGTAGAAAAATACAGGTATCTTTTAGTGTTAAAGGCAGTGTCAGTTTTAAGCATCTCAATAGACAATAGACAATAGGTGCAGAAGTAGACCATTCGGCCCTTTAAGCCTGCACTGCCATTTTGAGATCATGGCTGATCAATTACTATCAATACCTGGTTCCTGCCTTGTCCCCATATCCCTTGATTCCCCTATCCATAAGATACCTATCTAGCTCCTTCTTGAAAGCATCCAGAGAATTGGCCTCCACTACCTTCCGAGGCAGTGCATTCCAGACCCCCACAACTCTCTGGGAGAAGAAGTTTTTCCTTAACTCTGTCCTAAATGACCTACCCCTTATTCTTAAACCATGCCCTATGGTACTGGACTCTCCCAGCATCTGGAACATATTTCCTGCCTCTATCTTGTCCAATCCCTTAATAATCTTATATGTTTCAATCAGATCCCCTCTCAATCTCCTTAATTCCAGCGTGTACAAGCCCAGACTCTCTAACCTCTCTGCGTAAGACAGTCCAGACATCCCAGGAATTAACCTCGTGAACTACGCTGCACTTCCTCTACAGCCAGGATGTCCTTCCTTAACCCTGGAGACCAGAACTGTACACAATACTCCAGGTGTGGTCTCACCAGGGCCCTGTACAAATGCAAGAGGATTTCCTTGCTCTTGTACTCAATTCCCTTTGTAATAAAGGCCAACATTCCATTAGCCTTCTTCACTGCCTGCTGCACTTGCTCATTCACCTTCAGTGACTGATGAACAAGGACTCCGAAATCTCTTTGTATTTCTCCCTTACCTAACTCTACACCATTCAGATAATAATCTGCCTTCCTATTCTTACTCCCAAAGTGGATAACCTCACACTTATTCACATTAAACGTCATCTGCCAAGTATTTGCCCACTCACCCAGCCTATCCAAGTCACCCTGAATTCTCCTAACATCCTCATCACATGTCACACTGCCACCCAGCTTAGTATCATCAGCAAACTTGCTGATGTTATTTTCTATGCCTTCATCCAAATTGTTAACGTAAATGGTAAACAGCTGTGGTCCCAATACCGAGCCCTGTGGCACCCCACTAGTCACCACCTGCCATTCCGAGAAACACCCATTCACCGCTACTCTTTGCTTTCTATCTGCCAACCAGTTTTCTATCCATGTCAATGCCTTCCCCCCGATGCCCTGAGCTTTGATTTTACCCACCAATCTTCTATGTGGGACCTTATCAAATCCTTCTGAAAATCAAGGTACACTACATCCACTGGATCTCCCTCATCTAACTTCCTGGTTACATCTTCAAAAAACTCCAAAAGATTAGTCAAGCATGATTTGCCCTTGGTAAATCCATGCTGGCTCGGCCCAATCCTATCACTGCTATCTAGATATGCCACTATTTCATCCCATCCTTAATAATGGACTCTAGCATCTTTCCCACCACCGATGTCAAGCTGACAGGTCGATAGTTCTCTGTTTTCTCCCTCCCTCCTTTCTTAAAAAGTGGGATAACATTAGCCATTCTCCAATCCTCAGGAACTGATCCTGAATCTAAGGAACATTGGAAAGTGATTACCAATGCATCCGCAAATTCCAGGGCCACCTCCTTTTGTACCCGAGGATGCAGACCATCTGGACCTGGGGATTTGTCAGCCTTCAGTCCCAACAGTCTTCTCATCACCGTTTCCTTCCGAATCTCAATCTGTTTCATTTCCTCTGTTACCCTATGTCCTTGGCCCATCCATATATCTGGGAGATTGTTTGTGTCTTCCTTAGTGAAAACAGATCTAAGGTACTCATTAAATTCTTCTGCCATTTCTCTGTTTCCCATAACAATTTCACCCAATTCATTCTTCAAGGGCCCAACATTGTTCTTAACGATCTTCTTTCTCTTCACATATCTAAAAAAAACTTTTGCTACCTTCCTTTATATTCCTGGCTAGTTTGCGTACCTCATTTTTTCTCCCCGTATTGTCTTTTTAGTTAAGTTCTGTTGTTCCTTAAAAATTTCCCAATCATCTGTCCTCCCACTCAGCTTAGCTCTATCATACTTCCTTTTTTTAATGCTATGCAATCTCTGACATCCTTTCTCAACCACTGTGGCCCCTTTCCCCCCTTTGAATCCTTCCTTCTCTGAGGGATGAACTGATTTTGCACTTTGTGCATTATTCCCAAGAATACCTGCCATTGCTGTTCCACTGTCTTTTCTGCGAGGCTATCCGTCCAGTCAACTTTGGCCAGCTCCTCCCTCATGGCTCCATAGTTTCCCCTGTTCATCTGCAACACTGACACCTCCGAGCTGCCCTTATCCTTCTCAAATTGCAGATAAAAGCTTATCATATTGTGATCACTACCTCCTAATGGCTCCTTTACTGCGAGATTGCTTATCAAATCCTGTTCATTACATAACACTAAATCCAGAATAGTCTTGTCCCTGGTTGGCTCTCGTACAAGCTGTTCCAAGAATGCATTCCGTAGGCACTCTACAAAGTCCCTATCCTGTGGTCCAGCACCAACCTGATTCTCCCAGTTCACCTGCATGTTGAAATCCCCCGTAACTACTGCGACATTACTTTTGCCACATGCCAATGTTAACTCCCTATTCAACTTGCACCCAATATCTATGATACTGTTTGGTGGCCTGTGGACAACACCCATTTGGGTCCTTTTGCCCTTACTGTTCCTCAGTTCTATCTACACAGACTCTACTTCTCCTGACCCTATGTCTCCCCTTGCAAAGGACTGAATCTCATTCCTCACTAACAGGGCCACCCCACCCCCTCTGCCCACATTTCTGTCCCTACGATAGCACGTATACCCTTGTACATTCATTTCCCAGGTCTGATCTCCCTGCAGCCATGTCTCCGTTATCCCAACAACATCATAGTTACCCATTCACACCTGGGTTTCAAGCTCATCCGCCTTATTTCTGACACTTTGTGCATTCAGATATAGAATTTTTAACCCATTTCTCCTCCCTCTGTTTGAATCGCTGCCTATTGTGCTTAACCCAGCTCCCCGAACTCCCATCCGGCTATATGCCCCTAGAATTTTGGTGTCCTTCCTAAATTTACTTATTAGTTCAACACATTTAACTCCATGTTCCATCAGACCATCCCTCTGTACACGAGTCCTCCTTATCACTTGTTCCGCCTCACCTTCCTCAACTACACACTTAATAACCTGGAACCGTGTAGTCCCCACCTGTCCTTCATTCTTCCTCTCGCTATCCTCTCTCACATTCTGGATCCCTGCCCCCTGCAAATTTAGTTTAAACCCCTCCAAGAAGCACTAGCAAACTTCCTTGCAAGAATGTTAGTACCGCTCCAGTTCAGGTGTAAATCGTCCCTTCGGAACAGATCCCACCTTCCCTGGAACAAAGCCCAATTATCTAAAAAACCTGAAGCCCTTGTATAAAAACAATTTCTAGATACTAGCTTTAAATACATCTATTACCATATTTGCTAGAATGGACAAAATAGCCATGATACGTTAGCTACAGGTATTTGTGGATAAAAGTACCTAGTTTGTATGTAGCAACCTTGCCAGGTCCTGCCTGAGTTCATTCTGCACACTTCTTGAAAGCAGCAATGTTTTCAGTACAGAGAATGGAATAGATAGGGCAAATGAAAGCAGACTATTGCCACAGAGGTTGGGTTAGGGTAGAAATATAGTTCAAGGTTGAAGGTTGAAATATTTCAGGGGAGCCTGAGGGGGAATGTCTTCACTCAGAGTGTGCAATGACTGTCAGAGGAAGTGTTGGATGTAAGTTTAATTGTAAAAATTAAATGTAGTTCGGATAAGTACGTGGATGGGAGGGGTATGATGGGCTACGGTTCATGTTCAGGTCAATGGGACCAAGTCTGAAATGGACTAGATGGGCCAAAGGGTTTGTTTCTGTGCTGTGGCAGCTATGATTCACTGGACACTGTTCCTAATGCATATAAGGATACTGCAATAATAGGGGGACATGTGCATCTATTCCAGGAGTTCACATAGACTGGGCAGTCTAGTTTACCAAGGTGTAGCAGGAGTTAAGCTCATTATACATTGCTGACACAGTGACACTGCATTATAGCTGAACGCTTCTGGTATACGTTTCCAGAAGTACCCCTTAGAAGATAAGAATGTCTTTTACGAGTCCTGGTATTTTAGGGAAGCCTGCGGTACAGTGAGGTAACCATGCCTACGTTACGTGCTCCAGTGAGATGAAGAAGGTATAGATGAACTATGTTCTGCCTGAATGTTGAGCATGGATGTTTATGCCTAAAGCTATAAGAGGTAAGAAACCTCAATGAGGTCAAAGCATTGCCCCCTTTAAAAATACACATTGTGGACAGGAGTTAGAAAAATAGCCTGCCTATTCTGTGAGTAATATCAGTTGGCAAAGATCATACCATTAAAAATTGCTAAGGGGAAACACATACCCTGTTGAAAAATGAAGTGATAAATTTCCCAACAGGTACTAAAAGCACAGACATTATAAAACTGCTCCATGCTGGGTTGTGCAACTTTTCAACTGTACAGTGCTGAGCGATACTTTAGAACTGCTTATGAATGTCTAGCCAAGTGAAACAAGTTAAATAGTTCACACTTTATTTGTTATAATCCTGACACCTCACTGCTGGTAGCAGTTATAGTTATAGTTCTGTTGTGATCTTTTTCTAATAAAACAACAAAAACCTAACTAAAGATTTGCAAAACAATATTCAAAGAAAAAAATTAATTACAGTTTGGCACACAACAGAATTAAAAGCTGTATTTATAATCTCTTAAGAACTTTAAAAAATATATATATATATTTTAATCTGATTTAAACTCCTGATAATGTATGGCCTTTGCCTGATAATCAGGTTGGTGGGAATTTCCTTAACACACTACTCTTACTCATAGAAGAACTGTATCTCCCGGAGTTCAGAATATTCTCAGTAGATTAAGATTAAACAAAAAAAAATTGCTTCCCTCTTCACTAAAGTCAGCAGACTGTACGAGCAAATGACTCTAGGATGTCTGCAAACCTCTGGTACCCCACTAATTGGTCACTCTACACTTTACTTCATTTGAAGCTTGAGGAGATTTGGTATGTTACCAAAGACTCTTACAAATCTCTGTAGATGTACAGTGGAGAGCAATTTGACTGGTTGCATCAGAGCCTGGCACTGAGGTTCTAAAGCACAAGATTGCAAACGGCTGCACAGGGTTATAGATACAGCCAGCTACGTGACACCCAGTTTCTGCCACTCTCAAGGGCATCTTCAAGAGCTGGTGGCTCAAGGAGGTGGCATTCATTACTAAGGGACCTCCCTCTTGGGGATATAATTTCTTCTCCTTACTACCATCAGACTTCTGAACAGTGAATGAATCCTACCTTGTTATTCCATTGTTAATTTAAAGTAGCTATGTCTTTGCACTGTACTCCTGCTGCAAAAACAGCAAATTTCATGTGATCAGCATAGTTAGCTCCAACAGGAGCACCAGCCTCTGTAGAATCCAGGACAAGGAGTGATGCCTCAAAATGGTGGTGTCAACATCACCCAGGTCATACCATCAGGACGGAGGTACAGAAGTGTGAAGGCACACGTTCAATGATTCAGGAATAGCTTCTTCCCACCTGCCACCTGATTTCTGAATGGACAGTAATTCAGTTTTTTTCTCTATTAGTGTGTATTGCATTGTTTTGCTGCTGCAAAGTCACCAAATTTCATGACCTATGCCGGTGATAGTAAACCCGATTCTGATTCTGATATAAGTCAGTGATGATAAATTTGGTTCTGATTTTGGTAAACAGAGCCTATGAGTGTTGTGTAACATGGAACACAGGCTAAAGGTAACACATCTTTAAAAAGTTACAGAAGAATAAATGGGATTATTAAAATTTATGATACATAAAGAAGACTTTGCTTTTAGGAAGATCTCAAACATCTTAACAGATCAATGTGGCAGAGATTCCAATCCAAACTTAGTTACATCTAAAACAATCTTTATTTATGATTTCCAGCTTTACCTTTTTTGCACAGGCTAATCCCATGTATCCTCTCCTGCAAGCACACACATTCGGCCTGATGCACTTACTTCCAAACAAACATTTCTGCTCACAGATAGCTGGAAACATAATCAGAAATAAATATGAGGCAATGTTTCACATAGGAGCTGATTGTTTAGATAACAAGACCTGAAGCCATAGAAGAGTGCATTCAAGAAAGTGTCCAAATACCAAAATGTAGTTATGACATGCAAATTCAGAACAAAGACATAAATTGTTGTCCAATCTGTTTGGCATGTTGTGTTCAATCTATTACTATTTGTAAACACAAGAGATTCTGCAGATGCTGGAAATTCAGAGCAACACACATAAAATGCTGAAGGAACTCAGCAGGTCAAGCAGCACTTAGGGAGAGGAATAAATTGTTGATGTTTTGGGCTGAGACCCTTCATCAGCACTCAGGATTGTTACTTAAAACAGATCTGGTATCTTCTGGTTTAATCAGTGCCTCAATCTTCAGCCTTGGCTCAATTAACAATTTTCTAAAGTTTTAAGTATATATATTGTTGAAGAACATACTGTATATGTCATTATTCAACACTGAGATTCCTTTTTCTGTGGGTATTAACAGTAAATACAAGAAAGACGATGAAATCAATGAAAGACCACACCCAACAGGGTAGACAAAAAATCAATGGGGAGAAAAAAAAACAAACTCCAAGAACAAAATAAAAGACTAGGAATTCACAAAGGTGCCTCCATGTTTTGATGATCAATGCAAGCATAAAAGGCATTGAGCTCATTTGGGAGAGAAGCCTTGTTGTCACCTATGTCGCCTGGTTTCACTTTGTTGGAGGTGAAAATATACAAGCCCTTTCACAGGTGTTGAACGTTCTTCAGCGATTCAAGTTTGGTCCAGAATAGCCATTTCACACATGAGGTGGATTTCCGCAGATCATACCTGTCCTCTTGTGTTTAACTTGGTCGCCAGACCTAAATGCTGCTGATCTGGCCCTCAACACTCATGATAAGGATGCTTTGCTGGACTCAATTTTTTCACTTAATCACATTGCTGGTAATCTCATGCCTGTAACGGCTTCCTCTACACACGTCACTATAAGTCCTTATGTATAACTAGAAATTATTTGTACTCCACAAACTTTTTTGAGCTTCTATTGCATACCTGTGAAAGAATGTTTTAAGGTGTCCATTAACTCTGAACAAGATCACAACTGAACCTCATCCAACACATGCACTTACTGCAATTATCATAGCCTAAGGTCATGGGAGAGAATGCTGACTGAAATCCCCTCTCACGCCAAGGTGCTTCTGCTAATTATGTTTCTAAAAAAGGAAACAGGTGACTGTCAACTCCCGTGGGGATGGAGACAAACAGTTCTACATTTTTTAGTGTAAAAGCCATTAGGATAACATAGTCTCCAAGAAATCCAAGAGGGAATTCAAAATAAACTTCTTTACTGTAAGAGTAGTGAGAATATGAAGCTTGTTTACACCTGGAGTTGTTGCAGGTAAATAGTTTAAAAAAAATTGCAGAGGTACACTTTATTTGTCCCATGTACGTCCAAACATTGAGTGAAATCCGTCATTTTGCACCAAATCAAATCAGTGAAGTCTGTGCTAGGGGAAGCCTGCAAGTGTCTACCTAGTCTGCCCATGACTTACCAACCCCTTACATCTTTAGAATGTGGTTGGAAATTGAAGGAAACCCACACAGTAACGGAGAGAATGTAAACGCTCCTTAAAACAGTGGCACGATTGAAATCATAACACTACCCACTGTGCTACCATGCACCCTGTAGTTAGATGCATTTCATGGGGAGAACAGTACAGAAGGTTATGCTTATTGACTTATTTGAAGAAAAAGTCTGGTGAAGACTTTTGTGGAGCTTTAGTATCAGCATGGACTAGTTAGCTTATCCACTTTCCCTTAGCAACCGTACTACTTTATCTTAAGTATTTCTTGTAGTATTGAGTTCTACACTGTGAGAATTCACAGGGGAAAGATATTCCTGAATCCCCTTTTAGATTTATTAGACACTTTTTAATTTATGGCCCCTGTTCCTGCTTTCACCCACAACTGGAAACAAATTCTCTATACTATTAAACATTTTCTAAATCCTAAAGACCTGTGGCATGCCTTGCCATCAGTCTTTAGATCTAGAGAAAAGAAATTTAACCTCTTTAATAGTTCCTGACAGGTATAACCTCACAGTTCTACTTTCATTCTAATAAACCTCTTCTGCACCTTTTCTAGGGGCTTGATCAACTTTTTAAAAATTGTAGATCTGGACTGTCACATCATATATAACATATAACAATTACAGTAAGGAAACTGGCCATCTCGGCCCTTCTAGTCTGTACCAAACTTGAAGTATGATCCAATCAAGGTTCTATATAACTTCTGTACAACAGCTACTTTTCAATAGCTCCACCAACACGGTGATCTGCAAATTTTGAAAACCGTGTGTCTGATTTCTATCCAAATCCGTTATCCACGTGGAGAAACAACAATGGTTGAAGTGGAGCATCTGTAGCTACTATTTGCCAATTTGAGTAACCATTTTCCACCTCTGCTCTCATTTCTGCTATGTCAGCTTGTCGGATCCACATTTTTCCCTATTAACATATTCCATCACATTCTGGATAGACAGTCTCTGCAGGGAAATAATGACTTCCACAGTCAGAGATACATGAAACAGTGGGATTGTTCCAACCATTGTAGATTTGAGAGACATGAACAAAGATTTTAAAATTAAAAACAAAGTTTTGGTAATGATAGAGCAAAAAGGAGATTATTGAACTGAAATGCTTACTTGCATCCTAAGAAATTTATAAGAGGGGACTCACCTCAATGTTCTCCAGCAAAAACAGCTTTTTTTAAAATTCCAGGAACAATTAAATAAATAGGAAATTTATGTCAACAAAGACAAGAGAACAAAGTTCAGAAAGATAGTTTAAGGTCCTCTCTTTTGCCTTGTAAGCATGAATGTTCCTGACTCTATCAAATGGATTCTGGTTCACTGAACCGCAAAGACTGATGAGTTTAGGTAGCCGCCAATCTGATTAAATGCAGGGAAGCACAAGGGTCAGGCAGGCAGTTTATAAAGGCTAAAGAACAATTTTTCACAGCACAAAGGTAATAAAGGCCATAAGTTAAAGGGCTAGTGCATTGAAAAATGGCCAACAGTTGTGACACGATATGTAATTACATGATTGTGGGCCAGCATCAGCTACTTACGGATCTGACACAGCATTCCTTCCCAGCCCGCCTGACAGTGACAGGTACTCGGTCCCACACATTCTCCATCATTCTGGCATTTCTGCAGACAAATTGCTGTATACAGAAGTAAAATTGAAAATCTATTTAATGCAGATTAAAAATATGAAATCTGTGTCCATCAGGTAATATCAAATAAAATTATTATCTGAAGTAAGAAATTGCTTGAAGGTATTATTAAGAAGATGGGCTTACATTGCATTAAAGCTCAGAAATTAGTTCTGTTACAATTAAAGCTTTTCAAAGTTATAATAAATTACACAGCACATTGTTTGGTGAGACCTTAGTCAGAAGCAAAGAAATTAAAAATCACAGAAAAACAATTAAATAGATAAATACTCAGAAGATGGCCAAGATATGGAATAAATCAGTACAAGGTATTTGCCAAGGTGGTGTTTATTAATGATTTTGAAAGGCAAAAGATGAAGCATTTGAAATGTTTGGCAGAGGGAACTATTATGTCAGGTAACATTAAATAACTCCGGCAGAAAGAAACACGGGCATATTTTTTGCCTTGATGTCTTTTCCTATGGTCAGTTGAATTTTACAGCTAAATGTCTGTTATTTATGTTCCCACCTATTGCAAAGTGTACTTACGCTGATTACATCGCTTCCCTCTCCACCCTGATGGACAGTCACAAGTATCAGGGCTCACACACTTCCCTCCATTCATACACATTGGCTCACAGACACCTGCAGCAGGAGAAAATCGGGAAATCAAGTTTTAAAAGATCATTGGTTTTCCTTCACAAATCCAGCATTTTTGTTTGGTCTATTTAGATCTTCCCCACTTTCCCACAGAACTCTATGTTTATCTGTTAAACTGATGCATATGAAGATAATTTAATACTGTAAAAGGGATGATCTAGCCTGTGTCAGAAAGAGACATACAAGTAATTCCATGCATCCAGTTTTTATTAGCAATTTATTAGCGTCATCTTTCTTTTTGTCTCAAGAAGAGCTTAACTTCCATAGTAATACTTAAATTACCTGATATGTAAACTGATTGGGTGAAATATTTGGCAGAATACTTAAGGCAGCGTGGTAACCTAGGGCAAGGTAGTGTAGGTGGTTAAATGGTAACCTAGCAGTTAGCATAAAGCTAAGACAGCACCAGCAACCCTGATTCAAGTCTGCTGCTCTCCGTATGTAGGGTGCATGTTCTGCCTGTGACCGCTTGGGCTTCCTCTGGGTGCTCTGGTTTCCTCCCACAGTCCAAAGATTCATGGTTTAGTTGGGAATTTGCCCACATAGGTGTAAGCAGCACAGGGGCCCCATAGGGGCCTGTATTGGCTCCCTTCCAGTTTACTCTGTATATCTTGGACTTTAGATACATCGGAGTTGACAACTCTGTCATCTACCTGCTGAGTAGAGCCTACTTGGTAAGCGGGGCAGCTCTCGGAGGATCGTGTTTCTTGATTTCTCAAGTGCCTTCAATACCATACAGCCCTCATTGCTGGGGGTAAAGCTCCATTCAGTGAGGGCTGTCACTTCCATTGTATCCTGGATAATGGACTACCTGACTGACAGACCAGAGTTTGTGTTGCTTCAGAGCTGTGTGTCAGACATGGTTATGAGCAGCACTGGGGCCTCACAGGGGGCTGCACTGGCTCCTTTCCTGTTTATCCTGAATGATGTTTTCTGCAGAAATTCTCCGATGACTCAGCCACAGTTGGGTGTATAGAGGAAGGATGGCTGGATGTAAACACTTTGGAGTATCAGGCCTCCTTCACCCATTCTACCACTCTGTTGTCACCAGTACAATTTTCTATGCAGTGGTGTGCTGGGGCAAGGGCATCAACATGCTTGATGTCAACAGCTCAATAAACTGATTGGAAAGTCTGGCTCTGTTATAGGAGTCAAAGTGGACACACTGGAGGCTGACAGAAAAAAGGACCCTACGGGGAAAACCCTGGCAATTCTGGACAATGTTTTTCACCCTCTGCATGCCACCTTGACTAAACAGAGGAGCACTTTCAGTAACAGATTAAGACAACTGCGTTGCTACAAAGAGCGTGATATGAGGTCATTCTTACCCTCGGCCGTTAGGCTCTATAATGAGTCAATCTATAGCCAGGAAAGTGATGACTCCCTCCTGTTAGATTATCTGAGGTAATTTATTTTTTATTCTTTACTTCTCCTCTAATATTTGTATAGCTGTGCACTCGTAATGCTATTGTGACACTGTAATTTCCTTTGGGATCAATAAAGTATCTATTTATCTATCTAATTAGCCAGAAAAGGCTCATTGAGCTGGAAAGGCTTGTTACTGCGCTGTATCTCTAAATAAATAAAAATAAAATTTTAAAAATACAGGTAGAACTTACTCTGCTGACACCTTCTGCCCGTATAGCCTTCAGGACAGGAGCACAAATTGTTTCTCATACACTGGCCACCATTCTTACAGGGGGGATTGCAAACAGCTGTAAAGGAATAAACTGGTTTTCACATTATCCATAAATAATTCCATTCAATTTTTTTCTTTGCTACATTATATTTAGTTCTGACAAAACCATGTTTTATAAGTCATTATGTATCTTAAAATTACAAACTTTTTATTTGTCTTATTGCAGAGCTGGATGGAATAATTTTGTGGTTCACAACTGGACTAATGTTGTTGAGATGTTCCGGTTCCAAGTCTGGATATCTGGGGTTTTTGCCAGCCTGGCTTTGCTATTCTGAACTGTTGTGGAATGAAGTAAAGCTAAATTTTCATGCATGCTTCCTTATTACTGAACATTAAGTAGTTATTTTAAGTAAAACATCTAACTTTCTGAAAAGATTAAATTTATCTAATTAATAAAATAACATTTATATTAACAGCACAAAGTGCTGGAGGAACTCAGCAGGTCGGGCACCATCTATGGAAAGCACTAAGAGTTGACATCTTGGATGAAGCATCTTGACCTGACACGTCAATTCTTTATTACTTCCCATAGTTGCTGCCCTGACCTGCCGAGTTCCTCCAGCATTTTGTGTGTTACTATGGATTTCCAACATCTACAGAATCTCTTGTGCTTAATATTTACATTAATCACTTCATGATTTATCTGTATTTTGATTCCCACTGTTCTCAGCGTTTTTAACAGTGCTGTACTAGCTTGAAATGTGCTGGTACAAGGAAAAGACAAAATTGCAAAGGTAAACTTACATCTTAAAGCAATATTTCTTATAATTTCACAAAATGAAATGGGTGGCATGATAACAGTGGTTAGCACAATGCTTTACAGTACTAGCGACCTGGGTTGATTTCCCACTGCTGCCTCTAAGGAGTTTCTACGTTCTCCCTATGACCATGTGGGTTTCCTCCGGGTGTTCTGGTTTTCTCCGGGTGTTCTGGTTTCCTCCCACTGTTCAAAGACTTATTGGTTGATAGGCTAATTGACACTGTAAGTTGTCCCGTGATTAGTCTGTGTGAAATTGTGGTTGCTGGGTGGCGTGGCTTAAAGGAGCCAGAAGGGCCTGTTCCACAAATAAATTTGCTCAACAAATAAATAAAAATCAGGATCTAAGCCAGAACTTCTCACTCTCGTGTATGCAAACTGGCTGGAATTTCCATGGCAAAGATTGAAAAGTGGCTCACAAGAGTATGTTCTTGTTCCATTTAGTAATGACAATCTTCCAACGCTTATGTTACTATTAAAAACAACCCCTGGAATGTGGTTTCTGATCTCCATCGTGTTGTTGAAAGAAAAGTTCACTTCTGTGCTTCTCTTGTACAATTTATTTGGAACATCTCTGTAATTCCAGATTGCACCTCAATAGTAAGTATTAATGTATTAACCACTGAATAGGGAGCGAACTTACCATTCTGACACTGAAGCCCATAGAATCCACGAGGACAGATACAGACATCCTGTCGAATACAGATGCCACCATTGAGACACACAGGGGTACACACAGCTGCACAAAACCAGGAAGACAGTTAATCAGTGTACCATTTAAGAGCTAAGAGAATATACATTACATTTTTTAGAATGCTGCTGAGGTACATCCCAGGACCTGTTGGGACACATCATCGGTGATGTAACCTGGGGTGATAGGGTGTTTCCGGTCTTTCAACATCAGACATCCTTGCCAAGGTTGATCAGGCCCAGGCTTGTGTCCCAGGAGCATTGGTGCACAGGTCCACTGCCGCCTGGAGGCACATTCAGCAGCCTCTGTGATGGTCCTGATGGTTCTCCTTTTTGTAGCCCCCATAGTGCCAAGGAGAGAGTAGGTTCTGCAGTGCGAGCAGCCAGCAAAACTTCTAAACTCCATCACTATAGGCTCACATCATGCCTTCCTGGCACTGCTCTACCAGCTCCTGGTATTTGGATTTCCTACGCTTAAACGCCTCCTCACTCCGGTCTTCCCAAGGTACTCTCAGTGCTGCCGTAACCACCTGCTTCATGGTTTCTGACAGAACAACCACATCAGGCCTCAGTGATGATGATGCCATGAGGTCAGGGAAATTTAGTTGCCTGCCAAGATTGGGAATATGTTGCTTAACTGAACATCACACATTCTTTGGAGCAGAAGAGTGCAGATGCTGGAAAGGCAAAACAAAAACAGTGCTGGGGCATACTGTAGCATGGGCAGCATAACTGCAAAGAGAAATAGGACCCTTCATCAGGGAGGGAGAAGACAGAACAGAAATATGTTTTAATTTGCAGGGAAAAGTGCAGTGGGGAAAATAATGTCTTTGAGATAACAATCTGTGATAGGTTGCAGACTAAAGTTGTCGAGGCAACACTCTATGACAGGGTGCAATAACAATAATCTAAAAATCAGTATTGAAAAACAAAAGAGAAAAAGAAACATACTGAAATAAATAACTTTAATATCATAACCTGATGATTGCAATGTGTCCAGACAGGAGAAGAGTTGCTGCCAGCTCTCCCCACAGATGTTGCCCTATTATCCTTCGGACAATACATGTTAACACCTGATGTTCATCTGAGGAGAAAATGGTACCTAGAGTGTTATAGTAGTGTGGTGGCTAGTGTAGCATTTACAATTGTAATGGTCATTTCCTGCATTGAGTTTATATGTTCTCCCCATGACCGTGTAGGTTTCCTTTGGGTGCTCCTGTTTCCACCCGTACTCCAAAGATGTATGGGTTAGGGTTAGTATGTTGTAGGCATAATATTTTGGCACTGAAAGCATGGACTGTGCAGGTCATTGACACAAACAATACCTTTCACTATCTTTGGATGTTTCAATGTACATGTGGCAAATAAAGCGAATTGTAAAAATGTACATCTTCAACTTAACATTCAAAGTTCCAATCTATTTACCTGTTTCACATGAAGGTCCTGTCCACCCAGCTTTGCATTTGCACACATCAGGGGAAGTGCACTTTCCACCATTTTGACAGTGTCTATTGCAAATCACTAAAAATATAAAGCAGTGTCAGTTTCAACTGTATTCAACACAGCACATTGACAGGAAGAAGATCTAGGACTACTTAGTTTCACCGGAGTGAACTTATTTTAACAGATAACAACAAAAAGGGACTACTAAACTAACTAGAAGTCAAAGGCACAAAGGTCTCTGTGTATGTGACACTTCTAGTGACTGAGCAAGTTGTTGCTCATTCAGCTCAGCAAATCCTCCCCTCCCAACCAAAATCTTTAAGTGCTTATAATTCCCATTTAAATCAAATGGATTAGGCAATACTTTTCTATCCTTCAACCTCTTTGCTTCATCTATTTCCCTTTTAAGACCTCAAATGTATCACTCTTGTCTGGTGGTTTATTCTATGGAGCTCTGTATTGGGACATTAAATTTTCTTGCCTAGAAATTGGAATCACCCTTTCTTGGTGCTCTGAAGAGATAATGTGCAGCACTATCATCCAAAGTGGTGATGGTTAAGCTGTCAAGAAACTGACAGAAATCCAGATTTAAAAATTATCAAACTGGTATTCAAAGTGAAACATGCAAGAACTTTACTAGTACTTAAGTATCAATTTGCATAGTTTGCATTTACTACATCTGTAACGTTCTCCTTCGCGTGTACTAATAATGCCGAATTCAACGTCGAGATAAACCACAGTCAATGACACCAGATCGCAGTAAGATTAACCATTTACTGTTCACTCTTCACATTAACATATGGTGAAAACTGTTGATAAAACAATACAAGATTGATACAGTATTTGTTCCTTCCTTAATATCACATTTCAATTGTAAATACTTGCAAAGGTGACTATAACTACATTACACTAAGGTGCAGTATACAGGCAGAGTTTACCTGCTCCATTGACTACTTTAAATACACTTCAATGCAAACTATCCGCAACTCTTTAACTAACGAAAGCATGAACATTATCGACCGTCGTTACTTTTAACAGGATCGGCATTAACATCTTAGTTCAATATATCGATTATCTATTAACTTACAGCGTTGCTCTCACTGTGATTTCTCCTGCCTGCAAAACAACTTCTGCTCGGGTCTGCCTCGTGGTGAGCCCCCACCCTCGCGTTAATTTCAAACCGGTACTTTCCCACAAGACGCGGCGAAACTGGATGTGACGTCATCGCATGCTGATATATTTTACATGCAATGAATATACTTTAAACACTTCTAATTCTAACTAGAAAATACTATAAAATGAATTACTAAGCGAAAATATTATAAACTAAATAACTGTCGTAAAGACAGCACAACATCTTTGCTAAGCTGGCGGCTGGGAAGTGAATCGTAAAGCGGACTTCAATGCAGCCAGATTATGGCAGCATAAGAGAAGCGGCTGCAGAGACAGACATGACACTCTCCTGTGCTCTGCTCGACAAACAGATAGTGCTATCAGTGGCTCCAAGCCCCTGCAGCTTTTGGGCTGATCAAAGGGTCATTATCACAATATCTTTCACTGAGCTGCATACTGTGGAGATGATGCAATTTGTGTTAGCAATGTTGATAGACAATATGCAGCATATAAAAATGAGTCTGGAAGTTGTTGCCTTCTAAAAGTCGGTGTCCTAATAAATTGCTCTGTGCTGACTGTGAGGTTGATGACTTGATGTACTACAAATGGAAAAAAAAAGGAATATGTTGTGCTTGTAATTGCCTTTTCTATTAATCAATGGCCTTTGTGCATCAGGTGATGTCATTGGATGTGCACCTGAGTCTGACAAAATGTCACTATGAGTCATGCCAAAATGGATGATAATCGACCTGCAAATGAATGTGAGCTCAATCATGCACAAAATTAATTTATATTCAAATAGAGCAGAAAAAAACGTATAAAAACATCCAACTTCTTTTTCCTTTGGCTCTTCCTACTTTCTACAGACTCGAGGTGTAGTCATGGACACCCACAAACACCCCAGCTATACCCAGCTTTCGTTAGCTACGTTCCAAACCTTCCCCAGTAATTCTCCCCAACTCTTCCTCCACTACATCAATGTCTGCATTGGTGTCACTTCATACACCCATTCTGAGATCTTCAGTTTCATCAATTTTGCCTCCAACATTACTGTGCCCTTAAATTCACTTATTTCATTTCTGACACCTCCCTCCCTTTTCTCAGTCTCTCCATCTCTGTCTCAAACTGTTGACCGTCACCTTTTATAAACCTATCGATTCCGATGGTTATCTTAACTATCCCTCTTCCCACACTGTCTCCTGTAAAAATGCTATTACGTTTTCTCAGTTCCTTTGATTCTGCCGCATCTGTTCCCAGGATATGGCTTTTCTACCCAAAAAATCATAGATGTCCCACTTCTTCAATTTATGGGATTTCCCTTCCTCCACCATTGATGCTGTCTTCACCTGCATCTTTCCCATTTCCCAAATATCTGCATTTACCCCATCTTTCTGCCGCCTTAACAGTGATAGAGTTCCCCTTGGTCTTACCCACGATCTTATCAGCCTCTGCAACCAACACATCATTCTCTGCAACTTCTTCCATCTCCAAAGGGATCCTACCACTAAACATACCTTTACCTCCTTCCCTCTCTCTGCTTCTTGCAGGGATCGCTCCCTCTGTGGTTAACTTGTCTATTTGTCCATCCCCACTGATCTCCCTCCCAGCACTTATCCCTGCATGTGGCCAAAATGCTACACCTGCTCATTTACCTTGTCCCTCATTTCCATTCAGGGCCCCAAGCAGTCCTTCCAGGTGAGACAACACTTCACTTGTGAATCTGCTGGGGTCATCTATTGTGTCTGGTGCTCTTGAAGTAGCCTCCACTACTTTGGTGAGACCTGTCATTAATTGGGGGACCGTGTCATCCAGAAAAAGCAGAACTTTCCAGTGACCAAACATTTTTATTCTGATTCCCATTCCTGTCCGGACACATCAGTCCATGGCCTCCACTTGCATCATGATGAGGCCACCCTTATGGTAGAGGGGCAACACCTTGTATTCCGTATGGGTAGCCTCCAAACTGAATATCAATTTCTCCTTCTGGTTAAAAAAATTAGCTCTCCCTCTCCTCTCCTTCTATTCCCCAATCTGGCCTCTTACCTCTTCTCATCTGCCTATCACTCCTTCCCCTTCTCCTATGGTTCACTCTCCTCTCCTATCAGATTCCTATGTCTCCAGCCCTTTACCTTTCCTACTCGCCTGACTTCATCTATAACCTTCTAGCTGTCCTCCTTCCCCTCACCCCACCTTTTTATTCTGGCGTCCCCCCCTTCCTTTCCACTTCTGAAGAAACATCAACTGCTTATTCATTTCCATAGAAGATGTCTGACCTGCTAAATTCCTCCAGTGTGTGTTGCTTTGGATTTCTAGCATCCGCAGAATTTGTTGCACTCAAGATAATTGATCTTGTTAGTGGAATCAAGTTTCATTTAAAAGGCCAATATTACTTCATCAACTGGTGGTTCTAAGTCATTTGATCAGTCTAAGTGAAATTGAATGGCTGATTACATCCTGATTTGAGGGAGAGAGGGAATTACTGGAACCTAAATAAAAACAAGCTGACATTAAACATTCCTGAGAACAATAGCGCACTCACTTGTTTCACATCTTGGCCCAACAAACCCGTAATGGCAGGAGCAAGTATTTCTGGCTGTACACGATCCACCATGTTCACAAGCTGGGATGCAGTGGGCTACACAGAGAAGCATAAACCATTAATACCATACAGAATCCTTGTCCTGTACTAAATACCTCTGCTTCATGTCTTCAGGCAGTAGTTCAAGCTCTGCTGAGAAAATTTACTGCATCCAGATCATTGGGCAGTGAGATATCTCAGGCTGAGTGAGACCTGCGATCCAGAGAGTCCCGACTCAGACTGGAGCACAAAGGGATTACAGAAGAGCCTTAACAGGGTGTGTTTGAAGGGTCAGAGGGATTTAAGATTGGCATGATGGTGCAAGAGTTTCTCACAGCTCAGTGACTTGGTGCTCTCTATGTGGATTTGCCATGTTCTCCTATGCCAATGTGAGTTCCACTTGGGAAGACCAAATATTCCATATCATCAGTGTACATGGGATGGTCATGAGGATTCCCCTGTGGCATAGGGTTTTACAGAAGCCCAGCCTACTGGTCTCAGTCAGTGTATGGTAGGATTGTTGTGACTGTGTTCTGAGTCACCGGAGAGAGACTGAACTGATGATATGAAAGTTATTTATCACAATATGCAGGCATTTTAATGAAGGGTCATGGTCCAAAACATCCACTGTTTAATCCGAGATACTGCCAGATCTTAGAAGTTTGTAAAGATTAGGCATGTCATCTAAAACTCTGACACCCACATTCTGTAGATGTGTGGTGGAGAGAATATTGACTGATGCCATCACAGACTAGTATGGAAACACCAATGGTGTGAATGGAAGAACCTACAAAAAAGAGTGGATGCAGCCCAGTCTAGCATAAGTAAAGCCCTCCCCACTACTGAGGACATCTACTTGGAGTGCTGTCGTAGGAAAGTAGCATCCATCATCAAGGACCCCCACCATCCAGGTGATGCTCTCTTCTCACTGCTGCCATCAGGAAGAAGGTACAGAAGCCTCAAGACTCACACCACCAACTTCAGGGATAGTTATTACCCCTCAACCATCAGGCTCTTGAACCATAGGCAGATAACTTCACACAACTTCACTCACCCAATCACTGAACTGTTAACACAATTAATGAGCTCAAGGGCTCTACATCTCGGGTTCTGTATTTATTGCTTATATATTTTTTATTTCATTATTATTTCTTCCTTTTTGTATATGCACAGCTTGTTGTCTTTTAAACAGTGATTGTCCATCTTCTTTGGTGCAGTCTTTCATTGGTTCTTTTGTGTTTCTTGTAGTTAATGTGATTGCCCGCAAAAAAATAAATCTCAGTGTTGTATACGGTGACATATATGTACTTCGAAAATAAATTTACTTTGAACTTCAACCTGCTGAGTTCCTCCAGCATTTTGTTTCTGAAATGTATACTACCGTGCAGACAGAGAAGCCAAAAAGGAAAGCTGTTGCCTTTGGGGAGATCTGCAAGCTTGGACATGGATTGGCATCAATTGATGATTGTCATGATATGTTAACCATATAACAATAACAGCACGGAAACAGGCCATCTCGGCCATTCTAGTCCGTGCCGAACACTTACTCTCACCTAGTCCCACTGACCTGTACTCAGCCCATAACCCTCCATTCCTTTCCTGTCTATATACCTATCCAATTTTTTTAAATGACAAAATCGAACCTGTCACTACCACTTCTACTGGAAGCTCATTCCACACAGCTACCACTCTCTGAGTAAAAAAGTTCCCTCTTGTGTTACCCCTAAACTTTTGCCACTTAATGGAAAAAGCCTATCCACGTCAAATCTATTTATCCCCCTCTAATTTTAAATACCTCTATCAAGTCCCCCCTCAACCTTCTACGCTCCAAAGAATGAAGACCTAATTTGTTCAACCTTTCTCTGTAACTTAGGTGCTGAAACCCAGGTAACATTCTAGTAAATCTCCTCTGTATTCTCTCTATATTGTTGATATTTTTCCTATAATTTGGTGACCAGAACTGTACACAATACTCCAAATTTGACCTTATCAATGCCTTGTACAATTTTAACATTACATCCCAACTCCTATACTCAATGCTCTGATTTATAAAGGCCAGCATACCAAAAGCTTTCTTCACCACCCTATCTACATGAGATTCCACCTTCAGGGAACTATGCACCATTATTCCTAGATCACTCTGTTCTACTGCATTCCTCAATGCCCTACCATTTACCATGTATGTCCTATTTTGATTATTCCTACCAAAATGTAGGACCTCACACTTATCAGCATTAAACTCCATATGCCATCGTTCAGCCCACTCTTCTAACTGGCTTAAATCTCTCTGTAATCTTTGAAAACCTACTTCATTATCAACAATGCCACCTATCTTAGCATCATCTGCATACTTACTAATCCAATTTACCACCCCATCATCCAGATCATTAATATATATGACAAACAACATTAGACCCAGTACAGATCCCTGAGACACACCACTAGTCACTGGCCTCCAACCTGACAAACAGTTATCCACCACTACTCTCTGGCATCTCCCATCCAGCCACTGTTGAATCCATTTTACTACTTCAATATTAATCCCTAATGATTGAACCTTCCTAACTAACCTTCCGTGTGGAACCTTGTCAAAGGCCTTACTGAAGTCCATACAGACAACATTCACTGCTTTACCCTCATCAACTTTCTTCATAACCTCTTCAAAAAATTCAATATGATTTGTCAAACATAACCTTCCACGCACAAATCCATGTTGACTGTTCCTAATCAGACACTGTATATCCAGATAATTATATATACCATCTCTAAGAATACTTTCCATTAATTGACCCACCACTGACATCAAACATACAGGCCGATATTTGCTAGGTTTACTCTTAGAATCCTTTTTAAACAATGGAACCACATGAGCAATATGCCAATCCCCTGGCACCATCCCCGTTTCTAATGACATTTGAAATATTTCTGTCAGAGCCCCTGCTATTTCTACACTAAATTCCCTCAAGGTCCTACGGAATATCCTGTCACGACCTGGAGATTTATCCACTTTTATATTCTTTAAAAACTCTAGTACTTCCTCTTCTTTAATCATCATAGTTTCCATAACTACCCTATTTGTTTCCCTTACCTTACACAATTCAATATCCTTTTCCTTAGTGAATACCGATGAAAAGAAATTGTTCAAAATCTCCTCCGTCTCTTTTGGCTCCGCACATAGCTGTCTACTCTGATTCTCTAAGGGACCAATTTTATCCCTCACTATCCTTTTGCTATCAATATTAATATTAATGAGAGATAAGGGGCAAAAGTTTAGGGGTAACATGAGGGGGAACTTCTTCACTCAGGGAGTGGTAGCTGTGTGGACCAAGCTTCCAGTAGAAGTGGTAGAGGCAGGTTTGATTTTGTTGTATAAAAAAAATGGATAGATATATGGACAGGAAAGGAATGGAGGGTTATGGGCTGAGTGCAGGTAGGTGGGACTAGCTGAGAGTAAGCATTCGGCACAGACTAGAAGGGCTGAGATAGCCTGTTTCCGTGCTGTAATTGTTATATGGTTATATGTAGAAACCCTTTGGATTTATTTTCACCTTACTTGTCAAAGCAACCTCATTCAACAACACACACAAAATGCTGGTGGAACACAGCAGGCTAGGCAGCATCTATAGGAAGAAGCGCTGTCGACGTTTCGGGCCGAGACCAAACTTCGATAGTGCTTCTCCCTATGGATTCTGCCTGGCCTGCTGTGCTCCACTAGCATTTTGTGTGTGCTGTTGTTTGAATTTCCAGCATCTGCAGATTTCCTCATGTTTGCTCTTTAAAAGCAACCTCATATCTTCTTTTAGCTTCTCGAATTTCTTTCTTAAGATTCTTTTTACATTCTTTATATTCCTCGAGGACCTCATTTACTCCATGCTGCCTATATTTATTATAGATCTCTCTCTTTTTCCTAACCAAGTTTCCAATGTCCAATATCCCTTGAAAACCATGGCTCTCTCAAACTATTAGATAGTCTTAATAACTTCCCGCAACATAAACCATTACTAATAAGGTGGAAGTGAAAGAGAATGTGACATATGACTCTTACCACCTGAATGTGGTCTATTTGTATGGATGATTCCATTATTCCCAAAAGCTCTTAACAAGTATCTCTGAATTTACATTGGTAATTTGTAACTATAAGAATGGTAATGTACGTACAGAATATTTCAGTTCTTCTATTTTTAATATTGCTCTGAAAATCTTACCTATTAAAAAAGTGCAGCAACCACAGTGGGCAGATTGTGGGGTAAATGATGATATTTGGCTGAAGAATATCTTAGAAATGATAGTGAACAGAGTTCTTCGCTGATAATTAATTAAACAGTTTACTGGTTATGCAAGAAACCTCAATTAATAGGAAGCTAATTGAGCCTGTGCAGCAGGGACTTTGCCAATTGTCTATGAACCACTTACTGAATAAAAAATATCATCTTCATCACTGGATTAACGTCTAATCATTATTGTGTTAGTGATTCTATGCGACCATAAAGCATTGGGAGTAGAATTAGGTCATTTGGCCCATCCAGTCTGTTCTACATTAAAATGAAATATTGTTGCACTTTTAATTGACAATAAAACCTTATTCTAAAACTGTCGTGCTTAATGTTCAAAGTAAATAGTTTTGCAGTTTCATCAATTACAGTTATCCCAATGTGAAGCAGGACATTCCTAATCACTTGTGACTGAACAAATTTGTTTAGCATTACCGGTGGCTGCATAGGTCATGGGCTGAAAAGGCAGTGCAGTGACCCACCAGAAGCAATTTTTGCTGGTGAATGTGCTTAGGGTAACAGAAGGAAAGGAAAGCTGTCAGCATGTGCCACCTTTGACCTGGAGAAGTACAAGTCCAAGAGTTCATTTATATAATCAGCTGAGCACAACAGAAAAGCTGCCTGGTGATGAAGGGTCTTGGCCCGAAATATCGATCGTTCATTCATTTCCTTTGATGCTGCCTGACCTGCTAAGTTCCTCCAGTATTTTGTGTGTGTTGCTCTGTGTACAATTTGATGGTAATTCTATTGGATTCCAAGAGAGTGAAGCCCAATATTGCTGCTGGTTTGTTACAAAATGGGTCAGGAGGTAGATGTTAAGTTGTTAGGGGAAGGAAACTATTAACAAGACTTAAACTGGCCTCTTCAGCTCTTGCCTGTAGCTGCAAATAGCTGTTTGCATGTGACAGCGGTCACACACCCGTACACTGCTTCGACGGGGGACTAAACCAGGTGAAGGTAGCCAGCGGCCTCATACTTCGGTGAGATAGGGACATGCCCGTCCTAACATACAATGTCAGCTCCGGCGCTCTGGGCAGATGAGATGCACAGTGAGATTGAACGGCTAGGAAGGTGGTACTGCAACACTACATCTGTAGAGAGCGAAGGGCATGACAAGGCACAGATAATGTCATGGTCATCCACTGCAACCCCAGTATGTGACGCCTGTTCGTACCACTGGACCCGGAGTTCTGAGGTCGAGAGAGTGGAACTGCCCCAGTGCAACAGCCTTTCCACTTTAAAAACTCTCCCACACAGGTTTCCTGTCATCGCCAGACATGATGGAAACTCACCATGCTACTCCAAAGACCAATTTAAGCTGATGGGAGTGATACAAAGAGACTTCCCTTAAAATTTTAAATTGGGGTTAAAATTGCAGTCACAGTGGGATAGCATTACTTGGATGAGCTCTGCGTATTTAAAGTTGGCATCTATTGGATTTTAATGCCAGACCAAAGACAAATATGTTGCTCCACATTAACTGCATCCTCCTCCACAAGAAGTGATTGGCAATATGGAAATAGTTAAAGCTGCCCTTGCTCCGAATGCCACTCACAGCATGAAGAAACTGCAGTAGATAAATAAACTTAACACAAGCATCTAAATTAGAAGGAACGCAGCTATTTAAACCTGCGCTGCCACTTAACAAGACCACATCTGATGTAATTGCAATTTCCTTACAGCTACTTGCATCTGTCTGAAGACTGCTAAGACTCCGCATCTATTGTCCTTTGAGGAAGGGAGGTTCAAGGACATGATTCCAATGTAAAAAAGATTTGCCTCATTGCTCTTAAATGGGCAATGTCCTATTTCAGAACAGTCTGAATTTCAAGGATATTTTTACCCATTCATGAAAAACAGTATTGTATCACTGTACAAGATCAATATGTTATAGATCCGTGTGCGGAGACAAACAGGGAGAAGAAACAACTGGTTCCTACCATCTTCACAGGTCAGGCCGTGGTATCCTGGGGGACAGTCACATTTATCAGGTTTGACACATTTTCCCTTGTTTTGGCAGTCTGGTCGGCAGATTGCTTAAAAAGTTACAGCCGAAATAAACAGCGTTAACACATCTCACAATCAATCAGACATAGAAAATAACGGCAAAATTATCAGCTTCAAATGATGAGAATTTTGATAGGCTTTATGTTAAGCAGAGTTCCCTACCTATATGACAGTTATACCCAGTGTAGCCAGGCTTACAGCGACATGTGTTGGGAGCTGCACATTCCATATTCTTTCCACAGGGATATCTGCAAATAGCTAATAAATATCACAGTTGTTGGTTTTTGTTAGCATAAGTAGTTGCTGCCCAGAACATGTGACTGAATAGTCAACACTCACAAAATGCTGGAGGAACTCAGCAGGCCAGGCATCTTTGGTAAAAAGTACAGCTAACGTTTCGGGCTGAGACCCTTCTGCAGGACCAGAGAAAAAAAGCTGAGGAGTAGATTTGAAAAGTGTGGGGAGGAGCACCAGATGGAGGTGATGGGCGGGCAAGGAAATAACAAGATAGAGGGACAAGGGGATGGGAAATGGTGAAGGTGGGGGATAGTGGCATTATTGGAAGTTTGAGAAATCAATGTTCATTGGAATGTTCAATGCTTCCACCCCACCCCCCAGCCCTCCGCCATTTCCCAACCCCTTGTCCCTCTGTCATGTTATCTCCTTGCCCACCTATCGCCTCCCTCTGGTGCCTCCCCCACCTTTCTTCTTTCTTCCATGGCCCTCTGTCTCTTTCACCAATCAACTTCTTAGCTCTTTGCTTCATCCTTTCCCCTTCAAGTTTCACCTATTATCTGGCATTTCATTCTCCTCTTCCCCCACCTTTCAAATCTGGCTGACTGAGTTCCTCCACCATTTCATGCATGTTGCTTGGATTTCCAGCATCTGTAGATTTTCTCGTTACTGAATAGTCATGATTAGGTAGACATAGCAGAGCAGTATATTCTGGGTTATGGGTGGCAGATGGAGATGGGATGGGTAATGGGCATAAAAGATACTAGCAATATACAGTGGACAATTATTTTAGGTAAAGATATGCAAAAATGAGACCTATTAGCATTAAATCAAGAATGTCCAAATTAACAACTATTCTATGCAGATTAAAATTATCTGTAATTTTAATAATTCTGGTGATAGAGTCACAGAAAAATACAGCACAGAAACTGGCCCTTTGACTCATCTAGTCCATGCCAAATCATTAGAACTGCCTACTCTGATCAACCGGCACTGGGACCATAGCCTTCCATACCCCTACCATCCATGTGCCTATCTAAACTTCTCTTAAGCTTTGAAATCAAGCTTGCAAGCACCACTTGTGTTGGCAGGGCAATCCACACTCTCACAGCTATCTGAGAGAAGAAGTTTCCCCTCATGTTCCCCTTAAATTTTTCACCCTTAACCCATGACCTCTAGTTGTAGCCCCTCACAAACTCAGCGAAAAAATCCAGCTTACATTCACCCTATCTATACCCCTCATAATTTTGCATACCTCTATCAAATCTTCCCTCAACCTTCTAAATTCCAAGAAATAAAGCCCTAACCTGTTCAATCTTTCCGTATAACTCAGGTCCTCCAGTCCTGGAAACATACATGTAAATTTTCTCTGAACACATTCAAACTTAGTTACATCTTTCTTGTGGCTAGGTGAGCAAAACTGCACACAATACTCCAACTGGGCCTCACCAATGTCTTCTACAAATTCAACATATCACTCCATCTCCTGTACTCAAACTTTGATTGATGAAAAGTAATGTGCCAAAAGATTCCTTTGCAGTCCTTTCTTTAGAGAGAGATGGCATAGGGTCAGAGAATGTTGAGTCTTTCTGGGTGAAGTTAAGAAATTGTAAGGGTAAAAAAAAACACATTACGATCATCAAATATAGGACCCCAAATAATAGCCAAGATGTGGGGTAGAGATTGCAAAGGGAGCTGGTAAAGACGTGTAATAAGGGTAATGACACAATTGTAATGGGGATTTCAATACACAAGGGGATTGGAAAATAAGGTTGGTGTTGAACCACAAGAGGGGGAATTTGTTGAATGCCTACAAGATAGTTTTTCAGAGTAGCTTGTGCTTGAGCCTACTCGGGGAAAGGCTGTCTTAGACTGGGTATTGTGTATTAACCCAAATCTTATTAGGGAGTTTATCATAAAGGAACCCTTTGGAAACAGTGATCACAATATAATTGAATTCATACAGCAACTTGAGAGGGAGAAGCACAAGTTACGTATCAGTATCACAATGGAATAAAGGGAGTTTTAGAGGCATGAGAGAGGAGCTTGCTCAGCTGGATTGGAGGAGGATACTGGTGGGGATGACAGCAGAGCAGAAATGGCTGAAGTTTCTGGGAATAGTTCACAAGGCACAGACAGATACATCCCACAAAGGAAGAAGTTCTCAAATGGCAGGGGTAGGCAATGTGGCTGACAAAAGAAGTTAAGGACTGCATAAAAGCCAAGGAAAGGGCATATAAGGTAACAAAAGTGAGCGGAAAGTTAGATGATTGGGAAGCTTTTAAAATCCAACAAAAGACAACTAAAAAAGCTATAAGAAGGGAAAAGTTGAAACATCAGGTATATCAGGGCAAAATAGCCAGTAATATAAAGAAAGATTCCAAAGTTTTTTTCAGTTATATAAAGAGTAAAAGGGAGGTGAGAGTTGATATTGGACCACTGGAAAATGATGCTGGTGAGGTAGTAATGGGGGACAAAGAAATGGCAGATGAACCTGATGGATACTTTAGTGGAAGACACTAGCAGTGGACCAGAGGTCCGTGAATGTCAGAGAGCAGGAGTGAATGCCATTACTATTAAAAAGGAAAAAGTACTAGGCAAAATCAAAGGTCTTAAAGTCGATAAGTCCCCAGGATCAGATGGAGTACATCCCAGAGTCCTGAGAGAGGTTGCTGATGAGAGAACGGATGCATTAGTCATGGTCTTTCAAGAATCATTTGATTTTGGCACGGTCCCAGAGGACTGGAAGATTGCAAATGTTACTCCACTCTAAGAAGAGAGGAAGGCAAAGAAAGGAAATTAGAGGCCAGTTAACCTAACCTCTGTGGTTGGGAAAAAGTTGAAGTCTATTATTAAGGATGAAATTTCAAGGTACTTGGAGACTCATGATAAAATAAGTCAATATCAGCATGGTTTCCGTAAAGGGAAATCTTGTCTGAGAAATCTGTTGGAGTTCTTTGAGGAAATAACAGGGTGCACAAAAGAGAGGCAGTGGATGTCATTTACTTGGATTTTCAGAAGGCATTTGATAAGTTGCCACACATGAGGCTGCTTAACAATATAAAATCCTATGGCATTACAGGCAAGATACCGGCATAGATAGCAGAATGGCTGACAGGTAGGAGGAAGTGAGTGGGAATAAAAGGGGCCTTTTCTGGTTGGCTGCCAGTGACAAGTAGTGTTCCTCAGCGATTAGAATTGGGACTGCCGCTTTTCACATTGTTGGTCAAAGATTTTGATAATGGAATTGATGGCTTTGTGGCAAAGTTTGCAGATTATATAAAGATTGATGGAAAGGTAGTCAGCGCTGAGAAAGCAATGCAATTGCAGCAGGGCTTAGACAAATTGGAAGAATAGGCAAAGAAGTGGCAGATCAAATACAGTGTAGCGAAATATATGATAATTCATTTTGGTAGAAGGAACAATAGTATGGACTGTTATGTAAATGCAGAGAAGCTCAAGATCGGAGGTGCAGTGGGACTTAGGAGTCCTCGTGCAAGACTCCCAGAAGATTAATTTACAGATTTGGTTTCTGATAAAGGAGACAAATGCAATGTTGACATTTATTTCAAGGGGAATAGAATATAAAAGCAAGGAGATAATGCTGAGCCTTTATAAGGCACTAGTCAGGTCCACTTAGAGTATTGTTAACAGTTTTAAGCTCCATATCTCACAAAGGATGTGTTGTCATTGGTGAGAGTCCAGAACATGTTCACGAGAATGATTCCAGGAATGAAGGGGTTAACAAATGAGGAGCATTTGCCAGCTTTGGGCTAGTACTCACTGGAAATTTGAAGATTGCAGTAGGGGATAGGGGGATCTCATTGAAACCTATCGAATACTGAAAGGACTAGATAGCGTGAATGTGAACAGGATATTTCCTATGGTGGGGGTATCCAGAACAAGAGGGCACAGCATTAAAATTGAGGGGCGACTTTTTAGAACAGAGGTAAGGAGCAATTTTTCTAGCCAAAGAGTAGTAAATCTGTCGAATGCTCTGCCACAGGCTGTGGTGGAGGCCAAGTCTGTGGGTATATTTAATGGGGAAGTTGATTGTATCCAGGTTGGTCAGGGCATCAAAGGATATGATGAGAAGACAGGTGTATGGAGTTGAATGGGATCTGGGATCAACTATGATGGACTGGTGGAGCAGACTTGATGGGCTGAATGGCCTAATTCTATTCCTATATCTTATGGTCTTATGTATCTATCTACTTGTGATACCACTTTCAATGAATTATGGATCAGTATTCCCAGATCCTACCGTTCACTGTGTAAGACCTTTCTTGGTTTGTCTTACCGAAGTGCAACTCCTTGTACTAGCCTGGATTAAATTCCATCTGCCATTTTCAGACCATTTGTCCAGCTGGTTTAGATCTCACTGAAATCCATGATAGTCTTCCCCACTGTCCACTACACCCCTAATCTTGGTGCCATCTGCAAATTTGCTGATCCAGTTAACCACATTATCATCCAGATTATTGATATAGATGACAAACAACAATGGACACAGCACCGATCCCTGCGGCACCCCACCAGTCACAGGCCTCCAGTAAGGAAGACAACCCTCCACTACTCCCTGGCTTCTCCCACAAAGCCAACCTCTAATCCAATTTACTACCTCAGCTTAATGCTGAGTGACTGAACCTTCTTTATCATCCTCCCATGAGGGACCTTGTCAAATTCCTTGCAAAACTCCATGTAGACAACATCCACTAGCTTGCCTTCATCAACATTCCTGGTAACATCCTTGAAAAACTTTCTAAGATTGATCATACACCAACTACCAGGGACAAATCATGCTGACTATCCTTAATCAGCCCCTGTCTATCCAAGTACTCATTACTGTATATCCAGTCCATTAGAATACCTTCCAATAACTTTCCCTTTACTGATGACAGGCTCACTGGCCTATAATTTCCTGGTTTATTTTCAGAGCCTTTCTTAAATAGCAGAACATCACTGGCTGTCCTCCATTCCTCTGGTATCTCACCTGTTGCTAAAGATGACTTAAGTATCTCTGCTAGGTCCCCAGCAATTTTTGTACTTGCCTCCCACAGGGGCTGAGGGAACACCTTGTCAGGCCCTAGGGATTGATCCACCCTTAATTTTCCTCAAGACAGCAAACACCTCTTCTTTTGTGATCTGTACAGAGATCATGAAATTTTCCCCACTTCTATAGTCCCTGTCTGTGCTGAGTAAATAAAGATGGAAAAAAATAATTTAAAATCTTTCCCTTCTCTTTTGCCTCCACACATGGATTACCATTCTGATCTTCCAGAGGACCAATTTTGTCCTTTGCAATCCTTTGTTCTTAACATATCTGTAGAATTCCTTAGGATTCTCCTTCACCCTGTCTGATAGGGTATTACATGCTTTCTTTTAGCTCACCTGATTTTTAAGCGTTCTCTAGCATTTCTTATACCCCATAAGCATCTCATTTGTTCCAAACTGCTGATATCTCCTCTGCGCCTCTTTTTTTTTTCCTTATCCGGGGTCTCAATATCTCTTGAAAACCAAGGTGATTTAAGGTGTATACAGATATTTGTATTTCTGTGGCACTACTCTGGTTCACAAGTGTCATCTCAAACCAGTTTGCAAAGTGATGGATAAAGATTGGCGTAGAACAGAATAGAGGTCCCTTTCAGGCTGGAAGGATGTAACAGCCAATATAATTGAATACTCTTCCCACTCCTGACATTTGTTCTTCTCCCGCCCACCTATCATCAAGCAGAAGGTCCGAAAGATTGAAAACATGCCCCATCGGATTCTAAGATAGATTCTATCCCATTGTTATCAGGTTGTTAAATGTACCTCTTGTATAATAAAGATGGATTCTATATCTCACAGACGACCTTGTCGTGGGCCTTGCACCTTAGTTTTATTACGCCTGCACTGCACTTGCTCTGCATCTGTAACATGACATTCAGCTCTCTGTTATTGTCTATTCCCTTTGTACTACCTCGTAGGTTTGAAATGATGTGTATAGCTGGTATATGAAACAAAGTTCTTCATGATATCTAGTACATGTAACAATAATAAACCAAAAATAAATTCTTCTTGGGCTTCCAGCCGGGTACAGGGATTAATTTTAACTGACATTTCGGTGACATACTTTGCTCTCTTCATGAGGGATGATGCCTGGGTGTGTCTAGTCCAGTGGTATTAATGCCCCTGTCATCCATCCCTCTTCACAGGTTAATCCTCATCCAATCTGGTTTTCTCTCTCCCACCTAGCTGACAATCAAATTCCAATTCTTACTTAGAGTAAGACCTTCATCTTTGTTAAAGTTCTTTACCTCGAGCTTTATTTCAAAGGCTTTCTTCACAAGGTGGTCCCAAAAGTCATTGGCACAGCACAGTGGTTTGGTGCTGTCGAAGTCAATCCTATGGCCATCGCTAATGCAATGTTCTGCTACTGCCGATTTCTCCGGGTTATCCAAACGGAATCAGCTCCTGTGCTCCTTGATGCAGGTTTGCACCGTGCGTCCTGTCTCCCTGATATATGCTGCTCCACATTCACAGGGAATCCTAAAAAGGCCAGCCGTCCTGTGTCTCAGGTCATCTTCAACCCACATAAACTGGGATTCCTTACCGGTTTGTGGATGGTTTAATCTGGTATTTTTTCAGGATCCTGGTGATCCTTCCAGAAAATTCGACTGTAAACAAGGTGGGACAGCAGAAACCTGATTGGATCAGGACTAACTAATCAGGAGGGACAGACGACAGGGGTATAAATACCCCTGGACTAGACATGCCCAGGCATCATCCCTGATGGCAGAGTTTGTCATCAAAACGTCAGATAAAATTGATATCTGTAGCCGCTGGAAGCTCTAGGAGAGTTTATTTGTTGTATAGTTGGGGAAAGCACTAGATCCTTTTTCAATAATAAACCAATTACCAAATACTAATGAAATGAGTGGCTGTCGGGAGAGGAAAGGGAGAACTTCAGATAGAGTAGAGCACCCCTGTGGCTGTCCCCCCCCCAACAATAACTACTCCATTTTTGAGTCCTGTTGGGGCAGATGACCTACCTGGGGAAAGCAACAGTGGCCATGCCTCTGGCACTGAGTCTGCCCTGTGACTCAGATGGGCAGAGAACTGAACAGAATGGCAGCAGTAATAGGGGACTCTATAGTCAGGGGAACAGACAGGCAATTCTGTGTATGTGAAAAAGAAACACAGATGGTAGTTTGCCTCCCAGGTACCAGGGTACAATGTGTGTCTGAATGTGTCCATATTATCCTGAAAAGGGAATGTCGGCAGCCAGAAATCACAGTACATATCGGTACCAACAACATATGTAGACAAAGAGAGGAGGTCCTAAAAACAGAATACAGGGAGTTAGGAAGGAAGCTGAGAAGCAGGATAGGAATTGAATGAGGTGGTAGATAAATGTGTGGCTGAAGAATTGGAGCAGGAGGCAGGGATTCAGATTACTGGATAATTGGGACCTCTTCTGGGGCAGGTGTGACCTGTACAAAAGGGATGGGTTGCACTTGAATCTGAGGGGGACCAATATCCTTGCGGGCAGGTTTACTAGAGCTGTAGGGAGTGTTTTAATCTAATATGGCAGGGGGATGGGAACCAGGATGATAGAGCTGAGGACAAGCCAGCAGATTTACAAGTAGATGATGGGTGTATTATGAACGTAAGGAAGGAAAAGCCAATGATGGGGTACAAATGCAGACAAGGTAAAGAGTTAAATCAAACCACAGGGGTAAAATTCAAAATGGCAAAGAATGAAGGTCTGAAGGTGCTATGTTTAAACACGCATAGCATTCGGAATAAGGAGGACGAACTTGTGGTGCAATTGCAGATTGGCTGGTATGACGTTGTGGGCCTCACTGAATCGTGGCTGAAAGAAGGCCATAGTTGGGAGCTTAACATCAAAGGATATACTTTATGTCAAAGGACAGGCAGGAAGGCATAGGTTATGGTGTGGCTCTGTTGGTAAGAGATGGACGTACATCTTTAGGAAGAGGTGACTTAGAGTGAGAACATGTTGAATGTTTGTGGGTGGAGATAAGATATTGCAAAGGTAAAAAATCCATAATGGGAATCATATGTAGGCCTTCAAATAGTAGCCAACATGTGGGGTTGAGATCGCAAAGGGAGTTGGAAAAGGCATGTAATGAGGGTAATGTCACAATTGTAATGGAGGACTTCAATATTCAAGGGGATTGGGAAAATCAGTTTGCTGTTGGATCACAAGAGAGGGAATTTGTTGAATCCCTATGAGATGGCTTTTTAGAGCAGCTTATGCTTGAGCCCACACAGGAAAAAGTTATCTTTGATTGAGAGTCATGTAATAACCTAGATCTTATCAGAGAGCTCAGTGTAAAGGAACCCATAAGAGGCAGTGATCGTAATGTGATTGAATTCATACTGCAGTTTGAGAGAAAGAAACATAACTCACACGTATTAGTATATCAATGGAATAAAAGGAATTACAGAGGCATGAGAGATGACGACAGAGCAAGGATGGCTTAGGTTTCTGGGATTAGTTCACAAAGTGCAGGATAGATATGTCCTACAGAAGTTCTCAAGTGGCAGGGGTTGGCAACCGTGACTGACAACAGAAGTTAAGGACTATATAAAGGCCAAGGAAATGGCATACAGGTAGCAAAATTGAGTGGAAAGTTGGATGATTGGGAAGCTTTTAAAATCCAACAAAAGGCCACTAAAAAAGTTATAAGAAAGGAAAAGATGAAATATGAGGGCAAACGAGCCAATTATATAAAGCCGGACACTAAAAGTTTTTTTCAGTTATAAAGAGTAAAAGGGAGCTGAGAGTTGATATTGGATAACTGGAAAATGATGCCAGTGAGGTAGTAATGGGGGATAAAGAAATGGCAGATGAACTTAATGTCTCCTTTAGTAGAAGACACTAGTAGTGGGCCAGAGGACCATGAATGTCAGGGAGCAGGAATGAGTGACAATGCTATTACAAAGGAAGAATTGCTAGGCAGACCGAAAGGTCTTAAGATAGATAAGTCATCTGGACTAGATGGACTACACCCCAGAGTCCTGAGAAAGACTGCTGAAGAGATAATGGACGCATTGGTCATGATCTTCCAAGAATAACTTGATTCTGGCATGGGCTCGGAGGAGTGGCAGATTGCAAATGTCACTCCACTCTTTAAAAAGGGAGGAAGGCAAAAGGAAGGAAATTATAGGTCAGTTAGTCTAACCTCAGTGGTTTCGGGGTACTTGGAAACATGATAAAATAAGTCAAAGATAGCAGTGTTTTTGAGATTGAGAGAGAAACCTTGAGTGAAATTGCTAAGCAAAAAGGAAGAATGCAGTGTGAAGCAAATTGATTAGAGGGATGTAACTGAAACTCATCAGATGATTCATCTTCAGGCATTAGTTTTAAATATGCATGATAACATTGTCTTAACATCCCTCCTTATATCTAATTCCACTGAAGTCAATAGGATCAAATATCAGAAAGGACAACCAACATTATATCTCCTTTACAGATGTTTTCTTCATTCACGGAATGTAAACGTTGCCAGTACAGCCGGCATATTTAGCCTGGCCCAAAATTAAGGAGGGAGTTATTAGTTTCCAACCTATTACTGGTACTGGAGTCACACATATGGTAAACTGGATAGAGTCACCTTATTTCCTCCCTTGAAGAACATTAATTAAATAAATGTCTTTTAATAACAATCCTGTAGCTTCATAGATATCAATGATGAGATAAGTTAACGTTTTCTTTTACTAAAAAAAGACAATTTCTTCAAATAAATGAACTTCAGTAGCCCAACTAACTTGGAGAGATTAAAATTCAATTACCGGATCAATGGCCCAGAATGCTGGTCACTGGACCCATCATGGTATTGTAACTTGCTGGCAAAGGGTGAGTTTCTGACCCTATCTATGGCTATTACTCTATAAAATTAGCTTTATGAATTATACTTTCATTATGACTGTGATCCTTACAGATGCTTTCTGCAAACATTGCACTGATTGTATTACCTTGACACATTATACCATCACCAGTGTATCCGAAAGGACATCGGCCACATTTAAAGCCTCCAGACTGCGTGGGCTCACAGGGGACTCCATTAAAACAAGGCATGTCAGCACAGGTGACCTTTGTTTCCATAGGAACCAACTCATTAGCGAAGCGAGTAATGGAAACAGCTTGAGATGCAGTTACAGCTCGCAGTGCTGAAGTGGCAGGCTGCCCAAAAATGACTGTCCTTTGTAGAGCTTTGGGGTGAACAGCCAGCTGAGATACAGTTCTAGAGCTCATGGCAGCTGTGCCAGTGACAGCAGTATCAGTGTCCTGTGACAAGGAGGCAATGGAAGGAGACAAGCTCAATGCTACATAGGGATTCTCCGTCTTGAGAACTGGAGGTGGTTTGGCTTTTGTAACTGCTTTTTCCATTGTTGCCCTGCCAGACATGGAAACGCACCCAAGCATAGTTTTCTGGTTACCACCTGGCAGGTTGCTTGGTCTTCTGGTGGGGCCCCAACGTTGATGAAGTTTTGATGCAACATGTGGGGAAACTAGAGGAAAAGAGACAAAGTTAAGGTCATGAATATTTGTAGAAGTATTCTGAAATATTCTCAATTAACATTTTATCTATTGACTATGTGGTAGCTTGCCTTCACAGTAAAGTCTCTAATGTTATGCACTGAGTTTAGAAGTCTTATCAATATCATGTACAGATGTAAGCATACTCATTTCTAAATAACCGTTACAAAATATATATTTAACATTGGAAATACTGCTTGTGAGAATCTCAACCCTGGTTACCAAAGACTTCAAAAGAATTCATCAAACCCTCTGTGTTCACCATCTCCTTCTGCCTACCTATCCTGTTATCCATAACTTCGTTATGCCTTTATCCATTGTGTGCACATCTGTATTGATGTCTGTCTAGAGCAGGGGTTCCCATCCCTTTTAGTCCATGGAACATACCATTAACTGAGGAGCCCATGGAGCCTGGGTTGGGATCCTCCCTTCCAGAGTACGATTGGGGATAGCTGATATGAAGTAATGGGTATTATTCCTGAGTTGCACAACTGAATCGGTTCACACAATGCATTGTTTTCTTTAGGAAAATTATAGGCTGAACCTGCACAAGTTTCCCATATACTTCTGTTATGCACAGAAATATTTAACTTCGTATGAACTTGTGACACTGAAAGACTATAATTATAAAACAGCTTTAAATAGGTAAAGATTTTCATCCTAACTGAACTCCTAGCTGCAATACTTCTGATAACCCTAAAGCCCATTTTCTGGCCAGACACATTAGGGTTATACAGAAGATTGTTGAAATAATAACAAAATTCACGATTAATATAGTTCGCAGTTGTCAGTTCCGCAGAGCTTTCCAAACTCGCACGGCACTGTCATCTGAAGTCACTCTCTCAAATAAACCACTGAGTACATAGTGACAATAGTGTGTCAGTTCATGAGTTGAGCTCAGGACTGGGAATACACCTGGATTCATGGCAGATAGCTTAATGCATAACTAGCAATTTAACTTAACAAAATAATAACTTATTTCAAGAGCACAGGGAAATAAATGATAAAAATAAATGATAAAGTAAATGATAAAATAAATGATAAATGATACATGATAAAATGATAAATTTCTACCAGTATAAACAGAATACTTTCTGCATAAAAACACATTATGAGGAGATGGTTATGTAACCCTCTCACTGTGGCTCGTAGCAAGCTAGGCTCATTAGCTAACTCTGGCTAACAACTCTGTGACTCAGCATCGCAAGGCCACCTTCGATAAACAACACACACCTAGGATCGGTATGGTTCAGGTTCAAGCTAAAAGGAAAGTTGGAACGTTCCAATAAGGGAGCGGAAATTATGGTGAATGCCGTGTAAATGTTGCCCCGTGCAAAGTTATCATTCACCAGGAAATGACGAAACTTACAATGGCATAAACTTAAAGTGTAAGTATATTTACAGACATTTCAACTGTAACAAACAGTTAACAGAAAAGGAAAAAGACCTATTCCAGTTAAACCAGTTTAGATGTGCGCATAACCATTGGATTCATTCTTGGGTAGTTAGGTGCTTTGGTTTAAATTACTCGCATGCTGAACCCATGTTCTGCGTGAAAGACTCCAGCCACAGTTCAAACTTTGCTCCGAAACCATCTCGAGTGACCTGGCTAACATAGTATTGGCACTTCCACCTTGGAGCCATTCATCTGCAGAGAGCACTTCTTACAACAGGGTCTCTCCTTCGGGGGGTGGGCAGGGGTGTGCTGTCCACATCTTCCCTTGTGTTCTCCTCCACACCACCTCCTTACTCCAACCGCTGCCAACGAAAACCCAAATCCAGCCGACTGCCTCCTAGAAATCCGATGCCACCAAGCTCTCTTGAATGCTCCGTGGCATCCCACTGGACAGACCGTTATCAAGATGAAGCCGACTGGCTGACACAACATTCCTAAACTGGGCAAACAACTCCTTATCTCAGCAGAAACCAAAATACTGAACTGTGAAGCTTAAGTAACCATAAACACTGTATTTTACAGAAAAGCTGCAAAAATAGAACATTTAACAGCACTGCGACTGTGTCGCCACCCACAGCTCTAATCTGCTAATTAAATTTGCCGATGACACTAGATTGGCCTTATCTCAAACAATAACGAGGTGGCCTACAGGGAAGAAGTCATCTCTCTGACACCGTGGTGTCAAGAAAACGACCTCTCCCTCAATGTCGCAAAAACAAAGGAGCTGGTTGTGGATTACAGGAGGAATGGAGACAGGCTAACCCCTATTGACATCAATGGATTTGGGGTTGAGAGGGTGAACAGCTTCAAATTCCTCGGCATCCACATCACCGAGGATCTCACGTGGTCTGTGCCCACCAGCTGTGTGGTGAAAAACACACAACAGTGCCTCTTTCACCTCAGACTGTTGAAGAAGTTTGGTTTGGGCCCCCAAATCCTGAGAAATTTCTACAGGGGCACAATTGAGAGCAAACTGACTGGCTGCATCACTGCCTGGTATGGGAGCTGTATGAGTCCTACCCTTAATCACAGGACTCAGCAGAGAGTGGTGCAGATAGCCCAGCACATCTGTAGTTGTGAACTTCCCACGATTCAGGACATTTACAAAGACAGGTGTGTAAAAAGGGCCCGTAGGATCATTGGGGACACCAGTCACTCCAACCACAAGCTGTTCCATCTGCTACCATCTGGGAAATGGTACCACAGCATAAAAGCCAGGACCAACAGGCTCCGGGACAGCTTCTTCCACCAGGCCATCAGACTGATTAACTCATGCTGATTTGAGTGTATTCTATGTTACATTGACTGTTCTATTTATTGTAATGTATTATAAATGACTATGATTGCACATTGCACATTTAGATGGAGACATGACGTAAAGATTATTACTCCTCATGTATGTGAAGGATGTAAGAAATAAAGTCAATTCAATTCAATTCACAACAGTAGTATGACATTAAAACATGTTCTTAGCCAGAACACTGCAGTTACGTATAGATTACCTGCATAAGATCCTTTTCTATTTCCTGTAGCAATACTGTAACTGTAAGTTAGATTGACAAGGCAATCATACTCTGGGGAAAATGCTGTCACTCAATACAGCGATTAATCAATCATCGCTGCTTCACGTGTAGTGAGTTCTTTCATGTTACATTATCAATTCCAACTTTGCTCTAATGCTTTGTATGACTTGGCTTTTCAGAGTATTAAAGAACTGAGACAAGGTCTGATGCTCTGTTTTCCTTCATGTCATATACCCATTACCCTGCCTGTGAATTAACTTTGGTGCCATTAGTACGTTTTGATCATGATGTTAATACACTGGTTCATGTAACATTTTGCTGATATTTCATGGTAATAGTTATGTTTTATCTTGCCTCCAATTAATCCCCTTGACCGACTGACTTATGAGTAGATTTGTTGCCACTTTCGCATACATGGAGGCCATCCTCTACCAGAAGTCAGTGAGACAGAGGTTACTAGAACTTTCAAATCTGCTTAAAGTTCAGCTAATTTCCATAAAATACAACAGAACATATCACACACAAATCAAAGCTTGAAGGATTATTTTCAGTGCGCTATGTTGGGCTGTGTTATTAATTATTACAGCTTATGAAATTATAATTTCAATGGTATGTTTTGCAATTTCATTTCAATGTATTGAACAAAGTCTCCTCTATTTTACATCAAAGAGAAAAAAATCTTAAACCCTAGAGTTTTCATTAAAAAGATCTGTAGCATTTGTGCCACTTATGTTTTGTTAAAGATTGTTAGTTTCTTTGAAATAATTGACCCTATCCCTAAACAGACTCCTCAGATATGTTTAAATATATAAGATCAATATTAATCAAGTGGATGCAAAGAATGAGGGGAAAAAAACAGACTCCAAAATCAACATCCAGATAGTAAGGGCTATTTCTTGAACTATAAACATGACATCGAGAAATAGGAAGGAAAGGGGTAGCTCCAGAAATGTGATTGGTGCTGGAACACAACCAGAAGGAATACAGTTCAGCCCAGGATGTGATTAAGGAGTTGAATTCAGAAATTCAAGTGCAACACCCACAATTATTTAAGAACATTCTCATTTCCTACTAAAACAGTTATTTAACCCAATAGTGTTTAATTCGAGAGAACTCAGTTTAGAATAACTAAAAACACAAGCAGTCTTTTTCATCATCAGATCATTCAAAGCTAATTTTAATGTAAATCATTGCATGATAATAAATTTTATTGAAAACAATGGGAAAAAAAGGAATATGTAGCCTACAGAAATAAAGAAAAATAGATCAGTTTACCACAGTGTGAATTCAAAATGCAGATGGGAAGCACCTGGAAACAATTTATTATGAAATATCTTCAATGGGTCCATTGATTTTCAGGGTCATGACTGTACAATGGCACTTTCATTCAAAATGCCTACGTTATAAAGTAGCATTACTAATTGCTTTATCTGCATTATGGATTTATGAATCTGGCTTGTTCAGAGTCTGGATATCTTTCTATGCATCATTTAACTTACATTAATTCTTAACTATTTTTAACTGAAGGTTTTGGGTATTACTGACAAGACAGCCACTTAATGATAGTTCCCAGATTTCCTTTAAAGGACAGTGGGAGTGGATTCTTTTCATCCGGTAACAATGAAATACAGATTTGGGTTTAGATGTTGGATCAGACCAGATCCTGATTTAACCTAAAAAAATAGGAGCTTTGATAGCTAATTACTTTTGGAGAGTTCCACTGCAGTGAAATCTACCTTATTCAAAATATACTCAGATTTTTGATTATGATAATCTGATGCATTAAATAAATAACATATTACTGGTTAGAAAGGAAAACATTGTATATAATGGAAGTTTGATTAAAAAAGGTGAAAATGCTGAAATAGACCTGAAGCAGAATTAAGCTATTCGGCCCATTAAATCTGCTCTGCTTTATTATCCTTCTCAATCCCATTCTCCTGCCTTCTCCCTGAAACTTTTGACAATCTTACTAATCAAGAGCCTGTTAGACTTTGTTTTAAATGTACCCAATGACTTTGCCTCCACAGCCAGTTGTGGCAATGAATTCTAGATTCAGCACACTCAGCAGGTCATGTGGCATCTTGAGAGAGATTAAAATAAGAATTAATGTTTCAGATTGATCGGGTAAACTTAAAACATCTTCTTATTGTCTTATTAAAAAAAACAAAGTAACAATGGTTTAGGATGAGGATAACCAAATACATTTGTCATAGCACATGCAGAACTAAATCGATTATAAAAACAGTATCTTGTTAAGCGTACTGGCCCGCACTTACTCTGCACTCATGGTTTCATGCTTTTTCGGTGCTAAAATATAACTCACCAAATCGAGGAATCTTCATGCATGTCTTCCCAGTGCCAAAGAATCCTGCAGGACAACGGCCACATAGAAAGCCAACATGAGGTGGTTTTCGATCAAAACACTGAACTCCTGGGAAGCAGGGTTTATTTGCACAAGTAATTGTGCTCTGTGGAACAGTGGTTGAACCTATATATATATATATAAAGACACAGAAGGCTGGCTCAGAATTAAGAACAGCTCATTAGGTGGATATGTGTTAGTAACCAAGCCAGAAAATATACAGTACAAACAAGCTTCTATTTGTTACTTTTGAATGGAAAGACCTTTTCACCCAGCATTACAAACTTCCTTTAGCATTTTAACTAGCATCTGTCTATTGAAACAATAATGGAAAATATAATCTAGAAAACAGTAGTTCCCTACAATGAAAGCTATTGAGTGTTCAACAACAATATCATACTACTTAAAATTGTCATGACTTTTACTATCTCTCATCCTCTTCAGTTCCTTTCCATTTGCTGTTCCTTGAATGATACCAATCTGCAGTTGCTCATGTGCAAGTTGACAGTTAAGGAAGCAGAGCGCACATCTGGCTTAATGATCAAACAATGGATCTGGTTTATCAGATCACCCTCTACCGACCTTCATTTGTCGAATACACACTGCTCTAAGATCACACTGAGTGACAGGCAAACAAGGAATCCCCTACTCTTTTTTCTTGACCATCAATTCAGCTTGCTCAACAGCCCATCCGTGACTCTGAATGCGATTATTTTCCCTACTACTCCATCGTTATCATCCTTATTCCCTGCTCCCACTAAAATCAATTTAATTCTGTAGCTTGACATAACTGATGTCTAGACGCTTAATTTTTCTAAGAGATCACACATTTATGGTTGTGATCTTCAAAAATTCCTTCCCTGATGCTTGTCTTTGGTGAGTATCACTCTTTTTTCCTCTTCCAACACCTTTATTGCACTTTTGGTTTCTAAACCTGAACACACCTTCACTGCAACCCTCTGACTCCATTGAAATGCTATTCCACAAATGCAAACTAACCTCAAATGAAATTGTCTGTAACTAGCTTATATTATAGTATATTCTCATTGCCCTTCATAATTTTTTTAGTATCTTCAGGCCTGCCTGATCTCATGATACTCGTCAAATGCTCTGCTCTGATTTCAAATTCATGATGCTGCTTCTGTAAATTGGCTTCTTTCTTACATGGGAGATCACATCCATACCATATCTAATAAAGTCAATGTATATAACTCTGTCCTCACCCACAACCGCTTGTTGAAATGAAAAGACTGGTTTTCAGAAGCACATTAATCATGGCCTATTGCCACTACCTTTCCATGCTGCTAAAATGCATGTTCATGTGTGATCTAAATAAAGATAAAGGCTAAATAAAGGTGAAGGACTGAAGCTATCATATTCAGACTCTGACTATACCCTTCACGTGTTACCATCAGCTATGGTGCTTTCCCTGACCCAAACCGTGCCAGTTCAATATAGCATCAGCATTCTGTTCAACACTGAACTGAACATAGGACTTTAATCTACTTTGGAACACAAGTTGCTTATTTCCATCTCTGTTATAACATCTGTCTTCCTCCTCCTATCTGTAGTTGAAAATCTCATCTATATTTAGCATTTTTCATTTTGTTTACCTCAATACTCTCCCAGGTAAAAAAAAATCCCTTTGCATTTCAGCTGTAATTCTTTTACCAATTATTTTCTTCCTATAGTTGTACAAAAATTTTAAACAATTTTTAGGGATCTCAATAACTTTTCCTTCTCATTAAAAGAATAATTCTAAGTTCTGCAAAACTCCGATAATTTAATTCTTATCTTCAATATCATTCTCAAAGCCACCAATTCTCATTCTTCAATGCCAGGAAAACTTCCAAAGGAGCGGTTTTCTTACCATTCATTTATAAAGTTTTCTTTGTCTATGTATTCAAAACTACTATTTACAAAGTATCCCTATCCCTTTCCCTCTATGACTGTTCTGACAAAACGTCTTGTACTTTCCTGACTTATGAGGTTCCTCTGCTACTTCACCTCCTTTAAAATGATAATACTGACCCTCCATGTTTCCTCTTTCAACATGCAACAGTTGTCAGCTATCTGAATAAATTATATCTGTCATTTTACCAGTCTTATTATGTCCTTTTGATCTTTGCCAAAGCTTGCACATTTTGCTTTTTGTACTCAGTGGTGTGAGTGTTAAGCAAAGGTCAGCCCCTCTCCTATTCTTTAAACCATGTATCCAACATACTGTTATCCCTTTAATGCTTCTATTGCTTGCACGTTTTGTGTTTTTTTCCTCTCTCTGCACATTGGGTGGTTGACAGTCCTTTTTTTAAGATTTAATGGGTTCTTTTGAAGTTTCTTTGTTTTGTGGCTGCCTGTAAGGAGATAAATCTCAAAATTGTATAATGTATATATACCATGATAATAAATGTATTTTGAACTTTGAACTCACTGAGTCACAGACTTATACAGTAAGGAAACAGGACAATTGGCCCAACTAACCATGGTCTACTCTCCAAATTGATCAGCTTTGTAATATTCTATTAAGTAACATTGAAAGCCCATACACATATGTACCTACAACAGAACCTTCCCTGTCATTTTGTCAAATGACTTAAGACTAATGTAGTAGCTGTGAAAAACCAACAGTTTTATGAGCTTTGTTTTAAATCAAAAATACAGGGTTCAGAATCTCAAAGTTTATAACACTTTTCAGGAAATGGTCAAAGTATGTCAGCTTGCAATAGAGGAAATAATTTTGCAATAAGTGAAGTGAACCATGTGCAACTCATGCTGAATTAAAAATGATCATGTAGCTTTTAATAAAATTTGGTCTGATGCTAGGAACTAATGACCAATATAAACCAAGGTTCAGTCAGGATGGATTCCATTATCACATTTATCTAGTAATGGTTAAAGCATAGAGTATATGAACCAGGACTATGAAATGCCAGTGCAGCTGTTTTTCATTAGCAATCTATTATTAACCATTTGCAGTTGCACAGATGGAAAGGGACTGCTTCTTGACCACATGTTGTTGATTTATCTAACAAAGCTTGGAGAAATAGCTGTGGCTTGTATACAGAACCATGTCATGAGAATGCCTTGTGATCAAAATATACCCAATTTTTACCTTGATTAAATTTTCTAACTTGTAATATAAAATAATTTTATATATTTATTAGTATTGAAAAATGAATTGAAGATGAATTATGAAGACAAATTGATTATATGAAGTTAGGAAGAGTATATGAGTTGTGATGGATTTCAGGAAAATCAGCTCTTACACTTATAACAACTATTCATGCATACATAACTTGTACTACAAGTGTTTTTGAGAGTATACAATTAATTGTCGCACCCTTGGGTACCAGTAAAGAGAGAGAATCTTATAACTCACAAGTTTTGTGGTTCTGTGTTCATTGTCATTACCTTCTTTTATGACAAATAATTTTGCTCATCCTGTAAAAAATTCCCATCTCCCAGACAATAATGCCTCCACTTTTCAACAATGTAAGCAACTGTAATGGTTAAGAACAGAAAATGTGGTTGCCCCTCTGAAAAGGCATCTCAACTCCACCCTTCTCTATTTTTGTGATCTCCAGACTTAAAATGCAACATTATATTAGTGTTGACCAACTACTCATCCCTGTCTACTTGTTCTATCAATGTAACAGTGTTTTCAGCCACAGAGGGTCTCTGATATGGTATTTCCTTCCTAAACTTCTCTGCTCTACCTTTAAAATGCTCCTTAAGCCAAACTTTCTGACGAAGAACTTGTTTTTTTTAATATGACTTGCATTATTATAGTCCCATAAAATATCTTGGGCAACAAAACATACTACATAAGTGAAAGTTGATTTTATAAATGTAAATTGTATAATTCAAACACCTTATGTTTAGTGTCTTGGTCATTCTATACTGTAATATGTGAAAGCTGGCTCTATTTGTAAAGCGCGTAGATAACCTATTTTGATTACTCAACATATAACCTTGATTCCCCACTGTCTCTGGGTTCTGTAGTATCTGATGAGAGCAATGATGAAATCTAGAACACATGGCATGGTTGTTCTTTCACCATTTATTCTGGGCTTCTGTATACTCTCAGTGCATGGGCTGGAAGCTCTCAGTGTTCTAAATGCTCTAAATGTTCTTGCACCATCTATGCCATCATGTGTCAGGGGATGTTGTTTTTTTTAACAAGGCTTGCTCATAGAAGACAGGGGGCCCTGGTTGAAAGGCCTTATTCAAGCTGGAGTTCTGTGATTGATGTTGTTCTGTACTGGGACCTCTGCTGTTTGTGAGGTCTATAAATGACCTGGATGAAAGTGTAGATGTTAGGGCGGGTTAGTCAGTTCATAGATGATGCCAGGATTGGTGCTGCTGTGATAGTGTAGATGACTGGCAAAGGATACAGTGGGATGTGGAGCCATTGTAGATATGGACAGGGAAATGGCAGATGGAGTTTAACCCAGACAAATATCAGAGGGAAGATCTGATAGAGGTGTACAAGATTATGGGAGGCATAGATGGACAGGGAGTTTCTTTTCCCCAGGTTGGAAAACCTGATACAAAGGGCATGCATTTAAGGTGACAGGTTATTAATTGAACATCATTGGTTCTCCCATGGAGATGAGGGAAGAGCACAAAGTTCCTTGGTGTGCACATAACGGACAATCTAACCTGGACTCACAGTACCTCCTCAGTAGTCAAGAAGGCACAGCAGTGTTTATACATTATGAGAAGATTGAGGTATGCAAAGCTTCCTGTCCCCATTCTAACACCTTTCCAGGAGCACCATCGAGAGTGTCCTGTCTGACTACATCATTGTGTTGTACAGAAGCTGCAAGGCATTGAACTACAAGATCCTACAGAGGACAGTAAAAACCACCAAGAGGATCACTGGGGTCCCCTTCCCTTCTATTTGTGGCATTTACAGGGAAAGATGGCAGATGAAGGACCCAAAGTATTACTGAGGATCCCTTCCACCCATCCTACAAACTATTTGACTCACTACCATCAGGAAGGAGGTACAGAAGCATCAGGACTAGGACTGCCAGCCTGGTAACAGCTTCTTCCCTCAGGCTGTGAGACTAATGAGTGACCAGCTATCAATGAGGTCTTACCAGGAGACAGCAAGCTGTTTATTGTTTACCTGTGCTGTGCTTTACAACATGCATTTTGAATTACCTTTTATTAACTTATTTAAAGTATATTATTTTGGTTTAAGAGCTGTATGTGGTATATGTTATGCAGGTGCACCATGGTCCAGAGGAACTTTGTTTCATTTGGTTGTATATATGTACAGTCAGATGACAATAAACTTGAAATTGAGGGGGTAATTTTAAAGATAGATTGATAGATATTTTATCATAATGTCACGGTAGCATTACAAGTGCACAGATATATAAATTTGGGAAAAGAAGTAAGAAAGAATGAGAAATAAGTTACCTCAAACAATCTAACAGGAGGGAGTCATCACTTCCCCAGCTATAGATAGACTCATTATAGAGCCTAAGGGTAAAAATGACCTCACATAGTGCTCTTTGGAGCAGCACGGTTGTCTTAGTCTATTACTGAAAGTGCTCCTCTGTTCGGCCAAGGTGGCATGCAGGGGGTGAGAGTGTTCACAATTGCCAGGATTTTCTGTAGGGTTCTTTGTTCTACCATAGACTCCAGTACGTCCAGTTTGACTCCGATGACAGAGCCAGTCTTTCTAATCAGTTTGAGTCTGTTGGCACTACCCATGTTGATGCCATTGTCCAAGCACACCACCGCATAGAAAATTTTACTGGTGGCAACAGACTGGTAGAATCTATGAAGGAGAGGCCTGCATACTCCAAAGGACCTCAGTCTCCTCAGGAAGTAGAGGCAACTCTGGGCCCCCTTGTACACAACTCCACTCCCATCTGCCATCCAGCTGCATCCTCAGGTACTTGTAAGTGTGTGAGGGCAGGTGTTTTTTTTACACAGCAAGAGATGCGTGCCTGAAATGTGTTGCCTAGTGTGGTGGTAGAGGCAGATACACTAGAGATGTGTAGGTAAACACATGAATGTGATGAAAATGGAAGGATATTGAAATTGTGCATGAACAGGGGATCTGTTTAGTTGTCCATGTGATTACTAGTTTAATTGGTTTAGTGCAGCATTGTGGGTCAAAGGGCCTGTTTCTGTGCTTCACTCTTCTAAGGCCTTCAGACCATCCTTAAATCTTTTCTTCTATAAACCTAGCAATGTCTTTCTGTGACAGAGTTGGAAGTAGAATGCCTGTTTCAGGAGTCTGGTGTGTTGTGACATGGTCTGCCCAAAAGAGCTGAACGTGTATGATGAAGATCCCAATGTTGGAGATGTTGGCCTGGCAGAGGATGCTGATGCTGATTTTGTTGATTCATTTACTCTTCCAATGAATTTAGAGGATGTTACAGAGATATTGCTGGTGATGTCTATCTGGTACCTGCTGTAATTATCCAGGTCTCAGAAGCCTACAGGTATACAATGGGTCCCACTAGACCATGATAATACAATCCCATATTGAAGTTAGTTGGCAATATGTTAGTTCAACCCTCATAGTACTGGATACCATTTCTAGTTACAATTTCTAGTTTTTGAGGAAAACTTACTCAAACGCAAAATCGATATCATATTCAAAACATTTAAATATTGGAATATTTTTATCTTTCCAACATCTCATAAAATTATTCAAGTGTTTTTTTCTGTAAAATGCATGCCAGCATTAGACCACTGCTACCAGTAGTTAATTTAAAACAGATTACACTGCCACAGGTATGATTTAATGTGCCTTCATGTAATATTAACTGCAGAGAATCTCAGCAAACTTGGTAGCTTCTATTTTCCAGCTGTTACAAATTTCCGTCTGAGATAAAGCAGGGTTATGAATGAAAATGTTAACTTAAGCAATGTTTTCTACATTGAACCTTCTGTTACATAAACAAAAATAAAAATGAAGTCAGGCAGACATTGTGCATATGTGGCATAGTGAATGTAAGTTACCAAACTAGTAGCACAGAGCACATGCAAAATGAATCCAGAGATTTATCTTCATATATCAACATAAAAGCTATGGACTTCATCACGATATGATGCAATCAGTCAGATTGCTTTCCATTGTACAACTCTATACAGTAAATATATAAAAATTCATGATGATATACAAAATCTTCTCAAACTCTCTAAGAAGGGGAAATGTTAGCATGGCTTCCTTGTGATTACGTCAATATTTTTGGCTCAGGATAGACCCTCCAAGATGTTGATCCAGGAACTCTACATTCCTCACAATTTCAACAAATGAATCTTCATTGAGAACTGGTGTATTTCCTCCCAGCTTCCTCCAAAGTCCACAATGCCTCCTGCTTTGTGCCTCCCTGTTTGGAGCATAGCTACTGTTGAAGCACATATGGAAGCCACATGAATACTTGTTCCCCCTGTGCAGTCTCACCACAGTCCTACAAGTGGCCTGCTCACTGACAGACTTGAAGCTCTGAAGAAACAGTAATGTGGCACCAAGAATATTGATGTCCTCAATGAACAGATGGATGCTACATGTGAGGAGAAAAATTTGGGTGGAGCTTAGGAAAAAAATGGTGCCTAATGGCGACTCCTTTGCTTGCACCTTCAGAAACAGCTCCATTTCCATTTTTAATATCTCTATTTTCCCTTTCAGGGTTCTTTTGAAGACCCTGACCAGGACTTATACACTGACTTCAGGTCTGCTCGAGTCTCACGACTAGCCATTATTCAATATCTCAAGGTCGCAGCCTAGAATTTTAGCTCACCTTCAGATTTTCGGGACTTTGTGGCTCTGGAGATGGGCGGACTCAAGGTCGGTGCCTCTGCAGGAAATCAGTGTGTTGTGGGAGTCGGAAGATCTCTGGCTGTGTGCCCAGAAACCCAAGTTCTTTGATCACAGAGCTCAGACAAAGCGACACAATGGATTTCTAACACTGTAAGTCAGCAAGTTGTTTATTATGTCTCCCCTCTCGCTGTGAAACAGAGACACCCCTTTTTCCCTTATTAGGGAGAGGGGGAGCCTGTGGTATGTTGAATTACCAGGTTAACAAGTAGTCTTTGGGGTATTGCAAGTCTGTGTCTTTATTGATGCTTTGCTGCATGCTTGAGTGCTCAGTTGTGGGGGGGGGTGCCAATGCCTTTTTTGCTGGTGGGGGAGGGGGGATCATTGCTTTGCTGCTGCTTACACATGGGAGGAGGAGCTGGGGGGGCTTTGGATTCTAACATTTATCTGTCATTCATTCTTTGGAGTACACCTCTGTATTCATGGATGATTGCAAAGAAAAAGAATTTCAGGATGTATATTGTATACATTTCTCTGGCACTAAATGTACCTTTGAAACCTTTGAAATTTCACTCATAAGCTGACTGCTGCTTTCACAGGACACAGATGTTGTAGTATTTTTAATATTTCAGTAATGCTTGAATAATATTGTAAATATATTGTTTGATAAAGCATTTGTTGTTTACATAATTTATTACAGGTTATATGTAAATGTACATTGATGGCATATGTCATTGAGAGATTATTGAGTTAGAAAAACATAAAATGGACCAAATTCATGGGTTCATAACCTGTGAGTATCAGGTGATAATAATAATTTTTTTAAAAGCAAGAATAAGTGGCTGACTACACCAGAAAGATAGACACATTTGATTGAACAATAGATAACTGGTTGATGTATATAGAATGATTTGAGCAATATTTTAAAGAAAATGAAACAGCTGATATTAAATGAGTGCCAGTTTCGCTGAGTACAATTGGTGGAAGAGCATGTAGCTCGCTTAGAACTTTAACCACTCCAACCAGTTGAAACGAGCTTTGCTGATTTTTGTGGAAAGCAATGCAGGAACATTTAGAACCAAATCCATTGTTGATTGCAGAACACTTCAGGTTTCATAAGCAGAATCAAAAGGAAGGGGAGTCTATTTCAGCTCACATGGCTGAATTTGAGAAATTGTCTGAGAATTGTAAATTCAGTGATGGGTTTAATGAGGCACTGAAAGATCATTTAATTTCTGGAATATTACAAGAAAGCATTCAAAAATGAATCCTAACTGGGGCACAACTCACATTTAAAAGAACAGATGAAATCACTGGTTCAATGGAAACAGCAGACAGAAGTACAGTCAGGAATGAAGGTGAGTATGAATACAATTGCTCACATACACCAGACCAATGCAGGATTAAAGTTGAAACTTGCAGAAAATGCAAGAAGTTAGGACACATAAAAAGTGCATGTCAGGTTGATGAAAAAAATTAATTGCACAGGGAAGAGAAAAGGATAAAAGTCATGTTTTAGTTTCAGAAAGAGCACTAATCTGTATGCTATTGATGAGAAATCTTAAAATGATAGGAATGGCACAGGACTAGATAACCTTGAGATTTACAATATGAATACTAACAACAGACAAGTAATATACTGGAAGTGAATAGAATTAAAATGGAATTAGACACAGCTTCAGCTGCATCATTCATTCCACAAAATTAGTTTGAACAGCATTTCAAAGATACTGAACTGAACCCTGAAGATATGCAACTAAGAACTTATACTGAAGAAAAGAAAACTCCTGTGGGAATGGTATTTGTAACAGTGCAGTACAACAACCAGCAAGCTGAACTGGGCTTATATGTGGTAAAAACAGGAGAGCCAGCATTATGGGGCCAAGATTGGCTGAGACAACTACAACTTGATTGGAGATCCGTTCATCTTCTGTATGCCACATGCCCTGCAATAGAGTCAACTGAAAGGGAATTAAGAGAAGTACTGGATGATGCCACAGCAGTGTTCAAGGATGGCATTGGAAAACTCAAGCACATCAAAGTTCAAAGTATATTCGACGGCACTCACCAGAAAAAGACTTTTGCACAGTATTGTATATATAGATGATTAGAGAGCAATATGTTACATATTTGAGTTGAGATGGCCTCATTACTGGGTTGGAGTTTATAGCAGTATAGCTTGTAGTGTATTTTATATTTCAGTAATATTTGAGTAACATAAATATATTGTTTGATCAAGCATTTTTTGTTGGTTTATAACATTATGTAATATTACACGAATGGTATATACCATTACACCACCACATCATATTTGAGCACCTCACTGAAGTAAACGACATAGACCTGTGTTCCCAGGCTCTCGTGTTCTTCTTTTGTTTAACCTCTGGAGTTACAAAACATAACAGATGTGACCCATAAGGAGTCTACAGTTTCATATAGACAATAAGATCAGTACTTCAGCAGCTTTCTCTCCCACATTATCCCTTCAGCAACCAAAAACTGTTGTCAGATTCGGTATCTCTTCTACAGAAATACTGACATATCTTTGCATCATTTCATACAAATTTTTACAATAAATGGTGGCCTACTCAGGTTTCACAGAGCGTTCATCCCAAGTAGAAGTGTGAGGGCCAGAATCCTGTGTATTTGTGTCCCTCATCTTCAGGTCAGGAAGTTGAAACAATGATGGAGAGTTTAGGATGCCAACAGATTATTGGATCATTTACTATCTAATCCCCTGAAATATTATTTGGTGTGGAGAATCAAAGTCTCTTAAATGTCCCTGATATATCTTCCTCTACCATCACCTTTGTCAGAGAATTCTAAGTACTTGTCACTCTATAAAAATCCTACCTCTAACATTGCTCCTATATGGCTTCCAATTAACTTAACCTATGTCCTCTTGTATTACCCATTGCCACCCTGGGGAAAAGATTCTGTCTGTCTATTCTATCAAAGCCTTTTATCATTGTATATATACATCTATCAAGTCTGCTTTCATCCTCTTTTGCTCTAAGGAGAAAAGCTCTAGCTCACTCAGCCCTTCCTCATAAGGCATGTTCTCTAATCCAGGCAGTATCCTGGAAAATCTCCTCTGCACTTTCCTGAAAGCTTCCACATCCTACTTGTAAAGAGGTGAGCAGAACTGAACACACCAGGGTGTTTTTACAGACCAGGTTTTATATTGTGGCTCTTGAACTCAGTCTCCCAAGAAGCAAAGCCAACACATCACAATATCTTCTTAACCACACTATGAACTTGCATGGCAATGCTGAGGCATTTAAGTACTCAGACCCCAAGATCCTTTACAGAAACCATGCTGACTTTGACTTGTGATTAGTCTCCAAGTACCCTGAAACCTCATCCTTAATAATAGATTCCATCACTCCCAACCACTGCAGTTAGGCTAACTGGCCTCTAATTTGCTCTCTTTTGTCTTCCTCTCTTCTTAAAGAGTGGAGTGACACTTACAATTTTCCATTCCTCCAGAACCGTGCCAGTATCAAATGATTCTTGAAAGATCATGACCAATGTGTCCACTATCTCTTCAGCAGCCTCTTTCAGGACTCTGGTGACTTATCCACCATAAGACCTTTGAGTTTCCTCAGCACTTTTGTCTTTGTAAAAACAGTGGCACTCACTTTTGCTCCCTGAACTCATGGACCTCTGGCACACCGCTAGTAGCTTCCACAGTGAAGTCTGATGCAAAGTACCTATTAAGTTCATTTGCCATTTATTTGTTCCCCTTTGCTACCTCACCTGCATCATTTTACAGTGGTTCAATATCAAGTCACCTCCATTTACTCTTTATATAACCAAAAAAAACTTTCAGTATCCTATTTTATACTAGTGGCTAGTTTGCCCTCATACTTTATCTTTTCCCTTCTTAGAGCTTTTTTTAAGTTGCCTGTACTGTTTGCAATAAATTAATGAATATTGCATAATCTACTCCCTTCCTATTCTAGCTTCTTCCCCCTTCACTTCCAGTCCTAATGAAGGGTCTTGTTCCAAAACATTGACTGTTTATTCATTTCCATAGATACTGCGTGCCCTACTGAATTCCTCCAATATTTTGTGTGTGTTGCTCACAGATCATACTCTGTTTGTTCAGTTCTTATAGTTCATGTCACATACACCCCTAAGGAATGGTTTCTGAATACGTGCAGTGATTAGAGTGAGGTGGCACGATTCAGATTAAAACTTTGTTACATGTTGCTTACACTCTGAGAGCATCTCTTTACGTGGGTGATTGAAAGTGGCAGGAATAGCCGAGAGAATTTGCGAAAAGTGATTGCTTGAGCAGAGAAGCATGACAATATGAAAAGGATATCTAATTGTTTCAATTTGAATGAAGCATTGCACTTTTAACACTGAAAGTCTATTAGCCATAACTCAGAAAATTATTCAAAATGGACAATTGGCATGATGGTTAAGATGTATCTGGAGTGTTATGGGAGATTTCTCATTGCTGAAATATTGTGAACCTCAGTGGTTTGAAATGCTAGCCCTCAGTCTTGACAGTATGGTATATGTGAAGTCTTTAAACTCTTATGGTGTACCACAGACTGATGTTATGCAGCTTTTCAAAGTGGTCAATATTTTAAACAAACTGACATCAACTACATTCTGCAGATGTTGGCATTGTTAAATAAGGTAAGACATTTCAAGACAAATTTTAGAGGAGTCCATGTAAATTATAAGATTATGCAAATATTCATTAATTTATTGCAAACAGTACAGGCAGCCATACTTAGGAGGATTAAAAGGATGTGTCATCTCTCCTGGCTGATTAGTCATAGAATCATTAAATACTACAGCATAGAAACAGGCCCTCTGGCACATCTAATCCATGCTGAACTATTAATCTGCCAAGGTGCATCAATCTGCATCCAGAACATAGCCCTCCATACACCTCCCAATGATGTAACTATCCAAATTTCTCTAAAATGTTGAAATCAAACTCACATCCTGGCAGCTCTTCTACACTCTCAACACTCTGTGTGAAGAAATTCCCCCTCGTGTTCCCCTTTCACCCTTAACACATGACCTCTAGCTGTAGTTTCACCTGACCTCAGTGGAGAAAGCCTTCCAGCACTTACCCTCTCTATAATTTTATTTGCATCTTTCCTGCAGGTAGGTGACCAAAGCTGAATACAATATTCCAAATTAGGATCAACAAAGACTTAAACAATTTCAATATAACATTCAAATTCTGGTACTCAATACTTTGATTTATGAAGCTCAACATGCCAAAAGCTTTCTTTACAACCCATCTACTTGTGATGCCACATGCCAGGAATTATGGATCTGTACTCCAAGATCGCTCTGTTCTACTACACTCCTAAGTGTCCTACCACACACCAAGTAAGTCTTGACCTCCCAAAGTGCAACATCTCACTCGCTTGCACTGAATTCCATCAGCCATTTTTCAGCCCATTTTTCCAGCTAGTTCAGATCCCACTGCAAGCTTTGATAGCCTTCCTCATTGTTCACTATAACCCCAGTCTTGGTGTCATCTGCAAATTTGCTGATCTTGTTTATGACATTATCATCCAGATAATTGATATAGATGACAAACAACAAGGGACCCAGCCCCAATCTCTGAGGCACACCACTAATCACCAGCCTCCAGTCAGAGAAGCAGCTATCAACTGCCACTCTCTGGCTTCTCCCGTGAAACCAATGTCTTATCCAATTTCCTACCTCATCTTGAATGCTGAGCGACTGAACCTTCTTCATCAACGTCCCCTGCAGGACCTTGTCAAAGGCCTTACTAAAGTCTATATAGACACCATCCAATGTCTTGCCTTTATCAACTTTCCTGCTAATCTCCTCAGAAATCTCTATGTTAGGATAGATATGACCTACCCTGAAAAAGCCATGTTGACTACACCTCATTAGTTTCTGTCTATCCAAATATTCATACATCTGGTCCCTTAGAATATCTTTCAATAACTTTTCCACTACTGGTGTCAGGCTCACAGATCCTATAGTCTCCTGGCTTATTCTTGCAGCCTTTCTTAAACAATGGAACAACATTACCTGTCCTCCAATTCTCCAGAACCTCACCTGAGGCTAAGGATGCCGACGCAAAATACAGATGCAAAAAATCCATTTAAGATCGCCCCCATCTCATTTGGCTCCAAGCATAGATGACGACTCTGATCTTCCAGAGGACTAATCTTGTCCCTTACTATGCTTTTGTACTTAACATATCTATAGAAGCCCTTTGGATTCTTCTTCACTCTGTCCGCTGGAGCAAACTCATGCCTTTGTTTAGCCCTCCTGATTTCCTTCTCAAGTGTTCTCTTGCAGTTCTTATAGTCCTCAAGTATCTCATTTGTTCCTTCCTACCTACAGTGGCATACAAATGTTTGGGCACCCCTGGTCAAAATTTCTGTTACTGTGAATATTTAAGTGAGTAGAAGATGAACTGATCTCCAAAAGTCATAAAGTTAAAGATGAAAAATTATTTTCAACATTTTAAGCAAGATTAGTATATTATTTTTGTTTTGTACAATTTTAGTGAAAAAAAGGAAAGGAGCACCATGCAAAAGTTAGGGGACCCCAAGGGATTTGAGCTCTCAGTTAACTTTTACCAAGGTCTCAGACCTCAAGTAGCTTGTCAGGGCTATGCCTTCTTCACAGTCATCATTAGGAATGGCCAGGTGATGCATATTTCAAAGCTTTATAAATACTCTGACTCCTCAAACCTTGTCCCAACAATCAGCAGCCATGGGCTCCTCTAAGCAACTGCCTAGCACTCTGAAAATTAAAATAAATGATGCCGGAGAAGGCTATAAGGATATAGAAAAGCGTTTTCAGGTAGCCATTTCCTCAGTTCGTGAAGTAATTAAGAAATGGCAGTTAACAGGAATGGTGGAGGTTAAGTTGAGGTCTGGAAGACCAAGAAAACTTACTGAGAGAACTGCTGGTAGGATTGCTAAACAGGCAAATCAAAACCCCCTTTTGACTGCAGAAGACCTTCAGGAAGATTTAGCAGACTCTGGCATGGTGGTGCGCTGTTCTACTGTGCAGCGACACCTGCACAAATATGACCTTCATGGAAGAGTCATCAGAAGAAAACCTTTCCTGCATCCTCACCATAAAATTCAGCGTCAGAAGTTTGAAAAGGAACATCTAAACAAACCTGGTGCATTTTGGAAACAAGTCCTGTGGACTGATGAAGTTAAAATAGAACTTTTTGGCCGCAATGAGGAAAGGTATGTTTGGAGAAAAAAGGTGCAGAATTTCATGAAAAGAACACATCTCCAACTGTTGAGCACGGGGATGGGTCGATTATGCTTTGGGCTTGTGTTGCAGCCAGTGGCACGGGGATCATTTCACTGGTAGAGGGAAAAATAAATTCAATTAAATACCAGCAAATTCTGGAAGCAAACATCACACCATCTGTAAAAAAAAGCTGAAGATGAAAAGAGGATGGCTTCTACAACGGGATAATGATCCTAAACACACTTCAAAATCCACAATGGACTATCTCAAGAGGAGCAAGCTGAAGGTTTTGCCGTGGCACTCACAGACTTCCCCCCCCACCCCCACCAACCTAAACATCATCGAAAATCTGTGGATAGCCCTCAAAAGAGCAGTGCATGCAAGACGGCCCAAGAATCTCACAGAGCTAGAAGCCTTTTGCAAGGAAGATTGGGCAAAAATCCCCCAAGCAAGAATTGAAAGACTTTTAGCTAGCTACAGAAAACATTTACAAGCTGTGATACTTGCCAAAGGGGGTATTAGTAAGAACTGACCATGCAGGGTGCCCAAACTTTGGCTTCAGGCCTTTTTCCTTTTTTGTTACAGTATTTTGAAACTGTGAAAGATGGAAATAAAAATAATAATTTTGCTTAAAATATTAAAGGAATGTGTCATCTTTAACTTCATGTCTTTTGGAAATCAGATCATCTTTTACTTGCTTAGCTACTCACAGTAACAGAAATTTTGACCAGGCTTGCCCAGACTTTTGCATGCCACTATAAGAGTAGATATTGGTCTTCTGGAAAATTATGCTGGAGAGGTATTAACTGGGAGCAAGGAAATGCCAGGTGAACTAAGTAAGCACTTTGTATCAGTTTTCACAATACAAGACCACTAGCAGTATGTTGGAAGTTTGGCAGAGTCGGGGGGCAGAAGTGTGTAAATTTGCCGTTACTAGGTTCCTTAAGTTGATTATAGCTGGGCGTAAAAATGGGGATAAGCTACTATGGCCTATTAAATGCTCCTAATGGTGTGTATCTCAAATAGCCTCTGACAAGCAAGCCCAGATCCTGATCTTCACGTGTCTTCTACTAAGCCCGGCAGAACCTGTTTCTACTGGGAGGAGAAGGTACAAAGGCAGCTTACTGGTGCCTTAAAAGCAGTCACTTCAAGCAGATGGGGCTCATCAACTGTCATTGGCAGCTCACCTAGAAGGAAAACTCTGATCTCAAACCTTCACCGCCTTGCAGCTAGACCCACTCATGGGGAAGGCTTTGTGAGTAAACCATGAGAGCAAAATCCAGAGCTGGACTCCCTAAGCATTGAGTTCAATGCTGGCTGGGAATTCCTGCAATGCTGCTGGTACTTAACTGTATCGGTCTCTGTCATTCCTTTGGGTTCATCAGATGCATGGAAAGGGGGAGCTTGCTACATGGGCTTGCACTCCATAATGCCACCCAGGCTTGCATATCTAGGCAGCTAGGACACAGTATTCATGGTCAATTCTGGCTGACAGAGTCCTCATAAACCAGGGAGAAGGTTCTTGGGAAACTGAAAGTTCTGAAGGTAGATTAGTCACCTGGACCAGATGGTGTATACCCCAGAGTTCTGAAAGAGGTGGCTGAGGAGATTGTGGAGGCATTAGTAATGATCTTTCAAGAATCACTAGATTCTGACATGGTTCCAGAGTAATGGAATATTGCAAATGTCATTCCACTCTTCAAGAAGGGATGGAGGCAGAAGAAAGGAAATTATAGGCCAGTTAGTCCTCAGTGGTCAAGAAGATGTTGGAATTAATTGTTAAGGATGTTGTTCTGATGTGCCTGGCACGTGGTAAAATAGACCATGGTCAGCATGATTTCCTTAAGGGAAATCTTGCCTGAAAAATCTGTTGGAATTCTGTGAAGAAATAACAAGCAGGAATGACAAAGGAGAATTTGTGGATGCAGTATACTTGGCTTTTCAGAAGGCCTTTGACAAGGTGCTACACATGAGGCTGCTTAACAAGTAAAGAGCTCATGGTATTACAGTACAGCATTAGCTATTTGGCAGGAGGCAAAGAGTAAGAATAAAGGAGCCTTTTCTGGCTGGCTGCCCATGACTAGTGGTGTTCCACAGGAGTCTGTGCTGGGACTGCTCCTTTTTACATTATATGTTAGTGACTTGGATGATGCAATTAATTACTTTGCGACCAAGTTTGTGGCCACAAAGATAGGTGGAAGGGCAGGTAGGGTTCAAGAACTAGAGAGGTTATAGAAGGATTTAGACAGATTAGGAGAGTGGGCAAAGAAGTGGCAGATGGAATACAGTGTCAGGAAGTATATAGCCATGTACTTTGGTAGGGGAAATAAAAGCATAAATTGGTTTTTACATTGAGAGAAAATTCAAAAATCTGAGGTGCAACAGAGACTCGGGAGTGTTCCTGTGCAGGAATCACTGATTGAGTCCGTGGTGAGGAAGGCAAATATGATGTTTGCATTCACTTCACGAGGACTAGAATATAAAAGCAAGGATGTTTTGCTTTATAAAGCACTGGTGATGCTTCACATGGAGTACTGTGGGCAGTTTTGGGCCCCTTATCTAGGAAAGAATGACATTGGAGAGGGTTCAAAGGAGGATCATGAAATTGATTCCGGGATTGGAAGGCTTGTCATATGAGGAGTGCTTGATGGATCTGAGCCTGTACTCAATAGAATTCAGAAGAATGAGCAATGACTTCATTGAAACCTACCAAATGTTGAAAGGCTGAGACAGAGTGGATGTGGAGAGGATATCTCCAATGGTGAGGGAGCCTCAGAATAGAAAGGCTCCTTTGATAATGGAGATGAGGAGGAATTTCTTCAGTCGGAGAATGATGAATCTGTGGAATCCATTGCCACAGGTGGCTGGGGAAGCCAAGTCAATGGGTATATTTAAGGCAGAGGGTGATACATTCTGTATTTGTCAAGACATGAAAGGATACAAGAAGAAGGCAGGAGATTGGAGCTGAGAGGGTGAAAGAATCAGCCATGAAGAAATGGCATAGCAGACTCGATTAGGACAAAAGGCCTAATTTTTCTCCCAATTGGAAAATGTGGTCTCGTATGCCAGACTGCTGTTTCTAGTCTTCAGTTCAGGGTTCAACACCATCATATCCCAGAAACTAATGGAGAAATTGTCCTCGCTGTGTCTCAACACCTCCCTCTGCTATTGGATACTGGACTTCTTAACAGTAATGCCACAGGCAGCATGCGTGGGCAGCAACATCTCTAGTCTCATTACGCCGAGCACTGGCTCCCCCTCCCCCCAAGGCTGTGCCCGCTGCTGTTCACACTGCTCAACTGTGTCATCAAGTTTGCAGATGACACAAGTGGTCGGCCTCATCAAGAATCATGAATCATGAAGTGAATGTTGTCCCCTTGTTTAAAAAAGGTAGTAGGGATAGTCCAGGTAATTATAGACCAGTGAGCCTTACCGCTGTGGTGGGAAAGCTTTTGGAAAAGACTCTTAGAGATAGGATCTATGGGCACTTAGAGAATCATGGTCTGATCAGGGACAGTCAGCATGGCTTTGTGAAGGGCAGATCATGTCTAATAAGCCTGATAGTTCTTTGAGGAGGTGACCAGGCATACAGATGAGGGTAGTGCAGTGGATGTGATCTACATGGACTTTAGTAAGGCATTTGACAAGGTTCCACACGGTAGGCTTATTCAGAAAGTCAGAAGACATGGGATCCAGGGAAGTTTGGCCAAGTGTATTCAGAATTAGCTTGCCTGTGGAAAGCAGAGGGTCATGGTGGAGGGAGTACATTTGGATTGGAGGGTTGTGACTAGTGGTGTCCCACAAGGATCGGTTCTGGGACCTCTACTTTTCGTGATTTTTAATATCGATCTGGATGTGGGGTTAGAAGGGTGGGTTGGCAAGTTTGCAGATGACACAAAGGTTGGTGGTGTTGTGGATTGTGTAGAGGATTGTCGAAGATTGCAGAGAGACATTGATAGGATGCAGAAGTGGGCTGAGAAGTGGCAGATGGAGTTCAACCCAGAGAAGTGTGAGGTGGTACACTTTGGAAGGACAAACTCCAAGGCAGAGTACAAAGTAAATGGCAGGATACTTGGTAGTGTGGAGGAGCAGCGGGATCTGGGGGTACATGTCCACTGATCCCTGAAAGTTGCCTCACAGGTAGATAAGGTATTTAAAAAAGCTTATGGGGTGTTAGCATTTATAAGCCGAGGGATAAAGTTTAAGAGTCGCGAGGTAATGATGCAGCTCTATAAAACTCTGGTAAGGCCACACTTGGAGTACTGTGTCCAGTTCTGGTCGCCTCACTATAGGAAGGTTGTGGAAGCATTGGAAAGGGTACAGAGGAGATTTACCAGGATGCTGCCTGGTTTAGAGAGTATGCATTATGATCAAAATTAAGGGAGCTAGGGCTTTACTCTTTAGAGAGGAGGAGGATGGGAGGAGACACAATAGAGGTGTACAAGATATTAAGAGGAATAGACAGAGTGGACAGCCAGCGCCTCTTCCCCAGGGCACCACTGCTCAGTACAAGAGGACATGGCTTTAAGGTAAGGGCTGGGAATTTCAAGGGGGATATTAGAGGAAGGTTTTTTACTCAGAGAGTGGTTGGTGCGTGGAATGCACTGCCTAAGTCAGTGGTGAAGGCAGATACACAAGTGAAATTTAAGGGACTACTAGACAGGTATATGGAGGAATTTAAGGTGGGGGGGTATATGGGAGGCAGGGTTTAAGGGTTGGCACAACATTGTGGGCCGAAGAGCCTGTACTGTGCTGTAATATTCTATGTTCTACGATGAGATGGAATACAGAGATGAAGTGGAGCAGCTGGTGGATTGGTGTTAGAGGAACAATTTAAGCCTGAATGTGGAGAAGACAAAGGAAATCAGTACAGTCTTCAGGAAGGTGCAAACAAACAATCTCTCTCTGTGCATACATGGCTCCTCCATAGAGAGAGTTAAGTGCACCAAGTTCCTGGGAGTTCATATCACTAATGGCGTCACCTGATCCCTTAATATAATCTCACTGAACAAGAAGGCACAGCAATGCCTCCATTTCCTGAGGAAATTGAAGCAAGCAAGTCTCCCACCCCATCTTAACTGTGTTTTACAGTAGTTCCATTGAGAGCAACCTAACAAGTTGCATCTCCATCTGATGTAGGAGCAGTCGAGCATCAGACTGGAAGTCCCTACAACTGTGAAAACAGCTGAGAGGATCATAGGTGTCTCCTTATGGTCCATCGGGGACATTTATCAGGAGCACTTCCATCCATCCTTAGTATTATTAAGGATCCCACCCAACCATCCAGCATCCTCTTTGAATTTCTACCATCAGGCAGGAGACTATGACGCATAAAAACAAGAATGGTCAGGATGAGAAACAGTTTCTTCCCACAGGCCATTAGGCTTCTGAACTCCCGTCTGCATCGTATTCGAGGTGTCACCAGTTAATCTGTTCTGTACCTTACAATATTTAATATTAACGCTTTTTAGTTTGTTATTTATTGAGATTCATCTGTCAATTTGATCCTTACCTTCATTAGCTAACCTGTGTCATGTATGTTATGTGCTTTACGCCTTGGTTTGAAGAAACCTTGTCAATTTCTATATATGTTATATACATGTATGAGGTTAAATGACAATAAACTTGACTTGACTTGATAGTCTTATAGTCTCCAGATTTAGTAGAATATCCTTTTAAAAAGCTAGAAAGACAACAAACTTTTGCAATGTGCCTCAGCTTATACCAAGCCTGGTTTACATTGGTTACAGTTTGCAGTTTGGTATTGGTTTGTTATTGTCACATGTACTAAGATACATTGAAAAGCTAATCTTGCGTACTGTTCGTACAGATCAAATCTTTAAAGAGCGCATTGAGCTAGGACAAGGTAAAGCAACAGCAATGCAGAATAAAGTACAAAAACACAGAGCACACACTGAGCAGGTAAACAGTAATGTGCAAGATCATAACGAGGTAGACTGTGAGGTCAAGAGTCCTATCAACTTACAGCTGCAATTTATAGCAGACTGGCCAGTAATGAGCATTGTGCAAAAAGGTGGCATTTCCTGATATAGACTTGTATCAGGAGAAGGTGAGAAATGTTGAGCATAGACTGGCATAGAGATGTGGCCAGTCTCCAGTGTCCCAAACTGTGCAATTTCACCCAGGAGTTATCAGTGGCAAGCTTTACTCAAGGTTTACATGCTGGAGGAAACCGACAGTTTAGACATCTTCAGAGACATCACTTATGAAGATGAATAAGCAGTCAACATTTCGGGCCAAGACCATTCATCGGGACCGGAGCGGAAGCGGGCAGAAGCCAGAATTAGAAGATGGGGAGAGGGAGGTATGGGAAACAAAGATAAATGGGCAAGTGATAAACGAATGCAGTTGAGAGGGAAGATAGGTGTGTGCGAGAAGTGAGATGCTGGGAGGTGATAGATGGAAGAGGTAAAGGGCCGAAGAAGAAGGAATCTGATAGAGAGGAGAGTGGGAGAAAAGGAAGAATAACGTGAACCAGAGGGAGGTGATGGGCTAGTGAGGAGCAGCAGCAGAGAGCTAAAAGCAAATTTATCATCTAAAACCAAGTTATAATTTCTAAGTATGTGACAGTAGAACCAACTTGTTCATTATTACTAAAATGTACAATAATATTTGATCAAGGATTTTCATTTGAATAACTCCTCTAGCAATAACTGCATAACAATATCAAAGGCTAAGCCCATCTTTTGCATTTTAATGTTATCAATATTTCTTGTGAGCTGTGCTAAGATAAAAATGTAATCTTTTTAAGCTGAGTTTATTTTTAAATGAAGTTAATAGAACCTTGGACTTAGATCATATAATGCAGCTGGAATTCTGAGCTGTGGGGATATAGACCAAGATTCCAGCTGATAACTACACTGCTGAAATTTAGTGTTGATAACTGTGAACATATGTAAGTTGCAGTGAAAATCAGTGATTAATGGTGAAATATTGTACTGAAGATAGTCACAGCTGCTTTTGTAATGCTGAATTGGTCTCCAGGACACAGCAACCTTATTCCCTAGTATTGGCAGATGGTTTATGGACAGACATCACAATGGAACTATCATAATCAGTTATCCATCTTTAACTCCTTACATTGTGAAACATCCTCATTAATTCCAGGCTTCCAATGAAATCTTCAGCTCATTAAAGCCAGATGCTTTGCAGATTCTGTCCCTGTTCGGCACAAGAAGCACAGATGTCTAAGGCACGAACTGAACACTGAAACTGGCTATCATAATGTTGGAAGTTACAATTCTACCAAGCTGTTATGCTATCTAAGCATGGATGTGCTAGGGGCTGACTGATGTCTTCACAGATAAATCTTCACCAAATAATCAACAAAGATCCCCACAGACTGAGCCATGCCATTTAATCACAGCTACCTTTGGGAAGGAGGCAGAGTAAGCTGAAGTCCCACACCAGCAGGTTTAAGGCCAGCTACTTCCTTAGTTTTTGAAGCATGCAGTGTAACCCAGATCACTACAGTTTAGCAAAATTATGACCACTTAGATCACTCTGCACTAAAATGGACCTTGTGACTTTTTTTTGCTGTAATGTTTTCTTGTAAAAATGTTTAATTTATACTTTTCACGTGAATGCTGCTTATATGATGGTACTGTATGTACCTGTGATGCTGTTCCAAGTAAGTTTTTCATTGCACCTGTGCATAGATATGGCAGTGGTAGTGTAGTTGTTAAGTGTGACACTTTACAGAACCAGCAATCCAGGCTCAATTCCTACTGCTGCCTGGAAGCAGTTTTTATGCTCTCCCCATGAATGTGAGGGTTTCCTCCAGGTGCTCTGGTTTCCTCCCACAGTCTAAAGATGCACCGGTCAGTACGTTAATTGGTCATTATAAATTATCCCATAATTAGACTAGGGTTAAATCAGGAGTTGCTGGGTGGTACAGCTAGATTTGGCCTGTTCTACACAGTATCTAAATAAATAAATAAATAAATAGATAAATATAACCATATAACAATTACAGCACGGAAACAGGCCATCTCGGCCCTTCTAGTCCATGCCGAACGCTTTACTCTCACCTAGTCCCACTGACCTGCACTCAGCCCATAACCCTCCATTCCTTTCATGTCCATATACTTATCCAATTTTTTTAATAAATAAGATGTAATTGTGCATATGACACAAAACTGGAGAATGAGAGGAGGATGAAGAGTCACTATGAAGACAGTGCATTGAAATGAAAATAGTACTGCTGCTGTAAGTTAACAAATTGTATCTGATTCAGATTCTGATTCTGGCTTTTGATGGACTGACTGGTATTCCAAGTCTAGGACAGCCTCAAGAGAATAAACGGAACAATTTCCTGCAGTTTTCCTTTTAACCAGCCTCTAGTAGTTATCCCCTGCAGGAATCACTGGTCTGGTTAACTACAACAAACATAAATTGGAAGAATGTAAGCAGAGTAGATTCTGCACACATATACCTTAAACGGACAATTGCAGTCAGTTCTATACATGTCAGATAACTCTGACTGGCATATTACAGTCATCTGTCTGAATGGCCATGAACTTTATCCATGAAAAAGTGGCTGAATTGCATGAGTAAATAATGCAATAAATACACCAATACCAATTCTCAGCCACTACTAACCTCCTTACACTGGATAGGTAAAGTTAAAATTGAACCTACTTTTACAATGGAGCTAACCAAACCAGATTAATGGCAGTCATAAAACAGCTGTCACATTTTTATTAAAATTGCTTATGAATTCCAGGAAGGACTTATAACATGAGAAAAATATACCTGCTTTTGGTCGTCATTACCTTTCCAAAAAAAGCTTGGACATTGTTTTTCTCCAGAAGTAAATACCCTTTTAAGAAATACTCCCTTATTTTGGTAATTCAATTCTGAGAAAGTGAAAAGAGTATCTTTACAGTTAAAATACTGGACCAGAGATAAGTCTGTTAATCCCACCAAGGATAAATGGTAAATTTAAATTCAGATTTTTAAAAAAATCTGGAATTTAAGAGAAGATAAATCTCAGTAGCAGAGATGATAAAATGTTCAGATTGATGTAAAAACCTCTCTGTTTCATTAATAATCTTCAAGAAAGCAAATTTTACATTTTCCCAAGTCTTGACTATCTGTGATTCCAGATCTATTGACAAACTGACCTTTAACTACTTCCTCAGATCAGACGACGAGGGAATAATGCTGGCTTTACTGGGGATCTCCATCTTACGTAAATGAACACATTTGTGTTCATTTATTTGTAAAGGTTGTTTCAGTACCCATTGCAGGGTCGAAGCAACACACACAAAATGCTGGAGGAACTCAGCAGGCCAGGCAGCAGCTAAGGAGAAGAGTACAATCAACTTTTCGGGCCAAAACCCTTCAGCAGGGGATGAATCATCAATTGACCAATAAATAAAGCAAAAAAAAATTCACAGACTGCTGAGTTCCTCCAGCATTTTGTATGTGTTGGTCTAATACTAAACCAGACCTTCAATTACAGTCAACAACCTAATCACCTCTACAGATTGTAATTGGCAGTTCTCCTGCATCTCCCTGTTGGCATGGAATTAGCACATTTCACTGATTACCTAAGTGCATTAATAGTCTCATAAAACTGAACAGACATTAAAGCTCACACATTCAATGCCAGTGAAAGAGAATTCATTCAACCAAAACTACAATTAATATTGCCCAAATCAGTTGCAAATCACATTAAATAGAACCATAGAAGCACTTCTAACTCAGAATGAAGATATTCAGTCTATTGCATCCGTGACAGTCAAGACAGCATAATTCAGCATAATTTCACTTTCACCCATTGCTCTATGGCTCATGTCTTTTCCATTGTATATCCAAGTACTGTTTAAATATGATAATTGTGCTGCACTTGATTCTATCCTTTCTGACAGGTTGGAGGGGTGGTGATACATCTCTACCAAAGGATGTATAAGGCACTCCTTCCCTCTGCTAGCCTCAAGGTCACCCTTAGGCAAGGTGCAGCACCTGCTTAACCCCCTACCACCGATCAGGGTAACCTGAAGCCATGGAAGCAGGTGGTGAATGGTCATATGAGCAGATGGTGCATATCCCCAGTCCTGGTTATGATTCTAGGCAGACAGTCTCTTAAGAATATTGACAGTAGCTGGGGCCACCCATCTTGTAAAAACACTACCTGGAAGATGGCAATGGCAAACCACTTCTGTAGAAAAATTTGCCAAGAACAATCACGGTCATAGACAATAATTACCCACATCAAACGACATGGCACATAATGAATGAATGATCCTTTTTTGACAGTGAATTACATACCCTTACCGCTTTTTGAATGAAAAGGAATTTAATCTGCCTTCCAATCCTCCTACAAATTACTTGAAAATTATGCTTTTAGTTATATATTACATGTAAGCCCTTTATACTCTAATTACCTCTAATAAGTCTCCTGTCTCATCTGCCCCAAAGAAAACAACTCTAGCTGTCCCTATCTTTCCTCACAGCTACATTTTCCTAGCAACATTTTCACAAGTTTCTTCTGTAAGTTATTTGGTGCACCCATTTCTTTCCTTCATTGTTGTGACCAGAACAGTATGCAGTAAGGTGGCGTGACTGATCATGAACATAGTTCCAGCAGGTTTTCACTTCTCTTATATTCCTATTTTGTTTTGGCTATTAAAGGAAGATATCCGATATGCAGCTTTAATTATTCTACTGGCCTGTTCTCAGGCTTTAGGGCTGTGTGCTCATGGACTCCTAAATACTTTCACTGAAATGAATCCATACCTTAACAACAGTAGAGAACAGTCATTGTCAAGAAAAACACATCTTCAAAAAGTTTCTGATATGATAGAATTTTAAGCTGAAAGAAATTAATGCTCCCCCAGTGATGCATGTTGGATGAAGCCGAGGATGCAATGGAGAGATCTGGGGCTATCAAAATCCAAACACATGCCTCATGCTAGAATATACTTTCATTTAATTAAAGTGTATTGTGATATCATTTGGCTCATTTTGAATATAGTGTCTATTTCTTCAGACATTGCTTTATTTCTTCAGACTATTCCTTGTTGCCTTCCACCTATCCCCAGCATTCTTAATTCCTAAATCTGACAATGGAAAACAAAGTTAGATATCAGCAAAATAGTGTTTCATCAACAAAAAGATACTTTTTCGGGGGGAAGTAATGACTGAATAGCTTTAAAAAACAATTTCATTCAAATTTCAGGGGGAAATTTCCACTGACTCTGAAGAATTTCAGCATACATTTAGATACTAAATTGCCATAGATGGGATGTCAAATTGACATCCTTTTCTTCAAGATTGATAGAGATGTTCATAGAAGAATAAACTATTAATTTACATACAATTCATCAGAAATTCTACAAGTCTGCCAATTTCACATCATTTTTAAAATCTGAAATCTGCTTCTCAGGAATTGTACATAATAATATTTTGGAAGAACATTATCCTTGAACTAAAGATAAAGTGGTACATTCGATAACAATAAAATGACAAATCTCAAATGTTACTATAGACCAAACAGTTACCATAGTATGCTTAGAATAAGAATGAGCTTGAAATATATTGCTGCCTGGTGTATGGAGTTCCACATATGTAGATACTAAGAAGGAAAACTCACACTGAGGAATGAATGGTTAGATACGTCAATAGTCTAACTTATAAAAGTAAATAACCTGAATCATTCTTTCAAAATGAACTCACAAAGAATGACATGTATAATACTACATACCTTACTTGTAAAAGGAATTGTAAGATATGATTCAAAAGTTTGACCATGAACTTGTCTTGAGCCTCAACTGTTTGCAACAGTGATAGGAACCAATTAAAAATGTTACTTCAACTTTCAGTTTTTAGATAGTGGACTGGATAGACTGAATAGCCTAATTCTTCTCCAATGTCTTATGGTCTTAAATAGAAGCAATTACTAAAAGTCAATTAGTTTCAAGCTGGATGTAACATGTCACTGAGCAAACTTTTGGGAGAAATTACAACGCTGGGAAATTGTAAATTTTGCAGCAACCGTACAACAAACAAACAATTAATTTTGCACATGATAGTTCTAGTGGTAGAATTTTACGGGATAAAAATACTTGGATATGAGTTCTACTGGTATCGAAAGTGATATGTGATATGTTGCCTTAGGGCAGTGCATGAACATCTGGCTGTGGTCTGGATGTAAACATGGATTAATTACTGACAACTCTCGCCTTGGTGCACAACTCATTACTACAGAGTTTCAATATCTCATTTACGTCCGTAGGACATATGTCATCAGTTAACATGTGGTACCCACCATACTTTGGTGATCATTCCGAAGGCAAGAAATAACTTGCCTTGAGGCAATTTAAATATAATTTAATCTAGGTTGTGATGCACCATCAATAACTCACACTGAGACGTAAGGCGAGATATCGGCTTTTATTGACTGGAAGAAGGAACCAGGAGTGAGTGTCTATCATACAATGTCCTGGAGACTGAGGCCGAGCGTCAGGCCTCAGATCGCCTTTATACAGGGGCCTGTGGGAGGAGCCACAGGAGCAGTCAGCAGGGGGCGTGTCCAGACAGGCACATAGTTCACCACAGGTTGTAAATGTGATCTAAAAATGGAGCTAGATACTCATCAGTATGATAATCATGTCAATATTTATTCAATGGATCTCTACCCTTAATGGGAACATTTTGAGTTCAAGGCTAACTCCGAGGCCCTGGGAATAATATCAAGGCTGATACTTCAGAAATGAAAGAGTTTATTACATTTATAGGTCTAGTTTCTCTGGTAAAATCTTAAAACAAACTTTACTCACTATTTATCTTCCAATCAATGCTGGCAAAGATGTGCTTTTTCTTAAGTAACATCACTGTGCAACTGGGTGCTGGACTTCCTAACCAGCAGATCTCAGATAGTCACAGTCACTAGTCCCTCCCATCATCTTCAAAATAGGAGGCCCCAGGCTGTGTGTTGCAGTACACTCTGCTCACATATATCAGCACAGCCAAACACCCGAGCAATCACACCATCAAGTACACTGATGACACGACAATGGTAGATGCATCACGATGAAATGGCCCACAGAGAGGAGGTGATACAGTGTGAGGCCTGGTGCCAAGCAAATAACTTCTTCCTTAATGACAGCAGGACAAAGGAGATAGTAATCATCTACAGAAGAACTTTACATCAATGGCAAGGCAGTGGCAACTGCAAACAGTCTCAAAATCCTGGGAGTGCACATCATACACAGCTTCTCATGGTCCCAAAACACATCCTACACAGTCAAGAAAGCCCACCAACACCCTTACTGTATGTTTTGAAGAGGCTGAAGAGGGCTGGACTCATGTCATTCTACAGATCAAAGTAGGGAGCATCCTAACAAAAGGCATTACTGTTTGGTACAGAAACTGCACTGTGGCAGACAGGAAGGCTCCACAGCGGGTAGTTGAAACCGCCCAATGTATCATTGGCACTGTTAAGGACTTATAAACAGAAAAGTGCCAAAAAAGGGCCAGTCAAATCATAAAGGATCCTATCCACCCTGTACATGGTCTGTTTGTTCCATTCCCATCAGGAAAGAGGCTACATAGCATCTACACCAGGCTAACTAGACTCAGAAACAGTTTCTTTCCCAAGCATTAAGACTGATGAACATCTTCATTCATTAACTCCAGAACTACATTATTATTCTCCATCAGACACCTTATGTATAGACACTCCTGTCCCTACCATCACTTTATGGACATACAATCAATCTCTGTATAGAAGCTATCTTCTGTATTTATGTTTATTTTTTTCTCAGCTCACGCTGGTGAAACCTGAGGTACAGGCATAGCCAAGCACACTTATTTCTCAATTGCTAGGAATTTTCAGACTATTCTGGTGGTGTTTAGTGTTGTGGCTTTCTAGAGGTTTACATAAATATTGCTGTGTAGGCCTAATTGTTTAATGTTATTGTGTAATGACTTTGGGATGATAGATATTACTCTCAGGACAATGTGTACCCTGTTCATGTTCCATAGTCTTCCATTCTCCTTTTTTAATTCAGCATATTTCTGGTGTTTTTCACTTACTGATTTCTGTAAGTTCTGTGTGCTTGGAATGGCAGTATCTACTAATTAAGTTGCTATTTCTTGTTTATCTCTGACTCTGACTCTAAAAATGCATCAGTCCTGTAGTTAAAGTAAGGTACGGTTTATTTTATGAGTTTGTATTTTAAAGCAAGAATATTATTATTATTATTATTGTTATTGTTATTATTATTATTATTATTATTATTATTATTATTATTATTATTATTATTATTATTGTGTTCTTTATCCTTTGTTTTGTTTTGAGTGTAGCCTCATATCCAGAGTAACAATTATTTTGTTCTCCTTACACTTATGTATAGGACATGACATTAAACAATCTTGAATCATGAAGTATGTTAATATGATGTAATTCTTTCAGTGCTACAACAGTGACTGTAAAGTTACTGGGACATTATGAGATCATAATATGCAACATAAAATGTGCACCCTTTTTAACCTTTTAATTAAAAAATATTATTAGAAAATAGAATCAATCCACCAGACATTAACTTCCTTCCAGAAATGATGTTTCTGACAGTCTCTGACAAGCAACGAGATACTGGGTAGATACTGAACATAAATTGTTTGACTGCTAACTTACAGACATAAACTAAGAAGCTTTGTTAGCAATTCTGTCCAGCCTGTGGTATGTGTCATCAGATTACACTGATCTTACTTTCCTTTCAGTATTCAGATTCAAACAGATTTTGAACCATATGTAATGAGATGTAAATTATTGTAAATTATTCCTTCTAATGATTTCATTCAATATCTTATTATTCAGAGTGCAGAGAATTATCTCTGCCCTAGTAGATACAGATTCTAACAAACCTACAAAAGTATGTTAATCAGCTGTCTTTCTCTTCACAAACTCTTTGGCTGCACTGTTGCAAATGAGATAAAGAAGAACTCTAAGTCTATGAGACAAGTTATTTTCATTTTGTACTTCTAACATAAGAGGTGACTCAATGTTTTACATAGCAAAACTAAGAAAAACAGATTAACAGCTTAAAGAGACAGATGTCCTTTTAACGTGTCAGAACTAGAAATGAACGAAGGCTTGCTTTGAAAGATAGGATTTGATGCTTTTCAAAAGAAGATCAGACAGCATGACTCTGCAGAGGTACAAACTGCCGAGATGATCACAGAGGTCTCCCTTCCCCCATCTGTGACAATTACCAGCAGCAATGTATATGGGCCTGAAGAATCGTTGAGGATCCCTACCACCTGTCTCACAATCTCTTTGACCCACTACAACGAGGAAGGAGGTACAGCAGCATTAACACTAGGACTGGCAGACTGGATAAAACAGCTTCTTCCCTCAGGCTGAGAGACTAAAGAATACCCTGCCATCACCGAGGTCTCGTCACTAGGACAGCGAGCAGCTTACTGTACTGTTAACCTGTGCTACACACTACATGCATTTTGAACTATATTTTATTAACTTAGTTACAGTAATATTTATGTGCTATGTGTGATATACTGTATGTTTTGTGGGTGCACTGTGGACTGGAGGAACATTGTTTTATTTGATTGTTAATATGTATAGTCGGATGACAATAAACTTGTCTGTTGTGCTGAGAGGGCTATCCTATCACCAACAGCTAAAAAACATGGAAATGCTTTCTTTGGGGTTTAGAGAAATGAGAGATGATGCTATTGAAACAAGTGAATTCCTAATGGGAGAATCTTTATAGAGTCATAGTGATATACAATATGGAAATGAGTCCACCAAGTCTGGATGGATCATCAAGTGCTCATTCACAGTCCTCTCCCCATATTCACATCAACTCACACAGTTATACCACTTGCCTTGCGCCAGTTTTCAGTGGCCCGTTAGCATATGGATCTGCAGGACTGAATGGAGGAGGAAACCGGAACAACTAGTGGAAAATCCAAACTCCACATAGGCAGCACCTGGAGTGTGGACCGAACCTCGCACTGCGAGATAGCAGTTCTACTAATGGCCACTGTGCAACACCTAATAACTGGGCTTGTATGAGATGAATGCAGGGCATCTTGCAGCTTATTACGTGAAGGAAGAATCCTGCCACAAGGTCAGCTCCACTTGAACAAGGGGATAAATTTGCAAATTAAAGGCTTGACAATTGACAACTGAAATATAAAGGTGGTGGAGACTTGATCACAGGAGATATTTAAAGAGGAAGTAGATTAATTTTTGAAAGATCAGGGAATGAGGTCAGCAAATAATCTGCTAGAAGAACTCAGAAAGTTCACAGTTAATTTATTATCAAAATACATCTATGTCATCATACACAATCCAAGGATTCATTTTCTCACGGGCATTCATAGTAACTAGCATCTGTGGGGAAAAGGAACTGTCAACATTTCAGGTTGAAATGCCACTTCAGTCCTATCTTCCTACAGATACTGCTGGTCTCATTGAGTTCTTCCAGCAGGTTGTTTGTTGCTCCAGATTCCAGCATTTGCAAGCATTTGAGTCTCCAGGGAACCGAGGTCTGTGGAAAACTGTCACAGAAGAATTGACACTTAACAGCATACAGCCAAGATCATACTAAATAGTAGGACAGGCCTCAGAGGCAAGAGGCGTACGATTGCTCCTATTTTCTCATATGCTTTTCACGGACAAGTTACTTCTCCCAGTCTCTGCCTCAATGGCTTCCTGTCAGATTTCTTATGCTGTAAGCAGCTGCCAGTAAAACAATCAGCTAGTACTAGACAAAGTTAGACTCTGATCCATTCTTATCTTAGATATAAATGATGCTTCAGCCTAAATTAAATGACTGATTGGTGGGTTCCCCTGAAATAAGGAACCATGGAATAGCCCATTTGAAAGTTCAAGCACCAGTGCCACTGGGGTTGTACCAGGCTTTTGGGGAAGATGTTCAGATTTATTGTGCTTGATTAGTGAAACTGTTCTGTCTATACATAACTACATATCAATTAAATAACGGCACGCACGTGGGAGATGGCTTTAACTGGTGCATTCACATTGCCGAGAGAGAGAGAACAGTGTACATGTGTAGACAACAGATCGATATGTAGTGCTAAAGGGAGGGCAGGTTGCTGTAATAGAAATAAATCCATACATTACAGAAACAATGTTGTATACTTTGGACACAATGAGGGAAATAGGGAATGGATTCTGTACTTCCATTTTCATTTTGGAATTCTTGTAATGACAAGGACTTTTTGATCTTTATTTTTTTTTCTTTCTTAAATAATCTGTTTAACCTGCACTGGAAACCAATTTTACACATTCAAAAAAGAGGAAAAAGACTCCAGTATTTATTGTTTTGTTATCTTGTCTTGAATTAAATCAAAGCCTTTTTTGGGAAACTTTGTCACATGGTGTGAGCAGAATCATCTGCAGCTTAATGTGAACAAGACTAAGGAGCTGGTGGTGGAGCTGTGGAGGGCTAAGGCACTGGTGACCCCTGTTTCCATCCAAGGGGTCAGTGTGGACATGGTGGAGGATTACAAATACCTGGGGATACGAATTGACAATAAACTGGACTGGTCAAAGAACACTGAGGCTGTCTACAAGAAGCGTCAGAGCCGTCTCTACTTCCTGAGGAGACTGAGGTCTTTAACATCTGCCGGATGATGCTGAGGATGTTCTACGAGTCTGTGGTGGCCAGTGCTATCATGTTTGCTGTTGTGTGCTGGGGCAGCGGCTGAGGGTAGCAGACACCAACAGAATCAACAAACTCATTTGTAAGGCCAGTGATGTTGTGGGGGTGGAACTGGACTCTCTGACGGTGGTGTCTGAAAAGAGGATGCTGTCCAAGTTGCATGCCATCTTGGACAATGTCTCCCATCCACTCCATAATGTACTGGTTAGGCACAGGAGTACATTCAGCCAGAGAATCATTCCACCGAGATGCAACACTGAGCGTCATAGGAAGTCATTCCTGCCTGTAGCCATCAAACTTTACAACTCCTCCCTCAGAGTGTCAGACACCCTGAGCAATAGGCTGGTCCTAGACTTATTTCCACTTGGTATAACTTACTTATTATTATTTAATTATTTATGGTTTTATATTGCTATATTTCTACACTATTCTTGGTTGGTGCGACTGTAACGAAACCCAATTTCCCTCGGGATCAATAAAGTATGTCTGTCTGTCTACCTGTCAAAATTCTGGATTTGACAAAACTTTTTTTTTCTGAATATAGTGTATTTTAAAAATATGAAAGTTCACTAACAAATCTCCTTTTCCATTAAAAGAATAAAGTCCAGGTTAGGCAAGTTTTCTTCATTACCTAGTGCTCTAGAATATAGTCCTAGTCTCTATGTTCCATTTGGATTTCCTCCATTAATCAATACTTGCGCAGATTTGAATATAATAACAAACTACATTTGGAGACATTTCAAAACCATAAAATTGAAGTGCTTGATCTAAATATTAAATGATGTTTAAAAATGTAAAAGGTCCAAACTTTGAGACATCATCCTTTGCATTGTTTACAAAGATTATATTTCCCAATCCATTACGAGTATACACATTCTGATGTACTTTAAAATGTATCCAACAATATCTGCAAACTTTTCGGCCATGTACTTCAAAGTTGATGAATAGAAATCATTAAGACTCAGGAGAGGTGCTTTAATATTTTTTACAAATAAATTTCCTCAATCCAATGGCAAATCTGGGACTCAGCATTATTGGCTCTATTATGCAATTCGCCCTCTTAGATTTAAAAAAATAAGCAAATTTTGTAGGAAGAGGTTAATTTAAAACTATTTGCTTAATTTTGCACAGAACAGCCTTTCAAGTTTCTGAGCAGATGCTGTGCAGATGTTTAACATTTCATGGGCTAAAGAGAAACAGCAGGCAATCTGAATGATCATATTTATATCATAAATCTGATAACATAAACCAAAGGATGGCATTTTTCTATAAAAATGGAAAGTTACTGTGAACTTCATTTAAGCAAGGCCTATACTACCCACCTTTGCAAGATCGGCCATCACCCTTCAGCCTTCCGGGACAGCTTCCACAGTGGAATGATCCAAAGCTATTGAGACATGGGACTCCAGGAAAACATGGCACTTCTTCACATTCATTAACATCTTCTTGGCACGTGAGTCCTGAAATACAACATAGAGCAGATGGGGAAATGAATATTTCACAAAATAACATATGGATTCAAAGCTAATTCTCTTCCACCAGGAAAATGTCGCCTTTATATATACACTCAGTGGACTTTATTAGGTACACCTTTACGCATATTCATTAATGCAAATGTCTATTTGGCTAATCATGGGGCAGAAACTCAATGCATGAAAGCATGCACACATGGTCAAGAGGTTCAGTTGTTCAGACCAAACATCAGAATGGGGAAGAAATGTGATCTAACTGACTTTGACCATGGGGTTGTTTGAGAATCTCAGAAACTGCTGATCGCTTGGGATTTTCACACACAACAACCTACAGATTTTACAGAGAATGGAGTGAAAAACAACGTAAAGAACATCAGTGCATGGTAGTTCTGAGGGTGAAAATACCTTGATAACGACAGAGGTCAGATGAGAATGGCCAGACTGGTTCAAGCTGACAGGAAGGAAATAGAAGCTCAAATAACCAGGCATTTCAACAGTGCTGTGCTGAACATCTTTGAATGCACAACACATTGAATCTTCAAATGGATGGGCTAGAGCAGCAGAAGCTTACATAAAGTATTCACGCACCTTGGAAGTTTTCATGGTTTATTGTTTTACAACAGTGTATCATAGTGGATTTAATTTGCCTTTTTTGATACTGATGAACAGAAAAACTCTTTCATGTTAAAGTGAAAACAGATCTCAACAAAGTGCTCTAAATTAATTACAAATATAAAACTAAATTAATTTATTCCATAAGTATTCACCCCTTCAAGTAGGTTTTTATTAGATGCACCTTTGGCAGCAAGCACAGCCTTGACTCTGTGTGGGTGGGTCTCTATCAGCTTTGCACATCTGGACACTGCAATTTTCCCCCATTTTTCTTTACAAAATTGCTCCAGCTCTGTCAGATTGCATGCGGATCATGAGTGAACAGCCATTTTCAAGTCCAGCCACAAATTCTCAATTGGATTGAGGCCTGGACTCCGACTTGACCACTCCAGGACATAAACTTTGTTATTTTTAAGCAATTCTTGTGTAGCTTTGGCTTTATGCTTGGGGTCATTGTCTTGCCGGAAAACAAATCTTCTCCCAAGTCACAGTTCTCTTGCAGACTGCATCAGGTTTTCCTCCAGGATTTTTGCTGCATTGATTTTTCCCTCTACCATCACAAGCCTTCCAGGGCCTGCTACAGTGAAGCATCCCCACAGCATGATGCAGCCACCACCATGCCTCACAGTAGGGATGGGTTGTTTTTGATGACGTGCTGCCTTTGGCTTGCACCAAACATTTAGTCTGATGGCCTAAAAGCTCAATTTTGGTTTCATCAGACCATAGAACCTTCTTCCAGCTGTCTCTAACGTGCTTCAGGCAAACTCCAGCTGAGACTTCATGTGAGTTTTTTCAACAGTAGCTTTCTCTTTGCCACTCTCCCATAAAGCTATGAAACACCAGTTGTATGTGCAGTCTCTCCCATCTCTGCCACTGAAGTTTGTAACACCTCCAGAGTTATCACAAGTCTCTTGGTGGCCTCCCTCACTAGTCTTCTTGCATGCTCACTCTGTTTTTGAGGATGGCCTACTCTCGGCAGACTTACAGCCGTACCATATTTTTTCCATTTCTTGTTGATTGACTTAAGGGATATTCAATGACTTGGAAGTTTTCTTGTATCATCTCCTGACTTGTGGTTTTCAGTAACCTTTTCGTGGAGTTGCTTGGAGCAATCTTTTGTCATCATGGTGTGGATTCTGCCAGGATACTGACTCGCCAGCAGTTGGACCTTCCAGATACAAGCTCTACTCTCTCTATACCCCTAACTGTGTGGCTAGGCATAGCTCAAATACCATCTATAAATTTGCTAATGATACAACCATTGTTGGAAGAATCTCAGGTGGTGACAAGAGGACATACAGGAGTGAGATTTTTCAACTAGTGGAGTCCTGCGACAACAACAATCTTGCATTCAACGTCAGTAAGACGAAAGAGCTGACTGTGGAATTCAGGAAGGGTAAGATGAAGGAACACATACCTAACCTCATAGAAGGATCAGAAGTGGAGAGAGTGAGCGGTTTCAAGTTCCTGGGTGTCAAGATCTCTGAGATTCTAACCTGGTCCCAACATATCAATGTAATTATAAAGAAGGCACGACAGTGGCTATACAGTACTTCATTAGGAGTTTGAAAAGATTTGGTACGTCAACAAACACACTCAGAAACTTCTACAGATGTACCGTGGAGAGCATTCTGACAGGCTGCATCACTGGGGGAGGGGTGGGCAGGGGTGACTGCTCAGGACTGAAAGAAGCTGCAGAGGGTTGTAAATTTAGTCAGCTCCATCTTGGGTACTAGCCTACAAAGTACTCAGGACATCTTCAAGGAGTGGTGTCTCAGAAAGGCAGCGTCCATTATTAAGGACCTCCAGCACTCAAGGCATGCCCTTTTCTCACTGTTACCATCAGGAAGGAGGTACAGAAGTCTGAAGGCACAAACTCAGCGATTCAGAAACAGCTTCTTCCACCCTGTCATCCGATTCCTAAATGGACATTGAACCCTTGGACACTACCTCACTTTTTATATTATTTGTTTTTTTTTTGCATGATTTTTAATCTATTCAATATATCTATATTGTAATTGATTTATTTATTTATTATTAGTAGTAGTAGTAGTAATTTATTTTGTTTTTTTCTGCTATATTATGTATTGCATTGAACTGCTGCTGCTAAGTTAACAAATTTCACATCACATGCCGGTGATAATAAACCTGATTCTGATTCTGTATTTTTACTACAGTCAACTGAAACATCTTGACTGCACACAGTTCTTCAAAAACAGATCTCTACTTAACTAATCACACGACTTCTAAAACCAATTGGCTGTACTAGTGCTGACTTGGTGTGTCATATTAAAGGGAGCGAATATTTGTACGATCAATTACTTTGTGCTTCACATTTGTAATTGATATAGATCACTTTATAGAGATTTGTTTTCACTTTGAAATGATAGAGACTTTTTCTGTTGACCAGTGTCAAAAAAAGCTAAATTTATATATTTGTATGTATGATGTTAGCCAGTGGGAATCAGGTCCTTGACCTTCATCTATTGGTTTCTTCCTATGTTCGTTCCTTATTGCTTCTTATCCTAACCAGCTTTTTGTCATAAAATGTGCTTCTAACTTCTGTTACTTGTCTAACTGATTATTCAGCAGTTCAGCCTCATTCAATATCGTACTTGTGCTTTTTAATCTTACTGCTCTGGCCTTTTGTGCAATTGGTTCTATATCCTTGGCTGAATTATTAACAAAGTTAGCTGTAAGCTTTTAAAGCCATTCATTAGATTACTCTGATTATTTTGCTTTCTTCAAAAAAGACAGTTCTATTTGCAATTAGATCTCCTAACTCTTTTTGTCGTCTTTGAGCATCTTAAAATGTCTTCATGTTAGTCCTAACATATAAATTGCAGTTTGATTGCTATAGAAAGAAGCAAGTGGTTCCTCAAATCTCAAAGATTTAAGTAAGTAAATCCATTAGGATTAACTTAAATGTTTCTAACTTAATGTTGGTATTTGACTTAGTGAAATAACTTTTCTAAAGTACCAGCAACCAAAGAGTTCCAATTTAAACTACAATAGAACCTGAAACTTAAAATGAGCAATTTGGAAAGAACTTCGAGTTTTATAACTATAGATTCCAAGCATATACAAAGAATTGCCCTGTACTAGTGAGGTGTGAGAAAATTTGTCATGTCCCCATCAAACATTACCAACTTTATCAATGAACTGTGGAAAGCATCTAATCTAGAAAACTAGATCCACGTAGCAACTGTTCTGCACATGAATCCAAGCAGCTGCAGAGTTGAGGATGTACTGTAGAGCAGCACAAATGGATACCAGATTCTTCTCCATGGATTCCACCTATACTTCTCACACAGTGGAGCATCCAGCCTAATCCAAGACCTAATCCATTCCACATTCCTCTTCCCTCTTCAAATGGACAGAAGCCCACACCAAAAGGCTCAAGGACAGATGTTACCATGCTGTTACTGTATAGGACTATTAAATGGTTCGCTAGTATGATAAGATGGACTACTGACCTCACAATCTATCTCGTTATAGTCTTGCATCTCACTGTTTTCCTGTACCGGACTGCTCCCTAGCTAATACGGTTTATCCTGCTTCGCTATTTTTTCTACCTTGTTCCTCCTCAATGCACTGTGCAATAATTTGATTTGTACGAACAGTGCACAGAATAAGCCTTTCACAGTATCTTGGTACGTGTGACAATAATAAAATAATTTCAACTCTGGAAACTCAGCACAACTTTATACAGACTTACTCAACCTTAGCTCTGGCGCATTTGCACTATAGTTGTCATATAACATTTTTAACCTAATGGGACTTGGCAAAGAACAAAGAACTTCCCTTTGTGATATTGATGCTGTTAGAAGTGATCAATCAATTTCACTCCGCTTTTCTTAAGCTGAATGTTTAGTATTACATACTAAATGTTTAGTACCACATTAAGAGTGTTCAACTAATTTAACAGATATTTCTGCTCAAAGGAACTTGTGGCACTATGACTGATAACAACTGCTAATTAAATATGTTGAGCTGTTGGTGTGCAGATTAAGTAGTGAGGACTGCAGTTTCATTTCCATGTAAATTTTCCAACATGTATTCTCACCATTATTTAACTCACTTTTACATTCCTACCTAAAATGATCTAACGAGAAGTTAGGTTTATCACAAGTATCACATAATCTCCCAAAAGAAATTAGTTATAAACACAAGCTCAGCCTGTGAGACTAATGAATACCTGCCAGCATCGAGGTTTCGTCACTAGGACAGTAAGCTGTGTACTTGTGCTGTATACGACATGCACTTTGAATTATATTCTATCAACTATTTGTGTTAATATTTTGTTTCATGTGCTGTGAATGATGAGGGTTTTGTGGGCGCACTGTGGTTAGGAGAAAGGTTACTTCATTTGGTTATATACACTATATATGGTCAGATGACCATAAACTTCAAATGCTGGAGGAACTCAATGAGTCAGGCAGCATCTATGGATAGAAAATGGTTGACTTTTTGGGCTGAGACCTTTCAACACGACTGGCGAAGAAGGGAGCAGAAACCTAAATTGGGTGGGGGCTGGAGAGGAGTAGGAGCTGGCCGGTGATAAATGAGACCAGAGGAGAGGGAAGGTGCATGGGTGGGGCTGGAGAGGAGTAGGAGCTGGCCGGTGATAAATGAGACCAGAGGAGAGGGAAGGTGCATGGGTGGGGCTGGAGAGGAGTAGGAGCTGGCTGGTGATAAATGAGACCAGAGGAGAGGGAAGGTGCATGGGTGGGCTGGAGAGGAGTAGGAGCTGGCCGGTGATAAATGAGACCAGATGAGAGGGAAGATGCATGGGTGGGGGAGGAGGAATGAAGTAAGATGCTCGAAGAGGATAGGCAGAAGATAAACAGCTGAAGAAGAAAGAATCTGATAGGAGAGGAGAGTGGACCATGGAAGGAGCAGGTGAACCAGAAGGAGGTGATGGGCAGGAGAGAAGGGAAGGGGGTAAGAGAATAACCAGAATGGGGAATACGAGGAAAACATAAAATATTGCAGCAGAGTACAGGCCTTTCATCCTATGATGTTGTGATGACTCTTTCACCTACTATAAAATCAATCTAACCCTTCCCTCCACATAACTCTACATTTTTTTCTATCACCCATGTCTTATCTAAGAGTTTCTAAATGACTCTAATCTATCAGCCTCTACCACCACCCGTGACTGTGCATTCCATGAGGGAAGGGGGGGTGGGGGGCGAAATTATTGGAAGTTGCAGAAATCGATATTCATGCCTACTCAGATGGAATATGAGGGATTACTCCTCTAACCTGAATTTGGCCTTATCATGGCAATAGAGGAGGCCATAGATAGACATGTCAGAATGGGAATGAGAAGTCAAATTGAAATGGGAAGCTACTGGAAGATCTTGAGCAACACACACAAAATGCTGGAGGAACTCAGCAAGTCAGGCAGCATCTATGGAAATGAATAACAGTCGATGTTTCCGACTGAGGACCTTCAGGACTGGAAAGGAAGGGAGAAGGTGAAGAATAAGGTAGGAGAAGGGGAAGGAGGATGTTAGGTTATAGGTGAAGCCAGGTGGGTGGGGAAGGGGAAATTGAGTAAAAAGTTGGGAGGTGATAGGTAGAAAAAGGCAAAGCGCTGGTGAGGAAGGAATCTGATAGGAGAGAAGAGTGGACTATGGAAGAAAGAGGAGGAGGTGCACCACTGAGAGGAGATAGAAAGGTGAGGAGAGAGGTCAGAAGCAAAAGTTGGGAGACCAGCAGGAGATACTGCCTTCTGTGGCAGACAGAGTTTAGGTGCTTGACAAAGCAAGTCCCCAATCTGATTGATATACAGAAGGCTGCACCAGGGGCATCAGATACAATACATGGCCCCAAAGGACTTGTAGGAGAGAGGTCACTTCACCAGGAAGGACTGCTTGAAGAGAAATGAGTTAACTCATCTCAGCTTTTGCACCACAAAATGGTCACATACTCAAGCAGTGGAAATCTCTAACCACTTTACAGATGCTATTTTGAGGCCAGTTTAAAAGTCTGTAGGCATTTTCTTGCCAGTCTGTCGATAAAAACCATTGTGTCATATGAAGTGTTTATAGCACAATTTACAGATTCTCATGGTGTAACAATGGTTCTTGCAATGATAAGAATGATAATCTTTAAGAGGTGGCAAAAAGTATGTGAAGCAGAAGAATATTTACATTTACTCTGTCCGGTACTACAGAAATGATGCAGGATATTGACAGGTGACTGTTGGTACGTTTTCTTCTGTGAATGAAGTGCACATGTAACATCAGCTGTAGAATCAAAGGAGTCCACAGTGTGGGACATACAGATCTTACATGTCAATCTATCCACATTAAAGGATAGAGACACCTTAGTCTCAGTGTAACAGTGCATCATTTATTTGGAGTAGTGTGTTCCTTTGTAAAGTGGGAGGAAATATTTGTGAAAGAAGATGCTAAAAAATGACTTGGAAATCAAAATTCCATCTCATGCTTCTATTTCTAATCTCACTTCCATATGTAATCTCACGACAAACTAGCTCAAGTCCCAATGCTTGAGGATATGCTCCACTGATGGACTTGGGACAGACTCTGCTTAAAATCCAATGGTTGTCGGCCAAGAACAACTCAGTACTGATCTAACAGTCACTGAGATGAAAGCAGTTGTTTAGTTGTAAGAACAGCATCAAGAGGAAGAGAAGAGTTTTGTAATTCAACGTGGACTTGATCATCGGTGTCCAACAAAATGTTATGTTTCTAGTTTTTCTTAGAATCATATAGAACATGTTCAATTGTATCAGTATCCAGTTACATGCACCTGATTACTGTGTAGGATATTCATTTTTGTACCAGAAAGATGTGATTTGACTAGGATCAACACGGGGATAGCTATGTTTGGATAATTTTAGGATAACTGTGTCACAAATACTTTCAGGTGGATATTGGACGAAAGGCAGGGTTTCCCAACCTTTTTTATGACATGGAACATAAAGCAATACCATTAAGCAAGGGGCCTGTGGACCCCAGGCTGGAAACCCCTGGATTGCTGGCTGGAAGATGCCTTTTTCAATTTTTACTACTTTTGGGGAGGAGGTACAGGAGCCTGAAGACTCAGACTCAATTCAGAAACATTGTCTTTCCTTCCACCATCAGATTTCTAACCAGTCTATGAACAAACACTACCTTCTTATTCTATTCATTTATTTTTGTAATGTATAGCAGTTTTTATGTCTTTGCACTGTAATGCTGTCACAAACCAACATATTTCATGTCATGAGAGTCAGTGGTAATAAATCAGATCCTAGCTGTTGTACATGCTACTTGCATTGCTTTCGTTGATGTTACTGATTGAGTTTTACTTTTTTGATGGAAATCAATGCAGCAAACATGCAGTTAATATATTGTCCCCTTCTAATGAGAATACGAGAATATAGAAGCAAGAGTATGTCACCTTGCCCTTCAAACCTGCCCTGCTATTGGATATCATTATGACAGATCTGCCGCAAGCCTTAATTCCTCTCTGTTTCTATCCATCCTTCCTGGAGCTGTGTACAATATACACTCAATATGCATTCTTCCTGCAGCTCCAGTCTTGAGACCATAAGATGTAGGCACAGAATTAGACTATTTGGTTCATCAAGTTTGCTTTGCCATTTCATCATGGCTGATCCATCTTCCCTCTCAGCTTCAATTTCCTGCCTTCACCCCGTATCCCTTCATGCCCTGACCAGTCGAGAATCTGTCAACCTCTGCCTTAAATGTACCCAATGAGTTGGCCTCCAGAGCTGTCGGCGGCAACAAATTCTACTCTCTCGCTACTGAGCTCTGTCATTGGTAAAATCCTGAACAGTGATTACAAACATATTTGAATCCCTGTGATTTATGAAAGTACTTGGTTAATCTGTAATGCACAGATTGCCTCATCTATAATTAATGACACTCTTAACCTGCTGGAAATCTTTGAGCATCTGCCCATTCTAGTCAGAGTAGGAAGCCCAGAAGATAACTACCAGCCCTACGAGAGCAATACAACAGGCTCAGCTAATCAGGAGATCCTGGATCTATCTTTACTAGAGTCCTGGAGGAACCTAAAGGCAAAAAAGTTGAGAATATTGCTCCTAATGGAGGTCTATCGAATCTGATAAGGAGCAGGTTTGTTTCTGGGGGTCTGCCATGACTTGTTCCCAACCTGTGGTTTACGGACTCCTCAGTTAATGGTAAAGATCCATGGCATAAAATATTGGGAACCCCAGTTCAAAGTGCTCAAATGGTCAAACATGTCAAACTCTACTTTTAAACCGTTTTGGGTGTGTAGTGTCTCCAGCAATTTTAACCCTTTGCCAACTTTGCCCATGTTGAGCTAACGTGAATACAACACTGCTTTACATTATAATTCTTGGTTTGAGAAGTTGCTATTGGAAAAGGGAAGATGACTGTAAACAGAAAAGAAAATTAAGCTGATAAGTGGTGTAAAGGGTCCACGTATGCTTTGTGATCCATAACTGCTGGAACACACTGTATACTTAGCTGGAAAGCTACTTAAGATCTTTATGAAGCGTAATTGGCTATAAATTAGGTTGCACAGCATTTCCTTTTCAATATTATGTGTTTGAAAATCACTTATTTGCAAAGCAGACTGTGATTATGTCACATCAGTCTCAACAATTCAACTGAAAACTTTTAGTTCAAAAGTCACCTTTGATCCAGTTTCTATGTCAATCACATGCATGTGCAATAGTCATTTGGAATTTTGCCTGGGAATTAAGGTTGCATCATTCTGTGGAGAGCCTAATGTTGGCCATTCTTGGAAAAACCAATCTCTCATGCTGCTATTTGCTAGTATATGTAAAGGAGATATTCTTGGACCAGACTCTAGTCTAAACAATGGGAAGCTGATACACATTTAGCTCTCTTTTCAACTGAAGAGCTCAGGCTTCAAACTGACCCACACTATGAGAGCGGGAGAGAGATCGGAGAGCACGGTAAACAATCCTATCCAAGGGAGAAATTCTATGCAATGTCTGTAAGTTCCAGCCGCATTCACCCCACCAGACTGCCAATAGTTACAGCTTGGTACACTTCCAACAAATGGGCAAAGAAGAGCTAGATGAACTACAGAATAGGCAAGTGTATGGTCATGCATTTGCTTGAAGGAATAAGGACTGTAAGACCATAAGACAGAGGAGCAGAATTAAGCCATTTGAGCACCTTGAACTGGGGTTCCCAATATTTTATGCCATGAAGCCTTACCGTTAACTGCGGGGTCCTTAAACCACAGGTTGGGAACAAGTAATGGCAGATTCTGCTCCACCATTCCATCAGGGCTGATGTATTATCCCTCTCAACAGTCAAAGGACATCAACAGATATGGGGAGAAGGCAGGAGAATGGGGAAGGATAATAAACCAGCCATGATCAAATCGTGGACCAGATTCAAAAGGCCAAACAGACTAAATCTGCTCCTATATCTATGGCCTTTAGTAAGGCATTTGACACATTGTAGACTCCAGAAGGTCAAGGTACTTGGATTCAAGGCAAGCTGGTCAATTGGATTGGTGAAAGGAGGCAGGCAGTAGTGGTGTAAGGGTGCTACCCTGAATGGAAATCTGTGACTAGTGTTGTACCACAGAGACTGTTGCTGGGACTTTTGCTGTTTGTTTGTAATATATATCCCAGTACACCGAGAAATCCAAGTGCATAATTCCCTAAAGGTGGTAATACAGTTTGATCAGGAAGGTATATGGCATGGCTCATAGGCTATTGAGAATAAAAGTTGGAGTATTGTATTGCAAATTTAAACTTGGTGTATTGTGTGCAGTTCTGGTCGCTGGACTATAGGAAGAATGTTATTGCGCTGGACAGAGTGCAATGGTGTTGAGCGAGACATTGCCCTGATTGGAGGATTGGATTACAGGGAGAGATTAGATAGGCTGGGATTGTTTTCTCGGGAATGAAGAAGGCTGAGGAATATTCTAATTGAAGTATACAAAGTAATGAAAGGCATAGATAGGTTAGATTGTCAAAATGTTTTTCCATGTTAGGGGTATCAAAACAAGAAGGTATAGTTTTAAAATGAGATATTGGACTTTTACAGGGGATCCAGGGATTTTTTAAAACTCTGGTGGTGTTTGTTATCTGGAACACATTGCTAGAGAACGTGGTGGAATCAGATACAACCATAAGTTTAAGAGGCATTTCGCAGAAAATTAAATGGACAAGACACAGAGGATATGTTCCTAATGTAAGCAAATTGGATTAGGGCCAATAGGCAAAAAGGTCAGCTTGGATGTGGTCAAGCCTGTTACTAGGCTGAACGACAACTAAGACCGTGAGCTTACTGACACAAACTGGTAAGAGATGTGGGTTCACTTCTGCTGTGAGGAAGCATGTCACCCAAAAGAAACTCGGGTATTGGAATGGATTTTAGCTGGGGAAGTACTTGGAATTATTCAAGAAACCATCAGATGTTGTGATGGGTGTTCTGTGTTTCAATGGAAAAATTAACTGGAGGATCCAAACCTGTTCTAATCTATAGCTGTTTTCCTAAACTCTGTTGTGGCAAGAGGGTAGTAAGTATTGCAATCTTTATGCATCTGGCCACATAAATTACAAGAAAATACTCTTGAACTTTGGCGAGTGAAGATGATTAAATTCAGCCTTGCTGGCCAGTTGAGAACAGCCTGAGCAGATGTTAGTAATTTCTGCAGAATATGAATGAATTTTTAACTGTCCTTGCTGCTGCAATTCTTTGGATTTCTTCCCTCTAGTCTTCTGCCAGAAGTTATTGCACGTTTTAATAAAGAACAGTTTCAATCCAATAACAGCATCTTGCAAATATTACCCAACACCTTTCACTCTTGTCAACACAACTGTTTAATTTTGGTTACAGTTAAGCTGATTTCAAGTTGGAGCTCTGTCAGTACAGGTTCACTAAATCAAACCATCGCCAAGCTCTGTCCAAATACTTTTGGAAGTAATGCACTGCCCAGTGCTCTCTTTATGGTATTACTTATTTTAAAAGGCTTCAATCACAGGCCTCATGGATAGACAATATTTCTCTATAAGCAACAGCTTGGCTTATTACAAGTGGTAAGGGAGGACACTCAAAAAATTACAGATTTTAATGCTGCTGTAATTCATCAAAATGGCTAATAAAGCTAAAGGATGGTTCAGTCTGGTGAAGTATTCCTTGTAGAGAAGAATACTCCTCTAATTTCTAGGATAGAACAATATCAAGTAATAGTAAATTGGTAAGGAGTGAGTATAGAATGTATATGACCTACTTTTCTGTACTGAACATGAGTGATAATTTTATCTGCACATTAACAGCTCTACTAATGTAAATGTCTTCAAGCTCATTTGTGGAAAAAGTTTAAATTCCTCTCTTTAATTTTTCTTTTTTTTCCCTTTTCTAGGTGGTTCTGGCTTTATCGAGGTCCTGATCGACAATTGGCACTAAAACTGCATTTCTTCTATAGCAGTTGAGTTCCCGTTCTTTGAGCCCATTGGCCAACCATTTTCCAACATTCTCCAGGCACAGCTTGGAAGACGGTGCCTCTAGGGTGCAGCCCTGAAGACAACCAATTCCAGGCGGGTATTGCCAAACTGAGGCGTCACGGGAGATGGAACATCAGGATTTCACTGGCAGATGTATGAACGGAAGTCACTGTAGCCAAGAAGTCACATTCTCTCTCTCCTTCTCCCAATGGTGGCAGAATCTCCAAATAAAAAAGTACTACAGCAGACAATAACACCGAAACAGCAACCGTCAGTCTCCCCATTCATTGTGAAAAATGGTTATACCTCTCTGTCCTTGTTTGGGGGGGGGGGGGAGAGAGGAGAGAGAGGAGAGAGGAGAGAGAGGAGAGAGGAGAGAGGAGAGAGGAGAGAGGAGAGAGGAGAGAGGAGAGAGGAGAGAGGAGAGAGGAGAGAGGAGAGAGGAGAGAGGAGAGAGGAGAGAGGAGAGAGAGAGAGAGAGAGAGAGAGAGAGGGAGAGAACCTGTGACATGTCAAACTATCAGGTAAACAATAGTTTTTTGCTGATTGCAGATCATGGTGACTCTAAGTGCTTTGCTCTTGCTGGGCAGGTGATGGGCACTGACAATTTTTTGCTGAAATGGATGTGGGGGAGCGGAAGTTTGATGTTTGCTGCTGCTTGCGTGGGGGAGGGGATGAGGGGACTTTGGAGACTTAATGTTTTCTCTCAGTTATTCTTTTGGGGTTCTGTTTCTAGTGGTTGCAAAAACAAGCATTTCAGTTTGTATACAGTCTACGTTCTCTGATTAAAAATAACAGAACCATTTGAACCAGTTATTATAGATGGTTGATCTTATACCAGAAATGAATAGTTTTAACAAAATCAAGAAAAGTTGCAATGTGCCAATAAATTTCTTTCAACTTACCATAAGACTTTAAGATTTAGGAGCAGAAAAGGCCATTCAGTCCACTATGTCTGCTCCACCATTCTATCATGGCTGACTTATTATCCTCCTCAACCCTATTCTCCTGCCTTTTTCCTTTAACTTTTGGCGTCTTGACTTATCAAGCACCTATCAACTTCCACTTTAAATATATTCAGTGACAGCTGTCTGAGGCAATAAATTTCATAGATTCACCACCCTCTGGCTAAAGAAATTCTTCTGTTCTGAGGCTGTGCCCGCTGGTTGTAGACTCACCCACTAGAGGAAACATCCTCACCACACCCACTCTATCCAGGGCTTTCAATGCTGAAGAGGTTTCAATGAGATTGCCCCTCATTCTTCTAACCACCAGCAAGAACAAGGTCAGAGAATACAAACGCTCCTCATATGTTAATGCTCTCATTCCCGGAATCATTCCCATGAACGTCCTCTGGACCATCACTAACACCAGCTCATCTTTTCTAAGATAAGGGGCCCAAAACTGTTCACAATACTGCAGGTGTGCTATTAAATCAATGCCTTATAAATCCTCAGTATCACATTCCTGCTCTTATATTCTAGTTCCCCTGAAATAAGTCCAAAATTGTATTTGCCTACCTTACCACCAACTCAAACTGCATGTTAACCTTTAGGGAGTCATGCAAAAGGCTGCCCAAGTCCCCTTGCGCTTCTGATTATTGAATTTTCTCCTTGTTTAAACAAGCTTCTACCAAAGAGCATGAAGATACACCTCCCTACACTATATTCCACCTGCTGCTTTGTCCATTCTCCCAATCTGTTTGTCCTTCTACAGACTCCCCGCCTGCCTCCTCAACACTATCTGCCCCTCTACCTATCTTTGTACCATCAGCAATCAACCACAAAAATCATCAATTCAAAAATCCAAGACATTGGCATATAACATGAAAAGAAGTGTTCCTAGCACCTATGTTCCCTCTAAGCTGTGTGTGTGTGTGTGTGTGCGCATGCACTCACGTTTTTCAACTGGCGCACAAAAGGTTATTTACCGAAAATAATGTAGTAATTAATAATTATACTTATTGAAAATTGTCTTTTAGCTATATTTTTCTGTTAACTAGGTAGTCGGTTTTTCAAACACCACAATGCATGTCATTAATTAACGTCACCTCACCTTTCGGTTTGTACAGCTGCATCACAGTGGCAGCCATCTTTGGCGGACAGTGTTCATATCGTAAAGTTTACAAAGATCTGTTTAAAATCCTGTATATAGCTTACTGAGTTTTTATTGAAAAAAAATACTGATTCACTATGTTGAATTCAAAAGTAGCGAAGGGTGTGAAGCGCAAAAGAACTGCAAATTTGTTTAAAATTGAATGGCTTCAATTTTAACTACACTGAAAGTGGAGTTATGTTTCTATTGTCGTTATGCAAAAGTTGCTGGAGAATTTGCTCGTGGAAAGAAGTGGGATCATTTTTGGAAACTTGACTTTTTGAAGCATCATTTGGCAAGTAAATCACATTTGGACGGTGTACAAAAGCTCAGGCAACAGAACCCATCATTACCCGTTACAGGAGTGCTACACATGTTACGGTTGAGCGCAGATGAGCAAGAGTGAAAATGATCGAACCCAGAGGACATCAAAGTTCTTATCGACAGTGTGTTGTTAGCTGTTAAAATGAATAACTCTTCACATTCGGTTCAACACATTAATGAACATATGTAGAAGTATAGTATGTTCAACTCCCAGACAGCTGGTGAAGCAAAAATTATGCGTTCGAATTTCTGGAGACTATCAACTATATTGTTCAGAAAAACATGTTTGAAGAAATAGCATCTGCAGAGTTTTACACGTTAGCAGTTGATGAAACTATATTACTTGTTATGTCATTTTGTTGTTATTCTGTGCAGTTTTATGTCAAATATTTTGTAAACCTACATAAACTGTGCCATTTGCGCATTCAGTGCGCAAACACTTTTGTCACAGGAAAAAAAAATTTGCACAACATAAGATTTTTGCTCACACTGACTACTAAACTTAGAGGGAACACTGCCCAGCACTAATCCCTGCAGACCACCACCAGTCACTGGCAGCCAATAAGAGAAGGCCCCTGTTTATTCCCACTCTTTGTCATTCAATCTTCTATCCATGCTAGTATATCTCCTGTAATATCATGGGCTCTTATCTTGTTAAGCAGACTCATGTGTGGCACTTTGTCAAAGGCCATCTGAAAATCTAAGCCATATGCTGGCTTGTCCAACAGATTCGTCAGGCAAGATTTCCCCTGAAGGGAAGTATGCTGACTTTGGCCTACTTTATAATGTACTGCCAAGTACTCTGAGACCTCATATTTAATTAGAGACTGGAACTTCTTTCCAACCACTAAAGTCAGACTAACTAGTCTCTAATTTCCTTTCTTCTGCCTCCCCCTCTTCTTAAAGAGTGGGCTGGGATTTGCATTCTAGTCCTCTCGAACCATTCCATAACCTAGTGATTCTTGAAAGACCGTTCCTAATGCCTCCACGATCTCTTCAGCTCCCTCTTTCAGAAGCCTGGGGTGTAGTCTATCTGGTCCAGGTGGCTTATCCTCCTTCAGATCTTACAGCTTCCCAAGCACCTTCTCCTTAGTAATAGCAACCACACTCACTTCCAATCCCTGACTCGCTCCAATTTCTGGCATACTGCTAGCGAATTCCACAGTGAAGACTGACACAAAATACTTATTATGTTCATCCACTTGTTCCTTGTCCCCCATTACCACCCATCCACTCTCACATCTATTTTACTTTTCATAAATCTGTAAAAAACCTGTTTTATATTGTTGGTGAGCTTCCCTTCATATTTCATTGTTTCTTTCCTTGTGGTCTTTTTATTTGCCTTTTGTTATGTTTTAATAGCTTCCCAATCCTCTGTTTTCTTTGAATTCACTTATCAGCCATGGCTGCTGCATCCTCCCTTTAGAACACTTCTTTATCTTTGCAATACATCTATCCTGAATGTTCCAAAATGCCCTCAGAAACTACCCATTGCTGTTCTGTTGTCATCCCTGCTTGTATTGCATTCCAATCATCTTTGGCCAGCTCCCCTCACATGCCTCTGTAATTCCCTTTACTCCACTGTAATACTGATACATCTGACAGTATCTTTTTCTTCTCGAAGAGTGAACTCTATCACATTATGATCACTGTCTCCTAAGGGCTCCTTTACTTTAAGCTTTCTAATCAAATCTGGTTCATTACATAACACCCAGTCCAGAATTGCCTTCCCCTAGTAAACTCAATCAACTTGGCTACAGTTCAGAAGCCTGAATATAACTTCCTTCAGGGTTTTTTTACCTTTACAATTTGTTGACTCTACCCACAAGGATTCTACATCATCCAACTACATATCATCACTTTGATTTCATTTCATTTTTACCAACAGTGGCACCCCACCCCCTCAGCATACTTGCCTGCACTTTCGATGCAATCTGTACCCTTAGCTGTAAACTTAGCTCACAACAATGATCTTTTTTCCAGCCTGGACTCAGTGATGCTCTAAACCTCGTACCTCCCAACCCCTAACTGTGTGAAACGATCATCAGCCTTATTCCATATACTGTGTGTATTTAAATATAACACCTTCAGTCCTGTATTCATCACCTTTTTCAATCTTGGATCCATGTTACAGTTCAACTCTTCCCACAGACTGCAATTTTGCCCGGTCATCTGCCTGCCCTTCCTCACTGTCTCACTACACACTGCATTTACTTGTCTAGCAACTGCCCCATGCTTGACTCTGATTCCCATCCCCTGGAAAGATTAGTTTAAACCCTCCCCAACATCTCTAGCAAACCTGCCCACAAGGATACTGAGCCCCCTCAGGTTCAGATGTAACCCCTCCTTTTCTATAGGTCATACCTTCCACAGAAGTGATCCCAATGGTCCAGAAATCTGAAATCCTGCCCACTGCACAAATTCATCTGCTAAATTATCCTATTCTTACTCTTACTGGCACATGGCATAGGCAGCACTCGAGGTTACTACAGGGGGCGGAGTTTCAAGATGGCGACGTAAACATCTGCCTTTTAGGCACTCTTCATTTTTTAAACTATAATCACCCTTTAATCAAATCTTTTCATCTTGGGGGGATCTTTATTACATGGGTTGATACTTACGATTTATATCTTTTCTAAAATAATACTTGATTTAATCTTTCCAAACTTAAAATGTCTGCACCTAAGAAATCGTCTAAAGAGCATCTATCTATTGATGTAATTTCTAATCTTCTGGATACTAAACTGGATACTAAACTTGCAAGTTTGGAAAGTAAAATAACAAGTCTGGAAAATAAGCTTACTGCGAAAATGTCTGGGCTTGAAGAAGTCGTTAGATTGTTTGATACCAAGTTACAATCGTAGGCAGCAGATATTGAACGACATGAAGAAAAGTTCGCAGCTCTTGATAAGTTAATTTGTGAAAAAATACATACAATCGAAACACTGGAGAAGAAGGTACTGTCGACTGCTAAAACAGTAGAGCATTATAAGTTTAAAATCACCGATCTTGAAAACCGATCTCGCAAACAGAATTTGCGAATCATCGGGTTTCCCGAAAATGTTGAATCTGGTGACTTAACTGAATTTTTCTCTAACTTATTATGGGAAGTTTTTGGCGCTGATGTTTTGAAAGCTAAACCTACTATTGATCGTGCCCACAGAGTTTCGAGATTTTCGATCTCGAGAGACAAGCCACGAGCTGTGATTGTTCGCCTCCATTATCCTTGGGAGAAAGAACTTTTAATCCGACTAGCTCGTCAGAAAGGTATGATTTCTTACAGAAGCAACACATTTCGTATTGTTGAAGATTATTCATTTGAAGTAATGAAAGCAAGAATCGCTTTTAAACCAGTGATGGCAGAGATTCATTCGATTGGATTTTAAAAAGCTTTAAGATACCCAGCGAATCTCAGAGTTACATTGAGTGACGACACTCAGCGCTTTTTTAATACTCCGGAAGATGCGAAGAAATTTGTTGAAGAACATCGATCTTCCAGCATAAGCTGAACTATGTGTTATGTTGAAGAATTTTTGGAGAGAAGATGCCATTTCGTTTTGGGCTTTAACTTGTGAAGCTGCGTTATAGTTTTTTTACTTTGGTCTGTAGACCCGGTTTTTTTTTACTATCATGGTTTATAAATGCTCTTTTAATTTTACTATAATGTCTTTTTTCTTATTTTTTTTCTGAATTGGATATACATGTTTATATTCTGTAATAATGATTTATTTTTTTAAGATGTCGTTTCTTCTTCCCATAAGACTTTGCTTTCCGTAAGTATTCATTTGTTTGCTTGTATTTGAGAATGGGACGAATGTTTTGGATTTTTAGACCCTTTTTTTATATTGTAGTGATTATTGAATCCTTTTTTAATTCTACTTTGATAACCTTTTTTTTAAACTTTTTTAATAGATTGGTGAATTTACATTTATATTTTGTAATATGGCTTTTTCAAAATGTCGTTTCTTCTTCCCATAAGTCTTTGCTTATGAAACGTCATTTTTTTGTATTTGAATATGGAATTTTTTTTTAAAGGCATATTACACTGTTTCAAACTTTAACGTCTATCCTTTTTTAATTAATGATCTTTTACTTTATTATATTACTTTTTTTTCATTTTGATTGATATATATTCTTTTTTTTTGCAACCCTGTACTTAAATCTGGGTGTTATATAATCTCTTTTTATCTTTTCATGGAGTTGCCATCTTGAAATGGGGGTAATATTAGTATTAGTTTGTGCGCCTGCCGCTTGGCTTTTTTTCGAGGGGTTGGGGGAGGGGGTAGGGATCTTTTCTCATGCTTTTGCTTTTTATTTTTTTGCTTTTAGTTTATGGGCCAACTTTAACTTATTAATATTGTTGAGGTGTCATTTTCTCCGGTTGCTCCTGAATCATTTTTTCTTCTTCCTGAAATATGGGTTATGTGTCTTCTTAACCTTTTATGATATACACAATCAATATTGGCATGATGGAGAAGTCTATTAATTTTATCTCTTGGAATACTAATGGTTTAAATCATCCGATTAAACGTAAAAAAATATTTAAAGTATTCCATAGACTGAATGCTAATATTGTCTTTGGACAGGAGACCCATATTAGCAGGGAGGATAATCAATGCTTTTTTAGGTTCTGGATCAACAATTTCACTCGAATTGTACTGCCAAAATTAGGGGTGTGTCTATTTTTATAGACCCCTCAATTTCGTTTACACATCATGAAATTATTTCTGACCCACAGGGCAGATTTTTGTTGATTACTGGTTCACTTTTTAATCGAAAAGTGGTTCTAGTTAATATTTATGCTCCAAACTTTGACTGCCCTGAATTCTTTAAACATTTATTTACTTCCCTTCCTAATCTAAATGAATATATGTTGATAATGGGTGGAGATTTTAATTGTTGTTTGAATCCTTTGATGGATAGATCTAAACCTATTCGAACTCTTCCGAATAGATCAGCCTTACTTATTAATTCTTTTATGGTTGATTTGGGAATTACTGAAATATGGCGGTTTTTGAACCCTAAAGATAAAGAATTTTAATTTTTTTTCACATGTATATCATAGTTATTCTAGAATTGATTATTTTCTTATTGATCATCGTTTATTAACAGATGTTACTGATTGTAAATATGATTCTATTGCCATTTTGGATCATTCACCTTTGAAGTTATCTATCAAGATTTCGGACTCTTCCATTAATACTAGATCTTGGAGACTCAACGCTATTTTGCTTCAAGATCCAGAATTTATTACCTTCATAAAACAACAAACTGACTTATTTTTTTCAACAAACTATACCGAAGAGATTGACAGAGGAATACTTTGGGACTCTTTCAAGGCTTTTATCCGTGGACAAATTATCTCATATTCCGTTGGTAAAAGAAAACAAAGATATTTAGATATAGCTTTATTGGTGGATAAAATTAAAGAAATTGATAAGATTTATTCTGTTACTCCTACCAAAGAACTTCATAAGAAGAGAGTTGAGCTTCAAATGGAACATAGCTTATTATTATCTTCTTCAATTGAGAATCAATTAATCAAGACCAGAGCTCAATTTTATATTCATAGTGATCGAAATGGTAAATTGTTAGCTAACCAATTAAAAGCTATTTCGACTAGGGGACAAATTATTAAAATTCGTAAACAAGACAGTAATCTGACTACTGATCATAAAGAAATTAATAATACTTTTCAAGATTTTTATAAATCTTTATATCAATCAGAATTTGATGGCGATCTGTCCATGATGGATAATTTTTTTAACAATTTAAATATTCCCAAACTGACAGATGAAGATCGAAGTGTGTTTGATGCTCCTATTTCTATGGTCGAAGTAGGAGAGGCTATCTTATCAATGAATTCAGGGAAAGCACCTGGTCCTGATGGTTATATTACAGAATTTTTTAAAACTTTTTCTTCTTTGCTTTCCCCTTGGTTATGTGAAATCTTTAATGATGCATTTACTAAGAAGAGATTACCTCAGTCTTTTTATGAAGCTACTATCTCTCTAATTCTTAAAAAAGATAAAGATCCTACTTTATGTGCATCTTATCGCCCTATATTGCTATTAAATGTAGACTCTAAGATTCTTACAAAAATTTTAGCTATTAGGTTAGAAAAAGTATTATCACAGATTATTTCAGAAGACCAAACTGGTTTTATTAGGAATTGGTATTCCTTTTTTAATGTTAGAAAATTGATTAATATAATTTATACTTCTTCACCCACAACCTCAGAATGTGTTATCTCATTAGATGCTGAAAAAGCTTTTGATAGAGTTGAATGGACATACTTATTTAATGCCTTGAAAAATTTTAATTTTAGTTCTAATTTTATATCATGGATTAAATTAATATATTATAAACCTGTTGCTTCTGTTCTTACAAATAATTATAGATCCTCTTTTTTTCAATTATCTCGTGGTACGAGACAAGGTTGTCCCTTAAGTCCTTTATTATTTAATATCGCATTAGAACCTTTAGCCATTGCTATTCGTGAATCTCCTAATATTTTTGGTATTACTCGTAATGAAAAGTTATACAAGTTATCACTTTATGCTGATGACTTGTTGTTATATATTTCTGATCCTGATATGTCTATTCCCGCTATCCTATCTTTGTTGGTTCAATTTGGTAGTTTTTCTGGTTATAAATTAAATTTGGATAAGAGTGAAATATTTCCTTTAAATGAGCAAACTTTATTGAATGACAGGACACCATTTAAAGTTGTTACTGATAACTTTATTTATTTAGGTATAAAAATTACTAAGAAGTATAAAGATTTATTCAGATTGAATTTTTTACCCATGCTTCATCAAATTCAACAACTTACTACTAGATGGTCTCCTTTATCCTTATCATTAGTTGGTCAGATTAATGCTATTAAAATGATTTTACCGAAATTTTTATATTTATTTCAAGCCTTACCAACTTTTATTCCTAAATCTTTCTTCGATAACATTGATTCAAAAATTTCCTCATTTGTGTGGCAAAATAAAAATCCCAGGTTAAGTAAAAGACAGTTACAGAAATCTAAAAAAGATGGTGGTTTAGCTTTACCTAACTTTAGATTTTATTATTGGGCGAATAATATTCGAAACTTAATATATTGGAAACTAGAGTTGGATTCACCATTGTGCCCACAGTGGGTAAATTTAGAATGTAATGTTGCACAAGGATATTCTTTATTCTCCGTTCTTGGTTCTTCTCTTCCTGTTGATTTAGTTAAACTCAATAAACAGATATCCAACCCTATTGTCAAACACACAATACGAATTTGGTTTCAGTTTCGTAAGTTTTTTACTCTGAAAAACTTTGTTCTTGATAGCCCTATCTTACTTAACTTCTTTTTTAAACCTTCTTTAACAGATCAAGCTTTTAGCATATGGAAAAGGAAAGGTATAATATGTTTTCGTGATCTCTTTTTTTGAAGGTAGTTTGACGTCTTTTGATCAACTTTCCAACAAATTTAATTTACCTAAATCTAATTTTTTTAGATATTTACAAATTAGAAATTTTTTATATAAAGTTTTACCATCCTTTCCCAATTCAACTTTGATAGATTTTTCAGACATGATTTTTACCCTGAATCCTTGTCAGAAAGGATTAGTGGCTTTTATTTATAATAGGATTATGAAGATACAACCAGAAATATCAGGTAGAATTAAACAAGAGTAGGAAAAAGAACTTCAATATAATATATCAACAGAAAAATGGGAAAAAATTTTACAAATGGTTAATTCTTCTGTATGTGCTAAACATGCTTTAATACAATTTAAGGTCGTACATAGAGCTCATATGTCTAAAGATAAGCTTGCTCGATTCTATTCTCATATTAACCCTTAATGTGACAGATGTCATTCAGATGTGGCCTCATTGACCCATATATTTTGGTCATGTCCCACTTTACATAACTATTGGAAGGACATATTTGCTACCATTTCCTCAATTTGGAATATTGATTTACCTCATTTTATTACTGCAATTTTTGGTATACCAAATGAGGATGGTAGTCGACTTTCCCCTTCACTTAGACGAATGATCACCTTTGTAACATTAATGGCCAGAAGGTCTATATTACAAAAATGGAAAGAAGTAAACCCTCCTACCACATTTCAGTGGTTTTCTCAAACTATCTCTTGTCTGAGTTTAGAAAAAATTATAAGTACTATTTTCGATTCATCAATTAAATTTGAAGAAACTTGGGGACCGTTCATTCGACACTTTCATATGAATTAATTTGGCCTCTTCCAGACCTTTTCTCTTTTTATTCTTGTTCTGGTATGCAGTTCGGGAGTTTTTGACACTATCATACTCATATAAACTGGTATTATTGCCCATGTTAGTTTAGGTTTATTTTTTTTTTAATATACATTTCTTCGTGCATTTTTACTTTTTTTTTCTTTTGATGACTATTTTTATTCTTTTTCATGTTCAATCAAAATAGGTTTGATTGTTTATTATAAGTTTTTTCTTTGGTTGATATTTAATAAGATATTGTTATCCTATTATAAATTCAACTTTAAATCTAATGCATTTATAACCTATTTATACTATGATATGTTTCTCTTTATATATATGAAATTCAATAAAAAGATTGAAAAAGAAAAAGAAAGAGGTTACTACACTGGAGGTCCTGCTTTTCAGCTTTCTCCCCAACTCCCTGTCTCCTCTCTTAATCTTCACAACCTCTTCTCCCTGCTCCAACCTCTGTCACTGGTACCAAGATGTACTACAACTTCTGGCTGTTCTCCCTTCCCCTTTAAAATGCTGTGGACCCGATCTGAGACACCCCTGACCATGGCACCTAGGATGCAACAAACTATCTGGGTGTCACCTTCATGTCCACAGAATGTCTTCTATACTCCTCTAACGATAGAATCTCCTATCACAAATGTACTCTTCTTCTAACTCCTTCTCCTCTGAGCCACAGAGCCAGGCTTCCCCTGTGTGAAGGACCAGGGGAAGCATAAATCTTGTACAGCAGGTAAAGGTGAAAAAAGATAGGGGCTTTCTTACCCAAAATGTTTACAAACTCAACTGCCTGTGGCCATCAAACTTTACAACTCCTCCCTCAGAGTGTCAGACACCCTGAGCCAATAGGCTGATCCTGGACTTATTTCCACTTGGAATAATTTACTTATTATTATTTAATAATAATAATAATAATAATAATAATAATAATAATAATAATAATAATATTGCTATATTTCTGCACTATCCTTGGTTGGTGTGGCTGTAATGAAACCCAATTTCCCTCGGGATCAATAAAGTATGTCTGTCTGTCTGTCAGAACTGTTCTAGAGTCCAAACTTGAATCAGCTAAACAGAACAGAACTTGGTTACAACAACACAGTAAATACTCCTCAAACCAAGAGACACCACTCAACTCCTGACTGCGGGTTTATATTCGATTCCATAGTAAATTGCAGGGGAGAGAAAACGTTCCTCTCCTTAAAAAAATACAGCATAAATGAAGCAGCTCCAGAGAACACCCCTCTGGCTGTAGCAGAATGGCATAAACCAATTTATTCAGCCCCATCTTCTAAGGCTGGTGTAATGCAACAGCTCAGTCGTTTATCAGATTATCAGGAGGGTGGTCGGCTACGGGTAATATGCTGGTAATTGCAGCCGCCACACCCTGGTAGATTGCCCCTGACAGTACCCAAAGTGGTATACTTATTCTTGAGGGAATGTCACAGGGGTAACTCTGCAACGACAGTTTTTTTCTCTTTGACAGTCACCCAGGATTCTGCCTCCTGTAATTTAGGGGTGACTATCACCCTGTAGCTCCTAACAGTTACCTCCTCATTCTCCCATATGCGCTGAAAATAATCAAACTGCAGCTCCAGTTGCTTCATGTGTTCTCTAAGGAGCTGCTGTTCAATGTATTTCAGGCAGATATAGTTATCAGGGAGTCTGGAGGGCTCCCAGAGTTCCCACATCTCTTACAAAGAACATACCATGAAATCTTGACCCATTCTTAGCAGACTAGCTTTGTACTAATAGACAAAGAAAGAGAAAGAATAAACTTATTTAGAGCCTCGGCCTTTGCTTGCCCAAGCCTGTTGATCCAAAGCCTCCCACTATAACACCAGCCCACTCAAGCAATGGCTTATACCTTTTATACCAAAAGTTTATACCTCCCTTCTATTGGCTGAAATAAAACTCACTCTCAGCAAGGCTTGTTCTTTTGAAATGGCTTCCTCTCTGCAGCAGTCTCCCTCTCCCCCTCTCTCACACTTGCCACTTCAAATTACGTTGGCATTGTTGCAACAGTAATAATAGTGGGTCAAAGTGCAAGTGAGGTGGAGAATTAGAGGGATAGGTGACTTGAAGCTAAACATCACCCTTGCTTCAATGACCAAGAGTCTGAGACAATAATAAGTTTATTGCCTTAATCTGTTTAAATCATTAGTACACAAACTTAATGGGACATCTGTCATCAGAAATCTGTTTTTCTTTATTATTTAGTAGCACAAAAAGATCAAGAATCAGTTCCTTCTGCAGGATTGCATCTGAGAAAATTTTGGATGGACTATCCTTACAAATACTAAAAAAAAATGTTTATTTCTATATCTGTAAACTTCCCTGATTTTACTACTGTTAGCTTTGAAATCTTTACCTACAAGTACGTTTTTCAGACTTGAAGGTTTCATTGTATTTCTGGGTAGTGACACATTCTATCCCCTGTAAACTTCAAGTAATCCACAATTCTGTTATTCAAGTCTTAACTTGTAACAAATTCCATTATCAATAAAACAGCTTTGTAGTGCACAATTAAGGACATCTTACTTCAATTAAGTGAGACCACATCTGGAGTAGTAGTTACAGTTTTGGCTTCCTTACCTAAAATTAGATAAACTTGGCATAGTGGGTGTGCAATGAAGAGAAAGCATACAGAATGCAGAGAGACTGAGTACACTAGAGCTGATTCTGACTCTATATGGTTCAGAATCAGAATCAGGTTTAACGTCACCAGCATATACTGCGAAAATTGTTGTCTTTCTGAAAGCATGAAAGCATTACATAATCATTTAAAATAGTGAATTATGGTAAGTATACATATATGAATAGTTAAATTAAATAAGTAGAGCAAAAATAAAATAAGAGGTAGTGAGGTAGTGCTCATGGTTTCAATGTCCATTCAGAAACTGGATGACAGAGCTATTCCTGAATCATTGAGTGTGTGTCTTCAGGCTCCTGTACCTCCTTCCTTATGGTAGCAATAAGAACAAGGCATGACCTAGGAGATGGGGATTCGTTGAGGCATATCTACTTGAAGATGTCCTGGATGCTACAGAGGCTAGTGCCCATGATGGAGCTGACTAAGTTTACAACTCTCTGCAGCTCACTTTGATCCTGTGCAGTAGCTTCCCCACCATATTAGTTTAAAAGCATGAGAGGAGATCTCATCAAAATGTATTAAGTAACGTCAAGGCTCAATAGACTGGAGGCAGGGAGAATGTTGGCCCTGGCTGAGGAGACTTGAATGAGCGGGCACAGTTTCAGAATAAGAGAGAGATACTTTTCAACTGAGTTACTTCACACAGTAGGTGGTGATTCTTTAGAATATTCTGCTCCAGCGGGCTCCAGAGGCCCAGCAATTAGCTTCATTCTGAACAGTGATTGTTAGATTTTGTTAGTGAGGATGTTAGTGGAGCCAAGTGATATGGAGATGGTGTAGGAAAGTGGCACTGTTGTAGAGGTGAAGACGTCTCTGACAATAAAACGCCCTGCACCATCAGTTTCATCAGAGTCATGAAATCAAAGACCACCGGAGCAACTGGGAAAATTATGTTCAGGTAATTATTTGGATTAAAACACTGAGCTCAATGAAAGACCATTGCTTGGAAAGTTTAATTCCACTTTACTTTCCATTGATGTGTCCAGCCAGCTGAATACTTTCAATATTGATCAAGGAGTCATACAAGACAGAAACAAGCCCTTCATCCCATCAAGTCCATGGTTACCACCAGCCATGCTTTTATACTAACCCAACATTAATCCAGAGAAAACCCAGGGGATGTAGGGAGTACTTACAAGCAGACATCACACAAGATCAGGACTGAACCCCAGTCCATAAGATCAAAGACCATAAGACATAGGAGCAGAATTAGGCCATTTGGACCATTGAGTCTGCTCCACCATTCAATCATGGCTGATCCTTTTTTCCCTCCTCAGCCTCACTTCCCAGCCTTCTCACCAGTCTTTAACGGTGTGTGACAGCAGCTCTATTAGCTGTACTGCTATGCTAGTTGAGGCAAGCAGCCAAGCCAGCAGAGGGAATACATGTATGTTGGCTGGTCATGCATACAAACCAACAAGAGGGCAGGCATGACAGCAAGTAAGTGAGCCCAAATTCAGTTCCTGAACTACACAGGCAGATAAAAGATTAACTTGAAAGTTGGGCTATCTGCACAAAAGGTTTCTTGCTGAAGTCCAGGCACAGGAATACACTTTGCAATCCCTTTCTGGATTTTCGTCAGATCTAATCTGTGGCTGTTACAAGGCACTAAAGTATACCACTCTCTCTGACTGTGCAAGTGAGTAGTCTTCCAGATTTCCAGTTAATGTTCTGCTTGTCACCAGGATCTCATTGCTTCAGTAAAGCAACCAGCATTATCAAAGACCTCACCCACCCGGACATCTCTCTTCTCCCTTCTCCTATCGGGCAGATGATACAAAAGCCTGAAAAAATAAAACACCAGGCTCAAGGACAGCTTCTATCCCACTGTTACAAGACTATTGAATGGAACTTTTGTACAATAAGATGGATAAGCATTTCATGTTATCTATTGTATACATTTCTCTGACATTAAATGTACCTTTTGAAACCTATTGAAACTTCACCTCATTATCTATTCTGATGTGATCCTGCACTTTACCGTTTACCAGCACTACACTTTCTCTGTAGCTTTTATAGTTTATTTTGCATCATTATTGGTTTACTTCAATACACCATGTAACGATTTGATTTGTATGAACAGTATGCGAACGAAGCTTTTTAATGTATCTTTGTAATAATCCAAAACCAAAACCACCTGCAGGAGGCCAGGTGATCCCACTGATACACTGTCAGGAGTCAGCGAGAGCTGTCATAAAGTCCCAACTTTGCAGAATTTTATAGATTTTATAGAAATGTGCTTTACAGAAGGCAATCTGTCACTTTCACGCACCTTTCCTGATCCACGAAAACATAGTTGACTGTTAGCTGAACTAGCCTTGCAAGTCACATAGTTTGTGATGAAAAGTACATGACAGCCTTGCTAGCAAGCCACAACTTTCTGCAAGTCAACACAAAGATTTCAAAATGAACATGCTCCTTTTTCCTGGTAAAAATGTCAGAAAGACTTGAACACTCTTCCAATGCATTCGTCTCTGAAACATGATGTCAGGCTTAGCTGCTACATTCTACTCAGCCATCTCTGGAGAGGTTTGACCTAGAATCAAGGAAAGAGATTCCTGTAGAACCAAAAGGGCTCTCTACTAAATTAGGTGTAATGGTAAATTCTCAGAAACTATCCCCTGTAGATGCATTCTGGAACTGGCATAAAAATAGTTAGCATCTCTTTAAGAACTGATTTTTCTTTCACTTAATCACTGGAGATAATTCTTCAGTAAAAAGTTTAAAATTCTGCTAACCGGGTGTCAGAGAATACGTGAATGATATCAAAGCCGTAGCTCAAGGTAGGTGCAGTTGAGAGAAATGTAAGCCAATGCTGATTAGGAGGGGAAGGCTACAGCGGCTCGAAGACTTCTATCACGGCTCTGGTGAGCTACCTGCGAGGCTTCCACACAGAGGTTTTGAAATGAAAATCTGATCTTTTTTATTACTGGTCAAAATTTTAAATTAAGCCTGTATGCTTGCAGCACAAATTTTGATTAGTGAAGATAAAATATCACTAGGCAGGAATGATATGCCTTGGGCCAGTAAATTGATTTGGTTGATTTATAATTCCTTCCACACAAGACTACCAATGGATTGCAGAAAACTGGTGGCAATAGTCGATGATTGGGGGAGGGTAGATGAGGTTTTGTTGGTTTATATAAGAAACCAGATCACGTTACTGCATTTTGCAGATGCTTTCAGAATTTTTCCCCACTCCTTGGGGACCAGTGCTGGGGTAACTATATTCTGAAAGGTGACCTGGTGATAGTTTTACACTCTGCTACCATGATCAGCTTGGGTGTTAGATGCACTGATCCAAATTCAACTGTCACTAAGGCAGCATGGAAATTTACGTTTCTGTAATTAAGTAAATCTGGAATCAAATCTATTATCAGTAATATCAAGTGTATAAGTACTTTATTGTTATAAAAATCCATCTTGTTCACACTCCTTCTTCAAAATAAAATATGTCATCCTGAGCCAGACCTACTGCTATGTGACTCCAAACCCAAAATGTTGGGGAAGAGTCTTAACTATCCCCTGAAGCAGTAAGCTGCAAAGTTTAGGAACAATGATGGATGGACAATAATGGCACCCTCATCAGTGACACTCACATCCATCAAATGAATAAATAACAGATTCAGTGAGAGTAAAGATTATTAACCAACGCTGACAATTCCAGAAGATTTAGATTTGTGTTATTGAGCTTCCCAAAACCTAGCTCAGTAAAACTTGAAAGTTAAAGAATTTTATTGCCGTCTACTAAACTTGAAACCCATTCACCTCCTTGGTGAAGCATTAGCCTCCGAACATCACACGTGTAGGAATAATATTTGTGGGACTCTTGCAAGTTAGATTGGGCCCAGGCCAAGAGCATGTTGATGCCAGAGGAAACTCTGGTGGAGCTTTATGTGGCCCTAGATGATCAAAGTCCTGGAAGCACTGTTTATCGATGAAAGTCATTGTTTTTTTACTGGAGACCAATTACTCCTAAACAGTACCACCAACACAAGTTTAAAGAATGTGTCATCTCAGAATATTTAATAGGATATCAATGAATCTTTTGCTTTCTGATGAGGCCATTAAACAACAACTGATCCATCTCTGTAAATTTATAATCTCTTATCCCACAAGGCTAAGGTTATCTGGCGGGTATTCTACAATTTACCAAAACGCAGATCCCACCTAATCCTCCAAGAATTTAGTATATGTCAAATAACTGCAATGACTTAAATGTAATTTACACTTACTATCTATTGTGAACAAATACTGATAATGGGATTCTGGTGTTTTGACAATAAATTCAACTGGTTTGCATTATTCTCACTGGAACATTTTTAAGCAGACATTTTAGAAATTAATGAACTGGAGCTGGACATAGTTATAGATGACATTGTTAGTCCTTGAACATCTGTCAGAGTTGAGAAGTATTAAAAGTGGAAATAAAAGTAGGAAAAGCTGTAATTGCTGTTAAATCTCCCCTAGTCTGGATAGTTTTTGTTAAATAACTACTGGACAACATATGTGAGATATCATATAAATTCAATAGCAGAGCTTTTTACTGTGATTTACAAGTGGAAGGGATATACTTCCAAACCTACCATTGGATTAGGGTTTTACTGAATGTTTGCCATTGATGCAGTTATGACCACACCTGGTTCCTTAAGGTTGTCACAGCTAGGGGAGGCAGTGGGGTAAGGTCCAACTATCTATTAAATGCTCCCAATGCTGTGCATCTCAGATAGCCTCTGACAACCAAGTTCAGCTCCCAGCCTTCACATGTGGCTTAGATACTAAGCCCAGTGAGACCATTTCTACTGACAGGAGAAGGGGCAAAGACAGGTTACTGGTGCATTGAAACCAGTCACTTCAGGCAGATGGGGCTCGTCAGTCGCGGTTGGCAACTCATCTAGCCACGGGAAAACTCCACTGCCTTGCAGCTATACCACCTCATGGTGAAGGCTTGAGTAAACCCCAAGAAAAATTCCTGAGCTGAAGTCCCTAAGGCAGTCGTACATTGAGTTCAATGCTGGTTGGCAACTCACGCAAAGCTGGTGATGCCAAACTGTGTCAGTCTCTGCCGTTCCTTTGGATTCATCTGCTGTGTGGAAAGGGGGAGCCTGCTACAAGGGCAGCAGCTTTCTCTCCATTTCATACTGCCCCAGCTTGTGTATCATGTAGGCAGCTAGGACGCAATGTCCATGGTCAACCGTGACCAATGGAGGGCCTCAGTTATGATCTATTACATTGGTGTTTAGAGCTATGATTCAGAAGAGACTACATTCAGACATTGTCCTTCGCAGGTTTCCATAGATGCCAACAAGAATGTCTCTATCATCTTTCTTGCAGAAAACATATAAAAGCAGGGTACATTAAGCAAGCAAAGGAAGGTAACATCTGTGGAAAGAGAAAAAGTTTATGCTTCAGGTCAAAAACACTTTGTCAGACTGAAAAAGAAAGAAAGTAAATTAGGTTTAGTTGCAAAGAGGATGAGGGAGTGAAGAAGTGTCCAAAGGGCATACTTTTGATAGGGTGGGGTCAAGTGAAATTTGTAGCTTATTATAATAGGATCCTTTTTATATTAAGGCAGTACTTAATCAAGATGACCTGTGCCTCACTGAAACAGTGTATAAGGTCAGAGATAGGTTAGAGTAGAATTGGACACGGAAACAAACTGACAGACAACTGGAAGCTCGGTGTGGTTCCTGTAGGTCAATGAGGTCCTCTGCAAAGCAGTCACCAATCTGTGTGGGACTTCAATATAAGGGCTCACCCACACTGTAAAACCTGAATACAGTTTACTTGTATGGAAGAAGTGTAGGTGAATCACTGCTTCATTGTATTTGAAGGAAATGTTGAGGACAAGGTAACTGAGTGTTTTGGTCTTAACCAGCTTATCTTTTCCAAGTGAGTACAATCCCTTTACGCCTTCATCCCACCATAGGATAATCTGAGGGCAATTTAAATTCTTCTTTTAAGTAACAACTAACCAGTTCACTGTCAACACACTCAGTTCCAAATGAACATTGTTTCCTATAACTCCACTTGCTTGAGATCTAAGGTCCAGCTATGAGAAATGCAAGGGCCAAAATTACATCTGTTTTTTTTTATATAATTCCCGTTTGTGACCCCTTATACTGTCCTGGAGATGCTCAAAGTAAGTTGAGGAATATCACATCACCTTCCATCTCAGCATATTGCAGTCACCTGGAGTCAATAACTCAACTATTTCAGGTAATTTATCTTCTCTGTTTATATCAGAACTGGCTAGTTATGTTTCTTCAAGGTAAATTTGTTGTCACATTACATACATTATAAGCCAGCACATACTACTCTGAGATTCATTTTCATTTTCTTAGTAAATACAAAGAAACACAATAGAATCAACCTTTTTTATGCCATGGACCCCTACTATTTAACTGTGGATATCGGGTTGGGAACCCCTGCGATGTTTCCTACAATTCTGGGAAAGCTATTTCATATTCCTTCTCTCATTAACCTATAAAGCAAATGACTTCACCAACAGCTTATCAACATGGTAACCTCAGAAGTGGGAAAGACAGAGAACAACTTAGCATTAAGTTGTTGAGAGGGAAAAGGCTAGATAGGCAAGAGTTATCTTTCCTACTATATCAGAAAAATGAATCTTGCCTTTCTAGCCTTTCCCAATTCTCAACAACTTAACTATATAACCACATAACAATTACACCAGGGAAGCAGGCCATCTCGGCCCTTCTAGTCCATGCCGACTGCTTACGCTCACCTAATCCCACCAAACTGCACTCAGCCCATAACCCTCCATTCCTTTCCTGTCCATATATCTATCAGATTTTGCTTTAAATGACAATACCAAACCTGCCTCTACCACTTCTACTGGAAGCTCATTCCACACAGCTACCACTCTCTGAGTAAAGAAATTCCCCCTCATGTTACCCTTAAACTTTTGCCCCCTAACTCTCAACTCATGTCCTCTTGTTTGAATCTCCCCTACTCTCAATGTAAAAAGCCTATCCATGTCAACTCTATCTATCCCCTTCATAATTTTAAAAACCTCTATCAAATCCCCGCCCCCCCCACAACCTTCTACACTCCAAAGAATAAAGACCTAACTTGCTCAATCTTTCCCTGTAACTTAGGTGCTGAAACCCAGGTAACATTCTAGTAAATCTTCTCTGTACTCTCTCTATTTTGTTGACATCTTTCCTATATTTTGGTGACCAGAACTGTACACAATAATCCAAATTCGGCCTCACCAATGCCTTGTACAATTTTAACATTACAAACGAACTCCTATACTCAATACTCTGATTTATAAAGGCCAACATACCAAAAGCTTTCTTCACCACCCTATCCACATGAGATTCTACCTTCAGGGAACTATGCACCATTATTCCTAGATCACCCTGTTCTACTGCATTTTTCAATGAGCTACCATTTACCATGTATGTCCTATTTGGATTATTCCTACCAAAATGTAGCACCTCACACTTACCAGCATTAAACACTATCTGCCATCGCTCAGCCCACTCTTCTAACTGGCCTAAATCTCTCTGCAAGCTTTGAAAACCTACTTCATTATCCACAATGCCACCTACCTTAGTATCATCTGCATACTTACTAATCCAATTTAATCCATCATTAATCCAAACTAATCCATCATCCAGATCATTACTATATGACAAACAATATTGGACCCAGTACAGATCCCTGAGGCACACCACTAGTCACCGGCCTCCAACCTAACAAACAGTTATCCACCACTACTCTCTGGCATCTCCCATCCAGCCACTGTTGAATCCATTTAACTACTTCAATATTAATACCTAATGATGGAACCTTCCTAACTAACCTTCGGTGCAGAACCTTGTCAAAGGCCTTTTACTGAAGTCCACATAGACAACATCCACTGCTTTACCCTCCATCAACTTTCCAAGTAACCTTTTCAAAAAATTCAATAAGATTCGTCAAACGTGACCTTGCACGCACAAATCCATCTTGACTGTTCCTAATCAGACCCTGTCTATCCAGATAATTATATATACCATCTCCAAGAATACTTTCCATTAATTTACTCACCACTGACGCAAAACTGACAGGCCTATAATTGCTAGGTTTACTCTTAGAACCCTTTTTAAACAATGGAACCACATCAGCAATACGCCAATCCTCCGGCACCATTGCTGTTTCTAATGACGTTTGAAATATTTCTGTCAGAGTCCCTGCTATTTCTACACTAACCTCCCTCAAGATCCCAGGGAAAATCCTGTCAGGATCCGGAGATTTATCCACTTTTATATTCCTTAAAAGCGCCAGTACTTCCTTCTCTTTAATCATCATAGTTTCCATAACTTCCCTACTTGTTTCCCTTACCTTACACAATTCAATATCCTTCTCCTTAGTGAATACCGAAGAAAAGAAATTGTCAAAATCTCCCCCATCTCTTTCGGCTCCATACATAGCTGTCCACTCTGATTCTCCAAGGGACCAATTTTATCCCTCACTAACCTTTTGCCAATAATATAACTGTAGAAACCCTTTGGATTTATTTTCACCTTACTTGCCAAAGCAACCTTGTATCTTCTTTTAGCTTTTCTAAATTCTTTCTTAAGATTCTTCTGACATCCTTTAAATTCCTCGAGCACCTCATTTACTCCATGCTGCCTATATTTATTATAGATATCTCTCTTTTTCCTAACCAAGTTTCCAATATCCCTTGAAAACCATGGCTCTCTCAAACTTTTAACCTTTCCTTTCAACCTAACAGGAACATAAAGATTCTGCTGTACCCTCAAAATTTCATCCTTAAATGACCGCCATTTCTCTATTACATCCTTCCCATAAAACAAATTGTCCCAATCCACTCCTTCTGAATCCTTTTGCATCGCCTCAAAGTTAGCCTTTCTCCAATCAAAAATCTCAACTCTGGGTCCAGTCCTATCCTTCTCCATAATTATATTGAAACAAAAGATTTTGTGATCACTGGACCCGAAGTGCTCCCCAACACATACCTCCATCACCTGACCTGTTTCATTCCCTAACAGAAGATCCAACACTGCCCCTTCTCTAGTTGGTACCTCTATGTATTACTGCAAAAAACTATCCGCCACACATTTTACAAACTCCAAACCATCCATCCCTTTTACAGTATGGGCTTCCCAGTCTATGTGTGGAAAATTAAAATCTCCTACAATCACAACCCTGTGCTTACTACAAATATCTGCTATCTCCTTGCAAATTTGCTCCTCCATTTCTCACTCCCCATTAACTGGTCTATAAAACACCCCTATAAGTGTTATTACATCTTTCCCATTCCTCAATTCCACCCAAATAGTCTCCCTTGACGAGCCCTCTAATCTATCCTGCCAGAGCACCGCTGTAATATTTTCTCTGACAAACAATGCAACACCTCCCCCTCTTGTCTCTCTGATTCTATCACACCTGACGCAATGAAATCCAGGAATATTTAGTTGCCAATCACACCCATCGTGCAACCACGTTTCACTAATAGCTACAAACTACTTTAAAAAATAGCTACACTTCACACTAACTTCTTTTCTCTTTTCCCCAGTCCTGATGGATGATCTTTGTCCTGAAGCAAACTGTTTTGCTTTCCACATATCCTGCCTAAAATTCTGGGAGCTCCTGGCAATCTTCATTTTTATTTCAGATTTCCCCCCTCTGCAGTCTTTTTTAATTGTTTTTTGACGTTATTAATCTCTAAACCTTTGATAATATTTCATTTAAAATACCAATACTTGAAAACTCTATTACCTTAACTCCTTTTGAACTAATGGGAACACAAGCAGCAGCACTAATACAAACCAAGGGAATAACATTCTCCTCAGTGGGACCTCCTAACTGCATAAACAGCTTCTTCATTACAAAGACAAAGTGCAAGCCCGAAATTCAATCCACTCTGCTAATCGTTTTCCATTCACTGTGTAGAAAGGGGAACTTATGTGAAAAGATGGTGAACGGCGTTCAGACAAATTTATAATTAACGCTTTAAGGAAATCCTCTCATATATAGTGAATTATTTAAAATTGTTTATATGACCAACAATAAGATCAGAAACAATTCACAAATTCACAAATACGAGAAAATCTAGAGATGCTGGGAACCCACAGGAACACACAGAACATTCTGGAGGAACTCCGCAGGTCAGGCAGCATCTATGGAAATGAATAAACAGTTGACATTTCGGGCCGAGACCCTTCATCAGGACTGAAAAGGAAGGGTGAAGATGTCAGAATAAAACAGTAGAGGGGAACAAGCATTGTTGTAATCATGGTAATTCCAAAGGGTAAATATTCTTATTCTGCAACACGTAGTGCAAAAGCAATAATACAAGATCACATTAATTCCTATTTTACCTAACACTTCTACCAATAATTTTTTTTGTAAAGGTAAATATGCCTTGCTACCTGTGAGGCCAGCTGGACATCTGCAAGAGTAGCTGTTGATACCATCCAGACAAGTGCCCACACCACATGGACTTGATTTGCATTCATCTACATTTTCTTGACAAGACTCCCCTTCAAATCCAACAGGACATACACAGAGGTATTCACCACTTCCTGGGGGGAAATTGATATTTGTAACACATGTTCCACCGTTCATGCAGCCACATGGCTTCACGGCAACCTGTAAAGGAAAATGAGAAACACGTGATTTAGCAGTTCGATGAACAAAGATCACAAATGTAAAGTGATCTTTACTAAAGTACTTACTAATATACATACAAGAAGAGTTTAAATTATTTCCGTGAATTTACTGTAGAGTGTATTTCTTTTCTCGGAGGTTCCATGGCCTTAGGCTATTTTACATTTTATATTACCCAAACCAAATATAAAAGCAATTTTACAAATTCAGATCATAAAGGTGCAAGCTTTGCTGACTATAATAATAATTAAAGCTTTATTTTCCATTTTACAACTAATTAACTCTACTCTGATCCTGTGGTACTGTTAAATTTTTACCCCACAGGAGATCTACTCTCCACACTGGAGAATGCAGAGCACAATTTCTTCTGTACAGCAAGAGGCAAGTCCACCAGTGCCTCCACAAGAACCAATAAAACCGTATGAATACAAGAAAGATTGCATGATTAATTATGATTGGTACTTTATCGCACATAATGAAATCAACTATTGAAATAATTTGTACATTCAATATCAAGATTTTTCTTGAAGATCTTCTTCAGAGACAAACTTTGTCAGTGTAATGTACGCTAAATGTTGCCAACTTAACCCATTTCTCCCCTTTGAAGCCAAATGATGTAAACATGATATGTGCACTAAAACTGGAGGGTGGAATTTTCACTCTGGATGCAATAATTAATACTAGCACAAGATAGACAGGTTTTGAATATATTCAAATGTAAAGATTGTATTTGAATGATCAAAAGATGAGAAAGATGCTGCAGAAAAGTAAGCCTTTCTCTCACTTAGAAGGTTTTGTGTTGTCTGACTGATGCCCAGCTTCAGGACATATTATCTGGTCTACAAGGAAAGAGATTCCACTGAGAGAATTTGAGTAGCTAGGGACTAAATTAAAACATAGAGCAAAAAGGTTATAAACCCTGGATTGGTACCTCGGCTTTGTACAAATTGGTAAAGGGTTAATAAGATCAGAAGGTTAAATGGGTGGCTCAAGGATTAGTGTTGATGTCGGTATGAATTTGTGGGACATTAGCTCCAGTTCTGGGGAAGGAGGGAGCTGCTCTCATGAGATACTGAAAATCATATAACTGGGGCTGTGGATGTGGGTTTAAACTAAACAATAGGAGGGAGGAGGGTTTCAACAGCTTGGGAAATTTAGATAAGCTAAAAGGGAAGAAGAGTGCAGGAGAGTTTACTAAAATCTCCGGAATAAAGAATAAGACCAGAAGTTTAGAAAGGAAAAAGAATTTAACTTCAGGCAAAATTGGAGACAAAATTGAACAGAAGGATGGTGATACAGGACTGTATGTATGGCATCCGTTAGTCTCGTGAGACCATGGATCTGCGCCTGGAAAGTCCTCTCCAGGGCGCAGGCCTGGGCAAGGTTGTATAGAAGACCAGCTGTTACCCATGCAGCAAGTCTCCCCTCTCCATGCCACCGATGTTGTCCAAGGGAAGGGCATTAGGACCCATACAGTTGGCACCGGTGTCGTCGCAGGAGTTGCCAGAGTGAGGTTGGAGACAATGTCGGACTGCCTTAGGGACTCCAGCTCCAGGTTTGTCCTCAGGGTTTACACCCAAAACCTTTCTCATGAGTGAGTATGGCCGCAAGGCAGCGGAGGTTTTCCCTCTCTTAAATGGACTGCCTTCCCAGGCTGACGAGCTCCATCTACCTGAAGACATGGGACTAAAGGTCCCGTATGACTATAATACCAGAAAACACTGGAACAGGATTAGGCCATGGAATCTGGTCTGCCTTTCGATTATGGCTGATTTATTATCCCTCTCAACCCCATTCTCCTGGCTTCTGCTCTTCTATTGTGTGAATGCATTCAGTATTTGAAATAAGGCAGATGATCTTGTTTTGCAGATAGGAATTGACAGGTATGACATAGTGGGCATCACAGTCATGGTTGAAAGGAGACCTCAGCTGGGAGCTCAACATCCAAAGATACGCATCGTATCGAAGGGACAGGCAGGTGGGCAGAGGGGGTGGAGTGAATTTGCTGGCAAAAATAAAATCAAGTCCCTCGAAAGAAGTGACATAGGATCAGAAGATAGAACCTCAACAGTACAGCACAGTACAAGCCTTTCAGCCCATGATGTGCTGCAGCCCTTATACCCTACACTAAGATCAATCTAACCCTTCCCTGACCCATAGCTCTCCATTGTTTTCCCATTGTCTGTCTATTTAACAGTCTCTTAAATATTCCTAATGTATTTGTCTCTAACACCACCTTTGGTAGTGCAGTCTACACACCACCATACTCTGTCAAAAATTATATCTGACATCCTGACCTACTTTCCTCCAATCACCTTAAAATTATGCCCTCTCATAGATGTAGAAACCTTGTAAGTAAAGAAATTGCAACAGTTAAATGACTCTGATGGGAGTTATTTATGGGCCTTCAAATTGCAGCCAGGATGGGGGGGGGTAGAAATTATAACAGCAATAGAAAAAAAAACATCTAAAAAGGACAATGTAATGATGGTCATGGAGGATTTCAGTATCAAGGTGAATTTGGAAAATTAGGTTGGTACTGGATCCCAAGACAAGGAATTTGTAAAATATCTATGAGATAGCATGTTAGAGCCACTTCTGGCTGAAAAGGCAATTCTGGATTGGGTGTTGCTTTATGAACCAGACTTAATTAGGGAGCTTAAGACAAAGGAATTCTTAGGAGGCAGTGATCACAACTGGACAGAAGTCACCTGCAGTTTGAGAGGGAGAGCTAAAACTAGATGTATTGATATTACAACTGAGTAAAGATAACTACACAGGAGTGAGAAAGGAGCTGGCCAAAGTTGACTAGAAGAGGACACAAGGATGACAGTACAGCAACATTGGCTAGTGTTTTTGCGAGTAATTTGGAAGGCACAGGATTGATTCAACCCAAAGAAGAAAAGGAACTCTGAAAGATGGATGAGGCCACTGTGACCGACAAGGAAAGTCAAAGACAACATAAAAGAATAAGAGTGGGCATACAATATAGTAAGACAGTGGGAAGTTAGAGGATTGGGAAGCTTTTAACATTCAACAAAATGCAATTGAAAAAGAAATAAGGGGAGAAAAGATGAGGTATTCAGATATATAAAGAGTATAAGAGAGGAAAGGCTGTAAATTGCACTAATGGAAGTGATGCAGTAGAGGTAGTAAAGGGGAGCAAAGAAATGATAGATGAGTTCAAAGAGCAAACACAAGGAAATCTGCAGATGCTGGATATTCAAACAACACACACAAAATGCTGGTGGAACACAGCAGGCCCGGCAGCATCTATAAGGAGAAGCACTGTCGACGTTTTGGGCCGAGACCCTTCGTCAGGACAAACTGAAAGGACAAATAGTAAGAGATTTGGAAGTAGTAGGGGGAGGGGGAAATGCAAAATGATAGGAGAAGACTGGAGGGGCTGGGGTGAAGCTGAGAGCTGGAAAGGTGATTGGCAAAAGTGATACAGAGCTGGAGAAGGGAAAGGATCATGGGACAGCAGGCCTCGGGAGAAAGAAGGGGGGCGGTTAGCACCAGAGGGAGATGGAGAACAGGCAAACAACTAAATATGTCAGGGATGGGGTAAGAAGGGGAGGAGGGGCATTAACAGAAGTTAGAGAAGTCAATGTTCATGCCATCAGGTTGGAGGCTACCCAGCTAGTATATAAGGTGTTGTTCCTCCAACCTGAGTTTGGATTCATTTTGACAGTAGAGGAGGACATGGATAGTCATATCAGAATGGGAATGGGACGTGGACTTAAAATATGTGGCCACTTGGAGATCCCACTTTTTCTGGCAGACCGAGCATAGGTGTTCAGCGAAACGGTCTCCCAGTCTGCGTTGGGTCTCGCCAGTATATAAAGGGCCACACTGGAAGCACTGGACACCGTATACCACATTAGTCAACTCACAGGTGAAGTGTCGCCTCACCTGGAAGGACTGTCTGGGGTCCTGAATGGTGGTGAGGGAGGAAGTGTAAGGGCAGGTGTAGCACTTGTTCCGCTTACAAGTATAAGTGCCAGGAGGGAGATCGGTGGGAAGGGATGGGGGAGGGGGGGGAACAAGTGGACAAGGGAGTCGCGTAGGGAGTGATCCCTGTAGAAAGCAGAAAGAAGGGGGAGGGAAACGTGCTTGGTAGTGGGATCCCGTTGGAGGTGGCGGAAGTTACTGAGAATTATACATTGGACCTGGAGGCTGGTGGGGTGGTAGGTGAGAATGAGGGGAATCCTATCCCGAGTGGGGTGGCAGGCAGATGGGGTGAGAGCAGATGTGCGGGAAATGGGAGAGATGCGTTTGAGAGCAGAGTTGATGGTGGAAGAAGGGAAGCCCCTTTGTTCAAAAAAGGAAGACATCTCCTTCATCGTGGAATGAAAAGCCTCATCCTGAGAGCGGATGTGGGGGAGACGGAGAAATTGTGAGAAGGGGATGGCATTTTTGCAAGAGACAGGGTGGGAAGAGAAATAGTCCAGGTAGCTGTGAGAGTCTGTAGGCCTATAGTAGATATCAGTAGATAAGCCGTCTCCAGAGATGGAGACAGAAAGATCAAGAAAGGGGAGGGAGGTGTCAGAAATGGACCAGGTAAATTTGAGGGCAGGGTGAAAGTTGGAGGCAAAGTTAATGAAGTTGATGAGCTCAGCATGCGTGCAAGAGGCAGCGCCAATGCAGTCGTCGATGTAGTGAAGGAAAAGAGTAGGACGGATACCTGTATAGACTTGGAACATGGACTGTTCCACAAAGCCAACAAAAAAGCAGGCATAACCGGGACCCATACGGGTGCCCATGGCTACACCCTTGGTTTGGAGGAAGTGGGAGGAGCCAAAGGAGAAATTATTGGAGGAGAGTGATGGTAGAGGGGAATTGGTTAGGTCTGGAATCCAAAAAGAAGCGAAGAGCTTCGAGGCCATCTTGGGGGGGGGGGGGGGGTGGGGGGAGATGGAGTTATATAGGGACTGGACATTCATGGTGAAAATAAGGCGGTGGGGGCCAGGGAACTTAAAATCATTGAAAAAATTCAAAGCATGAGAACTGGCATGAACATAGGTGGGAAGAGATTGAACAAGAAGGGGATAAGACAGTGTCAAGATATGCAGAAATGAGTTCGGTGGGGCAGGAGCAAGCTGAGACAATAGGTCTACCTGGACAGGCAGGTTTGTGTATCTTGGGTAGGAAGTAGAAACGGGAAGTGCAGAGTGTGGGAACTATGAGTTTGGTGGCAGTGGATGGGAGATCCCCAGAGCTGATAAGGTTGTTGATGGTATAGGAGACAGTGGCCTGGTGCTTCTTAGTGGGGTCATGATCAAGGGATAAATAAGAGGAGGTATCAGAGAGTTGTTGTCGTGCCTCGGCCAGGTAGAGATCAGTATGCCAGACAACAACAGCTCCCCCCTTATCAGCAGGTTTTATAGTGAGGTTGGGGTTGGTGCGGAGGGAGCAGAGAGCAGAGCGTTCGGAAGGTGTGAGGTTGGAATTGGAACAGGGTGTGGTGAAGTCGAGACGGTTGATGTCCCGTCGGCAAATAGCAATAAAGAGATTCAGAGCAGAATTCAGTAAGTATTTTGTGTCAGTCATCACTGTGGAAGACACCAGCAACGTGCCAGTAATCTGACAGTGTCAAATGGAAGAGGCGAGTGTAGTTGTCATCTCTGAGAAGGTGCTAGGGAAGTTGAACAGTCTGAAGGTAGATAAGTCACCTGAACCAGATAGACTGCACCCCACCGTTTTTAAAGTGTGAGCTGAAGAGATTGTGAAGGCATTATTAGTGATCATTCAAGATTCACTAGATTCTGGTATGGTTCCAGGGGTCTAGAAAATTGCAAATGTCACTCCACTCTTTAAGAAGCGAGGGAGGCAGAAGAGAGTAAATTATAGGCAGTTGGCAAGATGTTAGATTCCATTATTAAGAATGAGGTTTTGGGGTACTTGGAGGAACAGTATAAAATAGGCAGTGGGTGCCAGTGACTAGTAATGTTCCGCAGGGGTCGGTGTTGGTTCCGCTATTATTCACATCGTTTGTCAATGATCTGGATAATGTAATTGATGACTTTGTGGTTAAGTTTGTGGATTATACAATGATAGAAGGAGGGGAAAGTAGTGCTGAAAAAGAGGGGGGACTGTAAAAGGTCTCGGACAGATTTGGAGAATGGGCAAAGAAGTGGCAGATGGAAGTTCATGATCATGAATTGGTAGAAGGAATAAAGGCATAGATGATTTTCTAAATGGGGGAGTGAATTCAGAAATCAGAGGTGCAGAGATACTTGGGAGTCCTACTGTAGGTTTCCCAAAAGGTTAACTTGCAGGTTGGGTTAGTAGTAAGGAAGGCAATTGCAATGTTAGCAATCATTTCAAGAGGATGAGGATATAAAAGCAAGGATCTAATGCTGAGTCTTCATAAGGCATTTAGTCAGGCAGCATTTGGAGTATTATGAGCAGTTTTAGGTCACTTATCTGATAAAAGATATGTTGGCATTGGAGTAGGTCCAGAGCAGGTTTACGAAAATGATCTCAGGAATGAAAGGGAAGTGTTCGAAGGCTCTGGGCCTGCACTCACTGGATGTTTAGAAGAATGATAGGGTTTTCATTAACACCTAATGAATATTGATATTTGTAGAAAGAATGGAATTGGAGAGAACGTTTCCAATACCGTAGTGGGAGAGCCTAGGACCTCTGGCCACAGCCCTCAGAATAGAATGATGTCTGTTTAGAAAGGAGCTGAGGAAATTCTTTAGCCAGAAGGTGGTGAACCTGTGGAATTAATTGGCACAGATGACTGTGAGGGCAAGTCATTGGGTATATTTAAAGCTAAGGTTGATAGGTTCTTGACTAGTAAGGGCATCAAACGCTATGGGAGAAGGCAGAAGAATGGAGTTGAGAGGGAAAATAAATCAAGCAAAACAGACTCAATGGGCCGAATGGCTTCCTTCTACCCAGTCTTATGGTCACATGGTCCTTTAAAATTCTCTTATTATTGTTCTTTGGATTTAATTTTTAGGGCTTCTTTAAATTATTAGAACTGGAAAATTGGTTGAATAAGCATGAAATTTCTAAAGCTTTATTGTAACAAATAGATTTGAGATGCGCCAGAAGCAATTTGGATTAAAGTGCCGTGATCATTCATCAAAGTGTGCTGAATTACACTGGAAAACACAATGTGACCTTGTGGAAACTGAAGATAGAGAAACTGCTTTCCAGTTCAGCTTTCAGAGGGGCATTAAATAATCAGTTCATCAGGGACAGAGGCACCTGAACCGGAGCGAAAGCAATATCCTGGGAGGGAGGTTTGCTAATGCTGTTGGGGAGGGTTTAAACTAGATTTGCAGGGGGGTGGGAACCGAAGTGAAGAGGCAGAGGATGGGGCAGTTGGTGCACAAGTAGTGACAGCTGGTAGGGAGCTTCTGAGAAAGGATAGGCAGATGATAGAGCAAAGAAGCACTAAGCCAGATGGTTTGAGATTTGTCTAATTTAATGCAGGGAGTATCATAAACAAGGCGGATGAACTTAGAGCCTGGATCAATACACGGAACGATGATGTTCTGGCCATTACAGAGACTTGGATGACTCAGGGGCAGGAATGGCTGCTGAGTGCGGTGGGCTTTAGATGTTTCAGAAAGGATAGGGAGGAAGGCAAAAGACGTGGGGGAGTGGCACTGCTAATCAGGGATAGTATGGCTGCAGAAAAGGAGAAAGTCATGGGGGGATTGTATACTGAGTCATTGTGGGTGGAAGTTAAGAACAGGAAGGGGTCAATAACTCTACCGGGTGTTTTTTTATAGACCCCCAAAAGTAACAGAGACATTGAGGAGCAGATAGGGAAGCATATTCTGGAACAGGGCAATCATAATAGGGTTGTTGTGATGGGTGATAATATTGTCTGGCATGTCCTTAGAGCAAGGAGTTGAGATGGGGTGGAGTTTGTTAGGTGTGTTCAGGAAAGTTTTCTGATGCAATATGTAGACAAACCAACTAGAGGAGAGGCTGTACTTGATCTGGTATTGGGAAATGAACCTGATCAGGTATCAGATCCCTCAGTGGGAGAGCATTTTGGAGATACTGATCACAACTCAATCTCCTTTACCATAAGTTAGACAGGGATAGGAGCAGACAATTTGGGAAAACATTTAATTGGAGTAGGGGGAAATTTGATACTATTAGGCAGGAACTTGAGAATGTAAATTGGGAGAAGATATTATCAGGGAAGCGCATGGCAGAAATATGGAAAATGTTCAGGGAACATTTGCATTGTGTTCTGCATAAGTATGCTCCATTGACACAGGGAAACTATAATTGGGTAAAAGAACAACGGTGTAAAAAGGATGTAGAAAACCTACTTAAGAAGAAAAGCTTATGAAATGTTCAACAAACTAGCTACTGTTCGAGCTCTAGAAAATTACAAGGGCACCAGGAAGGAGCTCAAGAATGAAATTAGAAGAGCTACAAGGGGCCATGAGAAGGCCTTGGTGGGCAGAATTAAGAAAAATCCCAGGCATTCTACAAGTATATGAAGGGCAAGAGGATAAACAATGTGAGAATAGGACCAATTAGGAGCGAGAGTGGAAACATGTGCACAGAATCAGAAGGGGTAGCGGTGATATTTAATGAATACTTAGTTTCAGTATTCACCAGGAAAAAGAACCTTGGCAATAATGGGGATGGCTTACAGTGGACTGAATCGCTTGAATGTATAGAGATTAAGAAAGAGGATGTGCTGGAGCTTTTGAAAGGTATTAAGTTACATAGGTCACCAAGGCTGGACAAGATATACCCCAGGCTACTGTGGGAAGTGAGGGAGAAGATGCTGAACCTCTAGCGATGATTTTTGCTTCATCAACAGGGACAGGAGAGGTACCAGAGTATTGGAAATTGCAAACCTTCTTCCCTTAATTAAGAAAGTGAGTAGAGATAACCAGGAAATTATAGACCATTGGTCTTACTTCAGTGTTGGAGTTGTTGGAGAAGATCCTGAGAGGTAGGATTTGTGAGCATTTGGAGAGACATAATCGGATTAAGGATAGTCAGCATGGCTTTGTCAAGGGCAGGTCATCTCTTAAAAACCTGATCAAATTCTTTGAGGATGTAACAAAATACATTGATGAAGGTAGAGCAGTGGATGTATTGTATATGGATTTCAGTAAGGCTCCCCATGTGATGCACATTCAGAAAGTAATGAGGCATGGGATCCAAGGAGACCTTGCTTTGTGGATCCAGAATTGGCTTGTCCACAGAAGCAAAGTGTAGCTGTAGATGGTTCATATTCCACATGTAGGTCGGTGACCAGTGGTGTACCGCAGGGATCTGTTCTGGGACCCCTCCTCTTTCTGATTTTTATAAATAACCTGGATGAGGAAGTAGAAGGATGGGTTAGTAAGTTTGTTGATGACACAAAGTTTGGGGGTGTTGTAGATAGCCTGGAGGGTTGTCAGAGGTTACAACGTGACATCAATAAGATGTAAAACTGTGCTGAGAAGTGGTAGATGGAGTGCAACCCAGATAAGTGCGAAGTAGGTTAAATTTGAACATAGGGTATAATTTTAATAGTAAGACTCTTGGCAGTGTGGAGGATCAGCAAGATCTTGGGGTCCCTGTTCATAGGATCTCAAAGCTGCTGTGCCGGTTGATATATTAAGAAGGCGTATAGTGTGTTGGCCTTTACTAACCATGGGATTCAGTTCAACAGCCATGTGGTAATGTTACAGCTATATAAGAACTTAGTTAGACCCCACTTGGAGTATGGTGTTCAGTTCTGGTCACCTCATTACAGGAGTGCAGAGGAGATTTACAAGGATGTTGCCTGGATTGGAGAACATGCCTTATGAGAATAGGTTGAGTGAACTTGGAGCGACAGAGGATGAGAGGTGACCTGATAGAGGTGGATAAGATGATGAGAGGCATTGGTCACATGGATAGCCAGAGGCTATTTCCCAGTGCTCAAATGGCTAATACAAGGGGGCATAGTTTTAAGGTGCTTGGAAGTATGTACAGAGGAGATGTGAGGGGTAAGTTTTTCATACAGAGTGGTGTGTGTGTGGAATGCACTGCCAGCAAAGGTGGTAGAGGCAGATACAATAGGGTCTTTTAAGAGGCTCTTAGATAGGTACACAGAGCTTAGAAAAGTAGAGAGCTATACGGTAGGGAAATTCTAGGCAGTTTCCAGAGTAGGTTACATGGTCAGCACAACATTGTGGGTCATAGGGCCTGTAATGTGCTCTAGATTTCTATGTTTCTTTCAGTGCTTCATTTCTTTTTCTTATTATCTTTATATTATTAACTATCAAGTTTTGGCCAAATTGTTGTGGATAAGTTAATTGCAGGGATCACCCGACACTCTCCTGTGTTACAGTTACCTAAACTGAACTCAGCCTATTTTTTTTATTCATATGTCAAATGTATTACTGATTACTAAAGCACCAAAGCAGGTATTTACATTTACTTTTCAGCTCTCAATTTAAAATCAGCATCAGAATCAGGTTCAAAATCACCGGCAATTTGTTAACTTGGCGGCAGCAGTACAGTGCAATACGTGATAATAAAGAAATAACTGTGAATTACAGTATGAATATATGTTAAATTAAACAAATAGTACAAAAAAATTTAAAAAGTAGTAAGGAAGTGTTTATAGGTTCAACGTCCACTCAGAAATTCGGATGGCAAAGGGGAAGAAACTGTTCCTGAATCACTGAGTGTGAACCTTCAGGCTCATGTATCTCCTTCCTGAAGGTAGCAATGAGAAGAAGGCATGACCTGGGCAATGGGAGTCCTTAATGATTGATCCGCCTTTTTGTGACACCATTCCTTGAAAATGTTCAGGATACTATAAAGGCTAGTACCCATGATTGAGTTGACTAATTTTACAACTCTCTGCAGCTTTCTTCGATCCTGTGCAGTAGCCTTCCCCTCACCGCCCATACCAGATGGTGATGAAGCCAGTTAGAATGCTTTCCATGGTACATCTGTTAAAGTTTGCAAGGGCTTTTGGTGACATTCTAAATCTATTCAAGCTCCTCTAACTTCCAACTTCCTGTTGAAGTTTATTAGTAATTCCACAACCCATCTGACATAAGCAAGGACTTCTGAGATTTTGACACAGTGTTGGGAAAGGGTCATCAATACACTTCAAAGTCAGGATAGTGTTTGACTTGCAGGGGAATCTGTTACTTGCAATTCTTAGTACATATGAAGGCAATTAACTTTGGTGACCATGTGCTTCTTCACAGAGTCCTGTTCAAAAGACCTTCCATCGTTTTGTTGGTGACTGAACACAGAATGATGGGGCATTGGCTAGTCTTAGTGGAGTTGCCCTGTTTTTTTCTTTTTATGGTCAGGTGTACTTGGGCAATTGGTTCAATGGCTAAGGAAGGCTAGTTGATGATAGCAGCAAGAAGCTTCCTTGCTTATACTTGACTGAATGACATGTGGCTTCATGAGGATTGGGGATAGTGCTGAAGAATTACATTAGCTTCCATTAGTTTGTCCTGCTAATGGGAACACAACTCAGATATCAGACTTAAAGTGTTTGATATTTTGACTTGTGCTGGGATGCTGCTTTGCTTATCAGTACAACTGGTGTTCTAATTCAGATGAACAGCCACAGATGGTTGTGCAGATGGCTGTATGGTAAATTTGGCCTTGTCAACAGGGCTTGGTATTTTCAAATCCAAATCTAGATCACCCTTGGGTGGTCTGCTTGATTTCATTCTCAAATGACGCAGTTTGATGCAACAATCTGAATTGCTGGACTATTTCAGAGAACAATTATGAAACAAGAATATCAGTTTTGGTTTAGAATCAAATTTACCTCAGGCTGAATAATATTATGAAGAACATCAGAGAATCAGATGGGTTTTACAGCAATTACCAATAGGTTCATGACTATCACTATTGGTATCAGCTTTTTATTCCATAATATTTAATTAACATAAATTCACCAATAACCATGATTGAATATTAACATTCATCTCCAGGTTACTAATTCATTATAATGCTGTATAATTGCTAAACAACTGCTCCCTAAAAGTACATGTTCCTATATATCTACAGTGTTCAAACAAACCTAAATAAGGCAAATCAAGGAAAAATACCTCCCATGAAAGAATTTAACATAAAGAGCAACACATTCTGCAAAGGAGTAGCAGGTTCAGGATTTTGTGGAAGTAAAACAACTGTGTAACCTTAAGACATTCTGCCTGAAAAGGACATAAAGACCTGCCTCATTTTCTAACACCTAGAAGTTACATCAACCGTAATGATGTGCTTCGAGAGGTTGGTTATGTTGCAAATAAACTCTTGCCTCAGAGATGACATAGATCTGCTCCAATTTACCTTCCATCAGCAGATGCAATTTTTGTGGTTCTTCACTCTGCTCTGGAGAACAAGAACTCACACATCAGGCTGCTGTTCATCAACCACAGCTTGCAGTTCAACATAATCATCTCATCTGAATTCATCAGCAACTTCAAGACCTGTGTCTCTGTATCTCCCTCCACAACAGGAAACTCAACTTCCTCATCAGCAAAGTTCAATTGGTGAATAATGGTTACAACACATCTTCCTCACTCCCCATCAACAACACAGGGGCACCTCAAGACTGTGTGCTCATTTGCTCATTCTGCTCTATGCACACATGTCCATTAGCATTGGCACAGCTCCAATGCCATCTTCAAATTCACTAAGAAACACTTACTGTTGTCCGCAAATCATAGGTGGTGAAAAGTCACCTTATCGGAGTGAAACAGGACATCTGGTTGAGTGGTACTGCAAAAACAACCTCCCTCTCAATGTCAGCAAAACTAACAAACTGATTGTTCACTTCAGGAAGGGGAACAAGTGCAACCATGCATCTCTCTGCATTGGAGGAACAATAGTGGAGAGATTCAGCAGCTTTAAGCATATCAGATGACCTGTCCTAGGCCCAGTCCAGAGATACAGTCATAAGGAAGGTGCACCAACATCTCTACTTTCTTAAAAGGTTAAAGACATTCAGCTTGTCACCAAACACTCTTAAAAACTGCTCCAGATTTCGTGCTGAAAGGGTCCTGACTGGTTTCATAGTGCTATGGTACAGCAATTCAAAAGCACAGGACTTTAAGAATCTGCAGAGTAGTGAACACTGCACAATGTATCAAAGACATCCTTCCCTGCCACTGGTGATATCTACGAGAGGTGCCACCTCAAAAAGGCAAGAGCTATCATCAAACATCCCCACCACCTGGGCCATGCCATCTTTTTGTAGCTACCATTTAATGGGAGGTACAGAAGCTTGAAGTTGCCCACCAGAGACAAGAGCAGTTACTTCTCTTTAATCATTTGGTTCTTGAGTCAACTGACAAAATCCTAATCACCACTACCATTTAGCAAAACTGATCACTTTGCAATGAACTAGACTTATTAAAAAAATTCTAATTGTGTTTTCTCTTGTAAAAATTGAGCATAATTTATGCTTAATTTAGATTTTTCTTGTGATTGCCATATGAATCTGTATGCTGGTGGGTGGGAGGCAGGAAAGGGGTTATTTTGCTCTTGGCTTGTTGTTCTTTCCTTGTTGTTGCTTGTGTGCATGCTATATGGTGGGCATGCTATGTTAGTGCTGGAATGTATGGTGACACTTGTGGGCAGCCCCCAGCAGATCCTTAGCTAACGTTTATTGCTAATGCAAACAGTACATTTCACTGTACGTTTTTATTAGTAAGATGGTGGCTCGATCAACCACAGCGGCTTCGGCAGGATCAGCTAAAGGTCCTTTTTTTGTCCTTTCAAACATATTTTTTACCAATGCAAGACCCAGCTGGACATTAAGAACTTTAGGTATTGCAGATCTACCTGTCAGCGACTTGCACATTGGCAGAGGAAATGAAGGAGCTGGACTTGGTGTGGATGCACTGTTGCCTATGTCAGAGGCACCGGAGGAGTCGGTGTGCGACGGTGGTGCACAGTTTAACAGCGAGTGATTGACTCAGTCACTTCTCTTGTGATCGCAAGACCCTGTTGGACATTGTGGAATGCTGCATGTCCGATTCACTGGTTTATTGGTGGACAGCAGGGGAGCAGCATGGCCCTGGACATAGCAAGGACTAGGCCATGAGCCACGGTGTCAACTGCTTACTGCTGCCCAGGAGAGAGGTGTTCAAGTCTGTGCTCTCCACCAGAGATGGTGTGTGTGTGTGTCGCGGCGTCCAAGCTGGTATCAGCGCTGCCCCCAGGAATCGCTCAGCAAAAGACAAGTTGTATTGTGTGTGACTGCAGACTTCTGCAACATTCATGGGACTCGGGGTCTTGGACTACTTTTTTCCATGTGACTTTATTTTACTGAAATCTTATATTTGTTTGCTGTCTTATATATCTTGTGCTGTGTACAGTTGTTGGTACTGTGCTTGCACCTTATCCCCTGAATAACGCTGTTTCGTTTGTCTGTATTTATGGGTATTCATGTATGGTTGAATGACAATTGAATCTGAAGCTGAATGTACATGTGATAAGTAATTGAAGCTGAATGGACTGTAAGGTTTTCATTGCATCTATGCATGCACACATTTGTCCACATGGGATTAAGCCCATCTGAGTTTAATCTTACCTTGCACAGGGACTCATGGCTGGATCAATTATTACTCTTTACTCAAATTGAAGGGACCACAAAGTCAGACACACAAACTTGCTGCCCTCCTAACAGATTAAGTTAAATTATAGCTAGTTTATTTAGAGATCAACATAACTCTCTTCATACTAAATATGTCACAGGAGGCCAGTGACTAGTGATGTGCCTCACAGATCTATACTGGGTCCAATGTTGTTTGCTATATACATTAATGATCTGGATGATGGGGTGGTAAATTGGATTAGTAAGTATGCAGATGATACCAAGATAGGTGGCATTGTGGATAATGAAGTAGGTTTGCAAAGCTTGCAGAGAGATTTAGGACAGTTAGAAGAGTGGACTGAAAGATGGCAGATGGAGTTTAATGCTGATAAGTGTGAGGTGCTACATTTTGGTAGGAATAATCCAAACAGGACATACATGGTAAATGGTAGGGCATTGAGGAATGCAGTAGAACAGAGTGATCTAGGAATAACGGTGCATAGTTCCCTGAAGGTGGAATCTCATGTGAATAGGGTGGTGAAGAATGCTTTTGGTATGCTGGCCTTTATAAATCAGAGCATTGAGAATAGGAGTTGGGATGTAATGTTAAAATTGTACAAGGCATTGGTAAGACTGAATTTGGAGTATTGTGTACAGTTCTGGTCACCAAATTATACGAAAGATGTCAACAAAATAGAGTACATAGGAGATTTACTAGAATGTTACCTGGGTTTCAGCATCTAAGTTACAGAGAAAGGTTGAACAAGTTAGGTCTTTATTCTTTGGAGTGTAGAAGGTTGAGGGGGGACTTGATAGAGGTATTAAAATTATGAGGGGGATAGATAGAGTTGACGTGGATAGACTTTTTCCATTGAGAGTAGGGGAGATTCAAACAAGAGGACATGAGTCGAGAGCTAAGGCGCAAAAGTTTAGGGGTAACACGAGGGGGAACTTCTTTACTCAGAGAGTGGTAGCTGTGTGGAACAAGCTTCCAGTAGAAGTGGTAGAGGCAGGTTCTATATTGTCATTTAAAAAAAAATTGGACAGGTATATGGACAGGAAGGGAATGGAGGGTTATGGGCTGAGTGCAGGTCGGTGGGACTAGGTGAGAGTAAGCGTTCGGCACGGACTAGAAGGGCCGAGATGGCCTGTTTCTGTGCTGTAATTGTTATATGGTTATATGAGTAGTTTTATATTCCATCATAATGCAAACTTTGTTTAAGTATACAAAAAAAAGAACAATTTATTGGAATGAAGCTCACAGGGAAATGCCAGCAGCTACATGCTGAACTTATCCCCCATGAAGTTCTTGTAACCTATACAAGTAGGAATTCCTGAACATTTTGGCTCAACTCAACAGTCGGCTCCCTGCATGAAGGAACATTGGATCCCTCATGAAGTATCGTGGCATCGTACCAACTTCAGGCAATCAACTTCATGCAATTCCCAACAGTTCTACTGGAAAGCTTCTTACTGAATCCACATCACCTTGGACCTGACACAAGGGCAGCAAACTCATTTATTTTAATGGAGAGAAATAGCTGTGAAGGAGAAATATAAGGTAATGTATGACTTTTGGAATTAATTAAGTTTGCTCTAATGATTTTAAATATTCAAAGTGGCTTAAGTGACTTAAATTAGATTTAATTTTGAATTCATTAATAATTTTTAGAAGTTAATATTTTAATTGACTTTTTTAAGATTCAGAGTGCCTCTGATATTCAAAGTATTTTTGAAACATTCTAAGTTTTTGATTATCAAAATGAGAGCTATTTAATTGGCTGTCAAAGATACTTTTTCATGGAAGGAGGGCTTTTTAAAATTTTATTCTTTTACTCATGATACAATGTGGAACAGGCCCTTTTTGCCACCCAGAAACACACATAGTTAACCCTAGCCTAAGTACTGGGCAATTTAATGACCAATTAATCTACCAACCAGCAAGTCTTTGGACTGTGGGAGGAAACCGGAGCACCCAGAGGAAACACATGTGCATATGGGAAGTACATACAAACTTTCTTAGAGCTGATGCCAGAATTGAACTCTAACCTCTGATGCCCTGAACTGTAGTAGCATCACACTAACGACCACACTATGGTGGCACCCCCTATGTCCTACATACTCTCCCTTCTACCCAGCATCCCATGTGATACTATTGCTGTATGTATACAGCCTAACTGCCTTCCCTTCCAGAAACAGACCGTTTTGGGGATACAAGGAGACATCACACATCTGGAAAATGTGGGCCTGCAATCAGTGGCAAGATGAATTGGCTGGTCACTTGAGTTCTATTGGGTTTTTCTTTTGTTTAGCTGCAGCTTGTGGACATCATTGTGAAGGACTGAACGTGGTTGTCACGTTCTCCTTCGGGTGTAACGAAACGCCGAATTTAACGTCCGGATAAACCACAGTTAATAAGAACCAGATCGCAGTAAGATTAACCATTTACTGTTCACTCTTCACATTAACATATGGTGAAAACTGTTGATAAAACAATACAAGATTGATACAGTATTTGTTCCTTCCTTAATATCACATTTCAAGTGTAAATACTTGCAAAGGTGACTATAACTACATTACACTAAGGTGCAGTATACAGGGAGAGTTTACCTGCTCCATTGACTACTTTAAATACACTTCCATGCAAACTATCCGCGACTCTTTAACTAACGAAAGCATAAACATTATCTACCGACGTTACCTCTAACAGGATCAGCATTAATATCTTAGTTCAATATATCGATTATCTATTAACTTACAGCGTTGCTCTCACTGTGATTTCTCATGCCTGCAAAACTGCTTGTGCTCAGGTGAGCCTCGTGGAAAGCCCCCACCCTCGCGCTAATTTCAAACCGGTGTTTTCCCACAAGACGCGGCGAAACCGGATGTGACGTCATCGCATGCCGATATATTTTACATGCAATGAATATACTTTAAACACTTCTAATTCTAACTAGAAAATACTATTGAATGAATTACTAAGCGAAAATATTATAAACTAAATAACTGTCGTAAAGACAGCACACTCCCCGCTTGACCTTCGTAAGGTCACAATGAGCAGAGTACAAACTTAGTCTCTTAATCAGTCATTGGGTAGAAGTAGAATAACTTCTGTAACTGGCCTTTGGTAAATTTTCACATCGCCTTGGTCGGTAGTCTTCAATTCGATCTTCCTGACATGTCCATCCCCGCTAGGGAATGTAGCAGTGATTCTGGCCATTGGCCTGCTGTTGCGAGCGACTTGCTTGTCCCTGAGCAGGACTAAGTTTCCAACTTGAAGATTCCTGCGGGGTTCTGTCCACTTTTGTCTCTGTTGCAACAAAGGTAGATATTTTTGTCTCCAGCGAGACCAAAACTGATTTGCCAGAGCCTGGACTTGTCTCCATTGCTTTGTGTACAAATCCTTGTCTGAGAAGTCTCCTGGTGGAGGAGGTGCTCCTGCCTTCTGCGTAAGGAGCGTTGATGGCGAAAGTATAAAGGGGTTTTCTGGGTCAGAAGACACAGGTAGGAATGATTGTGCATTTATAATGGCTGTGACCTCTGCCATTAGGGTGCACAGTACCTCGTGGGCCAATCGGGTGCGTTGCTGCATCTCGGGTTTCCTTTTCTGGGTTTTCCGTAAGGACGTGAACCGTTTGACTGCCTGCTCTTTGTTATCTGGTGAGCGCTGGCGTGGTTCTCTGATTGGCAATGGGGCGACCCCATTATTTGCTTCATCTCTGAAGACCTTGGTGTCTTTGGTTTTTAAAGAAATGGTATCTTGAGCTGATTGTGCAAGTTTGTTGTCATACTTCGTTAGAGCGAAGACTGACTGGCCCAGCGACTCGTCGCTTGCCTCGCGCTTGTTAACGCCTTGTTGTGCTTCCTTGATGCACGGGACACTCGGGCAGGGTTGAAAGATTGAATGGCGGCCACTCTCTAGCACATTGGTCTTGAGTGTGTTAACCATCGGTTTGTGTACGTCACCGAGACACACCTCTCCTATCACCACCCAGCCCAGATCCAGACGTTGCGCGAAGGGGGCGTTGAGTGGTCCATTGATCTGCTGCCTAACCTTGTGTACCTGGATAACATCTCTTCCTAATAGCAGGAGTATTTCCGCTTTCGGATCCAGTTCTGGGATGTGTTTGGCGATGTGGTGGAGATGCGGCTGGTGTAGCACCGCACTTGGTGTCGGGATCCCAGCGCGGTTATTCATGATTTCGTTGCACTCTAAGAGCGGAGGGAGACAGATGACGACTTTACCATCCAGGGACTCGATCTGGATGCCTTCTGCCTTCCTTCCTTGGGTTTCCATGTTGCCTGAGCAAGTTTTGAGGTAGTATGGGAACCGCTCACTCTCAATGTTGAACAATTTAAAGAACTCTGGACTGACTAGTGAACGATTGCTCTGATCGTCCAGAATCACATAGGCTTTGATGGCCTTGTCTTTGGCTCCTTTAGGGTACACCTTAGTGAGGCAGATCTTGGAACAAGAACGACTCGACTGAGCTTGACCGCAAACTTCTGTACAGTTCGTGCTGACAGCTATTGACCTAGAGTGAGCCTCTCCCTCCCCGCCGTCCCGTTGTGGGGGTGAAGGAGTACTCTCGGTTTGCGGTGACAGGTCGGGATGCATGGCCTCGACGTGATCTGGGCTGCCACATTCCGGACACTTCACGGCGATCGTACACTCTCTGGCGAGGTGAGAGGTTGAGGAACAGCATCTAAAACATATTCTTTTCTCCTTGAGAAGAGCCGTCCTCTCTTCAAGGGGTTTTTCCCTAAACATTCTGCATGCTTTCAGGGGGTGAGGTTTGTTATGCAATGGACAATACTTGCCAGGGTCGTTGTTAGTCGTAAGGGCTTCGGTCTTGAGCACTGACACGGGTTTATCAATGTTGAAAACATTCGAAACGGATCTGCCTGGCTTGGTGTAAATCGAACTGCTTCCTGGACCTACAAGGCTAGGGTCGTTTCGCCTCTTCGCCTCCTTGCACACAAACCTAGTGAGGAGCTCAAAGGGAGGAAATCGACCATCGTGGTCTTCCTTGTACTCTGAGGCAACAGTCAGCCACTTGTCCTGCAGCCCAAATGGAAGTTTGTCCACAATTGGTCTAATCCCGGATGGAGTATCTAGGAATACTAAACCAGCTGAATAGCCATCTTCTTTGGCGCCTCGGATCTCCATGAGTAAATCTCCGAATTCTCTTAACTTAAAGTGATCTTTGGCTGACACCTTAGGAAAGTTTTCCAGACGTCGATATAGCGCCCCTTCAATAATGTCGGGGGACCCATATCTCTCCCAAAGTCTCTCCCACGCTTCGCTTAAGGCTAGCTCAGGTTTGTTGATGTACACTGAACGCATGCGTCTCACCTGGTCGCGTGATTCTTTCCCCAGCCATTTCGCCATAAGGTCCAACCTTTGGGTTGCACTGAGCTGGACCCCGTCAATCACGTTGGTGAATGTGGAGAGCCAAGCACGGTAATTTTCGGGTTTATCGTCAAACTGGTACAGTCCCGAAGTGACGAGATCCCGTCGTGCTAAATACTGCAGCGTGGGATCGGCTGCAAGCGGCATGCGGGCTGGAGAAGTGCGTTGGCGCCCATATGACTGAGAACGCACGTTTCTCATGGAATTTGCCATCCTGGATTCAACCTCCGCGTCTCTTCGCATCGAACTTTGTAACTTTGGTGTCAAAGTATATCGGTTGTCAGCTCTTTCATTCTTGACTTCATCGCGGGGCCGCGAGGGTAAATTCTCTTCCTCGTAGCTGGGGAAGTTATCGAATAGGTATGGAGAGGGGAGACGAGCCTGCCTGTCTGCTTGATATTGTACATAGTCGCTCGTGCGTTCCAGTCTGGTCCTTTCCAAAGCAGAGCTTGTTTCGGTCAGATCACGCGACCCTTCAGCTTCTTCTATGTACTCTGCTTCCACCCTGGCAGCTTCTCCTTCTCCTTCTAGCTGCAGCACATGCAACTCTGTCGATATTTTTGTCATTTCCAACTGGGTTTCGGCTTCTCTGGCGGCCTGTTCTCTTTGTCTGGCAGCCTCTTCTTTCTGGATTTCGGCTTCTCTGGCAGCCCTTTCTTTCTGGATTTCGGCTTCTCTGGCAGCCTCTTCTCTTTGTCTGGCGGCCCTTTCGGCTTCTTTGGTGGCCAGTTTCATTTTCAAAACTGCCTCTTGTTTGGCGTAATGCAGTCGCACCTTGGCGGCTTCTGCCTTGGCTCTTGCCTGTGTGGACTTACTTGATGTCGTTCTACTGCCCTTGTCGCTGGGCGCCATCGACTTGATCCCGGATCGAGCTGACATTGCAGCACTTGAAACACCTGATAATGCCGCTTTTTCACTGTCACGTTCTCCTTCGGGTGTAACGAAACGCCGAATTTAACGTCCGGATAAACCACAGTTAATAAGAACCAGATCGCAGTAAGATTAACCATTTACTGTTCACTCTTCACATTAACATATGGTGAAAACTGTTGATAAAACAATACAAGATTGATACAGTATTTGTTCCTTCCTTAATATCACATTTCAAGTGTAAATACTTGCAAAGGTGACTATAACTACATTACACTAAGGTGCAGTATACAGGGAGAGTTTACCTGCTCCATTGACTACTTTAAATACACTTCCATGCAAACTATCCGCGACTCTTTAACTAACAAAAGCATAAACATTATCTACCGACGTTACCTCTAACAGGATCAGCATTAATATCTTAGTTCAATATATCGATTATCTATTAACTTACAGCGTTGCTCTCACTGTGATTTCTCATGCCTGCAAAACTGCTTGTGCTCAGGTGAGCCTCGTGGAAAGCCCCCACCCTCGCGCTAATTTCAAACCGGTGTTTTCCCACAAGACGCGGCGAAACCGGATGTGACGTCATCGCATGCCGATATATTTTACATGCAATGAATATACTTTAAACACTTCTAATTCTAACTAGAAAATACTATTGAATGAATTACTAAGCGAAAATATTATAAACTAAATAACTGTCGTAAAGACAGCACAGTGGTCACCCTTAATTACTCTTGATAAATTTGTAGCGACCCGCCTTATTGACTCGTAGCAATCCAGTTGCTCTCACACATCCATCTCACTGCTTTAATACTGGCCATCTGCCCTCCACAATCTCAGTCCTCTTGCAGGGGTTTCAGCCAACATGTAAACTATTTCTTTGCCTTCATATTTGCTGCTTGACCCAGCATGTACATGCAATCACGAAGAAAGCATGGCAGTGCCTCTACTTCCTTAGGAGTCTGGGGAGATTCAGCACAAAACCTAAAGCATTGACAAGCTTCTATAGATGTGTAGTAGAGAGTGTACTGACTGGCAGTATCAAGTCCTGGTATGGGAATATAAAATGCTTTTGAATGGGAAATTCTACAAACGGTAGTGGATTCAGCCCAGTACACCACGGGTGAAAGCCTCCCTACCATTAAGTATATTTACATGAAACGCTGTCGTAAGTAAGCAGTATCCATCATCAAAGATCCCCATGCTGTAGATTATGCTCTCTTCTCACTGCTGCTGTCAGGTAGAAAGTACAAGAGCCTCAGGACTCGCACCACCAGGTTCAAGAACAGTTACTAACCCCTCAACCATCAGGCTCTTGAATAAAAGAGGATAACTACACTCATGTGCCCCATCATTTGAGGTATTCCCATAACCAATGATCTCACTTTAAGGACTTTTTGTCTCATTATCTACGTGCTTTCACTATTTTTGCTATTTATATTTGCATTGGCACAGTTTGATGTCTTCTGCACTCCGGTTGATCTGTCATCGGTCCTGTTATAATTACTATTCCATCGATTTGCTAAGCATGCCCAGAGGAAAATGAATTTCAGGGTCGTATATGGTGAAACATGTGTACTTCGATGATAATATTTACTTAGAACTTTAAGTTCCTTTAGCAGTTTGTCTGATTCTTATCCTTCTCTGATGCATTTTAAATCTAGTTGGAATGGAATACAAGCCGAAAACCATGGACCATGGTGCCCTTGTCCTCTTTGATGAGAGAGAGAGAGAGAGAGAGAGAGAGAGAGAGAGAGAGAGAGAGAGAGAGAGAGAGAGAGAGAGAGAGAGAGAGAGAGAAATTTTGTGGTGCTTTTAAAGGGGCTTGGTGAATTGCTGCAGCAGGTAGTACAAACTGGAGGCACAATGTCAAGTGATGGAGGCACTGAGCCCACTACTATCAATAAAGCGATGATAGCTCGTTCTGGTTGATATAAAACTCCTCACAATTATCCAAACAAATTGAAAAAATTCTACCACTTTGCTGATTAATGCATTAAAGGCTTTGAACATCGACTTAGGATTGACTTTATTTTCACATGTACATTGAAACAAACAGTGAAATGCATTGTTATTTGTATCTTATCAAATCAGTGAGGATCATGTTGGGCAGCCCACAAGCATTGCCATCCTTTTGTCACTAACATAACAACCACACAACCCACTAACAGTAACCATCCCTCTTTGGAATGGAGCAGGTAGCTAGAGCACACAGAGGAAACCCACACAGTTATGGTGAGAATGTACAAAGATAATCATGCAGAATATCCAATGCCTGATCATTAGCAAACATCCTACTGTTGACATGGTGGAGAGAAGTTCATAATTAAAGTAGGCAAAGATGGTTGTCCAACGATACTTTCCCAATGAAATCATATTGATGCTAGGTCCCTCTATGGAAAAGAGTAGAGAGTTGATGTTTCAGGCTGAGAAGAAGCACCTTAGTCCAAAACATCAAAAGTCAAATCTTTTCCACAGATGCTGCCTGACCTGCTGAGTTCCTCTAGCATTTTTTGGATTTCCAGTATCTGCTGATTCTCTCGTGTTTGTGATGTTAGCTTCCTTTCTGTTAAGTATAAACTCAGCCAGAGTTGTACTTCTGCCAGTTTCAAATTGATTTGCTATTACTAGGGTTGTGTAACAACATACTCTGTCACACGTTGTTTGCCTATCAAGGACTATCTCATATACAGTGCCCTGGAAAAGAATTCAGCCCCCAAACTTTTGTTCACATAAATGAGTATTACAACCAGGGATTTCAATCAATTTAACTGAGAGTTTTTACTTATGAATCACATATTCCTTTTTTTTCCACAGTAGAGCCCCAAAAAAAGGAAAATTGTAAAGCATGAAAAACTTAAAAACTTAGAAACTGAAAGGTCAGCAGTTCAAAAGTATTCATCCCTTTTGCTCAGTGTTCAATTTTTATTTTTTCCACTTGCTCATGATAGGCTGTACTGAATGAGGTATGTTCAGAGCCTTTGAGATGGTCTTGTACCCTTCCCCAGATTTGTGCTTCTCTATAATCATTTCCCTGACTTGTTCTGAATGCTCTTTTGTATTATTTTGGTTTGATCTGTTTGATCTACCCTACTGTTGGATCTTACAGACAGGGGAGTATTTATACAGGTGACTCTCCAATTTTCTACATCAACAAACTGGATGATTTGGTAAGGTAATATATAATATTGCACCTGAGGAAAGTTAGTGTAGTAATTACAAAGAGGATGAATACCTTCTCAGCCTCATAATTTTGGTTTTTAATTTTTCATAAATTGAAAGGTCTGGGAATTTTTCTTTTGATTTGACATGATACACAATGTTTTGTAGATTAGCTCAAAAAATCATACTTCTATATATGGTGAGACAAAGGGATGCACTTGGAATCACAGTGCACAATGTCAGAACTTTTTTGCTATTTATCTGCTATTTCAATGGGTTTTCAGAAGATATACTTCCAAGTTTCTCAAGTATTTGTCATCATAAATTTGCTGTGATATTTCATACTCTGTATGGAAGTTATTGAACAATAAACAAAAATATGCCTGTCATTTTCATTGAAGTGGAAATCATTACACTCACCTGAACCGAATATGTGCTTTGTGCATTACACTCATCCGAGACGGTAAAGCCAAAGCTGGCTGAATTTTGGGAATTCACTTTCCAAATCAGAAGGCCGGCAGGTGATAAACTGACATTCTCTGGGGCAGACTCCAGTGAGAACAGCACAGCTGACCCTTCAGGATCCACTGCTGTGAACTGGTAAACAAAATTTTCACCAAAAAATGTCTGGAGCTCAGTAGGAGACTCTTGGTAAATAGGTGGCTGATTGTCTTAGTGGAACACAAAAAAAGCCGTTAGTAGTAAATTCAAATAACTCATTTCCTCATTTCAATTTTTTTCTCATAAAAATCAGAAATGACAAGAAATCCTAATGTCCTAATGTGTGTTCTGCACTGCTATTGGCCTGAACAGCAAAAATCTGTTTTGGTCATGGACTCGTCATTATTTGTGACCTTGTTGTTGAACAGACCTTTTCAAGTGTGTAAGCTTGCTCTTCATGAAAATGAATTAGAGGAAAGAGAGGACCATTGGTCAGATTCCCGACTGGAATTTGGGAGTTGGCTTGACAGTGCAGAGCAGAGGAACAGGTATGTGGCTGTGAATGAAATGGGGATGCATTGTGTAATCAGTTCAAGGTTCATTAGGTCAAAGATCTCTGGAGAATGTTAGATCAGAGTCTGAGCCAATTGGAGAGTCTGGGAATTGGTGGATAGCAGTATTGGTATTTTGAGATGTGAAAGTTTAAGAATAATGGGCAAATAAGAGACATAATGGAATTACAGCTTGATGCTTCACAACCAAAATAGCCATTGGCATTCAATCCAGGGACATGGGCTAATTTCATCCACAATGTTCCTAAACAGACCCTACATAGAACTTTAGAAATGCCCTTGACATGGTGATCATATCACAAATGCAGGCCTATGTACATGCCAGGAAATGCATAATGGAATATCTGAAACAATGCAAAATTGCCTAGAAATTAGTCTTTATACACCATCACACAGCAAGAAAAACATTCAACTGTGTAGTACTGAAATATGCAGTGCTAATCAATCTGATTTCCAGGCAAGACTTCCTTAATTAAATTCAAAGGTTTTGAATAAAAACTTACTTTCATTAATGGACCAGGTGATCTTGGACATGTCTGGGTTGCACAGCAAACAAAGACTTGTTGGATTTGGGTCTCCTTCACTGTAACAAAGTCCATTTATATTGCATGTTTTTTCCTAAGAAAACAAATCCATCACATTTGATTCAAAAAGGGACACTGAAAAATATACTTCAATATTTGATTCTGGTTAAAACAATTAATAATTGTTGTAATATTAAATTATATTAATAAAATAATAATATCACTAATTAAAATCTATCAGATACATTAAGGTGAGAATTCATTACTGGATACTAGCATTACACTTAACAAAACATGACAGCTAACTGGAAGCCAATATTGTAACCTGCTTTTATACAAGTGACTGAAGATTCATTTTTCTTTGATCCAATCAAGTATACAAATTTGTGATCATTGTGTCAATCTTCTCCAGGTAATATGATTTTACTTGTAAATTTAATGACTGCAAGGATTTGCAGAGTTGTGAATGTAGTTCAATCCATCACTGATCCAGCCTCCCTTTCATTGTTTCTGCCTCCGCATCTCTCAGTCTCGGAGATAGCAACCAACACAATCAAGGACCGCACCAACCCCAGACATTCTCCCTTCCCCCTTCACCTATGAGGCAGAAGGTACAACAGCCTGAAGAGACATATCACTAGATCCAAGGACGGCTTCTATCCCACAGTTAACAGATACTTGAACATACCTCTAAAATGCTGAAAAAAATCTCTTCAATCTATCACACTGATAACTAGATTCTGCATTTTCTTTGTACTTCCTCAAGTTACTTATATACGGCATGATATGCCTGCATGGAACGCATACAAAACATTTTCACTGTATCTCAGTACACATGATAATAATGAATTACTGTTTTCCCACTGCTATTTGTTCTTTTGATATTTTTGCAGCTATTATAGTCATGTAGTCATAGAAAACTACAGCACAGTAACAGATCGTTCAGCCCATCTAACCCATGCCAAAATATTATTCTGCCTCATCCCATCAATCTGCACCCGGACTGTAGCCCTCCCTACCCCTCCCATCCATGTACCCATCCAAATTTTTCTCAAATGTTGAAATTGAACCCACATCCACCACTTATGCTGGCAGCTCGTTCCACAAACTCTGAGTGAAGAAGATCCCCCTCATATTCCCTTAAGTATTTCACCTTTCACCCTCCAGTCTAGCCTCAGCCAACCTTCGAGGAAAAAGCCTGCTTGCATTTACCCTAGCTAGGTATCTTTACCCTATCTTTGTATACCTCTATCAAATCTCCTCTCATTCTCCTACACTCCAGGGAATAATATCCTAACCTATTCAACTATTTCGTACAACTCGGGTCCTCAAGTCCAAGCAGCATCCTTGTAGATTTTCTCTGCATTCTTTCAATCTTATTGATACCTTTACTACTGGCACATAATTCTCCAGGTTAGGTTTCACCAATGTCTTATACAACTTCAACATAACATCCCAAATGCTGTAGTCAATACTTTGATTTATGAAGTCCAATGTGCCAAAAGCTTTCTTTATGACCCTCTCTACCTGTGACATCACCTTTATAGAATTACAGAACTCTACTCCCAGATACCTCTGTTCTACCACACTTGTCAGTACCCTCCCACTCACCATGTAAGTCCTACCCTAGTTTGTCCTCCCAAAGTGCAGCACCTCACACTCTCTCCAATTGCCATTTTTCAGCCATTTTTTCCCACAGGTCCTGTTCTGCTGTATTTCATGACCAGTGACAAACCCTACATGTTTTTATTGATGTTAGCTCCTGACCATTCTTGATGTAATCATTCCAGTGTACATATAGTTAACTCCTTGAAACTAAGTGAACTGTATTATTTGTTCATGAGATATCTGATCATTGAAACATAAAACAAAAGGGATCCAAGTTCTTTGGTTTGTATCCATTGGTTATCATTTTGTCAGACACCAATATTTATATTTATTATCCTACATGTAAAATACAGCCCTTGCTGTATTAAATCTGAAACATGCAACTAAGGTGAACAATACTACATTCAGCCCTGCTTCACAGATGCTGGAATAGGGCAGCACGATAGTGTAGCGACTAGCACAATGTTTTACAGTACAGGCGACCTGGATTCAATTCCCTCCACTGCCTGTAAGGAGTTTGTCTGTTCGACCATGTGGGTTTCCAGGTGCTCCAGTTCCCTCCCACAGCCCAAAGACGTACAGGTTGGTAGGTAGGCTGGTCATTGTAAATTGTCCTATGATCAGGCTAGGATTAAATCCAGGGATTCCTAGGTTGCATGGTTCAAAGGGCTGGAAAGGCCTATTCCACGCTGTTTCTCAATAAGTAAATAAATAAATAAGACAACGGCATGGACATGATAAATATCCTGAAGGCAACACTTAATTAGAACAGGACAAGGTGAAGAGAAGACTTGTGATGGGCCTCAGTTATTGGCTGAAAAAATGCCTTAAAAGAAATGGCAAAGGGAAGCTTGAGATAGCTGAAATTAAATGGCTAAACATAAGAACAGATGCCAGATTTTGTTAGGTTAGCCAAGTGGAAATAAATGCAGGTCAAAAGTGTCATGCCTTCTGTCAAGTCAAAAATCATACCACTTCTGTCACAGAACAGAAACTGGCAAACATCCAAATCTTATCCTGCGTGGGCTTGTTCCTACAGCAAATTGACAGTTCAATATTTAAATCTTACTGATTGTTTAATAAACGTGACAAAGTTAACATTTTTATGAAATTCTGGTTGATTTAAATGAAACAATTTTAAAAATTTATGTTGGATTATATAGTCGTGACTTCTTTCTGAGGTAGTTAGAAGCAACTCAGGTAGTTCATTAAACTAATTCTTTCAGCATGGACACATCTCACCTGAAATCAATTAACAATATTTTAATATTTTAAGTTTTATTTCTCAAGTGTCCCTATTCAAGTCTATTTAGCATTGCTATATAATTTTAATCAACCAGGTTCATACCAGCATCCCCCACCTGCTGATTTCCACACGTGCTTCCTGCTAAGAACTCCCACCCCTCTTTCTGTCATGGTTCAAAATATACTAACCCAGTACAACCCACTTAATTCCCTATTTTTGCTCCTTCCCTCTGCCCATCTTTGTCCATTCCTAAACAATTCCAACATTTATTTGAATCGTGCCTTCTTCCAAGCACTTTCACCTCACTTCCCTGATTGATTTTTCCCCGATGTCATTGCCCAAAATTGAAATCCTTATGATTGTCACATTTCCTGATGACGTTGAGCAGGTACTTTATAGTCTCTGGCTCTCATTAGTTGGCGTAGATCTAGAACTGGAGTTCCCAACATGGGGTCCACAGACCTCTTGGTTAATGGCAGGGGTCCACGGCATAAAAAAGGTTGGGAACCCCGATCTAAAATTTTGAATCTGAGCACTTGTATATGCTCAGTAGTAAAACTGTTCATGGTTGTGTGCATGTGGTCAAATGAATTGCCGAGCTGTGATCTCTTTTTTATTGCATTTCAACAAAACCTGATTTGATGACCTCAGCTATGGTAACACAACTCCTCCCTAGATATCAACTGAATACCAACTCAATTTGTATAAGCAAGTCCTTTGTTGGCATTCTTTTCAACCTTTACAGTTACAACTCTGAATTTAGACATATTTTTCAATAGTCAAGAATCTTAAATTACCTTCAACTTACAAAGTCCAGTTGGAACATTATCACAGAGCTGGCATATGCCATCATAAATTGTCAAAATCTTTGAATTACTGAACAAGGATCCATCATTTGTAATCTGTTGAGTATGGAAAAACAACAACATTCAGCAAAATATTTTATATTATTTCATATTCAATTATCAATACTTCACAGATTCTGTTTGGGACATGTCTCAATTCCTTGCTAAATGCCATGGATATTATACTCAAACCTAGGATTCAACTCACAGGTGGCAAGTACTGGTGATTGCTTCCAGAGGCTGCTTTCCAATAACTGTAATAACTAAAGATTGTGGGCAGAGCTGCTACAAAATCTGAGAATCAAAGAGCTGTTGCTGGAAGAAGATACAGACAGAATGTAGCATGGAATTAAACCACAGTGGGAAAATCAACTTTCTGTTTCCCACTTCCTTGTTCAGCCTCACTCCATTTGTTTCCCAGCTGTTGTATGCTAATTTTTGTACCATCTCAAGTGGCATAAGTTTCAAACTTTACAACCTATATTGACCTTGAATAGTTTACAATGAATATAGCAGATGGAGAATGAAAGCACAAGGAAAGAGTAAATAACTATAGTGACAGAAATAACTTCCTAAACAAAAGGAACACTCTGAAACAGTGAAATTATTTAGTATACCAGAAACATATATCTCTCTAGACCAGGGGTTCCAACGTTTTTTTTTATGCCATGGACCCTTATCATTAACTGGGCACCCCTGCTCTAGACATTGCTGAGCTTTAGTGGCAGTCCTGATCTGACCTACCAAGGATACTGAAACAGAAACACATTCTGGATTTCTGCTTGTGCTGTAAAACATGGAAGCCTGGGACATTAATAAGTTCGGATAGAGATCACAGACTCATTGAGCTGTGAAGCACAGACAGGCCCTTCAGTCCATTGCATCAATGCTGACCATCTTGCCTATCTCTATTAACCCCACTTGCCTGAAATAATTCCATATCTCTCTATACCAGGGGTTCCCAGCCTGTGGTTCATATGGATAATGGTCGGGGTCCATGGTATAAAAACAGTTGAGAACCCCTGCTCTATACCCTGCTCCTACAAGCTTCCATCGGGTGCCTCTTAAACATCATTATTGCTCCTTACCATGGTAATTTATTAATCAGTTTTCTCTCAATGAAGCAGCAAAACATTTCTATTTATTACTACTTGAAAATGTATATGATCAGATGAAAACAAATTTGAGTAAAAGCACAAGAATTCCCAGGAAAAGAAAGATGATCTAATTTGTGTAATTTAATAATGGAGTTCATGACCAAGTGATCCCTGCCAAAGTGCCTAAAGCAAATCCAGATACAATGGCAGAAAACTTCACGTGATTGAGAACTATTCACAAACACATGCTCTAAGTGACGCCTTCGAAGACTACTAGTCAGGTCATGTTGCGAATGGCTCATACATTGGATAAAAAATGTTTATATTTTAAAGGAAATCCACCTACCATTTAAAAAAAAATCTATATTTTAAAAACATTATTTGTTCCATATTCTTCCTTGTAAGCCTGCTTCATGGAATGAAAATTCAGAAACATGCTCAATGAACTATTGTTTCAAAATAGTTTTGACTTTATGCCTTAATGCACAGAACATTCCTCATGAATGAGATACTTAGATGTATTATCACATGCTGCAGCGAAGTGCGGAAGGAAGAAGTACCAAGCAGATCACACAGACCCTCAAGCCTTATGTAGTGCAGACATTTTTAGTACTCCAGTCAATGTGTAGTATAAATAAATTATATTTGAACTTTTGGTACTAATATGACACCAAATATTTTGGAAATATCATACCTTTACTTGCCACCTGGCAAAAGGTTTGTCTGAAAACATGAAGTCCACTGTCTCTGCTTCAGAAGTTGGTAATGCTGGAATTGGGCAATCAGCAGCTTTGGTGCTGAGGAACTCTGCCTTTGTTGTATGCTTAGCTCCTGGAACCCACCGATTATTTATAAACTGTGATCAACATTAAAAGGAGCGACAAACAAAATGAGTGTCCATGTCGTAATTGTGTTAGCTCCATATGTAGAATGAAGCATTTAACCATAAATACTAATTTTGAATATAAATAGTTTCTAACAAAAGTACTGGCCATTCTTCAATTGGAAACAAAAAATGGAGTAGCAGTGACATTGTTTGAAGTTGTGATCTCTGCCCCGTTGGCACTCTTGCATTGGTCTCATCAGTTATTAATTATTTATGTACTGCTAGATGAACAAAGAACCTGCCTTTATCAGCTTGAAAGTCCCCTTTAATTATGAAAATTAGGGTCTTGAGGGTGTGCATAATAACAAATGCAATCTCTAACCAGAGTTATGGTCAACCTCTCCAAAGAGGAATTAAAGGAGGTTTAAATATTTTCTGAGGGTGCAGAGGAACATTGTGCACCAGCTCTAGTACTGCAGAATCTCTCTATAGCACCATGTAACAGACAAAGATGTCATTTCACAAGCAATGGATCAAATCAAAGCTCTACTATCCAGCCATATCCCATTGTGAATGGAAAGGATAACCAAATTATGGATGATTGCAGGAGGCTCTGAAAACAGCCCTATCTTTTTTAAAAAAAAAGAGCCTAGGCATGCTTACTAAACGAAAGGATGAATTAGTCACAACACCTTTTAGTGAAGTGGGTGATCTCTCTGAGTTTCCTCCAGTGATACCCACCAGCAGTGGCCAGTGATATTAAAATGGTTGAGAGCGCTGGATACAAAAAAAATGCTCTGGCCAAATATCATGCCAGCTGTAGAAATAAAGATCTGAGTTCCTGATCTATCTGTACCTTTGCCCAAACAGTGTCAGTACCGTTGCAAAAGTGCATCTACCCAACAATAAAGACAATTGCCTGTTCACAAAAAATGGCAGGTCCAATTTGGCTAAATATAGCCTAATTAATCCACTCTCTAACATCAACAAAATGATGGCGCAATCAGCAATACTATCAAGTAGCAGTGGCACTTACCAATAATCTGTTCATGATGCCAAATTTGGATTTCACTTGGGCCACTTAGCATCAGAACTTGCCAAAATCCTGGTCCAAACAAACACTAAAGGCTACTGAACTGAATTGTAGAGATGAGGTGACAGTGATTGGTGGCAGTTGACCGCCTTCTCAAAGGAAATTAGGAATGTACAATAAATGCTGGCTTTCTCAACAACACATAGACTCTGAAGACAAATAACCAAAAAGAAAAGAGTTGCCTATTTGACTCCTGGAGCTAATTGGGCCTGATTATCTGTAGGCCTCCAAATTTATTCCAGCTCCTCCACTTCTGAAAAGAAAAACTCCTGTAATGAACCTTACTTAAACAGTAAAATGATGCATGCATATGAAATGGCCAAAAGGGATACAGATATTTTTTCTCATTTCATGATAAAATACTAAAGTAACCGTATAAATATTACCTGACTAAATTCCATTGTACTTGTTTTTTATTAACTACTATCTCAGATCATCTGAAGTGCCTGCTTCCAACAATGGTAAAATGTCCCACCATTATAACATTTTACTCAGTCCATTACTAATTTATAAATGCAATTGAAGAGACAATAGTTAATCATCTAAAGAATCGAGCAGGGTAAGTTTTAACCTGTATCCATATTGTAAATGCATGTCAGTGAAAAAAAGTGCTTTGATTCCTGCGGTGCCTGTCATTTAGGCAAAGAGTCTAATAACCCATGCACTACCTTTGAAGTGCAATCACTATTAGAATAGATGAAGCGTACCAATTAATTTGCCTAGAGCAAGAGACAACGTTGAGATATTCTGCTTTCCATGGTTGTTGAGAGGTAACCAAAGCAATTTACATTGTATATCTCTCTCAGCATAACAAGGCACTTCACAAGAATATCATTAAACAAGAAGACAAATCAGGATTTATTAGATGGTTTAAAGCAGCAGCAAAGTAGAGAGATCTTGGGAGAGATTTCTAGAGCCAAGGATATTTGTAGGTGAAGGCAGAGCTACCAACAGTGGAACGTTTACATTTGGGGATCAATGTTGCCAAAGACATGACGGGTAGAGTTTTACATATCAAGGGAATTATACATATGGAATTTAATTCCGAAGAGTGGCAATAAAATAAATATTCAACCATGGTCTTCTTGAATATCAGAGCAGACAGAGGGAGCCAGAATACACAACCCTACTATTTAAGGCATCTATAATATTACAATGGACATAATATCCATTTAGGGAATAGAGGCAGCATTAGTTTAATGTCAAAAACACAAACAAGTTACAAGAAGATCTGAATTTCCTGACTATTCTTGCTGCAATGGACCATTGGAAAATCATGATCTGAAACTAGATATGGTTTCACTGTTAAGTACAAGAAGTCTTGAGGGCTATGTCACTTAACAGAATGTTTTTAACAATGTTACGGACAGAATCAAAAGTGTGAACTAAAGATATTTTAAAACATAAAGGATTTTATTTTGTCTTGTTATGTTACTACATACTGGGCAACAAGGTACGGTGCAAATGAGATTCTGCATGGGCTACAAGGATAAACAGGCTTGCTGTATTCTCTTTGACTGGGATAAATGAATTAGTGCACTCAACTTTCCACGACAAATCCCTTGATTTCTGCACTTGATTTCCTGCCAATTTACTCCAGCTTTGTAAAGAAGCTCCGTGAAGCAGTGAAAATCCTGAGCAGATCAAAGCAATAATAAACCACATACCATGACTAATCACTATTTACAAGTGACATCATCTGTCAGGCTTACAAGATAAGTTCAGCAAAATATATAAATCAGTTAATATGACTTAATAAAATAAATATGTTGTTATGTATTTCAGTTTTAACTTTGGCAAGGTAAGGATGCTTTTCCTACATCATCAAAATTAAGATATTCTGGTCTTCCACAACACAGAAACTTCAGAAGGGCACCCTTCTTTACATGAGCAAGAGCTTGGTGACCCCCTTCTCTAAACATTTATAAATTGTAGAAATTGAAATTTGTATTCATACTTTTGCCAAACTTTTCAGGAATTTTCATCACCATCCCATCAATTTTTGCCATTGCAACCAATTCCCTGCATCACTATCGTCAAAAAGATTGCCATGGTAGTCATTGTCTATTCTGGAAGCATTAAGTGTTGCTGGAACACCTGAGTTTAGTGGCCTTCTGGCAGTGACTGGTTGATTTAATGGAAAGATATAATGCTGAAGCTAAAAAAAGACCACATTTGAAGAGTTCTGAGCAGTTTGGGGTCCAATACCGAAGAAAGGATGTGCTGGTGTTGGAGATGGTCCAGATGAGGATATGAAGAATGATCCCAGGAGTAAAAAGGTTAACACATGAGGAGTGTTTGAAAGCCCTGCACCTGCACTCACCAGCGTTTAGAAGAATAAGCTGGGATTTCATTGAAACCTAACAAACATTGAAAGCCTGAGTGGACATGGAGAGGACGGTTCTAATAGTAGAAGAGTCTAAGTCCAGAGTGCAGTCTCAGAATAAAAGGGCATTGATGCATCATCAATAACTTGGAGATGTGAGGCGAGATATAGGCTTTTATTCGCTGGAAGAGAGCAGTCAGCAGCAAGAGACCACCACACAACATCCTAGAGACTGAGGGAGGAGCAGTGCCTCCAATTGCCTTTATACAGGGGTCTGTGTGAGGAGCCACAGGAGCAGTCAGCAGAGGGGCGTGTCCAGACAGATATATGTAGTTCACCACAGGCATCCCTTTAGAACAGAGATGAGGAGGAAATTCTTTAGCCAGATGGTGGTGAATCTGTGGCGTTCATTGCCACAGACAGCTGTGGAGGCTAAGTCATTGGGTACATCTAAAGCAGAGGTTGATGGGTTCTTAATTAGTAAAGGTGTCAAAGATTTTGGGAGAAGGCAGGACAATGGGACTGAGAGGGAAAATAAATCAGCCATACTTAAATGGCAGAAGGACTTGATGGGTCAAATGGCCTAATTATACTCCTATGTCCTATGGTCTAATAGTGAACAGGCACACTGCAAAGGGATATTTACAACTGGCAGTATTAAATGAAGTCACTGTGCACAGTATGGGAACAAAGTTGACAACTTTCAATACCTAGTGCTCAACGAGCTTTCCCATGAATAACTAAAACATAGAGTCTATGTTGACAATTTCATCCTGCACATAGGGCATAATGACTGATACATCAGGAATGTTGTCAGTTGTAAATGTACTGCCTTCAACAAGAACTGATCTACTGGTGATTCAATCTCTGCTATTTCCTCAGTAAGCAGCAACATTAACAGAACTAAACCAGTACTGGATCCCAACATTAAGATGCGTGGGCCTATGGTGAATTGGCTGATGGATCCAATATTGGTTTGCGCTTAGAAGATGGTAATTAGTCAGGCTGGAGGTCAGCACTAGTGTCGTTCTACAGGGATCCGTACTGTGCTCTCCAGGGAGAGGGGGGGGGGCAATCCATTAAGGGTAAAGCCCTCCCCACCAGGGAGCACATCTACATGAAACACTGTCACAGGAAGGCGATGTCCGTCATCAATGACCTCTGCCAACCAGGACATGCTCTGTTCTCACTGCTGCCATCAGGAAGAAGGTACAGAGGCATCAGGACTCACTGTTCATCAACAATTATTACCCCTTAACCATCAAGCTCTAGAAACAAAGGAAATAATTTTGCTCAACTTCACTTGCCCCATCTTTGAAATGTTCCCACAACCAATGCACTCACTTTCAAGGACGTTTCATCTCATGTTCTTGATATTTATTGTTTATTATTATTATTATTATTATTATTATTATTATTATTATTATTATTATTATTTTTGTATTTGTACTCTGGTTGAATTTCCAAGTTGGTGAGGTCTTTTGTTGATTCTGTTATGGTCATTATTCTATGGATTTACTGAGTATGCCTTCAAGAAATGAATCTCAGGATTGGACTTGGTGACATATATGTATTTTGATAATAAATTAACTTGAACTTTGAATTGAGTTAAAGAGTTGGTAAGTTATGTTGCAGCTTTAATTAGACCATATCTGGAGTACTGGATTCAATTCTGCTCACCCCTGTATAAAAAGAATATTAGGGCTTTAGAGAGGGTGCAGAATAGGTTTAGCAGGATGCTGATATGATGAAAGGACTTCTCCCAGAAGAGGAGGCTAGATAAACTCCAGATGTTTTCCCTGAGACAGCAGAGGCTGAGAAGAGATATTAGAGAGGTTTATAAGATTTTGAAAGGCATAAATAGAGTAGACAGCCAGTATCTTTTATCGAGGTGGAAATATCTAATACGAGAGGGAGAGGGCACATATTGAAGGCGAGAGGATTTAAGTCCAAAGGACATGTGGGGGACAAGTTTTTTTTTACACAGAAGGTGTTGGGTGCCTGGAATGTGTTGTCTGGTGGTGTAGGCAAATATGACAGGCTGTTAAATAGGCACATGAATGTGCAGGAAGTATGGACACCTTGTAGGGAGAAGGCGTTGTTTAGTTGGTCATTTGATTACTAATTTAACTACATCAAGCTCCAAAGGGTCTGTTCCTGTGTTGTACTGTTCTATGTTCTATGACACCACACTGGCCTTGAATACCAGCAGACGGTAAGACAATCAGCCCTGAAGATCAAAACCTCTTAAATAATGCCTTCAATATTTATATTGGATAGGATCTATTAAATCCAGATGTTGCCCAGTGTTATTGCAAACTCACCTCTGGATATATCACATTTCCATTAACTGCCATGTAACTTCTGATTCAGATTCAGTTTATTGTCATTTCAAAACCACAAATGCAATGCAGTTAAAAAATGAGATAACGTTCCTCCAGAATGATATCACAAAAGCACATGACAAAACAGACTACACCAGAAAATCCACTTAACGTTTGGCAATCCACAATCCAGAATCTGGAGAGGCTGCTGCGTATTAATATTGTGCTACCATTTAGCACGTTCTCCGGAAAAGAGCTCCAATTCCACCAGACAAAACAAAACCTGCCCAAAACCATGTAGTTACAACAGTGCAAAAAATAGCATAATTGATAAACAAAAACAGACCATGGGTACAGTATCACAAGTTCATTTATCAATGGTTTTAGTCACTTGGTATTCTTTGGTCAGATTGATAGGTCACCTCTTTTCAGGCAAATCTTGCTTTCAGTTGTTCAGTTGTCCTTTCAGCCTAGGCCAGGGGTCGGCAACCCGCGGCTCTGGAGCCGCATGCAGATCTTTCATCTCTGTGCTGCGGCTCCCCGTGGTTTGTTAGTTTTTGAAATGTAATTCGAAATTTGAAGATTATGGTGATCTTGTACAATCTAAAAACCTTGTGGAGACACCATTTCCTGGCACATCCGAACTGGCTCACAATTAGCCACCGTTCCGGCTAAGGGAGATAGCCTTGTGAGTACGTGTCTTTTGGAGCATCCGCGCCCACGGGGACAGGTTGAGGGAGGCTTTAAAGCAAGGTTGTTTAGTTCGAATAAAGTTACCTTTGACTGCAGTGTCTTTATTTTAGCGCTGCGTGTAGCACTACACCGCTACAATGTGTTTTTTATCGCTATTAATATACATCACCATTGCCAATGCCTGACACCCGCCAGTGCGCGCTTTCTTTTAATTCTTCGATCCAAGGTAGGCTAACTATGGAGTAACCTTCAACCCAACGTCTTTTTTTCGGAGTTCAAAATGTTTTTGTTGCATGCAGAAATGTAATTTCATTTTCTCTGCAGGAGTTCATCAATTTCATAAATGCAACACATTATAGTTTGTTTATACATAGCATAAAGGCAAAAAAAAAACGTTGTATGCAGTGTTATTTCATTTTAAATGTCAAACGGGTTTTCTGGCTCCCAGTGTTTTCTCTTCTGTGGGAAATGGGTCCATATTGGCTCTTTCAGTGGTAAACGTTGCCGACTCCTGGCCAAGGCTGTCATATCAGCCACCATTAAATTCCATGTATAATGCTCCGGTGTACAACTGTATTTTGACTACAACATCTACTCTCATGTGCGATCATTTTCATCCCAGGTTGTAACCTCTCACACTGTCCATGATAACACACAAATTACCATTAATCCTTCTGTTGGAATTGCTCTCTGTAAGCCGAGATAGTCAATATCTAAGAGATATAGAAATCTTGTGTCTCTCAAGTCTGTCTGATCAGTGGTCTGTGAGTGGGGCCAGTGTATCTCAAAGTATGATCATTTCACTATAGAAAGCTATAATCCTTTCAAAACCACAATTCCTGAATCTAAACAACTGAATCCAACCTATTCACATGATCACTGGTGTACACTATTGGTCCATAATCAACATTATTCTGACTAGTAAAGATTTGCTTCTAGCTTGGACATGTTGACTTAAATAAGTTTAGTTGGCAAAGGACAGTTTTATGTTACTGAGCTGGCAAGAAAGAATCTACACATGATTTGCAGATATTTTGGCTTTGATTGCAATAAGTTCCATATTTTAGAGTGTATTCTGGAGTTTGGTATATAGCAAATAAATTTTCAGCCCTGAATATGGATTGTGGATTTAATTCAAAATGCAGCTTGGAACAGTAAATTGCCGACCAGGAAACACCCACTGTACTGGTATATGTCTGCATATACATGAATAGAATAAACACTCCATTGCATGAATAGGATTCAGAGACCAGAGTAATTAACACTTATTTTGGGTGTATTATTGGGAAGATCCAATTGAAAACTACATCTAACTTTAAAGAAGTATTATGAAGGCATTGTAACTACAGAAATATTCTTCTTTCCTTCTGCAGATGTTGGAAATCCAAGCAACACACACTCACACACACACACACACACACACAATGCTGGAGGAACTCAGCAGGCCAGGGAAGATTTATGAAAAAGAGTTTAGTCGACATTTCAGGCTGAGACCCTTCATCAGGGCTGTAGAAAAAAAAGAGAAAAAGTCAGAGTTATAAGTTGGGGGTACCCTTTGAACTTTGACTCCTGATTTTAAACATAAATCAGAATTTTACTGATAGATGTATCCCATTTTTTCCACAAATGGTTGCCATTGCATAATAATTCACTAAATTGACAGTTCATGTCAGTTAATGCAAATTTTTGTTGCAGTTCAATTTTATTTATAGTTTGATCTGCTGTAAGGATGAAAGAAGTCTAAAGGGACTCATGCTTTCAAATCATTACACAAGAAAGCCCTTACCGTCAGGCTGATAACTTCACACCGGAGGTGAGGAGAGTCCCTGAAGCCCAAGCCAAATACTCTGATTCTATTGCATTCATAGATTCGAATATCACAGAAGCCACTATTCTCCAGATCAGTAATCTCAGGAGGCCAATCTTAAAAATGGAAAAATGTTCACAGTAAATTTGCACTGCATTAAGTAGACATGCAGAAACATCATTCTAATGGCAAAGAAATGCTGATGTCAATTTTAAAAAATACAGTTAATTTCAATGTAAATGCATATATAATGGCTTTAATTACTTCAATTTTAAAATCATTGCATCTGAACATAGCTAGCAATTCATAGTTGTCCAGAAGATTTCTATGTCAATCAGAAATTAAAGGAAGTCTGCAAGATCAGTGTCTTCTGGAAAGACAGTACCTACCAATCATGAGCAAATTACTGAACTTAGAACAATGTCACCTGTTTTGTAGTGTAAATGTTACCATGCATTCAGCACTGGCAATTAATGTTACAATTGCTGACAGTATTAAACCCCAAAATAAATAAAACACAAAACAAAAAATAAGACATTTCGAGCAGGTAACATTGAGTAACCCTATGCTGCAACTTTGATATTCTGTCCCAGATGACTGGCAAAGATCTATTTGATTCCTGGCATACATAATGTCATGTTATCTCATTAGGTAGTTGCGATTTTGTTAACTCTGCCAAATCCAGCTATTCAGTACTCAACATTATCCACCGCTGAATGCAATCTCCTGACAGGAGTTATTCCTCACAACATTTTGGAGACAGCATTTGTTGTTACAGTGTATGGAAAATTCCAAGGTCTCTTATAATGGCTGGGACAGTAAACAGAGAATTTGTGAAAAATGTCAGCTGCACTGAGGAGACAACATCTACCATGGAATCAAAAGATGCCTCCCAAATCCTGTAGATATTAGCAGTTAAGTACTAAATCCAACCACAGAAAGAGAAAGATTCAGTGTTTGGAAATGACAAGGGGGAAAAGTGGAACAAAAGTTTAACATTATTAACAGCCAAACATAATTTGCCCATGTAAATTAATGTGACAATGAACTAACATTATTTTATTGTGCTTGATCTTACTGGACAGCACAGAGAGTGTAAGGACATTCCTCAGATTGAGTCATACTATAAAACATACATTGATAATGAGAGACATAAAAATGTAGACTTTCTGAAGCAGGTGCTTCAAATGTAATAGGGAGACTTTTAGATGGATATATTAGCATCCATTAAGAAGAGTTTAAAAGTCCAAAATACAATATAAAAAACACAAGATGTTGCATGGTACATTTACCAGTGGCAAATGCCCAAACTCTATAAATCTTGGCTCCAGGCATCCACCTCCCGACTTACCACTTTTCAGAGACCAACCTCTTTACTAACTCCCTTGAAGAGTCTGTGCAACACTAGAAAAAAAGAGGCGCACTTTCGTTTTGAGTCATTATTGTTGGATCAAAATACATTTACCCTCCATTTCTTGCACCAGTTCTGGAGACTCAGTATTCCTCCCCTTGAAGTAGAACATCGCCAGCTCTAATAAACTTTGGCTGGTTACTACGGTACCGACACTCTTAAAGTTGGGACCCCTGACTGAAGTGCTAATTAATTTAACCGCATGTTTGGCACTGACTGGATGCTACAAACACATTAATGAGACGGCAACAGCCTCCACAGGGAGAAAGAGATTTATGTTAATCATGCAATCACTACCGTCAGCTAGTTTACCAACCTTCTACTCTAATTATTCATATTAAAAATCAGTAGCTGTTGAGCTTACTTTTAGCATTCATCTATCCTAACAATTTTACCAAAATCTGTCGCTTGATGTTAAATACGTATGACTCTATGAATGTTGGTAAATTGCTTTATTATTGTCACATAACAGAGTAAAGTGAAAAACTTTATCTTGAATACTAGACAAGTTTTCAACTAGCCAACTTGTCTTGAATACCTCATTCCAACAACGCATTGAGGTAGTACAAAGTAAAACAATAGCAGAGTGAAGAATAAAGTGTAACAGCTACAGAGATGGTGCAGTGCAGTAAACAATAAAGTGTAAGATCAAAACAAGGAAGATTTGTGTTGTGATGTATTAAACTTTATATTAGATAGAGGTCTGAACAATTCCAAGTGGCATTTTAGCTGTTTGTGAGCTTGTAGCATGCTAGGGGTCTGTACAAGTTGAACACTGTAGGTTTGTTAAAAGTTTGTTACTAGTGGCTATATTCCTACACTATAGGCTTGCAAAATGTTTGCTAATAGACACTGGATTATTTAGTCTTAAGACACCAGTGGCATGAGAACAAAAGACTAAAGAGTTTACCTGTTTCTGCATGTCTCACTATGGGTTGAACCCCTACTTATTGAGGCACCTTCCACTCAGTTCTGGACACTTCACCTAGACCAGGGAATCACAACCAATCGGTGCCTAGTTCAGGCCCAGGGTGATTTCACGAGTCAGAATTTGGAGTTTCCCCGATGATGGCAACAATCAAGTGATGACTAAGAATTGTGAGCCCTGAAATCTTTGTAACTGACTGCAGTATTTAGAGTGGTTTATTTTCCTTTCTGTTTTATGACAAATTAAGCTTAAATTACTCTGTTGTGCTTGTGCACTGATTACCACTTTTCCTGGACGCTGGAATTGGTTTGGGTGTTATCAACCCAGCCCATTGAAGGATTGTGAGATTGAGTCCATCTCATCATACCAGGCAACCAGTCTTATAACGGCACAGTAGCACAGTCGTTAGCACAACGCTTTACAGTACTGGTGACCCAGATGCAATTCACATCGCTGTCTGTAAGGAATTTGTATGTTCTTTCCTTGACTGCCTGGGTTTCCTCTGGCTGCCTTCATTTCCTTCCACAGTCCAAAGATATACCATTTGGGAATTCATTGCAAATTGTCCCATGATTAGGCTAGGGTTAGATTAGATTATGCTGGATATTTAGGCAGTTGAGAAATGTGGACAGCAAGCATTAAGGGAAGACTGTTTCCGTGATGTGATGCACAGTGCTGAGTTCACAATCCTTTGCAGTTTCTTGCAGTCAAGGACTGAGCAGCTGCTATACCAAGCTGCAATGATTCTACACTGGATGCTTTCCATAGTGCATCAATAAACGTGGTGAGGTCACAGTGATCATGTCAAATTTCCTTAGCCTACTGAAGAGGCAGATGTGTTGGTGAACTTTATTTTCCATGCTGTCAATGCAGTTGGTCCATGATAGGATACTGGTGATACTCACTCTTAGAAACTTAATAAACTTCTTAAGAGAAAGGCCACAGTCAGTCCGTGCTATTATGCTGAGCACTGGCACTCACCAGGGCAGTGTGCTCAGCCCACTGCTGACGCATGACTGTGTCGCAGGAACCAGCTCAAGCTGTGTCATCGAGTTTGCGGATGACACAGCAGTGGTTGGCCTGACCAACAACAATGATGAGACAGAGGACAGAGGGGAAGTGGAGCAGCTGGGTGACTGGTATGAGAAATACAACCTAAGTCGGAACATGGAGGAGACCAAGGAAATCATTGCGGACTTCAGGAAGGTGCAGATGAATCATCCCCCTCTGCAAATACATGGCTCTTCCATAGAGAGAGTTATGTGCACCAGGTTCCTGGGAGTTTACATCACAGATGACCTTGCCTGGTCCCTCAATGAGAAGGTACAGTAGTACCTCCACTTCCTAAGGAGACAGAGGCAAGTGAGGATCCCCTCCCCCATCTTAAATGAGTTTTACAGGAGCACCATAAAGAGCATCCTAACAAGCTGCATCTCCATCTGGTATGGAGCAGTTGAGCATTGGACTGGAAGTCCCTACGAAGGACTGTGAGAACAACTGAGAGGAACATAGGGGTCTCTCTACCATCCACTGGGGACATCTATCAGGAGCACTGCACATGTAGGGTCCTTAGTATTATTAAAGTTCCCACCCATCCATCCAGCATCCTCCTTGACTTTCTACCATCAGGCAGGAGACACTGATGTATAAAAACAAGAACGGTCAGGATGGGAAACAGTTTCTTCCCTCAGGCCATTAGGCTTCTGAACTCCCTGTGGATCGCATTTGAAGTTTCACTATTGTGTGTTACATGTGTGTTATGTGTACCACCGTGCTTTACACTCGGGTTCGGAGAAGCATTGCCTCATTTGACAGTATACATGGATATACTGTGGTTAAATGATAATACATTTGACTGGACTTGACTTGAAAGCTTGACTCTCTCGATATTAATTTTAAAATATTGATTTAATTAATGTATAGTCACTGCTCATGTGTAATTTAGGAAGGGATAAACCTTGGTTTGAAAATGGCAGATTCTATATTTATAGAAAGAAGTCCATTAAGTGTCGTCTATGTGCTGTCAGATTAATTATAAGATACAAATAATTTTTCCAAGTAGATTCCAACAGTAACTGTTGCTAGTTAGCTATTTTCAAAAAGAACAAGGCCTTTCTGATTAATACAATACAATTAAGGAAGTTACTATCAAATACACTGCATTTCCCAATTACTATTTTATTAACTAATTAACTAAACAATGCTGATGTATATTAAGGTTCACAGAAAACAAAGATTTGTTTAAAATGGATTTAATGCTTCTAATTATCAATAGATGAACATGTGGAAGAAACTGAAACCTGTACCATGAACAATGTTCAAATACTAATACAGTGAAACCTACATTCAGGCACCACTTTTCAAAATATAAAATGCAATAGTGTTAATTTACGTTTTGCTGGGGTTTTTAAAGCATCTGTCTTACTTAAGTGTGTATTTTTATCAATGTTTCAAATTTAACATAAACACAATTTATCAAAGTAGGAAAATGCCTGGAATTTTAAAAATTGCTTTGTTCGGAAACAATGCTGTTGACAGCCTTCATAAACATTCCAAAATATCTGACCTGTTCATTACTCATTGCTTGAAATGACTTCTAATAAATGCTTTGGAAGAGGTCAGAGATCCTGTGCTGGAGGAGATTAGGAAGAGAGAAAGGTCCAGAGCTATCTAAAAACTAGGATGCACACTCCAAAGTTGATTTGTTCTTTAAATAGGCAAATGTAGGCCAGCTGTGTGGCTAGAGAAAGAGACGAGGTTCCAGGTTGAATGTCTCTTATCAGAACAGCAAGAGAGAGCAAACTGTGGCTTCAAAAAAGTAGGGATGATGATTGAATGGCATTTGATATTGGTGCTTAAGAATTTTGGATAACCTCGAGGGTACAGAGTGTTAAACAATGCAAAAAGATCAGGCGTCTGTCAAAATTGTCACATTTCAGTGACGAAGCAACAGATGAAAATGTAACCAAAGGTAGAATACTCATCGGAGAGATGATGTGCTCCAAAATTCATCTCAAAAGATCTCCGCAGATGGGAATAGTAAACTGCTCAAACAAAACATCCTATTTTGCATAGTTAAAAGCAAAACAAATCTTGTAGTTTGAAGGCAGTATTGCTTCTTTGGCTCATAAACTACCAATTATAATGCAGAGACTCTTTCTAGCTCAGCGCAGTGTTCATTCTATTGCAGAAGAGTTCTGATGTATAATGGGTTATTACATCAAGTATCGCTTTGGAGCCAGGGCTTTACATAAAACAAATTAAAATTCTTTAAGCCAAATCCTAGAGGGCATGTATTCAGTGACAAGCTTTCTATAATTTGTCATAAATTGCACATCTCATTGAGCCTTTAATTTTAGAAATGGAAAAGTTCACATTGCTGTCAGAGGATGCTTTTGTAAAGCTATTCTGTTTTGTCGTGACAGCACACCCGAGGGATTTGAACTGCAGTTTGCCAAAGACTAGAAACTAGGCACATTTAACTTCGCAAAGACTGGAAACTGTTCCACTACACTTCAGTATATGGTTCACACTTTGTTTACAAATGGTAGTTTAAATTGAAATAGAAAAACAGACGGCTGAGATTAGTTTATTAACTTAAAAAATAAGTCAACATGAAGTAAAGAAATAAAAAGCACTTTATAAAATTGTGCAGGAAAAGATGGATTTAGAATACAAATATATGCACAACCAGTTTAAAATGTTGATTAGGAGGGCAGAGTTCAACCTATAAGGAATAAATTATAACTAAGGCATTATGTTATATTTCATTAGTAAAGCAGCAGTCAGAAAAGGGACAATAGCAATAAAAGATAATAACAGGTTCGACCTAGCAGGTCAGCACAATACTGTAAACACTGAATAATTACTTATCCAAGCATTCACCAGGCAGAACATAGGCAAAATGGCCTCCCCCATAGCAATTTGCCGAGATCAGTGACTTTGATATATGAAAGATGGAGTACATATGTAAACCAAAACAGTTCAAAAATAATAAATTATTAACAAATTGTATGTTAATCTGACTGCTGGAAATGACTACCGAGGAGGTCTGTGATTATGAACCATCACCGAGTGCAACACTGGCTGTGGTACAAATAACTCTGCATTGAAAACAAGCTAATGTACGAAAACAGAAAGTGACTGCAAATCAAACATGTAACTAACGCTCAGTAATCCTGATACTGTGTGTAATGAAGGAATTAATAATTAGGAAAAAAGCTGACCAGATAGCATTGAATGAGTTGGGTGAAGTAGCAGAACATTCTTGATTAATGTGAAGCACCACACCTAAATAAGGACAGAGGACAAATTAAATACTCCATATGTATTGTTGAAGTAGGTTAAGGGCAAAATGCTTAAATTGACCTTGCACTCAATAAAGTCAGCTAATGCAGAGCACCAATACAAAACAGCAAAAGTCTAAGGGAGTTATTCCCAAGCTGTGTGGTGCATTTGACAAACTGCACCCTAAACTGTGTGTTATTGGCCCCCCAAGTCTTGAGAAAACTATCCCAGCATTGATGTTCAATGTTGATCTCTGGCATTGCTCTGATACTAGCCCTTGCAGCAATACCCTCACTCCATTGCTGATGTTGTTACCAGGAAGTCGCAGGTTCATTTCTACCTTTTTTATACAGTAAAGTCACATTAAGAACAAAAAAGGAATAAAGGGCAGCACAGTATAATTGTATTTAATGAACACAATGCACATTATGAAATTTCTTCACTAATATGTATGAGAAATTAATTGTTCCATTGCTCTCGGTTTGTTGTTGAGACCCACTTGACATAATAAGGATTTTAATTCCCTCCGTTGTTTTAAGAAAGTGATGGCATTTTTTAAAAAAATTACTGAATATTGAGACAGTCATGAAGAAGTGTCCCAGACTAAAATGTCCATTGTTTGTTCATTTCTATAGATGCTGCCCAACCTGCTGAGTTCCTCCAGCATTTTGTGAGTGTTGAGATATGAAGCATGCTGTTATTTTCATGTAATTGTTATTACAACAAGAGGACAGACAAGAGGACAGACTGCTGCAAGAGGACAGACAAGAGATGGAGATCGCTGTGTTATATGCTCAATAACATTCTTGACTCCATAATTAATATAATGTCTGACATGTTTCTCCTGCTGATAACTGGTTTTACAAGTTATTGTAAGTCAACGTGGCCGTGTAAGGAGAAATCTTTGTGCATTATGTTTGGGCACAAAACAGCCAAATGAACTAAATTCCAATAACAAATGGTTCAAGGAGGAGAAAGACCACAGTCGACAGTCTTATGGAGAAGCACAAAACATAATAGCCTCTTACAACATGTCTACACCATTGGAATAATATACAGATCATATACAGGCAAACTGTAATTAAATGAAAGGAGGCATTTATAAATATCAATATCACAACTGTGCTATTTCAGTAAGTTTAAACAAATAGAAATTAATCAACAATATGCCTTACTGTCACACCCATAAACGAAGAGCACTGTCCTTGTTCCCTCTAGTTTCTGCACTGCTGGCAAGAGACAATTAGGTGATCAAAATCCATAGTGTCTGAAAGGAAAATCACCAGCCAGGAGTCCAGTTTCACTGGTGTCTGATGGGTTTGTGCTTGTATTGACACTGAATTAAACTCATCTGCCCTAAGTTACTGTTGGTGGAGTAATCTGCCAAATTTGCAACCCAGAATTTAATGATGAGTACCCAGTTAGAGGAGCAACCAAGTATTGGAATAACCTTTCCTTTATTGCTCGGTTGTTAATTAGTTGGTGGCAGAATAAATTTAACAGGATATTTGATATGATGTGTAAATCAGCAGGGATTAATCCTAAATTGAAGGCACTAAGAGGGAATAAAAATCCTTATTATATCAAATGGGTCTCAACAGCAAACAGAAAGGAATGGAACAACTAACAACAGCAACAACAAGCTCAATGACTCAATGTCAGCAAGACCAAGGAACTGATTGTGGACTTCAGAAGGAGGATGTCAGGAAAGCACGCACCAGTCCTGATGGGGGGGTCAGAGTGAGCAATTTCTTGGGCATCAACATCTCAAAGGATCTACCCTGGGCCCACCAGCAGCTCTACTCCATTAGGGGTTTGAAGAAAACTGTATGTCATCAAAGACTCTAGCAAGTTTCTATAGATATAGCATGGCGAACATTCTGATTGGGGGCATCAGCAACTCCTATGGAGGATCCAATGCACAGGATGAAAAGAGGCTGCAGAATGTTGTAGCCTCAGCCATTCCATCACAGGCACAAGGCTCTGCACCAGTGAGGACAGCTTCAAAAGGCCATAACTCAAGAAGACAGCACCCATCATTAAGTACCCTCACCACTTGGGACATCCCCTCTCCTCATTACTACCATCAGGGAGGAAGTACAGAGGCTGAAGATCTTCCCTTAACAGTTCTTTCCTTCAACCATTAGATTTCTGAATGGTCCATGAACACTTCCTCACAATTCCTCTTTTGCGTTACTTATTTTTCATCATAATTTACAGAGATTGTGAACTGTACTCAGCCACAAGACAAAAAATTATGCAAAATCTTGTACTGTGCAAAGGTCTTAGGCACTCTAGGTTTTCTATACGGTTTTAAATAGTATGGCCTCTACAGAGACAACATCATCGAGGCTCTCTGGGATTACCCAGAGAGACAGAAGCAAGCAAGACGGCCAACATCTGCATGAGAACTGTGGAAAGTACTGCAAGATGTTTGGAACAACCTACGAGCCAATTTTCTTATAAAACAGTACAACAGTGCATCTCAGAGAACTGATGAGGTTTCAAAAGCAAAGGATACTGTTATGTACCCCTAGGGTTAATTTTTTCTGTGGATTGTCACTTTAAAACACCAGGAGAATGAGATTGACTTTTGCTCTATTGGATTTCTACTGACTACAGTGTGTTTGGACTTATGCAAAGACACTGCCTGCTTCTGAGTTGCTATGGCGAAGAGAAGTGGAGTTACTTGATGGACAATCGATGTTATGGTTTCTCTGCAGCTTGTTTACAATTTTCCTATGGCTTGTTTTGAATGTACAAGGACACACAGAAAGACACAGCTTAGAGTCAAGATGGATTCGATCAATGAAAAACGCCAGTGAGTTGGTTGCTGGTTTAAACTTTCAGTAGCCCAAAAGGGTCAGTTAAGATCGATCCTGAATATTGATAAATGACTGTCACAAATTATCTGTAACTAGAACAAGTTTGCAGGAAGAGAAGAAAGGAGAGGAAGGTTTGGAACAGAAGAAACCTAGTGACAATGAGATCACTGTTTGGACTCTCTCTAAGTAGCTCATAAGGGTGAGCTTGTTTCCATTCTGTTAAGGAAGTGTGATTGTCACATAGTTAATCCACAGGACTGGGTTCTCTGGTGAAGGGAAAACCTTTGTGAATACCACATGTGCGTTCACCCTTTATCTGGGTGTGGTAGTTCACTAAAGAAAGGCACCTCTTTGGCAAATCACTGTTGGAATTATTTTGTATGTCGTGGAACTGGATACGTGGCTATCACGTTGTGTGTTTGGGGTAACCGTGTGGAATCTACTGGTGTGTCAACCCTTGCCTGGGTGGTGGTTCCCTTGAAGATGGTCCCTTTTTTGTGATAAACTGCTGTTGGTGATAATCCACCATTTTGAGATGTCCCTTAGCTGAACTCAGGTGTGGTACCAGTTGTGTTGAAAGGATATTCATTGAAGATCACTGTCAATGATACTTCGTGTGTGGAGTGGAACAACTTTGGAGATAAAACCTACTGCTATTGTTATTTTGTATTGCTGTCGTGGAATCTGTGGAATATCAATGTAATTGCCTTCTCACAATATACGCCTTTGGATTACAAATCTCTTGCTCTCTTACCAACAACAGCAACTCTGTGCAGTGAACTGAACTTTCTCACATACCATCATAAGACTGTATCATTTACCGCCTAAGCTTGAATGAGTTTGGGAAACATATACTCACACCTATATATGCTTAACACTGTTAATGCTTGGTTTATCTGGTTTTAAGTTTACTATTATTGGTAGTGTTATGATTCCAGCCCCCTCCTTTGTGAGAATCGCAAGAGCACCCGTCGGGGGGGGGGGGGGGGGGGTCAGAAGACCCAGTAGGAGAGAGAGAGAGAAATGTGCCGAATTGCACGTCCCACCCGGGATACAGAATAAGATGACAGTGACTATTGTCTCATGGAGACCACGTGAAAAACCCTCGGGCAAGGTGGGCTGGTTGAGAGAGAGATTGCATCATCCCAACCTGATTGACTCCTGCGACCCCGTGAGGAAGTATAAAGGAGAGTCTCAGGGGGACAGTCCTCAAGACGCACCAAAAAGACACGAGAGAGTGATCCCGCAGCAGCGGGAAGCCATTCTGAAGGAAGCCACGTGCGTTAGATTCCGGGATTGGAATTTGTGGCTGGAATCACAGAAAACCGCTTTTAACTAACATCGGGGAGAGGAAACCAACGCTCCCCCCCCCCCCCCGATTTCACGGAAGATTCATCAAGACTCGGCAAGTTCTTTCTCTTCTCCCCCAATCTCTCTCTCTCGGTTGCCCCACGTGAAACCCAGCGATTTTCAAAGGGCTGAGGCCTGCAGACTTCTGAGTGACTTTTATATTTCCAACGGACAATCTATTAACCCCTAGACAACCGTAGAGCTCACTTCTTAATGATGATTATTACTATACCCACGCTTTAGATTGAGTGTTGATGATGTGCACTATCTGAATGTATGCATTAACCCTACTTTTGTGTCCCTTTATAAATGAAAACGTTTGAAAATAGTGACATCAGACTTCAACGGACCTCTCTATCTTTGCTGGTAAGTTCTCCAGTTACGGGATTCGTAACAGTAGATACTAATAAATAGTGTTTTGTTTGCAGCAAAACCAGTCTTCAGGTGTGTTCCATTTCTGCTGGTTCTTTTAACCCCTTATGGGGTTTGTAACAGTAGTCACACCAAATACTGTTTGATTTAATATTTTATTGTTCACGATTCTTTATGATAATCTTTTTATATTTAGCAACTTTTCATTCCATTATTTTTGAAAGCATCTTTGCTTTATAGGATTTTTTACATTTGCCTATGACTTTTGTACAGGACTGTATGTCAGTGATAATACATTTGATCCTGATTCAGTAAGATCAATATCTCCAATGGCTTTATGATAAAGTGATTGAATGTAAAGAAAGCAATGTATCACTTGTGATCAATGCAGCAACATATATAATGTATTTGGTTGTAAAGTAATAGGTTTCTTATCCAAATATTCAGGCCACAAAGCACTGTAAAATTAAAGACAATGCAATGATGGGGTTAAAAAGTTTCAACTAATCCGCTTCTTACAATACACAGACCTAAAATATGGAGCCATTAACAAGATAAGAGATCTTTAAATAATATTCCAGCCTAGGGAAAGAAACAGTTAACAAGATCACAATTCCCCATGGTGCATATTTCTGTTCCCTGTCAGGAAGTAATTAAACACATGGTGGAGAGAAACAGAACACAAATTTGCAAGAAAACCCATGCAAAGAGCTGATTAGAGAGAAGCCCAAATACACAGAAGGTTAGCTCACGAGGGACGGCAAACTGGTGTGACGAAGGATGTCTGGAAGATCTGGACAGACAGTCACAAGAAATGTTTCCAAGGTGGGTTTCATTCAGCATGGAAATTCTACAATAAAAATTCAATAGCAAATTTTGCAGGTGCTGAAAGCATGGGGAATTAAATGCAGATTGTTGAATAGACAAGCATAAATTTTGAGGCTTTAGTTGCCTTCTGCTCCACACTCAAAAAGATCCAAAATAAATGATTGCACACAGTTGAAATGCAACAATAAATGGATGAAGATATTTCTCCATAGAATTGTACACAACCTTTAAGAATACTGAAAAATTCAGCTTAGAGAGGTTGTGGAAGGCACACAGAACAACAGTCAAACATTTTGACTGACGTTACACTCGATCTCAATGTACCTGTTACATCAACTAAATAAACTGACTATTTTTTAATCACCACACTCGTTTACATTGTGATCTTTTAAAATCTAACCTTAGTTCTAATAACCGCTATGCAGGTTACATCTTCAGGAAGAGAAGGAGGAAAGGAAAACAGCTGGGTTAAATTTGGATTCTGGAACCTTTCAATTGCTGGTCCAGCAATAATTCTGACATGGCTGAATATTCTCTCCTCCCTTCCCTGGTACTCATCCAATCCTATCAAATTGTTTGTATACTCCATGTCCAGTGCAAGCTTTGAAAAGCTAACATTCTAAATTAAGTAAATCTGAAAATCTCAGCAGGTCTGTAGAGAAAGAAATAGTTGCATTTCAGGTTGATGGCCTTTCAACAGAAAATTGGAAATCAGGTTTTAAGTTGCAGAGAAAGGAGAACAATGGGAGAAACGAAAGGAATGTCCGTGACAATATGAAGACCAAGAGACCATCGTGCTCTCATTTTACATTGTCCATCCTTGAAACTTCCCATCCATTTCTCAACCTACTGTATATCTCCATCTCGGGGAATGGATTAGTGACTAATATCTCACAGCACCTTCCCATTGTGGGAGATATACTTGAGAAACCAAATGTACATTAGACACCAGCTTCACAAAAAACTTCCATTCCACCCATAAGAGTAATCCTGCCTGTTGCTTTTATGCCCATTCTACTCCCACTATGACCTCAACACATATGGTCACTTACACAAGTCCCATCAAAAGCAACGTGTATTTGAGGAATAGCAACATAATTTTCATATGAGCATGAAATAACCCTCAAGAAGCAATGTTGAACTCAGCAATTTCAGATAACAAGCCCTTCCAGTTTGTGTCAGAACTAGGCAGTTCTCTTGGGAGGGCAAAGATTGGTAGGTGGTGTTTGTGGGGAGAGGGGCAGGATAAACTGCTGTGATTGTGGCCTGATGACTGTACTTTTTTGTACATGGTCCACCATACTCTCATATTAGATTCCTTCTTCTTCAGCCCTTTACATCTTCCACCTATCACTTTACAGCTTTTTACTTCATGCTCCCTTCCCCCATACACCCACCTTCCCTATCACCTGGGATCCCCATCACCTGTCATCTCATACTCTTTCTGCTGCCCCACCTCATTCCAGATTCCCCCCTTTCTTTCCAGTCCTGATGAAGTGTTTGGGCCCAAATCGTCAATTATTTACTCCCCTCCCGATGTGCTATATGATTTGCTGAGATCTTCCAGCATTTTGTGAATGTTGCTTAAGATTTCCAGAATCTCCATTTGCAGAATCTCGCGTGTCTATGTTTTGGTATCAAAACTCTGGAACAGCAGATTTTTGGTTTGCTTTTCAATCCCGGGCCACTTCTGATGTAATTTGATTTTGTGCTGCTTGACCTACCTTCAAATCCAAAATGCCCATTTATTTCAGATATTTAACAACCTCACTGCTTCAGTATTACTTGACACTATTTGCTCCCGTTCACTCCCTTTAGTTTCACCTTCTCCAGACAGATTATCTCCCGTGAACAAGCCCTCATGATCCTTTCTCAGGATAGATCAAACTGTGTTGTCCATTTCCTCTCAGTTTCCACCCTGACACACACATTCTCCTGGTCCTCTGCACTACACACACACTTACATCCCTATCTTCTTAGTTCTGATGAAAGATCACTAATTAATAGAGCATACACTCTATTTCTCTCTCCGTAGGTGCTGCTTACCTAACGGAGGACTTTGGTTTTCATTTCCCTAAAAATAACTTATTCTGCATAGGGGGCAAACATTTGCCATTTCATAATCAAAAACATTTAATGATACACTTATAAACAATGGTGGTCAGCCTGGAGACATTACCCGTTTTCAATGTTAATTACGCCAGTGTAAACCAGATGCAATTGTCAAGAGAAGGACCTGGCAGTTCATGTGAGGACAGCAGACAAATTCCTGATCTAAGCATTCTCATAAGGTACTGTAGTGATGCTTACAGGAAAAGTGGTTAACAGCAGCTGGATTTGCTAGCTACATGGGTAAAGGACAGTTTGCAGTACTCAAACATAGAAACTGATCATGTTTAATATTCAACCAGGTCTTAATATTCAAACCAGGTCTCTGGTGAATGAACAAGCTGTAAGAACAGAATGGCACAGAGAAAGGGAAACACGTACCCAACCTTGGAGGATTTTGCAGCTAGATTAAACTACTGTAAACTTTCAAAAACACAGCAGTTCAAGCAGCCTCTGTGAAGGCAAAGTCATGGGTGTATAATGCTAAGGATTTACAGTCTGTCACATTTTGTTTCATTATCCACTCAAGACTACTGTACCCAGAAAATGCTGAGAGATTATAAATGAATAAGGACGGGGGAAATACCAGTCATTCAGCATTTTCACTTCATTCCTCTCCTCACTACAAGAACTACAATTAATGCTTACTGATCTCATTCAACCTTTTCAGCAGAATTTGTGGTTTTATTTTCTTGGCATTGAAAAATTACATACAATCATAGTAAATTACACAATGTTTCATTCTATGTATATTTGCCCTTGAAACAAATATACTTCAAAATATTAGGATCAATATTTTCCAATTTCAGTACAGGTCTACACGGGAAGAGGAACCAGTGTACGTAACTCATTGCTGATACGTCATTTAACCCTATTACGGATATATGTCCAGGTAGGTGCATTGTATCGGACAAATGCAATGAATCAACTTCCAGTCATATTTTCACTTGGAAATAGCAAAGAATTTTAGAAGGTCAATCATGGCTACCAAATATATTTTTGTTAAGCGTATTACGTCTGAATTGCCTAATTCTTCATATATTGTTTGTTTTGCACATTATATAAAACACAATGAATAATAGGGCCTTAAGAAATATTGGTGAACAGAGGGATTTTACTGTAGAAGTTCAGGGATAGCAGAAGAAGGATATCTGCCATATGTGTTTACATGCATGAGGAAGTTGCTTTGGTGGGTTGGCAAGACATGCAAGAAAAGCAAAAACATTCGATAAATATAAAGAATAAAGAATTATATGAAGTTAAAGCATGGATGTTGAATAAAATGTGCATAAATACCAACATGTATTTGCAATGTAAACAACATTATAAAAAATAGTTTAAAGTCTTGACTGTGCATTTCGGTGCCTGAAGTAATAGAGGATGTGGGGCTAACTACAGTGGTTGATCAGATTATCTGCCTGGCAGAAGAAACTTTGAAAATGGTGTAAAGTTTATGTTTGAATAGCTCTATAGTGCTTTCCTGAAGAGAACTTTTGGAAAAGGCAGTTTGCAAGGTAGGTAGTGTCCTGAATGAGTTGACATCACACTTAAATGTAGAGAAGAAACATATGGAACAACTGCCTTTATTAGCCTTTGCACAGGATATAAGAGAAGTTATCAAATGGTTAGGTACAGTTAATACAATAAGAAGGAATTGATTACAATACAGAGGCACTGAGGGGATTCAATGAGAGATAATTATTTACTGAAATACCGTCGCAGGAATGCAGCATCCAACATCAGGGATCCCACCACTCCGGCCATGCTCTCTTCTCACTACAAGAGTCTCAGGACCCACACCACAAGGTTCAGGAACAGTTGCCTCCCCTCAACCATCAGGCTCTTCACCCAGAGGGGATAACTACACTTGCCCCAGCATTGAAATATTCCCACAACCAATGGACTCACTTTCAACGACTCTTCATCTCATGTTCTCGATATTTATTGCTTATTTATTATTTTGAATATTATTATTATTATTTCTTTTCATATTTGCACAGCTTGTTTCTTTTGCACTCTGGTTGAACACCCTAGTTGGGTGGTCTTTCATTGTTTCTGTTATAGTTATAATTTTATAACTATAGAATTATTACAGAGTTTGCCCACAGAAAATTAAACTCAGGGCTGTATATGGTGACATATATGAACTTCAATAATAAAATTTACTTTGATCTTTGAATAGGTTGGAGTTGATTCTCTTAAGGAAGAGGAGGCGCTAAGGGGTGACTGACAGCATGTACAAAATTCTAAGAGGAGTAGAAAGGGTGGATGAAGAGAACATACCCTGTGACACAACTACCTAAATCTAGATACTAATCTTTACAGAAAGGAGGTAAAATGTTGAGAGAGTTTGAGGAAGAACATTTTTATCCAGAGAATGGCTGGAATTTGGAATGAACGGCCCAAATAGCTGGAGGAAACAAGCACTCTCAAAACATTTAAGTATCTGGACGAGTACCAGAATCATGAAGACATAAATGTAATTCATACAGATAGGTACTTGATGATTGGCATGGTCATAATGAGCCAAAGTCTGTGCTGTATGACACCATATTTAGAAACTGACATTATATCCCATAAGGGAGTGACTTCAACTGAACTTGCTTGATGGAATTTAATGGGATGAGCCACAAACTTTCCACCTCAGCCAATTTTAATTTCTGTTTGATTTCCTTGTACACTGATCATGGGCCAAATTTCTTTGCAAGCTAGAAATAAATATTTAAGGATTGAAATGTTCAGTTTAAAGCATATTTAATATTATTAGAACATCCAACATAAATATTTATGATTTGTTTTCTGGGCTCCCTGAAAACTACTTAAACACTCACTGTGATTAATAAAACTTGTCCACATCATGCTTCTCTGGAGTTTATGACCTGCAACGAGTATGATGGATTAGTGTTTATTGTAAAATTCTCACTGTGACAGTATCTGCTACTAAAGTAATTGGCTTTGCATTTGCTTTGGTCAAAGGGATGTCTGACACATGAAAACTCATCACCATCCTTTAACATTTTCAAACTCAAAAAATTAGATCATTGTAAGTATAATATGATCTGTCAAATACACACTGTCCCTACAAAATCACATTGGACACATCAAAGGATGGAGGATATTAAGAATCTCAAGGAATATAAGTGCCAGAAGAGAAGATGGATGATCAAGGGTTCAATGGAAATAGGGTTAAAGAAACAGGGGCACTGCCTCATGAATAAGATGAGCTCACAGCAAACATGAAGAAATCAGACAACATGGAACTACTTTGATACAACCTATTGAATTTAAACATATTTTGGTAAATTCCAGTTATTTGCTGAGCTGGAAAAAAATCTCTTGCTAATATCTTGTTTACTAGATTATCTCAGCATGAATTGGAAGAAACTCTGCCACAGTACAACCAATCCCAGATGAGTCCATGAATAAGCTTACTGATCAATCATCAACAATTCCTCAATGCATTATAGATATTCTTAACTCAGACATCTAATTAAGAAACTGATACTGTGAATGCATTCACTTCCAATCTCTCACTGTTAAAAAGCTGATCTTGAACTCATCCAAGAAAAAAGGTATGAAACCGAGTTCAAGCCCAGAGTCCTACAAGAAACAAAACATTCAAGAATTTTGGAGAAAGAATGCAATTTAGAGATGAGTGGTAGACTGCATGCTGGTTCAAAAGCTTTTGAGGGGATGTGCAATGATGACAAATGTAAAGAAAGGGCATGTTGTATTATTTCAGTGATATTTTAAGTATACTGCCTGATTAAGCATCCTCTGTTGCTTACATAATGCAGTGTAGATTATATGTAAAAGTACGTAAATAGCATACGTCATCACACCACCACGTGATATGTGCGCATCTCACTATAGTAAAGAACAAACTAAGACCCATTCCCTTGGGCTTCCATAGTTTTCTTGTAATTAGCTGTTTATGTTTTGGAGTTACAAAACATAACAATGGCAATGAGGTATTTTTAAACCAAACCTGATCTATTGAAGCACAGCAAGATGTTAAAAAAATGCAGTGAAAAACGGTCCAGTTAAGAAGAGAACATCACATTTTTTTTGGAGTAGCACTTTTTTCTTCACAAAGGAAAATACAATCAAGTTTTAAAAAAAAGGCAGAAAGTAGTAGAATTCATGGGCTCATAAATCTTGAGTACCAAGCGAAAATAATCATAATAAGAGCATATGAAATAATTGAACAGTATTTTGAAGCAAATAAAATAGCCAACAAGAGTGAGTGCCAATTTTGTTGAGTACATGTATTTATTCATTTTGCTTAGAAATGTAATTGCTCCAACAAAACCAGCCTAAATGAGCTTTACTGATATTGTGAAAGTAATGCAGGAATATTTAGAACTGACACCATTGTTGATTGCAGAATGCTTTAGGTTTCATGATTGGAACTAAAATGAAGGGGAGTCTGAAGAGATTGTCAGAGCATTGTTACTTCAGTAATGGGCTTACTGATACATTGGCAGGTTGCTTATTTTGTGGAATCTTCACAGGGACTGCACAGGGAAGAGAAGCAGTTGAAATTTCAGAAAGAGCACTAATCTGCATGCTATTGATGAAAAAAATCTGGTGAAACAAGACTGAGTACCCTTGAGAATTACAATATGAAAACTAACAATAGACAAGCAATATGGCTTACACTAGAATTGACACTGGCTCGTCTGTTTCAGTCATTCCATGAAATGAGCTTGAAGGGTATTTTAAAGATGCTAAACTGAAGCCTGCAGATATCTAGCTAAGAACTTATACTGGAGAAAAGATAACTCCTGTAGGAATGATATTCATAACAGTGAAATACAAAAATCAATAAGCCAAATTGGGTTTTAATGTGGTAGAAACATAAGGCTAGCATTGGCTGAGTCAACAACAATTTGATTGGAAATCCATCCAATATTTGCATGTCATATTCCCTGTAATAAAGTCAACTGACAGCCAATTAAGAAATGTACTGGATGATGCCACTGCTGCCTCCGTGCTCTACATCTGAAATGTTGCCCTACAGAGGGCAAACAGGTATTGGTGCTAACCTCTGTGCTCCTGGCTGGAAAGCATATTAGTCTAAGGAAGGCCATGCTGCTTAGAGCAATCATGGAAGTGATGAAAGCAGTGGTCAAACTAAAATAGATTTTGTAGGCAATATAGCTGATACATTAATCGAGCACTACTTGTGAAATGTGGCTTGGTTTTAAGCTGGAGGAGAGTTCAAGGAGCTTTGGGAAAGTTGCAAGCATTCGGCTTTTGTACATATAAAGAACCAGAATCTACTCTGCATGCATTAAGATTATTACATGAACTTCAAGTGGGAGACAAAAAGCTACTTGTAAAAGTAGATGCAAAGACTAAAGCCCAGCTGGATGAATGGGAGGTAAAACAAAAGAAGTCAATGGAGATACGAAAACAGGATTTCGCAAATGATGTTGTAGACAAGGAAACCAAGAGGAGAGATTAGAACATAAAGGGAGCAATAGAAGGATTAATCAGAGAATAGTCCAGTGAACTAAATGCACCAAACCAAGATCAAAATGCACTTCCCAGAAAGAAGTAAAAGTTAAAAAAATATTGAAAACGAGAGAAGAGTTAGAGAAAAGGAACATGAAGGAGAAAGAGAAAGGTGTGAAAGAGAAAAAAAAACATGAAAAAGGCAGGATAAAGAGGAAGAAAAGATGAGAAAGGAAAATAAAGGTGGCCTGAGCTGTCAGAACCACTTCCAATAGTCTCAAAATTACCTCCTACAATCAACACGTAAGCTCTAAAACCTGAGGTTGTTTCAGAGCCACAAGCCCCACCCATCAAGAAGGACATTATCCTAGTAAGAAAGCCTCCAAAGCAATTAATCCTTTTGGCCTGAATAGGACAATTTAAAATTTACTATGCTGTGGATGTCTGTATAGTGGTTACATAATATATCATGTATATAGACATAGAACATAGAATAGTACAGCACACTACAGGCCCTTCGGCCCACAATGTTGTGCCAACCCTCAGACCCTGCTTCCCATATAACCCCCTACCTCAAATTCCTCCATATACCTATCTAGTAGTCTCTTAATAGAGCATAGAATAAATGTTGTTGAGATGCATTCTATATTGAGCTGGAGTTTATAGCTAAGCAGGGAGGAGTGTTGTGTATTTAATATTTCAGTAATATTTGATAAATCTTGTAAATATATCATTTGGTAAGTATTCTTTGTTGTGTATGTAACATATTGTGAGTTATATATAAAAGCCTGTAAATGGCATACATCATCACACCACCACGCGACATATGCACGTCTCGCTGAAGTAAAGAACAAACTATGACCCATTCCCCTGGGCTTCCATATCTTTCTTGCAATTATTGACTGCTGTTATGTCTTGGAGTTACAATACTTTAATAATTGGAAAACTGTAAATAATATCACCTAATACAGGTAGCGGAAGGAGAAGAAAGGTGACCAGGAGCTCAATGGAAATGGGATTAAAGAAATGGGAATACTGCCTCATGAATCAGATGACTTTACAGCATGCTTAAGGGAAATTGGATGAAAGTAAAATTTATGCAAGCCCACTATCATCAGGGCTTTGGGAGTGTTAGAAATTTGGCCTGCTCTGCCAGAAGGCAAGAGGGAAATGGCAGATGTAACTGGTTGGATGGGTTCCATCCTAGTAGCAATGATTGGAATGTAAAACATTCAAAAGGTACAAAAGTGTATGGAATGTTTTCCCAAATGCATGTTAATGAGAGAGAATCAATTTGCATCAGTTAGAAGGGAGACAGATTTCTGGCATATTTGAACCTCCCATTAACATTTCTTAAGAGACCCTTAACCAACACCAGCTGCTATTGTTGAAAAGCTACAAATAGCTACACAAAGCTTAATGTTCTGGAGCTGCTCAAAAGGAAAATTAAGAATTATATCAAATCTCAGCTTAAAGAAAAACCTAAAAACTGTCCAAACTAGTAGACAGCAAAGGTGGCAAATGGTAACTATTATCAGTTCTGTGTGTCAACTTCTTAGCTAGTCACTTCAGTATTTCTTATCATGGCAAGACATGTAGCTGAAAAATCTGTTAATGAAATATATTATACAGGACTTGGGATCATCAGCTTGGACACCTGCTTGGACTTCTGAAATAAATCCTTGGTATCCTCACAATGGGAATTTGCAGGATAGCTCAGCCTAATCTCCATGTTGAGATCCTGAACCAAGCCAATTAACTAGGACCCCAGTGATCTAAAAAGTTCCACTTCACAAAAAAAAGGTGAAAAAATATAGGCTGCTTAGCTGCTTCTTTATTTAATAGTAACTGTCAAAAACAGGGCAAGAACTGCTTTGGTAGACTAAGAAGTATGATAGACTTGATGTTTGGTGGCTTATCATCTATTTATGGCATGAAGGATTGCTGGCAAAGCTAGAACATAACTGTTATTGCAAGTTACTGCCTGGAACTTGCAAAGACTCCTGGTGAAAGTACAACACTTTGTTGAGTAAAGTGTTCCACAATTTTGCTCCTGCAATGCTGGTAGAATACAGAATGCATCTAAGTCAGGATGCTAGAAGCTGCTGTCCTGGAAGGAACTGACAGGTTGACATATTTGAATAATTACAGTGCATTTTGTAAACTGCATACACTGCAGCGATAATGATTCAATGATAAAGGGAGTGTATGTTAAGGGTGGCTGGTAACCTTGTTGAATGCCTGATGCATCCTCGTATTAAAAATCATAACTTAATTGGCTGCTGAGTTTGGAACAAGCCTTGGTCTATGCATGGATAGATAATTTCATTTTCTGATGCCAAGATGGCCCAAATATTATGCAGTCACCAGCAAGAATCCACACTTCTGACTTTATCACGAAAGGGTGGTGAAAAAGTTTAACGTGGTAGGATCTAAAACAAAACTGTTGTGGCAATGTCCCAGGGTGATGATGGCTGACCTCTGACAGTCACAACCCTATTCCTGATTGAGGTACTATTTCAATTATTAGTATTTTCCCTTTAATGATCACTGTCTTCAATTTTGCCAGGAGATAAAGATGTAAAGCTCCCTGGAGTACTGCCTTGTTATCAATAGCAGTTAGTCCCAATTTACTCTGAAATTGTTTGAAGAAGGAACATGTGGCATAAACTTCTGTCCTGCCTATTACTTCCACCTGGTACCCTTTCTCCTTTTGTCCACTCTCCTCTCCTATCAGATTCTTTCTTCTCCAGCCCTTGACCTTTCATTCCGACCTGGCTTCACCTGTCATCTTCCAGCTAGCTGCTTCCCCCCCAGCTTTTTATTCTGGCATCGTTCCCTTTCCTTCACAGTCTTGAAGAAGGGTCTTAGCCTGCAACATCGATAGTATGTTAATTTCCATTGATGTTGCAAAACCTGCTTAGTTCCTCCAGCATTTTGTCTCTGTTGCAATGGAGAGAGTAAGCTTAAATACACAGATGGCATATGATAAAGTGCTGCATACAGGTTGATCCAAAAAATAAATTGTAAAGGAGGTAATATATTGGTGTGGATGGATGACAAGCTGACTACCTGAGAGCATTACTAGGTTTTTACTGTTTGGCAACACCTATCAAATTATCCACCAGAAGGATCAAAGCTGGAGCCTCAACAGGTTACAGTCTATATAGATGTCTTAGATGAATGGATCGGGGTAAAGTTGCTAAATGCACTGAAAACACAAAGCTATGTAATCAGAATGTGAGAGTCCTGGGGGAATATGAGCCACACTCAGGTAAATGGGGCCAGCTGAGATAGACAGCTTGGTTGGCATGCCTGGGCTGGACCAAAGGGCCTGTTTCCACGTTGTATGAATTCTATTAAGTTGTAAAGACAAATGAATGCAGATGGAGTAAGTGACTGGGGGGATCTGGCAAAGATCATGCATGTCAAAGTGTGGAGTTGGGAAGAGATAATATTTGAAGACACTCGGATGTGCTTATAATTGAGCCATAAAATGTACAAATGCAGTACTCATTAGAACGATAAATAACATATTAGCTTTTATTACTAGAAAATTTAAGTCCATACGATCGTAAGATATAGGAGCAGAATTAGGCCATTTAGCCCATCGAGTCTGCTCCAACATTTCATCATGGCTGATTTATTATTTCCTCTCAACCCCATTCTCCTCCTTCTCCCTGTGGCCTTCCACACCTTGATTAATCAAGAAACTATCAACCTCTGCCTTAAAAATATACCCATCGACCTGCCCTCCACGGCTACCTGTGAAATGAACTTCACCAATTCACTACGCTCTGGCAAAATAAATTCCTCCTCACCTCCATTCTATTCTGTGACTGTGTACTCTGGTCCTAGACCCACCCGTTATCTCCACAACAATCTAACTAGGCCTTTCAGCATTTGATGGGATGCAATTAAATCCTTCTAAGTTTCAACAAGTAAAGGCCCAGAGCCATCAATTCCTCCTCATAAAATCAGCCTTTTTATTCCCAGAATCATTCTTGTGAACCTTCTTTGAATCGTCTCCATCAACAGCATATCTTTCCTTAAATATGGAGCACAAAACTGCTCATAACACTCCAAGTAAGGGTTTCAGCAGTGCTTTAGAAAGCCTCAACATTAGTTCCTTGCTTATGTATTCTATTTCTTTCAAAATGAACGATAGTATTGCATTTACCTTTCTCCCACTGATTCAACCTTAAAATTAACCTATAGGGAATCCTGCATGAGGACTCCCAAGTCCCCTTGCACTTCAGATTTTTAAATTTTCTCTGTCCTTGTATTTCACTTACCATATTTTTGCCCATTCTCCTAATCCGGCATATCCTTAGGATGCAATGTTGAGACTTTATAAAGTACTGTTGAGGCCTCACTTGGGGTATTGTGAGCGGTTTGGGCCCCTAATCTTAGAAAGAATGTGCTGAAACTGGAGAACGTTCAAAGGCGGCTTGCAAAACTGAATGGCCTGTCTTATGAAGAGCATTTGATGACTATGAGCCTGTATTCACTAGAATTCAGAGAAATGAGAGGTGACATAATTGAAACCTATCAAATGCGAAAGGCCTTGATAGAGTGGATTTGGAGAGGATGTTTCCTAAAGTAGGAGAGTCTATGACCGGAGGACACGGTCTCAGAATAGAGGAGTGTCCTTCTAGAAAGGAGTTGTGAAAGAATTTCTTTCCTCAGGGACTGGTGATCCTGTGGAGTTCTTTGCCACAAACAGTGGTGGAAGCCAAATCTTTATGCATATTTTGACAGAGGTTGATAGATTCTTAATTGGTCAGGGCATTAAGGGATATGGGGAGAAGGCAGGAGATTGGGGCTGAGAGGAAAGTTGGATCAGCCATGATGAAATGATGGAACAGACTCGATGGGCCAAATTCTGCAGCCTCTCTTCTTCTTCAATACTACCTGCCCCTCCACCTACCTTCATATCATCCACAAATTTGACCTTGAAGCCATTAATTGTATCATCCAAATCATTGATGTACAATGTAAAAAGAAGCAATCCCAACACAAACCCTTGCGGAACACCACTAGTCACCGGCAGCCAATCAAAAAAAGGCTCCCTTTATTCGCACACTTTGCCTCCTGTCAATCAGCCAGTTTTCTACATATGCTCACACCTTTCCTCGAAGTGACCCATGGGGAGAACATACAAACTGTTTACACACAGCAGTGGGAATTGAACCCCAATCGCAGATCACTGGTGCTTTACCAGTGGTACCCTGACCATTACACTACTGTGCCGCCCCATATTGTGTAAGTAAATCAAATTGCCTCCTATGTCACAAGGAAATATGCAACATGAACCCTCAAATCCTCCAGCAGGATCAGGCATCCAATGACAGAAACCTCTTGAAAACCAACTTCACCAGTATTAAGGCTTAAATAAAAACTATTCAGCTCTCATGTGCACATTATGATGGTTCATGGCTATGAACAGATTCCCAATTAGATCACTCTGCTTTGGCATCTGTATTGGCAAGCAGTTACCAGGGAGACCGATGAAGCAATCCCAGGGCCTATCAAGACTATCCTGCTTGTTATTTACTCAAAGGTTTCTGAAGGATTTGTCAGGCAAGATTTTCCCTTATGGAAGCAATGCTGACTTTAGCCTATTTTATCATGTGCCTCCAAGTACCCTGAAACCACATCCTTAACAATCAACTCCAACATCATCCCATCCACTGAGGTCAGACTAATTGGCCTATATTTCCTTTTCTTCTGCATACTTCCCTTCTTGAAGAGTGTAGTGACATTTGCAATTTTCCAGTCCTCTGGGACTTCTTCCTTTTGCTTCAACATCTCTCAAAAACCAAGGTTCCATCAACTCGTTATCCTTGCCTTTTATTCTGACAGAATTATGTAAACTCTGTATTTTCAATATTTCACTTTTGAAGGTCTTCCACTTAACAAGCGCACCTTTGTCAGACATATCCCAATCTACAACTGCCAGAACCTTTTAGTTATCATCAAAATTGGCCTTTCTCTAATTTACAATCTCAACCCAAGGACTAGACCTATCCTTTTCCTTAATTACCTTGAAACAAATGTCATTATCTTCACTTGAAGCAACTTATGCCACCACACAAACTTCCATCATCTGCCCTGTCTCATTCCCTAATAGCAGATCTAGTATAGCACTCTCCACAGAACTTCCTTTGTGTTCCCCAAACCAACAAATTCCGTATCACCATGTTTCACCTCTTCTCCCTCTTCCCTTTTGTGCCACAGAGCCAGACTCAGTGCCAGTGACCTGACTGCTGTGGCCCTCCTCAACTAGGTAATTTCGGCTCCACCCCCGCCCAAAGTTATCTAAAGCGGTATACTGACAGTCACCCAGTTACCTGTGTCCTGCACCCTTGTTGTAACTGCCTCCCCATATGTCCTGTCTATCAACTCCTTGACCTTCTGAATGATCTGGAGTTCAACTAGTTCCATCTTGAACTCCTTAACATGGTCTGTTAGAAGCTGCAGTTGGATGCACTTCTTGCAGGTGTAGAGGTCAAGGACATCGTTGTTCTCCCTGTCTTCCCACAATTGCAAGAGGAGCATTCCAATATACTGTCTGGCATCCCCACTGGTCTAAATGTGCAAAATAAGAAAGAAGCAAAGAATAAATAATGAAAAAAAATCTACCTATGGTCGACACCACTCCTCATTGATGCTTCCATGAGCCAAGCCTCAACTCCCCACTCCAACACTGGCCCACTCACACAATGGCTGCTCAACTTAAAAAACTGTTTTTCAAGACAGAAATCAATTTAGATTTTCATTCAAAAACAAAAAGCGAATAGATTCCTGGCTATGAAGGGAATCAAGAGAAATATGTGTAGAGCCATGGTGGCATAAAAGTGGGAAATCCAAATGCATGGAAGAGTAGGATAAAAGTATGCCTACTCATAGTTCTTATGCTCTCACATTGTAAGTATTTCAGAGGAGTTATACCTGAAGAGAGAAAATTTAAAATGCCAAATTCTGAAATAAAAATGAATAAATCCATCAGTAGGAAAAGAAAAAAAACAGAATTTATGTTTTAAGTCAAAGACTTTCTTTGACTCAAGAATTAACTCTGTTACTCCGTCTGTAATGGATATGGCTGTAACAATGCAGGAATCCACAGAGAAATAGGTCAATGTCAAAGTGGGGTTGAGAATTCAAGACTTTGCAATCAAGGTCAATATATTCAATGATTATTTCTTCATTATATTATGACTAAAAATGTTGCGCTGTTTGACTTAATTTCTATGTCACGATGTTCTTGACATTAACTAAAACATTCAGACACTTGAGAGGAAGAAAACAAATAAATTAAGACTAACCTTTCACTCTCCTGGCCACTCCATTCCACTGAAATGAGCAGAGGAGCACCCCCTGTGGCCCCTCCACACCACCAAAAGGTGCAAACTCCCCACAATAGAGACCAGCAGGAAAATAAGGTAATCTAAATGGTGGCTAAATATTTGCTTTCACACTGACATACATGAATATCCCAAAGATCCTGATAATCACTTAATTTTCTGGCATATTCCAGGCCATAAAAGGTGACTAAGTATAACTTACGTGCAAAGGGAACAAGCTAACATGTCTTACTTTGAAAGGTCTCACAAAACATCCCTTAGATGGGAGGGAGTAACAATGTAAGATGAGGCAAGTTTCCAGCAAATCCTAAATGTCCGTATGAGTAAGTCACCTTCACTGACGACTATATTTGTCTGGTATCTGGTCTTAAATGAAACTCAATTTCATCCATTTAAGCACTGAGAAGACAAACACATAATTTAACTTTGATGTAATTTAGATGATCCGATGCCAAATGTCTGATAATCATTTTTTTCAATTAGCTTTCTTTTCACTACAGCCAAAGTTTAGATCAACCAGATTTCAGAGAGTTTACATTTGACCCTCCAAACAAAATGCCAGAGCCAATGAATGAATCATGAGGAATGACAGAGATGAAAGGCAGCCATCTCTCCACAAATATACAGCTTAATGTAAAAATACTCATCACAAATAAATGGTATAATCAAGCCTGGATTTCTTTGATCTGAACTTGCAAAATATCAAAGTGAAGCAATAAGCTGATCTTGGTGGATATTTCATGATAAAATAATTAATTAAAACAGAACAGGTTTTTTTTTACAATTCCACAGAGCTGACATTGAGACCAATAGTTTCAGCAGCTCATATTTGGCTCGAATCCTCTTGCAGTCTTCATAGATAGATCCACAAGGACTTGAACATCTGTCAACTACAATGTGATCTGGCAAGGATTAAGGCTTATAGTTGATATTTTCCCCACCAAAATGGCAATTGAAAGAGCAGGTTCTTTTAAGGCAATTTGATTTTATGTAGCTTCAACATCTGGCATAAAAAGTGTATTTTCAAGGTCATTATTTTGTTCAAGAAACTGAGAATATTAAAAATATTCTTATGCTTACCATTGGAAATACTGCAGTCATAGGAGCTGTATTTGACAAAGCACTGGCAACCCCATGCTGTGCAATGTCCATTGTTACTGCATGAGTTTGGACAACGGAGAGCTCTAACAATCTCTTTAACATGAGGATCATTTGTTCCATGGGCCCACTGAACCCTACTTTCCAAAAGTTTTCTTTCGCACTCATTGTCAAGGAAAGGCCGCATCCCTTCCTCCCAAGCAAGATCATCTTTAAGCTGCATGTCTGAGATGCACGTATCCACAGCCTCAATAAGCCTTCTTCCGAGAATGTCATGACACACTACACCAATGGTAGAGTTCCCTAGGGCTTGTTGGCATACCTCCAGGGCCTTAACTGATGTCAGTCCACTTGGAGTTGGCCATGTTGGTTGCACACCAGGTCGATTCCTGGACAGATGGTCTTCTGGGAAAAAGTAAGTAAAGCTTTCCAGATCAGTTTGGCTTAGGCTCTGGAATGTGAATGTTGGTAAGAACTGAAAAGGACCCTGACTTCTTATTCTACGCAGCTTAACCTCTGGTTCAGCAAAATCCATTATGTCTGGCCATCTGGAATATCCCACTGAGTGATCAGTAAACATAAGTGACTTGCCTTTGGTGGTGACTTCTTTGGCGCCTTGTGATTGAATGTATTTCAGCAGGTCCATATGTCCATCTGTCCTCTCAGACGACTGGACTACGTCACGCTTTCTGAACAAGGACAGATCTGGGTTGTTTATGTATTCTGCTGTAATATCCAAATAAGGAACTAATGATGTGTAATCCACATTTTCATAAGCTTTGCAACTAGACAGTAGGTGAGAATGGCCACCCGTCAACTTGTTCACGGAATGGAGGGGCATTGTATGTTTCTTTCGACACTTGCAGTAATTTCTTCTTTTCTCTTTCACAGAGTGGGATGGTGTCTTGTCAAACAAACTTTCCCCTGGATGTATTCTAAAGCAAACAGACCAAAAAGTTAGAAAACAAAAATTATTTTCCACTTCTATTTTGATTAACTTCAAGCATGCTCTTTGAGAATGTATGTTCCAATCATACAGCAAAATGATTAGTCTTGTTACTTTAGATGACACCATAATTTACTAGGAGTAGAAAGCAACTAAACATGTTGAATGCCTCAATGCATTATCAACACAGAATTCACTATTACATTGTCTTTATCATTGTATACTTAAAATCTAGTATCATTTATAATGTCTGATTGAAAAAGGAAAGAAAACAAAGGAGCACTGAAAATACTTATGTTATCTTAATAATTAGTAATGCAGGAATCTTGAAGGTATACAGTACAGTCAGCCCTCCTTATCCGCGGATTCCGCATGCGCGGATTTAACCAGCCGTGGATCGGGAAAACCCGGAAGTTCTCTCTCCAGTACTCGATGTTTGAGCATGTACAGACTATTTTTTCTTGTTATTATTTCCTAAACAGTACAGTATAATGACTATTTACATAGCATTTACATTGTATAAGGTATTATAAGTAATCTAGAAATGACTTAAAAGTACAGACAATCTCCGGGTTATGAACCAGTTCCAATCCTGAGTCCGTCTTTAAGTCGGATTTGAAGTCGGAACAGGTACATCCGGTATTATTTAGCATCAGTTAGTCAAATGTTTTTCTTAGTATATAGTACATATTTTACCTTTCTATGCATATAAAAAACTGAAGAAACATGCGGAACCGGCGGATAGGAGAACCAACAGTACAACTCAGTGTTAAACACCATCAGCCCCTCACTACCAATGCACACTCTTTAAAAACTGGATCTTCCCCTGGAACTGGACCCTTCACTTCCTTATCAAGAGATCACAGACAGTGTGGATCAGTAAAAACATTGCCTCCTTGCTGGTAATCAACACAGGTACATCTCCAGGATGCATCCTTAACCCACTGCTCTAGCCTCACAACTGTAGGCTGGGGACAGCTCAAATGACGTTTATAAATTCACCAATGACACAATTGTTGTTGGCAGATTCTCAGATAGCTAGGAGGAGGTGTACAGGAGTAAGAATGTCAGCAAGTCCAAGGAATTGCTTGTGAACTTCAGGAAAGTTGGGAAAACTTAGCGGATAATGATGCAAAGGTAGAGCAGCTTCAAGTTCCTGCACATCAGAATCTCAGAGCATCTACCTTGAATCCAATACGTTGATGCAATCATGAAGAAGGCACTTCAGCTTAACGCGTTAGGAGTTTAAAGAGATATGGTACATTACCAAAGACTCTTGCAAATTGCTAGATTTATGCGATGGAGAGCATTCTGACTGGTTGCATCAAAGCCAGGTATGGTATGGGGCCACCAAAGTTCAAAGTAAATTTATTATCAAAGTACATACATACATGTCACATATGCAACCCTGAGATTCATTTTCATGCGGGCATACTCAGTAAATTCAAGAAACATAAAAGAATCAATGAAAGACCAAACCCAACAATATGGGCAAAAAACCAATGTGTAAAAGAAAAATGTGCAAAAACAAAAAGAGGAACTAAATAAATAAGCAAGCAAGCAAGCAATAAATATTGAGAACATGAGATGAAGTAGGAACAGTTTAGTGACAGATCGATGAATGCACAGAAATTCAAGCAGCTCAGAGGGTTGTAGGCTCAGGCAGTTCTATCTAGGGCACAACTCTCTCACTGTTGAAGACTTCTTCAGGAGGCAGTGCCTCAAGAAGGTGGCATTCATCATTAAAGATCCTCACTATTCAAGAATGCTCTCTTCACGTTACTACCATTGGTGTGGAGGCACACACTCAACATTTTGAGAACAACTTCTTACCTTCCACCTTCAGATTTCTGATTGGTCCAAGAATCCGTGAACACTACCTTGTTATTTTTTTCATCATTTAATTTTATTGTAATTTATAGTATTTATTAAGTTTTGCATTGTACTGCTGCCCCCAAAACAACAGATTTCACAACATATACTCCAAGGCAGAGTACAAAGTAAATGGCAGGACACTTGGTAGTGCGGAGGAGCAGAGGGATCTCGGGGTACATGTCCACAGATCCCTGAAAGTTGCCTCACAGGTAGATAGGGTAGTTTATGGGGTTTATAAGAAAGCTTGTGGGGTGTTAGCTTTTATAAATCGAGGGATAGATTTTAAGAGTTGCGAGGTAATGATGCAGCTCTATAAAACTCTAGTTAGGCCACACTTGGAGTACTGTGTCCAGTTCTGGTTGTCTCAGCATAGGAAGGATGTGGAAGCACTGGAAAGAGTACAGAGGAGATCTACCAGGATGCTGCCTGTTTAGAGTGTTTGCATTATGATCAGAGATTAAGAGAGCTAGGCCTTTATTCTTTGGAGAGAAGGAGGATGAGAGGAGATATGATAGAGGTATACAAGATATTAATAGATAGAGTGGACAGCCAGCACCTCTTCCCAAAGGGCACCATAGCTCAATATATGGCTTTAAGGTAAGGGGTGGGAAGTTCAAGGGGGATATTAGAATAAGGTTTTTTCTCAGAGAGTGGCTGGTGCATGCAATGCACTGCCTGAGTCAGTGGTGGAGGCAGATACACTAGTGAAATTTAACTACTAGACAGGTATATGGAGGAATTTAAGGAGGGGGGGTTATATGGGAGGCAGGATTTAAGGGTTGGCACAACATTGTGGGCCAAAGGGCCTGTAATGTGCTGTACTATTCTATGTTTTACATGTCAGTGATAATAAACCTGATTCTGAATGATGGGATTATCATTGCCACCAGAATTCTAGGCAGTGACCTGGATGATGAACATGGCCTGATGGTGTTGATGATCACATGGCAGTTGGAATTTGGGTGAGAGAAATGCTTTCTATCTGCGGCAATCTCCAAGTTGACTGCATGTAGTCAAAGACACTTGCACCCAAAAATCCTCATGATGCTGTCTACCTTCTTCACTTGATCCTCTTAGGAAAGAGGGACTGAATTGTACTCATTCCTCTTAAAGTACAGAATGTCCTTTATACAGCTGGATGAAAAATTGAACAATAAAACAATTGCCTTTGCTTCAGCTTCAGTGTCCTTACACACAAGATTCATGGACATGCTGGCCTCAGCGAAGTAGCCATCAGCCTGTTCCAAGGTTGCAGCTGTGAATCCTGCTTCTGACAAATTTCAATAACAAATTCCCCAATAAAGCATATACATTACTGCTTCTTGCTGAGGCTTACTTAAGGAATGTTTTCTGAAGAACCTGCATGTATCTGAACTCCTGCTAAGAACTGCTTCTCCTTTTCCCTTTGCTGGTAATGCTTCTTTCTGTGCCTCATTCTGAAATCCAGCATGTGCCTCAAAGGGAATGGATATTCATGCACATGTACCGGGGAGAAGTTAGTCTGTGCAAAAGATTGATGTCAAGTCAAGGACCTTAAGTATCTGTGCACTCTACTTACTTGAGACTAAAGCATCTGTAAGCAAGCCAAAAATACCTGTTGTATGCTCTAATTACTGAACAGCCATTGCAGAGAGCAGAAAGCAGTAAATCAACAATTTCATTAAATGTAGAAATTGCAAGGAAGATTGGAAGATTTCCTCTTCTTGCTAATAAACTTACATTTAGCTAATCAAGTTTATAGTAGGTGTTAGCTGGAGCTTAAAACTCCAAATCAGCATGCCTTTAGCTAACTCAGTATGATATCATGATCCACACACTCTTTACAAGTCTATTAGGCATTCTATTGCACATGCCAATGACTTCCCAAAAAGTAATGCAAAGATTTTGATTAATTTGGCAACCTTATTACTGAAGCAATATATTGTGCCTTCTGCAATTTACTCAAAATCTGAGGGGAAAAAAATACATGTTCTTAAAATGCAAGTGTTATAGTTTAATCCAGGGGTTTCCACCACAGACCCCCTGCTTAATGACATTGGTCCATGGGGAAAAAAAAAGGTTGGGAACCCTTGGTTTAATCAGAATTTTCTACCACGAAAGAAATTTCTGGATCAGGTGGAACTCAAACATAATCAACTAAGGTGAAGTAGTTTCAGTGGTGGTTAAAACAAAGACATGTATCACCAGAGAAGCTATCACATAAATTCTGTGATCCATCACTTTGCACATTTTGAAGTTATGTTTATCTTTTACATTAAAGGGACAGTGCAGATTTTGTTCTAATACATACCTCCATTCCTCAATGAAATCAGTGGGGTCATTATTCCAAAGTGCAGCTGCCATGGGCTTCCCATCAGCACCGTGGAAGTCATTACTACTACTGCGATCAAAGATCCCACAGAGCCCCCTAGTGTTGTTGAAATCAACACTGGGAGCCCGTACTGTTATGCTCATTCCCCAGTCACTTACGTCTGCACGGACAAATGCCCCTGATGGAAACATGATCTGCGGAAACAGAAACCAGAAAAAGCCTAAGTCCATAACAACATGTAATCCACTGCTTTAAATACATCATGTTACTTGCTTTAAATTAAAATTCAAAATACCAAGTAAATATAGAAGAATAAAAGACTTCACAATTTGAAAACCCAAATGAATTTCCATATGTAGATCTGCGGTCTTCCACTCACTTTGCTATCAATGGGGATTCAGAGCAAGAAATCTAATTTTTAATTTTCACATTACTTTTGCTCAATCAACTTTGTCTCTGATAATGCCAGAGCTGCAGCATTGAATGCAAATTTCATTGGAACAGTAATGACCAGTAATGGTGGTAATTTTTGTTATTCACTTATCTATGGTTTAAATCCCAAGAACACCTGCTTCACTACGTGTACGTCAATATTTTGAACAGCTTGAGCAAAAAGAGTCCATGATAAGTAAGACTAGTACATATCTTGAAATATCTTACAGCTAAAAACACTGATTTAAAATTCTTTGCCTTGTGGACACTGCATATACATGAGGATACTTGTCTCAGTTTGTGAATACATTATCCACTTTCTGACGGCAGTTAACAACACAAAAAAAAATCATATTATAGCTTCCCTTTAAACTAAGTACCACATTTATTTTTCTGGTCCACAAATGTATTTGTTACAATGGAACATAACCTTCCGTCTTATCAGACAAACACCCTATCCTCGCTATATGCATCTTTGGACAATGCGGATTCACAGCTATGCGGGGAACCTACTTCGACCAACGTCTCCTTATATGCGTCGAAAACTCACAGTTATGTGAGGAGCCCTGCTTTCCCGTCAATACAAGTCAGGTGCGTACGCCTCACAATCTCTCTACCGCCAGTCTTGCGTTGGTTTTGGCAAGGTGTGGATGTGCGATCTTGTGCTCTTAAACTTCTGTTGGTTTTACCTACTGTGCAGTAATTTTGTGCTTGAAATATTTAACTATACCTTCTAAGTGTCCGATGTCATGTCCTGGGCCAGCAGCCGAGTGGCAGAGAACCACTTGGAAAAAATTTGGGAATTATAAACAGCGCGGCATCAGGTGAAGGTAACACAGCTCTGGGACACTACTGCTAGGAACAGAATCTTGCCTTTCAAGTTCTTTTGTTGCTTGACAATGTGCCAGCCCATCCTAAACATTTGGACAGCATTCATCCTAACGTAACAGTGTGTTTCCAGCCACCTAACACAACATCGCTGATACAAACACTACAACCAAGATGTGATCCACATTCAAGGCATATTTTTTTTTACAGTGAACTATCTCTCAGAGGCTGCAAGCAAAAGATGATTTTGAAAATCCTGGAAGGTTACCAACGGTGAGGGAATGGTGGAAGTCGGAACACTTAGCACAAATGGCGATGGACATGGACCCAAGTTTAGAATGGATTCAGCATTTCAGTCATTCCCTGCCGTCAACCCTTCTTCCCTACAAGCAAATTTATGCTGAAAAACAAAATGCTGCCGAACAAACAACCCTCAGCACTTTCTTCAAACCGATGTCATCTCCTGCTGCAGGCAGCTCTAAGAGTTCTGTGAGTCTTCCTTCAGCCCTTGCTGTGCTTGGTATGATCCCGACAGCACAATAAACCACTCATCTCCCAAAGCGAACACACCTGCCACTGTTAGTGAGTACTGTACACCCTACTATGTTAACTTTCTATGAGTTCTTACGTTGAATATTCTCTTAAATTGATTAAATATAATATGAATGTTGCCTTGTGGTACTGCTGTTGTGTCATATTTAAATGAAAAGGTGAATAAATTACTGCTAAAGCATATTTAGGAAGCCCTCTGGAATGCATCCCTATTTTCTCCATTTAAATAATTATTCACATTATGCGTTGTCCACGAGGAACATATCTCCTGCATATAAAGTGAATAAGTTGTACTGTATGTAAAGACAACACTGATTTATATGTTATGATTTAAAATACAAATTAGCTCACTCTAATCATTATAAAGCAATGTCATGATGGGCAGTTAGCAATGATTTCAGGAAGAACCCACCGTGATTTTCTTCCCATGGTGCGCATCCATTATTTTGACATGGTGTGATTCTGACCCACTGCTTTTGACTGACAGATGAGGCCTGGTCTCCTGAAAGTGCCCATTGCACATGTCAAATGCAATGATATCAGCGCCTTCTCTAGCAACGACTCCACAGTTACACGACACAGCATAATGGCGACTGCCACAGTCCCATTGACGTATGTGAACTTCAAATTCTCGCAAGAGGCTCTTATACATCACAAAAGTCCCAGTTTTATGGTTGTCATATCGTCTGCAATAAAATAATATCAACTTGTTAGTTTGCTGGAAGATCTCGGGTATAAATAACATTTAACAGATGGATGTGAGTAAGAAGTTGCTCTAATAAAGTCCTGCTAGAGTCTATCAACATTTCCTATAATATAAAAATAAATATAAAATCAGAAATACTCAAAATATTGGCAAGACAAATTACTAAAGCTGGAAAGAAAGTATGTGGAATCACATGCTTTATATATGCAATGGACAGCAAAATTAAATGCAAGAAATTCATGAAAATTCAGAACAAATGGTTGAAAAAGGAAGCACAATGGATACTAAATGAAATACCCAAGTTTAGAGGAACCATCTGAAGGTGCTGATTCACCATAACCTGATTCAATCAGGATTGTGTGGCATGAACTGTCCCTCAGAAAGTCATGTTGACAATACCTAATCAGATTACACTACTCAAAATGTTCATAAACCCTTCTCTAAGAATCCTGTCCAATAGTTTGTCCATCACTGACATATAGAAGACCAGTGAGTCTTAATTCTCAGGATTTATCCCTACAATCTTTTTTGAACAATGAAGTAATACTTGCCACTTTTCAATTTGAGACTCAGCCTGGAAAGGTTCCCGACAATGTGGAAAACATCTTGTGTGGTCTAGTACCCAAGAAGGGTCAATCGAAAGTCTTGAATGACTACCACCTAGTGGCCCTGACCTCACACATCACGAAGGCCCTAGAGAGGCTGGTCCTGGCTCACCTCCAACCTCTGGTCAGATCAGCCCTCGACCCCCTGCAGTTTACCTATGAGGAGAACATTGGAGTCGATGATGCTGTTATCCACCTGCTGAACCGAGCCTACTCCCATTTGGATAAGCAGGGCAGCACTGGGAGGATCGTGTTTTTTTGATTTCTCAAGTGCCTTCAATACCATACAACCCTCATAGCTGAGGGTTGGCATTTCCATTTTATTGTGGCAGACTACAGTTTTTTGTTGCTTCAGAGCTGTGTGTCAGACATGGCTATGAGCAGCACTGGGGCCTCAGAGAGGACTGTATTGGCTCTCGTCTTGTTTACCCTGTATACCTGTCTTTAGATAGGACAATGAGTCATGTCATCTGCAGAAATTCTCTGATGACTCAGCAACAGTTGGGTGTATAAAGGGAGGATGGAAAGATGGGAGGATGAACACAGGGCCCTGGTGGAGGACTTTGTCAAATGGTGCAAGCTGAATCATCTGCAGCTCAACATCAATAAAACAAAGGAGATGGCGATGAAGTTCAGGAAGACTGAGCCTGCACTGCTCCCTCTCACTATTGATAGTGAGGATGTGGATGTGGTGAGGACCTACAAGTACCTGCGGGTACACCTGGATGACAGATTTGAGTGAAACACCAACAGAGAAGTTGTGTACAAGAAGGGCCAGAGTGGCCTCTACTTCCTGAGGAGACTGAGGTCCTTTGGAGTATGCAAACCTCTCCTCCACATGTTCAACCAGCTTGTTGTCACCAGTACAATTTCCTATGCAGCGGTCTGCTGGGGCGATGGCATCAACAAGGGTGATGCCACCAGGCTCAATAAACTGATTAGAGAGGCTGGCTCTGATAGGAGTCAAACTGGACACACAGGAAGCTGTGGTAGAACAAAGGACCCTAAGGGTCTCAGCCCGAAATGTTGACAGCGCTTCTCCCTATAGATGCTGCCTAGCCTGCTGTGTTCTACCAGCATTTTGTGTGTGTTGTTGTTTGAATTTCCAGCATCTGCAGATTTCCTCGTGTTGACCCTACAGAAAATCCTGGCAATTCTGGACAATGTTTCTCACCCTCAGCATGCCACCTTAGCTGAACAGAGAAGCACCTTCAGTTACAGACTAAAACAACAGAGCAGCTCCAAAGAGCGTGATACGAGACCATTCTTACCCTTGGTCATTAGGCTCCATAATGAGTCAACCTATAGCCAGGGAAGTGACGAATCCCTCCTGTTTGACAGTTTGAGGTAACTTATTTTTTATTCTTTCTTGCTTCTAATATTTGTATATCTGTACACTTGTAATGCCACTGTGACTCTGTAATTTCTTTTTGGGATCAATAAAATATCTATCTATCAATCTTCTGGAACTGCTCCTGCAAACCAGCAAAACAATCTTGAAGCAATGAAAGTAAAACTAGCAGTTTAACAAAATAAACAGTCTTAGCACTTTAAATGTACTTAAGCTTTCCTCAATGTAATTAAGCCAACTTAAGCTGACTAATTGATTTTAAGTGTAATTAAGTGATGTTTAAGTGAATTTAAGCAGTCAATTGAAAAGATATCACTTCCAGCTGTCTCTTGCTAGAATCTAACAGAACTTCCAAAGACAAACGCATGAATATATATATATATAAAGATTCTACCACACCCCCATCCATATGACTAACTACCATAATAAATATAATAAATGCACAACACAAAATAAAATGCGGATTGAAAATAGATTCATGACTCCTGCATGCGCCATACAAGTACTCCCTAAACAACCTCCACATTTCCATTACACATTTCGCTGAATACATCTGTTCCCAATTCATGCTCCCAAGTTCTTACTTAATAGCATTATGATTGGCCCTCTCCCAATTAAATACTTGCCCATACTGTCTGCTCCTATCCCTGTCCAAGGCTATGGGTAAGTTCTGGGAGTTGTAATCTCTGTCTCCAATATTCTCATTCACCAAGATATCAGGCACATGACCAGCTTCACTGTCTTGTACCAGATCCAGTATGGCCTCTCATTCAATTAGCTGCATATTGTATCAGGAATCCATTCTGGATGCACCTAACAAATTCTGCCCCACCGATACCTTTTCAGTCAAGGTTGTCATAGCCGGGGGTGGTAGTGTGGATAAGCTCCCATTAGTGCTCTAAATGGTGTGCGACCTCTGACAACCAAGTCCAACTCTTAGCCTTCACATGTGGCTTAGCTACTGGGCCTGGTGGGACTGTTTCTACTGCCAAGGGAACAGGCAAAGGCAGAGCACTGGCACCTCAAAACCAGTTGCTTCGGGCAGGTGGAGCTCATCAAGCTTAGATGGCAACCCACCTAGGAGAAGGAAGTCTCCACTGCCTTTAGCCATACCCACCCATGGGACAGGCTTTGGGAGTAAACCCCAAGGAAGAAATCCGGAGCCAGGCTCCCTAAGGCAGTTTGATGTTGTTTACAACTTTACTCTGACAACCTCTGCAACGACACTGGTGCCAAGGTGCATCAGTGTTTGCCCTTCCCTTGGACTACATCAGTGACATGAGAGGGGGAGCCCGCTGCACGGGCAACAGCTGGTTCTTCAAATCTTCCCGTCCAGGCTTGTGCCCTGGAGAGGATACAGTCCACCAGAGGGCAAACCCATGATCCTTTGGGATCAACGGCTGCCATTATACCTTTTTCATTAATACCAATGAATGTTAGGGAAATTTAAATCATCCATGACAACAACTCTGTTATTTTTGCAATTTTCAAAATCTGCCTCCCAATCTTCTCCCTAATGCTTCTGTCGCTATTGGTGGAGGGGGGGGGGGGGGGAACTTGTACAACACCGCCGATAGAATGATCACTTCCTTCCTGTTTCAGACTTCCACCCATACTGACTCAGCAAATGACCTCACCATGATGTCTTCCCTTTCCATCCCTGATTCACAATGCCACTCCCCATCTCTTTATCACCACTCACCCATAGCTCTTATCTATCAACAACTCATTCTCCTGAATAATCCAGCTCCAGTTCCCTAACACGGTCTGTAAGGAGTTGCAACGACATGCACCTCACACAGATATAGCAGTCAGAAAGACTGAAGCTCTTGCAGGTCTTCAGCATCTTGAATGAAGAGCACATCACAGACCTGGGATACATTATTGCTACTCTGATTAGGCACTAATAAATAAAGAGAGAGAAATTTAACAGGAATCTTACTCTCACCTCCGCTTCTCCTTGTCAAAGCCTCTTGAGCCAAAGCCCTACCTCCCCACACTAACCCCATTCAATTCCAACAATGGCCGTTCCCACAATGGTCATTCAGCTTAAACCTACTTTTTATTGGCCCTTGCCATATGCCTAGTAACTCAAATGATCATATGCTCCGAGACAGTACCAACAGGTCCCTCTTGATTTTTAACATCTGGCACATAATCTCCAGAAGTATCTGTTACATGATCTCAGGCTCTGCAAAAATTCCCAAAGTGACTCACTCAGTTGAAGTTGTTGGCAGAGCCTCCTTATCTAAATTCACAGAGATATCAAATGCTTTAATATTTAACTGGATAAATACCAGCACACAAGCACAGAAAGTCATTTGGTGATTGCTACACTTATTTATATTTCCAGCAATTGTGGTTGTGAAAAGAAACAATACAGTTCAAAGTTCAAATGTATTATCTAAGTATGTATGTCATATACAACCTTGAGATTCATCTTCTCGCAGGCAAACAAAGAAACACTGTAGAATTCACTAAAAAAAACACAAAACAAGACAGCCGCATATCGAGTTTACAATAGAGGATAATTGTGCAAATAGTTAAAAGAAAACAAAAACACAGAGCTGCAGAAGCCCCAGAAATGAGTGTAAGACTGCGGAGCCCGTTCAGTGCTGAGGTGAGTGAAGCCTGTCCCGGAACCCGAAGGCTGCAGGGTGATAACTGCCCCCAAATCTGCCGATATATGACCCAAGATCCCTGCACCTCCCACCCGTCAGAAGTACTGAGAAGAGAGTGAGATCAGCTAAATGCAAGCAGATGGCCCCAAACACTTGTTCGCATCCCACTCACACCTTCGACAATTTAAATCTTGCTTGGCACATTAATCGGCGCAGAGCAATGGAGCCAACCACAGGTTCATCTTCCGCTATCGGGTCTTAGTGCAGCATCTGCCCCTAGCAACGGCCGCCCTAGCTGTACCTGCGCTCTTCAGCCGAGTTCGCCATATCTCCCAGGAGATCACAAGAGTGTCAGGTTGGTTAGTCAGTCCAAAAGTATATCCCTAAAAGGGAAACGACAGGCTGCAGCTAATATTTCAGAGTTCAGAAATATTATCAACTAGAGTATTTAGTCGTTTTGAGAGCTGGCTGCAGAACATCACCACTGGTTTCCAGCACCATCTTGCAAATTCTAAGCCGGTGTAATATTGTGAAATGCCTTCGTGATACACTAAGACAGTTATTGCACTGTTAATCTGTGGTTTCTAGTTTTACAGCATAAACATTTCATGCCAATAGCCACCACAGTCATCTGTGGCAATGAATTCTACAGGTTTCTCTGGCTTAAGGAATTCTTCCTCATCTCATCTATTCTGATGCTGTGCCCTCTGGTCCTCGATTCCCTCATTAGAGGAAACATTCTTGCCATATGCATTCTGTCTAGGTGTTTCAACATTCAATGGGTATGAATGAGCCAACCCCCTTCATTCTTCTAAACTTCAGAAAATAGAGGCCCAAATCCATCAAACACTCCTCATACATTAACCCTTTCATTCCTTTCTCACTCAATGGAAGTTCTGTGCCATCAGTATCCTGCACTACCTAATCATGACCTCACAATTATCAACCTCAATGTCCTGATTAATGAAGTCTCCTTCACCGACCCTTTCTACCTGTGACTCCACTTTTAGCAAACCACATACTTGAACTTCAAGTTACCTCTGTTCTACAACACTCCGCGGGCCTCTACCATTCACTGAAAAAGTCCCATTTTGATTTAACTTCTCAAAATGTCATACCTCACACTTATTGGAATCCTGTGAACCATTTAGTTTGTGAAAGCTTCAAATAAATCTTGACAAACAACTCAGAAGAAAATGCTCCTGCAATCCAGGATACACTATGAATTCCATGCAGTGTAATTCCATGCAATTCTGACCAACTATTCAATTAACAATATGCCTATTTCCAGACTTTGATGTTAAATGCCAAAAGCAGCAACTCTTATCACAGCAGTTTTGAACATCTGCTGAAATTTCAAAACAGCTGCAACAAATAACATTATCTTAATGCAAATCAAAACAACTATGTCATTTTGTTACAATTTAGGCCCAATTACATCATAATGGCACAGAGATAATGAAAGCAATCTTTTAGTGAAAGGGGAAAGAAAGCCATTGCTGAGAAAACAGGCATGTTATTTTGGGTTTAGAGTCAAAACTCATGCAACACACACAAAATACTGGAGGGACTCGGCAGGCCAGGCAGCGTCTATGGAAATGAATAAACAGTTGATGTTTCGGGCTGAGACCCTTCAGCAGGACTAGAGAAAGAAAGGTGAGAAGTCAGAGTTAGAAGCTGGGGGTTTGGGAGGGGAAGGAGAAACACGGAGATAGGTGAAATCCGGGGTTGGGGGGTGGGGTGGGGTGGGGTGAAGTAAAGAGATGGGAAGTTAATTGGTGAAAGAGATACAGGGCTGAAGAAGGGGGAATCTACTTCCAATAATGCCCCCTGGAAATTGACTCAGTGGAAATTATGCACTGGAATTGACACAGTGAGATTGCAAGTTTAGATTTACACAAGCTGCAGCTGGAAGATAGCAATACAATACTGCAAACTCCAAATGGTCCAGACCAGATAGTAAAACTTATTTACAACCTTGTTTATGAAAAACACAATTAGATCTGGCATATAACAAGATGGCACAGTAACATGGATCTCAAGTGTTTGGGAACTGGAAGGAAGGGAGAATCTTGAGAAAATTATGAAAACTATGGATATGGTACAGAGCAAATTGTTGGGCACATTTGCTGACAAACCGCAAGGTCCTATTAGGCTTCACCAAAGGGTTTTAAGAAAAACTGGTGAGATAGTTCGCACTTGGAAATTTCTTGAGATTTCTTGGATATGGGGAAAGCTTTATTTGATTGGAAAATTGCAAATGAGATTCCTTTATTCAAAACGTGATGGACACCGAAAGCAGAAATTGCTGGGCAAGTCGCATCTGTTATTAAATAAAAAATAATAACATCTGTTATTAAAGTTCTAAAAGCTGAAGTTATAACAGTCGAGCACCTTGAAACATTCACAGTAATCAGGCAAAGCCAGCATAGGCTTGGGAAGGAAAAATCTTTCTGATCACTTTGCTGGAGGTGTTTGAAGAAGTAATGGATAAAGGGGAACTTATACTTAGTTTTCCAGAAGGCCTTTGATATTGTACCACATCAAAGGTGATTGTGATAAAGAAAAGCGTATGTTCTAGAAAGTAACCTACTAGCCTGGAAAGAAGATCAGATAACTAATAGGAATCCAAGGTGTAATGAGTGGCATGTTGAGGTCTCACCTTCTCACAAGTTATTGGGTGAAGGTGCCAACGATACGGTTACTAATATGACAAAGCAACACACACAAAATGCTGGAGAAACTCAGCAGGCCAGGCAGCATCTATCGAAAAAGTAGTCAAAATTTAGTCCAAGACCTTCCGAAGGGTCTCAGCCCGAAACATCGACTGTACTCATTTCCATTGATGCTGCCTCGCCTGCTGAGTTCCTCCAGCATTTTGTGTGGGTTGCTCGGATTTCCAGCATCTGTAGATTTTCGCTGGTTTGTGATTGGCCAAAACTCATATTGAACATAAGTTCCCTTGTCCATTCATCCCCCCCATCCCTCCCCACCGACCTCCCTCTGGGCACTCATCCCTGCAAACGGAAGAAGTGCTACACCTGCCCCCACACTTCTTCCCTCACCACCATCCTAGGCCCCAGACAGTCCTTTCAGGTGAGGCACCTCTTCACCTGCGAGTCAACTGGGGTGATATACTGTATTCGGTGCTCCCGATGTGGCCATTTATACATTGGGGAGACCCGCCGCAGACTGGGAGACCGTTTCACCGAACACAGGCGCTCAGTCCTCCAGCAGTGGCGGGATCTCCCTGCTGTGGCCACACACTTTAATTCCACATACCACTCCCACTCCAATATGTCTGTCCATGGCCTCCTGTACTGTCAAGATGAGGCCACACACAGGTCGATGGAGCAATACCTTACCTCCCGCCTGGGTAGCCTCCTACCTGCCGGCATGAACATTCAACTCACAGACCTCCGTTGATACCCCTGCCCCCCCTTACCCCCATCCCTATCTATTATTTTAGTCTGGTTCTCTTTCTCTCTCTTTTTCCCCCCTCACTATAATCTCTCCCCAGCCCTACCTTTCTTTCTCTTTTATTTCCCATAATTCTCCACCTTCCCCCTAGCCCATTTCCCTCCAGCCTATCACTTCCCAGCTCTCTACTTCATCCCTCCCCCCACTTCTTATCCCTCCCTGACCATCCCATGTTACTTCACTCCTGATGAAGGGTTTCGGCCCGAAATGTCATCATTACCTCCTCCCATAGATGCTGTCTGGCCTGCTGAGTTCTGCCAGCATTTTGTGTTTTTATAAGATTTTTCTCTGTTTCTTTTGTTTTCCTACTGCCTGAAAGTCTTGCAGAACAGGTTCTACTTTTGGAGAGACAGGACAAAGCAGATACGTGAAGATGTGTTTTTATCCATGTGTGCGTGTTTAAATCAGGAGAAGAAACTAGAATATAGAAAATAGAATTTAGGTAACAAATGTCTCTTCACAACCTCATAAAACAAAGAAATAAGGACAATGCTATATTTATAAACTAACTCAATATATCCAACTTTGATTTTCAATCTACAGGAAGTATTGTGATAAATTCACAGAAGTTGAATACAACCTTTTCTGTGAATCCTTAAATTTAAAGGTACTAGTTACCTTCCTGCCTTTAAAACACCCACAAACATCTATTTGCCACTTGGATGAGTCCAGGTACCATGGGGCAATTGGCTTCAGTGTACTTCAGGTGAGAATATAAAGGGTAAAAGGTCACCCTCAGTTGTTTTTTACAAAGCAGACTATATTGGGGTGCCAATGTCTAGGCCTGTTTAAAGTACACTGACTCAATGGGGCAGGAATTCACAAGTAGTGGAATACTACAAGCAGCCACCAAGTTGAATACAAATGATCATGGGTGAACTTCTCTTACTAAAATTACTTTCCAAATAACAATGTATGATCTAATTGGAATTTATTTCATCCAAGAGAGATAAAGGTCCGTTGACTCACCTACTCCTGCTTTGCTGAATCTCACGTTCCAGCATCCACTGATATACAATACTGTTTGATGATAAAGCTATCATTTGTGCAATGTTTATGCACTTGATCACAACGAATAACTAAGTAGAACCAAAAGGCGAGTACAGTAATAAAACAGTTTGATGACATGCAGATCTATGCACGTTTTGAAAAGTAATTATCTTGGAAACAGCCAATGCCAGGAGATGTGCTGGCCAGATTGGACTGTGTATATGTATTCACACTTCCTTTTCTTAGCTCATCGTCCCCATAAATAAGATAATACACTATGTGAGTTGTCAACTTAGAAAAGAAAATCATTCGGCACACACTCAGCACATTGCAAACCTACAACTCTACCCTAAAGTCAGCAACACTGCTGTATTCCTGTCTCAAATTGTGTTTGAAATTTAGCACTCCCTTTCACACTGCAAGGTGCCACACTGAGTAATAGCAGCACCATCGTCTATAATTGGGAAAGTCACTGTAACCTTCAGTCTTTTTTTTTTAAAAAGGATCACACAATCTCTTGACAGCGATAAAGGATGTGGAAGATTAGTTTGCACAATGAGCTTGTAAAGTTTCCTTGCTTCATTTAGATCTCAGTTCTTTTTGGGCCTACCAAGCTGAAAATCATCCCTCTCAACTAACAAAATGCTGAACTTTTGTTCTTTCCATACATGAAAACAAAAAATGCTGGTACAGAGAAGAGTGGTAAACTCTAACAACAACTGTCTGTCTGACCTGACCTGGAGATTCTGCTTTTCTAGCCTACTCAAGACCTAACAATGTCTACTTGCCAGACTTGCTTGTCCAACATTTGGCACTGGATGAGCTGCACTGTTATCCAACCAAGTAGGAAAATGAGTGACAACATCTTTCTGATTTCTATCATTGCCATGTCTGCACACTGGGAAAGTGAACCGTGAGAAGGACAAAGGAAGACTTAACGGGATTTGGAGAGATCAAGCAAAGGAATAAGAAGCCGGTAGATGGCGTTTTATGTGGGGAAATAAAATTATGTACTTTGGTCATCATCAGCATTATATGCCATGTTGTATGATACAGACGATCATAGTCTCATGATCATCACTGTTCTTGGCAAAATTTTTCTACAGAAGTGATTTGCTCCTGACTTCTTTCAGGCAATGTCTTTATTGACCCCAGCCAGTATCAATACTCTTCAGAGCTGTCTGCCTGGCCCGAGTGGTCACATAACCCGGACTTGTGATGTGCACCAGCTGCTCATAAGACCACCCACCACCTGCTTCAGGTGACCCTGATCAAGCCGGGGGTGTGTGGCTAAACATGTGCTACAACTTCCCAAAGGTTACCTGCAGGCAAGTAGCTTTAGGAGGCCGAATAAAAAAAGTATTTTTTTGAAACAGTAGAGCACCAAGAAATGTTCATGAGCATACAAGTCCTGATGTGCTGGTTGTGTGATCCAGAAATCAACTTTTATTACAGCAGGCAAGTGGAAAGTCAAATGGCATGTTGGGTTTTTATGCAATAGGGTTGAACTGCAATAGTAAATAAGACATAATGCACTTGTATTGAGTTTTACTGTGACCACAGTTTCTGCCCTTCGATCCAAGGAGGATCCAATTGACTTTGAGTCAGTGCAGTACTGGTGTGTTTGACTGCTTCTTGAGCTGACAATTCTGTGAGAAGACATTAAGTAAGATCAGCCTATCTTTACTGGAACTTAGCAGAATGTGAGACATTGCATCTCAAACATCTTGGACAATGAAAGGAACTGACAGAAAAAAATATTATAGCCTGTGTCTTCGAGTTGGAGAATCTAAAGTAGATAGATGAATCTCTGTGCAATGTATGAGCCATTACGGGTATGTTGAGAAGATAAAGAGAATCTGCTACCTCACAGGTCTCTGGATGCTTACTTACTGTGCATTTTCAAGACTGAGACCAATCTTAATGAACAAAGACTAAGGTGATCAGGCAGTGGTACGAAGTGGAGGTAAAGGATCAGCTGATCTTATTGCAATGTAATACATTCTCAAAGAATTATCTGGTATTTCCCTACTTCTGTTTTGTTTTTTGGCATCAAGTCCGCTTCTCTCTGCAAACTTGTAAGGACTTACTTAAAAATTTAGACTAGTAGTTACATCATTGTACATGCGCACTATTGCTTGCCACCAACACAAATGTTCAGCTACCTGCTGTGCCTATGGCTTTCTGCAGACTAATGAGCATCTACTAGATGCTCAGTTATACGATATAAATAAGATGCTTCAGTTGTGCTAGCACTCATTATCTGGTTTGAATTCAGCATTCAGATCCATAAATTGCCTTTACACAGCACCATTAATTTAGAAAAATAACTTGGCTCAGGCAGATTATCAAATAAAATCAGACATTGCCTCATGGGGGTGGGGGGGGGGGATGACCTGCGTTCAAGAGTCTGTTCAAAGAGGTATGGAGCATCTTAAATAAGGAAGGAGGGGCAAGGAGGCAGAAGAGTTTGTGATGAGAATTGCTGAATCAAGTGCCAAGGCAATTGAAGACATAACTGGAATAGAAATCAAAAAAAACATTCAAACCCTGAGCTGGAGGAATGCAAATACTTCAGAAAATCGAGAGACAGAAGAGGTTATCAAAGCAGCAAGGGGATACCACATGGAGATTTGAAAGACTGTGAGAGGATTTGAAAATCAGTCTATTCATGCAGGCTGAAGACAAAATGCAAAGTCAGGAGATATTATACTATGTTTTGGATGCGCTTGGTGACCAGTGTATCACTGATCAGTGTTTGTGTGGTTCCATTTTAAACGTGTTGGGAGACAGGCAATAGAAGAGTCCTGCAGGCCTCAATCCATACAACAATTCCAGTGGGATCACCAATTACCTGTATTTCCATGGCTAACAACAATTTACAAAACTGACAACACTGTTAAAAACTGACCTTCCATCAAATGTAATAATATGGGGATCAGTGAACGAATAACAATTTCCTGTTGGAATGTCCTGTACAGTGACCTATATGAAGAAAAACAAAAAAAAGTCATTATACAAAGAAACTATTAAAATTTACACAATACTTAACTTCACCTATTATATGCACAAATGGTCTGCTAACTATACAACAACAGATCGACAATTAGGTGTAAAAGTGCACTTGGCTTAAGGTGAAACACCAGGAAATCTGCAGATGCTGGAAATTCAAACAACACACACAAGATGCTGATGGAACACAGCAGGCCAGGCAGCATCTATAAGGAGAAGCACTGTCGACGTTTCGGGCCGAGACCCTACGTCAGGACTTAAGGTGAGTACTTTTCTTACCTCCGGTTCTTCGGCCAGCATTAAAATGGAATTTTTTTTGGTTAAAGTGTAGACTGTATCAAAAATATCCTGTTTTAAATTTATGTTGACAGTAAGTGCCTTTAGAGGTTCAACGATGCTGCTTTTACTGCATTATTTCATAGCTATGTAAATTCTACACTGTGAAGTGAATTCAGATTTTGCTCCTCTGTTCCTTCACTGTTTAAGATTTCCTGATAAGCATCCTTGTGACCCACGGTGCTTAAAGTGAGAGTTCAAAATGTGGCTCTTTAAAATGTAACATGCACCAGTGAGCAAAGTCGGGTCATGAAGCTTAGCAGCAGCTGGCTACATTCAACAGAAAAAAAGTTCACTCCATTGCACTTCAAATATTTAGAACTTTAGTTTTAAACAGAAGCAATATGGAGTAAGCGTTAACTGCTGCCTGCTTTGAATTAGGAATTAATAAGAATCTTCACCAACCAGGACTTGTCCTCTTATCATTACTACCATCAGACAGAATGTACAGGAGCTCAAGGACACATACTCAAATTTTTAAGAATGGCTTATTCCCCTCCACCATCAGATATTGATCAGTTCAAGAGCCCATGAACACGTCTTCCCAATTTAGCTCTCTTTTTGCATTATTTATTTCTTTCTATAGATTTCTTACGGCAACTTACAGTAATTTTAAAATATATTGCACTGTACTGCTACCACAAAACAACACATTTCACAACAGAGGTCAGTGATAATAAACCTGATTTTGAAGCAAACACCCAGCCACCCGCCCACCACCACACCATTTGGTTAGGCACTGACTACGATCACTTTTGTTCTAACTACAGCTTCCTGAAATTCTGCTTCTGTCAATCATTTCTTGCCATTTTTGAATTGACTGCTGATCAGGTATTTGCAGAGTGCCTAATTTAAAGTCTCTCCAGACTTGTGTCACCAAAATTGAGGAAGACATATTGATCATGCTGAGCTTACGTATCCACAGGATGTCTACACTAGTTAATATCTAAGCATTACACTTTAACAATCATCATGACAGTAATATAGGGAGTGTAAATAGGTAATTTGCTTTATTTCTGTCGCATGAACTGAGATACGGTGAAAAACTTTGCTTTGCTTGCCGTCCTTACAGATGATTTCAACTCATCGGTGTACTGAAGAAGTGCAAGGGACAACAACAACAAAATGCAGAAGAAAGAGCTGTAGTTACAGAGAAAGTGTTGGGCAGACAGACTTATCACTGCGGTACAGAAGCTGTCCTCAAGGCTTCATGCTGAAGGGAAGGGAGAGAGAAAAAAGAACATCTGGATTGGATGGAGTCTTTGATCCTGTTGGCTGTTACACCAAGACAGACTAGCTTCCATCATGTGCAGAACTGCGTCCACAAATCTGCAGTTTTTGTGGTCTTGGGCACAGTATTTGTCATCACAAGCCATGATGCATCTAAATAAGATCATTTCTACGGTGTATCGATAAAAATTGGTGGTCAAACAAAACGTCAATTTTCTTTTAGCCTCTAAATAAGCTGCAGCTGAGCTTTCTTGCCCATAATTCCCATGTGGATGAACCAGGACAGAGCAGTTGTTATGTTTGCTCCTCATCACATGAAGCTGTCAATCCTATCAGCCTCAACACTATTGATATAGAGTGAAGTGTGCACACTGCTGTTTTTCCTGTTCTTCCTGAAATCAGTGACCATCTCTTTTATTTTGCTGACATTGAGGGACAGCTTGTTGACATGACACCGTGCTACTAAGCTCTTCAACTCCTTCCTGTGCTCTGACTCATCATTACTGGGGATATGGCCCACTCTGATAGTGTCATCTGCAACTGGTAGATGGAGTTAGAACAGTCATGAGGTTATAGGGAGTAGACCAGGGGGTCGATGATGCAGCTTTGTGAGGCACTAGTGTTGAGGATAATCATGATGGAGGTGTTGCTGCCTGTCCTAACTCTGTTGGTTAGGATGTCAAGGATCCAATTGTAAATGGAGGTGCTGAGCCTACCATCTAGGAGTTTGGAGATGAGTTTGCTTGGAATTATAGTATTGAAGACAGAGCTGTAGTCAATAAACAATTGTCCAGCAATGGTGTCATTATGTTTAGATGATCCATTGATGAGTGTAGAACCAGGGAGATGGTATCTCTTGAACTGCAGTGGGTCGAGATTGTTCGAGTTGCTGGATTTTTTGAATATTGTGACCAATCTGGTAACATCATGAACAATCTGGTAATGTCATGACCAATTTGGTAACATCAGGATTAATCCTGTAGTGTCAGAATCAATCCGGTGACGTCAGGATCGATCCGGTAAGGTCAGGATTAATCCGGTAATGTCGTGATCAATCTGGTAGTGTTACCTTCTTTTGTTTTAGGTACCAGAATGATAGAGATCTTCTTGAAGCAGGTGGGATCCTGGGATTGATGCAGGGAGATATTAAGATATCTGCAAATACTCCTACCAACTGAGCAGCACAGGATTCAAGGACACCATTGGGGTGTCCATCAATGCCCGATGGTTTCTGGGGAAGAGTGAGCTGATGGCTGCCACAGTGACCGTGGGTACAAGTGCTCTGAAGTTTGTGGGGGCAGCTGGTGACACTCCTTCCCCTTTATGTTAGAAATGTGTGAAGCTCATTGGGAAGGGATACGTTGTTATTGGCGATAATGACTGACATAATTTTGTAGTCCGTTGCAGCGTGTAAATTACAACTGACAGCTCAAGTCTGCAATGGTATTGTCTCTTGGCATCCTGATAGCCTGACAAAAGTCATAACTCAATTTTTTGTTCCACGTTTTGAACTCCGCAGTCCCACTTCAGAAGGGAGTGGGTATCCCAGTTCATGCATAGTTTCCGTTTTGGGAACAGTTACTTTGTCCTCTTTGGTACACAGTGCTGACTAAGTATGTGAAAGCTGTGGCATACTTATCTAGGCTAGCTGCTGAATCTTTCGATGTGAACCAGCCTACTGACTCAAAGTCATTGCGTAGAAGTTCACCTCTGTCCTCGGACCAGCACTGTATGACATTCTGGACTGACAACTTCTCTGCGGGTCATCACCTCATTGTGGTGGAGGGGTCTGTGAGCTCCTGAGATCTTGAGAGCAATCAACTGAGACCTCAACAGTGAAGGTGGCAGAAGATGATGACACATCACAATGGCAGTGAAGGTGGAGGAAGGTGATGACACATCACAATGGCAGTGAAGGTGGAGGAAGGTGATGACACATCACAATGGCAGTGAAGGTGGAGGAAGGTGATGACACATCACAATGGCAGTGAAGGTGGAGGAAGATGATGACACATCACAATGGCAGTGAAGGTGGAGGAAGGTGATGACACATCACAATGGCAGTGAAGGTGGAGGAAGATGATGACACATCACAATGGCAGTGAAGGTGGAGGAAGATGATGACACATCACAATGGCAGTGAAGGTGGAGGAAGGTGATGACACATCACAATGGCAGTGAAGGTGGAGGAAGGTGATGACACATCACAATGGCAGTGAAGGTGGAGGAAGATGATGACACATCACAATGGCAGTGAAGGTGGAGGAAGATGATGACACATCACAATGGCAGTGAAGGTGGAGGAAGATGATGACACATCACAATGGCAGTGAAGGTGGAGGAAGGTGATGACACATCACAATGGCAGTGAAGGTGGAGGAAGGTGATGACACATCACAATGGCAGTGAAGGTGGAGGAAGGTGATGACACATCACAATGGCAGTGAAGGTGGAGGAAGATGATGACACATCACAATGGCAGTGAAGGTGGAGGAAGGTGATGACACATCACAATGGCAGTGAAGGTGGAGGAAGGTGATGACACATCACAATGGCAGTGAAGGTGGAGGAAGGTGATGACACATCACAATGGCAGTGAAGGTGGAGGAAGGCTGCAGCAGTGAATCGTCCCCAGTAGTCTTGCATTCCATGCCACTGGACCCGGACCCAGATCTGTCAAGGGCCATGTGGTGGCTGCCCGTGCATCAGCCTCTTCACTTTAAACAACGTCAAACACAGGCTTTCTCCATTAAAGGAATCCACCCTAACATCCCAGATTAAGTCCCGTGGCAATCAGCAAGTGGTGAAGGGGGCAGGATTATGAAGTCTGGAAGCCCCTCAGCAGCTGCAGCCACAACTGATCACCCTATTAAGGATCCACTCTGCTCATCCAACTCAGGGAAGGGGCTGGAAAAGATACTCTAAAAATAGCCTACCCCGAAAGCTCCAGTCTGGATTACAGTGCCCAGAGGGATCACCATATACAGCCAGAAAGAAAGAAACATGATCTTCTTGCACACTCTTAAAGGTAGTGCAACCAGAGAGGAAAACTGCAAATATCTCCAAAGAACTGAGGAGGTGCCAGATTGAATTAACTGCTCTTTCTGAAACCCATCTGGCACATGAAGGGCAACTGAAGGGGCAGAAGGGTGGATACACCTTCTCCAAGGGAAGGCAGCTGACGAGCCCAGGATTCATGGTGTTGGGTTTTCAATAAAGAAACAGCTGGTCAGACAATGTTCTGAACTTTCTATGGAGAACTTGACAATCCGTTCAATGCTTTCCAACAACCAGATGGCAACCATTATGAGTGCTTATGCATGAACTCTTGAATGAAAAAGAGACCTTTTCTGCTTGTCTAGAGCTGACACTATCAAGCACCCCCAAGGTTAAGATAATTCTCTCAGGGGGCTGCAATACCAGGGTTGGTTGAACTCTCCTTGACTTTGCCGTCGACTGAGCTAGGAACCACCATGATGCAAATATCACAAAGGCCTTGGCTGGCGGAGATAATTGCTGGAAAGATCATCACCTGATCCATCGGACTCACAGAAAAGAGAAGGGTCCATAGAAGCAAACCAAGCCAAGACTAAACATGGAAAGCTGGTTTGACACTGCCACCCAATAGCATCTTCAGGCCTCATCTGGGAAAACCTCCAAAAGGAATTTCTGCAGGAAATTGAAGAACACTGGCTCTGTTTAAATCGACCATCCTCAACACCTGCAAAAACAAGTTCAGAAAACATCAGGATTGGTTTGATGAAAACAACATGAAGTTGGATAATATGTCCAAGATAAGGAAAGCCTTTTGCGCCTGGCAGAATGACATTGGCAGCAAGACCAAAAGAGAAGCTTACACCAGAGCCAAGGCAAGTATCAGCACAGGGTGAGAGAGCTAAAGAACTCTTTGTAGAAATCCAGAGACTGGCAGACTCTGGCACCACAAGAGGCTTCTTCAATGTCATCAAATCAGTCTATGGTCCAAATTACTGTAGATTAAACCCTCTACGCTCAAAGGATGGAAAGAATTTGCTAAAGGATTGGAAGAATATCAACAATCGATGGAGAGAGCACTTTTAAGAACTTCTTAACTGCAACAGTTCTGCTGAACCAAATGTTCCTAACCAAATCCTCCTAACCAAATCTTCCAGAGACCTTAAGAGAAGACATGTGAGAACCTTCCAGTATGAAAGAGGTCCATGAAGCCACCAGGAGCCTGTAAAGCAACAAGCCCACCATTCCTGACAGGATCCTAGCAGGAAGATGGATAAGCACTCCTGCACCACTTACATGCCCTACTCCTGAATATCCAGAAAAAGGAAGAACTGCTCTCAAAGCTCAGGGATGCTCTAATAGTGACTATATTCAAGAAGAGAAACTAGATTGGGACACTTACAAAGACATCTCTCTTCTAGTAGCAACAGGTAACATGTTTGCACGTATCCTTGTCTACCAACTTCTTCCACTATCTGAAGTACTCCCTGAATCACAGTGTGGATTCTGACCATCTAGAGGTACTGCAGACATTATCTTCACAACATGTTAATTACAGGAAAATGCCATGAACAAAGGCATCCCTTGAGATTTGAAAAAGTAGACTGCCAAGTCCTCTGGTGTAAACTATCAAGACATGGCTGTCCAGACAAGTACCTACAAATCCATGATGGCATATCAGCCACAGTATTCAGCAATAATGGTGTTGAATCAGAACCCTTCACTGTCAAGCAGGATTGTATCATTGCACACACACTATTTGCCATTTTTATTGCTGCGGTCCTTCCCCTCCTTGGACAAGATCTGCCACAGTCAGATATAGAGGCTTTTCAACTTTAACCAGATCAAGGCCAAGATCAAAATCAGCATCACCAGCATTATAGAGTTTCATATCTGGATGACAACGCCATCACAACACACTCGGCAGAATAACTGAATGCCTTTGCCATATAGTGTCTTGAGTCTTGTTCTGAATTTAAAAAAGACACAGGTCCTGTATCAGCCACTACCATTTATTCAACCCTCCAGAAAAAATGACGATATTGTCCTTGAAAATGCAGAACACTTTCCCTACATTGGCAGCATCCTCTCCTCAAAAGCAGACATCAACACAGAAATCATCCCCCACCTGAGCAGTACCAGTGAAGCCTATGCAAGATGAAGGGTAAGAGTCTCTGAAGATTGCACCCTACATGTTCAAACAAAACTTGTGGTCTATAGAGGAGATGTCCTGCCTACATTCCTGCATGGAAATGTATCATGGACCACCTACAAGATACAAGTAAAACCCTAGAACAATACTCCCAAGACCCTTACAAAAGATTTTTAGAATCATCTGAAAGGACGGGCACAGTAACAACCAGCATACTGGAGGAGGTCAACATGAACAGCAACACCAATTCCAATGGACAGGTCAGGCCAACCAGGTGCCTAACTTAAGTCTCCCCAAAGAGATCCTTTACTCCCAATTGAAGCAAGGCCAGTGAGCCTCTGGTGGGCAGTGGAAATGCTTCAAAGACAACATCAAGATCAGCCTGAAGAAATTCAACATTATATCTAAACACTGGGAATCAATTGAACTCAATGGATACACCCGGAAGAAACCTATTCAAGAGGGAGCTGCGCTACGTGAGAGCAACTTCTGCTGTGCCACAGCTGGGAAAGGAGAGAGTGAACATCCAAAAGACCCAATCACTATCCACAACCACCACTTACTCTATCCCACACTGCACCTGAATATGTGGATCCTGGATTGGCCTCTACATGTACTTGAGAAACCCACCAATAGACAACCCTTTAGAAGAACATCACACTCAACTCGACTCAAGAGATCGCATTATGATCATTCTGCAATATGGCTACCAATTCGTGCATACAAAGTCCAACAGAAAAATACCAAAATTTCCATTTTGATGTTGCTTAAAGAGGGCTGATTGCTAATTAAGGCACAAAAAAAAACAAGAACTTAAAACGGATGAAATAGGACCAGGTATAATTCAATTGGAGCTCTGGGATTATTTATGTCCTCTTCACAACTTACTTTTGCATTAACAGCAAGTCTGACTACTGTACATTGAGTGTAAATTGTTGAGGTTTCAATAATGATCTCTGTGGAGTTCAGATGGTTGTCTATCTGTGGAGTTCAGTAAGGGCTGCACTACTCTGAGGAACCAGGCCCAGAGTTACCACGTTGAATAGTCAGAACAAAATTGGGTGTGGAGCGGGGAAGGGAAGTGCTTGGATCAGGAAGTAAGGAAGAATCAAGCTGATGTTAAGTCCCAGTTCAAGAAGCGCAGATCAAGGAAGTGCAATGCAGAGTTAAGAGCCATCAGCTAGATGGGAAAGAGCAGGGCATTAGTACCAAAAAAGTGTGCCAGAAGTAGGTAAGAGAACTTAACTGAGTGGACTTCTAGCATTCCAGTTGGTAGCTCAAGTCAAGCCACTTTTATTGTCATTTCGATCGTAACTGCTGGTACAGTACATAGTAAAAATGAGACAGCATTTTTTTCAGGACTATGGTGTTACATGACACAGTACAAAAACTAGACTGAACTACATAAAAAACAACACAGCAAAATACTTCACTAGACTACAGACCTACCCAGGACTGCATAAGGTGCACAAAATAGTGCAGGCATTACAATAAATAATAAACAAGACAATAGGGCAGTAAGGTGTCAGTCCAGACTCTGGGTATTGAGGAGTCTGATAGCTTGGGGAAAGGAACTGTTACATAGTCTGGTCCTGAGAGCACGAATGCTTCGGTGCCTTTTCCCAGACAGCAGGAGGGAGAAGAGTTTGATGAGGGGTGCGTGGGGTCCTTCATGATGTTGTTTGCTTTGTGGATGTAGTGTGTAGTGTAAATATCCATAATGGCGGGAAGACAGACCCCGATGATCTTCTCAGCTGACCTCACTATCCGCTGCAGGGTCTTGCGATCCGAGATGGTGCAATTTCTGAACCAGGTAGTGATGCAGCTGCTCAGGATGCTCTCAATACAACCCCTGTAGAATGTGATGAGAATGGGGGGTGGACTTTTCTCAGCCTTTGCAGAAAGTAGCTGCTCCTAAAGTAGCACCATTAAAAATGGCTGTTTAAAATATGCCTAATCAAAGCTGCACCTCAGAACAAGGTGATCTAATTTCCTGACTATGCTCAAAATGAAATCAAATCACATCTGACACAGAAATTATTGCAAACCATTGCAAGCATGATTCACATTTGGAGTTATCCCAAAAGACCTGCAGAATTGTGGGATTTGACTGGGTAATCATCGCAATTTTCTTGCAGCCCAAATAATAACCAATATCCATATGCAGAGCTCACAAAATATATGGGCATTCTTAAGATTTTCCAGGCCAGTATATTGAAAAGTCTGCTAATTCCTCTACAATGCAATGTCTACCTACAATTATTCCTGTTTTGGGAATCTGATATAAAATGCAACCACAAACACAAGAAAGGTCCTGATAAAGGATCTCAGCCCCAAATGTTGACTGTTTACTCATTTCCACAGATGTTGCCAGGCTTACTGAGTTCCTCTGCATTAAGTCTGTTGCTTAAAATCCGCTGACTTATAAATCAAAGCTCAGAAATCTTCACTGAAGCAAGCTTCTTCCATATGCACTTTGTTCAGGCACTTCATGTGGTTAAATGAAAAAAGAATTTTCCAAATCCAAAGATTCCCTCAGTTACTAATCCAACAGAACCAAATTAAATCTTATATTTATTAAAATGTAGAAATAAGACTGAGACAGCGCTTTGAATAACGTGCAGAATTCTGATATAGTAGCTGTAATTAAATGGAGTCACAGAACGAACAGAACTGTAAATTATGTAATTCAAGGAATGAAATTTTCATAGCAAAAATGGAGAAAAGAAAGCTTGTTGAAGCTGTGATATTAATTAATAATAATGATATTGGTCATGACACCAAAGCTTGAAATGGAAACTGGTAATCCCTATTCATTCAGATAAGATTACAACAGTGGTTACATTACAAAAAGAAGGAAAACTACACAGCAGTTAGGAAGAGTTTGGTGATATTAAACGTTCAAATAGTTATTGCAGAAAGGATGAAGATTGAATGTGAGCAAGCGGATGGACAAGGGTGGCACTGTAGCGCAGTGGTTAGTGCACCAGCAATCACTGATAGCGTTCAATTCCCGCAGCCGTCTGTAAGGAGTTTGTGGCCATTTGGATTTCCTCTGTGTGCTCAGGTTTCCTCCCACATCCCAAAGACATACAGGTATGGTTAGGGTTTATGAGTTGTGGGCATGCTCTGTTGGTGACAATGTGCTAGTTCGTAAAGCAAGACAATGAATTTCATTGTATGTTTCAATGTTTAGATGTATGTAAAGCTAACAAAGCTAATCTTTAAGCTGGATAGATTTAGCTTCAATGTGGCTTGGCCCAGTTCTTGGGTACAAAGTTTGCAGGCAAGTTGAGAGAGAGCATTTGGTCCAATATAATTAGGTAAGCGTTGGTAGTGCAGAGGTTAGATGACCAGACTAGCAGTACATGGTTCTAGACTAATGTCCAAAGACCTAAATTCAAATCCCACTCTAACAGTTGTGGAATTTAGCTTCAGCTGATGACCGAATGTTTAAAAACAAGAACCATTAATATGGCAATTAGAAACATGTACTGGACAAAGGTAAAAGCAGATGTTCAATCATAATTACTCATTAAATACTGGCATTCCAGTGATATTTTTTTTGAAATCATGGAATTCAGGTGGTTACAAAGTGCAAAGTTAAATATATCAGGAGTGGAGTAAAGTGAATTATTCTATTAGATTAACCGATTCAGAAGGAAGAAAACACAGACGCTAGCTTGATGCCCCTAATTGCTTGCATCATAATAGATAATCCCTGTAATCTGATGAGAAAACCAAATGTATTACCATTATGTAATACATTTCTGGGACTACAAATTGTTTGAATAGTCTGTAACAAAGTTTCTCTGTTGTTCAGTTGTGTATATTTTCCCTGTGGCATATGATTTGCAATTTCATAGGTTGATACCTAATGACAACCATCAAAACTTTTTGCAATTAAAATTCAAAGTAACCTGCTGATGCTGTTAAAATGATTTATTAGAATCTCACCTTCATATCCTTTGGGGTGTAACCATGCCACAAGAAATTGTATGATTTAATAGGCTCAATCCTAATGTTGCTGACACGATTTCCATCTCGAGCAAAGTCTGTCACAGCTGTCACAAACAGAGTACTTCTTGCGCAGCCCCCTGCCACACAAGGTATCCGTATTAAATCCACCTGGCATGAGGAGAGTGCTACATTCAGGGGTGAAGAACTCTGACTGTCTGGAAACACAACAGCAAATGAAATCATTAAAAAGATATTGAACATGTCTCATTTCTTCATAGATACAGAGAATCAGCTCATAACATAACACGAAGACAATTAATTCTGAGACGTTATCATTCTTAATTTGAGACACAAATGTGAAATTCTGATTCAGCATAGGAACAGAGAAATCAGACCTAAATTTGTTCTTGGTAATTGTTTCTTCAATTTCATATGTATATTGATGATGGCGAAAAGTGTCATGAATCACAATAATTGTCAGTATTCGTCTCCGACAAGAGGAAATTATAGGAACTGTAAATACCACTACAGTGTCATACATTTTAGCTCTCATTTCTGCAATCTGAGTGAGTAGAAATATACGTATGCATTTTGACATTGTTAAAGCAATAACAGCATAAAGGAACACTGTTTCTGGAAGTACAAAAGTGCACTGAGCAGCAACAGTTCATTTAGAATAGACCATGGGTGTTTCATCGTGCTCAAGCTGTTTATCCCATTCTGCTGGTTGCTCCTCATAAACTTTAAAGTTCACCTTTCTGAGGTTAATTAGATTTCTTCAAAATGAACCAATGGACTTCACTTTAAGAATTACTTGTGGCAGAAGATTCCATTCTGATACCCTCCTGTGCTGAACAAAATGTCTTTCGTATGAAGTCTTTGCTTTAGATTATTTGAAATGTTGTGCTCTTTTTCCACTGCCATTCACCTTAATCTGTTCCAAGCTCCAGAATCAGAATCAGATATATTATCATTGACATATAGTGTGAAATTTGCTGTTTTGCAGCAGCAGTGAAGTACAAAGACAGACAAAATATAAATAGTGTGAAGAAAGAAATAACAAGTTGGTGTTCATAGACATAGGGAGCATTCAAAAATTTGATGGTGGAGGGGAAAAGGCTGTTCCTAAATCATTGAGTGTGGGTCTTCAGGCTCCTGTATCTCATCTCTGATGATAGTAGATAGTAGATGACAAAGGAAGTCAGAGATTGCATACATTAAAAAAAGGAAGTATGACAGAGCTAAGGTGAGTGGGAGGACAGATGATTGGGAAATTTTTAAGGAACAACAGAACTTAACTAAAAAGGCAATATGGAGAGAAAAAATGAGGTACAAATGCAAGCTAGCCAGGAATATAAAGGAGGATAGCAAAAGTTTTTTTAGGTATGTGAAGAGAAAGAAGATAGTTAAGAACAATGTTGGGCCCTTGAAGAATGAATTGGGTGAAATTGTTATGGGAAACAGAGAAATGGCAGAAGAATTTAATGAGTACTTTAGATCTGTTTTCACTAAGGAAGACACAAGCAATCTCCCAGATGTATGGATGGGCCAAGGACATAGAGTAACAGAGGAAATGAAACAGATTGACATTTGGAAGGAACCGGTGATGAGTAGACTGATGGGACTGAAGGCTGACAAATCCCCAGGTCCAGATGGTCTGCATCCTAGGGTACTAAAGGAGGTGGCCCTGGAAATTGTGGATGCATTGGTAATCATTTTCCAATGTTCCTTAGCTTCAGGATCAGTTCTTGAGGATTGGAGAATGGCTAATGTTATCCCACTTTTTAAGAAAGGAGGGAGGGAGAAAACAGAGAACTATTGACCTGTCAGCCTAACATCAGTAGTGGGGAAGATGCTAGAGTCCATTATTAAAGATGAAATAGTGGCATATCTAGATAGCAGTGATAGGATTGGGCCGAGCTAGCATGGATTTACCAAGGGTAAATCATGCTTGACTAATCTGTTGGAGTTTTTTGAGGATGTAACCAGGAAGTTAGACAAGTTAGATCCAGTGGATGTAGTGTACCTCGATTTTCAGAAGGCATTTGATAAGGTCCCACATAGGAGATTAGTGGGTAAAGTCAAAGCTCATGGCATTAGGGGTAAGACATTGACATGGATAGAAAACTGGTTGGCAGATAGAAAGCAAAGGGTAGCGGTGAATGGGTGTTTCTCGGAATGGCAGGTAGTGACTAGTGTGGTGCCACAGGGCTCGGTATTGGGACCACAGCTTTTTACGATTTACATCAATGATTTAGATGAAGGCATTGAGAATAACATCAGCAAGTTTGCTGATGATACTAAGCTGGGTGGCAGTGTGACATGTGATGAGGATGTTAGGAGAATTCAGGGTGACTTGGATACGCTGGGTGAGTAGGCAGATACTTGGCAGATGACATTTAATGTGAGTAAGTGTGAGGTTATCCACCTTGGGAATAAGAACAGGAAGGCAGATTATTATCTGAACTGTGTAAAGTTAGGTAAGGGAGAAATACAAAGAGATCTAGGAGTTCTTGTTTATCAGTCGCTGAAGGTGAATGAGCAGGTGCAGCAGGCAGTGAAGAAGGCTAATTGAATGTTGGCCTTTATTACAAAGGGAATTGAGTACAAGAGCAAGGAAATCCTCTTGCATTTGTACAGGGCCCTGGTGAGATCACACCTGAAGTACTGTGTACAGTTTTGGTCTCCGGGGTGAAGGAAGGACATCCTGGCTGTAGAGGAAGTGCAGTGTAGGTTCACGAGGTTAATTCCTGGGATGTCTGGACTGTCTTACGCAGAGAGGTTAGAGAGACTGGGCTTGTACACGCTGGAATTAAGGAAATTGAGAGGGGATCTGATTGCAACATATAAGATTATTAAGGGATTGGACAAGATAGAGGCAGGAAATATGTTCCAGATGCTGGGAGAGTCCAGTACCAGAGGGCATGGTTTGAGAATAAGGGGTAGGTCATTTAGGACAGAGTTAAGGAAAAACTTCTTCTCCCAGAAAGTTGTCGGGGTCTGGAATGCACTGCCTCGGAAGGTAGTGGAGGCCAATTTTCTGGATGCTTTCAAGAAGGAGCTAGATAGGTATCTTATGGTTAGGGGAATCAAGGGATATGGGGACAAGGCAGGAACCGGATATTGATAGTAGATGATCAGCCATGATCTCAAAATGGCAGAGCAGGCTCGAAGGGCCGAATGGTCTACTTCTGCACCTATTGTCTATTGTCTATAGTAATGAGAAGAAGCACGTCCTGAATGGCGAGAGTCTTTAGTATTGGACATAGGTTTCCTGGAGCAGTGCCTCACCAGTTAGAATGCTCTCCACCTCACTCCTATAGAAATGAGAAGTGACATACCAAAGCACACGATCATATCTTTCAAAGTCTGTGAAATGAGCTTTCCAACATTGAATATACAGCAATTGTTCTTCGAGCAAATAGAATCTTTCAGCATGTCAATGCAATTCCCTACTGCCTCTAATCCATTTAGTCATAGTCATAGAAAAGTACAGCATAGAAACAGGCCCTTGGGCCCATCTAGTCCATACAAACCATCTAAACTGCCTACTCCCATTAACCTGCATGGGGACCATAGCCCTGCACACACCTACCATCCATGTACCTCTCCAAGCTTCTCTTAAACGTTGAAATTCAGTTTGCATGCATTGACAGATCATTCCACACTCTCATGGCCATAGAACACTACAGCACAGTACAGGCCCTTCAGCCCTCCATGTTGTGCCGACCCATATAATCCTTTAAAAAAAGTACTAAACCCACACTACCTCATAACTCTCTATTTTTCTTTCATCCATGTGCCTGTCCAAGAGGCTCTTAAATACCCCTAATGTTTTAGCCTCCAACACCATCCCTGGTAAGTCATTCCAGGCACTCACAACCCTCTGTGTAAAAAACTTACTCCTGATGTCTCCCCTAAACTTCCCTCCCTTAAGTTTGTACATATGCCCTCTGGTGTTTGCTATTGGTGCCCTCGGAAACAGGTACTGATTGTCCGCCCTATCTATGCCTCTCATAATCTTGTAGACCTCTACCAATTCCCTCTCATTCTTCTACGCTCCAAAGAGAAAAGTCCCAGCTGGGCTAACCTTGCTTCATATGACTTGTTCTCCAAACCAGGCAACATCCTGGTAAATCTCCTCTGCACCCTCTCCATAGCTTCCACATCCTTCCTATAATGAGGTGACCAGAATTGAACACAATACTCTAAGTGCAATCTCACCAGAGATTTGTAGAGTTGCAACATGACCTCTCGACACATGAACTCAATCCCTGTTAATGAAGCCTAGCATCCCATACACCTTCTTAACTACCCTATCAACCTGTGCAGCAACCTTGAGGGATGTATGGATTTGAACCCCAAGGTCCCTCTGTTTATCCACACGCTTAAGTAACTGACCATTAATCCTGTACTCAGTCTTCTGGTTTGTCCTTCCAAAATACATCACCTCACACTTATCCGGATTGAACTCCATCTGCCATTTTTCTGCCCAACTCTGCAGCCTGTCTATATCCTCTTGTAACCTTCGACAACCTGCAGCTCCATCCAAAACTCCTCCAATCTTTGTGTCATCTGCAAACTTGCTCACCCATCCTTCTGCCTCTACATCCAGGTCATTTATGAAAATCACAAATAGCAGGGGTCTCAGGACAGATCCCTGCAATACTCCACTAGTCACCGACCTCCAAGCAGAATACTTTCCTTCCACAACTACCCTCTGCTTTCTTCCTTTAAGCCATTTTTTTATCCAAACAGCCAAGGTTCCACTTATCCCATGCCTCATAACCTTCTGGATGAGTCTTTCGTGAGGGACCTTGTCAAATGCCTTGCTAAAGTCCATGTAGACCACATCCACTGCCCTACCCTCATTAAATTATTTTGTTACCTCTTCAAAAAACTCAATCAGGCTCATGAGGCACGATCTTCCCTTCACAAAGCCAAATGCTCGTAGATCCTATCCTTAAGAATCCTTTCCAGTAGTTTGCAGTCCACTGATGTAAGACTCACCGGTCTATAGTTCCCAGGTTTCTCCCTATTACCTTTTTTGAACAAGGGAACTACATTTGCCATTGTCCGGCACTTCCCCTGTAGCCAAAGAGGATTCAAAGATCATCGCTAGTTCTCCAGCGATCTCTCCTCTCAATTCCCACAACAACCTGGGGTGTATCACATCCACCCCAGGGGATATATCAATCGATGTTTTTAAGAAGATTCAGCACTTCTTCTTCTGTAATCTCCATATTGTCCAGCACACAGGCCTGTTCTATTTCAACCTCACCCTGATCAAGATCCTTTTCACTTGTGAATACTGAAGCAAAGTATTAATTTAGGGCCTCACCAAACTCCTCTACCTCCAGGCACTGAGGAGGCCCTCTTTATCCTTTAGTGGTCCCACCTTCGTTCTCATCATCCTCCTGTTCTTCACATATGCATAGAATGTCTTGGGTTTCTCCTTAATCCTACATGCCAAGGCCTTCTCATGCCCCCTTTGAACTCTCCTAAGTCCTATCTTTAGCTCCTTCCTGGCTACCCTCTATTTCTCATGAGCCCCTCCAAACTCCTGCTTCTTATATCTAACATATGCTTCCTTTTTCCTCTTGACGAGTTGCCTCACGTGTTTCGTCAGCCGTGGTTCCCTTTTCCTACCATTTTTTCCTTGTCTCAGTGGGGCAAACCTATCCTGAACCCAGCTCAAGTGGTCCCTAAACTTCTCCTACATTACTTCTGTGCTTTCTCCTTTGAACATCTGTTTCCAATTTACTCTCGCTAGTTCCTGCCTCATCCCTTCAAAGTTAGCCCTTCCCCAGTTAAACACTTTACCATTTCATCTGATTTTATCCCTTTCCATAGCTATGCTGAAGCTAAGGGAGTTGTGGTCACTTTCACCAAAATGCTCCCCCACCAAGAGGTCTGTCACCTGACCAGGTTCATTACCCAGAACTAGATCCAGTATAGCCTCTCCTCTTGTCAGCCAGTCCACATACTGTGTCAGGAATCCTTCTTGAACACACCTGACAAATTCAGCCCCATCTGTCCCCCTTGCACTCAGGAGATGCCAGTCAATATGAGGGAAGTTGAAATCACCCATAACTACTATCCTGTATTTTGCGCACCATTCTAAAATCTGCCTTCTTATCTGCTCCTCGGTGTCCCGAGGGCTATTTGGGGGCCTATAGACGACTCCCAGCACAGTGATTGATCCCTTCCTATTTCTGACTTCCACCCAGACTGACTCTATGGACACTCCCTCTGCAGCGTCCTCCCTTTCTGTAGCCGTGATACTATCCCTGACCAGCAATGCTACTCCCTCCCCCTTTTCTACCTCCCATTATATTCCTTTTAAAATACATGAACCCGAGGACCTGCGTCATCCAATCCTGCCCTTCCTCCAGCCAAGTTTCAGTAACAGCCACATCGTAGTTCCACGTACTAATCCATGCTCTAAGTTCATCCTCCTTGTTTCTAATACTCCTAGCATTGAAATAGACACATTTCAACCCTTTAACTGGCTACAATTATGTTCTGTCCCTTGCCTGTCCTTCCTCATCAACTCAGAACTCTTAGCATCGTGCCCTTGTCCTTCTACCTTAATTCCTGCACTCACATTCTAATTCCCACCCCCCCCACCAAACTAATTTAAACCCTCCCCAATAGCTCTTTCAAACCTGCCCACCAGGATATTGGTCCCCCTGGGATTCAATTGCAACCCGTCCTTTTTGTACAGGTCACATCCGCCCCAAAAGAGGTCCCAATGATCCAGAAATCTGAATCCCTGCCTCCTGCTCCAATCCCTCAGCCACGCATTTATCCTCCACCTCATTCTATTCCTATTTTCACAGTCGCGTGGCACAGGCAGTAATCCCGAGATTACTACCTTTGAGGTCCTGCTTTTCAACTTCCTTCCTAACTCCCTGCAGTCTTCTTTCAGGACCTCTTCCCTTTTCCTACCTATGTCATTGGTACCAATATTCACCACGACCTCTGGCTGTTCTCCCTCCCACCGCAGGATACCTTGGACGCAATCAGAAACATCCCGGACCCTGGCACCTGGGAGGCAAACTACTATCCAGGTTTCTTTCCTGCATCCACAGAATCGCCTGTCTGACCCCCTGACTATACAGTCCTTATCACTACTGCCTTCCTCTCCCTTTCCCTACCCTTCTGAGCCATAGGGCCAGACTGTGCCAGAGGCATGGCCACTTTCGGTTCCCCTAAGTAGGCTGTCCCCCCCCCCCCCCCCCCAGCAGTACTCAGACAGCAGTACTTATTGTCAAGGGGAACAGCCACAGGGGTACACTCTAGTACCTGACTCTTCCCCTTCCCTCTCCTGACTGTGACCCATTCCTCTGTCCCCTGTGGCCTCGGCGTGACCACCTGCCTAAAGCTCCTCTCTATCACCTCCTCACTCTCCCTGACCAGACGAGGGTCATCCAGCTGCATCTCCAGTTCCCTAACACGGTCCCTTAGGAGTTGCATCTTGATGCACCGGGTGCAGATGTGGCCATCCGGGACGCCAGGAGACTCCAGGACCTCCCACATCTGATACTGACTACAGAAAACCGGCCTCACACACATACTACTTCCTTTTGCAATCAACAACTGCCTCGCCTTGTCCCATTACTGCCGAAGCCCGTTGAGCCAAAGCCCTTTCACTCTGCTGCCCGCTGGATATGGCTGCCTTCTTTTCAAACTGTTCACGCTCAACTGGCTGACGTCACACACCTGCGCAGTCTGGCCTCTCTCTTCCCCCAAGAACTCAAAATATCTTCCCACTGGAAATCCTTAGGTGCTCTCCCTCTGCCTTCTTGTTCTGAAATTGAATAAAGAAGTTTCCCTCATATTCCCCTCAAACGTTCCACTTTTCACTTTTAACCCATGACCCCTAGTTGTAGGCCCATCCAACTGGGCCTAGAGGAAGTGGAGTAATGTACCAAAAATTTGCAAAGACATTTAGTCAAGTCAAGTCAAGTCAAATCGCTTTTATTGTCATTTCAACCACAACTGCTGGTACAGTACACAGTAAAAAATGAAACAACGTTCCTCCAGGACCATGGTGCTACATGAAACAACACAAAACTACACTAGACTACCTGGAAACAATACAAATGACACTAGAATATGTGAAACAAATCAAAACTACATTAGACCTCAGTCCTACACGGGACTACATAAAGTGCACAAGACATTGCAAGACTGTACCACGATTAATAAACAAGACAATAGGCACAGTAAAGGGCAAATTACAATATAATAATAAATTATGTAAATGTAAACAATGTCTTAGCAGGGATTGAGAAAGAAATGAGCAAAAATTGCAAAAGGAGTGGAGGTGTGTGTGTGTGTGTGTGTGTGTGTGTGTGTGTGTGTGTGTGTGTGTGTGTGTGTGTGAGAGAGAGAGAGAGAGAGAGAGAGAGAGAAAGATAAGTACAGATAATTAGGTAGGTCGGTGTCAGACTAGACTCTGGGAATTGAGAAGTCTAATGGCTTGGGGGAAGAAACAGTCTAGTCGTGAGAGCCCGAATGCCTCGGTACCTTTTGCGAGATGCCAGGAGGGAGAAGAGTTTATACGAGGGGTATGTGGGGTCCTTCACAATGCTGTTAGCTTTGCAGGTGCAGCATGTGGTGCGAATGTCTGTAATGGTGGGAAGAGAGACTCTGATGATCCCTTCAGCTGACCTCACTATCCGCTGCAGGGTCTTATGATCCGAGACGGTGCAATTTCCGAACCAGGCAGTGATGCAGCTGCTCAGGATGCTCTCGATACAACCCCTGTAGAATGTGATGAGGATGGGGGGGTGGGAGGTGGACTTCTCTCAGCCTTCGCAGAAAATAGAGACGCTGCTGGGCTTTCTTGGCTATGGAGCTGGTGTTGAGGGACCAGGTGAGATTCATCAGCAGGTGAACACCAAGAAATTTGGTGCTCTTAGCAATCTCTACGAGGAGCCATCAATGTTCATCAGAGAGTGGTCGCTCCGTGCTCTCCTGAAGTCAACAACCATCTCTTTTGTTTTGTTCACATTAAGAGACAGATTGTTAACTCTGCACCAGTCCGTTAGCCAATGCACCTCTTTTCCATATGCTGACGTCATTCTTGCAGATGAGATACACTGCAGTCATGTCATTGGCAAACTTGATGATGTGGTTCGAGCTGTGTGTTGCCGCGCAGTCGTGGATCAGCAGAACGAACAGCAGTGGACTGAGCACACAGCCCTGAGGGACCCCCGTGCTCAGTGTGATGGTGTTGGAGATGCTGCTCCCGATCCGGACTGACTGAGGTCTCCCAGTCAGGAAGTCTAGGATCCAGTTGCAGAGGGAGGTGTTCAGGCCCAGCAGGCTCAGCTTTCCAATCAGATGCTGAGAAATGATTGTGTTGAATGCTGAACTGAAATCTATGAACAGCATTTGAAAGTACGTGTCTTTTTTGTCCAGGTGGGTGAGGGCCAGGTGGAGGGTGGTGGCTATGGTGTCATCTGTTGAGTGGCTGAGACGATACACAAACTGCATGGGGCCCAATTAAGGGGGCAGCAGGGTCTTGATGTGTTTCAGAACGAGCCTCTCGAAACACTTCACGATGATGGATGTGAGTGCAAAGGGACAATAGTCGTTAAGGCAAGACACTGAAGCATGGTTTAGGTTTATGTACAGTCTTCCCATAAGTTGCTGAATGCCCTGGAACTTTCTGTCTTTAATAGCTGATAGACTTACAGCTTTACACTGTTTCACAATGGATTTTCAGCTTTTTTTGGTGAGGGAGTGGGTGAATTACATTTATTGCCAAGACATGTTCTTCTTGTATGAATATTCATGGTTCCAGTTTTGTGTCAATTGCTTCTAAATCTTTGTATCAGAGCCCAGCTAATCATCCACTCGGCAATTCACTCTAAACAATAATACAATCACTTCTCCAAATTCATCTGCATAACTTTTTGCAATTTCAGAACAGAAAAGATTGACAGATCATTTATTGTACTTAATGCTCTAGGCACTAGAAGTAGAATTTGAGATCAGTCCAAGTCGTAAGAAGTCTTCTAAATTTAATTTCTATCATTCAATCTGGAAATCGACTCAGTGAAAATTATGCAAAGTACTTTGACACAGTGAGATTGCAAGTTTAAATTTACACAAGCTGCAGCTGGCAGATTGCAATACAATACTGCAAACTCCAAATGTTCCTCCAGCCTATCTGACATTTAAGATAACAAGTTGTCTTAGTTAGTAGTCCCAGATCAGATAGTAAAATTTACTTACAACTTTGTTTTTGAAAAACACAATTAGATCTGGCATATAACAAGATGGCACAGTAACATGGATCTCAAGTGTTTGGGAATTGGAAGGATGGGAGAAACTTAAGAAAACTATGGATATGGTACAGAGCAAATTATTGGGCACATTTGCTGACAATCCGCAAGGTCCTATTAGGCTTCATTGAAGGGTTTTAAAAGAAAAGCAGGTGAGATAGTTCACGCATCGATTGAAATTTTTTGAGATTTCTTGGATATGGGGAAAACTCTACTTGATCGGAAAATTGTAATGAGATTCCTTTATTCAAAACGTGATGGACACTGAAAGCAGAAACTAGTGCCCAAGTCGCATCTGTTATTAAATAACAATTAATAACATCTGTTATTAAAATTCTAAAAGCTGAAGTTATAACAGTCGAGCACCTTGAAACATTCACAGTAATCAGGCAAAGCCAGCGAAGGTTTGGGAAGGAAAAATCTTGTCTGATCACTTTGTTGGAGGTGTTTGAAGAAGTAATGGATAAAGGGGAACTTATACTTAGTTTTCCAGAAGGCCTTTGATATTGTACCACATCAAAGGTGATTGTGATAAAGAAAAGCGTATGGTCTAGAAAGTAACCTACTAGCCTGGAAAGAAGATCAAATAACTAATAAGAAACCAAGGTGTAATGAGTGGCATGTTGAGGTCTCACCTTCTCACAAGTTATTGGATGAAGGCGCCAAAGACATGGTTACTAATGAGACAAAGCAACACACACAAAATGCTGGAGATACTCAGCAGGCCAGGCAGCATCTATGGAAAAAAAATACTGTACAGATGTGCTTGGATTTCCAGCATCTGCAGATTCTCTCGTTTGTTACTAATGAGACAAAGATGGGTAGAGGACAAAAGGGGATTACAGAGGGGATGGGTTAAGTGCATGGATAAAGTTTATTTAATAGGGTATAAGGAAAAATGTGCAGTTGATCCCTTTGGACGGAAAACTATAAAGTTGCAAATTTATAAAACTCTGGTTAGGCCATATCGGAAATACCACATACAGTTCTGCTCACCTCACAAAAGGAAGGATGTTGAGGCTTTGGAGAGGGTGCAGAAGAGGTTTACCTAGATGCTGCCTGAATTAGAGATCATGTGCTATCATGAGAGGCTGGAGAAACTTAGGAACACGAGTGAATCTGCAGATGCTGGAAATAAATAAAAACACAAGATGCTGGCAGAACTCAGCAGGCCAGACAGCATCTATGGGAGGAGGTAGTGACGATGTTTCGGGCCGAAACCCTTCATCAGGAGTGAAGTAACATGGGATGGTTGAGGGGGGATAAGAAGTGGGGGGAGGGATGAAGTAGAGAGCTGGGAAGTGATAGGCTGGAGGGAAATGGGCTAGGGGGAAGGTGGAGAATTATGGGAAATAAAAGAGAAAGAAAGGTAGGGCTGGGGGGAGATTATAGTGAGGGGGGAAAAAAAGAGAGAGAAAGAGAACCAGACTAAAATAATAGATAGGGATGGGGGTAAGGGGGGGGCAGGGGTATCAATGGAGGTCTGTGAGTTGAATGTTCATGCCGGCAGGTAGAAGGCTACCCAGGCGGGAGACCTGCGTGTGGCATCATCTTGACAGTACAGGAGGCCATGGACAGACATATTGGAGTGGGAGTGGTATGTGGAATTAAAGTGTGTGGCCACAGCAGGGAGATCCCGCCACTGCTGGAGGACTGAGCGCCTGTGTTCGGTGAAACGGTCTCCCAGTCTGCGGCGGGTCTCCCCAATGTATAAATGGCCACATCAGGAGCACCGGATACAGTATATCACCCCAGTTGACTCGCAGGTGAAGTGGTGCCTCACCTGAAAGGACTGTCTGGGGCCTAGGATGGTGGTGAGGGAAGAAGTGTGGGGGCAGGTGTAGCACTTCTTGTTTGCAGGGATAAGTGCCTGGAGGGAGGTCGGTGGGGAGGGATGGGAGGGGGAATGAATGGACAAGGGAGTTGCATAGGGAGCGATCCCTGCAGAAAGCCAAGAGTGGTGGGGGGGGGGGGGGGGGGAGATGTGGCTGCTGGTGGGATCCCGTAGGAGGTGGCAAAAGTTACGGACGATTATACGTTGGATCTGTAGGCTGGTAGGGTGATAGATGAGGATCAGGGGGACTCTATCCCTGGTGGGCTGGTGGGGGGATGGGGTGAAGGCAGTGGTGCGTGAAATACAGGAGACGCGATGGAGGGCAGAGTTAATAGTGGACGAAGTGAAGCCCCTTTCTTTAAAAAAGGAAGACATTTCCTTTGTCCCAGAAGGAAAGGCCTCATCCTGAGAGCAGATGCGGCGGAGACGGAGGAATTGAGAGAAAGGGATAGCATTTTTGCAGGAGACCAGGTGGGAGGTGGAATAGTCTAGGTAGATGTGGGAGTCTGTAGGTTTGTAGTAGACATCGGTGGATAGGCTGTCTCCGGAGGTAAAAACAGAAAGATCTAGAAAGGGGAGGGAGGTGTTTGAAATAGACCAGGTGAATTTGAGGGCGGGGTGAAAGTTGGAGGCGAAGTTAATGAAGTCAACGAGTTCAGCATGTGTGCAGGAAGCAGCACCGATGCAGTCGTCGATATAACGTAAGAAAAGAGGAGGACAGATACCGGTGTAGGCTTAGAACATAGATTGCTCCACATGGCCGACAAAAAGATGGATAAACTTGGGTTGTTTTCTCTGGATTGCCAGAGGCAGAGGGGAGATCTAATAGAGGTTTACAAGATTATGAAAGGCATAGATAGAGTGGACAGAGAGTATCTATTTCTCAAACTTGAAATGTCTGATACCAGAAGGCATACATTGAAAGTGAGAGGCAGTAAATTCAAAGGGGTTGTGAGGAGTAAGTTTTTTCACTCAGAGAGTTGGAGATGCCTAGAAAATGCTGCCTGATAGGGTAGCAGAGCCAAATACATTGAAGACTTTTAAGAGACAATTGGGTGGGCACACAGATGTAGGGAAGATGGAAGGATACGGGCATGGTGCTGGTAGGAGGTATTAGTTTCAGGGTGTTTTTTGATTTGCTTTTTAGCTGGTTCGGCAAAACACTGGGGTCAAACACCTTGTTCCTGTGGTGTATTGTTCTATGTTCTATTGTGGCGACCTATTTCCTGGCACATCCGAGCCGGCTCACAATTAGCCAGCGTTCCGGCTAAGGGAGATAGCCTACGGGGGTTTGTGAGTACGTGTCTTTTGGAGCATCCGCGCCTATGGGGGCCAGGTTGAGAGAGGCTTAAAAGCAAGGCCGGGTATTTCGAATAAAGTTTTCCTTCGACTGCAGTTACCGACTCCGTGTCGTAATTTTAGCACTGCGTGTAGCACACCGCTACAATTGGTGACCCCGACGGTCCAAACGATTTTTGGACCAGAAGTGACCGACGCTGCCTCTGTTCATGCAGTTTCGATGAAACTGCCGGGTTTCTGGACACAGCGACCGAACCTATGGTTCCAGCAAGCTGAAGCCCAATTCCACGTTCGGCAGATCGCCTCCGAAGACACCCTCTGCTACTACGTGGTGAGCTCCCTCAACCAGGACACAGCGGCCCAGGTCGCCGAGTTTGTACAGTTGCCCCCAGCAGACGACAAGTACACGGAATTCAAAGCCCTGCTCCTCAGGACTTTCGGACTCTCACAGCGCGAGCGGGCTGCCCGTTTACTGCACCTGGATGGCTTGGGAGACAGACCTCCATCGGCTTTAATGAATGAGATGTTGTCTCTGGCCGGCGGACACAAACCCTGCCTTATGATTGAGGGGGCATTCCTGGAGCAGCTGCCCGAGGACATACGCCTGCTGCTATCCGACGCGGATTTCAGTGACCCCCGGAAGGTGGCAGCCCGGGCGGACTTGCTGTGGAACACCAAAAAGGTGAGCAGGGCGTCCATCGCGCAGATCACCCAGCCACTCTCCCAGCAGCAAACCAGTCCAGGCCCGACCGCAGAGCCTGCCAACCCCAGGGGCAGGGGTGGGGGGCCCAACAAACACTGGTGCTTCTACCACCAGCGGTGGAGCACAGAAGCCCGCCGTTGTCGCCCGCCCTGCAAGTTCCCGGGAAACGCCCCAGGGCCAGCCGCCGCTGATGGCTACGGCGGCTGGCCATCGGGATAGCCTCCTGTAAGTGTGGGACAGAAGGTCGGGATGCCGGTTTTTGGTCGACACCGGTGCCGAGATCAGCGTTTTACCTCCGACGAGTTACGACAGCCGCAGCAGGGCACCGGGTCCCCCCCCCGAGGACCATGAACGGCAGCACAGTAAGGACCTATGGCACCCGTCAGGTGCAGCTACATTTCGGCTCCAGCCAGTTCACGTGGGACTTCACACTGGCCGCCGTAGCCCAACCGCTTCTGGGTGCGGATTTTTTGCGGGCTCACAGCCTACTGGTCAACCTGCCCAGGAAGAGACTGGTCCACGCCGAGACCTTTCAGACGTTCTCCCTGGGTGCAGCCCAGTTGCCAGCCCCTCACCTCGGCTCCATCACACTGTCCAACAACGACTTCACCAGGGTCCTGGCGGATTTCCCATCGGTTCTGGCACCGCAGTTCACAGCGGCCATGCCCAGGCACGGCGTACAGCACCACATCCCGACCCAGGGACCACCCCTCTACGGCCGCGCTCGGCGGCTTCCCCCGGACAAGCTCCGACTGGCGAAGGAGGAGTTCCAGAGGATGGAGGAATTGGGGATCATCCGGCGGTCCGACAGCCCATGGGCTTCCCCCCCTGCACATGGTGTCCAAAACGACGGGGGGCTGGAGACCGTGCGGCGACTACCTCAGGCTGAATCAGCAAACACCTGCGGCCACCTGAGCTCATGTACAGTGCTATCGACTGGGAACTGTTGGCGCTCTACCTGGCAATCTAGCATTTCAGGTACTTCCTAGAAGGTCGGCCCTTCGCCGCGTTCACGGACCACAAACCGCTTAACTTTGCGTTTACGAAAGCGTCCGACCCCTGGTTGTCCAGCCAGCAACGCCACCTGTCCTACATCTCTGAATACACGACGGATGTCCAGCACGTCTCGGGTAAGTACAATGTCATGGCGGATGCGCTCTCTCGCCCTACCGTTCATGCCCTTTCCCAAGGAGTAGACTTTGAGGCACTGGCAGAGGCACAGCAGGCAGATGAGGAGATTCCGAGCTACAGAACCGCAGTCTCCAGTTTGCAGCTCCAGGACCTCCCCATAGGCCCAGGTGAGAGGACCCTACTCTGTGACATCGCCACCAGCCAGCCCCGACCCGGCACCTTGGCGGCAGCATGTTTTCATCTCCATTCATAACTTGGCGCATCCCTCCATCTGGACAACTGTCCGGATGGTTTCCAGCAGGTTCGTTTGGCACGGACTCCGCAAGCAGGTCAGTGAATGGGCCAAAACGTGTATGCACTGCCAGACGGCCAAGGTGCAGCGGCACACCAAAGCCCCACTGCAGCAGTTCCATCCCGCCCACCGGCATTTCGACCACATTCATGTGGATATTGTGGGCCCCCTGCCAGTGTCGCGAGGAATGCGGCACCTCCTGACTGTCGTGGACCGGTTCACAAGATGGCCGGAGGCGATCCCGCTCACCGACACCACCTCTGAATCTTGCGCCCAGGCACTGATCGCCACCTGGATATCTCGCTTTGGTGTACCAGCCCACATTACCTCCGACAGAGGCGCCCAGTTCACCTCCAGCCTGTGGTCAGCTATGGCCAGCCTTTTGGGGACACAGCTGCACTACACAACAGCCTACCACCCACAGTCTAACGGACTAGTGGAGCGTCTCCACCGTCACCTGAAGTCGGCTCTCATGGCCCGCCTGCGAGGAGCTAATTGGGTGGACGAGCTTCCCTGGGTCCTACTTGGCATCCGCACGGCGCCCAAAGACGATCTGCACGCCTCATCGGTCGAGTTGGTGTACGGCGTGCCCTTGGTCGTCCCCGGGGAGTTCATACCAGCCCCAAGGGGGCAAGAGGAAGAACCCGCAGCAGTCCTGGGCAGACTACGCGAGAAGCTCAGTAACCTGGCTCCCATACCCACTTTGCAGCATGGGCAGAACCCGACCTGCGTACCCAAAGACCTGCAGAACTGTAAGTTTGTGTTTGTATGAAGGGGCGGGCATCGGCCACCACTACAGCGGCCCTACGAGGGGCCATTTACGGTTCTCCGGAACAACGAGTCCACGTTCGTGCTGGACGTTGGGGGGAGAGAGGAGGTTTTCACGGTGGACTGACTCAAACCGGCCCATGTGGACCTGGCGCAACCAGTCGAGTTTCCGGCACCGCGGCGCAGAGGCCGACCTCCCAAACAGGTTCCGGCCCAGACTGTGGACATTGGGGGGTGTATTGCCGGTTCTGGGGGGGGGGGGCTATGTGGCGACCCATTTCCTGGCACATCCGAACCGGCTCACAATAAGCCAGCGTTCCGGCTAAGGGAGATAGCCTACGGGGGTTTGCGAGCACAGAGCTTTGGAGCCTCTGCGCCACGGGGGACAGGTTGAGGGAGGCTTAAAAGCAAGGCTGGGTATTTCGAATAAAGTTTTCCTTCGACTGCAGTTACCGACTCCGTGTCGTAATTTTAGCGCTGCATGTAGCACACCACTACACTATGATAAAACATGTTATCTAAATGAACACAAAGGCACAGCAAGTAAGTAGGTGAGCCAGGTGGTATGTTAGCTCCCAAATGCCAGCGTCAGGGACATCTCGGATCGCATCCACAGTATTTTAGAGAGGGAGGGAGGGCAGCCAGACATCTTGGTACAAATTGGTACCAATGACAGAGGAGGGAAAATCAATGAGGTCCTGAAAAGAGAATTTAGAGAGCTAGGCAGAAAGCTGAAAAGCAGGACCTCCAGGATAATAATTTCTGGATTGCTACCTGTGCCATGTGCTCGTGAGGGTAGAAACAGGACGATTTGACAGATAAATGTGTGGCTGAGAAGCTTGTGCAGAGGGCAGGGCTTCAGGTTTTTGGATCATTGGGATCTCTTCTCAGGGAGGTATGATCTGTTCAAAAGTGACAGGTTGCACCTGAACCTGAGGTGGACCAATATACTTGCAGGTAGGTTTGATTAGAGTTGTTGGGGAAGGTTTGAACTAATTTGACAGGGGATGGGAACTGGAGTGAAGAGACTCAAGACAGATGGTAAAAAAGCAAAGATAGCATGCAGTCAGGCTGTCAGGAAGGGCAGGCAGATGATAGGACAAAATTACAGCCTGCAGGGTGGATATAAGTGCAATAGGGATGAAAAATCAAAAACGGTAGTAATTACAGCACTCAAGTATATCTCTATGCATGGAGTATTAGAAATAAGGTCAATTATCTTGTTGCACTCTTATACTTTGTCAGGTATGATGTTGTGGCCATCACAGAATTATGGCTGAAGAATGGTTATAGTTGGGAGCTGAATGTCCAAGGTTACACGTTGAATGAGAGGGATATAAAGGTCGGCAGAGGTGGTGGTGTGGCTCTGCTGGTAAAGAATGGCATCAAATCAGTGGAAAGATGTGAGATAGGATCAGAAGATGTTGAATCCTTGTGGGTTCAGTTCAGAAACTGCAAGGTTAAAAGGGCCCTAATGGCAGTTACATACAGGCCTCCCAATAGTAGTTGGGATGTGCCTGACAGATTACAATGGGAAAAAGAAAAGGCAAGTCAAAAGGGCAATGTTATGATAGTCCTGGTGGATTTTAACATGCAGGTCGATTGGGAAAATCAGGTTGGTAATGGATCTCAAGCGAGTGAGTTTCCTGAATGCCCATGAGATTGCTTTTCAGAGCAATTTGTCATTGAGCCTACTAGGGGATCTGCTATCCTGGATTGGGTGTTATGTAATGAAGCAGAGGTGATTAGGGAGCTTAAGGTAAAAGAGCCCTTAGGAGCCAGTGATCACAATATGATTCAGTTCAACTTGAAATTTGATAGGGAAAAAGTAAAGTTTAATGTAGCAGTATTTTAGTGCAGTAATGGAAATTACAGTGGTATGAGAGAGAAATTGTTCAAAATACATTGGAAGGAGATGCTGGTAGGAATGATAAAAGAGCAGCAATGGCATGAGTTTCTGGGGAAAAATGAGGAAGGTGCAGGACATATGTATTGCAAAAATGAAGAAGTACTCAAATCACAAAATAGTACAACCATGGCTGATAAGGGAAGTCAAAGCTAATGTAAAAACAAAAGAGAGGGCACAGAACAAAACAAAAATTAGTGAGAAGATAGAGGATTGAAAAACCTTTAAATATCTGCAGAAACTAACTAAACGAATCATTAGAAGGTAAATGATGAAATATGAAAGCAAACTAGCAAACAACATCAAAGTGGATAGTAAAAGCTTTTTCAAGTATGTAAAATATAAAAGGGATATAAAATAATAGTAATAGTATACAAGGAGATGGCAGATGAACTAAATGAGTTGTTTGCAACCATCTTCATTGTGGAAAACACTAGCAGTGTGCCAGATGTTGTAGTGTGTGAAGGAAGAGAATTGAGTGCAGACCCAAGGGTACATAAGTCACCTGGACCAGATGAACCTTAGGGTTCTGAAAGAGGTAGCCACAGAGATTGTGGAGGCATTAGCAATGATCTTTCAGAAATCGTTGGACACTAGAATGGTGCCAGAGGACTGAAAAACTGCAAATGTCACTCCACTCTTTAAGAAAGGAGGAAGGCAGCGAAGAAAACTACACTGGTTGAGAAGATGTTGGAGTCATTTGTTAAGGATGAGGTTATGGAATACTTGGTGACACAGAACAAGATAGGACAAAGCCAGCATGGTCTCCTCAAGGGAAACTCTTGCCAAATCCTGTTGGAATTCTTTGAGATTACAAGTCAGACAGATAAAAGGGATGCAGTGGATACTATATATTTGAACTTTCATAAGACCTTTGCCAAAGAGCCATAAATGACACTGCTTCCCAGGTTAGGAGCCTATGATGTTATAGGAAAGTTACTGGCATGGTTAGAACATTGGCTGATTGGTAGGGGGCAGTGAGTGGGAATAAAAGGATTCTTGTCTGGTTAGCTGCCAGTGACTAGTGGTGTTCTGCAGGGGTCAGTGTTGGGACCACTTCTTTTTATGCTGTATATCACTGATTTAGATGATAGAACAGATGGCTTCGTTGCCAAGTTTGCAGATGATATGAAGATTGGTGGAGGGGCAGGTAGTGTTGAGGAAACAGGTAGGCCGCAGAAGGACTTAGACATTAGGAGAATGGGCAAGAAAATGGCAAATGAAATACAATGTTGGAAAATGCATGGCCATGTACTTTGTTAGCAGAAATAAATGTGCAGACTATTTTCTAAACAGAGAGAAAATCCAAATATTTGAGATTCAAACTGAATTGGGAGACCTTGTGCAGAATACCCCAAAGGTTAACTTGCAGGTTGAGTCGCTGGTGAAGAAGGCAAATGCAATGTTAGCATCCATTTCAAGAGGTTTTTAATACAAGAGTAGGGCTATGATGCTAAGACTTTATAAGGCAGTGGTGAGGCCTCACCTTGAGAATCGTGAATAGTTTTGGGCTTCTCATTTATGAAAAGATGTGCTGGCATTGGAGAGGGTTCAGAGGAAGTTCACAATGATGATTCCAGCAATGAAAGTGTTAGCATACGAGGAACGTTTGATGGCTCTGGGTCTGCACTCACTGGTATTCATAAGGTTGAGGGGGGATCTCATTGAAACCTTTTGAATATTGAAAGGCCTAAACAGAGTAGATGTAGAAAAAATGTTTCCCATGGTGGGAGAGTCTAGGACAAGACAGCACAGCCTCAGGATAGAGGGGCATCTATTTAAAGTAGAGATGTGAAGAAATTTCTTTAATCTGAGGTGAATTTGTGGAACTTGTTACCACAGGCAGCTGTGGAGGCCAGGTTGTTGTACTTTGAGATTGATAGGTTCTTAATTGGACATGGCATCAAAGGTTATGGGGAGAAGGCTGAGGAATGGGGTTGAGGTGGGGAAAAAAGGATCAGCCATGAATCAGCCAAATGGCCTGATTCCACTCCTATGTCTTATGGTCTAACAAATTATTATTGTTTATTGATGAATGAATGAATTGAAGGGAGATAGTGCTTCAGTTATATAGGGCATTGGTGAGACTGCAGCCAGAGCTCCATCTGCATGTGGATGGAATCTGGGCCAGCAACTTTAAATTTCTCTGTTTATTATTTTGGAAGACCTGTCATGGATCCTGCACGTAAGCGCAATTACAAAGAAAGCACAGCAGCACTTCTACTTTCTGAGGAGTTTGTGAAGATTCGGCATGACATCTTAAACTCTGATAAACTTCCATAGATGTGTGGTGGAGAGTATATTGACTGGCTGTATCACAAACTGGTATGGAAACACCAATGCCCTTGAATGGAAAATCCCACAAAAGGTAACAGATACGGCCCAGTCAGGGGAGGTAAAGCTCTTCCCACCATTCAACACGTCTACATGAAACACTATTGCAGTAAAGCAACATTCATCATCAGGGACCCCCACCAACCTGGACGTGCTCATTTCTCACTGTTGCCATCAGGAAGAAGGTACAGCAGCCTCAGGACACACACCACCAGGTTCAGTAACAGTTATTACCCCTCAACCATCAGACTCCTGAACTAAAGGGGATATCTTCACTCAACTTCACTTGCCCCATCATTGAAATGTCCCCACAAACTTTGGACTCACTTTCAAGGACTCTTCAACTCATGTTCTTGATAGTTATTGCTTATTTTTTTATTATTATGATTTCTTTCTTTTTGTATGTGCACAGTTTATTGTATTTTGCACACTGGGTAAGCGCCCAAGTTGGTGCAGTCTCTCATTGATTCTGTTGAGATTATTATTCTATAATGGATTTATTGAGAATGCCACAAGAAAACAAATCTCAGTGTTGTATATGGTGACATTTATGTACTTTGATGATAAATTTACTTTGAAATGTATGTATAGACCTGGTTTCTTTACTTAAAGAAGAATGTAAATGTGTTGGAAACAGTTCAGAGTCTTCCTACCTAGAATGGCTGCTTTTCTTCAGAGGAAAGACTGAAGAGACCTGCTGGAGTTTATATGAATGAGAAATAACTGAGTGAAATACACAAGTTTCTAAAGAGACTTGACAAAGCGGAAGTGGAGAGCTTGTTTCACCTCATGGGATAATGGAGAATTAGGGGATCACTATTTAAAATATTGAAGAAATGAGAGGAACTCAGTTTTTTTCTTAGAGGATCACATATCTTTGGAATTCTCTCCTTTAAATGTTTCAAGTGAGAAAGGTTCTTAGTAAGCAGGAGGTGAAGTTTCTGCCAAATGTACAAATATAGGCGTATGGAGGACTATAGTCTGGGTGCAGGTCATCGAGACTAGGCAGCTTAGATGGTTCAGTACAGACTAGATGGGCCAAAGGGCCTTCTTCTGAACGGTACTTTTCCATGACTCTATGAATGGAGAATTGATGTTACAATAAGACCAGGTATGACTTGATCCTAAATGACCCCTGTGGAAACATGGGCTTACTCTAGTTGCCCTGCTTACTTTCAACATTTCAAAATATGCAGCTAGCTTGATTGGTTACTGTAAATTACTCTCATTGTAGATGAATTCTAAGAAGAACCACAGTAGTTGATGGTTGTTTGTGAGAGAGAATAAGCTGCAGTAATACAGAGAAATATTAATAAGGAATGGTTCCAATGGCATGTTCACACAGTGCTCTGTGTGTTGGCATGGAGTTGGTGGCGTGAATAGATTTCTTCTGTAATGTATGTACATAAAGTACCTAATGTGCAAGTTCTACCAGAGATGAAGAACACACCAATCTGAAATGCCTTCCTTTCCACGAAAATTATATTTTTTGCACTTTAGCCCTGACTGCTTGTGCTTGTTGTTCAGCTGTCAAAATACATTTTATTAACATTGATTCAATAAAATTCAAACTTAACATGTTCTTTTGATATAAGCTAGAGTGTGGAAACATATTATTGTATTGCAAAAAAAAAACTTCATCTTTGGCAATCCAATTCAAATATACCCATTCCCAAACTGTTTAGTGATCTATAACAAAATCTTCACATTTACAATAACACTTTAATGTCTTTATTTTGCCTTATCCAAACATTTTTCTGCCATTAGCTATTTTAGCTGAAACACCTCAGGTCTCTATAACTGATTTTTATTACGTTTTACACTGTAAAGATCGCCAAAGGGAGAAACAAATGGTCAAAGTAATTTCATCAGTATAAAGGAATCTGAAATGAATGACTGATTCAGAAATGCACCAGCAGGGGTTATGTAAATTGTTACTTGTTCAGTGTCTTGCTCAAATAATTTTACACTCTTTTAAAAATACATATTCTGGAACTACTCAGCAGGTCAGACGGCATCTGTGGAGAGTGAAAAAGAACTAATGTATCAGGTCAATGATCTTTCCTCAGAACCCAACAACAAAGGTCATCAACCTGAACAGTTAATCTACTTTTCTCACCAAAGGCTGTCTGATCTTTGGAGTATTTCCAGAAATGTCATTTTTATTTTTGGCTTCCAAATCTGCTGATTGGTTTTTAACTTTGTAATTAAGGTTACAGTGCAAAAGATCTGCTAAAAAAAAAAGAATCCTGGAAATCATCCAGTACTATTCCATAAATATTGCTCATTATTTTAACAAGTTGATTCGGTCATGCTTTTCAGACCAATTTATATAAAAGTGTGTTAATTTAGACAGCTGCATGTTGGTAATTTGTAGTCCAGAGCAGAGAGCATTACAGTTTCTTTCTCATTATCAGAGAGATGGACAATGCATGTTGATAAATATCACAATATTTTCAAACAGCCTTCGCAATGCAAGTACAAGGTGAAGACTGGTTAAATTGGCTTTCACATGTAAGTCAGTAAATCCAATGTAAATTTGTTCACAACATCATCCTTGTGTGGGATATCACATTATTTTCATACAGACTTGGCAATGTAAGTACCAAAATAAAGACTGTTTAAGTGGACTTTCATATGGACATCAGCAAATACAAAATAATTTTTTACTTCTTTGGAGTATGCAATACTGCTTTTGACATCTGAAATGTTGACATAGAGATTACAAGCATTTGATACAGCATATAAATGCTATTTTGTGGATAAAGAAAATTTATTCAATATATTATTTTGGCATCTTTTTCACATTCAGTTAACTCTTTATCATCAAAGGAAATAAGTGAACCATTTTGATAAGGTTAGCACAACGCTTTACAGTACCAGCAAACCAGGTTCAATTCTCATCGCTGTCTGTAAGGAGTGTGTACATTCTCCTTGTAACTGCGAGGGTTTCTTCCAGGTGCTCCAGTTTCCTCCCACAGTCCAAAGATATACGGGTTAATTGGTAATTGTAAGTTGTTGTGTGATTAGGTTAGGGTTAAATTGGGGCTCACAGGGCGGCACAGCTTGGACGGTCAGAAAGGCCTATTCCATGTTCAGTAAATAATTTAAAAAGTTTTAAAAAGTGCAGCATAAAACAAGATCTCATTAAAAGAAATAAACAAATGAAGTACAACATGCAAGAATGTTTCAATTCATAAAAAGACTTAACACCAAACAATGAAAGAATGTAAGTATGACCGATGTTATCATTTGCTAAACCACAATTTACATAACATCGAATTTGTTGCAATCAGTCACAACCTTAATTCTTACCTGAGTCATTGATGGTTAGCTGCAGAGTTAATTTACAATTGTTTAGATTCCGGCTATCCTCCAGGCAAGGGATAGGAATAGTACTTTTGATCGACAGAGGATGCTCCTTTTCATCTTCAGCTATGTGCAAAGATTCTGGCTCGAACTATGTGAAAGAGATCAATTTCAACAAGCAAACTTTGCAACTAGAGTATACAGTTAGTTTTAAAATATTAGCTCACTGGAGTACTAAGTTTGCATCTCAAACGACATCCCAGTTAATTACTTTCAATTAATTATTATATTAGGGTTATGATAAAAAAATTCAGTTTTAATCAAAGATCACTGTATCTTAACAATATCTTGTAATTATAAAGTCTGCCTTTTTTTAAAAAATGCCATACAGTAGTTTTTTATAGTTCTCAAAAGCCAAAAGGAGAATTTCTTCTTTGTCTGTGACTACGCATACCGGTAACTGATTACAGAGAATGTGGACAAATGGAATAAAAATCAAGTTTGCCTATGTATGATCTGCATTATTTTCCAGTATCAGGGTGGCCAACCCTTCGAACTTGGGTGCTGTTACAGAATAAATTATTGCTGAAAGCATACTAGGTCTTCTTTCTCACAATGCTTACAAATGAACACACCATTTTAAAACAACAACACACACAAAATGCTGGTAGAACACAGCAGGCTAGGCAGCATCTATAGGGAGAAGCGCTGTCGACGTTTCAGGCCGAGACACCAATTTTAAAGTGCTTTCAAATCCCTTCATGGCTTCTCTCCTCTGCTATCATCAATCCTTATATCTGACTGTGACTTCTATACCCTTGCAACCAGCTGTTAAGGTTTTGTGCTTGGATTTCCTCCACAGCCTCCTTCCTGAATTTTCCAATCTTTAGAATGTTTCTGAAAAACCATTTTTAATTGACCTTCTCATAGAAAATGTTGGAGGCACTAAGCAGGCCACGCAGTATCTATGAAGAGGAACGAAAAGTCAATGTTACGCACTCAAAATGCTGGAAGAACTCAGCAGGTCAAGCAGCATCTGTGGAAAAGAGTAAGGAGTCGACATTTCCGACCGAGACAGTTTTCTTTTTCAGCATCTACAGATTATCTCATGTTCAAGAGTCAACGTTTCTTGCTTCCGTGAACCTTTTGTACTTATTCCATCTTTTAGCCTTCTACCGCATTTATGGGCTGCAATATTGCTTTGATGGAATGCCTTGGAACACTAAGGTGGTGGTGAATCAGCATACAGGAGCAAGACAGGACACAGATTGAGGGGTGTTGTAACTACAACCTTTCATTTAGTGTCAATAAAACTAAAGAACTAATTTATACTTCAGGAAGTGGAAGGAGGATGAACAAGTGTCAGTATACATTGGTGGATTGGTGGAGGAGAGAGCTAGCTGCTTTAAATTCCTGGCCATTAACATGTTAGATGACCTATCCTGGGTCCAACAATAATAAGGAAGGCACGCCAGGATCCTTATTTTCTTAGAAGGTTAAAGACTTTTGGAATGTCACTGAACACTAACAAGCTTCTACTGATGTACTGTTGAAAGTATCCCAACTGGTTGCATCACAGCCTGGTTTCGCAATGTGAATAACAAAGAACATAGGAAGCTCAAGAGAGTAGAGGACTCGACCCTATACATCACCAGCACATCCCTGCTCACCATCAGAAATATATAGTATTCTGTGCAAAATTCTTGGGCACATATATATATGCAGTAGCTACGGTAGCCTGGGACTTTTGCACAGTACTATCTATATTTGTCAACGTGGAGTGGACAGCGAGTTTGTAAATCTGGCTGGAGCAAAGCATTTTGGGAATAGCGAGGGTTGAGCACTGCAGGAGGGGTGTGGGAAATGTGACAGGGAAGGAGTGCCAGGGGTAGGGGTGGGCGCAAGTGTAGACATACCTAGCTCTGAGACACCAGGCAAGGTCATTTGATTCCTAACAACTGGTTTATTGGTTATTACAGAATGTCTCTCTGGTGCTTCTCACTCCCTCCCCTCTCCCTTCCCCTTTTCCCAACCATTATTCCCCTCTCCCTGCCCCCTTCCCACTCTCAGAGACACATACCAGAATCAGGTTTATCATCACTTATGTATGTCATGAAATTTGTTTTGTTATGGTAACACTACAGTGCAATAGATAAAATTACTACAGTACTGTGCAGAAGTCTTCGGCACCTTAGCTAGATACATGTACCCAGGACTGCTGCATAATGCTGTACATGAAGTGCTGCCTCCAAAAAGTATCATTTATCATCAAGGATCTCCACCCTCTAGACTATGCCATCTTCTCAAGGGCATCATCAGGCAGGGTGTACAGATGCCTGAGGTTCCACAGCACAAGGTTCAAGTTCAGCTACTTCTCTTCAAGCCAGATAATCCTAATCACTACCTCAGTATAAAAACGCAAGGATCACACTGACCACATTGCATCTCAATGGATGTTTTTTTTTCATTTTAATACTATTTTTTTTGTATTTGACGTTTAATTTACACTTTTCATGTGAATGTATATTTGGCATTATGTGCCTGTGAAACTGTGCAAGTAAGCTTCAGTTGCACATCTGACAATCCACCCAATTTTAACTTTACATCAGAAGATGTGTTTTAATGCAACTATGATTTTTATTATTGACCTTGGCACTCTGCAAAAAAAAAAAAGCAGATTAGTAAATGGAAGTATTTTATCTCAATGGCTCTCCATCAGTAATTGAATGACTCCTGAAGAAGGGTCCCAGCCCAAAACATCTCCTTTCCATAGATATTGCTGGACCTAATGAGTTCCTCCAGCATTTTGGGTGTGCGTTGCTTTGAATATGATGGATCATATCACTAGTTGAGATAAAACATCTCCAACTAAGGTCCAGATCTAAAAATCACAGGATACTTCCTTGCAATCCACTTTAACTTGAAATTCAACAAACACTACCATAAAGTGCTACAAAGGCATTGAGATTTTGAACGGAAGAGAATATTTTCATTCACCTTAATTCCAGCAAAGAATGGTTCACTACTCTTGGACGAGCTGTGTATGTCTGGAAAGTCCTGCAAGAAAGCTGATACGCTGCAGTATACCTGTGAATCAGAATGCAAGCAATAGAAATCACCGATTTCCTGTGAACATTTTAAAGTGGTACTATTTTAGATGCTATCACGAGTCACATTTCCCATTCTGCAGAGAACAAGTCAGCCTGTATCTCATTGCATGGTAGCATAGGGGAGGCAGTGCAGCATAGTGATTAGCATAGCGCTATCACAGTGCCAATGGCCCTGGTTCAGTAAGGAGATTAACTCTAGCCTGGCTGCGAGAGGCAGCCAATTGGGTATGCGTCTAGCAATCCCATCTCATAAACCCAGCGCTAAAGAAACAGCAACGCACACTCCAAAGACCACATCCCGAGAGAGGAAAAAAAGACCTGCTTCACCTGGGGACAGCTTGAAAGTCTGGCCCAGGACTGTCGAATGACGAGCTGCTGTAGGCAGCCTCTGCCTCATTAGGGGTGATTGACTTAAGAAAGAAATTAATTAATAAGTATGTACATTCTCCCCATGACCGTGCTTCCCCAGTGTCCTGGTTTCCTCGCACATTCTAAAGACACATGGGTTCATAGGTTAACAAGTCACATGGGTGCAATGGAGCAGCATGAGGCTCATTGGGCCAGAAGGGCCTGTTAAGGGTGCTGTATCTCTAAATAAAATAACCTGCAACCATTTGGTATCTGCTGGGACTGCCAGATGGCGCAGTCATGCTCAAACTGGGCTATTATCCAAAGATATTTATTCACATTCTGTATGAGACATAGCTGCTACTGCTAAGCTTAGACACCCTGAGGACTGAAAAACCTTGTATGCAAAACATCTGGTACAGCCGATATTTCATTAAAACAACAACCTCATTATAGTATACTGGAAAGAGCATATTATATTGATGTTAATGCTTTGATCATGAAGCACAGGGAAACTATTCAATAGGTTTGACAGATTGTAGGGAAAATTAATCAGTCATAGTTCCGCAGCACTGATTCTCTAAGCCACACATCACTTGCATGTGACTATCTAATCTCTGCATTATAGTCTGTTTGAAGGACATCCTCCAAACTATTTGATTCAGCTTTCCAGCTTGATGAGAGAAAATTATAAATTAAACAAATTATGGTAGAGATATTTCATGAAAAGAAACCCTCTACCATAAACTGACGCACAGAGTATAGAACAGTAAAGCATATGAACAAGTCCATCATCACATGACGTCCATGATGTCGGTCTAAACTAATCCCACCTTGCATGGCCAAGCCAGTTTTCAATCCAATTAAGTCTCCATGTGCCTAAATCTAATGTAGATTTCTGAGCAGATGTAAAATCTGCAAGTGAAATAAACTGAAAATCAGCCAACAATATAATCCAAGCCACTTTCTACAAAAATATGTTAAGTATAACAGTTGCAAGTTGTCCTATTCCATAAATCAGAAGTGTATTGGATATGAATGCACATTACAAAGTGATCTCCTCTATGCTGGGTAAACCGCATACAGGTTTGTTGGACAGTTTGCAAAACATTTCATTCATTCCTACATGAGATCTCAAGCTTCCTGTATTTGTCACTTTAATTTTTCAACCTGTCTGTCTTTGACTATCTACATGGTTTCAATGAAGCACAAGGCACATTTGAGAAAGAACTCTTCATGTGATCTTCTAACTGGCTTCTGTGAATGAAAAGAAACAAAATGACAGATGTTGGAAATCCCGGTCAAAAGAAATGTCTTGTTCTTCAGGTTTACACTGACCTTTAGTGAAACAGTACTGGAGCCACTAACAAGCAAGGACAGAACAGAATAACCTTACTGTTGATACCTTATCCCAAAGTCTTTCAAAGATACCTGAACAAGATTCAAGAATGAGTAAAACTGAAAATGCTAGGGATACTCTGTGAAAAAGGAAACATAGGTTGATAACCCTTTGGAAGAAATGTTTACAATTTCCTTCTCTACAGATGCGTTGGCAACAACTTCTATCTTTATTTCAAATTTCCAACATCAGCAGTTTTCAGCCTTTTGATTAAAAATGAGTTTGATCACAAATGAATTCTGGACATAGTTGATATAGAAATCATTACCGTGTCCCCCAGCCTTAAAGAAGTACCATCCATCTCCACAAATGAGAACATCTGCCGGGTTGTGTCTCTCTTTAGCTCTTCCTTCATGTGAAGTGAGGAAATCCGGGACCATACCACCACATATCCCACACTGCCATTTATCGCTGGGCTAACATAAGCGCACTTGAGATGGATACTGGGGCCTACTAACTCAGGTGTAATCAGTGGCTTAGTAGGCAAATTAGGAAGCCTGGCTGGAAAAGAAAGACATAAACATTCTTATTTCAGATGTGGTCACAAATTCCACAATTCATACATACTTGCTCAGTTGCGTATTTAACATTTCAATAATATTTGAGTATTCTTGTATATATACTGGTTCATTAAGCATTCCTGTTCATTTAGATAATTAATTGTGAGCTACATATATAAATACTTCAATTGCACATATCATCACACAACCATGAGATACACTTGCTCCTCACAAAGTTAAGACAAAGTTAAACTTGCATTTTTGGACTCCATGTCATCCTTTGAATTAAGTTAATGTTTTGAAGTTACAGAACATAGCACTTGTGGCAAAGCAGTTTTTAAAACAAACCCGAGATGACTACCAACCTTTTAAAGCAAAGCAAAACATTTGAACTAAAAAAACAGCAAGAAGAATGACAAGTAAAAGAAAAGAAAACAGCCGAACACATGCAGAGACGGTCTTCAGAAAGGAAGACATAATCGAGCTTTAGCCAAAAATGGAAGTCGTCACGGGTTCATAAAGAGAATGCTGGATGATAATAATCATTAAAAAAAACAGAAATGGCTGTCGACATCAGAAAGATTAATACCTACCGTTCAATTACAGTATGTATATATACGTACATTGAATAGGTTAAAAATAATGTAAAAACAGAAATAATATATGTATTACAAAAAAGTGAGGTAGTGCTCATGAGTTCAATATCCATTTAGGAATCAGATGGCAGAGGGAAAGAAGCTGTTCCTGAATAACTGAGTGTGTGCCTTCAGGCTTCTGTATCTCCTTCCTGACGGTGACAAAGAGAAGAGGGCATTCCCTGGGTGATGGGGGTCATCATTGTATCATTGAGTTGCAGGCAAGAATGAGAGTGAGCATGAACAAAATTTTATCGTATGAACAGAAACCAGTCCGGCCAAGCAAATTGTGTTACATTTGTGGCTCACATACAGCAAGTAAATGCAGGTTTAAAGGTACAACTTGCATAAAATGCAACAAAGTAGGACACATACAAAGAGCATGTTGGGCAGACAAAAATAAATGGGCAGCAGAGAGAAGAGAAAAAGATAAAAACTCAAGTTGCATTTTCAAAAAGCATTTTGTTGTTGAAAACTCTGATAATGATGAGAGTGACAAACAATTGTGTAGCTTTGAGATGTACAATATGAAAATTAACAATAGACAAGCAATGTGGCTTACACCAGAAGTGAATGACAAATTAATTAAAATGGAATTAGACACTGGTTCAGCTGTTTCAGTCATTCCACAAAGTGAGTTTGAACGGCATTTCAAAAATACTAGATATGCAACTAAGGACTTATACTGGAAAATAAGATAACTCCTGCGGGAATGACATCCATATCCGTGAAATACGACAACCAACAAGCCATACTGAGCTTGTATGTGATAAAAACAGGAGGACCAGCATTGTGGGAACATGATTGGCTGAAACAACTAACTACAACTTGATTGGAGATCCATCCACAATCCATCCCCTGCAATTAAGCCAACTGAAAGCAAATTAAGAAACGTACTGAGTGATGCCACAACTGTCTCCATGCTGAACACCATGAACGGTTGTCCAATAAGGACAAACAGGTATAGGTGCGAGCCTTTCTACCTCTGGTACCAAAGTATTTTGAACCAACAAAGGACCATGCTGCTTAGAGTAATACTGAAAGCAGTGCTCTGACTACAACCGTTTTTGTAGGCGACCCATCTCAGAAAGCTTCTGATATGTTAATCAGACAGTTACTTGTGAAATGTGGCTGAGTTTTAAGCTAGAAGAGAGTTCACAGAGCCTCAGGAAAGTTGTAGTATCTGCCTGATGTAAGTATAAAGAGCCAGAATTTACAGTGCGTTAAGATAATTGCATGAACTTTAAGTTGGAGACAAAAAGCTGCTTGTAAAAGTAGATGCAAAAACCAAAGCCCAGCTGCATGATTGGAAGGCCAAAGAGAAAGGAGTCAATGGAGATATGAAAACAGATGATTCATCAGATGATGTTGAGAATGAGGAAGCCAGGAGGAGAGATCAGATCGTAAAGGGAGCAATAGAAGGATTATTGCGACATCCCAAGATCAAGATGCACAAACTAGAAAAAAAGAGGGAAGAGATGGAGAGAAAGAATGTGAATAAAAAAGAGAATGGTGTGAAAGAGAAGGAATATGAGAAAGAGAAAGAACAGGATTAAAGTAAATCGAACTTGAATGGATCAAGGACAATGGAAGTAGACAAATCAAATGCCTTTGTTCTTGCAGTGTGCTTGAAGGGATGGAGGCTGCCATTTTGTGAAGCTGCTCTTTAATCTCCATTTGTGAACTCTTGGATGAACTGATTCTTGCTCTAACTTAATCAGAGCAATTGAACATGGAGACAAGGAGTTTTCTGCTATTGACTTGCTAAATCCGAGATCGTTCTCAGAATAACCTGCTTATTGTGTACAACTGCAGGTTTGCAGAAATAATTTTGTCATCTCAGCTCAGTGTTTGGGCGATGTGGTTTGACTGGTTTGAGTCAGGGTCTAACAGAACAAATGAAGTCACCAAGGCACGAAGTTGTGTAGCCCTTGGCTACGTCTAATGGGAATCTGACAGAGCTCAGCCGGATTACTTTGAGCCAACAGGACTGAAGCACCACTTTTGAACTGATAAGAAGTGTTTAAAAGTAAGAATCAAAGGGAAAGGGGCAAGAGCTCCTGAGACTAGCGATAACAAAGAAGCTCCCCCATGACAGAGGCTGGGAGAAGGAGGATCCATTGCCCATATAGGAGATCCTCTATGTCAGTGTTATAAATTATAGAGGTGCTCTGAGTGAATATTGGTTCAGGGAGAACAGTAGAATTCATGTTTTAAGCTGTTGGCCTGGGGTCAACATACTTACATTGATGTTTATACACAGAATAAAAAGTGAGCTTTGATTAATTAAGAGAACTTAGAACTCTACAGCACATTACAGGCCCTTCAGCCCATAATGTTGTGCTGACCATGAAACTACTCTAGAAACCGCCTAGAATTACCCTACCACTTGGCCCCTATTTTTCTAAGCCCCATGTACCTATCTTAGAGTCTCTTGCTCTGTGTTGCATAGTGAATAGACTAACCTAGATCTATTGATGAATAGTTAACAATCTGGAACAGCTTTTGCTAATATACAAGCCAAAACTGCTGTAAAAATATGGCTGTTCTATCCTTTCCGCTTAAGACTGGACCTTTTCTAAATTTTGGAAACTTGAGAACAACTTCTCTGACAGTGTTTTAAGTAAAGAAATCATTGATAATGACCGTGCCTTTCCCACAAATTCACAAGCACCATGTCAGGAGTTTATACGACACATATCCTAAAGGATGCAGTAAGACAGAATATGCAGTTGATGAATGAAAGAGCAGTAACACATTGCTTCAAAAGCAAAGGGAAAAGCTCGTGTGGCAGAAGGAAAGGTCACACCAATGAGGCTTTTGATTATACGGTTTAAGGAAGATTGAGCTGTACACACCATGAAATCACTGGCATAGGGGGAAAGCCACCATGTGAATTTGTTTTTATTGCCTTGAGGAATCGAACATCAATTTGGGAAAGACTTTACACAGTGTTAGGAGCAATTACATCCAGCACGGAACAGTGGACAATTCCACACATGAACCAGCAGACCAACAATGACATTGTCTGGAGGCTGACTGATTGCATTGCAGGAAAGAAACAAAGTAAATGTGCTGGCACGCATGAGCCTGGATCATTGATTTTGGTTTTTAAAATGTTACTTACTCTAGAAATTATAAATACTTTTTTTTTGGCCATTAAAGCCTTCCTTACACCTTTTGTTGATGATCTGGTCATAGTGGAGTGGTGCAAGATAATGAAAGAAAATATGCCAGGCATCACCAAAATGCCCTAATCATGATCAGCACCAAGAAAAGAGATTACAATATACTCTGCCACCTCGATGAAGGACTAAGTGTACTACAACCAAATTGACGACACAAAGAGGGGCAGATTAATAAACTGCAAGGCAACAAAGAGCCTGGAAAGGAGTACTGATAGCCTAAGGAGTATACTGAGGAGAAAATGTCAGGTTATCCATTTTGAAAAAAAAACTAAAAAAAGGAATAATTATTTAAATAAACCAAGTTTACTCAAACTATTGTGAAACAAAGAATCTGGGAGTCCTGTTGATGAAACTGAGGGTTGGAATGCTTGTACCACAAGTAATTAGAAAGGCTAATGGAATGCTGGCCTTTACTGCTAGGGTAATGATGCATAAAAGGGAAGATTTGCAGTGACTTTACTGTCCACATATACAGAACACTCTCATGCTGCACAATCATTGTGCATTAGTTAATTCAGTTGCAGTAGTTAAAATAATATTGCTTGTCATGTTGGATATCCCTTTTAGAGCTGCCTGGTGAGTTCCCATATGCTGTGTTTCATCATAACCATAATGAGAACTCATACACACCCACAGAGAACATCTGGTGACCGACTATGTCAGTATCAGCATGAAGTTTCACAGGGCGCCCAACAGCTGGCAACTGAAGTCATTGGCAATTTATGCGATTTTCATAAGCAACAATCGGGCAACCCATAACATTGCTTTAATGTCCCAGAAACCGTGTAAAGTAAGTTCCTTCGCAATCACTGGGTTAAAATCATGACTCTCCTTCTCGAACTGCATTGTGAGTATACCCTCATCTCAGGGACAACAGCTCACCACCATCTTTGAAAGGTCAAATGGGGATGGTCAATTAAATGATGGCTCAGCCTGTGAAGACCATATCCCTTGAATGAGTTAAATAAAAATACTACCTGAGGCCTATTTGTTTGTTAATCATTCTGCAGATAAAAAATACTACTTTCAGTTCTATGCAAGAACATTATATCCAGCCTTCTGTGTGTTCTATATATTGCTCATACCTCAGAGGCAAATAGCATGTCTTATTTTGACATGTTTACTATAGCCGACAATAAATACTAAGGCAGCTTTTAATTTTATTAGTAGCACAAAGAAGCTATAAAATTATCGGACTGAGACTGTTTTCTCTACAGCATGTGTCATAGTCATCTTTGCTGTCTGACACTGATGAGAATTGTGCAGTTACCATATCAAAGACTCTGGATGCCCAAGAGAATGAGAAGGGATCAATTTATTAAGGATTACCTGGGATATTAGTCATGGTTGTTGTCAAGTCCTTTTTTGGCTGTGTGGCAGAAGCAGAAGTCTGATTGAAAGGATTTCAACAAAAAAAAAAATCAGGAAAGATAGGCATGAATTTGAGGGCAGCAGCATGTTCCAGAACTTAGCCTTTGACTATTTATCAGACCCTCTGAGTGAACATTTGGCCAGACTCTCTGACGTTATCATGTGTGAACCAGACACTCTTCAAAGCAGCAGGCAGTTCCTAATTTGTTTCATGTCCCGTTGCTTTGTGTTTGTTGCTGATTAAGCAATCCATTGATTCAAAGATTTGCACCCTTGTTTTCAATTCCCTTCCTGGCCTTGTCACTCCTCCAACCCTACAACTTCATGACCTTGTTGGCCATGGTGGAATGGAAATATAGAAGAAACGCTGAAGTCAAAAAGGTTAAGGACAGTGGAAGCAGACAGATCTATTGTCTTTGTTCTTGGCATGTGCTTGGAGATGGCAGTTGCCATTTTGTGGAATGTGCTTATGTTCTCGATTCTGTGAGCTGAAGTTGCTTGGCATCACCAGTACCAGCCTATCCGCCTTCAAGGACATATGTACAGAAAGGTGCCAGAATAAGTCCAGCAAAATCATGAAAGATCCCATTCACCCTGCTCATGGACTGTTTGACCCACTTCCATCAGGGAGGAAGCTACATAGCATCCATTTCAGGACCAGCAGAAACAGATACTTTCCCTAAGCAGAAAGGCTGAGCAACACCTCCACTCTACCACTGCTACTTTATCATTTCCCGTCAAAGCCACCTTATTCCTGTGCCTAGCACTGCCTTATAGACATATAACCAATCTAATTTTAGTATGTCTTAAGTATTTATATTCATATATTATGTTTTTTTTTGTACTGCAGAGTATCAATTATGTTCTCCTTTATACTTGTGCAAATGAAATGACAATAAACAATCTTGAATCCTGAAGTTTTACTGTTTTCAAATTTAATCAACAAGTGAAATCAGCATTAACGTGGCCTCTAATGAGAACAATAGTTGTGTGTTTGCAGGGTGTAAGTTCACTCACAGTAAATGCTGCAAATTCTAAACAGGCCAGGCAGCATCTGTAGAGAAAGAAATGGACTGGGGTCTCAAATTGATGAGCTTTCATCAGAATAAAGCAAAGACAGAAATTCAGTTGCAGAGGGGGGATGGGTTTGTAGGGTGAAGGGAACAAGGGGGATATTTGCAATGAGCTGGGGCTGAAGAGAGACAAAAAAAATGACAAAATTAGTGGCAGAGCCAGTGAGGGAGGGTTGTGAAGGTTCTTTGAAGACAGTCTTCCATCTTCTAAATTCCCAATCCTCCATCTGGCCCCTTGCCTTCACTAGCATTATTCATTGTCAACTGCTATGTAAAATGGACAGTCTCAATTTTTCCACTCCACTTACTCGTTCCAAATATTTCCTGTCTGAACATGTAAAACTCCATTGTCAAATCAGTCCCAACATTGTCAGCATCCCTGTTGCTAAGTATGGTGTTGTTACTATTTAGCAAATTGAATACAAAGCCTTACAAAGGCTGATTATCATCTCTCTGACATCATCTCATACTTCCATCTAGACCATGATACCGCCACTGTCAGACTGTCATCAATTTTCTGGAAATCTTCCCTGCACAGGCCCCAGCTGTGCATTCCCCAAACCTGCACTGCCTACTTCTAGCAACTCCTTAAATAATACGAACTGTCCTGAAAAATTCAAGGAAAATTACCTGTTCAATGTTGACACCCTTTAATTTTAGAACAAGTGTATGCTGTTAAGCATAGGGAATAGAACGAATATGTACATAAAAGCCCTGAATTGTCTGTAACCATCCAATTATGACCCAACCTTATGCTTAACAAGGCAAAACAGCAGTGATCAGTGTCGATTACATGTATATTCACTATTAGTAATGATGTAAGGAGGTTCGCAAGAGAATAAGTATGAGGAAAAATCTTACAAGTGACCATGCATCCTTAATAGGTAAATGAGTCTAATTTATGCTGAATTTGTAGAGTGTTAAAAATATCACTCTTGAGAAAGCTGGAAGACTACTTATTCAACTCAGAAACAAATTCAACTATTTCTTCCATTTAATTTTGATTCCCCTTGTCATAAGATGATTCACTTAATGATAATCTGGAGCTTAGAAAAACAGGGTTATGGGTAAGCCTAGTAATTTCTAAGGTAGGGACTTTGTGGGCCAAAGAGACTGTATTGTGCTGTAGGGTTTATATGTTTCTGTAATATTTGTTGACATGGACTTTTTTTTAAAAAACAAAGTGATTGCACAAGTTGCAAGCAATAATAGCCTGATAAGGTCTGAACTTTATAGAAACCTTGAAAAATTTAAGATTCATTATTGTTTAATGTCATTTCCTGTACACAAGTCATGGACAATGAAATATTTGTTCTCCAGATCCTATGCATCACCACAAGATAAAGAAAACAATAAAAAAAACACAATATAATGAATCATCTTATTGGCTTCCAGGTGGTTACAGGTATCAATTTAAACTGTCATTTTGATGACAAATTCTGCCATCTTCATTAGGAATGATGCACACTGGTCCTGACTTGGATGCTACGTAGCCTCAACCTTGAGGGGAATAGGACAAACAGTCCACAAGTAAGGTAACTTTTCATCTGTTTTTCCAGTCCTGATGAAGGGCCTCGACCCGAAATGTCAACTGTTTACTCTTTTTCATTGATGCTGCCTGGCCTGCTGAATTCCTTCAACATTTTGTGTGTGTTGCAAGAGTCATATTCTTCATGATGTTACAGGCCCTTTTCCAGCACCTTTCTGTGTATATATCCTTGATGGCAGGTAGGCTAGTGCCAGTAATGCTGGGCAGTTTTGATTACCCATTGTAAAGCTGTTCTGTCTAGGTTAATTAATCAGCTCTTGTAATCTATCTGGCTTATTTAATATTCTGAAGGATTTGTTAATGAACAGCAATTCTAAATGTTTGTCTTAAAATGTTAAAGCTTAATTTTATTTATGACACATGGATGTTACTAACAATAGCAGCACTATTGCTTATTTTAAAATTCCTTGGCTAATATAGCAGTGACAAATTCTAAAACTTCAGCAGTACAATGTGAAGGTTGCCCCACTGTCCAATTATGAAGGAAGTTCCTGTTTCTGCACCTATTGTAGTAAAAACTGACTATCTCCAAGTCCAAATATAAGTGAAGATAACTTTTAAGAATATGCTGAAGTTGTGTATTTAATATTTCAGTAATATTTGAGTAATATTCTAAATATATTATTTGATTAAGCATTCTTTGTTGCTTACATAATTCATTATGGCATATATATAAAACTGTGTGAATAGCATACGTCATGAGGCCACGTGCACATCTCACTAAAGTAAAAATAAAACTAAGCACAAGCATTGCAGACTTCCCATGTTCTAGAGACATTTCAATTTAAAAAAAGGCACAGTGAGAAATCATTGAGGATAAAACAGCGCAGCACGTGTTTCTTCGAGAAGGGACAGAGATGTTCAAGATTTTAAACAAGCAGAAAATGAACAAGCTTACAGGTCCATAATCAGTGAGTTAATAAATCTACATCCTAACAGGGAATAATAATAATCCTAAATTTAAAAAAGTAGAAATAGCTCGCTACATTGGAAAGATAGATGCACTCAATCGCACAAGAGATAACTGGTTATTTTTTACTGAGCGAATTAAGCAGCATTTTAGAATAGATCAAATAGCCAATGAAAAGCCAGTGCCAATTTTGCTGAGTGCAGTGTGGAAAGGCAATACATTTGGCTTAGAAGTTTAGCAGCTCCAGCTAAACCAGCTGAAATCAACTTTGCTGATATCATTATAGTAATGCAGGAATATTTAGAACCAGTAACGTTCTTGATTGCAGAACGCTGTTAGTTTCATAAGCAGAATCAAGAGGAAGTGGAATCCATTTCAGCATACATGGCTGAATTGAACAGATTGCCTAAGCATTGCCAGTTCAGTGATGGGTTTAATGATCCACTAACAGATTGTTTAGTTTGTGGAATCTTACGAGAATGCATTCAAAAACAACTCCTAACTGAAGAATATCTCACATTTAAAAGAACAGTGGAAATGGCCATATCAGTGGAAACAGTGGCTAGACATACAAGTGAGTTGCAGTGTTAGAGCGACTTCTGGGTTCAGCACATTTAGCAGTAAACTTCCGCTGTCAGTGTTCAGATCTGAATTGTGGATTTGGTTTCAGTGCAGCTCTGAACAATAGATTTACATACCAGGCAGACCAGGAAACAGGCACTTTGCAGATGGTCAGCATAAGCATGAGTCCGATTAACATTCCATTACATGGATGCAACAGTGATTAACACTTCTTTTGGGTGTGATGGTGGGAAGATTGTAAATATGGATTTGTTTGACATCCTGAATTTTCATAGATCTTTAGCATATAAAATGTCTAGTGCTGGGCATAGGCAGATCTTTCAACCCAAAGTACCTTCATGTGATGCCTGATGTATCTTGTTTGTCAAATAAAAAAGTTGCTTCATATCTACCAGTACTTTTCTACAGTGATTTCATTCATGCCACAACAGTTGTCGGGAAAGAAATTAGGCATGAACAAAATTGAAATGTCTGAACAAAACCTGGCCTGGCCTTCCTTTGCCTGGGGCATGGGCCAATGCAGGTCTGAAGTTGAAACTTGCAGAAAATGCAATGAAATAGGGCACAAACAAAGAGCATGCTGAACCGAGAAAAACAGACAACACAGGGTAGAGAAAAAGACAAGGCAAGTTATAGTTTTAAAAAGAGCACTAATCTGCATGATGTCAAAGAAAAATCTGATAGTGATGATAGTGACTCAAGATTGGGTAGCCTTGAGATTTACCATGTGAAACTAACAATAGACAAGCAAATAGCTTACACCAGAAGTGAACAGCAAATTAATTCTGATGGAATTAGACACAGGCTCTTCTGTTTCAGTCATTCCACAAAATCTGTTTGAATGGCATTTCAAAGATGCTGAAATGAAGCCTGCAGATATCCAACTAAGAACTTATACTGGAGAAAAGATAACCCCTGTGGGAATGACATTCGTAGCAGTGAAATACAACAACCAACAAGCTACATCGGGCTTGTCTGTGATAAATTTAGGAGGGCCGGCATTGTGGGGTTGTGAGTAGCTAAGACAACTACAACTTGATTGGAGAGCCATCCACCGTTTGCATGCCACATCACTCTGCAATAGAGTCAACTGAAAGTGAATTAAGAAAGGTACTGGATGATGCAACAGCAGTGTTCAAGGATGCTATTGGAAAAGTCAAACATCAAGGGTAAAATTGTGTTAAATGAAAATTCAACACCCAAATTTTACAAAGCCCATCAGATTCCTTATGCCATCCATGATAGAGTAGCCCATGAGCTAGACTGCATGGAGGCTGAAGGAATTCCTTCCAAGGTTGAGTAAAGCCCATGGACAATGCCAGTGGTCCTAGTAGCCAAGGAAGATGGGTCTGTCAGGATCTGTGGTGATTTTAAGGTCACCATCACTCAGTATTGAAAGTAGATCAGTACCCTCTGCCCAGGAAGGAGGATATCTTTGCAAACCTTTATGAAGGGAAATAGTTCAACAAAGTGAAATTAGCTGAGGCCTACCTACAGATGGAGATGGACAAAAAAGAGACCGAAGTGTTTCTCAACACAAACACTCATAAAAGGGCTTTATAGTTGTAACTGGGTTATTTTTGGGGTAGCACTAGCACCTGCACTCTGGCAGAAAGCGATGGACCAGGTACTGCAAGGTTGCCCAGGCAGACAGTGTTAACTAAATGACATCATTGTGTATTTTTTTAACCCAAGCATCGCTTACTGTGGTCACATTAATGATGCAAAAAGGATTACACAAATATGCTGAGAAAACTCATGCAGTGGTGAATGCCCCAAGACCAAAGAAGATGTCACATATGTGGTCTTTTTTTAGGATTTGTCAATTACTAAAGCAGATTTCTGCCAAACCTGGCTACTGCGCTTCAACACTTGAACTCATTACCACAGATCAGGAAGAAATGACAGTGAACAAAGCAGTGTGACATAGCTTTCAAAAATGTAAAGGAAATGGTGACTTTCGGACACAGCAGCTTCATCGTCCAGTAAAGTTTGCATGTGATGCCTCACCATATGTTACAGGTGCAGTTATGTCACATGTAATGAGTGATGGAAATGAATGCCCCAAATAGCCTTTCCATCATGTTCCCTTACAACTGCAGAGAAAAAAAAAATCACAAATTGACAGAAAGTCCTTGAGTCTGGTTTGGGGTGCAAAATATTTCAATCAGTCCTTGTACAGGAGAGAGTTTACCCTCATTACTGACCATCAACCACCAGTGTCAATTTTCAATCCACAGAAGGGGGTTCTTTCGGAGTTACAAAACAAAACACCCGTAAATCCTCAGGGCCCCACATCTTTCATGCATCATGCAAATTAAGGAAACCCACTATTGCAACAGGTGATGACAATAGATAACACAAAATGCAATAATATGTTTGTGATCTCCTGATAGGCTGTTTTTTGTGTGCAAGGTCTTGTCAATAGTACAGTCCAAGACAATGCCCTTCAAAATAATTATTGTAAATTTTATTTAAGGTGACAACTCGGAAGTAAAAATTCCCAATGACAAAACAAAAATTCTGCCATACCCATCCAAAGCAAAATCGGATCACTCAATTAGTGAAGCAGATGTTTATGCTAAAAACTTGGCTCCAAGATAAACACTATTTGTATCATCTCCTTTCTTTTCACATCTTTCCTTCCTTTCTTCTCTTCATCCTACTATTAATTTCTCACCTTCTTTCTCCCCTTTCTTTTTATTTTTATTCCCTTCTTTAATTTAGTCATCATTCTGTCCTCTAACATTGCTTAAACTTACTCAAAAATAAGATCAGAAAATGCTAGAAATATTTGGCATGTTGACTAGTAGCTGTGCAGAAATGAACTGAGTTAATAGTTTTCAAACTGAATATACATTCCCAACTGCCATACGGGGATTTGAACTGCTGCCTTGGGATCACTGGCCCAGGCTCCTGTATCAATAGCCTTGTAATGCAGCTGCTATAATTCCCTATCTTGTTAATGCTTCATGATAAATTATAACCAAGAAACTTTCTGTTCTGCACAATTAAGTTATTTACTAGATTCATATTACTGAAATGCCCCTAACTTAACACAAATTGCACTTTGTACCGTTATTCACAAATTATTTTCTAATACAAAGAAAACAGATATCTTGTACCCTAATCATGGCAGCGTAGGCCTAAATGTAACTGTTACCCTGTGTATGCCTTTAACCTATTGCTATCCAGATCTGAAACATTTCAAATTGCTGGATTTTGTTGAAAATGTATGGTAGCTTTAAAAGAGCAAAAAGAATTTCCGACCTTTCATCTTTGAAATGGAACCTGTAATTTACAGTTTACAATCAGCAATTTCCCTCAACAACCACTAATTAAAGTATGAATGATCTCATCCTTTGTTTATGAGCAGAAATTAGGCTACATCCACACTAGACCAGGTAATTTTGAAAACACCGGTTTTGCATAAAAACGATAGGCGTCCACATTATGCATTTTAAAAAATATCTCTGTCCACATTGAAATGGATATTTCGACGAATCTCCTCCTATTGCGCATGCACAAGACACATCTACCGAAAACAAGCGACACGTTTCTTGTCGAATCTCGCCGTGAAAATGTGCGTTTGTGTAGTTACAGACTAGAAGAACTTAACGATGGGCAGCTGTTGGCTCTCGCACAGGAGAACTTAAAAGTAAAAAAAGAACAAATACTGGAGTGTACAGAGGCAAACTGACAGGGAGTTCACGGACGATTGACCCGGCTGACGATGAACATTGAAAAACTGACTAACTCTGTTGCATTAATAAAGCCCCTTGTTAAATGTATAAAACCTGTCTGCATTAGTGTTATCTTATATTTCCAAACAATGTTACATTAGGCTGTTACACATCTATTGTCAGAGAAGTACTTGCATAAATAGGTAAACCACCTTCATACGAGCAAGGACAGAAAACAGGGCAAAGTGAGTATACTTATTTATTCAGTAAGTTATGGGAAAAGCATTTGGTGAGTACATTTCTAACTCTTCTGGCTTCAGTCTCGTTGCCGTCTGTTCTGAAATTGTTAGGTTGCGTTCAAGAAAACAATGAAATAGCGCGCTGCCGGCTGTCAGCATTTTCAGATTTCTCTGGTTACCCCGTCTGCACTGATCTGCCCATGCAGCATTTTCAAAAATACACACTCTGGAAAGTGTTTCTGAAGAGCTCTGGTTTCGGGGGACGAAAACACCGTTTTAGTGTGGACGGAGGGTAAAAACAAAGAGAAAAAGCTTCGGATACGGATTTATCTGGTGTAATGTGGACGTAGCCTTAGACTTTCTAGCTTTAAAAGGCCACTTTAGCTTTGAAAGAACAAAATAATGAATGTGAATTACATATTATAATGTTCTTTCCCAGCATGCTGCAAAACTTATGTTTCAAGAAAATACCCGTGTGAGATCCCAATACCGAACTAACCTGAAAACTCAGAGTGAACATAAAAGGTTATTGTATGGTCATGAAATTCTGTTAATTTTATAGAAGTTTTCATTACCTCGACAAGTCCCATTTATTTCCACTTCTCCAGGTGCACAGGGTGTTGACTTTGTTTCTGCAAAGACTATTTTAGATGGAAAGAAGTTAACTAATTAGGATGGATAACTTTCAAGAAGACAAATTGCATCCAGTTTAATTTAATTTTCAAAGCAGTGGAACTTGTTTGAAGAACAAGAGTACAATGTTTTGTTAGCGATTTATGTTTTTCATGGCCATGAACAATTAATTCAAAGGTTACTCTGATCATTCTCTGAGCAGAATAACAAAAGTTCAGCCCAAGACATTTGCAATGAAATTTTGAGTTTTTTTTCCCCAAAGACTTCTGCAGTCCTTTGTATTTTCTTTTGTACAAATGGAAATCATTTGTAGGTACCATACACAGCAGAAATAAAAATAAAAGCTTCTATTTCCAAGGCAGTTGGGAAAATGGCACCAAAATAGTATTTTACCAAATAATTGGAACATTTTAATTAAATTCAATACATTGTTCTTTACAAATGAATGTTGTTACCCCTTTACTTCCTACATGTTGGATCAAACATTATTCATCATATTGTCTGATCCCTCTCCTTGGGCAAGTGAATGCTCCAGCTTTACTTGTGCCTAGCCCAGGGGTCAGCAACCTTTACCACTGAAAGAGCCACTTGGACCCGTTTCCCACAGAAAAGAAAACACTGGGAGCCGCAAAACCCGTTTGACATTTAAAATGAAATAACACTGCATACAACGTTTTTTTTGCCTTTATGCTATGTATGAACAAACTATAATGTGTTGCATTTATGAAATTGATGAACTCCTGCAGAGAAAATGAAATTACATTTCTGCATGCAACAAAAACATTTTGAACTCCGAAAAAAAGACGTTGGGTTGAAGGTTACTTTTAAGTAAAATACTCAATGTCTATTTGAGTTCTTCTTGTATTTATGAAAAACGCTGAACTTAAATTTTCCGCCAGCAGCAAACCAAAAATAACGTCAGCCAGCTGTCAACCTGAAAAATAAAAGGACTATTTCACTGAACAATGAAAAAATATGAATATTCCTAAAATAATAGGCAATTAAAATATGTATCATACTTGGTTAATGGGATTTCTGCTCCTGGACCTCAGCGCACAGCATCTGCACATCAGGGCTGTATGACGTCACCTTCATCTTTACACAGGATCGCAAGCTATCATCTGTGAGGCGTGTGTGATGTTTGTTTTTAATAAAGTTCATGTTGGAGAACACCTGCTCACATACATATGTGGATCCAAAGATCGACAGGACTCCAAGCGCATACTTTTTAATGTTTACATAAATGTCGGGGATAGCATTCCATGTTTCGAACACAAGTTTGTCCGGTTTTAGGAGGTTTTCAATATCACTCCATTTGTGATTCTGAGCAAGAACGGCCTTCTGACGGGCAACATCTTCAAGGTCTGCTGTCAAGCATCTAAACTTGGACACCCATATGTCTTTGTCGGCTATGTCGGCCAGTTCCATCTCAAGATCAGGTTTACTCACACCTGCCAATGCAGTCGTATTCAGTAGAGATGAATCGATGCTTAGGGGAGTGACCGGGAAGCATAATGTGTTTTTTTCCTCTCTGAACTCACAGAAGCGTTTCCCAAACGATGTTTGCATTGCGATGATTGCAGAATGTAAATACTCCGAATTTATCATGTCGTTACCTTGTTTGAACTCTCTCAAATTGGGGAAGTGAGACAAAGTGCCTTTCTGTCAATCTCTGGCAAGCACTGTCAACTTGCGCTCGAATGCCAAAACATCCTCCAACATGTGTAGGGCTGTACGTCCTTTCCCCTGAAGAGCTGTGTTCAGCGTGTTCAGGTGCGCTGTCATGTCTACCATGAAGTGTAGCTTTTCCAGCCCTTTGCTGCCCAGGAAAGTTTTCACTTCTTCCAGACACGCGACAAAGCGTTTCAGCATCTCCCCTCTGGACAGCCACCGGACTTTGTTGTGCAGCAGGAGATCAGAATATGCGCTTTCCAGCTCGTCCAGTAACAAACGGAATTGACGGTGATTTAAACTTTTTGTCATTATTTTATTGACAACATCCATTACTTCTGTGCATTCTGGAGGAAATGTTTGAGCGCACAGTGCCTCTTGGTGCAAGATGCAGTGAAAAATCAGCAGCTTTCTGTCCAGCGACTTCTGCAGTAAAGCCACAATTCCCTTGTGCGTTTCCGTCATATTCGGTGCCCCATCAGTAGCTACTGACACCAGGTGGGTAGTCTTTATTCCTTTGGCTCTTAAACAATTCAAGACAGCCTCACAGATGTCCTCCCCCCGTGTTTGGTCTTTTAGAGGTATCAACTCAATCAGTTCTTCCTGTGGCCCGGCAGAGTTTACATACCGGCAGAACAACGCTATTTGTTCAATATCACCTTTGTCTTTAGACTCGTCACAGGCAATCGAGTAGGCCACAGCTGAATTGATGTCTTTAATTTGCTGTCTTGTGATGTCTTCTGCCATTTTTATGGTTCTGTCTTTGACAGTCTTTGCAGAGAGGGGCATATCCCTGATTTTCTGCACAATTTCACTCGTTTTTAAAGTCCGTGAATAGATGTTCTGAAATCTTAATGATAGGCCTCTATTAGCTTTGCACAATGTGGTGGAGCAAAATTTGCCTATTTCTCCTTACAAAATTACTCAAAATGTGCCAGGTTAGTTGGGAAACGACAGTGGACAGAAATCTTGAGATGTTGTCAGAGAATTTCAACCGGGGTAAGGTCAAGACTCTGATTGGGCCACTCAAGGACATTAATTTTCTTCAATTGAAGCCACTCCATGGTTGCTCTGGCAGTGTGCTTTGGATCATCGTCCTGCTGAAGGATGAACTTCCTCCCTAGTTTAAGCTTTCTGGCAGACACTGGCAGGTTTTTAATGCCAGATCTCCCTCTATGTAACAACACTCATCTTCCCATCAATCCTGACTGGATTTCTGGACTGCTGCTGAAAAGCATCTCTGTAGCACCATGCTACTTCCACCATGCTTTACAGTAGGGATGTTGTTACCTGGCTGATGCACAGTATTAGATTTACGCCACACATAGCTCTAAAAAATACATATATCCTTGCCTGTAAAATCTTTACAAAGTGTCACTAAGGCGATACTGTAAAGATGTGGAATAAAGTCTTGTGGTCAGATAAACTGGAAATTTTTGGCTACAACACAAAGTGCTACACAGGGCAAACATGCAGACTCCCAATAAACAGCACTTGAAGTCCCTGGAGCCAAGTAGTAGTAGCACTAACTACCAAATCATTATTTTAGTCTCCTACAAAATCCTACCTTGGTGCCTCATCGTGGAGTAGGAGTGACACTAGCCGAGCACTAGCGAAGCACGGCAGAGATTCATTCTCTGGTAGGTCTAACCTAGCCGTGAAGTTGATGTTCCATCGGTACACTACTAGACTAGACCTAGTAGTAGGATCGTAGCTAGCTAAGTCAAGGAGGTAAGCGTGCCTTTGCTACTTTGTAGGTTATGCCTCTTCAGGCAAAGGCTGCACCAAACGAGGACGCCGGCTGCAGGGCGTCTGATGGTGTCTGTGGCAGATGAATCCAAAATGGTCAATGGTACAGCCACCTTGGTGGCATGCGGAGGAATCGGAGTGGTCAATGGATGGCATCACCAGACTAGTTAGTTGTCACTGCAGGGCAGCTTCCTTATCTGCTAAGTCTGTAACACCCCTGTGTACCACTTAGCATCAGATTTGGAAGCCCAGAAAGACTGTATGGTGGGGGCACAACACCGTCTGTCTTATTACTGTGCAAGTCATGTTGGAGTAGAGTTTCTGGATGGTGTGACATGCCTGCAGGGACTAAACTCTCGGCACAGTCAACATCAAAATTGATGGACAGCCGAAGAAGAAGACATTATGTTAGTAGCTACAATATTTTCACAAGATCAGAAATATTGAGTCAACATCAAGTAACCTAATTTTACAACTGCGACTTGCCAACTCCAAGCTCAACAAAAAGGTATACCACCAAATACATTTGCATTACTTGGAAATCAACTACCTCTTGCATTGGCAGTGAGGGTAACCAGTCAGAGAAGTACCAGCAAGAAAGGCTGGATACCTTGCATCCAGAAAGATGGAAAACTCATCTGCTGTCTGAGGTTCATCACTTTGTCAGAGGACGGCAGTGAAGAGCCAAGAGATTTTTTAAGTGCACACAGGGACTTAAATTAGATTCTTTATGCAGTCGTGCCTTCTGCTGGGTATCTGTTTATGGCCCCTGTTACCGCCAACTCCACCAGCACCCTCATTCTTGGGAACACATCCCAACTACAGTCAGTCTTTTCCAGCAGCACTACTTACTCCAAATGCTTCAACTTTAATCAGTTCATCAGATTGGTTATCTAACGGTGTTGAATTGCTCACTATCTCCAGAGTTTAAATTTAAATTAATCCTACCAATTTTATATCAGCCCTAGGCACCGATTTTAACCATACATTACTAATTAGCTTATCACTAATGCTGAATTTCTGTGATATAACTTAACTGCCTTTGTAACATTTGTTGCTTATTAATTCACTCAATTAATTACCTTCATCCAATAGGGCTGTGGATATTTTACATTCACCAAGACAAAAGATCATTCATTCAGTACTTTGTGCACCTCAGAGTAAACAGTTGAGTCTATATTGGTATACTGCTGAACAGATAACATGAGATAGCTTTGATATGCCATAATTGAATTCCGATAATTTGTCGCTATAAAGTAAGTGGTATGCCCTTTAAATTAAAGGCAAAGTTTGAGCTAGCAGCTTAATTTTATACCATCTAGTATAAAGGGTTCCCAGCCTTTTTATGCTATGGACCCCTACCATTAAGCAAGGGGCCTGTGGACCCCAAGTTTTGAATCCCCGATCTAGTGGATGCAGTCTGCCTTGATGAATTTACTTAACTAAATGCCAAACATAATATCCTTCCACACTTTCAACAAAGGTATGCTTTGTGAAACAAATCCTTGATTTACTTACAGAACATTGCTTTATAAGTTAGTTAGCTGTTCATTGAATGGTATCCCTCTAACAACATTGGCATTCTAATAAGTAAAGTCCTCAAACATGGAATTTTCCATTCTAATATGCTATTATGAAATGGTAATTTATCTGCTAACCTTCAGTTGCACAGTAACCCATGCATCCCTGAGTAGGTTGAAGGTAATAGACAAAGAAGGCTCCGCAGTTCCTTACAGAGACGGGGATCCGAAATAAGCAACAGTCTCGGGTGCTGCCTGAGAACTGCCATGTAGCGCAGGCCGTTAATTTCCTTATCTCACCATGGCGAGGCAATGAGTTGGAACCATCAAGAGAAAGCCAAACAGGAGCTTGTGTGCCACACTTATTCATCTGAGAAGAAACATCATTAGAAAGGTCATATGTGCGAATGGTCCAAAAAAAAAAAAACCCTTATTAGTAGTTGTTTTTCATTTAGAGATACAGCACAGTAACAAGCCCTTCAGGCCCAATGAACCCACAATGTCCAGTTACACCCATAGGTGTCCAGTTAACCTACTAATCCATACATCTTCGGAAAGCTGATGGAAACCGAAACACCTGGAGGAAACCCATGTGGTCGTGGGAAAAATGTACAGACTCCTGACAGACAGTGGTGAGAATTGAACCCCAGTTGCTGGGGTCATGCTGACAGCTATGCTACTGTGCCATCCATTATAGATTCTGTTAATTTACATGTTTAGAGTTTAATTGACTCGAAGAGACTAGATTGTTCATAGCTCTGGCACTCAGTTCATTTCATCAAGTTGAGTTAAATTTAAAACATACAAATGTTGCACACATTACTAACTTCTATGCAGTTTGTTGGTACTTCTGCTGGCTTGTCTCGAATCATGAAGCGATACCATCCTGGTGTCAGTGAATGATCACATATGAGGTCTTGGATTGCAGACTGCTGGAGCTCAGTAGAATCGAAGTGAATGCTGCGGGAGGGGTTCCAGAGAACTTCATGTCCCCCTGGGTAGCATTCTGGGGCTACAGGATACAAAAGTTACAATTAATTAAGAGGATGACTGATTCTCAACTGTACCTTTAGTTTGCAAAACCTTGTTACGATATTTAACATCTCAAGTGAAATTAGTGATTACTGATTTAATACAGTAAGAATTCAAGGTAGTACAACAGAAGTATACTCAATAGATATTCCATTAGTAACGCATGCTGAAAATTTCAGCTGATGTTTTCAGTTAAAGCCCTCCCCACCATTGAGCACATCTACACAGAGCGTTATCACAAAGGAACAGTATCCATCAATGACCACCACCACCTGGGACATACTCTCTTCTCGTTGCTGCCATCAGGAAGTATGTACAGGACTCTCAGGACTCACACCACCAGCTTCAGGAACAGTTATTACACTCAACCACAGGGGATAACTTCATTGCCCCATCACTGAACTGTTCCTATAACCACTTTCAAGGGACTCTTCATCTCATGTTCTCAATATTTATTGTTTATCTATTTATTATTTTTTCCTTTTGTAGTTCTACATTTTGTTGTCTTTTAAACATTGGTTGTTTGTCCATCTTGTTGGTTGCAGCTTTTCCATCAATTCTATTGTGTTTCTTGGATTTACTGTATATACCCACAAGAAAATGAATCTCAGGGTTGTTTACAATGATGTATATGAACTTTGATAATAAATTTACTTTGAACTTAGAAGTGACATATAACAGCTCTATGGTATTTTGAATTTTCCTCCTGCAAATCCTCCTAGGATAACACCCCATGACCACAGATACAATGACGCAAATCTGGAAGTGTCGCTCAAAAGCTGCATTTGTCCTGTGGCTAGTTGACTGGCGGCCATTGAATTCTCAAACACAGCTCATCTTGCACTAAAAACGTAGACTTAATAATGCTTCAACTCCTAAAAATACAATAAACTGACCTTAACTTTCCCTCTTCTGATCAGTCACCACTGACACACTCACTTAACTGAACAGGGTCCAGAAAAGATTCACAAGAACAATCTCAGGAATAAAAACGTTAACATATGAGGAGCCTCTGATGGCTCTGGGACTGTACTTGCTGGAGTTTAGAAGAAAGAGGGAGAATCTCATTGAAACCTATTGAATGTTGAAAAGCCTAAACAGAGAGAACATGGAGAGGATGTTTCCGATAGTGGTGAAGTCTAGGACAGAGCTTCAGAATTGAAAGACATCCCTTTCAAACAGAGATGAGGTAACATTCCTTTAGCCAGAGAGTGGTGAATCGGTAGAATTGATTGCTAAAGGTTGCTGTGGAGGCCAAGTTTTTCAGTATATTTAAAACAGAGATTGAAAGGTTCTTGATTAGTAAGGATGTGAAAGGTTAAGGGGAGAAGGCAGAGGAATGGGGTTGAGAGGGATTAAAAAAATCAGCCATGATTAAATTGTGGAGCCGATTGGCCTAATTCTGCTCCCATGTCCTGTGGTCTGACATTGAGGACGTGCACCCGTTTTTAGCTCCGTCCATCGAAGAGCAATATTGAATCAGATAAGAGATTCAGTACTTTGAAGTGATAGACAGAACACACCAAAGAGAATCCAGGAGGCTCTGGTTAGTTTTTAGATGAGCCTTGGTTTTATGGTTCAATCAGCACTGTATCTTGCAAGAGAATTTCTAAACAGCTGCAAGTTGGACTGTTACACTATGAATGCTTCAACATGTGCATTGAAAGCACAGCAGTGAGGTGAAGGAGTGGGGAGTAAGAGAAGGGGAAGTTGTAGTAATTAATGAGGGTTCACAGTAAGGTGGATGCTGACAGTAAAACAGCTTTAAGATTTTAAACTGAAAAGTGATTTGAATTGTCGTGAGCCATATTACTACACTGGGTCACCACCCCAAAATTTACCAAACTTGCTATTAGGACAATTCAACAAAATTCACCTAGGTAATGACCCCCAGATTCATCTTTAAGGGGCAAAAGGTTTGTCAATTTGGCATTACTTTTACAACATAACTGAGTTGCCAAAAAGAGGATAATTTCAGGCAGAACATCAAAGTAAATTTAAGCTACATGAAAAGCATTCCTTATTTTGATATTATCCTTCAGTGACACATATCTGAACCTTCAGTCTCACAAGCTAAGCAGCCAGAGGCTACAACCATAACTACAGCAAAATTGATGCATTTGAAAAATTGCATAACCAGACTCCTAAAAGCAAATCAACAAGTTGTCCTCTTATATATTAATTAGGGAAAGCATTTTGAAATGAAGCTAATTAGTTATTAATTCAAATATACAGTATGCTTCTATTATATATACACCATTAACCAAAACTAATTTAACAGATTAGCACGTGAACAATTGGACTCCTGTACATTATAGGCTGCTCCCTGTGTAAATCCTGCTCAGCTGTTGGAGGTCTTTAGGACACCAGTGTCAGAGTGAAGATGGGCAATTGCCAGCAAATAGTTGTTAGCAAGTTGAGATTGTCAGCACATACACGAGTGGAAGTCCTCAAATGCCAGCAATGACCACACAAATCAGCAGCAGTTAATGCTGCTGGTACACTGCTCCAGTAACTGGGCTACAACCCCAACCTTGGTGCTCTCTGTATCTTTCCTCTGTGATTGCAGGAATTTCCCAGGGGTGCTCTAGTTTCCTCCCACATCCCAGGAACATGCTGATAGGTTAATTGGCTACCATTCTGCTGAAAATTTCTAAGGGGTGGACGGACATGTGTAAAAGAATAGGTCACAAGTTATCAGAATGATTTCTCTGCAGATTCTTCAAATGGAAGCTGGCATAAACTGAATGGATCAAATGGTCTTCTTCCACAAGTTAATAAGAAGGTCAAATTTCCTTGCAAATTTAGCTCATTCTAAGTTCAAGAAGTTAACTTGTTCTGCAGCATAAACACAATCAAGGTGAAAACTAACAATAACATAATAAGCTACCATATTATAAAAATACAAAAAAAAAGATAATTTGGCCCATCAAGCCATGACAACCTCCAAGGGTGGTCATACAGGGAGATTTGAGAAACTATCAGACAGGCACAAAATAGAAAAAAAAATGGATGGACGACTGTGGGGAAGGGAAACATCAGATCAATCTCGGCGTAGGTTAAAAGGTTGGAACAACTTTGGGGGCCAAAGGGCCTGTAAAATGCTGCACTGTTCTATGTACAACTTACACAAAGTGCTGGTGGAACTCAGCAGGCCAGGCAGCATCTATAAGGAGAAGCACTGTCGACATTTCGGGCCGAGACCCTTCGTCAGGAGGTCTCAAGGGTCTCGGCCCAAAACGTCGACAGTGCTTCTTCTTATAGATGCTGCCTGGCCTGCTGTGTTCCACCAGCATTTTGTGTGCGTTGTTTGAATTTCCAGCATCTGCAGATTTCCTCATGTTTGCTCTATGTACAACTTATTCTCTCTCACACCAAGCCATCAAGTCTGTTTTTGACACTTTGTTATTAACTTATTAAACAGTAATTTACAGAAGCCAATCAGCTACCAGTTCATCTTTCAGGATACGAGAAGAAATGGTACCACCTGAAGGAAATCAAAGCAGGCACTTTGATACCATGCAGACTACGCCTGAGAGCCTGGAAGCTCGGCGCTGAGGCAGCTGCACATTTAACCCAACAAGTGGACAACACCCACAATTTTCTATTTGTTCCATGGCTGCAATCAAAGCAAGTGTTCAAATTCAAGCTTTGTTCATTGCAGACAGCTCTAAGACGGCCACATAGAAGTTTGGAGGCTTGCGTGCCTCAATGACCCAGGGAGCTAAGTTGGCTTGTGTCAGGGCTTTATGCTTTGGCCCTTGGTAGGGTCACCCATGCCAAACAGGCCATAGAGTCCAATCTTTTGGGTAAAAAATAAATGCTGATTAGTAAGTTGGTAAATTGGTTTATATTGTCACATGCACTGAGGTATAGTAAAAAATTGCTCTTCATACCATCCAGACAGATCATTTCAATAGTGCAATGAGGCAGTACAATTAAAAATAATAACAGAGTGCAGAATTAGGTATCACCGTTACAGGGAATGTAGATTGCAAACAGGCAATAAGGCGTCAGATCATTACAATGTAGATTGTGAGGTTAAGAGTCCATCTTATCATAGTAGGAGACCATTCAATAACCTCACCACAGTGGGATAGAGGTTGTCCTTGAGCTGTTTTCAGGCTTTTGTTCCTTCTCTCCGACAGTAGGGGGAAACAAGAGAATGTCTGGGCTTGATGGGGTCTTTGATTATGTTATCTGATTTATTGAGGAAGCAAGTTGTGTAGTTAGAGTGCAATGGCTGGTTTCTGTGACATGCTGTGCCCACAACTCTGCAGCTTCACGTGATCTCAGACAGAACAGTTGCCTTACCGAGTTGTCATGCATCCAGATGGAATGCTATTTGTGCATTGATTAAAAACTCATGAAGGTCAAAGGGTTTATGCCAATTTTTTTTTTGTAGAGATGATAATCTACTTGATTGTCACACTTCTTGTGCAAATTGCTAGTGTCTTTTATAATGTCCAAAAAAGCTTAAAGCAAATGTAAGGCTTTGACCTATCATGGTACTGCAACATTACAAACAGACCAGGCTATTTACACACAACACACTCCCACAGATAGCAATTTAACAGAAAAAAATTTAGTAATGTTGACTGAGGAACAGATATTTGTCAGTACATCACCACAACTGCCTCTGCTCTTCCAAATATTCATGTCCATCTGGGAAAACCGATAAAGTCACGTTGTAAAGGCTCCTCTGAATGCTTGCACCTCTGACATGTCAGCATTCCTTAGGTATTGCACTGAGACAGCCTGACTTATCTGTGCATGAGAATCTGGAGCAGGATCTGAACCTGTGACCTCTGTGTAAGCAATAAGAGTGCTACCAATGGAGATAAGAGGCAGCAGAACACAACACACAATGATTTGAATGCAAGGACACATTTTCTCCCAATCTCTGGTGTGAATATTGACTGGATGTCTGAAATGAGATAACAGATAATCTCTTTTCTTCTCGCAGATAGTTGTGGAATACGTTTTCAAAGGCTCATTTATTAACTGTTCAGGTGAGCCCAATCAATAACCAATCTCTTTGATTTGAGCCAACTATTATCATAGCAGCAAAAACTTCTGATGACTGACCTTCAAGAATTATAAACACAATGTCTAATCTGCAGCACAATATGGATTATGAGAAAGAATTCTGCTAGATCAAAAAGCCAATAATTCGGAGGCTTGACAGCATGGAATCAGATAACTGGCATAAGGCACATTCTTAACAATCCATTTCTTAAGAAACCCCTTTAAGAAATCTCCAATACACAAGGAAAGACAGATCTCTAACCAGTGCATTATCAGACATGCTATGTTCGGGCTGTGCTGCCTACCAATTATTGTTCAGGATACCTGGCTCCTAGCCTATTTTTCAAGCCATCTATTACACTCCTATAGAGGTTCAAATCAAGCATGTCTAGAAACTATAATAAGTATTAATATTATCTGTTCAGGACAATTTTCGAAGTGTGAACACTTAAAAATCTTTTAAACTATTTAATTATCACTTATTTGCACAGCTCTGTCCTAGATCACTAATAGTCTCATGTGTCTCATCTAAAGAATTAGCTAGTGCAATACAGATATGACTTGATAGATAAATAAAAAAATCATATATGAACAAGTCTTAAATCCAACCATAATATTAACCATTTGAATCTGTTTCAGAAAAGTAGTCCAATAAATTATATACTTTATACAGAGTGGACCTTAGCACCTAAAATTAGGAGATACATATGAAGATTTGGGACTGTTCTGTCAGAGAGAAAAAAGTCATTTCACAGATTTTCTGAGGTCATTGAAGATTGATTTGAGGTGTTGTTCTGGACAAAGTTTTCACCTCAGAAAGAAAAACTGAATTATCTGCGGCATAAAAATGACTGCATGAGACTCAGGCTACTGTGGGAGCCGAGGGAAGAGATTGTTGAGGCTCTGGCGATGATCCTTGCATCATCAATGGGGACAGAAGTAGTTCCGGAGGATTGGAGGGTTGCAGATATTGTTCCCTTATTCAAGAAAAGGAGTAGGGATAGCCTAGGAAATTATAGACAGTAAGTCTTACCTCAGTGGTTGTTAAGTAGATGGAGAAGATCCTGAGAGGCAGGGTTTATGAACATTTGCAGAGGTATAATATGATTAGGAATAGTCAGTATGGCTTTGTCAAGGGCAGGTCGTGCCTTACAAGCCTGATTGAATTTTTTGAGGATGTGACTAAATACATTGAAGGAGGAGCAGTAGATGTAGTGTATATGGATTTCAGCAAGGCATTTGCAAGGCTTATTGAGAAAGTAAGGAAGCATGAGGTTCAAGGGGATATTGCTTTGTGGATCCAGAACTGGCTTGCCCACAGAAGGCAAAGAGTGATTGTGGATGGGTCATATTCTACATGGAGGTCGGTGACCAGTGGTCTGTTCCGGGACCCTTACTCTTTGTGATTTTTATAAATGACCTGGATGAGGAAGTGGAGGGATGGGCTAGTAAATCTGCTGATGACACAAAGGTTGGGGGTGTTGTGGATAGTGTGGAAGTCTGTCAGAGGTTACAGCGGGACATCAATAGGATGCAAAACTGGGTTGAGAAGTGGCAGATGGAGTTCAACACAGATAAGTGTGAAGTTGTTCAATTTTGTAGATCAAGTATGATGGCAGAATATAGTATTAATGGTAAGACTCTTGGCACTGGTGGCGTAGTGGCATCAGCACCAGACTTAGGAGCGAAGGCTCCCAAGTTCGAATCCAGCCGACTCCCTTTCCATCCATGCTGGGTTGAGCATCGAGCTAGCAACTTGGCCTCGTAAAAGTAAGAAAGCCTGCTAAAAAAACGCCGTCACAACAGCGTCCCGATGACTCCACTTGGTGTTAAGAGTTTTCTTCTTCTTGGCAGTGTGGAGGATCAGAGGGATCTTTGGGTCCGAATCCATAGGACATTCTAAGCAGCTGTGCAGGTTGACTCAGTGGTTAAGGAAGCATATGGTACATTGGCCTTCACCAATCGTGGAATTGAATTTAGAAGCCAAGAGGTAATGTTGCAGCTATATTGGTCAGACCCCACTTGGAGTACTGTGCTCAGTCCTGCTTGCCTCTCTACAGGAAGGATGTAGAAACCATAGAAAGGAGATTTACAAGAATGTTGCCTGGATTGGGGAGCATGCCTTATGAAAACAGGTTGAGTGAACTCAGCCTTTTCTCCCTGGAGCGAAGGAGGATGAGAGGTGACCTGATAGAGGTGTACAAGATGATAAGAGGCATTGATCATGTGGATAGTCAGAGGCTTTTTCCCAGGACTCAAATGGCTGCCACAAGAGGGCACAGGTTTAAGGTGCTGGGGAGTAGATACAGAGGGGGTGTCAGGGGTAAGTTTTTTTTTTATTAAACGCAGAGAGTGGCGACTGCATGAGGGCTGCCAGCAACGGTGGTGGAGGCAGATACAATTGAGTCTTTTAAGAGACTTTTGGATAGGTACATGGAGCTTAGAAAAATAGAGGGCTCTGCGTAACCCTAGTAATCTCTAAGGTAGGGACTTGTTCGGCACAGTTTTTTGGGCCAAAGGACCTGTATTGTGCTGTAGGTTTCCTATGTTTCCATAAAAATGTATTATTTCAAAATGCTTCTATTCTGTAATGATTTTATTGGTATCTCACTATCCAGACTAAACAGTCATTCCCATTTAAGCACAAAGAATAAGAATAAAGCATCATTAGTAACAGCAATAAATACATTTGAGAGACTTCACATTCAGTGGATATGAGTGACAATCTACTATTTCCTTTAACAGAAATGAATTTAACCTTCTATAATCCAAAGTCAGTTTCCCTTAAAATCGAATTTTAAAGAGAAGTTTGTGTTGGAATTAAAATCTAATGGGCACATCTCCAGAATGGAGTTTCCCTCAGGATGGAGGATCTCCAACAGAAGGCTGAAAGCTGTGAATGCCAGGATATTTGGCTGGATCAGAACAATACGCTCCAAATAAACCCAATCTTGTTACTTTATTAGAACATACAGAAGATAGAAGAGCACATCAGACAAGCAGGCCCTTCAAATGCTTCTAATTTACTTCCCTCAGTTCCTATTTTATTATTTTATTACCATTTTAGCATTTTCACCCAAGGACTAGTCTTATCTATAACTTCAGCTATCTTTAAGAATCTAGAACTTATTTATATCTTACATGCATCCTACAACATGGAGTAAAAATGTTTGTATTATGAATCCATTGCAATGTACAGTCATGTGAATTTATAAGTCTAATGGCTTGTAGAAAGAAGCTGTCCCATAGCCTGTTGGTCCTGGCTTTAACGTTGCAGCACCGTTTGCCAGACGGAAGCAGCTGAAGCAGTTTATGGTTGGGGTGACGGGTGTCCCCAGTGATCTTCCAAGGCCTTCTTTCTGCAACTGCTGCTATAAATGTCCTCAGTGGAGGGAAGTTCACATCCACAGTTGCGCTGGGCTGTCTGTACCACTCTCTGCAGTGCCCAGCGATCAAAGCTGGTGCAGTTGCCATACCAGGCGGTGATACAGCCAGTCAGTTTGCTCTCAATGGTGCCCCTGTAGAAGGTCTTGAGGATTTGGGGGTCCATGCCGAACTTCTTCAGTCGCCCAAGGTGGAAGATACTCTGTGGTGGTTTTTTTGCCACAAAGCCAATGTACACAGTTCAGGTGAGATCATCGGTGATGTGTATACCGAGGAACTTGAAACTACTCACCCTCTTAACTGCAGACCCATTGATGTTGAGCTGTCTCTGTTCTTCCTGTGGTCCACAATAAGCTCTTTTGTTTTTTGGACATTGAGGGAGCGGTTGTTATCCTGGCACCACTGTGTCAGGGTGTCAACCTCTCCTCAGTAGGCTGTCTCATTACTGCTGGAAATACAGCTGATCAAATTTGTGCCACTGGCGAATCTGATCAGCATATTGGAACTCTGAGTGGCAGTACTACAGTCATGGGTATAAAGCAAATGGAGAAGGGGTCTCAGAACACAACCCTGGGGGCCACCTGTGTTGAGGCTCAGAGGTGTAGAGGTGAGGGAGCTCATACTTAACACCTGTCGGCGAGCTGATAGGAAATCTAGGATGCAGCTGCACAAGGTGGGGTGCAGGATGAGGTCTCTGAGCTTCCTGTCGTCTGGAAGGAATTATGATGTTGAATGCTGAACTGTGGTCCACGAACAGCATTCTAATGTATGCATCCCTCTTCTCCAGGTGAGTGAGGATGGTGTGGAGTACAGTGGCTCTGGTGTCATTTACAGACCGGCTTCATCAGTAGACAACTTGTTAGGGGTCCAGCATGGGTGATAGCATGCTGCAGATATAGTCTTTTACTAGCCTTTCAAAACATTTGCTAATAATTGAGCTGAGTGCAAAAGGGCACCAATCTTTCAGGCATGCTACCTTGATTTTAGGTACAGGATCAATGATGGACAATTTGAAGCAGGAAGGCACTACACATTGGGAGAAGGAGAGATTAAAAATGTCCACAAACACACCAGCCCGCAGTTCAGCACACACTTTGAGGATGCACCCTGGGATGCCGTCTGGTCCGCTATCTTGCAGCTGTTGACACGTTGGAACGTTCTATGTACCTCAGCCTTGGAGATGACCAAGGTACGGGTCTCATCAGCGGCTCTACTCGAGGGTTCAGTCTTGAATTGAGCATAAATAACACTTAGCTTGTCCGGGAGCGAGGCAGCAATGTTGGCTGTACTGCTGCATTTCCTCTTGCAGTCCATGATGGTGTACAGCCCTGCCATAAGCTGCGTGTTGTCGCAGAGTTGTGACTGGGTTTTGTCCCTGAGTTGCCGTTTGCCACCTTGATGGCTCTATGCAACAGTGACATCTCTTGAGCTCCCCTTGGTCTCCAGAGGTGAAGGCTTTGTCCCTCACACTGAGAGCAACACACACTAAACTATTTATCCAAGGCTTCTGGTTTGGGTAGACTCAGACCTATCTTTGGGGAACAATGTCTTCTGAATGAAGCTGGTGATCACCTCTGCGTATTTGGAGATGTTCTCAGCTCAAAATACCTCACACATGACACTAACGAAGCAGTCTTATAACATTGAATCTGATTGGTTGGACCAGCAGTGGATAGTTTTCATTATGGCCACTTCCTGTTTCAATATCTGCCTGTAGGTGAGTAGGAGCAAGATAGAGTAATGATCAGGGTTTCCAAACGGAGGGTAGACAAGTGCTTTGTAGGCATTGTGGAAGAGAGAATAGCAGTGGTCGAGTATGTTTCCTCCCTGTGTGCTCACCTCGATGTGTTGGCAGAACTTTGGATAAGCTCTGGTTAGCGATGCTTGATTAAAGTCTCCAATGATGATGAAAGTAGCCTCTGGGTTTGTGGTTTCATGGATATTGATGGTTTCATAAAATTCATTGACAGCCAGGTTGGTATTGGTCTGTGGTGGGATATACACTGCTGTTTATAATAACAGGCATCAACACTGCAGCATAAGGTACTCCAGATCAGGGGAGCAAAGGGATTTGAGCGTGCACGCGCTACCTGGGGCGCACAAACCATTGTTCACCATGAAACATACTCCCCCACCTTTACTTTTCCCAGAGAGGTCTTTAGATCTGTCTGCTCGGAACACAGAGAACCTGACGGGTTCGAGGGCTTGGTCTGGTACTTGCTCTGACAACCAGCTTCTGGAAAAGCATACGATGTTACAGTGCTTTGTGTTGCTGTGGTAGGAGATTCTGGCTCTCAACTCACATGGTTTGTTGTCCAGGGACTGTACGTTAGCCAGGAATATGCCAGGGAACGGCAGCCGATTTGTGCGCCATCTCAGCCGAACCAAGACACTGGCTCTTCTTCCTTGCTTCCAGCGACCCTTCCTCGGTAATGCTGCTGTGGAGAATGAACCTGCGGTGGTTCATGCGAGCAGGGGGTCCCAGTAGTAGAATGGCAGCACGTTATGATTGAATGCAATCTTTCCAATGTTCAAAAGAGTCAATCAACCATATCCAAGGTGACTTCCGGTTTCTTGTACGAGATGTGCGGAAAGAAGTAGGGAGATAAACAGGAAGTTACATTGCCAATTCGGAGTACACTACACAGCTGCCATACACGGCACCACCTTGGCAGTTTGCTTACAAACTTAACATTTAATGTTCCTAAAATGCTCCTGCTTACTGAAATTTCATACACTGAGGCAGGCTCATTTCACAATACAAGGTCTAGTGTGGCCCCTTCCCTGCGGTCCAAGGACCCCTTCAGTCCATGACATAAAAAAGATTTGGCTTTGATCTACATAGAAAGAGATGGGACAAATCCTTAAAACAAATTGCAAATAGGCTCTGTAATCTATAACACTTGAAATGTCACCAAAAAAAAAAATCCCATTTGGATGATAGCTCAAACTGAAATTTAACATTATTTTTAAAGACTGAAAGGGAAGGAGGAAAATTGCAACATAAAGTTAAGGATTTAATTATAATTGGGAATCATAACAATGCCATGACAGACAGACAGACATACTTTATTGATCCCAAGGGAAATTGGGTTATGTCGGGATCAATAAAGTATGTCTGTCTGTCATGGTGACCATGGGTGTCCATGGCAGATGCAATGGAAAGTTAATGAAGCTTCTCTACTTGGTGGAAGTCAAGGATTACCTAAGGACAGACAGTTCTTACATCTTACCTTTAGAACTTAACTTAGTTTGTTCAAGTTAGGACAAAAATGGGTGCAAGAGAAAGGTAATATAGTAAAATATCAAATATAGATTCAATATACATCTCTACCAAAAGAGGTGTAAGGCACTCCTTCCTCTCCGCTAGCCCATAGGTCACCCTTGGGTAAGGTGTAGCATCTGCTTACCCCTCCAATCAGGGTCATGCAAAGCCATGGGAAAAGGTGGTGGATGGTCATTTCAACAGATGGTGCATATCACAAGTCCTGGTTATGCAACCACTGATTCCAGGCAGACAATCTCTGAAGAGTATTGACAATGGCTGCAGTCACACATCTTATAAAGATGCTGCCCAGAAGAAGACAATTGCAACACACACAAAATGCTGGTGGAACGCAGCAGGCCAGGCAGCATCTTTGTCAGGCAACATAATTGTCAGTCCTGACGAAGGGTCTCGGTCCGAAACGTCGACAGTGCTTCTCCCTATAGATGCTGCCTGGCCTGCTGTGTTCCCCCAGCATTTTGTGTGTTGCTTTAATTTCTAGTATCTGCAGATTTCCTTGTGTTTGCTGAAGACAATTGCAAACCACTTCTGTAGCAAAGATTACCAAGAATAATCATTGTCATGGATAAGACCATGATCGTCTGCATCACACGACACAGCACATAATGAAGATGAGCAAATACCGAGCTGGAAAAGATATTGTACCACACACAGGAGCCTTCATTAAGCGACTCCGCTTATTCTTTAGGGAATGTCACACAATTATGCGAAAAATAATTATAAAAAACATAATTTCCAACAATAACACAGAGGAATTTGCTTGGAGAATGCAATTAAGGTTAGGACAGAATACAGAAACTTCAGAGAATCCTTGTTTAGCCAAACAATTCTGTGGGAAAATAATAAAATAATCCTGAAAGTGCAGGGAAGTTTAGCAAGTCAGGCAGCATCTAAGGAAAGAAATCATCAACATTTAGGGCCTGTGACCCTTTGTCAGAGCTGAAAAAGAGAGATACTGTATGCAACTTACTTTTCATAAGGGTACAAAGTGGGAAATGAAGGTTGACAATAAAGGATTTGCTAGGATGGATTCAGAGGGTTCAACAGTGTAGTTACTAGCACGTCTGGCTTCTTGGTCTGTGGAATAAGTTTTCAATGTTAAAGTGGTACTGCCTGTCTGGTAAGCTGGATGAGAAAAAAAGAGAGTCTACATGATATAAAAACGAAGTAGAAAATGCTGAATATACTGAGCAAGCTAGATAATGTTTATAGAAAGGAAAACAGTTAGTATTTCAGATGATAAAAACTTCATCCAACAAAACGTGAATGAAACCAAAAGGAATTTCTTTAATAGAATGCACAATTACAATATGGTAGCTGGGAGAAGGTTTATTTGTTGTTCATATGGTTTTGCATAATGGGATATGTCCAGCAAGGCAGACTACACAGAGAAAAGGAAGATAAAGGCTGACAGGCAGAAATGGTTTTCATATTGTCAAGGAAAAAAAGAGTATGTTATCTAAAGTTTGAGAATTTGATAACGAATCTGAAGGAGCAGCCTGTCCATATGGAAGGTGATGTGTTGTTCGAAAGGCTTCTGTTGGGTTTGTCTACCTGTACTGCAATACTATATTCTGCATCTTGTTTACTTTTCACTGCCACAATGTCATTACGGGATAACTGTCAGGATGGTAAACAAAACCTTTTCATAGTACCTCAGCAAATGTGACAATCATAAACTAATATCAATGGTCTCATTTTACAGTGCAGGAAACAAATTGGAAACATTTTGCATACTATTTTAAGACACGCATTTTGTCTGTTTCTGTTCTTTGTGTTAACTGATTCTCCCAAAAGACACTGAACTCATCCACTACCTGCAGACCCCAGGTACCAGGGATGACCTCTGGTGTGCTCTGTGCTGATCCCATCACCCTTGGCATCTCTTGATAGTGAGCAGCAGGATATTTGTGGTGCAAAGTGAGCAGGCTGTTGTTAGATTTTCTACCATCGCTGCTGCTAATGGCTATCATAGCCTTCATCTAATGTCCAAATTAACACTGTATAAGCAGTAAACATGATCATATAATAGTTCAGAACTCCAAGATGCAGGTTTGGCTTCTAAATCTCCAAGATATATGCAGCAATGCTCCCAGTCTGTGCACTGTGAACAAGCTCTTCCATAGAATCAGTCAGAAAATGGCCGAGTTATGGCATGCTACCCTGAGCCCCTTCAGCTGCCATTACATCCTCACCCTGCTTTTGCAGCCTCTTACAGAGGCTTCAATGTACAGGATTGTAAAAAGCTGCAGATGTTGAAGACTGGCCAACTCCACCATGGGAACCAGTGTCCTCACCATCAAGGACATCTTCAACAGGCAGTGCCTCAAGAAACTGCATTGATCACCAAGGACTGTCACTACCCAGGACATGCCCTGTTTCCATTACTATTATCATTCCTGAAGATGCACACTCAATGCTTTAGGGCAGCTTCTTTCCCTCTGCATCAGATCAACTCTATCTCACAATTTTTCTCTTCTTTAAACACTATCCAGTTTTTATATTCCTTATTATAACCTATCATATTCTTTAACATCTTGCACTGTACTGCTGCCACAGATTAACAAATGTCATGGCGTCTGTCAGTGACAATAAACTTGATTCTGTTTTCCAGAAAGCACTAACAAAATATGTCCGGCTAGTTAGCTCTCCAAACTCTCAGTAAATTCTTTGCAGCTGAGTAAAGTGCTGAAAGTGACAAGCCAGCTGTCTTTGGAGGATGCAGGGGTGAGCACAGTTCACACATACCGCTAACTACACTGCTGCAACATGTGGCTCTGTCCCATCTAAACTCAATTCAAGCTCCAAGAGTCTGGGCCTCTGTACCTCCCTCTGCACCAGGATTTTCAACTTCCTCATCAGCAGAACTCAGACACTGAGGGTTAATAACATCTCTTTCTGCTTGGCCATTAACACAGGAGCACCTCAAGACTGCGAGCTTAGACCCCCTACTCTGCTCTCTATGCACAAGGCTGTGTGGCTAAGTACAGCTCCAACGCCATCTCAAATTTGCCGATTCACTACTATTATTGAATGAATCACAGGCGGCAATGATTCAGCTTACTGGAGTGAGACTAATCACCCTGGTTAAGTAGTGCTGCAAAAACCATCTCCTGCTTAATGTCAGCAAAACTGATTTAGGAAAGGGAAGGGAAACATGCACCAATCTGCTTTGAGAGATCAGTAGTGGGGAGAGTCACCAGCTTTAAATTACTGGGCATTAACATAATTGAATAACCCATCCTGGGCCCAGCACATAGACAAAGTCATGTACTGTGGGAAGTATCCCGACTGGTTGCATCATGGTCTAGTATGACAAATTAAATGTTTGGGAACACAACATTTATTTATTTTATTTATCAAGGTAGAGTGTGAGGTAGGCCCTTCTGGACCTTTGAGCCACAACTCTTATTCATTCCCCAATTTAATCCTGGCCTAATCATGAGACAATTTACAATGACCAATTAACCTACCAACTGGTGTGTCTTTGGAATACCCAGAGGAAATTCACATGGTCACTGAGAGAACATACAAACCTCTTACAGGCAGTGGTGGGAATTGAACACAGGTTGCTAGTACTGTAAAGCGTTGCGCTAACCACTACGCTACTGTGCTGCCCCATTAGAGTACAGGTAGTCCCCCGAGTTACGAACGTCCAACTTACGGACAACTCGTACTTATGAACCGAGGAAGGAGAACGTCGTCCGCCATTTTAAGTCGGATCATGACACTGTCCACCATTTTAAATCATTGCCATGGACACTGTGTTGAGTGTGTAACTTTGTATTTGGCTTGAATTTTTCTTAGTAAGATTCAGCCTGACCAGGCACCCCCCCCCCCCCCCATTCTGGTCGGCTGGTGGCGCAGTGAGATCAGTGCCGGGCTGAAGAACGGAGGTTCACGAGTTCAATCCAATGACAGACCACTCCCGTGCCAGGTTGATGTCGATACTGTGACTTCCGTACCATCCGTGCCAGGTTGATGTTGAACTCACAACTCGACCTCATAAGAAAAACACTGACACCTCCAGTTTAAATTCCCACGGGAAAAATTGTGGAGGATCAAATACCCAAACCCAGCACAGTCCCCACTTGTCCCATTTAACTTATCTCAGTACAGAGGAGTTTAGGACCCGGGGAATTCAGTGCGGTTGTCCTTTGGACCCAGCGGAGCTCAGGACCCGGCATCTGCAGTGTTTCTGTTCCATTGACAGGAGATCGCGATTGAAAATAAAGTGGAAATAATAAAGCGTTTGGAAAGAGGTGAAACATCGTCGGTCAACGAACGGAACAATTTTAAAGGATGAAGTGAGAATAATGGAGCATGTGAAAGGCCCTGCCCCGATGAAAAACTACAATTATTACTAAGCAATGCAATGGTTTAATATTGGAATACATATGTTTCTTAAGAGTTTTATATGCATAGAAAGGAAAAATACATACTATATACCAAGACAAACGTTTGACTAACTGACGCTAAATAATACCGGATGTACTTGTTCCGACTTACGTACAAATCTGACTTAAAGACGGACTCAGGAATGGAACTCGTTCATGACCCGGGGACTGCCTGTAGCAGACTCTGCTCAATACATCACAAGCACATCTCTCTCCAGCATTGGTAATATCTGCAAGAGGCACTGTTTCAAGGAGACAATATCTATTATCAAACATCCCCCACCACTGGGACCATGCCATCTTTTCACAGATAACATCGGGTGGGAGGTACAGAAGCTTGAAGTCACACATCAGCAGGTTCAAAAACAGTTACTTCCTTTCAACCATTGAATTCTTTAACCAATCAACAAAATCCTAATGACTACTGTTTAGGAAAACTATAACTGCTCGGCACTAAAATGTACTTTGTTTGTTGTTCTAATTGTATTTTTTTGTAAAAATAATGTGTATAATTCATGTTTGATTTATGATTTTCTTCAAGTATTGCTAATATGCTGCTACAAGAAAATCTTCCATTGCACCTTGCACATTTATTATCCTTGTGTATAAGACAACAAACGTTTACTGTGGTTAAATGTGATTGGTAAACTGGGGCTAGCTGTCAAAATGAAGGGTCTCGATGACCTGATGTGCTCATTTATTCCTCACCATAGATCAAGTTAAGTCCAGTTTATAGTCATTTAACTATATACACGTATACCACCAAATGAGACATTTCTCAGGACCAGGGTGAAAAGCACAGGAGTACACATAACACACATGTAACAGATAATAACTTAGGAAAGTGAGCATTAAATCTCCACATTAATTACACATAGACAAACAAAGTAAAGTGCATAAACTAAACTTTGTACGGTACAGTACAAACTAACCGGTGACACTTCAAATGCGATTGCTCAGGGAGTTCAGAAGCCCAGTGGCCTGAGTGAAGAAGCTGTTTCCCATCCTGACTATTGCTGCCTAACCTGTTGTGTGCCTCCAGCCTATTGTGTGTTGCCTGGTCAAAACAAAAGCTTTTCTGGGTCTTCATTTCCCCTCCCCACCAATTCCACATTATAACCTTTATCAACAACTTAAATTGGAATTGAGGTATATCTAGCCTGTGCAGTTTTGAAATAAACAATTTTATTGCTATACAATTTCAGTTTTAACATCTTACATTTTGGTACCCGTAATTTTCAGTAACAGGCTGATAAGAAGTTAATCATTTGATTGCACGTTATGCAGCATCTTCCTAAATGTTGTACTGTTTCATATTAGCAGGAGGACACATCAGTGAATTAGTAGCAGAAATATCTGCAATAGTCCTTAATTACTCAGACTACAATTTTACAGATAGCATACCTTGTAGAAAAATAAGAAGCAATGTCAGTTTGATTAATTTGCAAAGGACATGCACTGTGGGTCGAAAAACTTTTCAATGATTGATACAAACTTCTGCTTCTAACTTGACATTTCAAAACTAAATTGTGTTTTAAAGAATGGAATATCTTAAATTCAAACTCACAACAGGAAGCTAATCAGATGAAATTCCCCAAAGCACATTTCAAATGTGTAAAAAAATGACTCACGTTTGAAGATTTTTCTCCCTCCAGCTGAAATTTAAACAATAGTAGGGGAAAGAACATCATCTGCTTTGTAACCTCTGTTCTCCATCTCATCCAAAATAAAATGAAATATTGGGCATTCAATAAAGGAAAACATATAGAAACTTTGAATATTAAACCTATAAATAGCTGCTACACAATCTGTTTCCAGTTTTTATTGTAGGATACCACAGAATTTTCACCTTGCAACATCTTGCATTCATCACACCTTCTCAAATGGAATTGGTAAAACATGTATAGTCAAGGGGACTGAATGAGAGTGGACTTCATTCAAAGGACTAGCCCTGACACAATGGCCTGAATGGGTTGGATATTTGATTACTGCAATCTCCTTTATTGAATGTGAGAGTCATTGGAAAGCCAGCAATCAACACCCGCTAACAAATTCCCGAGAAGCTGATGCTGAACTGTCTTCCTAAAGCCTGGCGATGCACACTTCTGGACCAGATCACATGGACAGCAAGACAGCAGTTCAACAGGCAAACCCTGGCCAGCAGGAGTGTACAGACCAACACATCCCAGATCTGTAAAACCTGTGTTCATGGCACAGGAGTACAAAATGTGCTGGAGATCAGATGGCAGCAGTACAGACCTCCTGCTCCGCTCCTGTACTCCGCAGTGATTCCAACAGCGCCATACCAGGCAAGAGGCTGAATACACTTCACAACTGAGCTTCGTCCTGGCCACATGTGGTGTATCAGCTACCCTGATTCTTTATTCCTTTCCCTCTGAATTCAAAACGCAGTGCAGCAACCCCAAAGCCTTATGAAGCCCAGTATATTGTTGGTTTGAAAAGACATTGTTTTACTTTGATTATTTGTAATTATTTAAATTATCAACTGTTCCCAAATGTCTCTGGCTGCTTTGTTTCACGTGACGAGGACAGTTAATAAGCAGAAGATACAGTGGAAGCAACATTGCTATGATTGTAAATGGATGGCATGGTGGGGAACGGAGTATATTTGGCACTACCCATGTACGGTATGTTCCATGTAATGGTGCTTTGGAGGGAATTACAGGCTTTTAACCCAGCCACAGTGTTGGCACGTTGCCTAGTGGATAAGGCATCAGTCTAGTGATCTGAAGGCCACTAGTTTGAGCCACAGCTGAGGCAGCGCGTTGTGTCCTTGAGCAAGGCACAATGTGTTGACACATTACTCTGCAATGACACCGGTGCCCAGTATGGGTCCTAGTGCCCTTCCCTTGGACAACATCGGTGGCGTGGAGAGGGGAGACTTGCAGCATGGGCAACTGCCGGTCTCCCATACAACCCTGCCCAGACCTGTGTACCGGATACCTTCCGAGGCGCAAATCCATAGTCTCTCAAGATTAACGGATGCCTATAAACCCAGCCACAATTAATGAGCAAAAAAGCTACATTCATATGTGGATGATATGTACTTCAAAGTTCAAAGTAATTTTATTATCGAAGTGCATATATGTTACTATGTACTACCCACTACCCGGAGGTTCTTTTTCTTGCAGCCATTTACAAAAAAAAAGAAACTTAATAGAATTTACAAAAAAAACAGTATGCTTTATATACAGAGGCTGACCAAATAACCAATGTGCAAAAGAAACCAGCTTGTACAAATAAAAATAAATAATACTGAGAGCATGACTTGAAGAATCCTTGAAAGTGAGTCTGTAGGTTACGCATCAGTTCAAAGTTGAGGTGAGTGAAGTTGTCCATGTTGGTTCAGCAACCTGATAGTTGAGGGGTAAAACCAAGACCCAAGACTCCTGTACATCTTGCATAATGGACTTGGCCGTACTTGGACAAAACAGCACTTGTAGCCATGCTGCCGTGTACAGTACCTACTAACATTCTAGTCTTTGAAAACCTTAGGATCCTGGGGTGTTAAGTATATCACCAAGTGTTGCTACAGAACATCTTGAAGCTGATGGGAAGGAAATGAGGAAATGAAGTGTTTGATAGGATGCAAATCAAGACGGTTCTTTTCCTAAATAATATGAGCTTGTTAAAACAATGTTAGAGCTACATTTATTCAGGCAATAGTGGGTATTTCACCACACTCCTAATCTGTGTCTCCTAGCACAGCGGCTAGTGCGACACTGCTTCAGCTTGGGGTGATCCCGAGTTTGGAGCTCAATTCCGGAAGGAGTCTGTACATCCTCCCGGCGGAATGCTCTGGTTTCCTCCCACAGTCCAAAGGTGTACCGGGTAGGTTAATGGGTCATTGTAAATTGTCCTGTGATTAGGTTAGGGTTAATCGAGTTTGTCACAGGCTGCTGTGGAGACACTGTGGAGGGCTGGAAGGGCCTATTTCGCATTGTACCACTAAATAAATAAATAAAACCGTCACAATGCAGTGAGTGGTCAGAAGGCGAGTTAAATGTTATGTACTAGCTAGTCACTGACCTGGCCTTAGAGTAACACTATTTACATTTCTAATCCCATTAAATATATGATATCCCCAAGAATTTGGAGACCATGACAATCAGAAAAAATCTGCAGATGGTGGAAATTATCAACAACCACAAAAACTGCTGAAACTGATGAGAAGTCTTAGACCTGAAATGTTAACTCGATTTCTCTTTAACAAGTGCTGCCTGACCTTCAGTACTTTGTGTGTTTGACTTGGGGACCACATTGCCTTTGAATGTGTGGCGCATGGCCAAGTGGATAAGGTGTCGGTCTAGGGATCTGAAGGTCGCTAGTTCGAGTCAGCGTGTTGTGTCCTTGAGCAAGGCACTTAACAACACATTGCTCTGCAACGACACTGGTGCCATGCTGTATGTGTCCTAATGCCCTTCCCTTGGACAACATCGGTGGTGTGGAGAGGGGAGACTTACAGCTTGGACAACCGCAGGTCTTCCATACAACCCTGCCCAGGCCTCAGTCATCACCAAAAATTGATGGACAGCTGAAGAATGCCTTTGAGTATCTGTGGGGCGGACGGGTGGTGGCCTAATTCCACTCCTATGTCTAATGATCCTATTTCAGGGGCTGACTGCACAGCAACAATGGTGTACTTCACCGACAAAGATGATAAGATTGTTCAGATTATAAAAAACAGTATCACGATGCCATTTGAAAGAATTTTATTGTTAGATATGGATAACAACAAGTTCTCATCCAACCCAACCAATACAGCCATAAAATGCTATTTATTGTACCTTACATTGTAGAACATGCTTGTCTGTAAATGCCAATAAACACACTTCAGCTTTTAATTCTCTGTAGAACATTTTGTGATGTCCTAAGGAAGTGAAGAATATTTAATAAAGTATTACTTTTACTCTGAAGTGCTTACTGTCTGAACTCAGATGTGGAACCTGAAAGGATACACCGCTATTTGTGCACCTCTTATTATAATTCACATGGCATTCTTGCAATATTTAAAAACCCTGAGGTAACCCACACAGCAAACCTGTTCCAATTATAGCCTACTAATCAAATTACACCACTATGAAAAAACTAAAAGATCGTAACAGTGATTGGGGAATAGTAAATCTGTTAATTTTCTACCTGTAAAATGTAAAGTAGCAGCCTCCTCTTGCTCTTCCTCCTCTTTCTTTCATACTGAGGAACAGACACCTAACACAATTGACAGAAAGTGATCTGCTCATAGCCTCACTCATTAGTTCTCTGAAACTCGTCTGATACATTTGTGAACAGGGCCTCTCTATTTCTGCTAAAATATGGAAGTTAATGAACCCAGGTTCTTATTATGTTCTCAGTAATGAAAGCATTTTGAGAACGTAGAACAGAATAGCACGATATCGACTCTTCAGTCCACGTTGTGCCATCCCTTTGACAACTCTAAAATCACGCTAACCGTTCCCTCCTACATAGACCTCCACTTATGTTTCATCTACGTGCCTATCTAAGTCTATTAAATCTTGCTCATGTTATCTAACTGGACAAGCATCTTCAGCAGCACATTCCAAACACCTACCACTCTGTGTGAAAAAAAATCCTGCCTCTGACATCCACTCTGTACTTTCTTCCCAACACCTGAAATTTATGCCCCCTCGTATTAGCCATTTCTTCCCCAGGAAAGGCTAGGCCATTTCAGAGGAGAATTTCATATTGGTCAAAATGAGAAAGCACAACAAGCTTCCTTTCCTTAAAGAATTTTAGTGAAGTTTATATATTTTTACAACAATTTGGTAGCTTGAAGATCACCATAACTGATACTAACCATGCATCCACATTTAATTATTTTATATTAGTTTTCTTACTACCATGGTTGGATTGAAACTCGGAGCTAAGTTCAGGCCTTTAGCCTAGAAACTGAACTTCTACCAGGCCTCTATTAGTTAATAGCTGAAAATTATTGTGTGTTTAATATCTCATTAAACATTGTGTGGATAGTCAGAGGCTTTTCCACACAATGGTTGCCACAAGAGGACACAGGTTTAAGGTGCTGGGGAGTAGGTACAGAGGAGATGTCAGGGGTAAGTTTTTTTACTCAGAGTGGTGAGTGCGTTAAATGGGCTGCCGGCAACAGTGGTGGAGGCGGATACGATAGGGTCTTTTAAGAGATTTTTAGATAGGTACGTAAAATAGAGGGCTGTGGGAAAGCCTAGTAATTTCCAGGATAGAGACACGTTCAGTACAATTTTGTGGGCTGAAGGGCCCATATTGTGCTGTAGGTTTTCTGTTTCTATTTGAGTAATATTGTAAATATATTGTTTGATTAAGCATTCTTTGTTTACATAATTCATTATTGATTATCTGTAAAAGGATGTGAATGGCATACATCATTACACCACCACGAAATCATATGTACATAAGCATCTCACTGAAGAGAAACTGTATACACACATCCTGGCTCCCATATTTTCCTGTCAATTATTTTCTGTGGTTACAGAACATAACAGTGGTGATGAATAAGTTTTAAAATGAACCTGAGACAACTACCTACCTGTTGAAAAGCACCATGTTCTTTTCTTCAGAAAGGGAGAGAGACAACTGAGTTTAAAAAAAGGGCAGAAAATGTACAAATCTATGGGTTCATAAACAGTGAGTACAGGTGATAATAATAATTTCTAAAAACAAAAATGGCTGGCTACATTGGAAAGCTAGATGTGTTCAATTGCATGACTGATAACTGAACAAATTCAGCAGTATCTTAAAGTAAATGAAATAGGCAATAAGAAATGAGTACCAGTTTTGCTGAGCATAATAGATGCAAAGACATATAGTTTGCTGCAATGCTTACCTGTTGCAACCAAACCAGCCAAAAATGAGCTTTGTTGATACCCTGAATTTATTGCAGAACATTTAGAAACAAAAACATTGTTAATTGCAGAATGCTTTAAGTTTCATAAACGGAATCAAAAGGAAGATGAGTCAACCTCAGCAGATGTGATTGAATTGAAGAAATTGTTGAAGCATTGTCAGTTCATTGATGCATTGAGAGAACATTTAGATGATGGAATCTTACAAAAACAGCTCCTAACTGAAGCACAACCCACATTTAAAAGAGCAGTTGAAATCTCTTTATCAGTGGAAACAGCAGCCAGAGACACAGTTGAGTTGTGTCAGGAATGGAAGTGAGAATAAACAAAATTGCAACATCTAAACAGAAACATGCCTGGCCAAAAAGATTATGTTACTGTTGTGGCAGGTGCTCACATACACCAGACTAATAATACAGGTTTATAGGTGAAATTTGCAGAAAATGCAACAAAGTAGGTCACAGACAGAGTATGTCAGGCAGAGAAAAATAAACGGTCTGCACAGGGAAGAAAAAAATAAAGTCAAGTTGCAGTTTCAAAAAAGAGCACTAATTTCCACCCTATTGATGAAAAATCTGACAATAATCAGAATGACAAAGGACTGAATAGCCTTAAGATTTATAATGTGAAAACTGACAAGAGAAACAATATGTCTTATACCAGAATTGATTAAAATGGAATTCACCAGCTTGGCTGTTTTAGTCATTCCACAAAATGAGTTTAAATGACATTTCAAAAAATACTGAAATGAAGCCTGCAGATATCCAACTGAGAACTTACACTGGAGAAAAGATAACTCCTGTGGGAATGGCATTTGTAACAGTGAAATACAACAACCAACTACCAGATTGGGCTTGTATGTGGTACAGACAGGAGGGCCAGCATTGTGGGGCCGTGACTGGTTGAGACAACTATAAATTGACTGGAGATCCATCCACTACTTATATACCACATCCCCTGCGACAGAGTCAACTGAAAATGAATTAAGAAAGGTACTAGATGATGCCTCAGCAGTGCACAAGGATGGATTTAGAAAACTCAAACATATCAATGGTAAAACTGTGGCGACCCATTTCCTGGCACATCTGAACCGGCTCACAATTAGCCAGCTTTCCGGCTGAGGGAGATAGCCTACGGGGGTTTGCGAGCACAGAGCTTTGGAGCCTCTGCGCCACGGGGGGCAGGTTGAGGGAGGCTTAAAAGTGAGGCTGAGGTTTTCGAATAAAGTTTTTTCCTTCGACTGCAGTTACCGACTCCGTGTCGTAATTTTAGCGCTGCATGTAGCACGCCGCTACAAAACTGTATTACAAGAAAATATCACTTCAAAGTTTTACAAACCCTGTCCACTTGCTTATATCATCCGCGGTAAAGTAGCCAGTGAACTAGATCAGAAGGAGTCTGAAGGAATTCTTTCCAAGGTTGAGTAGAGCCTGTGGGCAATGTCAGCAATCCCAGTACCACGAAGGAGGATCTGTCAGGATCTCTGGTGATTTTAAGGTCACCATCAACCCTGTACTTAAAGGTAGATCAATACCTCCTACACAGGATAGAAGGTATCTTTAGAAACCCTTCTGGAGGAAAATACTTCAGCAATGTGGACTTAGCTGAGGCCTACCCACAGATGGAGATGGAAGAAGAGTCCGATGTGTTTCTCACCACAAACACTCACAGAGGGCTTTATCACTATTATAGGCTTATTTATGGAGTAGCATCTGCACCTGCACTCTAGCAGAAAGCTATGGACCAGGTGGTGCAAGGCTGACCAAGCACTCAACGTTACCTGGATGGCATCATTGTTACCAGTGAGACTGACAAGGAATATCATGACAGTGTTACAAAGATTAGAAGATTATGGGCTGAGGGCACAAGACAACAAATGTAAATTCATTAAACCAAGCAGCACTTACTGTGGTCACACCATTGATGCATAAGTATTACACAAGCATGCTGAGACAATTCGAACAGTTGCAGATACCCCAAAGCTACAGGATATGTCACAGTTCCAGTCTTTTTTAGGATTTGCCAATTACTGTAACAGGTTCTCAGGAAACCTGGCTATTGCACTCAACTCTTGAGAACATCACTGCAGATCAGGAAGAAATGGCAATGAACAAAGTGGGATAAGTTGACTTTCCAAAAGACAAAGGAAATGATGACAACAGACTACGTACTCACACATTATGATCTATATTGACCAGTGAAGCTTGCCTATGATACTCACCTTATAGTTGCAGTTGTGTCGCATGTTATGAGTAATAGAAATGAATGCCCAGAGCCTTTGCATCACATTCCCTTACCGCTGCAGAGCAAAATTACACAGATTGACAGAGAGGCCTCGTGTCTGGTTGGGAGTGTAAAACGTTTCAGCTAGTACTTGTATGGGAGTGAGTTTACCCTCATTTCTGATTATCAACCACTAATGTCCATTCTCAAACCACAGAAGTGCGTTCCACTAGCGGCAACAGAATGAATGCAGAAATGGGTTCTGTTCCATGAAAGACACATTAACAAGATCGAATCAGGACAACAACTAATCGTGAAAATGCTGTTGGATTGTTCTGTTTGCTCTTGGAAATGAAAATACCTGAAAACTTTATAAAAGAGGACACTCGTCCTGACGTATTCTCCCTAATGCAAATCTAAAGTGTCTCTACTATGGCAGAGATGATCCAAAGGGAAACCAGAAAAGATTCCACACTGCCTCAGGACAAAATTGCAAGATTGAATTCAAGAGGACAACTAATCATGGAAATGTTGATTATGGGGATGCCAAAAGCAGCACCTCTCCAAACCAGGGAATGGCCTGCACTGGATTTTGCTGGACCAAGTTGCTTGGTAGTAGTGGATACAGCTACAAAGTGGCCGTAAGTGTTCCCAACAGCCTCCTCTACAAGACTTGCACACTGTTGAGAAGTTGTGAAACCTCTTTTCAAGGACTGGTGTTCCAGATCAATTAGTCAGTGATGATGGACCATAATTTTATGCAGACTAGTTTCAGTCATTCCTGAAAATAGATGGAATAGGACAAATTACAAATGCACCGTTGCACCTAACCTCAAAGAGCTTGGTCGAAAGATTTGTCCAGAGTCTACAGAATGCACTACGAGCAATGCCAGCAGAACACACTATATTTACACCGAATCAGAAGCTCAGAATTCTTCCTTCCATATTGCAAGGCAACACAGTCAAAAACCAAAAACTCTACAGCTATGTTGGGTCATCCCATTTGTTCACACTTTGATCTCTTCACATCCAATCTCAGTGTAATAAGCAAGACAAACAAATGAGACTAAATGAAGACTCCTCAAACAAGGAGGCTCAATGTTTCACTCCTGGACAAGCAGCCCAGATGGGGAACAGCAGAGATGATCAAAATTGGGAACTTGGAAAGATTAAGGACCAAACTAGAGCACTCTCCAACACAGTGGATTTTGAGTTTGATATCTTCTGAAGATGATACATCCATCAGCTAAAGAGAGAAGAGTCAATCTGTATATATAACTAGAGAGAAATACATTACATATTTGCATTAACTTGCATTCTATATTGAGATGGAATTTATAGCTAAGCAGGGAGGACTGTTGTGTATTTAATATTTCTGTAATATTTGAGTAATATTGTATATACAGTTTAACTTAGCAGTCTTTGCTCATTTATATAATTCATCATTTCCTGCAGAATGCATAGCTTCCTTTGAAATTGTTAACAGGCAAATTACAACTAGATTGTGTCTTATTAAACATCAGGAAATTCATGTAGCCACAGGTTTTTATGATACAACTTCTCCAGGGATTTGAGTGATACAGCATATCTAGCAAAACATAAAATGAATTTTCAGCTGCCAAACACTTCAAGCAAAATGATTTTTTTAACTATAATAAACTAATTTTGGTGACTGGCAGGTCATCATCAAAACTATCAATCACAGACTGATTTAAAAAACAGATGAATATTTCTAGTGGGCTCCAAATCTTAGTCAAAGGCCAGTGACCTATAAAGATTTAAAAATCTAATAGGAATGGGTTATTTTTAAATAAAAGTATAGCTTTTATAGCGATATGTGTGTGTATATATATATTAGATCAGATAGATATATTTATATATAAAATCCATACAGGGCAGCTGGAAACTTTAGGAAGCCAGGAACTTGATTAAATACTATAACATTATAAAACGTATATTGCAATGAATTTCTATTGAATACAACATTTTTTATTATTTAATTTTAGGAACATGGAAATTTTACACCACAATACAGGTCCTTTGGCCCACAATGCTGTGCCGAACATGTATTTAATTTAGAAATTACCTAGGATTACATATAGTCTCTATTTTGCTAAGCTCCATGTACCTATCCAGTGAGTCTCTTAGAAGACCCTATCATACCCACCTCATCGACCATTACCGGCAGCCCATTCCACGTAGTCACTACTCTCTTCATAAAAATCTTACCCCGACATCTCCTCTGTATCTACTTCCAAGCACCTTAAAACTGTGCCCTCTTGTGTTAGCCATTTCAGCCCTGGGAGAAAGCCTCTGACTATCCATATGATCAATGCCTCTCATCATCTTATACACCTCTATCAGGTCACCTCTCATCCTCGACCACTCCAAGGAGAAAAGGTTCACTCAACCTATTCTCATAAGGCAAGCTCCCCGATTCAGGCAACATCCTTGTAAAACTCCTCAGCACCCCTTCAATAGTTTCCACATCCTTCCTCTAGTGAGATGAACTGAGAACAGTACTCCAAGTGGGGTCTGACCAGGGTCCTATATAGTTGTAACATTACCTCTCAGCACTTGAAGTCAATCTTATGGTTGATGAAGCCCAATGCATCATATGCCTTCTAAACCACAGAGTCAACCAGCATAGCAACTTTGAGTGTCCTATGTACTCGGACCCCAAGATTCCTCTGATCCTCCACACTGCAAAGAATCTTACCATTAATACTAGATATTGGCATCGCATTTGACCTATCAAAATTAACCACCTCACACTTACCTGTGTTAAACACCATCTGCCACTTCTCAGCTCAGTTTTGCATCCTATTGATGTCCCGCTGTAACCTCTGACAGACTTCCACACTATCCACAACACCCCCAACCTTTGTGTCATCAGCAGATTTACTAAACCATCCCTCCACTTCCTCATCCAGGTCATTTATAAAAATCACAAAGAGAAAGGGTCCCAGAACTTATCCCTGAGGCACACCACTGGTCACCGACTTCCATGCAGAATATGACCCATCTACAATCACCCTTTGCTTTCTATGAGCAAGCCAATTCTGGATCCACAAAGCAATGTCCCTTGGATCCCATGCCTCCTTACTTTCTCAATAAGCCTTGCATAGGGTACCTTATCAAATGCCTTGCTGAAATCCATATACATTACATCTACTGCTCTTCCTTCATCAATGTGTTTAGTCACATCCTCAAAAAATTCAATCAGGCTTGTAGAGAATGACCTGCCTTTGACAAACCCATGTTGACTATGCCTATTCATATTATGCCTCTCCAAATGTTCAGAAATCCTGCTTCTCAGGATCTTTTCCATCAGCTTACCAAGCTCTGAAGTAAGACTCACTGGTGTATCATTTCCTGGGCTATCCATACTCCCTTTCTTGAAAGACAGAATAATATCTGCAACCAGCCAATCCTCCGGAACATCTTCCATCCCCATTGTTGATGCAAAGATCATTGCCAGAGGCTCAGCAATCTCCTCCCTCACCTCCCACAGTATCTTGGGATACATCTTATCCAGTCCCAGAGACTTATCCAACCTGATGCTTTCCAAAAGCTCCATCACACCCTCTTTCTTTATGTCTATATGTTCAAACTTTTCAATCCACTGCAAGTCATCCCTACAATCCCCAAGATCCTTTCTGTAGTGAATACTGAAGCAAAGTATTCATTAAGTACCTCTGCTATCTCCTCTGGTTCCATATACTCTTTTCTACTGTCACACTTGATTGGTCCTATTCTCTCACATCTTATCCTCTTGCTCTTCACATACTTGTAGTGTGCCTTGGGGTGTTCTTTAATTGCACTCACTAAGGCCTTGCCATTGTCCCTTCCGGCTCTCCTAACTTCATTGTTAAGCTCCTTCCTGCTAGCCTTAAATCTTCTAGATCTCTACCATTGCCTTGTTTTTTGAACCTTTTGTAAGCTTTTCTTTTCTTCTGACTAGATTTTCAACAGCCTTTGTACACCATGGTTCCTGTACCCTACCATCCTTTCCCTGTCTCCTTGGAATGTTCCTCTGCAGAACCATGCCATATTTCTGCCATGCGTTTCCCCGACAACATCTGTTCCCAATTTATGCTTCCAAGTTCCTGCCTGATAGCTTCATATTTCCCCTTACTCCAATTAAACACTTTCCTAACTTGTCTGTTCCTATCTCTCTCCAATGCAATGTTAAATAAGATAGAATTGTGATCACTGTCTCTCCCACTGAGAGACCTGACACCTGACCAGGTTCATTTCCCTATACCAGATCAAGTACAGCCTCTCCTTTTGTAGGCTTATTGACAAATTGTGTCAGGAAACACCCAACAAACTCCACCCCAACTAAATCTCTTGCTCTAGGGAGATGCCAATCAATATTTGGGATATTAAAATCTCCCACCATGACAACCCTGTTATTATTATACCTTTCCAGAATCTGTCTCCCTATCTGCTCCTCGTTGTCCCTGTTACTATTGGGTGGCCTATAAAAAAACACCTAATAGAGTTATTGACCCCTTCTTGTTTCTAACCCTCACCCACAGAGACTCAGTAGACAATCCCTCCATGACTTCCTTTTCTGTAGCTGTGACACTGTCTCTGATCAGCAGTGCCACACCCCCACCTCTTTTGCTTCCCTGCCTGTCCTTTCTGAAACATCTAAAGCCTGGCACTCTAAGTAATCATTCCTGCCCCTGAGCCATCCAGGTCTCTGTAACAGCCACGACATCATGATCCTTCTTGCATTAAAACAGACACATCGCAAACCATCAGTCTGCGCGCATCCCTTCTTTATCACCTGCCTATCCTCCCTCCCACACTGCCTACAAGCTTTGTCTATTTGTGAGCCAACAGCCCCTTCCTCCATTTCTTTAGTTTAGTTCCCACCCCCCCCAGCAATTCTGGTTTAAACTCTCCCCAATAGCCTCAGCAAACCTCTCTAACAAGATATTGATCCCCCTCGGATTCAAGTGCAACCTGTTCTTTTTGTACAGGTCATGCCTGCTCCAGAAGAGGTCCCAATGATCCAGAAATCTGAATCCCTGACCCCTGCTCCAATCCCTCAGCCATGCATTCATCATCCTATTCCTATACTCACTGCCATGTGGCACAGGCAGTAATCCTGATATTACTACCTTTGAGGTTTTGCTTCTCAACTTCCTTCCGAACACCTTGTAGTCTGGTTTCAGGACCTCCTCCCTTTTCCAACCTATATGATTGGTACCAATAATGCACCACGACCTCTGGATGTTCTCCTTCCCACTTCCAGATACTGTGGACATGATCAGAAACATCCTGGACACTGGCACCTGGGAGGCAAACTACCAGCTGTGTTTCTTTCCTGCATCCGCAGAATTGCATATCTGACCCCCAACTATAGAGTCCCCTATTACTGCTGCCTTCTTCCTTTCCCTACCCTTCTGAGCCACAGGGCCAGACTCTGTGCCAGAGGCATGGCCACTGTTGTTTCCCCCAGGTAAGCTGTTCGCCCCCCCCCCCAACAGTATGCAAACAGGAGTACTTATTGCTAAGTGGGACAATCACAGGGGTACTCTCTAGTATCTGACCCTTGCCCTTCCCTCTCCTGACTGTAACCCACTCATGTCTCTCAAAGACAGTGCTACTTGCCTATAGCTCCTCTTTACACCTTCTCACATTCCCTGACCAGACTGAGCTGCAGCTCCAGTTCCCTAACGCGGTCCCTAAGGAGCTGCAGCTCAACACACCTGGTGCAGATGTGGCCTTCCAAGAGGCTGGGAGTCTCCCAGACTTCCCACATCTGACACCCAGTACAGAACACCAGCCTCAGACATACTTCCTGCTTCTATTCTTCACAAGTAACCTACCTCATCTCAACCAGTTACCACTGAAGCCTTCTGACTCTGTCTACCCCTACTCAGTTGCCCGCTCGAAAAAGCTGTCTCCGTTTTAAACTCTTCCCGCTAGTCTAAATCGTTAACGTCCATGTTCTGCACAGCCCTTCCTCAATCAAACTGCCAAAGCAAAAATGATCACCTCTTTTTCTCTTCCCGCTGGTCTAACTCGCTGACATCCACGCGCCTGCGCAATCATTCCTCGATTTTAATAAAGATCACAATGCAGCTTTAAAAATGTTACGTAAATAACTTGTATTATGTATATGTGTTGTAGTGTCAATTATCTCTGTACACTATGAGACAGTATTTGTAAGTAACAAAAGACTTTAATATAACAGTTTTTGTTACAATACATTACAAAACAGCCTTTATTAGGCTGACATCACTGGAGATGATTAGTCACTTTAAGAACAGTGACTTTGAATATTAATATCTTTGAGAATATGCAATTCTCATCACATTAAGGCAAGGCACCATTGTGCAAAGTATCTTCAATGTGCAAGATCTGCACTTTATTTTATAGTTAAAATTTCCCTTCATTTGTTGTACATTTGAAACACTTTTTGCATCAAGATGATTTACATAGTAAAAAGCAAATGATCAAACCAGATTTTAATCTTATATTCCATGAATGATTAATAGGTACAGATTGCAAAACTATAGATCACTGGGGTTAATAATGTCTACAGGAGATGTGTACACTTAAAGCAACATTTCTGAAATATTATAAATTGTTGAAGCAAAAATAACACAAAAATGTGTTATCTATGGAAAAGATTACAGCTGACGTTTCAGGCCAAGACCCTTCAGCAGGACTGGAGATAAAAAGTTGAGGAGTAGATTGAGAAGGTGGGGGAGGGGAAAGAAAAACACAAAGTGATTGGTGAAGCCCGAAGGGGGAGCAACGAACTAAAGAGCAAGGAAGCAGACTGGTGAAAAAAGATACAAGGCTGGAGAAGGGGGGGCAGTCTGATAGAAGAGAACAGAAGGTTATGGAAGAACACAGGGAGAAGCACGGGAGGAGGTAAAGTGAGAGAGGGAAAAGGGGTTGGGGAATGGTGAAGAAGGTGTGGAGGCTTTACCAGAGAAGTTTGAGAAACTGATGTCCATGCAATCAGGTTGGAGGCTACCCAGACGGAATATCAGGTGCTGTTCCCCCAACCTAATCGTGGTCTCATCATGACAGCGGAGGAAGCCATGGATAGACATATCAAAATGTGAATGAGAAGCCGTATTAAAATAGCTGGCTTCTGTGAGATCCCGCTTTTTCTGGCGGATGGTGCATAGGTGCTCGGTGAAACTGTCTCCCAATCTACACTGGGTCTCATCAATATACAGTAGGCCCCACCGGGTGCACCAGACAGTATACAACCCCAACAAACTCACAGGAGGTGTCGCTTCCCCTGGAAGGTCTGTCTGGGGCCCTGAATGGTAGTGAGGGAGGAGGTGTAGAGACAGGTGTGGCACTTGTTCTGCTTGCATGGATAAGTGCCAGGAGGGAGATCTGTGGAAAAGAACAAATGGACAATGGCTTCGCATAGGGAGCAGAAAGTAGAAAGTCGGGGGAGGGAAAGATGTGCTTGGTGGTGGGATCCCGTTGGAGATGGCAGAATTTGTGGAGAATTATATGTTGGATACGGAGGCTGGTGGGGTGGTAAGTGAGGACAAGAGGAATCCAATCTCAGGTAGGGTAGTGGGAGGATGGGGTGAGAGCAGACGTGCATGAAATGGAAGAGATGCAGTTGAGGGTTGCATTGATGCTGGAGGAAGGGAAACTTCTTTCTTTGAAGGAGGAGGACATCTCCCTTGTTCTGGAATGAAAAGCTTCTTCCTGAGAGCAGATGCAGCGAAGATGGAGGAATTGAGAGGAGGGGATAGCATTTTTACTAGTAACAGGGTGTGAGGAGGTATAGTCCAGCTGGCTGTGAGAATCGGTGTGTTTATAAAAGGTATCAATATCACAATCAGAATCAGGTTTCTTATCACCGGCATGTGTTGTGAAATTTGTTAACTTAGCAGCAGCAGTTCAATGTAATACCTAATATGGAAGAAAAAATATTAAAATAAAATATAATTACACTCAATAAATAAATAAATTACAATATGTGTATATTGAATAGGTCAAAAATTGTGCAAAAACCGAAATACTGTATATTAAAAAATTGAGGTAGTGTTCAAAGGTCCAATGCCCATTTAGGAATCGGATGGCAGAAGGGAAGAAGCTGTTCCTCAATTGCTGAGTGTTTGCCTTCAGGCTTCTGTACCTTCCACCTGATAGTAACAGTGAGAAAAGGGCATGCCCTGGGTGCTGGAGGTCCTTGATAATGGACGCTGCCTTTCTGAGACACAGCTCACTGAAGATGTCCTGGGTACTTTGTAGGCTGGTAACTAAGGTGGAGCTGACTGGACTTAAAGCCCTGTGCAGTAGCCCCTCCATACCAGACAGTGATGCAGCCTGTCAGAATGCTCTCCATGGTACATCTATAGAAGTTTGAGTTTCTGTTGATTTGCCAAATCTCTTCAAACTCCTAATAATGCATAGCCACTGTCTTGCCTTCTTCAAAACTGCATCGTTATGCTGGAAACAGTTAAATCCTCAGAGATCTTGACACCCAGGAACATGAAACTGCTCTACTTCTGATCCCACTATGAGGTATATGTTCCTCTGTCTTTCCTTCCTGAAGTCCACAATCAACTCTTTTGTCTTACTGACATTGAGTGCCAGGTTGTTGCTGCATTAACACTCCACTAGTTAGTATATCTCACTCCTGTACACCCTCTCATCACCACCTGAAATTCTACCAACAATGGTTGTATCGTCAGCAAATTTATAGATGTTATTTGAGCTACGCCTAGCCAGTCATCCATATATAAAGAGCAGAGCAGTGGGCTAAGCACACACTCCTGAGGTGCGCCAGTGTTGATCATCAGCAAGGAGGATATATTATCACCAATCCGCACAGATTGTGACATTCTAGTTAGGAAGGCGAGGATCCAATTGCAGAGGGAGGTACGGAGTCCCAGGTTCTGCAACTTCTCAATCAGGATTGTGAGAATGATGGTATTAAATGCTGAGCTACAGTCGACGAACAGCATTCTGACATAGGTGTTTGTATTGTCCAGGTGGTCTAAATCCATGTGGAGAGCCATTGAGATTGCATCTGCTGTCGACCTATTGTAGCGATAGGCAAATTGCAATGGGTCCAGGTCTTTGCTGAGGCAGGAGTTCAGTCTAGTCATGACCACCCTCTCAAAGTATTTAATCGCTGTAGATGTGAGTGCTACTGGGCAATAACCATTAAGGCAGCTCATATTATAATAGATAAACTGTCTCCAGCAGTAGAGAGAGAGATCAAGAAAGGGGAGGGAGGTTTCAGAAATGGACCAGGTAAATCTAAGGACAGGGTGGAAACTGGAGACAGAGTAGATGAAGTCGATGTTCAGCATGGGTGCAGGAAACAGTACCAAACCAGTCATCAATATAGCATAGGAAAAGTGTGAGACTGTTCCAGAGTAGGCTTGGAACATAGGCTGTTCCACGTAGCCGACAAACAGGCAGGCATAGCTGGAACCCATGTCAGTGCTCATGGCTATTCCTTCAAACAAAAGGTGGTGGGAGGAGCCAAAGGAGACATTACTCAGAGGGAGGACAGGTTCTGCTAGGCAGAGGAAACAGGTGGTGGAGGGGAAATGGTTATGTCTTATGTCTAGAATGAAACTGTCAGGTTGGGGTCAGGTTATGGTAGGACTCAAGTGCAGACCAATGAATGCTCTTTTACCAGGATTTATTAGGGAGCACAAGGGCAACAGTCTTTCAAAAACAGGAGGCAGGCACGAATCCAGAATGGCAGGTGGAGGTCTTACCCAGGATAGGCAGTCCGGCGAGGGCAGACAATCCAGAGTGCACAGGCAAAAATCAGGTCTCAGAACAGGCAAAATCAATTAGCAGCAGTTGCAATGGCATGGTAGAACAACTCAGGTCAGAGCTGGAACAAACTGGCAGAGAAAGTGAGTCAAGGCAGGGTTTAAATGGACCGGGTAATGAGTGAAAACAGAAACAGGTGGGTGCTAGTGAGGAGCTAAGTGGGTAATTGGCAAAGGTCCAAAAAGGAAAGGGGCTGGGTCAAAACCCACATAGCCAGGTGAAAGAAGGCAGAAATTAGGGCTGTCATGGTCCAGAGCTATCCGCAGAGGCCCTTCAACCCAGTGTTCAGGCTGGATCCTTAACAGAAATGGAGAGATTTGAGGCCTTCCAGGTAGAGCATAGAGGTGCACAGGGACTGGTCATCTATTGTAAAGGTAAGATGATGAGGGCTAGGGAACCTGAAATGATTGAAAAGATCCAGAATATGTGAAGTGTCACAGGAAGGGAAGTTAACTTGCAGGTTGAGTCGGTGGTGAGGAAAGAAAGTGCAATGTTAGCATTCGTTTTAAGAGGTCTAGAATACAAGAGCAGGGATGTGATGCTGAGGCTTTATAAGGCATTAGTGAGGCCTCACCTTCAGTATTGTGAATAGTTTTGAGCTCCTCATCTAAGATGTGCTGGCATTGGAAAGGGTACAAAGGAGGTTCACAAAGATGATTCTGGAAATGAAAGGGTTATCATACATGGAACATTTGATGGCTCTGGGTCTGTAATCACTGGAAATTAGAAGGATGGGGAGGGTCTCTAATTGAAACCTTTTAAATGTTGAAAGCCCTAGACAAAGTAGATGTGGAAAGGATGATTCCCATGGTGGGGGAGTCTAGGATAAGAGGGCACAGTCTCAGGATAGAGAGATGTCCATTTAAAACAGAAATGTGGAGAGCTTTCTTTAGCCAGAAGGTGGTGAATTTGTGGAAATTGTTACTGCAGGCAGCTGTGGAGGCCAGGTCATTGAGTGTATTTAAGGCAGAGATTGATAGGTTCTTGACATTGGCATCAAAGGTTATGGGGAGAAGACTGGGAATGGGGCTGAGAAATCGATAAAAGGATCAGCCATGATTGAATGGCAGAGAAGACATGATGGGCCAATTGGCCTAATTCTGCTGTTATGTCTTATGGACATGTCCATGGTTTTATCATGGTTATGTCACCGTGTAAGCACAGTGAGATGTTCAAGCTAAAAAAAGTGAGGAACAGCAAAACAAAGCAGCTCATGTTCTTCAAAAGGGAAGAAACGCAGTGTACAGATGGTTTCTCGGGTTCATAAAGAGTTAGTACCGAATGATAATAATCATTTTTAAAAAAATCATCGTAAAGATTGACGTTTGATTACACAATGGGTAACTGGCTCATGTATACCAAACCATTGGAACAATATTTTGAAGAAATAACCAACAAAAACCAAGTCCCAATTTTGCTAAGTGCATTGGGTTTAAAGGCATACAGTCTGTTTCAACGTTTGACTACTCCAACCAAACTAGCAGAAATGAGCTTTGCTGATATTGTCTAAGAAATGCAGGAAAACTTAAAACCAAAGCCTTTGTTGATTGCAGAATGTTTTAGGTTTCATAAGCAGACTCAAAAGGAAGGGTAGTCCAGGTCAGTGTACATGGCTGAGTTGAAGAGGTTGGCTGAGTCATGTCAGTTCGGTAAAGCGCTTAATGATAAACTTAGAGATTGCTTTGTTTGTGGAATCTTACATGACAACACTCAAATATGGCTCCTAGCTGAAGTACAACTTACATTTAAAAGAGCAATGGTAATCACTGTTTCAATGAAAACCACAGACAGAGACTCCATTGAGTTGCAGTGAGGAATGAAAATGAGCGTGAACAAAATTTCAGTGTCTGAACAGAAACCGCCTGACCAAATAAATCTGTGTTACCACTCACATACCCCAAACAAATACAGGTTTAAAGGCAAAATTGGCAGAAAATGCAACAAAGTAGGACACATACAAAAAGCATGCCGGGCAGACAAGCATAATGCACAGAGGGAAGAGAAAAAGATAAAAAGTCAAGTTGCATTTCAAAAAGAGCACTGATCTACGTGCTCTTGATGAAAAATTTAAGGTGGGGGGGGTTATATGGGAGGCAGGGTTTGAGGATCGGCACAACATTGTGGGCCAAAGGGCCTGTAATTTGCTGTACTATTCTGTGTTCTATGTTTAAAAATCTGATAATGATGAGTGACACAGGACGATGTAGTCTTGAGATTTACAGTATGAAAATTAACAATGGACAAGCCATATGGTTTACCCCAAAATTGAATGGCAAATTAATTAAAATGTAATTGGACACTGACTCAGCTGTTTCAGTCCTTCCACAAAATAGTTTGAAAGTCATATCAAAGATAACAAACTGAAGCTTGCAGATACTCAACTAAGAACTTATGCTGGAGAAAAGATAACTCCTGTGTGGAATAGAATCTGTAACAGAGAAAACCTGCAGCACAATACAGGCCCTTTGGCCCACAATGCTGTGCCGAATATTTATTTACTTTAGAAATTACCTAGGGTGCCCATATCCTTTATTTTTTCTAAGTTCCATGTACCTATCCAAGAGTTTCTTAAAAGACCCTGTTGTATCCGACAACTGTGAAGTACAACAACCAACAAGCCACATTGAGCTTGTATGTGTTAAAAACAGAAGGACCAGCAATGTTGACATGTGATTGGCTGAGGCAAGTACTACTTGATTGGAGATCCATCAACAATTTGCATGCCACACCCCCTGCAATGAAGCCAACACAACGCAAATTAAAGAAGGCACTAGATGATGCCAAAACTATCTCCATGCTGTACATTATGAACCGTTGCCCCACAATGGACAAACAGGTGTTGATGCCAACCTCTGTGCAACTGACTGAAAAGCATTTTGGGCTAAAGAAAGACCTTGCTGCTCAGAGGTATCATGAAAGTAACAAAAGCAGTAGTCCGGTTACAACAGCTTTTGTAGGTAATATAGCTGAGAAAGCTTCTGATACTTGCAAAACGTGGCTTGGTTTTAAGCTGGAAGAATGTTCAATGACCTTCACGAAAGTTGCAAGCTTTCGCCTACTGTGAATATAAAGAACCAGAAGCTACTCTGCTTGCATTAAGGTTAATGCATGAACTTCAAGTGGAAGACAACAGGCTGCTTATACAAATAGATGCAATGATCAATGCCCAGCTGGATGAATGGAAAGCTAAAGAAAAAGGAGTCAATAGAAATATGAAGAGGATTTGTGAGATGATGTGCATGAGGAAACCAAGAGGAGAGATCAGATTGGAAAGGGAGCAATAGAAGGATTAATAATACTTCAGTGAGATAACTGGACTTTCCCACAATCAGATGCAAAAACCAGGAAAAGAAAAAGGAAAGAAGAGATGGGGAGAAAGAATGTGAACAAGAAAGTGAATGGTGTGAAAGAGAGCAGGAACATGAGAAAGAAAAATGGATCAAAGTAGATCCAGAGGGAGAAAAGGAGAAGAAAGGTTTCCAGAGCTGTCAGAATCGCTTCCTACAAGCTCAGAGTCAACTCCTACAACCACCACAGAGGAAGCCCTAGAACCTGAGATTGTTTTCAAAATCATAAGTGATTCCTGACAAGCAAAGGGATCATCCTTGTCAGGAAAGATATTAACCCACAACAGTAAAAAAGCCTCTACTGCAATGAAATCTTCTATCATGAATGGGTCAATGTAAAATTTACTATGCTGTGGATGTCTGTACAGTTAGCCCTCCTTATCCATGAGTTCTGCAGGCACGAATTCAACCAACCACGAATCAGGAAAACCCAGAAGTGCTCTTCCAGCACTCGTTCTTCGAGCACGTACAGACTTTTTTCTTGTCGTTATTCCCTAAACAATGCAGTATTACAACTATTTTACATAGTATTTACATTGTATTAGGTATTATAAGTAATCTGGAGATGATTTAAAGTATATGGGAGGATGTGCGTTGGTTATCATGGATCGGGATTAAAAAAAATCATAAGTTCTCTTACTAAGTAAGTCGGAACAGCTACATCCAGTATTATTTAGCATCAGTTAGTGAAACGTTTGTCTTAGAAAATAGTATATATTTTACCTTTCTATGCATATAAAACACTTAAGAAACATATGTATTTCAATAATTAAACCATTGCGTTCCTTAGTAATAATTGTAGCTTTCATCTGGGCAGGGCCTTTCTCACTTTATCCTTTAAAATTGTACCAGTCGTTGACCAACTGTAGTCTAACGCTTTTCCAATGACCGAAGGCATTTTACCTCTTTCCGATTGCTTTATTATTTCCACTTTATTTTCAATGGAGATCGTGATTATTTTCATGAACAGAAACACTGCGGATTCAGAGCTCCGCCGGGTCCTAAAGACCACTGCACTGAAACAGGTTAAATAAGGGACTTGAGTATCCGTGTTTTTTTGGTATCCGCGAGGGGTCCCGGAACCAATCCCTCACGGATAAGGAAGGCTGACTGTATATAGTAGTTGTGTTATATGCTATACTGTGTAAATAGTCGGGATATATTTTCTCTTGAGTTGGAGTTTATTGCTAAGCATGGAGAAGTGTTATGTATTTATAATTTCAGTAATATTTGAATAATCTTATATGTATATATTGATTAGGTATTGTTCATTGAAATAATTAATTACAGGTTGCATGTAGAAATATGTTAATTGCATACCTCATCACATGATACATGCATGCCTTCTTAGAGTAAACTCTAAGTAGGACCTGCACTTTGGACTCTCATATCTTCACTTGAATTAGTTTAATGTTTTGAAATTACAAAACATAACGCAAGGGATATAGCATTCATCCGGAAAATAAATCGCTTATCAATATAAAGATACAATCTTCTCTCCTTTGCGGTTTGTTTTGGCAGTTTGATTTATATTAATTGCACTACTTACCAAAACTGTAAAGAAATGCTTATCTATAATAGGTTATGCTCATTCCACAGAGGCCATTTTCCCCATAAGCAGCAACATGTGCTGCATCCAGTTGCTGGCTCCACGTCCATGTACAATGACTTAAACCCCTGGGAATAACTGTGGTGGGAGCACAGACAGGGGAAGGGTGGTAGCATGAAGTTAAGCATCAGTTCTCATACAATGGCAGGCCAACGCTTGACCATTTTGAATCAGCTTGTCTCAGAAAATTCTTCATTTATTTCAGGCAGGAGTTTGCTAATAACTGAACAAACATGCTGTGATCCCCAGATTCAATGAACCCTCAACCAACACCAGGGCAGTTATGAGGAATGCAGCAGGCTAACTGGTTTCTTAACTACTACTTGTTAAGTTTGGTATATACTATATAACAGAGATTTTATTTCAGTATCACTCAATCACTCACAGAGATAACAGCAGAATGTCTTTTTATTTTATTATTTATTAGCAAAATAAACAGCATCAGGAACTGCAGTGCATCATGGGAAAACAATATGTCAAACTTTGTACTGAAAGAAGGTTACGCAGCTTCTCCTTTAAGAAAAAAAGTAAGAAACCCATAATATAAAGTCAAACACAAACTTAACAATATCAGAGCTCACTTCAAAAGTCTATAACCGTCAGATTATTTTCTCCATAACTGAGCACACCATGTGATGCACTGTTTGTACAGATTTTGACAAACATCCAATAATGATCATTACTAACTGGATCAAATACAAGTTTACAGGCTTTTAGCACAACTAAATACCTTGAAATAAATTGGTAACAGTCTATGCTTCAGTTATCTTTCAACGCCCACCACCTTCTTGCATTTAATTTCAGGATGACTTCTCTACTTATTCCCAAATCTTGCTTATCCTTTTTCCCTTTTCTTTTGTTATTGCCTTTTTAGCCTTTTCTATGACAGTTGGCATTCCTTTCTCATTCAAAGCTTGTGCCCTCAGGACATTTTGCACGCAGTACTGCTATGCGGTAGTGATGCAAACCAAGAGGACCTATACACAGCTGTCAGGAACTCAAATTTCCTTTGCCCAAACTGTGAATGAAACTGATTACCTTAAGCACGATTATCACTTTTATGGAGCAAGCGTTCTCCATTTTGATTCTCTGGGCAACATTGATCAGGCATGTGTGATAGATGCCCACCACAGTCTATGTTCTCTTCAGACTTTCTTTGCTTTCTAATCATATGTCTCTTGCTTGCACATTTATTATGAACACTCGGGCATCAAAGTGTAGACTTCCCTCCAGTTCTGATTGCATGACATGCTTCCTAATTCAAATTTATTGTTGTCGTAGGCATACATATACTACCAACACTGCTCCCATCTCTAGATGGTTTTAGATTGGCCTCATCCTGACATATTATTTCCAGCAGCTTCACTGATCTGTAAATTATTGTAATCATGTTCTCATCTTTCCTTCAGCCTCAGTGCTCCACTCGTGCTTTCTTCATTGCATTCATATTGAAAATGCATGACATATTTGGTCTGCTCCCATGCAAGCTTAGTCAGATCGTCTTGGTGTCTGTGCATGTGGCTTTGGCTTGTGCTGTTCTGCTACACATTACTGATGCTGCAGATACTTCATTCTGAAATTCTATAAATGCAACACACAGCTTTCTCAAAAAGCCAAAAAAACTGCATATGCTGGAAGGTTGAAAATCTCATTTCTGTTTCCATTCCCACCCCCCAAAGATTCTGTGCCAACTTGAGAGGTACAAATTTTAATATCAGTGGCATTTTCCATTTTGCCTGGAAGCATTTCAAAAATAGCATCCTGCGTGTGCGTATTTTTCAGGTTACCTTCCCTGACGTGCACCTTCATCAGTTTATCTCTGGTTAGCTTTGTAGCTTGAAAGTTTAACACGCTTGTTTCTCTCATTTTAACATTCTTCTCCAAAGTATTGCATTGCACATATAAAAAATCTCATTTCTATATTTCCGAATCACACAATACAACACAATACAATTTCCGAATAATTGTAAGTGATTGACCCTATGCAAGCTCACAGAATAACCCCATTCACCACTAACTTTCTCTGTAATCCATTTTTCCCTTGTTTAGTTAATTATCACTTACTCTACCATGAACCTACACAGAAGGGTCAATATACATTTGCCAACTAACCAACCAACGTGTCTTTGGGGAATGGAAGGGAAATCTGAATACATGAGGGGAAAATGCATACCTGGTCACAGGAAAAACAGAAACTCCTTTCAGACAACAAATGAAACATAACAATTTAAATTGGGGTGTGAGAGCAATGAGGCAGTACCTGTACTAGTTGCACCAGTATGTTGCCCCACATTGCTGGAATGAAACCTTCTAAGCTGATGACAGCTCTGACATTTACTGAAGATCATTTATTGCTTTGCAAACATTTCAGATGAACCAGATGACTCAATTTTGTTTGCTTGAAGGGAAGGCTGCTCTTCTGCCAAAGACAGTAAGTTGTTGCCCATATTTCCTGTAATACATCTTCCTCTCCTTCAGCTTCTGCTTTTCACATTCTCAGTTGCTTTATTTCTCACTGTTTCCTCTGCTTTATCTCAGTCATGCAGCATCCTCTCACATCCAGCATCTGCTAACTGGAGACCACTCTGTACTAACCATGTCCTTCTGGCAATAGAATGTTTTGCTTCAGGATTTACTCAATGCCCCAGACCTCTGAATAAGACAATCCGAGCAACTTGATCCAATTCACTCCCAGATAACTGGTATATCCTCATAGACGAAAACATACAAAAGGTAATTTGACCTACCAATACTGACCAGTCTTTATCACGCATGACTCTGAGAATGTCCCCTCAGAATATGCACAACAATATCTTGGTTGACATCACTTCAAAATGGCAAAACTATTCCTGATACACATCTTAGCAAACTTACAAAACAAACTATATATTTTTTGTAGTTCATTTTGCAATCTATGTAAATACATCAGTCATATGTATTAAAACCTTCAGACGTGCTATTGGTATCACAGTGGGCAGTACTAGTTCCATTTCTTCAGCCTCTACTTCCACAAGGCAGAGGTGTACAGGACTATTTTCTCTACCAGCCACTTATCTTTTTGAAGGACTTGCACTATCCCATGGCTTCAATAACACAAAGTGAGTGGCAGTTCTGTGGGTGAAAAAGCTTTGCTAATGAGAAAGGTCAGAGGAGAATGGCCAGACTGGTTCAAGCTGACAGGAAGGCATCAGTAACTCAAACAACCATTATAACAATGGTATGCAGAAGAGCATCTCTGAACGTTGAATCTTGACATGGATGGTCAACAGCAGAAGACCATGAACATACAGTCAGTGGACACTTTATTAGGTATCTCCTGTGCCTAGTAAAGACTATAAGACCACAATACCAGAAGATATAGGTGCAGAAACAGGCCATTTGGCCCACTGAGTCTGCATCACCATTCCATCATGGGTGATCCAATTTTCCTCAGCCCCAATCTCTTGTCTTCTTCCCGAATTCCAACACTTCGTAACCAATCAAGAATCGATCAACCTCTGCCTTAAATATACATAAGGACTTGGCCTCCACTGCTACCTGTGGCAAAGAATTCTATAGATTCACCACCATCTGGCTTAAGAAATTTCTCTTCTCCATTCTAAAAGGATACCCCTCTAAACTCAGCCTGTATCCTCTAGTCTTAATTCTCCCACCATAGGAAACATCCTATGCATATCCACATCCACTCTATCAAGTCCTTTCACCATTTGATAGATTTCAATGAGGTCGACCCTCATTCTTTTGAAACCTACTGAATACAGTCACAGAGCCATCAGATGTTCTTCATACGACAAGCCATTCAATCCTAGAATCATTTTCGCAAACCTCCTTTGAACCCTCTCCAGTTTCAGCATATCCTTTCTAAAATAAGGTGCCCAAACCTGCTCACAACACTCCAAGTGAAGCCTGACCTGTGGTTTATAACGTTTCAACATTACGTTCTTGATTTTATATTTTCGTCCTCTTGAAATGAATGGTAACATTGCATTTGCCTTCCTCAGCACAGACTGTAGCTGCAAATTAACCATTAGGGAATCCTGCACAAGGACTCCCAAGACCCTTTGCAACTCAGTTTTTTTTGTGTTTTCTCTCCATTTAGAAACTAGTCAACCCTTTCATTTCTACCGAAGTACATGACCATACACTTCCCAACACTGTATTCCATCTGCAGTTTCTTTGCTCAGTCTCCTAATCTGATTTCTTCTGAAGCCTCTCTACTTCCTCAAAACTACCTACCCCTCCACCTATCCTGATATTGTCAACAAACTTTCCAACAAAGCCATCAATTCCAGCATCCAAATCATTGGCATATAACATAAAAAGAATTGATCCTAACACAGACCCCTGTGGAACACCACTAGTCATTGGCAGCCAGCCAGAAAAGGCTCCCGTTATTCCCACTCTTTGCCTGCTGCCAATCAGCCACTGCTAGAATGCTTCCAGTAATACCATATATAGTTTGTTAAGCAGTCTCGTGTGGCATCTTGTCAAAGGCCGTCTGAAAATCCAAGTACACATCAACCAATTCTCCTTTGACTATCCTGCTTGTTACTTTTTCAAAGAATTCCACTAGATTTGTCAGGCAGGATTATCTCTTAAGGAAACCATGCCGACAACAGCCTATTTTATCATATATCTCCAAGTACCCTGAGACCTCATCCTTAATAATCGACTCCAACATCTTCCCAACTACTGAGGTCAGACTAACTGGCCTATAGTTTCCTTTCTTCTGCTTCTCTCCCTTCTTGAAGAGTGGTGTGACATTTGTAATTTTCCTGCCTTCCAGAACCTTTCCAGAATTGAGTGATTCTTGAAAGGTCATTACTAATTCTTCCATGATGTCTTCAGCCAGCTCTGGGGTGTACACCATCTGGTCCAGGTGACTTATTGACCTTCAGACCTTTCAGCTTCCCAAGAACCCTCTCTCTAGAGGGTAACTTCACACACTTCATGCCCCGGCACCTGGAACTTCCACCGTACTAGTCTTCCACAGTGAAGACTGATGCAAAATAATTATTCAGTTCATCTGCAATATCATTGTCCCCCATTACTACCTCTCCAGCATCATTTTCCAGTGGTCTGATATCTACTCTCAACTCTATTTTACACCTTGTGTATCGGAAGAAACTTTTGGTATCCTCTTTAATATTACTGGAAGCTTACTTTCTTCTTGCATCTTTACCTTCAAGTATTTTTCAGTTGCTTTCTGTTGGTTTTTAAAAGTGTCCCAATCCTCTAACCTCCCACTAATTTTTGCTCTATTATATGCCCTCTCTTTGGCTTTTATCCACAATGATTCAACACCTTCCGACCCTCTTTCTAATGATCTGATTTTATTTTTTTTTATCAACAGAGCAATGCCAACCCTTTATCTCCCTGCCAATCCTTTTAATACAATGTGCATCCTTGGACATTAATCTCCCAGCTGTAATCTTTCAGCCATGAATCCATGATGCCTACAACATCAAACCCACCAAGATGCATCTGTACTGCAAGTTCAACTACCTTATTCCTATACTGTGTATATAAAGTGGCCATTCAGTGTCGAAAAATGAGTATTTGTGAGACTGGTATGACGGGTGGGGATTGACATGTCCTGCAGGCATCTTTTGCCAGGAGGGTACAGACCTCCTCATCCCAACTGAGGTGCAACAAGTGGGCGCTGGATTGAGGCAAGAAGAGCTGGGAGAACTGAGCAAACTTACTCGCTCACTCACTGATTCAGTAAAGCCAGCTGACCACCACTTTCACTGTGGCTGCTGACATCCCAATCTCTGATGTTTCTTCAATCTTCTCTCATGTATGCTTTTTTAAAATTTATTTTGGGCTGAAGGACATCTGAGGATATCTAGCTTTTCTGTAGAAGAGTCTGAATCTTCGTACCATCAGTTTTCTGACAAGGCAATGAAACATTGTCAGATACCTAGAGCTGCGTTTGATGTTTCATAACTAGCAAGACTTCACACCAAGAAGAGGGAAACTGAACCCAGTTGGAGAACTCTTTTCAGCCACTCTCAACTCAATGTGGGAATAGATTATATCTATCTGCTGCTGAACAACTTCTACTCCAAATCCCACCCCACAACTCATTCTTCTTGATCCCCCCCGCCACCTTATATTTTACCTTCCTTGCAGCTTTTGGCAAAGATCATCAAACAAACTTCCCCAACAATCCACCACCCTCCCAACTTAAGCATAATTGACAAACACAAGGAAATCTGCAGATGCTGGAAATTCAAGCAACACACACAAAATGCTGGTGGAACACAGCAGGCCAGGCAGCATCTATAGGAAGAAGCACTGTAGACGTTTCGGGCCGAGACCCTTTGTCAGGACTAACTCAGTTGAAACTGAACTTCTTTCAGTCAAATTGTGAGAAGATTGAAGCCACTGAACTTGACATTGTCTAATACTTTTTGCATGCAACACTGAATCTATCCTCAAGCCCAAGACACCATTTTAAAAATAATTAGACTCTTCACATTTTGCATATTAACATGCATGGGATCACATTATCTTTTTGACTGCAGACCACCTAATTTGACCTATGTGACTAAAATTTTAGAAGTAGGGTGTGGAGGTTTTGCTGGATGCTCACTGTGCAGAATCTACCCTCTCCTTGGCATTACAGGGCTGCAAAGAAAAAAGGCTGCTGAGTGAGCCTCCAGTTGGCTATGGATCAAGAGGTGTGACCCATGGACCAAAGCGGCTGGGACATTAGCTGGGGCCTGATCAACCCTGGCTGGGTCAGCTGGGCAAGAGTGTTTGATATTGAAAGACCCAAAACACCAAGTGACCCCAGGTTACGTCGTTGATGATGTGTTTCAGCACATCATAGGATGTGTCTCAGTATCAGTACACAACTTCCACATTCAATTATTACTGTGCTCCTTTGTTCCACATCCCATTCGTGGATTTTAAAAATCCCCATGTAAATTAACACGGCCCCTCACTAACCAACATTGATTCCCAATACCACAATAAATTAAACACAGGAATCAGAACACTATATTTTATTTTCTTCACAGCCTGTATCCATCATTTTACTCTCACTAATCTCCCCAGCCATCTACACAATTCTTGACATGTTCTTATCCTCTCTTCATCCAAGAGTTAATGGTCATCCCTTTCACAGTATCAATTTGGAGTTGGGATGAAAACAGTCAACTGCTACCTCTCACCAAACACAACTTTCTCTCCTTTACTTTTGGATTCCTTGCTTTGATTGTGCCTCCATCAAACACATTACCATGTTTCTTTAATATTGAATAAAAACTAATATTCACATTGGTTTCCACTACCACTGCTTTGGTCTGATTTTAATCCAGGAAGTTAAATCTTCACAACTGGAATTCTTTAAAATAAAATTTGGATTGTGTTATTGTACTATTATCCAAAACTGTAAGGAAGAGTTTATCAAAATAAATTATACCTACTAATTCAATTTTTTTTTATTCCTGGAGGTGGATGGGGAGCATATACTGTAAATCTTTCTATACAGTACAATTCTACCTACTGATAAATCAGTTCTCATTACAGCATCATCTTTCCAAAGTTACTACTATAGGTATAAAGCTTGAATCCTCCTAATGTATTCCACATCCCATTGTGGTTTATTGTTTACTCGATAAAAAGATAGCCCACCATAGCATCTACTAATACCTGTAACTGGTTACCTTTCTAACTCCATTTAGATAGTCTTTTCTAAAGTCATTCTTGTTCACTGTTCCAATGCAAATCATATGCAATTGTACAACAAATACTAAAAGCTGCCACTTCTACCACAGGATAACATTAAATTATCATATTGTGTTTACCCCAACCTGTCCTAACTCATTATGTTTCAGAAGTTAAATAAGTCATGGACATGAAACTGCCATAACAAAACACTCCGGCTACACTGGCAACACAAGCATGAAGATTATATTTATTTTTAGATCCCTGAAAAACATATTTATTTAATCATAATCTTATACATTCTTCCTCAGTTTTCGAATTCCTCAATAGTTTTATCCATCCCTAATCAGTCATCGCTCTTGCCCTGGTGGTGTTCAGCACCTTAAACATTAAATTTCCACAATGCTGAGTGTTTCTAGCATTTTCTGTTATTATTTCAGATCTCTAGCAGCTGAAGTTTTGTTTTTAATTTTTATTCTAAAACTTTCTAAGATATCTGGACTCATTCATTCTCACTTCTCGACAATTCCCGAAATTAATTTACTCTCCAAAGTTAGTTTCTATATTCTAAACTCTGGAATCCCCTTTGTAAACCCATGTGTCCAATTCTCACTTTATTGACCACTCTTTTTTTTGTTTGTAGTTAGTTGAAATTTGAATATGGCAATCCATGCTGCATTAATCTCTGATAATGTTCCTAGTGACCATTTTTTCCCCATTATTTCTTTGAAGAACCAAGGGCAATTTCAAGTTCAGTTTATTGTCATTCAACTGTACACATGTATATAGTCAAATGAAACAATGTTCCTCCGACCAACATACACAACACAGTACGTATGACTCATCTAACAAACTGATATTATGCAAATAAATTAATAAATAATTTGTTGCATTTAAAATTTTATATAAATGAAAGTTGCTGTCAATTTGGAGCTAGAATAGTCAGATAAGTTCACATAATCATAACTTATATCTTCGTTGTGTATGAAGAAGACTCGGTAGAAATTTCTTGTTTTGTGTTTAAATTGGAAAATGTATCACACATTTGGTCACTTTATTTTAAAACAAGAGGGACACTTACTTGCTTTATAAGCTAGTTTACCTTCAGTTGCATCAAAGCTGGCACTGAATTAGCACATTTACCTGCTAATAGCAATGGTTATATATCAAAGAGTCCTGGTAAGTTACAACCAAATTTGTGACAAGAGGACACTCGCAGATCCTTTTAACATTATTCTACAAAACTGAAGTGTTGTTTTAAGATAAATAAAGGTCTTACAACACAAATACAGACATTAAATTTTTTTCCCTTTAAATTTCACAATTTCCTATCTCAAGGAGACTTGACTACATGACAAGCTTTGAAGGTTGATAAAAAGTTTGTCTCAACAACAGTAAACATCTCTTTCAACCTATTAGATTACAGTTGCGTTGAATCTGTCTATTCGTTAGGATTGCAAGTACTTGCAATTAAACAAACCACTAAAAAGAAGTCAGCTCAAGAGCTAAGGGGTGGCAAGTTTTTGATTTATTACTTTGACAGTGTTGTCAGTATCGGACACGGGCGTCTGTGGTGATTACTATTATGCCTGGTCCACACCTTACAGAAACATTTTTTTCAATCAGTCTGCAATCTGGGCAAATTCATCACCTCCCCTCAGATCATTCTTCTAAGATTACAAATGCATGTGTGCAACCCCCTCTCAAATAAAAGCGACTCTGACAACGTGCCCCTACCAAAGAGCAGCGTAGAAACCAGCACCTTTCACTGCGCGGAGCACCCGCAGTCTCGTTTGATGTCTTTTCAACTTTTCTTTCGCATTCCCGTTGTCTGCAAGTTCCGCCCGTGACCTCCCAGGATTTAGGCATAACAAAAGGCAGCCATAAAAATGCCTCACGGGGAAAACTTATCACTGACATGCTCGTGTGTTTTCCCTGTCCGCTAAAGTAAAGTAGAATCCAGCTGCCAACTCTAATAACACAGACTGATTGAACACGGAGATGTATTATCAGCAAAATGCTTTTTTGACGAACACATTGCTCTTTCGCCATATAACTTAAGCGTTAGAATATTTAACAATCATGTAAAAAGTTATATTAAAAGATACCTTCATTTATATAAAAAATACAAACTTATTCTTACCAAACTGTGCAGAAGATATATACACGCTGAGTAGAAAAAGCCCGAAGAGTTGATAGTGACCAGATAATGCTTGTAGACGCAAAGGGGACATGGTGAATTCAACGTTTCATTTGCGCCACGCTCTTCCCTATGAACCGCGGAGTCCTTGTTGATTTCAAGCAGAATCCCATCAAAAAAGGCTGCAGAAAGTCAGCGGGTGCAGTCAGGCGGCGCCATGCAATCCCGGCTGGTGTCAGATCGCAATAATCCTGCAGAGGGCTCACAACATTCCCACATTAGCATTTCCGACACAGGAAAAGCATGCTCGAGTATCCAACCTCTTGAAATTTTCAATGACAGATGAAGTTAAAAAAACAATTTACCGTTTAAAATGCAAATGATATTTCATGCAGCTTTTCGTTAACGCGAGAGATCTCAACCCATTAATGATTACAAATTAAAGTTGGGAAGTATTGCTATTTCTGTTACCCAACAAGATTTTTATCTGATTTCCTACAATTCTACAAAGTGGACAATACTTTTTTAAACTTTCCTTGACAAGACGACGAAACGGCACTAGAATATTGAATTATTAGTTAATTTAATTAATTAAAAATGTGAACAAAAAGTCACTGATAATCGTTCAGACGGCGCTGCAATATAGTCATGGAGCAATAGGGGACCTTCGGCCCAGTTTCCCGTGTCTGCCCAGTAACGCTCTAAGAGCCAGCACTCCATGTGCCGAATCTAAGTGCTTCTGAAATGCCACTTAACCACTCCCTTATTCCATATACTCACCACATGCAAAAATTGCCCTCTAGTCCCTTTTAAATCTTTCCCCTCTCACCCTAAATTTCTGCCCCCTAATTCTGATCTCTCCTTCCTCCAGGAAAAGGCAGTTTCAAAGCACTTTTTCCTGCAAGGAACGCAAGGTGTGAAGATCTAGCTCCCTATAACTCAGGCCCTCTAATCCTGGCCATAACCTCATAAATCTTTCCACAATGTGCTTCTTAAAAAATGGTGACCTAAACTGGACAATGCACTTCAATATCAATGTCTCATCAACTCAGTCTCCCCGCTCCTGTACCCAGTACCCTGATTAATGAAGGCCAACATACTAAACACATTTTTCTTCCCCTTCTCTATATAGGCTTCTACATTCAACAAAAAACACAATTACACTCCTAGATCCCTCTGTTCAATTCCACTCCCTAGTGTCCTATCATTAATAGCACACATCCTATACTGGTTTTACTTCCCTCAGTTCATCACCTTACATGTAGCTATATTGAAATCCATATGCAACTCCTTGGTCCACTTCCTGAACTGATCAAGATCCCCTTGTAATCGAGATAACCTTCTTCACTATCTATCAATAACATCTCCAAATTTTGCGGAATCAGCAAACTTGCAGCTCAAGCCTTGTGGATTTGTCTTGTCCTGTCCATACTGCACCAACCGCTGCCACTGGGCTATAAACGTGCAGGAGCAGTGTGTGGTTCAGTGCCTTGCTCAAGGACACACATGCTGCCTCGGCTGAGATTCGAACTAATGACCAAGTCGCCAGCCCAAATCCTTAACCACTTGGCCACGCGATTTACATGCAAATCAGTTCTATGACTAATGAATAAAAAAGCTCCAAATATCGACTCCTGCAGCACTCCACTGATCATCGCCCTCCATTCTGAATATTACCATTAACCACCACCCTCACCTTCCACCTCTGAACTAATTCTGAACTCACCTGAATAGCTAGCTCGCTGTGGCACACTATCATAACAGTTAACGCAATGCTATTACAGCTCGAGATGTCAAAGTTTGGAGTTCAATTCTGACATCATCTGCAAAGAGTCTGTACATCCTCCCCATGGAATGCGTAGGGTTTCTCCGAGTGCTCCAGTTTCTTCCCACAGTTCACAGATGTACCAGTTAATAGGTTAATTGGTCGGTCTAAATCTTCCCGTCTTTAGGCTAGGGTTAAATCAGGGGTTGCAGAGCAGCATGCCTCGAAGGGCCAGAAGGGCCTGATCCAGGCTGTATCTCAATAAAATAAACATTCCATGGGACTTTCTAAACCAGCCTACTATAGGAAACTTTGTCAAAGGGTCTTCCTAAAGTCTAAACAGACATCCCTACCCTACCCTAATCTATCTTTCTGGTTTAATCTTCAAAAAACTCTAAAATATTTATCAAGCATGGCTTCCCGCACAAAAACCATGCAGACTCCTCTTAACTGGACTCCATCTAACCAAATGCTGGTAAATCTCTCCCCTCTTATCTTTTAGCTGTGCCCTTTAGGCTTGGACTCCTCAACCATAGGAAGAAGACAATGACCATTCACCATATCCATGCTATGCATAATTCCATAAACGTTCATGAGGTCACTTCATTCTTCGGTGCTTCAGAGAATAAAGATCTGCATGGCCAACATCCCCCTATAACTCATGCCCTCTCATCCGGACAACATCCTGATAAGTCTCTTCTACACCCTCTCCAGCTTGATAATACCTTACCTACTACAGGGTGATCAAAACCTGTGGCCTCACCAATGACTTGTATAATTGTGATATAATGTCACTACTCTTAAACTCAATACCCGACTGATGAAAGCCAGCAGACCTAGAGTTTAGAGAAATCAAGTTGTCAAAAGTAATTTAAAGATCAGATTCTTACAGTGCATTTGAAACTGTTTCTTGGACCAATATGCCAAAGAATCAATCAGGGAAAAGGCACTTACACATTATGTTTTATTCAGTGGGGACAGGTTTATTAGTAATACCATAATATAGCAATCTTCGGGGAATGGTGCTCAGAGTGAGATGATTTTCCACTGAGGATGACATAATTCAAAAATGAGGGCCTTAAACATGAATAAAGTCAATGACTTAAGCATTAGACAGTCTTTGATACAGGGAAATTCAAAAATTAGACTCAAATGTCTGATGTTAATTAAAATGGTAAAGAAATATGATTCTCAATGAATTTACATTTCATTAAGAGATTAAAAACTCATAGAAAAAAGCAGATCCATGCCAATTAAGGGAGTATCAGTATCAGAATCAGGATCAGGTTTATTATAGCATATGTTATGAAAATTTGCTGTTTTACAGCAGAAATACAGAAAATGCATTAAAATTATAAATTACAATTTGTGGGTTGGTTCATTGTCCATTCAGAAATGTTATGGTGGAGGGAAAAGAAGCTGTTCCTCTCCGAAGTAGCAGAATGCTTAGGTTATTGGACAAATAGTCTTAGACCATTGATTCAGAGACATCATCTTGAATCCAACCATAAGTCATGACTGGGGAATGTAAATAAATCACATACTGATTACAAAAAAAAAGCTCGACCTAGTTCTCTAATGCCATTCATGTAAGGAAGGCTATCATCCTTATCTGGTTTGGCTGAAATGTAATTCCAGACCCAGTGATTTACTCTTCATGGCCTCAGTTTGAAGTAATTAGGGATGGACAATAAATCCTCACATTCCCAGGGATATCCACTCCCCATGAGCAAATAAATGAAAGCAGCTAAGGATTAGTTTAAAAGAAACAGTGTCAGAGGATTAGTTGTGTATTAAATGCCAACAAATTGGGACTCGGACATACAGAGGAAGTAAGTACTGCAGCATTAAAGCCAGGACCAACGGGTTCTGGGACAGCTTCTTCCACCAGCCCATCAGACTAATTAATTTACGCTGACACAATTATATTTCTAAGCTATATTTTCTGTTCTGCTGTATATCTTACTGTATATACTATTTATTACAAATCACTATAATTTGCACATTGCACATTCAGAGACGTAACATAAAGATTTTTACTCTTCACATATGTGAAGGATATAAGAAATAAAGACAATTCAATTCAATTCAATAGAATGGGAGTAAACCAGCAAGAAATATAAAAACAGATTAAGGAGTAGCAAGAGCAATCCTTAGTGGAAGAAATGGAATAAGTTATAGTGGAGAATAAGGCATTCAATGAGATGCAAAACACATATTCACAGTTCATACACAAATAATTATACACATGTTAATTAAGTACCAAGTTTCTGATAATAGTGAAGTAAAGAAATTTAATATTATCATTGGAGAAGTTAATAGAACCAAACGAGGAATCAAGAAAATGAGGATTTGTTAGTCTTACTCCAAAGAGCTTTGCAGATAGTGAAGGCATCATCATGTTAAGACATACATTACACACGAAGTTTCAGCCAAAATAATAACACAGATGTTGATAACACAACTGGGGCATCTGCAATATTCTTTTAAATTAACAAACTGTAAATACACTTTGTCTTTGAGCAAGATTGATATTATTTCTCACTATTTCACACTCCTAAGACAAATGGCTACAGTTATAATACAGTGGTTACCTGAAATCCGAAATAAAATAGAAAATGTTCAAGATGTTCATACAGCGAAGATCAGAATATTTCTCATTCCTACTTGCATTTGATGTCAATTCCCTTTCAAGTTGGTTGAATATTACTTAGTATCAGAAATTAAATGACAAGCAAAGTTATTTGCACGTAATTGCTTTCAGTGGTATAAGAAGAAAGCCCATGTCTGCCTTTTGAGGACAAGTAGAAATGGGGAAGGTTTTAAAGGAACTCATTAATCTGAAAAATTATCTGTTTTTCCCCACTGCACAGCCTGAGTATCTGCCATACTTCACTTCATTGCCATGTCCTGGGGGCTGAAAAAACTCATCATTAGAATTGTATTTATGAACAACATTGTTAAGAATGTATATGGATGTATCTGGTCAGGATTTAGCTCTAGGAGGAAGGCAATATGCATCAGACCAGAGAATTCGAACATGAGATTTAAGTTTTTTCATCATTTTTTCATTTTTGTCCAATTAACTAGTTAACATTATACACTTATTTTTAATGTACTTTTGTGTTTTCTCCCACTTTGAAATGGCTTAACAGATAACCCATGGGTTTTGCATCATTTTTGTGTGCAAGGCTTAATTTGCAAACCCACCCACTGACCCACCTACTCTCACCACATGTTTTCATTCCATTGCAGGAAGAAGCCCTTTTGTCACATATGGCCTTGCAATGCAACACAGAACCAATCAAAAGTTACCACTTTTAAGCACAGTAAGTCCAAACCCTTTTTGGACGTAAGCATGGGTGTCTCACTGTTGTCTGCAAATTTAGTGCCATTATCAATGTTAACACTCAGTTATTTTCATGCCAATCTTCATTAGCCAGATAAATATGAAGGTACATCAGTAGGTCTAATGCGCAAATGGCGATGTCTTCAGGAAAGTCCATACCCCTCTATGGAATCAAACCTCAAGAAAAAAAATTAAATTGCCGGAATAACATTAGCATATAGAGCAGCAGACTAGTTGAGAGACTTGATCACCAGATTCACAGCTCACAGGATTTAAAGGCTCTGTGAAAAGATACCCTCCAGCTATTTTACTAAATAGCACAGGTGCAGCAAATGGCGTGTACTCTCAGTGGCCACTTTATTAGGTACCTCCTATTATAATAAAGTGGCCTTTTGCTGCAATAGCCCATCCACTTCAACTCTCAACATGCTATGCATTTAGAGATGCTCTTCTGCATACCACTGTTGTAACGCATGGTTAGTTGAGTTAGTATCACGTTCCTGTTAGCTTGAACCAGTCTGGCTCAAGGCATTAAAATGTGGTTTCACTCACAGTACTACTGCTCATTGGATTTTTTTCGTTTTGTTTTTCACACCATTCATTGCAAGCCCTGAAGACTTGTGCATGCAAATCTCAGGAGATCAACAGTTTCTGTGATATTCAAACCACCCTGTTTGTCACCAACAATCATTCCACAGTCCAAGTCTCTTAGATCACATTTCTTCCCCATTCTGATGTTTAGCCTGAACAACAACTGAAGCTCTTGAACCTATTTTCTGTTCTTCATTGAGTTGCTGCCACATGATCAGCCGATTAGATATTTGCATTAATAAGCAAGTGTATAGGTATACCTAATAAAGTGGCCACTGAATGTATTTCACCTTGCAATGTTTATGTATTTTCAAAAAAACATAGTCAATGAAATAATATAAGTGGTTCAACTGATATTTTATTCACCGTCTTTCTCCATTCACTTTCCAACCAGCTTCACCTAATCTGTTTGCGTATAGATTTAACTAAAGGCTGATGATTCCCAATTTAACAACTGACTGGCTTCGCTTTAGAAATAACATAACCAATCTGTTGGGCATTATACTGTTATGCACCATCACGTAGTTCTACATATGTGACAATCCAACAGCAATATGCCCACATTTCATGTGAAGTAGTCCATGGCACGACAGCAGGTATCAAAGGGAATGTTTTGAATATTTTGTATTTTATGTAGATGGCCAGTTGAGGCAAAAAAAAACCTTCAATGGCTATTCAGATTATATCAAAAAATGGAACAAAAAAAACCTTATTAAGTTGTCCATAAAAATCTTATAACAATTTGGAGTTAATTAGAAGAATTTGAAGTATAGCTTCTCAAGTTCAATTCAGCCCCTTAGGTCATGGTTTCCTTTTCCATAATGTGTAGCACAATGTCTGTGGAAAGTAATAGCTATATTCATTAGCTTTGCAGTTAGGGTGGCCGTAACAACACCAGCGACCAGGGTTCTATTCCAACACTGTCTGTAAGGAGTTTGTACATTCTTCCCATGACCACGTGCCATTCCTCCAGGTGCTCTGGCTGCCTCCCACATTCCAAAAATGTAAGGGTCAGAATGTCAATTGGTCATATGGGTGGAAAAGGGCAGCACGGGGCTTGATAGATCGCAAGGGCCTGTTCCCATGGTGCATCTCAAAATATCAGTAACAGTTAAACAGGGAGATCATTGCAAAGTTTGTGAACGAATGAGGAGATCCAGAAACACCATTGCAAAAGAGCTCACTCTGGAACTTAAGGCCAATTTCTGGATCGGGCCACTGGTGGGTACATTGTCAATGATAATCTAACCCTGCAAGTTTCTTTCACACTTAGACACAAACCGAAACTTTTCCTCTTGGTTTTATTTAGGTTGCCTCAATTTTCTTTCTCCATTTCTGAAGAACTGATACTGTTGCAGTTCCCCTGGGATCACACTTACACTGAATTACTGTATACACTTTCCACATGTATTCTGTCTGCATGCATCCATTTATTCCTCTTATGTCCTGTCTAAGTTGTGCAATATCAGTGGTACCTACATTTGTGCTTTGAAACAGTGTTGTTTGATAATGTATAATTTTGAGCGATTCAAAAGGCAGTAATTTAAGACAATATTTCTAAATAAGTTAGCTCTACCTTATCAACAAACTTGCCCAATTTGTCTGGAATTCCCACATAACCTTCATAACCTTAGAATCTACAGAAATATAGTTGAAGCTACTCAACCAAAATCCTCACAGATTGCCTAAAACAAGTTTTCCTTCATATTGCAGAGAACATTCAGTAACGCCTTCTGTGTCAAAAATGGAAATTATACAAACAAGTTCATTTACAAAAATTGGCTCACATTCCAATTTTTCAATGCTATTTTATCATCTGTAAGGCTCATTTCAGGGTATAATAGAGTACTAATCAACCACATTGAAGTTGCAACTGCAACAACATTCAAGAAACTTAACAACATTAATCATCCTTAATACCAATTCATGCTCTGACACTGAATCCAGGATCACTATCCTCTCCAAAACAGGATGATTGTGGCTGTAAAAGAAGGATGAATCGATGTGACTCCCCAAGGTTACACTTAATTGAGCCCTTGATTCCATGATCCATGCAGTCAGGAAGAACAAACAACGCAATGTTTGAAAGATCATCATTTCTCAGTTTCCCGCCAAGTCACACAACATATTGACTTCAAGATTAATTGGTATTCCTTTATTGTTCTTGGATCAGATGCCTTAAATCGCCAGCGAGAGTCTGAGGGAGCACCTGCAGCACCAGCCACTTAAAGCACCACTTTAGTATCAGAATCAGAATCAGGTTTATTATCACTGGCGTGTGATGAGAAATTGTTAATTTAGCAGCAGTGGCAGTTCAGTGCAATACATAATCTAGAAGAGAAAAAGTAATAATAATAAATAAACAAGTAACTCAATTACAGTATACCTATATTGAATAGATTAAAAATGTACAAAAAACAGAAATACTGTATATTAAAAAAAAGTGAGAGAGTGTCCAAGGGTTCAAGGTCCATTTAGGAGTTGGATGGCAGAGGGGAAGAAGCTGTTCCTGAATTGCTGAGTGTGTGCCTTCAGGCTTCTGTACCTCCTATGTGATGGTAACAGTGAGAAAAGTGCCTGAGTGCTGCGTGCTGGAGGTCAATGGATGCTGTCTTTCTGAGACACTGCTCCCTGAAGATGTCCTGGGTACTTTGTAGGCCATTACCAAGATAGAGCTAACTAGATTTCCAATCTTCTGCAGCTTCTTTTAGACCTCCACCCACCAACCCTCCATACCAGACAGTGATGCAAGCCTTCAGAATGTTCTCTACGGTACATTTATAGAAGTTTTTGAGTGTATTTGTTGATGTGTCAAATCTTTTCAAACTCCTAATGAAGTATAGCTGTGGTCTTGCCTTCTTTATAACTACATTGCTGTGCATTATTAACACCGTTTCACATCCCACAAATCAAAAGTTGAGAAAATGCTAAATAAATTTAAATTTAGCTAAGAATTTAAAGTTAACAACAGTTAAGACTGGACATAACTAGATTTTGAGAAGTTAGAGGAAAATAGACAAAGAGTAAGGAAGCAGAGAAATTGGTAAGTTTCACACAATGGGCCAATTGCAGATATTTCAATATCTGCAATTGGCCCATTGTGTGAAACTTACCAATTTCTCTGCTTCCTTACTCTTTCAATATCTGCAAGGAAAGATAGGAACTGATTACAAATATTGGGAAGGCAGATTGGATATAATGCCAGTTCTATCAGTCATCAGTGAATATCACCAATCATGCTGCATTTCCAGAACAAAATTAAAACTAGAAGGCTTTTACAGTATTTCTGGTTGCTGCCAAAAACTATCATAAATAAATTAAAAATTGAACCAATAAATGGATTGTTTCCAGTAACTACTGAATGAGCAATATCTCAGTCACATAGTGTTCTTGTTGTATAAATGTGTCAGTCAAGTAGTAAATTTGCTATACTACACAGAGACTTTGAAATGGAATACATGCAGAAGCAATTTCCGCAGATTTGTCACACTACAAAATCTGATGCTTGAGTAATGTTTCCACTTATATTTTCTAATGGGCAGAATACCAACTCCAGTAACATTTTGTTGTATTGCTAAAGCCAGAGGAGGGGGGTTGGGGTAGGATACATGAAACTACGTACTGGTATGTCTCAGGAAGAGATTTTTTAAACTGTTCACCGGAATGTAGCTCACTACCACAAGCAGAATGCAAGTAGTTTAAAAACTTTGTTCTTGTAGCAGGGTATACTCAGAAAACTGGCTTAAAACAAATTAATTACACTGGACTTCTGTATTTGAAACCATTCATGCCTGTTGAAATATTAAGCCATTTAAAAAAAAACATGAATAAACTGGGTGGCGGGTTGAAGATACACCTCTACCAAAGGAGGTGTAAGGCACTCCTTTTCTCCATTAGCCTGCAGAGTAAGGTGTAGCATCTGCTTAGCCCCTGATCAGGTTCATGTGAAGCCATGGGAGCGGGTAGTGGATGGTTGTATGAGCAGCTGGTGCAGATCACAAGTCCTGGTTATGGGACCACTGATGTCAAGCAGACAATCTCTGAAGAGCATTAATAATGTCTGGGATCACCTATCTTCTAACAGCTCTGCCCAGAAGAAGATAGAAAATTTTGCCAAGAACAATCATGATCGTGGAAAGACCATGATTGCCTATATCATATGACACGGCACATAATGAACAAAGTAACTGGAAAACTGAAGGTATCTTCATGAAAATTGGTGGCATGGCAGCAGGGTGGTTAGTGTACTGCTTTACAATGCCAGTGACCCGGGTTCAATTCCTGCCACTGTCTATAAGGAGTTTGCATGACCCCCCCATGACTGTATGGATTTTCTCTGGGTGTTCCAGTTTTCTTCCACACTGCAAAGGTGCACAATTTAGTAGGCTAATTAGTCACATGGCTGTAATTGGGCTGTGAGGGCCTGTTGGGCCAGAAATTCCTGTTACCATACCGTATCTCTAAATTTAAAAACATTAAATAATTTTGGTGATTTATAATTGTATTATTCATTGTTGAATAACAGATGGGCAATGATTTTAATGTTTAAATGTTATGATTAAAGCAATCACAAAACACTTCAATCAACCTGTAACGTTCTCCTTCGCGTGTAATGAAACGCCGAATTAAACGTCGAGATAAACCACAGTCAATACGAACCAGATCGCAGTAAGATTAACCATTTACTGTTCACTCTTCACATTAACATATGGTGAAAACTGTTGATAAAAACAATACAAGATTGATACAGTATTTGTTCCTTCCTTAATATCACATTTCAATTGCAAATACTTGCAAAGGTGACTATAACTACATTACACTAAGGTGCAGTATACAGGGAGAGTTTACCTGCTCCATTGACTACTTTAAATACACTTCCATGCAAACTATCCGCAACTCTTTAACTAACGAAAGCATAAACATTATCGACCGTCGTTAATTCTAACAGGATCGGCATTAACATCTTAGTTCAATACATCAATTATCTATTAACTTACAGCGTTGTTCTCACTGTGATTTCTCATGCCTGCAAAACAACTTCTGCTCAGGTGTGCCTCGTGGTAAGCCCACACCCTCGCGCTAATTTCAAACCAGTATTTTCCCACAAGACGCGGCGAAACCGGATGTGACGTCATCGCATGCCGATATATTTTACATGCAATGAATATACTTTAAACACTTCTAATTCTAACTAGAAAATACTATCGAATGAATTACTAAGCAAAAATATTATAAACCAAATAACTGTCGTAAAGACAGCACACTCCCCGCTTGACCTTCGTAAGGTCACAATGAGCAGAGTACAAACTTAGTCTCTTAATCAGTCATTGGGTAGAAGTAGAATAACTTCTGTAACTGGCCTTTGGTAAATTTTCACATCGCCTTGGTCGGTAATCTTCAATTCGATCTTCCTGACATGTCCATCCTCGCTAGGGAATTTAGCAGTGATTCTGGCCATTGGCCAGCTGTTGCGGGTGATCTGCTTGTCCCTGAGCAGGACTAAGTCTCCAACTTGAAGATTCCTGCGGGGTTCTGTCCACTTTTGTCTCTGTTGCAACAAAGGTAGATATTTTTGTCTCCAGCGAGGCCAGAACAGATTTGCCAGAGCCTGGACTTGTCTCCATTGCTTTGTGTACAAATCCTTGTCTGAGAAGTCTCCTGGTGGAGGAGGTGTAGCTGCCTTCTGCGTAAGGAGCGTTGATGGCGAAAGTATAAAGTGGTTTTCTGGGTCAGAAGACACAGGTAGGAATGATTATGCATTTATAATGGCTGTGACCTCTGCCATTAGGGTGCACAGTACCTCGTGCGTCAATCGGGTGCGTTGCTGCATCTCAGGTTTCCTTTTCCGGGTTTTCCGTAAGGACGTGAACCGTTTGACTGCCTGCTCTTTGTTATCTGGTGAGCGCTGGCGTGGTTCTCTGAAAGGCAATGGGGCAACCCCATTATTTGCTTCATCTCTGAAGACCTTGGTGTCTTTGGTTTTTAAAGAAATGGTATCTTGAGCTGATTGTGCAAGTTTGTTTCCGTGCTCGGTTTGAACGAAAACTGACTGACCTAGCGTCTCGTCGGTTACTTTACGCTTGGTAATGTCTTGTTGTGCTTCTTTAGGGTACACCTCACTGAGGCAGATCTTGGAACAAGAACGGCTTGACTGAGTTTGACCGCAAACTTCTGTACAGTTCGATCTGACAATTGTTGTCCTGGAGTGAACCTCTCCCTCCCCGCCGTCCTGTTGTGGGGGTGAAGGAGCATTGACGGTTCTTTCATTCTTGACTTCATCACGGAGCCGCGAGGGTAAATTTCCTTCCTCGTATGGATGTGATGCAATCGTGACTCTCTGAGGTTCCTCGTAGCTGGGGAAGTTATCGAATACGTATGGAGAGGGGAGACGAGCCTGCCTGTCTATTTGAGATTGTACATAGTCGCTTGTGCGTTCCAGTCTGGTCCTTTCTAAAGTAGATCTTACTGCGGTCAGATCACGCAACCCTTCAGCTTCTTCAATGTACTTTGCTTCCGCCATGGCAGCTTCTTCTTCTCTTTCTAGCTGCAGCACTTGCAACTCTGTCGATATTTTTGCCATTTCCAACTGGGTTTCGGCTTCTCGGGTGGCCCATTCCAACTGGGTTTCGGCTTCTCTGGCGGCCTCTTCTCTTTGTCTGGCGGCCCTTTGGGCTTCTCTGGCAGCCTTTTCTTTCTGGATTTCGGCTTCTCTGGTAGCCTTTTCTTTCTGGATTTCGGCTTCTCTGGTGGCCTGTTTCATTTTCAAAACTGCTTCTTGTCTGGCGTAACGCAGTCGCACCTTGGCGGCTTCTGCCTTGGCTCTTGCCTGGGTGGACTTACTTGATGTCGGTTTACCGCCCTTGTCGCTGGGCGCCATCGACTTGATCCCGGATCGAGCTGACATTGCAGCACTTGAAACACCTGATAATGCCGCTTTTTTACTGTAACGTTCTCCTTCGCGTGTAACGAAACGCCGAATTAAACGTCGAGATAAACCACAGTCAATACGAACCAGATCGCAGTAAGATTAACCATTTACTGTTCACTCTTCACATTAACATATGGTGAAAACTGTTGATAAAACAATACAAGATTGATACAGTATTTGTTCCTTCCTTAATATCACATTTCAATTGTAAATACTTGCAAAGATGACTATAACTACATTACACTAAGGTGCAGTATACAGGGAGAGTTTACCTGCTCCATTGACTACTTTAAATACACTTCCATGCAAACTATCCGCGACTCTTTAACTAACGAAAGCATAAACATTATCGACCGTCGTTAATTCTAACAGGATCGGCATTAACATCTTAGTTCAATACATCGATTATCTATTAACTTACAGCGTTGTTCTCACTGTGATTTCTCATGCCTGCAAAACAACTTCTGCTCAGGTGTGCCTCGTGGTAAGCCCCCACCCTCGCGCTAATTTCAAACCGGTATTTTCCCACAAGACGCGGCGAAACCGGATGTGACGTCATCGCATGCCGATATATTTTACATGCAATGAATATACTTTAAACACTTCTAATTCTAACTAGAAAATACTATCGAATGAATTACTAAGCAAAAATATTATAAACTAAATAACTGTCGTAAAGACAGCACACAACCTACAACCTTTATACCTAGGGATATCTTTAAATCAAATTTTTTAAAAAGCCCAACCTTAGCATATTTTGTGTTTGTCAGTATTTTTATAAGCTGGTATGGACACTTAGGCAAAAAGCAGCATGTTTCAAATGAGCGCATTTGTGCATGAATTTCTAATTTGTTAGTTTCTCTCAGATATTATAACAGAAATCAGAATAAACTGTCTTTTCAGTTATCTAAATGAGGTATTACCCTGGTGATATTCTTTGTAAGTCTTGAAAAAGCTCATCAAAGCACTGATGATACACTTACTCTTTCCCCATGAGGAAAGTTGCTATTGTTTTACTTAGTGGAGTTTTATATGCAATAAAAGTTTGATTATTCCGTACATTACTGGCACATCAGAGGCAGCTGCTAGGCTGATAGAAGAACCACAATGAGCGAGCATCCTGACAGATAACAGAACAGTACAGCAATGAGTAAAATCTCACCAACAGCAGGGCAGAGCTGCGGCATTACCTTCGGTGACATGAATTGAATTGACTTTATTTCTTACATCATTCACATACATCTTTATGTTACATCTCCATCTAAATGTGTCATGTGCAATCATAGTAATTTATAATAAATAGAACTGTCAATGTAATATAGTGTATACTCAAATCAGCATGAGTTCATCAGTCTGATGGCCTGGTGGAAGAAGCTGTCACAGAGCCTGTTGGTCCTGGCTTTTATGCTGCGGTACCGCTTCCAGGATGGTAGCAGTTGGAATAGCTTGTGGTTGGGATGACTTGGGTCCCCATTAAGCCTATGGGCCCTTTTTACACACCTGTCCCGGTACATGTCCATTGAACATTGCATGAGTCCATTGCTGAGTTGCTTCCTGGGATAATGTCTGTTTAATAGCACATTTAATTAACCAGCACCAGAATTTACTATCTTCTTTAACCACCGGTAGTGCAAATAGATCTTTGGTTTATTGGCTTCACTAAATGATGACATCTTTGATGAATGTAGTACCATGTAATGGTTGCAGTAAAGGTGCAGGATTGAGATAATGCATTTGGGAATTTGCAACAAGGCAGGGAATATAAAACAAAAGGCAGTCTATTGACTGGGATAGATGCACAAGGAGTGCATGTCCTCAGATTCTTAAATGTAACAGGAATTGTTAATATGGCACTGAAAAAGGAACATGAGATGCTTTCTTTTATTAGCAGAGCAGTAGAATATAAAAGCAGAGAAGTTATGCTACACTTGTATACATTATTAATAAGGGTAAGATTGCATGTTTCAAAAAGTTCAGGTCAGCAAATTGTAGGAAAAATATGATTGCACTGGAGATAGGCAGTGGATGCTGTTCGGAGCAGGAAATTGCAGTCATAGGAAAACTTCAGATAATCTAGCTTTGTTTTCATTGGAATGGAAGAGGCTGTGTTGAGTCTTAATTATGATGGGTAAAATTATAAGGGCTCTGGACTGAATGAATAGAAAGGCTGTATTTCCTTTAGGAAAAGTATTAAAATACAGAGATTATTGATTTAAAGCAAGTAGCAGATGAAGGAAAAATAAAATCACTCATGGGATAATGAAATCTAAAGGTGAGATGAAGGAAATAATTAATTCAGAGTATGATGGGTAGACTGGACCTCCTTTCTGAAAAAAGATATATTCATCACAATTATAAAGTTCTTGAAGGTTTTCTTGAGGAGCCATGGACCTTAGTGCTGGGAGGTTGAGTTGGATGGATGAAAAAAGAGCCAAATAAGTTATGGTTTTCTTTCTATTTGTGATTCTAAAAACTGTCAGCTTAGGGTACGTGCTTATAAATTGGACAAAATGGGGAATAACAATCAAAATTATCAACATGCCCTTGGATATGACCGACCGAAAGTCTCTTCATTGAGTTGCATTCTTGGGTAGACTGCATGCATCGAGTTGTGGCAGAGCAAACACAAGGCTAAGTACCCTAAATGCCAAATGGTCCTCTGAATTCCAAACTGAAGCGGTGAAGAAAAGGAGATCAAATACCTTAGCTCAGAGGTCTAGGAGTTTACGGAGATCTATTATGAAATTAAACTTTTTGGAAGCTAGTAAGTTTATTGTCAGGAATGAGGCATCAAAATGGCAACACAGTAGTGGATAAAGTCTTGTGACTTTGCACAAACGGTCAAGGTCAGAGAATATATCAGCAAATCCTTATCTATGGTTCCATAATGTTCTGCAGAAAAATAAATCTACTATGCCTAACCGGGCTACTTATATATTATCACTGTGATCAACTCCTCAGTTCAGAGACAATTAGGAATGTACAATTAGTACCAGAATTGCTTGTGACATCTGCCTCATAACATAATAAATAATTAATTACATTTAAATGCCAGCTCCTGGGAGATAAATGTGCAGAAATGTGATAACTTAATTTGTAAATTATTGTAGTTATTTTAGTTAAAAAAGTACTTTTTTGTTGATTTAAATGTAAAACAATAAGAAGATATTCCTAAAGGTATATTTGTATTTGCTGCTAATTAAACCATAGTTAATTTAGATATTGCATTGCATAATGCTGAATATTTGTGACATTTTCACTCGTGCAGCTAAGGTTCCACAAAGACAGGTTATTGTTTTACTTGATCTTCTTCCCCATCTGGCTGAGCCAGACTTCCATTACAAAGAAAATAGTTGGGACACCAGGCATCTCCGGGATGCCACTTTAAAAGAATGTTTGACCAAACATTATGCTTACTGCACACTTGTGGGGTATTCTGATCTACATGTCAATTAGCCTCGGCTGTCAACGGCTTCATTTTACTAATCCATCACTTGTTCACATGCTGTGTGGAATGCAGTTCATTTAGATGTGGATTAAAAAGATAGAATGGACAGAGGATTTAAGCATGCTGGCTTGAAACAAACTAAACCAGCAAGGAGTAAATTGATAGTTTACTGTATTATGCAATTGTCTTTCAGATTCTGAAGAACTATTCCAAATCAAGACTTTGCCATCAAGAGAAATGCTGAAGGAACTCAGCAGGTCAGGTAGTATCAATGGAAATGAATAAACAGTCAATGATTCAGGCTGAAACACTTATTCAGAACTGTAAAGAAAGAGGAAGATGTCACAATAAAACAGTGTGGTGGGGGCGAAAGAAGAAGGAATCTGATAGGAGAAAGGGGAGGTGGAGAGACACCAGAGGAAGATGACAGGCAAGTGAGAAGAGGTAACAGGCAAGATTGGAGATTAGAAATGACTTCACACAGATAGAGTTCCTCGTGTTCTCTCCTACCATTCCATGAGCTTCCATATCCAACACATCATTCTCTGCAACTTCCATTATCATCAACGGGATCCTACCACCAGGCATGCCTTTACCTTCCCCTCCCTCCCACTCTTCACTTTGCCCCTTCATGATTCCCTTGTCCATTCGTCTCTCCCCAGCAGTTTCCCTCCTGGCACATAGCCCTGTAAGTGACAAAAATGCTCCTCCTGCCTATTCACCTCTTTCTTCACTCCACTCAGGGCCCCAAGCAGTCCATCCAAGCGAGGCAACACTTCACCTGCAAACTTGTTGGGGTTTTCTACTGTGCCTGGTGCACCCAGTGCAGCCTCATCTACATTGGAGAGAACTGACGTAAATTGGGCGACCACTTTGTCGAGCATCTTCATTCCATCTGTCAAGAGGGGAGCTTCCTAGTGGCTAAACATTTTACTTCCTATCCCCATTCCCATTCAACACGTTAGTCCACGGTCTCCTCTTTTGCCATGATGAAGCAACTCTCAGGGAGGAGAAGCAACACCTCATACTCTATCTGGGTAGCCTCCAATCTGATGGCAAGGACATCACTTTTTCCTTCCGATAATTACTTACCTCTCCTTTGCTCTCTTTCTATTCCCCACCCTGGCCCCTTACCTCTTCTTCTCACCTTCCTATCACCTCTATCTGTTGCCCCTGCTCCTTCCCTTTCTCTCCTGGACCAAACTTTTCCAGTACCATTCCCAATCAAAAGGCTTCCAGAAACTTCCTTCCCCTCCCCCATCTTCCTATTCTACATCCTCCCGCTTTCTTTCCAATCCTGATGAAGGGTCTTAGCCTGAAATGTTGACTGTTTATTCATTTCCATGTATGCTGTCTGATCTCCTGAGTTCCTCCAGCATCTTGAATATGTTTCTCCGGATTTCCAGTAACTGCAGAAACTCATGTGTTTATGATTTGCCATCAATAGCATTAACCACAGGGGAAACTCCACCTGCAATTTGGAAGACTTAGAATTTTTGAAATGTTATATTAGGAAAGCTGATCTCAAGCATATATGGAAATAATGTTTTTTGATTTCATTTGCAACTATCACTTCAAAATAATGTGGAAAAATCTTGATATTAATAAATTTTGGTGTCAAAACATTGTTAATAATGACATGTCTAATGCAGTGTTTAATCAACTGTCCTTTTTCATAAAGTGCATTGAACAAAATATGACCAGAACTCATATGCAGAAAAAATATAATATTTGTAAAATCTTGGCAGTCACAACAGCCCAATTTTATTCGATAATACAGCTGCAAGAACATTTATTCATTGTAGCATAAATCACATTGTCCCAAAGCCCCCAAAAACCTTCAGGATGTATAACTTGCTTGTAAACACTTTTGACGTATTGGCTGTAAAATAAGCTTGTCTGTGCTTCAAGTCTTAATTGCAGCACGTTGTCCAGTTGGATTTAGTTATAAAAATTATGTGGTAATTTCGTGTCAATATACAGAGGAAATACAGACCACAAAGTCTGACTTATATAAGGACTTAAAAATTTCTTTACATATTTCATGTTCGAAACTGCCGTATGAAATATTAGGTACACTAAGAATTTCTTTCTGCTCTGGACGCTTGGAAATGCTGAAGAAATCCAATGCAGATAGTTGGCTTTTGATAGCATGGGTTTCACACAGTGAAAATTCCTGCAACTTGTGAACTGATGCTGCCTGACAGCACAGTATTGTTGCTACATAACTTATACATAAAAAAGGATACAAAATAACATTTAAAATAACTGTTGTTCTCCTTGGAAACACGTGGCATGCTTTTTCAGGGGAAGTAATACAACTTACATAGATTGAAAGGCTTCCGTTCCTGACGGTTACAAAGTCAGTCATTTACAAGGTCAAGATAATGAAAGGCATGTAAGTAGATTATTTTGAATAATAACGCTGGGATTGTCATATGCCATGGCCAGTTTAGTGTCTTTTCCAGAAGTATCTTCAGGTCGTGTATGAAAGAAATGTTTTCATAAAGTCCAAGATTTTTTGCAATATGCAATCCAGATTCATTGAAAAATAATGTTTTAATATCAATTTTATGAAGACTATTACATTTTCCAGAGCTCCTCTATGAATCTGATATGTAAATAATGAAGACACTGATCGTCCAGCTGGAAAGCCCAACTAGATTGAGTATTTGATAATCTCCAAACTTATAGATCAATTATTCCCTCTGATCACCCATCAACAACTCATTGACCACCTCACCACCTAAAAACCCACTGATCCATAGATATCACGTCCAGTTGATTTAATTGCTCCTCAAGTGTTGTAGATTCATGAAGCCTAGGATTTTAAAACAACAAGACACTACCCAAAAATGGCCGTTGACATGACACATGCTTATCACTTCAAATGCCTATGCAGGCCAAAGGAATTACATGCTGACACATGCAGCATGATTCCAAATGCACCACCATGGTTGAACTTAACTTCCGCCTCTGATCAGAAACAATTAGGGATAAAGCATAAAAAAAGATAATGTCTCCATTTCCATTTTCCATCAATGATAAGGAAATATACTTCATGACCCAGTAGCAGACCGGCATTCAAAATACTGGTATGAAGAGTACTGTTTCTATTAGCACCATTTTCCTTCAACCCTTCAAACATTCAGTTCTCGAACCATTTGGTGCAATCCTATTCATTAATTATAGCAATACAGTGACCATTTTGATCACTTTGCACTTACAAAATTTTCTGTTCTAATTGTTTGCTTTCATGTATGTAATTTATATTTATGTATTTTTCTTGTGAATGCTGATAATACAATTTGCGTTGCTTCTGCACTTACCTTTTCATTCAAAGTTCAAAGTAAATTTATGATCGAAATATATATATATCTAAATGTCACCATTTACAGCCCTGTGATTCATTTACTTGCAGCAATACTCAATTAATCCAGTAACCATAACAGAATCAATGAAAGACCACACCAACCGGGCATGCAAGCAGTGTGCAAAAGACAACAAATTTTGCAAATATTAAAAGAAAGAAGAAATAGTAACAATAATAATAATATCAACAAACACAGAGAAAATGGACTTTTGGTCTAAAATCTGGTCAAACTGGTTGATGCACAATCAAGAAGCAAGCAGGATTAGGGAGGAAATGGAACACACACACATGATTGAAGAAATGCAAATACTTGTCACAATGGATATGCTGAAAGAGGTTATAAAAAGTATTCATAGCTGGAAAGGTACTGTAACTGCTAAGATTCATAATTATTGGTATAAAAATTACTTGCCTTCTTCCCTACCTATGAATGCATATCAACAATCTTCTTAAAAATCCTGAAAATGTACCTGAATTCTTTACAGAAGATAAAATATATCTTTTACCTAAAGGGGAAATCACAAAAGATCCATCAAAATATCATCCTATTAATTGTTTGCAAGCTATACATAAAATTATAACATCATGCATCTTGGCACTGATCACCACTCACTTAAATAACCATAATATACTTACAGAAGAGCAGAAAGGATGCCATAAGGGTATGGAAGGATGTAAAGAACAGCTAGTAAGAGATTCCATAATTCTAAATCAAGCCTGGTGGAAAAACAGAATTCTTTCATATTGTTATATTGATTATCAAAAGGCATTTGATTCTGTCCGTCAGTCATGGCTAATAGAATTTCTTTATATAAATAAACTGCACCCAAAACTTGTGAAATTGCTGTAACATCTGATTGTATGTATTGGCATACTGTAAGCACCCTATCTATTAACAGCCAAAAAAGAACAACATCCATTATCAAAATAAAACAAGACACTTTCCAAGGAAACTCTCTAAGTCCACTGTGGTTCTGTCTAGCTTTAAACCTGCTCTCTAAGTTACTGAAATGGATAAAAATAGGGTTTCAAACCAGAAAAATGTAATGAGCTATACCTTAACACACAGTTTATACACGGATGATTTGAAATTATATGCTCCTTCATCAGTAAAGCTAAAGCAACTAATTCAAATAGCAGAGCTATTTTTGAAAGATATAATCATGAACTTTGGACTGGATAAGTGCAGAACATTAAACATGAAGAAAAGTGAATTAGAGCTAGTAGAATACAAAACAGAGCAGCAGGATACAGTACAACAATGGATGAATATGAAGTGTATAAGTATCTGGGACATCAAAAAAGATAGAAAATAGACCTTGGTAATGACAAAGGGAAATTTTTTGACAGAATTTACTTCAAGGTTGAAGAAAACCTGTCAAATGGAGCTCAACAGTAAAAATACAATAAAGGCAATAAATACTTTTGCTGTACTTGTATTAATGTACTCTTTTATCATAATACATTGGTCCAAAACTAATCTGGAAAATTTATGAAGAAAAATAAAAACTGAAATGACAGATTTCAGAAAACATTATGTGCATTAGAATGCACTTAGATTAACACTATCTATGACAGAATGGGGATGAGGAATAACAGACATTTAAAATCTACACAACGGTCAGATAAAATTTCTAAGGATATAGTTTCATCAACAAAAACTGGAATCAGCAGTCTACACAGGCATACGCAATTCCACTAAGAAGTACGCACCACTAAACGTAAATGAGAGCACAACCTAGAAAAATGAAGTCATTATCACTACTGACGAAAAAAATTAACCAATGACAGAGTTTGACCCTCCACGGAACACACTTCCATGAACTGAGCAGACTAGATATTGACAAGGAAGCATCAAATACCTGGCTCAGAGTTGGAGACCTCTTCCCAGAAACAGAAGGGTTCCTTGTGGCAATCCAAGACCAGGTTGTTAACACACAAAATGATCAAAAATACATAATTAAAGACCAACAAATTCAAGATGATAAACTTAGAAACTGCTGAGAAACCCCCCGGAAATAATTCAAACAGAAACAGAAACATATTACAGGATCCTGTAGCAGTTTAACACAATATGATTACTTACAGAAGCACAATCAGGTGGTAATCATTTATCAAAGTCTTGCTTTAAACTACAAATTCAGAAATTAAATCATAATACAAGACTGATCCAGTTTTAGAGTCAGAATATCACAAATTATATTATAACTGATCAGTTTTTAAAGATAGGTGAATCCATAATTGCTGTCTGCATATAATAATACAGCATTATCTAACAAGAACAACTTATTTAATAGATATAGCCATTTCATACAGACATAGCTTACAGAAACCAGTCAGTGAAAAACACCAGAATATGCTGAATTAAAAGGAGAAGTTGAAAAACTTCGGACAAGATGTACATTGTCCTAATAGTAATATCCTCAAACAGGTATCATTCCAAAGTCTCTACACAATAGCATTAATCAATTAGAGCTGAAGATGTAAATCTTCAGAAATTTACAATACTAAACACCAATAGAATAGTCCAAAAGTTCCTAACAATTGACAAATGAGTGTGCTTGGCTAGATCCATACCTCAGTTTTACCAGCTTGAGCTGAGAAAAATGTAATAATAATAATAATGAGCAATAAATATCAAGAACACGAGATGAAGAATCCTTGAAAGTGAGTTCATTGGTTGTGGGAACATATCAGTGATGGGGCAAGTGAAGTGCTTTGTTTCAAGACCCTGATGGTTGGGGGAAATAACTGTTCCTGAATCTGGTGGTGTGAGTCCTCAAGCTCCTGTACCTTCTTCCTGATGGCAGCAGTGAGAAGAGAGCTTGACCTGGGTGGTGGAGATCATTGATGATAGATGTTGCTTTTCTGCAATAACGCTCTGTGTCGATGGTGGGAATCCATGATAGGCTAGGCCGTTTCCACTACTTTTTGTGGGATGTTCCATTCAAGGGCATTGGTGTTTCCATACCAGGCTGTGATGCAGCCAGTCAATATACTCTCCACCGCACATCTTTAGACGTTCGTCAAAGTTTTAGATGTCATGCTTAATGATCTCAAACTCCTAAGGAAGTAGAGGCGCTGTTGTGCTTCTTTCATAATTGCATTTATGTGCTAGGCCCAAGTAAGGTAATCGGAATTGATAACGCCAAGCAATTTGAAGTTGCTGACCCTTTCCATCTCTGATCTCTAGATGAGAACTGGCTCGTGGTTTCCTCCTCCTGAAGTTAATAATTATTATAATCAGCTTCTTGGTGTTGCTGACGTTGAGTAATACATTGTTGTTGTAGCACCACTCAGCCAGATTTTCAATCTTTCTTCTGCGTACTGCTCGTCACCACCTCTGATTCAGCCTATAACAATGGTGTCATCAGCAAACTTGAATATAGCATTGGATCTGTGCTTATCCATACAGTCATAAGTGTAAAGCGAATAGAGCAGGGGATAAAGCACATTGCCTTGTGGCACTGATAGGGATTGTGCAGGAGATGTTGCTGCCAATCCAAACTGACTGTGATCTGCCAGTGAGCAAATTGAGGATCCATTGCACAAGGAGGTATTGAGGCCAAGATCTTGAAGGTTCTTGGTTAGTTTTGAGGGGTTGATAGTGCTGAATGCCAAGATGTGTCGATAAAGAGCATCCTGATATATGCATCTTTGCAGTCCAGATGTTCCAGGGTTGAATGAATAGCCAAAGAGGGATGGCAGCTGCTATGGTTCTGTTGTGCCAGTGGGCAAGTTGGAATGGATCCAAGTCACTTTTCAGACAGGGGTTGATGTGTTTCATCACTGACCTCTGAAAACACTTCACACAGTGGATATAAGTGCTACTGGACAATAGTCATTGAGGCATTCCACCTGAGCCGGGAGCAGGGTGTAGGCTTAAGGGCTTTGGCTCAATGGACTTAGGCGGAAGCGGGTGAGGCAAGGTAGGTTTAGGTTCAATTTTTCCTGTTCTTTGAGGAAGGGGGAATTATGAGTGTGAGGGCAGCTTGTTCTCAGTGTCGGATGTGGGAGTTCCTGCAGTCTCCTAGCCTCCTGGAAGTCCACATCTGTGCCAGGTGCGTCGAGCTGCAGTTCCTAAGGGACCGTGTTAGGGAACTGGAGCTGCAGCTCGATGACCTTCATCTGGTCAGGGAGAGTGAGTAGTTGATAAAGAGCAGTTACAGGCAGGTGGTCACACCAGGGCCATGCGAGGCAGACAAGTGGATCAGTGTTAGGAGGGGGAAGGGGGAGAGTCAGGTACTAGACAGTACACCAGTGGCTGTGCCCCTTGACAATAAGTACTCCTGTTTGAGTACTGTTGGGGGAGGGGGAAACGGCCTACCTGGGGGAAGCAACAGTGGCCATGCCTCCAGCACAGAGCCCGGTCCTGTAGCTCAGAAGCGTAGGGAAAGGAAGTGGAAGGCAGTAGTGATAGGGGACTCAATAGTTAGGGGGTCAGACAGGCGATTCTGTGGACGCAGTCAGGAGACCTAGATGGTAGTTTGCCTCCCTGGTGCCAGGGTCTAGGATGTTTCTGATCGCGACCAAGATATCCTGAAGTGGGAGGGTGAGGAGCCAGAGGTCGTGGTACATATAGGTACCAATGACATAGGTAGGAAAAGGGAAGAGGTCCTGAAAGGAGAAGATAGGGAGTTAGGAAGGGAGCTGTGAAGAAGGACCGCAAAGGTAGTAATCTCAGGATTACTGCCTGTGCCACGTGACAGTGAGAGTAGGCATGGAATGAGGATAAATGCGTGGCTGAGGGATTGGAGCAGGGGGCTAGGATTCAGATTTCTGGATCATTGGGACCTCTTCTGGGCGGGTGTGACCTGTACAAAAAGGACGGGTTGCACTTGAATCCCAGGGGGACCAATTTGCTGGCGGCAAAATTTGCGAAGGCTATGGGGGAGACTTTAAACTAGAATGGTTGGGGGGTGGGAGTCAAACTGAAGAGACTAGGAGAGAGGAGGCTAGTTCACAAATAGAGAAAGCTAATAGACAGTGTGTGAGGGAGGATAAGCAGGTGACAGAGAAGGGGAGCGCTCAGAATGAAGATGTAAGGGAAAAGGAAGAAAAAGAAGTTTGCACCGTTAGGGATAAACAGAGAGTAAGAGGTGGGGAGTTTCTTAAATGCATTTATTTTAATGCTAGGAGCATTGTAAGAAAGGTGGATGAGCTTAGAGCATGGATTGATACCTGGAAATATGATGTTGTAGTTATTAGTGAAACATGGTTGCAGGAGGGGTGTGATTGGCATCTAAATATTCCTGGATTTCATTGCTTCAGGTGTGATAGAATCAGAGGGACAAGAGGAGGAGGTGTTGCATTGTTTGTCAGAGAAAATATTACAGCGATGCTTTGGCAGGATAGATTAGAGGCCGTGTCTATGGAAGCTATTTGGGTGGAACTGAGGAATGGGAAAGGTGTAGTAACACTTATAGGGGTGTATTATAGACCACATAATCAGCAGTGAGAATTTTAGGAGCAAATTTATAAGGAGATAGCAGATATTTGTAGTAAGCACAGGGTTGTGATTGTGGGAGATTTTAATTTTCTACACATAGACGGGGAAGCCCATTCTGTAAAAGGGCTGGATGGTTTGGAGTTTGAAAAATGTTGGCAGGATAGTTTTTTGCAGCAATACATAGAGGTACCAACTGGAGAAGGGGCAGTGTTGGATCTTCTGTTAGGGAATGAGATAGGTCAGGTGACAGAGGTATGTGTTGGGGAGCACTTCAGGTCCAGTGATCACAATGCCAATAGCTTCAATATAATTATGGAGAAGGATAGGACTGGACCAAGGGTTGAGATTTTTGATTGGAGAAAGGCTAACTTTGAGGAGATGCGAAAGGATTTAGAAGGAGTGGAATGGGACAATTTGTTTTATGGAAAGGATGTAACAGAGATATGAAAGGTGAAATTTTGAGGGTGCAGAATCTTAATGTTCCTGTTAGGTTGAAAGGAAAAGTTAGAAGTTTGAGAGAGCCATGGTTTTCAAGGGTTATTGGAAACTTTGTTCGGAAAAAGAGAGAGATGTACAATAAATATAGGGAGTATGGAGTAAATGAGGTGCTCGAGGAATATAAAGAATGTAAAAAGAATCTTAAGAAAGAAATTAGAAAAGCCAAAAGAAGATAGAGGTTGCTTTGGCAAGTAAATCCAAAGGGTTTCTACAGTTATATTAATGGCAAAAGGATAGTGAGAGATAAAATTGGTCCCTTAGAGAGTCAGAGTGGACAGCTATGTGTGGAGCCAGAAGAGATGGGAGAGATTTTGAACAATTTCTTTTCTTTGGTATTCACTAAGGAGAAGGATTATGAATTGTGTAAGGTAAGGGAAACAAGGAGGGTAGTTATGAAAACTATGATGATTAAAGAAGAGGAAGTACTGGCACTTTTAAAGAATATAAAAGTGGATAAGTCTCCGGATCCTGACAGGATATTCCCTAGGACATTGAGGAATGTTAGAGTAGAAATAGCAGGGTCTCTGACAGAAATATATCTGACAGAATATTGTGTGCAATTTTGGTCCACTAATCTGAGGAAAGACATTCTTGCCATAGAGGGAGTACAGAGAAGGTTCACCAGATTGATCCCTGGGATGGCAGGACTTTCATTATGAAGAAAGACTGGATCGACTAGGCTTATACTCACTGCAATTTAGAAGATTGAGGGGGGATATTATTGAAACGTATAAAATTCTAAAGGGATTGGACAGGCTAGATGCAGGAAGATTGTTTCCGATGTTGGGGAAGTCCAGAACGAGGGGTCATAGTTTGAGGATAAAGGGGAAGCCTTTTAGGACCGAGATGAGGAAAAACTTCTTCACACAGAGAGTGGTGAATCTGTGGAATTCTTTGCCACAGGAAACAGTTGAGGCTGGTTCATTGGCTCTATTTAAGAGGAAGTTAGATATGGCCCTTGTGGCTAAAGGGATCGGGGGTATGGAGAGAAAGCAGGTACAGGGTTCTGAGTTGGATGCTCAGCCATGATCATACTAAATGGCGGTGCAGGCTCGAAGGGCCGAATAGCCTACTCCTGCACCTATTTTCTATGTTTCTATGTTTCAAATGCATTAGAAATGGGGATGGTGCTGGAGGATTGGTGTATTGCTGATGTCATTCCATTGTTTAAAAAGGGTTCTAAGAGTAAACTTAGCAATTATCAGCCTGTAAGTTTGATGTCAGTGGTGGGTAAATTAATGGGAATTATTCTTAGAGATGGTATATATAATTATCTGGATAGACAGGGTCTGATTAGGAACAGTCAACATGAATTTGTGCATGGAAAGTTATGCTTGACAAATCTTATTGAATTTTTTGAAGAGATTACGAGGAAAGTTGACGAGGGTAAAGCAGTGGATGTTGTCTATATGGACTTCAGTAAGGCCTTTGACAAGGTTCCACACGGAATGTTAGTTAGGAAGGCTCAATCATTAGGTATTAATATTGAAGTAGTAAAATGAATTCAACAGTGGCTGGATGGGAGATGCCAGAGAGTAGTGGTGGGTAACTGTTTGTAAAGTTGGAGGCCGGTGACTAGTGGTGTGCCTCAGGGATTTGTACTGGATCCAATGTTGTTTGTCATATACATTAATGATCTGGATGATGAGGTGGTAAATTGGATTAGTAAGTATGCAGATGATACTAAGATAGGTGGCATTGTGGATAATGAAGTAGGTTTTCAAAGCTTGCAGAGAGTTTTAGGCCAGTTAGAAAAATGGGCTGAAAGATGGCAAATGGAGTTTAATGCTGATAAGTGTGAGGTGCTACATTTTGGCAGGACTAATCAAAATAGGACATACATGGTAAATGGTAGGGTATTGATGAATGCAGAAGAACAGAGTGATCTAGGAATAATGGTGCATATTTCCCTGAAGGTGGAATCTCATGTGGATAGGGTGGTGAACAAAACTTTTGGTATGCTAGTCTTTATAAATCAGAACATTGAGTATAGGAGTTGGGATATAATGTTAAAATTGTACAAGGCATTGGTGAGACCAAATTTGGAGTATTATGTACAGTTATGGTCACCAAATTATAGGAAAGATGTCAACAAAATAGAGAGAATACAGAGAAGATTTATAAGGATGTTATCTGGGTTTCAGCACCTAAGTTACAGAGAAAGGTTGAACAAGTTAGCTCTTTATTCTTTGGAGCATAGAAGGTTGAGGGGGGATTTGATAGAGGTATTTAAAATTATGAGGGGGATAGATAGAGTTGACATGGATAAGCTTTTCCATTGAGAGTAGGGGAGATTCAAACAAGAGGACATGAGTTAAGAGTTAAGGGGCAAAAGTTTAGGGGTAACAAGAGGGGTAACTTTGAACTTTCAACATCTGAAGTATCTACCTTGGTTGAAGAAAGAAGTAATATTACTTAAATTGCAATAGCTTAAGAAATGTTGATGCATTTTTTATCCTTTTACGTCGATGACTTAAACAAGCATGTAGTTTCAGAAATTAATTAAGAACACAAGTGGTACGCTGGCCTTCATAACAAGAGGTTTTGAGTACAGGTTTTGACAGTTTTGTCTTACTGCAAGTACATAGACTGTGGTGAGAAAACATTTGGAAGTATCATATGCAGTTTTGATCTCCTTACAAAGGAATGAAATACTGAAATGTGGTACCATAAATATTCCTTGGAATATGACAAGGGCCTTAACAGTTGACCATAGTTGATTCGTTACAAATTTGGCCCAGAAAGGCAGGCCAAATTCAATTTGCAATTTACCTTGATAAAAGAAAAATGTAGTTCACGACATGAATTCAGTGAATATTATTTGCCACTTATTTTTGAAATCAATGTCTTTGGATCTTTTCACATATTATCCCCAATTCACATATTTCATACCTGCATTTCTTTTGAATTCTCAGCACTATCAGCACATTTGTTTAAATAAAAAGCATGAGTTTTTTTTCTAAATTACAGCAAATAACCCCTTCACTTGGTCTGCAAAGCAGAACATTTGCATCAAAATACAATAAACAACAGATGTTGCTTATTAAAAAAACAATTATTTTAATTTCAAATTTAGCAAAGCAAATCCTCCCAGGTGCAAGAGATCCATTTAAATTATAATGCCAGCTGCTGGATTCACAGATACACATATGTTGCAGATCACAAAAAATTTAAATGCTTTGGTCATTTTATATAAAAAATGGATTTCAAAGCCAAGCAGCCTTTTATGGTAATTACTAGATCTAACCACCAGTTTCTTATGATGATCTAAATTTGTGTGTTGTAAAGTTTCTGCTACGCCTTCCCTGGATGCATGTTTTATTGAATTCCTTGTCTCATTTCCATTACTTCTTTTACTTGCACCATTATCTCCAGTGATTTAATCTCTGCTGCTTGCCACCGTTTCTCAGAGCTTCGTTATTGTTCTTTCCTCCTCTTACATGTTTGACTGCCTCTCTATTTAGACCATAAGAAATAAGGACAGGATTAGGCCTTCAGCCATTCGAGTCTCTCTGCCATTCCATCATGGCTGATTTATTATCCCTCTCAATCACATTCTCCTGCATTCGCCCTGTAACCTTTGACACCATGACTAACCAAGAACCTATCCATTTTTGTGTTCAATATAATCAATTATGTGGCCTCCACCACTATCTGTGGCAATAAATTCAACTGATTCACCACCAAAGAAATTTCTTCACATCTCTGTTCTAATTCCATCTCCCTCTACTGAGGCTGTGTCCTGTAGTCCTAGACTCACACATTAAAGGAAACATCCTCTTCACATACACTCTATCTATTTCAGCTTTTTAATATTTGTTAGGTTTTAATGAGATTCCCCCGTTCATTCTTCTAAACCCCAGCGAGCGCAGGCTCAGATCCATCAAACCAGTCTCATTTGTTAACACTTTCATTCCTGGAATCATTCTTATGAACCTCCTTTGGGCCCACTCCAATGCCAGCACATCTTTACTCAGATAAAGGCCCAAAACTACTCTCAATAATCTAAGTGCAATCTGACCAAAGCCATATAAGGCTTCAGCATTTCACCTTTGCTCTTATACCCTAGTCGTCTCGAAAATAATGCTAACATTGCTTTTCCCATTTTACCACTGGCTCAACCAGTTAAACTTTAGGGAGTCCTGTGCAAGAATTCCCAAGTCCCTTTGCACCTCAGATTTTTGAATTTCTTTCCCATTTAGAATATAGCCCATGCCTTTATTCCTTCTACCAAAGTGCATTACCATACATTTCCCTATGCTATGTTACATCTGCCACTTCTTTCCTAGTTATCCCAATCTGTTTAAGTCCTTCTACAGGCTCCCTGTTTCCTCAACATTACCAACCCTCTGCCTATCCTTTTATTGTCTAGAAATGTGGTCACAAATCCATCGTTTCCATCATCCAAATTATTGACATATAACGTGAAAAGAAGGGGACCCTATACTGACCCCTGCAGAACACTGTTAGTCAGCAGCAGCCAATCGGAGTAGGTCCACTTTATTCCAACACCTTACTTTTGCCAGTCAACTAATTTTTATCTATGTTAGTATCTTTTCTGTAATGCCATGGGCTTTTATCTTGTTAAGCAGCCTCATGTATAGCATCTTGTCAAAGACCTTTTGAAAATCCAAGTACACAACATCTATTGGCTCTCATTTGTCTATCCTGCCTATTATTTCCTCAAAGAATTTCAACAGATTTGTCAGATAAGTTTTCCCCTTGAGGAAATCATGCTGACTTTGGCCTAATTTATCATGCGCCTTGAAGTATCCTCATCCTTAATAATGGACTCCACGATCTACCCAACCTCTGAAGTCAGGCTATCTGGCCTACAATTTCCTTTCCAATGCCTCCCTCCTTTCTTAAAGAATGGAGTAACATTTGCAATTTTCCAATCCCCCAGAACCATTCCAGAATTTAGTGATTCTTGTAGGATCATTACTAATGCCTCCACCATCTTTTCCACTATGCACTTTTCAGAACCCTGGGATGTAGTCCATCTGGTCCAGGTGACTAATTCTGACCTATCATCACCCTGAGCATCGTCTGCTTAGTAATAGCAGCTACACCCACTTCTATCCCCTTACACTCTTGAAATTCTGGAATATTGTGACTATCTTAGTCCATACGAGCATAAGATAATAGGAGCAAAATTAGGCCATTTGGCCCATTCTGTCTGATCTGGCATTCTATCATGGCTGATTCAACTTTCCTCTTGGGCTCAATCTCCTGCCTTCTTCCCATATCCCTTCATGTCCTGTCCAATCAAAAATCTATCAACATCCACCTTAAATATACATTAAGACTTGGCCTCCACTGCTGCCTGTGGCAAAGGATCCACAGATTAACCACTCTCTGGCTAACGAAGTTTCCCTCATCTCTGATCAAAAAGGACAACCCTCAATTCTGAGGCTGAGTCCTCTGGTCTTAGACTCTCCCACCATAGGAAACTGCCTCTCCACATCTGCTGTATGAAGGTAGGTTTCAATGAGGTCATCCCTCATTCTTCTGAATCATAATGAATTAGGTCCATAACATCAAAGAATATTCATATGACAAGCCATTAAATAGTAGAATAATTTTCCTGAACCTACTTTTGAACCCTCTCCTGTTTCAGAATATCCTTTCTATGACAAGCGACACAAAACTACTCACAATACTCCAAGCGAGGCCTCACTAGTCCTTTAGAAAGTCTCAACATTACATCTTTGCTTTTATATTCTAATCCTCTCAAAATGAATGAATTGCAACACAGACCCCAATGGAACACCACTAGTCGTCAGCAGCCAACCAGAAAAGGCTCCCTTTATTGCCACGTTTTGCCTCCTGCCTATCAACCATTGCTTTATCCATGCTAGAATCTTACCTGAAATACAATGGGCTCATAACTTGTTAAGCAGCATCACGTGTGGTACTTTGTCAAAGGGACTTCTGAAAATCCAAGCACACAACAACAACCAATTCTCCTTTGTCTATCTTGCTTGTTACTTCTTCAAAGAAATTCCAACAGATTTGTCAGGCAAAATTTTCCCTTGAGGAAACCATGCTATGATCTATTTTATCATGTGTCTCTAAGTACCCTAGGACCTCAACCTTAATATTCAACTCTAATATCTTCCCAACCACTGAGGCCAGACTAACTGACCTATAGTTTCCTTTCTTTTGCCTCTTTCCCTTCTTGAAGAGTGGAGTGACATTTGCAATTTGCAGTCTTCTGGATCCATTCCAGAATCTTGTGATTCTTGAAAGATCTTTACCAATGCCTCCACAATATCTTCATGATATCTATCAGAATTCTGTGGTATACACCAACTGGTGCAGTTGACTTATCTACAGACCTTATCTTATCTTTTTTCAGTTTCCCAAGTACTTGTTTCACCCAATTCATGACCTCTGACACTAGTCACTTCCACAATAAAGACTAATGCAAAATACTTAGTCAGATCAGCCATGATTTTGTTGTCCCCCATTACTATCTCTCCAGCATAATTTTCCAGTGGTCTGATATCCACCCTCACCTCAATTTTACACTTAATGTATCTGAAGAAACTTTTGGTATCCTTTTTAATATTATTGGCTAGCTTACTTGCTTATTCCATCTTTACTTTCTTAATTACATTTTAGTCACCTTCTGTTGGTCTTTAAAAGCTTCTCAATCCCCTAACCTCCCACTAATTTTTGCTCTGTTGTATGCCTTCTCTTTGGCTTTTAGGTTGGCTTTGACTTCTCTTATTAGTCAAACTTCTGTCATCTTTCCTTTGGAAAACATCTTCCTGATTGGGATGTATACATCTTGTGCCTTCCAAATTGCTTCAAGCAATTCCAGGCATTGCTGCTCTGCCATCGTCATATCAACTCTGGCCAGCTCCTTTCTCATCCCTGTGTAATTCCCTTTACTCTACTGTACAACTAATACATCTAACTTTAACTTCTCCTTCTCAAATTTCAGGGTGAATTCAATCATATTATGATCACTTGCTCCAAGGGTGCTTTTACCTTAAGCAAGGGAAGATTGAGAAAAATACTTAAGACCCCTGCTGGAATTTGCAAAAAGAAGTTAGGTTTAGGTGGAGTGGCTATTGTTGGAGTGGGTCAGTGTTGGAGTGGGACTTTGAGGTTTTGGCTCATCAAGGTTTTGACAAGCAGAGGCATAGACCATAGTAGATTCTTTCTCATTAGTTATTTTTTTCTCTTATTTGCACATTTGGAGTTGAGAGGATGCCAGACAGGATACTGGAATGCTCCTCTTGAAGGATGTGGGAAGGCAAGAGGTACTCCAGTGTCCCAAAAGTGCTTCCAGATGCAGCTCCTAACTGACTGTATTAGGGAGATGGAGCTGGAACTGGATGAATTCCTAATCATTTGAGAAGCAGAGGGATTGATAAACAAGACATACAGGGATTTAGTTACACCCAAGGGGAAACACATAGGTAACTGGGTGACCATCGGTGGATGGTGGAGAGTGGTAACATGAAGGAGAGATGCAGGAAGTGCAAAGTACTCCTGTTGTTAAACTCCTATGTTAAAGGACAGGACCTCCAGGGTTGTGACTGCAGGATAGCGACCGATGCTACATGCTAGAGATAAGATCACACAGTTTAACGCATGTCTAATAAGTTGGTGCAGGAGGGAACGCTTCAGCTTTTTGGATCATTGGGTTCACTTCCAGGGAATGTGACACCTATACAGAATGGATGGTTTTCATCTGAACTGCAGGGGCACTAATATCCCATTGGGAAGGTTTGCTCAAGCTGCATTTTGGAAGAAAGGGGTTTTAAACTGGAGTTGCAGAGGGATGGGAACCAGAGTGCCAGATAGTGGAGTGGTGCGGGAGAAGGATGTTGTTAAGACTGCATTCAAAGTCAAGAATCAAGATGTCAAATATGGCGAGACAAATTTATTTATTTATTGAGATAGAGCGCAGAATAGACCCTTCTGGCCCTTCAAGCAACCCCTTCCACAATCCCCCAATTTAATCCTAGCCTAATCATGGGACAACTTACAATGGCCAATCAACCTACCAATTGGTACATCTGGAGGAAACCCACAGGGTCACAGGGAGAACATCAAACTCCATAGTGGCAGCAGTGGGAATTGAACCTCGGTCGCCTGTACTGTAAAGTGCTGTGCTAACCACTACAGTCCTGTGCTGCCCTGTGCTGCACGTGTTCTGTGCTGTGTATATGTCAATGCAAGGAGTGTTGTAGGAAAGGTGAATAAGCTTAGGGCATGGATTAGCACGTGGAGTTATGTCAGTGTAGCCATTAGTGAGACTTTGTTGCAGGAAGGGCAGGACTGGCATCTTAATGCTCAGGGGCTCCATTGTTTTAGAGATGATAGAGTGAGAGAGATCAAAGGCAGAGGGGTGATATTACTAGTCTGGGAAAATGTCATGGCAGTGCTCAGTCAGAACAGACTGGAGAACTTGACTGATGAGAGTTTATAGATAGAACTGAGGAATAAGAAAGGCATGATGATGTTATTGGGATTATATTATAGACCACCAACTGTCCATTCGATTTAAAGCAACTTGCATCTCTTCCCAATGTAAATAAATATATGTTGACAATGGGCAGAGATTTTAACTGTTGCCTGAATCCGTTGATGGACAGGTCTGCATACAATCAGGTACCTCCAAACAAATCCGCTATTCTTATTAATTCCTTTTTAGTTGACTCCAGAATTTTAGAAATTTGGAGGTTTTTACATTCCAACAATAAATAATTTTCATTTTTCTCTCATGTATATTATAATTACTTTAGAATTGACTACTTTTTTATCTACACTTAATTAGTTCCACCTGTTATTGCCTGTGAGTATCATGCAATCACAGTTTCCAATCATGTGCACTTGAAACTATCAATCAAACTAACTTATGTAACTTTTAGCACTAGGCAATGGCGGTTCAATTCTACTCTACTTCAGGTCTTAAACTTTGTTAACTTTATTAAAGAACAGATTGCCTTTTTCTTTTCAACTAACTTTACAGAAGAAATTTCCAGTGGGATATTATGCGATACTTTTAGAGTATACATCTGTGGCCAAATTATATCATATTTTGCTGGATTGAAAAAATGAATTAATAATGAAATAAGTACAATAGTTGATAAGATTAAAGAAATTGATAAAAAACAGTCTGCTTCTCCTAACTTAGAGCTTTATAAAAAGAGTTGAACTTCAGATGCAACACAGTTTGTTATTAACATCCCCAAATAAAAATAAATCACTTAAAACTAAGAGAAAATTTTATATAAATGGTAATAAATCGGGTAGATTATTGGCCAACCAATTGAAAATTGCTTCGGCTAAATGTTAGATTATTAAAGTTTGTAAATGGGATGGTAGTTTGATGATTGACCATGATGAAATTAATAAATCTTTTCAAGAATTCTATACCTCTTTATACTAATCAGAATCTCTTGATGATTCTACCATAATGCATGAATTTCTAAGGAAATTGAATATTCCAAAATTACCACTTAATGAACATTTAGCATTAGATGCACCCATCATGGAAGAAGAAATAAAGAAAGCAATTTCTTTGATGAATTTTGGTAAAGCACCTGGTTTGGATGGGTACATAGTAGATTTTTTCAAATCTTATTCAAATCTACTTTCTCCTTGGTTATGCAGAATCTTTAAGGATGCCTTATTTGTAGGTAAATTACCACAATCATTTTATGAAGCATCTATTTCTTTAATTTCTAAAAAAGATAAACACCCCACTGAATGTGTGTCATATAGACCTATATCCTTGTTGAATGTGGACTTCAAAATCTTTTCCAAAATATTGGAAATTAGATTGGAAAATTTATTGCCATAAATTGTCTCTGATGACCAGACAGGATTTATTAAAAATCATTATTCATATTTTAATGTTAGGAAGTTAATGAATATTGTAAATACTCCTTCATCTGAAACTCCAGAATGTATTATTTCACTTGATGCTGAGAAGGCATTTGATAGAGTTGAATGGGAATATTTATTTTATACACTTGAGAAATTTAATTTTAGCCCAAAGTTTATATCTTAGAATAAATTGATATATCATACACCTTTGGCTTCTGTACTTACCAATAATCAGAGATCCCCTTTTTCAGGCTTTTTCGAGGTACTAGACAGGGCTGTCCTTTAAGTCCCTTACTATTTGATATTGCCTTGGAGTCCTTGGCAATTGCTATTCATGATTCACCCAATATATTTGGCATTATTCGTGGGAATGGGTTATATAAGGTATCACTATATGCAGATAACCTGTTACTATATATCTCTAACCCAGAGAAATCTATCTCTGCAATAATATCACTACTTGCTCAGTTTAGTAGTTTTTCTGGTTATAAATTGAATCTTAGTAAGAGTGAGCTTTTCCCATTAAATATGCAAGTTCCAATCTATAGACAATCACCATTCAGACTGGTTACTGGTTACTTTACTTATTTGGGTATTAAAATTTCTAAGAAGCATAAGGATCTATTTAAATTTAACTTTTTACCCTTAATTGATCATGTTAAACAATTGCTTACTAAATAGTCCCCATTGTCTTTATTGTTGATTGGTAGAATTAATACTATTAACATGATTATTCTACTTAAATTTCTGTATCTACTTCAGGTGGTACCAATTTTCATTTCTAAATCCTTTTTTGATATTATAGATTCTAAAATTTCTTCATACATATGGCAGAATAAAAATCCTAGCTGAAGTAAGAAATATTTACAGAAATCAAAAAAGGAGGGTGGTTTGGCAATGCCGAATTGAAAATTAATATTCAATATTTAACATTTTGGAGACAAGATCTGGATGAAATTCATTGTCCACGATGGGTGAACCTTGAGTGCAAGTCTGTACAGGGTTTCTCATTGGTTTCTATCTTAGGGGCGTCGCTTCCCTTTGCACTTATTAAACTGAATAAACAAATGACTAATCCAATAACTAAACTTACAATACGAATATGGTCTCAATTCCATAAATTTTTTGGATTGAACAAATTTATCCTATCATGTCCTATTATACCTAATTTTTTCTTCCAAACATCCAGAACTGATCAAACGTTTCTTTCATGGAGAACAAAGAGAATAACATGTTTTCATGACTTATTCATGGATAACTGCCTCATGTCTTTTGAACAGTTGTCTAATAAATATAGTTTGCCTAGATGACAATTTTTCAGATATTTCCAGATTAGAAACTTTTTGAATATTATTTTACCCACTTTTCTGATATCACATCAAACTAAAATTACAGAAATTTTTTTAGGTTTAAAACCCTATCAGAAGAGTTTAGTAACAATTATTTATGATCTGATTATGAAAATACATCTAGTTACATCTGATAAAATTAAGAATGAATGGGAAAGAGAACTTCAGGCATTTTTACCTATAGAGAAATGGAAGAAAATTCTCCAACTAGTTAACACTTCTTCAATGAGTGCTAGACATGCTTTGATACAATTTAAGGTGGTTCATATGACCCATATGTCCAAGAATAAGTTAACTCGTTTTTATTGCCATAAAAATCCTGTTTTTGACAGACATAAGTCTGAGATAGCTTCCTTGACTCATATGTTCTGGTCTTGTCCTCTTTTGGAAAAATATTAGAAAGATATTTTTACTATTATTTCAGCAGTTTTGCATATTGATTTACAACATCATCCTGTTACTGCAATTTTTGGATTACCAGTGAGGGACTGTAGTCAATTAACCCCTTCAGCTTGCCATTTGATAGCACTTGTTACATTAATAGGCTGAAAATCCATTTTATTTAAATGGAAAGATTCTAATCCCCCTACTACATTTCAATGGTTTTCCCAAACTATAACATATTTAAATTTGGACAAAATTAGGAATGACACTTTCGACATTTCAGTTAAATTTGAAGAAACTTGGAGACCATTTATTCAACATTTTCATATAATGTAAGCTAACCTTTTCCGCATCCTTCTTAATATATTTTTGTGCGTGTATAGAGGAGCAAAGTTAATGACAAATAACAATTTTACCAATGAAACAAGGCAGCCCAGCTTTTGTTTTGTTTTGTTTTTACTTTGCTTTTTTTTGTTAGTTTAAGGGGATTTTTTTTTCCTTTTGTAAAAATCTTTGGTTTAGTTACTAAGAGATTGGGAAGCTCAGATTACATATGTCACTCGGAGTCTGTTCATGTATATGTTAACTGTTATTAATGTAATTCTGATCTCTTTGTATCATTATCATTGTTAGGTTTATCTATTTGAAACTCAATAAAAAGATTGATAAAGATTTAGAGCAGCAAATTTGTCAAGAGTTCACAAGAAACAGAAGGTTGTGATAATAGGTGATATTAACATTCCAGATATTGACAGGGACTCCCATAGTGTAAATGGGCTAGATGGGAAAGATTTTGTCAAATGGTTCTGGAACATTTCCTTAATCAGTACATAGAATTCCCAACTAGAGAGAGTGTGATACAAGATCTCCTATGAGGTAATGAGACAGGGCAGGTGACAGTAGTTTTTGTAGGTGAACACTTTACATCTACTAATCATAATGCCATTGGTTCCAAAGTAATTATGGAAAAGGTTAGGTCTGTTCCTATGGTTGAGATCCAAAATTGGAGAAAGGGAATTTTGATGGTATCAGAAATGATCTGGCAAATGTGTATTGGGACAGGCTGTTTTCTGGCAAAAGTGCACTTGGTAAGTGGGAGAGCAAAAGTGAAATTTTGAGACTACAGAGCTTGTATGTTCCTGACAATGTGAAAGGCTATGAAACAGGTTTAGATTCCTTTGGTTTTCAACAGATATTGAGGCTCTAATAAGAAAAGGAGGTGCATAGCAGGTATATGAAGGCAGGAATCCAAAGGGCTTCTACAGATATATTAAGAGTAAAAGGATAGCAAGGAATAAAATTGGTCCTCTGGATAACTAAGTGGAAATATGCGCATGAAGCTGAAATTGATGGGGGAAATTTTAAGTGGATCTTTTACATCTCTATTTACGCAGGAGATGGACACAGGGTCTCTAGATGTGAGGCAACAAGATCCCTCTACAAGGTCATGGACCCTATACAGATTACAGAAGAGGAGGTGTTTGCTGTCTTGAGGAAAAGTTAGGTGGTGAAATCCCCAGGGCCTGACAATGTGCTCCCTCAGACCCTGTGGGAAGCTTGTGCAGAAATTACAGGGGCCCTAGCAGAGATATTTAAAACATCCTTAGCTGTGGATGAGGAGCTGGAGGATTGGAGGATAGCTAATTTTGTTCTGTTGTTTAAGAAAAGTGCTAAGAATAAGCCAGGAAATTATTGGCCTGTGAGCCTGAGATCAGTAGTAGGAAATGTACTGGAAGGTATTCTAAATGACCCAGACATATAAGTATTTGGATAGACAGCAATTGATTAAGGATGGTTTTGTGCGTGGTAAGTTGTGCCTAGCAAATCTTATAGAGCTTTTTGAGGAAGTTACCAAAAAGTTGCTGAAAGCAAGGCAGTGGATGTTGTATACATGGTCTTTAGCAAAGCCTTTGACAACGTCCCACATGGAAAGTTGGTCAAGAAAGTTCAGTCATATGGTGTTTACGATGAGGAAGTAAACTGGATTAGACATTATTTTTGCAGACGAAGCCAGAGTGTGGTCGTAGATGGTTGCCTCTCTGACTGGAGGTCTCTGCTGAGCAGAGTGCCACCGGGATTGGTGCTGGGTTGTTGCATCAATGACCTGGATAATAGTGTGGTTAACAGGATTAGCAATTTTATGGTCGACATCAAGATTGGGCAAATAGTGGACCTAAGTAGGATAAACGTAAGCTGGCTTATTCTGCTAAATTTGGGTAAGACTACAACTAGAGGTCATGGGTTAAGGGTGAAAGGTTAAATGTTTAAAGGGAGCATGATGGTGAACTTCTTCACTCAAAGGGTGATAAGAGTGTGGAATGGATTTACCCATTGATAAAAAATTTTGGTATCCTCTTTGATATTATTTATGAGTTTAACTTCATGAGTATTTCATTTTTTTTTTGTTCATGGTTTTTTTGGTTTTTATGCTATCTGTGACATCCCTTGTCAGCCATGGTTCCCTTGTCCTCCCTTTGGAGTACTTCATCATCATCTTTCGGAAGCACCTACTCTGTGCTTTCTGAATTACCCCAGAAACTCCAGCTATTTCTGTTCTGTGATCATACCTGGTACTGTCCTCTTCCAATCAACTTTGATCAACTCCCCTGTCATTACTCTGTAATTCCCTTTACTCCATGGTAATATTGATACATCTGACTTGATCTATCCCCCTTTCAAACTGTAGGGTGAATTCTATCATATTATGATCACTGTCTCCTAGGAGTTCCTTTATCTTAAGCTCCTTAATCAAATCTGGTCCATTACATAACCCGCAAGCCAGAATTGCCTTTTCCCTCATGGGCTCAATGACAAGCTGTTCCAGCACCAACCGGATTTTCCAAATTGACCAGTATATTTAGAACTCCATAACTTTTGTAACATTGCTCTTATTACGTGCCTTTTCTATCTCCTGTTGTAATATTATATTCTGCATCCTGATTATTGTTCAGGAGCCTTCAGGGTCTTTTTACCCTGGCAGTTTCTTAACTCTACCCACAAGGTTTCTACATCACCTGATCATATGTCACCTCTTTCTAAGGATTTGATTTCATTTTTTACCAACAGAGCCAACCACTGCTCTGCGTACCTGCGTGTCCTTTCAATACAAAGTGTATCATTGGATGTTAAGCTCCAAATATGATCTTCTTTCAGCCACAACTCAGTGATGCCCACAACATTATACCTGCAAATTTTAAACTGCTCTACAAAGTCATCTACCTTGTTCTGTGTATTGCGTGTATTCATACATAACACCTTCAGTCTTGTATTCATCGTCCTTTTCAAGTTTGCCTCCATGTTACTCTTCAATTCATCCCACTGACTCCAATTTTTCCCTGTTATCTGCCTGTCCTTCCACACATTCTCACTACACACTGCATTGACTTGTATACCAATTTCCCTATCCTCAGCCTTATCACTCTGTTTTCCACCTTCTTGCCAAGTTAGTTTAAACCTTCCTCAACAGCTCTAGAAAACTTTCCCACAAAGATATTGTTTCTCCTCGGGTTCAGATGTGACCCATTCTTTTTGTACATGTCATATCTTCCCCAGGAGAGATCCCATTGATTTAGAAATCTGAAACCACTGCCCCCTACACTACTTCCTCATCACTCCTTCATCTATACTATCATCCCTTTCAAGCCCTGACTAGCATGTAGCACCAGGAGTAATCCAGAGATTAATACATTGGAGGTCCTGTTCTTCAGCCTCTTCCCCAACTCCCTATACTCACTGTGCAGATCTTCTCCTTTTCTACTATGTCATTGGTGCCATGTGTGCCATAACATTTTAGTCAATGTTTTTAATATCCATTAATTATTTCAAGTTCTGCTAAAAGATCATTGACTGGAAATAACAAAATTCTTACTCTCTGCAAATGCATTGTCTGATCTATTGAGTCAGCTGAATTAACGGATTTTATGCCAAGATTCTACTCACAGATATGACCAAAGGACCGTAGACTGTTGGAGTCATACAGTAACCCTTGCTGGACTGGTCATGCTTCATTGAAATTCCACAGAAAAGAGGGATAATTTCCGTTTCTCAGTACAATAGGTCCCATCTTAATGATTTTCCATTATTGAAATAAGAAATCATAGAGTTATAGCATTGTACAGCACAGAAGGAAGCCCCTTAACCCATTACAACTATAGTGACAGTTGCAACTACAAAGACAAGCTTATTTTGCCCTTGTTAGGTCTGTAGCTTTCTATAACTTGCCTATTCAAATGCTTGTCAAAATGCCTCTTAAATGTTGTCATTGCATCTGCCTTCACAACCTCTTCAGTAGTGTATTCCTGAAGTGAATCCTTCTCTTCGTGAAAAGCCTTCCCCTTTGATCTCCTTCCTTTCCATGTAAACCTATGTCCTCTTGGGTTAGACACATCCACCAAGGGGAAGAAAAAGACTCTTACAATCTGCCTTACCTAATTCTTCCAGAATTTTATTTACCTATATCAGGTCACCATTCAGCCTCCTTCATTTCTATCCAATCTCTTGTTACAACTGAAGCACACCAACTCAGGCAACATCTACATGAATATCTCCTGCACCCTCTTCAGTGCAATTATATTGTTCTGATAGTGAGGTAGAAGGTTGTCCTCCCTCTTCAAAGAAAGGGGCTTTCCTTCCTCCACCATCAATGCTGCCCTCACAATATCTCCCACTTCACGCATATCTGCTCTCACCCCATCTTCCCGCCACCCCACCGGTGATAGGGTTCCTCTTGTCTTCAGCTCCCATCTCACTAGTGTCCATGTCCAGCACGTAATTCTCCTTAACTTCTATCACTTTGAATAGAATCTGACCACCAAGCACAACTTCCCCTCCCTCATTCCCATTTTTCACTTTCTGCAGAGATTGCTCCCTTTGCAACTCCCTTGTCCTTCATCCCTCCCCACTGATCACCCTCCTGGTACTTACCCTTGCAAGCAGAACAAGTGCCATACCTGCCACTACGCCTTCTCCATTCTCCACATCCACATCCTCCTACCATTCAGGGCCCCAAACAGACCTTCCAGGGGAAGCAACACTTCTCCTGTGAGTGTGTTGGAGTCATTAACTACATCCAGTGCTCTTGGTGTGGTTCTTGTATATCAATGTTACCTGAAACGAATTAAGTTCTCCTGCTTTGCTGAACGCCTACACTCCATTCAGCAGAAAAAGCGGGATTTCCTAGTGGTCACCCATTTCAATTCTACTTCCCATTCCCATTCCGACATGTCAGTCCATGGACTCCTCCACTGCCGCCATGAGGCTGCACTCGGGTTGGAAGAGCAACACTTTATATTCCGTCGAGGTAGCCTCCAACCTGATGGCATGAACATCGAACTTCTGGTAATTGCCTGCCACCTATTATTCCCCATTCCTCTTTCTCTGTCTCTCATCTTATCTCCTTACCAGCCCATCATCTCCTCCTGGGGTTCCTCCCTCTTCCCTTTCTTCCATGGTCATCTACCCTCTTCTATCATATACCCCCTTCTCCAGCGCTTTATCACTTTCACCAATCAACTTCCCAGCTGTTTACCCCACCACTCACCGCTCCCGGTTTCAACTATCACCTATCACCTTGTATTTCTTCTTCCTCTCCTTCCAACTTCTTACTCTGACCGCTCATCTTTTCTCCCCAGTCCTGATGAAGAGTATTGGCCTGAAACATTGACTGTTAACTCTTTTCCGTAGGTGCTGCCTGGCCTGCTGAGTTTCTCCAGCATTTTGTATATTTTGCTCCAGCATCTACAGATTTTGTTGTGTTTGTGACAATACTCCAAAGGTGGCCTAACTAATGACTCATAAAGTTGCAACATGATGACCCAGATCTGATATTTTATGCCTCATTTAATGAAGGAAAACCTCCCATATGCTATCTTCACCACATTATCCACTTTTGATGACAGGTTCAGGAAAGAATTGACGTATTCCGTTCATCAACGCTCATCGGGGCAATTGTTTGACTTCCAAAAAATTCATGTGTTGGGATTAAAATCCACCTACCAGTCCTCCGCTCAAGTCTCCAACTGACCTAAATCCTGTTGTAAGTTCAGAAAATGTTCTTTTCCCCCTATGACACCTCAAATAGAAACTTTATTACAGCAATAGAAATTCAGTAAAGAGACTAAATGCCGATTATGAATGGTGCAGCAGGTCTTGCCTGCTCCTGCAGGCCAGGTGAGGGCCATGGAAGCGCTATAGTGTGATTGAGCTTGGCTGGGGCCTGGCCTTGTCCATCAGTGTTGTCCTCTTGTGTTCGTGCATTGGAATGACAGGCTGGATTGCGTGCATCTGTACACTGCCGGGGTTCTGTACCATCAATTGCCGGACATTGTCACTCAGGCTCTTGGACTATATATATATATTTTTTTTTCCCAGTGAATATCCTTCTTTTAATTATGTTACTCACTTTTTTGAATGTTTGCTTGCTAATTTTGAAAGTTTTGCACCTTGGCTCCAGAGGAACGCGGTCTCATTTAGCTGTATCTATGTATAACTTAAATAATAATTAAACTTGATTTAATTTGATATAAATTTACGAAGCAACAGACAGTGATTTATTCTTGTTTAACATATTTTGGACAATGGAAAATGGATATAGTAAAAATTGGAGAGGATGTTTTCTGATAAAATCTTTCCTGAAAACACCACGGATGATAGAATGAAGAGTAAATTTTTAAAAATTCAAAGTTTTGGGGTAGTTGGAAACTGTAATTACATAATTTATTTTTGAGCAGTCACAATAAAACCAAAAGCAGATAACACCAAGAACAAACTTCTCTGGAGATGAAAGATAAGTTAATGTTCCTCTACAACCTCTCATCATTTTGATGTTTTTCTTTTATAAAGGAAGGATGTGTTCCCATAAAATTCTAATTCCTTTAGAAACATAAAAATGTTTTTAAAGCATCTTCTTCCCTTGGTGTTTACATGTTCCAGTGTGATGATTAATAAAACTGACGTGGTGAAGTAAAAAGATGTGTTGATTAATTTCAAGGCATAATGGTCCATATCGGACAGTATTTGGTATTGATTATCACATTTTGGCTTTCTTAGGAGAATAAAAAGAGAAGTAATTTAAGAATACGAGGAGGTCTGCAGATTTGGGAAATCCAAGCCACAACACACAATATGTTGGAGGAGCTCAGCAGGCCAGGCATCATCTACGGAAAAGAATAAACAGTTGATGTTTTGGGCCAAGACCCTTCTTCAGCAAAAAGTAATTTAACATATTTACCACCAGGAACCAAACATTTTGGTATAATAAATGTTCCACACACCTGCCTTTCAGTACTTTGCTTCAACAAGATGTCAATGGAGCCCATACTTGGTCTAATTGATATGTAGAAGACCACATTGGAGAGCACTGAATGCAGTAGGAGAGGCTGGAGATCATGAATCATGGTATGACCTGGAAGGCTATTTGTGTCCCTGGATGGTGGGGAGGGAGGAGGTGTAGAGACAGTTTTCTGCACTTCCTACAGTCTAAAGCTCCAGGGTTGGATGGGAGTGTGGGCTTTACAAAACTAGAAAGTCACAAAGAGTCTCATCCTGGTGGAAAGTGGAGTGGGGTGGGGAGGAGGGTGTGTGACTTGTGATGAGATCCTACTGGAGCTGACAAAATCCCCTTGATCTGAAGCACTAACTCATTTATGCAGGTGCCATCGATGACTGGGAACCTGCCAGTAGGCAATATGGAATAGGTGGCATTGTTGTAATATTTAATAAGATTCATCAAACGAAAGGGAAGGATATTTGTATAATTTAATTAAGTCTCACTTCAACTTGCATTATGTAGCCATATTTCTTAAGCTGACTATGTAGCACTCATGTAGTGGGGTGGTCTGCCATGTTTGGAATTCCACTATTCCCAGCAGAGAGAAATTCAGATTGCCTGGAAAAGTTTGCTGAGATGGGTGAATAATGAGTTTCGATATCCTTGGCAAAACTATCATCAAGTGAGGATAGATTTCACGAACACAAAAAGAAGTACAATATATTATGGGAGAAGTATGCATGATATTTAATGTTTCTTTACACACAGAGTAGATAATTTATTGAATTCTTTTACTAATATTTATTTCTGTGATAAGTTGTGCAGGACTGAAATTTAATGAACATATTTCTCTTTAAATATTATTGAAATTTTAGCAGCATTTAAAAGCCTTTGGAAGGCTATTTCTTAGCACTGCAAATATTTTATAATATACCTTTGTACATTTTTCCCAGTCATTTGAATCATATCATTATTTCAACATGCACTAGGTCAGTAGGTAACTACTAATGGGTAATTCCTAAATACTTTCCCGCGTAGTTCAATGCTGAATAGAACTCAGTTTTGATTAACTGATCTAAGTGTATAAGAATGGTTAATTTTAAATTTAAGATGATGAAATATAATGACCTTATTCATCCATTATCACTTAGTTTTACAATGAAAGCAAGGGAATCATTAATCCTTCAGAGATAATGAGGCATTTCATCAATTGCACAAGGTGTACTGGATGTTGACATCTGTCATGATAATTACTGGTTAAAAATGGACCAAAGCAGCAAAATGAACTTCAGAGATAATATTGTAAAAGAAGTAGGTATCATGGGAGTGATTTCAAGGATGTAATTTTATGATGGAACTGAAATGATAGTATAAGGCACTGGAGGCTCATTCACCAAAATAATGTGCAAGAGCTTTGAAATCCTACCATTTATCCAGTGCTCTGCATAGCAAACTGTCACGACCACCTTTAGAATATTTATGATGAGACCCTTGAAAATGTGAACCACTTCCAATATATCATAGCCAGATCTCATGAAATTCACTTCAGTGCATCAGTACAACGTTTAGCCAACTGAGCTAAAGGGTGTGTGAAGATCCATACCTCAAAAACAGCACAAAATCCACAGTCTACAGACCCTTCTACTTGAACTGTTTATTTAGCATGTCTCCAAGAAGTTTGACAAATTTCTGAAGATGCACACTTGTTGAATCATGGTCAGGTATGGAAACACCAATGTCCAGAAATGGAAAAGTCTATGGAAAGTGGTAGATACAGCCCAGTTCATCAGGGGCAAAGTCCTCTCCACTATTGAGTTTCCTATTCACCATAGGAAACATCCTCTCTACATCCAACCTATCAAGGCCTTTCACCATTTGATAAGTTTCAATGAGATCTTCTGGATTCCAGTGAATACAGGCTCAGAGCCAACAGACATTCTTCATATGACAAGCCATTCGATCAAAAGAATCATTTTTATGAACCTCCTTTGAATCCTTTCCTGTTTCAGCACAACCTTTCTAAGGGGCCCAAATCTGCTCACTATGCTCCAAGTGAAGCCTTACCAGTGCTTTATAAAGTCTCAACATTACATCCTTGCTTTTATATTCTCGTCCTCCTGAACTGAATGACTTCCTCACTGCAGACTCAACCTGCAAATTACCCTTGAGATAATCCTGCACAAGGTCCCCCAAATCCCTTTGCATCCCAATTTTTGTATTTTCTCTCTGTTTAGAAAATATTCGCCCTTTCATTTCTTCTACCAAAATGCATGATCATACACTCCCCATCTGCCACTTCTTTGCCCATTCTTCCATTCTGTCTGTCCTTCTGTTACCTCTCCAGTTTCTCAAAACTACCTGCCTCTCCAACTATCTTCATATTGTTTGCTAACTTTGCAACAAAGCCATCAATTCCATTATTGACATATATAATGCAAGAAGTATCGGTCTCAGCACAAACCTCTGTGGAACACATCTAGAGTGGGAAAGGCTTCTTTGATTCCAACTCCTGATAACAAGGCACTGATGTACCATGCTAGAATCGTTCCTGTGATACCATGGGCTTGTAGACTGTTATGCAGCCTCCTGTGTGGCACCTTGTAAAAGGCCACCCAGGTTCCTTTCTGTCATCATCAGGATGGATGGGCAACCAGTCATCAATCCCTATTTTATTTCTACTTGCAGTTTGTCTTCTTTAGCACTTTTGTAGCTTGTCAGTGCTTGTTTGCTTAAACCAAACCAGCATAAGACAGAGGAGCAAAATTAGGCCATTCAGACCATTGAGTCTGCTCCCCGATCCATCATTGTTTATTTATTATCCCTCCCATCCCCGTTTTCCTACCTTCTGCTGTAACCTTTGACACCCTGACTAATCAAAAAACTACCAGCCACAGTTAAATAAACTCAATGTCTTGGCCTCCATAGCCATCCATAGCAATGAATTCCATCAATTCATTACTCCTTGGCTAAAGAAATTCCTCCTCATCTTTGTTCTAAATGGACATCCCTCTTTTCTAAGGCTGTGCCCTCTGAACCTGCACTCATCCACTATAGGAAGCATCTTCTCCACATCCACTCTATCTAGGCCTTTCAATATTTGCTAGGCTTCAATGAGATCCCTGCTTGGTCTTCTAAACTCCAGTGAGTATAGGCCCAGAGCCTTCAAATGCACCTCACATGTTAACCCTTTAATTCCCAGAATAATTCTCGTGAACTTCCTCTGAACCCTCTCCAAGGCCAGCACAACTCTTTTTAGATAACATGCCCCAAACTGCTTGTAACACTTTAAATAAGGCCTCATCAATGCCAATAAAGCCTCAGCATTACATCCTTGCTGTTATATTGTAGTCCTCCCAAAATGAATAATAACACTGCATTTGAGGAAATGCTGCACAAGGTTTCTCCAGTTCTTTTGCAGCTCTGATTTTTGAATTTTCTTTCAATTATGAAGATTGACAATTCCCTCTACCAAAGTGCTTGACCATAGACTTTGCTACTCTATATTCCTTCTGCCACTTCTTTGTCCATACTCCCAATCTGTCTAAGTCTTTCTGCAATTTCCCTTCTTTCTCAACACGCAAAGGTAGCAGATAAGTTAGTGTGACTCTATTACAGGGAGGGACGTTAGAGTTCAGAGTTCAATCCGGTCTCCTCTGTAAGGAGTTTGTATATCCTCCCCATGGTATGTGTGTGTTTCTTCCATGTGCTCCATTTTCTCCCCACAGTCCAGAGACTGTGTCAAGGACTTAGTAGGTTAATTGGTCATTGTAATACTGTTCCATGATTAAGCTAGATTTAAATTGGGGGTTACTACCGGGCTGAAAGGGTCTTTCGAGTGCTGTATCTCTAAATAAATAAAACAACCTCCTCATCCAACTATCTTTTTATATCATTCACAAACTTGGCCCACAAAGCCATCGATTCCCTGATCCGTATCATTGACATGTAATGTGAAAAGAAGTGGTCCCATCACCAATGCTGCGGTAATTTCAGAAAAGGCCGCTTTATTCCCATTCTTTGCTCCTGTCAGACAGCCAATCTTCTATCCATACTAGTATCGTTCCTGTAATATCATGGGGTCTTATCTTGTTAAACAGCCTCATGTGTGGCACCTTGTCAAAGGCTAAGAGTTTATGCATAATTTTGACATAAATTCTATTGTATTTCTTTTTCTCCTGTAAATGCCTGTAAGAAAATGGTAACATATCTGTATTTTGATAATAAATTTACTTTGATCTTTGAATTTTTTACATATTGCAAAAACCTCAGAGCACCAAAGAGAGCTCACCAATGAATCCAATTACACTGGAAGGATAAGTGAGCCAACAACTATTCTTCCATAGCTATTCAAGTTGGTGTGGAGCTGCAGTCTCTGTTGTTGACATGGCTCAGACTTAGTTGATTTTTAGGATTTTTTAAAAGTTTGTCGGGGTGGTTTTGGGGACCAGAAAAAAACAAGAGAGGGGAGTTGAGAGTCAGCTTAGGGTTTAGGGACAAGGATGTGGGGCAATTGGAGGTCAGGCCAGAGTCTAAGCCTCCACTCCACATTTGAAGGCAAGCGACCTGGACATGGTTGGATGTTGGTCTGGCACACCAGAGTGCATGTGGGGCCCCAAGGTACACGTGTTGTCAAGACCAGAATCCGTGGCTTCCTGTTCAGGTCCCTCAGCCGGCAAATCTGGAGCTTGAAGACTGGAGTTCAGGTCCTCATCCAGTGTCGTTGTCATTAGTGAAGCCTGGGTGTACTCCGAAGATCGTAGCCCAAAGATTGATTGGAAGTCCACATCACCGCCTGAAGATTGATAATAGTCTAAAAGTCAAGGCTCAAGTCTATGAATCCTGACGTGTTTACTGGGGAAGTTGAGGGCTTGATGCCTGTGAATCCACAGGTCCACTGTAGGCTAGAGGCTAAAAGGCAGCCTGTCCTTGGGTTAGAGGACCATGTATGTGTGCTGGGAGAGGAATGGGACTTGTTATGCTGTTGTTGTTTGTCACTTGGTATGCTCTGTCCGTTCGTCTTCTGTGTGGTTCTGTCAAGTATTGTGGACATCCTTGGGTATGTTGTTTGTTAATGCAAATGACACATTTCACAGTATGTTTTGATGTACATGTGATAAATAAATCTGAATGTGAATCTGAATCTTAACCATGCTCCCCTTCTCAAACCTCCACATTTCACGAGCATTCTCCCCCAAGGTCAGCATCCGCAGCATTCCGGTACTAACTGCACTCAATGAGCTCCATGGGCCAACCATATTGTTGGCATCTTTGGCACCAGACTCCTGAAATGTGCACTCTGTTCAGACCTCTGTGCCCCGAACTGACTGCTAACTGCACAGGGAAAATGATTCAATGATGCTTTCAATGTCTCCATGAAAAACTGCAATATTCTCAATGACTGTGAGCATTGTCCCATCACCTCTCAAAATGGAGAAGGAGCACTGAGAACTTCAAAACCTTTTCTTTTTAAGAGTCACCATGCTAGATGATTATTGTTAGTCTAAAATGTCTTCATCCTGTAGATTTTCAACCAGCTAACTCTTCATCATACTTTGGAGAACAGCAAAAACTCTTTGTAAATGCATTTCCAGTACTCACTTGAGTTTTCATGAATTCCCGTGTTAGGAAAGTTATTTAATCCAATAGAAAAGGAAATGACTTTTTTTGCACTTTATCATGGATATATTCTACATTACTGTTTTTGCTTTGCATCCAAACAACCCAAACTGACCCCTATCAGTGCAGGGAATGAACAGAAAAAACCAGAAGGAAATGAATTTCATCCATGTGAAACTAAATAAAATCACAGTCAAATCTTGTGAAAACAGACCTACGCAGGGCATCATTAGCAATAAGGAAGAGGAAACAAATCAGGAAATGAACAGAGTCAGTGTCCCAGTAACTAATTTGTTGGTGACAGTAAAAGAGATATGAAGATAATGTGCACAAATAATTGGAACAGATAAGCAATTGAGAGCTGACCAAACAAATTAAGGCAAGTGACTTTGGAGATAGTATGGAGAAAAATTGTTTGGATTATATGAGGGCTATAAAGAAAGAAATGTTACAGCAAGCTGAGTGAAGATAACTACGAGAAAGACAGATAAACAAGTAGAAAATTGATGAAAATAGTAAAAAAAATAACTAACTAGAGAGCAAACAGAGCCAATGAGCAGTAAATGAATTGCTAGGAATGTGAAGAAGTGCTAACCATGTGTAGAGTGTGTAGTAAAATACCAATTACAGATTGGTGACTTCATTCCCAGGGAGCGGTAGGCAGATGGAAGTCAGAGTCTGATTGAGCAAGTGGTTGTAAAAATTATTTCTTCATAACAATTCTGTTAAATTTAACATGGTAACTGTGCAGTTAACTAATCTGAAGACAGTTTCTGAATAGGCAATGATTTGCAGAAGATACATCCTCTTACAATATGTCTAATTATTTCAATTTGAATTTTGTAATAACGTTTTCTTGTTCACCTGAGGTGAAAGGTATCACTGAAGGAGAATGCCATATCAGGGAGATTTGAACTGAACTATAATAGTGGACTGTGGCATAAGTGAATCTACACTTTGCCGATCAAATTGTCAAAGCAGCTTTGAATTTATTCTCGGGGTTTTTGAATGACAAAATAACAACAAATTTCAGTAAGTCAGTTCAAATTGCTTTTTAAAAGCATTTTGTTAATGCCAGCCATTTTATGAAAAATTAAATGTATTTAGCCTTGATGACACATGCTCTGCCATCTTGAATCCCTATTAACTACAGGGGAGTCTCCGCCGAGTTTGTTCTAACACTGTATCTACACGTTCATTCATTTGACTGGAGGTTCAAATGCAATGAGGAAAAAACTGATGTGAAGACATGTTGACATCTCCCACCACCACAGAAGCCAATATTCTTCTCATTTGATAAACTCTACAGATATGAAATGACCAAAAACACAGAATACAGATAATTTTATGGGAACATTAAGCATTTCATCTGTATACCAAAGAGCTGCTTTGCAGAATTAGTTCTACAAAGCAAACTAGTCCAGTATAATTGTAACACTAGCATCTATGTAGCAAAGCTGGAAATTGCCCAGATATGTCTAATTCAAGTGATGGTTGTCCATCATATCCAATGGTGACAAAAACCTGTGCGGGAAAATTCTTAAAGTGAAAATACCATTGCACTGTGTCAGTTCCACTCTCTCTACCTCAGAAGACTGAATCAGTCCTATTCCAGTACAGGCTAGGAAAAGGCAAATAACATTCAAACCACAAAATATTCCAATAGCATCTCCAATAAAAGGGAGTCTAACCATTGCTTAATGATAGAAAAGTATTATAATCAAAGATGGACTCTTGACCTCAGAATCTATTTCGTTCTGGTCTTGCACCTTATTGTTTATCTGCACTGGACCTTTTCTTTAGCTGTAATACAGCATTGTTATAGTTCTACTTCAATGCACTGTGTAATAATTTGATCTGTATGAACAGTATGTACCAAAGACCTCAACGGCCTGCTGTGGAGTATGGGGCTTCTAGGTTTCTCAAGCACCTGTATTTACTAATTGTCAACTAACTAAGAGCCATTAAGCCCTGGCGCTTTCTGTTTAATCTTGTCAAGTTCACTGGGACTGGCACAAGTTTCTGTGATGACTATTTAAAGGGGACACTCAGTTAGTGCTGTGGTGGAGTCCATGCGTTTGTGGAGAATGATTTGTCTTGCAGTGTTGCTCGGTTGTACCTCTGATACTTTGCTGGTATACGAGATGGATACCATCTTTGCGAGATGGGTTCTTAGAACAGCTTGTACTGGAGCTTATCAGGGAGAAGGCGATTCTAGATTTAGTGTTGTGCAATGAACCGGATTTGATCAGGGACCTCAAGGTAAAGGAACCATTAGGAGATAGTGACCATAATATGATATGTTTTAACCTACAATTTGAGAAGCAGAAGGGAAAATCGGATGTGTCAGTATTACAGTTGAACAAAGGGAACTATGGAGCTATGAGGGAGGAGCTGGTCAAAGTTCAATGGAACAATACCCCAGCAGGGAAGACAGTGGAACAACAATGGCAGGATTTTCTGGGAATAATGCAGAAGGTGCAGGATCGGTTCATTCCAAAGAGGAAGAAAGATCCTAAGGGGAGTAAGGGGCAGCCGTGGCTGACAAGAGCATAAGTAAAGAGCAGTATAAAAATAAAAGAGAAGTATAACATAACAAAAATGAGCGGGAAACCGGAGGACTGGGAAGCTTTTAAAGAGCAACAGAAGATAACAAAAAAGGCAATACGCCAAGAAAAAATGAGGTACGAAGGTAAACTAGCCAAGAATATAAAGGATAGTAAAAGCTTCTTTAGGTATGTGAATAGCAAAAAAAGTAGTTAAGAACAAAATTGGGCCATTGAAGACAGAAACGGGTGAATTTATTATGGGGAACAAGGAAATGGCAGATGAGTTGAACAGGTACTTTGGATCTGTCTTCACTAGGGAAGACACAAACAATCTCCCAGATGTAATAGTGGTCAAAGGAACTAGGGTAAAGGATGAACTGAAGGACATTTATATTAGGCAAGAAATGGTGTTGGATAGACTGTTGAGTTTGAAGGCTGATAAGTCCCCAGATCCTGATGGTCTGCATTCCAGGGTACTTAAAGAGGGGGCTCTAGAAATCGTGGATGCATTGGTAATCATTTTCCAATGTTCTATAGATTCAGGAACAGTTCCTGCTGATTGGAAGGTGGCTAATGTTGTCCCACTTTTCAAGAAAGAAGGGAGAGAGAAAACGGAATTATAGACCGGTTAGCCTGACATCAGTGGTGGGAAAGATATAACCATATATAACAATCACAGCATGGAAACAGGCCATCTCGGCCCTCCTAGTCAGTGCCGAACTCTTAATCTCACCTAGTCCCACCTACCCGCACTCAGCCCATAACCCTCCACTCCTTTCCTGTCCATATACCTATCCAATTTTACCTTAAATGACACAACTGAGATGCTGGAGTCAATTATAAAAGAGGAAATTACGACACATTTGGATAGCAGTAGAAGGATCAGTCTGAGTCAGCATGGATTTATGAAGGGAAAATCATGCTTGACTAATCTTCTGGAGTTTTTTGAGGATGTAACTATGAAAATGGACAAGGGAGAGCCAGTGGATGTAGTGTACCTGGACTTCCAGAAAGCTTTTGATAACGTCCCACATAGGAGATTAGTGGGCAAAATTAGGGCACATGGTATTGGGGGCAGAGTACTGACATGAATTGAAATTTGGCTGGCTGACAGGAAATAAAGAGTAGTGATTAACGGGTCCCTTTCGGAATGGCAGGCTGTGACCAGTGGGGTACCACAAGGTTCAGTGCTGGGACCGCAGCTGTTTACAATATACATTAATGATTTAGATGAAGGGATTAAAAGTAACATTAGCAAATTTCCTGATGACACAAAGCTGGGTGGCAGTGTGAAATGTCAGGAGGATTTTATGAGAATGCATGATGACTTGGACAGGTTGAGTGAGTGGGCAAATGTATGGCAGATGCAGTTTAATGTGGATAAATGTGAGGTTATCCACTTTGGTGGCAAGAACAGGAAGGCAGATTACTACCTAAATGGAGTCAAGTTAGGAAAAGGGGAAGTACAACGAGATCTAGGTGTTCTTCTACATCAGTCAATGAAAGCAAGCATGCAGGTACAGCAGGCAGTGAAGAAAGCTAATGGCATACTGGCTTTTATAACAAGGAATTGAGTATAGGAGTAAAGAGGTCCTTCTGCAGCCGTACAGGGCCCTGGTGAGACCCCACCTGGAGTATTGTGTGCAGTTTTGTTCTCCAAATCTGAGGAAGGACATTCTTGCTATTGAGGGAGTGCAGCGTAGGTTCACAAGGTTAATTCCCGGAATGGCAGGACTGTCATATGTTGAAAGATTGGAGTGACTGGGCTTTTATACACTGGAATTTAGAAGGATGAGAGGGGATCTGATTGAAACATATAAGATTATTAAGAGATTGGACACACTGGAGGCAGGAAGCATGTTCCTGCTGATGGGTGAGTCCAGAACTAGAGGTCACAGTTTAAGAATAAGGGGTAGGCCATTTAGAACAGAGATACAGAAAAACCTTTTCACCCAGAGAGTAGTGGATATGTGGAATCTGCCCCAGAAGGCAGTGGAGGCCAAGTCTCTGGATGCATTCAAGAGAGAGTTAGATAGAGCTCTTATAGATAGCGGGGTCAAGGGATATGGGGAGAGGGCATGAACGGGGTACTGATTGTATATGATCAGCCATGATCACAGTGAATGGCGGTGCTGGCTAGGAGGGCTGAATGGCCTACTCCTGCACCTATTGTCTATTGTCTATACCTTTGTCTAACCTCTTGTTTCTATCAATTCATGGGGAGTCTGCTGTTCCACTGATTCTGTGTTGAGACATTGCCATGATAGAGTCTGCCATTCATCCGCATTTGGGTCCAGTCTTGCCAGTGACCACCATGACAGAATACAAGACAAACTGTTCACAGTATCTCGCTACATGGTATAATAGCAAATCAATTCCATTTCCAACTCCAATTCTAATTAAAATTCTCTGACATTAAATTCATGAATCCCCCACCATTAGTATCCAGTGGAAAGGACTACATCAAAAAATAAAGTCAGATTAAGAATGTGAGACTTCATCCACTTTGCCTCAAACTTCCACCCTGCCCTCAAATTCACCTGGTCCATTTCCGACACCTCCCTTCCCTTTCTCGATCTTACTGTCTCTATCTCCAGAGACAGCTTATCCACCAAATGTCTATTACAAACCCATAGACTCTCACAGCTACCTTGACTACACCTCATCCAACCCTGCTACTTGTAAGAAAACCATTGCTTTTTCAAAATTTCCTTGCCAGCAGAACAAGTACGACACCTACTTTTACACCTCCTCCCTCACTACCATTCAGAGCCCTAAGCAGTCCTTCCAGCTGAGGTGATATTTCACCTGTGAGTCTGTTGCAATTACTTACTGTGTTTGGTTCTCCCGGTGTGGCCTCCTGAGTATCAATGAGAACCAACGTAGATTGGGAGACCGCTTCATCGAGCACCTACGCTCTGTCCATCAGAACAGGTGGGATCTCTCAGTGACCACCGATTGTAATTCCACTTTCCATTCCCATTACAATATGTCCATCCATGGCCTCCTCCACTGTCATGATGAGGCCACACTTAAGTTGGAAGAACAACACCTTATATTCCGTTTGGATAGCCTTCAACATGATGGCATGAACACCTATCTCTCAAACTTCCAGAAATGCCCCCACCCCCACATCATTTCCCATCTCCTTTTCCCTCTCTCACCTTAACTCCTTGCCCACCTATCCCCTCCCTCTGGTGCTCCCTTCCTATTTTTTTTCTTCCATGGCCCTCTTTCTCTTCCCAGCTCTTTACTTCATCCTTCCCACTCCAGGTTTCACCTGTCACCAGGTGTTTCCCTCTCCCCTCCTCCTACCTTTTAAATCTACTTCAGACTGGCCGAAGGGTTTTGGCCCGAAACATCAGCTGTACTTTTCCCATAGATGCTGCCTGGCCTGCTTAGTGAAAACATGGAGAAACATAGAAAACCTACAGCACAATATAGGCCCTTCAGCCCACAAAGCTGTGCCAAACATGTCCTTACCTTAGAACTACCTCAGCTTACCCATAGCCCTCTATTTTTATAAACTCCATGTATCCATCCAAGAGTCTCTTAAAAGACACTATCATTTCTGCCTCCACCACTGCCACTGGCAACCCATTCCACACACTCACCACTCTCTACGTAAAAAACCTACCCCTGAAATCTCCTCTGAACCTACTTCCAAGCGCCTTAAAACTATGCCCTCTCATCCTAGCCATTTCAACCCTAGGAAAAAGTCTCCGAATATCCACACAATCAATGCCTCGCCTATCATTATCTTGTACATCTCAATCAGGTCACTTCTCATGCTCCGTTGCTCCAAGGAGAAAAGGCCGAGTTGCACTCCCCAATCCAGGCAACATCCTTGTAAATCTCCACTGCACCCTTTCTATGGCTTCCATGTCCTTCCTGTAGTGAGGCGACCAGAACTGAGCACAGTACTCCAAGTGGGGTCTGACCAGGGTTCTAAATAGCTGCAACATTACCTCTCAGCTCTTAAACTCAATCCCACGATTGATGAAGGACAATGCACTGTATGCCTTCTTATCCACAGAGTCAACCTATGTAGCAGCTTTGAATGTCCTGTGGACTCAGACCCCAAGATCCCTCTGATCCTCTACATTGCCAAGAGTCTTACTCTTAATGCTACATTCTGTCATCATATTTGACCTACCAAAATGAACCACCTCACACTTACCTGGGTTGAACTCCATCTGCCACTTCTCAGCCCATTTTTGCATCCTATCAATGTCCTGCTGTAACCTCTGACAGCCCTCCCCACTATCCACAACATCTCCAACCTTTGTGTCATCAGCAAATTTACTAACCCACCCCTCCACTTCCTCATCCAGGTCATTTATAAAAATCACGAAGAGTAGGAGTCGCAGAACAGATCCCTGAGCCACACCACTAGTCATTGACCTCCATGCAGAATATGACCTATCTACAACCATTCTTTGCCTTCTGTGGGCAAGCCAGTTCTGGAACCACAAAGCAACATCCCCTTGGATCCCATGCCTCCTTACTTTCTCAATAAGTCTTGCATGGGGTACCTTGTCAAATGCCTTGGTGAAATCCATATACACTACATCTACTGCTCCTCCTTCATCAATGTATTTAGTCACATCCTCAAAAAATTCTATCAGGCTTGTAAGGCACAACCTGCATTTGACAAAGCCATGCTGACTATTCCTAATCATCTTATGCCTCTCCAAATATTCATAAATCCCGCCTCTCAGGATCTTCTCCATCAACTTACCAACTACTGAGGTAAGACTTGCTGGTCTATAATTTCCTGGGCTATCACTACTCCCTTTCTTGAATAAGGGAACAATACTGTACCTGCAACCATCCAATCCTCCGGAACCTCTCCCGTCCTCATTGATGATGCAAAGATCATCGCCAGAGGCTCAAAAATCTCCTCCCTCACTTCACGCAGTAGCCTGGGGTACATTCCGTTCGGTCCTGGTGACTTATCCAACTTGATGCTTTCCAAAAGCTCCAGCACAACCTCTTTCTTAATATCTACATGCTCAAGCTTTTCAGTCATCATTACAATCACCAAGATCCTTTTCCATAGTGAATACTGAAGCCAAGTATTCATTAAGTACCTCTGCCATCTCCTCTGTCACACTTGATTGATGCTATTTTCTCATGTCTTATCCATTTGCTCTTCACATACCTATAGAATGCCTTGGGGTTTTTATTAATCCTGTCCGCCAAGGCCTTCTCATGGCCCCTGCTGGCTCTCCTAATTTCTTTCTTAAGCTCCTTCTTGCTAGCCTTATAATTCTTCTAGATTTTGATTATTACCTAGTTTTTTTTAACCTTTTGTAAGCTCTTCTTTTCTTCTTGTCTAGATTTACAACAGCCTTTATACACCACGGTTCCTGTACCCTATCACCCTTTCCCTGTCTCATTGGAATGTATCTGCGCAGAACCCCACACTAATATCCCCTGAACATTTGCCACATTTCTTCCGTACATGTCCCTGAGAACATCTGTTTCCAATTTATGCTTCCAAGTTTCTGCCTGATAGCCTCATGTTTCCCCTTACTCCAATTAAACGTTTCCCTAACTTGGCTGTTCCTATCCCTCTCCAATGCTGTAGTAAAGGACATAGCATTGTGATCACTATCTCCAAAATGCTCTCCCACTGAGAGACCTGACATCAGACCAGGTTCATTTCCCACTACCAGATCAAGTACAGCCTCTCCTCTTGTAGGCTTATTTACATATTGTGTCAAGAAACCTTCCTGAACACACCTAACAAATTCCACCCCATCTAAACCCCTCACTCTAGGGAGATACCAATCAATATCTTGGAAATTAAAATCTCCCACCTCAACAACCCTGTTATTATTACTCCTTCCAAGAATCTATCTCCCTATTTATAACCCTTCCTCCCAGCATCTTGTGTGTGTGTATTGGTCGAATTAAGAATGGTGGTAATGGGTGGAATAAAGGGATGGAATCATTTTGACCAGGAACTCACTGGAGCAACTGTGACTACAAGAACGGTTCCTTGATTGAATATCCACCAGTAAATAACTCTTGCTGATGATCGAACATGATGGAATACTCATCATCGAGTGCAGCTCCAACAATAATCAAGAGGCTCGATGCCACCCAGAACAAATGAATTTGACTCCATCCACCACACGAAACATTCATTCCCTCTACAAGCTCTAGCTGGTGGGTGTACCATCCAGAATATACATGTCCTAGTCTACCAATGAAGACAGGACAACCATTGCATGGCAACATCTCCACTGGCAGTGTCCCTCCTTCCAAGTCACACTCTTTCTTGACTTAAAAATATTTAGTTGTTTCTTCACTTCTTTCTGTTAATTTCTATTCTTGGAAGCAAAATTTAAGGATTTTGAAAAGAGATTATCTCCAGTCAACTAGCTGTAGCATGTACTAATGAAAATAGAACTGGGAAGATACACTCAGTGATCATGTTATTAGGTACACCTGTACACCTTGTTAATCCAAATTTCTAATCAGCCAATTATGTGGTAGCAGTTCAATGCATAAAAGCATGCAGACAGTTTCAAGATGTCCATTTGGTATTCATTCCAAATTTCAGAATGGGAGAAAAAAAGTGATTTAAGTGACTTTGATGGTGGAATGATTGTTGGTGACAGACAGGGTGGCTTGAGTATCTCAGAAGCTGCTGTTCCCCTGGGATTTTCACACACAACAGTCTCTAGAGTTTACTGAGAATGGTGTGGAAAACAAAATACATTTTGTGAGCAGCATTTCTCTGGGTGAAAACACACTGTTAATGAGAGAAATCAGAGCATCTCTGAATGCACAACATGATGTACCTTGGAATGGGGATGGGCTACAGCAGCTGAATACCACAAATACACACACAGTAGTCACTTTTTTAGGTATAGTAGATACCCAATCAAGTGGCCACTGTGTATGACCCTTGTGATTTGATGTACCTATATAATATTACCTTGCCATTCTTCTAGGCTGTAATGAATCAAGTCCTAGCCCAGGGGTGGGCAAACTTTTTGACTTGAGGGCCACAAAGGGTTCTAAAATTTGACAGGGGGGCCGGACCAGGAGCAGATGGACGGAGTGTTTTGGTAATACACCTCATAAGAGAAAATAAAATATCATGGGATATGTAGAAAGCATGTGCTTTAATTTCAATTGAAAATGAACAAATGCATTACAACAAAATATCTGTCTTTGAAGTCCCATGGTATTTAGCTATTTATTGAAATGTCTTTTAAAACACTGAAAATTAAATGAATAAAATACAGCTTTTTTAATAGTAACAGTTATTATTTTAAAGCACTGAAAATTCTGTTATCCTTCAAGATATTATCATCATCACTCTCCTCCTGACTGTCTTTATTTCAAAAACGGTAGGAGATGCAGGTCTACTTGTCCTGCTCCTTCTTATTCAATTGTCCCCTGTGCCAAAACTCAACAACGACCCGCACAATGACAGAACAGTGAGAGCGCGCCAATATGCGGAGCTCTGTGCTCGCAAATCCCCGCAGGCTATCTCCCTTAGCTGGAATGCTGGCTAATTGTGAGCCGGTTCGGATGTGCCAGGAAATGGGTCGCCACAAGGTCACAAAGTAAAGCTCAAATGTGGAGTAATACGCTGCACCTCAACAAAGGTCAATGTATATAGAGTGCGTCATCTATTGGGAAGACGCCAGAATTGCGGGGAAAAAACGTTAACAAGGTTTATTAATATAATTTCATCAAGTTCTGCGGGCCGGATTAAAAAGCTTAACGGACCGCAGTTTGCCCATGCCTATCCTAGCCTGCTCAACTTCTCTCCATAACTCATTTTCTTGAGATGGACGAATTAGAGGCTGTTTCACATAGAAAACAATTGAATGAAATGAAACTTCTGTGTAACATGTATACTTCTACAAAACTGGTTTTAATTTGAAAGTGAGAAACCACTGATCATTATAGCAATAAAAGATGAAATAATTTGTTACAAAATCATAGTGGCCTCTTTATTAGGACAGGACTCTTATCTAGTGCTCTGCATTCAATGTTCACAATGTTGCCTTTACTACTGTACATGGAAGAAATCAAAAATTGAGAAGGGTGATCCCCTTGGACAAGGCATTTAACAAGGTCCCGCATGGAGGGTTGGTCAAGAAGGCATTCAAGATGAGGCTTTGCGGGAGAAGCCAGAGAGCGGCTGTATATCGTTGCCTCTCTGACTGGAGTCCTGTGACCAGTGGGAGTGTCGCAGGGATCAGTGCTGGGTCTGGTGTTCGTCATCCATATCAATGATCTGGATGATAACTGGATAAAAAGAAATTGTGGATGATACCAAGATTGTGGGTTTAATGAATAGTGAGGGAAGTGGCAATTAGGTCAACACTAGATGAGATATCATCTTATTCATTGGCTGACTGCATTAGAGGGGCCAATCAGTCCACTCTTGCTTGAGTGGTTTATGCTCTTACGTAAATCTGCAGAGGACTTGGAAACAGAAGGACTGCAGTGATTGAAGAAAGCAGTTCACCTTCCCGAATGTAGTGAAGTTCTATCCGTGTTAGAGAATCCCACATCCCAGATAATTAATTTAAAATATACATTAGATTAAATATACATTACTATTAATTTTTCTGGATCTGAGTGGCACAAGAAAGGCTGGCATTTATTGCTATTTCTTAATGTTCTCAAGAAGTCTGTGGTGAGCTATTATCTTAATCCACTTATTTTGTTTCAACTACTGAAATCTTAAGTTATATTTGAATGTTTACCTCACTATTTCAAATGATTACCGGTACAAATGGCACAAATGGCAGAATTTCTTCATGCCCATCCACACTGACAAATTAAGTGGGCCAGATATTGTATATTATGTTTTACTCCCATTGTTCAGCTTAGCATCAGCCTTTCAGAAATTGAGAAGAAGGCAACTCACAGGTTTAGGAATATTATTCATCATTTTAATTGCCTTTTGCAGAACCCCTTTTCATGTAATTGTAGTAATTAATGTAATTGTAATACATCAACAAGGAAGTAACCTATTAAGATGTTTTTCTTTGTAATTTCTTTCAGAGGACCTTATGTTAGGAAGAAATGAAATTAGAGATTAATTTTAAAATGTGAGGCACAACAATAGATTAATTAAAACCACGGCAAAATTGAAATAAAGCAATTTTGAAGAAAATAATGTTAAATGTCACAAAGGTGTGCAATTAAACTTGAGTCTTTACAAACTAATTAAAACAAAAAAGATGCTTCTTATTTAAAGGTGTGATTAAACTGCACTAACAGCTTTTACACATCAGGACACCTGTAGATTTATTGTGAGAATGAGATAATGGTTACCACAGGAACATGAGAGATAACCTCCAGCAGACAATCCTTGATAAAATGAGATTATACATACCACAGTGGAGCCTAATTAGCTATTGTAAAACAAGAAATTCAATCCAGCCTGAAGTGTGCATGCGAATTAGTGGATCTTCATTGTTAATCTCCATTACACTTGGCTAGATTTAGCAGGGATACGCCAGCTCTTCAATTTGGAACAGCAGGCACTTCTCAAATTAGGGACTGACACATTTCTGGACTCCTGTGCCAATGGAGAAGTCTTAAAATAACTGGCTAGGTGCCACTTCTGATCCCCATGGAGTCCAGCTATGGAGCAAATCAATGCTGAGGTCCCTCAATACATATGCTGGAGAATTTGCTCCTGAATCTTGCTTCAGGTTATACAGATGAAATTTTATGCAGTTGAACATAGAACTGTGAAAAAGAATGGGACCAATAAGGAAAGTCTTTGCTGCTTTTTATTTCAGTAACTATGTTTGGTGCTTGTCATTATTTTAAAAATAATTAATTTGCATGACTTTTTTGATTATGTTTAATTAATTATTTCATTTAATTAATTTTAAATGTTTTGATTGGGCAAAAGTTTGGGTGACGAATAGTCAAAGATTTTCAGAGGAATTTGGTGAATGGGGCATAAGACCCCATTACACATCTCCAGGACTAATGGAGTCATCAATATGGCAGAAGCTTAACCTTTCCTCATGGGGAATCCCCTTCAGCTGTGATTCAATCCACTTGCATTGCAGCACAGCAGCATGCAACACAGTCACAGGAAAGCAGCATTCTTCATCAAAGACCCCCACCATCCAGACCATGCTCTCTTCTCACTGCTGCCGCCAGGAAGATAGAGAAGCCTCAGGACCCACAACACCAGGTTCAGGAACAGTTATTATCCCTCAACCATCAGGGTCTCGAAGAGGTGGGGATAACTTTTGTTGCCTCATAACTGAACTGTTGCCTTAACCCACAGACTCACTTTCAAGGACTCTTCATCTCATGTTTTCAATATTTATCGCTAATTCATTATCATTATTATTACTATTATTTCTATTTATTTATCTCAGCTCAAGCTGGTAAAAACCTGAGGTATGAGCATAGCCAAGCACACTCATTTGTTAATTACAAGGATCTTTCAGACTATTCTTGTGGTATTTAGTATTGTGGCTTTCTGCAGAAGTACATAGGTACTGCAGTGTACCCTAATTGTTCAATGCTATTGTGTAGTGTCTTTGGAATGAGACCAGTTGTAAACGTTACTATCAGGATATTGTATACCCTGTTTATATAGTGAAGTATTTGTATTTCCTCTTTTAATTCAGCATATTTCTGGTGTTTTTCTCTTACTGTCTGTTTAGAATGACTATATCTATTAAATAAGTTGTTCTTGCTTGCTTATCCTGTATTATTATATCTGGAAGATTATTATGGATTGTCCTGTTTGTAATACTGATCGGTCATAATATAATTTGTGGCATTCTGACTGAAAAGCTGGATTAGGCTTGTATTTATGGTAAAGTATAATTTCTTTTATGAGTTGGAATTTTAATGAATGATGTTTGCCACTTGCTTGTGCCTATGTAAGTAATCAGATTGTGTTAAATTGCTACAGGATCCTATAATGTGTTGGATTGTTCCTGCTTTTTCTTGGCAATTTCTACATTTAAGATCTTAAATTTATTGGTCTTTGATTATGCATTCTTGATCATTTTTTGTATTAACTACCTTGTCTTGTATTGCCACAAGGAGCACTCCTTTTTCTGGGTAGAGGTTTCCAACTCTGAGACAGATGTTCAAAACTTTCTTGTTGACATCTAGTCTGCTCAGATCATGGGGATGTCTTCTATCGAGGGTCATGCTCTTCCACTGGTTAACTTTTTATCAATAGTGATAATGTCTTCATTTTACTGGCTTGTGCTCACATTTAGGTTTAGTGGTGTTACCTCTTATCAGAATTGCACATGCTTGTTTGGAGTGCTGAATCCTGTTTTCGCTGATGTAGGTACATCCTTAGAAGTTTGATGGTTGTGTAGATTTTCAATGTCTGCTGTTCCTCTTCCCCATTCTGTTCTAGGTAGTGTTAATCTAAGCACATTCAAATGCACATAAAGTTTTTTGAAATTTGTCACTTCGGTTCTTATTTTCCTTTGTAAGTTTCCAGATCAGTTTTAGATTAAGATACTATGCCAAAAGAATACATTAACATAGGTATTGTGAATGTATTTATTGCCTTTGTTATATTTTTACTGCTGAGCTCTGTTTGGCAGATTTTCATAAGCCTTGAAGTAAGTTCTGCCAGAAGTTTTTCCTTTATCACACTGTGATCTATTTTCTTTCCTTGCTGATATCTCAGATACTTGCACGTTTCGTATTCATCCATCAGTTGTATTGTATCCTGCTGTTCTGTTTTGTATTCTACTAGCTCTATTGCACCTTTCGTTATGTTTAATATTCTGTATTTATCCAGTCCAAAGTTCATGTATATATCTTTAGAAAATAGTTCTACTATGTGAATTACACACATAAAATGCTGGAGGAACTCAACAGGCCAGGCAGCGTCTGTGGAAAAAAGTACAGTCAACATTTCAGCCTGAAATGTCAACTGTACTTTGTCAACTGTACTTTTTTCTATAGATACTGGTCTGCTGAGTTCCTCTGGCATTTTGTGTGTGTTGCTTGGATTTCCAGCACCTGCAGATTTTCTCTTGTTTGTGATTTGATTACTACTCTGCGAAGTCTCTTCCAGGGATGGCTACTCTGAAGAAGTTTAAATCTTCCCTTCAAGGGGAGTTCAGTGAAACTCTCTCGCACTGCTCCCCTGCTGTGATCCCTGCTGCTCTCCAACTCTTTGACCACATGCTTACCCAGACCTGCTACTGCAGCCACGTAGCCTTTCAGGGAACAAGGCTTCACCACCAGCTTCGACCACACAGTTTCCAGATTCATTTTCAAGCTGCTTATTTTGGGCCCTCTGAGGACCCCAGGTACTCACATTCAATCGACTGCTTCTCCCACGTTGTTCTATGTGCCAGAGTCCTGCCGAAGGGTGTCGGCCCAAACCGTCGGCTGTCCTTTTTTCCCTAGATACTGCCTGGCCTTGGGAGTTCCTCCAGCGTTTGTGTGTGCTGCTCGGATTTCCAGCATGGGCAGATTTTCTCTTGTTTGTGATTTGACTATAATTTGAATGAATTGCTTTAGCTTAACTGATGAAGGAGCATTTAATTTCAAATCATCCATGTATAAAAGTTGTGTTAAGGTATTGCTCACTGCATTTTTTTCCTATTTGATACCTAATTTTTGTCTGATTTGGTTAATTGGAGAGTAGGTTTAAAGCTGGACAGAACCATAGTGGACTTAAAGAGTTGTCCTGGAAAATGCCTCAGTTTATTTTGATTACGGTGGTTGTTCTTTTTTGATTGTTAATAGATAGAGTGATTACAGTACACCAATGCACACAATTAGATTTTGCAGGAATTTCACAAATATTGTTTGTAGTTTATACATATTGAGAAATTCTATTAACCACGAGTGTGCAACAAAGTCACATGCCTTTTGGTAGTCAATGTCGTGACATGAATAATTTCTGCTTTTCCTCCAGCTGATTTAGAATTATGGAATCTCTTATCAGTTGTTCTTTACATCCTTCCATACCCTTATGGCAGCCTTTCTGCTCTTCTGTAAGTATATTGTGGTTATCTGAGTGGGTGGTGTATAGTTGCGAGACACCTGTTGTGTCTCTACAGCAACATATTAATTAAATAAAAACATGCATGGAGGTGGCTTTAACTGGTATATTCACATTGCAGTGAGAAAGAAACAACAGATCAAATGCAAGTGTGTAGTTATGTCCATAATCAGTGATAAGGGGAGTGATTGTGCTAAAGGAAATAGATTCATACATTATACTTCCTTCCCCTTTAGATTAATGTAACATAAAACTGTATATGTACCAAATCATTCAATTTCCTTTTAACAACCCATATTCAAATAAACTTGCTTTCACAGTAGCAGTCCATAACTAACTTCACAGTACTAAAGATTCAGTCTTTTGGGTGGTGCTCTGTTTCTTTCAGGATAGTACATCTGGACCTGTGGAGTGACATCATGTTTGGCAGGTGTCTTGTCAAAGACAACTTTCTCTGTTGTAGGTATCAAGTTGCTGTTAGTGACAGATCATCAGAGAGAGGCAAGTCCGATGGCTGTAATGTGTCCAGCTTATTGGATGCAGTCAACTCAGGTGTGTTCTTCAGTTGAGCATTAAGCATCTGGTCAACATGACATCCCGTATGATCTACATCATCCACAGTGTACGCCAGTGGTCCAGAGTGTCCACTTGTCTCCTTGGTAAGCATGTGCTAGGACTTCCTGTTCTACCTCAAATTTCCTTGTAACTGGCTGAACTGTTTATTCTGCACTTCCTTCTGTATATCCTGTTTCAGGAGGTCTATGTGAGATCTCAGATTCCTGCTCTTGAACTGCGTTGCAGGTATTTGATTTGTCATCGCATGAACAGAGTTGCAATACACAAAAAGGAAGTTGTCAACCTAGTGCTGTGGAGATATGTCCTTCTTGTCCATCACTTTAATGGACCTGGTAGGTTTTTGACAGGCCTCTTAACAAACCTATTTGTTGCTGAGTTGTGAGGAGCTGAATTGAAATATTTGATGCCATTTTCTTTCAAGAACAGTTGGAATTCATCTGATGTGTATTGTGCTCTATTGTTGCTGACAATTTGTTCAGGTAAGCCACTTTTGGTGAAGGTAGTCCTCAGAGCAGAAACAGTCTTTTCTGAGATGGTAGACTTCATTGGTATGACCTACAGCCACTTCAAACGAGTGTCCACATCAATCAGAAATATGGAGTTCATGAATGGCTCAGGAAAGTTATTATGTACTCTTTGTCATGGTGAAGATGGCCACTCCCACGGGTGGAATGGTGCCTGTGGGGGTGCATTTTGAATTTTGTGGCCGAACAGCTTTTGGCCAAGTCTTCAGTCTGTCTATCTATTCCCAGCCACCTCATATAGCTCTGGGCAAGATTCTTCATCTTGAGTATACCCAGGTGTCCTACATGCTGATTCTCTAACACTCCGGTGCACGGTTTAGAAGGAACCACAACACGAGATCCACATATCAGGGTTCTTTGAAATATATGCAGATAGTTGGTCTCATCTCACTGGAAACATCAGATCACCCATCCTTGCCATGGCCATCCTTGCATGGTAATGTCACAGACTTTTGACAATGTTGGATCAGTCCTTGTTTCTCTTCGTTTTTCAGAATTTGTTATCGGTAAGTGGTCCACCAATGTTGCATGGAACACCTTTGATGGATCACAGAATGAAGACTTTTCTTCTTCAGTTGCCAACAGTGGAAGATGTGACAAGCCATCAGTGTTGCTGTGTTGTTTGGTCCCTTTGAACTCTATGTCATAAGAGTGGGCTCCTAAGAAATTTGCCCAACATTGTGACTGGGTAGCAGTCATCAATGGGATTCCCTTCCTGGGTTTGAAAATGGATTCAAGGGGCTGGTAATCTGTCATTAATGTAAACTTTTGTCCGTAGAGGTAGTGGTGGAACTACTTTATTCCCCATACTAGACTAAGAGCCTCTCAGCGTAGTTGTGTTTTGCGCTTGTCAGTGATCTTGAAGCAAACACAATTGGGTGTTCAGATACATTTTTCATTGTGTGTGACAAAGCTCCAATGCCATAAGGGGTCACATCACACACCAGTCTAATGGGCAGGGATGGATGAGCAGTTCATTTAATGTTACTAGTCTCTTTGTCTCCTTGAATGCCCTTTTGCATCTTTCCAATCATTCCCACTTTGCTCCTGTCTGTAACAGTGTGCTCAATGGGTGCAGCACTGTAGCAATGTTTGGGAGAAACCAGTGGTAGTAGTTTACAAGTCCCAAGTATGACCTGAGTTGCGACACATTTTCCGGTCCGGGTGCTAGCAGCACTGCTTCAGTCTTCTCTTGTGACTGATGTAAGCCATACTTGTCAATGACATGTCCACAATATGAGATTTCATTCTTGAAATACTCACATCTCTCTCTTGTTGTGTGCAGACCATACTCACTCAGTCTGGTAAGCACTTTACCAAGGGGCTGGAGGTGCTCTTCATCATTCTTGTCAGTCACAATGATGTCATCAAGGTAACATTGTGTTCCTGGGATATGTTGCAGTGCTTGGTCCATTGCTGTTTGCCAAGTTGCTGGAGCTGATGCGATGCCAAAGACGAGATGATTATACTGGAACAGTCCCTTGCAAGTGTTGATTGTGAGAACCTTCCTGCTTGACTTCTCCTTCTCTATTTGCAGATAGTGTTGTGGCAAGTCAATCATTGAAAATCTCTCCCCACCTGCCTAAGATGCAAAAATTTATTTTATTTGTGGCACAGTATGCAGCACAGGGTTGATGGTCACTTTGAAGTCCCTGCATTTGCAAACAGCTCTGGCCTTCCCTTTCTTGATCACCGGGATAATGAACGTGGCACAATCACTCCACTCAACTTTCGAGAGAATACCGCACACCTCCAAGTTCTGTGGATCAGCATCCACTCTAGGACATGGTGTGTAAGGCACTGGACGTGTTTTATGGAATCTTGATTTTGCAGCTAAATTCTGGCCTTCATGCCTTTGAGTTTACGGATACCCTTCTCAAACAACTTCTCATTAGCATTAAGCTGCTGTGACAGTCTCTGGTTAATGCTACCATTTGGGCAGTTGCTTGTTGATGACACATTGGGAGATTTGATTGTGTGCCAGTCTAGTTGGATTCTTTTTAACCATTGCAGTTTGCAAAGTGCTGGCTCTCCACTTTTCAACATGTATAGCTCTAACTGCTGTGTTTTGTTTCTGTGTATCACATATACTTTCAGTTTGCCTTTAGGGGGCACTTTTTTGCCTGTGTATGTCTTTATCATCACTGAGGTATTTTCTAAGGGTTGCTTAGAAAACAGTCTGGTGTCGTCAGCCTCTGAAATTACAGACAAACCTAACCCTTTCAATTTTACACCAGACACTTCGATTGTGGTCCATATTATTTTGCTATCTACTTCAGTAATGCTGGACAGTTCTAGACATGACTGCTCACCTTTGTCAAACTCTGTCTGATCCAGTTGCACATTGAGTGTCTTTATGCATTTGTTTGATTTTGTGTTTGAAACTTTTCACTCTATGATTTTTCTCTTTGTCTGTGCTTTTCGTTTGACTTGCACACTCTGTGACCTTGTCTGTGGCACTTCATGCATCTTGGAACCAGCAGTCACTTGCATCATGGGAGGACTTGCCATATCAATAACATTTTTGGCCTTTTCAGGGATATTTCGTGCAAATCACATTCTAAACTCATCCTCTGGAGTTCTGCTGCATCGTTTACTCCAGTCTCTAATGATATTTCAATGTCAGTGCCAATTCCAAGGTTAGCTTTATTTCTGACAGTACTTTGTCATATTTGACTATGCATACCACATACAAGCCTATCCCTTAACACATCAGAAAGTCACAATACTGGGCAAGTTTGCGCAGTTCTGCAATGTATTCAGAAAGACTTTCATCCTTTGACTGGTTCTTTTTGTGAAATCCAAACTTCTCCGCTATTAACCAGTGGTTTAGGGCTCAAGTAATTTTGTAAAATGGTAGCAACACACACAGGACTGGACTCCTGCTGAAGGGTCTTGGCCAGAAATGTAGACTATGCTCTTTTCAATAGATACTGACTACTGGCCTGCTGAGTTCCTCCAGCATTTTGTCTGTGTTGCTTGAATTTCCAGATTCTGCAGATTTTCCCTTGTTTCTGATTGTAAAATTGTAACAATTTTGCCAATCATTTTGCTTGCTAACTTTTCAGGTTACTAAGTTAAGTAAAAGATGGTACATTCTAACACCCATTAAGCTCAGAAGTGTGGAGACTTTTTTTTCCTCATTCACATTGTTAGCACTGCAATACAATTCAACTCTCTTGATTTACGATTCCCAGTCCTCATTAGTGCTATCAAATTCGTCTACTTTCCCAACTAAGGCCATCATCATGTTATTTTTAATAAATTAGCTTTGCTAGTTGTGCATTTCTCACCGTGCACTGGTACTCACACATCCCTTTGTTATCATAAGCGACTGCCTCTCCACACTGATTCACTCTTTCCTTTCACTGTCTCTCTCCCTTCAGCTGAATTCTGTCGTCCCATAACTGCTGGTGCAGTTAGTGATATTCACTGATATTCAGGTTCGTACCTATCGCCAATTTGTTGTGTCTGTACAACTACACATGAATTAATTAAAAGCACACATGCAGAGGTGACTTTAACTGGTGTATTCAGGTTGCAGAGAGAGAGAACAGATCAATGCACATATGCAGTTATCAGTCCATAATCAGTGTTAAGGGGAGTCATTGCGCTAAAGGAAATATGTTCATACATTACAGCACCTGACCAAGATTAACTGTTTATTTTAGTACCAAGTGTCTTGAAGAACTTCCACAATATGTGTTAGTTTGTATCTAAAACATAGGAACTGAAATAGGCTGTTTGGCTCATTGAGTTTTCAATAATGTTATCTCTGCATCTTAAGTATATTTAATGATGTTGCTGCTGCTACTTTCCTGAGCAGAGAATTCACTACTCTTCGGGAAGAGCAGTTTCTCCACATCTATATCCTGAAATAGTTTCCATAAAACCATATGATATTGGAGCAGAATTAGACCAGTTGGCTCTTTGAGTTTGCACCACCATTTCATTGAAGGCTGATCCAGTTTCCCTCTCAGCCCCAATCTCCTCATATCCCTTCATGCCCTGACCAATCAAGAATCTATCAACCTCTGTCTTAAATATACATAAAGACGTGGAATCCACAGATGCTTGTGGCAAAGAATTCCACAGATTTACCACTCCCTGGATGAAGAAATTCCTCCTGAACTCCGTACTCAAAGTAAGTCCCTCTGTTTTGAGGCCATGTTCTCTGGTGTTAGACTCTCCCACCATAGGAAACACCCACTCCACATCAACTTTCACCATTTGATTGGTTTCAATGAGGCCACCTCTCTTTCTTCTGAATTCTAATAAATACAGGTCCAGAGCCATCAAATGCTCTTCATATGGTCTTATTTCGAATACTATGTGTTTTCAGGTAAAGTACCCTTACACTCAGTGTACTTTTAGAATCCAGTAATCTTTGTGTCCTTTGCATTTTATTGCCATCTACCCCACTCTGACATTTTTTCTGACTTTTTTGATTTTTACATTGATTCCCTCTCTCTTTCCATGCAGATCCCTGCCCTCCTGTCATATTAGTTTGAACCATTATAAACAACACCAGCAAACAGTTCACTTAGGACATTGATCCCAGTCCTGCCTGGGTGTAGACTGTCCTGTTTGTATTGGTGCCACCTCATCGGAACTGGTTTCCATGCCCCACAGATATGAAAGCTTTCCTTCTGTATCAACAGCTATCAACTTCCCCTTTAAGTATATCCAAAGGCTTGGCCTCCACAGTCCATGGGCAATAAAGTCCACTGATTCAAGAAATTCCTCCTCACCTCTGTTCTAAAGGGACATCCTGTTATTCTGAGCCTGTGTACCTTAGTCCTACACTCTCCTATATGCTTATATGTAGAATTTGCCAAAATTATGAGGGGTGATTGATAAGTTCATGACCTAAGGTAGAGGGAGTCAATTTTAGAAAACCTAGCACATTTATTTTTCAGCATGGTCCCTTCCTACATTCCCACACTTAGTCCAGAAGTTGTGGAGCATATGAATCCCTTCTTTGTAGAAGGCGGCATCTTGGACTTCCAGAAGTGGTCCACAGCAGGGATGATTGATACGTTTGTGGCCTAAGGTGGAAGGAGATGAGTTATTTAATTCCAGACTTTCTGCATAATCACTCAAAGAGTTGAATCGCATGTGCATGTAACAAGAGTTGTATAACTCATCTCTTTCTATCGTAGGCCACAAACTTATCAATCACCCCTGCTGTGGACACTTTCTGGAGGTCCAAGATCCGTATGCTCCATGACCGCTGTGCTAAGTGTGTAAGTGTAGGAGGGGACTATGGTGAAAAATAAATGTGCTAGGTTTTCTAAAATTGATTCCTTCTACCTTAGGCCACGAACTTATCAATCACCCCTTCTATGATAACTAAACTATTTTTTCTCTTTCAACATCAAAAACAGAAAAACATGTTTAAATCACAAGAAAGTACAATTCCATGTAAAATACTCAGAATAGTTTCGAAAGCGGGTGAAGTTAGAAACTGTATTGAAAATGCACCGTTCCAACAATTGGGGTTTAAGAATTTTTTTTGTAAACTACTTTCCATAATCACTTTCTTATTGAGTGTGGGTGACATGTCTACAACCTGAAATTGCCACACAGCTTCTCTTTTCACAGATGCTGCCTGACTTCCTCGATATTTCCAGAATTTTATGACTTATTGCTATTCAAAGAACTGTGTTGACAACAAAATATATTGGGAGAACAAAAAGACATTGAAAATAGCTACTAGATTACAGTTCTAGTTTGACTATTTCAGATAAACAGCCTTTACTGATTGTATTAGAAATGATGTAAGGAATCAGAATCAGAATGAGGTTTATTATCACTGCATGTTTCATGAAATTTGTTAAGTTAGCAGCAGCAGTTCAATGCAGAACATAATATAGAAGAAAAAAATAATAAAACTAAGTAAATCAATTACATATATTGAATAGATTAAAAATTGTTCAAAAAGCAGAAATAATGTATATTTAAAAGGTGAGGTAGTGTTCAAGGGTTCAATGTCCATTTAGGAAGTATAACTTTGTCTTAATTATCTTACTGCTGAAACTGCCTGATCTGTTGGGTGTTTTTACAACAGTTCTGCTGAAGGGTTTTGGCCCAAAACGTCAACTGTACTTTTTTCCATTGATGCTGCCTGGCCTGCTGAGTTCCTCCAGCATTTTGTGTGTTTTGCTCGGATTTCCAGCATCTGCAGATTTTCGCTCGTGGGTGTTTTTACCATTCACTGTTGTTCAGCCTCTCACAGTGCTGGTGTATTCTTAGTAATCGTCTTCAGTAATTTACTAGGTAGAGAGATGCAAATTCATTACTTCATCTGGGTAACTTTGTCTCCAATCCATCACAGACATTTCCTTTGTTTTCTCCATTACTACCAATATCACTGACTTCCAATATTAATAATTGAAGCAATTCTGATGAAGGGTGATTGGCTTAAAATATTAATTCTGCTTCATTCTTCACAGATGCTTCCTGACTTGCTGAAAATGCATTTTTTTAGCTTTCCAAAATTTCCGTTTTTTTGCTTTTTGATTAGCTGAATAGCTATTGTTTATTAAGGACTGGCTTTTTAGTTATAAGTTGCTTCAATACTGGTCTTTGTGTTGTTTTATTATTGTCATATGTACCAAAAAGACAGTGAAAAACTTGTCTTTCATATTGTTCATGCTGAACAAATCATTATCCAGTACATTGAGCTAAATTAAGGTAAAAACAATAACAATAGAGATAAAGCATAGAAGCTACAGAAAAATTATAGCACAGATAGACAGAAGAGCATGATCACCGAGGGACTATTGTCTCATTACCTAATACATGATACATGTTGTCATTTGTATGTGTTTGTGTCCATATTGCAGACAGTAATTGTCCTCAGGTCTAACAGTAAATCCAGTTTTCTATTACAACAATGGGTGCCTGCTATAACATAATTAATATAACTCCTGAATCTTGGACATCATCACTGTTGCGTGTAACACTTACCCAACAGACAGGTATATGTCTAGGCAAAAAGGAAATCTAGCCACACACCAACCCCACACCCGTACACGCAGGTGCTGTGGGAATTAAGTTTATGCCGTGGTGCACACACACAATATCAAACTCACACCAGATACCATTATAGAATAGACTTTAAGGATTTTACTAGAACTAAATGAGTACTAACAATACAGTATATATGAAAGAAAAGAAAATAAAGTAAAAGGTGCCAACTTATCAGAGTTCAGTCAGTTTAGTGCACATTGTTGGAGCTCAACCATCAAACCATTCGATCTCTCATCACTTTCCTCCGACCTCCAAGTCCTCGCACCTGGGACCACCCTCGTGGTCGACCGAGCAGTGCAGCACATGTCCACCTTCTTCGGCGTCTTCTTCCCAACTCCTGAAAAGGCCGCGAAACAACCCCCTCCCAGACCCACGAGACAAAGTAAGAATTCCCCATTGGTTAACAAATGAATACAATCCCGTTATCAGCAGTTCTAAAGCTAAATAACTGTGAGAGAAAGCACTTATCATAAAAAGAAGCATTCCTACTCTTAACAAAACAAAGAAACCATTTTGATTAACATACGCAGTACATTTTACATGTGATTCATGTCTCTACTTCTCGGTTTTGCCAACCCCACGTTAGCATAATCCATGTCTTTATTTACTAGTTACTAGCCCACATTCTTTCCCCTACAGAAGTGTTCATATGGTCATGGATCATGGTCAAAATGGAGACAAGCTCTGTGGCCCACTGAGTCCAGGCTGACAATTAAGCTTCATTCGCATCAATCTCATTTTCCTCTCCACAATGCCATTTACTCCTCTGTGATTTTGCCATTTATGACAGACCAGAGGGAACTTACTGTGACCAATTAACCTGCCAGCCTGTATTTCTCTTCTTGCATTTGACAGGAAACCCATGAGCTCTGAGTGAGAACAGACAAACCCCATACAGGCAGCCCTAGAGGTCAGGGTTGAACCTGAGCCACCGGAACTGGAGCTTAGAAAATTATAGGCACAAAGAAAGCATGCTCCTTCCTAGTCATTCAAACAAAATGTAAACAACAAATAAACTCTTCTTGGGCTTCCAGCCAGGTACAGATATTGATTTTAACTGACATTTTGATGACAAACTCTGCCAAATTCTTCAAGTATGATGCCTAGGTATGTCTAGTCCAATGGTAAATGTATCCCTGTTGAACGTCCCTTCAGGTTGGTTAGTCTTCATCCAATCAGATTTCTGCTTTCCCACCTTGTTTACAATCGAATTCCAGTTCTGTCTTAGAGAGTTAAAATTCTTTTACTCTGGTTTTATTTCAATGGCTTTCTTCACCAGGCAGTCCCAAAAGCCATTGGTTCGGCACAGTAGTTTTGTGCCATTGAAATCAATCCTACGGCCATTGTGAATGCAATGTTCTGTACAGATAGTCCCCGAGTTACGAATGTCTGACTTACGGACAACTCGTACTTATGAACTGGGGAAGGAGAACGCCACCCGCCATTTTAAGTCGTTGCCATTGACACTGTATTGAGTGTTTAACTTTGTATTTGGCCTAAATTTTTTGTAGTAAAATTCACCCTGACCACCCTGACCAACCCGCACCCCCCCCCACCCCCGTTCCGGTCGGATGGTGGCGCAATGAGATCAGCACCGGGCTCGAGAACAGAGATTTGATCCAGTGACAGTCTGCTCCTCAGCCGGGTTGATGTCGATCCAGTGACTCCTGTACCATCCGTGCTGGGTTGATGTCAAACTTGCAACTCAACCTCATAAAAAAAACACTACCACCTCCAGTTTAAATTCCCTCGCGGAATATTGTGGAGGATCAAATATCCAAACCCAGCACAGCCCCCAATTTTCCCATTTAGCCTTTCTCAGTGCGGTGGTCCTTAGGACCCAGCAGACCTCGGGAGCCGGCAGAGCTCGGGACTCGCCGCCCGCAGTGTTTCTGTTCCATTGATGGGAAGCGATTGCAATTGAAAATAAAGTGGAAATAATAAAGCTTTCGGAAAGAGGTGAGACACCATTGGTCATTGGAAAGCGTTAGGCTACAGTTGGTTAACAATTGGAACAATTTTAAAGGATAAAGTGAGAATAATGGAGCATGTGAAAAGCCCTGCCCGATGAAAGCAACAATTATTACTAAGCAATGCAGTGGTTCAATTATTGGAATATGTATGTTTCTTAAGTGTTTTATATGCATAGTAAGGTAAAATATATACTATATAGTAAGACAAACATTTCACGAACTGATGCTAAATAATACGGGGATATACGTGTTCCGACTTACGTACAAATCCGACTTAAAGACGGACTCAGGAACGGAATTTGTACATAACCCGGGGACTGCCTGTACTGTCGACTTCTCTGGGTAACCCAAACAGATTCACCTCATGTGCTCCTTGATACGGGTTTCCAGCGTATGTCCCGTTTGGCCAGTATACACAGCTCCGCATGGGAATCCTGTAAACACCAGCCATCCTGAGATTCTGATCATCTTTGAACCACATAAACTGTGATTTCTTCAGGATCCTGGCAATACTTCCAAAACCCATGAAACTAATCAATCAGGAAGGGTGGATGATGGGGGTAAATACCACTGGCCCATCCCTGATGAAGATGGAAGAGATGTCACCGACGATGGAAGAGTTAAATTTGATTCCTGTATTTGGATGGAAACATGAGAATAGTTTATTTATAATTATGTTAAGTTCTTCAAACTCACTTCCTAACATTTTAATGTTTCAATTATCTACAATTTCCATTGAAATATTGCTATCATCACCAGTTCAAATGTTTTGATAATGCCTGAAATTTCTTGAAGAAGTGGACTAAGATAGTATTTTGAAAATCTGTCGGTGCTGGAAGTCCAAAACAACACGCACAAAATGCTGGAGGAAGTCAGCAGGTCAGGCAGCAACTATGGAAAAAAGAGGGCCCAAAACGTCGACTGTTTACTCTTTTCCATTGATGTTGCTTGGCCTGCTGTGTTCCTCCAGCATTTTGCTGGAGTAAAATTTATCCATTTAGCATCATACATTGGAAACATACATGAAACAAAAGATATAAACATGAGAAAGTCTGCAATTGCTGGAAATCTAAAGCAACACAAAAAATACTGGAGGAATTCAACCAGTCAGGCAGCATCTATGGAACTGAATAAACGGTCGACGTTTCAAGCCAGGGACCCTTCTTTAGAAGCAGAAGTTGCTAAAGGAATTATGATATAGAGACAAACCTCACCACCCACCAAATGCAGAGTTCCTTCAGCATTTTTTGTATGTTGTTTGGATTTCCAACATTTGCAGGTTTTCTCTTGTTTGTGTTTTGTCAATACTGATGCTGGTTTAGCAGAATTGTATATCTTAGGTAATATTTTTTTAATTTCAACTGTAATTCCTGTAGAAGCACTTGAATCCAAAATCTGGCTGTTCAGAATGTTGAAATCTTCTGAATTAAGCAAGAAAGCAACATGAGTGAATCTGGACCTTAATAAATTTACAGAGACAGGAGCTTTCAGATGACAGCTTGTTTTTATATGGTGTTGTTAAAGTCATAAATTCTCCAAAAGTACTTCACAGTGTGGTAACAGTTAAGTTTGAAACTAATCGACAAAGAGATTCAGCAAAAAGTTTGGTGGAGGAGATATACTTAAAGATGAACAAAAAACATACACGGGCTGAGAGGTATTTAACATATTATCTTGAAAAGGCTTGCGCTGACGCCAAAACTGGCATTAGTGACCAATTAATTTCAGAGACGTTGAAAAGGCTTGAACTAAAGGCTGGCAGAGGTCTTGGTGAATTATAGGGCTGAAGAAGAATACAGTTAAAGGGGTTGTGAGGGTCATGTATGAATTTGAAAACATGGATGACAATTTTAAAATCAAGGTTGAGTCACTATAGCTTAATGAGCAAAATAATGATGGGGAAGAGACTTATTATGAGCCGGCACATGACCTGCAGAGTTGTGGAAGATATAATGAGGGAAGCTGATCAAGAATTGGAATATTTATGCCTAGGCCTGGGGTTCCCAACCTTTATTAAGCCATGGACCCCAGTCTAGCCAGCAGATGAGCTATGGTAAGGGCAGTCAGACCATACGATGGAAGAGAGGCCTATGCTAGGGAGTTGGATAGATAAAGAGCTGAGCCTACAACGAGTCCATTGTTGGTTTAAAAAAAATCTGCTCATTCATCATTCAATGTTTCAAGAAGTGGCAGTGAGTTAGAACTGGACATCAATGAACATTGGCTTGGCATTTACATGACAAGGTACCACAACTGGTCAAATGAGAAAATGGAGAGGCCAAGTGGATATCTTGGGAACATGCACAGTCATCATCGTCATTATGTGCCATGTCCTTAAGGCATGGGCAATCATTGTCTTTGATTATCTAGTTATAATAGAATATAATGTAATAATGACAATGCATCTTGAGAGGGACTGGTGTGGTTAAACCTGTAATATACAGTTCACAGGCTGAGAGAGGCAATGAAGAGCAGCTCACTTTGTCATGGTCTCATGCTTCACTGATCATGCATCCAATCAGGATGCATGAGCCCGAGCCAACTATATTCAGTCTTTTCAAAAGTGTGATGCTAAGGAGATTGAGGAATTTTGAAAACCTTTCATAGATTGGAGGTTGCATTTAAGAATATCAGTAACATCACAGAATTCAGTCTCTCCTTCAAGGGCCCTGTCAATGTTTCTCGCTGCCTCAGTAAAACAGCCAGCACTATCCCTCGCACCCTGGATGTTCTCTCTTCTCCCCTTTCCCACGGAAAGAAGATAGAAATGCCTGAAAGAATGTACCACCAAGCTCAAGGACAGCTTCTATCTACCTGTTAGCAGACTCCTAAATGGACCTCTTTATGATGGGCTCTTGGCATCACAATCTACCTTGTTATGATCTTGAACTTTTATGATTTAGCTGCACTGCACTCTGTTGGTAACTTCTGTTCTTTACTCTGCATTGTTAATGTTTTACCTTATTTTAGCTCAATGCACTGAGTAATGAATTGGCCTGTATAAACAATATGCAAGACAAACTTCAGGGCAAGGACTGCCAGACTGGGTATTAGCTGTTTCCCCCAGACTGTGAGACTATGAATATCCTGCCACCACTGAGATCTTATCACTAGGACAGTGAGCAGTTTACCCTTTACCTGTGCTGCAGGTAATCCTCTACATTGATGAGACTCATTGTAAATTGGGATATCCTTCGTCAAGCACCTTCACACCATTCACCAAAAGACAAATTTCTCAGTAACGTTAAATTTAACATTTTAATTCCCATTCCCTTTCTAGTTCTGACATGTCAGTTCATGGGCTCCTGTCAAGCCAAGACGTGGCCACACTCAGGGTGGAGAAATACCACATTATATTCCATTTGGGTAGCCTCCAACCCGATAGTGTGAATATCAATTTCTCCTTCCGGTTAAAAAAATTCCCTCACCCTTCTCTCTTCCTCTATTCCACACATTGGCTTCTTACCTCTTCTCTCCTGCCTATCACTTCCTCCTGGATCCCCTGCTCCTCCCCTTTCTTCTATCCTACTCTTTCCTCTCCTATCAGATTTCTTCTTCTCCTGCCCTTTACTCTTCCCACCCACCTGGCTTAACCTATCACCCTCTAACTATCCTCTTTCCCCTTGCCCCACTTTTTTATTCTGGAAGCTTCCTCCTGAAGAAAAGTCTTGACCTGCAATATTGACTATTTATTCATTTCCCTAGATGCTGCCTGACCTGCTGAGTTCCTTCAGCTTATCATGTGTGTTGCTGTGGTAATATTTTATTTAATGCACTGTGTGTGATATAGGTATTGTAGGTACACTGTGGTCCGGAGGAACGTTCATTCGTTTGACCGTATATATTTACAGTCAGTCAGATGACAATAAATTGAATTTGAACTTTTTTATTGTATCTTAGTACATGTGACAATAATAAGCCAATATTTGCTTATCAGTGAGTTTAAAAGATACATTAATATTAAGCAAATAAATCATATTTACAACAGCAAATTAGTTCATTTTCTTCAAGGAACTAAAAGTTTTTGTATCAGGTTCTGAATGGAAGGATGTACATATTTGAACACATTACAAACTTATCTTGTTTCAAGGGCATTTATGACTGAATTTGTCAGTAATTAATTTTTTCACCTTTGTACTGTACGTCTGGGTGGCGGGGTGGAAATACATCCCTACCGAGGGAGGTGTAAGGCATTCCTTCGCTGATCTACAGGCCACCCTTGGACAAGGTGTAGCACCTGCTTATCCCCTGATCAGGGTCATGTTATCTCATGGGTGCAGGTGGTGGATGGTCATACGAACAGCTTGTGCGTATCACAGGTCCTGGTTATTGGACCGGTGAAGCAGGCAGACAATCTATGAAGAGTGTTGATAATGGCTGGGGTCACCTGTCATGTAAAGATGCTGCCTAGAAGAATGCAATGGAAACTACTTCTGCAGAAAAATTTTGCCAAGGACACGAAAGATCATGATTGCCCATGTCATACGACACAGCACATAAAGTATGAACAAACTGTATATATATCTAAACAACATTCAGACCTATTATTGGCAACTGCCCTGAATTTCTGTAGTTCTTTATGATGCAGAAGGAGGCTATTCAGCCCAACAAGTCTATGCCATCTCTCGGAGTCCATCTGGCTACCTCTATAATCTATTTGTCCCACATTCCCAATAACTCTCCCCAGATTCTACCACTGTTCCTATTCACTAGGAGCAGCTTATAATGGACAAGCAACTTACCAACCTGCATTTCTTTTGTACATGGAAAGAAAATGAGGAACTTGGAGAAGCTCATGTGGTCACAGGGAGAATATACAAACTCCATGCAGAGAGCACTAGCGATTTGGATTGAGCCTGGGTTCTGAAGGCTCAGAGGCAACAGTTCTTCTAGGACTTTAATGAAATAAAATGATGGGAACACTGGTATTTTAAACACAAGAGAGTCTGTAGATGCTGGAAATCTGGAGCAACACACACAAAATTCTGGAGGAACTCCACGACAGGCAGCATCTATGGAAATGAATAAACAGTCGTCATTTTGGACCGAGACCCCTCCAGCATTTTGTGTGTGGTTACTGGTGGTATTTTACCTTATTGATTCCCTTCCCCTCACCCTCACCCTCACTCATCTTGTACAACAATTCAAGGACTGGCTCTACAGGGGCAAAGAGTCTGCGCATCCTTTTGGCTCATTTAATCCCTCAGCACCCCAGCCATGGTTGACTGGAAGCTACAGGGGTGGGATGAACTGTTCTGTCTCAAAATTCAGCACTATTCATATTGAGCTGAAGGTTTGGGCACATTTTGTATTTAGTTCTTTCCTCACCTCCCCCCCCCCATCATTTGTTTTATGCCAGCCTCATCTGAGATGCTGCGAAGACCTTGATTACTTGCATAGAGCCAAAGAGTCAGATTGCTAGAGGGATACAGCACAAAACAGCCCGTTGGCCACTAAATCTGTTCCAACTATCAAACACCAATTTAGATGAATCTCATACTAATCCCAAGGTATTCCTTTATTCGCCTTATGTCCTCATGCTCCATGATTCATGCGGGGAAGCTCACAGTTGCCAGTCTGCAAAGGAAAACCACATGGTAGTAAGGAGAACGTGCAGACTCCAGTCAAAGTCAGGATTGAACCAGCTCAGTCGTGCTGTGATCGAGCAGCTCTAATAGTGACATCACCGTGAACAAAGAGCGAAATTAAAGGGCTAGTTTCCTTTTTAAATTGATAGATCCTTTTTGGTTTGGTCCCTTTTCTAATAAACGACAAATTTCAAGTTTTCTTGTTTACCGCATATCTATGTTCTCAAATAAGTCTACTATTTTATTTATTTTAATTGATGTCTATTGTTTAAAAAATGTATTTAAACTGAAACGAGATGTCTTTGGTCATTCAGGGCATTGAGGAACTGGAATAGACCTTCAACAGCATGAACTGTCAGAGAGCCTCAAAGTTTTCCAGCTTGCATAGCCTGAGACTGCACAACTGAATGTGGACATTCCCTCCTGCATTATGATCACAGCTATGAGGCCATCAGATGTTGACTGGTAGGAGATTCAATGGTTCAATTTAATATCAGTTAGTGTATTCAGTGCACAACCTGAAATTCTTACTCTTCACAGACATCCATGACACATAAAAAACCCAAGGAACGAATGACAGGAACATCAGAACCCCAAAGCCCTCCTCCCAGGCACAAGCAGCAACAAACACATCAACCCTTCCCCCATTTGCTCCAGTAAAAGCACCGCCCCCTCCTCCCACCATACAAACAGTAGCAGAAGAGAAGATCTTGATCTAGACTCCATCAGAAGACCACCGTCCATAACCCAGTACTTCGGTTTCACAGACAAGCTCTGTCTCACTAGCAAGACCAGCAGCTCACTGCTATAATGTTATAATCTGCCACATTACCTCTTCAATTCCCTAGACTCGAACAAGAGCCCTCCATGAAGAGAGTGAGAGGCAGAGTGAGAGAAGGATCGCTCAAGTGAAGAGGCCTTCTTCTGACAACAGTGCACACGGCCTGATATCCCGATGTTCCAGTCTCCCATGACGCTTCGCTTGGCAACATTGGAAAGGATCTGGCTCATAAATGGGGCTACACACTGAAGGCACAAATCGCCTGGTTTGCACCAGGCCGCACGGCAAGTCAATAAAACGAGAACCCATTGCCTATGGAGAATCATAGTTTGAGCTGCAGCTGTAGATCACAGTCTCCGGCAGAACCCCAGCCACCTTGAAAGGGGAAAAGAGACATGAAAAAAAAAGAATAAACTGTTTTGTGGACAAACTGTAAGTAGTTGCCTGGGTCTGCAAAAACCTCTGGCAGCATCTTTTCTAGCTCCTTCCATCAAATAATTAATTCAAAAGAATAGTGTAACCACTGGCATTAGGCTGGAGATGATCATGGAGCTGGACACTGCGTTAAACACAATCCTAATTCAACAAGATAACCAATGGATTGGCTTTGAATGAATTGACAGGTTACTGCATTTCAAACAAACTTTTTCATGGCAATAAAAATACAATAAGTATAAGGTTTTCAAACAGTTTATTTTCAATCCATCAAAAGAGCCACCAGGACCGTCACAAAGGCGGCTGAGCTAGCCTCCAGACGGTTATGGATCAGGAGGTGTGAGCCGTGGAAAAAATGCTGCTGGGACACAAACCGGGGCCTGACCAATACTGCCTGAGTCACCTGGGCAAGAGTGCCTGATGTTGAAAGACCCAGAACACCCAACACCCCCAGGTTACATCCCTGATGATGTGTCCCAGCGCGTCCTAGGATGTATCTCAGCATCAAAAGAAGCACAATTGTGCTTCATAAAACTTGAAAACTTCACCTAATTCCTTTGAAAGGTACTGTAGAAGGTCATTTAATTATTCACAATCTAAGTAAATCAAGATAAATTAAGACGGAAAGACCATAATTAGCAATTTTAATTATAAACAGCTTCAATTTATCGCAGATCTGAGCACAGAAGTATGCAATTAATTTTGCAGTCATTTTGCTGCTGTCGACTTTTAGAATGTGTTCTGGAACTGGCAACTAAGGGCAAGAAATTGTATTACTAAGTCCATAAAATTATATCACCTGAAGACATTTTTCTCATTTACACTTAAACAGAGTAACATTCTTGCCACATAGGCACAATGCAATGAACTTATTAAGCAAAAGAACTAACAATAACCCTTTGACATTCAATTAGAGTACAACAGCTCAAAAATAGGACCTTCAGCCCATCTAGTCCATTACTCTTCCTAATCATTTTAACTTCCAACTAGACCATAGCCCACCATTCCACTCCCATCCACGTACTGTACTTGCTCCTCTTACTTGCTCCACACAGCTCCTCTTAAATGTTGAAATTGAAACCACACCCACCACTTCTGCTGGCAGCTCTATCCACACCCTCAGCAGTCTGAGGAAGAAATTTCCCGTAATTTTTACTTTAAACATTTCACCTTTCATCCTTAGCCCATGACCTCTATGTCTAGTTCCATCAAACCTGAGTGGAAAAAGACTGCTTTCGTTTATCCTATCTATACCTCTCATAATTCTATACACCTCCATCAAATCTCCCTTTATTCTCCTATGCTCTGTAGGGTTTCCCACCATGGACCCCCTCAGTTAATGGTAAGGGTCAATGGCATAAAAAAGGTTGGGATCTCCTGCTTTAGAGAATAAAATCCTTTCCCTATAACTCAGGTCCTAAAGACGCAACTCTCAAGCATACTGATATTTTACTTGGAGGCAGATGGCCAGTTAAATGCTAATTATGTTAACATCTCTGACATTGTGACCATTGGCAGTCCAGGGGTTATCATTGCTCAGATGTTCAACTGCAACAATTTTATGTGCTATAGATTGAAAAGCTGGTGACAAGTGAGATATTATATGATGACTGAAAGTCAACAAACTGCACCGACTGGAAATTTAGAATAAAACAGAAAAGAAAACCTGACAAAGAAATATATTTGATTCTCCAAAGGAGAGCAACTGAAATGGAAACAGTTGTGGTTTGGTTTTGGTTTTATTCACAGTGTATTGCTTTATAACAGGTGAATATCCACATTACATCTATTGTTCTTTTTAGTGACAAGTCTGTTTCTTTGAAATGTGTTTCAATTAAGAAAATGCAACAGTCAGTTTGTACGCAATCCCCAATAGTAATAATGACCAGTAATGAGTTCTGGTGATCTTGGATGAGGATGACAAAGAAAACGTACTCTTTTTCAAAATTGAAATTTAAGATTTTTTTTATCCACCAAAGAGACTAGATGGGCTTCTATTTTATGTCTTATGTGAGGAAATAGCATCTTAAAAAGCACAATAGACTTTTTCCATTCCATTGATAGGTCTGCCTAGATTTTTGTGCCCCTGGCATGGGCATGGAACCAAGACACACACACTTCTGACTCAGAGGCAATAGCACTGATAACTGAGCCATGACTGACACTTCAAATCAATAGATTGATTGCAAAAGAATTTGGTTGATGCCAGGAATGATGTAGAAAGCAATAGCTGTGTTTTTCAGCATAAATGAGGTTACTGATGTTAGAAGCAATAAAACTTGTTTTATGGTTTCACTGCTTCCATAAATCTTTAGAAATCAGAATGGATATGATTAGGTTAAATGCTTCATTATGTGGGATACTTCCAGTAGTTTACTTTTCCCCATAATCAGGTGGACCTTTGCCCTAACGTGTCACTTTGTGGCTGGTCTCCATAGATTTTATTCTGCATGATTGTGATTGAGTACTATTACACGCTGCTCCACTGATTCAATCTTCAATCAGACCTAATATCTTTCATAAGGCAATCAGAGACACATTTTCAAGTCACACTTTTATTGGTCAAACATACAGGCTTAACTCACATTAAGTATTTCTTGGGTCTGTTGATAAAAGTCAATAAACCTTCAAATAAAATTAACTTAAGAAAGTAATTTTAATGTGTCTTCCTGTTGACATGGAGGCAGAGTATTTATATGCATGACTAAGTTGTGAACTATGACACCATCATTCTTCACTGACATAGTGGAATGCAAAGGAGGCCATTCAGCCCAGCAAGTCTATGCTAGATCCCAACAGCTATTAGTGCATATTATTAAAATAATCATATATTATCTGATATATTAAATGCTTTAAAATAATTGCTATAATTGTTTCATTTGACCTAGTCTGAGCATTTCATTTGCTGATCATTTAGCTATGCAGATGTAGTGTACGGTATATAAAAGCTCATACTAGTTAACAAAACAACCAATTTCTGTTTAGGTATGAATTTTATAATATGGAGTAACTTATGTTTGATGATTTATTTTATCTGTGCTACTTTCGCTTTGACAGTACAATATGGATGATAGAATAACTCAATCATCTTATCCATTCCAAGAGATAGACATGCATTTTATGGGATTACAGACATACAGGTACGTTATACTAATAAATGTTTTCCTTATGGGACAGATCACATTGATATTTGGCAGACATTGGGTAGCTACAGTATGTAGTACTCTGAAATGCACTGGAGTTCTGAAAAGGGCACCTCTGACTTTCTGATGAATTTGCATAAACTTAATATAGTTTCAGATTACTTATTATGAATAACTAATATTGTGTTTCACATTTTAAAAATATTTTCACCTGCTCCTAAATTCATTCAGAAACAGTGGAAAATTCCTTCTGATGACAGCAGGCTGTCAAATCAGTTTATGGTCAGGGTTTTAGTTTACTCAGTAACACGGTTGTCATTGCTAATAGATGATCAGTCTTGCAGCTTTTCCACAATGCTGATATCAAACTGTGTGGTTAAGTAGCAATGAAAGAATTGTGGACAGCACACAATCCTATTGCCACCCTGACCTCTCCTCTAGCTCAGTTTCATTGCTTTTTTCCCCCCAATTATGCTTCCACATTCTGTCTTGGAAATTTTATATTAAATGAAGATATCAGTTAAGTGCATGTTGTTCTTGTCATTGACACAGGCCAGAATATGTAAACTATTTTGCTTGATTAATTCACAGATGTTAATGTTGAAAATAATTTTTAACTTTCTTAACTTTATTCTTAACTTTAGTAAGGAACATAGCTCTAGTTATTTAAAAATAAACTTGAGAAGTTTAATTCTAATCTTTAATTCTAATCTTTGGATGCCTATGCCAGATGCACAATATAACAGTACTTGCCTATTACATTTTTGAATTTGACTTCAATAACGCAAAATTTCAGAAGGAAAGTATAACATGCAGACATTTCAACAAAGCTATAAAAACAGATTAATTATTGTTACTGTTGAATTTCACAACACAGATACATGACCACCAACGTACAGATTTTAAAAGGAATGAATCAGTGCAATGAATGACTCAATTGCAAATGACATGAACTTTGGTGGTGTTGTGGATAGTGTAGAAGGTTGTCCTAGTTTGCAACAGGACATTGATAGGATGCAGAGCAGAGCCGCAAAATGGCAGATAGAGTTCAACCTGGAAAAGCGTTAAGTGATATGCTTTAAAAGTCAAGTCAAGTCACTTTTTATGGTCATTTCGACCATAACTGCTGGTACAGTACACAGTAGAAACGAGACAACGTTTTTCAGGACCATGGTGCTATGTGAAATAATACAAAAACTACACTAAAATACGTAAAACAACACAAAAAATACTACACTAGACCTCAGACCTACCCAGGACTGCATAAAGTGCACAAAACAGTGCAGGAATGATGCACCATCAATAACTCTCTCTGAGACGTAAAGGCGCGATATCAGCTTTTATTGACTGGAAGAAGGAACAAGCAGTGGTTGACCACCATACTACATCCTGGAGACAGAGAGGCCGGGCTCAGACCTCAATCACCTTTATACCTGGGTCTATGGGAGGAGCCACAGGAGCAGTCAGCAGGGGGCGTGTCCAGACAGGTATATGTAGTTCACCACATTCACCCCCCCCTTTGTTTTAAAAGAGAGTCCCCATGTGGCGAAGTTTCTTACAAGTATATTTACAGGTTAAGTCTATCAGGTGGTTGAATCTGTTGCTGCAATCTACGTAGCACCGGCTGTGATTGCACAGGTGCCGGTGGTGATTGCACTGGAGATGGAGGTTGTGCTGGTTCCAGCCTGACTGGAGGTGTCAGCCCACTAGGCGTCAGTGATCCCTCATGCATGTGTGAGGCACCTGGTATATATGCGTACGAAACGCCCGGTATATGAGTGTCATGAGGAGTCTATGTAGGGCCTGGTGTGTGCGGTGTCACCTCGGGTACAGGGTTCATAGTTACCGGGGAGTGTTCGGGGTAGTGGTCTGCTGCTCCTGCGGGTGCCAGGTCGCGGACGGAGACCGTGTCCTCCCGGCCATCATGTAAGACCACGTGGGCATACTGGGGCTTCGCATGTAGAAGGTGAACCCTCTCGACCAGCAGGGAGTATTTATTACTCCTCACATGTTTCCGGAGCAGCACTGGCCCTGGGGATGTCAGCCAAACTGGTAGGGTGGTCCCAGTGACAGACTTCCTGGAAAAAGAGAATAGGCGCTCGTGAGGGGTGGCATTGGTGGACGTACATAACAGGGAGCGGATAGAATGGAGAGCCTCGGGGAGGACCTCCTGTCACCGAGAGACCGGCAACCCTTTTGACTTAAGGGCTAAAAGTGTGGCCTTCCACTCTGTGGCATTCTCCCTCTCCACCTGTCTATTTCCCCAGGGATTATAACTCATGGTCCGACTAGTAGCAATGCCCCTAGCTAGCAGGTACCGGTGCAGCTCGTCACTCATAAAGGAGGACCCTCTATCACTGTGGATATGGCAGGGATATCCGAACAGAGTGAAGAGCTGGCGCAGGGCTTTTATGATGGACGTGGTAGTGGTGTCGGGGCAGGGGATGGCAAAGGGGAACCGTGAGTACTTGTCGATAATATTGAGAAAATAGACATTGCGGTCGGTGGAGGGAAGGGGGCCCTTAAAGTCAACACTCAGTTGCTCAAAAGGGCGGGTGGCCTTGACAAGTTGCGCCGTTTCAGGACAGTAGAAGTGCTGTTTGCAATCAACGCAGATTTGGCAGTCCCTGGTCATCGTCCTGATGTCCTCCAGGGAGTACGGCAGGTTCCAGGCTTTCACGAAATGGTAAAATTGGGTGACCCCGGATGGCAAAGATGTGCATGAAGGGCGTCTAGCTGGTCAAGCTGTGTGATAGCACATGTTCCCCGGGATAGGGCATCAGGGGACTCATTGAGACTGCCAGGCTGGTACAGGATATCATAGTTGTAGGTGGAGAGTTCTATTCTCCACCGCAAAATTTTATCATTTTTGATTTTGCCCCGCTGTTGGTTGCTGAACATGAACGCAACCAAGCGCTGGTCGGTCAGCAAGGTGAACCTTTTGCCGGCGAGATAGTGCCTCCAGTGCCTAATAGCTTCCACTATGGCCTGGGCTTCTTTCTCCACCGTGGAATGCTGAATTTCAGGGCACTGAAGGGTACGAGAAAAGAATGCTACTGGCCTGCCTGCCTGATTGAGGGTAGCAGCCAGCGCGAAGTCAGAGGCGTCACTCTCCACTTGGAAGGGAATGGTCTCGTCCACCACATGCATCGTTGCTTTGGCAATGTCCCCTTTAATGTGGCTAAAAGCCGTGCGGGCCTCGGCTGAGAGGGGAAAAGTGGTAGACTTGGCCAGGGGGCTGGCCTTGTCTGCGTAATGGGGGACCCATTGGGCGTAATAGGAAAAGAAGCCCAGGCACCGTCTGAGGGCTTTGAGAGTGGTGGGAAGAGGGAGTTCTAACAGGGGGCGCATACGGTCGGGATCAGGGCCAATGACCCTGTTTTCCATGACATACCCAAGGATAGCGAGTCGGGTGGTTCTGAACACACACTTGCCCCTGTTATAAGTAAGGTTCAGGGCTTTGGCCACTTGGAAAAATCATTGGAGGTTGGCGTTGTGATCCGGCCAGTCGTGACCACAGATGGTAAAGTTATCCAGATAGGGAAATGTAGCCTTCAGTTGGCACTGGTCCACCATCCGGTCCATTTCCCTCTGGAAGACAGAGACACCATTTGTGACACCAAATGGATCGCGCAGGAAGTGATAGAGCCTGCCGCCCGCCTCGAAGGCGGTGTAGGGGCGGTCCTCTGGGCGGATGGGGAACTGGTGATAAGCGGATTTCAGATCTATTGTCGAGTACACCTTGTACTGAGCTATCTGGTTGACCATATCCGCGATGCGGAGTAGGGGGTATGCGTCAAGCTGCGTGAACCTATTGATGGTTTGACTATAGTCCATCACCATCCTATTTTTCTGGCCAGTCCGAATAAAACCACTTGGGATCTCCAAGGGCTTGTGCTCGGCTTGATGATCCCCTCCCCGAGCAGCCGCTGCACCTCTGACTGAATGAAGGCCCTGTCCCCCGCGCTGTACCTCCTGCTTTTAGTTGCCACAGGTTTACAGCCGGGGGTCAGGTTGGCGAACAGCGGTGGGGGAGGGATCTTGAGGGTGGAGAGTCTGCAAGTGGAGTCAGTAGCTCAGCTGTCGGCATGGTGCAGGGTGGGATGTGTGGGTCGGTGTGTGTGTGTGGTCAGTAGCGGGGTATATGACGAAGTCCCACAAAACTGAGGATTCCTGATAGTGAGTGGTGGGAGGGGCCCGTCATATGCCATAGTCACACTTTTGAGGTGACTCTGGAAGTCCAGCCCCAATAGCACAGGAGCGCACAGTTGAGGCATGACCAGTAGCGCAAAGTTCCGATATTCTGTGCCCTGCACCACCAATGTCGCTACACAACTCACCCAGATGTCTGTGGAATACGACCCAGAAGCCAAGGTGACCCTCTGACTTACCGGCTGTGTCACGAGTCCACAGCGTTGCACTGTGTCTGGGTCAATAAAACTCTCAGTGCTGCCTGTGTCAAACAGGCAGCTAGTCCTTTGCCCCTCCACTAGGGTGTCCATCGTTGACCTTGCAAGCTGGTGTGGGGCGCTTTGGTTGAGGGTTACAGCGGCCAGAGTTGAACTGCCATCTTGGTGCCCGTTAAACACCAGTGGGTCGGGGGCAGGGTATGTTTTACGCCGACAAAGATGGCCGCCCACATCCGGGCATGCAAGATGGCGGCCCCCATGTCTCACACGCAGCACTGCCTGACCCCGCTCGTGGTTTAGACTTACAGATCTTGGCGAAATGGCCCTTCTTCCCGCAGCTGCAGCAGGTCGCTTCTTGGGCTGGGCAGCATTTTCGGGGGTGCTTTTCGAGTCCGCAGAAGTAACACTGCGTGGGCTTTTGACGGGCTGCAGTTGTGTTCGGGGAGTTCGTGGAATCACAACTGGCAGCGGCGTTGGTGAATTTGCTCACGGGAACCAGCGGTGGTGGGGTCTGAGGCATCCACGGAACCGGCAGGGAATCGTGCGGTTAGACAGCGTCAGCGATGTGCAGAACAGCCTCCAGGCTGTCTCGATCGCTGAGCGTAAGGTAAGATCGGCATTTTCCAGCAGCTGCTGGTGCAACTACACTGACCTAATTCCTGTAACAAAGGCGTCTCGTACTAGCAGCTCCGCATGCTGTTCCGCCGTGAGTGTTTTGCAGTCACAAGTCCTGACGAGTGTCTGTAGGGCTCGGAAAAACTCGGTGCTTGACTCTCCAGGCCGCTGTCATCGCGCAGCTAAGCGATGTCTTGCATAGGCGGCGTACACCGGCCGCAGGTACGTGTCTTTTGAAGGCGTCCAGTGCCCCTTCGTAGGTCGGCAGGCCTCTGATAAGTGAATGAACTTTTGGGGTGACCCTCGAGAGGAGAATTCGGTGCATAACAGTGGGGTTAGTTGCACGAACCTCCTCCAAGCATGTGTGGAAGCATGCAAGCCAGAGTTCAAAAGCAAGAGCTGCTTCAGAGTCTTGGGGGTCCAAATCCAATCTTTCCAGACGTAAAACGGTTTCCATGTTTTAAAACTTCCAGTCAATAAAATTGATGTTAACCTTCAATAACTCACTCTGAGACGTGAAGGCAAGATATCGGCTTTTATTGACTGGAAGAAGGAACAAGCAGTGGTTGACCACCATACTACATCCTGGAGACTGAGAGGCCAGGCTCAGGCCTCAATCGCCTTTATACCGGGGTCTGTGGGAGGAGCCACAGGAGCAGTCAGCAGGGGGCGTGTCCAGACAGGTATATGTAGTTTACCACAAGGCATTACAATAAATAATAAACAAGACAATAAGCACAGTAGAGGGCAGTAAGTTGGTGTCAGACCAGACTCTGGGTATTGGGGAATCTGATGGCTTTGGGGAAGAAACTGTTACATAGTCTGGTTGTGAGAGCCCAAGTGCTTCAGTGCCTTTTCCCAGATGGCAAGAGGGAGAAGAGGTTGTATGAGGGGTGTGCGGTCCTTCATAATGCTGTTTGCTTTGCGGGTACAGTGTGTGGTGTAAATATCTGTAATGGTGGGAAATGAGACCCTGATGGTCTTCTCAGCTGACCTCACTATCCGCTGCAGGGTCTTGCGATCCGAGATGGTGCTATTTCCAAACCAGGCAGTGATGCAGCTGCTCAGGATGCTCTCGATACAACCCCTGTAGAATGTGATGAGAATGGGGGATGTGGGAGATAGACTTTACTCAGCCTTTGCAGAAAGTAGAGATGCTGCTGGGCTTTCTTTGCTATGGAGCTGGTGTAGAGGGACCCGTTGAGATTCTTTGCCAGGTGAACAGCAAGAAATGTGGTGCTCTTAACGATCTCTACCAAGGAGCCGTTGATGTTCAGCGGAGAGTGGTTGCTCCGTGCTCTTCTGAAAGCAACAACAATCTCTTTTGTTTTGTTCACATTCAGAGACAGGTTGTTGGCTCTGCACCAGTCTGTTAACCACTGCACCTCCTCTCTGTAAGCTGTCTCGTCGTACTTGCTGAAGAGACCCACCATCGTCGGTGAACTTGATGATGTGGTTCGAGTTGTGTGTTACAGCACAGACATGGGTCAGCAGAGTGAACAGCAGTGGACTGAGCACACAGCCCTGGGGGGGGGGGGGGCCGTGCTCAGTGTGATGGTGTTGGAGATGCTGCTCCAGATCCGGACTGACTGAGGTCGAACTTGAAGGCAGAATACAGGGTTTATGGCAGAACTTCTAGAGGTGTGGAGAAACAGGTGGATCTGTCCATAGAGCTCTCAAAGTTGCTGCACAAGTTGATAGGGTAGTTGGCCTTCATGAGTTGGGAGATTGAGTTCAAGAGCCATAAGGTAATGTTGCAGCTCAATGAAAACTCTGGTTAGATCACACTTGGAGTATTGTGTCCAGTTCTGGTCAGCTCATTATAGGAAGGATGTGGAAACTTTAGAATGGGTGCAGAAGAGGTTTACCAGCATGCTGTGTGGATTAGAGCTTATATCATAAGAAGAAAGATTGAGAAAAATAGGGCAAAGGTAAGAGAAATTAATATAGTGAAAATCCAGGGAGGCAATGGCTAATGTGGGAGGACATAATGTTAAGGTGATTTGCAGAAAGTGTAGGTGTTATACCAGAGGTTTTTTTCTTTTGCACAGAGACAGGTAAGTGCAGGGAATGCAGCGCCAGGGTTGGTAGTAGAGGCAGATACATGAGGGTTATTTAAGAGTCTCTTAGATCTTGAAGGGCCTTTATGGTGTGTTCTGTTAAAGGAGCTGGGAATTGTTTGTAACCCACACAAATAGAACTTTAACAAATGAGGTGTATTTTAAAAACATTTTCTTATAAAAATTGATAAGTTTACAACTGTTGCACATGTTAAAAATTATAATAATAATTAACAGCTTATGAATTTACTAAGATCTGAGGGGTATCATTTGACATTTTACTGTAAACATACTCAGATAATTTTCTTGCACATGATCAAAATAAACCTTATTAATTGTGAAACAACCTTCAAAATTCAATCTCCATGCTGTTTTATCTACAATGCAAAGTAGTCCTTTGACGTCTTATGTTATGATGTCACATTTGTGGCTTGGCAACTGCATTTGATTTTAAGCTGTTTCTTCCATTGGAATGAGTTGCATGTTCCAGTTTTTGCATCTGCTAAATTATTATCATTCTATATAGAAGATGTCGTTAAAATGTAATTGGTGTGTAATACAGGCAGCAACAGTTCACTGCTATGACTGATGTCTTCATTATACTGCCTTAGGAAAGAAGAAATTAAATCAATATTGTGTTTTCTGAACATATGTTGAGTTTGAATGTTTTCTCTCTCTCCCTCTCACTTACTGTTGCCAGAGGACGGTACCTGCATTTGATCAGTCTCTCTTTCTGTCTCGCTCACTGCTGCCAGAGTCTTGGATCTTGGGCATGGTTTAATCGATGCAGTTTGTGGACTGGGCTCTGCAGTTCATGTTATATGTGTTTCTAACTACTCCTTTTTTTAATTGCTTTTTTATGCAATTTTGATTGCGGTGGCCTGGCTCTGCAACCTGTAGTCAACAAATGGCACAATGCTAAATTGAAATTGAACTGAATCAAACTGAACATACTTAGATTGTTTCAAGGACTCTGTGGTTTGGTGTTTTATATTCTGTCTGTTTTCTGCTCATATTTTGCCATTTGCATGATTTGTTCCTTTTGCGTGTTGGGTGTTTGATGTTTTCTTTGAATGGTTCCATGGTGGTTCTTTGTTTTGTGGCTGTCTGTGGGAAGACGAATTTCAGGATTGTGTTCTACATACATACTTCGATAATAAATGTACTTTGAATCTTTTGAAATATTTTGCTTCTATTGTTTTTCTAGTGTAATCCAAATAAATTGTAGATAGACCAGCTAATAATAAAAATGATATTCATTTACTGGTGAAAAGCATTATTTCATTCTCCATTGTTCCACTGTTCCTCCGGGTATGGTATGCCATACTTAATACATTATCCTGCTATTTTAAAATTGAACTCTGAATTCCCAAATTTTTGTTGTAAACCCCAGTGTATTAAACAAAGGTCTTGCTGCTGCTAAAACAACCTCTTTCTCATGCTGTAGCAGAATTCTATTCAAGTTTAAATGCATGTCTTCAAAATCTTGGTCAATATGGGTCGGAATTTCCCAATCCTGGATGAGTTCATTGCTGCAGCACGGTCTTTAGGGATGAACAGTGGCAACTTAAACTAGAATAGAGAAGATAAACCTCATGACTTGGAGCTTTTTGCTCCTTCATTAATGTGGACAGCATTGACTGTTCATTGCAAATTGCCCATGAACTGAGTTGCTTGATATGACATTTGAGAGGCTGTACATGCCTGGAATGAAGTCAATCTAAGTAAGGACAGCACATTTCCTTCACTGAAGGACATTAGTGAACCCAACTGGATTTTTACAGCTTTTCCAATACCGACTTTTTATTTCTGATTAATTTTGTCAATTGGATTTAAGTGTTTATGCTTCTTTAGTGAACCTTGACATCATGACCACAGGACAATAGATTAGACCTCAAAGTAATAGGCCACTATCGTAACTGTTAAGGTCACTGTACCCAGATCACACCAGAAATTTTCAGCAACATCTTTCTGAGTGACTCTTGTTCCCCTCTACTTCCATGCCCTTTTCTGATGTGAACCCAGCAAGTGAGAACATTATTCCTTTTCCTTCTTCAGCAATTCAGCAGTGTCCTTCAAAACAGAAACACTGGTTACTCCTCTGTTCTATGGGATGTAAATAAGTAAATAAACTCAGTTAAACTGAGTTCCAGGTCATGCATCTCAAATAGGCATATGTCATCCTTCAAGATTTAATACTTGAGCAAAAATTTCAGGCTTTAGGCATAATCCTGTATACTTTTGACCAACAATTTGTAATACCTGTGCAACACAGCACAGAAATATTGAGTGTATTGGAGTCAAATGCCAGAGTATCTGGTCTCTCCCTCCACTGCTGTATAAACTATGATAAATCCATTTGATTGGAGTCACTTGTATTCATTAAAAAAGAAGTTTCTTGTTTGTTTTTCCTTACTTCATTGATACATATGTTTTAAGTTAGTTTTTAAAATTTTCATTTATCCTAACAGTTTTTCAATCCTTAATTATTTTTAAATTTATTTTTAAGTAGCCAAATGTATTTCAAGAGTTTCTAAAAATTCTTGATCATCAGATGTATGTAGATAGTTGAAACAAGTTTTTATCATAGGAGTGGGAGATTGCACCCATCCATTAATTATTGATTGAATAAGAACTTCTGTCAGTTAATGACTGAATGTGACTCATGACCCTCTGAGAAGGAATGTCATCTTGGCTCAGCCCGTTACTAGTTCAACTTAGTCAACAGATCAGGTAGTATCTGTGGAAAGGGAAACAGAGTTAAAATTTTGCATCTGAAATAACACATTCTCTGTTTTCTTTCAAATTTGCAGCATCCGTGGTCATTCAGTATTATTCTTTTGGCATCTAAGGAAGATTTATGTTTATCTACATGATAGGTAAAATCCAGAAAAGCCTGAGAAGGTGGTGAAGATGGGTACTTTTGCAACAATTAAAGAGCATCCAGATGAACAGAGAACTGCAGTTCATATCAGGATGCCTGGCTCTGTAAAGTATTGGGGATTAGTAAAGTAGGCATTTGTAGCTCCCAGACATGAGGATCAAGGTGGCTACTTCTGTGCTGTAGAACTATTGTTTTCTAAATTCTTTTGATGGCAATAGAAATAAATATTGTGCAAGGCCTAGAATGGGCAACCATTCTGCAATGACAAGTTTCTATCTGTGTGTTTTGATTGAAATAGGCAGCAATGTTGCCAATTTTCAAATTGATAGAAAATTGTTGTATGGAACTTAAGTTCCCACCACTAATTGATAAGATTTTAGTATGTTTAAAAGATCAATACAAAAGATCTTTTCTGCATTAAGACCATTTTTGACCATTTATTCCAAAAATTATTTTTGTTTTAAATTCCCCTGCGATTCATAGGCTTATATAAATTGTAATGACAATTCTTGTTTTCATTTCCTTTCATGTAACATTTCCAGGCACTGACAGGTTTCCCTGTAATGACATGCTGAGATGAGGAACTCACAGAGAAATTCTATTGGACCAACATTGTGCTAGTTCATTTTAATTGTCTCCAACTATTTACATTTTACCAAAATACAAACTTGATGTTAATTGCACCAGTCTATATCTAGATCTGTAAGCTAGAGTTCCACACACTGTCTTAGAAGATAAATGTGTGTTTGTGCTGATTCTAAACACCTTCATGGCACTAAGAAACTGATAGAGATTTCAATATTACTAAATTCTTCTGGGTCTGTCTTTTCAGTCAACAGAGAGCAATCAGTAATGTAGGGTTTAATTATCAGCCTGATTGCCATTCAGACAATGCAAATTCAACATAGTTTAATGGGTGATGGAAGAGCATTATTACCTGGAAGGGCATTAGAGGAGCAGGAATATTGTGTGAAGATTTAGCAGCCTTATATCTCCAGTAGTAGTTGTGGTGCCTGGGTCCAAGAGTGGAGAATGATCCAATGTATGGGCCGTTGTTGGAGTAGACTTAGGGTTGATTTCAAACAACAACTCAGGCAATTCAGAGTTGAGGTGGTGGGGCCCTGGCCCAACAGTGAGGTACAAGCTGATGTCTGATCAATTTAAGTGCCAGGCCATACTGAAAGGTCAAGGTGTTGGCATTAAAGGAGCAGGAAGGGCTGGTGATAAGCTTGCTGCTTGCAAGGTTTACTATTCTCTGGGCTGAACTGAGGCTGTGGCCTGCAACTAATGGGCTCCTGGATCGGATGTGAGTCCACTGTACTCACTTTAGTGAACTTCATTTTGGAATGTTATTTGCTGGTATGGTCATCGAAGGTTATGGTGAGAAGGCAGGTGTATGGGGTTGAGTGGGGTGCAGGATCAGCCATGAATGAATGGCAGAGCAGACTCAATGGACAGAATAGCCTAATTCTGCTCCTATATCTTATGGTCTCTTATTGTTCGCAGAATTTGTACTTTTTTCTGCACATTGGGTGTATGACAATCTTCTGTTTTAATGGGTTCTATTGGGGTTCTTTGCTTTGTGGCTGCCTGTAAGGAGCTGAATCACATGGGTGTATATAATATACATACTTTGATAATAAAAGTAATTTTAAATTTGTATCTGTACTGCCTTCTTGGTGACTAATAGCTCACTTACCAACCGATCAATGGATCATCTGGACAATAGAAATGCCTACCGCAGTTTGTTGATTACTGCTCAGTGTTCAACACAATTATACGCTTAAAACTAATTAACAAGATCCAAAACCCGGACCTCTGTACCTTCTTCTGCAACTGGATCCTTCACTTCCTCACCAGGTGAGCACAGTCAGTGCAGATCAGAAATAACAACTCCTCCTCACTGGCAATCAACAGCGGCACACCTCAAAGTTGCATGCTTAGCATCCTCTTTTCACGGCTATCAACAAGAAGATGGTAGAGGAGCCTGAAGAGTCACATTCAGTGCTTTAAGAACTGCCACTTGCCCTCTGCTATCAGATTTCTGAATGGTAAACCCATGTACACTACCTCAATATTTTTTCCTCTCTTTTTTCTCTAAATTAATTAATTTTTTTAATATTCCTTATTGATTGAGGGGAGTGGGGATGAGTGGAAAAATTGGATCAGTCCATGATTGAATGGTGGAGCGGACTCAATGGGCTGAATGGCCTACTTCTGTTCCTATATCTTATGGTCTTAATGTAATTTATGGTCTTTATTATTAGCATTGCAATGATCGGTGGTGGGGTTGAGAGACCTCTTGTCCAAAAGAGGTGCAAGGTGCTCCTTTTCTCTGCTAGCCTGCAGTCAACCTAGGCCAGGGGTCGGCAACGTTTACCACTAAAAGAGCCAATATGGACCCATTTCCCACAGAAAAGAAAACACTGGGAGCCACAAAATGAAATAACACTGCATACAACGGGTTTTTTTTTTGCCTTTATGCTATGTATAAACAAACTATAATGTGTTGCATTTTTGAAATTGATGAACTCCTGCAGAGAAAACGAAATTACATTTCTGCATGCAACAAAAACATTTTGAACTCCGAAAAAAAGACGTTGGGTTGAAGGTTACTACATAGGTAGCCTACCTTGGATCGAAGAATTAAAAGAAAGCGCGCACTGGCGGGTGTCAGGCATTGGCAGTTGTGATGTATATTAATAGCGATAAAAAACACGTTGTAGCGGTGTAGCGCTACACGCAGCGCTAAAATAAAGACTGCAGTCAAAGGTAACTTTATTCGAACTAAACAGCCTTGCTTTAAAGCCTCCCTCAACCCGTCCCCGTGGGCGCGGATGCTCCAAAAGACACCTACTCACAAACCCCCGTAGGCTGTCTCCCTTAGTCGGAACGGTGGCTAATTGTAAGCCGGTTCGGATGTGCCAGGAAACGGTGTCTCAGCAAAGTTTTCATATTGTACAAGATCACCATAATCTTCAAATTTCGAATTACATTTCAAAAGCTAACAAACCACGGGGAGCCGCATCACAGAGATCAAAGAGCCGCATGTGGCTCTGGAGCCGCAGGTTGCCGACCTCTGACCTAGGCAAAGTGTGGCACCTGCTCAGCCCCTGATCAGGGTCATGGGAAGCCATGGGAGTGGTTGTTGGACAGTTGTATGAGCGGCTAGTGCACTACACAAGTCCTGGTTATGCAACCATTGACAACAGGCAATCTCTGAAGAGTACTGATAATGGCTGGAGTCACCCGTCTTGTAAAAACGCTGCCCAGAGGGAGGTAGTGGCAAACCACTGCTGTTGAAAGATTTGCCAAGAACAATCATGGTGATGGACAGACCACAATCAACCACGTCAAATGACACGGCACATAATGAATGAATGATTGCAACGTACTGCTGCTGCAAAGCAACATATTTCACAACATATGCCAATGATATTAAATTTGATTCTGATTTTGATCCTGATCCAAGTTCAAATAAGACTATGTCACCTTAGTTATCTGTTGGCATATTCTATCCATTGTTGCTAAAATCAAAACAGGTGTTTTCTGCATCAAAATTAATACTGCTTTCTTTCTTTAATTTGTTTGTTTTCTTTCAAATTCTTGCAGTGATTGAATTGTAACTCACTTGATTAATGATTACACAAAACTAAAATTTACTAGAAGAAATAAATTAATATAATGCCCCCACCATTTCAAACAAAATCTGCAATTCTTGCAGGTAGTAGTTCCAGAACTACTGAGAAAATTTTCAATAAGGGTGAAAAGCACAAGGGGTAGTGTAATTAACTTTAAGGGATGCAGCTCACGTTTAAGAACTCAATATTCTTGACTGGGCCCATTAACCATGCGTGCCCCTATATTATTCCTGCCGCTTCACTTAGTACTTGTGATAAAAATCAACCTTGAACCACCTGACGAAAATTGGTCCTGAAGGTAGCTGCACAGGTTGATAGGGTGGTAAAGAAGGGATATCACAAGCTTGCTTTTATTCATTGAAGGACCTGGTTAAAAAGCTGATAAGTTAAGTTGCAGCTTTATAAAACTCTGGTTAGGCTGCATCTGCAGTTTTATGGGAATACAGTTTGAGTAGCCCCATTGGAGGAAACAAATCGAGGCGGTGAGAGAATGTTTACCGGGATGCTGTCTGCATTAGAGGGCATATATACTACAACGAGAGTTTGGACAAATTTGAGCTGTTTTCTTTGGAGAGGTGGGGTTGAGGGGAGATGAATGAGATTATGAGAGGCATAGACAGAGTAGGCAGCTAGTAACTTATCTCCTGGGTTGAGATGTCTAATGCTAGAGTAATAATAGTCTAGTACTAGACTAATAATAGAGAGTGTACATTTAAAATGAGAGGGGGTGTTCAAAGGAGATGTGCGGGGTATTTTGTTTTACACAGTGAGTGCCCTGAAGGCACAAAGGGTGGTGGAGAAGGTATATATGAAAGCGCTCTTAGATAGGCACATAAATGTGCAGGGAATGGAGGAATATGGATACTGTGTAGGCAAAAGGGATTAGTTTTGGGCATTTAATTACTAGTTTACATAATTCGGCCAAACTGCCTATTCGTGTGCTGTACTATGTTCAGAAATAGGCTTAATATTATTGAAAACACAAGAGACTGCAATGCTGCTCTCTCCGGCAACAAACAGTCAGCTGAAAGAACTCAATGGGTCAGGCAGATACCATAGACACAGGAGCAGAATTAGGCCATTCAGCCCATTGAAGTGGGACCCGGAGGGGGTACCAGGGAAATGAGCATTGCGGCTTCCTAGGGAACCCTGACAGAGCGAGCGTACCCAGGCTCCCCGACCTAGAAGACATGGTAGAATGTACACCCGCCACCCTTGCAGCCATGGGGGGGACAGGCAACATGGCAGATACACCGACACCGGTGAAGGAATAGGAGGACCAAGGGGCCTCAGCAATTCACGAAACAAGGTCCACCCTGAACATACCTGGGTATAATGGCGCCAGGTGGCTGGAGCAAGTCAAACTTGCCGCATGGCACAACAGGTGGTGCCCCACCAAGAAGTCATTGCGCCTTGCCCCAGCGCTGGAGGGCGCTGCCCTGCAGACCCTTCTCAACCCAGTGCTGACTGAGCAGTGTGACTACCAGGTCCTCGTAGTGACACTGCAGCGGTGTTTCGGGCAGAGGACATTGCAGGAAGCAAGGAGAGCAACAGAAAATCTGCAGATGCTGGAACTCTAAAGCAACACACACACACACAGAATGCTGGAGAAACTCAGATGACCAGGCATCTATGGAAAAGAATAAACAGTGGACGTTTTGGGCTGAAACCCTCCAGCAGGAAGAGCTGGGCAGCAGACAGCACAGTGCAGGCGGAAGCTTGGGGGCGCTGGCAGCAGATCTCCGCCATTGTGCACCAGTTCCCTCCCACAGCCCAGGAAGAGTTTGCTCTCTCCCCCTTCGTAAAGACTTTGACACCAGAGCACCTTTGGCAGCATGTTCACCTGACATCACTGGATGAGGCACTACCAGAGGCGGAGAGGGCAAAAGCACTTTTAGCCCCCCAAGACATTCCAGCATCACCCCACATGCCGTGAGCCCAGGCTTGTGTCACTGAGGCGGAGGAAGAGCCCTTGAGACAGGTCTATGCCAGTCCTGCCATGTGCCACGGAGCGACCTCTGCTACCGGAGTGGTCAGGCAGGCCAGTTGGCCCCGGACTGCCCCGAAGCAGCACCACGCCACAGCCCAGCTGAGAAACGCTGAGTGGCCGGTGCCACCTCAGACCTCAAGCAGAATCTGTGTGGTGTCGCCCCTCCATTGGGCTGTTTGGGGGAAGAGCGAGGATTATACGTGGTCTGCGTGGTGGGGGAGATCAGATGTCGGGCGTTGGTGGACACGGGGTCAACCATCACTATCATCCATCCCGGTGTCCTCCCCAACACGGACCAGCATCCCCGCCTGGGTGGACAACGACTGCGGTCCAGCTGGCGACGGTCACCGGTGACTGTGCAGCGATGCGGGGGGAAGAGGAGGCTACGCATCGCAGTGGGGAAACACGGTGGAGCAGGAGGTGTGTCTGGCCGACATCCGAGAGTCCTGCATCCTCGGCCTGGACCCACTGCCCCGCCGGAGGGCCCGTGTGGATGTGTCGGGGGCAACACTCTACCTCGGCGCCGAAGCCGTGGCTCTCCGGCAGGGCAGCTCCAGGAAGCGGTCCCGGCGGGGGCAGCCAGCGCCACCGGTTTCACAGCGGCCCGGGGCAGTGCAACACACCCGGCAGCGGCCCAGCGCAACACAGCTGAACCACGGGCAAGCGACGGTGACGGCCCTTCGGGTGTCAGCCGGCGACCACCTCCCCACCATGGAGCAGCAGCTGAGCAGAGAATAGGTGAGCGATCCCGTGTTGGCCCAGGAGAGGGAATGGCTGAGTGTGGGACGACGGCCGGAGTGGGCAGAGGTCTCCGCCCTGGACCCAGAGACCAAAGCCCTGTACTTGCAGTGGGGAACGCTGGAGGTGGCGACGGGTTGCTGTTCCTGCAGTGGCAGTTTTCCGACGGCGACAGGCATCTCCTGCAGTTGCTGGTCCCCCGGCGGCTCCACATCGCAGTGCCGTGGTCAGTGCACGGGCTGGTGGGAGCCAGCCATTTTGAGTTTGCAAAGACTTTGAGCAGGCTGCACAAACACTTTACTGGCCTGCAAACAGGTAGGATGTGGAGCTGTTCATGTACTGCACGTCCCAGAAGGTGGGGGCAGTGCAGTCAACAGCCTGCCTCAGCATTCATAATGACCAGCGCTATCTATTATTCTTGCGTTAAAATAATTTTGTGGGTTTATGGTGGGATGTTCAAATTCATTTATTGTTATGTTTTAGCTTGGGTTATACAGTTTTTTCCTTGTGTGTTTGTGGGTCACCCTGAATGCAACTGGGATGTGTGACAATCGCCTCTCCCCTCTCTGTGTGACTGAGTGGGTTCTCTCCCCGGGTCTGTGTGACTGGTCTGTTTTTGTGCTTGTTACAATAAAACCAGTTGTTGAGTTAAACAAGCTTCTCTTGTCTGTCATCATGGACCAAATGCCGGCCACAGTATAATGTGAAAAATTTGGAACTAATGGCTGCAGAACAGTATTAGTCAACAGCAGCCAATTAGAAAAGGCCCCTTTTATTCCCACTCTTTGCTTTCTGCCAATCAGCAAATCTGCCCTGTGGGAGAAAAGGTATTGTGGACATTTCAGTTTGATGCATTGACCTGGTGTGTGATGAGGTACCACTGTTTGCTTGTTCTTGCAGACACCTGGGTCCAGGTCAGCATCCGTGCACCATCAGTCTACAGGGATGTGGGCAATATTATTCTTTAGTGACTGTATGTCTCTCTGCTTTCATAACTACATGTGCTAGGTGCTGTGTGTGATGGTTGGTACTCTCATCAGAACACAGTGGCTGAGCAGTACCTTAGTGCGATTTGCACTGCTTCAATATTCCTTCAATATGGTCTTTTGGTCAGAAACAACACTCATATACACAATATGCATTTCTCCACACTTCTGCTATAGTCACACTGCTGGAACAGGAGCAGCTTGAAGAAAATTCCCCACTAATGGTTGAAGTCTGTTTGGTATCATCACAAGGTCAAATGCAAAGTACCAACAGGCTGCCTTAATGGTAGGTACATAAGTTAACATGCTGAAGTTTTAATTGCCTTAAAATTTATCTTCTACATAAAAGCAAATTCATTAATCATAGCAAGGAAGAGAATAAAATGTTAATAGCACACTCATGCGTAGAATGGTTAATTATGAAATGCTGATTTTTTTTCACCCAAGTTTCACTCTGCCTAAGGAAGAAAAAAATAGTTTTTAATTTTCTACACACCACATAGTTCTTCATTGAGTGTGCTTTCCATAATAATTAGAAGGAATAGGTTCAGTAGGTCAATTCAACATTAATTACTATATGCTAACACCCGGCATGATACATGGTTTATCAGAATTGCAAGTCCCAAAGTAATATGCTTCTGGCATAATGGATTGGTAGTGTCGAGCTATAGAGGATCACCAACACTCCACTTGGGGGTGTCACGACCCTGGTCAGACCCCACTTGGAGTACTGTGCTCAGTTCTGGTCACCTCATTACAGGAAGGATGTGGAAACTATAGAAAGGGTGCAGAGGAGATTTACAAGGATGTTGCCTGGATTGGGGAGCATGCCTTATGAGAATAGGTTGAGTGAACTCAGCCTTTTTTTCTTGGAGCATCGGAGAATGAGAGATGACCTGATAGAGGTGTACAAGATGATGAGAGGCATTGATTGTGTGGATAATCAGAGGCTTTGTGGGACGATGGGCTTGTATTGTGCTGTAGGTTCTCCATGTTTCTATTTTTCCCTTGGCCATTTCCAGAACTTAGATTTGTTATGGTCCGGTCTGGAGACCACATTCCAGGCCTTGTAGCCATCCCTCCTTTTGCCCTTGAGCCCAATTAGTCACACCTGTGGATCATCGTGGTTTGTTGGGGCTCAAGGAGGCACACCTGATGCCCATCGGCTGGTGGTGTACATGGGGGCTCTGGGACTGAGTGGAGTTAGGGGGTTGTCCTGCTTATCCTATTCCTCTAGTTGCCCTGGCTTGGAGTTCCCCTCATTAAAGATGAGTTCTTCGAGTAAGTCTGGCAGTCACTCTGGACCTAGTTCCCTTCATATCCCTTGCCTCTGTCGGGCAAGCCTGGCCGGACTGCTGTTGCCTGGTGGGGGCTCTGCCACTTTCCATCCCTCGCTGCCGATGGGTCGTGCCCCGCAACCTACCCAGGTGCTCCGCGACCTGCTCAGGCCCAGTGAACTCCTAGACCTTGCCTGAACTCTGGGATCCTCCTTGCCTGAACTCTAAGACTATACCGGAACCCCCAAAATCACCTTGAACGTCACGTCCCTCATGCACACCATGGTCACCACATCTTGTCTATCGTTTTGTTGTTCCTGTCCTGCCCCTAGTACTTCAGTGCCAGCATCCTGCACTTGGGTCCAGCCTCCTGTCCCCTTACAACAAGATTCTGCCTTTCCAGTCTTCTGCCCCAGTCCCGCTTGCTCCTATAGCAGACCCCTGAAACTCATCACTCACATTCCTAGAATGTGGCTTGTAGCAATGAACGACAGCTCGAGAAGGGATGCAGTGGAAAAAAAAAGTTATTGACTATTTAGGCACAAACTGCTTATAAAAAGTATTCACCGGTCTTGGAAGTTTTCATGTTTTATTGTTCTACAACTTTGAATTACAGTGGCTTTAATTTGTTTTTTTTTGACATAGATCAGCTGAAAAAATAGAGATAGAGAGTAAGATGATTGCAACAAAATACAGTGAAGACAATAAGACATAGGAGCAGATTTACACCATTCAGCCCATCGAATCTTCTCTGCTATTCCATCATAGCTGATCCCGATCCCACCCAACCCCATACACCAGCTTTACCGCCATATCCTTAGATACCCTGACCGATCAGGAAACAATCAACTTCTGCAGTCAATGTACCCATAGACCTGGCTTCCACCAGAGCATTCCACAGATTCAGTACACTCTGGCTGAAAAAAAGTCCCTCTGTTGTAAAAGATCACCCCTCAATTTTGAGGCTACAGCCTCTAGTTCTGGATACCCCCACCATAAGAAACATCCTTCCCACATCCACCCTATCTAGTTCTTACAACATTTGGTAGATTTCCCTGTGTTTTTCTAAATTCCAGTGCATATGGGCCCAAAGCTGTCGAACACTCCTTATGTGTTAACCCCTTCATTCCCAGAATTATGCTCAGGAATCTCCTCTGGACTCCCTCCAATGACAACAAGTCCTATCTGAGATATGGGGCCCGAAACTGTTGACAATACTCAAAGTGCGGCCTGACCAGTGTCTTGTAAAACCTCAGCATTATCTCATTGCTTTTATAACCTGATGCAGTCTACAAGAGAATTGTGACTTGGGAGAAGATTTGTTTTCCAGCAAGACAATGATGACATGAATAAGGCCAAAGCTACACAGGACTAAGTACTCCTTAACAATAAGGACTCCATTTTGAGTGCTGTTAGGGAGAACAACTTACCTGGGGAAAGCAACAGTGGCTGTGCCTCTGCACTGAGTCTGGCCCTGTGGCTCAGAAGGCTAGGGGACGGAAGAAGATGGCAATGGTAATAGAGGACTCTATAGTAAATGGGACAGATAGGTGATTCTGTGGGCATGAAAAAGAAAGAAGAATGGTAGTTTACCTTCCAGGTGCCAGGGTTCATGATGTTTTTGAGCGTGTCCACAATATCCTGAAATGGGAGGGTGAGCAGCCAGAGGTCGTGGTACATATTGGTACCAACGACATTGGTTGAAAAAGGGAAGAGGTCCTGAAAACAGACTACAGGGAGTTTGGAAGAAAGCTGAGAAGCAGGACCTCAAAGGTAGTAATCTTGAGATTGCTGTCTGTGCTATGCAACAGTGAGTATAGAAATAGAACGAGGTGGAAGATAAATGTGTGGCTGAAAGATTGGAGCAGGGGTGGGGATTCATATTTTTGGATCATTGGGACCTATTCCTGGCAGGTGAGACCTGTACAAAAAGGATGGGTTGCTCTTGAATCTGAGGTGAACCGATATCCTGGCAGGGAAGTTTTCTAATGCAATTGGGGAGTGTTTAAACAAGCTTTGCAGTGGGGTGGGAACCAAAACGAAGAAGCAGAGGATGGGAAGATTGAAGCACAAGTAGAGACAGCTTGTAGTGAGTTTGTGAGGAAGAATAGGCAGATGTTAGAGCAAAGATGCATTCAGCCTGATGGTTTGTGATGTATCTATTTTAATGCACGGAGTATCATAAACAAGGTGGATGAACTTAGAATGTGGATTAATATGTGGAACTGTGACATTGTGGCCATTACCAAGACTTGGATGTCTCAGGAGCAGGAATGGCTGCTGAATGTGCCAGGCTTTAGATTTTTCAAAAAGAACACAGAAGGAGACAAAAGAGGTGGGAGCATGGTATTGTTAATTAGGGATAGGGTCATGGCTACAATAAAGGAAGAAGCCATGGAGGGATGGTCTATTGAGTCAGTGTGGGTGCAAGTCAGAAACAGGAAAGGGGCAATAACTCTACTGGGTTTTTTTTTTTTACAGACTCCCCAATACTAACAGGGATATCGAGGTGCAGATGGGGAGGTAGATTCTGGGTGAAATAATAATAGGGTTGTTGTGATGGGAGATTTTAACTTTCCTAATATTGATTGGCAAGGGGTTTAGATGGGCTGGTGTTTGTTAGGTGTGTTCAGGAAGATTTCCTGACACAATATGTAGATAAGCCAACTAGAGGAGAGGTTGTACTTGATCTGGTATTGGGAAATGAACCTAGTCAGGTGTCAGATCTCTCGGTGGAGGAGCATTTTGGAGATAGTGACCATTGCATGGGAGAGAGATAGGAGTAGACCACTTAATTGAGGTAGGGGGAAATATGATGCTCTTAGGCAGGAACTTGGCAGCATAAATTGGGGGCATATATTGGCGGCAGGGAAGTGTGTGGCAGAAATGTGGCAAATGTTCTAGAGATACTTGCATGGAGTTCTGCATAGGTATGTTCTATTAAGGCAGGGAAAGTATGGTAGGATTAAAGAACCATGGTGTACAAAGGATGTAAAATATCTAGTTAAGAAGAAAAGGAAAACTAACAAAAGGGTCAAGAAGCTAGGTACTGTTAGAGCTCCAGAATATTACAAGGGGGGCAGGAAAGAACTCAAGAATGAAATTAGGAGAACTAGAAGGGGCCATGAGAAGGCCTTGGCAAGCAAGATTTTTAAAAAACCAAGGCATTCTACAAGTATGTGATGAGCAAGAGGATAACCTGTGTGAGAATAGGACCAATCAGGTGCGATAGTGGAAATGTGTGCATGGAGATGGAGGAGGTAGTGGAGATATTTAATGAACACTTTGCTTCAGTATTCACCAGGGAAAAGGACCGTGGCAGTTGTGGGGATGACTTACAGTGGACTGAGCTGCTTGAGCATATAGACATAAAGAAAGAGGAGGTGCTGGAGCTTATGAAAAGCATTAAGATAGGCAAGTCACCAGGACTGGGTGAGATAAACTCCAGCGATGGAGGAGATTGGTGAACCTCTTGTGATGATCTTTGCATCATCAATAGGGATGGGAGAAGAACTGGGGGATTGGAGGTTTGCAAATGTCATACCCTTGTTCAAGAAAAGGGGTGGAGATAACTCAGTAAATTATAGGCAAGTGTGTCTGACTTCAGTGGTGGGCAAGTTGTTGGAGAAGATCCTAAGAGGCAGGATTTATGAGCATTTGGAGAGAGATAATCTGATTAGGGATAGCCAGCATGACTTTGTCAAGGGCAGGTCGTGCCTTGAGAGTCTGATTGAGTTCTTTGAGGATGTAACAAAACACATGATGAAGGTAGAGCGGTGGATGTAGTGTATATGGATTTCAGTAAGGCATTTGATATTGTTCCCTCTGCAAGGCTCCTTCAGAAAGTAATGAGGCATGGGATCCAAGAAGACCTTATTTTGTGGAACTAGAATTGGCTTCCCCACAGAAGGCAAAGGGTAGTTGTAGATGGTTCGTATTCTGCATGAAGGATGGTGACCAGTGGTGTTCCACAGGGATCTGTTCTGGGAAACCTCGTCTTTGTGATTTTAATAAATGTCTTGGATGAAGATGTGGAAGGGTGGGTTAGAAAGTTTGCTGATGACAATTGGGGTGTTGTAGATAGTCTGGAGGGTTGTCAAAGGTTACTGCGGGACATCGATAGGATGCAAAACTGGGCTGAGAAGTGGCAGATGGACTTCAACCCAAACAAGTGTGAAGTGGTTTATTTTGGTAGATCAGATTTGAAGACAGAATATAATATTAATGGTAAGACTCTTGGCAGTGTGGAGGATCAGAGGGATATTGGAGTGCAAGTCCATAGGATACTCAAAACTGCTGCGCAGATTGACAGTGTTGCTAAGATGGCATATGGTGTGTTGGACTATTGACCATGGGATTGAGTTCAAGAGCCATGAGGTAACATTACAGCTATATAAGACACAAACATGAGGAAATCTGCAGATGCTGGATTTTCAAGCAACACACACACAAAATGCTGGTGAAAAACAGCAGGCCAGGCAGCATCTATAGGGAGAAGCACTGTCAACGTTTCTGGCTGAGACCCTTCATCAGGAGCTATATAAGAGCTTGGTCAGACCCCACTTGGAGTACTGTGTTCAGTTGTGGTCACCTCACTACAGGAAGGATGTGGACACGATAGAGAGGTTTACGAGGTTGTTGCCTGGATTGGGGAGCATGCCTCATGAGAGTAGGTTGAGTGAACTTGGCCTTTTCTCCTTGGAGCAACGGAGAGTGAAAGGAGACCTGATAGAGGTGTATAAGATGATGAGGGGCATTGCTCATGTCGATAGCCAGAGGGTTTTTCCCGGGGCTGAAATAGCTAACATGAGGAGGCATAGTTTTAAGGTGCTTGGAGATGGGAACTGAAGGGATGTCAGGGGCAAGTTTTCATACAGAGAGTGGTGGGTGTGTGGAATGCAATGCCAGTGGCGATGGTGGAAGGGGATATAACAGGATCCTTTAAGAGCTTCTTAGATAGGCACATAGAGCTTAGAAACTCTGAGAGCTATGTGTTAGGGAAATTCTAGAGTAGGTTACATGGTCAGCATAACATTGCGGGCCAAAGGGCCTGTAATGTGCTGTCGATTTCTATGTTCTGTGAATGGCTTAAAAACAACAAAGATAATGTCTTGGAGTGGCCAAGTCAGAGTCCATACCTCATTCCAACTGAGAATTTGTGGCTGGAATTGAAAAGGGCTGCTCACTCACAATCCCCATGCAATCCGACAGAGCTTAAGCAGTTTTGTAAAGACAAGTGGGGAATGTTGCAGCTGATAGAGACCTATCTACACAGACTCAAGACTGTATTTGCTGCCAAAGGTTCATCAACTAAATACCGACGTAATTATGCAATTATTTTGTGTTTAGTAATTGTAATAAATTTAGACCAATTGGTAGAAATTTGTTTTCACTTTGACATGAAAGAATCTTTCCTGTTGATCAGTCTCAAAATAGCCAAATTAAATTCACTGTGCTACAATATTGTAAAACAATAAAATATGAAAACTTTCAAGGGGGTTAAATACTTTCTATCGGCACTGTAGTTCATTTATTTTGCTGAAACAAATAAGTCTGAAAGTGTTTAACAATTAGTTGTATTATACAGCAAACAATGACTGCATATAAGAAATATTATTGTAGGTTATGTTTATTTAAAAATATAAAATATGCTGAGAGAGTTTAAGCTTCCTTACCCCTAGAACCTAATGTATCTCTTGAATTTTCCAAATTACTACAATTAATTGAAATGTAATATTTCTTGTCCATATTTTGTCTCTCTATTGGCAGCTCAGCTGCAAATTTTTGAAATTCCTTCTGCAACTTACGTGAGCATAATTTCTCATGTTTAATGAAACAGTTAAAAACCCAAAATGGAAAGCTTCTTGGCGCAGCTCCTTTTCCTGGATGGAGAATCATATAACAAGATAAATTGAATCCTACTCACTGCATTTCCTCTGGATAATTTGAAATCTAGGCCTAGGTGAACACAACACATTAGATAGATATCAAGCACTAGAGTTTTTCTCTAAGCTCTCATTCAACCATAATCTGACAAGAGAATGTTTTTGATCCTGCGGAGAGATGCACATCTTCTGGCCAATTTCCTTTTCTGACAGCAGAGTAAAGAAACTAAGAATTCACTTATAATAGCCCCAGTGTGGCCAACTGGAAGGAGATTTCAATTCATCTCCCGCATGACTTCTGTCTGTTAATAATTCTGTTAAAAGAAAGCCTATTGTACAAACCTTGCCAGCAGCAGCCATTATCTTGAAAAGAACATTCTGCTTCAAAGCTTCAATGCGTCTTGCAGGAACAGAGTCATCACAGAATTTCTGTGAGCTGTGTAATAGGCACGCCATGTATCCATCAATTATTCTTAATAAATTAAAAAGAAAGTGTGAGAAGCAGCTGTAGTCTCTTTAAGTAACTACAGTAACTCAAAAACTAAAATATTGTACATTTACCAAAGGTATGTATATCATGGATAAAAATATAGATGAGATTATGGAGTTACTCCAAGCAGAAATCATTCCTGTATCTAGATATAAGTGCTTGTGTATTAATAATTCAACTGCCAGCTTCTTTCTCAACAAGACCTTAAAACAATTTTTAAAAACATTCATTAGATATCGGAATAATTTAGATGTAATCCACTAATTAATTCTTAAAAAAATACCTCCCCCTGAATATATTTTTATAGGTATGAAAGGCCAAACAAATTGACGGAAGGAATGTTTTCTCATGAAGCAGTGATCAACAGCAGGCAGTAGAGAGCAGCAACGAACAATGGACAAGAGCTGACACTGTAATTGAAAGAACTGTACCTGGGTCACTCACCAGTTTCCTCGAGACTATGTATAAAGAAGCCCTCCATTTTCCATTAATCAAATGCTCTCAAAAATCCATTTTTGATACCAATCGCTGTCCTGACTGACTATACCCATTAATTATTTTTTTGAAGAACATTCTGACCAAGACTAGGCCAGCATTCCAAGAATAAATCTGGACAGATTTACTTATGCAGCATCTGCTCTTTTTTCCAAAAAAAGGGGATATTTTCCTATTCTGCAAAGGATAATAATCAAGAGTTTTTTGGCAGTGCTAATGTGACTGTCATCCTCTACTGGTCTTATAGTTGAAGAGCTTTGAATTCAAGCTCTGTTTGAGAGATCTGAGCACATTAACACAATTAATATTGAAGTTCAGTAACAAAGGTATATGCATTGTTGGAGGTACAGCTTCAAGATGAACCATAAAACCCAGACATGGATTTTATCCAGACATCCTTACTGATGTGAAAGACCTGCAAAACGGTGCAGGTGTTCTCCCAATTTCCTGGCAAAATATTTATCAGTCAGCCAACAGAATCAAAATAGATTATATAGAGACTTTCTTATCATATTTATGATGCAACTTATCTGCCACATTTTTCATGTTACATAAGTGCTTTCAGGACTTAACTAGTTGGAAAGTTCTGTGGAACATCTGCTTTGAAATAGAAACGTGTAGGTTTCAGTTATTAGGTGGTACGCTAGACAACTGTAACCATAGCTGGAATGGACTACACTGCAGATAATTCATGAGTAAAATTGAACTGGGTGATTTGCTGCTCATTTTAACATACTCTTAATTGCATGATGCACATTCCAGCAATAATCATAGAAAAAGTGAGAGTGAACAACTTCAAGTTCCCGGGTATCTATGACAATCTATCCTGGATCCAGTGTATTGATGCAGCTGCAAAGAAGGCACAACAGTGGCTATATTTTATTTGGAACTTGAGGAGACTGGTATGTCACCAAAGACACTCACAAACTTCTACAGATGTACTGTGGAGAACATTCTAACTGGCTGCATCACCGTCCAGTAGGTGGGGAGGGGGGAGCGGAGGTGGTGCTACTGTAGAGGAAGGAGGTCTTTCTGCCATGATGTAATGCTTCTTTCTCCTGTATGTTCTTCCAGTTTCTGTTTTGGTTGACTCAGGTACTGGCATTTTGTTACTCTGAAACTGTGTGAATACTTTTCCTGGGAGGAGAGTGCATTTATTCGCTTGGTGAATGAATCCTCAGTGTACCTCTGTAGTCCAGTAGCCAGAGCTGTTATGCATCGCTTGGCAGTTTCCTGGGTATCAGCTATGGCAGAGGCCACCATACTTTTTGCACCGCGGACTGGTTTAATATTGACAATATTCTTGCGGACCAGCCGACAGGGGGCGGGGGCGGGGTGTAAATCACAACTGGAATATAGGTGATAATTCAACTATAAGGCAGTTATAAGTGGCTAATACACTTAATTTCATTTCTAAAAGGGTTTATCTAACAAATTTAATCTTAAACACACAGCGCATATTTTCCTTGCATGAATATAGTGATAAGTCAATTATAAATCACTTTTAAGTCATAGCATCATAACATTTTAAGTAACGTTTGGATGTTAAACACACATCACATATTTTCCTCGTATGAACGTATAGAATCATTGCAACACACCAATATTGCTGAATCAGTGGGAACCCTGGGCTTGTTTCCTTACAACAATGTGGTCCCATCGAGGGGTGATGGGAGACAGTGATACTTGAAGAGGGTTCCTTATGTCCAGTCTATTCCGCAATTTAGTTTTTGTTGCATTCATTGCAGAAAACCCCGCTTCGCAGAGATATTATGTTGGAAATGGAGGCAATGTTTTCAGTGCTTTCATGGCTACCTCAGGATATTCAGCCTTGACTTTGATGCAGAATGCTGGCAGAGATGTTATGTCAAACATACTTTTCAGCCCACCATCATTTGCAAGCTCGAGGAGTTGATGTTCCCATGCTGACATAGATGATTCACCGGGGACATTCACAAATGGGTCACGGACCCATTCCTTTGCACGTCTTGGGTCATTTGCAGTTGGGAAGTAACGCTTGAATTCTGTCGACAGCAAAGATAAGTGATCGTGCACCAACTGTGAGAAGGATGGTGCAGCCTCAGTCTCTCCCAAAATCCCAGCTAATGTTGGGAACATGTCAAATATACTCCTGTCCACTCAACGTCCCTACAGTTCTAGTTTGGCTTTGAAAGCAGGCATTTTATCTGCCAACCTGAAGACAGTTGTCGTTCTCCCCTGAAGTGACAAATTGAGTTCAGTGAGCAGGTTGAAGATGTCACACAGATAAGCGAGTTTTGCTATCCACTCCTCGTCACTGAAGTGTGCTGCCAGCGGCGACTTTTCTCCTGAAAGAAATCTCTGTAGCGGCTCTCTTAACTCAAAAACCCTGGCCAGGGCTCTCCCCCTTGAAAGCCACCTGACTTCAGTGTGTAAGAGAAGGCGTTTGTGCTCTACATCCATTTCAACGCAAAGCTGCTCAAACAGATATGAGTTAAGACGTGAGTTAAGCTTTTGCTTTGATGTGATTGATAACTTCAACAATGTCACTCAATACGTTATTAAGATCAGGTGACATTTTTTGGCTAGCCAGCATTTCCCTGTGTATGACGCAGTGTGACGACTGGCATTCAGGAGCAACCTCTTTGACTCGGGTAGTGAAACCAGACAGCTGTCCAGTCATAGCTGCGGCCCTGTCTGTGCATATTTACAACAGAGAATGACCAGTCCGGTTTGCCTGACTTGAATAATTCTGCCCCAATTGTGTTAGTTGGCAGTGGCAGTGCACACAACATATCCTTGTGCACGTCGTCTTGAAATATACTTTGTATATCACACATAAACCAGCAGTATTGCCTTGTTGTTGACGTCAGTAGACTCGTCAATTCTTCACCAACAGTGAAAGGTTTCTTAGCCTCAGCAATACAGCTAGCCACTAAGTATGACACTCTCAGAGGAGGAGGTGGCTCTCAGCACTTACTTCTGTCCCACTTATTCACGCTTTTTCCGCTCAGAAAACTCAACAGGTTTGTCTTTAATTGCAGGGTGCGTGGACTCAAGGTGTTGAAGCAGTTTTGAGGGCTTCATTGCCTCATTAGACAGCTTGTCTCCACATATCACACACAGGGGGCTTGGAGCGTGCGAGTCACCGGTCGCATTAAAGCCATATTTTATGTACGACTCATCGTATTTTCTGTTGAAGGAAGTTTTCTTTTTTTTCAGTCTTGGCCTCAGCTGTCTCTGTGTTATCAATATCATTAGGCCTTTTATGTCCCGGACTACCTCTTCTAAAGAAACTCTGAAACGATGTTTGTTTTTTACTCATCAAGTAGTTGTGGGTAATGACCTCGCAAGTATTCAAGTTCAACAGTGGGCATGACAGGGAATGAGGAAAGGTGCAGCTGACTCATATCGTTTCCTCGCAGCCCAGTGCCATATGCTTTGTGGCCCGGTGGTTGGCGACCACTGATCTGTACTTCCTTGGTAGCTGAGATTAATCTTTGATCTTCACAACTTTCTGCAGCTGAGTTAGTCTGCTCACTTCCACCCTTGTGGTTTTCATCTTGGCTTCCAATTGAGATCTCCATGGGTTATGACAGTACTCTCCACTGTGTTTCAGCATTTCTTGAATTCAGTTATAATGGAGGTTGCAATTGTGAGTAGTGCTTCATTGGCTGCTTTTAGCATGCTGTCTGATGGAATTTTATCACTAAGTCTGGGGAGCCCAGCTTGTTCATTGACAGTCGCCAGTTTAGCCATGATCTTCTCTCTGATTGCAGTAGCCCTAAGGTGAGATTTGAACGTGCATTTCCTGTGTACAAGGCAATGATTTTAGCTTTTCAGCATCTGTGAGTTGCGGAGGTGGGGCTTGAACTCTTGTTTCCCGATCAGCTTGGTTCTGCAGTGACTTTGCTGGAGTGCATCATGATTGTATGGCTGCTAATTCAAGATGTGATAGCAATCCTCTGTTGACAATGTTTGATCACTCAGTAACCAGTTGTTTTTCCATGAATGTGGACGATGGCCCTCATTGTTTCCAGAGTCCCCATGTGTGCTTGATGTATCCTCTTTCATGTGGGCTGCTGTTGAAGTAGCATTTTGGGGCTGATTTTATGAGAATGACATCCCTGAATAATGTGATCATTGGTGAGAAGACCTTCAGCCACTCTCTCTTATGTGAACTGTTCTCTCTGTGGAGGGAAATTACACATTGATTTTCAACTTCACTCCCACCAGATCTCCCTCCTCTTCTGTGTCTTATGTTTATTCCTCTTCAAAGGTACAGCCTGACCTGTTGAGTTCCTTCAGCATCAGAGATGTCAGCCAGGCACTGCATTTGTAAAGAAATTATGTCAATTACTTTCATGTCATTATGGATAAAATGAGAACTCAGATGCCAGTGTTTTCCAGCATTGGTGGTTTTCAGGAGAGTAAATGGCCATTGCATTCCTGGAAAGTTGTTTACTGCAACCACGACTATTCTGATAGCAGGTTTCCATGGCAGCACTCTGAATTAATGAAGAAGAATTCCTAAGATGAATGACTTGTTTCCTGGAAACACACATGATTCTTTCATTCTGATGGAGTTTGGACTGTTGGACATTTTCAGTGGCTGGCACTGCCCCAAATGATGGATCCTGAGGGGTTGGGGGAGAACAAGAGCCGATCTTCTATTTCCATCCTCCTCACACCTCTGTGCTCTCCAGTGACAGCAGCTTGGAGTACACATGCAAAAGTCATATGAAGACAAGGATTAAGAGGGGCAGATCGGAGTTTGCTGCCTTCACAGGTCGGGGGACACCATACAGTTGTCAATGTGAGGTTTTCCTATGCACTTCCTCTCCCAAATGAGTGGCCAAGAGACGCATTAGCCTTGTGAACAAAGTTACTGGAGAGGAGTAGCCGATAGATATGAAGTAGTCTCTTTATTTGACAAAATGAGACACCGCAGGAATCATTTTGAACCCCTTTCTGAGGAAGTGACCTGCTTGGTCCAATGCTTCACGACACTTTATATGCAAAAGATCAAAGGTCAGTTCCATATTTACAATGCATCCACAATGCTTCCTTTGAACTATACAGAAACTTCACACCTCCGCCTTCACACCCACAATACAGATACCCAAATAAATTTTAAATCAACATTGTCTGGTCTTCCAATTAACTGTGGTTCATAGCTCTTGAGAACCCATTGTTCAGAGCTACGGTTTAAATTTAATCTGCAGTCCATATTCGGATCTGAATATTGATGACTGAATTTAGTTGCTGAAGCTATCTGCTCTCTGTATTAAACCCCAAAAATGTATATAATTGAGTTCTAAAGAGATAACATATTCAAAATGCGGCCGCAAAAGCACAGAACCTAGCAGAACCGAAGTAACTGTATTTCTGATATAATTATCAACAGAAGCATAATACTCTGATAATCATATGGGCAAGCCAGTATAACAACAAATAAGAGCCGGAGTAGAGTGATTGGCTCTCAGACTTGTTCTGCCATTCAGTATGCTTGTGGCTGTTTTTCCATTTCAGTTCTGTACTTGTCCTAAATCCATTTATCTTTAATGATAGTAGGGTATACTCAGCCACTGGGTACTATTCATCCTTAGCTGAAGGAAATGTCCTCATCAATGTCATGAACAGCTGAGCCCATACATTGAGACTGTAACTGTGGTTTTAGGCACCCAGGGAATCATCATGACTGCATCTGGCGTGGGGGGAGGAGGAGGAGGGGCAGACATAGGCAGAGGGACTGGGGAGACAGGTTGACAGAGACAGTGTGCGAGACAGACAAATGTATTCACCACCTTTTTCAATTTTGTCTCCATGTTACCATGAAGATAAATCCTTATTCCTTTCTAAGCTTCCTGTCTTATTCTTTATTCAAACAGTTTCATAACCTTTCATGCTCTATACTTCCTTTTGATTTTATCCATACTTTTCCAAGCTGTTGTACCCATACCCTTACTATTTAGTTTAAAGCCCTATACACAGCCCTAGCTACATGACTTGTGTGGACCCTGGTCCCAGCGTGGTTCTGGTGGAGCCTATCTCAGTAGAACAACTACAGTATGCTAACTTGTACGGTGTTAGTGATCTCTTATGAAATTAATAGTTTTGAATTTGGAACTAATTTGTTGCTAAAATTAAGGTTCATTTACCTAGCTCAATTTCTTTTTATCGTTGAGTTTTCCATATGGGTAACTCGTCCAAGCTGGAGAACACAGGCTTGCTCATTTACTTTAGAAGTCAAGATTTGAATAAAATGATATCTGTTTGAAAAATTCAGCTCCCGGCTATAAAACACAGCCAGAATTAAGTAGTTTTCTTTTTCTACTGTTAATATCACATAGAGCTGCTAGTTGCAAGATGTGTCTGGGATATCTTCCTTGCAATATACCTCAGAGAATTATAAGTCTGAAGGGATTAAAAAGATAATGAGAATGAAAAAAAAACTATGGAAGGACTTAAAAAAAACAAGGCTGAAAATTAGAAAATTAAATGGAGTGCTGTATATCATTGATGCATTCTTTAATTCCTATGGTTTTACTTATTCACATAATTTAACACTTCTACACATCAAAAATACACCACAGGTAATAAAAGTTTTTCACCCTTGGCAGGGATATCACATAAAATGTCCTCCAGTATATTCACTCACACACTCCCAACTTTCTCTCTGCATCTTACCTACACCCAAAGATTACATCTGAAAACAAGCAGTGCTGCATACTTTTTTCCTGGTGAGGTCAGGACTTGTCATTATGTTCCAAGCCAATTCTGATATTGAGGCCAGTCAGAGTATTTGAGATGATGATGAGTCTACTATCTTAATCACTCATCCCTTTCATTCCTCTGGGCAACTCTTGAAAACTGCCGATTGTCTAAGCACCCAATTCTCACTTTCACCTCTCCCTCTATACCAGACGTACCCACCCTGGGGTCTGTGGACCCCTGGGTTAATGGTAAAGGTCCATAGTATAAAAAAGTTTGCAGGACCCTGCACTATACAATCAAATCTTTTCTTTCATTTTGGATACTCAAGAACTGAAAGCTTGCCAGTCAGAGGAAGAAAATTGTAATAATGAAGAAGCGACTTGATTTTGCACTTATTGCCTAAAATCAGCTGTCTGCACTCACTTCAGATGATGGAATTTGCAAGCCCTTTGCACGTGATAAGATAACAGGTGCTATCGAAATCAAATCACAGATGTTCGCAACCAAACACTAAATGCAGAGGACCAGCACACGGAACTAAAAAGGAAACTGTGGATTAATTGGCGAAGTTCCTATCTAATTAATTTGATTGAGTTTCTGAAGTTAAAAGAAAAATACTTTGATAAGGCCTTTTACAGGGTCCCACAGGGAAGGCTATTCCAAAATACTAAAACCCATGAGATCCAAGGCAAGTTGACAGAATGGATCCAAATTGCCTTGGTTATGGGAGGGTGAGGGTGATATGGAGAGTGATTTGTACTTGACATTTGACACCTGCATGACAGGCTGTTGGACCTATTTTGGTGCTGTAATGAGTACGCCTCAATGACATTATTACAACTTTCAAAAGGGCCTAGTGCAGAGTTTGACTCCAGGCTTGGCAAAATAAAGAAAACAGCTGGCCATGTCAGTCATTACATTGGTTGAACCCACAATGTTGCATTGTCTGATGGTTGATATCATTGTAGCTGCCATCAAATCTGTTAATGCTACATAAAAACCTCAGATGCCGTATAATGCTGCAGCACTATGGTCCCGAGCATAAGGTTGAAGGGCAAAACTACAGTCATGTAGTTTCTTCTTCCAACAGCGGCCACTCACGACCCATGAATGAAGCAATGTACTGCATGGCCCAAAGTTTCACTTATATCTCCATCAGCTGATGAAAAAAAAGCTAATGATTATTCCTTAAATTCATATGGCTAGTTACAAGCAATGTTTTCCTTGCTCCACTTTGAGGCTGCAGTCGTAGCTACTGTTGAAGCACTGGGGTGTGCACGGTAAGCATCCTGAAGGAATATCTATTCTCATTTTAGTCTTTGAGGATGCATTCCCGCTACTCCAGTCCTGTGAATTCTGAAGCAGCCAAATATGTCTTAATGGAATCCACTGATTCCAGAAGTTGGTCATGTGTGCTAGTGGGAGATGGATAACTGGTGGGAGGTGCTGAGCTTCCACCATTTTTGCTAGGGATACACTATGTATACTTCTGAAAAGCCTTGAGATTTTTACTGTCTTCTTCAATTCTCCTATTTTATTTGTTATATCACTGGCCAGACTCACAAGTTGGAAAGGATGTTACATTTTTCAATGTCTTTTTTTACATTTTTTAATAACATCCTTCAGCAGTTCCTCTGTCCTCCTGTCATGATGGAAATTCTCTCAGGACTCAGATGTCAAATATGAAAAAAATGTGTGCCACTCTTTGGGACCATCTAAATGAAATTTGGACCAGAGTACTAGAGACAAACACAAGAGATTCTGAAGATGCTGGAGATCTTGAGCAACACAAACTGTTGGAGGAAATCAGAAAGTCAGGTAACATCTATGAGAGTGAATAAACAGACTGGAAAGGAGGGTAACAAATATTAGCTGGTCAGTTATATGAGAGACCAGGTGAGTGAGAAAATGTGGTTCATTGTCTACAAGACCATCTACTTCAGTGCCATCTGCAGACTTATTGTTACCAGAGCTGGTGTACAGGAGGCTACAGACTGAACGGTCGGTGGGAGTAGAGTGAGATATTAACTGCATTTTATGGCAGTTTTGAAGCCAACCCCACCCCACCCCATGTTTGATTACATTATTAGCAAAGAATCAAAATAGTTCTGAAATGACTTCCTCGTCTCCATTCAGCTTTATGTTATCAAGATAGTTCCCAGATTGCTGAAAAAAATTGAGGTACCTTAATTGAAAACAAGGATAAAGTGATACTTTGACATTCAAATAATTAGTTCATAATATTACTGCTTAGATCTATTCTATTAGTGGCCTTTTTGGTTGAAGGTTTAAAAGATTTGTAAATTGTAGATGCAAAAATTGTCACTATATAATTAGAAACTGTGCCTGCAACTTTGAAAGGTTTTGGTAGAAAGATACACCTAGTGGTTGCTGATCACTTTTGGTTGAATGGATTTCAATGAAAGTATCGGAACTGATATTTAAGCACTTTAATTCAAATACAGGAACTGAAATTCCCTGAAGAATGGGCGACACAATTGCAGACAGAGCATATCAGTCTGATATCTTAAAAGGCTAATGGAGTAAAACAACATACAGATGGCAATTTGAGAACTGTAAATTTTATAAACATTACTATCTAATAGCATAATCTATCCAAACGACTTCCTTTTGTGTTTTTACTATCAAATATTTAGGGTCTTTAATCAAAAAGTAATTTTAAACCAAATAGAGACCAGGAGTTCAATGCTAAATTTATAATCAGTAATCTAGGGACTGAGGCAGTGATTAAGTCAGTGAACGAGTATCCAGAAATTTGAACTATTAATCCAAAGTATTAAAATTTCATCATGGCAGCAGCTGAATTTCAATGTTAACTAATATTTTAAAAAGCATCATCAGTAACATTGACCATAAAACTGCAAGACTGGTGTAACAATCTAACCAATTCACTAATGTCTTTCAGCTATGCAACATTGCCATTTTTAAACAGTCTGGTGAATATATGACTCCAGATTCAAAGCAGTGTGGCTGACTTTAACTGCTAACTGAATGGGCAAACAGGTCTCAGCATTCAGAGACGGAGGAAGGTGAACAACAGATACAATATTCATACTGCAAGTGAAAATAAAACTATTGTTTTGAATTTACTGAGATTTTTGTATTTAATGATAAGCACGTTCTAGATTGTGTGATCTAGCTTTTCTTTGAATGGACAGAAATAATTTATTTATTCGATTGATGGCTTTTGGAGAGACTAATTGGAGGTACATTAATGTGCCAGATGGAGCCTCCTTTAGAAGGTGTTTATCCCCAGGTGATTCCTTAATGAGGTGTTAAGACAACAGGGTGAAGTACTTCTTTGTGGCCTTGATGAATAATCATGACAACACCTCAACCTGCACACTCATACATTACAAAAATTCACAATAATTTAAGTTACTTTTTATTTGAATTTTCTCTATTAAAACCCTCCAAGAGGACCACAAACTTGTTGTAGGGTTTGGAGCCTTGCGTGCCTCGATGTCCCAAAGAGCTATGTTGGCTGGAGTCAGGGTCTTGTGTTTTGGCTCTTGGTAGGGTCGCACATGTCAAAGGGTAGAGGCCAGATTAAGAGGGGCTCATTGGTCCTCTGGATTCAGGGATTCAGCTAACAACGAGACTTTAGATGTTTCAGAAAGAACAGGGAGGGTGGCAAAAGTGGTGAGGGCGTGGTACTGTTGATCAGAGATAGTGTCAATGGCTGCAGAAAAGGAGGAAGTAATGGAGGGCTTGTCTATGGAGTCTTTGTGGGTAGAAGATAGGAACAGGAAGGGGTCAATAACTCTACTGGGTGTTTTTTATAGACCTCCCAATAGTAACAGGGATATTGAGGAGCAGATAGGAAGACAGATTCTGGAAAAGTGTAATAATAACAGGGTTGTCATTGTGGGAGATTTTAATTTCTCAAATATTGATTGGCATCTCCCCAGAACAAGGGGTTTAAATAGGGTGGAATTTGTTAAGTGTGTTCAGAAAGGTTTCTTGATGCAATATGTAGATAAGTCTACAAGAGGAGAGGCTGTACTTGATCTGGTATTGGGAAGTAAACCTAGCCACGTGTCAGATCTCTCAGTGGGAGAACATTTTGGAGATAGTGATCACAATTCCATCTCCTTTACCATAGCGTTGGAGAGGGATAGGAACAGATGAGTTAAGAAAGCATTTAATTGGAGTAAGTGGAAATATGAGGCTATCAAGCAGGACCATGAAAGAATAAATTGGGAACAGATGTTCTCAGGGAAATGTACAGAAGAAATGTGGCAAATGTTCAGGGGATATTTGCATGGAGTTCTGCATAGGTATGTTCCAATGAGATAGGGAAAGGATGGTAGGGTAGAGGAACCATGATGTACAAAGGCTGTTGTAAATCTAGACAAGAAGAAAAAAGCTTATGAAAAGTTCAATAAACTAGGTAATGATAAAGATCTAGGAGATTATAAAGTGAGCAGGAAGGAGCAGAAAAATGAAAGTAGAAGAGACAGAAGGGGCCATGAGAAAGCCTTGGCGGACAGGATTAAGGAGAGCCCCAAGGCATTCTACAAGTATATGAAGAGCAAGAGGAAAAGGCATGAGAGAATAGGACCAATCAAGTGTGACAGTAGAAAAGTATACATGAACCAGAAGAGATAGCAGAGCTACTTAATGAATACTTTGCTTCAGTATTCACTGGGGAAAAGGATCTTGGCAATTGTAGGGATGACTTAAAGTGGATTGGAAAGCCTGAGCATGTAGATATTAAGAAAATTTATCTTCTGGAGCCTTTGGAAAACATCAAGGTGGATAAGTCACTAGGACTGGCCAAGATGTACCCCAGGCTATTGTGGGAGGCAAGGGAGGAGATTGTTGAGCCTCTGGCAATGATCAATGGGGACGGGAGAGGTTCCAGAGGATTGGAGGTTTGCGGATGTTGTTCCCTTTTTCAAGAAAGTGAGTAGAGATAGCCCAGGAAATTATAGACCAGTGAGTCTTACTTCAGTGGTAGGTAAGACAATGGAAAAGATCCTGAGAGGTGGGATATGTGAACATATAGAACCATAGAACATTACAGCACAGAAGCAGGCCTTTTGGCCCTTCTTGGCTGTGCCGAACCATTTTTTTGCCTAGTCCCACTGACCTGCAGCCGGCACATATCCCTCTCTACACCTCTCATCCATGTACCTGTCCAAGTTTTTCTTAATTGTTAAAAGTGTGCCCACATTTACCACTTCATCTGGCAGCTCATTCCACACTCTCACCACTCTCTGTGTGAAGAAGACCCTCCTAATGTTCTTATTAAACTTTTCCCCCTTCACCCTTAACCTATGTCCTCTGGTTTTTTCTCCCCTAGCCTCAGTGGACAAAGCCTGCTTGCATATGGAGAGGCATAATATGATTAGGAATAGTCAGCATGGCTTTGTCAAGGGCAGGTCATGCCTTATGAGCCTGATTGAATTTTTTGAGGATGTGACTAAACACATTGATGAAGGAAAAGCAGTAGATGTAGTGTATATGTATTTCAGCAACGCATTTGATTAGGTACCCCATGCAAAGCTTATTGAGAAATTAAGGAGGCATGGGATCTAAGGGGACATTGCTTTGTGGATCTGGAATTGCCTTGCTCACAGAAGGCAAAGAGTGGTTGTAAATGGGTCATATTGTGAATGGAGATCGGTGACCAGTGCTTGAGGGATCTGTTCTGGGACCCCTACTCTTTGTGAATTTTATAAACGACCTTGATGAGGAAGTGGAGGGATGGGTTAGTAAATTTGCTGTTGACACAAAGTTTGGGGTGTTTGGGTAGTGTGAAAGGCTGTCAGACGTCACAGCAGGACATTGTCAGGATGCAAAACTGGGCTGAGAAGTGGTAGATGGAGTTCAACCCAATAAGTGTGAGGTGGTTCATTTTGGTAGGTCAAGTATGATGGCAGAATATAGTATTATTGGTAAGACTTGGCAGTGTGGAGGATCAGAGGGATCTTAGGGTCCAAGTCCATAGGACACTCAAAGTTGCTGCACAGGTTGACTCTGTGGTTAAGAAGGCATATGGTGCATTGACCTTCGTCAATTTTGGGATTGAGCTTAGAAGCCAAGAGATAATGTTGCAGCTATTTAGGACCCTGGTCAGACCCCACTTGGAGTACTGTGCTCAGTTCTGGTCACCTCACTACAGGAAGGATGTGGAAACCATAGAAAGGGTGCAGAGGAGGTTTACAAGGATGCTGCCTGGATTGGGGAGCATGCTTTATGAGAATAGGTTGAGTGAACTTGGCTTTTGCTCCTTGGAGCGACAGAGGATAAGGGGTGGCCTGATGGAGGTGTATAAGATGATGAGAGGCATTGATCATGTGCATAGCCAGAGGCTATTTCCCAGGACTGAAATGGCTATCATGAGAGGGCACAGTTTTAGGGTGCTTGGAACTAGGTACAGAGGAGGTATCAGGGGAAAGTTTTTTATGCAGAGAATGGTGAGTGCGTGGAATGGGCTGCTGGCGATGGTGGTGGATGTGGACATGATAGGGTCTTTTAAGGGACGCCTGGATAGGTACATGGAGCATAGAAAAATAGAGGGCTATGGGTAACCCTAAGTAGTTCTAAGGTAAGGACATGTTTGGCACAGCTTTGTGGGCCAAAGGGCCTATATTGTGCTGTAGGTTTTCTATGTTTCTATGTTTCTAACCCAGACTGGTCATTTAAAAAAAAATTGTTACAGAAACAGCTATTAAAACAACTTGCAAAGATATTCAACAAAGGTGAATTTTATGGCTCAGAAATATTGTGCAATTTGATGCACCTAATCCTTTATGCTAATGAATGGCGTGTTTAATTATACCTACCTTTATCTACTTACATTTTATTTTGTTATAACTTTGTGAGGATCTGCCAATCAATATGCAATCTACACCAAATGGTTATGGTGCTTAGGCTATGATAAAAGTTTAAGAAATCAACAAGGATTTGCAAGCTCTAAACTGTGAATAATATCACTGGGGAAATGATTAAAATATCCACTTGGCATTTTTCTGCCTGTTATTCTAATATTGACATTAGCCATTTTTCTTATTAGCATCAGCTCACTTTAAATAAAACTAATTAATCCCTTCCTTAAAAATAACAATCAAGAGAATGTCATCAAAGCTTATAACCTTTTACAGGCTGCAATAAAAAAAAACATTTCAATAGGTTTTGACTGTTTCCTTTCTGCAGCACATCATTGAAGCCCATGCCCAGTTATCAATAAAAGAATAAAATTCCCCATTGAACAGCAATCTTTGCTTCCTGATTCACTAAGGCAATGCTACTGAAAAGACATAACTGCAGTGTATCTATCATAGATTAAACTTCCCTGTGCTACTAGACAGTTCCTGAGAAAGATTACCTCATTGAACACCATGTGCTATCTCCTTTGCTCTTCACCAGTTGGTCGCTAGTCATTCTGATTAAATAATGTTTGACCATGCTGGAGATTAATACGCATTAAAACAGGAGTTAAACCTGATTTCATTAAAATTTTATGCATATGGAATAATTTTGTAATTCTTTATTACTGTGGGTTAGATTTCAAAATTAAGTTATTACACTTTTATTAACACAAGAAACTCAACTCGTACATGAAGTTTGTTGGAGGTAAGATGTGAGCTTGCAACAAGAACTAGTAAAGTGGTAGGAAGATGGCAGAGCCTTGATGACATCTGCCTTCGCTGAGAATATTCTGTTGTAGATCCCTGGTTACAATCATGATGGAGAAGTTCCACAGTCCTTTCCAAGGGAGGTGTTTTCATGAGGCTGAGAAAGGTCATTTAAAGTGACTGCTGCTGCCCATGCATTTGTCTTGGAGCTGTTGCAGGGTGAAGATAGGGTTCAAACTGCCTCTGAATAGACAAAATCCACAGTGTCAGTAGGGAAGAAGCTCTTGGTGAGTGGACAGCATTCCAACTGGCTGCGACACTGTCTGGTATGGGAGGAGGGTCTTGCACAGGATTGAAATAAGCTGCAGAAAGTTGCAGACTTGTCTTCCCAGCATCCAGGACATCTCCAAGGAGCGATGCCTCAAGAGATGGTATCCATCACTACAGATCCCCATTGCCCTGGACATGCCACCTTCTCATTGTTACCATTAGAGAGGAGGTATAGGAGTACAAAGGCACACACTCAGTGATTCAGGAACAGCTTCTTTCCCTCTGCCATCCGAACTCTGAGTGCACATTGAACCCATGAACACTACCTCACTACTTTCTTTGCATTACTTATTTAATTTAACTATTATATACACTTACTATAATTCATAGGTTTTATTATTATGTGTTGCAATGTACTGCTGCAGCATAGCAACAAATTTAATGACATATGCCAGTAATATTAAACCTGGTTCTGATTTTGATTATGGTCTGACAATAAATGTAAATGACAAATCCCTGGAAAGAGTGGAGGACTTCCATATTTTAGGAGTTAACTCTCAGTAAAATTTGACAGCAATGATGAAATTCACCAGGTCCATCAATGCACCAGACCAGTCTTTGGCTAATTGAGAAAAAAGAATGTTTAAAACTCAGTTCCTCAGACATGATAGAAGACTTGTGGTCTACCAGGCCAGCAATGAACGTATGCTTCTGAAATGAGTAGTACTTACAGCAGGTCTTCAGGGAACGAGAATGATATTACCAATGCAGTCTTTGAAAAATTCTCCAAATTCACTGGAAGAATAAATGAACCAATATTAGTATGCTCTCTCAGGTCAATAATCTTAATTTCAAGGCTTTAATTACTCTCCAACAGCTGTGTTGGGCTGGCCAGGTCATTTGCATGCACTACACCAGGCTCTTAAAACATGTACTCTCTTCCAAGTTCAGTCCTGGGAAGAGATTAAGTGGTGGGGAGTAAAATTCAAGGCTTGTTCAAAACCTCCTCAAAGAAAAGCAACAAATCCCATGCACGAGGCAGAATCTCTGGGACCTGACTTTTCCTGGTAGATAAATTACGACAGTATTGGAATATAAAAACAATGTGTTGGTAAGGAAGGTTAGATTTTGTTTATTTTCACACTGCTATCTTCACACTGAACTTTGATAAAGTTACTACAATATATTTGTTCTTTTGCAACTATTTATAACTTGCAACTAAAGTTTGACTGATGCTCTGAGAATCCATTACAACTTCAGGAGTTTCTGAAGCCATAATGAGATAGTAACTGTCTTTTAACAGTGACCAATGAAGAACTAGGTCTTTCCCATTACACAGTTTAAAGAACAGTCCTTCATCAATATTGCACTGAATGTAAAATAAAGTAAATGATAAACAGCTGGTGTTAGTTTCAGCTAATTGCTTAGCACTAATGAATAGAGAAGCATGCAGTCATTGATTAATACTTTTAGTGCTTTCACAAAGCCAAAAGCTCACATGAAATACACTTGAGGATTGTAGGATAGCAAAAGTTTTGCTGACATTCAAATAAAAGACTTTCTTTTCTGGTGGGGAATATATAGGGAGCTTTTGAATAGATTGGGTTGTGTTAATCAAGATGTTAGAATTAATTGAAATAAATAACAGAGATTATTCTGAGGATAATGAAGCAGCGATAACATACTTGAAAACTCACAGGTATTTAATAGATGATAAAGTTCTTTATCTAAGATTAACAAAACAGATTAAGAATCATAGCAATTTAACAAATTGGAAATTTTACTGTACCAACAGTGGGAAAAGGAAATGATAAGAAATGGCAAAAGCTGCACTTGGGCCAGAGACTACTAAATTCTGAAGAGACGCAATATGGATTTTTTGATTCTTCCAAGTAGAAGACTGTTTTGTAAAATAAGTTATGATACCATACCCTACAAACAAGTAATGTACACTTGCAGTTCCAAATGTTTTAGAAGTTTGCCACAGGAAATTTTCCACATTACTTATATTGAAGCAATGTGGTGGGTTCTCCAGCGCAATTTGCAAAAATTCCTGAAAGAACAAGAACTTCATTTGTGAGTTTCACTTAACAAAAATGGTAGGTTCCCAGTGTAATCCAGTATTGAAATTGTCATTGCAAGGCATTCCCTATAGAGATGTTGCCAATTCTCATTGTACTCAGCTTGTAGTATGATCTTTGCAGACAGTTCTTAAATGGCATACCACAACACAATCAGCATTCTTCTGGCTGCATAAGAGTGGTAATACTGAATAAATCGATTCAAAAAATATCAGCAGGTTTGGAAGAGAGTTCCAAATCTTTCAGAGGGACCTATGCAAGCTTGCGATAAATGTTGCACGTGAGAAGCATATTTTTCAGCAAGAGATCTATGGAAAACTCCCAAGCTTTTAGTCAAGGTCAATAAATTGATAAGGATTTATCTGTAAGGACAAAAGTGCAACATGCATCGATTGCACTTTGGGAAATCCTGCACGCAGACGAATGTCTATGTCCATAGTGCCTGCTTCTGTGGAATGAAAGTTAATCAAAGTAAGTCTTCCATTTATGGATATAGAGTTTTAAAGACCTTTCTAATGCAGTAATGAGCAACCAACTGTGAGATGTGGCAGAGATCATTAGCCACAGCTTGGAATCTCAATGTTCAGACGTTGAGGGTGGCCAAAAGCCTGATCTCAATGAAGAAAAGAGTTAATGAACAAATGTGATATTATATTTGAGGTCAAGGAGGTTTCAAGTCACAGTCAGGATGCAAAATATCCAGTTTGATTGCTAGTCTTTTATTAGCATGGTTTAATGTGAAGCTGGGCTGAAAAAAGCTGATTTTTCCAAGTAGGAGACTGTTTTGTAAAATAATTTATGATACTATACCCTACGAAAAAGTAAGAAATGTCAATTTTCAGATTAGTGAGTTTAAAAGTATCACTGCAGATGAGTTTTTCCATTTGACTACAATTAACATCATTCAGAGAACCATTTGCACAGGATATAAAAAATCAACCAATATGGCAGACAAACTAGAGTACATGTGTTAATTTCATCCTCTCTAGTTGGGAATCAGAATTAGAATTAGGTTTATTGTCACTGTCAAAGTTATGAAATTTGTTGTTTTCTGGAAGCAGTGCATTACAGGCATAAAAATTGCTATAAGTTACAATAAATAAATAAACAGTGCCAAAGAGGAATAGCAAGGTAGTTGCTCATGTGTGCTGTGATGTATTAAATTTTGTAAGAAATATTAGATATACGTCTGAACAACTCCAAGTGACACTTTAACTCTTGATGATCTCATAGCACATAAGGTGGCTGTACAAGTTAAGCACTGTAGGTTTGTTAAATGTTTGCTAATAGTGGCTGGATTCTTTTTGGCTTCAAGAACTAGTAGCATGAGAGCAAAAGACCAACGAGTCTATCAGAATCAGGTTGTTTTTTATCACCAGCATGTGTCGTGAATGTTGTTAACTTAGCAGCAGCAGTTCAAAGCAATACATAATATAGAGAAAAATAATAAAAGTAAATCAATTACAGTTTATGTATATTGAATAGATCAGAAATCATACAAAAAGCAGAAGTAACTCAATATAAAAAAACTGAGGTAGTGTAGAAGGGTTCAATGTCCATTTAGGAATTGGATGGCAGAGGGGAAGAAGCTGTTGCTGAATAGTTAAGTGTGTGCTTTCAGGCTTCTGTACCTCTTACCTGATGGTAACAGTGAGAAAAGGGCATGCCTGGGAGTTGGAGGTCCTTAATAATGGATGCTGCCTTTCTGAGACGCTGCCCCTTGAAGATGTCCTGGGTACTTTGTAGGTTAGTGCCCCAGATGGATCTGACTAGATTTACAACCCTCTGCAGCAGCTTTCAGTCCTGTGCAGTAGCCCCCCCACCCCCATACCAGACAGTGATGCAGCCTGTCAAAATGCTCTCCGTGGTAAACTATAGAAGTTCTTGAGTGTATTTGTTGACATGCCAAATCTCTTCAAACTCTGAATGAAATATAGCTGCTGTCTTGCCTTCTTTATAACAAGAATATTTAATCACATCCACTGAGAGTTCTGCTGCTACACGAGTCTCCCTGAGATGCCCTGGAAGTCTGTCTGTCTGTCTCTGAGTCTCCCAATGCTTGTGGATTGAAGCCCTATTTATATATCGCTCAATTCTGGGACTTCACCTAGACCAGGGGTCAGCAACCTTTACCACTGAAAGAGCCACTTGGACCCGTTTCCCACAGAAAAGAAAACACTGGGAGCCGCAAAACCCGTTTGACATTTAAAATGAAATAACACTGCATACAACGTTTTGTTTTGCCTTTATGCTATGTATAAACAAACTATAATGTGTTGCATTTATGAAATTGATGAACTCCTGCAGAGAAAACGAAATTACATTTCTGCATGCAACAAAAACATTTTGAACTCCGAAAAAAAGACGTTGGGTTGAAGGTTACTTTTAAGTAAAATACTCAACGTCTATTTGAGTCCTTCTTGTATTTATGAAAAACGCCAAACTTAAATTTGCCGCCAGCAGCAAACCAAAAATAACGTCAGCCAGCTGTCAACCTGAAAAATAAAAGGACTATTTCACTGAACAATGAAAACATATGAATATACGTAAAATAATAGGCAATTAAAATATTTATCATACTTGTTCAGGTTGACTCACACCTGACAATTCAGTAGGAATGGATCGATGCTTAGGGGAGTGACCGGGAAGGATAATGTGTTTTTTTCCTCTCTGAACTCACAGAAGCGTTTCCCAAACGATGTTTGCATTGCGAAGATTGCAGAATGTAAATACTCCGAATTTATCATGTCGTGACCTTGTTTGAACTCTCTCAAATTGGGGAAGTGAGACAAAGTGCCTTTCTGTAAACCTCTGGCAAGCACTGTCAACTTGCGCTGGAATGCCAAAACATCCTCCAACATGTGCAGGGCTGCGCGTCCTTTCCCCTGAAGAGCTGTGTTCAGCGTGTTCAGGTGCGCTGTCATGTCTACCATGAAGTGTAGCTTTTCCAGCCACTCTGACTGTTCCAGCTCAGGAAAGTTGAGCCCTTTGCTGCCCAGGAAAGTTTTCACTTCTTCCAGACACGCGACAAAGCATTTCAGCACCTCCCCTCTGGACAGCCAGCAATAAAAACACGTAGCGGTGTGCTACACGCAGTCAGTAAACTGCAGTCAAAGATAGCTTTATTCGAACTAAACAGCCTTGCTTTTAAGCCTCCCTCAACCCGCCCCCCATGGGCGCGGATGCTGCAAAAGACACATACTCACAAACCCCCGTAGGCTATCTCCCTTAGCCTGAACGCTGGCTAATTGTGAGCCGGTTCGGATGTGTCAGGAAATGAGTCGCCACAACGTCTTATTTAGATTGTACAAGATCACCATAATCTTCAAATTTAGATTTACATTTCAAAAACTAACAAACTAACATAAAATACATTTTAATTAAATACTGACCATGTAGCGGTGTGCTGCACGCAGCGCTAAAATTACGACACGGAGTCGGTAACTGCAGTCGAAGGAAAAAACTTTATTCGAAATCTTCAGCCTCACTTTTAAGCCTCCCTCAACCTGCCCCCCATGGCACAGAGGCTCCAAAGCTCTGTGCTCGCAAACCCCCGTAGGCTATCTAATTGTGAGCAGGTTCGGATGTGCCAGGAAAAGGGTCGCCACAACCAATTATTTCCCAAAGCAACAGGGAGCCGCAGCACAGACGTAAAAGAGCCACATGTGGCTCCGGAGCCGCGGGTTGCCGACCCCCGACCTAGACCAAGGAATCACGATCATCGGTGCCTAGGATGTACCCAGGGTGATCTCACAAGTTGGAATTCAGAGCTCCCTGACACAGCGAAAATCAAGACCCTCGATGACAGCAACAAAATCAAGGACCTGGATTTGTGCTAATAAATCTGTAGCCCATATAAACAAAATTAGTACAATAGATGGAGAGTTATAAATGAACAAAATATAGATAAATGTGCACAAGGATAAACTTTATAATAAATGTTATAATTGACCTTAGATTCTGACATGGGACAGGAGAAACATCCAGGATCACTTTTCTTCAATGCAAGAGAAGCAAATTCAAAATGCAATGAGACACAATTAGACTCAGGTGGGGAATTTCATAGAGCAGCTTCTTACAACTAGGAAATTCTATTCATGACTGGAACAGGCACCTGGCTGTAATTGCAGAAACCAACAGGCCTGACTTCCAGAGGGGATTCATTCAATATAGGAAGACAAAAAGTGAGAAAATATCTAGGAAGTACTGGAGAAATGGGACACATTTGTGTCATTTGCCACAAATTGGAAATGCCATTTTGACCTTATGGTATTGCAGATATATTCCACCAAATGCAAAACTAGATTAGGAATTTCCAAGCACAATTAAGCTTAACTCAGCAGGTATTTTTGGAACATAATTTGGGTATGCAATGATATAAATATACACAATAGTTATTTCTGCCTTAAATTTAGCAATTGAAACAGTGATGTTTGACCTACAACCATTAGTTTTACATCTCGACAAAGCAAAAAGAAAACCATGCACAAGGTTACCAAGGAAACTTAAGGGAAAGGATCCTCACAGAGAAAATAATAATATGTTTCTTCTATGCATGTGACTGACTGTGATATCAATTCTCTGCCTATATTGGAAATTATATGAGACACACACACACACACACACACACACACACACCATAAATAGTGTCCACAGGGTGGATGTAAATGTGAATGGTGAGTAATGTGTCCATTCTTTAGGAGAAATTAGAATTATGGCCATAGTTGTCACTTACTTTTATCTTAAGATCGAATGAACTGAAAATTTCATTCATTTGTCTGAGTCTTTGGAACTCTTTTCTTCAAAGGATTGTGGAAGCAAAGTCCCTGAGTTGGAGCTGAATACTCTCTTGATAAGAGGAGAGTGAACTGTCACCAGGAAATAGGCAGAAAGGCAAAGCTGAGGTTACCATCAAAACCGCCAAGACCTTATTGTATGGCACATCATACTTGAAAGCCTGATTCGCCTTCTGTGTCCTTTTCAGACACTGTAACCCAGCCCCGAAGGTTCCCCTCATCCCCATGGCAACCTTTGCTGCTGCTGCTCTACCTGCCATGGCATAAGGTTTTTTCAAGGCTCTGCCACTCCTTCCAAACTTTCGGGCAGCAAAGATGAGAGAGAAGAAATGTCTTCTGACTGTTCAGTTGGGTATCGTACTGGTTACACTGTACTATAGTAGAGGAAAAGATACATTTTTAAGAAGAGTTCTTCCCCAATTTTGTAATTATTTTGTGGTCACTGAATAGGTGTTAGTGCTATATACAACACCCATTTTAGTTCAACTAAGAAGAATGAAATCTGACAATTCTAGTCAATCCTCCACAGTCACATTAGTCATCCTTTCAGCCTGAAATGGATTCATCTTCATGCCCTAAAGGAGAAGGAAGTACGCATTAACTAAGCTCTCCACTTGATGATTAAGAAAAATTTTGGGTGATTGTTGAACAGCAATTGAAACAATGAGCTTTTAGTTACAATACCAATCAATCAATGAACACAGTATATTATCAGGAAGTAGCTCTGACAGCCCTATGTAGTTTATTATTGCAATCACATCTAACATATCAGTCACAAGCTAAATTACAGATAGGCAGATTAAAAGCATGTTACAAAGAGACTCATTGTTCCCATCATCGAAGGCTAAGACAAGATGATTATGACAGAGCTCAAGATTATTTTGATGCAAGTATTTTGCTGGAGTTACTTTGGGGAAAATGTTCACATTCTTGTGGAATTATCCTCACAAGTTCAGATATATTAAAAAGAATCAACATCAAAATGAATTATGCACAATCTGCAAATAAAACAAATTTAGTAGGATTAGTTCTCATTCATCCCATGTTTTGATTAATGACTGTTGACATCATAACATATGGAGGGGAATAAAATTCCTATAATTTTGCACAGCAGATCTCCCCAGGTGTGAAAATCTCAACGTTTAAAACATAAATAGATTTGGGGAATAGTTGTGGATAAGAAGTTTTCCAGGTTGCATGGCAACTCAGTTCTGATGTGTTATCACCCTATCAACTAACCTTTCAGTTGTTTAGACATTAAGCTCTTCTTAAATTATTTATAAAGTCCTCATTCAATCTGCATCTTGGACGAAGGGTTTGCATGCTTGAAGTCAGAGTCTTTTTGATATCCCTTTGAGATGTCACTTTACTACTCCGTGCAATCATAAATTTTATTGTTCAATCTTGAAAAGGGGTTTAAAAACCATAATTCTTAAGGGCCGGCATCAGTGACTATCTAAGCTATTTCATAGGGGTAATTTTCAAATGATTGCTCGTTTTCATAATTAGGCAATATTCAGGGCTGGGCATGTAATAACAAGCATCATGTGATGACCGTTTCTCATAGGAACAAATCACACACGTACGTTTGGCATTCAATGACATCATCATCAACAGAAACTCCAATGGACCAGCCATATAAATATTGAAGCTACACAAATAGATCAGAGATTTGGAGCCCTGAAGACAGCTCTGTACACTTCAAAACCTTTCAATCAACAATAAGGCACACAATCAAGAGGGTGATGGAAAAGTCTTCACTTTCTTGATAACTGCAGTTCCAATAACTCTCAAAGTTCCTATCACTATCCAGGACAAAAAAACCTGCTTGACTGGCTCTCTATCAACAATCTGAAACATTAATTTCCTTCATCTATAGGAGAAAGAGATTGCAATGAGCATCATCTGCAAAATGCCTTGGCTCTTACTCATCTTACTCAAAATAGTACAGCTGAAAATTGGCTTTGCTGGAGTATAATTCTGTGTATATTGGTAGCCAATGGAAATTATTGACAATTTGATGGGATTTTCATTCCTCATAGAATCTTTTACCTGGTTTATAATTCCTTCAACTAATATTAACCTAACTGGGCTGAAGAATGACAATACTTAATTGTTCTCAGAATTCACTACCTTAACCCATATTCATTTGAAACCAACGTACTTCAAAGGTTAGCTGCATTCTTTCTGCTCAGTGGCATCTGCAAACTCCAATATAGACCCTCACACACATGCTCAACTGCCAAGCCTATGGAAGTCAGGCTTCTGATCTCTTTCAGATTTTTAGGCATGGGCTATTGCTAATGATGCCGATGTCCATCTTAAGGACCCCATCACCCAGGACATCCCTCTTCTCATTGCTACCATCAGGAAGGAGGTACAGAAGGCACACGTTCGCACTCAACAATTCAGGAACAGCTTCTTACCCTCTGCTATCTGATTTCTCAATGGACAATGAATCATGGACACCACCTCACTATTTTAAAAAAATTCTATTTTACACTACTTATTTAATCTCTCTCTCTCTATCTCTCTCTCTATATATATATATATATAGAAAAACATACATACACACACTGTAATTCACAGTTATTTTCTATTATTGTGTATTGCATTGTACTGTTTCTGCAAAGATAATAATGTTCACAACATATGTGGTGACATTAATACGTACACAACATTGGAAGAACTCAGCAAGTCAGGCAGCATCTGTGAGAAAAGAGTAGCCAATGTTTCGGGCTGAGACCCTTCAATCAGGAATGGGGGTGCCCGAAACGTTAGCTACTCTTTTCTCATGGATGCTGCCTGACCTGCTGAGTTCTTCCAGCGTTGTGTACATATTCTTTGATCCACAGCATCTACAGTTGTATTTTTGTGTTATATGTGGTGACATTAAACCTGATTCTGATTCTGATTCTATCCCCTGCCATACCTCATGGTTTGTTGTTCACTGCTGCATTTGGTGTTCCAAACTTCATAGTCAAGGAGAAGAGATTCCATCTACTTTCCTTTAGCATACAGGTGTCTGGAGAGTGGTCATAGATACACATACATAAGGAAGTTAGTTTATTATTGATTCCCAAGTACAAACAGCCACAACTTACACAGAATATTGGCGTCAAAACTGAGGTGATCAGCCTCTAATTTATGATGAGAAACTTTGAATCCCATACTCATGGTTGTACCTAGATTCTTGTATAATCTCTGTATCAATTAGAGTACAAATTCTGTCTCCAATACACACTTCCACTCTCATTCTCTAAACACAATCATTTTAATCCCAGGCATTTTCCTTCTTGACATTAATCCATTGTTCTGGATAATATGTGACTCACCCTTTTTTACTTGTAGTTTATGTACAGTACTTTGTTTTGTCAAGATTTAAACTTAATTGTTCTGCAAATGACTTTCCCCATTATCTTGTCAAGACTGTAGTCATTATGACCGAATCATGTGATGTCTAATTAATGCTTTTTTAGAGTAGGATAGCTGCACGTGGTTGCACAATTAATGAACAGTTATCTCTGATTCTTAGGCTACATCCACACTAGACCGGATAATTTTGAAAATGCCGCTTTTGCGTAAAAACAATAGGTGTCCACACTATGCGTCTTTAAAAATATCTCTGTCCACATTGAAACGGAGATTTCAGTGAATCTCCTACTGCACATGTGCAGGACACATCTACCGAAAACAAGTGACGTGTTTGGTGTCGAATCTCGCCGTGAAAGTGCGCGTTTGTGTAGTTACAGACTAGAAAAACTTAAAATGACAGACAGCTGTTGGCTCTCACGCAAGAGAACTTAAAAGTAAAAAAGAAAACAAATACTAGAGTGTATGGAGGCAACCAACAGGGAGTTCACGGACAGATTGACCCAGCTGACAACGAACATCGAAAAACTGACTAACTCTGTTGCATTAATAAAGCACCTTGTTAAATGTATAAAACATGTCTGCAACAGTGTTATCTTGTATTTCCATACAATGTTACATTAGGCTGTTACACATCTATTGTCGGAGAAGTACTTGCATAAATAGGTAAACCACCTTCATACAAGCAAGGACAGAAAACAGGGCAAAGTGAGTATACTTATTTATTCAGTAAGTCATGGGTCAACGTGTTTGGTGAGTACATTTCTAACTCTTCTGACTTCAGTCTTGTTGCCGTCTGTTCTGAAATCGTTAGGTTGCATTCAAGAAAACAATGAAATAGCGTGCTGCCGTCTGACAGCGTTTTCAGATTTCTCTGGTTACCTCGTCCACACAGCTCCAGCCATTCCGGCGTTTTCAAAATTACACACTTTGGAGAGCGTTTCTGACAAGCTCTGGTTTTGGGGGACAAAAACGCCGTTTTAGTGTGGATGGAGGGTAAAAATGAAGAGAAAAAGCTTCGGTTACAGATTTATCCAGTGTAGTGTGGACATAGCCTTAAACAAGAGAAAATCTGCAGATGCTGGAAATCAAAGCAGAACACACAACATGCGGGAGGAACTCAGCAGGCCAGGCAGCATCTATATAAAAAAAGTACAGTTGACGTTTTGGGCCAAGACACTTCATCTGGATCCATTCACAAATATCTACATGGAACTGTCTTCCCAGCTATAAACCTTAAGTGCTTTCATGAGCCTGTGCAGAAAAAGGGCCCTGTAAGTCTCTCCTACATTCTCCCAATACTGTAGTATCACTTGTAAGAACATAAAACATGGTTCAAATTTTGAAGTACATTTATTATCAAATTGTGTATACTATATACAAACTTGAGATTCATCTTCTTACAGGCAGCTACAAAACATAGAAACACAATAGAACCCCCCCCCCCAAAAAAAAAGGCCGTCAAACATCTGACGTGCAGAGGAAAAAACAAATTGCAAAAATATCCCATGAGCCTGCTCCACCATTTAATAAGACTGTGTCTGTTCTAGTTTTGGTCTCAACAAAACCTTTCCAATCTCTCTGTAGGTTCCTTATTCAAATATCTGCAAAGTCCAGCATAAGTGCAGTTCAGATGAAAAAAATCTGACCTGCAACATTGTCTCCATTCCTTCTCCCATGAATACGGCCTGACCTACTGAGGACTTCTAGCCTTTTCTGTTTCTGTTTTGGATGTATTCATTGATTCCACTTCCACAGTTCTCTAGTCTAGAGAATTTCACAATGTTATTATACTCTGAGAGTAAATCCTCTTCATCCCTGTCTGAAGTTAACCATTCTTTATTTTAAAAAAACTATGTCTTCTCATACTAGCTATCCCCAATTGTGACCCTGAGATTCCTATCAGATCTTTCTCAGACATGAGAGATGAGGATGAGAAATTGTGGCTGAAGTTCCGCTCTACCAAGTTTTAAAAATTCAGCAGAGCTGCTATTTTCTCTTGAACACAGATCATTATCAGGTTTATTATCACAGTCTCATATGACGTGAATTTTGTTGTTTTATGTTAGCAGCACAATGGAAAGAAAATAATACTATAAATTACAAAATAAATAGTGCAAAAAAACGGAATTGATGATCTTGAAACATTATCTCTTGAAGGTATCCTCGGAGGTCTCAAGACGGCGCTTATGGAGTAAACCGCTTTTGGCTTTGCTCCAAACCTTTTATGTCTTTTTAACCTACAAACTCCCCTTAAATGATCTTTTTTTACTTATTCTAAAGAGGTTTAAATATATAGAATTTTTCTTTTTAACTATTCGATCTATTTTCAACTCGCTGAAATGTCTAAAGCAAAAGAATCGAAACAGACGAAAGAACCGATAACTTTAGAAACTATTGTAAAGCTTATAGAAGATAAATTTGCGGGTCTGGAGAAAAAAATTACCGAACAGCTTTTTGCGTTTGATGAGCGTTTAAAATCATTCGAGGAGAACTTAAAATGCTTTCACTGGAACTACGAAAACAACAAGCAAGTATTTTGGTACTTGAAGAAGCCGCTCAGAAGAAAGAACATATTATCGAAACTTTGAAACAAGAGCAAGCTTCGACTTCTCAACAGATGGATCGTTATAAATCTAAAATTATTGATCTTGAAAATCGCTCTCGAAGGCAAAACCTTCGGCTAATTGGGATTCCAGAAAAGTTTGAGAGCGGTGATCTTACCGTTGTCTTTTCTAAACTTCTAATGGATGTCTTCGGTTCAGAAGTTCTGGACTCTCCTCCAATAATCGATCGTGCTCACCGTATCTCTCGCTATCATTCTGATTCAGATAAACCACGGCATGTAATTCTCTGGATCCATTACCCTCATATCAAAGAGTGACTGATTCGAGCCGCTCGGAAAAAGGGTATGATTAACTTTCAAGAATTCAAATTTCGTATTTTGGAAGGTTATAGCCCTGGAGTTTTAAGGGCAAGAATGGCTTTTAGACCGGTTATGTCTAAATTTCACCAGGAAGGCTACAAGCAAGCTTTGTTATTTCCAGCTCATCTGAGAGTTACTTCTGGAGACGGAACTGTTCGGCTGTTTAAATCTCCAGCGGACGCTCAAAGTTTTTTGGACAATGACACTCTATTGCATTGACTAATGTAATAATTAGTCTATAAATATCGATCTCTTACAGAATGATGGGTTTTTTTTAGGTATGGCTGACATGTATTTTTTATATATTGTAAAAGTTCTCTTTTTTTGGTCTATTCTGATTTTATTATTTTTTTATATTTTACTAATCTATTAACCTTGAAAATAACTGATTAGGGTTCCTTTTTTAAGTTTGTATAAGCTTTTTTTTTAATGTTTTTAACATTTAAATATTAAGATTTAAAAAAAATAATAATAAAATGGCGTTTCTTCTTCCAGACAGACTTTACTGCCTGGAACGTCATATTCGTTTTGTTGAGTTTTAAAGTTTTAAATTCTCATTTAAAATACTATTTTAGTAGTATTTATTTATGGGTTTTATCAATTTAATTTTTTTAACCCTTTTGTTTTATATATATATATATAATACTAATTTTATATTTTAACTTTTTGTTATATTAATCCTTTTTTATAATATGGGTTGTTTGTATTTTTTTCAATTTTTTTTGTCTGAGTTGCCGTCCTGAGACACGGGGGTAATTTTAGTATTAGATTGCCTGCTTGCTTCTTTTTGGCTTTTTTCCTGGGGTTTCGAGGGTGGAGGGAGGGGGATTTTTCTTTTTCTTTTTTTTCTTTTTGCTTGCTTTTTGCATAGTTTTATTTTATGGGTCTATATGAAACTACAAAAATGGTTGCAGTGCCGTGACTTCCGGTTTCTCCTTGAACTCACTTCCTTCTTCTGGGTTCATGAGTTCACTTTTTTTTAAAACTTATGTGTTAACTGTAATAAATATTGTCAATATGGATAGGATTATTAATTTTGTTTCTTGGAATACTAATGGTTTAAATCATCCGATCAAACGGAAAAAAATATTCAAAGTATTCCATAGAATGAATGCTAATGTTATTTTTGTGCAGGAGACTCATGTAAGGAAGGTGGATAGTCAACGCTTTTTTAGGCTTTGGAAGGGTCAACAGTATCACGCAAATTCGCAAGCCAAAGTAAGAGGTGTTTCTATTTTTATAGACTCATCAACTTCTTTTATACATCATGAAACAATTTCAGATCCACAAGGTAGATTTTTGCTTATTACTGGTCTACTTTTCAATCAAAAAGTTGTTCTAGTTAATGTTTATGCTCCAAATACTGATTGTCCTGATTTTTTTAAATGCTTATTTACATCTTTTCCTAATCTGAATCAATATAGACTGATAATGGGTGGGGATTTTAACTGTTGTTTAAACCCTGTGATGGATAGATCCAAGCCTACCCAAACTCTTCCGAATAAATCGGCTTCTCTTATTAACTCTTTTATGATTGATTCAGCTATTTGTGAAATTTGGCATTTTCTTCACCCTAATGACAAAGAGTTTTCATACTTTTCCGATGTTTATCATAATTACTCAAGAATTGATTACTTTTTCATTGATCATCATTTACTCACAGATGTTACTGATTGTAAATATGACTGTATTACCATATCTGACCATGCACCTCTGAAGTTATCTATTAAAATAACCGATTCATATGTCAATACTAAATTTTGGAGGTTTAATCCTATTTTATTGCAGGATTTAGATTTTGTTAACTTTATTAAACAACAAATTGATTTGTTTTACGCAACAAATTCTACAGTAGAGATCTCTGGTGGAATTTTGTGGGATACTTTTAAAGCATATATTCGTGGACAGATTATTTCATACTCTGCTGGAGTTAGGAAACAAACTAATTCTAAAATATTAACATTAGTTGATAAAATCAAAGCAATTGATAAAATTTATTCAATGACTCCAAGTAAAGAACTTTATAAAGAAAGAGTGGAACTTCAAATGGAACATAGTTTATTATTATCCTCTTCGATTGAAAGTCAGTTAATTAAATCAAAAACTCAATTCTATATGCATGGAGATAAGTCTGGTAAATTATTAGCTAACCAATTGAAAATTGTTTCGGATAAACGACAGATTACTAGAATTCGTAAACAAGATGGTACTCTGACGATCGATCACAAAGAGATAAATAGAGCCTTTCAAGATTTTTATAACTCCTTTTATCAATCAGAATTCACTAAGGACTCTTCTATAATAAATGAATTTTTAAGGAAATTGAATATTCCAAAAATAACTGTTGAGGATAATGTAATTTTAGATACACCGATTACGGAATCTGAAATAGAAAAGGCTATTTCTTTAATGAATTCTGGTAAAGCTTCTGGTCCAGATGGTTTTCCTGTAGAATTTTTTAAATCTTTTTCTTCTATACTTTCTCCTTGGCTTTGTAAAATTTTTGAAGATGTATTAATTGTAGGTAAACTACCACAATCTTTTTATGAAGCTTCTATTTCTTTAATTCTTAAAAAAGATAGACACTACTGAATGTGCATCCTATCGACCTATATCATTATTAAATATGGATTTTAAGATTTTAAGTAAAATTTTGGCTATTAGATTAGAAAATATATTACCTCGAATTATTTCTGAAGATCAGACTGGATTTATTAAGAATCGCTATTCATCTTTTAACATTAGAAAATTAATTAATATTATTTATACTTCTTCATCTAAAATACCAGAATGTGTTATATCTTTAGATGCTGAAAAATCATTTGACAGAGTTGAATAGCCATATTTATTTACTACAATGCAACAATTTAATTTTAGTTCAAAATTTATATCATGGATTAAATTAATATACCATAAACCTTTAGCTTCGGTTTTTACCAATAATCAAAGATCCCCTTTTTTTCAGTTATTTCGTGGTACGAGGCAAGGTTGCCCTTTAAGTCCTTTACTATTTGACATTGCTTTAGAACCGCTGGTGAAAGCTATTTGGGAATCAACTAATATTCTGGGTATTACCCGTGGGGAGAGGATGTACAAAGTATCATTGTACGCTGATGATTTGTTATTATATATATTTGACCCTGAAAAATCTATCCCTGCTATTTCGTCTTTGCTTGCTCAATTTAGTAATTTTTCTGGTTATAAATTGAATTTTAACAAGAGTGAACTATTTCCATTAAATATGCAAGTTCCAATTTATAAAGATTTACCATATAAAATTGTTACAGATTATTGTACTTACCTAGGTATTAAAATTACTAAAAAACATAAAGATCTATTTAAGGTTAACTTTTTACCTTTAATCGATCAAATTAAGCAACTTGCTATTAGGTGGTCTCCATTATCTTTGTCATTGGTTGGTAGAGTTAATGCTATTAAGATGATGATACTACCTAAATTCTTATATTTATTTCAAGCATTACCAATTTTTATTCCTAAAGCTTTTTTTGATACTATTGACTCTAAAATATCTTCTTATTTGTGGCAGAACAAAAACCCTAGATTGGGTAAAAAAATATTTACAGAAGCCTAAGAAGGAGGGCGGTTTGGCTTTACCAAACTTAAGATTTTACTATTGGGCAGTCAATATACAGTATTTAATATTCTGGATACAAGAATGGACTATAGCTGCTTGCCCACAATGGGTAAATTTGGAATGTAAAACTGTGCAAGATTTTTCATTGATTTCAATCTTAGTATCTTCACTTCCTTTTTCTTTATTCAAATTGAATAAACAGATAACTAATCCTATAGTCAGATATACATTACGAATTTGGTTTCAATTTTGTAAATTTTTTGGTTTGAATAAATTTATTTTATCATGTCCTTTAATATCTAATTATTTTTTTCGGCCTTCATCTATGGATCAAGCTTTTCTTTTATGGAAAACAAAGGTATAACATGTTTTCGTGATCTGTTTCTGGATGATAACATTATGTCCTTTGAACAGCTATCTAATAAATATAATTTACCTAAAACCCATTTTTTTAGATATTTGCAAGTTAGAAATTTTTTGTATAATGAGTTACAGTCTTTTTTGAAAGAATGTCCATTGGACATTACAGATAGAATTTTAGCTCTTAATCCTTATCAAAAGGGTTTAGTAGCCATCATTTATAAGATGATCATGAATTTACAGTTAGATGTATCAGAAAAAATTAAGAAGGAATGGCAAGAAGAATTGCATTGTCTTATATCTACTGAGCAATGGGAAAACATTTTATTATTGGTAAAATCGTCCTCTATCTGTGCTAAACATGCCCTAATACAATTTGAGGTTGTACATAGAGCTCATATGTCTAAGGATAAACTGGCTTGATTTTACTCTCATCTTAACTCAACCTGTGATAGATGTCATTCTGATGTTGCTTCATTGACTCATATGTTCTGGTCTTGTCCTTGTTTATAAAATTATTGGAAAGATATCTTCAGTATTATTTCAAAAGTCTTAAAAATTAATTTTTAACCACATCCTCTTACTGCAATTTTCGGTTTACCAATGACGGATAATAATCGTTTATCTGCTTCATCTCAACGAATGATTGCATTTGTTACATTAATGGCTAGAAGATCTATATTATTGAATTGGAAAGAAATTAATCCTCCAACTGTATTTCAGTGGTTTTCTCAAACTATTTCTTGTTTGAGTTTAGAAAAGATTAGAAGTGTGGTTTTTGAACCTTCAGTTAAATTTGAAGAAACTTGGACACCTTTTATTCAACATTTTCACATGAGTTAAATTGTCTTTTCCTAAACCTTACTTATATTATCCTTAATCAATTGGTTGGAGGTTCGGAGTTATTGGCACTACTGTATATGTACTTAATATTATTCAATGGCCCATGTTGGTTAGTGTTATTTTTTTGTTTTTTTTCTCTCTTTTTTGGGGTTTTTTTTCCCTTTTTTTTCTTTTTACTTCTTTGTTCATTATTGTTCTGGGTTTGAGAGGTTATATATTTTTATTATTATATAACTGAATGTCTATTTAAACTATTAATTAAGTACTCTCAAACATTTTGTATTCATGTTTCATTTATGTTTGTTTAAAACTAATAAAAAGATTTAAAAAGAAAGAAAGAAAGAAAGAAAGAAAGAAGGTATCCTCGATGATGTGCCTGTAATGGAAAAGGCTGAGTCCACAACCCTCTGCAGCCTCTTGCGATTCTCTGCATTTGAGCGTCAATACCAGGTTGTGATGCAAGCAGTCAGAGTGCTCCCTACAGTGCATCTAAAAAAATTTGCAAGTCTTTGGTGACATACCAAATCTCAATTTCCTAACAGAGCCACGTATCTGCTTTTTTTTTGTCTCAGCATCAATGTGTTACGTCCAAAACAGATCTTCTGAGATGTTGACACCCAGGAACTTTAGCTGTCCACTCATTCCATCAGAATTTATTCAGTTAATGGCAAATTGTTGTTTCAATTCTTGTAAGTCTCTTTACAAACTGATTATATAAGTGGCAGATTTGGGTGGAGATACATCTCTACCAAAGGAGGTATAAGGTATATCTTCCCTCTGCTAGCCCACAGGTCATCCTTGGACAAGGTATAGCACCTTGTTTTCCCATGAATCAGGGTCATGTGAAGCCATGGGAGCAAGTGGTGGATGGTCACATGAGCAACTAGTACATATCACGTCCTGGTTATGCGGCCACTGACACAGGGCAGACAATCTCTGAAGAGGTATCAATAATGGCTGGGGTCACCTGTCTCAAAAAGACACTACCAAGAAAAAAGCAATGGCAAACCACATCTGTAGAAAAATTTAGCCAAAAACAATCATGGTCATGGAAAGACCATGCTCGCCCATGTCATATGATGATGATGAAATCTAAGTAGTTCAGTGCTGATAGCTGCAGGGCTTTGCAATTGATAAATAACAGGGAGCTCTGTGCTGAAATTGAATAATAGAGTTGTATAACACAGAAAAATGTACTCTCGTAAACGATTTCTATGATGATCTTTTTATCTATATTAATCCCATTTTCCCAGATTAGGAATGTATCAAAGATTCAAAGTGCATTTATTATCAAAATATGTAAGCAGATTACAGCCCTGAGATTCATCTTCCCCCTAGCCACGAAACAAAGAAAACCATGGAACCCATTCAAAGAAAAAAAACATCAGCCCCCCCACACAAAAAAAAACAAATCGTGCAGAAGGCAACCAAAAAAAGTGAAAAACACAGAATATAAAACACAAAATCAATAGAGTCCAAGCATATTCTGTTCAACTCAGTTCATTAACTGCAGCTTACCCCCCCCACATCAAAATCTCCCAAATTTGCAACAAAAAACTGGAAATGCATTGTAACGTGAACTACAGAGTCCAAAAAACAATCAAGTGCTTTTGCAGCGTATGTGATAGATAAACTTTTCTCAGGCTTCTAGCCGGGTCCAGTTGTTGATTTTAAGTGACACTTTGACAAACTCTGCCGTCCTCATCAAGGGTGATACCTAGGCATGTCTAGTCCAGTGGTATATAGACACAACTTCCATTGCCCATCTCTGCTGATTGGTTAGTCCTCAACCAATCAGGTTACTGTTTTCCATATTTTGACCCACATAAACTGGGATTTGAGCTACAGAGTCTAATCCACAAACCATATCGACTAAACCTTGCCCAAGACCCATATATCCAGCACCATCCTCTGACAGCATCGAAACCGAGAAACCATTTGAACATAGGTACTTTCCTTCGGATGTAGCAAGCAAGAGAGAGCGAGAGAAATCATCACATGGAGACATCTTCCTCTGGCAGCAGTGAACAAGGGGCTGGTAGATGTTGCTGAACACCTCTCGCCTTGCACGCTCTCTTCAATAATTTTGATTTTCCTCTGTGATTTAATCAGCAAGGTTGGCGAGAAATGGAATTGATCATGGCCTCACATCCTGTCTCCAGGCTTACCCATGTAGAACAATTTCTGGTCTATGTTCTTTACTATTCATTCACTTTTCACGCATCAATACAGAACAGCCTTTAACTATCAATCTCCACTTGTTCAAGGAAAATATGATCAATTTACTCCCCTCACTCATAGACAAAACTCTAATATATGCCTACCTTGTTAATTACCAGTATTCTATACTGGAAGATCAGAATCAGACTTGTTATCACTGATTCATATGACATGACATTTCAACTTCTGTGGCAACAATACATAAAATTGTTATAAATTACAAAAATAAGTAAAGGTATAAACATTGAATAACAAGGGAGTGTTCATAGACAATTCAAAAATCTAGGATCGAGGGCAGTAAACAGATTCTGAGTTGTTGAACGTGGGTCTCCGGGCTCCAGTACCTCCTCTCTAATGGTAGTAATGAGAATGTGGCATGTCCAGGCTAGTGAGGATCCTGAGTGATGGATCACTTCTTGAGGCACAATCTCTTGAAGATATCTTTCATGTTGGTGAGTATTATGCCTAGGATGGAGATGGATCAGTTGGTAACCCTCCGCAGGCTCCTGCGATCCTGTGCATTGGAGCCTCCATACCTGGCAGGTTGTGACCAGTTAGAACGCTCTCCATTGTATATTGATAGAAGTTTTAAAAAAGCCTTTGGTGGCATACCAAATTTCATCAAACACCTAAGGAAGTTGTACAGCTGGCATGTCTTTTTCGTGATAGTATCAATATATTGGGCCTAGTACAGATGCTCTGAAATGTTAACCCCAGGAATTTGAAGTTGCTTATCCTTTCCACCCCTCAATGAGGACTGATGATATGTTCTCCTGATTCTTCCTTCCTGAAGTCCACAATCAATTCCAAAATATTTCACTCCTATACATCTCCTCGTTGCTATCTGAAATTCTCCCAACTTTTAGTCTATCACATTAAGTTCATCCATTTGATGCATAACATGTTGCCTTCCTGCTTTTTCCACCCAGCTAAATCGGCAGATATTTTTAAAGAACTTAGAACCCGTCCATTCAAAGCCCTGTGTCGCACATTCTCCATTACAGTAATATTAGAATAGGTTGAAGTGTGAGAAGTACTTGAGTACATCAGGATAATTAACTGATGAGAACTCAGCCTTGCTTTCAAATTGCCATCGATGTTTTGGCCCGAAATGTCAACTGTACTTTCTTCCATAGAGGCTGCCTGGTTTGCTGAGTTCCTCTAGCATTTTTTGTGTGTTGCTCAGATTTCCAGCATCTGTAGATTTTCTCCTGTTTCTCTTTCAAATTGTTTTGAAGATAAATGTGCATTTAGGCTCTATACTAATAAATTAGATTATTGGTCTCTGGTTGTACTACTTACATGCTGCAAATTGAGTTTAAAGGAATGCATTGTGCTCTTACTTTAGGAGCAGATGATGGCAAAGATAATTGACGACTGGTGACTGATACTGTAGCTAGGGTGGTGAAGACTTTTGGACAGTATGTTATTTGTCAACATGGAATGGTGAGCGAGTTTGTAAATCTGACAGGAGTAAAAGATGTTGGGAATGGTGAGGGTGGAGCGACGTGGGAGGGGTGTGAGACAGGTGGCAGAGAAGGAGTGCTGTAGGGGAGTTGGCGTGGGTGCAGACAGAGTCAGCCCTGAGACTGAAAGGTTATTTGATTCTAAACAATTGATTTATTGTCTCACTGGTGCTTCCTGCTACTTTTTCCTTTTCCTAACCATGATTCCCCTCTCCCTGCCCACATAGAGTCCCATATCAGAATCAAGGTTATCATCACTCTCAAAAAATTTGTTGCTTTTTTTTGTGGCAGCTGTTCAGTACATACATAAAATCACTACAGTACTGTGCAAAAGCCGTAGGCACCCTAGCTATATATATATGTGTCTAAGACTTTTGCACAGAACTGTATATATATATATATATAGTTAATTTTAAATCTCTCTCCTAAAATCTTTTAATAGAATAAGTGTGGTTTTGTATTCACTGACAACTGGGTCAGTAAACAAATACCACAGCTTTAAAATAATTGCCAAAGTAACTAAAGGAAACAAGAAACATGGATTGAACTACATGTGTACGCCATTAGAAAGTTTTCGAAAACTAATGTGTATGTACCTGAGATAATTCATTTGAAAGGTTGAGCAGTGAAACATTAAGTGTGGATTAAATGTTTGAAAAACCCAGCTAAGGTGCAACATTGTGCAATTCCATGAAACAATCTTAATTTTAGTATCAAAGTATAAAGCATGGTTAAACTTAATTGCAAGCTTAATTAGATTTAAGACAAGATGTGGTCCTAAAGGAATTGAAAGTCTTTGCAGGAATTTAGATTTTTTTAAAACATGTCGCTATTTAGAAATGTTAACACTCATTAAAAAAGCTGCCTCCCAACAGAAAATGCACTGGTGTTGATATCAATGGATGCATAAAAGAAGATACAATTATTTCATGATTATGACTGGTAGTATAAGGATGACCCTCAAAACACACGAAGACTTTCCTGGGCACTTTATCAAGATTCTCACCTTTGGTGCTGATATCACAGGCATTAGGTCTTCACAAACTATCTCTGCAGACTTCTGTACAATATGTAATGAAGCTGCTCTTTTGGAAGTGTTGGGCTGGGAGTTTCAGGGTTTTGACTGAGCGGTAATAGAGGAGCATAGATATATTTAAAGACAAGATGCCATGGAGGTGCATTTTAGGGTGTTGGAGTTTACTTCCATCAACTGTACTTTGAGATAATGAAGGCCATTACACTACATGCACTGTTGAAGAAGCTCCAGTAACCACAGCTACAAGGTTTAGAGTCATAGAGTCATACAGCACAGAAACAAGGGCTTGGGCCCAACTGGTCCATGCTGGCCAAGACTGTCTAAGCTAGTCCTAATTACCTATGTTTGCAGAATCTCAGGATTGTATGTGGTCATTATAGTGTATGTACTCTGACAATAACATTTACTTTGAACTTTGGTTTATGTTTCTCTAAACCCTTCCTATCCATGTGGCTTTCTAAGAGCTTTTTAAAAGTCACTGTCTCAAGCACTTCTAACAAAGTCCCATTCTATATATAGACCACCCTCTGGGTGGATAAAGTTGTCCCTCAGATTCTTATTAAGTCTCTTCTCTCACCCCAGTCCTACTGTATGTTTCCTAGATATTTATTCCTGATTCCTAGGAAATAGACTGTGTGCATTCTCCCCATCTATGCTCCTCCTGGAGTTATAACCTATATAATATCAAAGGTTCAAATGTTTACAGGTCCAATTTAATGAGTAAGAAATGTATACAATATACATCCTGAAATGCTTTTTCCTTGCAAACATCCATGAAAACAGAGAAGTGCCACAAAGAATGAGCGACAGTTAAAGGTGAGAACCCCAAAGTTCCCTCCCCCCCAGCAAAAAAAAGCAAGCATCAGCACCACCACCAAGCACAAGTATGAGCAAGGCCATAGCAGAGACACAGACTTGCAGTTACCCCAAAGACTTCATATTTCATCCGGCATTTGACAAACCACAGGTTCTCTCTCTCCCTAATAAGGAGAAGGAAGTGTCCCCCATTTTCACAGCGAGCGCGAGACATAACAAAAACCCACTGGTTTACAATGTTAAAAGTCCGTTTTGTCGCTTTTTCTGAGCTCTGTTACCCTTCATTCTTTGATTCTCCGATGAATAAAGTCCTAACCTGCTCACCTTTCTCATTAACTCAGTCCCTTGTGTCCTGGCATAAATTTTATCTGCACTCTTTCCAGCTTAATGATATCTTTCTTAAAGCAGTGTTACCAAAACTGAACAACATCATATTCCAAATGCACCCTCACTAATATTCAAAATGCTCACAACATTTTGGCCATAATATTGATGTAATTGACTGAAATGATCATTTGTATTTATGTTTCTGATGATTAGGGGCGATGTTATCAAATCAATTGATAAATCCGCTCCTGAATGTCAAAGGCAAGTGCTTGGATGTCTTTTGTTAAAGCTGTTTATTGCATCAAAATATCGGTGATTGTGATGATTGCTCTTCTTTGCCTGGTCTAAAATGGATCAAGACTTTCCACACATAAGCTCAGATTTCTTCATTACCTAAACTTAAGTATTTCAGCTTAGTTATCTTTTCCCCAATGTTGTGGGTAGTCTGTCACCCCTGAATGCAAAACCTTTCAAAGCTGCTGCTCCCATTACACCACGATGCACAGCGGCTGGCAGGGTTAGAACATGATTGCAAAGGCAAAGAAAACAAAGAAAGCAACCAAGCATGAGACAACTCACTCTGGAGTACACTTCCATAAACAAAGGCAACAGACATAGTGCTTTAAGGCATCAGAGGTATATTGGATGACATTGTAGACAGCAGAAAAGTTCATTGTAAGCACATCTCCACTTGTGCTTGGAACCCCCTTCCGGGGCTGAGCAAATTTTATCGCATTGCAGATACCCATCTCTTTGGTGGGGTGGCAGGATGGTTAAAGGCATGGCTGGCTAGAACAAAGTATCAGCACAAAGAGAACTCACTTAATTTCAGGCCAGTAAGAACTTCCGGTACATTGATTCATAATGCGGGCAAAATTGTAGCATACTTGATTTCCCTGCCAAGGTGAAGAATTTGTTTTCCCCTTAAGTGCAACTTGGGTTGTATAAAGTGGTATAGTGAATTCATTGGGATGTATAATATTCTGAAAAGTTTTGATAGGATGGATGCAGAGCTGATGTTTTTCTTGGATAGAGTGCTGAAAACCAAGAGCCAAAGTAGAGGGTTGTCCATTGAGGACAGAAAAGAGATAGGAAGACTTTCTTCACCAAGGAAGTGAAGCAGTTTTGAAATTAAATACATTAGAGAGCAGTGGATGTGCCATCACTGACTAAATTCAAGTTGGAGCTCAACAGAATTTCACAAATTAATGCTCACAATAATTAAGCCATTAGAGCAGGAATGTGTTGCTGAAATAAAAGACCGGTCAGGATCTTATTGCTGTTGGGGGAGAGAAGAGGCAGTAAATAGTTCACTCTTCTATTTCTTGGGTTCTTTAAAAGCTATTGTGCCAGCATTAGCCTGAAAATGCTGATCATGGCAACAGGTGAAGTGATCAGCCTATTGCCCATGGTTACAATTCTGACTGCAGTACATAGCACATCTTAGTTACTACCCCTTTGCTGAAGTGCAGTCCCTGTAGGTATTGCTCCTCACACAGGTGAATGTTGGACAATAAGTCCCTGCAGTCATGCTTCATCATGAAATTCACATTATGAAAGATGAAGGTAAATTAGACAATAATATAAATGTCAACACCAAGACTTTTTTTTTCCGATATACATTACTCTGTAAAAGTCTTAAGCATGTACTGTATGTGCTTCAGATTTTTGGACAGTATTGCATAAAGAGTAAAAGGGTCTGTTGAAAAGGAACATTGGAGAGATAGTAATGAGAGACAAAGAAATAGCAGATGAACTAAATAGGTATTTTGCATCATTCTTCATTGTACAAGATACCAACAGTACGCCAGATATTTGAAAGTGTCAAGAGCAGAAGTGAGTGCAGTCACGATTACTAAGGAGAAGGTGCTTCAGCAGCTGAAAGGTGTGAAGGTGGATAAGCCACCTGGACCAGATGGATTACACCCCTGGGTTCTGAAAGAGGTAGCAGAAGAGGTTGTGGAGGTATCAAGAATCAATGGATTCTGGAATGATTCAAGAGTACTTGAAAATTACAAACGTCACTCTGCTCTTTAAGAAGGGGGGGGGAAATTATAGGCTAGTTAACCTGATTTCAGTGGTTTGTAAGATGTTGGAGACTATTATTAAGGATGCTTTGGGGTACTTGGAGGCATATGATAAAACTGGCACAGGTCAACTTTTTTTTTAAGGGGAGATCTGTTGGGATTCTTAAATAACAGGCAGGATAGACAAAGGAGAGTCAGTGGATGTTGCTTTCTTAGATTTTCAGAAGGCCTTTGACAAGATTGACATGGGCCTGCTAAACACAAGATCCATAGTATTACAGGAAAGATATGAGCATGGACCAAAGATTGGCTGATTGGCAGGAGGCAAAGAGTAGGAATAAAAGTTTTTTTTTTTCTGGTTGGTTGCCAGTGACTATAGATTTGAATTGAACTGACTTTATTTCTTACATCATTCACATGCATGAAGAGTAAAAATGTTTACGTTACATATCTGTCTAAATGTACAATATGCATCATAGTAATTTATAATAATTTACAATAAATAGAACAGTCAATGTGACATAGAAATACACTCAAATCAGTGTGAGTTAATCAGTCTGATGGCCTGGTGGAAGGAGCTGTCCCAGAGCCTGTTGATCCTGACCCTTATGCTGTGGTACCATTTCCCGGATGATAGTGGCTGGAATAGATTGTGTTTGGGGTGACTCGAGTCCCTAATCATCCTTCGGGCCCTTTTTTCACACCTGTCTTTGTAAATGTCCTGAATCATGGAAAACTCACAACTACAGATGCCCTGGTCTGTCCACACCACTCTCTAGAGAATTTTGCTATTAAGGGAGGTACATTTCCCATACCAAGCAATAATGCAGCCAGTCAGGGTGCTCTCAATTGTGCCCCTGTAGATAGTTCTTAGGATTTGGGGGCCCATACCAAACTTTCTCAACCAACTGAGGTGAAAAAGGTGCTGTTGTGCCTTTTTCACCACACAGCTGGTGTGTGCAGATCATGTGATGTGATGTGGATGCCAAGGAACTTAAAACTGTTCACCTTCTCAACCCCAGATCCATTAATATCAATAGGGGTTAGCTTGTCTCTGTTCTTCCTGTAATCCACAACCAGCTCCTTTGTTTCTGCGACATTGAGGGAGAGGTCTTTTTCCTGACACCAGTGTATCAGAGAGATGACTTCTTCCTTGTAGGCCATCTCATTATTGTTTGAAATTGGGCCAATCAATGTAATGTCGTCCGCAAATTTAAGTAGCAGATTAGGGCTGTGGGTGGCAATACAGTCATGTGTATACAGGGGGTAAAGGAGGGGACGTAGTACACAGCCCTGAGGAGCTCCTGTGTTTGAGAGTCAGAGGGGTGGAGGTGAAGGAGCCCACTCTTACCACCTGCTGGTGATCTGATAGGAAGTCCAGGATCCAGCTGCAGAAGGCAGGGTGAAGGCCGAGGTCTCTGAACTTCCTTTCGAGCCTGGATGGAATGATGGTGTTGAATGCTGAACTGTAGTCCAAGAGCACTAGTGGTGTTCTGCACCTGTCAGTGTTGGGACTGCTTCTTTTCACACTATACTGTATGACACTGTTCTGGATGATGTCTTTGCAGCCAGGTCTGTGCAAGATACAAGGATCGGTGGAGGGGCAGGTAATTTGAGGAGTCAGAGACTCCATAGTAAGACTTGGACAGACTTGGAGAATGGACAAAGAAGTGGGAGATAGAATACTGTGTAGTGAACGATATGATCATGCATTTTAGTAGAAGGAATAAAAGTGTAAACTATTTTTAAATAGGTAAAATATTCGGTAATGAGAGGTGAAAGTGGTCTTGGGAGTCTGCGTGTAGGATCCCTAGAAGTTAATTTGCAGGTTGAGTGGGTAGTAAGGGAAGCAAATGCATTTTGAGAGATCTAGAGTAGACTGTAAAAGCGCAGATGTAGTCCTGTGGCTTCATTAGGAATTGGTTAGAATGTACTTGGAGGATTGTGAGCAGTTTGGCTACCTTATCAAGTTGTCAAGTCTACTGTCATTTAACTATATACATGAATACTACCAAACAAGACAACATCCTCCAGAACAGGGGGTAAAGCACAGTAGTACACAAAACACACAACAGTACAATTTATCTGGTGACACTTCAAATGCGATGCAGCAGTGAGTTCAGAAGCCTATTGCTCTGAGGGAAGGAGCTGTTTTCCATCCTGACCATTCTATTCTTTATGCATCAGATTCTCCTTCCTGATAGCAGAAAGTCAAAGTGGATGCTGGATGGATGGGTGGGATCCTTAATATTACTAAATGCCCTGCGAGTGCAACAGTATTGATAAATGTCCCCAGTGGATGGTAGGGAGACCTCTATAATGCTCTCAGCCGCTCTCACATTTCCCTGTAGGGATTTCCAATCCAGTGCTCCTACACCGGATGGAGAAGGAGCTTGTCAGGATGCTCTCAATGCTGCTCCTGTATAAGTCAGTTAAGATGGTGGAGTGGTGGGTGGAGCCTCACTCGCCTCAATCTCCTCAGGAAGTGGGAGAGCTGCTGTGCCTTCTTATTCAGGCACATGAGGGACCATGTGAGGCCGTTCATGATATGAACTCCCAGGAAATTGGTTCACTTAACTCTCTCTGTGGAGAAGCCATGGATGCACAAAGTGTGATGGTTTATCCAGACCTTCCTGAAGTATGTTCAGACTTAGGTTGTTGTTCTTACACTAGTCTACCAGCTGCTCAACTTCCTCTCTGTACTCCGTCTCATCATCCCTGCTGATGAGGCCAGCCACGGTTGTGTCATCTGCAAACTAGATGACATGGTTTGAACAGTGAGAACAGCAACGGGCTGAGCACACAGCCCTGGGAAATGGCAGTGCTTAGCACTATGGGAGCAGAGACATTGCTGCCTACACAGATTGTTAAGAAGTCAAGGATCCAGTTAGAGAGGGAGGTGTTGAGACTCAGCAAGGACAGTTTCCTCACCAGTTCCTGGGGTATGATGGTGTTAAACGCTGAACTGAAATCTATAAACAGCAATCTGGCATATGATACTCTACTTTTCAGGTGGGACAGGACAAAGTGGAGGGCAGAGACTATAGCATCATCAGTGAATTGATTCGAGCAATAAGTGAACTGGAAAGGGTCCAATTTAACTGGGGGAAAGGCTTTAATGCATTCCATGACCAGCCGTTCAAAGCATTTTGTAATGGTTGATGTTAATGCCACAGGGCGAGTCTAATCTAAGAAAGGATGTGCTGACATTGGAGAGAGATCAGAGGGGAATAGTGCGATTCTGGAAATGAAAGGATTAACATATGAGGAGCATTTGATGCCTCTGGGCTTATACTGTACTTGCTGGAGTTTAGAAGAATCTCTCACTGCTGCAGTCAGAAATTTCACCCTGTTTCAAAAGGGTGAAAATCATACCAGTGCCCAAGAAGAGCAAGGTGAACCGTCTGGATGACAATGTCCCATGGCACTCACCTCCTAGAGAGGTTGGTCTTGCCTAAGCCCTTTCATTCTGCAGTCTACCTATTTCCTCAACACTACCTGTCCCTCCACCAATCTTCATATCATCTGCAAACTTGGCAGCAAAGCCATCTATTCCATCATCTACAGTAAGTCATTGATATACAGCATAAAAAGAAGCGGTCCCAGCACTGACCTCTGTGGAACACCAGAAGTCACTGGCAGCCAACCAGAAAAGGATCCTCTTATTCCCACTCACTGCCTCCTACCAATCAGCCAATGCACTAAACATGCCAGTAACTTTCCTTTAGTACCATGGGCTCTTAACTTAGTAAGCCTCACATGTGGCACCTTGTCAAAGGCCTTCTGAAAGTCTAAATATAAAAAAAATCCACTGCATCCCCTTTATATATCGTACTTGTAATCTCCTCAAATAATTCCAACAGGTTCAGTAGGCAAGATTTTCCCATATGAAAACCATGCTGACTTTGTTCTATCTTGCCCTGTGTCACCATGTACTCCATAATCTCATCCTTAACAACTGACCCCAACATCTTCCCAACCACTGAGGCCAGGCTAAGTGGTATATAGTTTCCTTTCTACTGCCTTCCTCCTTTCTTAAACAGTGGAGTGACATTTGACATTTTCTGGTCCTCTGGCACCATGCCAGAGTCCAATGATTTTTGGAAGATCATTTCCAATGCCTCCACAGTCTGTACCACCATCTCTTTCAGAACCCTAGGGTGCAGTTCATCTGGTCTAGGTATCCTATGTACCTTTAGGTCTTTCAGCTTTTTGAGCACTTTTTCCTTATAATGATAACTGCACTCACTTCTCTTCCCTCACCCTTCAGCATCTGGCACATTGCTGATGTCTTCCACAGTGAAAACTGTTGCAAAATACTCATTTAGTTTATCTGCCATCTCCTTGTCCCCCATTATTATTTCTCCAGCCTCATTTTCTAGCAGTCCTGTATTCACTCTCATCTCTCTTTTATTTTTCATGTACTTGAAAAAGCTTTTACTATCCACTTTGATGTTGTTTGTTAGCTTGCTTTCATATTTCATCTTTTCCTTCCTAATGATTCTTTTAGTTGCTCTCTGTAGGTTTTTGAAAGCTTCTCAATCTTCTATCTTCCTGTTAATTTTTGCTTGGTTATATGCCCTCTCTTTTGCTTTCACATGAGCTTTAACTTCCCTTGTCAGCCACAGTTATATGATTTTGTCATTTGTGTATTTCTTTGTGTTTGGAATACAACTATCCTCAATCTTCCTCATTTTCCCAGAAACTCACACCATTGCTGCTCTGCTGTCATCCCTGCCAGCATCTCCTTATAATTTACTTTGGCCAACTTCTCTCTCATACCACAGTAATTTCCTTTAGTCCATTGAGATACTGCTGTGACAGACTTTACTTTCTCCCTATCAAATTTCAAATTGAACACAATCATATTGTGATCACTGGTTCCTAAGGGTGTTTTTACCTTAAGCTCCCTAATCACCTCCTGTTCATTACATAACACCCAATCCAGTATAGCTGATCCCCTATGAGGCTCAATGACAAACTACTCTAAAAATCCATCTCATAGGCATTCAGCAAACTCACTCTCTTGAGGTCCATTACCAACCTGATGTTCCCAATCAACCTGCATGTTGAAATCTCCCTTGACTACCATAACATTGACTTTTTGACATGCCTTTTGTATTTCCCATTGTAATCTGTGTTCCACATCCCAGCTACTGTTGGGAGTCATGTATATAACTGCCATCAAGGTCCAGGGTCCTTTTAGTCTTGTAGTTTGTTAACTCAACCCACAAGGATTCAACATCTTCTGATCCTAAGTCACATCTTTCTACTGATTTTATGCCAGTGGTATTAAACCTGATTCTGATTCTGAGTACTAATTCAACAGGCTATGCCCTGAAATGTTAAGTTTCCTAAACTGAAGTGGGAAGAACAGTCTCTGCTGGGCTTTCCTAGTGATGAGCGTAACGTGCTTGTCCCACTTCAACGTATTGGTAATGATAGCTCCCAGGAAATTTGAATGACTTGACCACAGGCACAGGGGGTTGTTGGCGTAAGTTAATACTTATTTCCACTGTCTTGATAGCATTAAGCTCCGAACTATTATGAGCACACCATGCTGCAAGATTATCTACTTCTCTTTTATAGTAGGTCACATCATTATTGGAGATGAAACCAACATTTTTGTCATCTGAGAACTTCAGGCTTTTGATGGTTTGCCTGTAGAAGTACAGTCCTTTGTATAAAGTGAGAACTGGAAGGTGAAAGATCAAAGTTCTGGGGACAGCCCATGCTAGAGACATTGGATCAGACATGTAGGAGCCCAACTTACAAACTGCTTCCTTCCAATCAAGAAATTTGTAATCCACTGTCAGATACTATAATGTGCAGCTAGCCATGTTAGCTTTTTGTTGAACAACTTCCAAACACTAAAGGAGGAACTAAAATCCAGAAACAAGATCCTCACACTGGAGTTGATTGAGTTCAAATGTTGAAAAATGTAATGAAGGTACATATTAACTGTATCCTCAACTCAGTGATTGGCTCTATAAGTAAACTGTAGTCGGTCAAGAAGAGGATCGGTAATGGACTTAAGGTAGGCCAGCATCAGACATTCACAAGTAACTACTGAAGTCAGAGCATCTCTCTAATTATTAAGACCAGAGATCTTGTCTTTCTTAGGAACTGGAATGATTGTAGCAGTTTTAAAGCAGTCCTGACTCCTGCATAATTGCAAGGAGATGTTAAATATCTCAGTGAAGACAGGTGCTAGCTGATTTGCTCAGTGCCCTGGAGTACTAGGTGAGACACGATCAGGGCCTGCAGTTTTCCTGAGGTTCTGTTATCCAAATGGTTTGCAAAATGTCTTCTTGCTTCACAGAAAGTAAAGTACACAGAGGTGTAAAAACTCAGCATATCAGGATCAGAGCAAGTGAGAAGAGATAGATATTGACTGTCCTTATCAAATGGGCAATGAAACTGACTGAGCTGATTGACCAAGGTAGGGGAGGACTTGGGAGCACTTCTGTTTGAAGTTGGTAAGCCTTGCAGGGAACTCCAGACTGCCTGACTATTGTTGAAGTCTCTCTCTAGCAGAATACAGTATATTCCTCTCTGTTTCCATATCTGTAGGCATGACCCTTTGCAGATCAGAGAGTCCTCAACTCCTAGATGAATCACAGCTTTTCATTGCTATATCTTTTTAGAAAGACACACATCTTCTTGGAGGATATGTAGTGTTTAAAATGAGCATATTCATTTATACTTCTACACCAGCCATTCAATCCATGGAGCCTAAGCAGTCCTTCAGCCTTGCAACAGCCTAGGAATCTATCAGCGTTTGATAGTCCTGGTTCATTTAGACCATCCCAGTTTTCAATTAAAGTTGGGAACAACATGATCATGCAGTAGTCAGAGTTGCCAAGGGGTTCCTGGAGAAGATGGCAGAATGCCTCTTTAATGTTGGTATAGAAGTGTTCCAAAGTTCTGTCTTCACGTATAGGGCAGCTAATCATCTGGTGGTATTTGGGCAGATCGTGATTCATATTGCAATGGTTAAAATAATCCCCTATAACAGAAATGACAGTATTAGGAAATTTATTTTCCAAATCATAAATGTTATCAGCCAACAGCTGTTGTGCAGATTGAGTGTTTGCTTGAGGGGGAATGTAAATACCGGCCAGGATAACAGAGTGAAATCCCCTGGGTAAGTAGAATGGTTTACAATGAATGAAAAGAACCTCTAAGTCAACAGAGGAAAAAGAACAAATGACAGATACTTCCCTGCACCATCTGCTATTTGTAAACATGCGCAGACCACCATGTGACTTGTCACATAGTGCACTGTTACGATCTGCTCTAAATAGCTGATATCCCAGCGTTTGAGCAAAGTTTTCTTGAGGTAAGCCATGTTTTAGCAAAACAAAAGGCAGAAATATGTACATAATCCTTGTTAGTCCTGAAGACAGCTCTAACTCATCTATCTTATTTGGAAAAGAGCAAACATTTGAATCAGAATCAGGTTTATTATCACCGGCACATGTTGTGAAATTTGTTAACTTAGCAGCAGCAGGTCAATGCAGTACATAATATAGAAAAAAGGAAAAATAATAAATAAATAAATAAATCAATTACAGTATACATTATTGAATAGATTAAAAATCATGCAAAAACAGTAATAATATGTATTAAAAAGGTGAGGTAGTGTTCAAGGGTTCAATGTGCATTTAAGAATCGGATGACATAGTGGAAGAAGCTGTTCCTGAATCGCTGAGTGTGTGCCTTCAGGCTTCTATACCTCCTACCTGATGGTAACAGTGAGAAAAGGGCATGCCTTGGGTGCTGGAGATCCTTAATAATGGACGCTGCCTTTCTGAGACACCACTCCCTAAAGATGTCCTGGGTACTTTGTAGGCTAGTGCTCAAGATGGAGCCGACTAAATTTACAACTCCCTGGAGCTTCTTTCAGTCCTGTGCAGTAGCTCCCTACCCCACCATACCAGACAGTGATGCAGCCCTGTCAAAATATTCTCCACAGTACATCTGTAGAAGATTTTGTTGACATGCCCGATCTTTTCAAACTCCTAATGAGGTATAGTCATTTGAAAGGCAGATTTGCTGGAAGAGCAGTACGGAAGTCTCTGTGTCTCCAGTGTACCAGAGCACCCACTTGTTTACCTTCTGGAGACATGCGTTTTCGGGATGGATTCATTGCTCTCAGTTGGAAGAAGTTTAATGGCGAATCCTCTATTTCGCAGATAGACACAGGAAATAAACCTCTGACATTCATGAGCATTTCATGAGTAAAAGCAATCCTTGAGTTCAATGACGAACTCAAATTGTGTGGTTAAATATAAAGAAGAACAGGAGCATCTAAAACAGGAGAAGGCAGAAGAATGGGGTTGAGAGGGATAATAAATCACCCATGATCAAATGGTGGGGCAGACTTGATGGGCCAAATGACTTATTTCTGTTCCTCTTGTATGTCTTATGGTTTTATGCTCAGAGTCCCTCTTCTTCCTTTCACTTTTGTTAGGTAGTCCTACTGGGCACATCATCTCCTCACTATTTTGTTGCAGGGCAACAGGAACAAGCATTAAAGCTTTTATTTCTTCAGGCAAATGGATCATACAACTTGTGAACCCAATCATTGTCCTCCCTGCAGTGTGTAAAGAATGTCACCTACTTGGGAAAATCGATTACTTCACTTTCCTCCAAAGATTTCAATCAATCACTTAGTAGCCTGGAAGTTATTGAGGACAATTTAAATAGCACACAAAAAGTGATTCTTCCTGACAGATTTCCTGTGTGTGTTTAAAATGTAATGTTCATGAGATTGCCATTGGGAATGGCATCAAATCAATATTACATGAGAATTGATGTCTTGTATGGCCACTCTCTGGATACCTCAGGTGTGCACAGACACGGCTGATAAATGCAAGTTGTATTGAAAATATATTTTACAATTTCTAATAAAATTGGAAGTATACCTTTGTCCATGGCTTGGTGCAGCCATTTTCAAGGAGAAGGAGACATGTGGTCACCAAGCAACCTAAAGACAAACTGAAGAATTTTAAACTTGAAGGTTGAATGGGTTAGTTTAGAGCTGCACAACAGAATGAATTTATTTTTTATTTAGCGATAGGAGTAGGGCTTTCCAGCTGTTCAAATTGTGATACCCCAGCAACCCTACAACCCTGATTAACTCTAACCTATTCACGGGACAATTTACAATGGCCGATTAACCTGCCCGCTATGCCTTTGGACTGTGGGAGGTAACCAGAGCACTCAGAGAAAATCCACCCATTCCACGGGTGAGTGGACGCACAGAATGGTGTGGCAATTGAACTGCAAACTCCGGAATAACCACTACCATGGTGCGCAATCAATGAAAACTGGAAGATAGAAGTTCTCCCAACAGAACATTAGAACATCTAAGGCAATAGTAACTTGGGTTTCAAGTTCCTGGGTGTCAGTATGTCTGAGACCTAACTACAAATTCACATGGAGAGCATTTTGACTGGCTGCATCACTGTCTGGTTTGGGGAGGGGTGCTACTGCACAAGTTCAAAATAAGTTGCAGAAATTTGTAAAATTAGTCACCTCTGACATGGGTACCAGCCTCCATAGTATCCAAGACATCTTCAAGGAGTCATGCCTTAGGAAGGCAGCGTCCAGCATTAAGGACCTTCACCACCCAGAACATGCCTTCTTCACACTGCTACTGTTGGGAAGGAAGTACAGAAGCCTGAAGGCACACACTCAGTGATTCAGGGACAGCTTCTTCCCCTCTGTCATCCGATTTCTAAATGGACATTGAACCCATGAACACTATTTCACTAGTTTTTTTTATTTCTGTTATTTCGCAGTACTTATTTTAACTTTACTATTTAATAGACATATATCTACTTCATGTAACTATTTTTTTCCTCTATTTATTTATCACATATTTCATTATACTGCTGCTGTAAAGTTAGTAAGTTTCACGACATATGCTGGTGATAGTAAATCTGATTCCAATTCTGATCTGGAAGTCACTGGCAGATTGATTGAGAAGCAGATAATTCTAGTTAATTGTCAGTCAGAAGGCATGAAATTGCATGATTTTTACTGCAAGGAAGGAGACCATTTGGCCTGTTGGCTCTATGTAAAATCTATCCAGCTCCTTCTTGTAACTTCATTTGTTTCTGATATTTATCCAGCTCATTTTTGAATACTACAATTCAATTTACTGCCTCTACTGTTGCCTCAGCAGTGCGTTCTAGATCCCAATCTTCAGTTACTGTTTGCTCAATTGTCAACTACTGTTATCCCAAGTCCAGTAGCTCATGAAAGGGAATAGGTTCTTTCCAAATATTCTGTCTATACCCTTCATGATTTGAAATGTCTCTAACAGAGTCCATGTCATTAATATGCATTACCAAAAACCATGATCTTAAGGGAAACCTCACGGTACATCTCTCTTTTATTTGAGAAAGAATGTTACATTGTTACTCCTTCCTCCTTAGCCAATTTTCTAATTGTGCCAATACAGTTATCAAACTGTGAGCCTTTTGATGTTGTCTTCTGCTTCCACGGCACAGTTCTGCCGGACATTAACCTATACAAGTACAAGGGCTCTCATCATGAACGTGTTCAGCAACACACGCTTCACAAACTAGCCATGAACATCTGATGCCAATTTGGTTCCAAATTAGTAACCATAGGTTGATGAATAATTGCTACAGAGGATTCTTCATTCTAGATATAAAATCTAAATAATTTACTAGTATTTATAAGACTGCATCATCATATTGAGTTAGGTATTCTGCTGTTTGCTAGCTGTTTGTAATATCTGGAGAATCCATGCAACACGAGGGGTGATTGGTAATTTTGTGGCCTAAGGTAGAAGGAGTCAATTTTAGAAAACCTAGCACATTTATTTTTCGACATAGTCCCCTCCTATATTTACGCACTTAGTCCAGAGGTCGTAGAGCATACGGATCTTGGACCTCCAGAAAGTGTCCACAGCAGGGGTGATTGATAAGTTTGTGGCCTAAGGTAGAAGGAGATGTTATACAGCTCTCGTTATATGCACATGCAGTTCAACCCTTTGAGTGATAATGCAGAAAGTTTGAGGTTAATAACTCATCAGGGATGATTGATAAGTTTGTATCCTAAGGTAGAAGGAGATGAGTTATTAACTTCAAACATTCTGCATAATCACTCAAAGAGCTGACCTGCATGTGCATGTAACGAGAGCTGTATAACTCGTCTCCTTCTACCGTAGGCCACAAACATCAATCACCCCTGCTGTGGACATTTTCTGGAGGTCCAAGATCCGTATGCTTCATGACTGCTGGACTATGTGTGTAAATGTAGGAGGGGACCATGTTGAAAAATAAATGTGCTAGGTTTTCTAAAATTGACTCCTTCTACCTTAGGCCATGAATTTATCAATCACCCATTGTAATTTTTGATATTTCCTTTTCAGATATAAACATGAATGGCTAATTCATTAACAGGTTTTATGCTACGCGTGAGACTTCCGGTCTATAATAATGAAGGTGCGATGCCTTAGCATGTCATGCTTGGATTATATATCTATTTAGCCACAGTTAACAGAAATGAGAGGACCTGGAGTGAAACTTCTGATATGCTGTTAAGACCTTGTCATAAACTTTGGATAATTAGCTTATTGAAAGGAGGTGGCTGAAGCTTGCCAACAGGAAGGAACATTTATTTATTTGCTGTAAGTTGTAAGTTAGGAAGCAATGAAAAGGAAATACTGCAAGACTAGCACAGTCTAGGGAACAGCATTAATGTCTGCGTAAGAGAAATAAAGAAGAAACGTTCCTGTGTAGCTGTAAGTGTGAGTGTGCAAGAAGACTAGTCAACAAATTCTTGAGAGCATGAGTGCATGAGAGTCTGCCTGCAGGAATGTAGGTTCAGGCTGTCCCTGGGGTTTACAGGAGGAAATATTTCAGTAGATGAAAAGAAACCAGCTGAAATTTCATACAAACTAAATGAAAATACTACACATACAATGAATGAAAATATGATATCATAAACATTTCACCAATAGACCGTGGATCGACAATCCAGGTATTCTATGTATTGTCCAAGCTCATCTTGGAGGGCCACACCTCATATTGTACCTGGGCAGCATCCAACCTAATAGCATGAACATCAATTTCTCCAACAGCTCTACATTCTTCAAATGCTGCACTCTTGGGAGTCTTTGATTTTAATTACTTTAAAATTTTGGCTCAGAATCAGGTTCATTATCACTGATATACGTGATGAAATACAATGTTTTGTGGCAATGGTACAGTGCAATGCATAGTATACTCTAAACTACTATTTGATGTATATACTGTGTATGTATATATTTTTTGACTCATCTTTTTGCACACTCCCTCACGTTAATTTATTTAAGTAGTGCAAAAAGAGAGCAAAATAGTGAGGTAGTGTTCAAGGGTTGGTTCGTTATCCATTCAAAAATCTGATGGCAAAGAGGGAGAAGTTGGTCCTAAAATGTTGAGTATGCGTCTTCAGGCTCCTGTACCTCCTCTCTGATTGTAGTAATGAGAAATGGGCTCGTCCTGGGAGATGTTTTTAATGCTGTGATTTTAGCTGCCAAGGCCATAAAGATTTGGAATTTCCTCCCTAAACTTCTTTCACCTTCTTACTTTTTGAATTTCTTCCTAAAACTTACATCTTTGTACCAATATTTAGTCATTTGTCCTCCTATATTGTACATGGGTCAGTGTTAAATTTTATTGGATAATAATCTTATAAAGCTCCCTACAGTAGTTTACAAAATAAATATAAAGCAGGATTCTTAAGAAGTCTAAGATCTAATTTAATCATCTCACTGCCAACCTCTTGCCTAGAGCCCATTTAATTTAGAAATTCTACAGCTCGTCCCTCATCTGTACGCTGTGTTAACCCCAGGCAATCAGAGGAATGTAATAAGCTTGGTGCCCTTGATTTAAGGAGAGGATGTTTTGCAAATGTTTCAGCAATTGAATGTTATCTTGCTAACAGAACTTGGACCAAACATTCATCACAGAAAGCAGCAATTAAAAGGTCTTAAAATATAAAATATATAGTAAATATAAAACAATCTAATGCATGCCAGCCTGCTGGGGAAAAAATGAAAATCCAAATGTACTTGAGCTAGAAAGTAGCCAATTACATACCTATAAAAGTGGGCATGCATACATACAGTAACAAATAGATCTAGAAAGCTGCAGAGTTGCAAGTAAAATTATGCTGAATAAATATCCTCTTAATTACTCTTTTGCAACCTATACCCATATCCCCCTTTATGCTTTGCCCCACCTATTTCAAGCACATGATGTGGCAAAAAAATTCTACATACGCTGTTTGATCTCCCAGTTTTTGCTTTAGATTTGTTCCCTTTGGCTTTGAGTTAACAGAATTAGAAATAGTTTTCCACATCCTACAAATCAAAATCCTTTGCAATGTTAAACACAAATTATTTCTGCAAGTTATTTAAAGAAAAGGAATTGTGTTCTGTTAAATCCATTGTTTTCATAGATTTATCTACTCAGCATCAGTCATTCTCGGAAATTTAAGCAGATTTAGATCTTTGTCAACACGTACAAAAGCTGGATGAACTCAGCAGGTCAGGCAGCATCTGTTGAAAGAAGTAGTCAACATTTCGGGCCGAGACCCTTGGGTTGACTGCTCATTTCAACAGATGCTGCCCGACTTGCTGAGTTCATCCTGCTTTTGAACATGTTGATTTGACCACAGCATCTGCAATGTACTTTGTGTTTATATCTTTGTACTAGGCTTTACCTGGGGACCAAGTCATTTTGCCCCAAAATCACCTATGAAGCAAAGGGTGGTGTAGAAACTAAGGTAGTTGTGTTGGATGTTAACTTTGATATTCTTTCAAAACCAAAGAAAAATTAAGAAATGGCAAATAATGAATAAGAAATATTATGAGTAGAATTATGCTAGTCCACACAAATTCACTCACCTCCCTCTGTATTCTGGATACCAAAACAAGCATCTTTCAATCTCAAATCTGAAAACTCTAACTGTCCTGACATTTTTAGAGTTTGGAGAAATGAGTTCTATAATTTGGCTACAGTTTCATCTGAACAAATATTTGTGATACAATATTCAAAGGTTGGACAGACTAGAGTCTATTTCTTTAGAATAAAAAAATGAAATAATACAGGATTTTAAAATGATGTAGAGGTTTGTAGGAAATTATTAGAAGTGAAGAAATAAATCAATATTATTTAAATGGTCCATTTATGTAATTAAAATAGTTATTCAGGTTTTAATATGTTCAGTATGCTTATAAATTTTGAAGCTGTTCAAGAATAAACGAGGCCACTACATTTGATATGGTCTACATAGACATTAGCAAGCCATTGCCAAATTGCTGTAATGCAGAAATGGGATCTAAGGCAGATAGGTAATTGGATTGAAAACTAGTTTTGTATCTTGAACCTTGGAGTAATGGTTGGGCCATTAATACTTATGGCCTATGTGATTGGAAGACTATAGTGGATTTAACAGGATTCATTATTTGGTTCCAGTGCCATGCAGCGTGGAATCAAGCCTTTTGGTCTAAGTGTTTCATGCTGACCAGTTCAGTTGGACTGAACTGCCAACTGTTCAGTCTAGTTAGTCTCACTGTTGACATTTGACCCATATCCCTCTGAACATTTCCTATCCATCTACCTGTCAAGATACATTTAAAATGGTATCAACCCACCTGCCTCAACCACTACCTTTGGCAGCTCATCCCATATTATCAAAGATCACTACCTTTTTAATTGGCATCTATAAGCCCAAATGGATAACATAAAACAAACACACACGACTAACATTATATAAAAACTGTTCATTCTAAACACTGTATACTGTCGAACATCCACAGAAGTGCACATGACTGACGATAGATATAAACTGTTTGGCAACAATCTCCTGTCCCAATTAAGCACATGGTGTCCCAAACAAAGTGAATCCTGACGATTTTCTCAATTAGTTTTTGTTCTTTTGGATTTGTCCCAAATAAGCGCTTGCCCAGGTTAAACAATGGCTGGGATCCACTGTATGTAAAAAATAAAGTTAGGTGTAAAAGTACAGGTATGAAATAAAATATGCATAAGTACATAAATCCCAGCATGTATCTGCAATGTAAATAGCATTATAAAAACTGATTTAAAGTGTTTACAGTGGAGTGCAGTGACAAAGGTAATAGATAATGGGCATTGGGGCTAAGATTCAATCAAATTAACTGCATGGGGAAGGAACTTTTAAGATGATGTTAAAGCTATTGTTTAATAGCCTATAGCACTTCTTAGGTGGGAGCTTTTATAAAAGGTAGTTTGTTGGGTGTGTAGATTCCACAATGCTTTTTTTCCCTGTCTGCTTCTTTGTCCAAGACACATACAAGTCTTGCAGTGATGGTAGACTGTAGCCAATGACCTTTCCTGCTGACCTGACAAATTGCTGTAGTTTGCATATATAGTGAGAGGATACTGCACCAAACTAGACACTAATGGCTAATGAGAGGATGCTCTCTGTGATGGCAGTAGTATGTTCTGGAGAAGATGGAATTTTACCACCTCCTGCAAGAATTACATGCTCTGCCGAACCTTTTGTTAATGAAGATGTGGTTCTCTCATGAGGCCCTTCTGATCATACAAAAGACAATTTTGATAAAAAGGCATAAAGGATCATTTACTTCATTAAATGAGTTGTAGATTATAAGAGCAAAGAGATAATTTCAGAACTGCATGCAGTACTAGTTAGATCACAGCTTGGATACTGTATACTTTCTTGTGATCAGGGGAAAGATGTAAATGTGCTAGAGAAGGTATAGAGGCCTTTTTATGAGCACATAGCCAGGAGAGGATTCTTGCACTAATGAGGAAAAATGCGTGACCTAGCATTGTTTCCTTTGCAACATAAGAGGCTGAGAGGAAACTTACGTAAGGTATCTAAGGTTGTGAGGGGCTGAGAGAGGTTAAATTGAAAAAATGGATTGCTCTGAGGAGATGAGTGAATATTCTGAAGTCATAGGATTAAAGTAATTGGCAGCAGGATGAAATACAAAATAAATACACACAATCACATGGTTGGTGATAAAGATCTGAAACCCAACACTCAAATGATGTTAGAGGCACACTATACTTACTATGTACTTGGAGAAACATGAATACAGGATTATATTGCAGGAAGTTGAAGTTTGGTGAATTAATTTTAGATTAGTACAGATGTGATCCTACATTATTCTCTATAAATCTGAATTTTCACTTTAATTCTTAGCTTTCCTTTGTAATTTACTTTAACAGAAGTCCCATTTTCTTTCCACTCAAAATCTCTGTCAGAAAAGTAATTGGGTTATCATTGCTTCATGCAATTCGTGTCTGTACAACCAATGAAGTCTCAATATCAATGAGATGAAGTCAGAAAATGAGTCCTTGTGTCTTTTCAGGAAGGGGCAACTTCTTTTTTCAAACAGCATGTACTTTAATTAAATAATAACAAGTTACTGGAAATGGTTCACTTGTAAGTGAAAAATAGAGTCTGATATTTTTATGGAACTAAAGGCAAGAATGGAACTAAAGGCAATACCATTGCTTGCATCTTTGGACTCAGTTCTATTTCTATCTTTAATATTTTTTTTCCTTTTCAGTGTTCTTTTGAAGACCCTGGCCTGGAGTTACACACTGACTTTGGTTCTCTGCAGAAAGGGGACCCACTCTCAGGGCCTCATGACTGGCCACTTTTCGATAATCCAAGGACGTGGCCTGGAAGAATAGTGAACCTTAAGGGTGCTGGATGTTTGTGGATTTGGAGGTGGTTGGATTCGAGGTCGGTGCCGTCGCCTGATGTGTCGTGGGAGTACATGGAAGCTCGAAAGCAGTGAGCTGGCTGCTGGTTGTGTGCCCAGGGACCCAAGTTCTTTGGGCAAAAAGCTTGGAAAAAGCGATGCAATGGACTTTTAACACCATAAATCAGCGAGTTGTTTTGTTATGCCTCCCCTTTTGCTGTGAAACAAGGACACCTCTTTTTCCCTTATTAGGGAGAGAGAGAGAGAGAGAGAGAGAGAGAGAGAGAGAGAGAGAGAGAGTCTATGGTATGTCGAATTCACGGGTGACCAGATAATCTTTGGGGTACTGCAAGACTGTGTCTTTATTGATGCTTTGCTGCCGCTTGAGTGCTCAGTGGAGGGTGCCGATGCTTTTTTGCTGGTGGGGGAGGGAGGGGGTTCATTGCATTGCTGCTACTTATGTGTGGGAGGGATTTGCTCTGGGGTACTTTGGGTTCTAACGTTTAACTGTTGTTCATTCTTTGGGCACTCCTCTGCTTCTGTGGCTGTTTGCGAAGAAAAAGAATTTCAGGATGTATATTGTATACATTTACCTGACATTAAATGTACCTATTGAAACCTATTGAATGAATTGTAATACTCCACTTGAACCTCCTTTCACCAACATGCACCATTCTCACTGCAAGTCCTTCATGGTTTCATTTCAATTTATAAGGTCTATGAGTTTCTGTTTCTGCTTTGAGTATAGTTGGATCATATTGTACTTAAAATTATTTCAACTAGGAACAGTAATAATTCAGATTGCTTGTATATGAATTTCAGCAAAACAAATATTTTGCTTAAATTACTGAATTTTGTGGCATTTATTAATATGATATTGTGTTATATTACATTCCACTGTTGTCTTTTTCTGTTGTTTTGGCTTTAGGAATGTCAATGCATCATCTACTCATTTAATTAATGGATGGATGGGCTCCCACTCTATTGTGTGTTTTAAAGCTGGCAACTGAAAGTATTCTAATCTTTCAATTTATCTAATTATTAGGAAATTAAAATATTCAAGTGAAACAGAATTTCAATACTGAACATTACATTGTAATATGGCTTAATTCCACATATCTCTCTTACTAGAAGATATATTCTACCAATATAAAATACTTGAGTTATTAAATGTTCAGAATCTGAAAATTAAAATATGAGAAACTATTGTTTACAAATTTTATATATCAAAGTCCAAATAAATTTATTATCAAAGTACATGCAGTGTCTGTCACCATTACCTTGAAATTTATTTTCTTGCAGACATTTACAGGAAAATAAGGAAATATAATAGGATTTATGGAAAAACTATACATAAAAATTGATGAGCAACCAACTGCTATGAAAAACCTTCCACTGAAAATATGCAAAGAACTTGTTTTTCTTTTCAGAGTTGATTGGATTCCATCAATATTAGTTGAACCTTTGTTACAGTGATAAACCTTGCTCACTTTAAAAAACCAATGACTTGGCCTCCATAGCTGTTCTATGGCAATGAATTCCACAGACTCACCATCCTCTAGTTTGTTCTAAAGGGAGTTACTTTTTTATCCTGTGCACTCAGGTCCTGGAATCCCCCACTATAGGAAACATCTCTATGTCCATTCTCTCTCGGCCTTTCAATATTCAATAGGTTTCATTCCCAGCTCATTCTTCTAAACTCCATTAAGTATAGGCCCAGAGTCATCAAACATTCCTCACAGATTAACCGTTTCAAATACAGAACTGAAGATACTATATTTGAATGCACACAGTATATGAAATAAGGTAGTTGGTCTTGTAATGCATTTAGAAATTGAAAGGTTTGATACTTTGGGCATCACTGAATCGTGGCTGAATAAAGATTTTAGCTGGGAGATTAACATACAAGGATACACATTGTATTGGAAAGACAGACAGATAGGTAGGGAGGGGTGAGGTGAATCTTTTAGTAAAATATGAAATCAAATCCTTAGAAAGAGGTGACATAGGACGAGAAGATGTAGAATTGTTGTAGGTAGAGCTAAGGAACTGCAAGGGTAAATGAAACCCTGATAGGAGTTATATACAGATGTCCAAACAGTAGCCAGGATCTGGGCTACAAATTACAACGGGAGATAGAAAATGCATGTCAAAAGGGCAATGTTACACTGGTTATATGGGATTTCAATGTGCATGTAGACTGGGAAAATTGGGTTGGCTCTGATATTGGATCCCAAGTGAGAGAATTTGTAGAATGCCTATGAAATGGATTTTTAGAGCAGCTTGTGGTTGAGCCCATTAGGAGATCTGCTATTTTGAATTGGGTGTTGTGTAATGAACCGCATTTGATTAGGGAACTTAAGGTAAAGGAACGCTTATAAGACAGCAATCACAATATGATAGAATTCACTGTGCAATTGGAGAAGGAGAAGTTAAATTCAGATGTGTCAGTATTATAGTGGGGTAAAGGGAATTACAGAGGCATGTGAGAGGATCTGATCAAAGTTGATTGGAAAGGGACACTAGCAGGGATGATGGTAGTGAAGCAATGGCTGGAATTTCTGGAAGCAATTTGGAAGGTTCAGGATAGATACAGGAAGTATTCTAAAGGCAAAATGATGCAACTGTGGCTGACAAGGGAAGTCAAAGCCAATATAAAAGCAAAAGAGGGGGCATATAATAGAGCAAAAATTAGTGAGAAGTTAGAGGATTGGAAAGCTTCTCAAAACCAATATAAGGCAATTAAAAAATCCATAAGGAGTGAAAAGATCAAATATTAAAGTAAGCTTGCCAGTAATATCGAAGAGGATACAAAAAGCTTTTTAGGATATATAAAGAGTAGCGAGAGCAGATATTGAGCCACTGCAAAATGATACTGGAGAGGTAGTAATGAGGGATAACGAAATGGTGGATGAACTGAATAAGCATCTTGCATTAGTCTTCAGTTTGGAAAGCACTAGCAGTATGCCAGATGTTAGGGAGATTCAGGGGGATGGAGTGAGTGCAGTCACTATTACTAGAGAGAAGGTGCTTGGGAAGCTGGAAGGTCTGAAGGCTGAAGAAATTGTAGAAGCATTGATAATGATCTATCAAGAATCACCTGATTCTGACATGTTTCCAGAGAAAACTGTAAACATCACTGTGCTCTTCAAGAAGGGAGGGAGGCAGAAGAAAAGACATTATGGGCCAGTTAGCTTGACCTCAGTGGTTGGGAAGATGTTGGAGTCAATTGTTAAGCATGAAGTTTCGGGGTACTTGGAGGCATATGATAAAATGGGCCTAAGTCGGCATGGTTTCCTTGAGAAAAATCTTGCTTACAAAATTGTTGGAATTCATTGAAAAAATAACAACAGCATAAACAATGGAGAATCAGTGGATGTTGAGCACCTGAATTTTCAAAAGACCTTTGACATGGTGCTACACATGAGACTTGTTAGCAATTTATTACAGCAAAGATGCTAGTATGGATACAGCTTTGGATGATTAGCAGGAGATAAAGACTGGGAATAAAGTGAGCTTTTTTTAATTGTGAGGAAACTAGTGGTGTTCCACAGTGGTCGGTACTGGTACTGCTTCTTTTTACATTGTACGTCAATGATTTGAATGATGGAATTGATGGCTTTGTGGCCATGTTTGCAGATGATATGAAGATAGGAGACGAGGCATGGAGTGTTAAGGATGCAGGGAGGCTGCAGAGGACTCAGAAAGGTTAGGAGAATGGGCGAAGAAGTGGCAAATGGAATACAGTGTTGAGAAGGGTATGGTCTTGCACTTCGGTAGAATAAATAAAAGCATTGACTATTTTCTAAACAAGAAGAAAATTCAAACATCTGAGGCGCATAGGGACATGGGAGTCCTCGTGCAGGATATCCTAAAGGTTAATTTGCAGATTGAGTCACTGGCGAGGAAGGCAAATTCAAAATTAACTTTCATTTTGAGGGGACTAGTATATAAAACAAGGATGTAATGCTGAGGCTTTATAGTACTTGGAGTACTTTGAGCAGTTTTAGGCCCCTTATCTAAGGCAGAACGTGCTGGCATTGGAGGGGTTCAAAGCAGGTTCACAAAAATGATTCAAGGATTGAAAGACATATCACATGAGGAGTGTTTGATGGCTCTGGGTCTGCACTTACTGGATCTTAGAAGAATAAGGGGAAATCTCATTGAAGCCTTCTGAATGTTGAAAGGCCTAGATAAAATGGATGTGGAGAGGATGTTTCCTCTTGTGGGGGAATATAGGACCAGAGGCACAACCTTAGAACTGAGAAATGTTTATTTAGAATAGAGAAGAGGAGGAATTTCTTTAGGCAGAGAGTGACAAATCTGTGGATCTCATTGACACAGGCAGCTGTGAAGGCCAGGTTATTGAAGTATTTAAAACTGAGGTTGATAGATTTTTGATAAGTCAGGCTGTTAAAAGTTACAGGGAGAAGGCAGGAGAATGGGTTTGAGTGGGATAATAAATCAGCCATCATGGAATGATGGAGCAGACTCAATGGGCTGAGTAACCTAATACTGCTTAATTGTCTTATGGTCTTATTGTTAAATACAGACATTTTTCTGACAAATGGCTAGCATTTGTTTACATAACTGTTTTTTTTATCAATTTTAGGATCATTGTAGCCCACAAGAATACAGAATTTTTCTAAATCAAGTATGTTCGTTGGGATTTGTATTCTGACAATGAGATCCAGCAGCAGACGATCAAACTTTTGCATTTCAAAGGTTTCAAAGGTACACTCAATGTCAGAGAAATGTATACAATATACATCCTGAAATTCTTTTCCTTCACAGCCATTTGCAAAAACATAGGAGTGCCCCAAAGAATGAATGACAGTTAACTATTAGAATCCCAACCCCACCCCACAGCTTCCACTCCCCCCCACGTAAGCAGCAGGAAAGCAATGATCACCCTCTCCCACCAGCAAGAAGAAGCATCGGTGCCCTCCACCTGGGCATCAATAAAGACACAGACTTGCAGTACCGCAAAGACCACCTGTTCATCAGTAATTCGACATACCCCAGGCTCTCTTTCTCACTAATAAAGGAAAAAGAGGTATCCTCATTTCACAGCGAGAGGGGAGACATAGCAAACAACTTGCTGATTTATGACGTTGTAAGTCTATTGCGTCACTTTTTCCAAGCTCTGTGCCCAGAGAACTCGGATCTTTTGATCTTCCATCTCTCATGACACACCAATTCCCTGCAGAGGCACCAACCACAAGTCTGCCCATCTCCAGAGCCACAAAATCTTGAAACTCCAAAAGCGAGTTTATCTTCTAGGCCGCAGCCTTGGTACGTCGAATAGCAGTCAGTCGTGAGAACCTAAGACCGCAAAGAACCAAAGTTAACGTGTAACTCCAGGTCAGGATTTTCAAACGAACCCTGAAAAGGAAAAATAGAGATATTAAGGATAGAAATAGAGCTGTTTCCGAAGATGCAAGCAAAGGAGTTGCCATTAGGTGCCACTGTCTCCTTAGCTCCACTTTCCTGGGGGAATCCTCCCCAGGTCAGACAGAAGACAGAAGAAACAGCAAAGATATGGTATGAATCGAGTTTTACAAATTGCTCTCTAATTTAATGTGTTTCTAAACGAATGAAACATTTTTAATGTTTAAGCATTTCATCTACTTTTAATGGATTTTGACTGTTTTTGAACAGCAAAACACTTTGAAACATCCATAGTGCTTGACAGATTTGATAGGCAGCCTCATATAGGATGTGACAGAGCTGACAGTCAAAAGTTTACCTGAAAAGCTTCAGGGGTGGGATCTTCTGGTGTGATAATCTTACATTTTGCAAATGTGTGCAACTACACAGGGCCTGAACAAATTAGATTGCAAGACAACAACATTTAATCCGCTAGAAGTGTCTCCTGACACACAAGGCCATTTGGTGACATTGATGAAACTGGTGACATTGCACTGAGGAAACAAATAAAGCACCGTTTAGCCCACAACATAAAATTAGGGTGGAAAGAATATGAATTATCCAGCCATAGGACAAGGTGAATGATAATTTCAACTGAGGGAGGTGAGAGTAAAATTTAAATCCCTTCAAAATTCCGGTGGGTGTATTAATTCTTCAGAAGTATTATAATAAACTTTGGATGTGTTATGATTCATAAAATATCTTAGTGCAAAGTTACGACTATTATAATGTAGACGAAATTTTCCAAATCATGAGGTGATTTGCTTCACTTTCAAAATGACTGATTTATAAGAAATGATCAAATTGATGGTGATATCAGGCACCATGGTAGTGTCGCTGTTAATGTGATGCCGTTACAGCTTGGGACATCAGAGTTCTATTCTGGGGTCCTTTAAGAAAGTTTGTATGCTCTTCCCCTGAAATGCATGGGTTTCCTCCAGGGGCTCTGGTTTCCTCACACTATCTAAAGATTTACCAGTTAGTAAGTTAATTGGTCATTGTACATTGCTCTGAGATTAGGCTAGGGTTAAATCAGTGAGCTGCTGGGTAGCACAGCTCTGTGGGTCTGGAAGAGCTTGTTTCTGTGCTTATTTCTAAATAAATATTAAAGAATCCAAGCTATTTCCCACACATTGACAACCAGTCGAGAATTAAACTATGAGAAATTAGAATTTTAAAAATCCATAAGTTGTCCTTTTTAGTTTATTTCTGTGTTATTAAGTTAGACATTTGATCTGGAACAGTTTCATAGCCTAATTAGTTTGATCATTCCTAGCAAGTTTTCTGGTTTCTCTCAGCAGTGTACAGCCTCAGGCCGCTACAAAAGGCTTTAGCTCCGACCAAGGCTTCAAAGGAAAGCTATAATTATCTAATTGCAGATTAACAGGGGATTTCAACAGCTTTTAGATTAAAGGGAGGAAGTAAATTATAGCTGACTTCAGCATTACTTAGTCATTGACACAAAGTCAATGAACAACTATTACAAGGAGCTTTGGTAACCGGTTAAAAAGAATGCAGCTAAATTTGAAATGTGACTTTTAGTGATATTAATTTCTATAATTAGGAATGAAATTATTTGCCTTTTCATTTTTACTTCAAGGGTTTTTTGTTTATTATTTCAAATGTTTAAGTAAAATCAGCCAATTCCAAGCATTAAATACATAAAGCAGACTATGTTTTCTATAATAAATTGCAGCTGAATTGGTGAGGATGTAGTAATACCTATAGATTATACATATATCTATATTCAAGATTCAATATTTGGCAACTTCCTATACACAAGTGTACAGAATATTTATCACTCCAGATCTGATACAGCATAACAAACACAATAAGCAAAAAACAATAATAAATATACATACAAAGATGGAAGAGCGTGATGATGAAGTTGGTGCCAGCGAACAGAACAACCAAGAGCGACATCTTCCAGATGATTCAAGAAACTACTTCTTTCACTTCTTTGGAGTCTTCCTTTTCTTTCAATTGTGGTTATTCTACGGTCGAGTCTGTGACCTTTGGGCCTCCTATCTTAGAAAAGATGTGCTAATGTTGGAAAGAGTTCAGAGAAGATTCCCGAGGATGATTCCTGGAATGCAGGGACTAACTTGTGAGGAGCGTTTGTCGGCTCTTGGATTGTATTCATTAGAGTATAGAAGAATGAGAGAAGATCTCATAGAAACATTGCAAATGTTGAAAGGGTTGGACAGAGTAGATGTGGAAAGGCTGTTTCCCTTGGTGGGTGAGTCCAGGACAAGAGGTCACAGTCTTAGCATTAGAGGGTAACCATTTAAAACAGAGATGAGGAGAATTTTTTTTAGCCAGAGGGTTGTGGATTTATGGAATTCGTTGCCACATACAGCTGTGGAGGCCCGATCATTGAGGGTTTTTTAGGAGGAGATTGACAGGTATCTAATTAGTCAGGGTATCAAGAGATATGGGAAAAAAGCCGGAAATTGGAACTAGATGGGAGAATAGTTTAGCTCATGGTGGAGTGGCAGAGTAGACTTGATGGGCAGAATAGCCTACTTCTGCTCCTTTGTCTTGTGATCTTGTGATCTACATATTGGTTGTGCATTTTTGAGCTGATTGAGTGATCTGGTGCTTTGCTGTCTCTGAGGGTATTTGACCTTGAGGCCAAAAAGTCTGGAGCCAGGACACAAGCCTATGATCAACTTCACGTCTTGCCATTCTCACCGATTAAAGCTCTTTCTCCCTCTTAAAGCTCACTGCTCCCAGAGAAAGGTGCCTGCATTCAAATGGTCTCTTGCTGTCTCCACCTTGATGCTGTCGGAGGACAGTAATGGAGACCTGTGGATTAGACTCTCTATTTCAAGTTATGATGTGTAGCTAGTCATTCCTTTTTTTAATTGCTATTTTTGGACAATTTAAATCTGGGGCCACCTGCAGATAATGAATGACACAGTCCTAGATTGTACTAGAACAGAACTGAACTGAATATGCCTGGACTTTTTCCAATTTTGTGTTTTATGTTCTTTATTTATCGCTTTTTTGCCATTTATGTGATTTGTTTTGCACGTGGGGGGCAGTTGATGTTTTTCTTTGAACAGGTTCTATGGATTTCTTTGTTTTGTGGCTCTCTGTGGGAAGACAAATCTTAAGGTTGCATGCTGTATACATACTTTGATAATAAATGTACTTTGAATCTTTGAATGGCTTATAGACATATATTGCTGGCAACACAAGAAAATGCTGGAGGAACTCAGCAGGTCAGGCAGCATCTATGGATATAAGTAAACAGCTGATGTTTCACACAGAGGCCTTTCTTCAGGACTGAAAAGGAAGGGGGAAGATGCCAGAATAAAAAGGTGGGGAGAGGGGAAGGAGAATACCTAGGAGGTGATAGGTGAAGCCAGGTGGTTGGGAAACGTAGCGAGTTGGAGAGGAAGCAATCTGATAGGAGGAGAGTGAACCATCACCTTTTCGCGCTCATCTTTCCCCTCCCCCACCTTTCATTTCGGTATCTTCGCCCTCTCTTTTCAGTCCTGAAGAAGGGTCTCAGACCAAAACATCAACTGTTTCTGGAATACAGCTCCATTCCCTCTGAAAAATAGAAGTTCTCTTATTCAAGTCATTGCCAGGAAGTAGACAGAGCAGGTATGACGAGTATTTATTGCCTATCCTAACTTACTCTAAAGATTGAACCTGGCAGTTTGATGGGCATGCTGGAACAATTGTTAATGTAACGCTATTAACAGCTTGGGGCATCAGAGTTTGGAGTACAATTCCCACTTCACCTGTGAGGAGTCTGCACGCTCTCCCGTGGAATGCATGGATTTTCTCCAGGTGTTCTGGTTGCCTCCCACAGTCCAAAGATGTACCAGTTAGCAGGTTAATTGGACATTGTAAATTTTTCTGTGATTAGCTTAATCTTAAATTGGAGTTTGCAGAGCAGCATGGCTCGAATGGTCGGAAGGGCCTGGTCTGCAAGATAGACAGACAGACAGAAAAGTAAGTAGGTAAGTTTCTTATGTAATTAATTGTCAGCTACGTTAGTGGGATTTGAATCACATTTAGAGTGAGCTGAGTAATGACAGCAAATTTGTTTTCCTAAAAGGTACTTGTGTTGCAAAAAGCCCAAATATTACAAGATGACAGTTTTCTTTCTACTTCTCTAAAATCCTTGGCATTCACAAGAAGGCAAAGATATGCTGGTAGATCAAACTTTATTGAAAACTTAGAGTGCTTTTTAATTTGGAGAACTACCTATAAATATCACCAAATAGCCCAGAGATCACTCTCACAATACCTGTAGCCAATCATCCACTAACATGGAAGCAATTAAAATCAGCAACTGGTGCCAACAGTGCCTTTCCTCTACCTCATCCAACCAGCAGTGATTGCTAACCTCTTGTTTACATCTGTGATCTGCAGACTCTTCCGGCACTGAAAAGATATCACTAATGCAGCTCTGCAATATCATACAAAACACTGGAAAGATAAGCAAACCAATATCAGTGATTTTCAGTCCAAAATGCCCAGCATGGATTCCTTAATTACTATCCATCTCTATTTTGAGCTCTTTCACAGGAAGAAATTATCAAGTACTGTACCTATGAAAATATCAAGAATGTGCAGAAAGATTCCTTGAGGTAGTGCCACATTTTTGATGGTTCCAGGGAAACCATGAACCATGACAACTGAGATACAGAAGGAACTTTCGATGGGACAGGAAGAAATTCAAGTCCATGTGACCGAAGCACATGGGAGCCTGGTGTGAACAAGAGGAGGATAGCAACACACTAACTTGACAACCAAATGCCCTCTCCAGGCAGCTCCTGTTTCTTCTACGGAGGAAGGTGTGTTCCCATTTTGGCCTCAAGGGACTGCTGAGGCAGAAGAGGCAGGGAGGGGGGGGGTTTGAGAGGATGGGAGGGGAGGATGGGGAGGGAAGGGGAGAGGAGGGGGAGGGGGAAGGAGAAAGGGGGTAGAAGGAGGAAGTGGGGGGAAGGAGGTGAGGAGAAAAGAGGTGAGGGAAGAGGGGAAGGGGAAGGGAGGAAGGGGTGGAAAAGGGGGAGGAAGACTAGCTTCAAGATAAAATAAAGATGAAATTTCTAATACTATTTATTAATACTTATTCCTGATATTTTCTGTCTACAGTTATTATAAAATTGTCATCCACAAACTAATTCGGTCACCTAATAACAGAGATGTGCTATTACTTGCATTAATGTTTGCAAACCTAAAACACTTCTGATCGTGTAACAGTGTTCTATAAAACAAATTTGCACAGTGAATGCAGTGGCCAAAATTCTCTGAAATGTTTAAGAGTCTCACGTTGTCAGACCACTACATCCAGGCTAAACATATTTTGTTAGATTAATTTGCCCGTTGACCAATATTTTATTTTAGCAAGAATCCACATTAAGATAATGACTTCAATTAAACAGACTAGTTGAATTATAACCCCATCTGTGCAGTCAGCTTTTGAGATTCAAATAATCTATTTGATTGCAGGCATCTTTAAATTAACCTGTGATGTGAAAGGTTCAAAGCACTAAGACAAAATTGATTTACTGGAATTGAATCTGCAATGTATTTTACTTCACTTAGGTTGTTGTACGAAACGGGAGCAACATTTATAAAATTGAGGTTGCTAAGCCATTGTATGGCCTAACTGAAGAGGCAGTTCATTGAATCATAGTGGAATCACAACAGAGCAGGAGGCCAACAAATTTCAGGTTAATATCAGTGCCTGCATTACAGAGTTCTTAATGGCATTCCTAACAGTTGCAGTCAATCAATATCATCCCCACTGTTAATCATACATCCAAATCCTTATGACATTGAAATGCCTGTCCATCAATTGAGGGTGACAGGGTGGAGATGCATCTCTACCAAAGGAAGTGTAAGGCATTCTTTCCCTCCCTTGGGCAAGATGTAGCACCTGTTTAGCCCCCAGTCAGGGTCACCTGAAGCCATGGGAGCAGGTGGTGGATGGTCATATGAGCAGCGAGTGCATATCACAAGCCCTGGTTATGCGACTACTGAAGCCAGGCAGACAATCTCTGAAGAGTATTGTTAATACATGGGTTCACCTTTCTTGTAAACACACTGCCTAGAAGAAGACAATGGCAAAACACTTCAGTAGAAAAATTTCCCAAGAACAATCGTGACCAAGACTGTAATCTCCCATGTCATACAACATGCCACATAACGAGTGAATGAATCCAATTCACCCATGATTTTCCTTGAAAGCTATTTCCCTCGCAAGCCACCAGGCCTCGATGTAATACCTGATCGGGCACTGAAAACCTCTCACTGCTGTAGTTGGAAGTTGTCACCCTTTTCAAAAGGACATCAATCACAATGGTACCCACGAAGAACAGGATGAGGTGCCTCAACAACAATGGCCCAGTAGCACTCGCAAATGCTGTGAGAGGTTGCTAATTTCTAGAATTAACTCCTGCCTGAGAAAAGGCCTGGGCCAGCTGCTATTTGCCTACTGCCACTGCAGGTCCTTCTGAAACTGGACCTTTGACTTCCTCATTGGAAGAACACAGTCAATGTGGATTGGAAAAGATATCTCCTCCTCAATGGCAATCAACACAGGCGTACCTCAAGTTAGCCTGCTGTTCTACCCTATCTAAACTCATGACTTTGTGGTAGGCAGAGCTCAAATGCCGTGACCTGCAATGTATGGATCTATTTCTTTTGGAGCATTGGCTCTCCCCCCCTTAGTGCTCTGTTATCTGTGCAGCACTGCTGTCAACACATGCACGTTGTTCTCTCTCTCATTGCAATGTGAATGCACCAGTTAAAGCCATCACCCGGATGCACAGACACAAAAAATTGGCTACGAGTACAAACCTGAACGTCAGGAATATCATGAACTGTACGAACAGTTCAAATGCATCTCTCCCAGTTTCCGCATATCTGCCCTCACCCCATCTGCCCGCCACCCCACTCGGGATAGGGTTCCCCTTGTCCTCACCTGCCACCCTACCAGCCTCCACTTATCCTTGTAAGCGGAACAAGTGCTACACCTGCCCTTACACTTCCTCCCTCACCACCATTCAGGGCCCTAGACAGTCCTTCCAGGTGAGGCAACACTTCACTTGTGAGTCGGCTGGTGTGGTATACTGCGTCCGGTGCTCCCGGTGTGGCCTTTTATATATTGGTGAGACCCGATGGAAACTGGGAGACCGTTTCGCTGAACACCTATGCTCGGTCTGCCAGAGAAAGCAGGATCTCCCAGTGGCCACACATTTTAATTCCACGTCCCATTCCCATTCTGATATGTCTATCCATGGCCTCCTCTACTGTCAAAATGAATCCAAACTCAGGTTGGAGGAACAACACCTTATATACTGGCTGGGTAGCCTCCAACCTGATGGCATGAACATTGACTTCGCTAATTTCCATTAATGCCCCTCCTCCCCTTCTTACCCCATCTCTGACATATTTAGTTGTTTTTTTTCTTTCTCTCTGCCCGTTCTCCATCTCCCTCTGGTGCTCCCCCCTCCCCCTTTCTTTCTCCCGAGGCTTCCCGTCCCATGATCCTTTCCCTTCTCCAGCTCTGTATCACTTTCGCCAATCACCTTTCTAGCTCTTAGCTTCATCCCACCCCCTCCGGTCTTCTCCTATCATTTCACATTTCCCCCTCCCCCCCACTACTTTCAAATCTCTTAGTATCTCTCCTTTCAATTAGTCCAGACGAAGGGTCTCGGCCCAAAACGTCGACAGTGCGTCTCCTTATAGATGCTGTCTGGCCTGCTGTGTTCCATCAGCATTTTCTGTGTGTTGAAAAGAAAGTCCCTATGTTTCTTCGCTTAATGGCCCAGAAAACATGCAGTCTCTTATGCAAACATGAGGAAATCTGCAGATGCTGGAAATTCAAGCAACACGCACAAAATGCTGGTGGAACGCAGCAGACCAGGCAGCATCTATAGGAAGAAGTACATTCGAATGTACAAACGTTGAATGTACTTCTTCCTATAGATGCTGCCTGGCCTGCTGCATTCCACCAGCATTTTTTTTGAGTCTCTTATGCAACTTAGTAACCCCAGAAAAGCCAACAAGCAAGACATTCATCAAAATGGTTACAATTTTACAAAATCACGAGCCCTAAACTGCTGGTAATGGTTGATAAGAGTTTAGATTTTACAAAAGGAACCAATTAAAAGATGAAAGCCTTTCTGAATACATTGCAGAACTGTGCAAACTTTCCCAGTACTGTGACTTTTGTGATGGACCTTCTGATGCATTAAGGGACAGTCTTGTATGTGCCACACATAGTCAAAACACTCAAATGAGGCTACTAACCTCAGAGACCTAACCTTAGAACAGGTATTGACCATTGCAATATCATTAGAGACTGCAGCAAAGGATGCAGCAGAACTAGGGAAAAGGAGGTTAGAATGTGAAATGCACAAATATCCCTGAATGGTGTGAAAAGCCAAAGATGTTATCAATGTGGCAAATCCTCCCATGATGCAAATGACTGTTGTTTCAAAGAACAATTCTACAGAAAGTGTCACAGACAAGGTCACATAGAGAGAGCGTGCAAGGCAGACGAAAAGGACAACTGAGTGTAAAGTTTGAAACAAAAAAAACTAAGCAAATGCATAACTTTATCGACTGTAAGACAGAATCAGACAACACAGAGTCTGACAAAAGTGAAATGTCATGCCTGGATCACAAAGTCATCTGGATCACAAAAGATGTTTCCAATGTAAAACTGAAAATGGAGCTGGATACAGGGTCAGCTTTGTCTATAATTCCAGGGGCTGATTATAATAGATTTTTTTCTAAGATACCATTAAAGAAGAACTCAGTGATGATAAGGACTTATACAGGCAAAAACTGTCTCCAAAAGGCAAACTGAAGGGAATGTGATGTATGGAGGCCAAACACAGCAAATAGAACATGTGTTGAAAAGTGGAGGGGCAGCACTTTTTGGACATGAATGGTTGAGAAAAATCCATCTCAGCTGGCACTCAATCAAAGTTCTCAGGCTGACACCAAAAGGCAACAGCAGCCCAAATGGTAGCACTAATCAGAGACTGGCACAGATGCTTAATGCTATTGGAAGGGGACTGGTAAACTTAAAGGCATGAAGACCACAATTGAACCGAATGAAACAGCAACACCAAGATTCCATGAAGCACCTCGAGCGCTTTATGCACTACGTCCTAAAGTGGGTGCTGAATCTCAGAGCTTAGAGGTGTCTAGAATTCTCTCCAAGGTTGAGTGGAGTGATTGGGCCATGCACATTGTCTCTGTGATCAAGAAAGGGAAGTGGGGAGCCATTTGCATATGTGGGGATTTCAAAGTGACCATCTACTTGGTGCTACGTACGGTGCAGTATCCCCTGCACCGGGGATAGAAGACATTTTTGCATCTTTGGCAGTAGTGCAGCAGTTTTCAAAGATTGACTTGTCACAAGCCTATCTGCAAATGGAGATTGAGGAGTTAAGCAGGAAGTTCCTCACAATCAACACTGACAAAGGACTGTTCCAGTAAAATTGTTTCATCTTTGGCATCGCATCAACTTCAGCAATTTGGCAAGAAGCTTGGACCAAGAGTTCCAAGATATTCCAGGAACAAAATGTTACCTTGACGACATTATTGTGACAGGCAAGAATGATGAAGAACACCTCCAGAACCTTGGTAAAGTGCTTACCAGAATGAGTGAGTATAGTCTGCAAAGAGAGAGAAATGTGAGTTTTTCAGGAATGAAATCTCATATTGTGGACATGTCATTGACAAGCACGGCTTACATCAGTTGCAAGAGAAGACTGAAGCAGTGCTGCAGGCATCTAAACCAGAAAATGTGTCACACATCTGGTCATACTTGGGCCTTGTAAACTACCACCACCGCAAACATTGCTACAGTGCTGCACCTATTAAATGCATTATTACAGACAGAAGCAAAGTGCAAATGGTCAGAAAGATGTGAAAAAGCATTCAAGGAAACAAAAAGATTAATAAGATCCAATAAACTGCTCACCCATTATCACCCATCAGACTGGCATGCAGTGCATCCCCTTATGTCATTGGAGCCGTTTTGTCACACATTATGAAATATGGATCTGAACACTCGATTGTGTTTGCTTCAAGATCACTGATGAGTGGAGAACACAACTATGCACAGATCAACTGAGAGGCCCTTAGTCTAGCACGGGGAATAAAGAAGTTCCACTACTACACCTACAGACAAAAGTTACACTAGTGATAGATCAGCTGCCCACTGTCTCCATTTTCTATCTTCGGAAGTGATGACTGCTAACTGGTTACAACGTTGGGCACTATTCCTAGGAGCCCTTGCTTATGACATAGAGTTTAAGGGTATTAAACAACACAGTAACACTGATGGCTTATCATGTCTTCTGACATTGGCAGCTGAAGAAGAAAAGTCTTCACGCTGTGACCCGGTAGAAGTGTTCCACGCTGATTTGGTGGACCAGTTGCTGGTAACAAATTCCGAAATACAAAGGGAAACAAGGAATGACCTGACATTATCAAAAGTCTATGACATCACCATGCTAGGATGGCCAGCTCATGGTATCCCTATGCTTCCAGTGTTCTCAGCTAGATGAGACTAACTGTCAGTATATCAATAAATACTGATGCGAGGATGTCGTATTATGCTTCCCTCTAAGCTGTGCACCAGACTGTTAGAAAATCTGCCTGAAGGACACCTTGGTACAGTCAAGATGAAAAGTCTTGACCAGAGCTACATCTGGTGGCTGGGAATAGATAAATGGGTTTAACATTTGGCCGAAAGTTGTTTGGTTTACCAGAAAGTTCAAAATGCACCCCCACATGCACTATTACACCTGGGGGAGTGGCTGTCATCACTATGGTAAAGATTACATAGTGACTTTGCTGGGCCATTCTTGGACTCTGTGTTTTTGATTACTGTGGATACTCATTTGAAGTGGCCGGAAGTTATACCAATGAAGTCAACCACCTCAGCCAAGACTGTCTCCGTTCTGAGGACTCTGTTCACCAGAAATGGCTTACCAGAGCAAACCGTGAGTGACAATGGACCACAGTACATATCAGAAGAATTCCAACTGCTCATTAAGAAAAATGACATCAGACATTTCAAGTGAGTTCCTCACCTCCCAGCAGTGAATGGAATAGCTGAAAGGTTTATCCAAGGAGGACATTTCTCTATAGCACAAGGTGGACAACTTCCTTTTTGTGTATGGGAACTCTGTTCATGCAACAACAAATCAAACATCTGCAATGCTGTTCAGAAGCAGGAATTTGAGAGCTCACGTCGACCTCCTGAAACCAGACCTCCAGTGAGAAGTACAGAATAAACAGTTTGGACAGTTGCCATGTGAAGCAGCAAGGAGCTTTGAGACTGGACAGAAAGTCCTAGCATGTGATTACCAAAAAGACCAGTGGACACCCGATAGCTACAAGAACTATTGTTGGCAGAATCTCAGATGGCGAAGAGGAAGCATGGGAGATAGATCAGGTGATTGAGTGGTATCACAGCAGCAACCTTGTACTCAACATCAGTAAGACCAAGGAATTGAGTGTGGACTTCAGGAAGGGGACGTCAGAGGAACACACACCAGTCCACTTCAACTGGTCAGCAGTGAAACAGGTTCCAAGGCACAGGATGAAAAAAAGCTACGGAGGGTTGTAGTCTCAGCAAGCTCCATCATCAGCACTAGCTGCTCCAGCGTCAATGGCATCTTAACAAAGTGGTGCCTCAGGAAGTCAACATGCATCATTGGGGACCCTTGCCATCCAGGACATTGAGTTACTAACATCACGGAGGAGGGCAGCATGGTAGCATAGCAATTCACACAATCACTTTATTATGCCAGCAATCACCGATTACAATTCAATACCAGCCATGGCTTGTAAGGAGTTTAACGTTGAAAGTTCAAGGTACCTTTATTATCAAGCATGCATAGATTATACAACCTTGAGATATTTCTCCAAGAAACTGATAAGAACCCATATAAAAAAAGACCATCAAAGACCCAATGTGCAGAGAAAAATAATACATCATAAGAAAAGTAACTGCAAGTAAATAGCTTTCTGAACTGAAATCTGCAAAGACAGCCCCATAGTTCAGTGCAGAGCTGAGCCTTGGAGCAGTGATCTGAACAGGCCCGTCCCTCGTTTTGGATCCGGACACAATGACCTGCCCCCTCTGCGTATTTTTCCCTCCAAGTGCTCCAGTTTCCTCCTTCAGGAGGGTTAGATTTTGTCATTTGTGGGCATGCTATGTTGGCGCCTGAGGTGTATTGAAATTTGCAAGCTGTCCCCAGCGCAATCTTTGCTGACTTGATTGGATGAAAACACACACTTGACTGTATGCTTCTGATGTACATGAGAGATTAGCTTTATTTGTCACATCTCTTACCTCTCTCTAATAAATGGGCACAGGAGTCTGAAGCCTCTCCAAGTTTTATGGACAGTTACTTTCCTTTCACCATCAGATATTTGAATGGTCCATGAATCAATGAACACAATCTCACTATTTTGCTCTGTTCTGTAATATACTTTTTAATCTATTTCTTATTGTAATGTGCAGTAATTTTTTTAATGTAGTGCATTGTACTGCTGATGCAAAACAACAAATTTCACAATTTCACAATATAATGACTATCACCTAGTGGCTCTGACATATACCTTCACAAGTTGCTTCAAAAAGCTGGTAATAGCACACATCAGCTCCAGCTGCCCAGACGATCTCGACCCACTGCAATTCACCTATTGCTGAAACAGGTCTATGGCTGACATCACCTCGTTGGCTCTACACTCATCCCTCAAGCATTGGAGAGTAAAGACAACTATGTCAGACTTTTGTTTATTGAGTACAACTTTATATTTAGTACTGTAATTCTAAGCACATTCACCACCAAACTCTGGATTCAGGAATCCATCATCTCCCTCTGCAACAGGATCCTTGACTTCCTGACTAACATACCACAATCAGTAAGAAGTAGCAAGATATTCAAAATGATTATTCTAAAGATTGGTGCTCCTCAAGATTGTGTCTTCTATTCCCTATTCAACTCCTGTACTGTACTTACAACTGTGTAGCCAGTATTTTCTTTGAATCAATCCACAAATTTGCAGATAATCTCACTGTAGTGGACCTTATCTCCTATAATGATGAGTCAGCATACAGGGCAGAGAAAGAAAGCATGGTGTTATGACAATAAACTTCCGCTCAAAATCAGCAAAACAAAAGAGTTGGTCATTGACTTCCGGAAGGAGGAACGTGTCCATGCTTCTATCCTCACCAACAATAATGAAATTGAGAAGGTTAACCAGAAAACATCACCAATAGCCAGTCCTGGTTCAACCATGTAGATGCAAAGGCCAGGAAATCTCATTAATACCTCCACCTCTTGAGGAGGCTAAAGAAATCTGTTATGACCTCATTGAATCAATTTTTATCGATGCACCCTATCTGGATACCCCATGGCTTGGTATGATAACCACTCTGCAAGTCACAACAAGAGACTGCAGAGAACTGTGGACACTGCTCAGCATACCATGGAAAAATTAATTACGTTCTTCAAACAATATTTCCATTTCACACAGCTGTGATGGTTTTTTTTTAATTAATTGAATCTTTCAGGGCGCCTGTTATGTTTTTTTTTTCCTGATTGTTATTCGAAAACTTTACAGACCAAGTGTTCAAATGAATGACCTGCAGTTATCACAAGTGTTCTTTACACTCTGTCTTAAACAAAGATATCATGTTTGCCACTTTAACATCCTCTGGTATCCTCCTCACATCCATGGGATGTTATGGCAGGTCTTTCCACTTCTCTAGCCCTATTTCCTATAGGATTAGAAGATATATCCACTCAGCCTAACCATTCTATGCAGTACCAATACATCATTACTATCAATTCTCAACCATCTATTATCCTTGACTACTCCCACATCAAGTGATACTTTGCCAGTATTCATTTTGAGTAAAGAGCAATATGGTATGCTCACTAAACAATCCAGCAAAGTAGTATCCCTCTGAACATATTGTTCTGAACTACCTAGCCTTGTAATTTACGACTGAACATAAACTGTTAGGAACTATTATTCCCATTAAGTTTTCAGCTTACCTCTGTTTACAATTTATAAACACATAAATTCAGCTGTCATTCTACAATCACATTCTCTCTTTAATGCTTCTAATCTCCTCTTCTGCTCTTAGCTTCAACCTGGTTATTAGAGTTAGTGTTAAATGCAAATGCAGGTTCTTTGGCCTAAATGGTCCAAATGGACTAGGATTTTCACCTAAACTCATCCAATTTGCCTAATTTGGCCCATAGGCCTCTAAAGCTTTCTCTTCCTGTCTTTTAAATGTTGTTAATATACCTTCCTTAACTATTTCCTTTGACAGCTCATTTCATATACTGCTCACTCTCTGGGTGAGAAAGATGCCTCTCAGGTTCCTGTTAAATCTCCCCCCTCTCTGTCCCCCCCAATTCCTGATTCCACAACTAGCCCATTCACCTTATCTATGCTCTTTATAATTTTATACATCTCTGTAAGATCACCTCTTATTCTCCTATGCACCAATGATAAAACATTCTAACCCACTCAACATCTCTCCATAACACAGTCCCTTGAGACCAGCAGCCTCCTCCTCCTCCGCACTGTTTCCAGCTTGATGGCATCTTTCCTATAGTTTCCTCACCCATGTCTTGTAGAACATAACATCCAATCTTCTACACTCTCTGGCCAGTTTGATGAAGGTCAGCATGTCAAAAGCCTTCTTCACCATCCTGTCTACTTGCAACACCACTTTCTGGAACCATAACATTCACTGTGAAATCCTCATTTGTTTTCCCAAAATGCAACACCTTACTCTAATCTGAATTAAACCCCATTTTCATGCCTCAACACACTTATTCAGCTGAGCAAGATCCCTCTTGAAATCCTGATAACCATCTTCATTGTCAAAACCATGACCTATTTTAGTGTCACCTCAAAGTTATTACTCCAGCCTTGTATATTTGTAACCAAATCATCGACAAAGATGGCAAAAAGAAATGATACTAGGGAACTCCACAAATCACAGGTCTCTATTCTGTCAGTGGTTATTTACTTCTACGAAGGCCCAGAGCAGTATGAGCTTCCTTAACCTCTATTACATTATACTGAATGTTTTCAAAAGCTCACTGAAATCCGCGTCGGACAGCAGCAGGTGTATGTCCTCGGGCAGCTGCTCCAGGAATGCCTGCTCAAACATGAGGCCTGTGTGTCCCTCGGCCAGAGACAACATCTCGTTCATTAAAGCCGATGGAGGTCTGTCGCCCAAGCCATCCAGGTGCAGTAAACGGGCAGCCCGCTCGCGCCGTGAGAGTCCGAAAATCCTGAGGAGCAGGGCTTTGAATTCCGTGTACTTGCCGTCTGCCGGGGGCGACTGTACGAACTCCGCGACCTGGGCAGCTGTGTCCTGGTCGAGGGAGCCCACCACGTAGTAGTAGCGGGTGTCTTCTGAGGTGATCCGGCGAACGTGGAATTGGGCTTCGGCTTGCTGGAACCATAGGTCCGGGCGCTGTGTCCAGAAACCCGGCAGTTTCAACGAAACCGCATGAACAGAGGCGGCGTCGGTCATTTCTGGTCCAAAAATCGTTTGGACCGTCGGGGTCACCAATTGTAGCGGTGTGCTACAAACAGCGCTAAAATTACGACACGGAGTCGGTAACTGCAGTCGAAGGAAAAACTTTATTCGAAAACTTCAGCCTCACTTTTAAGCCTCTGTCAACCGGCCCCCCATGGCGAAGAGGCTCCAAAGCTCTGTGCTCGCAAACCCCCGTAGGCTATCTAATTGTGAGTCGGTTCGCATACGCTAGGAAATGAGCCGCCACAACATTATACTGAATGTTTTCAAAAGCAAACACAGCAGAAAGTGCCACTGACTCATAGAGTCATACAACATGGAAACAGACCCTTCGAACCAATTAGTCCACCCCTACCAGGATTCCTATCTAAGCTAGTCCCACTTGGCTACATTTTGCGCATATCCCTCTAAACTGTTGTAATCTTCCTATCCATGACAATGTTCAAGTGCCCATTAAATGATGTTAACGTAGCTGCCTCAACCACTTCAAGTGACTTGACTGATTGACAGTTTTGTATTATACATGAGCATACACCTGGCAGCATTTCACACATAAAATAGTATTTTTAAATTTGTATTATTAAAGACAACTCTGTAAAATTATTGCACATATTTTCCTGTGAGTACTAGACTTGTTAACACATATAATTGTTGATTAATGCTCCTGTAACAAATGAGATGCAGAGGATGCTTGGCCTTCATGTGCTGTACAGCTTAAATAAGCAAAAACAAGCCACACTCTACTCATACACAGTTATATTCCGTAAGTAGTTTCTGTAAACCTCAACAGTATGGCAGAATATTGCAAAAACCTCCATTATTTTAGTTACTTCTAACATTAAACACAAGAAGTTAGTATGCAAGTGCAGCAGGTGGTCAAGAAGGCCAATGGAATGCTGGCTTTTATTGCTAGGGGGATGGAGTATAAGAACAGGGAGGTCTTACTGCAGTTGTACCGGGTATTGGTGAGACCACACCTGGAGTACTGCGTGCAGTTCTGGTGTCCATATTTAAGAAAGGACATACTGGCTCTCGAGGCAGTGCAGAGAAGGTTCACTAGGTTAATTCCGGGGATGGGTGGGTTGATGTATGATGAGAGGTTGAGTAGATTGGGACTCCAGTCATTGGAGTTCCGAAGAATGAGAGGCGATCTTATTGAAACATATAAGAATGTGAAGGGGCTTGATCGGGTGGATGCAGGGAGAATGTTCCCAATGATGGGTGAAACTAAGACTGGGGGCATAATCTTAAAATAAGGGGATGCCGTTCCAGGACTGAGATGAGGAGAAATTTCTTCACTCAGAGGGTAGTGGGGCTGTGGAATTTACTGCCCCAGAGAGCTGTAGAAGCTACTACACTCAATAAATTCAAAATGGAGGTAGACGTTTTCCTGGATAAAAATGGCATTAGTGGATACGGTGAGTGAGCAGATAAGTGGACATGAGGCTCGGTTTAGATCAGCCATGTGATCTCCTGGGCCAGTTTTCGATAGCCTGGATGGGTCAGAGAGGAATTTTCCAGATTTTTTCTCCTCAATTGGCAAATCTTTTTTCTTTCCCCAGGGCGATCACATGGGTTTGGGCGGGATGAATAATAAAATAAAATGGGCGGCATGGTGCCCTGTTGGTTGGCACTGTTGCCTTGTGGGATTCGGTGATAACTAGAGTTAAGATTAGATCAGCCATGATCTTGTTGAATGGCGGAGCAGGCTTGAGGGGCTGATTGGCCTATTCCTGCTCCTATCTCTTATGTTCTTATGTTTTTATTATTTGACAGTGGTTTAAATGGCTTAAAATGTGAATGTTTTTCAATGTACAACATAATAAGCACTAATAAAACAGAAAAGAAATAGTCTAACTAAATCTTAATGGTACAGTTTCAAAATTACCAATTTGCAAGTCTGAATGATGTGTAGTCGAATGATAAATTCTCTGAACAGCCGCTCGGTAGACATTAGTGTTGCAGTGTGTCATTAGCAATATCAGCAGAAATTCTTGGAAACTCTCTGGAGGTCAGACACCATCTGTGGATAGAGAAACAGAGTTAATATTTTAGGCTGATCACTTTTTGTAAGCTCTGAAATGTTAACGTTAATTTCTCTCTTCACTGAAAGTTCACACCGATCTCACTTTTGCTGTTTTTAAAAGAAGTAATGAGTACCTGCTCTGCCATAGGGGATGCTGAGTCACCTCATTTTGCAAGGTCAGGTTTGTTTAACGTTGACAAATATTGAATAATATTCATAACTTTCCAGATTGGAAATAACAAACAAATAGCCTTTGGCGATATGAGAAATAGATTTAGAACAATGCAGATGTTTAACAACAATTGGTCTCGTGAAAAATATAAATGTCAATAAAAATGATCATAGTGCCGATAGCTTTGATATATTTTTCAGCCAATGCACAAGTTGCTTGGCAATTGAGTTGGTGAACACTTACTGGGGTGTATTGGATGTCCAGAGAGGGGTAGCACCTCTGGTGACGTGGCTTATTGTGCCCATTCCAGAGCAGATCATTCACCTTTGGTCCCCACTGGACAATCAGCTCTCACCTATGTCTCCAAGTAGCTGGACACTCAGTGACAGCAGCCACACCCCTATACACCGCTTTGGTAGGTGGCCTCATAGCCTGGGGAGATGGGGACAAGCCCGTCCCAGCATGTGAAGTCAGCTCCAGCGGACTGGGCAGATGAGACCTGCAGTGAGCTCCAATGTTTGGGAAGCCAGTACTGCAACACTCAGTGGAGAACAAAGGGCATGACAAGGCATGAAGACTTCACGGTCATCCACTGCAACCAAGGAAGACACCAGTTTGTGATGCCTGTTCATCCCACTGGCGCTGTCTTCTAACGTCAAGAGAGTGGAACTTTCCCAGTACAATGGCTTTTTCATTTTAAATACTATCCCACACAGGTTTCCTGTCATCCTTGAACAAGATGGACAATAACTAGCTTAACACAAGCAGAGGTACATCCGCATTGCAGCACAGAGTCACATTCAAGTTTAATTGGCATAAGTCATGATATTTGTTGTTTTGTGGCAACAGCCCAGTGCAATACTCAAAAACACTAAATTATGTTTGTCTCCATATATTTTCCTGTTATGATAGCACTACTGAACACGTGCAACAGCTTCTTGGTAGTCAAAAGGCTAAAAAATCCGTCTAAAAATACCTTTTCTGAGGTAAACTGTTAAGTTATTGCCGCAAACAGTGAAGGGGCGAGCGATGGCGAGGCGAGTTCAGGGGATGAATTGAGTTCCAATACCTGTCCAGCTAGCTCAGGAGTGAAGAGGGATTGCGTCGGGCGCTTAAGGACCAGGCCTGGGCAGGGGTGTTTTGATTTCAATGTTCATACAACTCGCCCAGGTATGAAGTTGGATTGCTCTTGTTGCCAAACTGATTTGAAGAGCTTGAGAGCAGCTTTGGACCGGGCAATGAAATTTGGGCCCAGAGTGAGTTGCACAGCAGCCTAGTCTACGCCCAGGGCCTTTTGCAGCAGTGCTGCGTGGGTCCTAGTGCAAGGTACAATGCTGCTGTTTACACAATTTAAACGGCGGCCCCAATTGGAGGCGAGTGCCGAGTTTGCTCACGCTCCAGTGCGCTGGATCCTTTCTCTGTTTCGTTGTTGGGTTAACTTAAATGCCGACCCAGATAGACTGAAAAAAACATTGCATCAGTCAGAACAAGAGCCAATTTCTCTTTTTTTCCACGATGGTCATCTCCATGGCGCTGAGGCTATGAAGCTGTGTCGGCTGCTGTGCTCTGTGCCCGCTTATATGATGAACCGATAAGCAATGCTTTGGATGTACTAAGGGTTCAGAATTGGGGACTCATTTTTAGCTCAGGATTCAATTGTTTGCATGACTTGTATTTATTTTTCTTCCTCTTACACATCGAGAGTTGGTCGTTTATTCTTATTTTTATTCCTTTTTTCTTTAAATTAGGTAGTTTCGTGTTTCTTGCCTTGTGGCTACCTGTGAGCGAGCAAATCTCAAGGTTGTCTGATTCATACATTCTTTGATAATGAATCTACTTTAATTTTGAATCTATGTACAGTGTATCTATAAATTAAGTCAGTGAAAATGAGTGGAAAAAGTAGTGAGGTAGTTTACATGGGTTTATTATCCATTCAGAAATCTGATAGAAGAGGGGGAAGGAGCCGTTCCTGAAACACCGAGTGTGTGTCTTTGTCAGTTTGCTATCAGGTATGGGTTAGTGTGCCCAGTGGGGGTCACCAGTTGGAAAAACACAGGTGGTAAGTCACAACAGCACATTACCGCAAAGAGTTTTATCTAGTGCAAAAGCTCCTAAAAGTTGTGAAGAAAATTATTTACAAGTAGACAAATGAAGAAAAAATATGTGTGTACAAAAAATTACAAATATACAGAGCCTTTTTCCATGACACACTTCGCCTTTAACTTTCCAATATAAATCAACCTCTACTCACGAATGGGTGAATTGTGATTTTGAAAAGTAAAAGAAAAAATGTGTCGAGGAGAAAGCCTCTGTATATTTGTACATACATTTTCTTTTCATTTGTCTACTTGGAGAGCGAGATGTGACAGAGGTGGGATGGTAAGCCAAGAAAGGGATGAAGATGTTGAAAAGAGCTGGGCTGTGCTCTCGGAAGACCAGAGTTAATCCAGATGCTCCAGGGATGAAGTCTCGTAAGGACAAGTGTTGACCCAGGAGCACCCACTGCATCAGGGACTCCAAAGTTCATAGTTCCTCTCCATCCCTCCGAGAGCAGAAGCCCAAGATTGCTGCTTCCACCAGCAGCACCCCAGTGCTCTCTGTTTACCTGGGCCTCCAGGTGTTCAAGATCAGCCCTCACATCCACCACAGGTGTCTTACATCTGAACCAAGATGTGGAGATTTTGCCTGCTGGTCAGAACCCAAGATGCCAATCTTCCAAGAGGGAGAGGATATTGAGAATTATCTTCTGCTGTTTGAACGACTGCCCAAGACATGGGGGTGGCCAATGGAGGAGTGGGCGTTTCAACTCGTACCTCTTCTGACTGGTAGAGCCATGGATGAGGCAAGGTCCAACTGTTACTCTGACCTGAAGGAGGCACCCTGAGCAAAATTCAACGCATCACCAGAGACCTAGCGACTGAGGTTCCAGTGGAGGTTTGTGCCAACTGGAGAGTCATCTGAAAGGACTCTACCTGTGTTGAATAAGATGTGACAGAACAGGTTGGCAATGCTAGTTCTTCTACTAACCTTGCCCCTTTTCCTGGTTAGTCACTTCTCCTTGTTTTCTCCCTGGTCCAGTTCTCCCAGTAGTTCACACACTTCGCCCTCCCATTCTGCAGTTCACCATTTACACATCCCAACAGTAAAACAATTGCTGTTCTGGCTAATCAAGCATTCCCTTCAGTTAACATGCTCTTTCACTCACACTATTACATCAGTTTGTAGACAACAGAACGGCCCTAAAAGACCCGAGGGACAGTTCAGGGCGTCCTAAAATAATGCCTGGGTTAGTAGGAGCAGGCGCACTATACCCTACGCAGGCAACAACACTGGGAGGAGGCATTATTCTTTTATAATTATCTGAGCATGTGAACACTGATCTATGGGTGTAACTAAGACATTTGTTATGGGATAAATCTGTAGATGATTAGAATCCCCATTTAAAATGTTCCAATTGTGCACCTGAAAAATTATTATGGTCTGGTCACATAATTTACCCCCCTCACCCCCAGACCGATAGTTGAATTTCCTGTTCCTTCTCTGCCAGGTGGAGGCAGTCACACTCAGTCTGACTTTACTAGAGAGGTGTAGAAGTTGGATTTGATGGCCAGTTATAGTTATATTGGAAAGTTAAAGACAAAAGTGTGTCATGGAGAAAGCCTCTGTATATTTTTAAATTTTTTGTACTTTTTTTTCCATTCATCTACTTGTAGATATTTTTCTTCAATACTTTTGGGTAGCTTTTGCACTTTTTCCTCCTGGCACTAAATAAAACCATATGCACTAATGTGTTCATCGAGCACACTTACCTACACCTGACAGTCTTTGTGCTACTGTATCACACCCATGATGGTATCAATGATAAGAGGACATGTCCTGAGTGATGGGGCTCCTTAACAACGGATGCCAACTTATTGAGGCATTTCCTTTTGAGGATGTCTTCAATGCTGTGGAGAAGACTATCCTTTGTGCAGCTTTTTCTAATCCTGTGCAGTGGCCTCTCCATATGAGATGCTGATGCAACCAGTTAGAATGCTACCCTGAAATGAGGCAGAAGAGTAAGGTAATGGGGCATAGCCACCCATTGTTATTGATATGATTAAGTATATGGTATCTACCATTATACAAACATATTATTGCTGAGTTTGTGCAAATGTAAATTTGTGTGATGTAGTTATGTCAATGGTCAAATAATCAGGGGGCTTTCATGCCAGATTCACTTATCAACCTGAGCTTAGTTTCAGATATCTGAATTTTATTTTTTGAGTTTATGTAAAGTTTTAACCTTGATGTTATGCATTATATTAAATTGGTTAATATTTAAAGCTAGCTCGAATGTTGTGGTAATTTTACAGGCCAAATCTCATGAATTTAGATTGAATTTCTTCAGCTGCTACCCTCATACAAACTTGCTCCACAGCATTCAGCCCACAAAGCTCTCAAAATTACGATGCTGATATAGGTTTTTCAACTTGACTATGGAAACATTAGTAGTCTCCTTGAACCTTTGATTCTCATTCCAAATTTGTAGATTTCTATGATCTCTCATTCAAGTAAATCAATAAATACTCTGTCACCTCATCAACTGAAACATCCCCATACATTACATACTGCTAGGAGAATTGCTAAAGTGACAGACATGGGGTATGGGGTTGAGTAGGATCCAGGATCAGCCACGATGGAATGGCGGAGCAGACTCGATGGGCTGAATGGCTTAATTCTGCTCCCATGTCTTATGGTCCAAGTGTGCCCCCCATTTGTAGTATTTGCTAATACTCCAGTATAACTTAGTTTTGAGCAGACCCTCACCCATTTCCCTAAATTTCAATCACTCATCCTTGTCCTCATTTTCAACCATTTTGTTTATCTGACTGAAAGAACTTCAACATCTTTTCTGCATTAAAAAAACAAAACAAGTTAATTTGTGTTATCATAAACTTTAGATATCCTGATGCATCCAAAATAGTTCTGAACTACCAGCAAGCTTGGCTAAAAGCAATTTCTTCCACTCAGATACTTTTGTTTCTAGTCTGCATGTTGAAATTACTGTGACCTCACTGTGAATTTTCATACTGTCCCTACACAAATAGTGTACCGTTCTTCAAAGTAAATTTTATTATTAATGGACATATATATCATCATATACAAATCTTTAAATTTATTTTCTTGTGTGCATACTCAATAAATCTGTAGAATAATAACCATAACAGAATCAATAAAAATCTACCCAACTAGGGTGTTCAACCAGAGAGCAAAATGACAACAAACTTTGCAAATAAAAAAAGAATAAGTAATAATAATAATAAATATATTAACAATAAATATCAAGGACATGAGATGAAGAGTACTTGAAAATGAGTCCATTCATTGTGGGAACATTTCCATGATGGAGCAAGTGAAGTTGAGTTAAGTTATCCCCTTTACTTCAAGAGCCCGATGGCTGATGGGTAATGACTGTTCTGGAATCTGGTGGTGCAAGTCTTAAGGCTCCTGTACCACTTTCCTGATGACAGCAGTGAGAAGGGAGCAGGTCTTGGGTGTTGGGTGTCCCTGATGGGTGCTGTTTTTTTGTGATAGATGTGCTCATTGGTTGAGAGGGCTTTACCTATGGTGAACTGGGCTGTATCCATTAATTTCTGTCCAAGGGCATTGGTGTTTCCATATCAGACTGTGATGCAGCCAATCAATATACTCTCCATTCCACATCTATAGAAGTTTGTCAAAATTTTAGATGTTATTGCCAAATCTCCATAAACACCTAAGAAAGTAGAGGCACTGTTGTGCTTGCCGAGGACAGGTCCTCCAAAATAACAACACTTGGGAATTTAAAGTTCCTAACCCTTTGATCCTCTTTTGAAACTCATGGATCACTATGTTTCCTTCTCCTGAAATTTATAATCAGCTCCTTAGTCTTGTTGACATTGAGCAAGATGTTGTTATGACACCAAACAGCTAGATGTTCAGTATCCTCTTACATGCTGATTCATCACCATCCTTGATTCGACCTATGCCAGAGGGATCATCCGCAAACTTGAATATGGCATTGGAGGTGTGCTTATCCTCAAATTCATAAGTATAAAGCAAGTAGAGTGGGAGGCTAGGCACACAGCCTTGTGGTACACCTTTGCTGATTGAGATTGTAGAGGAGATGTTGCCAATTTGAACTGACTGGAATCTGCAAGTGAGGAAATCCAAGATCCAATTGGACAAAGAGATATGGAAGTCAAGGTCTTGGAGATTATTCATTAGTTTTTAGGAGAGGATGGTACTGAACGCAGAGCTGTTAGTCGATAAAGAGCATCCTGATGTATGCATCTTTACTATCTGGATGTTCTAGAGTTGAGTGATGAGCCAATGAGATGACATCTGCTGTGGATGTTTTGCTCTGGTAGGCAAATTGAAGCAGATCTAAGTTGCTTCTCAGACAGGAGGTGATACGTTTCATCATCACCTCTCCAAACAGTTCATCACTGTGGACATAAGTGCTACTGAGTGGTAGTTACTTATGACATATTTAACAAGTTTATAACTTTGGATAGTCTCAGTTCTTTCACAAAAAATAGTGATTGTGTTTTGAATTCCATGAGCAAACCAATAGAGGTAGGCAAGAGGCTATATTTGCTCTCATGTGATTTCAAACATCTTAGTGATTGCATTTTAAGCTCTGGCTTTAAATTGCATAGGATCAATAAAAAACAGGGTTATAAAGGGTGTTCAGTGATTATATAAGAAATGTGTGCTTAAAAATTGAACTTGTGTAAATACACATAAAATGCATGTCATTCATGTGCCTAATCTCCGGAAACAGAGACTTTATCTGAGCTCTGCCATGGAAGGAGATTACCAGGTGAACAAAATATTCTCAGGTTTGTCCAAGCCTCCTTGACAAGAGGCAACAACCCCTGACGTTTATTTATTGAGAGACGGTGCAATGGAGGCCTTCCGGCCCTTTGAGCCACACCTTCCAGCAATCTCCTGATTTAATCCTGGTCTAATCATGGGGCGAGTTACACTGTCAAAGTAACCTAGCAACCAGTACCCACACGGTCACGGGGAGAAAGTACCAACTCCTTACATGCAGTGGTGAGAACTGAATCCAGGTCATCTGTGTTGTAAAGTCTTGTGCTAACCACTACACTATGATACTGCCTCTGGGATTCTTTAGCTCATTACTGCTCCAAAAGGGAAAGAAGCCTTCAGGACAGTATTAAGAGGTCACCAGATTTCTTCAAATTTAAAGGATGTATCCAATGTCTGACTTCTTATTTTTTCTAGACTTAAACAGGACATTGATGCACCATCAATAACTCACTCTGAAACATAAAGGCAAGATATCGGCTTTTATTGACTGGAAGAAGGAACAAGCAGTGGTTGACCACCATACTACATCCTGGAGACTGAGAGGCCGGGCTCAAGCCTCAATCGCCTTTATACTGGGGTCTGTGGGAGGAGCCACAGGAGCAGTCAGCAGGGGGCGTGTCCAGACAGGTATATGTAGTACACCACATTCAGCCCCCCTTTGTTTTAAAAAGAGTCCCCATGTGGTGAAGTTTCTTACAGGTTAAGTCTATCAGGTGGTCGAATTTGTTGCTGTGATCTAAGTAGCACCGGCTGTGATTGCACAGGAGACAGAGGTTGTGCTGGTTCCGGCCTAACTGGAGGTGTCAGCCCACTAGGCGTCAGTGATCCCTCACGCATGTGCGAGGTGCCTGGTATATACGCGTACAAAATGCCTGGTATATGAGTGTCGTGAGGAGTCTGTGTAGGGCCTGGTGTGCGTGGTGTCACCTCGGGTACAGGGTTCATAGTTACCGGGGAGAGTTCGGGGTAGTGGTCTGCTGATATATACCTGTCTGGACACGTCTCTTGCTGACTGTTCCTGTGGCTCCTCCCACAGACCCCTGCATAAAGGCGATTGAGGCCTGAGCCTGGCCTCTCAGTCTCCAGGATGTAGTATGGTGGTCACTCACTGACATGATAGAGGAAAGCCGATAAAAGGTGGTAGGAGGGTTAGGGGCCTTCCATTTAAGTAAAATGGCTTTCCTGGCCAATAAGCTGAAAAGGATATCATCCGCTGAGCAGAAGCCGGAATGGATCCTGCTTCCAATGGAATAATCCCAAAAATAGCTGTAAATAATTTTGGTTGTAAATCCAGATCAGGTACCAGAAATACTCTCCTCCTATTTATATATACACTTTTTTTTTTAATCAATGAAAAGATTGAAAAAAGAAAGAAAGAAAGGACAGTATTAAGAACTCAGTGCTATGTACTAGGAGCACAGAGAGGTCCCGAGTAAGCACAGGTACAATGCATTATCCCAGATAGTGCCCTCAAAATCACCTCCGAACCCACAAAACCAGAGTGGATTCAAGTCCTTCCTGATCAGGCAGAAGGTGATTCCAGATGTACTTTGGAACCTATAGTCATTGCTAGGATGGTGTGTCGGGGGAATATAGGAAACTACCATAATCAACCCATTCATAATCGCACCAAAACATCCCTTGTCAATCAAGTAAAGAGTGCATTTGATATTCTGTTGAGTGAAACATTTTTGAAGGCTTAGAGAAGATGCTCCAGGGTGCTTCAGGCAGAAATTTATAATATTACAAGTACAAACACTCCAATGTTTACTGTCTGTTCAACAGATGGGGTAATACTCCACAGCCGAACTTTGTAACGAGAAAGCAATTTTTGCTTAGAATGCTTGATAGTTTCAAGGCATTCATTTTATTAGCTGGAAAGCAAAAATTCAAATAGAAATGAAATGAATTCAATTGCAAACTTATGCAGTCTCTGTAATTAGCACTTACACTTGCAGCATGCTTGACATTTCAAACATTTAGAAATGCAAGTTGTGCACAATATTGATGGAATAGTTTGCTATAATTTTGGGCAAATTAATGCTCTTTAGTATATGTGTAATTATGTTAATTATATGATGCCAGTGACATTTATATCAGATGTGAGTTCTTTAAGTTGTCATTGCAATCTGTCAGCCTGGGATCCTTATCTATAATTTAGGATCTATTAAGGATGAGATTTAGATTGAAAATTCAAAGTTATCTGCATTCAATTATTTTAAATTAATTTATAAATACCTTGATTTGGACAGTGTTAAAACTATGAATTTCAAAATAACCCTCTTTGCCTTATGCTTCACCATGAAGCCTTTCAATGCAATATACATTCATAACCATGAAAAATTACTTATTTTTACTTTCATAGATTTTATTTGCTGTTCAATGTCTCTTAAATGTTTAAAGGACCGTAGGTCATGAAGTAATAAGAAGCATCAGGCCACAAAACAGTAAAAAACGATGCATAATGAAAATAATCTCCATTTAATTATTAACAAACCTGAAGTCAGTTGAACATTTAAAAATATCGCAGACATATTTAGTATGTGTGGAACAATAACATGGCTAATATAGCCATTGCATCACAGACCTGGGCTTGATCCTGTCCTCCTATATAGAGTTTATGTGTTTTTCCTGTAATCCCATGGATGATTTGCTTCCCCCCTCACAGGACCAAAAAGCATGGGTTGGTGTATTAATTGGCGACAGTATGTTGCCCCAAGTAAATGGTGGAATTTAGGGGGAGCCGATGGGCACCTTTGAGCAGCGGCCAATTCAGACATCAGAAGTTTGGAGAGGAGGGGACTTCAATGAGGTCCACTGACCGAGGAAAAAGGCAAGAACAGGTTGGAGCAGCGTATCAAGCTTTGACCAGTGATCAGTCAGCATTTGGGATTGAATAGCAGGAGCAAATTTAAGGAAGGCAGGGTTAAGTACTGCAGCCATCATCAGAGTGGTGACCTTAAGGCTTCAGCTCTTCAAGGCTTCAGCAAAGAGAGGCTTCACTTAGGGAAAATAAAGAAAAGAAAAGGTTAAGTTTTGTTTCCTCTCTTCTTCACATCTGGTCAGTTAGGACAGTGGGGATGCCAGGCAGGATAGTGAAATGCTCCTCTTGGGGGATGTGGGAAGGCAGGGAAACCTCCAGTGTCCTGATGACTACAACTGCAAGAAGTGCAACCAGCTGCAGCTTCTAACAAACTGCATTAACAAGTTGGAGCTGAAAATGGATGAACTCTGGATCATTTGGGAGGCTGAAAGGGTGATGGATAGAACATATTGACAGGTAGTTACACCCAAGATGCAGGACACAGTAAACTAGGTGACAGGAAGGGGAATGGGGTGAAGGAACCAGTGCACAGTACCCCTGTGGCCATCCCCCTTAACAACAGGTATATCATTTGTAAACTGTTGCAGGGGATGACTTAATAGAGGAAAGTCACAGTGATCAAGTCTCTGGCTCTGTGACTCAGGAGAGGAGGGGGAGAAGAGGCACGCTGTGGTAATGGGGATTGGTTAGTTACGGGAATGGACAGGAAGTTCGGTGGGCAAGAACAAGATTCCCGGATCGATCTGTTGGAATTCTTTGAAGAAATAACAAGCAGGATAGACAAAGGAGAATCGGTTGATGTGGTGTACTTGGATTTTCAGAAGGCCTTTGACAAGGTGTTACACATGAGTCTGCATAACAAGCTATGAGCCTGTGGTTCTACAGGAAAGATTCTAGCATGGATAAAGCAGTGGCTGATTGGCAGGAGGCAAAGAGTGGGAATAAAGGGAGCCTTTTCTAACTAGCTGCCGGTGACTAATAGTGTTCCACAGGGTCTGTGTTGGGACCAATTCCTTTTATGTTATGTGTCAATGATTTGGATGATGGAATTGATGGCTTTGTTGTAAAGTTTGCAGATGATATGAAGATAGGTGGAGGGCCAGGTAGTTTTGAGGAAGTAGAGAGGTTACAGAAGGACTTGAACATATTAGAAGAATGGCCAAAACAAAACGGAAGATGGAATACACTGTTGGGAAGCGTATGGTCATGCACTTTGCTAGAAGAAATGAAAGGGTTGACTAGTTCCTAAATGGAGAGAAAATATAAAAAAATATGAGGTGCAAAGAGATTTGGGAATCCTTGTGCAGGATTCCCTAAAAGTTAATTTACAGGTTGAGTCTGTGGTTAGGAAGACAAATGCAAATGTTAGTATTCATTTCAAATGGACTAGAATATAAAAGCAAGGATGAACTGTTGAAACTTTTTATAAAGCACTGGTGAGCCCTCACTTGGAGTATGGTGAGCAGTTTTGAGCCCCTTATGTTAGAAAGAATGTGCTGAAACTGGAGAGGGTTCACAAGGAGGTTCACAAAAATGATTCCAGGATTGAGTAGTTTGTCATATGAAGAGCATTTGATGGCTCTGGCCTGTACTCCCTAGAATTCAGAAGGATGAGGAGTGACCTCATTGAAACCAATCAAATGGTGATAGGGCTCAATAGAGTGTATGCGGAGAGGATGTTTCCTATGGTGGGAGAGTCTAAGACCACAGTACACAGCCTCAGAATAGAGGGGCCGTCTTGAAGAATGGAATTAAGGAGGAATTTCTTTAGCCAGAGCATGGTGAATCTGTGGAAAAGGCAGCTATGGAAGCCAAGTGTTTATATATATTTAAGGCAGAGGTTGATGGATTTTTGATGGGATCCAGGGGATGAAGGGATGAGTGGAGAGGTGGTGGAGGCAGGAGATTGGGGCTGAGAGGAAACCAGGATCAGCCATGATGAAATGGTGGAGCAGACTCAATGGACCAAATGGCCTAATTCTGCTCCTATATCTCATGGTCTTATCTAAAGAGAATCAAATGGAACGAGTGTGGATTTTAAATGGACGGCTGATGCTTAGCATGGGCAGTGAACTGAAGCGCCTGTTTCTGTGCTCTCTGTCTGTGTCAGCCCTATGATTCCTCTCAGTGGTGGACATCATGTTAAGAAGTTCCTGGAATATTAATAAATGCAGAAAAATACCTGAAGTTGTTTCATCTGTGCCAGTAATCACAGCTAAATGTAATCTCTCCTGAGTTGAAGGGATCTGTTATAGAGACTTGGCCCAAAATGCGGACTGTTTATTCCGCTCCGTTGATGCTGCCTAACTTGTTGAGCTCCTCCAGCAGATCATACATGTGTTGCTCTCAGCTAAGAATTCCCCTTCGGTCTGAGCTTTGTTATATTCTAGGAGGTAAATGATAAACTGTTTATGTATAGGTTCCAAATGTCAGTCGTGACAGTTCTGAATTATTAACTTCACTATGAATCAACACTTCTTTAAATTTAGAAATGAACAGGACAAAATTTTAACTAATTTGGGTAAACCTAAAATCAAATCCTGGAGAAGATACCAATTCAAAACAATTGGCAATTTATTCTTTTTGAATCCATCACATTCCTAAACAATAAAGACTTGACGGACAGTGAAATAGAAGAAATTTTTAAGCTTTCTGGCTGGCAGTAGTTAGCCTACCAAAATAGTATCCACTTGTATGGTTTCAAGAAACACTGAGTATTCAATGAAATTGAAAATCTTGATACAAATTTTGACACAGTATTGACGTTGATACAAAATTTGTCTGTTAAACTGCATCTTTTAAAACAATACATTGCTTTGAGTATCCAAAATTGTATCCTTGTGATCTGATGACTTCCATATCTTGGTAGAATATAGCACCAACATAAATACAACATCCACACTCCCATCAGAATTACACCAAAGATAAATTATCTACTGTATTACTCTAGAAACTATGGCTGGGTGCACAGTTTGTTAACATGAAGTTGTGACATGTTGGAATGACCAATTTCTTTGTCGATCAAATTGTGCTCATGCCATAGGTTAACAAATAAATGAAACTTCAATGAAAATGAGATACATGAAATTGCTTTTTTAATTGTATAGTGTTGGTAATATAGGAATAAGCTACTTTGATTTTAACTGCGGCCTAAATTAATCTAATACGTGAATATTGTCCAAGGACATCTGCATTTCACACAGTTAGCATTCAAGGTCAGCCCACCTCCCAGAGGCAAATTATCAAACATACTGATATATTTGGAATATTTATGATGAGCATTCGAAACAAAGTACCCAAGGGATACCTGAAACTAAGTAATTTCGGTTCTAACTGACCAAAGACGCATTGAAAAATAAGTTAATTGTTTCAAAATTAGCATTCATGTAACTCAATGTTTCTTTGAACAAAAAAAAATCTTATAAATAGCAATAAACACACAAAATGCTGGAGGAACTCAGCAGGCCAGGCAGCATCTATGGAAAAAAGTACGGTTGATATTTCGGGCCGAAGCCCTTCGGCAGGACTGGAGCTCTATAGATGCTGCCTGGCCTGCTGAGTTCCTCCAGCATTTTGTGTGTGTTTCTCGGATTTCCGGCATATGTAGGTTTTCTCTTGTTTGTGGTTTGAATCTGATAAATAGTTAGAATCATAGAAAACCAACAGCACAATACAAGTCCTTCGGCCCACAAAGCTGTGCTGAACATGTCCTTACCTTAGAATTCACCTAAGGTTACCCATAGCCTTCGATATTTCTAAGCTCCATGTACGCATCTAAACCCCTCACTCCAGGAACATGCCAATCAATATTTGGGAAATTAAAATCTCCTACCACAACAACCCTGTTATTATTGCACCTTTCCAGAATCTGTTTGCTCCTTGATGTCCCTATTACTATTGGGTGGTCTATAAAATGCACTCAGTAGAGTTATTGGCCCTTCCGGTTCCTAACTTCCACCCACAGAGATTCTGTAGACAATCCCTCCATGTCTCCCTCCTTTTCTGCAGCTGTGACATTATCTCTGATCAATGGTGCCATGCTCCCACCTCTTTTGCCTCCCTGCTTGTTCTTTCTGAAACACCTAAAGCCTGGCACTCGAAGTAACCATTCCTGCCCCTGAGCCATCCAAGTCTCTGTAATGGCCATAACATCATAGCTCCAAGTACTCATCCATGCTCTAAGCTCATCCGCTTTGTTCATAATACTCCTTGCATTAAAATAGACACATCTCAAACCATCATTCTGAGCACATCCCTTCTCTATCACCTGCCTATCCTCCCTCTCACACTGTCTCCAAGCTTTCTCTACTTGTGAACCAACCACCTTTTCCTCTGTCACTTCAGTTTGGTTCCCACTTCCCTGCAATCCTCATTTAAACTCTCCTTAATAGCCTTAACAACCCTCCCCACCAGGATTTTGGTCCCCCTGGGATTCAAGTGCAACCTGTCCTTTTTGTACCGGTCACTCCTGCCCTGAAAGAGGTCCCAATGATCCAGAAATCTGAATCCCTGCCCCCTGCTCCAAACCCTCAGCCACGCATTTATCCTCCACCTCACTCTATTCCTATACTCACTGTCACGTGGCATAGGCAGTAATCCCGAGATGACTACCTTTGTGGTCCTGCTTCTCAACTTCCTTCCTAACTTCCTGTAGTCTGCTTTGAAGACCTCCTCCCTTTTCCTGACTATAGTGTTGGTACCACACTATGTATCACAACCTCTGGCTGTTCACCTTCCCACTTCAGGATGTCATGGATGCAATCAGAAACATCCCAGACCCTGGCACCTTGGAGGCAAACTACCATCCATGCTTCTATCCTGTGTCCACAGAATTGCCTGTCTGACCCCCTAACTATACAGTCCCCTATCTTTGCTGCCATCCACTTCCTTTCCCTATCCTTCTGGCCATAGCAGTTGTTCAGCAAATGCTTTCACTATTGCAAGATAACATCCAATGATGGCAGAGTCCTGCTGAAGGTTATCATTGACATTTATCTGTTCAATTGTCCACCAGATTACTGGAGTAGGCAACCTCTTTCTCTTGTGTCTCCTGGATTTTTCGAAATTCCTATATGTATGTATGTATAGTCAACTTAAAAATAATTCTACTAGTATTGTGGTACTCAAAATTAAACGTTATGGTAATGTTCTGCCAAAGCATAGATAGATTATCTGGCAGCCCATCATTAATGTGTCAGGGTTATGTTCCACACATTTTACTGTTTTAATACTTGACCCACTTCTGTCTGTCATAAGAGGTTAATAGTGAGGTTACAGTCTCTCAGTATATTCCTGTATATTGGAGCATTCAGTGAAATACAGATCTACATCCCAGTCATTTTTGCAACTTGAACAGAAGGGAATTATCTGCCTTTTTTATGTTAATTTTTATAAATGGTACAGCCTTGGAGTCCTGGGTATTGAATTAGCCTTCTTACCTTAAGAACAAATTAGGAGTTGCAAAATCTATTTTCCATGACCAAATTTGGAGCTGTGACACCCATTCCAGGGGATTTAGTTGAAATACAGATTTAAAAAGTCATGAAGAATATGTGGCTTCAATAGTTAACAGACAGACAATTTGGACAACAGTCAAATTTTCTGTCTGTGCCAAGTCTCCACTTCATTTGATCAACAGACCAATAACGTACTGGAAAAAAAAATCCAGATATATATAAATGGGCAGCCAATTTTGTTCTAAGTTATAACATTTCCATAGAAATTTTGTATTAAAGTCACATAACTTCTATTAATGAGAAAGTATAGAGCAATTCAAACTGAGGAAACATTTGTCATATGGAAGCCTGAGCTGACTCAGCAGAGAGTAATGATTAATATTCTACTTTTCTTGGCAGTCTGATATCCATAACAGTTTTTGAACATAATTATATTATTAAAAGGTACTTCATTTTGTAAAACTGAGAAATAAATTCTGAATAGCTGTGAATACCATCCCACAAGAGAATTTCAATCAAAATTGTAACAATGCTGAGATTTGAAATTAAATTAATAACATTTGCTAGGTTTCTTTTTAATGTGACAACATCAACTTTAATGGTTTCCCAGATCTCTCATTTCAGGTATAGTGGCACAGTTTGTAAGGATTCAGGCCTGGTAAATCTTTTCTTTTGGTCTGTTTCCTAACACTGTGATACATGGGCATGACAATTTTATGGATAATGAGCACAATGGCATTTCACTATTATGTGTTAACTAGTCTCCCAAATGCTACAGTTCCTCAAGCTATCCTGAAGATTGGAGTTCCATGTCAAGATATTACTCCAAAACTATATCGTTTCACAGGTTAACCATTTTATCTGCACTGGAATACTAAAATATTTATACCTTCTCACCTTTTAGAACATTCACTTTGCTAAGTTCTACAGTGCTCTACAGGTTGAAAAAAATACATGTTTCTTTATATGAACAAAAGGATTCATGAACATGCTGTTTATGTGTTGCAAGAGTATTTTGCAACCCCATTAATTACTAATCTTGGAGCTCAGTTCTACATGCTGGAATGTCACCTTTTGATTTATGGACCTGCTGCAGGGAATCCTGACCTCGTCTTTGAATTAAAAAAAATAAGTATTCTATTTACCGGTTCATTGCAAAGAGGGACCAAGGTACCTATGCTCAATATTGTTACTAAAAAACAAAGCACAAGTAACGTTAAGTAATGAATGAAAAAAACGGTAACTCATTTCACCCTTCCCAATGCACACAGTATGTATTCTTTCTGCCACCATGCATCCTTAGTCCCTACCATATATCTTAAAACAATGTGGGTTTCCAGATGTTTCATTTTAAAATCAGAATTAGCAGGAATATGTTATGTTTTGTAATTCCAAAAACTAACTGAAAGAAAAGAATGTGAGCCGGGAAATGTGTCTACTTAGTTTTACTTTAGTGAGGCATTCACATGAGACTGGTGGCATAATGATGTATGCCATTTACGTACTTTGTACATAATAAATTTTGTGAAATTGATATCAGAGTTAGGTTCAAAGGTTCGGAATCCTGAAAATGAAGTCCAATTGTCCCACCACCATTATTATTTCATCCCAGTGACATTTGAAGGTATCGGTCAGACAGACTGGTGAATAATTTTGCAAAGAGTAATAATAAATATAACAGCCATCTTACAAAAACATGACAAAGAAGTAAAAAATAACTTTGCAAATGAGCCAACATATAATTTACATTCTATCGAATTAATCCACTATGAGATTAATGGTTAAAATTCAACCTAAGGGCATCACATCAAACTCCAGTTACAAAGTTAATGTACCATGTTAGCAGAGGATTTATCTTAGTTGTCTCAGTATATACTAGACTAACTTCACAGCTTCTGAAGTATGTTGCTTGCTTTACTTAAGCCCATCACCCCTACTGGGGCACAGGCCACCAACAGGAGCTCACTAGAGTCCCCTGTCCTAGACCGGTCTTTCAAGTTATGCCCAGCTATAGGCCATTTTATATCTTCTAGACAAAGATCCTTTCTTTCCCAGGAATGAGGACTTCGGCATTTCTGTTGGTATTTCTGTAGCACTGTAATTTTATGTCATGGGGTTGCCAGCCCCATACCAATCCCTTGTCCTTTCACAGCCGGGCATGGGACGTTCATAATGAAGTTGCAGTATTTTTTATTCTATTCAAGGTTTATGATACATTTGTTTTCTCAATTTTCTTTCAGGTTGTTTGGGATAGAATTAGTGTTGTGTCTTATTGTGTTGCTAAAACACATTGAAGATCTTTAAAGGTGATTTTTTTATTATTCTTTTTTCAGATTTGGAAACTCCTGGAAAGGCCAACATTTATTACAATGCCTATTTACTCTTGAAAATATTGTGCTGATCTTCCACCTTCCTAAGACATTGTTAACGGCAAGCCAATATGGCTTTGATGATGATGCTCCTCCATCAAACACTTTATATTCCGTCTGTGTAGCTTCCAACCTGTTGGCATGAAAATCAATTTCTCCTTCCGGTAAAAATTTCCCTACCTTTTCATTCCCTCCCTTTCTTTCCAGTCCTGAAGAAGGGTCTCAGCCAGAAACATTGATAGTTTATTTACTCCCACAGAGGCTGCCTGACCTGCTGAGTTCCTCCAGCATTTTGTGTGTGTTGTTTTTGATGATGTCAATTGTCAGAACAAAGCTCAAGCTCAATAAGTTTTGTAGTTATACAGAGATAGATTTTGGGGGTTTTGTTGAAATACACACATTACTTCATAAAAGAGACCTCATTTGACCACTGACTGCTTTTGGCTTTTTTAACATAATCCTCTGGCTGTGTTAATGGAGAATTAGACTCAATGCTACAGATTTTGTTTGTGAAAAAATATCCAAAAAAAAAAATGTTAGTCGTGACCTCGAGCTGACTGAAACTGAACACCAGCCCTTGTCTTCAACAAATTATCCTATGCAACTCCCCACAACCTTCAACAAGGAGAGAGGATTTGCAGAATAGGATTTTATTGCTTAGAACACAGGAAATTGAGAGGCCAAATAGAGATGTATAAGATCATAAGGGACAGAGGGGGTGAAATCACAGTCTTTTCATTCACCAGAGAGGGTGTGGTAAAAACAAGAAGGCATAGCTTTAAGATCAAAGGTTTGAGACTGAAAAGAGATATCAGGGGCAGTGGCTTCATGCATTGGCTGGTGCAGAAAATGCCAGAAATAATGGTGAGGCAGGCACATTAGCAACAGTTAAAAGGCAGCTGAACAAGTACCTGGACAGCAGAGATTTAAAGAGCTATGTGCTGAGCATAGGCTGATTGGACAAGCTCAGGGTAACACAGATGGCATGGCTGAGTTGGGCCAAAAGGTATGTTTCCATGCTTTATGACTATGGCTCAACTCTACACTCCCACAGTCAGAGGTATATTCCCCACCCCTCCCCTTGTAACATTTTGAAGTAACCATTCCATTTGAGAGTCCCTGGCCCATTCTACTGTCACCAACAATCATTCTCATTCCTACATTTTCTGAAGCAACTGCAGAAGATACAACATTTTTCCATCCACATCTTCTGTTCCCATCATCCAGGAACCCCAAAGAAGCTTGCCAGGTAAGACAGTGAATCACTTACACTCCTTTCAATCTAGTATACTATATTCATTGAAGTCAAAGAGTTGGACAATATAGAAACTGGCCCTATGGCCCAACTTGTTCATACCAGCCAAGGTGTCCACCTGAGCTAGTCCCATTTGCCTGCATTTATTTCAAATTTTTTAAATCCATGTATCAAACAAAAGTTCTAAGTACATTTATTATCAAAGTACGCATTCAGAATGCAACTCTGAGATTCATCCTCCCACAGGCAGCCACAGAACAAAGAAACACCATGGAACTCATTCCGAGAAAAACATTAAACACCGAATGCACAAAAAAGGAACAAATTGCGCAAATGACAAAAAGTGTGCGAACAATACATAGAATATCAAACATCAAACCAGGAGCCTAGGAATATTCAAATGTATTTTAAATGAAATTGTACCTGCCTCTGGCTTCTCCTCCCATTAACCAATCCTACACTTGGTAGTTAAATTTTTCCTTTCTCACCTTATACCCACACCCACTATTATATTCCATCTGTGTAGCTTCTATAGTACTATGGCTTTCTTTCCTGCCCACACCCCCCACCCCCCCCCAACACATCCCCGCCATAGCTGCTGTGTGACCTAATGAATGTTTGCAGCATTTTCTACTTTTTATTTTGGACTTGAAGCTTCAGTTACTTTTTTTTCCTTTATTTATAGAAACTCATATTAAACTCATATCACCTCGATAATACAAATGCCTATGTCAGGATGTTGTTCATCAACTATAGCTCAGCATTTAACACCATCATTCCCACAATCCTGAATGGTATGTTATAGAACTTGGGTCCCTGTACCTCCCTCTGCAATTGGAGCCTTGACTTCCAAACCTGAAGACCACAATCTCTGCAGATTGGTAATGATATCTCCTCCTCGCTGACAAGCAACACTGGTGCAAATCATTGTGTGCTTAAGCCTCTGCTCTACTCTCTCTATACTTAACTCTGTGGCTAGGTAAAGCTCAAATATCATCTATAAATTTGCTGATGATACAACCATTGTTGGTAGTATCTCAGATGAAGATGAGGGGACAACTATTTGAGTGGTGTCATAGCACCAACCATGCACTCAATGTCAGTAAGATGAAAGAGCTGATTGTGGACTTCAGGAAGGGTAAGATGAAGGAACACATACCAATCTTCTTAACGGGATCAGAAGTGGAGAGAGTGAGCAGTTTCAAGTTCCTGGGTGTCAAGATCTCTGTGGATCTAACCTGGTTGATGCAGCTGTAAAGAAGGCAATGCAGTGGCTATATTTCATTAGGAGTTCGAACAGATTTGGTTTGTCAACTAAAACACTCAAAAACTTCTATAGATGTACCATGGAGAGCATTCTGACAAGCTGTATCACTGTCTGGTACAGGGGGTGGGGGGTGGGGGTGCGGTGCTACTGCTCAGGACCAAAAGAAGCTACAGAAAGTCGTGAAATTCATCAGCTCCATCTTGGATACTAGCCTCCATTGTACTCGAGACATCCTCAAGGAGTAGTCGCGCCTTAGGAAAGCGGTCCATTATTAAGGACATCCATCACCCAGGATATGCTCTCTTCTCATTGTTCCAATCAAGTATGAGGTACAGAAGCCTGAAGGCACTCACTCAGCAATTCAGCAACAGCTTCTTCCCCTCTGCCATCCGATTCCTAAATGGACATTGAACCCATGAACACCATCTCACTTTATTTTTAATATATATTATTTCTGTTTTTGCACTATTTTACTCTATTTTAATGTACATACACACAGACACACACACACACACACATATATACACTTTAATTGATTTACTTATTTATTTTATTCTTTTCTATGTTGTCATGTATTGCATTGAGCTGCTAAGTTAACAAATTTCATGACACAGGTTGATGATAACAAACCTGATTCTGATTAAATCATTTAAAGCTCAGGCAATCTTGAAGTAAGTGTTGTCAGGAAATGAAATTCCATTCTAGATCAGAAGGGCTGTTCAGCAGTAATTGTGGCTTAGTGCAGCTTTAGAACCTAAGCTACATCACATTTAATATACATCTGTAAAGAGGATAGTGCAAAGAAGTTTTAAGTTCTTATCAATTTATGGAATTCTTTTTGATTCCACCTGCACGGTGTGTGAATCATAGCAGAGATGTTATAATTCTGACTAACATGTCAGAACTTATGACCTAGAGAAATGAGTTCAACTGCTATCACGGTTAATTTAATAAATCTGGAATTAAAAGGTTAATATCAACAATGAATGTATTGGATTGTTGTGAAAACTGGTTAACTCAAATCCACTATAAAAGAAGAACTGCTACTGTTATCAGGCCAAAATGTTATTCTAAACCTATTAGCTTCTGAAATGAACTCTCTTAACTATCGTGACATCACCAGGAAGCTATACCAATTAAGGATGGGCAATAACTGCTGACTTCATCACTAACACTTATAATCTCTGATTCTATCAAATAAAAGTAGAACACTATTAATGACTTAAGGATGAGAAAATTTGCAGATGTTGGAAATCCAAAACAACACATGTAAAATGCTGAAGGAACTCAGCAGGTCAGGCAGCAGCTATGGAGATGAATAGGTAGTTAACATTGAGGGCTGAGATTCTTCTTCAGGACTGAGATGAAAGGGACAAGGTGCCAGAATTCAAAGGTTGGTGGGGGGGAGGGGGGGGGGGTGGTGTGGGGAAGGAGACTAGCTGAAAGGTGATAGATGAAGCCAGGTGGGCAGGAAAGGTCAAGGGCTGGCAATGACAACAGCTTCTGTGTTTCCATGTTTTATTTTACAAGTATGAACTTCAGAAGTTACTATGCAATTTCCTCCATTGTAGCAGTGAATCTGATTGCCTCAGTATTACCTCTCAGCAATTTCCATAGTCTTCTACAGTCAAGTGTAGGATTGAAATGTCATCACTCTATAAGTGCGCAGTTCACACAAACATAGAACACCCATAAGTACTGTAAAATATTAGGATTAATATTTGCAAATTATTTTTTTTCTCTTTTATGTTTCCATAGAATAGATTGACAAAAAGCGTTCAAAGTTGGTGGATCTGTGGAACATTGCCAGAAAGCAATCAGCTATGATTATTATACCATTCTTGAAGCACTAGGTCAAATAAGCTGACGAGCTCTTCTTCATTACTTTGTGATTGATTGAAAACATTTGGCAAAATACATAACATTTGGAATAAGCTCTGTATATGGCAACATCCTTAAAGAAAATCTCATATGGTGACATAGTAATTACTGATGAGTTCAAGACAGGAATATAAAAGAAAGCAGGTGAAAGATGGAAATGAATTCATATAATTTACTACATAATTATAAACAGTTGGATGTCAAGTTACATTAATAAATGCAGGCACTGAATTAACAAAGAACTCACAGGTTCTACAATATGTACATTCTAAGGAGCAATGACAACCATATATCACTCTAACTTTTCACCATCTTCGTATATGACAGCTGAGGAATTTTAATTTTTTTCCACAAGATCGACAATTCTACCTTCAACTTGTAAGCTACAAGTTGGAGGGAACAGGGTGACATTTTGTATTGTCTGCAATCTTACAGCAGTTTAACGAGGCATATCATTCTACAAGGTAGTTCTGGTAGAATGAAATGATTACAGACAGTAATCTAAAAACAGTGAGGATATACATATATTAGACGTTGAGTTGTATAAAATTAAAAATGTCACCAGACCAAGTTTGAAAACCCAGACAACCAGTCCATCAAAGCCTTTGCTATGTCTTTTGACCCTGATCATTAACCAAGGAGTCCATGGATCCTAGGTTGGGAACCCTGGATCTATGGAGTGGCATAAGTGTAGAAATTTTGCTTTAGAGTTCCAGCAACCTGGGTTCAATCAATATCTCCAGTGCTGCCCATGTAGAGAGTAGACACCCTCCATGTGACTCTGCAGTCTGGGTTCTTGCCACATTCCAAAGCTGTGTACGTCGGTAGGTTGGTAAACTCCTGTAAGTTACACACTGTTAGAAGCAAAAACATCAGGAGGTGATGGACGTGAAAGGAAATAAGTGTGAGAATGGGATTGAAAGACCCCTTTCATGTTGTAAAAGAATATGACAGTTATAGGTTTGTGTTTGATTTCTTTGCTGGAATGGAACAATGATTTCCCTTCTCTTTTGTTTATTTCATTACATAACCTTCTGATCCACAGTAATAATCTCTAAAGCACAACATTATGTTTGTTTGACAAACAAACTACTTTTGGAGGGAGGAACAGGTGATTCTGACAAAACTGAGGAATGTTTTAACTTTTCAAAAATGTAAAAAGGAAAAGAAAAATTGGTTTTAAAATTTCTGTGGAAACAGTTTGAAAAATGAGCTTTATGAATCTCCAAAACTGAATATCTATTTTGTATGTACAATCATTTTTTTAATATATACAAAACAAAAGGCAAGATCTTCTGTAATGGATACTTGTGGACAATTAAATCAAGCCCAGATTTCTGCTGCATCTTGCACAAAATTGAGGTAACAGAATGAGAGCAGCTCCAAAGAAATTCTTCTAAATGGACAGGGATTTGAACAAAATCAGCAAAGATGAGAAACTCTTCAGGCAGATGCATTGATTCATGTTTAGATCTTCTATGATGTCTTTTTTTTGCAGCTCAAAGACAATGGTATCTTTCTTTAAGTGTAATTGGGTCCTAATTGGGAGAGCAATTTAAACTCCCTTTTTGTTCAGTGATACTGTATTGTTACTAGATGAAAGCCTGTTAGAAGAAGGTATTCAAGCAGGAATGAAGAGTCACATACCTCTTGATGTTGCACAGACTGTCATCTGCTTCCTCCTAACTTACCTGTCAGCCCAGACAGTGTGACTCCATTTACATTTATTGAGATCCACCAGCTGTCATTTTAGTGTCCTCATTTTTCCATTAAAAAATTGGAGATAGACTGATTTCAACAATTTTAATCTTCAAAAAATTACAGTCATCTGTGGGGTTGTTGCTTCACCCGTGGTGAAGTTATAGCAGATCAGAATAAATCTGAGTCAGTATGTGTTATAAGTAGTGTGAACTGCTGCTTTCCTTCTCCACAGCTTCAGATCTGTAAAGATTCTTGCGGTAGTTGGCTGAGTATCCTGTGGGCTGTGATAACGTGCTGTCAATATCAATAGAATCAAACTTTCGAAGCAATGATGGTTACACATAAGGGCACTGCAGGCCGAAACGTAGAAAACTAATGAGAAAGCAGCAACATATGAGGTTGTCTTTGAAATAGAAGCAGTAAATTTACCCAACACACACAAAATCCTAGAAGAACTCAGCAAGTCAGGCAGCATCTATGGAGGAGAATGTTTTGGGCCAAGACTCTCCAGATTTCAAGGACCTGAAACACAAAGCAATTGGAATAACTTCACACCTCAGAAGCTGCTACACAAGGAGTCTGTATTTGCTTCAGTTGGTACAGCCATTCCTCACCCCAGCCCCGGAAATAATATTTCGTAATCTGCAAAATACAGAAAGATGTTACGTGCAAAAATAAATTCAAAGGAAGGCTGATTGCGGGGACTAGTAATGAATGGTGAGTCCTCAATGTGAGGTGAGGATACGCTGTACATTAATAAAGGAAAGCTTTGCTGTGACTTTGAACGTTAAATCATGAGAACTTTAGTGGGGAATATGATCAAGTGAGAGTGGGAGGGCCTTCAGGATCCAATGATGAGTTTGAATCATGAAGAGATAGTACAGAAACAGGCCATTGGCCTACCATGTTCACATTGACTATCAAATAACCACTTACAGTAAATCAGGGCTCCCAACTGGGGGTCCACAGACCCCTCGTTTAATAACAGTGGTCCATGGCATAAAAAGTTTGGGAACAAATGTACTAAACCCTATTCACCAATATAATTTATTGCTCGTTTACATTTCAGCTTTTGCAAATATAACACTTACTTGCAGACCGAGGGAAATCTACTGTATCTAGTTAATCTAGAATGTCTTTGGGACATGGGAGAAAACCAAAGCACTTGGAGAAAACCTACGTGGTCATAGAGTCATAGAAAAGTACAGCACAGAACCACGTCCTTTGGACAATCTAGTCCATGCTGAACCATTTAACCTGCCCATTCCCATCAACTGCATTGGATCCACAGCCCTCTATACTGCTACCATCCATGTACCTATCCAAACTTCTCTTAAATGTTGAAATCGAGCTCACATGCACCACTTGTGCTGGCTACTTGTTCCACACTCTCATGACACTCTGAATGAAGGAGCTTCCCTTCATGTTCCTTTTGACTTTTTCACCTTTCATCCTTCAGTCATAACCTCTAGTAGTCCCACCCAATCTCAGTGGAAAAAGACTGCTTGCATTTGCCCTATCAATACCCCTCATAATTTTATGTGCCTCCAACAAATTTCCTCTCAACCTTCTATGTTTAACAGAATAATGTCCTAACCTAGTCATTCTTTCCTTATAACTCAGGCCCTCCAGACCCAGCAAACTTTCTCTGTACTTTTTCAACCTTATTTACATCTTTCCTGGATGTAGGTGACCAAAGCTACACACAATACTCCATATTAGGCCTCACCAATGTCTTATTGATCTTCAACATAACATCCTATTTTCTATATTCAATACATCACTATATGAAGGCCAAGGAGTTACCTAAACAGAAAAATTGCATGCACAAGGCGATGCAAAAGCAGAATGCCCAAAACTCCTAAATTTATCAGAAGAATGTTGAACCCTGCATATTTTGTTATTATATAAGAATAGTAATATCGCTTTGGAACATATCTCAGCCAACCATTTACTTGGTTGTTTTTTTAAAAATAATCTTGATGAAGGATCTGTATACCATACGCTTTGATGTTCTGTTCCTCTGATCTTAGCTTCTTGATAAATTACTTTCACTCCTTTTTCTCTCATCAACTACAATCAGCCCAGCATTCAGTTTATAAATAAACAGATTTCAGAATCAGGTTTATTATCACCCGCATGTGGCATGAAATTTTTTAACTTAGCAGCAGCAGTTCAATGCAATACAGAATCTAGCAGAGAGAAAAAAAAAACAAATAAAATAAAATAATAATAATAAATAAACAAGTAAATCAATTATGAATACTGAATAGATTTTTTAAAATGTTCAAAAACAGAAATACTGCATATTAAAAAAGAGTGATGTAGTGTCCAAAGACTTGATGTCCATTTAGGTATCAGATGGCTGAGGGGAAGAAGCTGTTTCAGAATCACTAAGTGTGTGCTTTCAGCCCTCTGTACCTCCTACCGGATGGTAACAGTGAGAAAAGAGCGTGCCCTGGGTGCTGGAGGTCCTTAATAATGGACGCTGCCTTTCTGAGACACCGCTCTCTAAAGATCTCCTGGCTACTTTGTAGGCTAGTACTCAAGATGGAGCTGACTAGATTTACAACCTTCTGCAGCCTCTTTCAGTCCTGTGTAGTAGCTTCCCCCCCCCCCCCCCCAATACCAGACAGTGATGCAGTCTGTCAGAATTCTTTCCATGGTACAACTATAGAAGTTTTAGAGTGTTATTTGTTGACGTGTAAATCTCTTCAAACTCCTAATAAAGTACAGCTGCTGTCTTGCCTTCTTTATAACTACATTGATATTTTGGGACCAAGTTAGATCCTTAGAGATCTTGACACCCAGGAACCTGAAGTTGCTTACTCTCTCCACTTCTGATCCCTCTATGAGGAATGGTATGTGTTCCTTTGTCTTACCCTTCCTGAAGTCCACAATCAGCTCTTCTGTCTTACTGGTGTTGAGTGCCAGGTTGTTGCTGAGGCACCACTCCACTATTTGGCATATCTTACAACTTTTCGCCCTCTCGTCACCATCTGAGATTCTACCAACAATGGTTGTATTGTCAACAAATTTATAGATGGTATTTGAACTATGCCTAGCCACAGAGTCATGTGTATACAGAGAGTAGAGCAGTGGGCTAAGCACACACCGCTGAGGTGCACCAGTGTTGATCGTCAGCAAGGAGGATGTGTTACCAGCAATATGCAGATTGTGGTCTTCTGGTTAGGAAGTCAAGGATCCAATTGCAGAGGGAGGTACAAGGGCCCAGGTTCTGCAACTTCTCAATCAGCATTGTGGGGATGATGGTATTAAATGTTGAGCTATACTCGATGGCCAGCATCCTGACGTGGATGTTTGTGTTGTCCAGGTGTTTTAAAGCCGCGTGGATGGAGAGCTATTGAGATTTCATCTGCCATTGACCTATTGTGGAGGTAGGCAAATTGCAATGGGTCCAGGTCTTTGCTGAGGCAGGAGTTCAGTCTGGTCATGACCAAACTCTCAAAGCATTTCATCACTGTAGATCTGAGTGCTACCGAGCGATAGCCATTAAGGCAGCTGACATTATTCTTCTTAGGTACTGGTATAATTGTTGCCCTTTTGAAGCAACTAGGAACTTCCACTCATAGCAGCAAGAGTTTGAAAATGTCCTTGAATACTACTGCTAGTTGGTTGGCACAGGTTTTCAGAACCTTACCAGGTACTCCATTAGGGTCTTCCACCATGTGAGGGTTCACTCTCTTTAAAGACAGCCTAACATCGGCCTCTGAGATGGAGATCACAGGGTCATCAGATGCAGCAGGGATCTTCACAGCTGTAGTTGTGTTTTCCCTTTCAAAGCGTGCAGGGAAGGCGTTGAGCTCACCTGGTAGTGAAGCATCGCTGCCATTCACGCTATTGGGTTTCATTTTGTAGGAAGTAATGTCTTGCAGACCCTGCCAGAGTTGCTGTGCATCCGAAGTCGCCTCCAACCTCATTTGATATTGTCTCTTCACCCTTGAAATAGTCTTCTGCAAATAATATCTGGTTTTCTGGTACAGGCCTGGGTGAATGCCACAGATCTAGCTTTCAACAGATGGCGTATCTCCTGGTTCAACCCCGGCTTTTGGTTTGGGAATGTACATTAAGTCTTCTCAGGCACACACTCATCCACACAGCTTTAATGAAGTTGGTAACGACTGCAGCATACTCATCCGGGTTAGAAGGTGAATCCCTGAATACAGTCCAGTCCACTGATTCAAAGCAGTCCTGTAGCAGCTCCTGTGCTTCCCTTGTCCATACCTTCTTGGTCCTCACTACTGGTGCTGCAGTCTTCAGTCTCTGCCTATACTCAGGGAGTAGAAGTACAGCCAGGAGATCAGACTTCCCAAAGTGAGGGCATGGAATAGTACTGTAGGCATTTTGATGGTGATATAACAATGGTCCAGTGCGTTGTTTCCTCTAGTATTGCAAGTGATCTGTTGATGGTAATTGTTTAGTGATTTTTTTCAGTTTGGCCTGGTTAAAATCTTCCAAAACAATGGTGAAGGCATTAGGGTGCGCTGTTTCGTGCATGTTGATCCCATTGCTCAGATCATCTGAAGCCTGGTGTGATCATTGGCCTGAGGTGGAATGTAAACTGCTATCAAAATTACTCCAGAGAACTCCCGTGGTAGGTAAAATGGACGACACTTTACTGCTAGGTATTCCAGGTCTGTTGAGCAGAATTGGGACAGCACTGATATATTTGCGCAAGAACAAGAGTTGATCATGAGGCAAACTCCTCCACCTCTGCTTTTGAGAGACTCTATAGATCTATCCTAACAGTGTATAGTAATGGTTCCCAACCTGTCAATCGTGATCGACTGGTTGATCTTTGAGACTTCCCCAGTAGATCCCGAAAAAAAAAAGAAAAAAAAATACACAAATACTGTTGAGAGATTGTTTCCGGGATGCGGGGTTTTAGTTCTGTTCTTTCTGCCCAGTGCGCATGCGTGCAGCTGCCTCGCCATGCACTACAGTGTACCTCAATGGTTCCCAACCACAAGGAAACAATATGAGTCAGCTGCACCTTTCCTCATTCCCTATCACGCTCACTGTTGAACTTGAATACAAGCGAGGTCATCAGTTGCCTAACCGCAGTGATACCCTATTGCTGGGGATCTCTGGTTGGCCTCGGGTGATCAGCCGCTTCGTGCGGCCGGCGAGAAGTGCCGTTGCCACTGGCCTGGAGTGCGGACAGACAGGCGCCGCCTCTAAGCCTGTTTAGCATGCTGAATGTTCAGGGGGAACCCGGTGCTAAAACATTCGCAGACGACCTAATTCGGGCTCAGGGTTTCGTAAGTAGCAGAGCAGCTGCCTCGCTGCGATCTACTGAAAGTCATCCCTCGAGCCAAACTGTTGTCAGCTGATAGATCCTACAAGGGGTCAGGTGCGCCCTGTCGCATTGCTTGCTTGGTCAGTCAGTCGCTCTCTCTGGACTGCCACCGCCACGGCCCCGGCAAGGGAACAGCCGCATCTGGCCAAGGCATCTGGCAGCGGGCAGGCGGGAGGCTATCTAATGGGGCAATGAAGCACTCAAAACTGTTTTGGCACCTTGAACCCAAGCACCCCACACTTAAAGACAAACCCGTTGAGTTTTTTTCCAGCAGAAATTTGGTGAACTACATATACCTGTCTGGACACGCCCCCTGCTGACTGCTCTTCTGGCTCCTCCCACAAACCCCGGTATAAAGGCGATTGAGGCCTGAGTCCTGCCCTCAGTCTCCATGGTGGTCAATTACTGCTTGTTCTTTCTTCCAGTCAATAAAAACCAATATCTTGCCTCACATCTCGGAGTTATTGATGGTTCATCAATTTTATGGACTGGAAGTTTAAAACATGGACAGCGTTTTACATCTGGAAAAATTAGACCTTGAGCCTCAAGACTCTGAAGCAGCTCTTGCCTTTGAACTCTGGCTTGCAAGCTTCCAATCATACTTGGAACAGATTCCAGTGACTGAGCCTGCCACGAAGTACAAAATATTACTATCGAGAGTAAGTCTGAAAGTATCCTCCCTTATCAGGGACCTGCCAACCTACCAAGGGGCACTGGACACCCTTAAAAGAGAGTACCTGTGGCCGGTGAACACTGTCTACGCAAGACATCGCTTAGCGACGCGGCAACAGCGATCCGGCGAGTCGAGCGCCGTGTTTCTCCGAGCCCTACAGACAGTCGTCCGAACTTGCGACTGCAAAGGTCTGACGGTGGAACAACATTCGGAGCTGCTAGTACGAGACGCCTTTTTTTACGGGGATTAGGTCAGTGTACGTGCACCAGTGGCTGCTGGAAAATGCCGATCTTACCTTATGCTCAGCGATCGAGACAGCCAACACGCTGGAGGCTGCTCTGCACAACGCTGACGCTGTCCAGCTGCACAATCCCCCGCCGGTTCCGTGGACACCTCAGACCCTACCGCCGCCTGTTCCCGCGAGCGAATTCACCGACGCCGCTGCCAGTCGTGAGTCCACGAACTCCCCAAAACCAACCACAGTTGCTTCCCGTCGCAAGTCCGTGCACTGTTACTTCTGCGGACTCGAAAAGCACCCCCGAAAACGCTGCCTGGCCTGAGAAGCAACCTGCTCCAGCTCTGGGAAGAAGGGCCATTTCGCCAATGTCTGTAAGTCTAAACCATGATCGGGGTCGGGCAGCGCCTCATGCGAGGCATGGGGACCACCATCTTGCCTGCCCAGATGGGGGTGGCCATCTTTGTTGGCGCCAACACGCCCCGCCCCCTACCCACCAGTGGAGGGGCACAGGACAAGCTGCCTGTTTGACTCGGGCAGCACTGAGAGTTTTATTGACCTGGACACGGTGCAATGCTGCAGATTCGTGACACGGCCGGTAAGCCAGAGGGTTTTGGGTCGCATTCCACAGACATCCAGGGGGGTTGTGTACCGACACTGGTAGTGCAGGACACAGAATATCGGAACTTTGCGCTACTGATCATGCCTCAACTGTGCGGGCCTGTGCTATTGGGGCTGGACTTCCAGAGCCACCTTAAAAGGGTAACAGTAGCGTATGACGGGCCCCTCCCACCACTCACTGTCAGGAATCCTCCGTTTTGTGGGACTTCGTCATATACTCTGCTACTGACCACACACACACACCGACCCACACATCCCACCCTGCACAATGCCGACAGCTGCACTACTGACACCACTGACTCTCCTCTCTCTGCCTCTCCACCCTCAAGATCCCTCCCCCACCGCTGTTCGCCAACCTGACCCCCGACTGTAAACCTGTGGCAACTAAAAGCAGGAGGTACAGCGTGGGGGACAGGGCCTTCATTCATTCGGAGGTGCAGCAGCTGCTCAGGGAGGGGATCGTTGAGCCAAGCACAAGTCCTTGGAGTGCCCAGGTGGTTGTTGTTCGGACCGGGCAGAAAAATAGGATGGTCGTGGACTATAGCCAGACCATCAATAGGTTCACGCAGTTTGACGCGTACCCCCTACCCCGCATCGCGGATATGGTCAACCAGATAGCTCAGTACAAGGAGTACTCGACAATAGATCTGAAATCAGCTTATCACCAGCTCCCCATCCACCCAGAGGACCGCTCCTGCACTGCCTTCGAGGCGAGCAGCAGGCTCTATCACTTCCTGCGTGTCCCCTTCAGTGTCACAAATGGTGTCTCTGTCTTCCAGAGGGAAATGGACCGGATGGTGGACCAGTACCAACTGAAGGCCACATTTCCCTATCTGGATAATATCACCATCTGTGGTCACGACTGGTCGGATCACAACGCCAACCTCCAATGATTTTTCCAAGTGGCCAAAGCCCTGAACCTTACTTATAACAGGGACAAGTGCGTGGTCGGAACCACCCGGCTCGCTATCTTTGGGTATGTCGTGGGGAATGGGGTCATTGGCCCTGATCCTGACCCGTATGCGCCCCCTGTTAGAACTCCCTCTTCCTCAAAGCCCTCAGATGGTACCTGGGCTTCTTTTCCTATTACGCCCAATGGGTCCCCCATTATTCAGACAAGGCCCGCCCCCTGGTCAAGTCTACCACATTTCCCCTCTCTGCCGAGGCCCGCATGGCCTTCAGCTGCATTAAAGGGGACATTGCCAAAGCAACGATGCATGCAGTGGATGAGACCATTCCCTTCCAAGTAGAGAGTGACGCCTCCGACTTCACACTGGCTGCTACCCTCAATCAGGCAGGCAGGCCAGTAGCATTCTTTTCTCGTACCCTTCAGGGCCCTGAAATCCGGCAATCCGCAGTGGAGAAAGAAGCCCAGGCCATAGTGGAAGCTATTAGGCACTGGAGGCACTATCTTGCTGGCAAAAGGTTCACCTTGCTGACCGACCAGCGCTCAGTTGCGTTCATGTTTAGCAACCAACAGCGGGGCAAAATCAAAAATGATAAAATTTTGCGGTGGAGAATAGAACTCTCCACCTACAACTATGATATCCTGTACCAGCCTGGAAGTCTCAATGAGCCCCCTGATGCCCTATCCCGGGGAACATGTGCCAGTGACAGATTTGACCACCTGATAGACTTAACCTGTAAGTATACTTACAAGAAACTTCACCCCATGGGGACTCTCTTTTAAAACAAAGGGGGGGGTGGGTGAATGTGGTGAACTACATATACCTGTCTGGACACGTCCCCCAGCTGACTGCTCCTGTGGCTCCTCCCACAGACCCCGGTATAAAGGCGATTGAGGCCTGAGCCCTGCCCTCAGTCTCCAGGATGTAGTATGGTGGTCAATTACTGCTTGTTCTTTCTTCCAGTCAATAAAAGCCAATATCTCGCCTCATGTCTCGGAGAGTCATTGATGGTGCATCAAGAAAAAAACGTGAGCAAGCGGGACAGAAGCTGAGTGCTGAGAGCCGCAAAAACTAAATTGCGGAATAGACTGGACATAAAGAACCTGCTTCGAGAATCGCTGTATTCCCGTTGTGTTTAACCACGACCACCCCCCCCCCCCCCCCGTCAGCCGATCTGCAAGAATATTGTCAATATTAAACCGGTCCACAGTGCAAAAAAAAGGGTGGTGACCTCTGGTGTTCATACATTATTTCTACTTCCGGGTTGCGGGGTTTTACTTCCGGTCTTTTCTGCCCCGGTACGCATTGATTTGGGGTCGATCTTGCCTTTCACTAAGACCAAGGTAGGCGATTTTAGGCTTAAAAATGTTATTGACCACGAGTGTATAGTAAACCCGTCAATCTGGAATGCTCCATCCAATATGGAAGGGGTTAACCAAGATTCCGTGAAATAAAGGACACACACGGTCCTTATGTCACTCTGATTCATCACCCTAGCTCTGAGATCATCGATTTTATTCACAGGAAATTGCACTTCACCAGCATGATAGTCAGTATAGGGAGTTTAAAACCCCATTTCCTTAAGTGCACTTGTAGCCCCGATCTACACATGCACCTTCTCCGAGGTATCCTCTGTGGGCACTTCCAACAACAATCAGTGTTGCTTCCATCGGTTTAAGCAGCAATATTTCATTTAAAATCATTAAGACATCTTTGGTGACTGTACTGACCTTGGAAGCAACTGTGGTTTTTAGCTGGATCAGGCTGAAAAGGGAATATTTAATCATATCCATTGAGAATACTGCTGTTACCTGAGTCACGCCTAGGCACCCCAGTAAGAGGATTTCATGCTTTTTCATTACTAAATTGTAAAAGTAAATGCTCCTGTCATTTCCCGAGTTTTCCTGAGCCCTCACATTTTTTCTTAATATCAGCATATATCGAAATATACATATACATGGATTGGGCTTTTTAGTACCAGTACCTGATTTAAATCACAATTAATTATGCAATAACACCTAGTCAAATGAAATATATGTATTATCATGACCAACAAATGGATGACAGAGTTCTGGAGGATGGTCAATGTTATGCCTTTGCTTAAGAAGGGCTACAAAGGAAATCTTGGGAATCATAGATCAGTAATAAATATATTTCTGAATAACTGGAGAATGAACTGTGTGACAGCTTCTATTGTTCCATAACAAGGGCTGCAGCTGTTTGAAAATGCAGCTCACTATCTTCTCAAGGGCAATTAGCAATGGGGAAGAAATGTTGATTTTGCTAACATTGCACAGATCCTTTAAAAATAATTTTTTTTTAAATGACATACTCTCTCCCTCTGCAGTGCAAAAATACTTTCCTTAATTCATTTAATCCCTTTTAAGTGACAGGCTTATTAACATAATTGAAAAGGCTAGTTTCATTTATTTGAATAAATAGCAATTAACTGATCTTCAATGACTCCAACACTGATACAGAAAATATAATTCCTTGGTACAGAATGAGCATATTTAATAGCTCCTTATTACTCAAAGTGTCCTCTGTCTTTTTCCAAATTACAGTTTGTGAATCACCCACCCACTTTGATGATACACTTGGGTTTAGTCCATATTAACTGTCTGTAAAGGAATTAATTCTTAATTCCATCTTGGTTAGATGAATTTCACCCACTTTGATTTGGAAAGGAGATTAAAAAAGTACTTGAGAAAAAATAAACTTGCAGGCCTGTGGGAAAATGAGAAATGAATGGAACTGACTAGGTCATTCTACTGAGAATTGACATAAACAAATGAACTTTTATGTGTCTGCAAGAAGCAGCAACTCACCGTGAATGTGGAAAGTTATTATCTGACCAATTTACAAAAATAACCCCAAAGACTCATTGACCCATAAACCATTGTGCATACACCCAATTGTAGGAAATAGATCAACAAGACTAAAGGATTTCCTGTTCAAAGTCATTCCTTGGTTCATGTTCAGACAAGATATACTTTAATGATCTTATGTGCATTGATCCTGATTTCCTTACTAATCCAATAGCATTTTACTGACCTCCTCTTTGTTCTTGCTTAATGTCAGAAAGTAAAAGTATATTTTCCCTTTTGATTACAAAGTATTTACATCAAAATTACAAATCCACCCCACCCACCACCACCCAGATCTGCAAAGATTGTTTCACTATTTGCTAAATCCCTTTGATAAATCAAGACTTGCAAAACTGGAAGAAAATTATATTCAGGAGCAGTAAATGGAAAAATGAACATTACACTCAAGTCAACTGTCATTGAGCAAAGTTTTATTAAATAAACCATATAAACACACTTTGATGCTAAAATCTGCTCTACTAGATTTACCAGCATCTATCAGGGATGGTGGCAGAAGCAGATACATTAGGGTCATTTAAGAAACTATTCTGTAATATGATGGTGCTAGTGACAACTTTCCAGCAGGAAACAGAACTACTAACTGCTTTATTAATCACACTTTTTCTCAGAAACAATCATTACAATCAATAGCCTGTATCTTCCCTTTCAGAGTTGAGCGTTTGAACTGCCTGCATGATGTGGCATTTCTGCAGTGTGAACTGAAGTCTCAAAGGTGCAGGATGGTTGCAGCATGACATACACAGGCTGAACCAAGGTTGCGGGGCCTGTGTCCGAGAGCGAGGAGTGAGCCAATGTTAGGCCATTGCTGAAGCAAATTTGGATGTGATTTGAAGTGATGGAACTGGGGTAAGGAAGAGTCGAGGCTGCAGGGCTCAGGCTCGAGAATGAGGGATGAATCACTATTTGGCCAACTTCAGCCCTGAGACAGATTGAAAAGGCTGTGTACTGGCCGAATTGAAGCAGCGGGTCCCAGATCCGAGAATATACTGAAGTGGCAAGGCCTAGGTCCGAAAGCAAGGAGCAACCCAAAGTTTGGCTGATTGAAGTGCTGTGCCAGATTGGAAAGATCAATGTGTCAGGGCCAAAGAAGAGAAAAAGGCAACATTCAGCTCGCTGCTCGCTTGGTTTACTTGTCACTGCGCTGATCCGAGGCCATGGCCTGCAACTAGTGGGCTCCTGAATTAGCTGTAGTGACGACGAGCTTCATGACTACGGACTCACTTCTGTGAACTTCATTTCTAAATGTTATTTTGTTACTTTTATTGTTAGCACAGATTGTGTTTTTTTCTGTGCTTTGGGTGTTTGATTTTTAAATGGTTTCTATTGGGTTTCTTTATTTTGTGATTGCCAGTAAGGAGACTAATCACGAGGTTATATATAATATGCATATTGTGATAGGACATGTAGCCTCCAACCTGATGGCATGAACATTGACTTCTTTAACTTCCGTTAATGCCCCTCCCCTTCTTACCCCATCCCTGATATATTTAGTTTTTTTTTGTTTTTCTCCCCCTCCCTTTTTTTTCTTTCTCTCTCTGCCCATCACTTTGCCTGTACTCATCTCCCTCTGGTGCTCCCCTCCCCCTTTCTTTCTTCTGAGGCCTCCCATCCCATGATCCTTTCCCTTCTCTAGCTCTTTATCCCTTTTGCCAATCACCTTTCCAGCTCTCAGCTTCATCCCACCCCCTCCAGTCTTCTCCTATCATTTTGCATTTTCCCCTCCCCCCACTACTTTCAAATCTCTTACTATTTTTCCTTTCAGTTAGTCCTGACAAAGGGTCTCGGCCCGAAATTTCGACAGCGCTTTTCCCTATAGATGCTGCCTGGCCTGCTGCGTTCCATCAGCATTTTGTGTGTGTTCTTTGAAATTGAGGGCTATGTAGGAAGGAAGCATTAGATTGAAAAGGACTTTTAACATCGTAAACCAGAGGATTGTTGTTATGTCTCCTGCATGTTGTGAAAATAAGGGGCACCTCCCTCTCTCTTGCCAAGGAGAGAGAGAGCCTGTGGTTTGTTGAATGTCGGATGAAATGCGAAGCCTTTAGGGTAACTTTGGTCTGTGTCTTTGGTATCGCTTAGCTCACATTTGCGCTTGGTAGTGGGTGCACTTTTTGTTTTGCTGGTGGGGAGAGAGGGATTTGTTGCTTGCCTCTGCTTATGCATGGGAGGGGGAGCTGGGTGGGGGGGGACTTTGGGGGTCTCACGTTTAATTGTCATTCATTCTTTGGTGCACTTTTCTGTTTTCGCGGATGTTTAAGAATACAAAGTATTTCAGGATGTATATTATATACATTTCTCTGACAGTAAATTTGACCTTTCAACCTTTGAACGTTTGGCAAAACATCATGGGCTGTATTCCTAGAGTATCCAAAATTACCACAGTAATGCTGCAGTTCAAAAGTCCCCATTTAGCTGTGAAAGGCATAAATTAAATATGATATTCTACGTATGTTTCGATTAGTTTGTTATCTCTCACGTTGTGATTTCCTCCACCCTTTTTGCCTGCTTGGGCTCCTTCTTAGACTGGATTCCTGCGTGTTCTTTACACCCAGTCTCATTTCAACCCATTATCAGATAGTTGAATGACTCAGTTTATGGTCACTCTTTCCTTTTACTCTTTCTCTCCTCCTGTATCATCTATCGTTGGTTCCTTGTCCAGTTTTTTATCTGATTAAGCATCTTGGAAATATTTGTGTTGCTGAGTATCGCTTTGCATCTTTATAAGGAAAGCTAGAAACACATTTTAAACATAGTATTAAATTTATTGCCAATGTAATTTTATCTCACTTCTTAAATGTACTCTTTTAAAATCCGATATTAAGTACAAAATCTATACAATATATTTTTCATATCCCTCATTGTAATCCAATAAAATAAAATAATTACTAGAGCATGGGTAATCTAAAGAGAATTAAAATCTGAGGTCTTACATGAAACATAAAAGACGCTTAAGAATGTGTAACTGAAATAAAAATTGTGCAATGCCTCAAATGAAAGTCTGATTTACAATGGTAAACTGAAACATCAAAGCACATGACATGGATCACGGATGTCATTTTAAACACATAGGTCACTTCACTTTCAAGCAGAATCTGTCCAGTTAGAATTTACATATTCTCCTCCGTGCAGCTTAAGCAATTATCTACAAGTGAAAATCTGCAGATGCTAGAAATCTAAGTGAAATCCTCTTTTTTCCTCGGCTGCATATCAAGGGAAGACAATCTCCGGCCCTGCCAAACTCGTAAGATTAAGGCGTGCTCCCACCCCAAATCCATGTTTGTGTAAATGCTGTGTAATTTGCTACCCTGTAACGAATCAGTGCCACAAAATAACAGACAGTGCACCGCATACAATTAAAAGATTATATTTATGAATCTTAGTTTAACTGAAGGGTTAGTAAAGAAAATGAAAAAAAAGAAAAGAGCCTATTTTAATGAAACAGTCAGAAGTGCACAAGTTGGAGCTTCAAGTTTCTCCGTCGTCACTGATCCTCAATCGATCTCGGTCTTTGACCCACCACGCTCCCGTTTAGGGTCGAAATCTATGTCCTCTTCTCTCCTACGTCTTCCCACTTCATCTCCCCTCGGACTAAAGCCCCAAGTCCAACCTCAGTGTCCCTCACCAGAGAAATCTCCCCTTAATTCGGTCAACCTATTTGGCCATTCTGTGGATCGAATGTTAAATGGAGATTGTAACGGCGGGATCTGATTGTAAAGTTTGTTTGTTTTGTTTTAAGACCCTCTTCTGGCACTTAAACATCTAAAACAGGTAAAGGAATTAAAACCCAAAAAAGTAGTTGTTGTCTGGAGTGTGTACTTCTCCCCGGCTACAACATCAAACATATAAAAGATCATGGCAACCAGCTTGAGCTTGTGTTAAATGACAACAACTATCATTCATTCTTTATTTTCCTTCCTAATCTAGTCATTATCAGGCCCTACCTTCCTTCCCATAGGCGTCCAGGGTACAAAACCGCCTGAAATGCAATTTGTAATTCTTGCTCCCATTTATCTTGTAGCCACTGGTGTAAACTCAGGGTATCAACATGCACTGTGATGTGGGCCTGAGCATGGTCTGGGACAAGGCAAGTTTCTGTGACACTGAAACGGGCATGTTAGTTCTTAGGGAGTTTCTGATGGTTTCAAGAAAACCACTGGTGGGCTGCATTCATGCAGCTTATGCTGAGCTGCTCATTAAAAATGTCTGAAGAAGACTTCCATAACTGAGAGAGAATGGGAAATACATACATAGAACATAGACTTGGAAAAGCTTAAGGGGAATTAAGAGATTTAGAATGAAAAGGAAAGAGTGTTTTGATGATGTAATAAAACAGCTTTTCAGCATTCACCTTATCTGAGTAAGTGCTACAAAGTATGTGGAAATGTCTTGATTGAGTTAAACTGCTAGGAGAGATATATTACTCTGTGCAAGAAAGCTGTGAACTTTATACCTAACTAGATCCCCTTTCCTTTTGCTCTAGGCATTTGAAGAAGTGTTTTTCAGCTTGAATTGATAACTATCTGTCACACATAAAAAAAAGAATTGGAAGAAATGTGTCCTTTTCAGTCTGGAGGGATGGAGTGAACAGAATACTATATGGACCATTTCTAAGACCTTACATCTTTACTGGTTACATTAATGACATGGAAGAAGGCATAAAAGGTGAGTTTTCAAGTTTTCCATTGATATAAAGATAGGGCATTCTGACTACTATAAGATGTAGCTAAATTGAGTGATGGAGTTAAGACCTGGAATTTAGTATTTAATATGGATAAGTGCAAAGCCATGCATTTTAATAACAGGAATCAAAATAAAGAGAAATCGTAAATGAGTAATTTATGAAAGTTTAGATTTTCCAGTGCATGAATCACAAAAAAATAGCGAGTGGATCAAACAAGAGGTTAAACATGCAAAAAGTATATTAGTTTATATTGCAAAAGCATTGAAGTTTAAGAATAAGGAGATTTTATGAGTTATACAGGATTTTGGTAAGACCATACTTTGAATACTTAAATTCAAGAGATTCTGTAGATGCTGGAAATCCAGAGTAGGACCCACAAAAGGCTGAACGAATTTAGCATATCAGATAGTATGGAAATGAGTAAACAGTTGATATTTCATGCTGAAAGAAAGGAGAAAGATACCAGAATAAAATGATGGGGCAAGGAGGAGGAGGCCAAGCTAAAATGTGGTGGATGAAGCCAGGTTGGTGGGATAGAGGGCATGAAGTAAGAAGCTGGGTGGTGTTAAATGGAAAAGCCAAAGGGCTGGTGAAGAAGGAATCTAATTAGAGAGGAGAAAGGATTGTGGGAGAAAGGGAAGGAGGACAGGCACCGGGGGGGGGGGGGGGGTGGTGGTGGTAAACTGATGAGGAGAAGCAGTAAAAGGCCAGAGCAGGGAAATGAAGAAGAAAGGGGGAGAAAAAATAATGGAAAATGGAGAAATAGATGTTCATGCTATCATGTTGGAGGCTACCTAGAGATGTTGCTCCTCCAACCAGACAGTGGCCTCATTTTGGCAGAAGAGGAGGCCATGGAGGACCATGTCAGAAATGGAATGAAGGTAAAAAGTAAAATGGCTGGAATACTAGAACAGTTTTGGTCCCCTTACCGAAAAATAATTTAATAGCATTAGAGGCTAATTCTTGGAATGGGAGGATTGTCTTAGTAAATGATGCTAGACAGTTTGGGCATGAATTTTTTGGAGTTTAGAAGAATAATTAATTACCTTATCCAAATATTTAAGATTCTAAAGGGGCTTGGCAGGATGGGATGCTGAAATGCTTTCACTCATTGGAATTATGTACAGATCAGGTTTAGGCAGCTGGATACAAATAAATCCCTTAATGAACAGAAAACAGTTGAAGACCAGGCTCAGGAGGACAAAAGAAAGTATCAGATGGATTTGGCATATTGGGTAAAGATATTCCCAAAAGGTTCTTCAATTATATAGACAGTAAAAGAGTAATTAGGAAAGGACTAAGTCTTCAGTTAGACTATCAGGGTCACCTCTGTATGGAACAGCAGCAGATGGCTGAGATTTTTAAAGTCCATTTCTCCTCAGTATTTACTGTGGGCAGGATTGTGGATGCCAATGAAATGAGGATAATAAGTAGTAAGATCTTGGATCACATGCATATTATGAGAAAGGAGGTATTTACAGCCTTGAAATGCATTAAGGTGAGAAAATATTCAGGGCCTGACTAAATGTAGCCCATAATCTTATGGGAGATCAGGCAAGAAATTGTGAAAGCTCTGTAGTGATATTTTTTGTAGTGAAATTTGCTTCATTATTAGCTGTTGACAAAGTTCCAGAAGACTGGAGGGTGGCTAATATTGTTCCTCTGTAGAAAGGACAGGCCAGTGAACTAATAATACTGACCAGAGAAGTTACTGGAATGAATTCTGAGGAACAAGATCTACCATTTGGATAATCAAGGCTTGATTAGGAATAGTCAGCAAGGTTTTGGGCAAGGAAGGTCACATTTTGGATTTTTTTTTGGAAGAAGAAGAAACTAAGGGACTAGGTAAAGGCAGGGCCGTGGGAGTTGTCTACCTGGACTTCAGTAAGCCCTTTGACAAGGTACCACATAGCATGCTGGTCTGGAATGATAGGGCACATTGGATTAGGGAGAGCTAGTGAGGTGGATGTACAGTTTAACCAGGGTTGGATCTATACAGTGAATCCATAGAGCAGAGCATTGACAAGTGTTGTGGAATAGAAGGACATGGGGGTACAAGAGCACAGTTTGCTGGAAGTGGTGGCACAGGTAGACAGTTTGGTGAAGAAGGCAGCACAAGGATGTATATTTAGCCCCCGATTTACTTACTTTACATCTATTCTGTGTGGCTAAGTACAGCTCCAAACCCATATGCAAGTTTGCTGATGGCACCACTGTTGTGGGTTGTATCAAAAGTGGTGGTGAATCAGCGTAAAGGAGGGAGATGGAAAATTTGGCTGAGTGGTGTAATGAAAACAGCCTCTCTTTCAATGTCAATAAGACCAAGGAACAGATTGTAGACTTCAGGAGTGGGAAACCAGAGGTCCATGAGCCAGTAATCATCAGAGGAACCAAGGTAGCAAGGCTTTAAATTCCTTGGGGTCACTATCTCAGAGGACCTGTCCTTGACCTATCATATACATATTATTACGAAGATAGCACAACAGCACCTCTACTTCCTCAGGAGTCTGCAGAAGTTCAGCATGTCATCGAAAACCTTGGAAAACCTCTGTAGATGTATGGTTGAAAGTGAGCTGACTGGCTGCATTATGGCCTAGTATCAGAAAATCAATGCCTTTGAGTGGAAAATCCTACAAAAGGTAATAGATTTGGCCCAGTACATCACGGGTAAAACCCTCCCAACCATTGAGCATACCTACATGAAACATTGCTGTAGAGAAGCAGCATCCATCATCAAAGAGCCTCACCACCCAGGCCATGCTCTTTACTCGCTGTTGCCATCAGGTAGAAGGTACAGGTGCCTCAGGACTCACACCACCAGGTTCAAGTAGAGTTACTACTCTTCAACCATCTGGCTCTTGAACAAAAGGGGATAGCTACATTCATTTAAGGGCTCTGTTATATTGTTATTTCCGGCTTGTTATTTATTGCTATTTATTTAGATCTGTATTAGCACAGTTTGTTTACAGTTCCTGATATTGCAGTTTACAGTTATGGCATGGCCCAATACCATTAAGCAAAGGGTCTGTGGAACCCAGGTTGGGAAACCCTGCTCTAAAACATACTAATTGTATCCGATTCCGTCATCTCCTGCAACGGCACACTGCAGAGATCAACAACTCTCTTTGTGTAAAAAAATGTATTTATCAGATCTCCTTCAAAATTCCTTCCCCTCACCCTTTATTTACGCCCACTTGTTATTGGTGGATTTAATATTTATGAGCTTTTGGTAAGAATGCACTCTGAAGTGTGTAAGTAAATTTTAAAATATTGAAGATTTAATAGACATTGATAATAAGATTTCATTATTTCTATGTAATTGTATAACCATTCAACAGCGAACTATTAATCCAGACTGGTTTGATTTTCCATTAAAAATCCTCCCATTCCTAAAGCATAAACAGACAAATTTTTGTACTTGCGTACTGTTTAAGTAAAATGCACTAATATTCTCATAGTTCAGGTCTACATGACACACTGGGAAGTGAGAGAGATGTTACAGCTTAAGCAGGCATTGATCTTTTCTGTTAACATTTTAATTAATCCCTGCCATTGATGATCCAATACAAGCAGATTACAGCAAGCACAGACATTTAATGCACCTCAAATTCAAAAGCTTTCAAAGCTATAATGGTACCCACAACAAACCCCATAATAATGTTGTCATTGTTATTGCCTTCAAAATTTTCATGTTTTCAGACTCAATGGTTTCTCCATGGGAATAATGATATTTTGACATTCAAACATTCGAAACATATTGCCCTCAAAATAATTTGCAAAACAAGCAGGAAGCCTCTCAGCTGATCATATCTGTGGGAGCTCAAATAAAATAGTTTATTGAAATCTAACTATTGTGCTTCCATGTAAAACATAATTGAAATGTATCATTTTTTCATTTCTCAAAAGCTTCCTTAATTTCTCACCTGATAAATCTCTCTTTTGGACCTTCTTAGCTTTAATATATGAAGCCCACACAATCTTAAGATAATTTGCTATGCTTTAAACTCACTAATTATAACACAATTACTCCATACCTCTAGCCCTATTATACCATAATTCCCCTTTAATTGATGACAACACTGCATTAGACATTTCACTGGAATTCAATTTCTTGCTGTGAAGATGCATAGGGTTTCTTGATTGTTTTTAACTAATTTTCGCTGCTATGCCAACTTCTAAACTATGGCACATACTGTATGTCTATGATGTAAACTCAATTCTGAACAGCATATGTCACTGCGTATTTAACTGCAGAAATGTCATGCACAATATAAACCACACTTCACCCAGGCCCACTGCAATGCATTTCCAGCAGGTTAGACCTTCAAGACACAGGAACCTAGGTGTATTGAGGCAAATTGCAAAATAGTTCCTGTTCTTTCAGTTGTGATTCACCAGCTCAGAGGACAGAATTTGAAATTAGACCCATCCAAATCTATAAGGCTCAGTTACTCATCGTCTACTTGGTGCTTCATACTGAAGCAGTATCATTGTAGGCAATATTTATGGAGAGTTTGATCTCTACTGAACTACCTAAGAACCCCAGTGGAACTTCTGAATGTCAAGATGATAAAGGAAAAGGGCAGCTGCACAGCATTTAAATATATTAATGAAAAATCTATAAAATTATAATAACACACATACTCTCCATCACAACTGAAGACAGCAGCTTGTTTGAGATATCTGACCTTCATCATCATTTTTAATGAAGTGTCCCACCAGTCTTCACCTGCTGCATTCCCACATATCTGATCAACTGGCTGGAGTGTTCACCGATATCATTAACCACTCGCTTCTGTAGACTGAGGTAGCCACTTGCATCAAGTAGGCATCAATTACACCAGTGCCTCAGCAGAACACGGTAACCTGCCTCAATGACTATTCATCTGGGAACACTTGCATCCTTGACGATGAAGTGTTTTGAGAAGTTTGTGATGAAACTCATCAACTTCTGCCTCAGAAGTGACTTGGATATGCTCCCATTTGTTGACTGGCACAACTGAACCACAGCAGATGCCATTTCAATGTCACTTTACTCAACCCTGGGACATCTGGACAGCAAACATTCACACATCAGGGTGCTGTTTATTGACTACAGCTTGAAATTCAATACTACCATCCCTTCAAAACTTATCAATAAGCTTCAAGACCTGGGCCTCAATACCTCCCCAGTTTCCTCACTTGCAGACTCTATTATACAGATCTATTTCTTTTAGCACAATGACTCCTCTTAGCACTAATTATTGAGTGATAACTTACTCGTGCACATTGAGTTGTTGTTCTCTCTGAAAAATCATAGTACCAGTTAACTTCCTTCCGAGTGCATGCCTTTATTTATTTGATATATAGTTTTACAGACACTACAAATTGGTGATGAGGATGAACCTGAATAACAGCCATTATCACTGATAGTTACAGATGATAGAATTCAGAGGAAGGGAGAGAGACAGCGAGATGAAAAGTGAACTGAGCGAGTACAATGATGGAGAATGTGGTCATGGATGCTGGAAAAGGGTGTGTGAATAACGGTGCACAGTACACAGTGAGAGACATGGCACGAATGAGGATTGGGAATTGTATATCAAGAGGGTTGAACTATATTGTAATGGATGAGATAATGAAAGTCTCCACACTTCTTAGCTTAATGGGTGCTGGAACATAGAGTCTCTTATGCAACTTAATTACTCCTGAGAAGCCAACAAGCAAGATGTTTGACAAAATTGTTGCAATTTTGCAATATCACTTGAGCCAAAACTACTAGTTATGGCAGAGAGATTTAGATTTTACAAAAGGAACCAGGCAAAAGATGATTGCCTTTCTGAATACATTACAGAAATGTGCAAACTTTCCCAATACTGTGACTTCAGAGATGAAATTTCTGAAGAATTAATGGAAAGGCTTGTATGTGGCAAAGTCAAAGCACTCAAAAGAGGCTACTGCAAGAAAGAGATCAAACCTTAGAATGTGCATTGACTATTGCAGTATCATTAGAGAATGCAGCAAAGGATGCAGCAGAACTACAGAAAGGAGGTTAGAATGCAAAATGCACAATATGTCCTTGAATGGTGCAAAAAACCAAAAATGTCATCAATGTGGCAAATCCTCCTATGATGCAAATGACTGTTGGTTCAAAGAAAAAGTCTGCAGAAAGTGTCACAGACAAGGACACAGAGAAAGAGTGTACAAGGCAGACAAAAAGCACAACCAAAGAGAAAAACTGCACAGAGGGAAATTTTTCAAACTCAAAACCAAGCAAATACACAAAGTGACTGAATGTGAAACGGAATCAAACAACACAGAGTCTGACAAAGGTGAACTGTCATGCCTAGAACTGCACAGCATTACTGAAGCAGATCACAACATTATGCGGATGAAAATAGATATGTCTGGTGTAAAACTGAAAATGAAGCTGGATACAGTTTTACTTGTAATTTCAGAAGCTGACTACAACAGACTGTCTTCTGAGCTACCATTAGAAAAAACCTCAGTGTTGCTAAAGATCAACACAAGCAAAAAAGTGTATCCCAAAGACAAACTGAAAGTAAATGTGACTTACAGAGGCCAAACACAACAGTTAGAGGTATACATGTTGAAAGTGGAGGGCTACTACTTTTTGGCCGTGAATGGTTGAGAAAAATCCCACTAGAATGACAGACCATCAAAGCTGTTAATGTGTCAACAGCAGCCCAAATGGTACCACTAACCAGAGACTGGCACAGCTGCTTAATGCTAATGAGAAGGTGTTGAGAAGGTATTGCCAAACTCAAAGGCATGAAGGCCAGAATTGAACAAGATGAAACAGCAACACCAAGATTCAATAAAGTGCATCTAGTACCTTATACACTATATCCTAAAGTGGATGCTGAACTTCAAAATTTGGAGGTATCTGGAATTCTCTCTAAGGTTGAGTAGGTTGCCCATTGGCCCAGTGATAAAGAAAGGAAAGCCTGGGGCTGCTCGCATATGCGGGGATTTCAAAGTGAGCATCAACCCAGTGCTCCATACTATGCAGTATCCCCTATTGCGAATAGAAGACAGCTTTGCATCTTTGGCAGGCAGGGAGAGGCTTTCAAAAGTCACAAGTTTATCTGCAAATGGAGCTTCAGGAGCCAAGCAGAAAGTTCCTCATAATCCACACTCACAAGGGACTGTTCCAGTATAATTGTCTCATCTTCAGTGTTCAGTAACTTGGCAAAGAGCAATGGACCAAGTGCTCCAAGATATTCCAGGAACACAATGTTACCTTGATGACATCATTGTGACTGGCAAAATTGATGAAGAGCACCTCCAGAACCTTGTTAAGCTGCTTACCAGGCTGAGTGAGTATGGTGTGCTTGCAAAGAGAGAGAAATGTGAGTTTTTCAAGGAAGAAATCTCATAACGTGAACAAGCATGGCTTACGTAAGTCACAAGAGAAGATTGAAGCAGTGCTACAGGCACCAAAACTGGAAAATGTGTCACAACTCAGGTCACACTTGGGCCTTGTAAACTACTACTACTAGTTTCTCCCAAAAATTGCTACAGCGGTGCACCCATTGAATGGACTGTTACAGACAGGACAAAGTGGGAATGGTCAGAAAAATGTGAGAGACCATTCAGGGAAACAAAAAGACTAATAAACTGCTCACCCATTATGACCCATCTCTGCCCATCAGACTGACATGCAATGCATTCCCTTATGGCCCCAGTAAACCATGTACATCTGTCTAGACACGCCCCTCTGCTGACCCCTGTATAAAGGTGATTGGGGCACTACTCCTCCTTCAGTCTTCAACATGGCCGTGCTCAATTTTCACTGTTAATAAAAGCTTATTGTTCACTTCCAGTCTCCTAGAGTTATTGATAGTGCATCAATGGCATTGGTGCTTTAAGGGTGCATGTTGACTTTAGTTGGCCATTCATGAATTCCATGTTTCTGATTGCTGTGGTTGCTCATTTGAAGTGGCCTGAAATCATACCAATGAAGACAACCACATCACAAAGGACTGTTTCCATTCTGAAAACTGTCCTCTCTGGACAGGCTTATCAGAACACATTATGACTGGCAACAGACCACAATACATGTCAGAGATTTCAGACACTTTATGAAGAAAAACGGCATCAAACATTTCAAGTTAGCTGCTCATCACCCAACAATGAAAGGTTAGCTGAAAGGTTTGCCGAAACTATTCAGGAAGTCCATTAAAGGTATGGACAAGGAGGACATTTCTCTAAAGCACAAGGTGGACAGCTTCCTTTTTTGTGTATTCGAACTCTGTTTAAGGGAAATTGAATGTTTTGTTACATATACAGTTACATATGAATTATTGACTGATAACTTATGCAGGTGTTGCTCTCTTTGCAAAGTGAATGTAGCAGCTAACTCTCCTTGGAGTGTGTGCCTTTATTCATTTGATACGTAGTTGTAGAGACACAACATAGACCCCAGTCAGTTTGGTGTGGCAACAGCATCTCCTGCACAATCTCCATCAGCATAGGGCTGCGTGCTTAGCCCCCTGCTGTACTCGCTTTACACTTATCTGTGTGGTAAAGCACAGCCATATTCAGTTTTCTGATGACACTCCTGTCGAAGGCCGTCAAGGGTGGTGAAGAATCGGTATATAAGAGAGAGATTGAAAATCTGGCTGAGTGGTGCTATAACAACAAATTCTTACTCAATGTCAGCAAGTCCAAGGAGCTGATTATTGGCTTTAGGAAAAGGAAACCAGAGGTCCATGAGCCAGTCTTCATCAGAAGGTGTAGAGGATCAGTGGCTTTAAATTCCTCTGTGTTATCATTTCAGAAGATCTTTCCTGGGGCCATGACATAAGTAAATTGTGAAGAAAGCACAGCAGCACCTCTATTTACTTAGGAGTTTGCAAAGTTTCATCATTGCATCTAAACTTTAACAGACTTCTGTAGATGTGTAGTGGAGAGTATATTGACTGGTGGCAACACTATCTAGTATGGAAACACCATTGCCCTTGAATGGAAAATCCCACAAAACTAAATGTGTATGACCCTGTCCATCATAAGTAATGCCCTCCCCACCATTGAGCATATCTACACAGAGAGCTGTCAAAGGATAGCAGTGTCCATTGCCAAAGTCCCCCTAGCACTTAGGTCATGTTCTGTTCTCACTGCTGCCAACAAGAGAAAAGTACTGGAGCCTGAAGACTCTCACCAAAAGGCTCGGGAACAGTTATTACCCTTCAACCATCAGACTCTTGAACCAAGAGGGAAAATTTCACTCGGTCTATCACTTAACTGTTTCCACAACCTATGGATTCACGTTCAAGGATTTTTCATCTCATGCTCTCAATATTTGTTGGTTGTTCATTTCTTTTTCTTTTACATTTGCACAGTTTTTTCTGTCTTTTGCACATTGGTTGTTTGTCCATGGTGTTGAAAGCAGTCTTTCGTTAACCGGTTATGATTTTTGAATTTACTGAATATGCCCACAAGAAAACAAACTTATGGTTCAATAGGCGCATTTAATATCAGAGAAAAGTATAAAATATACATCATGAAATTCTTTTTCTTTGCAAACATCCACAAAAACAGAGGAGTACTTCAAAGAATGAATGACAGTTAAAACGTTAGAATCCCAAAGCCCCCCCCAAGTACATATATGTACTTTGATAATAAATTTACTTTGAACATTGAACATATTTATTTTTCCATTCATATAACATATTTTTTTGAAAATGATTAGATCAGTAATTATTAGAAATACAGTGCAATTAACTGTACATACTGACTTTAAAGGAAAAGTGAAGGTGAATTCTAGACTTTTGCTGTTAACTATCAGAATCAGGTTTAGTATCACTGCCATACCTCATACCATTAGTTGTTTTATAGCAGCAGTACAGTGCAAAACAAAATACTACTATAAGTTATAATAAATAATGCAAGGGAGGAATATTGAGGTAGTGTTCATCGGTTCATGGACTGATCAAAAACCATGGGGAAGAAGCTCTCCCTAAAATGTTGAGTGTGTATCTTTAGGCTCCTATGCCTCACCCCTGATGGTAGTAACAAGAAGAGCCATGTCCCAGATGGTGAGGGTCCTTAATGATTGATGCTCCTTTTTAGAGACGCTGCCTTTTGAAGATGTCCTTGATGGTAGCGAGGCTTATGCCTGTGACGGAGTTGGCCAAGTGTACAATTCTCTGAATCCTTTTTCAGTCATGTGCATTGGAACCTGCATAGCAGCCAATCAGAATGTGCTCCACAACACAGCTGCAGAAATTTGCTAAAGTCTTTGATGATATACCAAGTCACCGTAAAGTTCTGGTGGAGTATAGCCACTGGCACACCCTCTTTGCAATTACATCAATATGCTGGGCCTGGGATAAATCCTCTAGGTGCCCCAGTAGCGTAGTGGTTAGTGCAACACTATTGCTGTTCGGGGAGTTGGAGTTCAATTTCATTGTCTTTCTTCCCCGTGCAAATCATAGTTTTTCCCTGGGTGGTCCAATTTCTCCCCTCCACCAGTCCAAAGACATACCAGGTAGGTTAATTGGTCATTACAGATTGTTCCATGATTAGCCTAGGGTTAAATTGGAGTTGTAGGGGATTGCTCTAAGAGCCAAAAGGGCCTACCTGTTCTGTATCTCTAAGTAAATCAGATGCTAATGCCCGGAACTTAAAATTGCTCACTTTTTTTTCACTGCTAACTCTTTGATGAGGGCTCTTGTGTTCTTCCAGCTTCCTCTTCCTGAAGTCCACAATTGAGTCCTTGGTCTTGCTGGCGCAGAGTGCAAGATATTTTTTACAAAACCACTTCCACTTGATTCAGCTTATCATCTTCTCATTGCCATCAGAAATCCTGCCAGCGATAGTGGTGTTATCAGAAAGTTTATATATGGTGTTTGGCTGTGCCAGGAGTGTAGAGAGAGGAGGACCATGGGCTAAACACTCAAGCCTGTATTGATGATCAGCGAGAGGATGTTTAATAAATAATCCTCAATGACTATAGTCTTCTGATGAGGAAGTTAAGGATCTGTTTGAAGAGAGAGGTACAGAGGCCCAGGTTCTGAACCTTGTTGAATAGTACTGAGGGAAAGATTATGTTGAATGCTGAGTGTAATCAATTAACTGCAGCCTGATGTAGGTATTGTTGTTGACCAGGTGGTCCAAGGATGAATGGGCAGCCAGTGAGATGGCACCCCCTGTAGACCTATTGTAGTGCCAGGTAAATTGTCGTGAGTCCTGGTTCTAGTTCAGAGAGGAATAAGGTTTAGCCATGACCAACTTCCCAAACCACTTCATCAGAGTAGATGTATGTGCTATAGGGCAATAATCATTGAGGCAGCTAAACCTGCTCTTCCTTTCTTTTTAAATCTTTTTATTAATTTTTAAGCAAACATAAATGAAACATGAATACAAAGTGTTTGAGAGTACATAGTTGATAGTTTAAGTAGACATTCAAATATATAATAATCAATATATATATATAGCCTCCCAAACTCATAGTATTTATGAACAAAAGAAACAAAAAGAAAAAAAAAACCAAAAAGGAGAAGAAAAAAAACACTAACCAACATAGGCCATTGCATAATGTTAGATACATACAGTAGTGCCAATAACTCCGAACCTCCATCCAAATAATTAAGGATAATAAAAGTGAGGTTTAGGAAAAGACAATTTAACTCGTATGAAAATGTTGAATAAATGGTTTCCAAGTTTTGTCAAATTTAACTGAAGGATCAAAAACAACACTTCTAATTTTTTCTAAGCTCAAACAAGAGATAGTTTGAGAAAACCACTGAAATATAGTTGGAGGATTAATTTCTTTCCAATTCAATAAAATAGATCTTCTAGCCATTACTGTAACAAATGCAATCATTCGTCGAGATGAAGAGGATAAGTGACTATTATCCACCATTGGTAAACCAAAAATTGCAGTAATAGGATACGGTTGGAAATTGATATTCAGAACTCTTGAAATAATACTGAAAATGTCTTTCCAGTAATTTTGTAAACAAGGGCAAGACCAAAACATATGGGTCAATGAAGCAACATCAGAATGACATCTGTCACAGGTTGGATTAACATGAGAATAAAATCGAACAAGTTTATCCTTCGACATATGAGCTCTATGTACAACCTTAAATTGTATTAGGGCATGTTTAGCACAAATAGAGGACGAATTGACTAATAGTAAAATTTTCTCCCACTGCTCAGTGGATATAAGACAATGAAGATCTTCTTCCCATTCCTTCTTAATTTTTTCTGATACTTCTGGCTGTATTTTCATGATCATATTATAAATGACAGCTACTAAACCCTTTTGACAAGGATTCAGAGCTAAAATTCTTTCCGAAATGTCCAATGGACATAGTTTCAGAAAAGACTGTAATTCATTATACAAAAAATTCCTAACTTGAAAAATCTAAAAGAAATGGGTTTTAGGTAAATTATATTTATTAGATAGCTGTTCAAAGGACATAACGCTATCATCCAAAAATCATAAAAACATGTTATATCTTTTGTTTTCCATAAAAGAAAAGCTTGATCCATAAAAGAGGGCCGAAAAAAATAGTTAGATATTATGGGGCATGATAAAATAAACTTATTCAAACCAAAAAATTTACGAAATTGAAACCAAATTCGCAAAGTATATTTGACTATAGGATTAGTTATTTGCTTATTCAATTTAGATAAAGAAAAAGGAAGTGAAAATCCTAAAATTGAAAACAATGAAAAGTCTTGTACAGATTTACTTCCAAATTTATTAAAAATCGCTATTCATCTTTTAACATTAGAAAATTAATTAATATTATTTATACTCCTTCACCCAAAATACCAGAATGTGTCATTTCTTTAGATGCTGAAAAAGCATTTGATAGAGTTGAATGGCCATATTTATTTAATACTTTGCAGCATTTTAATTTTAGTTCAAAATTTATATCATGGATTAAATTAATATACTAGAAACCCTTGGCTTCGGTTTTTGCCAATAATCAAAGATCTCCTTTTTTTCAGTTATTCCGTGGTACAAGGCAAGATTGTCCTTTAAGTCCTTTACTATTTGACATTGCTTTGGAACCTTTGGCTATAGCCATTCATGAATCACCTAATATTTTGGGTATTACTCGAGGGGAGGGGACGTATAAGTTACCATTATATGCTGATGATTTGTTACTATACATATCTGACCCTGAGAGATCTATTCCTGCTATTTCGTCCTTGCTTGCTCAGTTTAGTAACTTTTCTGGTTATAAATTGAATTTTAATAAGAGCGAATTATTTCCATTAAATATGCAAGTTCCAATTTATAAACATTTACCATTTAAAGTTGTTACAGATTATTTTACTTATTTAGGTATTAAAATTACTAAAAAACAAAGATTTATTTAAAGCTAATTTTTTACCCTTAATTGACCAAATTAAACAACTTGCTACCAGGTGGTCTCCACTATCTTTGTCATTGGTTGGTCGAATTAATGCTATTAAGATGATGGTATTACCCAAATGCTTATATTTATTTCAAGCATTACCAATTTTTATTCCTAAATCTTTTTTTGATATTATTGACTCCAATATATCTTCTTATCTGTGGCAGAATAAAAATCCTAGACTTGGCAAAAAATATTTACAGAAGCCTAAGAAGGAGGGCGGTTTGGCTTTGCCAAACTTGAGATTTTACTATTGGACAGTTAATATAAGATATTTAATATTTTGGACACAAGAATCGACTACACCTGCTCTTCCTGAGCACTGTTATGATGCACTTTGGATTTAAGTGTATCCTAAGTGTTTGCATCACAGCCTGCAAACACCAGCAACAGAAATGGCTACAGAAAATGATGGATACAGTCCAGCTCATTCCAGGCAAAACCCTCCAAACACTGTATACATAGAACATTACCCCACAGTAAGGCCATTCAGCCCAAAACTTTGTGCTAACTTTTAAATCTACTCTAAGACAAATTCCCTTCTACATATCTCTCCATTTTTCTATTATCCATCTGCCTATTTAAGAATTTCTTAAATGTTGCTGATGAATCTGCCTCTATCATCACCCCCTGGCGGAGTATTCCATGCACCCACCACTTGCTGTGTAAAGAACTTAGCTCTGACAACCCCCCCATACTTACCTCCAATCACTTTAAAATTATTCTACCTTGTATTTCTGCCCTGGACAAAAGCCTCTGTCTGTTCACTTGATCTATCTTCTGATCGTTTCCATGGAGTACATTTACATGGAGCACTGCCACAAGAAAGCAGCATCCATCATCGAAGATCCCACCATACAGGCCATGCTCTCTTCTCGCTACTACCATTGGATGGGAGGTACAGAGACCTTAGGTTCCACATTACCAGGTGCAGGAACACTTACTACCCTACAGACATCAATCTCCTGAACAGGTGCAGATAACTTCATTCACCACTACTCTGAACTGATTCTGCAACCTATAGACTCACTTCCAAGGACTAGTTACAGCTCATGTTCTCAGTATTATTTGTTGTTTGTCTTCTTTTGCAGACTGATTGCTTGTCAATCTATGTCTGTTTATACCCAATATAGATTTTTTCGTAAATTCTATTGTGGTTCTTCTCCCTCCCAATAAGAAAATAAATCTTAAGGTAGTAAATGATAAGATATATGTACTTTGATGATAGATTTACTTTGAACTTTGTAGCAGTTAGGAATCTCCAACTGCAGGAGTGAAAGGTTGAAGATATCCTTGAGCATTGCAACCAGTTCCCTGGCACTTTCACCTCACACCTCCCACCCCTGCCAGGTCTCCTTCTATAATAGTAGAAGGCAGGAGGGTGAGGAGAAGGGAGAGAGGAGGTGATGGGTGTGGAGGAGACTATGTGGATGAGACAACAGATAAATAGCCTGTTTCACTTTGCAAATGGCTGTAAAATATGGCACACAAGTATTCAAAGCAAATGATTGAGCTCTCCACAATGGTCTGCTCAACTTTTCACTCTGATTTCCAGATTGAAATAGATTTTACCATAATCACATTGCATTTTATAGCCTTTTCTATACAAGCTTGGTTGTCATGCCTCCCTACATGACAGTAAAGATTGCACTGGAGTTGTGATTTTACTGTTCACTCATTGTTTAGAATTTGGATATCACTGACAAAGCCACCAATTTATCTCCCACTGCACATTCTTTTTCGTCATCTTAGGCAGTCTTTCAATATTAAAGATGACTTTACAAGATTACTTGCTTCTGCTCAAGTATGTGGGTTCTGAAATAGCTCCTGAGTGTAATTTGAGAACCTCAGACTCTTCCACAGATGGGGCAGATTGTGGCTAATGGGGCAAGGAGTTTGTGAGATATTAAATGCTGCTTGTGCAGGAGTTAAGTGTATGTCTGAATGTTCTTACTCCATTTGAGCAGTGATGGGCAAGAAGTTCCCAGGAATCAATAGGACTTGCTGGTGTTGCGTACTGGAGAGTAGTGGGAGCTGGAACTTTGAAGACAGTGTGAGTGGCTTTCAGAGAGCTCTGCGCTGAGAAATTGGTTGATCTTTCACTCTCTCTCTTTCTCTCACTCTCTCTCTCTCTCTCTTTCTCTTTCTCTCTTGATGGTGAAGGAGAGTTTGCTGTTGATTCTTGAGCTGGGGAACTTGAAATGAAAAGCAACGCTTCACTGACATTGAATTAGGGACTGCTGTCTCCCCTCTCACTGTGGAAGGAACAATATCTATCTCTCCATTGTTGGTGAGAGAGACTGCTGGGGGGATGTTGAAAATGTTGGAGTGAAGAGTGAGTTTTTGATGTACTGTAGATCATGGTCTCTCTTTTGGGGCTTTGCTGTTGCTGGCATGGTGGGTAGGAATGCTGATACTTCATGCTAGAAAAAGTGGGGGAGGGAGGGAAGGAGTGTTGATGTTGCTTCTGCTGCTTCTGAATGGGAGGGGGCAGGGGGCTCTGGGTGATTCTTTCTGTCATTTATTCTTTGAGGTTTTTTCTTTGTGTTGGACTAAGTATCAGCAGCTAGGTCTCCTATAAGGAAACTGGATGTGATTCAGGCTCAGGCTTTGAGTGTGTGCAGTGGGGCTTTTAAAACATCACCAGTATCAGCCCTGCAGGTAGAATTGGGAATAATGCCTTTGGAGCTAAGAAGGATGCAATCGATGCAACAGGACTAATTTGCAGGGGCACAATGATTCTCAGCCCGCAAAAGGAGTGTTGCAGGAGTGCTGGGAGAATGGAAGGTTTCAGAGGGATAACTTTAGTCGGGTAGGGAATGATATTGCTAAAGAATGTGGAGTGTTTAATCTAATGATAAGTCCTTCAGTTGTTTACCTGGTTGTAGCTCCATGGAAGATTGTATGGCCTGACATAGACTGGCATTTGTTAGAGGTAAAAAGGAAAGGAAAATATAAAACTGATTTGGTAAGTGCATTTAACTGTCACATGATGGAAAAGTATAGTGATTATACTCAGATTTATACGGATGGTGCTAAACAGGAGTGACAGGGTTTGGGGTGGCTGTACCAGCAAAAGCAATTGGAATCAGCAGAAGAACATCTGATAAGTTAGCGGTGTATACAGTGGAGGTGATGGCAGTGTTGGTTGCGTTGCGATGGGTGGAGAAAGCTAGACTAGTCAAAGTGTTGATATGCTCAGATTCATCCTCAGTTCCAGCAAGTTTAAGGTCTTCTCACTCAAACAGCCGGCAAGATGTACTTCATGAAGTCCTTCAGTCAGTCACAAGAGTTGCAAATCAGGGAGGTCAGGTAAAATTTCTGTGGGTTCCAGCTCAAGTAGGGGTGAAGGGGGAGTGAGAGGGTGGATGAGTTGGGAAAGAGGGTGTTAAGGAAAGAAAATATAGAAATGCACATTAGTATCAGCAAAGCAGAAGCTAAGTGTGTAATCTGGGAAAAAAATCATCCAAATGTGACAAGAAAGATGGGACAGAGAGGGGAAAGGGAGGCATTTATATCAAATACAAATGAGGTACTAGGGGAGATAGTGGATACAGAGAGGAAACTGTGTGGACTAGGTTAAGGCTGGGGCACTGTGCACTAAGCAAAGCATTGAAAATGATAGGGAAACACCAGACAGGTTTGTGTGAGGAATGCCAGGAAGAGGAGTCAGTGGAACATGTAGTTCTGAGTTGCAGGAAGTATAGGATACCGAGAGAGAAGATGAGGATTAATCTAAGGGAATTAGGGGTGCAGGAAATCACATTAAAAGGGGTACTTGGCATGGGTGAGAGAGCACAGGTCAGGGTACTTTTAGTTTTCTTAAGGGATACAAGGGTTTTTTATAGGATATGATGGATAAGCAGGAATAGGCTACTAGGATAGCCAAAGAAAGGAAGGATAAAGTGTAGATTAGTGTGTGTGTGTGTGTGTGTGTGTCTGTGTGTGTGAGAGAGAGAGAGAGACAGGGCTTAGATTTAGAACGGAAGTCTGTTGTCTGATCCGCATTCCGGAACAGAAGGTGGTGGTAATGCACCATTAAGCTGGTTGCCAACTGTTGTAAAACAAGAAGAAGAAGAGGTTTTTTCTTCTGTTTCAAGGATGTCTGTGGAGAGTAAGAATTTCAGGATGTATATTGTATACATTCTCTGATATTAAATGGAACTGTTGAACTATTGAAGACCGTACTTAAAGGAGGCTCTGAAAACTTCCTTACATCCTTTCCATTATCCATTTGGTAGACTTTTCCACTGGAAGAGCTCATTTCTCCAGGTTGATAATTACATCTTTTTGACGTCCTTCTCATATAATTTAATACTGTTAGGCCAGGAATTCCTGGATTTAGTAACTACAAGAAAGTACAGTGATGTATTTCCACATAATTAGCTTTAAGCCACCTGAGGTTGTGAATGTCTGTTTTGACTTTAAGCATTTTATATGCTGTATATCGTATAAAAGTAAAATTACCACCTGGCTGAGCGGAGTCATAACAACAACCTTGTATTTGTATTTGCACTGTTTGTTGCCCTCTACACTCTAGTTAGGCACTCTATTTAGTGGTCTTTCATTGATTCTATTATGGTTATTATTCCATAGATCTAGAAGATTAATCTCAGGGTTGTATATGGTGACATATGTGTACTTTAATGATAAAATTTACTTTGAGCTTTGAAGTGACCATAGCAATCACTATGTTTGCAACAGAATACAATTATATTACAGTTGTTATAATTGTACCACAGCTCTGAGGGTCCGAAGGAGTGGGAGCAGCCCCCTCCTTCTGGAGAATCGCAAGATCGCTATTAATTCGGGTCTCGGAAGTGAGAGACAATGCAACGGTTTTGACCATTTGTTCTTAGAGGCACCTGTGTCACATGCAAGTCCCGGCTACGTGACAACTACCATGGATATGGACACCCTCGGGCAATGTGGGGGTGGAGATTGCATCACCATACTTTGATGGACATCTACAACTCTGCAAGTCAAGATAAAAGGGGACTGCAGGAGGCAGTACCCCAGCGACGCACCAGAAGGACACCCTCGCTCAGTGCTCCCGTGGCTGGAAGCCACTCAACGCCACGTGCGCTCCTAACTCCTTTGCCTGGGGAGCAGGTGGCTGATAATACCGAGAAGGACTTCAAAATAACAACCGGGAAACGACGCTCCCCTGATTTAACGGAGTGGCTTCATAAAGACCTGGGCAAGTTTTTCTGTTTTTCACTGATCCCTCTAAAACACGTGAAACCCAGCGATTCCCCAAAAGGCTAAAGCCTGCAGACTTCTGAGTGACTTTTATATTTCCAACGGACAATATATTATCCCCTAGACAACAGTCGAGATTACTTCTTAATGATGATTATTACTATACCCGCGTTTTAGATTGAGTATTGACGACGTGCATTATCTGAATGTTTGTATTAACCTTACTTTTGTGCCCCTTTATAAATAAAAATGTTTGAAAATAGTGACATCAGACTTCAACGGACCTCTCTATCTTTGCTGGTAAGTTATCCAGTTACGGGATACGTAACACAGTACTGTCCAAAAGTCTTAGGCATGGGTACCTAAGACTTTTACACTGTAGTGAATTTGTCAACACGGAGTGCAGGTTGACTTTGTAGAATTGGCGGCATCAAATGATAAGGGTGGAGTAATGCGGGAGGGCTGTGGTCAGGTGGCAGTGGAGGAGTTCCAGGGGCAGCAGGATGGCATGGGAGCAGACACATCCAGCCCTGAAACACCAGGCAAGGTCATTTAATTCCAAACAATTGGTTTATAAATTATAGAACAACTCTTTGGTGCTTCCACTCCCTCCCCTGACCCTTCCCCTTTTCCCATCCATGATTCACTTCTCTCAGATCTCTTTCACTCTCAGTCTATAATAGAGACCTATAACAGAATCAGGTTTATCATTGCTCACATATATCATAAAATCTGTCTGTTTTGCAGCAGCAGTACAGTGCATTGCATAAAATTAATACACTACTGCACAAAAGTCTTTGGCACCCTAGCTATATAGGGTGATTTGCACAATAATGTACATACTAAGTATTCTGCTGATTAATTCTGTAGGTGGCTATATTTAACATGATTTTGCAGAGAAGAGAAGCTACCTTCCATCAATGCCTCTCATTTGTAAACAGAACAGACACGACTTGGAGAGAATTAATGACATCACGGACCTATTGGAGATACAGTTCTGTGAAGTCTATAGATCAGTTTTATATTGAGCTTTCCCTATTGCAACAATATTAAAGCAATCTCATTCAACCGTGCATTTTGATGGAAGGTCAGAGATTCATGGGCCCAGTTGTACGTTGGTTTCATCCACTGGAAATTGTCTGCTGTTATGAAGTGGAAAAGATATTTCACACAGACAACAATTCTGAATGACTTGAAGTGGACTCATTTTGAAAATTGTTCATCTTTCCATGATACTGAGTGTTCAGGTCAACATTTGATGCTCAGGTTAGCATCTGCATGATGACTGGCTGCTTGGAATTTATGACAGGGAGCAAAAGGCTGGAAGAAACAGAGCTTGATGTGAAATATAGCAGATAAGCTGATCATGAAACCGTAATCTCAGGAGTAGAACATAATTTGTGGGCATGGTGGATATATCCACAGAATCCAGGAAATGTTGGTGTTTAGTACACCCAGAGTTTTATCCTTTGACCTTTAGCTGAAGTACTCCATGCCATACTGAAAACTGAAAATGTAAATTCTTTATTCTGTATTAGACTATAGTGTTATTAGACTATAAAACATAGCATTGTTTCTGTCCACCATTCGAATATGGCTGATTTATTTTCCCTCCCAACCCAATTCTCCAGCCTCCTTCCTATAACTTTTGATCCCCTTACCAATCAACTTCGTCTTTAAATATAGAAAATGACTTCGATCCACAATCGCCTGTGGCACAGTCTTCCTCAGATTCACCACCATCTAGCTGAAGATATTCCTCATGATCTCTGTTCAAAATGGACATTCTTGTACTGAAGCTGTGCCCTCTGGTCCTAGAGTCTCTTACTATTGGAAACTTCCTCTCCATAGCCACTCTATCAGGGTGATGCACCATCAATAACCCTCGGAGACGTGAGGCGAGATATAGGCTTTTATTGGCTGGTAGAAAGAACAAGCAGCAAGTGACCACCACACAACATCCTGGAGACTGAGGCCAGGGCTGTGCCTCCAATCGCTTTTATACCGGGGTCTGTGGGAGGAGCCACGGTCTGTGGAAGGAGCCACAGGAGCAGTCAGCGGGGGGGCATGTCCAGACAGGTATATGTAGTTCACCACACAGGGCCTTTCAATATTCAATAGCTGTTAATGAGATCTCCTTCATACTTCTAAACTCCAGCAAGTACAGGCCCAGAGTCATCAAATGCTCCTCACATATTAACTTTTATTCCTGAGATCAGTCTTGTAATACTCTTCTGAATCCTCTCCAATGCCAGCACATCCTTTCTTACATAAAGGGGCCCAAACTGCTCACAACACCCCAAACACAGTCTACCCAATGTCTTGAAAAGCCTCAGCATTACATCTCTGCTTTTATATTTCAGTCCTCTGGACTTGCATTTGTCTTCTTTACTACCTACTCAGCCTGAAAGTTTTGGAAATCTTTTGGAAATCCTGAGCTAGGAATTCAAAGTCATTCGACACCACCGATTTCTGAACCTTCTCTCCGCATTTAAAAAAAAGTCTTTACCTTTATTTGTCTCACCGAAGTATATGGCCATACAGTTCCACACAGTGATTTCCAATTGCCGCTCCTTTACCCGTTCTTTTAATCTGTCCAGATCTTATTGACTCCTCAGCACTGTCTGCTTTTCCATCTGTCTTCGTGTCATACACAAACTTGGCCACGAAGATACTAATTCCATCATCCAGATCACTGTTGAGAGAGCTTGTTTGGTATCCTCATATGCTCTGGTCATGTCCGCTGACCACTCACGCATGCCATTTGGGGCACTGCATTTAAGGGCACTATACAAGAGGAGCATAAATTCACTAGTCCGTGGAGTAAAATGGTGATAGAATTTCACCAAACCTAAAACTCTTGTAGTGCCTTGGTAGTGTGGGGTAATGGAAAGTCCATTATAGTGGCAACTTTTGATGGCAGGGGTGTCGCACCTTTTGCTGAGATGCGATGGCTGAGAAAGTCAATAGTAAACAACACAAACTGGTATTCATCGGAGTTAATAATCAGCCCATGTTGGCTTCAGTGTTTGAAAAGTGTGCGGAGATGTGTTAAGTGTTTTGTTTTGGATGCACTGGCAACAAGTATGTTATCCAGGTAAAGAAAAAGAAAACCTCAGTCTTTCAACACAGAGCCCATCAGTCACTGGAAAGTCTGTGCTGCATCAGTCAGCACAGATGGCATGCACAGAAACTCAAATAGGCTAAACAGGATTAGAACATCAGCTTTGGGAATGTCCTCAGTGAACACAGACAGTCACTAATTGCACTTCAGAGAAAATCGTCATTCAGATTAAACGTGCTGAAAAGTCTTGAATCCATGGGACTGGGTAACAGTCCGGGGTGGTGGCTTCATTAAGGCGGTGGTAATGGCTGCGTGGATGGCAACTGCTATAGGGTTAGTGACCATGGGGATGGGTGAAGCCCAAGGACTATTTGACCACCACACAATGCCAAGCAATTCTTAAGATCTACTAACAGTCTTTAGGTGTGCATGTCTAGCAAATTTAGCCAAGACAAAGTCCCATGAGTAGCATCCTCCACTAAAGCAGAGTATCACACATTGGCTCATAAATCTGGCTCCTGCTGCTGTCTTCAGCCTCCAGCAAGGAAGGGTCTGCCGCTCTCTGGATTATTATCATTGGACGACACGCAGAAAGCGTCACCCTGAAAGGATGTCTATAATAGACTATAGGTGACCCAGTCGGCTCGAACCCATGGTGTTCAGTCACCTCCAATGTCCTGACATGCTGGCACTCTTGAAGCTGAATGGCGGTTGGCATTTCTTGGTATTCTTGCCGAAGCAGGTATGGTAAGAACTTAAACCCAGCCTCCTCTTGTTTGGAGCCGGGTGTGAGATTGCTGGAAGCTCTGCTAACAGGGGTTATTGAGTCAGGGTAAGGAGGGGGAATGAGTACAGACTGAGTGTAGACCATCGGCAAGCTCCCCAGTCTTTAGTGAGGGTTGTGTGAACTTGATCAGCCATTTGTTGCATAGAGAGTTCTTTAAAAATAAAAGAAGGATGGTGCTGGCCCAGCAGAGATGGATGGTGATTGCCCAGGAGAGATAGCATGTGCTCCATTAGTTCTGAAGGCCGAGGCAAGGAGAACAACTGTTTGACATGCTCAGAATTAGACAATCCAGAAGTCTGTAACACATGAGCTTTCAAAGTGACATATGTATCACGCACAGGCGGGTCTTCTAATAGACTCACCACTCTGGCTGCAGTGAAGCTACACTTGTACACCACATAGTAGAGTTCTGCTCCCTAAACTCCAGCAGCTTCAAATTGATTGCATTGGTCAACATGTCATTGGTTAACTCTGGAATCTTCTGAGAGTATTGGGGTCACCAGTGTAGGACTTTGTGAATAAAACATGCAAGAGTTGTTTTATATGCTTAACAAAAGCCGTTGTCCTTTACTTCCATCACAAAAGCAGTGTCCTTACCCTGACGTCACTACATCAGACACAATCTCTTAAACTGAGCATGACAACTCAATGATAGAGTTTGTGAATGATGTAGAACAGTTATAAACAACCTGTGTCATCTGTCACCCATTACATTACCCTACATTTTTTCCCTGGTGAGCTCAACCACAAGCTGCTCTAAAAGCCATCTCATTGGCATTCCACAAGTCCCTTCTTTTGGGGTCCAACACCAACCTGATTTTCCCAATCTACCTGCATTTTGAAATCCCATGACATTCATAGCATTGCCCTTTTTACAAGTCCTTTCTATCTCCCATTGTAATTTTTACTCCATATTCTGGTTACTGTTCAGAGGTTTGTATATAATACTGGAATTATACAGGTCTTTTTTTAAACCCTTGCAATTTGTCAACTCTACTTCAAGGATTCTACATCTTATGATCCAATGTCACTTCTTTCTAAGCATTTGCTTTCATCTTTTTTAAACCTACAAAGCCACCCATCCTCTCTGCCCAACCGTCTGTACTTACATGACTGCTTGTCCTTTGTATGTGGTTATTTTTGAACATTATTTGCAAACTCATGGCATATGAAATAGAATCCAATTTTCCTCTGTACCATTCTGTTTAATTAAACCCATTGTGTGAAATTTCAACATCCATTACTTTCCACATTTAATGATGGGATTAGTTTAATGATGAGTGAAGACAATAGGAAGGCATAAAACAAACAAAAATCTGCTGCACAAAATAAAGACTGGAATTAGTTAAAGTTCCATGCAGTCTGCTAAAACAGTTTGTGTTAATCTTTATGTGGAACGATGTACTGTGACCAACATCTGCTGAAGTGGATGAAACACAAAAAAAAGCACAGCATATCAAAACACAGCCAAGCATGTCAGACAGAACCAGTGAGGGAGACAGTCAACACAAAGATATGTAAATAGCATATCATAGTTATCAGCCTCAGGGGGTTTAAACTAAGAGGATGAGAAGCAACTATTCTTTCCACTCTCATCTGTGAAGTGATAAATTGTTCTGTGCTGCAATATCTCAGCCAGTATTTTATCTCTGCCTAGAAATTTCAAGTGAAATTGGCTTTTATTTATTGTCACAATCCATGAGACCCAAAATGTTTTACTGGTTCCATTCCATTTTAAGGTCACAATTTTCTTCTCAAATGACTTCTTTTGTTTGAGTATATAGTTATTAGCAATCCTTTAGGATACCATTTTGTAGTGGTTTTATTGAAGCTATCAGAAATCCATGTAGCTTTGATATACTTAGCCTGTGAGAAAACTCTAGACATAATGTCTCAGTGGCAAGTCTTGGATCCCATTTGAGAGCATAGCATATCTTTGATAAGCTTGACCCAGGCCTGTGGCTGCCATTAATACTCTGTAGTACTAGTAAATTAAAAGTTCACATAAAAACATGGAATACAAATTACATATGGATGAATTTTTCTGAAGTGCGCACTTAACTTTTCTAAGAATTTCAATTTTTCTTTGGATTAGAGATGACATATAATGTAGATTTACATCAGTAAAAATAATCATTGTTATAAACATGCTATAAATAGAAATGGCTTTATTTATTCATATGGTTACGAAACATCTTAAACATTTTTTCAGTGTCATAATCGTTTGATGCTTTGGAAGAAATAAATGGTATGAAACATTTTGTACTCAAATTTATATTCATGTTGAATTAACAACCGATACTTTTGGAAGACCACAATATGACATGATAATTCATTGATTAAAACTGGAGCTGAATGAGATACAGAGAGAGCGAGTTTCAGAGAAATAGCAATTACTTTTTATGCATTACATTCTGTCATATCAATTGAGAAGAGGGTAAGTTTTAAATCTTACAGCTTATGCACTATTACTGAGAAAGAAAAACATTGCAATAAAGTCTTACCATTAGTTTTCAGAAATACCCCATTATAAAAGAAAAGTATTAAAAGCTAATATTTTTGCTTACTTTGTTTCTTCTTATGGTTCTCTGCCATCTTGTGTGATAGACTTTGCAAATATAAAATTAACCAACAACTGACTTTAAATGAATAAACAGGCATGTACTGATTTGGTCTGAAATAGATTTCCTGAATTAGATGTTGATGCCCCATGGGCTGTACAGAGATATACGGTCATTAACTCAAGATGATATTAATGGATTACATTTTCACTGACGTAATCTATCAGTTTCATTTTTTTGAAGTGGGGGAAGAGTCAGAGGAATACAACATGAATACAAGCTCTTCATCCCAATGGATCTATTCCAACCATCCTTTACACCTAGCATTTCTACAATCAACCCAATCCATATCACTCCAGGCTCCTCTCCCTTATGCAAGTATTTCTTAAATGGCATTACTATACCTGCCTCAACCACTTCCTCTAGCAGCTCATTTCATATATTTACCACCCTCTGCCTCTTGGGTCCCTTTGGAATTTTCCCCCCCTCATCTTAAATCTATGCCCCTTTAGTTTTGGATTCCCCTATGCCATCCCTCTTACCTGTGCCTCTTATAATTTAAACACTTCTATGAACACCTCAAAAGTTCAATGTAAATTTATTATTAAATTAAATACCATATGGTATTATTCAAATAAAATTTAAAAATAATCATATGTTACTGTATAGTACCTTGAGATTTGTTTTCTTGCAGGCATTTGCAGGAAAAATGCGGAAATACAATAGAATCTATGAAAATGATACACAAAGACTAACAATCAATCATTGTGCAAGTCATGACAAGCTGTGTGTAAAAAAATACAGAGAATATGAGTTGTAAGAGTCCTTGAAAGTGCATTAAAGGTTGTAGAATCAGTTTGGCGTTCTGGCCAGTGAAGTTATCCACACCGGTTCAGGAGCCTGATGGTTGGAGTGTAATAACTGTTTCTGAACTTGGTGGTGTGAGAACTAAGGTTTCTGGACCTCTTACCTGATGGCAGTAGCAACAAGAGAGCATGGTGTCTTTGATGATGGATGTGATTTCTTGAGGCAGCACTCCATGTTAATGGTGGGGAGGTCCTTGCCTAGGATGATGGACTGTGCAGTATCCACCACTTTCTGCTCCAGGACATTGGCGTTTCCATACAGGCTTTTATGCAGCCAGTAGAAGTCTCTCAAAGTTATGGTGACATGCCGGATCTACACAAATTTATAACAAAGTAGTGGTGATATTGTGCGTTCTTTGTGATGGCACTTTCATGCTGGTCCCAGGCCAGATCCTGTGATCTGCTAGCACCAAGGGATTTAAAGCTCCTGACCCTTTTCACTTTTGATTCTCTATAACTCAGGCCCTAAAATCCTGGTATCATCTATCTAAAACTTTTCTGCACTTAACCATACGTTCTCGATAACAAGCTCACCAAACATTACACAGTACTCCAAATGTGACCTCCCCAACAAAATAAAGAACTACAACATATCGTCTCAATTCCTCTACTCAATGGCCTGAAGGATGAAGCTCAGAATGCTAAACACCTGTTTCACACCCTGTTTGCCTTCAATGGGCTATAATATAGTTGTAATCCCAGGTCCCTCTGTTCCATTAGATTTCCTGGTGTCCTGCCATTGCAAGATGGTAACAACATTCTACCATGCATACTAAGATAGTAGTGAAGTGCAAGATAATTGAAAATGTTACAGTCAATATTCATAAAGTTACAACTTGATACATGACACATTTCTTGAGAAGGGAGCAGCCATGTTTGCTTTTTTGTATCCGCCTGGTCAATCCAAATGCACCATAAACAGGGAAGATGATGAACAATTAGGAACATGAAAGGAGTTACCACTAAGTTATAGTCAGTAATGCTTGGCAGTGGTGTGGGAAAAAGAAGCCAATAGCGGAATTGCAAACCTTCTCTCAATGCAGTCACCAAATAAAAGCCAGAGCATATTCTGCTTCATGGTTTGCCTACCAATCTCAGATTTGACCTGCTTCCCCAGAGTAACAGTTTTGAGCAGTTTTCTTCCAGCCTTCAGTGAAAATTTCTTGAGAATGCAACCTTGCTGCATCAGAGCTTTGGCTTTGCTTTGTACAATGACCAGGTCTTGATTCAGTACCCAGCCTTTGGCAAGCATTTCATGTAGTCCAGTCATTCAAGACTAGAAGTGGACAACATAGTCTGCATTTGCAGAAGCCTAATTCACTTAATGACCTCATTATTGACAGTTTCTTGGTTCCAAGTGACAGAGGATTTTTCTGAGAAGATGAAAGCTATTTAACCTCCTCAATTTTATCTGCAAGCAAAGGAGTTAAAGACCTTAAGATTAATATTTCAAGTTCAAGTTTAATTGTCATTTGGCCATACATGAATATCTATGAGTATAGCCAAATAAAACAACGTTACTCCAGGGCCAAGGTGCAAAACACAGTACCAATAGTCAAACACAGCACAAAGCACATATAGCACATAAAAGATAGCAAGCACATATTAGTAAAATACAGTCATACAAAAAATAGTTTAAGACTTTGAGTACATGAATGTTGCAGCTGTTTGCAGTTGAACACAATATAGCTTGTCATCTGCAAAGCAAACACTGGGGCTCAGTTTCTATACCACCGAGCAAAGCACTGAAGGGGTACACCTACAGTACTTTAAGCTCTTAATAGCTAGCAGCATCTTGAGATTCTAAAAAATGCAAAAACATCTTGGTTCATTCTGTAGAAGCTGCAGCGATTGACTGCGTAGTTATCTGACCAGAAAATACAGCCTTACTGTGTTCGAGTTAGCAACTTAGAAGTCCTATACACAATTGAATAGATATTTCAAAGACTTTCCACCTTCTGCATCAAATTGTCCATGAATGCTTATTGCAATGTAAAGTTCAGCTGGGATAAGAGAAATGATCCAGGTTGTCAGGAGCTACAGTATGCTACTGCTTCAGGTGTTGAGACTGTATAACTTGATTTCTCAATATTAAAATTTGGATAATTCACCAAAGAACCTGCTGATCATGATCTGCATATTATCATTGCATTAGAAGCAAACAACTGTTTACCAGTGGAGGGAAAGTTCCAGACAGTGAATTGCATGGCATACCTGCTGCTTTGAAATATCTAATATTGGATAAGATGCCTTCCATCCTCAAATCAATTAGTATGCCAGATTGATGATTTTGAAAAGCAGACTCTGTAGACCAACCTTTCTCAACCTTTTTCCCTTGGAGGACCCTTAGAATAATTTTCAGTCTCAGAAAACCCCTGCATAAAAATTATTAATCCTAAACTGTTCACAATGCTCAAGGTGAGGCCTCACCAGTGCCTTATAAAGCCTCAGCATCACATCCTTGTTCTTGTATTCTAGAACTCTTGAAATGAATGCTAACATTGCATTTGTCTTCCATACCAGCGACTCAATCTGTAGGTTGATCTTCATCGTGTTCTGCACAAGGACTCCCAAGTCCCTCTGCATCTCAGATTCCTGGGTTTTCTCCACATTTAGAAAATAGTCCACACATTTTTTCCTACTACCAAAGTGCACGATCATGCATTTTATTGTATTTCATTTGCCACTTTCTTGGCATTCTCCTAATCTGTCCAAGTCCTTCTGTATCCTACCTGTTTCCTCAACACTACCTGCCCCCATACCTATCTTTGTATCATCTACAAACATGGCAACAAAGCCATCTATTCCATCATCTAAATCATTTACATAAAGCATAAAAAGAAATGATCCTAACACCGACCCCTTCAGTACACCACTAGTCACTGGCATCCAACCAGAAAAGGATCCTGTTATTCCCATTCACTGCCTCCTAGCAATCAGCCAATACTCTAACCATGTTAGTAACTTTCCTGTAATACCATGGACACTTAACTTGGTAAGCAGCCTCATGTGTGGCATCTTGTCAAAGGTCTTCTGGAAGTCCAAATATACAACATTCATTGTATCCCCTTTTATCTATCCTACTTGTAATGTCCTCAAAGAATTCCAACAGGTTTGTCAGGCAGGATTTTCCCTGAAGGAAACCATGCTGGCTATGTACTATCTTGTCCTGTGTCACCAAGTACTCCAACACCTCATCCTTAACAATTGACTCTAACATCTTCCCAGCCACTGAGGTCAGGCTAACTGATCTATAATTTCCTTTTTGCTGCCTTCCTCCTTTCTTAAGGTGTTGAGTGACATCTGCAATTTTCCAGTCCACTCCACCATACCAGAGACCAATGATTTCTGAAAAACTATTTCTAATGCCACTACAATCTGTAACGCTACTTCTTTTCAGGACCCTAGGATGCAGTTAATCTTGTCTGGGTGATTTATGTACCTTTAGGTCTTTCAACTTTTTGAGCACCTTCTCTTGAGCACCCACTTCTGTTCCTTCACACACTACATCGTCAGGCATACTGCTGGTGTCCCCCACAGTGAAGACTGATGCAAAATATGCATTTAGTTTATCAGCCATCTCCTTGTACCCTGTTATTATTTCTCCCGCCTCATATTCTAGCAGTGCACTTTACTATCCACTTTGATAGTATTTGCTAGCTTGCTTTCATATTTCATCTTCTCCCTTCTAATGATGTTTTTAGTTGCTCTCTGTAGGTTTTTAAACACTTCCCAATCCTCTAACTTCCCACTATTTTTTACTTTGTTGTATGCCCTTTCTTTTGCTTTTACAATGGCTTTGACTTCCCTTGTCAACCATAATTGTAGTATTTTACCATTTGAGTATTTCTTCATTTTTGGAATACATGTGTCCTGCACCTTCCTCATTTTCCCCAGAGACACATGCCTTGCTGCTCTGCTGACGTTCATGCCACCAGCTCCTTCCAATTCACAGTTAAAGTCAGAAGTTTACATACACCTTAGCCAAGTATATTTAAACTCAGTTTTTCATCATTCCTGACATTTAATCCCAGATAACATTCCCTGTCTTAGGTCAGTTTGGATCACTACTTTATTTTAAGAATGTGAAATGTCAGAATAATAGTAGAAAGAATGATCTGTTTCAGCTTTTCTTTCTTTCATCACATTCCCAGTGGGTTAGAAGTTTACATACACTTTATTAGTATTTGGTGGCATTGCCTTTAAATTGTTTAACTTAGGTCAAACATTTTGGGTAGCCTTCCACAAGCTTCTCACAGTAAGTTGCTAGAATTTTGTTCCATTCCTCCAGACAGAACTGGTGTGACTGAGTCAGGTTTGTAGGCCTCCTTGCTCACACACGCTTTTTCAGTTCTGCCCACAAATTTTCTATCGGATTAGGTCAGGGCTTTGTGATGGCCACTCCAATACCTTGATTTTGTTGTCCTTAAGCAATTTTGCCACAACTTTGGAGGTATACTTGGGGTCATTGTCCATTTGGAAGACCCATTTGCGACCAAGCTTTAACTTCCTGGCTGATGTCTTGAGACGTTGTTTCAATATATCTACATAATTTTCCTTCCTCATGGTGCCATCTATTTTGTGAAGTGCACCAGTCCCTCCTGCAGCAAAGCACCCCACAACATGATGCTGCCATCCCCATGCTTCCCTGTTGGGATGGTGCTCTTCAGCTTGCAAGCCTCACCCTTTTTCCTCCAAACATGATGATGGTCATTATGGCCAAGCAGTTCAATTTTTGTTTCATCAGACCAGAGGACATTTCTCCAAAAGTTAAGAGCTTTGTCCCCATGTGCACTTGCAAGCTGTAGTCTGGCTTTTTTATGGCGGGTTTGGAGCAGTTCCTTCATCCTTGCTGAGCAGCCTTTCAGGTTATGTCGATACAGGACTCGTTTTACTGTGGATATAGATACTTGTCTACCTGTTTCCTCCAGCATCTTCACAAGGTCCTTTGCTGTTGCTCTGGGATTGATTTGCACTTTTTGTGCCAAAGTACGTTCATCTCTAGGAGACAGAATGAGTCTCCTTCCTGAGCAGTATGACGGCTGCGTGGTCCCATGGTGTTTATACTTGCATACTATTGTTTGTACAGATGAACTTAGTACCTTCAGGAGTTTGGAAATTGCTCCCAAGGATGAACCAGACTTGTAGAGGTCCACAATTTCTTTTTTTCTGAGGTCTTGGCTGATTTCTTTTGATTTTGTTTGTAAAACTTCTGACCCACTGGAATTGTGATATAGTCAATTAAAAGTGAAATAATCTGTCTCTGTAAACAATTGTTGGAAAAATTACCTGTGTTGTGCACAAAGTAGATGTCCTCAACGTCTTGCCAAAACTATAGTTTGCTAATATGAAATCTGTGGAGTGGTTAAACAATGAGTTTTAATGACTTCAACCTAAGTGTATGTAAACTTCTGACTTCAACTGTACTTTGGTCAACTTCTCTCTCACACCACTGTAATTTCTCTTACTTCACTGAAATACTGCTATGTCAGACTTTTCAATAATTCCTGAGACTTTCTGATATCCTTCCTCACTCTCAAGCCCAAGCAGCAGTGGAAACATTTCAAGATTTCTTTTTGCAGCATTATTTTTCCAAAGATTCAGTTTCCTTTTAAATCCAAGAATCTTGTCACTTGAAGTCAAAACATTTTCTCCAGGGCTTTGCAGAGACTTATTCAACTGGTTATAATGATAAAAAATGTCTGTTAAGTCCTCTAGTTTTTGCAGCTATTCTTCATCTTCAAAGCACTCAGCAAAATCTGTCCTCCTATTTTCTTGAAAGTACTCTTTCAATTCACTTTTCAGCTCAAACACCCTGTTGAGACCATTTCCTCTGCTAAGCCACCAGATTTCTCTATGTAACAGGAGATTGGTGTGTGTCCAGGTTTCCATACAGTTTTTTTCAACATTCTCGAGTGAACTAGACTTAAAGCTACTAAATAGCTTGCTTCCTGAGTCTTTATTGACTGTGACTTTACTTTCAAAAGCCGTAATCTGTTTGTATTGAGATTCCAATAGTAGTTTAAATAATCAGCAGCTTTACATGTCACATGTCTGTAATTTGCAGTTAAGTGTCTTTTCAACCATTGCTACACTTGCAACAGACTTGGCACAATGGAATAGGACAACATGGATCACCAGTCCATGTAAAACCCATTGATAAGTAGCTTTTGTTGTAAAGACAGGCTTTTTTAATGTCCGTTGTTGCACTAGTACTGTGAAATGATTGTAATTATTCATCATTAACCTTATCAGAATTGTCCATAGGCCTAGCCCTAGAATCTTCCTCCATCTCATACCTCCTCTTCAAAAATCGCCATATTGGACCATCTTTAGAATGAAAATTTCCCTCCAATTTTCTACTGCACTGTTTGTTTGTTTGCTCATATAAATTGGTTGGCAGTGCCTAAGGGGAATGATGCACTATCAATAACTCACTCTGAGACGTAAAGGCGAGATATCGGCTTTTATTAGACTGGAAGAAGGAACAAACAGTGAGTGACCACCATACTACATCCTGGAGACTGAGAGGCCGGGTTTCAGGCCTTGATCACCTTTATACAGGGGTTTGTGGGAGGAGCCACAGGAGCAGTCTGCAGGGGAAGTGTCCAGACAGGTATATGTAGTTCACCACAGGGAAGTAATTCAGGAGGGAGAGGCTGATATCACAGCCAATTTGGGCAGTCCATTCAATGCTCAGAGAACACACTTCACGCTCCTCAACAGCCTACCGTCCTCCCTTTCATGCAATACAGCGCTCACCAATTATCAACAGCCTCCCCTACCTTGTGTCAAAAAATTGAGAATGTGCACAACCAAATAAACCTGGTCCAACTGCGCACTGTTAGACTCACAGAATGTGAGATCACTCACTGCCTAAAACTGACAGCACTAGCATGGAGTGTTGCATGAATTTTAAAACATCATGTTTATATTTTTAAATCACCATCTTTCACTGAATCCTAGGGTTCAGTAGATTCCTGGCTGATAAACCCTGCGGTAGACAATAGCACAGTAAAATGTCAGCTGCCTATGCAATCAATGAGTGGATTGTTTAACACACGAGGAACTAATGAGAGGTGGAAAAATAACTTCACAAAAATGCATACAAAGGAAAATAAACAGATAAATAGTTTTCAAAAACCTCACTAATGGCTTACTTTATTGGTGGGATTTGCTGAATATCAGTACATTAATCATTTTACTGTTTTTAAGATGTTGTCATTGCAGAATATTAATGGCATGATTTTATAAATTACGTACAAAACGCCCCAGACACAAGGGGGCATTCATGCATTTAGAATGCATACATATGTGGAGGACTTTGAATGCATAACCAACTCAATTGTCCACAGTGTTCTACAAAGTCAGGTTAATAATTTATTGATGCAGGCTGTTTCTCATGTTGCTCTTCAAAAGGAGGTTGTTAGATCAACATTCGACATTTTAAATTAGACATCAACGAACAGACCTGGCTTTTATAACTGTCTCCTTTAAAATATAAATTAAACATTATTAAACTGAAAAGAGATTTTAAGATTTTGCAGCAGAGGTGTAGTTGAAGATCAATTTGACGACTCAAAACAATCAGCAAAAAGACAAGCTTTCATTAAGATACATTTACTGTAACATGGATTCAGCAGAGCCTCCACTGGGCCATTGAAAGGCAGCAGCATACTTCATCTCGCACACTTGAAACCCAATCTCAATCAATAACTTTCTTACACCTGATCATTCCAGACCTTCATGATTGCATCCCCTCTTGCTCAAATATTCCTCCCTCTCATCCAGTGATAACTAGAAACATAGAAACATATAAAACCTATGGCACAACACAGGCCCTTCGACCCACAAAGCTGTGCTGAACATGTCCTTACCTGAGAAATAATCTAGTAGTACCCATAGCCCTCTATTTTCCGAGCTCCATATACCTGTCCAGGAGTCTCTTAAAAGACCCCATTGTATCGGCCTCCACCATTGTCACCGGCAGCCCATTACACGCAGTCACCACTCTCTGCATAAAAACCTTACCCCTGATATCTCCTCTGTACCTACTTCCAAGCACCTTAAAACTGTGCCCTCTCATGCTAGCCATTTCAGCCCCAGGAAAAGCCTCTGACTATCCACACAATCAATGCTACTCATCATCTTATATACCTCTATCAGGTCACCTCTCATCCTCCATCGCTCCAAGGAAAAAAGGTCTGAGTTCACTCAACTTATTCTCATAAGGCATGTTCTCCAATCCAGGCAACATCCTTGTAAATCTCCTCTGCACATTTTCTATGATTTCCACATCCTTCCTGTAGTGAGGTGACCAGAATTGAGCACAGTACTCCAAGTGGGGTCTGACCAGGGTCCTATACAGATGCAATATTACCTCTTGGCTTCTAAACTCAATCCCACGATTGATAAAGGCCAATACACTGTACACCTTCTTAACTGCAGTGTCAACTGCACAGCAGCTTTGAGTATCCTATGGACTCAGACTCCAAGATCCCTCTGATCCTCCACACTGCCAAAATTCATACTATTAATACTACATTCTGTCATCATATTTGACCTTCCATAATGAACCACTTCACACTTATTGGGTTGAACTCCATCTGCTACTTCTCAGCCCAGTTTTGCATCCTATCAATGTCCCGTTGTATCCTCTGACTGCGCTCCACACTATCCACAACACCTCCAACCTTTGTGTCATCAGCAAATTTACTAACCCATCTCTCCATTTCTTCATCCAGGTTATTCATAAAAATCATGAAGATTAGGGGCCCCAGAACAGATCCCTGGGGCACTCCACTGGTCACCAACCTCCATATGGAATATGACCCGTCAACAACCACTCTTTGCCTTCTGTGGGCAAGCCAATTCTCAATCCACAAAGCAATTTCCCCTTGGATTCCAGGCTTCCTTACTTTCTCAATAAGCCTTGCATGGGCACCTTGTCAAATGCCTTGCTAAATTCCATATACACTACATCTACTGCTCTATCTTCATCACTGTGTTTAGTCACACCCTCAAAAAATTCAATCAGGCTCTTAACGCATGACCTGCCTTTCACAAACCATGCTAACTATTCCTAATCATATTATACCTCTCCAAATGTTCATAAATCCTGCCTTTCAGGATCTTCCCAATCAACTTAACAGACACTGAAGTAAGACTCACAGGTCTATAATTTCCTGGGCTATCCCTACTCCCTTTCTTGAATAATGGAATAACATCCACAACCCTTCAATCCTCTGGAACCTCTCCCGTCCCCATTGATGATGAAAAAATTATCACCAGAGTCTCAGCAATCTCCTCCCTTACCTTCCACTGTAGCCTGGGGTACATCTCGTCCTGTCCTGGTGACTTATCCAACTTGATTCTTTCCAAAAGCTGCTGCATATCCTCTTTCATAATATCTACAAGCATAAGCTTTTCAGTCCACTGCAAGTCATCCCTTCAGTCGCCAAGATCCTTTTCCATAGTGAATACTGAAGCAAAGTGTACATTAAGTACCACTGCTATCTCCTCATGTTCCATACATACTTTTCCACTGTCACACTTGACTGGTCCTATTCTCTCATGTCTTACCTTCTTGCTCTTAACATACTTGTAGAATGCCTTGGGGTTTTCCTTAATCCTGTCTGCCAAGGTCTTCTCATTGCCCCTTCTGGCTCTCCTCATTTCATTCTTAAGGTCCTTCCTACTAGCCTTATAATCTTCTAGATCTTTGTCATTACGGAATTTTTTGAACCTTTCAAAAGCTCTTCTTATTTTCTTAACTAGAACATTCTTTTTACACCACAACTCCTGTACCCTATCTTCCTTTCCCTGTCTCATTGGAATGTATCTATGCAGAACTCCATGAAAATATCCCCTGATCATTTGTCACAGTTCTTCCGTATATTTACCTGAGAACATCTGTTCCCAATTTATGTTTCCAAGTTCTTGCCTGATAGCCTCATATTTCCCTTAACTCCAATTACACTCTTTCCTAACTTGTCTGTTCATATCCCTCTCCAATGCAATGGTGAAGGAGATAGAATTGAGATCACTATTTCCAAAATGCTCTCCCACTGAGAGATCTGACACCTGACCAGGTTCATTTCCCAATACCAGATCAAGTACAGTCTCTCCTCTTGTTGGCTTATCTACATGTTGTTTAAGAAATCTTCCTGAACACACCTAACAAACTCCATGCCATGTAAACCCCTCGCTCTAGGGACATGTCAATTGTATTTGGGAAATTAATATATCCCACCACGACAGCCCTGTTATAATTACACCTTTCCAGAATCTGTCTCCCTATCTGCTCCTTGATGTCCCTGTTACTATTGGCTGGTCAGTAGAGGTATTAACCCCTTCCTGTTCCTAACTTCTACCCACAGAGACTCCATAGACAATCCTTCCATGTCTTCCTCCTTTTCTACAGCTGTGACACTATCTCTGATCAACAGTGCCACACCTCCACCTATTTGGCCTCCCTCCCTGTTCTTTCTGAAACATCTAAACTGTAATGTATTGATTTATTTCCTTCAGAACAATGACAGCATTATGTATTGATCTGTTGTCTTTGCATGCACTGTTGTCTATGCAAGCACATTGTTCTCTCTCTCTTGTTGCAATGTGAATACAACAGTTAAATCTATCTCCTGTGTGCATGTTTTTATAAGACCATAAGACATAGGAGCAGAATTAGGGCATTTGGCCCATCAAGTCTCCTCTGCCACTTAATCATGTCAGATCCTTTTTTCCCCTCCTCAGACCCATTTCCCAGCTTTCTCCTCATAACCTTTGATGTCGCAATATGTAGTTGTGCACAGACCTAACAAATTGGTGATGAGTACGAATCTGAATGTCAGAAAATATCATGAATTGTAGCAACAGTTACGGGATGAAAGAGTGAGAGTTGAACAGCATGAGAAGGTCGTCACAGATGTTAACAACCACGTGAGTACAGCATTTAGTAACAGTGAAAGACGCACTGAACTTAAAGTGAAAATAATGTGGCAATGGCTTCACTCGGGAAAATTGACGAATTGGATCCTGTTAAGGATGCAGCAGAACTACAGAAAAGGAGGTTAGAATGTAAAATGCAAAAGATGTCCCTGAATGTTTCAAAAAACTAAAGGTGTTAACAATGTGGTAAATCCTCCCAAGATGCAAATGACTGTTGGTTCAAACAAAAAGTCTACAGGATGTATCACAGACTTCCGGTAAGATGGCGATTGTTTAGTCGCTTCAAACTTTTGCTCCGTTATACTTCTTATCTTCACACTATGTGTCTCCCTTTTTAAACCTTAGTTCGTTATTTTATTTGCTTTCTTTTATCTGCCTGCGAATACGTCTATCTTATAATGGCTACAAAAAGTACGGGAAAAAAGGAACTCCCAGGGCTCTGTTGACTGAGATTCTCTCTATCCTGGAACAGCATCGACAAGATACTCTAATGGATATTAAGACTGAATTTAGAGCTTCTATCAGTCAGCTGGAGTCAAAATTGGATCAGATTAACGCCAGAGTGGATAACCATGCTGAACATCTATCTTGCATCGACCTAACCTCTGAAGATTTAGAACGCCATGTTCAACATCTAGAAACTCTCTGCTCCAACCTAACAGAGCAAAACGGTAAACTTACTTCCAAAATGGTGGATCTCGAAAATCGAAGCAGGCGCTGTAATCTGCGAATTCTCGGTTTGCTGGAGGCCATCGAAAAGGGCTCTTCCATTGAATTTTTCTCTTCTTTTCTCTGTGAGATTTTTGGGAAAGAATTTCTCCCAACTCCACCTGAGCTAGAAAGGGCTCACAGGATTTATGTCCCTCGTGCTATTTTGGGTTCTCGACCATAGCCAATTATCCTGTGTTTTCATCAATATCAGGTGAAAAACCATTTGATTATGGAGGCACACCAAAAAGGTACTCTGACTTTCCAAAATACCATCATTTGTATCATGGAAGATTATGCCCCCCAGGTTCTGAATATGCGTGCTGAGTTCAAAGGCGTAATGAAAGAGCTCTTTAATCGTGGATTCAAACCTTCTCTTCATAACCCTGCTGATCTTCGAATTACGCTTACTACTGGAGAATATAAGTGGCTTAAATTAGTGAAGGAGGCTGAGTTGTTTGTTGGAAATCTTCCAGCCATCTTGACTTCTTCGGACCCAGTTTGATTTTTTAAAATGGCTGATAAGTACTTCTTGAATTAAAGATCTTTTTTTCATGAACTCAGACTCTACTTGAATAACTCAGACATTAACTACTGAGATTCTAAGGGTTCTAGTTAGTCTCTCCCTGGGTGCGATTTTCTTAAATAGATTATCTAAATTTAATGCTTCCTTGCGGACTTTAGATTTTACTTGTGTAATTTACTCTACTTTCGAATAACTTTAATTATAGAGAACTACAATTGGTCTTAATTTGTTTCGGAGGCTTGGAGTTTCTTATTGAAGGCCTCCCTGTTGATTTATGTTATAAGACTTGCCTTTTTTTTAAACGGCTGATATGTGCTCTCTTTAAATTTATAATTTCCTCCTTCCCCCCCTTTTATCTTTCTCTCTCAATTTTTTATAGTTTCTCGCGAGTAGGTTAGTTTATTTTTGATTTTTTTTGTATTAAGTTTTATATTTTCCTGACGAAGTTGTTCCTATTTGTAATTTTGCTCTCTGGTGCATAAATTAGTTAGTATTTGCTATGTTATCTATATGAAGCCTATGTCAACGATATGGAACTGGAAGTTATTTTTGGGGTAACATTTTTTTGTAGAGCTTGCTACTTTTTTGGGTAGCCATCTAGTTTTGGGTTGTGAGGGTGGGGCCGGTTCTCCAGTTCCAATACTATTTATTGTTTTTTCTGTTTTCCCTTGTTATTCAGGACATGTTTCTCTCCTGATTTTACTGATTTATGTTTATATTTTTGCTCCCAGACTGTTATTGCAATATTTGATTTTATATATGCCTACTACCTTTTATGTATTAACAATTGATAATGGTTAATACACTGAAATTTGTGAGCTGGAATGTAAAGGAATTGAATCATCCTGTTAAAAGAAGGAAGGTCTTCTCCCATATTAAGCATCTTAAAGCTGACATTGCTTTCCTTCAAGAAACTCATTTTCGTAGTTTTGCTAATTCTCGGTTTATGTCGAAGTGGGTGGGTCAGCATTTTCATTCATCCTTCCCGGCCAAAGCTGGTGGGGTTTCCATCCTTATTAACTCAAATATTCCTTTTGAACTCCATAGTAAGATATCTGACACAAATGGCTGTTTTATTATTGTTTCTGGTAAATTATATAATACTAAAGTTGTACTAGCAAACCTGTATGCTCCCAATTCTGACGATGTTAATTTTTTTGAACGTTTTTTCTCCTCATTACCAGATTTAAATTCATATTCTCTTATAATGGGTGGCGACTTTAATTGCTGGTTAGATCCAAATTTGGATCAATCATCCCCCGTTACTAGATCACTTACTAAAGCTGCTTTAGCTATTCACTCATTTCTTTCTAACTATGGTATCTCTGATGTATGATGTTTCCTTCATCCTACTGAGAGAGATTATTTTTTTTTCACATGTTCACCATATCTTTACTAGAATTGACTATTTTTTAATTGATAATCAACTTATTTCATTTGTCCATTCTTGTGACTATCAGAATACACTGATTTCTGACCATGCCCCAATTACTTTGTCTCTAAATTTTCCTGGTCTCCCTCAGAGGAATAAACATTGGCGTTTTAACCCGACTTTATTATTGGATGATGATTTTCTAAAATTTATTAAGGATCAGATAACTTTTTTTTAAACACTAATAAGTCATCTGAAATGTCATCCCAGATTGTCTGGGATGCCATGAAAGCATATTTGAGGGGTCAAATAATCTCATATACAGCAAATCTTAATAGTAAGATTAGACCTAATTAATGTGATTAAAGAATTAGATCAATTATATGCTCAAACTAATAACCCTGAATTATATAAGAAGCATGTAGAACTTCAAACTAAATTTGACCTTCTCTCTACTCAACCTGTTCAATGTCAACTTCTTGAAAGTAAGAGTCACTTTTATATTCACGGTGACAAATCTGGTAAATTTCTAGTTAATCAGTTGAGGCATTTTAAAGCTAAACAACATATCACAAAGATCCGGAAGGAGAACGGGGATATTACATCGAATCACTCAGAAATCAATGATGTATTTAAAAATTTTTACTCTCAGCTTTATTCCTCTGAATCTCTGAATGAGAATATTTTTGTTGATCTTTTTTTAAATACTCTGAATATCCCTTCGCTTTCCTCTGATTTTAAAGCAAAACTTAATGAGCCTATATCATTAGAAGGAATATCTTTTGCAATTTCTGCACTGTCTTCAGGCAAATCCCTTGGACCTGATGGGGTCCCCGTAGAATTTTATAAATCATTCTCTTCACTTCTTTCACCTCAGTTACTCTCAGCACTATCTGACTCATTTAACTGTGGTAAATTGCCACCCTTATTTAATGAGGCATGTATTATTCTTTTATTAAAAAAGGGTAAAGACCCAACAGAGTGTTCCTCGTACAGGCCGATCTCTTTGCTTAATGTTGATGTTAAAATCTTGGCCAAAGTTTTGGCTCATAGATTAGAAACTGTTATACCATCTATTATTTCTGATGATCAAACCGGTTTTATTAAAAACCATCTTCCTTCTTTTAACATACGGCGTTTATTTATTATTTTATATTCAACTTAGATTTATTGCATCTTTTTTTGAGAAAGATAGACCGGCATAGATTAGAATAGAACTAGATAAAATAGGAGAAAATACACCAGAAGATTTTATATATAAATGGGAATCTAAATGGATACGGGAAAAGAAAGAATCTCCTATATTAAAACATTTGATTGACTTATGGAATAAGATAAATGTTGATGATGAGACAAATAAATCTTTATTAGCAAAGAGATCTTTAATTCAAAATAGATTTATTCCTTTTACAATGGATAACTTTTATATAATTGGTTTCAAAAAGGAATTAGATATATAGGAGATTATTTTGAAGGAGGTATATTAATGTCATTTGATCAATTAAAGAATAAATATAAAGTATCAAACAACACACTTTTTTGCTACTTCCAATTAAGTGCTTATTTAAGAGAAAAATTAGGTCAAACAATGTTATTGCCAAAATCTAATGAAATAGAACCCTTAATTCAAAAAGGAAAAAACTAAAAAAATTATTTCTTGTATGTATAGCTTGATTTAAAAACAGGCAATTAAACAAGGAATCCATAAGTCAAGACAAAAATGGGAAAGTGACTTGAATATTAAAATTGAAGAAACAAATTGGTCAAGACTATGTCTTGATAGTATGACAAGTACAATAAATGTCCAGTTAAGATTAGTGCAGTATAATTTTTTACATCAATTATACATTACACCACAAAAAATAAATAAATTAAATCCAAATTTATCTGATCAATGTTTCCAATGTAATCAAGAAATCGGTACTTTTTTACATTCTACTTGGTCTTGTTCTAAAATTCAACCTTTTTGGACAAATTTATGAGTTTTATTGGAACAAATTATTGGAACACAACTTCCACATAATCCAATATTATTGTTATTAGGCGATATTGAAGGGATAAAATCGAAAACCAAATTGAATAAATATCAGAAAGAACTCATAAAAATTGCACTGGCAGTAGCCAAAAAGGCTATTGCAGTTACTTGGAAATCGGATTCATATTTAAGTATAGATCGTTGGAAGAATGAAATTTCCAGCTGTATTCCACTTGAAAAAATTACTTATAATTTAAGAGATAAATATGAAAAATTTTTGAAAATTTGGCACCCTTATTTACAAAAGATGGGATTAAATATATAGGTGCTCCGAAGATAAAATAATTGGTTATTTGGGGAAAGAAATAAATATATATACTAAAGTTATTACGAACTCCATGGAGCATGTGGGGATCTTCCAATATCCAGGCATTCTTTTTTTCTTTTTTTTTCTGTTTCTTTTTTTCTATAGGGATGTTAGGGGGGAGGGGCGGGGGAAGGGTATATATTTTTTTCTTTCTGTAATCATTTGAAAACTCAATAAAAAAAGTTAAAAAAAATAAAAATGTATATTCATCTTCAACTGGGATTCCTGAATGCGTTATTTCTCTCGATGCGGAGGAAGCATTTGATCGTATAGAGTGGAACTACCTCTTTGTGGTTTTAGAAAAATTTGACCTTGGTCAAAGTTTTATCTCTTGGATCACATTAATATATCTGTGTCCTACCACCTCTGTTTTGACTAATTCTCAGCAATCCCAGTTATTTAACCTTAAATGTGGCACCCATCAAGGATGCCCTTTAAGTCCCTTTCTTTTTGATTTGGCTGTAGAACCTCTGGTGATAGCGTTTCAAAGCTGTCCTGAATTGACCGGGATTTGGAGGGGGGGGGGGTGTTGAGCATAAAGTTTCTCTTTATGCTGATGATCTATTACTTTTTCTTTCAAATCCGTTCACATCCTTACCTCCGAAGTTTTCACTTCTTGATTAATTTAGCCAGTTTTCTGGCTATAAACTTAATTTACATAAGAGTGAACTTTTCCCAATTAATAAAGAAGCACAAGTATTAGCATTTCGTGACCTCCCCTTTAAAATAGTTCAAAATTAATTTACTTACCTTGGTATTACAGTTACAAGGAAGTTTAAAGATCTTTTCAGTGAAAATTTTGCCAATCTTTTATACACTACAAAACAGTCTGTCACAATGGTCACCTCTATCTATGTCCTTGGTAGGCCGTATTAATGTTATTAAAATGTACGTTCTCCCTAAATTTTTATATTTATTTCAATCTATTCCAATTTTTATTTCTAAAACCTTTTTTGATTCCTTAGACTCTATTATTTTGTCCTATCTTTGGAAGAATAAGCGTTCAAGAATTAATAAAGTTAATCTTCAAAAATCTAAAAAAGAGGGTGGCAAGGCCTTACCTAATTTTCATTTATACTACTGGGCAGCTAACATTCGTTGCACTATCTTCTGGTCTTTTTTTCATAGCCAATTTGAGTGCCCTAATTGGGTAGCAATGAAGCTGAATTCCACTAAAGATCTATCTATTCCTGCACTTCTTGGTTCTGCACTCCCTAGTAGTTTGTCTAGACTAATTGTTGATCTTGTTAGACATACTTTGCAAATATGGGCCGAGATTAGGAAATTTTATGGTTTTTATGGATTTTCCCTTTCTAGTCCTATTTCACATAATCATCTTTTTCTTCCTACTATGTATGATTCAACATTCTATGATTGGTATAGAAAGGGCATTAGGCATTTTGAAGATCTTTTTATCGATAATCATTGCGCATCCTTTCAACAGCTCTCTGCTAAGTTCAATCTGCCTAATGCCCACTTCTTTAGATATCTCCAAATCAGACACTTTATCAATCCTTTAATTCCCAACTTCCCTGAAATACCCGAGAAAAATGCTATGGATTTATTTCTTTCTATTAATCCACTGGGTAAAGGCTTAATATCCTTTACCCATGATAAATTAGTATCCTTACGGCATGCCCCTGTGGATAAAATCAGAATGGCTTGGGAGCATGACTTAAATATCCCTTTATCTGATGAGCTTTGGGACTCGATTCTCAAATCGGTTAATTCAACTTCTCTCTGTGTTCGCCACTGTCTTTTACAGTTTAAGATTGTTCATAGGGCCCATATGTCCAAATCTAAATTATCTCAATTTTACCCTAATATTAGTCCTCTTTGTGATAAATGCAAAAGGGGCGAGGCCTCTCTTATTCATTTGTACTGGACCCTTCCTAGCTCAGAGAAATTTTGGAGAGATGTTTTTATAACTTTATCCTGTATTCTGAATCACCACTTAGAACCTAACCCTTTAATTGCTCTGTTTGGTTTCTTGAGTAAGACAGATATACTCTTGAGTTTGACTAAATGTCGAATATTATCTTTTGCTTCTCTCCTGGCTAGACATCTAATCCTCCTTAGACGGAGAGATGTTGCCCCGCCCACGCATGCTCAACGGCTTAATGATATTATGTCCTGTTCAGACCTTGAAAAAATCCATTATTCAACTTTCAATTTGGATATAAAGTTTCATAAGGTCTGGGGACCTTTTATTGAGTATTTTCATAATTTTCCTCTTAATTAAGTTTTTTTTCCAGCTTGCTTTCAGCTTTTTTTTTGGTAGTAGGCATTATTATCTTTTGTTTTCAAGTGTATTTACAGTTTTGGGGGGTTTGAATGTTCTAATTTATATTTTCTACATTTTGTTTTGGTTGGTCTGGAGTTTTTTTTTGTTGTGAGGCTTGGGGAGGATACTAACTTTACATGACCAACTTTGGTGCTTTCTCAATGATCTTATTTTGTATTATATTACTATTGTATGTTTATCTTGCACTGTACTAAATTTCTACTTTGTTTTTGTTTTTTTTTTGTTTGTAGTGTTGTAGAAAATGCATTAAAAATCAATAAAAAAAGGATGTATCACAGACAAGTTCACATCAAGAGAATGTTTAAGGCAGACAAGCACAGCCGAGTGAAAAGTCTCAAACACAAAACTAAGCAAATACCTGAATATAAACAGAATCAGACTGACAAAGGTGAACTGTCATGCCCAGAACTGATTAGTATTACTGAAGCAGATCCCAATTCGATATGGATCACCATAGATATGTCAGGTGTAAAACTGAAAATGACGTTGGATACAGGGTCAGCTTTGTCCATAATTCCAGGGGCTGACTACAACAGATTGTTTTCTAAGATACCATTTGAGAAGACTTCAGTGACACTAAACACCTACACAGGTGCAAAAGTGTATCCCAAAGGCAAACTGAAAGTAAATGTAATGTATGGAGGCCAAACACAACAGTTAGAGCTTTATGTATTGAAAAGTGAATGGTTTTTGGACATGAATGGTTGAGAAAAATCTAACTAGACTGGCATTCAATCAAAGCTCTCAGTGTGACATCAACAGGCATCTGGAGCCCAAGTGGTAGCACCAACCAGGCGTTGTCACAGCTGCTTAATGCTAATCAGAAGGTGTTTCAGAAGAAAAAAATAAACAAATTGAAGACTTGGTTGAAACCTGTTTGAGATATAAAAAAATTCAAAATGCACCCCCACAAGCACTTATACACCCATGGGAGTGCCAATCTTCACCATGACAAAGAGTACATATTGACTTTGCCGGGCCATTCATTGATGCTATGCTCTTGATGCTGTGGATGTTCATTCGAAGTGGCTAGAGGTCATACCAATGAAGTCAACCACCTCAGCAAAGACTGTCTCCACTCTGAGGACTAGCTTCAGTAATGACTTAACTGAACAAATTGTGAGTGACAATGGACTTCAATATATGTCAGAAGAGTTCCGACTGTTCTTGAAGGAAAATGGCATCAGACATTTCAATTCAGCTCCTCACCACCCAGCAACGAATGAGTTAGTTGAAAGGTTCATCCAAACCTCCAAGAAGTCCATTAAAGCAATGGACAAGGTGGACATCCCTCTATAGCCCAAGGTGGACAACTTCCTTTTTGTGTATCAGAACTGTTCATGCAATGGCAAATCAGACAGCTACAATGCTATTCATAAACAGGAATCTGAGATCTCACATAGACCTCCTGAACCCAGATCTATGGAGGAAAGTGCAGAATAAACCATTCAACCAGTTGCCAAGTGAAGCAGGAAGGAGCTTCGAGATTGCACAGGAAGTCCTAGCACATGATTACTGAGAAGACAAATGGACACCCGGTAGGATAGCTACATGAACTGTACCGCTGATGTACACAGGTGATGTTGGAGATCAGACACGGAGATGCCATGTAGACCAGATACTGGATGCTCAACCAAAGAACACACCTGAGTTGATTGGATCCAAACAGACAGACATGTTACAGTCACTGGACTTACCTCTCAGTGGTAACCAAGAAAGCTGTCTTAGACAAGACACCTACAAAACCTGATCCCTCTCCACAGGTCCATAGGCGATATCCTGAAAGAAACAGAGCGACACCCAAAAAACTGAACTTTTAGAATTGTGAAGTTAGTTATGGACTGTTATGGTGAAATCATCTTTATTTGGAATATGGGTTTATGAAAGGAAAATTGAATGTTTTATGTTGCATTAATGTGAAGGGGGAGGAAGTGTAACCTATGGATCTATTCCTTTTATAGGAGTGACGACCCCCCCCCAGCACTACACATTGATCTGTTGTCTGCACATTGCTGTTGTCTACGCATGTGCATGATTTGCTCTCTCTCTTGCTACAACGTGAATACACCAGTCAGAGCCATCACCCACGTGTGTGCTTTTATTTAATCAATATGTAGTTGTGCGCAGATGCAACAATAACCACTTCCCTTTCCTAACTAGTTCTTCTATCTATTATCTACCTCACCCCATTCTGCCTAATTCAATGCTCAGTCATTGTGCTACTGCCTGGAACACAAGAAAGTAAACAGAAAAGTTATTAGCTACCGTTCCACAGCGCCAAGAAACCGACCTATCTCTGGCCTCACACATCTAGGGTATACACACTCTGGTTGCCCCCAAATCTGTGAGATTGGAATGTCTCGCCCACCCAAACCCCAGTCCACATGGAGACGTCACTCCCTGTATACATGGAGAGGTCACTTTCTGTCCACATGGAGAGATCACTTCCTGTCCACTACTCATGCCTTCCAGCAACTCAGGTCCCCTTGTCACTTGGCTGAACTCCGCTTCATACCCAGTTACTTAGAGCCTAGTCTCCCAGCTGAAAACCTGCCTCCCTATTGCCTGTTTCTCCCAATACACCCGCATTAGTGTGGAGAGGTTTGGGAATCTCTTTGTCAATTATTGGGGTGTTTGCCAAGGGTAGCATACATCATACCCCCATTTCCTCATCCTCTGTGTCTATAACATATTCAGTGGTTAGTTCCTGTCTAGTCTTTTCCGCTACTTGTCTGCCAGTTCTCCCATGTTGCTGCAGTCCTCTTACTAGGTATAGGGTCCATGTCAGGCTCTGGGTCAACATATACCTCTTGTCCCAGAGGTGGAAGGTGGTTCTGATGGAGAATCTTGACAGGCCTATTCCCTCTTTTGGTTTCACCCAGAAATCCAGGACATTTGGCATCTGACTTTCCACTACATAGGGCATAGCCACCCAGCAGTCAGTCAACTTATGCTTCCCTGGTAGCACCAAATTGAGAACTCTCTCTCCAGGCATCATTTGGGAAAATCTAATCTTTTGATCATATCTCCTCTTATTTTCTTGATTCTGCTTGGTGGCAGAGACATCTACTAGTTCATACACCTTTTCTAGTTCCTTCCCCGTATCAGTCACATACTTCAGATAAGTCTTCTGTGGCAAATCTTCCCCACGAGTCCGAAAACAGAGGTTAACGGGCAACCTTGCTTCGCGCCCAATCATCAAATAGTATGGTGAGTATCCAATAGCTTCATTCTGTGTCCAGTTGTAGCAGTGACCAAATGTCCAATATGCTGACTCTATTTGTTCTTCTTACTGATCTCCAGGGTTCCCAGCATGTCTAGCAATGTCCGATTGAATCTCTCAGACTGGGGATACCCTGAGGGTGATAGGTGTAGTCTTAGACCTCTTGACTCCGTGCATGCTCAGTAACTCATGTTTGAGCCTATTCTACCTAATTACCATGTCGTTCCTAATTACCATGTCTGGGGAGGCCATAATGAATGAAATACTTTTCCCATAGCACTTTGGCCATGGCGGATGCCCTCTGATCCTTTGTAGGGAAGGCTTGAGCATATCTGCTGTAGTGATTCGTAATATCGAATACATTCACCATGTTGCTGGAATCAGACACTATAGAGAGGAAATCCATACACACCAGATCAAGGTTCCCCACACTCAGCAAATGGGACAATGAAGTGGCTCTCGTAGGCAGCATCTTCTTCTGTATACATCAAATGCATAACTTACAGTACTCTTTGACCTCAGGCTTCATTTGGGGCTAGTATAATTGATCTCGGACCAGTCCATAGGTCTTGTCAAACCCCAAATGACCTGGATCATCATGAAGTGACTTCAACACAATTCTCCAATACTTCTCAGGCAGAACCAACTGGGAACACCAAGGCCTGTCTGGAGGAGATGTGACGCGGTATAGAATCCAGTTCCTCAACTCCAGTTCGTGCCATTCTCTCAGCTGTAGAGATATGGCAAGGTGTTTCATCTTTTCAGCTTGGGCAACATCACTTTTTGCAACTGCTGACCAAATGGTACCTATACAGGGGTCATCTCACTAAGCAGTGGCCAGTTGCCCAGGACTCAAACACAGGCAACTACTTCATATCGAGAGCAGTCAGGTTGCAGTAAGCTGTGGAATGGTGCTGCCAGGAGCTCCCAAATGGTCCACAGCTCTACCCTGCCCAGGCCTTACCTTGAATTTCCCATTGCTGAAAAACTGCCATATTATTTTAACTCCAATTGCAGGAACGCTCTCCCATTCACAGTCCATTTCCAGCCCTTCATGCCACGTTAGGACAATGCATCCACATCAATGATCTGACTCCCTGGCAGGTACTTCAGGCTGAAATCATAAGCAGACAATGCTGCCAACCAACAATGGTCTGTAGCATCCAATTTCACCCAGGTCAGGAGATAAGTTAATAGGTTGTCCATCCTCACCTCGAACATGGCACTATATAGATAGTCACTTAGCTAATCCACCACAGCCCATTTCAATGCCAGGAGTGTCAATTAGTGTGTGGGGTAGTTTCGCTCAGAGGGTGACAGACTCCAGTAGATGAGCGCAACAGGAATCAGCTCTATGCCCTGATCCTGATACAGGACATCCCCTAAGCCCTCTTTCCTGGCATCTGTATGCAATGCATATGGCAACCAGGGGTCTGCAAAAGCCATCACGGGTGCTTTCATCAGCACCTCCTTCAGCAACTGAAAGGCCTCTTCACGTTTTGCATCCCATTTTGTTCCAAAAGGTTCAGAAGGGCTAAGATAATCTTTACCATCTTCTCCCTTTGTCCTTCTCCATATCTTTCCCAAGGGAGGGTAACCACACAGAAGCTAATTCAAAGGGTGACTCAGTTTGGACTGGTCCTTCATGAACCTCTGATAGCATCCACATAATCCAAGGACCAAGCGCAAGGCACTCACATTCTTGGGCTTTGGTCATGTGGTCACCACCTCCATCTTTGACGGATCTGTAGCTACTCCAACTCAAATGACTGTGTGCCCAGACAGACATCTTGCAGAACTGGCACTTGTCCAGGGACAGATTTAACCTTTCAGCTTTCAGACAGCCTTACACCTTCAGTAGCCTCACCTCGTGAACTTCCAGGGTTGTCCCCAATATTATGAGATCATCCAGGACCTCAAGCAAGTTCACATTCCCAGCAGTTTTCTCCATGAAATGCTGGAAAGTAGCTGGTGCACCTGATATGCTCTGGGGCCTCCTCCCGAACTGAAAGAATCCTAGTGGAGATATGAATGTTAGCTTCTCTTTGTCAGCCTCACTCATTTGTATCTGAATGCACTCTTTAGGTCCAGCACATTGAACCCTTTCTCTCCACTCAGGTAGGCCTGTGCATCCTCGATCCATGGAGCAGATGGTCAAGGACTCTGCGTCAGTTCAGAGTCCAATAGTCATCACACATTCATACCTTCTTCCTTCTCACCTCCACTATAGGTGACTCAGTGATGATCCCAGCTTCCTTCAGTTTTTGCAGATTCGGCCAAACCTCCTTCACCTCAATGGGTGCTGGTTGCCGAGACTTGGCTCTGAATGGTATGTCCTTTGCTACTTGGAGAGTGTACCATACAGTCCCTCGTTTGTGCTCATCGTCCAGCCTAGTGTGGCCACAGACTTCCTCAAAAGCAGCTATGAACACACGGTGAATGGGCAAGGTTTTTAGAAAGTTCTCTCCAGCTTTACCCTTGCAGGCTCCCATTAGCCTTCTCACAATAGGAGTATTTGTTCCACATGAATTGAAGTTTTGCCCTTCTCGACCGGGTCTCGACAAACCAACACCAATGTATCAAGGACCTCAGCTGCTTCCACATCTAATTTCAAAAATTCCAGTAACACCCCCCCTCCCCAGTTGTGGGATATCAAGCGTCACTTCAGCAACAGAGGCTGCTACCGAGGAGGGTGCCCTCTTAACGGAGGCCTCCTGTTCCTCCATCACATTTTTCACCTCTCTTCTCCTCTCTTACTTCTCTGATCAGCTCAGCAAACAGGGGGGCATCTTACGAGACACCTGGAGGCTGCAGGCGTTCATGTCCTGTGACTGGGTGTCCTTCGCCACTTGATCCATCCTTAATTGATTCACCTACACTGCAAGCAACTCAGCTGTCTCTCTAGCCAAAAAATGCCGGCAGAAAGCTTCCTCCCCTTATCCCGAAACACGTTCCTATACCTCATCATAAGCTCCATGGGGCTTCTTGTCATGCCAAAAATATATTCTAGCGCTTGCATGTAGCCCACAGAAATAGCCAAGGGGATTTCTGCCTTTAAGGACTTCATGATGTCAGCAGGCAGACCTTTTAGACTGTCTCGCATTCACTGTCTTTTCACATTATCAGAGTACTACCACTCATCCTGCATCTGAGAGATCTGCTCCGCCCAAGTCTCATATTCCTCCTCCCCCTCAGGGTGGGGCTTCACACCTAAGAGCATCCTCACCCTGTGGTTACTGAGACTCTCTGCCGGTGCACTTGGCCATTTATTCACTAGGGTCGTAAGGACCGATACCAACTCAGGATGCTCACCTCTCCGTGAGGACTCATTAGACCTTCCACATCAGATCACTCCTTCCCCCTGCTCTGCAGAAACAAGAGCACCTTGACTTTAAAGTCTGTGCCCTCAGCTACAGGAAACTCGGCTTCCAATTCAGCATCCTTGGCTACAGACCCCTTCTTCTTGGAAAGCATGGCCAGCCCATGGCTCCCCTCTCCCAGGGCCTCAGTAGTCAAACCTCTGCTGCATGATCATAACTGTTCCTCATGCTTTAATGGTATTGAAAGTCCGAATCAACAACTCATCTGGACTATGAATACCCACTCCACTCAATACACAAGCATTTGCTACAGGTAATCTCTTTGATTTGCACTAATGCTTAATCCCTGCGGCATCCATAGCCATGCATCTTAATCGGTTTCCTGGACAATAGTTTAACACAAGCTTAAACAGCTTGATTAATACTCAGGGCAATCACACAGCATCCAGCGAACTCAAATCCCCGACGAGCCCCCACAGTGACACCTCCTTTCTTCCAGGGTGTCTCAGGAAATGGCTTATTACCCCTTACTGGCAGTCTTCCAACTCAGCACTGAGAAACCCACCTTTTTCTGGCTTCGCACGTCTAGGGTACACACGCTCCGATCCCCCCAAATCGATGAGATTGCCCACCTAACTTGCAGGTCGTGTGATTTACTGCCCTGTTACAGCTCATCACTGGAAATAACAGATCCCACACTGCATACAAGTAAAAAGTATATTTATGAATATTAACTTAACTTTGAGAAAAGAAAGAAAAAAAAGAGTCCATTATAATTAAACATTCAAATGTGCACAGTTTGGAGCTCAAATGTTCCAAATGCCATACTCACTGATCCCCAATAGACTTCTGTACCTTGGCACCATCAAAACACAAATCCTATAACCAATTCTTTCCAGTGTCTTCTCTCCTGTAAACAAAGACCAAGACTCCAGTGTCAGACAGTTTCTTTCACAAGAATGAAAAGCCCTATTTTCACCCATAATGCATTTCACTCTTCCTCCAATGTGAATTTTTGCTTGTAATCAGGATTTATAGCCAATGCATTCTGCACTACAACATGCAAAATGAGCTTTACCTCTCCATATGAAAACATCAATGAGGACATCAAATAGACCACCTGGCTCTAGCAATAATCACTTAGTCCAGGGGTTCCTAACCTTGGGTCCATCGACCCCTTGCTTAATGATATTGGGCAATGGCATCAAAAGGGTTCGGAATTCTAGATTTAGACCCTTTCTTATCACAGATATTCCTCTAAAATAATTGTGCTTCCATCAGCCTCTGAAGAAGAGAGTGCCAAAAGCACAACTCACTCAGAAAGGAAGAGGCATCGTCTTTATTCTAAATGGGAATCTCTGTTTGGAATCATTAACCACTGATTCTGGATTTGCCCACAAGAAGAAACATCCACTTAACATTCTTCATGTCAATATCTTTTAGGTTCTTTGATGTTTCACGGTGAATATTCTGAAATGGTACATTATTTATGATCTTATTATTTTTATTAATTGTTAATGTAACCCAATAGGCTAGCCCACTCACAGTCATCTAGGAGAATCAGCTTCCAGCCACACCAAACAGGGTATTCAGGTTTGGGTGGATGCTGTGGAATGTACCCCCAAAAATAAACTCACAATACAAAATATCAGACAGTACACCATGTGCAATCAAATGATAGACTTTATGAGTTTTAATCCAAATACAGGATTAGTATGAAAATAAATAAAGCAAAAAAAGGGACCAAAGTTAAAGTCCCAATATCAGCTGGAGTTCACTCAGCAGGTATTCCTCCACCAACGATCTCCGCTGAAACGTCGCTGACCCTCGGATCCTCGGATTCCCACATATTCCATCCGGTGGTCTACCAGCACTCTCCATGCATGTCCTTCCTCTTCTCTCCTCGATGAATACCTGTGAAAAACTCCGGCTCCCAGACACGCAAGAAAGAATGACATTTCTCCCACTGGACAGCCACCCGTTATCTCTAGTTATAACCCAAACATTGCTGCTACAGAGAAACCCTTACCCTGATGAAGTTATCCTCAGCTAACTTCACAGAGAAGCCATGACATTAATAAAATGCTACGTTATTATTTCAGATAGTGTTTAGGAAATCCCCTAACTCTGGGAAGCAACCAGGGTTTTTTCTTTAAATTGAACCTATTGGGTAACATCTCTAATGTTTTAAAATTATCATTTGAAAAAATATTCACCATTCCTCAATCTTTTTAAGTTATCTTTTATGCAGCACTCCAGTATCCCCAGTCAATTCATTCTGAGGCAATCCCTCTTCTATAGAACCACTAGAGACATTCTCCCCTGCGAATTCCCTTGGAACTTTATATTCTTCCTAAACTTTGATGATAAGAACCAACTGCAACACCTCAGTTCTATTTAAAACATCTTTTTATAATGATTTAACATAACATCCCTGCTTTTGTATTCCATGCTTCCATTTATGAAGCCAGAAGTTGATTCCATTTATGTAGTCATAAACAGCTGAGCACAGTGTCAACCTGATTTAGCTTCAGCATCCATGCTGGGCCTCAGCTTCCCCTTAAATATCACCCATAATTCTACTCTATCCTCAAGCGACAGTAGGTTTTTTTATATATTTGCATTTTGATATACTGTGTCAAAATGCAGTTGGAATATGGCTACATCAATACTAGGAAGTTCATTAAAATAACTTGAACTATAACATTGACTAAATAGTGATAGAAATTTGCCAATGTATTTCCACAAATATAACTGACAACATGCAGAAAAGGACTGTCATTCAGAAAAGCTATAGTTTAAAATATGAAGGAGGAAACCATTTTCAAAAAAAACTTGAATTTTGTTAATGAGAGAATTTTATCCCTGTATATTTACAGAATTCATCTTAGGGTAATTGTAACCAGAGAGGCAGGGTTTTGTCAACCCATTGCCCTGCAGTCGCTTAATCCCATTTGTTAAACGTTAAAGGATAAAACATAAAATTATTAGTTAAAATAAATATTGTTGTAATACATTCATATTTTCTTACAAGCAAATCTCTTAGCTGCAAAGATATAATCAGAGATTCCATGCATTTGTATTTGCAATTATCCATTCAAAAGCCTGTTGCATGGTCAAGATGCCACAATGCTTTTTCCCTGTCGCTTCCAGCCTTTCCACTGGAGTGCACTGCAATATCTCCATTCATTCTCCTTGGAAACATATGATCTGAGACCCTAAATATCATTCAACATCTCATTTAATTTAAAGGATAAAAACCAATTTGCACTGTTTGACCAGAGAGTATATTTCTTTTAAGAGGCAAAATAGAAGATGAGTCTGTATAATAATAGAACACATTTGGAACACATTACCGAGAGAATTGTCTTCCAGCCAGTACAGGGAATTAAAGAAGCTGAACGTGAAGTACCATTTGTGAAGGAAATATTTCATCCTAAACATGCTTTCCTTTTAATTACTTGTCTGCTTTATTTCAGTAATGAAGCTTAAGCCTTCGTGCAACTACAAGCCCAAAATTGCAATTGTATGGCAATTAGCATCTGTGACATTTAATACCATTCTAAGTGGGAAACATGCACTATTGGTGATTGTTGTTCACTGTGTAGAGTATAGAAACAGAAATGGAAGTTTATGAGTGATATTTATGATTTAGCTGATTTACCAAAATGCCAAATGCTGGATACCTTTATGACTAAAAGTAAAATATAACAACATCTGTCAATGAAATTCTAAGTTGTTCCTAACAGATTTCCTTTCATTCTAGACTGTACTGAATGCCATTTGGAACTTATATATATAATATATATATAGTTTTGGGCAAAAGCCCAAAACTTTTTTCTTTGCTCACTTGCTTCTAATGATGGGGCTTTACTATAGAAACTCTTAGTTTTCTCATGTATCTTTGCCTGTCTTCTCTCCCTATCTCCTTTATCAATCCGCAGAGTACTGGTTCACTCTCAGAGATAAATGTGAGTTATATGGTAGTGGCAACACATGCATTACATTTCTGAAATTCATTGATGAAATGAAACTGGGAGGCAGGGAATACATGTTTTTGGATTGGCCAGGAATTCACTCTTTGTGTGGATGTCCAGGTCTGATTAAACCACTGCATTGAGAGAATATCTTTGCAATGATAAGTTATTCCTGGTCCGTATTACTGAACAACAAACTGAACTGTTCCTAGTGGGTACTCACTTAATATTGATTTTAACTATCATTTAATATTGATTTAACTTATTTAATATTTATTTTAACTATCTCAACCAGGGTGCAATCAAATCAAACATAACTTTTAGATTCCAGGATGAGAGGCGTGCAATCCAATCCAAAGCTCATTGTAGAAGAACACCCAGAGGCCATGCTCGAAGCTATGCATTTTTATGCATATGAAAACAGGCACGGATTGGATAACGTTTGATTCTGAAGCTACCCATGGTGTGGACAGACTGGTTTGAGGTAGAATGCTTTTACTTGGATGAATCTCTAGAACGAGGGGGTCACATTACACAATACAGGACAAGATATTTAGGACCTAGACGAGAGAAATTTCTGCAATCAAAGGAAAGTGAATGAAGAATTCTCTACCACAGGAGGCCACATTGTTCATTTTAAGAACATTTCTAGACAAAAGTTCCTGGAGGGGAGGTTGGTTTCCATGATGTGCTGAGCTGCAAACTCAACTCACGGCACTTCCTTTTGGTCATAGGCAGAGTAGGTGCATTCCAAGCTATGATGTATCCTGGTAGGATGTTTCTGGTCATGCATTAAAAAAAAATTGGAGTGGGTCAAAAGGAGGTGTCAGATTTCTTTAGCCTCCTGAGGAAGTAGAGGATCTGGTGACCTTTCTTGACTGTGACATCAGTGTGGTTGGACCAGGAAGCTATTGGTGATGTTCACTCTGAGGAGCCTGAAACTCTGAATCCTCTTGAGCTCAACACCAAAGGTTCAAAGGTTCATTGTATTGTCAAAATATGCAAGTACAATACAGGTCTAATATTTGCCTTCTCCAGATAGCCATGAAGTACAGTTAAACAATGGGGCGGTTGTTCAAAAAAAAAGACATTACACCCCCTCCCCCACACAAAGAAGAAAAAGGAGAAGAAATAAAAGTAATGCAGCCAAAATCCCCCACTCCCTCCCTCACACAAAAAACCTATCACATTGCTGCCCAGAAAGCAGCAGCTTGAGCATCAACCCCGAACCCCCAACCCCAATCCCCTCCCTCACAAGAAAAACAGCCACAATAATGTCAAACCCAAACCCCCAACCCCCCACAAGAAAAACACTGACAATAACATCAAACCCAAACCCCCAACCCCCCACAAGAAAAACAGTGACAATAACATCAAACACAAACCCCCATCTCCTCACAAAAAACAGTGACAATAACATCGAACCCCAAACCCCCAACCCCAATCCCCTCCCTCACAAGAAAATCAGCCACAATAATGTCAAACCCAAACCCCCAACCCCCCACAAGAAAAACACCTACAATAACATCAAACTCAACCCCCCACCCCCCCTCCCTTACAAAAAACAGACAATAACATCAAACCCCAAACCCCCAACACAAACCCATTCCTCACAAGAAAAACAGCCACAATAATGTCAAACCCAAACCCCAACTCCCTCCCTCACAAAAAAACAGTGATAATAACATCAAGCCCCAAACTCTAATCCCCTCTCTCACGAGAAAAACAGCCACAATAACATCAAACCCCCAACCCCAATCCCCTCCCTCACAAGAAAAACAGCCACAATAATGTCAAACCCAAACCCCCACCCCCACAAGAAAAATACCAACAATAACATCAAACCCAAACCCCCACCTCTTCCCTCACAAAAAACAGTGACAATAACATCAAACCCCAAATCCACACCCCCTCACAAAAAATCAGTGACAATAACATCAAAACCCAAATCCACACCCCCCTCTCAAAAAATCAGTGACAATAACATCAAACCCCAAACCCCCATCCCCTCCCTCACAAGAAAAACTGCCACAATAATGTCAAACCCAAACCCCCAACCCCCCACAAGAAAAAACACCGACAATAACATCAAACTCAAACCCCTACCCCCCTCCCTTACAAAAAACAGTGACAATAACATCAAACCCCAAACCCCCAACACCAAACCCCTTCCTCACAAGAAAAACAGCCACAATGTCAAACCCAAACCCCAACCCCCTCCCTCACAAAAAACAGTGATAATAACATCAAGCCCCAAACTCCAATCCCCTCTCTCACAAGAAAAACAGCCACAATAATGTCAAACCCAAACCCCCACCCCCACAAGAAAAACACCGACAATAACATCAAACCCCAAATCCACACCCTCCTCCCTCACAAGAAAAACACTGACAATAACATTAAACCCAAATCCCCAACCCCCCACAAGAAAAACACCAACAATAACATTAAACCCCAAATCCACACCCTCCTCCCTCACAAGAAAAACATTGACAATAACATTAAACCCAAATCCCCAACCCCCCACAAGAAAAACACCAACAATAACATCAAACCCCAAATCCACACCCCCTCACAAAAAATCAGTGACAATAACATCAAACCCCAAACCCCCATCCCCCTCCCTCACAAGAAAAACACTGACAATAACATCAAACTCCAAATCCCCACCCCCTCCCTCACAAAAAATCACCAACAGTGACATTAAACCACAAACCTCCACCCCCTCCTCCCTTGCAAAAAGAATAGTAACAACAGCATTAAGTCCCCAAACCCCTATCTCACACACAAAAATTAACAGGTCACCCACGCAGAAAAACAGCACACCCCAAATCCCCAAACCCTCCCTCACACAAAAGGTAACATGAATGTAAACAGGAGCATGTGCACCACCCACTCTCTGCCTTCCTGAAGTCAATGACCAGCATTTTTGTTCAGCTGTTGTCATGACTCCAGAAATTATTTCTTTTTTCTAAACCCATTCTATTTTTAGGAACCCTCCAAAACATACACACTGTATCACACGTGGTGAATATTGGAAGTGCAATCTATTTAAGTCATATCACCTTTCACACACTGCGCGGTTAGTCTTATATATCACCTGTGTAATTAAAATCCATTTCTCCACTGCTGTGATGGAACAGGATTAAGGAATAATTAATTAATATTGTAATGTATTTAGTAGGTAGATGATCTATAAGTCATTGATGTGCAATTAGAGAGATGCATTGTGCTCGGCAAGGGATAAGTATGGACCAGCAAATAGTCCATAAATATTTTGAAACTATGGCCAATCATGAAAGCTTAATGGATTCATGACTTTCTGATATCCTCAATTTTAAATTGGTTAAAAGCTAAAATAACAATCAGAGGAATACTGTGCAAATATTCTTAAATCCTTATCTGAGATGCTGAGCACAATTGCCAAGCTTTGTTGGCTATTAAGGCCAACAATTCCTGTAGGGTTTAGAGGATTTCAGTCATGCACCACGTACACTGGCGCTGAGTATTGGAGGAGGATGTAAAGAATGTAATGACCAGACCCAGCTGGAAACCTGAAGTGTAATAAAACACACAGCGTGTGCTGATATCAGTCAAACAAAATTACCATTATGGTTAGCATTGCATTTTGATGCTACGATGTTCAGCTCTGTTTCGAGCCTTGTTTCAGCTGATATTTTAAAATAATAAATGTCCTGGTTGAGTGAATGCAGAGCTAAATAAAAAATAATAAATAGCCATTACAGATGAGCCATACCACAATGCAGTTCGCTCAAACCATTTGTCTTCTGCCTCCTGTTTTATGGCCTGCAACCATGATCTGAAAATTATACATGCCAAGGTATCTTGCACCACACCCACATCCCCACCAATATTTCTTTGGCTGAAGAAAGTTGACCACCAATATCAGTTCACAATGTTCACATATTTTCAGATTAACTTTACTATCACTTCCTATCAATGTCCCAACCAATCATATTTTTGCTTTATAATGGAAAGGGCCATAATATAAAGGGCCTTTGCCCCTACCCCCTCTCCCCAGCTTTTCATATTGTTGGTTCTACCACGGGTTTTTAATCAGTCAGCTGGCGCCATTTTAAACATCTATCTATACATTACTAAAATTCTCCTTCCGTTTATCTGTTTGTGCCCTCAAATTAGCTCAAACAGTGCATTAAAGCAGTACTTTTTTTGACTAAATGGATTTAAAATGCAATAACTTACAGGATGCATGCAAAGGTCCGGGTTATATTTGTATAAAAATGCTCACTCGTCAACCAGCCCCGCTTTCCACACCCGATTCCAGCTTTCTTGGAAACCCGATGCAACACAATGACGCATGCGCACGGCCAGCCTCAGCAGCGCCTCACGATGCTCACAGAAGCGACACTAACTACAGCAAAAGGGCAGGGCAGCTCTATTTTGAGTGGTCACATTCTGCTAATCGCCATCAGTATGTGCAGGATTGGGACAGATCAAACTGTGACCCATCAATAAAAGAAAATTAAATCTTTATTGTAATGATGTACTTCAAAACACCCATCAAACCCTTTGTTGCAGTCAAAGGACAGTGATGATAATATCACATCCAGTTAGGAAAGCGCCAACCACATCATCAAGAGAAATCAGCATCCTGGAGGCTTTGGTGTTACTGGTTCGTATCTTCTATTCAGCATTAAGATAAAACCATATGGTCAGTCTAATTATGCCACGTGGAAAGAGAAGGGGACATTATGGGCAAGAGATGACGCCAAATATTGCCAGGAAGCAGCAAGGAGAGGGAGAGAACCAGAGTCGGATGAGGCCAGGGCTGCACGACTCCAGGAAGAAAGAGTCAGGACAAAAAAGATGAGAGAAGAAGAGACAGAGGAGGAGAGGCATGCACATCTCCAAAATGACAACAACAGGCACAGAAGGAGGAGAGAACAAGAATCGGATCTGGCCAGGGCCGCACAACTCCTGGATCAGAGAGAAAGAACAAATGGTAGAGGAGATGAAAAGACAAAAGATGAAAGAAAGGGCTGCACATCTCTAGAACAAAAACAACTGGCATAGGAGGAGAGAGGAAGAAACAAAGGAACTGAGTATCCAGGATCAAGAGTCGGATCTGGCCAGGGCCGCACGACTCCAGGATCAGAGAAAAAGAACAAATGGCAGAAGAGATGAAGAGACGGGGGATGAAAGGGCTGTACGTCTCTAGAATGACAAAAACAGGCACAGAAGGAAGAGAGAGGAAGAGAAAAATGAGAAAAAAAAGATTGACTTGAGAATCTGCGGAAAAGAGTGATTATTGAGAGAGCTGCTGAAGATGACAATGGCTGCTTTCAACGACAATACCTCGACAGAGAAAGAGCAAGGCAAAATGCACAACTTGCACAGTGTAACATTTCTGCTGATGTTGGTACGATGACCAGAGTATGCCCTCACTGCCATGCATTCCTATTCACTAGAGAAACTGTAAATTTCTGCTGTATGAAGGGAAACGTCAGGATAGGCATTTGCAACCTCTACCCAATGAACTCCTCAATTTATACAGCAATGACAAACCTATTGCAAACAAGTTTAGAAAGAACATCAGACAATACAATTGCCTCTTCCAAATGCCTCCCCTACTCATATATGTTCAACAAACAGTGTCAAAGAAGTCCTTCCAATGAGGAATGGATGGAATCCTCCTGTGATTATTCAAGGCCAAGTCCATCATTACATCAGACATTTAATGCCAGACCCCAACCAGCAAGCCCGATTCCTTCAAATTCAATTCATGGATACTCAAGACTGCATAGAATTAAGAATGGGAATTATCCAGAATGATGGAATTCAACATGAGGTTGTTGAATTATTGGAAAACCTACGGCAATGAAACCCGTACATTACATCCCTTCGACTTGCAAAAGAACAAATTTGAGGCATGCCAGAGGTGTCCATGGTCATTGATCCTGACCGGAGATCAGCATTTGAACAAGAGAGAAGATTTAATGCACAAATTGCCAATGAAGTCGCTGTCATTATACTGAACAGCAGCGAACCTGAAGCAAGATCACGGCACATTGTGTTGAAAGAATGAGGAGGTGATTTGCAAATAATTTCAGAGTCTCATCACTCATATGACAGCTTTCAATTTGTATTTTTCTTTCCACTTGGAGACGATGGCTGGGATCATCTACTCCGAATGACGAAGATGACAATGCGTTATTATGCGTATCGAATAATGAACCATGAGAATGAGTTTAATAACCTTCTCAGAGGAGGATGTCTATTCCAACAATACTTGGTCAATATGGCTGCTAAGATGGATGGTGAGAGGTTGAGCTACATCCCAATGAATCAAGCAACCTTGAGATCAACAACATACAGAGGCCTGACTGATGCATTGAATGATGATGATGACTCAGAAGCATTGGAAGGCGTATCATCCTATCCTCAACATTGGTTGGTGGACCGAGATACATGATGGAACGATGTCAGGATGCCATGATGTATATACGGAAGTATGGTAATGCTTCATTATTCATTACAATGACATGCAATCCAAATTGGCCTGAAACCCGACAGCATCTTTTTTTTTGCATCAGCAACCAAACGATCAGCCCGACTTAATTGCGAGAGTGTTGGAGTTGAAGAGAAAGTTGTTTATGAAGTACCTCACTGGAACAGATGGTCTCTTTGGTAGGTGTATTGCTTACATTATAAGTGTTGAATGCCAAGAGTGGGGTCTGCCTCATTTGCACTGTCTGCTGTGGCTCGATGAGGCATCCAAGCTGAGACCACAAGATTATGATCGATTCGTGCAAGCAGAAGTACCAGACACAAATGAAGATCCCGAACTGCATGAAATGGTCTTGAAACACATGATACATGGTCCGTATCGCACCACTAAATCACCATGTTGGCAAAATGGTACATGCTGTAAGAGGTACCCGAAGCCATTTACTGAGCATACGAAGTGTGGCGATGTATAAGAGACGGTCTGTGGAAATGGGACGATTTGAGTGTCATCAAACAGGATGATAAAGTCAAACTATAACTTCTGAATGGGTGGTCCCAACTACTGAAGCTGTTCAATTGTCATCTAAATATAGAAACATGCTCATCTGTCAAGTCCATCAAATACGCGATCAAGTATACTATGGAGGGAATTTTTGCAGTGAATAGAGAAGAGGAAATCACACAGTATTTGACAGGCAGATATATCAGGCCCTCTGAAGCTGTCAGATCGATACTTGGATTTCCAGTTCATAAGAGGGAACCAACCGTTGTTCACCTTCAAGTGCACCTTCCCCAACAGCATCAAGTATTCTTTCAGGATAATGCTCCTGTGCAACTGAATAATGATATGGCAAGAACCACTTTAATGGAATTCATGGATCTCTGCACTCGCAATCCATTTGCAAGAACCCTGTACTATGCAGATATTCCCAAATTCTACACTTGGATTTAAATGAGATGGGAAATAAGGAGAATGGGGAAAAAGAGTGGAGGAATACTCTGGAAGTTTTGAAGCAAATATTCTGGGTCAAGTGTATACCATTTTTCCATGAAGTGGTGACCCCTACTATTTGAGACTTCTTCTTCATCACATAAAGGGGCCAATATCTTTTGAATCATTGAAAACCCATGATGGCGATATCCTTTCATCAATCAAAGCCATCTGCAGAGAGAGAGGATTGTTGCATTGCCAGCAAACTATGGAAGAAGCAGAGAGATCAAGAATGCCCAGAGCAATGAGAGATTTGTTTGTCATCTTGCTAACAAACACTGCAATCCTCAGCAATTATAGAACTGGTTCAAAAATGCAATGTCTGAAGATTCTTTACAAATGGAGAGAAAAACTATCACTGATGCTAATATCATGATCAATGTGAGGCATCATGGACAAGCTCTCCTGTGTTTCCAAGAGGAACTTGAGAACTTGGGCAAAACACTTGAAGAATATAACTTGTCGACACCAAGAAACAGTACAATTACTCAAAGTGCTGGCAATCTGGAATTATTATGTGAACTGCAATACAACAGAGATGAACAGCAGGAAATTGTTTCACAGAAGGAACCCTTATTGAATAATGAGCAAAGAGAAGTATATGAATATGCGTGCGACTGCTTGGAAAGGAATCTCTCTTTACTGATTTTCATTGATGCACCAGGAGGAACAGGCAAGACATTTATCATCAACTTGATCTTCACTAAAGTTAGGGGAGATGGAGGTGTTGCTACTGCTGTAGCATCATCAGGTATTGCAGCAACATTGATGCCTGGTGGTAGGCCAACACATTCAAGATTCAAAATACCCCTCAATGTCAATGAAGATGTAACATTGTAACCTTTGTAACATCAATAAAAACACCAATACTGCAAATTTACTCCAAAATGCAAGACATATTGTTTGGGATGAGAGCCCCATGATTAGGAGGAAGAGCTTCGAAGCCGTGGTGTATGTGATGTATGTGGCAAGAATGAGGCCTTTGGGGGTATTTTAATCATTTGCTATGGCGACTTCTGTCAGCTTCTACCAGTTGTGAAACGTGGAAATGATGCTGATGTGGAGAATTCATGCATAAAAAAAATCCTACTTATGGAGAAGCTTCATCAAGTTTCAGTTGAAGAGAAACATGTGATTGAGTGAGGGAGAAGGACGATATTGTTTTCATCTACCTGACATTCAACAATTCTGCAGAACTGTTCTTGAGAAATTCTATCTTGGTTCCTCTCAATGAAATGTTGTGAAAAATAAACTTCACATGCATTAGACGCTTCCCTGGAATCATGAAAAAATACTGTTCCTTCAATGCTGCAAGTGAAGCAGGTAACGCCACTCATTTTCCAACAGTATTCCTTGATTCAGTCAAACTGTCTGGATTGCCGTCACATAAACTGGAATTGAAGAGGGGATCTCCCATCATTTCATTGAGGAACTTGGATCCACCAATACTTTGCAATGTAATGCGAATGATGGTGGAAGAACTGCACAATGATCTCATCAGAGCAAAGATAAACAATGTTGCATTCAAAAATGACATTGTCATGATCCCAAGAATTACTCTCAGTTTATCAGATGGTGAAGATGTTTCTCTTAAGCGGAGCCAGTTCCCGATACAGTCATGCTTTGCTATGACTATACATAAGGCGCAAGGCCAAACCATGGAGAATGTGTTGATTTATCTGGAAAAAAACAGTATTCCATAATGGTCAGCTGTATGTGGCTTTAAGCCGGGGAAAAAGAAATGAAAATGTTAGAGTATTCTTGAAGGGTGTCAGTCAACCAGAAATGTTGTCATCAAAAATGTCCTTCGTTAAATGAGGAGGAGCTATATTTGTCTTGCTACGCATCTTTCTTCTTTAATAAACTGAATTTTTCATCTTTAATTTCCAAAGCAAAGCGATAGCAATAGCATTCAGTGAAATTTAATGTTCATTCTGGTCACATCAGACTGCACTACCTTTCTCTCAAAGAGTACCCCAATGGGTCATCATGTTGTCTAGTAATACAATAAAATCCGTATTGAAATATTTTAATCCACCCTGTAAAATCTGATATAATGTCTAATTGATTTTGTGAACGTTAAAAAAATTGTTGCTAAGAAGTGTGAGTACAATATTGTATTATTGTACACAGCATTACAAATATTCAGTGCATTCAAGACGGATCAGAAGATTTTTAGTTATCAAGGGAATCAAGTAACTGGGTGTCAGCTCTTTAAAGGGGCACTAAAGTAAAATAAAGCAGCCATGATCTTCCTGATGGGTTACTCATTTTTCTGTTTACTACAGAACTTTGATGCCATATTTGGTTAATTAATACTAGAAACCTTGTGCAGTCTTCTCACCTCAGGCCAAAGCTGATATAAAGAAACCTAACTGGTTGTCATTAAGAGAGAACGATGGATGGGAATCAGGGCAATGGTTCTTTATTTGTGTGGCCAGTTATCATGAGACATTAGGTTTGGATCCAATGCTATGGACTGTGTCATCTACACTTGTGATTCCCTTCTATTGTGTGTCTGGATGCACTTAGTGAGTGTGATGGAGAAGTTAGACAAAATTTAGAGAAAAGCTCATAGATGTGTGAGAAGAAGAACTGGCAAGTTGGATCCGATTACCAAGCAAATCTTTCCCTCTCCACCCACTTTCTGCTTTCCACAGGGATCACTCCCTATGTGACTCCTTTGTCCATTCGTCCCTCCCCACTGATCTGCCTCTTGGCACTTACCCTTGCAAATGGAACAAATGCTACACCTGCCTCTACACCACCTTCCTCACTACCATTCAGGGCCGTAAACAGTCCTTCCAGGTGAGGCGACACTTCACCTGTGAGTTTGTTGGTGTCACATACTGTGTCTAGTGCTCCTAGTGTGCTTCCTGTACACTGGCGAGACCCAGTGTAGATTGGAAGACTGCTTTGCTGAGTGCCTACTCACCAGAAAAAATGGGATCTCCTAGTGGTCATCGATTTTAATTCCACTTCCCATTCCAATATGTCCATCCACGGCCTCTTCCACTGTTGTGATAAGGCCACACTTAGGTTGGAGGAACAACACCTTATTTTCTGTCTGGGTAACCTTCAACCTAATGGCACAAACATCAATTTCTCGAACTTTTGGTAATGCCCCCACCTCTCTTCTCCTTCACTATTTCCGATCCCCTTTTCCCTCTCTCACCTTATCTCCTTGCCTGCCCATCACCTCCCTCTGGTACTCCTCCCCCCTTCTGCTTCTTCCATGGTCTTCTGTCTCTTTCATGAATCAGCTTCCCAGCTCTTTACTTCATCCTTCACCCTCCCAGTTTCACCTATCACCTTATGATTCTCTCTCCCCTCCCCCTCCTTTTAAATCTACTCCTCAGCTATTTCTCCAGTCCTGCTGAAGGGTCTTGGCCCAAAACGTCGGTTGTACTATTTTCCTAGATGCTGCCTGGCCTGCTGAGTTCCTCCAGCATTTTGTGTGTGTTGCTCGGATTTCCAGCATCTGCAGATTTTCCTTTGCTTTCTCTTGTTTGGGACTGTAGTGCCAATGTAAGTCTGCAATTGATTAAGAAATTGCTTGGCGGGCCATCCAATTTAAAAATCTCTCAAATACCATCATTTTAAGAGGATTGGCATGACTTATATGATGTAAAGCACTTGGTAAGGTAAAGCAAGGCCCCAAAATTTCCTGTGGAAAGAAAAGTCTGCAGCTTCATTTCGTTATAGTGGTTTGTGACCATCTAAATGTTGGCAACATTTAGAGTTGCAGATGGTGAAAGTACAGGGTGAAAACAATGTAGTGCCCTGGCATTCATCTTCAGTCGCAAGCTGAATTGGTATTCACTGTACAAATGTGAGAAGCTGGTGCTAAATGAGTTGGTGTCATTTCTCACCATCTGAACCACCAGCAATCAGCAAAGGACACAATGCGTTATTCTCCATAATGTGTGGAAATGTACTTTCCTCATCTAATAGTTCACTGCCTCTGAAAATATATTTGGAATCAACCTCCATCTGGTGCTCCCCCCCCCTTTTCTTTCTTCCATCATCTTTTGTCTCTTTCATGAATCAGTTTCCCAGCTCTTTACTTCGTCCTTCACTCTCCCAGTAATAACTAATATTTAGTTATTGTGTTTCTAGAATGGAGCATCATGCATTGAAATCCCCAACTGAAAAGTGACATGACAGGGCAAATCTTGACACATGCTATTCAAAATCATTGAATCAGGATGACAATTCTACATTTGCAATCTATGTTACAGATTATATAAGATTGTTCTCCTTTATTCAAAATAGCATCCTTTAAATGTCAGGGTTGTGAATTAAATGGTGGATGAAGGTGGACAGTTCATCAGATTATAATGCTGTGGTTCCTTTCCAGAGCAATACATACAAGCTGCAGAGGAACTCAGCAAGTCAGATAGCATCTATCGAATTGAATAAGTAGTTAATGTTTCACACTGAGACCCTTCACTTTCAGGCTGTTTGTTGAACATATATGAGTGGGGGGGGGGGGGGGGCTGAAATGATTCAGAAGTGTATTTCATTTTTAAAAATCCTGTATTCCTCAGTAAAGTAAGACAGTTGCCCTCCAACAGTATGTGTGGGCATATTATTGGAAGCTACAAAGAGGACACAAAAGTTATCAGCATTTCTTGTCACATAATTTTGTTGTTTTGCTGATGGTTACTTTTTTTCTTATTCCAGGAAGAATTCTGCTGCTTTTATCAGGACCCTGCTTCAAAACCTGAAAAATAACTGTTCTTTTATGTGACTTCAATTGTTCCTGCTACAGTAATGACAATCACAATAGAAGAGAAATAGCAGGTTCAGAGATTTTAAAGTGTATTGTAAAGTTCTAGGTAAATAATAAATCATTTTTAGCTGGAGTGAATTCAATTGAATATTTAAAAGAAATATGAAGATAAGATCATATACGTAAGAGATTCTGCAGATGCTGGAAATCCAGATCAACATACACAAAATGCTGGAGGAACTCAGCAGGCCAGGTAATATCTATGAAAATTAATATATAGTTGGGAGATTGAAAATCTGGCTGAAAGGTGGCATAACAACATCCTCATACTCAATGTCAGCAAGACCAAGGAGCCGATTATAGACTTCACGAGAAGAAACCAGAGGTCCATGAGCTAGGCCTCATCGGAGGATCAGAGGTAGAGAGGGTAAGCATCTTTAAATTCCTAGGTGCTATTGTTTCAGAGGGCCTGTCCTGGGCCTAGCACATGCAATTATAAAGAATGCAATTACGAGCTTGCGAGATCCAGCATGACATCCAAAACTTTGCCAAACTTCTATAGATATATAGTGGAGAGTATATTGACTGGCTGAATTACAGCCTGGTATGGAACCATCAATGTCCGTGAACAGAAAATCCCACAAAAAGTAGTGGATATGGCCCAGCCCATCATAGGTAAAGCCCTCCCAACCATTGAGCACATTTACATGAAACATTGTCACAAGAATGCAGCATCCATCATCAGGGACCCCACTACCTAGGAAATGCTCTCTTCTCACTGCTGCCATCAGGAAGAAGGTGCAAGAGTCTCAGGACTCACACCACAAGTTTCAGGAACAGATATTACCCCTCAATCATCAGGCTCTTGAAGGTGTGCAGATAACTTTACTCAATTTCACTTGCCCTATCATTGAAATGTTCCTATAACCAATGGACTCTCTTCCAAGGACTCTTCATCACATGTTCTCAAAATGTATTGCTTATTTATTATTATTATTATTATTATTATTATTATTATTATTATTATTATTATTATTATTATTATTATTATTATTATTATTATTATTATTATTATTATTTCTTTCTTTTTGTATTTGCACAGTTTGCTATTTTCTGCACTCTGGTTGAACAACCAAGTTGGACTGTCTTCATTGATTCTCTTATGGTTATTGTTCTATAGATTTATTGAGTATGCCCACAAGAAAATGAATCCCAGTGTTATACATGGTGACACATGTATACTTTGACAATAAACTTACATTGAACTTGGAATAAACAGTCAATGTTTTGGACTGAGTTCTGAAGAAGGATCTCGGCATGAAACTATGACTTAATTCATTTCCATAAATGCAGCCTAACCTGCTTGAGTTCTTCCAGTGTTTGACATGTGTTGATGAAGATTAAAAGAAATTAACCTTACAGCAAATCGATACTGGTCATATCCAGCCATATAAACAACATACTGTTGAAATGGTATTCCCTACTGTCTTTTATGTTGAAACAGACTGAAACATAATCTGCCAATTAGTGCATATTCAGATGAACCAGTAAGTTCAACATTGCCATAATTATGATGGTAATTGAAATATGCAACAAACTGTACATATGTTAATCATTTTAAGGATACACTTTTAAAAAATATTTTCATGATTTTCCTCAAAAGCTCTAGGTCAATCATGGTAGTACATAATAAGACCATGTCAGAGAAACAAATCTTGACATCTTCACAAAAAGTTAACATTTACCCACAGGGAGTGTTATTATGTTGAATTTTTTTAAAATGCTTGGTCATAAAGGGTTTCTAATAAGAAACAGGGGTCATTGGTGTGATAAGCATTTTAGGAATTCCAATACCTCCCAATGAACAGATGGGGATCAGTTTGTAAGCAGAGAAACAAAAATCTATGCTAGGATATCCACTAAGTTAAACTAACAGGGTATTTACTACATAAATAATTTAACTAGAGTCAAGACAAAATTATTATGATATGTCAACCTGCAAACACATATTCCCTCTCTCCAGAAGTCTGTCTGCATCTGTATTCAGTGTAGTTATGTTGTACAATGACAAGTGTCACCAGCTCAAGAATGATGACTTGCTTTGAGAGGACATTATAAATAATTCACTTGTCAGTTGAACATAGTACTGACTGACTCTATACCAACATCTTGATATATATACAAAGAACTGACCACTTTTGACACAGTAAAATTGTTTGCATCAGGCTTCATCTCGATTCTAGCACGGCACAGACCATCTATTCTATGGATATTTTGTATCCTTTTCATTGTGCCCCCTCTGATAGAATGAATTCCCAACCCAAATTGGCCATTTTCTCCCCACTACATTTCTCAGCTGAAAATGTTGCTAACTGTAATGAATGAAACAGTGGCCATGACTACTCACCCATTGTTCTGTCTTTTGCCATGTGCTTCATCACGTGCATTTTCTTCTGTTGTCCATCCAACACTTCCAGATCAGCTTTGTTAGGTCTGCACCTTTGCTTTTTCTTTGGTAGAGCTGGCTGGTACTGACTCACAAAGTAGCAATTCCTTCAGATTTCACAAACAATCCCACATGTCTTATCAAATCTGCAACAGAAAATGCTGGAAACATTCAACAGGTCAAGCAACATATCTGGAAAGAGGAAGAAAGACAGGGTTTAGAATAAAGAGAACTGAAATAACCTTTTCTCCCTCTGACCTGCAGATATTACGTGATGAATTGAATGTTTCCAGTGTTTCTGCTTTTCCTACCCATCCCCCACCCAGATTTATACTATTTTTAAAAAGATCACACCGACAACACTGCAATTATCTGCAGTTTTATCTATGTACAAAAGGATGAAATTATGAAAAAAAAATTTGTTCCTGTTTCTAGCTTGGCTGCAATGTGTCATTAAATGCACTACAAACATTGTTTAGGAGTCTTGGGTCTAATCTGAGGGCCTAATAATATGATGCAATTTTCTCCCCATGTGTTCAATGAAATGCAATAGTACCATTACTTTTGCCTGTGCTGGATCACCTGCAATAGTCTGCTCAGTGTATAATGTAACTACCTTTTTTGTTATCTCAATTTTTAGACAAATGACTAGCCTGGAAAGCCAGAACCTCAAGTAGTTCTATCTGTTCCATTGTGCAGTGCCTCAATTGAATGAACGTCTATCAGTGCATGTCCACACATTAGATCTCCTGGGAGTGATCATGGCCAGCATCTGGTATTCCAACTTAGACATGGAATCTAAATTATACAATTTCATCAACTACCATTGTCATCGTACATTTCTCAGTCCCTCCCTGAGAAACTAATCTAAGCTTTATGAATAGCACTTTAATGAGAGAACTTACAATAACCCAGATCAATATTTCCATCGGATGTTAAATCTTCAGAAGGGAACACTTCCTGGTAAGTTCTACTTAGGTCAATCTAACAACAACACCAGGGGCTCTGGTCAAATGATACACTTCTTAAAGTGATACCAACTAATTTTATAAAATACATTCCAAGTATAATTCGGCATAGTTTAGAGTTCAATGATTAAAGAAATATGATAAGAGATCAGAACTGGAATTGGGTGGATATTAAAAATGTAGAGCGTAAATTAACTGAACATGAAACATAAACTGGAACAAAGCATACCAGAACAATAATGTTTCACATTTAGGATTAAAAGTAGTTTAGTTAAGGTAACCGGAGAGAACAAACTAGAGATCTGGACCTGTAGTATTTGACAAACTTAAGGTTCCATGCTTTAGGTTGTACTTGAGATCAGCAGTGTGGTCAAAATTGCATTTATTATAAAGAATGGAGATGAAGCTGATACAATAATTATTCCAATTGTTTTTATCATCCCTGGTTAGGAAAAAATTGTCTTCAACGATATTATTCTGAAATGGAATAGATTTCAAAAGAGATATCATTGTTGAGTGATCTCCATTCTTTTCGGGAGATTGTTGCTGATGAGAAGTGAGCGAGTTGGACTTAGGAAAGTAAAGGTGAACAAAAAGCACAGTGTCAGCTCTTGCATGATGTCTGACCATACTGCTTATCACAGATTTTGCAATAGATCTGTAGAATATTGTGCTGGAATTATCAAATGGCCACAAAATATAAGATAAAGTAAATTCTATGATTGAATCAAAGGGCTTGTAAAAGGATTTGATATACATAATAGGGAATAAATTAAACTGTAGCAGTAGGTTGATACTACCTACAGTGAGATATATGTTACTCTATAAACATATCAGTAATCAATGTTCAAAGTAAATTTTATTATCAAAGTATATATACATTATGCCACAATAAGCACCCCGAGATTCAGTTTTGAGCAGGCATATTCAGCAAATCTACATAACAGTAACTATAACGTGATCAATGAAAGATCAACCAGGGTGCAGAAGACAACAGACTGTGCAATTGCAAATATAAGTAAATAGCAATAAATAACAAGAACATGAAATAGTAAGATGAAGTGTCCTTATACTGATGTAGTGAACAGTGGTAGGATGGTACAATGGAAGAAAGGCCAGTGGATTAGCTATTCCACAGGCTTACAGAATAGGAAGTTTAGCACTTCAGATCATAAGGCTGTTTCTGGGTTTTCTCTTAATATTAAGAGGATGAATGCTTAGAGGCAATATTGGATCTGAAGCTCTTTTTATAATATGCACTGCATGTCACCTGCACAACTCTGTTCCCCCATTCTCCCCTCAACCCACTTGGAGTACAACACCTGCCTCTTATTAATTGCTGAGTGAGACCACAATGTCCTTGCAGTAAACTCCCCCTTTCCCTTGCAGTTGCTGCTCTTTAAAATCTATTGCTGCATTCAGGCTGTCTGCTGGTGCCTTTAAGAGTTGATGTCTTTCTCAAACTGGTGCACAACTATATGTCAGAAGCTGTCCTGAACTGAGTTTAGCTCCATCATGAACCATCTATGTGCCTCTTTAATTGATCTTTCTGATTGAAATTTAGTCCATACTGGTTCAAAGATCTCCTTGGCATCTGTAATTATTTCTTCATCTTTTTGTGTATCATACATAAGTATAATTTCTACACCCAAAGAAACTTATAGCAAGGAATATCAAGATATTAGTTGGTAAAAAAGGGAAATTTCATTTTAGAAGATCATGGCTGAATATTAAGTAAGAATGGGACAATTTCTGAAGAAAGGGAACTGCTTATAATGAGGATTTTGTGGTAAATTGGGTGTCAAGCAATTCAGTTAGTTGAGCTTGAAACAATGCGGAACTTACAACATCCAACATTAGTAGCAGTATTCAAGTTAGACACTTAAAACACATTGATTGAATGCAAACAATTAATTCCATTTATGGTGCTTATTTGACTTCCACAGCCTTGTTTGCTAATGGCTATAATTGCTTAAGCCTTGCCCTCATAGTTCTGCATTTCACATAATACTGACTTATCTAATAATTAGCTAATGCTTTATAATTGCAGTAGTTAATCAATATGAGAAAATTGGGCTTGTCTGTGAATGTTAGTTAGGATTAGTACACATGTTTTGAACACGGGTAATTGATCTGGATTTTCACCAACGATTTGAATGGCTCTGCATACAAATTATTTCAAACATAATTCTTCCAATTCTCTATATCCTTATATGATTTGGGGAATATTGCTAGAGACTAAAAGAATTTTAGTAAATTATGTACAATTTTACAACTTCCCTGCACTTAGGCAAAACAATTTAAATTGCTTTCTGCTTGATGCATTTAAAAGATTGTAGAAGAAATAATTAAAAATATTAAAAACACATTTCTAAAGGTTAAACAAAGCAAGAATGCAACTAGCAAAAACACTTTCTGCTGAATGATAATGATCAATAAATTAAGGTAATACATCTACTTTCTTGTTTGACCATTAAGATTCCATTGTGGACACAGAAAAATATTCACATTACAGACCTGGAGCTTCAAATAAATAAAAATGATTAAACACAATTTTTAAAAATAATTTAAATATATTGTTGTCTTAAGAATTTCACTTTTCCCCTATCTTAATATCCTTTTTAAAGTATTAATCATTACTATTACATTCCTTATGTATAAACTCTTACTGCCCTTTTTTAAAGATTGAATTGTTAATTAAAAACTAAATGTAGTCTAGAATAGACCCTCTAGGAAATCTCAATTTTTGTATATGGATGTAATCTTAATTTTATAATGTTTGAACAAAATATATGCACAACCTACATATATATATACATCTATCTATTTATCGATATGACACAGTGTGTAGTGAAACTGTAAGGATGGACAGGCAGATGATATAGACAGAATTGTATTCAGTGGGATGAGGTGGTGTAACATGGGGAAAAAAATCAAAAAGGATGATATCTGTATATATATACAGGCAGTCCGTGGGTTACAAATGAGTTCTGTTCCTGAGTCCATCTTTGTATGTCGGATTTGTATGCAAGTCGGAACAAGTACATCTGGTATTATTTAGCGTCAGTTAGTCAAATGTTTATCTTAGTATATAATATATATTTTACCTTTCTATGCATATAAAACACTTAAGAAACGTATGTGTTCCAATAATTAAACCACTGCGTTGCTTAGTAATAATTGTAGCTTTCATCGGGGCAGGGCCTTTCACATGCTCCATTATTCTCACTTTATCCGTTATTCTTTAAAATTGTTCTGATCGTTGACCAACTGTAGCCTAACGCTTTTCCAATGAATGATGGTATTTCACCTCTTTCCAAACACATTATTATTTCCACTTTATTTATAATCGTGATCGCTTCAGAACAGAAACACTGTGGGTAGCGGGTTCTGACCTCCACCGGCTGCTGAGCTCCACTGGGTCCTAAGGACCACTGCACTGAGACAGGTTAAATGGGACAAGTGGGGACTGTGCTGGGTTTGGGTATTTGATCCTCCACAATATTCCATGTGGGAATTTAAACTGGAGGTGGTAGTGTTTTTGTTTACGAGGTCGAGTCGCAAGCTTCCCCACGGGTCAGGGTGAATCTTGCTAAGAAATATTTAAGCCAAGTACAAAGTTACACACTCAACACAGTGTCAACGGCAATGACATAAAATGGTGGACGGCATTGTGATCTGTCTTAAGATTGCGGATGGCATTCTCCTTCCTCGGTTCGTAAGTATGAGTTTTCCGTAAGTCAGACGTTCCTAACTTGGGGACAACCTGTATAGTCTCCAGAGATTAGGAAAACAAGGAGGTGGTTGCGGGAAACAGGAGCGGCTAGGGGATTTCATCCAGTCAGTGCTGGGCTGTGTACAAGGAATCATTGGAGGATCTGAATAAGTACACCACGGTTGTCATGGACCTAATAAAAACAGTCATGGATGAGTGTATCCCCACAAAATCATTCAGAGTCCTCCCCAACGAGAAGCATTGGATGAACTGAGGGCCAGATCAGCGGCATTCAAATCTGGTTACCAAGAAAATTACAAGAGGTCCAGATACAATCTCTGGAACGTCATCTCACTGGTGAAATGGCAAGTCCGGACTAAATTTGACTCAGTGAAGGTTGCTCATCAGCTGTGACAGGACTTGAATGCCATCTCCTCTTACAAATTCAATAAAAATAGCTAATAACCAAGAAACCATGTGATTTGGCATAAAAACCCATCTGGATCTCTAATGTCCTTTAGGGGAAGAATCCTGCTGCCCTTACCTTGTCCAGCCTATATGTGACTTCAGACCCAGAGCAATGTGGTTAACTCTTAAATGACTAGCAAGCCATTCAGTTCTATCCAACCGCTAAAAAGAAAATAATAAAGGCTGAACCCAAACAGATAACCTGATATCGACAGAGGCACTGGAAACAACAATGGCAAAACCAGACCTGTCAACCCTGCAAAATCTTCCTTACTAACATTTGGGGAATTGTCTCACAGACTAATCAAGCAACAGCCTGGCATAGTTGGACTGACAGAATCATACCTTACAGTTACCATTCCAGACTCCACCATCCCCAGTCCTTTGTATGTACTGTCTCACTGGCAGGACAGACCTAGCAGAGCTAGTGGCATAGTGGTTTGCAGTAGAGAGGGAGTTGTCCTGGCAACTCTCAACATCAACCCTGGACCCCATGAAGTTTCATGGCAACAGGTTAAATATGGGCAAAGAAACCTCCTGCTGATTACCACATACCATCCTCCCTCAGCTGATGAATCAGTTCTTCTCCATGTTGAGCAACACTTGGAGGAGGCATTGAGGGTGGCAAAGGCACAGAATGTACTCTGGGTGGGGGACTTCAATGTCCATCACCAAGAGTGGTTCAGTAGTGCCAGCACAGACTGAGCCAGTTGGGTCCTACTGGACAAGAATACTAGACTGGGTCTAAAGCAGGTAGTGAGAGAATCAACAAGAGGGAAAAACACACTTGACCTCATTCTCATCAACCTGCCTGCTGCAGAAGCATCTGTCCACGACAGCACTGATAGAATCAAAATCAGAAACAGGTTTATTATCACCAGCATGTGACGTGAAATTTGTTAGCTTAGCAGCAGCAGTTCAATACAATGCATAATATAGAAGAAAAAGTATTAATAATAAATAAATAAATCATATTCCTTTTTCTTTACACATATATTGAATATATTAAAAATTGTGCGAAAAACCCAGAATTACCATATATTACGTATCTTGCCACTCGCCTGGATGAATGCAGTTCCATCGACCCTCAAGAAGCTTGACACCATCCAGTACAAGGCAGCCCACTTGAAGAAACTGGCAAAGTTTGTCATTGAAACGTCAGTTATATTTGATACCTGCATCCAGCTGGAAGCCCAAGAAGAGTTTATTCGATATATCAACTCCTGCCTGAGATGTAACTTAGATCTGCTCCAAGTTGCCTAGCAGCACAATAGGTCCACAGCAGATGCCATTTCACTGGCTCTTCATTCAATCCTGGAACATCTGGACAGTCAAGATGCACCACAAGGCTGTGTGCTTAGCCCTTTGCTCTACTCACTTTACAATTATGTCTGTGTGGCTAAGCACAGCTCCAATGCCATATGCTGATGACACCACTGTCGTAGGACAAGCTGAAGGTGGTGATGAACCAGCAGAAAGGAAGGAGATTGAAAATCTGGCTGAGTGGCGCAAAAACAACAAACTCTTCCTCAATGTCAGCAAGACCAAAGAGCTGATTAATGACTTCAGGAAGAGGAAACCAGAGGTCCATGAACCAGTCCTCATCAGGAGATCAGGGATGGAGAAGGTCAGCGACTTTAAATTCCTCAGTGATATCATTTCAGAGGACCTGTCCGTTGAGCCCAACACCTAAGTGCAATTACAAAGAAAGCATGGCTGCACCTGTACTTCCTTAGAATCTGTGAAGATCTGGCATGACATCTAAAACTTTGACAAATTTCTATAGATGCGTGGTGGAGAATATATTGACTGGCTGCATCATGGCCTGGTCTGGAAACAACTTTCAGATTGAACGGAAAATGCTACCAAAAGTGGATACGGCCCAGTCCATCACAAATAATGTCCTCCCCACCATTGAGCACATCTACACAGAGCATTGTTGCAGGAAGCAGCATCCATCATCAGGGACTCCCACCACCTAGGACATGCTACTTTCTCACTGCTGCCATCAGCAACAGCACTCCACCATCAGGTCCCCTCAGCCATCAGGCTCTTAAACCAGAGGAGACAATTTCACTCACCTTCACTTGCCCCAGCACTGAACTGTTCCCACTACCTATGGACTCACATGGATTTATTGAGCATGCCTGCAATAAGATAAATCTCAGGGTTGTTATATGGTGATGTGTATGTACTTTGATAATAAATTTACTTTGGACTTTGAACTCAGAGTAAAGTGGGTGATCATGTAGCACAGTTAGAGATTGGCAGGTACGACAATGTGGGCATCACTGAGATGTGGCTGAAAGAAGGTCACAGTTGGGAGCATTACATCTAAGGATCTATCTTATATTGGATTTGTCTAGCAGGATGAGGACTGGGCCTCAAAGCCACGGTGTCACGTAGCAGGTGTCGGGGTCCAGTTGACAGATGATATAGCGGTCTGGGGGGTCTGGACTATATACAGTGCTTATAAAACATATTCACCTCCCACACCTGGAAGTTTTCATGTTTTATTGTTTTTCAACATTGAATCACAATGAATTTAATTTAGCTATTTTGATACTGATCAACAGAAAAAAGACTCTTATGTGCCAAAGTGCAAGCAGATCTTTACGAAGTGATCTAAATTAATTACAAGTATAAAGTATAAAATAATTGATTGCATAAGTATTCAGCCCCTTCAAGTCAGTATCTAATAGTTACACCTTTGGCAGCAAAAATAGCCTTGAGTTTGTGTGGATAAGTCTCTATCATTTTGCACATCTGGACACTGCAATATTTCCCCATTCTTCTTCACAAAACTGCTCAAGCTCTGTCATACTGCATGGGGATCGTGAGTGAACAGTCCTTTTCAATTCCAGACACAAATTCTCAATTATGTTGAGGTCTGGACTCTGACTTGGACACTCCAGGAAATTAACATTGTTGTTTTTAAGCCATTCCTGTGTAACTTTTGCTTTATGCTTGGAGTCACTGTCTTGCTGGAAAACAAATCTTCTCCTAAGTCGCAGTTCTCTTACAGACTGCATCAGGTTTTCCTCCAGGATTTCCATATATTTTGCTGCATTTAATTTACCCTCTACCTTCACAAGCCATCCAGGGCCTTCTGTAGTGAAGTATCCCCACAGAATGATGCAGCCACCACCATGTTTCAGAGTAGGGATGGTGTGTTTTTGATGATGTGAGGAGTTTGGCTTACGCCAAACATAGCATTTAGACTGATGGCCAGAAAACTCAATTTTGATTTAATCAGACCATAGAAATTCTTACAACTGACTTCCACAGGCCTTCTGACGAACTCTAGCTGAGATTTCATGTGAGCTGTTTTCAGCAGTGGCTTTCTCTTTGTCACTCTCCTGTAAAGCTGCAACTGGTGAAGCATCCGGACAGAAGTTATTGTATGCGCAGTCTCTCCCACTTCAGCCACTGAAGCTTGTAACTCCTCCAGAGTTATCACAGGCCTCTTGGTGGCCCCCCTTACTAGTCCCCTTCTTGCAATGTCCCTCAGTTTTTGAGGACGATCTGCTCTAGGCAGATTTACAACTGTGCCATATTCTTTCCGTTTCTTGATGATTGACTTAACTACTCCGAGGGATATTCAGTGACTTGAAAATTTTCTTATATCCATCTGCTGACTTGTGTTTTTCAATAAGCTTCTTGTGGAGTTGGTTGGAGTGTTCTTTTGTCTTCATGGTGTAGTATTTGCCAGGATACTGACTCACCAGTAGTTTGACCTTCCAAATACAAGTATATTTTTACTACAATCATTTGAAACAGCTTGACTGCACACAGGTCTCCAAAAACAGATCTCAATTTAACCAATAATGTGACTTCTAAAACCATCTGGCTGCACCAGTGATAATTTGGTGTGTCGTATTAAAGGGGGAGAATTGCAGTGTCCAGATGTGCAAAGCTGGTAGAAACTTATCCACACAGACTCAAGGCTGTTTTTGCTGCCAAAGGTGTATCTGCTAGATACTGACTTGAAGGGGGTGAATACTTATGCAATCAGTCATTTTGTGTTTTACATTTGTAATTAATTTAGATCACTTTGTAGGGATCTGTTTTCACTTTGACATGAAAGCTTCTTTTACTGTTGATCAGTGTCAAAAAAGCCAAATTAAATCCATTGTGAATCAATGTTGTAAAACAATAAAACATGAAAACTTCCAAGGGTGGGTGAATACTTTTTATAGCAGCCTAGTGAGGGACACTTCCAAGAGACCTATGACAACTCTGGCGGAGTTACAAGCTTCAGTGGCTGAGATGGGAGAGACTGCACACACAACAACTGTTGCCCGGGTGCTTCACCAGTCACAGCTTTATGGGACAGTGGCAAAGAGAAAGCTACTGTTGGGAAAAAACCTCACATGTAATCTCAGCTAGAATTTGCTGGAAGACGTGGGAGACTCTGAAGTCAGCTGGGAGAGCATTCTGATGAAACTAAAATTGAGCTTTTTGGTCATCAAACTAAACGCTATGTTTGGCATAATCCAAACACTGCACATCATCAAAAACATACCATCCATACGGAGGAGCATGGTGGTGGCTGAATCATGCTGAGGGGATGTTCCCCTACAGCAGGCCCTGGAAGGCTTGTGTAAGTATCGGGTTAAAGCAAAATATAGGGAAATCCTGGAGGAACACCTGATGCAGACTGCGAGAAAACTGCAACTTGGGTGAAGATTTGTTTTCCAGCAAGACAATGACCCCAAGCATAAAGCCAAAGCTATAGAGAAATGGATTAAAAACAACAAAGTGGCCAAATCAAAGACTGGAACTCAATCCAATTGAGAATCTCTGGGTGGACTTGAAAGGGGCTGTTCACTCACAATCCCCATGCAAACTGACAGAGCTTGAGCGGTTCTGTAAAGAAGAATGGGGGAAAATTGCAGTCCAGACATGCAAAGCTAATGGAGACCTAACCACACAGACTCTAGGCTGTAATTGCTGCCAAATATACATCTACTAACTACTGACATGAGGGTGGTGAATACTTAGGCAATCAATTACTTTGTGTTTTATATTTTTAATTAATGTAGACCAGCTTTTACAGACATTCTATGTGGGCTTATTGACTTGTATGCATCAAGCCATACGACGCGATGGTGGGGAAGTGAGCTTTGGGACTTCAATTACATGATTGTGAACTTGTGTCTGTTTCCTGTGTGCGACTGTTAGTAATGTGTCTTTGCTCCTTGACCCCGGAGTAACGCTGTCTCATTTGGCTGTCTACATGAGTATTCACATGTGTCCTGCTGAAGGGTCTCAGCCCAACACATCGACTGGACTCTTTTCCACAGATGCTTCCTGGCCTGTGCTACATTTTGTGTGTGTTGCTTGAACGGAATTGAATTGAAAGGACAGGCAGGTAGGCAGAGGGGCTCTGTTAGTAAAAATTGAAACCAAATCCTTAGAAAGAAATGTCATAGGATCAGAAGATGTAGAATCCTTGTGGATAGATATAAGAAACTGCAAGGGTAAGAAGACCCTGATGGGAATTATATGCAGGCCCCAAGTATGTGGAATATAAATTTCAATGAGAATAGGAACTTAATCATTATTTTGTGTCAGTCTTCACTGTGGAAAGCACTATATATGTCAGATATTCAAGAGTGTTGGGCAAAAGTGAGTGTAGCTGCTGTTACTAAGGAGAAGGTGCTCTAAAAGCTAAAAGGTCTGAAAGTAGATAAGTCATCCGGACCAGATGCTGTCCACCCCAGAGTTCTGAAAGATATTGTGGAGGTATTAGTAATAATCTTTCAAGAATTACTAGATTCAGGAATGTTTTCATTAGATAGGAAAATTGCAAAAGTCACTCCACTCTTCAAGATGGGAGGGAGGTGGAAGGCAGGAAATTATAGGCCAATTAACCTGACTTCAGTGGTTGGCAAGATGATGGAGTCCATTATTACAGATGACATTTCGAGGTACTTGGAGGCACATGGTAAGGGGAAACCTTGCTTGCAGATGCATCAGAATTTTTTGAGAAAATATCAGGCAGGGTAGACAAAGGAGAGTCAGTAGATGTTGTTTACTTGGATTTTCAGAAGGCCTTTGACAAGGTGCCACACATAAGGCTGCTTAACAAGATAGAAGCCCATGGTATTACAAGGAAGATGCAAGTATGGATAGACAGTTGGCTGACAAGCAGGAAGTAGAGTGTCATATCAAGGGGGCATATTCTGATTGGCCTTCAGCGACAGGTGGTGTCCGCAGGAGTCGACTTTAAGACCACTTCCTTTCATGTTGTATGTTAATGATTTGTATCACGGAATTGATGGTTTTGTTACTAAGTTTGCAGATGAGGTGGAGGAGGCAGATAGTGTTGAGATAGCAGGGAGGCTCAGAAGATCTTGGACAGATTGGGAAAATGGATGAAGTGCCAGATGGAACATAGTGTGGGGAAGTTTATGGTCATGCACTTTAGTAGAAGAAATAAAGGCATAGACTACTTTCTAAATGGGGAGAAAAAAATTAAAAATCAGAGATGCAAAGGGACTTGTGAGTCTTTGTGCAGGATTCCTTAAAGGTTAATTTGCAACTTGAGTCAGTGGTAAGGAAGTCAAATGCAATATTAGCAGTTATTTCAAGAGGACCAGAATATGAGAAACAATGTATTGCTAAGGCTTTATAAAGAATTGTTCAGACTGCACAGAGTACTGTGAGCAGTTTTGGGTCCCTTTTGTAAGAACGATATGCTGGCAATAGAGACAGTCCAGAGGAGATTCACGAAAATGTTTCTGAGAATGAAAGGTTTAACATATGAGGAGCGTTTGATGGTTCTGGGCCTGTGCTCACTGGAAATTAGAAGAATGAGGGAGCATCTCATTGAATATTGAAAGGCCTCGACAGAGTGGATGTGAAGAGGATGTTTGCTATAATGGGTGAGTCTAGGTCCGGATTGTAAATCCTTAGAATAGAGGGGTGTCCATGTATAGCAGAGATGAGAACAAATTACTTTAGCCAGAGTGTGGTGTATCTGTGGAATTCATTGCTACGGACAACTGTGGAGTCGAAGTCATTGAGTATATCTAAAGCAGATGTTGAATTAGTTTCTCAGTTATTCGGGGGGGGGGGGTTACAGGGAGAAGATAGGAGAATGGGGTTCAGAGGGAAAATAAATTAGCCATGAAGGAATGGCAGAGCAGACTCGATGGGACAAGTAGCCTAATTCTGCTTCTGTGACTTATGATCTTATACTGTATAGAGATACATACAGTGATGTTACAAAGTTTGTGAACCTTTTACCATTTTCTCTATTACTGCATCAATATGACCTAAAATGTGATTGGATCTTCATGTAAATCCTAAAACTAGATAAGACAGACAGACATACTTTATTGATACCAAGGGAAATTGGGTTTTGTTACAGTCGCACCAACAAAGAATAGCAAGAAAATGTAGAAATATAGCAATACAAAACCATAAATATTTAAATAATAATAAGTTAATCATGCCAAGTGGAAATGTCCAGGACCAGCCTAATGTCTCAGGGTGTCTGACACTCCTAGGGAGGAGTTGTAAAGTTTGATGGCCACATGTAGGAATGACTTCCTATGACGCTCAGTGTTACATCTCGGTGGAATGAGTCTCTGGCTGAATGTACTCCTGTGCCTAACCAGTACAGTATGGAGTGGATGGGAGACATTGTCCAAGATGCCATGCAACTTGGACAGCATCCTCTTTTCAGACACCACCATGAGAGAGTCCAGTTCCACCCCCACAACATCACTGGCCTTACAAATGAGCATGTTGATTCTGTTGGTGTCTGCTACCCTCAGCCTGCTGTCCCAGCACACAACAGCAAACATGATAGCACTGGCCACCACAGACTCGTAGAACATCCTCGGCATCGTCCGGCAGATGTTAAAGGACCTCAGTCTCCTCAGGAAATAGAGACGGCTCTGACCCTTCTTGTAAACAGCCTCAGTGTTCTTTGACCAGTCCAGTTTATTGTCAATTCGTATCCCCAGGTACTTGTAATCCTCCACCATGTCCACACTGACCCCTTGGATGGAAGCTGGGGTCACTGGTGCCTTAGCCCTCTTCAGGTCCACCACCAGCTCCTTAGTCTTTTTCACATTAAGCTGCAGATGATTCTGCTCACACCATGTGACAAAGTTTCCCACCGTAGCCCTGTACTCAACCTCATCTCCCTTGCTGATGCATCCAACTATGGCAGAGTCATCAGAAAACTTCTGAAGATGGCAAGACTGTGTTGTAGTTGAAGTCCGAGGTGTAGATGGTGAAGAGAAAGGGAGACAGGACAGTCCCCTGTGGAGCTCCAGTGCTGCTGACCACTCTGTCTGACACACAGTGTTGCAAGCGCACGTACTGTGGTCTGCCAGTCAGGTAATCAATAATCCATGACACCAGGGAAGCATCCACCTGCATCACTGTCAGCTTCTCACCCAGCAGAGCAGGGCGGATGGTGTTGAATGCACTGGAGAAGTCAAAAAATATGACCCTCACAGTGCTCACCGGCTTGTCCAGGTGGGCGTAGACATAGTTCGGCACGTAGACGATGGCATCCTCAACCCCTAGTCGGGGCTGGTTGGTGAACTGGAGGGGGTCTAATTGTGGCCTAACCATAGGCTGGAGCTGCTCTTGAACAAGTCTCTCCAGGGTCTTCATGACATGGGAGGTCAATGCCACCGGTCTGTAGTCATTGGAGCCACTGGGGTGCGGCGTCTTCGTTTCAGGAACCAGGCAGGACGTCTTCCACAGCACAGAAACCCTCTGGAGACTCAGGCACAGGCTGAAGACATAGTGAAGTACTCCACATAGCTGGGGACACAGGCTTTAAGCACCCTGGGGCTGACACCATCCAGGCCTGCAGCCTTGCTTGGCTGGAGACATTTCAGCTGTCTTCTCACCCATTCAGCTGTGAAGCCCACCATGGTGGTTTCAGGTGGGGGAGGGTGTGTAGTCATGAAAGCAGGGTGGGGGCTGTGAGGAGGGGTAGGAGGGGAGAGTGTAGTATGTGTTGGTTGGGGGCCAAACAACAGTTGAATCATGTGGGAGATGAGCAGGGGCTACAGTGTCAAATCTGTTGAAGACCAGGCTAAGTTCATTGGCCCTGTCCACACTGCCTTCAGCTCCTCGGTTGCTAGTTTGCCGGAACCCAGTGATGGTCCTCATCCCACTCCAGACCTCTCTCATGTTGTTCTGCTGGAGGATCCACTCAAGCTTCCACCTATACCTGTCTTTAGCCTCCCTGATCTTGGCTTTCAGGTCCCTCTGTATTGTCCTCAGCTCCTCCCTATTTCCATCTCTAAACACCCTCTTCTAGTGTTCAGGATGGCCCTAATGTCCTTTGTTACCCATGGCTTTTTATTTGAATAACAAAAGACAGTTCTTGCCGGAACATTGCAGTCCACTCAGAAGTTGATGCAACCAGTGATGCACTCTGTGAGCCCATCAATGTCCTCTCCATGTGGCTACTTGCTCATTTATTTATTGAGAAAAATGATCCAATATTACATGTATTTGTTGGAAAAAGTATGTGAACCTCCTGGATTATCAGTTCATTTAAAGGGGAAATTCGATCAGGTGTTTCAATCAATGAGATGTCAGTGTGGGAGGCCTGAGGTATTTAAAGAATATAGACCTCGGTCTTCACCACACAGGTTTTTGCAAGTGTGTCCTGCCTTGAACAAAGGAAGTGTCTGAGGACCTCAGAAAAAAAATAGTTGTTATTGCTCGCCAGGCTGGAAAAGGATACAAAACCATTTCTAAAGAGCTTGGTCTCCACTAATCCACAGTTAGGCAGATGGTGCACAAATGGAGGAAACTCAACATTGTTGTTACTTTCTCCAGGAGCGCTCGACCAACAAAAATCACTCCAAGAGCAAGGCGTGTAATATTCCAGGATGTTACAAAGAACCCCAAGCTAACATCCAAGGAGCTACAGGCCTCTCTTGCATTGGCTCATGTCAGTGTTCACGAGTCTACCATCAGCAAACACTGAACAACAATGATGTGCATGGCAGGGTTGCAAGGTGAAAGCCGCTGCTCTCCAAGAAATACATGGCTGCCTGTCTAAAGTTTGCTGAAGACCATGTGAATAAGCCAGAATGGTATTGGAAGAATGTTCGGTGGATGGATGAGTCCAAAATAGAAAGTTTTGGCTTAAGTGTTGTTTGGCGAAAAGCAAACACTGCATTCCAGCATAAGAACCTCATCCCAGCTGTGAAACAGGGTGGTGGCAGCTTCACGGTTTACTGCCTTGGGACCAGGATGGCTTGCCATCATTGATGGAACTGTGAATTCTGAATTGTACCCGCAAATTCTACCGGAAACTGTCAGGGAACTGTCGGTGAACTGAAGCTCAAGAGAAAGTGGGTCATGCAGCAAGACAGCGACCCTAAACACACAAGTCAGTCCACCAAAGGGTGGTTAAAGCAGAAGAAATCTCATGTTTTGGAATGGCTGAGTCAAAGTCCTGACCTTAATCCCACAGAAATGTTGTGGAAGGACATGAAACAAGCAGATCATGCAAGGAACATCCTTGAGTTGAAGCAGTTTTATAAGGAGGAATGGCTTAAAATTCCTCCAAGCTGATGTGCAGGACTGATCAATAGTTACTGGAAATATTTGGTTGAAGTCAGGAATCAAACCAGTTGCAGAAAGCAAAGGTTCACATGCTTTTTCCAACGAATACATATAATATTTGATCATTTTTCTCAATAAATAAACAAAAAAAGTATAATGCTTTGTGCTATTTATTTAATTGGGTAATCTTCATCTATTTTAGGACCTTTAGTAAAGATCTGATTACATTTTAGGTCATATTTATGCAGAAATAGAGAAAGTTCTAAACTTTCACGAACTTTCTAGCAATTTGGTAAGTTGAAAAGTAGAGACGACAAGATGACCCCTGAACCATCTTAATATGAATTTGCCAGAGTCTTGTATTTTGTAAGGTATAGGAGATTTCGAGTCACATTCAAAATATTTAGTCCTGAACTTCCATAGTTCATTAGGCTTCACCTGAAACAGACGGGTATTGTCATCATGCAAGGGGTAGCTGTAAACAGGATAATGACTTTAAATATAACCACCCTATGAGATCTATTTCTGGTCCCTCATCAATCAGACCAAGTTTGCCTTTGAATGATTCTGCTTCTGAGAAGGATCGTAACATCCAGCAGAGGGCACCAGCTGCCCTGTGATAAATTTGAACTTGCCAGATGGCAAAGCAAGGTCTTGATATTGTTCACTGCAGAAAATGTCATTAAAATGGTAATATGTACGAAACTGCCATGTGTTCTGGTCCTTCTCATGTTTGCAATTCATGCATGTATCTTACGAAATGATTTAAGCATTTGACATGATTTTTTTTTTGCACAGTAAAGTGGAGTCATTCAGGGAGTCCCGAGAGCCAATCGACAAGATTGTGCCAACCTTGATTCAATACAATATTCCTGTTATCGTCAAGAAATGTTGGAAGCCAATGTACATTGTAGGGTTATATAATGGGTGACAGATGACACATACAGAAGCTGTCCTACATAATTCACAAACACTATGACTGAGTTGTGTTCACTTTATGAGACGGTGTCTGATGTCAGTGTAAGGCCATTGCTTTTTGTTTGATCATAATGGAAGGGCTGCAGCATTTCGTTAAGCACAAAAAAATGACTCTTGCATGTTGTATTTACAAACTCCTACAATGGTGACCCACTAGACAGTCTGCATCTGAGCGTGCCAAACAATTGTTCTCCTTGCCCGGCCTGGGTGCCTCTAGGCCTTCAGAGCTAATGGACCACATGCTGTCTCCCCGGGGCAATCAGCGTCCTTGTTTGATTTTTTAAAGTGTTTTTTGTGCCGCAAATGCCTGACCGTGCAACACATCGATGGGAAAAATAATGTAATGGCTGATTGCCTCTCACGGCCCGCTGCGAATCCATACACATCAGGGTTAACTATCCTGGCATGGCTGCCGAGCGAGCTACCAACCCAGAGGTCCTGGCTTAGGGATCGCATTCACAGGCCTGCAGTTGGCTGATGACAAGTCCAGGGACACAGATGTCTCAACTTGTCACCCTTGCCCTGTAGTGCCTGCAGACTGGAGGCATACAATTATTAACTCCATTCACTCCCTTTGGCATCTGGGTGCCAAGGCTTCGTGGGAAAATGGTTGCATTGAAGTTTGTGCGGCATGGTCTTAGGAAGAACATGCAAGACTGGACTGCAGCCTGTGTTGGGTGTCAGTGGACAAAAATCAACCATCATGCTCAGCACCTTCTGAGGTCCCTGACCACATGAATGTGAACCTGATTGGTGTTACCTCCCCTCCTGTGTTATGCATCTACTTACCATGGTGACTGTACCACCAGGTTGCCAGAAGTTGTCCCTCTAGTGTTGACAAGGGCTCGAGTGTTCATTAAGTCCCGGGTCCCTCGGTTCAGTCACACCACAACCTGCTAGTTACGCAGTCTGTGAAACCATGGCAACTAGATCCGGATGCATTCCCAAGCACTCACATTGTCCCTTCCCCCTCTCTTGCTTGTGCTAGACTGCCGCTTTGCTGATCATGGAACTGTTTGCCATTTGTGTGGAGTCTCCCATCCCCAGGAGCCTGGGCTCAATCCTGAGCTCTGGCACTCTCTGTGAGAGGTTTGCACACCCTCCTGGGTGGATGGGTTTGCCATGGTGCCCTGCTTTCCTCCCACATTGTAAAGAGTGGCTCTTGTACATTGCTCCTAGTGACAGGAAAATTGGGACCAGTGCAAATGGGTTTTCAAGAAACAATAGATTACAGGGAAGTAAGTGGGAGATGGGATTGGACTTTATCAGCAGACTGGATGTCATTAGGAAAAATGAGACAGTGCCCGACAGAAGAGCAAAGATCCTTGGGAGATAATGGTATGAAATATCCTGACTCTCTATTTCTCTCCACAGGTAGGCTGCGTTCCTTCAGCAGTGTGATTTTTCCTTCTTCCTCTGTCATCTTCAACTTTTCTCCTTTCAGATAGGCAAGAGAAACTGCCTGAACTTCTTAAAGCTGAAAGTCGCTTCGTTCCTCCATCCAACACCAGCCAGTCTCACTGTTTGGCTTCGAAGCAGGGTCCGCATCTGCTAGAGCATCCATCACGAGTAAAATACACGCAGCCCATGGAGATAGTCTATCAACTCCCTCAGGTGTGTGGTGACCTGCAGGTTTT